>NC_139217.1:61713005-64363005 GCF_055691185.1 Crinia signifera | reverse complement strand
ATTGTTTTCGTGCACTTTCTCTCATTGCAGTTTATAGATCAATATGTAGTGTACTTCTTAGGGCTCTGAGCCAAAACAAAATGTCATGGGAATATTTATGAAAACTGGTTCACTGGTTCAAAGCCGAAGAGTATTTTAACCAAGACCAACCAATTAGATTTGTACTTTTTTCCTGTTTTAGTTATTGGTTATAGAACATATTTTTGAGAGTTATCCTGTTTTCATGAATGTCTTCACTGAAATTGTTGTTGCTGAGTAAAAATAATGGTATGTAAGAATGTGTTTTTCACCGTATGTTAATGCATAATAAAGTCAAGCAAAAAACCTGACTCTTTTTTCATAACAGATGGTTACATGTGGCTCAATTCCATTGCAGTCAGTCAACCAATCCATTCATATTAATATTTGCATTCTATGCCAAACTTCTGAGGAGTAATAACACCACTATATGTAATAGGGTGAATACCCCTTTTGCTGGGATATTGATTAATATGTAAATGGTCCACTGCCTCCTGAACCAACAAAAAAGTATGCCACATACATAGGCACTCTATAGGTCCATACGCACTGGGCGACTATGCCCAGCACATATGGACAGCGATGATCGCTATCATTGCTGGGGGGAAAGCCGCTCAGTGCATACACACTGAGTGGCTTTCCCTCTGCCCTGCGCCGTCAGCGGGGGGGAGGATGGCTTTGCATGGCGCAATGTTATGCAAAGCCATCCTCAAAGCAGCTCATCTGCTGGTAATACCAGCAGATGAGCGGCTTTCCCAGTGATGATGCAGGAGCGTGCAGCAGCGCTCACCGCTCATTGCCGGGCCATACACACTGGGCGGCTTTGAGCTGAAAGCCACTCAAACTTGCTGTTTTGATCAGCTTTCAGCTCAAAGTCGCCCAGTGTGTATGGGTCTTTATGCTGACGTGAAGATCGTATGAGAATTTTGCAGGAAGGTTTTGATTTGGCTTTGGTGATCATAGCCTTAGGGAAATGTTGGGTGGTTAGGCTGGAACCCAGGCAAGGTTGTATATGGTTGTATATTTTCCTGAATATTTCACCTCCGATCTTGGTAGTTATGCACGGGTTCCTGATTATAAGTCTAGGTCAACAGTCAGTATGTTTACACCATATTGTCAACACACACAAGGTCGACATAGACAACAGGCCAACACAAAAAGAAGACATGGCTGAAAAAGTAGACTTTTTTAATTGTGTGAACTTTTTCATTCTTAACCATCCACGTGGGGTATGACTGGGAACGGTAGAAGCATAGCAAGCCAAGCTAGCAAGCCAAGCCATTTGATTGTACGTGTTACACTAATTGGGGTTACAGGTATAAAGAAAAACCCATTCAGGTTGACCTTTGCATATGCATATTGACCTTTTTGGTCTCGATGTACTGACTGTGGACATTTGATCCATAAGCATATCCACATGGTGAAAGCTGCCATCATTATTACTGGTGTTTTTGTGAGAGCACTTAGGCCAGAAATGTCCAAACTGCGGCCCTCCAGCTGTTGTGAAACTACACATCCCAGCATGCCTTGCAGTAGTTTTAACATGATCTATTAGTAAAACTGTGGCAAGGCATGATGGGACTTGTAGTTTCACAACAGCTAGAGGGCCATAGTTTGGACATGCCTGACTAAGGCAAACAATTACAGGAGCAATATATGCAGAGCCATGTCCTGGGGTTGTGTGATCGGTGCAGATGTGGTGCAGCACTGTTTCTATCTTAGTGGCGTCTGTAGGCAGGGTGACTAGAAGGAGACCCAGTCTCGCCTCTTATCGTGCCATTATGATGCAACAAGTGCAGGGGAGGGGGTAAGGTTGGCCCAGGCAAAATGAATGCCTTGCTACAGCCCTAAAAATGCTAACTATAACAGAATTGACAATACAGTAAATCCAACACTCAGAAGATCTGGACTCCTCCTTTTTCTAAACTTCATGAAATAATATAATGAATGCAGTCATGTGAAAAATGAATTTAAGTGCCTGAAACTTTTACTGTATGTAATAGTATAGAAATAATTTAGATTTTCTATTGAAATAATTGCCTGGGCTATTTAAACAATTATGTTTTTGTGCAGCGAGACAGATTTATGTATAATACATTTTGTTTCCCTCGTCAAGTGCTGACCTCCAGCAGGGGTTAATATATGCGTATCATTTGCAACTAACATCGCATTATTGTGTAACTTGCAGATGTTATATTATTCATTGCATTGTGCATTCATAGTCTGCTGTATTCACTATTATGCAAAATATAATAAGTGGAGAGCTTGTCTAAGTGTTGTCCAGGTCATGTTCTGCAAAGTCTCTACTGCACTTAGTACATTTTAAAACACTGCACACTCAATGGGCTTTTGTATTGCACAATAAGGCCACTCTTTATAGGCAGATATAGGCAACCTTTGGCTATCCAGCTGTTGCTGAACTACAAGTCCCAGTATATCCTGTCATGTCTGGTTATAGCTCTACCGACCTAGAGAGCCATATATATATATATATATATATATATATATATATATATATATTCCATGTTGAAGAAAACAGGTGTAGAAGTTTTCAGTTATCGCAGGTTTTCAAACTGATGATTGTTGTGTGATAATGCAGACAGTTGGGATTGAAAACATAGTGAACCATATCCATTGTTATTTGGGGGCATTGTCTTTTCTCACTTGCTGCTCTCATCTAATTGATTGCTGAAGGATTTGTGCAATTAACCTTAACTTTGGCGTATCCCCATAAAGGTGATATACAAAGTTACGATATACATTGTGTGTGTGTGTGTATGTATGTATGTATCTAGACAGATAGAGATAGATAGATACAGATGTAACCCCTTGTCATCCTTGGCCCGGGGCTCGCCAGAGGGGAGGGTCTGGCGTGCCCCGTCCAAAGATGACAGGGGCTGCACTGAACTGGGAGGCGCGTGCATCTCACGTGCACACACGCGTCCTAGTCTCTCGACGGCGGCGCTGAGGGTCCCTGCCCGTCTCTGCTTCAGGGAGACGGGCAGGGCTGGGGGGGGTCAGGGTTGGGGGGGTCAGGGCGGCGAGGGAAACCGGTGGCGGCGGTGGGGACCCGGGGCAAGCTCCGTCGCCACGGGGCACGTGAGTGTCTCGTGTGCGCTCGCGCCCTGGTGGGAGCCAGCGGCTGGCGGAGGCTGGCGAAAGTATGGTCAGCGCCAGCAATGAAGAGGCCGGCTCCATCTGTATATACACGCGTACACTAGTGTTTTCCTGTGGCTTAGCTTGCACAGAGCTCTTCCAAAAAGGAGTTTACATTTCCATAGATCTCTATCCAAAAATGTATATTTATAGTCATTTTTGACTTGAGGATCAGGTACACTGCACAGGACTGAGTATCAGGCATCTGGCTTTTGCTTTAGGGTGTGGTATAGCAGTCTGACAGTCAGTATACCGACATCGGAATCCCAACTGCCGGTACTCCGACAGGGGGGCGAACGCATAGAAACCCCTTGCCGGCTCCGTCGCTCACTGCACTTGGCACACATTCTATTTTTCCTCTATGGGGGTTGTAGACCTCCATGAGGGAGAATAGCCCCTGTATGCCAGGATCCTAACTGTAGGACATTTAACAGTCGAGTTTTCAATTGTTGGGTCATCCGGGACCCTTCCTTTATTGCTCCTCTCTCTGATGTCACTTTGAAATCATACATAGCTCAGTTTCTTTTTGGGTCAATATCCAATAGTGAAAATGCCATCCAAATTCATCCAGCAGTTTTTGTGTGATGCCGGAATGAAAAGACAAAAAGACAAACAATAATTACAACTGTATTTTCTATCTATCTATCTATCTATCTATCTATCTATCTATCTATCTATCTATCTATCTATCTATCTATCTATCTGTCTATCTCTCTCTCTATATATTATACAATACAGTTACAGAATCCTTATTTTAAAGAAAACGTTTGATACAGAAAGAGAAAGACAGATTTTCAATGATTATTTTCTCTTCTGTTCCACTCAAAAGATATTTAGAGACAATTTGCAGAAACTGACTGTGTTGAAATTGTTGCTTAATGGGGATCTGGAGAATCATCATGTGCTCTAGAACAGAAGGAGATACATAATTCATGAGATTGTAAATGTGTATAATATTGAAATTCATCAAAAGGCTGAACCTCAAATAAACAACCTCAAATTGGAGATGAGCAAAAAGGGATGTTTCCCTGCTCCCTGGGAGGATAGTTTTATTTTGGGTAGAAGACCACTGAGTGTATGTTTCCGTTAAGTGTGTGACTCTAATAGCTGCCAAACAAACGGAATATTCTTTGGCAGAGTTTTTGTTCATGTGCCCGGGTGATGTATTATTAGATCTGTACATTAGATCTTGTGAAATAATGAAAACATTTCGGTATGTGACTGTTTCTGTGTCTAGCGTGTGTGGGTGAACTGTCGGAGAGAAACATTTCATGTTTTAATCATTTTAAAATTCTCGTGTTGTTGCATTAGTACGCTAGTAATACGTGACACACAGTACCTTCTTTTTTAATGTAAAAATACAAAAGCACATTTCATAAAGGGCTTAAATGGGGCTATGACCAGAAACTGACGTGTTTTCTTTAGTTTTCTTTTTTTTTGTTGTATCATAATGCAGTTTATGCTTTTATCTATGTTATAGGATAATCTTGTTTATCTCCCACATCCTGTGGTTATTATTATCATTTATTTATATTGTGCCACAAGGTTGCCAGCACCGCCGTACAGCGATTAAAAAACCTCAACATCAATACATAGGAGAACTATAGCAAAACGATGCAACCAAATGCAGGGTGGAGTTAAAGGGGGAAGTCAGCGGAAGGAAAGAGTGAGTCATTATGGGGTAGATGCATTAAGCCTGGTGAAGTCATTAAGTGGCTAGTGATAATGAACCAGCCAGTCAGCTCCTAATTGACAAGGCTGTGTTTGAAAAATGACAGTTTGAAGGTGATTGGCTGGTGATCGCTGCACGTGTTACATTTGCCCCACCTGCAGTGCAAATGGTTTTGTTCATTAGAGTAAACATTTGCTTTGCGATTAAGTCTGAATTAGTCCCTTTGGGGCCCATTTAACAAGTAAAGCATATACAAAGCGATCTGGGTGGAATCTAAGCACAACCTGATGCGATGCTCCCCGATATTGATACATCGAGCAGCATTGCAACCCCTTATGTGGCTGGTGGTGGCAATGGAGGGATCGCAGCAGGTATCGGTCATTCCTCGATACTTTAGGGGGGTACTAAATATTTGTAGCTAACCCCAGAAAGAAATATGTTTTTGGAGAATTAACTGCAAATATTCAATAGAAATATGGCAGTTACAAGCTGATTGGCTGGTGGTTTATCACTCTCCATTTTATCACTTTTCAAGCTTAGTACATGTGTCCCTCATTGTTTCTTCCTACTCACATAATCCCCAACTATAGTATTTCATGTCATGACATTTACAATAGTTATTTGGCACCCCATACGTTGGTAAAAAGGGGAGTTGCTAGGGGCATGGCATCTTCCAGTTGGGCAGGAAAGGGAATGGCATGGGGCGAATCTGCTCTTTTCAGACCTGGAAGCTTGAACTGTTATGGGGGCCCCTTCGCAACCATAAACAATAGGGCAACATCCAACAAAGTCAAAATGCCTACCCTTTTTCAGTACTTACCACATAGAACCCCCATTTAAATAATCACCACACAGCATTTCATTAGGGTCCCTCTTGGTTTAGGTGCTTAAATGTCTTTAGTTTCATAGTGAATCTTCACCTGGGAGTGGCACCGACTGGAAGGAAGGGGGTGAGTTCCATCACCTCCCTAAGACCACTTTACACAACTAGTGGGTGGACACAGAAGTGCTATAGGGGGGCCCCAGCTGCACTGTGACCCATATAAACAACTCTGGTAGTATAACTAAAATGCTAAAAAAGCACAGAATGCAAAATGTATAAAAGCAGTGTTCGTAATCATCTAGTAGAAGTCATACAAGCAAATAAAATAAATATATCTCTCAGTGTATTCACTGAAAGTGGAGCATAGTGTGATACCATCTTTATATTCCAATTTCCATAACACAGGAAGAAGTAAGATCAAATATTTCAAATGTGTAATGCAGCATATGTTTCTCTAAATATAGATTGGAACATTTCCTGAATTCAATGCAAGCTAAATAACAAAAAATGGTGCATAATACCGTATATTTGAAACATATAGTTTACCCAGACAGCAAATAGGCCGTTATTAGCACCATGAATGTATACAGCAGATAGTACAATGTAACATGGTGACTGTATCTGATTAAACACTGCTATTAGATATTTCCTAAGTACTGATATGGGTTGCGTGCCAAAAGTGAATGTAGTTTCCTGGCAAATGGGCACTTGTTTGTCCATTATTAATGATCTCGGGGAATAGAAAGCTTGCTACCAAATAGGATTATAAATAACATAGTTTAAGAAGTGTTTTGTTAAAATTCACAAATATTACACTTTCAGGTCTGTGAATATTACAGTTCTGTATTACTGGTTTTCTTTCTAGTATGAATTTATGCCCACCAATATGTTCCCTTTGTTTGGTCCTCCTTTACGCTTGCAATTGAGACGCTAATTTGTTCCAACTCCACATAACCGTCGCAAAATCGAGATCCAATTTATCTGGTCCCAGAAACAGGAAGAAATCAAAATAACAAATACTTTTATAAAAAATATGCATCTGAAGACGTATCCATATTTCATGGCTATTAAAAATTTCGCTTAACTATAACTGAGTACCGGCATGTATTTTTTTTTAAGGTATCCAGTTGATAGATCTCGAGTGTCTTGGTCAACAATCAATAGGCCAAAACCAAAAGGTTCTCAGGTCGACACTGACAAAATGTCGATATTCAAAAGGTCAACATTGACAAAAGGTCAACATTGACAAAAGGTCAACGCAAGAACAAGTTCGACATAAAAAGAGGTCACACATGAAAAGGTCGACATGCGTTTTTTCATGCTTTTCATTCCCATGGACTCCGATTGGGAAGCAGAAAGTGTGTTGTGCACAGAGCCATGCAAGGGTATGTGCTAGTAGTAGTAGTAGTAGTAGTAGTACGTTTATTTATAAGGCGCCACAAAGTGTCCGCAGCGCCGTACATAGCAAACAAAAACAAAAAAAACAAATTACAAGGTAACGTACAGGGTGTGTAGAAAGATACAGTATAAATAGGGGTATAGCTGGTAGAACTAAAATCAGCATCAGTTCAGAAGTAGGTGTCAAAATAGTCAAGGAGACCGAAGATGAAGTAGAGGAAGGGAAGAACAGGACAGGAGCACAGGTGAGGTAATGAGGTAGGGTGAGTACGTGAGGAAGGAGGGCCCTGCTCATAAGAGTTAACATACTAAAAATAGGTGGGTGGACGAACGAAATACAATAGGATAAGTAGGAACGGAGGGGAACGGAGGCAGGATAGGAGGATCAAAAGAGGTTAGGAGGAGGGATAGGCTAGTCGAAAAAAGTGGGTTTTGAGGGAGCGCTTGAAGGAGGTAAGGGAATCAGATAGCCTGATGGGTGGCGGGAGGTTGTTCCAGTGCAGGGGGGCAGCACGAGAGAAATCTTGGACACGGGAGTGGGAGGAGGTGATTAGGTGAGAGGTCAGTCGGCGGTCAGCGATGGAGCGAAGAGGACGGGAGGGAGTGTGGATAGAGATCAGTGAAGAGAGGTAGGGAGCTGTGGAGGAGGAGAGAGCCTTGTAGGTGGGGGTGAGGAGTTTAAAGAGAACTCGGAAAGGAATGGGGAGCCAGTGAAGAGATAAACAGAGGGGGGAGGCGGAGGTAGAGCAGCGGGAGAGGAAGATGAGCCTAGCAGCAGCGTTAAGAATGGATTGGAGAGGTGCGAGGCGGGTGAGAGGTAGCCCAGAGAGAAGGATGTTGCAGTAGTCAAGGCGGGAGATGACAAGAGAGTGAATGAGAATTTTGGTCGCGTCAGTGGAGAGGAATGGTCTGATGCGTGAGATGTTGCGTAGGTGAAAGCGGCAAGACTGTGAGAGAGCACGAATGTGGGGGGTGAAAGAGAGGGAGGAGTCAATGATGACACCGAGGCAGCGCGTTTGGTCGGTGGACGTGATCTCGGTTTCACCAATGCTGATGGAGATAGTGGGAGAAGAGGGGATGTTAGGGGGATGGAAGATTAGAAGTTCAGTTTTAGCCATGTTTAGTTTCAGGAAGCGTTGGGTCATCCAGGCTGAGATGGCCGTGAGGCATTCGGAGACCTTGGACAGAAGTGATGGGGATAAGTCGGGGGAGGAGAGATAGATTAGGGTATCATCAGCATAAAGGTGGTAATGAAAACCATAGGAGCTGATGAGGGTGCCCAGAGAGGTGGTGTAGAGGGAGAAGAGGAGAGGGCCAAGGACTGACCCTTGGGGAACACCGACTGGCTGGGGGGTAGTAGGAGAGGAGGAGCTCGGAGTGGAGACGGAGAAGGAGCGATCGGAGAGGTATGAGGTGAACCAGGAGAAGACCGTGCCAGTGATGCCAAAGGAGCGGAGGGTGTTGAGCAGGAGAGGGTGGTCAACAGTGTCAAAGGCAGCCGACAGATCAAGCTGGATGAGGATAGAGAAGAGGCCTTTGGATTTAGCCGATAGTAGATCGTTAGTGACTTTGGTCAGGGCAGTTTCAGTGGAATGTAAAGGGCGGAACCCGGATTGGAGGGGGTCTAGAATGGAGTTAGCAGTAAGGTGGCTTAGGAGACGATTATAGGTCAGACGTTCTAGGAGTTTGGAGGCAAAAGGGAGGAGGGAGATGGGCCTGTAGTTGGATGGAGAGTTGGGGTCCAGATTTGTTTTTTTGAGAATTGGGGAGACAAGAGCGTGTTTGAAGGAGGAAGGGAAGATCCCAGAGGATAGGGAAAGATTAAAGAGGTGAGCCAGGTGAGAGCAGACTGATGGACTGAGACGACGGATAATATTGGAGGGGATAGGATCAAGCGGGCAGGTGGAGGGAGAAGCGGATTGAAGGATAGAGTGGACTTCAGCAGCAGTGGTGGGGTAAAATGAGGACAGGGGTTGGAAGGAGGGGAGTGGAGATGTAGGAGGGGAGGAGGGAGAGGGTGAGGTCATGGCAGCAGTGATGGCAGTCCTGAGAGAGGAGATTTTGGTTGAAAAGTAGGTAGCAAAATCAGCGGCTACGATGGAGGACGGAAGAGCTGGAGGAGGGGGGGAGAGCAAGGAGTTGAAGGTGGCGAAGAGCCTGCGGGGATTGGATGATTGGGAAAGGATGAGGGACTTAAAGTAGGATTCCTTGGCCAGAGCAAGGGCAGAGCTGAAGGAGGAAAGAATGAATTTGAAATGGAGATAATCCGCAAGGGAGCGTGATTTCTTCCAGAAGCGCTCAGCAGTGCGAGAGCACTTTTTAAGGAATCGGTGCTACACTAATTAAGGGCCCATGTTGACATGTGTTGGCATTGACACAAAACTTTGGTTGACATGTAAACATCAAAAGACTTTTGCATGTCGACCTATTGGTGTTGACCTACGGACTGTCTAGTTAGACCTTGCAAACCTTTCCACACACACCCTCTTTTTTTTACTGCACTGCACTTAAATCTAATTAATAGCATTGTAGGCTTTTTAAACTATTGCTTACAGATAGCGATTTCCCATTTAAGCTGCTATTGTATTAATGCCTGATATAATTGATCTGTATGGGGGATTAGCGAGGATATCTTTTCTTATTCTAGAGATCAGTCCAACAACGCATTGTTGCCTCACCTGTATTATCATAACTATGAGATTTCCATCCTGAAAACTTATTTTCATAAGCGCGGCTCATCTCAATCCGGTATAAACTTTTTTTCTTTTCCATTTTTGCTTTGCTTGAGGTATATAAAAGATACCTTTTGTGCTAACTAAATCCGTCTTTTATTTTCATATATCCATTAGACAGGCTTAGGCATACTTGTGTCTAATGACTCATGTCGGAGTCCACTACTAATATAGCAATCATTGAAGGCAAAACCTTCTATAGGCTTAATGGTGTGAGAGATCTATCTGCGAGTCACATCCAACGTTCTTTTGAGAACCACGAGACTCCTAACTGTACAGAAAAAAAAGAATGGTGTAGTTTTCTTGATTACATTTTTCTGAGGAAGATATAAATTTATATTAGTGTCTACAGAGTTTAATTACTTTGTATATTTAAAAATCTGAAGGTTTGTAAATACAGTATGAGAGGCAAATATAAAAAAAATATGTTTTCCTAAATCATTAGCAACTTATTGGGATTCTTTATACACTAGGGAGGTCTATTTCTTAAGGGATGCGGTCACGATCCCGGTGGTTGGCACCCCACCAGCAGCATCCATGCTGGTTAGAATCTGTAAGATCTAGGGCTAGGTTTAGGGTAAGGATTAGGCACTAGGAAGAGGGTTAGAATGTGGGGGGGGGGGTTAGGGTTAGGCTACAGGGGTTTGTTAGGATACAGTTGAAATGCCCACCGGGATCTGTCAGGGTTATAAATGTTGGGATGCCGTTGTCAGCATTCTGTCTGTTGCTTCAGGAGTTGGGGTTCTTTTGATGCTGACAAATGTTGGTTATGGAATTCTAAATCTAGTTTTAGTCATTTGGTTAGTAAAACTATGGTGCATCCAATCAAGGTTTCTGTTCTAGAAGGTTAGGCCATAGCTACTGTTTAGGAAAGATGACAATCTCAAGGGGTGCTGTTGAGTACGGGCAGCTCTTGGATACATATTCTCCATGATATTGGGGCCCAGTAGAGCAGGGATGCATGGACCCCAGGTAACCCCCCAAAGTTACCCCTTCCCTTTAAATGTCCTGTGAGTTTCAAGGATCGGAACACTTTACAAGAATTTTGTTTTGTGAACTAATATGACACAGCGCATTTTGTACAATCATGTCAATGTGCCTTTCCTGTGTGTAACAAATGCTATCACTCCATATGTGTCAAGTATAGAATATTAAATGCAAAAATAAATGTAATTCTTTTTACATTTAAAGATTTCGGAGGCTTTTTCTATGTCAACATTTTAGCATTTTTGCATTCACATTATGGATTATCTAAAAGCCAGATTGTTGAGGCTGACATTTTATTAGCACTGCCATTGTAGTCGCAGCCTATTGAAAAACATATTTATAGTTTATAGCTTGATATTGGCCTTTTAATCCTAACACTGTCAGAGGACCTTGCAGGGAACAGCAGAACATGTTGTGGTAAATCCTCCCTTAGCTTGTGGTTACACTCTAATTACACTTTAACTTCCAAGTGAATTGGCGTTCATAATATAGATAATCCCGTTCATGTAAACCAGGCTATTGGAGCCCTTTGTTGATTTCAGACTCTAATAACTGACATAAACACGAAGTTTCCCTACAGGAACAGGATACAAGTTTTTCCAGTGGTAGAGCTTGCATTTTCGGGGAAAAAAAAGACAAATAATAATTTTACATAAAAGGTAAAAAAAACAACAACAACCAAAAACAAAACAAAAAACATTTCCATAAAACAGCTGGTTTAAAATGCCGTCTGAGATGAATATGCATCATTTTGTTCTGATTAGCCTGACTTTAAATGTAAAAATCAGATCTCTTTTTCTATCATTAATTCTGCATTTGCATTAAGTCTTTGTTTTTCTGTCTTAGGATTTTCAACCCACTGTGAGAATAGAAATGAGGTGCTACTGGGGTATGATTAACATATAATAATTTGCTAGTTGGCTATTAATGGGAATTTAAAATGCATCTCAGTAGGAGAGTTTTGGAAATAATTTTAAGCAGACCATTTCATCAAAGATTCAATAGCTGAGAAATTCTAATATTATATGTATTATTCCAACCTGACTTTGTTTCCAGGGGCCTATATATATGGTGGCAGAATTGTCGAGCAAAGTGTTCAGTGCTTATTTGTCAATAGCGATCATTTTATTGGTCCCTATTCATAAATATGGAATAAAGATTGTGACACAAGTTTGGCTTTGGTTCAAAAATTCATTATTGACCTTGAGGTGTAACTTTCATTTTCTTCCTGGCATAAACTAACACTATTGTACAGCACTTTTACTAAGTCATAAGTGCTTACTCAAGTAAAGTGGAAGGAGCCATTTTAATTTATGTAAATGCTGTCTTTGTACCTATTCTGATATATGTAAAGCATTTGTAGCCAAAAATGATCTCATAAAAGGCCAGGACTCCCGCAATCAGCCTAAAGCCAAAGCATCGGCTTTTCTTCATCCCAAATGCAGGGTAAGCTAGGGAAAGTGGCTCAATATTGCACATCCACAGACTGATACATAACAACTGGTGTGCTCCAAAAAAACAAATGTTCCCAAAACGGAGTGTAAACATTTCTTGCATTTAAGTATGTTTTTTTTTTTTTTTTTACTTTTTATTATTTATCTTTTTATTTTATTATTATTTTTTATTATTAATTACTTCCTTTTTATCTCTTTTTTTATGCTTTATCTTTGTCTAATAATTAACCCTATACTATTTGTACATCGTCTATCTGCAACCACTGATTTACAAGCACTTGGTTTGGGTTAAAATATACTACGCTTATGAGAAAGAATACTATGCCATTTTCAAAAACAATTTCCATGGTTATATGAAAAGTGTTGACTGAAAATGGTTTTCTTCTCTGATGTTATTCAGGATCGAGCGGTTGTAAGCGTGATTGTCAACACTAGCCCACCGCTACTAGTCCAGGCACTCAAGCGCTATTATTTACCTGGAATCCTCTCCAGAACAAAATATAGACATGAACTTGGTATTCCCATCTCTCCTTCTACCATGTTTATTAATTGCTTTTTTCCAGTTGAGAATCTTCAAATCTAAATTAAATACACATTTTAGTCATTTCCATATAAATAAGAAACTCAGCTTGTTGTCAAATCCTATCTGAGGCGAATGAAAATAAAAGTCAACTGAAGTTCTAGATCTCTTTTCTGCCCCACCTCAAAGGCACTTTACCGGGGTTATGAATTGAAAGCTATAATGATGGGTTTAAAGGATTATGTACATAGCAGACATTGACGAGGCAATGATTATAGGTAGACAAAGGTAAATGCTTGGAAAATTGTCTCAAATTAAGGCACTCTTTATAATCGTGGCTTCGTAAATGGGTAAAGAGATTAAGCAAAAACAACTATTATGCTATATTCAGAAGAGGATCCCGAAGCTCACCGTGGATGCCAGGGGACGTGATAAGTATCAAAAAGATGCGGGGGGGGGGGGGGCATGGTTTTTGGATATTCGGATACAGGATACTCAACCTGTATATATATAATATTTACAGGTAACATGCATTGATCATATATTACTAATGCTACTTAATGTATCTGCTTTTATTTACACGAAACTCAGATAACAAAATGCATCAGTTTTCATTAAAGTGGGTATATCCATACCAGAGTTGGAAGCAAGCTCTGAAGACAATGGGGCAGATGTATTAAGCCTGGTGAAGAGATCAAGTGGAGATACAGTAGAAGGTGATAACGCTCCGGCCAATCAGCTGTGTTTGAAAAATGGCAATTAGAAGTTGATTGGCCGGTGCTTTACCACCTTCCTCTTTTTCTCCACTTTATCTCTTCACCAGGCTTAATACATCTGCCCCCATGTCACCTGGGTGTGTCCTGGGCTGGTTGCCAGAGTTGCTCACCATTCTGAGTCATGCCTATGCAGGGTGACTACTGCACCCAGCATACGGTAAATGTAAATGCTGAACAAAGTTGTGGGTCCATAGAATTGTGTCTGCTTACTGAAAATAATGTGTATGGAGATACATATGCATTACACAAGCCTCAGAGTCAGGCCCACTGTGTACATTATAAGACTGCTATTTGGATTTGTAGGAAGGACCATCATGTGATGAGGGAATGTAAGAAGGCAGGTGCGCACGTCAGACAGAGGAAATGATATATCAAGCACTTAAAAGAGTCTGAAATTGGACCAGTGGAAAAGTTATCCATAGCAACCATCAATGTAACATGTATCAAGTGCAGTCTATAAAATGATAGGTAAAAGCTGAATGGTTGCCATGGGCGACGTCTCCAGTGCACCACTTATCTGTTCTTTTCTTTTTTACAGGAGCTTGAGGCACACAAGTGAAAGGGGGGGGGGGGGGCAATATGTAGGGTTTAATAAGTCAACTTTATGCTATATAGAGTACTTGGGTGCCTCTCCTGCGCTATGTGATGTCACACCCCACCGCAACCAAAGGGACAGTGTCAGTACATACAGTAGTCCTGTGGAGTCAGCCTTCACATGACTGACTGAGACCTGTAATTAGAGAGAGTTGGGATTAAGGTGGATAATCTGAATTCTAGTCAGGGTTATGTGAGGTCTGGTGGGTAGGACAGAGGAGGGAGTAAGCAGAGAAGGGAGCAGGGCTGAGCCTGGTGTTCTGTATTATCCAGGCACTCCTCCAACACAAAAAAGTATGATTCCCAATAAGTACTGATTATAGATATACTTGCACCATTCCAGATGTGTGTGATGTCATCTGTATTTTATGGTGATCATTGAGTTCTCTATCTTATATGGGAGCGATTACAATGTTCTTTGTGTTGTATGGTGGTCACTGTACTGCTCTCTGTATTATATGGCGGTCAGTGGGATGTTCTCTGCATTATTCATTTACTGTACTTAATTTACTGCAGTGGCCAGGTATGTTGGATGAACACAGACATATGGATATAGCCAGACCAATGGCAAAGGCCACACCCCCTATGTAGACCACACACACACACAGCACTGGTCACTCCTCTGCATCAGTAGGACAATAGACCCTGCATCATTTTTCAAATCTATGTAATAGACTGTAATATTGTTTTATAATGTACAGTAGTAAAATATGGTTGTTATTGGACATTTAGATCACTGTTTAAAATTCCCATTTTATGCAACAAGGGACCTCATTCAGACAGGTTTCTAACACTGGCAATTCATTACACACATATATTTTTTCAAACTAAGTAATCAATCAAACAAGTACAAAGCAAAGATCAGACACCTCATGCTTCCAAATTAGTGTGTGACAGAAATTTACCTGACCCTTAGGGAAGATGTTTTGAAGACATAACATGTGCATGATGAAAGGTTTCTGACACGTCTGGGTCGGGTGGAACCTGTAAACTAAAAATTAAGTAGATAATTTAAATTGCTTTTGTATTTTTCTCTATTTCCACAATTAAAGTTTGTATGAAAACATATTCTGTTGCAGCTTGTATTGCAGTTGACGAATAGTTATAATTGTTTTGCTGTGAAAATACTTTGGCCCAGAAATGTGCATGCGCAGTAACAAAACATCGGTCCCCGCGCAAACGAACGACAGTTGCCTGAATAAGGTCCAATGTAACATACTTGCCTACTTTTGAAAACTAGTTTCAGGGAGATTTTAGATGCTAGTAGAATGCACCACGCTGCTGAGACGGCATGCCATGCTCCTCCCAGGGGGTGTGTCTAACTCCACCTATGGGTGTACCAATCGCCATGAAGGGGTGTGTCCTGCAGTGACAAACGAAAACTCTGGAACACTCTGGGCCTGATTGAGATGTGCTGCCTGTAGCACTGTAGTATACACTATGGGGCCTATTCAGGTTCATTCATAATGAACCAAAATCGTCCCCTGCCCCGATGGTCGGGGTTTGCGCATGCGCACTTCTTCACATTTGCAAACCCCGACTGCGAACAGCCTCGGCGACTTACACCACAATCGCCTGGCCGGTCGCAGTGGGGAGGGAGGGCCAGGGCTTTCGGGGCCGGTGGCAGTGCTGCAGCATGAGAACGAGGGGCATCCGTGGCATGTTGGGGGGGAGCGATCTGGCGTGGTGGCACCACAAATGCTAGGTACCCTACGAGCTTCTGAGTAGATCATAATCACGACCTATATTACAGCAAGTACATGCACCAATATATTACATTACAGCCAAATTACAGATTTGGTTTGAGTGTGTTGAGACTAAAAACTAAACTGCAGTGTAAAAATAAAACAGCCAGTGTTTACCCTGCACAGAAACAAAATAGCAGTGCAGCATGGTTTTGCCCAGTTGTGTGCTTTTTTGCTTTGCTAACAAAGCTGAATCAGGCATCATGTACTTAAATCGTTGCTTGTTTGGTGCTCCATTTGTGTGTGTATAAATCTATCCCCCATTGGTGCATTTTTATTTTATTTAGTTAATGAATTGACCATTGATTCATGAATAATTCATTATTTTGAAGCAAGCGCGACACATTTGTTTATATTTATGAAAAATATATCTTTGCCGTGTTCTGTTAAACGTATTTCAGTGAACCCTCTAATCTTCATTCCCCTACCCTCGTATTTTCACCAGCAGAGAGCTAGAGGCACAGTCTGATCAGCAGGATTATGCCCTCAGCTAAATGGCTTTAAAATCAATGTCATCTATTGATCTCTGGTGCTCTGCAGACAACAGACCTCATTTTGTTTAGCCTGATGCCACATTTTGATAAACAGATAAAGCTCTAAGTAAAATGTTAGTCCACACCAAGCATCCTGCAGAAGAGAATGCACTACCATTGTGTCTTATGAAGGTGTTGGTACTTGTGTAGTTTCACTGTGCCAGCATGGCGCCGTGCTACTTCCAGGTTCTATGCTCGCCACAAACTATGTTAAAAAAAGTAACTTAACTCCATGCCAACATGGATAGTTCATACCTTCACTATCCATGTTGGCATGAAGTTGATTTTAAATAGCGTGGCGAGCGTAGCGAGCCACCGAGCGCGCAGCGTGGGCGAGCGAAGCGAGCCCCGCAAGGGGACTCAGACGCACGGCGCCATGCTGGCGCCATGAAACTACACCAAGTACCAAGGGGTTTACACAGGTGTCGCTGCAACAGAGTTTTCCAACATCCGAAGAAAGCAATGGAAGCTGTATCAGGCATCATGTACATAATAGGGCGCTACAGAGCCATGTGCCAGTGGGGCCACCAGCACTGGTTTGTGCTTCGCTGACCAGTGTCCTGACAATGCTCCAACTGGCTATACTGGCTGCAAGGTGCCAGTCTGGAGTGTGCAAATGATGCTGTAGTGGCACTGTAGCCAGGATCGCTGCTGCAGTGACATTGAAATGCCAATCCAGGCACCCAAAAACTGGATGACCCTCCTGCCCCCTGGAAATGTAGGCAAGTCTTCTGACTTTTCTGCACCACCCTGGCCGACCAATTTGCAATTATTACAGAACCGCTTCATCCCCGCTCCTGTATTATGCTGGTAATCTTGGCATTATATAGCAGGGGGCGTGGCTACAATGACATATCTCGAACACCATACCCCGTACCACCCATGTCACCACCACTCTTGCCCCCTTTGAAAGCTACCAGGAAAATGGCAATTATGCTTTAAGCCCTCCCTTTTTACTATACTAACCTGCTAACCACAAGGCTCTGCCTAACACAGCCATTGCTCCAATGTGATTGTTGAATAAACCAACTGTCACATCTTCTGTTAATTGAAGCACAACCATCTCTGAGATTGGGGAGAAGTAATTTTTAAGATGCGCTCACTTATTAATTCACTGCTAGTCATTGACAGCACTCCTAATTAATTGTTTGAGTGCCTTGTGAGTTTGTCAAAATATATATATTTCCTTATATAGGAAAAATAATCTTTTTTAACATAACATATTTTTTATTTGACTTTATATAACAAATGTCAGTAATGCTTGAATTTTTTGAGGATATTTTGCACATCTCTCACAAAGATGTTGGCACTCAAAGGGTTAATAAAGTATTGTTATATAAGTATTGTTCTAAATACTGATTCATTCCTTAAAAACAGCTGCATTTACTGGGATCAGAGGACAAACTTATTGTAAAGGTGGCCATACACACGCAGATTTATATTCAGATCTGGTTGGTTGGAACAAAAACATGGTTATGGATGAGAGCAAATGACACTTGACCATTTGCTTGAAAATGCTGGAAACCTGACAAACTGTCACTCATCCATAACCATGTTTTTGTTCCAACCAGCCAGATCTGAAGATAAATCTTACTAGTGTATGGGCACCTTAAAAGCTGGTTAAAGGCATCAAACTCTTTTTTGATAATGTATTTTTTGCTTTGGCTTGACTTCCAGGGTTAGAACTCATGTCCTCAGCTTCCAATTAAACAAAATACATGAACATATTTTCTAAAAAATATATATATTTACCGCTTCTAGCACGCTGTTTGAATAGTAAACCATTAAAAAATACTACTTTATCTTAAGTTACCATTTGGGCCCAAGTATAATCAATGCGGCTCATACAGTAGATCAGGGGTGGTCAAACTGGTCCTCGAACTAACAGTTCTTATTTTCCAGCCTACCTGTGGATCTGTAGAATGTGTCAGTCAGAAATGAATGCAGAAATGTTTGAAAATGTGTCAGTTAGTAATGCAAACACCTGTGCTAGGTGGTCTGGAAAACATGGACAGTAGGTAGATCTGAAGGACCGGTTTGGCCACCCCTGCAGTAGATAGTTGAAACCAGACCAGAGTCGAAACTACCATTGGTACAACAGGTGCAGTGCAATGGGGCCCCTGAGGACAAAGGGGCCCACTGCTGCCACTGTCACCCTCCTCCTGTCACCCATGTTTTTCCCTATCGCCTCTCCCTGTCACCCACTGCCATGTTGCATATTTTGGCTTGGTGTGGAAGAGGGGGACCCAAAGTATATTTTAGCACCTGGGCTCACCACCCACAAGTTTGCTCCAAATAAGTAACATAATTCAGTGTATATTAAAGCTGATTAAACAACCGGTTTAAGAACTAATTCAAACACTTCTAATTGTGAATAAATCATTGATCAAATTGTACTAATAAACAAGCAGAATGGAGGGGCGAAATGTAATAGGGTGTGATTTTTTAGACATGTGCGATTTTTGGTCAAAAACGGCCGAAATCGCACATTTTCCGAAAATCGCACATTTAATAGGTTGAAAATCGCGGTAAAAAATCGCACTTTTTACCGCGAAATCGCACTTTTCTAAGTGCGATTTTTAGTCACATTTCAATTCGCATCCAGATGTTTTCCCATTATAAAGTATACAACTCGCAAATGTAATAGGGTGCGATTTTTGGTCAATGTTACCAAAAATCGCAAAAAAAATAGACCAGGTTCTGACAGGCGATTTTGACAGAACCATGCACAGATCATTGAGATCTGTGCATGGTTCTGTTAATAAAAATGTGTAAAAGTGTTTTTATAAAAAAAAAACGGCGTGGGGTCCCCCCTCCTAAGCATAACCAGCCCCGGGCTCATTGAGCCGGACCTGGTTCCAAAAATACGGGGGGACAAAAAGCATAGGGGTCCCCCGTATTTCTGAAACCAGCCCCGGACTCTTGGACCGGTCCTGGTTCCAAAAATACGGGGGACAAAAAATCTGGGGGTCCCCCGTATTTTGAAACCAGCACCGGGCTCCAACAGCCCGCGGTGTCATGCCACAGCCGGGGGACACTTTTTATACAAGGTCCCCCGGCCAAAACATGAGCACCGTGGCTGGTCAGCCTTGGACGGGGTACCTGGAGGAGTGGGGACCCCCCCAATAAAGGGGTCCCCCCCCCCCCAGGCTTCACCCGTCCAGGGCTGAAGCCCGGGGCTGTCACCGGCGTCCGTGGCCAGTGGACGCCGGCCTGATAGGGTTAAATTCATCATACATATCATTACATTGCTTTTTACCGGCGAACTACAAGTGCCAGCAGACCTCCCCCGCATGCTGGGACTTGGAGAACCACAAGTCCCAGCATGCGGGGCATTAATGGGCCCGCTGGGACTTGTAGTCCACCTGTAAAAAGAATGTTTATAAAAAACACACACACAGAGAAGTACAAGTTTATTACACACACACACCTCAATTTTACACCAGCGTTACTTACCATTCCTGGATCCAGCGCTGGTCTGGCTGCTTTACAGCCGGCTCCCCCCGAACTGACAGGCAGCGGGGAGAAGCGGCTGTCTCCGTCGCTTCTAACAGCCTCTGTAGCGCTGTCCGAGTGCTACAGAGGCTGAGAGCGTGATTGGCTGAGCTATGCGTCTCCATGGAGACGCATACTGTAGCTCAGCCAATCACGCTCTCAGCCTCTGTAGCACTCGGACAGCGCTACAGAGGCTGTTAGAAGCGACGGAGACAGACGCTTCTCCCCGCTGCCTGTCAGTTCGGGGGGAGCCGGCTGTAAAGCAGCCAGACCAGCGCTGGATCCAGGAATGGTAAGTAACGCTGGTGTAAAATTGAGGTGTGTGTGAGTAATAAACTTGTACTTCTCTGTGTGTGTGTTTTTTATAAACATTCTTTTTACAGGTGGACTACAAGTCCCAGCGGGCCCATTAATGCCCCGCATGCTGGGACTTGTGGTTCTCCAAGTCCCAGCATGCGGGGGAGGTCTGCTGGCACTTGTAGTTCGCCGGTAAAAAGCAATGTAATGATATGTATGATGAATTTAACCCTATCAGGCCGGCGTCCACTGGCCACGGACGCCGGTGACAGCCCCGGGCTTCAGCCCTGGACGGGTGAAGCCTGGGGGGGGGGGACCCCTTTATTGGGGGGGTCCCCACTCCTCCAGGTACCCCGTCCAAGGCTGACCAGCCACGGTGCTCATGTTTTGGCCGGGGGACCTTGTATAAAAAGTGTCCCCCGGCTGTGGCATGACACCGCGGGCTGTTGGAGCCCGGTGCTGGTTTCAAAATACGGGGGACCCCCAGATTTTTTGTCCCCCGTATTTTTGGAACCAGGACCGGTCCAAGAGTCCGGGGCTGGTTTCAGAAATACGGGGGACCCCTATGCTTTTTGTCCCCCAGTATTTTTGGAACCAGGTCCGGCTCAATGAGCCCGGGGCTGGTTATGCTTAGGAGGGGGGACCCCACGCCGTTTTTTTTTTAACTTTTTTTTTTTGGAACAAAATCGCATTTATGAAAATGCGCACATTTTCATGACTGAAAATGCGCACATTTTCATGACTAAAAATCGCGGCAAATCGCGGCAAATCGCATTTTTTGCCGCTAATTCGCATCTCATTACATATGCGAATTCGCGGCAAAAAACGCGATTTTTAAAGGTGCGATTTGGTGCGATTTTTTTTTAGTCTAAAAATCGCACCCTATTACATTTCGCCCTAGGTTTTTAAGTTTCTATCAGCAAAGGATCAATGATTATGGAGGCAGCATTTGTAATGTCATTATTCCCAAAGGGCAGATTCATGTATTCACTTCAGTTTGTAAAAGTCACCAAGATTCCTGCTGCACAGATCAATTATGTGCACGCAGCGCTTGCAAGTGCTGTGTTTAATCCATAAGATGGCAGACACATTTGCTACAGCACTATAAAATATTAGAAATATAAATATTAATTTACCTCTTTACTTTGGTTTTCATAAAGGCATATATTAGATACAGGAGCTAAACACAGTCATGTTAAGGTGAACTCACATATTACTGCAATATTACAAATATAGTATATTTTCTATTTTTCAAGTCTAAATTGCTGTTTCTCCCATTTTCACCGGCTTACGTCAATATGTTACATTCTTCCTATTGAGTGACAGTTTATGAAAACAAATGCTTTTTTCAGTTCGGCCAGCATAACATGATTGCCTTGGCCAATAACAGGATTGTGTTGGTTCATAGTAATTTGTTAGTAGGTGTTATTGATCACTGTATGAATGACATTTTCAATCATCTTATTGTCCTGTGGGTGTATGATGAACTGTGGCAATGCTAGTGAGATTCCAAAGATATATATATATCTCAAAAGATACTTCACTTCAAAATGTAAAGAGAGTCTTCGCTGTTAAGGCTAGTTATTAAGCAGCCACCATTTATTCTGGATACAGCAATTTAATTTTCTTATTATTTAATTTTAATGGCTGCCAGTCACAGAAAGATTATTGTATTTCTATGGTGGGCTAAATGCTTAATTTTGAGTTTCCGGTAATACCTGAAAGAAATATTACAATATGCCAATTGATGGCGTTTAGTATTTTGGTAGCTGTTTAATTATTGCAATTTTTTTTTACTGTAGGTTAGTTAAAAAGTCATTTAAAGGTGACATACCATAGATATAGTTGCAACAAACAATACTTAATTGAAGCTTACATTAACATATCTTCGGTGGAACTAGGGATGAAAATTATTGGGGAATTCAGACAGTTGCTGACACTTTCAGCGTGATAGTCCATACCGATGTATCCTCATATGTGGCAGTTTGCTAAATATCCCTTATCAGGATGCTAGGTCCCATGCACCTTGGCCTGTGCCAGTTGTATTTTTCATCTGAACGTGTGTCTTAGTTATAATATAATAATAATTTATTTATATAGTGCTCTTTCTCTAATATGAGATACCATGAATGTAATACAGTATAGGAACAATGAAGTACAGAAAAGCTTTTCATAAACTATACTTAAAGAAATTACAGAAATACTTGAGTAAACAGAAAAGTCTTGAGTCTGTTTTTGGAGGTGTCTAGAGTGGGTGTGTCTCAAACTGCGTGGGAAGTGAGTTCCATAGAGTTGGAGCCCAAGATGAATTACGGGAGATTCTAGGTGATTCTAGGCACTGGGATGCAACAATCCTGCTTCAAGAGACTGCACTGCAACAATTTTTTATCTGTGTGCAACTCTGTGAAGGGATATATCTGCCCCCAAAAAAATCCTAAACTATTCGGAGCAGCTGAGCAGTATCTGGGCAGCTTAGACAGTTTGAACTATGACCTACCTAACTTTTACAGATGTTACTATAAATTAATATAATTCTTGCCTTCTTCCAAGTGACATGTTATGCACACTTCCCCTAAGCCTTGTTAAAGGAGTGAGATTCCTGTTTGGAAGGATCGTGGAAGAAGAACGCTGGTCACTATGATGTCCCTCAACCCATGCTGTTTTATGACATTAAGCATTATAAATCAGAATATGTTAATGTTCTGAGCAACTTTGTATTACTTCTATTTATGTATCTGATTGTTGCTTTAGTCATTTATTCATGTTTATCATGCTAATATTTAAATGTAATCAAGATATGAGTTGTTTTTGGACACCATGCTAGCTTTGTCTCCAGGCTATTATTTAACGGAGTTTATTTGAAACACCAGTTTGTTAACTTAACAAAGGAAAGCCATAATGATAACCTTCAAAATTATTCTTTCTATTGTAGTTCCTGAAAGAGCTCTAACATTTTCATAAATACTCTTTTCTTGATATGACCTATGGTGGCCTTCAGTAGAACATGGTGCTTTTATACAAAATTATTTATTTGTTCAAGTTTTTTTTTAAGAACTCGGACTTGCTCTTCAACTCATCAAGAAAGTGTTTATTTTAGCTACTGTCATTGTAAAAAAGAAGACGGAATATAAAAGGTCAAGTAATTGTACTGTTTTATAGCACAAAACAACAAAGACCCAATTTTGTTACGACATAATATTAGAACTGTATATGTATAGAAAGTGTATTGAGTGCAAACCCGAGATATGGTGCCACATTTGACATCAACATTAACTTATATAAAAAGAATAATAAACAATCACAGCAAGCAAATAAACGACCAAAATATATTATAAGTCAAGCAATACAAAATGAAAACCTGCAATGCTATAGCAGCAACAGTCTTCGAATGCCCACAGTTCAATCTAATCCTTGCATTTAGACTGGAAGAGGAGTCAGTTATCATGTGAATGAGTGAATACCTCCCATAGCAAAGGATTTATGGCCATAGTATACTGTATACTTGACTGCTATCCCCATAATGTGCATGATGACTACTGAACGTAGGAGGGTTCTCCCTCATTCT
The DNA here is from genome assembly GCF_055691185.1 of Crinia signifera. Taxonomy (NCBI): domain Eukaryota; kingdom Metazoa; phylum Chordata; class Amphibia; order Anura; family Myobatrachidae; genus Crinia; species Crinia signifera. Next base: position 64,339,240 of record NC_139217.1, on the reverse strand, counting down.
CCAGAGAGTAGGTAGTCTCCTGGATACTGCCCACTTCTCTAATGAATAGTAGGGGTGGCCATCTTTGCCATTGCTATCGATGGCCATGGTGCATTGATAGTGCTAAATTATGCAAAGGATGACCATAGATATTTTTACATCTCGATGGTCATCCATTGTGTTTGACCGATTGACTTGTGGGCGAATCAAAACACGGGGACGGAGCTATGCTCCGTTTCCTGGCACTTTGAAATTAAAAAAAAAGCAAAACATTGTTTTGCTGTGCCATCCATGAAGGGAAACCATCTGGTTCTCCCCCATCGATGGCAAAAGTATTCAACATTGGCCATAAACCATCAATGATTTTGAATAATTGATGGTCGGTGGCCATCCCTAATGAAGAGTGAAGGGGCGTGATGATGCACTTTTAAGCAAATCATGTAATCATGGCTCTTACAGTACTAATTTATTTCAAAACTAGAATGTTATACTGCCCATGGTATGTTACTCTGTACTACTATTATCAGAATGCATGGATATGACACACACACATTAAGCACTTGTCTAGCCTTATGATCAGAGAGATGGAATAGACGTAAGGGCATTCTCAAGTAGAATTGAGTAGTATTTATGCGAAGGTAACTCAAGCGGACCAACGATTATGGGCGTATAAACTTGTTAGGAGGAATATCAATCAAATGATCTATATTAGGTGCATATGATTCTAATGCAGGGACATATGTATCAGGATTGATAGCTCTATAAAAGAAAAAGCACAGATCACCAATATTTTGGGTTGCCTACACAAGCCGCAGCATTTCCTGGTGTGTGGAGGCTCCTGTGTGACTACTTTAACAGTACTGCAAGGTTATATTTTATTTTAACAACACTGAAGTAAAATAAAGTTTTAGAACTTGTGCACATTGTTTAGAGCCTAATTGACCTTCATACTGTAGGTTGATTTTCATTATGATGACACTGTTTGGTCAGCAGGATTGTCATATTTCTTAATAGTCAAACTATCCAAGCTATTCTTTTGAAGTGGCAGCTTCAGAATGAGGAGCACATCTGACTGACGTATATTCTTATGCCCATAGACGGCTGGAAAATGTATTTTGTGAAGATGATTTGCATGTCTTTAGATTTTGAACTTGTTTTTTTTTTTCTGAGAGCTGCTTTTTACGAGTGATACGTACCTTTATCCATTGCTAATCCCTTGGATAGCAACAAAATGTTTCCATGTTGGCAAAGCACTAGATTGAATTAACACATTGCAATGGGTTTAGACAACAAAATGGCTTTATGTCACATGGAGCAAAAGTGCAATGTGTTATTGATCTGCTAGTGCGTGCCTTGGGAAATATTACAGCATTCAGGTCATTTACTCTGCAGTAATACCAAAAAAGTAGCTATTTTTATCATCCTTAACTTTGCATCTCTCTATCTCATCGACCCCCCCTCTCTCTCTCTCCCACTTCCCTCTCTCATTCCTCTTTCCGACCCTCTCCCCTCTCCATCCTCTCTCCTCTATCTCCTTTCACTCTCTCTCTCCCACTTCCCTCTCTCATTCCTCCTTCCGACTCTCCCCTCTCCATCCTCTCTCTCTCTCTTTCTCTCCTCTATCTCCTTTCCCTCTATACTCTCTCTTTCTCCTCTATCTGCTCTCTCTCTACCTCTCATCTCTCTCTTTCCTCTATCTTGTCTAACTTTATTCTCTCCCTCTCTCTTCTCTATCTAAACCTATATCGTTCTCTCTGTTATTGCCGCTCTATTCTCTTCCTCCTTCTCCTCTTCCTCCTTCTCTTCCTCTTCATCCTCCTCTTCCTCTTTTTTTCTTATTCCCTACTCTCCTGGAAGTTGCGGGAGTCCCACTATTTTTCAGGGAGTCCCCTGCAACCCTGGAAGAGCCGGCAGATCCCCAGCATTTCGCCTGCCTCCAAGTGATATTAAATTAATATTAAATAGTAAAATTAATGGAGCAATATAACCTTGCTTATAGAATGGTCCCCATTTTCTGTACTGATGCTCCAATTGATTATGATGATTTCAAGATCTGCACAAAAAAATAGATGACTTGTAGTTTCATTGTTTACAATTTGACCACTATAACACATTATTATACTCAGGAAGATAAGAGGGCTAAATGCCGGCAAATATTGTTTCTACTTAAAAATAGTAAAATGTGTTAAAAAATTAGTGAGTCCTGCCATTCATATTGGGCTGCAAGCAAAAGGACAGCTTTCGTTATGGCAACACATATGGTTGGCCACAGACACATCTGCCAGTCCAGCGCTCATGCGAGCGAACATGAATCATTGCCAGTTAGAGTTTCAGCCACGCATTAAAATGATCCGAGAGTTTGAAAGATTGTCATTGGTGAAGCTGATCATTTTTGGGACACACATGCCAGTATCATGCCAAATGACTATTGTTATCACCGATTATGGTATACATGGACATGATTGGCCAATGATTATGGTGACATTGGTTTTCTATTTGTTCATTACATGCTGCCACCCAAGTTATGGTTGAAGCCAAATCAGCTTTGAGCAAACACCATGATCTCCATGGGTCCTTTTGTGTGATATGGAATGATCTGGAGAAAGTACAGAAGAAAAGGCTTTACATACTTTGATGGTTTAAATACACAATGGGGCACAATGATAAATGTGGAATAGATATTATTTGGATAATGTAATTTTCTTATTTTTTTGTATGAAATGATTATTTGCTGAAACTAATAGCCCCTACTGTGCTAGATGTGGATTTTCAATGACATCTCAATTTGCTACAGTCAGACTGACCTTCCTCACCATGCAGCAAATTATTAAATATTCTTATCCAATCTGGCACTGCATGCGCATTTTAGAACACTTATACCCGTTCCTGTATCAACAAGTCCTATCTGTAAATCTGCAGGTGTCCACATCCCTGCAGCCGAGAATATAAAATAAAGTGATTCTTTTTTTTTTTGCACTGAACAAATTCTTGAAAAATAAAGAAATATATGTATATATATTTTATTATCCTTTTTCTTAACACATATAGATAGTTGATATGTTTTGTTTTGTTTACAACCTCTTTATGTGGTGATTATTGCTCTCTGCTTCTCACAACTCATCATGCTAATTACTGCATTTCAGCTATCTCTCACATGCACCCAAGAGTTAAAGTGGTGGTGGTGGTGGTGGTGGTGGTGGGGGGACTGAGTTCCACCACCTCTAGTGGTGAAGTGGAGCTAGTTCAACCTCCACTTTGGCCCTGCACAGTAATTCTAGGGGGTGGGGTTGCCGAAAACCCTACCAATGTCCCGGGTTCTGTCTAATGGCTGGAGAGGGGTAATTAGGTGGCAAAGGGAAATAAGTGCCCCCCACCTCTTCTGGACCACTTTACTCTCTGCATGCACCATTATACAGATGGGGCAGGTCCCATCTTGGCAGGGGATGGCAATGGCGATGCCAGCCACCATCCCCCGCCAGCGCCATCTGCATAGCGAGAAGGGGACGCGCGTGCACGAGAGGCACGCGCGTTACCTTCCGACGGCGCTTCCAGCCGCTCCCCCAGGTCACCACCGGCTTGTCGGCGGTAACCCGGGGTCCCCGCCGCCTGCCTGCATCCCCCCCTAACCCTGTCTGTCTCCCTAAGGCGGAGACGGACAGGGTTCTCGTCACCCCGCCGACGGAGATTGAGACGCGCGTGCGCGTGAGACACACGCGCGTCTCAGTCGGATGGTTAGGCAAGCCGCTGGCGGGTCGCCAGAGCTGACGTTCTGGCGATTCGCCAGCAAGGAAGAGGCCTGCCCCATCTGTATGTCCCTCGTCCTGCTTATATTTGCTCCATTCACTTTTTCCCTGTATATTTCTATATTCTCACTGTTCTCCTTTCTGCATTTTTCATGGTACATCCTCTTCACTTTGCCACATTCACTGATGCGTTTCTCCCTGATCCAGATACAGTATCACTCAGTGGATCACTGAGTTGAGATAAACATTCAACTAGGGAATTAAAGGAGTTTGTTCATTCTAGGCATCTGGTCTGATGGACACGTAGGGGTAAATTTACTAAAGCTTCTAAAAATGAAAAGATGTGATGTTGCCCATAGCAACCAAATAGATTCTGTCTTTCATTTCTCAATTGCATCCTAGAAAATGATAGGCAGAATCTGATTGGCTGCTATGAGCTGCTCTACCTTTAAGGGGGATCTGTTTTGGACTGCTGGTAATTTTGCATCCAACAATGGCTGCAATATAACCAAGTTGTGTGATGTCAATGGAATCATCACCATGGGGCATATTTATCAAACTGACATGGAGAGCTGCATCATCAGATACCAAATTGCTGGAGCAATTCACTATCTCCCTGGTGCATGGACAGCTGCTCCATACTAAGTTGTCCCTACGAGCCCTTACACATACGATACCACCGCTAATTACTCCCGGTGGAACTTTACATTGCCGAGTCTGAGCCAGCAGTGTTAGTGCATGTGTTCATACATGTGCAAAGAGCAGCCCAGCATGGACCGTCGCAATTACTGTACTTCATTTCTTCAATAGAAGACAAAATATATAGTTCCACCTACTGTACTTAATGTACGTTGAATGGGCCTCATGTGCGAACAAATTAAAATATTTAAAAAACCATGCACTGTACAGTATTTGTTCAGTTATTATGTCTCCATTCCTTAAACAATTACAAAGAGCCATGAGATGTTCAGATTCCACTGTCTTTCTTTCAGTATCTGCACAGCAGTCAAACCCCCAACCTCTACATTCTGCCTTCTAAACTGACTTGACCTATTAATGTGTGCAAAACTTTTAAATGTTGAGTGGCTTAGAATCCTCAGTCATTACAGTATTAACTAGCAAAGTATAATAATGATGGAAAAATACTTACGTATAAACTAAATTAGTCATCTGTCTATTACATATCAAGCATCACAGAGATGTCCAAGAAAGTCGATGAAGGGGAAAATGAATACTTAATTTCACAGATATTGAAAAATCATGCTTCATCAAACTTAAGGAATCCTACCAAGTAAGGTCTAAGAATAAATCTGCTATCTACAGTCCTTCATATATTGACACACTTCATGGGTTCATTTTACCCTTCATTACCTTTTTTGACCCCTTCTTTATAAATAGCAAAAGCGTCAATTGTTTTTCGCCCTGTATAAAATAGTTAGTGTTCTGTGGACTAATTTGGAACCTTAATTGTATTTCTACCTGCATCACCGGTATATGTGCATGTGCACAGTTGCAATGTATTAATATTAGCATGATCAAAATTTCATAAGCAGAGTACGGTGGATTTAGACTGCCTTGTTCTTTCTTTACAGGATTTGATGGGATTTTTAATACACTTGAAATGATAATCCAATTTTCTAGCCAAATTTAAGTTATCTCAACTATGCAAAGCTTAGATTGGAAATGTAAAAGTATTTGAACTGTGAGAAAGGTAGAAGAACAGTAGGAGGACTCATAAAATATATACACGGATGTTTTCTGATGGAACAGGATATATTATGGTGAAACATCTTGAAACTTGTTTTTGGTATTTTAGGGGCATTGTGCTAGTACATTTTACTCATCTTATGTACTGAGGAATAGGGTAAGCATCATTTGTTAGTATTTTATGATTAGCAATGCTGGATTTATTTATTTATTTACAGTTTCTTATATAGCGCAGCAGATTCTGTTGCGCTTTACAATAGTAGACAGTGATAAAACAAACAGGGTAACAACGGACAGACTTGGAGGTAGAAGAGCTCTGCTGCAAGCTTACAATCTATAGGGATATAGGAGGGAAACACAAGGACAGACACCAGTAATAGCATAGCAGTCCCACCAAGTTACAAGTCCATAAGGGAAGCTATATAATACATAAGTGCCTCAGAGGGTTATGCGTGTGGAACTTAAATATGATTGCCTGAAGAGGTGAGTTTTCAGGCATCGCTATAAAGTTTGGAGGCTAGCGGAGAGTCTTATTGTGTGTGGAAGGGCATTCCATAGGATGGGAGCAACCCGATGAAAGTCCTGTAATAGTGAATGGGAGCTAGTGATTTGTACAGAAGAGAGACGCCGATCTTGTGTAGAGCGGAGTGGTCGAGATGGGAGATATTTTGTGATAAGTAAAGAGATATAAGCTGGTGCAGTATGGTTAATAGCTTTATATGCAAGTAGAAGTGTTTTATATTGAATACGGTAAGATACAGGCAACCAATGGAGGGACTGGCAGAGCGGATCAGCAGACGATGAGTGTCTTGCTAGGAAGATCCGCCTAGCAGCCGCATTTAAAATGGATTGCAGTGGCGAGAGTCTGTTCTTGGGAAGACCAGTTAGGAGACTATTGCAATAATCAATGCGGGATATAATGAGTGCACGGATAAGAGATTTAGTAGTGGATTTGGCAATGTATGACACTCATGCGGTAATCCCCATGTTTAAAGTTATAACACCCACACGTTAGTTAAGGAGCATTACACCAATTTCGACATGTTGACAAGAAAATACACAACTTCATTAGGTATACAAATTTCAGGGTCTCTGGTGGATAAGAGATTATTATTTTTATATGTTTTATTTTATTGTATGTTTTTAACACTTTTTTTATTAAAGGATATATTATTGTTATTTTATGAACACAAAGCATTTTCTGTGGAATTCAGGCTTGTGGGATGGGATGCTTAAAATACCGTTTCAGCCATCACATCTCGCACGCTAGTCACCAGCGGGAGTTCTTGCTGCACTGTGTCCGAAGGATATTTTCATCATAGAAATCCATAGATTGCATTTTGTCGTAGTGTTCATCTACCAAAGGGATTGGTTTATACTGGTATCAGGTTAATTAAAGATTGTATGGCCCCTGTAGATTTACTGTGTAATGCCAATTAGCAGAGTGATTTATTGAGCTGTGGCAAGTACCATAAAATCCCTAGATTATATAAAAAAGAAAATATATATTAGTAGGTAAACTAGCAACAATACAAAATATAAACTTCATTCCTCTACCATTTACACTACAGAGTTTTCAGTGTAAGTAAAATGACAAAATGTCCAGTTGCAACTACCCTTTATTATTGTGTATTGGTGAGAAGAAGAGAACAATAGATCAAAGCAGAGCAATCAATCTTTGTAACAGCGACTAGGACAAATGTCTCAGAGTGGAATATCTCCTGAGAAAAGGCAGATTTGTCAAAGTTTTAGATTTCCTTTACTGGATCAGCAAGAGAATTCATAATCCAGCCAAACCTCCATTCTCTTTTCTCCAATGTAAGACCAACAGGATTTCAAATGGTTTATATATTGCTGTACAATTCCATCAGTGGATAATACCCTTGTTAGTCCATGAAGAGTGGAATCAGGGACGGTTGACAAGCATCTTAAAGTGAAACATTGCTCTGTGAAATACATTGTGAACACAAGGTATACAGGTGGCTTTCTTTAGAGATTATTTTGTTAGACTCTCGCCGTAATGCACAATTTTAAAAACAAAAGTTATTAACTCTTGGTTTGGAGACTGATGAGTCATTGTATATTGCTAAATATCAGCATTAGTTTTAACTTTGCGGACATGTCCGCCTCCACCTCATACCTTTATTATCAGAAGTTTAAAATAATTGGAATAAAAAGCTACCAAATTTACTGCAAGTGTGCCCAACTTTTCAAAAACTTTACACCTTGAGGTGTCGGTAATGTTAGATGCACTCTGCTGGAAGGTGTATGTACCTAGTGGCAAAAGGATTATATATTGATCAACATAAATTTAAAAATATCTCCCCCGCCTTCCCCTCCCAGAAATGAATGTAACCTCTATGTAATATAGGGGGTCTATTTTATTAGTCCAATTCATTTATTGGGTGTAAAAAAAAAGGTTGCATCCTCAGGCTTTATTGCCTGGGGCTTTTCAATTAGAGACCCTTTTTCTTGCCTAAATTCAGTTTTCAGGCATTAACACACAGAATCCATGATAAGTTCCCTCATCTATGTGGTAACAGGTTTGTGGCATTTGAAAACATGCTACTTTATGGAGATTTATTTTTGAAAAAAAATCCCAGTTAGTTGCAGTATTTGGGGCTAATAGTCAACCATGGGGATTCAGACAGCTTGTGGTAAATTACAGAGGCTTATTGGATTCCTCCCAAAGAGTTAAATCTATTTGCTACCTTTGATGTGATACTATGAATGCTCACCATATTTAATTGTAGGATAGATGTCATTAAATTTATATTTATTAATATGGGTGATTCAGGGCTGTCACCAAAAATTGTGGGGCATGGGACTGACAAAAGAGGCAGGGCCTCCCTTTCCCTTCTTGAATCTCTGGCGTGCCTGGGCAGATCCCCCGTGTCTGCAGCCCTGACAGCACTACTCAAGTTTTCTACATTGCTTCAGGTAAAACTGGAACTTTGTTTGTGACAAATTATACTTAATAGACTCCAATTCTGGGCCCCCTTTCTGTCCAGCCCTGGGATTGGAGTCTCAGCAGCCCACCCCTGATGGTGGCCCTGGGGTGATTTTTATTCTGTCCTTCTATATTTTGTCTTCAGAATGGTCAATCATAATCATTGTACTATTTAGGAAAATCTGAATATAATGTCAGTTACTAATGAACCATTTGTGATTGGTTAGCTGGTCATTTAAATAATGAATGAAAACTTTGGGCAGCCCTCACAAACCAGCAGTCTGTATAGTCTCCATCCACAAAAGAGGCCTCATGCATGGGCTTCCAATGTCTTAATTATAGCCACCCTGATGGTCAGTGCAGGGCTCACAGGGAAGTTGGCTGCAGCACAGTCCAAAATTCAAGTAAATGAGCCACACCCACTGCCAGTGAGTCAGTTTGGAATGACATTTGGTGGCAGTTGCTGGGCCTCGCTTATTTGAAATTTGAACTGCTCTGCAGCTCCTCCTCTTGAGCCATCTCTACTCATGTCCCTACCGGAGATTACTTCTTGTCTACCAAAACCTGGTCTATAGTGACTTGGTCTTTTCCATGAGATTTGGCTTGGGGTTATGAAAACCCTGCATGCACATTGCAAGTTTTGTATTGCATAAAATCTCCAACCTAACAGTAAAGGTGCATACACACTGTACAATTTTTTTGACCAATTCGGTTGAAAGACATTTCCATTGAACCCAGTGTCCTGGACGAAAGATGTTGACGAAAGATATTGATGAAAGACGAAAGATCTAGCTACAGTTTATAGGCTCTTTTTGAAAGATATCCAAATTCATCTGCATGCACAGTTGACAAACAATCTTGATGAACAACTGCATCGTTCGTCTGTCGTCAATATCTTTCGTCAACATCTTTCGTCCAGGACACTGGGTTCAATGGAAATGTCTTTCAACCAAATTGGTCAAAAAAAATGTACAGTGTGTATGCACCTTAACTGTTTCAATTTAAGTGTATTTAAATGAGGCAGTTTGATGTGATTTTTGCCTTTGATACATTGCATGACTTGCAAACCGCATGTTAATCCATATGACAAATGGAAGATTGACATAACCGTGCTTTGATAAATGGACTTACTGCTCATTGCGATAACGATGTTTAGCATGTGAATTCCCCGGTGCTAGGCACAATTAAGCAAATAAACTTTTTGAGGTTGGAGGAGCTTAAAAGACATACATAAGAGACAAATGTATAAACCAATATATGAATTAGTCTAAAGCTTTTAAGTACATCATATGCAGCCTTTAATATCCTCGTTTTAGTCGGGAGACTTTGATAAATAAACCCCCAGCGTGCTTAATGCATGCAGTGTGCGAGCTATTTATCATCTGTGCTTAACTGCACATTTTAATAGTTGAACAAAATACATAAATATTAAGATGCAGATTTCTCACTGGCAGCGAGAATGTTATTACTTCCTAATTAAATTCCACTGATGGTAGCATTCACATATTTTTATATTAGTTATTTAATTAAATTATCCAATCCATATATTTATCAGAGTACTAAAACTTTAAAGTACAACATTGTCTGTGTGGAAGGGTAAAGGGAAAGCCCTTTTCATTTGAGCAAATTTTACATTGAGTGCTTGCGCTTAACAAAACCACAGAACATGCCTGTCGTTAGTGATATTAGATTTTTTTTTTAGGTACTGCAAAGTGTCCACAGTGATGTACATGCAACATACATAGAGAAGGTGTAATATGACATAACATCAGTATACATTGTAATTAGACATATTTTAGGAACAATACACAGCATGCCAAGGGTAGGGGAACTCAGTATAGGGGAGCATTATCAAACCTTCAAAAGAAACCAATACGATTTTATTTTATTACATGGCTAGAATTTGATTGGCTATTTTGGGCAACTTCACCACTTGTCTTATATAGCAAGTGTTAAAAACCTCAGCCTAGAACATTTCTGGGCATGCCATGGGAAGTCAGAGTTAGGGGAAGCTGTTTAGCACTCAGTGAGTCTATGCCCAGCATAAGTGTCAGCATACAGGGCCAGGTGTATCAAGCTTCAAAAAGTGATAACATGGAGAGTGATAAACAGGCAGCCAATCAGCTCCACTTGCTCCTGAGGAAGCTGGAAGTATAACTCCAGGGAAACGCGTTGAGTCCTTATTGTTCAAAGAGCACCTACCACCAGCCTACTTACTGGACATTATTTCAAGGACTACCATTATTGGACTGATCTATATATCCCAACTTATCCGGAGGCTGATCCGAGGCGACCCAAAGAACTGCCGGTTCATCCAGGTATACCCACCTTATCCATCTGGGACCGTGGATCACTGTAAACTTCTATCACATCCACCTATCCAAATTGGACTACGGGCCACCTTGGCTACATACCTGTCGCTACAATAAGATTGGAACTACAGTCCTTGTCCAAAATCTCATTTAAACTTCAAGTGGTAATATGCTCTATACAATTTTGACTTTATATGATATATGGAATTCCATGCTGCTTTTTAACATGAATTTTATTAATATATTTTTATAATAATAAATTTTTATATTTTAAGAAACCATTCTTACATTATTCCTCAGCCGGCGCTGGTACACACCTTCTTTTTTTCAGCCAATCAGCTCCTACCTGGCTGGGTTTAAAAAAAAATTACAGCTGATTGGCCATTTTTTTATCACTCTCCATGTTATCACTTTTTGAAGCTTAATACATCTGGCCCACAGTATTAGAACAGGACATGAAGACCCAAGACAAGGATCAAAACATACTTGCTTACTTTCATTTCTTCCTCTCCGCGAGAAGCAGGTGAGTGATGACAGAGGTGGCACCCAGGGAACTGTGCCACTAGGTCCCACCTGATGTGGAAAAACTGCAGTGATTGGGTAAAGTTTGCATAGGGGCGCCATTAAGTCCCACTCCATGCACAAAGCCCGCAGACTCGCTGTAGGAAGTGGGCAGATGTGAGAAGTGTTGCCCACTCTTGACTGGGAAGGGGGCACTGCCTGAAAAATTGTTTGTCTCCCGCAGAAACGGGAGCGTGGGAAAGTATGGATTAAACGTGACATGGTTAGTGCCAAAGGCAGAAATGAATGAGAAATGTAAAAAAAATAATTTTAATTATCCCATACAGTACACCAGGGCTGGGCAATTGCGGCCCTCCAGATGTTGAGGAACTACACATCCCAGAATGCCTTGCATCGGTTTCAGTATGGCCACATAGCAAAACTAATGCAAAGCATCCTGGGATGTGTAGTTCCTCAACATCTGGAGGGCCGCAATTGCCCAGCCCTGCAGTACACGGACTGAATGATTGTCAGACTTTTTTATTTGTATTCTGATTAGTGATTCACAAATGGCCACAATTCACATTGCTGCAGGTTTTGTATATATTACAGTAATATTTTAATATGAGCACAGTGCATTTACACTGTATGCAATCTTACTGCCCCTAAGATAGCGTCATAGATAGAATGATATTGCTTGATAAAGGTACTTTAGGTTGATGGTTGTACAGCCAATCACACTTGGCCCCAGTTACTAGACTGGATGAGATATACAGTAGCTGTTCAGGACTTGGATGGAGTAAGCAGGTCTCTAGGCGGCAATAAGTGTGATTGGCAGATCACACACCGGCAAATAGCAGTCATCTTAGCTTGGGAAGATGGCAGACATGATCAAATCTTTTAGCAGATAATCTTGGACATGCATATCATTTCTGGAAACATACGTGCTAATTGGCGAATATTTAAAGCTGGAACCAATATCTATGCGTTTGCAAACAGTTTAAGCAACAGAGATGAATCACTTAATTAGTCTTTATTAGCTTTGCTACATTTGACGATTAGCAGTTGATATTTAGCTGGTTGTCTTATGGGGATATCACCCAGCCTGCCCCCGCACGCCTGCATCCTGGGTTCACACCCTGTTCGCAGGGGCGAATTTAGGGGTCAGGCCGCCCCTAGGCACAACATTTTTGTCCCCCCCCTCCTATTTTAATGTACTCATATATGTATATACATTGTTATTTATATATTTCATTAAAATTTAACTGTAGCCCACCTAAATTTTTTTTAAGCACTCTGGACTGCTCACTGTACGGAGGACCCGGAGGGAGGCACTTATTAGTACAGTGATTAGGACAGTGTCTCCGTCAGTCTCTCTCCGGCTCTCACACTGTAACTGACTGAGCGCAGGGAGGATCTGCACGCAGCTCAGCTGCTGGATACACAGCAGCCAATTGACTGTGTGTGTAGAGTAGCCAGTGGGCGGGAGCCGGCAGCAGTGAGCCTGAGCCATTTCCGGTCGCGCAGGGGGACCGTCTGACCCAGCCACTAAGCGGTGATATAATGTGAATGGCACAGCGGGTGGGCAGTGGCGGGTGACGAGCGGCGCTGCCGCCTACACATGATAATTCATGTCTGCGGCGGTCGTTACTCGCTGCTGCCCACCCGCTGTGCCATGCTGCTATTTAACAGAATGTCAGCCTGCCTGCCGCCCTTAATTGGTGCCGCCCTGAGGCCGGTGCCTCACGTGCCTAGGCACAAATCCGACCCTGCCTGTTCGCAGTGGCCACACACTTCTCCGCCCTGCTCCATTGAAATCCCACCTAGCAAATGAATGTGCTCACTGTGCGAATGGCTGGATACAGCTGCACATTATTTCATACCCGAGCAAATATATCCAATCCCGTCGGCAGCTGCTCACCACCGAATGATTTTTACACTTTGCACCAGTTGTTGCAGCAGCTGCGTAGCCCAAGACTTACTTGGTGGCTCCGATTAAAAAAGGCAAATCCGGGCTGCCACTGACATCACACACCCTCCCCTAACAGACTTTGTCACGCATGCATTATGTCTGACACTCCCAGCGTTTTTACATTGGCATGCCCTATGTTTTTCTTAACACTCCCAAAAAAACAGACAGTTACCACCCCACATGCCCACTTCCTGTTAATCACCTTGCAAGTGGCCAGCAAATAAAAACAATTACGGGACTTGATTGTAGCTGGGCATCATGCACGCACATTGCGGCCCATACGCATGAGCCGTTCATCGGTGCCAATTCGCAGTATCAGGTCTGAAACAGTTCTGTGATCACTCTCCAAGCTTTGCTAAATCTAGCCCTTAACCCCTTCATGACAGAGCCAGTTTGTGCCTTCATGACAGAGCCCTTTTTTTCAAATCTGACATGTCTCACTTAAGTGGGGATAACTTTTTTTTTGCTTTTACTTATCCCAGTGATTTTGAGATTGTTTTCTCGTGACACATTGTACTTCAAATTAGTGGTAAATTTGGGTCGATACAGTCTGTGTTTTTTTGTGAAAAATACCAAAATATCGTGAAAAAATGGAAAATTTAGCAATTTGCAAAATGTTACATTTTCTGCTTGTGAGACAAATAATCATACCACTCAAAATAGTTAATAACTAACATAGACCATATGTCTACTTTATGTTTCCATCATTATTTCAACTTCCTTTTAATTTTTTTGGACACTAGGAGGCTTACAATATGAATAGCAAATTCTCAAATTTTCATGAAAATTTCAAACACTGATTTTTTTAGGGACCAGTTCAGTTCTGGTGTGACTTTGAGGGACTTGTATGTGAGATACCCCCATAAATGATGCCATTTCAAAAACTGCACCCCTCACAGTATTCAAAACAGCATTTTGGAAGTTTGTTAACCCTTTAGGTGTTTCACAGGAATTAAAACAAAGTGTAGGTGAAATTTCAAAATTTCTTTTTTTTTGCAGAGTTTCAATTTTAATACATTTTTCTAACGAATACAGTAGATTTTACTAGAGAAATGTGACTAAAAATTGATTCCCCCAATTCTTTTGTTTTCAAAAATATCCTATATGTGGCCCTAGTGTGCACGTTGACCAAACCACAGGCTTCATAATAGAAGGAGCACCTACTTGATTTTGGAGCCTCCTTTTTATGAGATTTTTTTTTAGGCACCATGTAGGTTTTTAGGCACCATAAGTGCTAAAAGTTAGGAACCTCCCCCACAAGTCACCCCATTTTGCAATCTACACCCCTCAGGGAATTCATCTAGGGGTATAGTGTACATTTCAAACCCCCAGGGGTTTCACCAATTTTGGTACAACTGGGATGTGAAAATGAAAAATTACATTTTTTTACACAAACATGCAGTTCTGGCTCAAAATTTTTCATTTTCACAAGGTATGAAGGAGAAAAAGCACCCCAAAATCTGTGCCCCAATTTCTCCCGAGTACGGCAATGCCTCACATGTGACCAAAAAATACCAGTTGGGTGCATGGCAGGACTCAGAAGGGAAGGAGTGATTTTTGGATTTTGCAGCAAAGATTTTGGTGGAATGAATGGTGGGTACTATGTTGCATTAGCAAGACTCCCAAAGCACCAATACAGTGGAACCCCCCCACAAGTCACCCCATTTTGCAAAGTACACCCCTCAGGGAATTCATCTAGGGGTATAGTGTACATTTCAAACCCCCAGGGGTTTCATCAATTTTGATACAACTGGGATGTGAAAATGGAAAATTACATTTTTTTACACAAACATGCAGTTCTGGCTCAAAATTTTTCATTTTCACAAGGAATGAAGGAGACAAAGCACCCCAAAATCTGTGCCCCAATTTCTCCCGAGTACGGCAATGCCTCACATGTGACCAAAAAGTACCAGTTGGGTGCATGGCAGGACTTAGAAGGGAAGGAGTGATTTTTGGATTTTGCAGCTCAGATTCTGGTGGAATTTTGGTGGGTGCTATGTCGCATTAGCAAGACCCCCCAAGCACCAATACAGTGGAACCCACCCACAAGTGACCCCATTTTGCAAACTACACCCCTCAGGGAATTCATCTAGGGGTATAGTGTACATTTCAAACCCCCAGGGGTTTCACCAATTTTGGTACAACTGGGATGTGAAAATGAAAAATTACATTTTTTTACACAAACATGCAGTTCTGGCTCAAAATTTTTCATTTTCACAAGGTATGAAGGAGAAAAAGCACCCCAAAATCTGTGCCCCAATTTCTCCCGAGTACGGCAATGCCTCACATGTGACCAAAAAATACCAGTTGGGTGCATGGCAGGACTTAGAAGGGAAGGAGTGATTTTTTGATTTTGCAGCAAAGATTTTGGTGGAATGAATGGTGGGTACTATGTTGCATTAGCAAGACTCCCAAAGCACCAATACAGTGGAACCCCCCCACAAGTCACCCCATTTTGCAAAGTACACCCCTCAGGGAATTCATCTAGGGGTATAGTGTACATTTCAAACCCCCAGGGGTTTCATCAATTTTGATACAACTGGGATGTGAAAATGGAAAATTACATTTTTTTACACAAACATGCAGTTCTGGCTCAAAATTTTTCATTTTCACAAGGAATGAAGGAGACAAAGCACCCCAAAATCTGTGCCCCAATTTCTCCCGAGTACGGCAATGCCTCACATGTGACCAAAAAATACCAGTTGGGTGCATGGCAGGACTTAGAAGGGAAGGAGTGATTTTTGGATTTTGCAGCTCAGATTCTGGTGGAATTTTGGTGGGTGCTATGTCGCATTAGCAAGACCCCCCAAGCACCAATACAGTGGAACCCCCCCACAAGTGACCCCATTTTGCAAACTACACCCCTCAGGGAATTCATCTAGGGGTATAGTGTACATTTCAAACCCCCAGGGGTTTCACCAATTTTGGTACAACTGGGATGTGAAAATGGAAAATTACATTTTTTTACACAAACATGCAGTTCTGGCTCAAAATTTTTCATTTTCACAAGGAATGAAGGAGACAAAGCACCCCAAAATCTGTGCCCCCATTTCTCCAGAGTACGGCAATGCCTCACATGTGACCAAAAAATACCAGTTGGGTGCATGGCAGGACTCAGAAGGGAAGGAGTGATTTTTGGATTTTGGAGCACAGATTTTGGTGGAATGAATGGTGGGTGCTATGTTGCATTACCAATACAGTGGAACCCCCCCACAAGTGACCCCATTTTGCAAACTACACCCCTCAGGGAATTCATCTAGGGGTATAATGTACATTTCAAACCCCCAGGGGTTTCATCAATTTTGGTACAACTGGGCAGTGAAAATGAAAAAAATACATTTTTTTACACAAAAATGTACTTCTGGCTCAAAATTTTTCATTTTCACAAGGAATGAAGGAGACAAAGCACCCCAAAATCTGTGCCCCCATTTCTCCAGAGTACGGCAATGCCTCACATGTGACCAAAAAATACCAGTTGGGTGCATGGCAGGACTCAGAAGGGAAGGAGTGATTTTTGGATTTTGGAGCACAGATTTTGGTGGAATGAATGGTGGGTGCTATGTTGCATTACCAATACAGTGGAACCCCCCCACAAGTGACCACATTTTGCAAACTACACCCCTCAGGGAATTCATCTAGGGGTATAGTGTACATTTCAAACCCCCAGGGGTTTCATCAATTTTGGTACAACTGGGCAGTGAAAATGAAAAAAATACATTTTTTTACACAAAAATGTACTTCTGGCTCAAAATTTTTCATTTTCACAAGGAATGAAGGAGACAAAGCACCCCAAAATCTGTGCCCCCATTTCTCCAGAGTACGGCAATGCCTCACATGTGACCAAAAAATACCAGTTGGGTGCATGGCAGGACTCAGAAGGGAAGGAGTGATTTTTGGATTTTGGAGCACAGATTTTGGTGGAATGAATGGTGGGTGCTATGTTGCATTACCAATACAGTGGAACCCCCCCACAAGTGACCCCATTTTGCAAACTACACCCCTCAGGGAATTCATCTAGGGGTATAGTGTACATTTCAAACCCCCAGGGGTTTCATCAATTTTGGTACAACTGGGCAGTGAAAATGAAAAAAATACATTTTTTTACACAAAAATGTACTTCTGGTTCAAAATTTTTCATTTTCACAAGGAATGAAGGAGACAAAGCACCCCAAAATCTGTGCCCCCATTTCTCCAGAGTACGGCAATGCCTCACATGTGACCAAAAAATACCAGTTGGGTGCATGGCAGGACTCAGAAGGGAATGAGTGATTTTTGGATTTTGCAGCTCAGATTCTGGTGGAATGAATGGTGGGTGCTATGTGGCATTAGCAAGACCCCCGAAGCACGGTGAAATGATGAACCTAATAATCCATAGATGTGTGGTATATTTTGAAACACTCCTTTATACATAGGCCGGGTTTGTCGGGGCAAGTTTCACAGTGGAAAATAGTATCCTTTCTTATTCCCTTTTTATAGCAAACTTTGCACCTTTTTTGTGTCCTGCCCTTTCTTGCAGTGGAGGGGATTTCGTTGGGAAAATGCTGCCCTGGTACAATACGGGGGCCAGTACTAGAAGTACTGGGGCCCTCTGCCTGCTGATTCCCAAATATTAGGCTCTTTATGACTTCCTCTTGAAAGTGCATAAATGTCCCCCTCTGGCCGGTAGAACGGAATAGCACGTAAGCGTTATACAGTGCCATCTGGATGATATACACGGCCAGCTTCTTGTACCAGATATTTGTTTTCCGCAGGGCACTGTACGGCTTCAGTACCTGATCTGAAAGATCCACTCCGCCCATGTACTTATTGTAATCTAGGATACAATTTGGTTTTGAGGTGTGGGTACTGGTACCTCGTACAGGGATGGAGGTGGTACTGTCTCCATGAATTGTTGTCAGTATAAGGACATCCCTCTTGTCCTTATATTTGACCAACAACATATTTTCGGTGCATATTCCCCTGCTTTCACCCCTTCTCATTACTTGGGCAATGTGCGTTTTGGGGAGGCCTCTTTGGTTCTTGCGCACAGTACCGCAAGCTGCTGTACCTCTTGAACCAAGGGCCTTAAACAGGGGGATGCTGGTGTAAAAGTTATCCACATAGAGGTGATAACCCTTATCCAGGAAGGGGTGCATTAAATCCCAGACAATTTTTCCACTAACACCTACGAGGGAGGGGAGGCATTCTGGTGGTTCAATTCTTGAATCCTTCCCTTCATATACCCTAAACTTGTGGGTGTACCCTGTGGTGCTTTCACACAGCTTATACATTTTTATGCCATACCTTGCCCTCTTACTGGGAAGGTACTGGCGGAATTTAACCCTTCCTTTAAAATGTATAAGGGACTCGTCGATACTAATACATTTATCAGGGATGTATAGCTCTGCAAATTTGGCACTGAAATGATCAATGACCGGCCTGACTTTGAATAGCCTGTCAAAGGTGGGATCATCTCTGGGTGGGCACTGTGCATTATCGGTGTAATGTATAAATTTATGGATTGCCTCAAAACGAGCCCGGGGCATGGCCATACGGTGAAATGGGGTGCTGTACAGAACATCTGTACTCCAATATTGCCTAATTTGTGGCTTTTTTACTATGCCCATGTGTAACACCAGACCCCAAAACGTCATCATCTCTACTGCATCTACAGGGGTCCACCTAGCAAATGATGACGTGGGGTTTTGAGCAATAAACTGCTGGGCATATAAATTAGTTTGGTCCACCATTAAATTTATAAAATCATCAGAGAAAAATAATTTGAAAAAGTCAATTTCTCTGAGACCTGTTGAATCAAATTGGATTCCTGGGATGGCCAAAAACTCAGGAACCTGGGGCTCAAAATTGTCTGGTGGTGGGGTCCATACGAGATCAATTATTGGGGGGGGGGTCTCAGCTGCTCTACGGGGGCGTCTTTGAGGGGGTCCCTCATCACCAGAGGAGGAAGAAGAGCTTAAGACGAATCCTTCAAATTCCCCGCTTGCCTCACTGGCTGTGTCAGAGTCAGAGGCAAGCATGGCATATGCCTCCTCCACTGAATACATTCTCCTGGATGACTGGGACGACATTTGGGATGACATTTGGGATGCCATTTATATTTTTGTGTTACTGGTAGTGAAATGTTTCAACACGTGTATAGTGTAGGGGGGGGTACAAACTTTATTTCAACCCGGGGGGTATGTAGTGTGTGGTGTGTATGTAGTGCAGAAAAAAAAATACAAAAAAAAAAAAAATTGAAGGGTTAAAAAAAAAAAAAATGGAAGGGGTTAAAAAAAAAAAAAATGGAAGGGGTTAAAAAAAAAAAAAAGGTCCTGCGCCAAAAATTGAGCACAGATGTTGGTCAGTAACGTCCGTCACTGAACAGCGCTCAAAGGCAACAGGAATTTGATCAAAAAAAAAAAAAATAGATCAACCCTGTGCCGAAAAAGCTGATCAGTGATGTACGTCACTGATCAGCGCACAGTGGCCACAGGACACACACAAAATCACAGTGTGTGTAAAAAAAAAATTTAAAAAAGACCCCACAGCACTCACAAAAAATAAAAAAAGGTGATCAGTGATGCGACACTGATTACCAGTGAGGGGCAGCAGGTGCACAACCTTTGGTGCAACTGACAGTGCAACTGGCAGCAACTGACAGGTATATATAAAAAAAAAAACCTCTGTACCCCAAAAAAGTTGCTGATCACCTCAGATATAGTGATCAGCACAAAAGGCGGGGGCAGCAGACACAAAATTCAGCACTCTCTATCACTCTCTGTCACTATCTCTCTATCTCTCACTATCTATCACTCTATGACACTGCAGCAGCAGCACTGACAGGTATATCTATATATAAAAAAAAACCTGCGCCCCCAAAAAGTTGCTGATCAGTTAATTTATACTGATCAGCACAAAAGGGGGGGCAGCAGTCAGTTATATAAAAAATATATAGCACAATCTGTCACTATCTCTCTATCTCTCTCTATCTCTCTCTCTCTATCTCTCTCTATCTATCTATAGCTCTATCACACTGCAGCAGCACAAAATATAGCACTAGGCCTCTCTATCTCTCTCTATCTCTCTCTATCTCTTTCAGTTATATAAAAAATATATAGCACAATCTGTCACTATCTCTCTCTCTCTATCTCTCTCTATCTCTCTATCTATAGCTCTATCACACTGCAGCAGCACAAAATATAGCACTAGGCCTCTCTATCTCTCTCTATCTCTCTATATCTCTTTCAGTTATATAAAAAATATATAGCACAATCTGTCACTATCTGTCACTATCTCTCTCTCTATCTCTCTCTCTCTATCTCTCTCTATCTCTCTCTCTATCTCTCTATCTATAGCTCTATCACACTGCAGCAGCACAAAATATAGCACTAGGCCTCTCTATCTCTCTCTATCTCTCTCTATCTCTCTCTCTATCTAATAACTCGCAGCAGCACAAGATGTCACAGGATGTCACAAGATGTCACAAGAATAAGCAATATCTAGGCAGTGATCAGGTAAGTATTTGGATGGGTTCTGGTCAGTATTGGCGGCAGCTGGGCACGGTGACCGCACTGCACGCTATTCCAGACCGGAATGGCGTCTGCAGTGCAGTCACCGTTAGTTTAAACCCCCCTCCTTGGCTGTGATTGGTCCGTCGGTCCGACGAACCAATCACGGCCTTTGGGGGTGGGCGGGGTGAGGTGGGGTGACACCAGTGTCACCCTTACACCCCGCGGTGATTGGTGCTGTACTTTACAGCACCAATCACCTCCGATCCCGTGTCACCGGCGAACGTTATTCGCCGGTGACACAGAAAACGCTGTGAATGGCTGTTCACACTGAACAGCCAATCACAGCGATCGCCGACGGGGGGGCGGCATCGCAGCCCCCCCTGGGCATGCACGGACATGTCTGCTGTCAGGGACAGCAGACATCGTCCCTCTGTCACTGCGTCTCTAGACGCAGTGACAGTTTTAAGCCATGACGTATATATACGTCAACGGTCGGGAAGTACTTCCCGGCCATGACGTATATATACGTCAAATGTCGTGAAGGGGTTAAACACACACATACAGACACACACACACACACACACACACACACACAGACAGTCCAAATGCCTTTGTCTTCTGAGCTGACTCACAGATGTTGCTGACCTTGATCCTCCAATAAATTTGTGATAAGTGGTTTAATCTTTACACCTGTATCAAAGGACAGCATTCCTGTTCTTTTATTTGAAACTTCACATGTCCCCAGAGTCATACAAAGCTGATATACAGTAAATCAATAATAACCGCGTTTCTGAAAACATCTTTATTGCATTTTTATTCCACAAGCCAAGAACCACATGTCTAGCTCTATAATATATTGTCTCGTCAATGCCTCTGCTTCGGCAATTAAAGATATTTTTGGGGGGGTTCGTGACTTCTGCAGAGAAAACATTCTTTAACGCTACACTTCTGATGGAGTTTAACATAATGTCATCCTGCCACTCAAGGGTTAACCCTCATTAGGTCTGTGGGAGAACAGAAGAATTAAATTGAAAAGCAGTAAAAAAACAAAATAGATAGCAATCTTATACTTACATCCAAAAGAAACTATTTGATCCTTCCTCCGGGTGACAATAAGTAACAAGACTTTCAGTGGATGGAAGAACTGAAGTCTCCAAAACTAAGTAACTGTAGTTTATTTTAAGCTCTCCCAGATCAATAGCAAAACTTGACAATTGAACTGAAGTTTGGATTTAATGACGCACATAAAGGCCACTTTATTAACTGGACATTGCGGTATGATTTTAAACCTTTAAAACTAGGTTAAATGATATAGAATGGATTATTACCAATTTTTTTGTTCACTTCCTGGATTGTATGGTTTTCGGAATAATTTGGATAACGGATATTTGGATAAGGGATACTTAACCTGTACCTGCTTCATTGATAAGGGAATCTTGGTGCACGGTGTGGCCTCTGAAAATGGGGACAAAGCTTTGTATGGCACCCCCAATCACATCACTGTGGGGACATGCCCAGCACTATCTGAGATACTGTAACATCCTCAGGATCCCTGATGCTTACCTAGAGGAGTGTGAGATCCATTGTGTCTATGAAGCATTGGTAAAGCAAGGAGAAGTGAGCGAAAGGAGATGTGGCCCCTGGCAACCAATCAGCTGCTGTGTATAATTCTATAATATGCAAATTATAAATGTTACTTCAGTGCTGATTGGTTGCCATGGGCCACTTCTCCTCTGGCTCACTTCTCCTCCCTTATCACTGCTTCATACATCTACCCTATTGTTTCTTATGGAGGTAGGCGTATATGTGCACACCAGCTTGTGTCAACATCTCTTTCTCGTTTAAATGTCCCCCATGCTCTGTTTATCTAGTGTACCGTAGCTTCGGAGAGTGATGAACCCATGTTTAGTATAATACAGAGTGTACCGCATTGTGTTTGCTTGTTTGTTATTGCATGCATACTGTATGCACCATAGTGGTAAAGGACAAATACTTTTTGTATAATGTATTGTACTTTTTGTATTGGTGGTGCCAACACCATCTTAATGTGTAGCCACACTGGGCAGCCACCCAGGGCCTCATGAATTTAAGGGCTTTTGAACAGGAGCGGGCTGGTGCCTTTGGAGCATATTTTGGGAGGTAGGCAGAGAACGTTGTCCTACTGCTCTAATTGTGAATTACACACAGTCAAAGTGACCAGGCAACATTCTGTACCTGGCTCTCAGCCTGCAGCCAGACAGTGAATGGCTGTCAGCATCCTGATTGGTGGATCGCTGGAGCTAACACTGTCCTGACAGCCATTCACTGCATGGAAGTGAGAAGGAGAGAAGGCGGGACCGCAGAAGGAGTAAGTTGGGATGGGATGGGAATGGGATGTGGCCACAAAGCACTGCTTAGCCCAGGGCCTGCAATATGCTTAAGAAGGATGGTGCTATATACATGCCATTGATTAATGTTCCTTGTATCCATAGAACTTATTCTGTGTGTGCATATATATATATATATATATATATATATAATGAACAAGCGGCGGCACCCGGAGACGATCGTCTTCGGGTGCCGCCGCTTGTTCATTATACATTGGGGGAGTCTGTTGATTTCTTCAGGAAGGGCACCGGAGCAAGTCATTCCTCTCATTGGGAGTGCTGCCCCATAAAACCTATATATATAGATATATATATATATATATATATATATATCTATATATATATATATATAGATATATATAGATATATATATATCTATATATATATATATATATATACACTAAACATCGGCACTCACCTTTCCTAGTTTTGGGGTGCCCTATGGCTTGTGACCACATTGTTTAAACAGACATTGTAGGGGCTCTGCACACACTAAATTAACTGATAATAAATATTGGAGATTTAGTTGATGAATTGATCAATGCATTTAAGCCTGCTGCCCCCTTCACGGGACCCCACTTTTCTGCAGGTCCTAACACTATCGCTCATTGATCAATTCATGAACCAAATCTCTACTATTTATTATCAGTTAATTTAGTGTGTGCAGAGCCCCTACAATGTCTATATATATATATATATATATATATATATATATATATATATATATATATATATATATATATATATATATATATTATATATATATAGAAAAGTTTTATTGTTCCTCAGTGAGAAAAACAAAATAGCAATCTAGCAAATATGATACCTTTTAATGGCTAACAAAAATAAATGTTGTTAAAATGCAAGCTTTCGAGACTTCTTAGGTCTCTTCCTCAGGCATGGTATAACAAGGTGTGTGAAGAACCACATATATATACACAGCAGAGTAGGAACAAGATGTGATAGATGGACATTCTTAAGATCAAAACAAAACAAAATAACAGAATGAGCTTGTAAATTGAGTCCTTAATTGGTTTGTAGATAAGTAGTGTGAAAGTTTTATTGTCTCTAAGTTGATGACAGACCAGAGTTAGAGCTCCGATGCCCTCACTCTCTCTGGGCCAGATTCCTCAGATGTTGTAGTGGGCCATAAATCCCTCGGATAGATTCAGTCCTGTGTTAAGGGTGTCAAACGTTGTCATTAATTTGTATTCCCAGACCCTCCTGTCTCTTTGTGATTTGAAATTTCCTTTTAGTATAATCACTTTCATATGATCCTGATTGTGTCCTGGGCTGCAGAAATGTTTGGCCGCAGGAAAGTGTGTCTTTTTTTCCTTTATTGTGTGGCGATGGGACCTCATCCTTGCCTTAAGTTTTTGTCCTGTTTCTCCAACATACAGACCCCCAATAGGACATTTGGTGCACAGAATCAGGTACACTACATTGGTAGTAGAACATGTGAATGTCCCTGGGATCTTATAGTCCTGTTGTGTGTTGGGGATCCGTACACTGTCTGTAGTGAGGATATGGGCACAGGTTTTGCAGCTCCTTACATTGCAGGGATAGGTTCCTCTTTGTGTAATGGATGGCAGTGAACTTCGGATTATAATATTTTTCAGGTTTGCAGGTTGTCGGTAACATAGTAGTGGAGGGTCTGGGAATATTGTTTTCAGGCGGTCATCTTTGTGTATGATGTGATGTAGTTTTTTTGCAGTTTTTCTTAGCACCTCAAGCTGTGGGTTGTAGGTGACTACCAGGGGTACACGGTTGTTTCTTTCTCTTTCTTTATATTGGAGAAGTTGATTTCTGGGTATCCTGATGGCTCTGATAATCTGATCGTTGATTGATGTGGGATGATATCCCTGATTTAAAAAGGTCCCTTTAAGTTGTTTTAAGTGGACATCTCTATCTGCTGGGCTGGAGCAGATGCGATGATATCTGATGGCCTGGCTGTAGACAATGGATTTTTTGATGTGTTTCGGGTGGAAGCTGTCCCATCTGAGGTATGAAGGCCGATCCACGGGTTTTCGGTATAGGGTTGTCTGTATTGCGTTGTTTTGAATTGTTATAGTGGTGTCAAGGAAGTTTATCTCGGTATATGAGTAATTCATTGTCAGGTTTATTGTTGGATGAAATCTGTTAAATTTTTCATGGAAATGTATGAGTTCTTGTTCAGAATCAGTCCAGATGATCAGGATATCATCGATGTAACGGAAGTAAGCCAAGGGTTTGATTGAGCAGGATGCCAAGAAGTCACTCTCGAGTTTTGCCATGAACAGATTGGCGTATTGCGGTGCCATTTTACTGCCCATGGCGGTCCCGGTGCGCTGTAGAAATATTTCTTTGCCAAAGGAAAAATAATTGTGTGTAAGGATGAATTTTGTAAGCTGTGTTGCAGGACCAGGAGCAATCCCATTGGACTCAAGATATATCTGGCATGCTGTCAGTCCATCTTCATGGGGATCCAACTCAAAAATATTTAAGGGAGTTGAGAAGGCTTGTCAGGGGGCTGTCAGCAGAGTCTACAGAACTTTTGGACTTGATACCCGACAGTCCCAGAATTGGAATATTCTACATGCTTCCCAAAATACATAAGCCCGGCAACCCAGGGAGGCCAATCATCTCATGCGTGGGAACCCTCACTGAAAAAATCTCAGGATGGGTAGAGGGTGTCCTGAAACCACTGGTGAGACATACAACCAGCTTTCTCCAAGATACCACGGACCTACTGAATAAATTATCAACCCTAGGTCCCCTCCCTAATGGAGCCATCCTTGCCACCATGGATGTGGAATCCCTATATTCCAATATCCCCCATGAAGATGGACTGACAGCATGCCAGATATATCTTGAGTCCAATGGGATTGCTCCTGGTCCTGCAACACAGCTTACAAAATTCATCCTTACACACAATTATTTTTCCTTTGGCAAAGAAATATTTCTACAGCGCACCGGGACCGCCATGGGCAGTAAAATGGCACCGCAATACGCCAATCTGTTCATGGCAAAACTCGAGAGTGACTTCTTGGCATCCTGCTCAATCAAACCCTTGGCTTACTTCCGTTACATCGATGATATCCTGATCATCTGGACTGATTCTGAACAAGAACTCATACATTTCCATGAAAAATTTAACAGATTTCATCCAACAATAAACCTGACAATGAATTACTCATATACCGAGATAAACTTCCTTGACACCACTATAACAATTCAAAACAACGCAATACAGACAACCCTATACCGAAAACCCGTGGATCGGCCTTCATACCTCAGATGGGACAGCTTCCACCCGAAACACATCAAAAAATCCATTGTCTACAGCCAGGCCATCAGATATCATCGCATCTGCTCCAGCCCAGCAGATAGAGATGTCCACTTAAAACAACTTAAAGGGACCTTTTTAAATCAGGGATATCATCCCACATCAATCAACGATCAGATTATCAGAGCCATCAGGATACCCAGAAATCAACTTCTCCAATATAAAGAAAGAGAAAGAAACAACCGTGTACCCCTGGTAGTCACCTACAACCCACAGCTTGAGGTGCTAAGAAAAACTGCAAAAAAACTACATCACATCATACACAAAGATGACCGCCTGAAAACAATATTCCCAGACCCTCCACTACTATGTTACCGACAACCTGCAAACCTGAAAAATATTATAATCCGAAGTTCACTGCCATCCATTACACAAAGAGGAACCTATCCCTGCAATGTAAGGAGCTGCAAAACCTGTGCCCATATCCTCACTACAGACAGTGTACGGATCCCCAACACACAACAGGACTATAAGATCCCAGGGACATTCACATGTTCTACTACCAATGTAGTGTACCTGATTCTGTGCACCAAATGTCCTATTGGGGGTCTGTATGTTGGAGAAACAGGACAAAAACTTAAGGCAAGGATGAGGTCCCATCGCCACACAATAAAGGAAAAAAAGACACACTTTCCTGTGGCCAAACATTTCTGCAGCCCAGGACACAATCAGGATCATATGAAAGTGATTATACTAAAAGGAAATTTCAAATCACAAAGAGACAGGAGGGTCTGGGAATACAAATTAATGACAACGTTTGACACCCTTAACACAGGACTGAATCTATCCGAGGGATTTATGGCCCACTACAACATCTGAGGAATCTGGCCCAGAGAGAGTGAGGGCATCGGAGCTCTAACTCTGGTCTGTCATCAACTTAGAGACAATAAAACTTTCACACTACTTATCTACAAACCAATTAAGGACTCAATTTACAAGCTCATTCTGTTATTTTGTTTTGTTTTGATCTTAAGAATGTCCATCTATCACATCTTGTTCCTACTCTGCTGTGTATATATATGTGGTTCTTCACACACCTTGTTATACCATGCCTGAGGAAGAGACCTAAGAAGTCTCGAAAGCTTGCATTTTAACAACATTTATTTTTGTTAGCCATTAAAAGGTATCATATTTGCTAGATTGCTATTTTGTTTTTCTCACTGAGGAACAATAAAACTTTTCTTATCAACTGGCTAACACGGTACCAAACTTTTTTCTTTTGATTATATATATATATATATATATATATATATATATACATATACAGTATATACATATATATATATATATATATATATATATATAGCAGATAATGGCCAAACATCCAGGGTCAGGAAGTATGAAATCTAGAAAATACAAAGAGTAGAGGGGCGCTCCATGGTGCATGTAAACTATATATGTATTCGGAGAAACAAAACACTCCTTCAAGATAGATAAAAGCAAGTGCTCGTACCAATATAAAAGACACTGTGGGCTGGTTACCACACGATATACTGTAAATCAAATACCACAGCAAAACTGATACAACCGCATCTCCACTGGCATCCGAATCACAGGAACAAACAGATGCTGGGTTGCGCTGGCTGGACTTGGAAGCCGGGAGCCGGGGACATACAGGCAGAAGACAGCGCCGGGACACAGTCAGCACGGGTATCACTGACCACGCCTGAGGGCGTGGTCAGTGATACCCATGCTGACTGTGTCCCGGCGCTGTCTTCTGCCTGTGTGTATTTGCCTGTGTGTATTTGCCTGTCTTCTGACTGTGTGTATTTGATTTATATCGTGTGCTAACCAGCCCACAGTGTCTTTTATATTGGTACGAGCACTTGCTTTTATCTATCTTAAAGGAGTGTTTTGTTTCTCCGAATAAATATATCGTTTACATGCACCATGGAGCGCCCCTCTACTCTTTGTATTTTTATATATATATATATATATATATATATCTCCTATATATTTGGCTACATCTGTCACTCAAAGTGGGTGTCTGTGTCTATAACGCTCTGTTCCTGGACTTTCCTCTTAATGTGTGATTGCCTTCATCTGTGCTGAACACCTTTCTGAGAAATTAACCTGTTTAAAACAGGTGATGGCAATCATACATTAAGGGGAAGTCTAGAAACAGAGCATTGTGTCCCTCCTGGAGAGGGTCATGTTGGGAGGTATGTGACAGAGAACCAGCCCAGTGAGCCCACAGACAGTGCCAGACACCCACTGCCTTCCCATGCTGCCCAGCACTGCTACTCCACAGCCACCAGGTGAGCGCCCCCTATCGCGATTTGCGGCAAAACCTCCCCCCCCCCACGCGCCCCCCCCTCCCGCGATTTGCAGCAAAAATACCCGCTCCCCGCGACCCCCCCTACCGCGATTCGCAGCAAAAACACCCCCGCGACCCCCCCTCCCGCGATTCGCTGCAAAAAGACCCCCCCCACGACCCCTCCCGCAATTCGCGGCATAACCACCACCCCGCGACCCCCCCCTCCCGCGAATCGCGGCAAACCCTCCCCCGTGACCCCCCCCCGATTCGCGGAAAAAACACCCCCCCGCGACCTCCCTCCCGCTATTCGCGGCAAAAAGGACCCCCCCGCGACCCCCCCTTGCACGATTGGCGGCACCCCCCCTGCGACCCCCCTCCCGCGATTCGCGGCACCCCCCCCCCCCCCCGCAATTCGCAGCAGCCCCAGGATTAAATGGCACATGCAAAACACTGACATGGCTATGGTCGACAATGAAAAAGGTTGACATGAGTTTTTGAAGATTTATTTTTAATTTTTTTAATTTTTTCATATTCATTGTCATGTGTCGACATGGACACCAATGAAGTGGCACACTTATGTCAACATTTACATGTGTTGACCTTTCTGTGTTGATTTTTTCTTGTGGCGATTCGCGTCTCACCCCCCGCAACCCCCCCTCCCGCGATTCGCGGCACCCCCCGTGACCCCCCACCTCCCGCAATTCGCGGCAACCCCCCACCGGAACCCCTGTGAACCCCGCCCTCCCGCGATTCGCGGCACCCACCCCCGCGACCCCCCCTCCCGCAATTCGCGGCACCCCCCCGTGATTCGCGGCAGCTCCAGAATTAAATTGCACATGGAAAACACTGACATGGCTATGGTCGACAATGAAAAAGGTTGACATGAGTTTTTGAAGGTTTTTTTTTCATTTTTTGAATGTTTTCATATTCATTCTCATGTGTCGACATGGACACCAATGAAGTGCCACACTTATGTCAACATTTACATGTGTTGACCTTTCTGTGTTGATTTTTTCTTGTGGCGATTCGCGTCACACCCCCCCACCCCCCCGCAACCCCCCACTCCCGCGATTCACGGCACACACACACCCCCCCGCGATTCTCGGCACCCCACCCCGTGACCACCCCTCCCGTGATTCACGGCACATCCCCCGCGACCCCCCCTACCATGATTCGCCGCAACCCCCGCTCCCGTAATCCCCCTCCCGTGATTTGCGGCAACCCACCCCGCGACCCCCCTCCCGCGATTCTCTGCAATCCCTCCCCTCCCGCGATTTGCAGCATCCACCCCCCCACAACCCCCCCCCTCCTGCAATTCGCGGCACCCCCCGCGACCCCCCCTCCTGCAATTCGCGGCACCCTCCGCGACCCCCCCTCCCGCGATTCGCGGACACCTAAGTTGCAATACAGGGCATCTTTCATACAATTCTAACCATATTTCTCATATACAAACGTTCACAAATTAAGGGGGCGCAGCCCCTTACGACGGTGTGAAGAGCGCCCGTAGGGCGCGATGAATCACCTAGTATATATATATATGCTCCTGAAGTAAAAACCGTCACAGCTCAAAGTGAAAGTACATTGCAAAAGCTTCCATTTTGCTGAGCTTTTACCTAGTTAGATTTACTGTATAAATGCATGTGGACAATATTAAAAAAATAAAACCATCTATGTGTATGTGCTGTATTGTCAAATATTGTAATGAGGGTCCACAATTATCTTTCAAAACTGTTTTCCGTTGGTATTCTGTGTAAATACAGTTTCTCGAGAATAATCTGCAAATTCCACTTCCACTGCCCTTCTAATAGTTCTCTACTGTATCCTATAAGTCGCAAAGTCTGTTTTATTAATGCAAATAACAGCATTGTATGAGGTAAATATGCTGGAATGTATCTGCATTCTAAAGCCTCAACAGTAAGGTACTAATATGTGTAAATGACCAGTGAAACATATCCGACAGAACCCGACTATATATAAAATATTTTACTTTGAACAGAGACCAAGGAGTTAATAAAATTAGTAAAATGTTAGTAGCGTGAGGACGCCAAGCGCTGCATCCACAGGAGTCCCGGTTGGCCTCAGTCCTCCTCATACAGTCTGTTTGTAGTAGACACACTGGGTGTCCATAGCCCCTCTCTAATGAACTTTCCATTCAAGGTTTTTAACGCATGTGCACTTAATGAGTTCTAGTAATTAGATATGCTGGAGGATTGTAATAATTCTCCGAATCAAATACACACATTACTGGATTACCCTGCAGTAATTGCTTGCTTACATTTTCCAGCGAGTATATAGTTTAATTAATTTACAATGTATGGTCTATACCATGTAATACATTATCACATACATTTTATTATCTTGTTAATACATTTCATTAGAATGTAACAATGTATAACAAAAAAGGTCAAAGAAGAATACATTGTGTACATAGCAAGTCTTCCATCATTTTGGCAGTAATAACCTTTTCTGTTGCGCTGTGAGCGTTGCGAAGATCACAGACAGGAACTGAGATGTTCACATTTTACATTGCTCTTAGCTGTACCCAGAGGTTTTGGTACAATAATCATACCGAACTGTTGTTTAAAAAAAATAACAAAAATATCAGATATATAAAACAATAAGTCATCCAAGCTATTGTAATGGTAACTGATCACCAATCTAGAACACAAATTAGGATGAGTTCTCATTGATAACTGAATATGCTAAAATGTAGCGATTGTCTCAAATTTCACATAGAAGGATTGGAACTGTATGACTGTATTGATACTCAGCATTATCAAGATCATTATAATCTTTAAGGGGTCTATTGATTAAGCGATAATGCCTTTTGCTGCTTTTTTAACAGAAAAGGACGTTATCATTGCTACTCCTTATTTAACAAGTGGCAGACGGCAGGGTCATCATAATATGGTGCTGTCAGCTCTTAATGCAGTCAGATCAGAGGTGTTCTGTACGGGTATCCTGTTGCCATCTCTTTTACCAACATTGATAATATCAACATTCAGAATGTTGACATCAGAATGATGATATGGTCATAATGTGGAGATGTGGCATGTTGACATGCTTGTTATATAGACAACGGCCATGTCAACACTTATCATGCCTGGACTGATGAAATCCATGGTGGTCTAGTTGTGATGTAACTGGTACAGCGGGTCTGGTGGCTCCAGCAGTGTCTTCCGAGTCTGGCAGTGACATCATGATGACCGGCACATCCTATATTGCTTCCAGTAGTGAGTATCCCTAAACTGTATTTCTTACCCTCCACCTAGTGCATAACCTCCCCTCCCATAGCCTAACCTCCCCCCTAGTTCCCCTCCCACAGCCTAGCCCTAACTCTCTGCTGTTGCAGCCTAACCTTTCGCTGCTACAACCTTACACTAACTCTACAGTCCCTGCAGACTGTGAACACGTCAACACCACAATTATACAAATATCAGTGTTCCTGCTAGGCTGTGTTAGCGGGGCGCCGCGCCCTGCCCGATTTTGAAAAGGCAAAATGCGCCCTGCCCCTCTAGCAGCGCCCCGCTAAAAGCGCCTGCCTTTGACCCTGCCGATGTGACCGGGGAAGCCCAGCCCCACCGCAGTTGGTAATGCCCGGCGCTTCCCCGGCAGTGCAGAGAATTTGGAGGGGTCGGGCCCACCCCCTTTAGACACAGTGGATGATGGACCCATCCCTTTTCGTGACGGCGCAGCCCGGGCACGCCCCTTTTGTGACGTTGGCGGCCCGGGACCGTCCACAACAGTGATGTCGGTGGGCCCGGTCCAACCCCTTATGTTGCCCCCCATGCAGCAGTGCACTGCCCGCCAAGGTTCCTAGAAGGAACACTAATTATCAACATTTTGATACGGACATCATGAAGTCAGCATGTACTGTAACTATCAACTTCATGAATGCATCCCATTACTACAGCACCAGGGAGGCAATCTTGTGCTCTATGCAGCAATACAGAAATGTTTGTAATGAATGTTGACCCACCCATTTTATCACAGAACTTCTAATGGTCCGAGTGGTACTGGCCCACAGGATTACAGGTGAAGCCCCCAGTAGGTCCTACTGCCTGAGGACTGTGCACTTGAAAGCCCCACCCTCTGTAGGCTGGACACTGTAAAAGGAAAGTTAATCCTCCTCTTCTTTTCCTACTATCATTCATTTCGTATTCCTGGAGAACACACACCTAAGCATGGCCGCCTACCACTGCATTTCCCCGGGTTGGCCGTTATGCCCCAGTTCATGATAGGGCCTTACACAAATACGTGTTGCTTTGAATGACGGCTCATGCATGTGTTCTATAAAACCATTTTACCTTAGTTCATCAATTCATTCAGTTGGGTTATATTTTTTATGTGTCCATTAACCCCATTACTAGATTATTTCCATTTTTAACATTTTTAAAAATGAATGAATTATTATAACTAAATAGTTCTGCAACTGTATTTATTTTTGTAGTGTTGAGTCTGCTCCACTATATATTTTGCAATAGGCTGCCTCCTGTCTCAGTTTAAGTCTATTATTAGTTCACTAACACAATAGCCATTGACAACCAGAATCTACTGAACCGGGCTGTTTGGGATCCAAGAATTTCCGCCAACTAAACTGATTCATCTATTATATTGAAAATGCTTCTGTACAGAGGTTTAACCTCCTGTGACTATAGATATAATACAGTAGACTCATAAATGGAAAATAAATTATGACAACGCAGTAATCATAATAATCAATATTACATATTGATTTTTATATGTGACTTGCCTAATGAAATTGCACTTCTAGCATTTACCAGTTGCGGCTTTAGTTATGTACTAATGTGGGAAGAATAAATTCCTTCTCTTCTAACAGATGCACCTGTTTCCTGACAGTTTAATTAATCTTGGGCATAGATTGCACTCATAGCAAAAGGCATATTTTTACATGAGTACTTATCAGACTCAGATGTTCAATATAATTAATATTTTATTGTTGAAAAAAGATCTAATGGATTATTTTGTTTATCTGCGCTTTTCAATGGTTCTGCACTTTCCGCGGTTTCAGCTGCTGGATTTAAAGCGGCAATCATACATAAATACATACTGTACAAAGATTGACGTGACTTCTGCACTCTGCATTGATGAAATGTTGCTTGTGCTGGGCACAAGTGTTAATTCAAACTCATGCATGGAGACTGATGGGGGCGGGAGCAATTTAGCCGCTGTCATTGGCCACGGCCTAATTAAGCAGCGGGGCTATTTAATCAGTCCTGGAGGCGGCCCACAGTTGCAGATGGTAATACAAGCAGATGAGCAGCTTTCCCAACGATGAGCGGAAGCACCCATCACCATTCACTGCCGGGCAGAGGCGTAACTACTTTTTTTGACCCCCCCCGCCGGACATTTCGGGTGCCCCCCCCCCCCCCCCGAAATATTAACCCCCTCCTTACCCGTCCCCATTGCCCCTGGCGCCGCTGCTTCTAACCCAACACGCAGATCTGTGTCGGGTGACGGGCGGTCCTCGGCTCCGGCTGCAGTGCTAATATAATAACAGACACTCGGAAAATGGCTGCCCCCATACAGCATTATGGGGGCAGCCGTTTTCCGAGTGTCTCTTATTATATTAGCACTGCAGCGGAGCCGGGGACCGCCCGTCACCCGACACAGATCTGCGTGTCGGGTTAGAGGCAGCGGCGCCGGCGGGAATGGGGTAAGGAGGGGGAGGGCAGGAGTCGGGAGCCGGGACCAGGTGGTAACTATAGTCCCGCAGACCCCACAGGCGCCCACACCTGCCTAGCGCCTCCCCGCCACCGCGGGGGCTGCGGGACTATAGTTACGCCACTGCCGCCGGGCTTTACACACTGGGCGGCTTTGAGCTGAAAGCCGCTCAAACTTGGTGCATAGAACGGCTTTCAGCTCAAAGTCGCCTTTACTTTATTGTCTTCTGTACTCTGTTTTCTGGGTTCCGTGTCCAAATACTGGTAAAATAATATAGCAAAGTGTATTCTAGTAGTTTTTAGGTGCTGCAAACCACTTGTGGCTCCCTATAAATAAAATGTAATAATAACAATAGTTTAAAAACAAACATGGTCCTTACAGGTGTCCTTTCCAGAGAGATAGATAAAATATGACTTTGCTCCAGATTGTAACACCTATTAACTAGATAAAGGCTTATTTTAAGTTTTAGAGGCAAACCTATTATTACAGAAATGACAGATTCACTTGAAAAACAATATCATGATTGTGCAGAGGATCTACCATAGAAAAGCCAGAAACTCACGGCTTATTGACAGGAGTCATTTCAGCAGTAGACAGCTGGCCAGTTACGGCTTAGCCGGATACTTATCTTCTATAAGCAGCTGTGTAGCATCTGCCTGTAATAGGGAGAGTCTGAATGATATAGTAACATCCCATACACAGACTCCAAGGTTACATCCATATAGACATACTCTACCTCCTGCAAGGTTACCAATGCAGAGTCCACACATAACATACACAAAACATCCAATCTGTTATACTTTACATCCTCATACTGGTAATGTATATTCTATGTTACCTTACAGCACTCAGTCCTGAAAGCTCTTAAATAATGGATGTTTGCATTTAGGCAATGATGTAACCATTGCGATGTACCGAGTTAGATGATCAAATGGCGAATTAAAAAACAATCACAAATCTTTTATTATATTAAGCTCTTCACTGATACCGAAAGGGAACATGATTCAAAACTACCAAGGGACATATTTATTATTAATTGGGAATTGGTCCAGATAGTTTATTTATTTATTGCCAGTTATTTATATAACGCACAGCGCTTTACAGAGAATATTAGAACATTCACATCAGTCCCTGCCCCAGTGGAGCTTACAATCTATATTCTCTACCATACAGATGGAACGCCTGTCAGCCAGCCTTTAGAATCGCCAGATCTCCTGAGCAGGGGCTGGCTGGTGGACAGGAGCTCCATCTGATGGGGAAACGCAAGCATCTCACACGCTCCCGCGTCCCTATCAGCACGGCGTTGGGGAGCGAATTCCCTGCCTGTCTCCGCTTCAGGGAGACGGGCAGGGCGAGTGGGGGGTGCAGGGGGATAGGGGGGGCATGGGGGTGCAGCGGGGAGCTGGCAGAAGGCATGGGCTCCAACAGAATGGGACGCGCAAACTTCTGTCAGCTGGCGGCGGCTGGTGAATGTCCATAGAATCAACAGGAGCAGCTCCAATGTGAGTTGGGAGACAATTAAACTCCACACAGTCATAGGCATTCATCCACACTCACACCACTTATCTATGAAATAATGACGCATACAACTGAATTGGGCTTATAGGGGACGGCTTATTTATTTTGAGCAGGGGCGGCCTATTTGAAGCTAACTGAAATTTACGTCCCTGCTCTAACTAAGGTGGCGGGCAAAGAACGGCATGGCAATAAAACGCATCAGCTGGTAAAATAAAAAAGTAATGAAAATAATAAACTCCGGATCCAAGGGCCTCCTGCCCTTTCCCTAGGACCGGCCAACTGCCAGCGTCCTTGGCAACAGAAAAATTTATATGCGGACATCCCAAAGGGCCATCTGCCCTTAAGGCCAGGGGTTGACCTTCTGCCTCTGCCCCTGACCTCGCATAGCTCACCACTCTGCCCGAGCC
This sequence comes from Crinia signifera, assembly GCF_055691185.1. Taxonomy (NCBI): domain Eukaryota; kingdom Metazoa; phylum Chordata; class Amphibia; order Anura; family Myobatrachidae; genus Crinia; species Crinia signifera. The sequence continues at coordinate 64,303,028 of NC_139217.1, read as the reverse complement.
AGAAAAAATTGGGCCACCTGCCCTGACATACAAACTGTCCGCAAAAATTTGCCTATCCGAAGTAATGATTGTTAAGGTCCAGATGTGGGCCCACCTGGATCCGTGATGCCCACATCTCGACACCAACCACCAGCTAAATGTAAATACCGCTAGAATTTAAACTACCGTTCTTTCCGCCACAATAAGCCGACAACAACTAAATGGAAAACTGCTACAGAAAACTCCTAAAATTGATTCCAACTAATAATTTGGGCGGGAGGGAGGGCAACAATTCCAGAAGAAAGAGGCAGAATTCTCTGGAAGCAGGATCATCTATCCATCAATGCACGCCTCTGACTTCAAACCAGCCTATCAGTGATCTTCATGCAAATCAACCACCTGTCAATCAAGCAAGCCGAACCCCTCAGCCCAACTCCAGTGTGCAAGCTAAGGATTCCTGCCATAGCCTGGTGAGTTTATGCTGCTTTCAGCCAGACAAGCTGTCTTCTACAGTCTTGTCCTACCCGTATATTTTTGGATTGTGGGAGGAAGCCGGAGTACCCGGAGGAAACCCACGCAATCACAGGGAAAATATACAAACTCCACACAGTTATGGCCTTGGTGGGAATCGAACCCATGACCTCAGTGCTGTGAGGCAGTAATGCTAACCATTACACCATCCGTACTGCCCCAGTAATAACTAATAATTATAATTTCTTATCAACACTTCTTATGGAAATAAGAAATATGTATGTAGATTTATCAATGCTTGGAGAGAGATAAAGTGGAGGGAGATAATGTACTTTGGATCTTATTCAAACCCAATCGGTCGGAGCCGAATTGGGCCCCATTTGCGAGGATGGGGGTCTACTCATGCACGAAGATGGGCATGTGCAGACCCACTGTGCCAATGTCTTTGGCAAGTATCCCACTCGCTGAGGCGCACATGTGGGCAGGGGCCAGCACATTTTATGAGCATCCCCATGATAATGCTGGCTGTTCTCCTGGAAAAATAGGCGGGTCACTCAATGCCTGCTCGGGACGGTGGCTGACGTCACATGACATCAGCACCCGCCCCCTTTTCGGCCATCGGCAGAAATAAAAATCAGTTCCGACTGACTTTTTTTCCCGAAGAGAAGATAAATCAATCGATGGTCACATCAGTGACAGCTGTGCATGGTTCTGTCCAAAAAGTGTGTAAAACTAAAATTGAAATAAAAAAACGGTGTAGGGTCCTTGCACATGATCAAAAACCGCACCTTATTACATTTCACCCCATGTCTAACTGAGAGTCTGTGACTTCGGCAGTCACAGGGACTGTCCCTTGTGTGGTTAGCTTGTTTGGTTCCAGTTGATAGATCTACAGTGTCTAGAGGGCCAGTCCGATAGGTCTACCCCAAAAGGTCAACATGCAAAGGTCGACAGGGTCAAAATGTTGACACGAGAAAGGTAGACACATCACAAGGCCAACATGAGTTTTTCATGATTTTTATTTTAAACCAGCTTATTCATATTTCACCATCCATGTCGGCATAGAGAGAGTATACAATAATGTGCAGAGCGTAAAGCAGCACGGGGCCCGAAGCATGGCGAGGGTATGCGTCACACTAATTTGGAGTTGACCGTTGCCCCAAAGATTTAGAAAAACTCAACCATTTCATGTGTCTACCTTTTTCATGTCGAGCTTTTGATCCTGTCGACCCTATTACACGTCGACCTTCTGTGGCCGACCTATTTTTGTCGATCTAGACCCTGTGGGGGAAATTTACAAAGATGTGTATTCTACTTCACATGTGGTGTTGCTATGGGCAACCAATCAGAATCGACTTCTTATTTATTTAGCACCCGCTAGAAGATAGTAGACATGATCTGATTGGTTGCCCATAGCAACATCACATGTAAAGTAGAATACACATCTTAGTAAATTTCCCCCTGTCTCTCTAATAATCATCACCCAGCTTGTTTGAGCAGCTGCAAAATAATACATGTAGGATTTCGGTACAGGAGAACCAATTTATTCATCATCCTCATTAGCACAAGCAGCCTCTAGTTGGTATATAGTGATGATGCTATATACTGTGTGTAACAGTGTGTACCAGTGATGTTCTTCAATCTGGACTTGGAGTTTACTGTGGGCTCTGGGCTTGGGGAGCTATGAAAGTTATTTAATTATTTCCGGGGGGTGAATATTTGAATATTTGAATTGAGTTGAATCCTGGGACTTGGATATTTTTAATCCCAGTATTGAAATAATAGGCAGGATCGGCGTCCCTACTGCTGAGGTTCTCTTCTTACATGACATTTTCTTAGTGGTGAAAGTAATACATCTGTCAGCGCTAATACTGAGATACTCGCGCTGGATACAGCAGTAAAACCTTGTACTGCCATGTTGCAGCAATATAAATCAGATGTCAACGCAGTGTTGTCTTGTACTAGCTGCCACTCCAGCAGTGACATGCAATGAGGTAGGGGACAGAATTGTTTTAGATAACGGTTCTCTATATATGATTTAGAATTGATTGGTACTGTATCTATATTGTACCTCTTTTCATTGTGTTGTAGCACAGAGGCCCTTATTCTGGTTGGTGCGGCCAGAGCCGCACACGGTGCTCTGGCCGCACAAACCAATCCCCGCCCACGAGACGGATCGCCACGGCCGTCCGTACACGGACGGCTGGCGATCCGCATAAAAATGGTGGAGGCGTACGCCTCCACCATGGTGGGAGCTGCCCCCTGCATTCGATGGTCGTCGACCATCGAAGGCAGGTCCGCACGCCCCAGCAGCTCCCGCGAGCTGAGACCACACGGACAATCGTCCGTGTGCTAGCTTGTATGGGGGCTGAGAGCTGACATCCGGCGACGTCAGCTTTCCGCCCCCATGAGTTGCGTCATACCCTCATTACCATGCGTACGCCCCGCGTTTGCATGGGAACGCCCATGAAACGCGGGGCGTATACATAGGGAAATGAGGGCATGAAGCCCCTCACTCCCCTATACGCCCCCTTTGCGGCGTAGTAACGTTATGTGCGGCGAATTCGCCTGCACATGCGCAGATTGACCTCTGCGCATGTGCAGACGGAAAACATCGGCGGTACGGCCGCACGCGGGCCGTACCGCTCGAATCAGAATAAGGGCCAGAGTATGGTCTGGCCTGGTGCTACTTCTACCACTAACCCAAATAAGGAAGTCACTCAGGGCTCCATGACTTAGGGGGTATGTAGAAATCTGTTATACCCCACTATGTGCCAACTGCTGATATGTAGTAATGGCTCCTCCATGGCACACTGTGCTCTGAGCATAACACTACCTGTCCGACAGTGGAGCCGAAAATGGTCATACAATACCTTTCCGAAAGTGTGTGGAGTAACGGTGTAACTATAAACCTCCCCACCCCCATACATTTATCATAATTTTTTACCTAAATGCTTATTGCCAGGGGTTTCATGTTCATTTACAGGAGTTACAGGCCAGGGGTTACATGCTCATTGTTAGGGGTTTCATGCTCATTGCAAGGGGTTACATGCTCATAGCCATGGGTTTCATGCTCATTGCCAGGGGTTACATGCTCATTTTGGGGGGTTTCTTATTTATTACCAGTTGTTTTTTGTTTGTTACCAGTGGGATACATGCTCATTGCCAGGGAGTTACATGTTCATTGCCAAGGGGTTACATGCTCATTGCCAGGGAGTTACACGCCCACCGCCAGGGACTTACATGTTCATTGCCAGGGAGTTACATGCCCATTGCCAGGGGTTTACATGCTCGTTGCCAGGGGCAATATATATATATATATATATATATATATTTATATATACACTGCAAGATCCGAAATTAAACAGGAACAGACACAGCATATGCTGCAGTGCCATGTCTGTTCCTGTTTAATTTCGGGGACCTTGCTGTGTATGTATTCTCACAAAGGCACGCAGCTACACTGAACTGCTGTGAGATAGTGCCGGTCCATTGGAGTCTATATTTATATATATATATATATATATATATATATATATATATATATATATATATTTTCCAGGGGCAATATATATATATATATATATATATATAATGCAGGAAGGTGCGGCACTCGCACGGCGAAAATAGCAATAAAATAATTACTCGGTAAACAAGTTTGCTGGTCAACGTTTCAAATGTATTCCATTTGTCATCAGGATGGAATACATTTGAAACGTTGACCAGCAAACTTGTTTACCGAGTAATTATTTTATTGCTATTTTCGCCGTGCGAGTGCCGCACCTTCCTGCATTATACTACTACATTGTGAAGGCACCGTGCGCAAGTTATTTGAAGCTTCTGGGAGTGCCAAGCCCTTGCACAATATATATATATATATATATATACACACACACACACACATATTCCGGAATCTGTAACTTATGTGTAGCGACATACTCTACCCAGTAGGACCGCTAGCATCTGTCTACTCCAAAGTGATATCTTCTATATGTCCCTGATTTTTTTTTCCAACAGTTTTCACTCTCAAATTTCATGTTGGCTTTTGAAAGAATAAAAAATGAAGTTACTTAAGTGCAGAAGCTGCTGCAGGTTCCCTGAGCCATCCTGTTCTCAGGAAACAGATACTGTAGGTCTTGGGTGGGAAGTGGAGACAAATGTGGAATGTATGTTCTGACCCACACCCCTCCCGTGCGCCGAGCGTTCCAGCTCTACACCCTGCATACAGACCTAAGAGGATATGAGACACTGTTTTGCAACCGTCAAGATTTAGGAGGTTTTGCAATGAATCATGATTAGCTGTAATAGGCTTCCGAGCTGTTCCACTGCTTTTTTCTTTATTTCTTTTTTTTTTACCTTACTTTAAAACCTGAAAGAAACAAAGCAGTCTGTAATGGATTTTACATGTCATATGAAGCCCAAAATTACATTTCTACAGGATTTCATGTAGTATATTTTCCATGCTCAATAGGATGAGTGAATCAGCATGCAACAGAGGTTCCCAAACGCGGTCCTCAAGGCACCCCAACGGTTTTAAGTATATTCGTGCTTTGCCACAGGGATACTCTAACATTCCGCCCCTCTCTGCCGGCTACCGCATTTTTACTAATCGCATATGCACTAACATATGCGATTAGTAAAGCAAAGGACAGCTTTTGTGATAAGATTTGTCCTTTGTGAGGTGGCACCATCCCTGGACTTCTGGGTCTGAGATCCGGGAGTCGCTCTGCACATGTGCAGAGTGAGGGCGCCTGCCATGGGGCATGCTGGGAGGGATCTGTGATGGATCCCTCTGACAGTGCTGTGGAGAGAAGCCTTTAAGCTTCTAGAGGGTATCATTAGCAAAAGCTGGTGATTCTCTCCACATTTTCAGTTTAGAGATTCCCGCCCTTAATAAGTATGTCAGTCAATTTGATATACCCAATTTTTCTGAGCTATGGATATACAGTACCTAAAACCTGGACCATTGGAGTGCCTTGAGGAACCTCTGCCATACAACATATATTAGGTACAGTCATGGTATCCGGGTGATAGGTTGATGGTGTCTAACTATACCTAAAAATTGTCATTACTGCAGATGCATTACTGTAATTATAGTCATAATAAATATTTTATTTGAAATAATCTAAAATAATCTGGTTAATGTTAACATTTCCCACTTTTCTAATATTCCTTCTAACTTACAGTATATACAGATGGAACGCCTCTTTTTTAGCCAAGGCTGGCGATAGAAGCCTCCGCCAGCCCCACCAACCACCGAAAGGGGGCGGGCGCACGAGACGCTTGCGTGCCCCGTTCCGACGGAGTTCTCCGTTCTCCTGTCACCTCCCCGATGGTCCCCGCTGCCCCCCCCCCAACCCTGCCCGTGGCGTGCATGTGGGTGAGAATGGCAGCGGGGGGCATTCTGACGATTCCCGGCAATAAATGAGAGACGCTACATCTGTACATTTAACTCATTGCTGGAAATCAATATATACAACAGTGAAATAAAGATAAACAAATGTGTTTTATATACGACATGATAGAATACTCTTATACACTTTTAAGTATACTCACACGAGCGGAACATTTCCAAATGTAGACACCTGCTCAGACACTGGCGTAAGCTCTAACAGTGCCCACACCGACCAACACGCCTGCAATAAACCTTTTCTTATTATCCCTGCTCTCTTTGTAATGTCTTGTAATTCTGTAGAATTGCAATTAATTCAGTACTTTAAGATAACATTTACAGTGCTTTCCAAGAAAACACAGAAAATTGGTCAGAGTAGGTGGACCAAGTGCTCCCCATCTGTCATCAAGCACTGCAGTAAAGAAGGCTAATCTCATCATTAACTTGGTGACTAGGAACAGCCTAAGGAGGAAAAAAACAATCTTCCAATGTCTAACACATGTAGCTTATTGTAAGCGTCTGCAGACAAAATTAAGTGCGTCCCAGTGACTAGAGATCCGGGGAGCTCTCCAAACCTTACACACTGGCACATGTACAGTTAACGCTTGTAAAGCCCATGCAGAATTCATATAAGCCTTGTTTGCTGAGGTTGTTACTTCAATATTTTAAGATTTTATTGTAATATTTTATAAGCCCATGAATATTTTCTATTACATAATGTACATTGGTGTAAAGTCACCTAGTGTAGCATTTGTTCCAATGTGTTCCTCTTCTCCCTCCAAATGTGAAAGCAAACTGGGCCTATACATTATTTCCAGGATTGGATTAAGAAGGGGGGAAGGGGAGTAGCCCTGACCGTTGAGGTGTGGGTGTGGCCAGTTATGTGTGTAGGTGTGGCCCAGTGCTGTACACCCCTTACACTATGAGCCCTAATGTCTCCCTAAAATATAAATACAGTTTTATTACTTATGATTTATGGTCTACTGCAGGGATGTGGGACCTTCAGCCCTCCAGCTGTTGTTGAACTATACATCCCAGCATGCCCTGCAACAGTTGTAGCATGGCTGCATAGCAAAACTGTAACAAGGAATGCTGGGATAAGTAGTTCCACAACAGTTGGAGGGCTGAAGGTTCCCCATCCCTGGTCTAGTGTGTAGTACATTATCATGCTATCTCTATGATGGTCTATTTTTATATGGAGACCTGGAGCTATTGAGGGGGGGGGGGGATTCAGGAAAACGCTGGGCATCCCCATGCAAACAGGGGCGGGTGACTGACATCACCGGGTGTCAGCTGCCCGCCCTGTTCTCAGAGCAGGGCGCCGCTAATCTAAGTCACCAGAGTTGGCCCGTATGCAACCCTCCAAATGGATGTTTATGCAAAACATTTGTTGTCACGGAATGTGCATATACTGTACTGTAAGTGGTATTTTATCTACGAGAAGTTATATATGAAACTGGAACTTTTTTTGTCACTTTGACAAGTTTATCCATGGTTTTGCTAAGCCTACAATGAGCAGATGGTGCCTGTCAGGAAGCAATTTTATACTCACATATTCCTTATGGGGCACACACGTCCTGCTCTATGCCAGGATCAATGAGGATGTTTTCTGCACAAGTGTACTGCTGTGATTATGGGTACCGTCACTTCCATATCCAATAATTACCCCATTCAAGTAGCAATGGAAGTTATCAATGGAGCTGTTCCTTTCCACCTAACCAATCAGATGACTTGGATGGATAGAGCAATGGATAGGTCAGTATAGTAAGCTCTAGCCAGTGGAGATTATGGTAAGCAACATACGGACAATGCTTAAATGATGCAGTACACATTGCAGAGGAAAAAGAAGCCCAAATACAAGGGTCAAAGACATAAAGGTACATCCAAGTGACTTATTGGAAAGTGCACCAAATGACAGGAATGGATATTAGCCTGTGGTATTGTACTTGTGAATAACAAACATGAAACAGCGTATTGAGGGTCCCATTCAGACGTGGGCGCAACTGATGCGCATGCATCACAGACACATCGCTTATGCCAAAGTACCTTTATGATGCCGCTCACAGTGAGGAAAAGGCCACTTAAGGGAGGACACGTGTGCTATGACCATTTTACAGACATGTCTTGGGGTGAATCTGCGATCTCATATGCAAAAAAACATGGTATTCTGCAGAGGGTCAGAAGGAGTTGATATTACTTGCACCTGCATTGTGGTTGCGATGGAGTACTGAAGTGTTGTGATGGGCTTGGTGGCAGTCTCTTGTGGGTGCTACACTTGTGTTGCCACGTGGTTCTGTAACTTAAAGTGATCAGTGCTGTGTTACCTGTAGCATTGAAACTGCATCAAAATCAGGCCCGGAAAGTAATGAATGAAGCAGACACTTTCTGGAACTTTTCTTGTGATGAAAAAGAAGAACTCTGGTGTTATTGCAACTAAGAGTTTGCTGCCGCTCACTGTCCATGTTGTACCTCGTTATTATTATTAAATTACTTTTGGGTGGTTGTGGTACAAATGGGTTCACTGTGGTTGGAGGCTCTCTAGTGATACAGGAACCAGGATTGTTCTGAGGCTCACTATCTGAAAGATGTCTCAGGGGATACAATACTGTTCGGACATAAAAAAAGAATCCACGTGGGTTTGCTTGCCAAGTGAAAGAGCAGTGATGTAATAAGTGAAGGATATTAGCCCTTATTCAGTCATGTATACAAACCAATGGTTTACGTACATCTCCAGTGTCTTCTGTACTGCACATGGGTTTCTTTGTTCTTTTTTTTTTTCAGACAAAGGGACCTTAAGCTGTTGGGAAATGGGGACAGGGCTGCGATAGGGAGCATTGCCCAAAACTGAGGAATGTTGCCTAGTTGGACGGCAGAGGCCAGTGATTTACTGTGAATTAGGCCAGTTGGCTTTGAAAATAAACTTCCTTCATTGGCTTTCAGCAGTGCAGGAATACTGAAGCAGGTAGCAGATCCTTTTGGTGTGCTATCTTTTTTGGGATTATTCATGATGTTGTAGGATTAGGACTATATGTAAAACTTCAAGTGTGATGTTGAAATAAAGGCTGTCCAACCGTTAACCTGCTGGCCAAGGCATACTGCCATTGTTCTGACGGCACCCTCTGGTAGGAGGCAGTCAGCTTGACATAGAGGGAAAAAGTGGTGTGGCATACTGGGGGCATGGCAGAATGGATGATGTGTTTTAAGGGCAGATCGGGGGTGTCTGCTAAATTGCATTATCGTAGACCCACTCCCGCTACACAATCCCGAGATTACAAGCATTGTGATGCAGGGGGCAGGGCCATTTTGAAGCGATTCACTGCAAATCACGACATCAGTTTCCGCGACTGTGGGATGATTGTGTTTGGCTGTTTTTGGGTGCATGCAGGTGGCAGCAGGCTGGGGAAGTGGTCCACTCTTTCGGGAAGCAGTGACACTCAATTTTCAAGAGTGTACCAGCGATTTGGGGAGAGTAGACCATGGTAACCTTACAACGCCTACTAATGACCTTTTTCCAACTTCTATTTCCGAGGCAAAATGTTGCTCTTTGTGGATCACATAAAATTATAATACAACTGCAGCCTCGCTGAAACGAAAAATTTAAATCAGCACAGGAGCAAGATGCTATCTCTATACCAGAGGCAGTGGCTGGCAAGGCATGCTGGGACTTGTAATTTAACAACAGCTGAAGAACCACTGGTTGCCTCAGACTCCTCTACACTAAAGTCTGCAGATGCTTGCTATCATTACAATTGTTACAATTAGTAACATGTGTTTAGCGCATTGTTCAGCACTTCTCCTGTGGCGAAACTCAACCGTGATGATTAGATATAAAAAAAAAAATTAAAATGTGCTTTTAAAAGTGTTTTGAATATTCTCTTATCTAGTAAATCCAAACAGGCATACCCAATTCTTCCCCTTATTCACGCAATACCGTCTCCATTTTTAAATATCTATGCGATCTATGCACTTTTTTTTATCCAATTTAAACATCCATTTTCTTTGTCATTTAGTACTAGCCAACCACATTGTAAAATGTAGCGTAGGCAGAATACTTGCAGACACAGGGCCATTGATCTCACACCGGAGCTTGTATTAGCATTTTTGAACAATCAATTCTACCATAGATTGGACATCAGGGCTTTATAATTAATGATAGGAGATTGAAGTTATGGAGAGAAGAGGGTGTAAAGCAAAATATGGCCATTTATTTCCTTTGCCTGCATGAAGGGATGTCATAAATATTGCGTTTGGCAGAGGAGTCAGTTGAGGAGGTGACTGGCACCTAGAGGGTTAATGTCAACATAGCATCCAACAGCGCCGCTGGCTGACTCATTTCGGGTTGCATCCGATGTCTGTGGTGGAAGTTGCGAATTTTTACTGATAAATGATCCTTTTTTAATGGATATACAGCAATCTGCTCCTGGATTTTATGTAATGATTCTGTACAGCAGGTGGATGGAGAAATCTTCAGAACAAAATTGCAGTGTCTAGGGACCTCCTACTGAAAGAGTTGCTGCATACTGATGTAACAGGAATTATACAGTGCAGAAGATGAAACGTGTAGCTGAGAGGCATCATTCAAAGGATTCAGCAATATGCAGGATGTTCATTTTTTATTAATTGTTGATAAACTGATGATTTCAACAAAAATCACATCTGAGCATATCCTTAGTTGGGAAGTCAGGATGTAAAATGAAACGTTTATGGATGTGTAGCACGTACCATGTTACCCTGCTTCCTGAATGAGGTCTTCATTGCTTACGCACTGTGCGACCAAATAATAGCTTAGCAGCTCTGGTAACACGGCATAACGCAATGCACGGCTCAGTGCTGATAGGGATCAAGACTGCAACTCTCAACCATTTCCATATTATATATATATGTGTGTGTGTGTGTATGCTGTAAAAAGATATATATATATATATATATATATATATATATACATATATGTGTGTGTGTATACTGTAAAAAGATATATATATATATATATATATATATATATATATATATATATATATATGTATATCTATCTATCTATCTATCTATCTATATATATATATATATATATATTTATATATATATATATATATATATATATATATATACAAACACACACACACATAGCGCTATAAACCAATTAATTATACTTCCCCATCTTTTATTTCCTCTTACAAACACACACACACACACACGCACACAAACAAACACACACCCACACAAGTTCTCTTATTGTCTTCCTCCTTCCCACCCACCATGCTTCTCTCCCTCCCTCTCTCCCTATCTCTTTTTCTCCCTATCTCTCTCCCTCCCTCTCTCCCTATATCTCTCCATCCCTCTCCCTCCTCCCCTCTCGCCATCTCCCTTCTCCCTCATCCACCCATCTTTCTCTCTCTCTCTCTCTCTCTCTCTCTCTCTCTCTCTCTCCCCCTCTCCCTCTCCCTCCCCCTCCCTCCCTCTTTTGCTTTCTCTGAATGTAAACTATAATGCATGCAACACTAAGTGAATGGAACTCGAACACTCATTGGGAGATGTAGGAGTCAATTAATTCATTTATATACATTTTTATTTATGTTTTGCACAAAACCCCTGAATATTTCCATCCCTTCTGGCTGCATATCGTGATTATCCGGAATGTATTTTCAGGCTTACTTATGAAAGAGGGCATGATGGGACATGGGTACATAAAAGCGCCCATTTCAGTGAAGTAGGGTGGTGAAGTATTGAGACCTGATTGCTGGGGTGTAATTTATCAGCACCCTGCGATTAGATAGCTGTGGTGAAGTATTGAGACCTGATTGCTGAGGTGTAATTTATCAGCACCCTGCGATTAGATAGCTGTGGCCCAATCTGAGTGAAATCCCGGCCCAAAGAAGCCTGCAAATTGCTTAGCACGGTTTGCGAAAATGAGCTGGATCGGGATTCGCTGCAAATCCATTCTCAAGCCGCTCACCATCAAATGATTTTTCCAGTGTGTGCAGTCTGTGCATAGCCCTGAACTTACACAGCATCTGCACAATGAGGAGACGGATTGGGACCAGAGCTAACATCACACACCTTCCCCTTAAATGCCTGGACATGTGTGCGTTTTCCCTGACACTCCCAGAAAATTACTGGTTAACACCGTCTTCCTGTCAATCAACTTGTGTATGGACAAGGATCAAAAAATGTGCAGGATTTTATCGCAGGATGGCCTTGCGCATGCGTACCAAGATCTGTATGTGCACACAGTCCATAATCATCAAGCCTGCAAATTAAGGTCTGAATAACACCCTATGGGGGGGATGTTCTAACATCCGCATCCCAGCTCCGCCCCCCTTTGCCGCCGATCGCATTCATAATTATCGCATATGCACTAACATATGCGATAATTATGGCAAAGGACAGCTCTTGCGTTAAGAGCTGTCCTTTGCGGTGGGAGACAGTGGATCTCACAGGGACCCGGCGGCTCCCCCCCTTCCTCCCTTACCCAGCGCTGCTGCGCCGGGCTCTCCTACTCCCTGCACCCGGAGGATGATTGCAGTGCAGGGAGGAGGAGGTCACAGGTGCGGGCAGCACAGCTCTGTACTGCCCTGACACAGATGAGGGGGGGTTGTGCATGGTGGCGGTGGGTCAGTGCGGGGCGGCGGTGGGTCGTGGTAGAAGCCCATAAGCTTCTATGGGGCATCGCCAGATGTTTAGAGCATCCCAAAATGCGGTAAAAATCCGATAACGGGTTTCTTACCGCATTTTTAGTTTAGAGAATCTCCCCCTATGTAACTTCCAAAAGAGTTGCAAAGATGTAGTCCCTAGGCTCCTGTGGTCTTACACCATCTAAAGATGGTAGCAACCAATGGAAATAGAGCTTGGTCAATCAGACCACTGTCCTAACTGTGAGCAATGGGGACTGCGGTATCCTACAATCATTTATCTAAATCGTCTCAATTCCTTTTGAAGAAAAGGGTCATATAAACCTAATTATTATTTTCGGTACTTGTGTACTATCATGGGTCCCATCGCATGCCATCGCATGCCATATGTAGTGGCATGCGATGGCATGCGATGGGATGCGATTTTTGCAGTTTTTAAGCATTTTTAAAAAAAGCATGGCGAGCGCAGCGAGCCCGCGAGGGGCGGCGGTACGTGTCCTACGACCTTTTCATACCCCCACTATCCATGTTGGCGTGGAGTTGAGAATAGAAAGTGTGGCGAGCGCAGCGAGCCCGAAGCGTGGCGAGCGCAGCCGGACATCTGTGAAGCCCGCGAGGGGACGCATATACCTGTGAAGGTATCCGTGTCCCCTCGTGGGGCTCGCCACACTTCGGGCTCGGTGGCTCGCTGCGCTCGCCACACTTTCTATTCTCAACTCCACGCCGACGTGGATAGTGGGGGTATGAAAAGGTCGTAGGACGCGTACCGCCGCCCCTCGCGGGCTCGCTGCGCTCACCACGCTTCGGGTTCGCATTGATAGTGGGGGTGGTACAGCCTCAAAAATGACATTTGGGGGCCATTGAGCATGTTTGATACTAATTTCAATGCATTTGGATGCATTTCTGTTAAAAATAGCATGCGATCGCATTCGATTTTTTGCTATGCGATGGACATCGTGGGAGCCGTGATTGTACACAAGTACCTTATTTTCTAATACAGCAGAAGATATCTCTCATACGTCCTATATGTATGGCATATGGTAAACTGCCCTGAGGGAGGACATTTCCGCAGCCCTCATAATGAGAACAAAAGCAAAATATTCTAACATTCCATTAGGCAGTTTCAAAGGCATGAAGAGGGTATTATTTTATATCAGGTAGACAATAGTCTCAAGATGTCCAGAGAAATATATTCTCTTTGTGCCGTCCAGTTGTGAAAGATTCATGGCTTGCATTAATCTTCGCCTGCAGCATCCAGTGATTTACTTACAGGCTGCACCATAAACTGAATTAAAAAAAAAAAAAAAGCAAAACGCTGGTCTCAGCAAAACAGACTGGATGACTTAATAGACATGAACATGAGGCAATATTACAAAGCACTATGCTCGTTCCGCTCAATAGATGGAAATGAAAAACAAAATGTATAGCGGTTTGATGAGACAATCGCACCTCTTGTTGTTTTTAATAAATGAAAACTGTGCTGAGCTGAAATATTGAACGTTGAGGACGCACAACAGCTACACAGTAAATACTCATTAGTTTTATTTTAACTTTACACTAAAACAATTCCCCGGTGTTTCAATTAAAACATCTCTTCTATGCTCTGATTTTCCCGAATAGCATTTTCCGTCCATTGCCTGCTCAGGAGGAGACTGTGACAACACTTTAGCCTCTGTAGGTGCCTTGCCTCTGCAGACCATATTGAATTATTCAGGACCTCTCTTTCCACTAGCCGTTCCTTTTAGGAAGCAATAATTGAGGTTTATATTGAATTGCACTCTATAAACAGCCCTGTCAAGTATAAGAATGCACCGGTGAGTAGTGTTTATTTGCATTATAGTTCCGTAGGGTTACACTACATTTCTTATATGAAATTGGGCAAGGTCACAAGAATGGCCCTTTCAGCTTTTTCTCGAAGCTTTGCAGGACCTCTATGCAATGATTTGTTTCTCTTACAATATACCTTAGAGGATAACCCTATGAGCTATATATATGTAAAACAGGTACCTGTCTGGAATTTGACTGGCTAGGTATTCTTTCTATCAGAATGCTTTATTTGCCACCAGTTATTTATATGTAGTGCACACGTATTATGCAGTATTTGTAAGTGTGTGTTTAGACATTCACATCAGTCCTGCCTCAGTCGAGCATACTTGATTACCCACCCGGAATGGCTGGAAGGTTTCTGAAAATCAGGCAGCTCTCCTGACCCCCCAGAAAGTTAGGCAAGTCTACCGCATCCCACCAAGGCCCCCCACATTCCCCATTGGCCGCCCACTTACCGAGCACAAGTGGGAAGATAGAAATGGGGAACCAATGGCGTGATTATCGATGAATTGTATCATCATAGCCCACACCCCACTATACAATCCCCCACCCCCACTGTACGGTGCTTTATAGGGGGGATGGGACCACGACACATTATAATTTGTACACACCCCCTGAACAGCCTACATTCTCATTGTCCATCTTAAATGTCTGATTTTGTTGCTTTTGGGGGATTATTCAGCATGGCTCACTGAATACCTAACATCAGTAAATTTTTGTATTCTGGGGGGGGGGGGTAGTCTGCACAGTGTATGGACTGTACCTTTTATTTTTGGCAGGCAGTACCTTTTTTTACGGCCTGTACCTTTTTTGGGGTCTTCAACTGCCCATTGCACGTATAAGAAATAGGGCGTGGTCCCCCCCCCTTTACCCCTGCCCCTGCCCTCGCCCCTTTTTGCATTTGTACTGGTTTTTGCTCTTCAGATGTTGGAGTGTCTGCTAGTGAAAGCAGTTGTAGTTTTGCAATGTCTTGCAAAACTACAACTGACGCTGAATAAGGCCCCGCATTCTAATAATGTTCATTAATGTAATATTAAATAAAAGACGCCAGCAGCAGGCTCATGTGTGCTCTGCGGATAAAGTCTTCCTGTGCAGAGATTTCTCAGCTGTGAAACACTATACACATGATCTGCTTCTTCCTCTGCTCCCCCTGCTCTGCTCTCTGTGCCTTTGTCCCATGGTATTTTTCATTGCCTGACACGCTGCTGTAATGGTTCTATTAGGTGCAGCGTGTCTGCTGAGCTTGCTGTTTTGCAGTGTGCATGTCATCAGTGCTGCTTCTCTGCAGTTTCCTTATTAGCATGTGCCCTTTACTGGCTCTGCGGGGGCCATCACCTAGAATTAGATGCTTTCTGCTAGACCTGTCCTTACTCTGTGCAAAATGATTACAATCCATTATGCCACCTTCTTGCTGACAGCAAGATACTGCTGTGATTACAATAAAATCACTCTGTATTTAAATATGATACTACCTATCCAGAGTGAGTGCTTGATAATGGAAAGTGTTGGACAAAATTGGAAATTTGATGAAAAAACGATTGTAATTTTGATATGCGAACCGAGGTAGAAAAAGTTGCAATCTAGAGCTAATAAGAAAGTTTTATAAACTATTGGAACAATTCCAGCGCTCAGGGTGTCTGATTCCTAATAAAACGTTGAATCTGCCGGAACATCATTACAGTAAAATAAAGGATCTGTGAAATGATTTTATGTATGTTAGAGAGACAATAGTGAATGCTTTCTCTCCCACATTGGGTGTATGTAGTTATATGTACAGTATATATTCATCCATATGCAAAGCTGGATGCATTCTCTGCGGCCTGACCATTCCCTATATGTATGCTTGATTCCATGCCCATCCTCAATATCAGCGCACCTTTGTATCGGTACTATTCTTGGTGCTGAAAACAGACATATGTATATATACAGACAGCTCTCTATAGAACTCCGTTCCACATCACAGTCTCACCAATGGGGGTCCCAGAGCTAGGGATGCCCATTGACCATTGCTAGGGATGCCCATTGACCATTGCTAGGGATGACCATTGACCATTGCTAGGGATGACCATTGCTAGGGATGACCATTGACCATTGCTAGAGATGACCATTGCTGGGGATGACCATTGCTAGGGATGACCATTGCTAGGGATGACCATTGACCATTGCTAGAGATGACCATTGCTGGGGATGACCATTGCTAGGGATGACCATTGACCATTGCTAGAGATGACCATTGACCATTGCTAGGGATGACCATTGCTAGGGATGACCATTGACCATTGCTAGAGATGACCATTGCTGGGGATGACCATTGACCATTGCTAGGGATGACCATTGCTAGGGATGACCATTGACCATTGCTAGAGATGACCATTGCTGGGGATGACCATTGCTAGGGATGACCATTGCTAGGGATGACCATTGCTAGGGATGACCATTGACCATTGCTAGGGATGACCATTGCTAGGGATGACCATTGCTAGGGATGACCATTGACCATTAGTGATTAAAAAACATCAATAGGCTATAACTATGTTGATTACTTTTACCATTAATGGGGGAGAACCAGATGGGTTCCTGCCATTAATGATAATGAACCACCTAATGTTTTTTGTTGTTGTTGTTGTACAGGTTGATAGGTCGACAGTGTTTAGTTAGACAGTCAAAAGTCGACTATTGGCCGACAGTCAAAACTCGACACATGAAAAAGGTCGACATGTCTTAGGTAGACAAGGTCAAAACAAGCAACAGTTTGACATGGAAAAGGGTCAACATAAGGTTTTTGGTATCTGTGTCGACATAGGTCGACATAGACACTGTATAAGTGTATTATACCCTCTCGCATGGCTCCCTGTCGACCTTTTCCCATGTCATCCTTTTTTGAGTCATCATTTTGCTTGTGTCGACCTTTCGACCATTTAGACCTGATGCATGCCGATCTTTTTCATGTTTCGACCTTTTGACTGTTGACCAATGGCGGTCGGCTCTTTGGCGGGCACATGGCAGGGAAGGACCCCCACAGCTTGCTGCCATGGAAAACTACAACCCAATCTGAATTACAGATAGGTGGAAGCGCTCTTATCAGAGCGGCTCCCATCACATCGTGCACCATCTGCCGTCCCGCACTTGAGACGCGTGCACTTCCCCATCCCGCTGTCTGCCAGGTCTTGCCAGCTACAGTGATATGGCAAGCTGGCGACAATGGGTAGAGCGGCCACATCTGTGGTCCCCTAACTGAATACCGGCCTTTTTTTGTTTGAAATTTTACCGTTCATACAAAAAAAAAAAAAATATATATATATATATATATATATATATATATATATATATATATACAATTCTGTATAAAAATATATCGTTAAATATACATGGGATCAACACACTTTTTCTTTGATGTTATTTCAATATTATTACTGTGGATGTTTTTTCTGCCTTCTGTTGGAAAAGTTACTGTGTATATTACTGGAGGAGATGTCAGATGTCATATATCAAGTGAGTTTGAAAAGATACAGTAGTAGGAGATGAGTTACTTAGGGCGCAGGTTTTGTGCAAGGTTTCGGATCTGTGTCTGCTTTCAAAGCCCAGCTGTTCCAGGAAAAAATTTAAAAAGATTATTTCACATCTTTAGTGCAAATCTGGGGCAAAATTAGAATTGCAAATGAGCACCAGTAACCCCAATGTTTGCAATGGTAAAACAACACTTCTGCAATGACGTTTAGCTAAAAATGTGTAATCATATAATCACTAATCACTCAATCTATTACATGCATCAGTCTGTATGCAAGATATGTATGTGCTTTTATAAGAAGTATACACTTTGGGGGGGATGATATTATTATTATTATTATTATTATTATTATTATTATTATTATTATTATTATTATTATTAGTTTTTTAACCTATCAAAATATTTGTTTTGCTTGGGGCAACAATCCATGTTATGGAGGAGAAATTTTTACAGAAATAAGGCTAAAAATCGCCTGGACACGAGGGGCCCAGGTTTCTTGTTGGCTACCGAAAAGACAATTACAATAGCGGTCAAATCTTCCAGCTGGTAAGTGTAGAGATAAGTGGTCATTTTGATAGGACTTTAAACAAGATGTCTTAAATACAGTGGCAGGTGCAGAGGAGGGCTGCAACACAGTCCAAAATTCAAATAGAGAAGCCACTCCAACTGCCATCCCAATCGCTACCAACATTGGCCCTTATTCTGGTTGGTGCGGCCGGAGCCGCACACGGTGCTCCGGCCGCACAAACCAATCCCCGCCCACGAGACGGATCGCCACGGCCGTCCGTACACGGACGGCTGGCGATCCGCATAAAAATGGTGGGGCGTACGCCTCCACCATGGTGGGAGCTGCCCCCTGCATTCGATGGTCGTCGACCATCGAAGGCAGGGCCGCACGCCACAGCAGCTCCCGCAAGCTGAGACCACACGGACAATCGTCCGTGTGATAGCTTGTATGGGGGCTGAGAGCTGACATCCGGCGACGTCAGCTTTCCGCCCCCATCAGTGGCGTCATACCCTGATTAGCATGCATACGCCCCGCGTTTGCATGGGAACGCCCATGAAACGCGGGGCGTATACATAGGGAAATGAGGGTATGAAGCCCCTCACGCCCCTATACACCCCCTTTGCGGCGGGCGAAATACGTCTGCGGCGAATGGGGCTGCACATGTGCAGATTGACCTCTGCGCATGTGCAGACTAAAAACATCGGCGGTACGGCCGCACGCGGGCCGTACCGTCCGATTCAGAATAAGGGCCATTGCCGTCTGGGACTCACTGGTAGTTAGTGTGGTTCGCCTATTTGAGTTTGGACTCCACTGATACACCACATCTGAAGCCACCACTCATTGAAGGTATTTGAGCATTGCTTCAGTAGGGTTTATTATTAATTTATTAGCAGTTATGTATATAGCACACGCATATTCCGCAGCGCTTTAGAGAGAATATTTAAACATTCACGTCAGTTCCTGCCCCAGTGGAGCTTACAATCTATATTCCCTACCACATGTACACACACACACACACATTCATTCTAGGGTTAATTTTGTTGGGAGCCAATTAACCTACCAGTATATTTTTGGATTATGGGAGGAAACAGGAGTACCTGGAGGAAACCCACCCAAGCACAGGGAGAATATACAAACTCTACACAGTTAAGGGCATGGTTTGAATCGAACCCATGACCTCAGCACTGTGAGAGTTTAGTTGATTAACCAGCATGGTCAAGCAATTGGAGATAAATGTACGAAATGACAATTTTATCAATTTTAGATTTATCTAACTCCATCAACATCGATGTTTCAGGGGCTTAACTGATCATTTACTAAAAGATAATTTTTTAACATTGATTTTTCAGTATGCCATTCACAGCAACCTATTATAAATTTACCCCCAAGGTGTCTTTAAATCCCAATGGACACTTGTCTAGTAATTAATTCCAACTGTGGATGTTGAATAGAACCTGTGGTCATTGATTGCTCTAAAGTCTAAAATGAATGTGTTACTCTTTTTGACACGAGTATTTTTTTTCCGGCCATCTTCTCCTGACTGTGACTGCCGAATGTCTTCATACTGATGGTTGTACGAACTTATCTTCACAAACTGTTCATAGAATAGCTGTATATTTATGAAAATAAAATTAGTCTCGGCCTCTCTTGTCGAAGATCTCATCTTGAAGAAGAGAACCATGTTTATTCCTCTAGTAAATAATCCAAGAAAGGGCAGAGAGACTGCAATAAATTACCTTGAACATTTCGCTGATATACAACACATATACTTAGTAGTAAAATAACTAAATCTGATTTTATCTCCTAATATTTTTGTACAGATGCAAACATTTTGTGTTTTGCATATTGACAGTTTTCGGTAATGAAGTCAAAACCGAAAAGATTGTTATTCCCTTTGGACCTCTTGCAGTGAATAATTAGAGAGTGGGTTAAACAAAATAAATAACGATATTTTCTTCACATGTTTACTTTGTGTACTAAGCAGAGGTAATGGGGGAAATTTACTAAGATGTGTATTCTACATCACATGTGATGTTGCTATAGGCAACCAAACAGATCCTGTCTACTATCTTCTAGGGGGTGCTAAATAAATAAGAAGTAGATTCTGATTGGTTGCCCATAGCAACATCACATGTGAAGTAAAATACACATCTTAGTAAATTTCCCCCAATATGTTTTAGCCACTTGGTGGGGTATTCAATCTTTCTGAAAATCAATAATAAGGGGATTTCGCTATTCAATTCCGGCCATTTTCAGCAGAAAAACAGCCGGGATTCACATTTGCCGATCCAGCTCTTTGAGAAGCTGAATCTGCAATCGCGGAAATGGCCGCAAAAATCATGAAGTAGCGGCCATTTCCATGGAACAAGACGTGGATTTTTGGATCCCAGTCTTTCCCGTTTCGGGATTTCTTTTCTGCAAAATTGGAAAAAAAACGGCAGAAAATGGCAGCTATTTTGCCACTGATCGGATCAATAAATAACCCTCATAGCCTGGTGCAAAAAGGGAATTTCAAATAGATGGACTTTTCCAGTTTTGTATATGACAAGCAAACAAAATGGATGTCCGGATATAAGATAGAGGTACTTGTTTCCTATCTGGGCGCCCAGGTTTTCAACGTACGGCACCGTAATGAAATCGTATCGCATCGCATCGGATTCGGTACGCGATGATGTACGATGGCATACGATGCTATCCGATCCGATCGGATTTCATTTTAAATCGGATCGCATCGCATGCGGTGACGCGATCAACCCCGATTTTTACATTGGAATCAATGTTAAATGGTCCCTGAGACCCGATTTTACATTGATTTCAATGTAATAACCCCGCAAACCCACGATTTGTATAGGAAACCCCCCCCTGATGGTTTAAAATGCGCCTCTATTGTTAACGCCACCCCAGTATTGACGTCAACCCGAAGCGTGGCGAGCGGCGGCGGTACGCGTCCTCCGACTTTTTCATACCCCCACTATCCACGTCGGCGTGGAGTTGAGAATAGAATAGTGTGGCGAGCGCAGCGAGGCGACGCGGATACCTGTGAAGCCCGCGAGGGGACACGGATACCTGTGAAGTATCCGCGTCCGCTCGCCACGCTTCGGGCTCGGTGGCTCGCTGCGCTCGCCACACTATTCTATTCTCAACTCCACGCCAACGTGGATAGTGGGGGTATGAAAAAGTCGGAGGACGCGTACCGCTGCGCTCGCCACGCTTCGGGTTGACGTCAATACTGGGGTGGCGTTAACAATGGAGGCGCATTTTAAACCATCAGGGGGGGTTTCCTATATATCCTATGGGCCAACCATCAAAGCGGGAACGAAATCGGATCGCATTGCATCGCATTGCATCGTTCAATATCGTGTATGTGCATTTGTGGTATCCGATGCGATGCGATCCGATTTTTATACGGAGAATAGCATGGTGCGCAATTAACGTAGCGGGCGCCCAGATAGGAAACAAGTACCAAGATAGACACTAAAAAGATAGACAGTCAAACAGTCAACAACGGACTTTGATATAGCGTCTAAAAATGAAGAGGTGATGTTGCCCAGAGCAACCAGTAAGATTCTGTTTATCATTTCTCTGTTGCTTCCTAGAAAATGATCAACAGAATCTGATTGGTTGCTATGAGCAACATCACCTCTTTTCCTTTTTTTAAAGCTTTAGTAAATTTACCCTGGCTATCATGAGTATACAGTCGTTAGGTTGACACATATTAGGTCGAAATGCCTAAGGACAACAGGGTTTGAAGATTGACACAAGCATTTGGTCGACAATCAAAAGGTCTATATGAGGTTTTCCCATGTTTTTCGAGCCGACAGACGGTATTCCATGCCCTACCATCCACTAGGGTGTGAAGGGAGAATAGAATAGTGTGCCGAGCGCAGTGAGGCACCATGCACAAAGCATGGTGGGTGCAGAGAGCCATGCGAAGTGACTCCTTACACACACGGTGTCCATGTTGACTATGTTGACATTCGGGACAAAAAAAGTGACAAATTCATGTTGACCTAATGCTTGTGTTGACCTTCATGTTTCCACCTAAGCCACGTCAACCTTCTGCGGTCAACCCAATGCATGTTGACGTAATAAATGTCAACCCGAAGACCCATACCTGTATTATGACCTGCAAAATAAATGAGCTCCACAGAGAGAATTGATTTGATAACATTTATATAGCACCAGCTATTTCCGTTGCACCCTACAATGACATAATTCTATTCATTTCATCTATACACATAGAAGTGCTGCCGGTATGAATCACTGTCATTCTGTTGTCCTGTGGTGTTAGGTAACGTTGGCGATGTCTGATATATAGTAGTAGACATTTACACATTCACAGAAAACCGTCGTGTTGCTGGCTGCTCCCAGCAGTGACGTAGAATCATTTCAGTAACTGCTGCAGAAAGTTTCATATTCCCCCATATACGCACACAGGTAATAGGCATGCTGCTGTGCTCCGAATCCAGAAGGCCATACAAGGATTTCAACTTGAATATGAATTTATTCCTTTATATATCAATCACTCGAGATCTCACACAATAGAAATATAATAATACCTAGAACGCACAAATGACAGATAATAATATTCTTCATTCATTTATTTTTTCAGTGTCTGCTAAAAACAAAAGCAACCCACTCTATACAGTGTAGCGCCTATTGTCAGCATAGAGGCTCTTATTCAGGTTGACTCGCAGGCTTGTGAGTCCACCAGTTGCCGCCGCAGGCCCAGCTGCCTGCCCCCTCCCTCGCACAGCTGCCTGCCCCACAGGCATGCGAATGGATGATTTGCATGCTTATCCATTCGCAGCCTTGCGTCCGGACACAAAATCATTCGAAGGTCGCGGACCATCTAATAATTCTTCAAGTGCTCGCAAATGTAAGACACCTCTTTGGTGTGCGAGTGCCTGTACGGGAAGCGGGAGGGCAGCTGATATCCGCTGACATTAGATGCCCGCCCCCTCATCATCAGGGAACTACCATGAGATCGCCTAGCAAGGGAATGCCCATGAAACGCTTGGCGTTCCAATGGGCAAATCCCCAGGCCCGCAAACCCACAACCCCCATCCGCACTGATGTGTGCGAGCGCCAGTGAATAATCTATTTGTCAGTGCCGCTCGCACACAGCGGCTGCACGTGCGCATAACTGACTATGCGCAGTCACAAAACATTGCTCCCCTGTGCGAACATGCAGAGGAGCGAATGAATAAGGGCCATAGAGTAACCCAAAAAACACCATAGGTTTGGTTGGTCTTAAAAATTAAACCCCTGTTGATTTAAGATTATTTTTTTTATTTTTAAGACCGCTCTAAAATGACCGTAATGATTGAATTTCTGCAGCTATTCCGCATAATCTCAACACTGTATTAGCATTGTAGTCAAGTTGATTAATCAGCCTGTTTTGTATGAGCACATGTGAGCCGTAGGATTGGCATAAGAAGGCCCAGCTCTCTTTCCCAGCATGGCTGCTGAGTGTTCTTTGGATGTGTATGCAGCCGACTTGAATTGGGCACACCAGGTTGATCAGCCTGGCACCGTTAGACATACTTGGCTTCTTGACACAAATATAGAGCATTGCACATTGTAAAATACTTCTTTGTGTATAATACATAATTAATGTGTGTGAACATAGTTAAAGTTGAATAAATTTGAATTGGTTTGGCTTTTCCTCCCAGCCTCAGTAGAGAGTTGGGAATATTCGGAGGAATATCTTGAGGTTGGAGACTGAGAGAGGAGAATATTTATTTTTAGCAGAATGGGTAAACAACAGAGCTGACTAGAAATGTGCAATGTGCCTGTTTCTCCAATGCTCATAAGTTAGTAATTGCCAGAACAAATTTACACTGTGCTGATATTTTGTATCACATGTGTATATCCAGAAAATATTTACTTTAAAACCTAACTGCTATAAATTTGAATACATTATTTCTCTAACTCGAAGTGCATGTCTAACTGACACCGGCACGGCAGAGGCAGCCATTTTGTGGGCTGGATCGTTGTCAATGAATAGGTGTTCTACTATCTCACTAAACATGGAGTGGTAGGTTTATTTATTTCTAAAACAAGGAAAACATGGAGGGGTTGCCTACAGTTGAGCAACTTACAGATTCTATTTGTCATTTTTCTAGAATGTACTTAATAAATAATCTATAGAATCTGACTGGTTGCTTATGTTTTTTTTTTTTAATACTTTAGTAAATGTAACCCAAAGCAACCAATGATAACTCTTAGGTTTGCAATACTGTGGGCCTGATTCAAGGATATACGAAGGCACAGCATTCATCACTGATCATTCGATTATCAAACATTTATGTAGCCCTATAGTAGCGTAGCACAGGCACAGGATTCAAGAGGATGGAGCCAGGTGATAGCAGGAGATAGTAGTCACAGACTGAGACAAGCTTCGAAAATGGTCATGACACACCTGTGTTTTTGCCGCTACTCATGGTAATTCCCCCCAAACGGTCCCTGCCTATTAATCACTTTGTAAGTTAGACAATGGCTTATGCTACCACTTAGCTTCCTGGTTCGTGTCCTCAATGGCAAATGCGCATGCACATGCATCTGCTGACACATGTATCATCCAGAGGATCACGCTCCCCTAAAATTATGTTCTCAATAGTGCATAGAATATTTGAGGATAGTGCCATCTTCAGATGGTGTTGCTGCCATGGTAAATCTGACTGTATAATAGCCTCCATAGTAACATAAAGGAGCTGCTTAGTGAGCGGTAATGAAGGGACCTCCGATAATTGCGCAAGTCCTTCCATGGTATATCATGAGTATACCTAATATGTACAGGGAACCCCCAAAAACACAGACTCCTGATGATTTTATTTAAAATAAATATATGCCCCTTACGCTGTGGACATACAGTGCGATTTGCACTAGCGATTTTGACTATAAAGTCAAAATTGTGAGCACATAGTGCAAATCACACAGTGCTATGCAGGAACCAATACCGATTCGATCCCGATGCTGCAATTGTATTTTCTTTGTGAAATGGGAATTAGACTAATGCGACACCTTATAATAATAATAATGATGATAATAATAAAAGGAAAAAGTATTGACATCTTAGAAATGAGAATCATTATAGTTTTTAACCAGGTACCACATTCTGTTTATGCTAAAGTTCATTTATAAAGTTTCAGACATAGAATCTGACTTTATTAACCTTCCAAGCATTGCTTCTAAACAAGCTGATTACATTGTATAAATGCTACCTATTTCTACAATGCCACTATATAAGAAAACACTACTATACAAACGGAAATCCCTGTTCTTCGGCAAAGCTTTGACATTTGTCCCGCTAAGTAAAGATCAGAACTCAAAAGCAGTTACGTTTCAGACATGTCTGTGTTACCGGAGGCTAGCTTCACTAAGAGGTAGTGTTGACTTTCAGATGTGATATATACTGCTAGCATGGCATAGGTACATACATAAAAGAGTAAAAAAAGAAACTGAGAAACCATTGAAGAAAAGAGTAGACATAGCAGTAGAGATTATTTTTCATGCTCTGCGTGTTCCCTCCTTCAATCATTCAAAACACTCAACGTTCCAGTTGCAAGAAAAAAAATCAAACTGGTTTTAAATTCAGATTTGAGGGGCTCAAACATGTTCACATTATGATTCTGAATTCACGCTGATTCAGTTTTCAATTGCAGATTACATTCCCCATTTGTGGTATCTGCTCCCGTTCAGGTGTTGCTTTTCAGGTTCAGTAGTATTTGTTTTCTAGATTCCCCGTTTGGTTCACAACTAAAATAAACTTTCAAATGTTGCCTAGATAGGTAAAGAAAAGTTTCTGAGTGATCCGAATGAGTGCTTACAAAATAAACAAATCAAACACAAAGCCCTAATTTTGTACTTAAATTAACCAAGAGATAGCTGCAGAAACTAACAATTCCGAAAGTAAAATTATAGAAGTCAAGTCTCCCTTATCCGTGTATTCCAAAAACCGAAATATTGCTGAAAAACGTGTTTTTTCAGAGTATTTTTTCAGAGTATTTTTTTTGCCCCCCCCCCCCCTCCACACCCCTTTTTTCATACTTACCTTGTCCCCCAATGTCCCTGGGACCGGAGATTCCACTGAGGAGGATCCTGAAGGGTGCCGTGAATGCCAGGGGACACAGTGGATGTCGGGGGACCATGGGGGCACCACCAGGGGACCAGGTAAGTATGGGGAAAAAAAAAACATTCCAAAATTGGAAAAAAATCCCTTATTCAAAATATTCAAAATGCATATATACTGTATATATATCAGTGTAGTAACTGCGGCACTGGGGACTTGGAAAAAAATACAACACACAGCTTGTGTCTAGTTGACGTTTCAGCCCCTTCGGGCTTTTATCAACACAGCTTACATATACTGTATATATATATATATATATATATGTGTGTGTGTGTGGTCACAGGCCAATGCACCCCATCCTGGGAAGTGGGTGCTGTTTGCACCCCTTTCTTAGGAATGGCGAGTGTGTTGGTACTTCTGTATCTGTATATTTAGGTTGATTTTTAATTAACCTTTGTTACTGTGATCATAGCTTTCTCATGCACCCTAGATAAGCTCAATTACCTGAAACCTGTGACAGCTGTCCCTTTAATACTAATTCAGGTGCTGTGTTTGGGATGGTCTCACCTTTAAAAGCCATAAGGCACTTGGCAGTTGAGCTTTAACCCAGGAAAATAACACATGTTCATTTTAGCTATGATGTGCAAACAGTTGCCAGGTTCCCATGAAAACCAGTTGTTAGTGTAGGACTTGCAGTGAAATGGGGTCCCTTGGCGATGGGCTGCAAGCTTAAATGCATTGATCAATTCATGAACTAAAACCCCAATTTTTATTTAATTGATTATTTGAATGTTAAGGTGAGTTAGTTTGTTGTAGTGAGTGCTGGGCCCCCTGTGTTTGTATTTACTAGAGTGTGTGGTCACAGGCCAATGCACCCCATCCTGGGAAGTGGGTGCTGTTTGCACCCCATTCTTAGGAATGGCGATTGTGTTGGTACTTCTGTATCTATCTATCTATCTATCTATCTATCTATCTATCTATCTATCTATATATATATATATATAGTAATTGCAGGGGCTCTGCACTCATGAATTGACTAATATTAATAAACAGTTGTTTATAATAATTTAATTTTGAGCAATATATATATATATATATATATATATATATATATATATATATATATATATATATATATATTTACAAAATACTGTGCAATTGTAGTAAGGAACTTTATATGCAGAATTGTGTGCATCTTGAGTACATGGCCAGTCCAGCACGCTAATGAAAAAGTGCAGATTTTAGTAACGATTTTTTTTGTTATTGTAATGTAATTGTTTGCAATTCCCTCCTACTCAGCATGAGACGACAGATATCGTTACTTACGTACTATAGAAATTCACCATGAATGCATCTAATAAACTCTAGTATATTTAGAGATAGTGTGCTATATCTTTGTCACCATGGGCCTTATTCTAATTAATTCTTTCTGACAAAATCCTTCTTAGATGGATAAAACCATGTGCAGAGAGAATTAGATTTGGGTGGGGTTTTACTTCAAAGTGAGATCTAAATTGCAGTGTAAAAATAAAGCTGCCGGTATTTACCCTGCACAGAAACAAAATAACTCACCCAAATCTAATTCTCTCTGCACATTTTACATCTGCCCCCTGCAGTGCACATGGTTTTGTCCATCTAAGAAGGATTTTGTCAGAAAGCGTGAACTAGAATAAGGCCCCACATCACTATGTACAAGGAGTAATACTATTATAGATAAATGCTTGCATGTGTTCAGTACATATAAGCCATTCTTGATATAGTAGTACAAATAGAGGGAGCCTATATAAATATGCAGCTTATGCAATAAAATTATGTTTTTGCTATATATTGCAGGGCTCTTAGGAAATAAGCAAATGATGCAGCCTGTACCACATTATTGTATTCTCTTTTGCAATTCATAAAGGTTTGTTTTTCCGTCTAGTCTCTTGCAAATCCTGCAGCTCAATTGTTTTATTAGAGGCAGCATAGGTTACTATTAGAGAACTCCGCTCTCCAGAGTTCTATACAGATGTGGTTCAATACCGTTAAGTCTTGAGGGACTCGTATACTTTTACAGACACTTTTACAACCAAGAAGTGCCTGGGTATTATAAATTTTATTGTTGTTGCGATTCAGTTTAAATATACTGTAAATAAAAATGGCATGTTTTTAACTTTTACTTTACATAGTGTAGCAATTATGGGTTTATACAAAGCAAATAGGACTTTGCTGAAAACAAATATGGCTTTATTATTATAAAAATAACCATAAAATATATTTTATTTTTCCAATTAAGCAGGGACAGACTTGGGGAATTTTATATAGTATAACACATTTGATTATGCTCTCTTTGGAATGAAGTAGTGAGTTTTATTGGGTGTCAAGGGTGGTAAAATAAAAGGTTATAGCAAAATATGTAATGTGGGGTGATTTGATACTATGAGGATCTGCATCCTTAAATAAATATGTGGCCAGTGAGTATGTTTTCAGCTTGTTAAAGTATTACATCTGGTAAAAGTGTGCCCCAATATTGTATAAATTTTTTTTTCGATTTTCAACTTTGAACTATGATTATCCTTAATTACATTTTACATTATACAACATATTTGGGATCTGGATTTTAGGTTGACAGTCAATAGTTTCACCTCATGTGGTCGACACGTACAAAAGGTGGACATGGTCAAAAGGTCGACATGTATGAAGTATGAAGAAATGGTAATTGGCATCCCAAAAACAATTACAAAATAATTATTGTATCAACCATTCCCACATCGACTTGTTAACCGTGTCAACCTTTTTTACTTGTCAACCTTTTCGGGTGTCTTCCTCTTACAAGTCAACCTGTAAGCCTGTAGAACTTCCAACCACATCAACCTCTTGCAAGTAGACCATATGGAGTCGAACTGTTGACTCAACGATCCTCACGCAACATATTTTGTAACTATTAATACTTAATAAATTTAAATATCATCTGACTGGTCTTACTTAATTACTTCAAGTCAGGGGTGGCCAAATCTGTCTTTGAGATCTACCATCGGTCCACATTTCCCAGATCACCTAGCTGGTGCACAGCTGTACTCATTACTAACTGTCAAATGACCCAAATCACCTAGCTGGTGCACAGCTGGAGTCATTACTAACTGTCACATTTTCAAACCTGCTGAATTCATTCCTACTATAGATCCACAGGTTGCCTGAAAAACATGAACTGTTGATAGATCTTGAGGACACGGCTGGCCACCCTTACTTTAAGGTACAGTAATGTGCAGTTATGATTGAAACTGCTGTTTTTTTTTTATCTGGACTATAGCATTGATTCTCTTGTATTTGTATCTGAAAGAAGTACAGATTCACCTATTTTCTCTATATTTAACCTACTTTCTTAGTGCAAAAATCATTATTACCTTAATCTCCAGCTAGACACCTTCTCCCTACATTTGCCCTTCTGCTATCACCTTGCTTTATATTAAACATATACAGTAAAAAAGTGAAACAGCAATAATATGCACAATGATGAACCACAAAGGGCGTATGATATATACAAATTAGCTTGGTTATACTTAGAGACTCTTACTACATGCCTGTTTGGTTATATTACTGTTCAGTGTTTCTACATTGCTCAGCACCAGCTAGGGCAGTTTGGAAGGACACTCCTAAACCCGGTCATAATGCTTTAAGGTCTACAATCCTTCACTTGTGCTCAGACATCATCAATCAAAGAACTATTTAGAAGAGATACAAAGGAACAATAACTATAACTGTTCAAAGCAACTCCTTTAATGACAGAGTAATGTATAAGTGTGGGCATTAGTGATCTAAGCTCACAATAACAATAGAAGAAATAGAATAGAAGAAAAGGAAAAACTACAGTTCTGTAATGCACCCTTTACAGTATGTAAGGTAAGTGCCACTCTGACCCCGCCTCCAACATGTCTCAGACTCTGTAACACACGCCCCTTCCTACTCTACCACAATATCTGCAACCCAACCACCCCACCACCACCACCATTGTACTTCTCCATGTCTATCCTGTTGCCTTGCTTCTGTGGCTGTGTGCATATGTACTCCCTGGTGAGCCCTACTATCCTGTTAGGGTCTATCCAATCTTTGCAAAATCACAGAAACCAATAATAATTAAATACATTGTGGTTTATTCATTTGTTATTAAAATGGGTTAATACAAACAAAAGGTTATGAAGCAATGAAATCTTGTATCACATAAATGAATGTATACAGTAATTGAAAATGGGGTCATATAATATTATATAAGGGATGTGGTCAAAATCCCGGCGGTCGAAATACCGGCGCCAGAATCCCGACCGCCGCAATGCCGGCACTTTGTCCCTCTATGGGTGTCCACGAGGGAGAATAAAATAGTGTGCCGAGCGTAGCGAGGCACCGGGCCCGCTGCGTGGAGAGTACAGCGAGCCCGCAGGGGGGGGGGGCATCCACGGTCCCCCCTTGTCGGCACTGCGGCGGGCGGGATTCTGGCGTCGGTATTTCGACCGCCAGGATTTCACACTGATCCCTCATATATTAGTGGATACAATAATGAGGATACATAAAGAATGAAGAGTCCTACAACTTTAAAAGTCCTAAGGAGAGAGCAGAATGATCTTAACTTCAGTAAAATTATGCTATATAAAATGGAACAGCCAAATGTCACTTCAGTACAATAGCTCAGAAGCAACAAAAAAGTGTAAGAATAAATTCTCAGCAGCACTAAAGAGTTGAGAACAGGCACCGCATTGTCAAGAAAAGGATAATCATGTCTCCAGCAAAGGAAACATATCAAGTAGATACCAAATTTAGATATGTGCTATTCCCAAAAAATGGACACGTTTCTCAGCATAAAGACAGTTTCATCAGTAGCCCAAACATGCTGCTACCTGACGTATTGCTATTTCCTTCAGCTAACTTGTTGAATACTGGTTAAAGTTAAACTGTGTAAAACCATTAAAAACTGCTCGCCATCAAATGTTTTTTTTTCCCTCTCATCACTCACAGCGCTGAGTAAGTCTACACTTACTCAGCAATGTGATGGCTTTGGGGAGGAGGCCGCTGACAATACCAGCAGCCCTCCACCCCAACGGCGGGGGTCAGGGGAACTTCTGAGTTTTTCAGGATACTCCCAGGAAACAATGCATTTCCTCATCTAAACGTGGTCCTCTGATAATCGGCTAGGATGCCTTTTTTCGCAGCCATGTGCCCAAAAAATTAATCGGACCCAAAGTTTTAATAACATTACTGGAAAAAAATATACAATCTTATTTATCAGTTTAATATTACAATACTATAAAAAAAAAAGGAAACATTTCTTTGTCTGTGTATAATTCACAATTCTCTGAATACCTGCTCAGAAGCAAATGGTTATACTTGTTCTCTTTTCATCAGCATTTTATCCGGCAGTTAGTTCGCTGTTTTCTTGTCAGAAGAAAATGACTATGAAATAGGTGTGCAAATTGTCAATGAACATAGTCCATCAAATTCTTGCAGGGTTCTTGTCTGGAACTCTGCTGTGAAGAGCATGGAAATTGAGTTTTTCTAACAAACTTTTAATCTGCATCCAGTCACTTTTTCACAGAAGACAGCAAATTAAAAACATTTTAATAATGAATGTACTTTCTCTCTTACAGACGTGCTTCATTATTATTTTGATTTTGTTTTTTTTCTACTCTGCAGATATTATTATATATATTTTTTAATAGCCAACATTTTCGAGGGATACTATTCGCTGATCCAGAACACTGACGCAAAGTGCAACAATTACCATCACGTGATGTTGTACAGATGGAGCCGGCTCCATCTTTGCAGTGGATGGCGATTCTACCGCCATCCACCGCCAACGGCCGGCTACCGAAAAGATAAAGCCGGCTCCATCTGTACATGTTTACTAAATGTAAATATAGCAACACATGTTATGGAAAACTTGTTTCAGATTCCGGCGTTCCAAACTCTGATGCTCACCATGGCGCTCTTACTCTCGGCTCTCTGTGAGGCTATCTGGTGCCCACTGGTCATCCGTGTCTTCCCTTGCACGCTGGCCTGACAGTTCTCTGGAGTAGATGCTGTTGTTCTGCTGCATGGGCACACTTCCACCTATGCAGTCTTTCCTTTTGTTCAGCTGAATTATGCAGCCAATAAGAATACAAGGGACGGGTATGGATCATTGGTTAGATAGCAACTAGGTCGACAAGCATTAGGTGGACACCACTAGGTCGATGTGCATGACTGAAGGTCGACATAGGTTAGGTCAACAGGTCATTAGGTCGACACACGCATTTGATCCACAATTGCTTAAATATATGGTGAATGATGGTGAATGATGGTGAATGATGCTTAGTAATTACACAAATGAATTTGTCATGCAGAACCAAACAGAACCACCAAGAGAACACTCAGTAACGCAGGTTCTGTATAAACTGTAGAGGTATTTGATGAATGCCAGAGCCAACGTCCCAATCTCCTCTTGTGCCGACAAAAATGTTTTTCCGTACATTAATCCCAGCTTCAGCATTGACTGGAAATATGATCGGTATTTTCTGTCAAGCAATTAAAAGCTCAACTTGTGAACCTATTTAATTTTGTATTCATTGTTATGTACGCCGAAATGGTGACATGTTTGTAAGTTGTTTCAAATGAATTGTTGGCAGGTGGAGGAAATTCAGTGTTGACCTTGTAGCAATATATTGCTCAGCAATCGTATTGCTCAGTGGCCCTCCGATCTGATCGCAGTACAAATTTAGGTACTTATGTAATATTTGGGCTCCGTTTTTCTTAAGAGACCGCGTCCCCTCGCGGGGCTCGCCACGCTTCGGGCACGGTGGCTCGCTGCGCTCGCCACACTATATAAAATCAACTCCATGCTTAGTTGGATAGTAGGGGTATGAAAAAATGGGGTGCATTTAACATGGGAGCCCAGATAATACATAAGTACCCAAATTTGTTCTCAAAATGGGCAAAACCATGCGCACTGCAGGTGGGGCAGATGTAACATGTATAAAGAGTTAGATTTGTGTGAATTATTTTGTTTCTGTGCAGGGTAAATACTGGCTGCATTATTTTTACACAGCAATTTAGATTTCAGTTTCAACACACCCCACCCAAATCTAACTCTCTCTGCACCTGTTACATCTGCCCCACCTTCAGTGCACATGGTTTTGCCCATTTTGAGAACAAATTTGTACTGCGATCAGATCTGAATAAGGGCCATTGTCTCCTTTCCATCAACGACCAGCGATGGAAGCCGCAGGCGGAAACAGATGTTTGCCGGGAAGCCGCTGGTCGCAGAAGCATGTTTTTCTGATGAGCGACCATTGGAGGGCTGGTCACGGGCGTTCACCCACAGCAACAGTCGTGGGCATATGCACGGGGATATGGTCGCTCAGGGACCATATCTCCCGCGGTTCTTGCTCGAATCGCACCGTGTGTACGAGGCTTAAAAGTATATATTTTATAACATCCCTGTGTGTTACTAAATATAATTGCTTATGAAAATAGACCCCTCTGTGACTTCAGGGCATCCCATTTGCATAAGGGGGAGGTGTGTGTGTGTGTGTGTGTGTATGGAGGGGTTAACAGGGCCAGCCCATGATGAATTAGTGTTCTGCTACAGCAAGGCCTATGAGAGAGAAATCATTGTGAGATGTCACAAACTGGATTAACACAAATGAATGACAAAGGCAAACTGTTATATTATACTGTTATATTACACTTCTTATTCCCTGGCTGCCCTGGGCGGAACATGGGAACATCCATGAACACCGGGACGTTCCCGCATTATTATTATTAGAATTGTAGTCATAGGTACACAGTAGCATACCTCCCAACTGTCCTGTTTTTTGTGACTGTCCCGCTGTCCCACCTGACATATGATGTATCTGTATAAATATAATTCAATGACAAGGAATGAGATTATGCAGATTTATATGAAATACGCTAAAATGTCACATTTACATTATGGCAGAATTCTAAATGTAAGTATAGTGTGACAGTCTGATCAAATGTTTCTGCTATGTGTAAAAAAGATATAGTGGTGGCAGCAATTATTCTGTATCTGTTATAGCCGGAGTGATAGGAAGTCACTGTCTGGTAAATAGCATGTAATAGCATGTCTACACAATGAGGCAGTTTGGCACATGTCCTGGTCCTAATCAATGTGTTCATTTGCTCATGCCATTTAATACAGTATTTGACCTGGCGCTGTAGTGCAAACAGGATATTGTTCTGTAGCACAAAGCAAAATTGTTGTCAAGGACAATGCTGTTGTATGTACGATCCCAGATGTTATAATAAATAATATGATCTTTCTTTCTTTCTTTTTCCTTGCTCTTTCTTTTTTCCTCTCTCTCTCTCTCTCTCTCTCTCTCTTTTTGTTTCTATTTCTCTCTCTTCTTTCTTTGTTTCTTTATTTTTCTCTCTCTTTTTTCCTTTCTCTCGCTCTCTTTCTTTCCCCTGTGCGCGGCTGCGAATGGGGGGTAATCTATTCGGAACCACTTACCATCAAATGTATTTAAACCCCCCCTCCCCCCCTGTGTTCAGCACTGCATAAGTCTAGACTAACGACGCTGCAATGGCCAGCCGTGTCCCCCTCCCCACATCCCCTATGCTTCAGTAATAAAAGTCAGTCTAAACTGACTTTTAGTTCTGCCGCAGATCGACAAAAGGGGGCGGGCATTGACATCACGTGATGTCAGCTGACGGCCCCAAGCAGGCATCGATCTGAAACGTTGGGGTTTTCATATGCACATGCGCAACCCCCCCTGAATTGGCCCGAAGACTAGAAGCAGTCCATCCTACGTCTCGTTTTCTCATACTGTATAGTCAACTTTTTTCATATATTATCTACAGAAAAAAACAAACTATATTTTAAAAAGGATAATATAATTGTATTTTATTTCCCTCCTCATTCACTGTCTATCAGTATTATAGACAATGTTGTAAATACGTGCTGGTGCACACTGTAATGTAATGTCTCTTGGCTGCCCATCATTCAAGCTCTACAGACTGAAGGTAATATGAACTTGATCATCTTGACAGGCCTTAGGGAGGTACGAGCTTGATGGTTGCTTTTGATGACTCAGTTGCTGAGTACCTCTTGGAAGCTAAAAAAATTACCTGCGGAAATTCTTTACTGTCTCAAAGATCATTAAAATTAAATGCTACAATTGTATCAATGGTGTTATAACATCTTTAACAAGCACTATCGTTATCTACTCCTGTTTCTATATGTATAGGTGTAAAGGCCCTTTTGTAGAATACTATATTTATTTAGAGAGGCATAGAGTATAAATAGTAGATTTGATTTGGCTGAATATAATGATATTTTACATGTTTTTTCAGCATCTTTTGAACAGTGAATATTTGTCACTCACATCAGTCCTTGCCCCATTGGAGCTAACAGTCTAAGGGGCCTTGGAGAGAGATATAGTGGACAGAGATAAAGTACCAACCATCTACTAACTGTAATTTTTCAAACATGTCCAGGAGTTGGTTGTTTCTCTCTTTCTCTCTCTCAAAGGCTTAGTATATAGGCCCCCTAAATTCCCTAACAAACACACACTTGATCACATTTTAATCAGCAGCTATTAAAACTATCCAATGGAACAATTGCAGGACTCCTAGAGACAACTGAGTCCATTTCCGTGGGGCTCCTGTCCTGAAAGGGCACCTCCTCCATTGTCCCCCATTCATGCCTTGACCTGCTGTAACAGAGAGCTACTAACTGGTGTGCCGATCAGCATCTGCAATCCTCTTCTGTCACCTTGGTGCTCTGCTGCGTTCTGGCTTACCCTTTATTTGGTTGAAAAGATGGTGGGCTTGCAGAGAAGGGGGTGATATGACTCTCACTCTCTGTGGACTTGGAGTCAGGACAACAACAGGAATAGGCAGCAGACAGAACTATTTAGTATGACCCAAAAAAGAGGAGATGGGGACACGACTTACACAGAGGTTTTGCGAATAGTTGACATAGTTCTTAATTAGGTGTTTGGGAAAGGACAACATGTTTCACACAGGAACTTTTTGGAAAGGGGGACATCGCTAACAAAGGGTGATGGGGTGATATCACTCACTCAAATAAAGTGGATGGAGGTATGACTCACACAAGAGCCAAGGGAAAGGGAGATCATGGGTCTCACTGGGCCAAAGGAAATGTGGACACAGGGGCCAGTGTAAGGGAGAGGGCTTTGCATGGCTCACGAGGGGGTCCAAGGTAATGACATTGTTATTTGAAGGGGTGGAGGTTGGGGTCATGAAATGTATCTTGCCTTCAAGCATCAGGAATAAAGTTGTGCTACGCTATCCAATGGAAGCTAGAGTACTTTGAAGAAACCCATGTAAACATGAAGAGCCTACTTTTCGAAATACTTGCTGCCTACTTCATGTCAATAGACAGTGGGCAAGGTAATGCATCATTGTGGTTCTTCTATATTCTATATAATATTGTAATTATCAGCATTGTGTTGCGGGAGGAGAACCATGATAACCTTATTCAGCAAGATAATCCACCTTTGCTTAAAAAAGTGAAGATGTCAACCATAGCAAGATATCAGCTTATACTGTAGCTACCATTATATTGGATATACTTGATAAATTATAGAGACGTAGAAGCTGATTGCTTGCCTGAAGCAGCTTCTGACCTTGTCCTCTTTAGAAAGATCGAAAAAAAACCAACACAAAAAATAAATATAATATGAAAGAGCCTGACCACTTGTATGCCCAAACCAAATGAAGGTAGGACACTACCAGTGTCAAATTAAACCCTTTGGAGGCCCCTAGGCAGTTGAAATCTCAAGGCCCACATTCCAAATCATCTCCTAATACAGTTTCGATTTTACCAACCAACTGCCTATGATCTGGAAACTGTAATAGGAATCTGATAGCTGTGGTTTATGTATTTTAAGTAATTAATGGTTACATTACATTAATCCGTGTCATAGCTACATATGTGGCAGACCCAGCGGCGGCTTGGGAGAGAGGCGCCAGTGGGGTCTGTGGTGGGTGCCGCTGGCTGAACTGACAGGCAACCCAGGCAGCAGCGAGCGCTGAGCTGGTCCTGTCCTGTACATATCTAATGAGCGGGGACCCAGTGCAGTGCATATTGAATGAGCGGGTACCCGCCCCGTGCATATGTAATGAGCGGATCCTGCTCATTACATATGCAAGGGGCGGGGACCCTCTCATTACATTTTCTTTAGAAGGGGTGAAGAATTTCTAGCTATGCCACTGACATTAATACAGTATTTTCCTATTGTCCTGGGTCCTGTAAAAGGTGCAGGGCCTATTGGCTGGTGTGTACTCTGCCTACAGTATTTGGCAATCCATAACTGGACCCAACCTACTATGAAAAGGGCATGCCCAAGGGTGGCATTGCCACTGAATGTTTAGAGTGCTGCATTCAGGGCCAAATGAAGGGTCACATCGGCCTGCGACTGCAAATATTCAACAGACAGATCTCCTAGTCACCTGCCTCCGGACAGGGGCGTGGCCTCCAGGAGGGGGCTGTAGCTCTGTCCGCCCCCATTGTGAATCTGGCCCTGAATGCTTGCCACCGGGTACATTGCTAGTCCGCACTTCAGCATTTGCTTGAGACCTGCTATTGCTTCGGAAAGATTATTTCTTCTGTACCGCATGATGCTGATCTGTCATTACTGAGCCTTTAATATCTGTAACAATTATCAGCAGGGGGTATATTATTCTTGTAGTATACACGTTTTCTAATGAACACTGAGAACTCTTGGATTATAAATGATAACATCAAAGTTTATTTTCTATACATATATTACAGGGATATTATATCTTGGTAAACAGACTATGACCTCTTACACTCCCAACGTACAGTATGCTGTTCTCAGAGATGCTCCAACATTGTTCCTAGTTTATCTTCATCGATCTGTTTATTTGGGAATCTGCATAATTAGTCTTGGCCTGGCAAAGACAAATAATATTACGGTGTGAACGGAAGGGCTCAAGCAGTGCGTGATTGTTTGGAATCGCACAAATCACTGTGGCGGTACACACACACTGCCTTTAAGCACATCACATTTCACTTTAGCAGATAGACTTGGATCAAAGTCCTTCTTAGAAACGCATATTTTACCAGTTAACAATGTTTCTGTTTTATTTTCATTTGATGAAGGAAACGACCTCTGAGATCCTTTTCTCATTTTTAGAGTGGCCCCGGGGACAAACACACTGGAGCCGTGCAATTTTTCTAAGTAAAATGTCCATTGCACATATATTAAAAGACTGGATTAATCAACTTTAAAAGCAAATACAGGGGAAGCAATTTAAATCAATAGTGAAGCCTCCTGCTAGGGTACATTAGTAGGAGGAATGAAGTAAATGCTTTTTTCCTGCCTGGATTTTGTGCAATTTTTTTGTATTTATTGTAAGGATGATAGTTTTTGCTGTAATATTGCCAGCACTAATAATACTTAATATGAGAGTTTTCCTGCATTGAGTATATTTGTGTAGCATAAATTGCAGAAGATTGGTGCAACATTGTCTTTAATGTATCTCTCGGTGTTTTGTTGTCTCATTAGAACACATAAGCAATTATAGAAGATGCTCGTGTTATTGGCCTTTCAATTCAGCAGTTTCTGCAGGAAATGGCATCACTAGGGGGATGTGGGGGGGGGGGCGTTAAGGGTGCACCTGTGTGTTACTCGCCAGGGGGTGACACACTGTGCTGACTCCTGCCCAGTGACAATATAGGGTCAAGCACTGCAGACTGGCTGGTCCCTCAATGGGCATTCCAGCATCTCCAGACCCCCAGAATGACTAAAACAGGGGTTTGGCCTACCAGGGCATGCAAGACCATACCCCTTTTCAGTGATGACACGTCCCTTTTGCTAGCATGCAGCTTTGACACCCAGACTATTGATATTCAGCCTGCTCTTCATTTCCTGCATTTTTTACAGCATTTTAAGCTTTTTGGGGGGAACATACATTATAATGCATATTATAAACAGAGGAAAGGGGTACAGTGGTGTCTAGACAGGGGTACTATGACCACGGCCCGGATTTGATGGAGGGGCCCCTGTTACCTGGCAGCAGCAGTTGCAGAATCTCTTCTCAACCCGACACATGCTGCTGTGTGCTGCTCAGCAGTATGGCCGGGGAGGTGCTTCAAGTTCTATTTTTCTCTTATGGGTTTATGGCCACGCCTTCCAGAATTAGGCCACATCCCCTGAAAAGTTCCTTTGGTTCAGTCAGGCTCTCTACTGCCCTGTGTGTGTGTGACTGTATGTATGTATAGAAAACTATGCTATGATGTGAAGGCAGGTGGTCGGAATGCAGAAAATACAGTATCTCAGATATCTCCTGCTTGTGTTATACCATTTAGGCAATATTTACTGCTGCCCCTAAGCATGCAGAAACAGCATTCCCACAGAATTTAAAGACAATATTAGTTAATAAATATGCTGATAAATACCTCTTACCATGTTAACCCCTCCAGTGGTGTTTTTTTTTTTTTTTTCCCCACTGGGCGAGTTTTTTATTGGGAGCGCTCCCTTAAAAGAAACCCACCACTCTCTCCCCAGGTCCGGGCAGCGCCGCTGCACTGTCAATAAGTGGCTGCCCGGACCTGCGCCCCCGCACCACGTCCCTGTCAGCCGGCTTGTCATAAGCCGGCACCGGGGACTTCAATACAAAACCCGGAGGGGAGGGGGGAGGAGGAGGGAGGAGGAGGCGCTGCAGAGGGGAGGGAGCCGGGCAGCTCTGAAGCTGCCTGAGTTCAGTGATTGAAAAAAAAAAAAGTGCCTTCTTAAACACCTCAAATACAATAATCCATGTGGTAACCCTCTTGTATTCATTCCTAAACACATAATGGGGCAGATGTATTAAGCCTGGAGAAGAGATAAACTGGAGATAAAGTGGAAGGAGATAAAGCATCAGCCAATCAACTCCCAACTATCATTTTCAAGCACAGTTCATTGGCAGGTGCTTTATCTCCTTTCAATTTACAGTATCTCCACTTTATCTCCAGTTTTTCTCTTCTCCAGGCTTAATACATCTGCCCCGTCATTACCTAATTGCAAATATTGATATATTTCTTAAGGTCAAACAGTATTTTATCCATTTTTCATAATCCAGTGATAACCTGACTAGATCAGTTTGCCTCATGAGACCAGCCAATGGAACAGCTACAAATGTATTATTATACACATAAAGATAAACGAGATCACAATTACAGAATAACTTCCCCGATATACCTTACGATTGATTTATAGATTCGGACTCAAACATAAGCTGCTCTTTCCCTGCACATCCTTCTTCATGTCTAAATAGGACAAAATCCTCCGACTTCCTCCTCAGAGCCACAAAAGTGCCATCCCTTATCGCTCATTAACTTGCTCGAGCCAAAGTGTGAAAGCCTTCATCACTTGTTAAAAGCTATTCATTCCAATGTCCATTAAGAGAATTCATTGTGGATGAAATTATAGGCAAGTGAAGTTGTAGGCTCTCACAGGTCATGTTTATACATGAAGGGAAGTCCTCCGAGGCTTTGAAAACTGTGAGCTCTCTAAGTACAAATAAGAGACCTGTGAGGTTGTCAATGCTTTTCCGTAAGTAATCCACAAAGAATTCACTTGTTGGACGATTAAATGCTTTTTAAAGTCCTCATAATTTTTGCTCTCAGAGGTGCTGTATAGTTAGTGAAACTTTCAATTACCAGGTCTTTCAGCAAGCGCTAATGATGAACAGATTTTAGCAACTGTACTCCTAAATTCCACACAATGGTGGCATTAACCTTACACGGTGGATATGTAATTTCTAAGTAAAGAGGAGCATTGTTTAACCTACAGATTAGTCCAGACTTCTGAAAGCTCTGTCTGTACGCATTTACTGTCCTCCGAACTTTACTTTGTGCTAGTGTTATGGGCCCTACACAGGCAGCGTTCTGAGTGATGCTAGATGTGTGCTGAGCGATCTGTCGGGGCCCATGTTCTCTGCTGAGAACACTGGCCCTGGCCCTGGTGATTAACTTGATTCATCTAGCACTCTGGATATTATTCGTCGGGGCGATAGTGACGCGCGGGGTAGCCCATCGCAATCGCAATGCCCCTACACACTGACCGATGTAGGGGCATTTTCTGAGCGATGTAGTAACATCGCTCAGAAAATGGCCTGACATGGTAGGCCCATAAGAATTTCCCTTGTCTCTGTCGGAGAAACCGCTCACTGCCGGCCAAATTTAATTTCCTGATTTTGAGTTTCTCAAACCAAATAAATTTAGTTAAAAGATATGGTTACAACAGATCATACTGTATCTCTTGGTCTTTTAAGCAAATATTAATACACTTTGGGGTTAATTGAATCAGGGTTGCCCCCAGAAATTGTGGGGACCGAGACTGACAAAAGAGGCAAAAGATCTCATTCCCCTTCTCAAGCCCTGTCGTGCCTGGTGAGACCTTTGGTGTCCACAG
The DNA here is from genome assembly GCF_055691185.1 of Crinia signifera. Lineage (NCBI taxonomy): Eukaryota > Metazoa > Chordata > Amphibia > Anura > Myobatrachidae > Crinia > Crinia signifera. The sequence goes on along the minus strand of NC_139217.1, from coordinate 64,261,230 downwards.
CGCTGGCCTCTTTACTTCTTAAGTGCTTCACGGGAATGCGACCTGTGTTTATGACAAATTAAACTTGATCGATTCCAGTCCTAGGTCCACTTTCTGTCTGAGTCTGGGACAGGAGTAAATTGGCAACATAAAAGATATCAGGCACATATAACAGTAAGTTATAAGACCATTGGGTGATACCTAAGGGTGGGTACACACTATGCTGATGTCAGCGCGATATGTCGTTTCTGGCCAAATTAAAACAACATACAGTACTGCTCATATCAGGCATGGTATACCCCTGATTGCATGCTCCCATTGGTAACATTTGATATCTTATGCTCAGCCCATGAAATAACTTTCCCTTATGCATACTGTACCTCTCAACATTGCAATCTTGCTGATTGGAACCTTTGTTCAAAAAGGGGGCATGCCACCATTTTATGGTGACCATGGAGGCATGACCAGCGCTGTTTAACCTGCTGGCCATGCCCCCAGTCCCTCTGCAGGGGGGACTCCCAACTTCCACGACCCCCAACGGGGAACACTGCCGGCCGTGAGTGGGACGAGGGACACTTCCAGAAAAACTAGACTGTTGACGAAAATCGGGACAGTAGGCAGGTACGCCTCATGAGGGCCAATTCATTCTGTAAAAGCAATGTTTTTACATCTTAGAAATATTGCTAAATAGGAGCACTAGTCATTTCCAAAGATGGCTCATCTCGCCATTTGCCCTTCTGGCATTTTCCAGAAGTGTCACATGGCCAGTCCGACCGTGGCGGTATGTATAACCTAAGGCCACTGCACTTCACTTCTTTTATATATAGAATTAAAAGCTGGTATCACTGAAAAGTTATTTATACCATGGTGGTGATCAAATCCAGGCACCTTTTATCTACATTGATTTTGTAATGCATTCCACTGTAAACACTCACAGTCAACTGTCATACAAGTATTTGTGACTGATTTGCTGAGCACGTAGAGTTAGATAAACAGATCTGGTTATCACAACGAGGGTCATTCCTTTCAAAACCTAAATATTTAATAGTAACATAACAGGGAAAAGATCCATGGTGCGCAAAACATTTAAATTGATGACATTTTTTTAATAATACTATTGTCTATGTCAGGTTGTGGGTTCTTGCTTTGAAGTAGTCATGCATTTAATTGACAGAACGGGTAAATGCTGCAGCTATGCACAGAAGTACGCCTTTGTGAAAGTGCGCAGTAAAGTCTGATCTCTTTGGCATTCTCGTTAAGTCTACTTAGTAAGTAATTTATTATCCACCTATTTGCTCTCCGCGGGTCAGACGTGTGACACTTCAGAATCTCCAGCCAGGTACTATGGAGACATTGAAGGGATTAAATCTACATTGCTCAGTAATCTGCTCCACAACTATTGTCATCAGTTAAATGTCTAATCTGTCAGTATGGTTAATGTTCGGGACACCACACAAGTAATCACTACCTGAATTGTTGACAAGTAATTTTGCTCAGCACACAGTAAAAGGCTGAGTGTCTGTCTTAAATATTCACTAAAAGATGGCTGTGCTAAACGTGCCTTGCAATGACTGGGAGATGTTTAAAATCTTTCAGGTTTATGGCTAGTAGCCCTAAATTTACTTGAACCATTAGTTGTGTAGCTGCACTTTTATTTTGTTATACTATACTCTTTGTAAAATGGAAGTATTTGGTCTAGGGTTCTTGTTTATTAAACCTTAAGTTTGACGTAAACATAACAGTATAAGAACCGGGATATTTATCTTATTTGCCTACCTGCCTAGAACGTCTGGAAAGCCACCGGCAAATTGGTTTCCCCACCTGGAAAGGTGGGTCAATGCCCAGCAACTGCTCCGTTGGCCACCCACTTACAATACACGTTGGCAGTCGGAGTGACTAGATGACGTGATTCATGTTGAGTCATATTAACTAGGGTGGCCAATCCCGGGATCGGGATCGGCGGGATCCCGGTATTTGGCCCCAAAATGTCCGGGATTTCGGGATTAGACTGCGCATGCGCAGGCTAATGCCGGGCAGCGTCTGAGCACCCTCTCAGACATTGCCCGGCTGTTCCCGACCCAGCGTGCGGCCTGCGCAGCATGATTAGGTCATAGGTCATGCTGCGCAGGCCTCAGCGCAGCACATCCAGCGCCGGAACCCTCTCACCGCCTGACCTTTTCTGGCAGTATGCAGGGTCCAAAGTGCCTCCAGCCACCGCCATCATACCCGCTGCCTCAACACCGCTGCCGCCCCCATCATACCCGCTGCCACCCCCTCCCCTAATGTAAGTAAATGTGGGGCTCAGGGGCAGTTTTCTTTTAGGGATACCAATCCCAGGATCCCGGGAATCCCGGGATTGAGCATTTTTCAATCCCGATTCCCGGGATTAAAAAAATGCCCCGGGATTGGCATCCCTAATATCAACGTGACCCCACTTCACAAAGCATGTAATACAGGGGTGGCCAAATCAGTCCTCAAGATTATGGGGTCACAATAATGCAATTGCAAGTGCAATGCCCCCTATGCAACATCCAAAAGTGAGCCGCGGTCCACCCCCTGCTATTTATTAAACCGCTAATGAAGGAGAAATTACTGATTTCTCCAACATTCACATGGATTGCAGTGTTGACGGGAATATAATCTAATTTCACAATCTTGCTCTTTAGCTACCATTCCAGTGACCTTTATCAACCATGACTGCACATATGTTCACCTCTGCATGTGCACTAATTTAAGCATGTTAGACCCTATTGGGGAGAGCACCAACCTATCAAACATACTTCTTAACGTTCTACAGCCCTTAATTGGGACTTCTGCACCTGTATTCCTTGCTGCTCCACTCAGCAGAGTACCAACTAACATCGAGTAGGACACGGGACAATCCCAAAAAACGTGACTGTCCCGCAAAACTTCGGGACTCTGGGGAGGTATGAATTTTCTCCGGAGGATCATTATCAAACACTGGGCAGATGTATTAAGCCTGGCGAAGAGATGAACTGGAGATAAAGTGGAAGGAGATAACACGCCAGCCAATCAACTCCCAACTGTCATATTTCAAACAGCTGATTGGTTGGTGCGTTATCTCCTTCCACTTTATCTCCATTTTATCTCTTCTCCTGGCTTAATACATCTGCCCCAATGTCTGTAACAAGACAGTCAGGAGCTGATTGGTTGGTACCTAATTCCTATTTGAGCTTTCATCTCCCTGTCTATAATTAAGTGATTCTTTTACTGCTGCATTAAACTGTGGTGAAAGACGTTAAAGTGGGAAAGTGCTTTGCTGGGGCCGCTTTTCTTTGGACGTACTGTACTGACAAACAGCATTATTTAAAGAATTAAGAATAATGAAAGTGAAATAATGCATTTTCAATAATTTTTGGGGTAAATGTAATATATTAGCCCATAATTAGCCCATAGAAGACATCGTTTTAGGTTGTTGCTTATTCTTCATTCACTGCATTTTAAGTTTTCTTCCTTTTTTTAAATAGTGCCTGTATCCTCTATGTACAGTAAACAGGTGATCTTATGAACAAATATACAATGCAGACTATGCTTGGCCTTTGTGATAAGCATATAACATAGAATTATATACCTCTAATGTCACAGTTACATGTGTTATAAACAGGGGCATAGCACCCATAGGTGCAGGGGTGCAGCTGCTATGTGGCCAGCAGTTGAAAGGGGCCCAACTTCCTTGTCACAGTTACATGTGCTATACACCGGGGCATAGCCTCCATAGGTGCAGGGGGTGGAGCTGCTATGGGGCCCACAGCTGAAAGGGACCCAACTTCCCTGTCACAGTTACATATGTTATACTCCAGGGCATGGCCACCATAGGTGCAGGGGGAGCGGATGCTACGGGGCCCACCCTCCCTGTCACAGTTACATGTGTTATACACAGGGACTTAGCCACCATAGGTGCAGGGGGTTTGGCTGCTATGGGGCACACCCTCCCTGTGAAATTATCAAAACATTTTTCACCATTGGGTAGTACTTACAAACCTTTGCCATGGGGCCTTCAAATATCTAGTTATACCACTGACACCAGCATACCTCCCAACATTACCCTCTCCAGGAGGGACAAAATGCTCTGCTCCTGGACTTCCCTGTTAATTATTGATTGCCATCACCTGTAGTGAAACATCTTTCTCATCAGTTACCCTGTTCACCACAGGTGAGGGCAATCATAAATTAAGAGGGAAGTCCAGGAACAGAGCATTTTGTCCCTCCTGGAGAGGGAAATGTTGGGAGGTATGCACCAGCTCTTTACTTTTACAATCTAACATTATCCTTTTTTTGTTAATAATGCACCAGCCAGATAACACCAGCATTATAGGGCCCAATTGCCCTCCTGTATTGTTGCATCAAATGAGCATTCGTTCTTGGTATGTGACTCCGTTACTCTTTGATAGCTCACAATGGGGTTTATTCTAGTTCATTCTTTCTGACAAAATCCTTCTTAGATGGACAAAACCATGTGCACTGCGGGTGGGGCACATGTAACTTGTGCAGAGAGAATTAGATTTGGGAGGGGTTTTTCTTCAAAGTGAGATCTATATTGCAGTGTAAAATCATGCAGTCAGTATTTTCCCTGCACAGAAACAAAAAAACTCACCCAAATCTAATTCTCTCTGCACATGTTTCATCTGCCCCCCTGCAGTGCACATGGTTTTGTCCATCTAAGAAGGATTTTGTCAGAAAGAATGAACTAGAATAAACCCCAATGTCTTGGAATGGTGATTCATTCTCTCCTCGCTAACATATGCCCTATTTTTTTTTTTGGTACTTGTTTCCTAGCACGGCCACAAATCTTGGCCATCGGGGGTAATTTTAGTGGCCTGCGACGCGACCGACGCGATGCCCCCGATTTTTCCATTGAAATGCATTGAAAACAGTGAAAAATCGGGTCGGTCGCGTCGTGTGCGGCTAAAAATGCTTAAATGGTCCACCCGCGATGGCCGCGATTTCCCCATAGGGAACAATGTTAAATGCCTCAATTTACCCGCGATGACCCCGATTTCCCATAGGAAACAATGTTAAATGGGTCAATTTACCCAAATCATCATAGGGAAGAATGGTAAATGGGCCAGAAAGCCCAAAAAACCCCCCTGACCAGTAAAATGTCCCCCCAAAAGTAATTCACGCCACCCCGCGATGAATGTGAACCCGAAGCGTGGCGAGCGCAGCGAGTCCGCGAGGGGCGGCGGTACGCGTCCTCCGACCTTTTCATACCCCCACTATCCACTAGGGCGTGGAGTGATAATAGAATAGTGTGGCGAGCGCAGCGAGCCACCGAGCCAGAAGCGTGGCGAGCGCAGCGAGCCCCGCGAGGGGACGCGGATACCTTCACAGGTAAACGCGTCCCTTAGCGGGCTTCACCGGTATCCGCGTCCCCTCGAGGGGCTCGCTGCGCTCGCCACGCTTCGGGCTCGCCACACTATTCTATTCTCACTCCACGCCCTAGTGGATAGTAGGGGTATGAAAAGGTCGGAGGACGCGTACCGCCGCCCCTCGCGGGCTCGCTGCGCTCGCCACGCTTCGGGTTCATGTTGATCACGTGGTGCCGTAAACTACTTTTGGGGGGACATTTCAATGTTCAGGGGTGTTTTTGGCCCATTTACCATTGTTCCTATGATAATCTGGGTAAATTGAGCCATTTCCCATTGTTTCCTATGTGAAATCGTGGTCATCGCGGGTAAATTGAGGCATTTAACATTGTTCTCTATGGGGAAATCGCGGGCATCGCGTCTGGCCCATCGCACCCGATTTTTTTGCGCATGTGATGCCCGCGATGGCCCCGATTTTACCCCCGATGACCGCGATTATGATCGTTGTGGCCGTGCTAGGAAACAAGTACCTTTTTTTTTTTTTTTTTTGGTTCAGGCTTGGGAAAGACGTACAGTACAGTATTCTACTTACATTTTCAAACTGCTCTGTGTCTCCATACTTTCTTGTAGCTTTTTTTAGCATGTGAAACATATATTAAAATGATTTTGCACATGTATATCACTAGAAATAGCCAACCCATGGCCAAATGAAATGTCATTAACAAAATCAAGCGAGGGAAGAGAAGATGCATGCTGATTATGAAGGCACTTTAATAACATCACCACTACGCTTAATTAGAAGCAAAATTATTATGACTTACCCAACATGTTACCGCAAATATATGCTGCCGCGAGGATCCCGCAGAGAGCTGAGTTGGTTTTGCTGATTGCAGTGAAACAATTGTCATTCCACATTAGCTACTTTTATCAATTAAATGATTCATAAATATTTAAAACTAGCTTTTGTCCTTCAGAGAAATCTAGCAAAAAAATACAAAAACAGAACGGTACTTATGTAGTAACTGGGCTGCCGATTTCTAAATCGGGTCGGATCGGGAGATCGCATCGCATCGCATGCGACCATGCGATTCGATGCGATGCGATGCGATGCGATGACCCGATTTTTCCATAGGAATCAATGTTAAAATGGACTGAGTCCATTTTAACATGGAATTCAATGGGAAAAATGGGTCCTTTTCATACCCCTACTATCCAAGTGGGCATGGAGTTGGATATAAACCTGTGGCGAGCGTAGCGAGCCACCGAGCCCGAAGCGTGGCGAGCGAAGCGAGCCCCGCGAGGGGACGAATACCGTCCCCTCGCGGGGCTCGCTTCGCTCGCCACGCTTCGGGCTCGGTGGCTCGCTACGCTCGCCACAGGTTTATATCCAACTCCATGCCCACTTGGATAGTAGGGGTATGAAAAGGACCCATTTTTCCATAGGAATCATTTTAACATTGATTCCTATGGAAAAATCGGGTCATCGCATCCGATATCGGATGCGATATCGGATGCGATGCGATGCGATATCGCATCGCATCGCATCTGATTGTATGCCTTAACTTAAGGCATACAATCAAAAAATCGGCAGCCCAGTTACTACATAAGTACCAACAGAACTTACAACACATAGAACAAATCATAGTAAAATATTAGGTGATCAATAAACAGTGGTTCTAAATTTAAAAGTGTTGAGTTGGCCACAAATGCTAGAACACCCAAAAACAGAATTTGTAGGTTATGTTGGTAAATGCAGTTGAAATAAGAATTCTATTGATGTGTGTGTGTCATTATCTTCTACTCATGTACCAGACAAGTTTCATAAAATTTGGCCACCAATGTGTGTCGTAATTTGCGACTCTCCTGGAATGGCCTGGAGGCTCATGGAAATCAGGTGGCACTCCTGGCTTTCTGAGAAAGAGGCAAGTCTTGCAGAGCTAGCATACACATGTCTGCAAACACCCCCCCCCCCCCCACCACACACACTGAACAGCCACAGCCATCCACTTACACAGTCTCAGAGTGCATGGTAATGAAATGATCATAGATCCACTTTACAAAGCCTATAATCTGTTCACTAATTTGCATATATGTGGCCAGTATGAGGTTTGATGTAAGTCATTATCACTCTCAGGGGCAGATTTATTAAGCTCGGTGAAGTGATAAACTGTCTGGTTTTTAACCCCCGGCCAATCAGCTCCTACCTGTGAAGTTACAGGCTTAGTTTGAAAAATGAAAGATAGGAACTGATTGGCCGGTGATAAAAAGCAGACACTTTATCACTTCACCGAGCTTAATAAATCTACCCCTCAATTCCAAAAGAATCGTTAGGTTGGTTATATCAGTCCTGTATGTTCAAGCACATGCAACACAGCCGGTGGCCTTCACATTTAGGAGGTCATTCTGATCTAATCAGCAAAACCCCCCCCACGCGTTGGCTCAGGGGAGTGATGTTTTGCTTCTGCGCATGAGCATAACCATTTATGTGCAGGCTCTGTTTGCGAACAGACGCCAACCTGTTAGCACTGAGCAGTGCGGGCGGGGGACATGGGGTGGTGGCCATGGCTCACGCCCAGCGTTTCATGTGCGTTCCCATGCAAATGCTGGGCATTACCATGCAAATGGCGCCGTGACATGGGCGGCAGGGGCAGCCAGCTGGCGTCAGTGGATGTCAGCTGCCTGCCCTGTTCACGTAGCAGGACGCCACAAATCTGAGTGGGGGTGACAGGCTGCGTTTAGTTGGCTCACAAACCTGCGAAAATCACCACTTTGCAAGTCATCCAGAATGACTCCCCCTTTATAGTTATTATTTTTGCTTATTATATCTGTTATCAGTAAAGCTAGAAGAGATGGCCATCCAAATAAAGAGTTCCATAATAAAAACCCTTTTATCCAACTATCATTACATGATGATATCTGTATAAGCTTAATGCCAATATATTCCTGCCTAGTTTCCTCTGCCACCAATGGGTAGAAGCTTTTGAAATGCAAAGCTTCCAACATTTTGTTGCTTATTCATATCACCCATCTGTGATGATTATGGCGGGACAGTCTAAGTTTTGGTAGGACAGTACCTGTCTTTCCATCTCTTAGGTATCGCTCACTGTACATATTAATATTGAATGTTTGAAGTGGACGGCTAAGAGGCCGCCTAGTGCTGGACAAGGAATAACCCTGACCCCAGATTGTGTGACCTCCATCTTGACATGATTCATGGATTACGGAATGTTGAGAAGTGTGAATTCTGTATGAATTATAGAGAATCAACAGCAGTGATTGATCCTGAAGTCTTTTGATTTCTAAACAGTAATGTGGGGTACACACCAGGATGACCCGCTCACGATGCACATTGTGAGCGGGTCGTCAGTGTCTCGTCCGACCCGCTCATGATGACGCGGTGCACGTGACCCGCTCACGATGTGCACCATGAGCAGTACTGATGTGCACCATGAGCGGTACTGAAGGGTTTGATATTGTATCGGAAGTGTTAAATATTACTGAATTGTGCTCTTTTACATTCTCCCAGTTATATTAAAAATTATGTATCAGTCTTAAATCATTCGTGCATCATTAAAATCATTTATTTACCCAGTTTATTCAATAATAAAATCATTTAAAGTAATGGCTAAAAATCAATAGAAGGTTACCAACTGCCTTACGGATTAATGCATAAATTCATCAAAGTCTTGGTACTTCTCACCTATAGATTCGAAGTGTCAGGAGTCTGACCTGCTTTGGCAAATAGGTGGATAAATGACTTAATTAGCAACTTTAACCAGATTACCGAATAAATGAGATTTTGTGCACATTCTAACAAATACACAGACTCCACAAGTATTTACAGCCTCTATCAATTATATAGAATCGAAGAAGTCAACGCTGTTAATTTTTCCTTTTATAATCCGCATGAATTTCAACTTTATTTTGCATGGAGAGGTCATATAATAAATAATGCTGGTTTCACACATGGTACAGTCATTTTAATGAGAACATGTATGTATGGCCATGAAATACTTTTACTAATGAGTTATGATACTAATAATAATAATAATAATGATCTATTGTGTTAATTATGGGTCAGTTGTATTTGGTTAGCTTCTGAAGTTATCTTCTATGATATAACAATTCCATATTAATAGCAACTATTTCATAGAAGATACTTTTTCTGCACAGCATATCACCTTGATAAAAACCCTACGTGGCGTTGACATTTTCATAATCTCCGCTATGCACTTTTGACACATAATATATTAATTACTTTGAAAAATCCACTGAGTGCCGCCTTGTTCCTTTTTGCGTGAGACAGTGGGGCCCATTTATCATTTAACTTTTGCGGCAAATTTCCCGAAAACACTTGTTGCCGCAAATATTAAGTACCTCCAAAATATATCATGAAGGAACCGCAGGAGGATTCTCAGATTACACTACTTACCTTGTTGACTTTTATCCACTTGTTGAATGTCAAGTCCTTTCACCTAAGTGAGTTGTATTTCATCTTGTATTAATTCATGTAATACCCCTGATGAAGTTTCTGTGAGACGGAACGTATTGGGTACATGTAGTAACCATGAATTGGCTCAAGCAATTGTGGAGAATCTATGAAAACTGATGTGAAACTTTCTTATGTTTTATGGACTTTTAATAAACACATTGGAAACTATTCCTTTACTGTTAATTATTGTGCAGACCTTTATAGGTTACCAAGCGATGACTAAAATAGGGGCGCTGGCCAGTCTATGTTGTGTGTGTGTTATGTTTGTCATCATTAAACTACCTTGCCTAAGCCAATTCCTACATCATTGGAAGCACAATAGCTGCAGACCTAGGAGGCAGCAATCAATCGCAGATGCATACAGGAGGTATCTACTTACAGATGTCTCCTCATTCCAACCACAATTGAATTGGGGCAATTGACAATCAACAGTGACAACTTTAGACACAGCATCACCAAAGTGCCTCACAGCGCTGATGTCATGGGTTCGAGTCCCACCATGCCTCTGTGTGGAGTTTTTATATCCTCCCCATATTTGCGTGGGCTTCCTCCGGGTGCTCCGGTTTTCTCCCACAATCCAAAAATATACTGGTAGGTTAATTGGCTCCCAACAAAATTAACCCTAGAATGGTTGTTTGTGTGTACATGTGGTAGGAAATATAGATTGTAAGCTCCACTGGGGCATAAATATAGCTTCTCAAGCAATGATCAACCTACAGCTATTCACACACGCCAATAAAAATAATGAAAATATCTGTACAGGACCTCATGTTCCTTATCTTATAGTCCATTCAATCATTCTAAACAGCAAATATGCTTTAACTTATTACTACAAAATATGTATTTTAATCTGCGTGTCCCTCTCTGGATATATATATATATACACATACACATATACACACACACAAACCCACACACATACATTAATGTAGTAGCATTTTCAGCAATGCTTAAAATCAGATTTTTCCCCCCCATCCTTTCTAATAAATCAACTCATTGTTAGGCAGTAGTTATTTTTATTCAAAGCCTGCATCGTCCAAAATGTAATTAATGACTGTTGTATCTTTCAGAGATTTAATTTTTCATTCACCCTTACATTTCTCTGACAATGCAAAACATTTTTTCAAATAATTAGAAATATGATTTGTATTTTGAAAGACCTACTTTATTAGCACGGAAACTTTGCTTGAACAATGTTAGATGTCACCAATTAATTTAGTTTACTGTTACAGATATATCCTTTGTTGAATAGCTGAATTTGCACAGGCAATAGACCGCGGCGCTGTAAAAGCAGTGAATTATTCTTTTACTAAGAAAGTTTATACCTTTTTACCTTTTTTTTTCTAGGTCAGTGTATTTTATAAGGCGGGTAAAAAAGGTTAAAGGATAATGATATTGAAGTTTTGGCGAAGTATCGTATTATTCTTGAACTCATTAGTATGCCTGGAGCTTGGCATTCTTGAAAATTTAAGGGGGTTTCTAACATTTTGCATATAAAGTTGCACTGGTTGGCAGTAGGGCTGAATTTCCCATCTGGCACTTCTGGTAAATGATGCAGGGAGACCGGTACTAGCCAAGCACTTTGCTTGGCTGCCCCGTTCATACAGACAGGGCCTGGCCAAGCAGTTCCTCCTCCCGGAAGTCTGAACGTTGATCGCCTTCCAGAGAACCCAGCACTTCAGTAGATATCAGAGATACTGCTACTGCTGCAATCCCTCATTGTTAGCATCTGTGGGGATTCACATCTAGGGAAAAATGGGAACTTTTTTTGTGAATTTGGATCTGCATTCCTAAAGGCATGCAAAACCAATCCAAGATACATACCGGCATCAGGGGATAAACATCAGCATCGGGAGCTAAGAGACTACCGTCGAATCCATTAGCATGGCTATTTGGATACCGCCTTATCTGTAAGCTTGCGAGCAGGGCCCTCTTACCTCTTTTCCTGTCTCTGATTACCTGTCATCTTTTATTACTGTTTTGTTCCCAATTGTATGCAGAATAGATTATACTACTGCTATGCTAAATTAAATAAGCCTATCATTTTAATCAATAAAATTCTAAAGACTACCACAGTAGCAGCTGGTACAGGTGTTATGGGGCCTGAAGGTTTCACCCCTGCTAAAAACTAGAGAGGTGCTGTTCAGTTTTCCCCAAAATATAAACATAACCATACGTTGGGATTTTGATTTAACTCAATTCCAAGTACAGGATCACTTTGGGGGTAATGATTGGAACTAAGTCCCGTCTTGGTTTTGTTGTCAATATGGAATATTGATGTAAAATTAAAATTAAACTTGTGTTATGAATTCCATGTAAACAAAATGACTTGATTTTAGCTGTTTTTATCAATTCATTTTTATCATTGGTTATTGATTTTTAATAATTTCAATCCAAAACCGAACCAAAAATGAAATACGAACAGGAACACTTAAGGGTGGTTTTGTCAAAAACCAAAACACGATGATAAATTAGAACCAAAAAAAATACAGGGGTCTGCAGACATCTCTACTAAAAAATCTTTTATTTTTGAGTCTCCCCTCTAGGAGATCACAGACGGTGCAAGGGTGGGGACCATGGTGTCACAAATTACATGAAGACCCCTCCACCCTTTCTGGAAAAAGTATCACTTTATAAGTTGACGAAGCGAAGAGAGAGGCTAAGGGGGGAATCCAATTAGCCATGGGGGTTGCTGCACAGGAAATAGTTCTGGGCTCCACACCAAAGCTATTTAATTAAATAGTCTTTTCAATTGGTAAACCCTTGGCCAACGTTGGTAAATTCCACCCTTAATGACGAGATTTGCCATGGATTGCTCCATCTAGCTCCCAATTTGTACCACTTCATTGGGGAAGAGGTGAAACTACTATTGGTGCAGCAGGTGCAGTGCACTGGGGCCCCTGAGGACTAAAGGGCCAACTGCTGCCCCTGTCACCCTCTGCTTCTCCCTGTCACCCTCTGCCTCTTCCTGTCACCCACTGCCATATTGAATATTGTGAACTTGAGTTGGGGTGGATCAGGGGGCCCAAATTATATTGTTGCACCTGGGCTCACCCCCCACAAGTTCTGCCACTGGGTGGGAACCTGGATTGGGGACACACTTCGTTAAATCTGGTGAATAACACCAACATTTTGGAGTGGTCTGGCACTCTGCAAGAGAACGCAAGTGTTACACAAATACACTGTATAGTATTTTCAGTAACGCCTTATGTAAGTGTTCTGCAGAGCTCTTCATATGTAAGCTAGATCTAGTACACTGCTATGCTATTTATAGGGACTCAACCCTGATATATACTGCATCAGGTTTGTCCATGTGTTACAGATATACTCATTCTCATCCAGGCAGTGACTATTCATACCAATCATCAATTTGCTGTGGGTATCTTGCCCGTTTCACCTGAATAGATTTGCACCCAAGGCCCATAGAGATTACATTGTCTGCTCGCCTAGGCGCGTCTAACCACTGCTTGTGGATCGCAGCAAAGATGAGGAAGGGCACATCTGTATGTGAAAATTATATTTGTCCTTGGGTAAGAAAAGAAACTGATTTTCCTTATAGCCTTAGCATGAAATGAAGAAGTGTATTCGCTTATAATGATCGTTATGTTTTATCCTTGTTTCAAAACACAAGCCTCGGGAGACGTTTCCTGTGTAGCCCCCCCCCCCTTTATAGAGTCCCCTTCTCACCTTACTTACAGACTTGCATTATACCATATAGCAAAAATATATTTTAGGTGCTGTGTATATTTTATCTGTGTCTACATCCATAAATATTTCAGGCTCTGTACCTACAGTATACGCAGGTGCACTCTTATCATTATTTGTGCCTGATAACTATAGGGAGAATTTACACTGTGCTCTGTTACAGCTTTGAACCATTGGCACATTCGGAAGAATTCAGCAGTGCTGGGTTTATAATTGTATGTATACAATTTTGCTTTCCTGTCAATCATATTATTACCATTTAAATCCTGAAAAAAACTGCGACAGATCTCAGAAGGCCTAAATTTCCCAGCTAATGATCTGTGTCAAATGTAAGACACAGCAGCAACTGGCTTCTGGCATCTGACGCAGCCACATATTGTACATTGAAAAACTGCTGCAGTGTGCAGCATGGTAATGAGTTTAATTACTGTAGCTTTGGATCTGATACCTGCACCTCATTACATGCACAAGGCATCGTACATGAAAAGCCGGCACAATTTCTAACCTGCACTGATAGTTAAAGGCACACAATCACATTTCAGTTATATGGTTGCCTACGTCAACAACTGCCCTCAGTACGGCTAGTCACAGTTGGAGTAGGAACCTGTCATTACACCATCTTATGTGGCTTTTAGTATGTTTTGTGCAAGATATGCAGTATTGTCAAGTTTATTTTAGTATTCTATGAGATATATATGTTTCCTTTGAGGTCATATGCGAAGAACTGACATACTGTAGTCCATACTTGGTGAAATCTCATCAATCCAGGCTTGCCTACCCTCCCGGAATGGCCGGGAGCCTCCCGAAATTCGGGTCCTTCTCACGGCCCCCCGGGAAGGTGGGCAAGTCTCCCGCTTTCTAGTGATAGCCCCCGCTCCCCCTTGCCCGCTGGTTTAATTACCATAAATCACGGGTCCGAGGTGAGGGGCGGGGCTTAAATGACGCGATCACAGCATTTTGGGCCATTTAAGCCCCGCCCCCTCGCCACGGCCCGCAAATCCCTGCGTTTTTCGGCATTTGGGCGGGGCCAAGTGAAGTAAACCTTGCCCCCGCCCCCTGACATGTTGCCTCTCCCGGCTTCTCCCGGAGAGGTGAAATCAAAAGTAGGCAAGTATGCATCAATCATGTTCAGATAAGCCCATTTCATTGCACCGCTGGCAGAAGGTCTTATATCACATTATTAAGTTTGCGCATAGGGGTAGAAACAGACAATACAATACTACAGGGATACTGTATGTGTATGGTTGGACGCACCAAATAAGTCTTAAAAGTGCCTGGGGCCCTTCTAAGCGATATCCTTATCCTTTGAGTTGCAAGTAAATTTGTCAAAATAGGTGTGTAAATTGCAAAGCAGACATTTTTATTCGTCATAATGACCTAGAATGTTTACCTTATATAGGGTCAAATGTAATAGGGTGAGAGTTTCAGAAAGTGAGAGATATTGCACTAAGCTTAAAAAGAGATAAACTGGAGAGTGATAAACAATCAACCAATCAGCTCCTGCCTGACATTTTTCAAACCCAGTCTGTGACATGGCAGGTAGGAGCTGATTGGCTGGCTGTTTATCACTCTCCATTTTATCACTTGTGAAGCTTAGTGCATTTGGTCCTTTGGGAGAGTTTTCCCATTTTGTTAAAGCAGCAATGACATGGCAAAATCAACCTGGTGTTGCAGTGTAATTGATTGCTGCTTTAGCAAAATAGGACAACTCTCCCAAAATCTCTCACTTTCTGAAACGCAAACCCTGTTATATTCGGCACCTAACCTTTTTATTTTTTTTTACACAGAAATTTTATTTGAATTTATATAACAAATGTGAGCAACGCTGGCACTTTTAGCGGATATTTTGCCCATCTCCCATCCCATCTGCTGACCATGCACTTTGAATTTGGTTCTATAACCAACAACCTGCATGTTAAGTTGGACTTGGTGACATCACTGAACAATATCTTATACCCTCCATCCCCCCTCCGTCCCTCCCGGCAGCAGCAGCAGCAGCACACCCCTACAGCATGTGCTGTGCTGACAGCAGGCTCAGCATGACCTCTCACTGACAGCATGAGAGCTCATGCTGAGCCTGCTATCAGCACAGCACGTGCTGTAGGTGTGCTGCTGCTGCTGCTTGAGGGGGGGGACAAAATAACACCCCCCCCCCCCCCTCGACTTTAGAGTGTTTTATAACCTTCCCTAAATATTTTGCGGGTGTGGCCTAATCATGGGAGGTGGCCATGACTCCTTTGATTATGCCATACCCCCACAATTTTACCGGGGCCCAGTTTTTCAGTGTGTACACAGAGCATTATTTGTGGGGCTTTATACCTATTATATCCTATAGTCACCATCAGACACCAGCCTATGACAAATAGTATGAGACTTATATTGTGAGTTGCCGTGTGAGAAATATCGGGACGGTATGAACTTTACATATTTATACTCCTGCCACCAGCCAAATGTTTATATTTGTGCCATGTCCAATTTCCAAGAAGATAAATTGCAAATGAAAGTCTCAGAAGCCGTTGAAGCATCTGATTTGCAACTGCCTTTGCAAAAGACAGCAATCACCCTCTGCAATACTAAATAATACCTTATTTACTATAAACAGCACTCAAGGAATTCTTGAATGCTACTCAAGTAATTATCTTTTTCCATATAATTATATTTCGTGTTTAGTGTTATAGAAAGCATCTATCATCCATTTGGAAGAAAAAACGCTTGGATTACATATTTTAGGTTTTATTCATCGACAGTGATGCCAGTCTGAATGCAGGATATAAAATGACGATCTTTCTAGTTGTCACTTATTTTACCATCGTTAGTAAAAAATATGGTAATTCTCCATAAATCCATTTCCTGAACAGACATTGAATATTTGATCAAGCGGATTATTTACTAACATTGGCCCTTCCGCCGATGTTTTCGCTCTGCGCATGTGCAGAGGGCACTCTGCGCATGTGCAGGCGAAATCGCCGCACATTTTTTTTACCGCCGCAAAGGGGGTGGATAAGGGCGTGAGGGGCTACTTAGCCTCATTTCCCTATGCATACGCCCCGCGTTTCATGGGCGTTCCCATGCAAACGCGGGGCGTACGCATGGTAATGAGGCTGTGACGCATGTGTTGGGGGCGGGCATCTGACATCGCCGGATGTCAGCTGCCCGCCCCCATACATGCTTTCACACGGACAAGTGTCCGTGAGGTCTATGGGTGCGGGATCTGGTGGAGCGTGCGGCCCTGCCTTCGATGGTCGGCGACCATCGAATGCAGGGGGCTGCTCCAAGATGGTGGAGGCGTATCCCCCGCCATTTTCATGCGGACCGCCACATGTCCGCGTACGGACGGCCGTGGCGATCCATATGGAAGGCGGGGATTCGCCTGCACGGTCGGAGCCGCATATGCGGCTCCGGCCACACCAACCAGAATAAGGGCCATTGTACAAAGGTAGACGTCTGTATACTGAATCCACAACTGCTTCTATTTTCTATCTTAGGAAATAATTCTAGTAGTGTTTACAAAGTTTGGCACGAGATAAAGGCCCAGATTCAGACCTGTTAACCCCTTGAGTTATTTTCCGGGCTCAGCTGCGCTGCCGCAGGGGGCCTTCCCGGAAAATTTCTATAGAAAACTAATATAGAAATGGTTTGCACCAGTTGTGTCCAGGTGTGCACCACTGGCGCAGCACGTCTGGAGCACACACACCCTCCCCCCAGTCCCCCCAGTAACCTTTGCTCCGGCGATCGGTCCGCCGGAGCTCCCCTGCTATGACCTGCCCGCCAGCCGCCGTCACTCATTTTACAGTGACGTCGGCGGCAGGCTCGGGTATGGTCGGCGTGGCTCGGGGGGATTTGGGAGCGCTCAGGCACCCGAGTCCTTCCGAGACATGAACATCCCCCAGCCTGCCTCCGACGTCACTGCTGAATGTGACAGGCGGCAGAGGCTGGGGTGAGAGCAGCAACAGGGAAGCTCCGGCGTACTAACGCCGGAGCGGAGGCGAGGGAGGGGGGGGGGGGCGGCTTCCATCTTTCTGTGGTGGGTTTTGCTGGGGCAGGACCAGAGCCAGATTAAGGTCAAAATGGGCCTGGAGCTGAAAATTATCAAGGGCCTATTATGCGCAATAATAGGGGTTGTGGCCAGCACCTTATAATGTGGGGGGCGTGACCAGTGTTCTGGTTGGGTAGTCAGCTCATGGGCGTGTCTCTATTTTTGCAAATACTTTCAACTAATTATATATGCGTGGAAAAAGCAGGGGGCTGACATAGGAAAAATGCAGGGAGATATCCAAAGGTGCACCCGCAGGATGCCGATGTCCTAAGATACTTGCGGGGTGAGGCGGCACTCTAGTCAGAATAAAATAGTGTGCCGAGCGTAGCAAGGCACCGTGCCCTCTGCTTGGCGAGTGCAGCAAACCCGAAAGGGGGAGCGATCCACAGCCCCCCCTTGTCGGCATTGCGGCGGTCGGGAGTCCGGCGTCGGTATTTCGACCGCCAGCATATCATACCGGACCCCATATATCCCTTAGACAAATCATGCAACACAATAGTAACCCCTTTATACTGTACACACCCCTTTATACTCTTACACATTATGCCACATGGAATGAGAAAAAA
The DNA here is from genome assembly GCF_055691185.1 of Crinia signifera. Lineage (NCBI taxonomy): Eukaryota > Metazoa > Chordata > Amphibia > Anura > Myobatrachidae > Crinia > Crinia signifera. Next base: position 64,243,125 of record NC_139217.1, on the reverse strand, counting down.
ATCCACACTGACTGAGCCAAAATTCACACTATGGTTCACGGATTGAGTCAAAATTTACCGTTGCCACACAGATTAAGGCAAAAATTCACATTCTGCCACATGGATTGAGCCAAAATACACACTATACCAAACAGATTGAGCAATAATGCACAATATGATTCATAAACGGGCATTGCGCGCCAAAGGTGTGCATTAAAAATTACACCATAATATCCATTACATGTTATGCCACACACCATAATGTCCATTACGTATTATGCCAAACCCCATAATGCCTATTAAAAATTATGCTATATAAGTGCTGCTTACCTATATGCTCATTGCCAGGGGTTCCATGCTCATTGCCAGAGTTTCCATGCTCATTGCCATGTGGGATTACATGCTCATTGCCAAGGGGGAATACATGCTTGTGGTAACTGAGGGACAGCCGCCGCCAGGCAGAAATGACAGCCATTGACAGCCGAACAGAGAGCAGGGGGCTGCCCTGCTGTATTCAGAGCAATGTAGGTCCCAGCTATTTGATATAATACCCCTTTCACACCAGAAAATGCAGGGATTTACCCAGGAATATTGACCCAGGATCATGCAGGGACATTCCCGGATTGGCCCCTTTTACACCAGCCTAGTTCCTGCATTTTCTGGCGTGAGGAGGAGAGAAAACTACCCTTCCCCCTTTAAACAACCAGCTATATCTTCGGAACCAACTGACCCATTTACACGAGGGATTCGAATTATTTTCAAATGAATTTGGTCCTGTGAAACTGGGCCATTTGGTTCCAGAGAAATCTGTCCTCAAACAACATGAACAACCATGAAATTACATTAAAAAAAAAAAAAAAAAACGGTTTACACGAAATATCTCTAGAACCAATGAACCCATATGGACCAGCCTGGTATCAGATTGAAGGCCCAGCAATTTGGGTTAGACTGAGATCAACCTTGAGCTTCTGTGATGCCATTGGAAGCAGGTGGGAGTTGGAATTTGTGGGTCTCATGTTATCCTATGGGGAAAACGTTCCAGCTTTGCCTGGCAGTATCTCCGGTTCCCGGGGGGCTAGAGACGCGGGGCTGGGCTCGTTGGAAAGCCCTGACCCTCAGCTACAAAATGGGCCTATTTAGAGAGTGGGCCTGGAGCTGTAGCTCCATCAGGCCCATTGTTAATCTGGCTCTGGGCAGGACAAACCTGCTCTGGTAGGTTTGTCCTGCCCCAGCAAAACCCACCACTCAAGGGGTTAAGACCAGACCAGGTAAGTGCCACCCCACCGATCGTCGTGATAAAAATGATCAAATGGAAAGTGATAATCAGCCAACCAATCAGCTCCGACCTGCCATGTCACAGACTGGGTTTGAAATATGACAGATTGGAGCTGATTAGCTGATTGTTTATCACTCTCCGTTTTATCACTTTTGAAGCGTAGTGCATTTGGCCCTTGGCCTGCTACGAGCATGTCTAAATTGTGCCCAAAGTACTGTACCAACCTATCAGCTCCTAACTGTAATTTTTCAAATACATTCTGTAAAATGTAAGGCAGAAGCTGATTGGCTGGTAATTTATCTCTCGTTAAGCTTTGATAAATACTCCTCAAAATGCTATTAAGTACACCAGTACATTGATTAGGATTTGATAGGATTTGATTGCAGTATGATACATTTTAAGAAAATACCAGTAGACTACTATAAAATATGCTATATTCAAAATATTGAGGAGATCAGAAGTTCTCTCCTTTGTGCAGATGGAGAATACTCCGCTTGGAACATAGAAAAAAAAAATGAGTTTCATAGCATGATAATTGTAGGCGTGCAGCATCAGCTTGTATGTAGTTTATTACTATATATACTACATCACTCTCTGCTAGAGATGGGCATTTTCTAGTTTGCTGCCAGGGAGTAGATTTGTAAGCAGTAATATGATTTTCATTCCATTAACATCTTAAATATGACCGTGAAATTAAGTATTCTGAGGCTTCCAGTCCTAAAAATGGTAGAATGTAGCTTGACAGCTGATAAATGGAATAGAGAAGTAGGCTATATTGGATGTATGTAGAATGCTTGCTGAGCATATGCTTAAGGCTGATCTAAAAAGAGAAAAAGATGGGGTTTCAGTCTGGGGGATGTCCAAATGAAGAGGAAAACATTTTTGGATGTTCTCATCATTTTATAACATTTTATTGCTATTACGTGTTATTTGGCAAACAGCACTTTGATCTTAATGTACAAACATCATATACTAATGTAATTTGCATTTATTCAAAAAATAATCATTAATGTCACGTTACTCATTTAAAATGTTTAGGGATGGGTTAAATAAAAGCAAAATGCGTGATGATCACTTGTTACTATCGGCTAAGGATGCCCATCCCAGTGCATTTTTTTCAATCCCGGAATTCGGGATTGAAAAAAACCCAATTCCTGGATTTCCGGGATTGGATTTCTTAATAAAAAGACCCGCCCCGGCCGCCCCGCATATTTACTTACATACGTGGTGCGGCCGGGAGTCTGGAAGGTGGGCGGTGGAGCTGGGAGGGTGAACGGTGGAGCCAGGCTGTTGGAGCTATGGTGGGTGGGCAGGCCAGGACAGAGGCAGGCTGTGTGGCTTAGGATGGAGGTGGGCTGTGCAGCTGCCTGGCCTGTGCATCGTGACCTCTGACCGGGCAGAAGCCTGGCAGTGTTGAGCACGCACTGCATCCGCAGTCTAATCCCGGGATTGGAAACTCCATTGAAATCCCAGCGTTTTGGGGGCCAAATCCCGGGATTCCGTTGATCCCGGGATTGGCTACCCTACTATTGGCCATCATTATAACCTACATTATAAGGAGATATTCAAGGGCTGATTCCATGACCAAAATGCTTGGGGACCAGAAATATTTTGGATATCTCATTTATGTGTAGTTTGGAACATTCGTATACAGTACTTTAAAGAGATTTCTTTGGGATGAGACCTACAGGGAAATTCAATTGGGTGAGAGGTTTTCTCTGCAAAAAACAAACAAACAAAAACAGCCTTACACCTATTACACCCAGTTTTGTATTACTACAGGTAAGATCCCACCCGTTACCCGCAGTATCAAGAGCTTAAAACCCCAGGGTGTGTGGGAAAAGAAATTATACTTACAGTACTCCTCCAGTGATATCCACAGCTTCCAATGGACTCCTCTCCATCTATCCACTAGAGAGGGGGCTTCTGGAATGCTCAGTGGCTGCTGGGAGATGTAGTTCTTCCAGTTTCTACCTCCAGGTGGGATGACAGGTGGGTGGTGTGGGGGGAAGTCGGCTGTAAAGATCTGTCACACACACCTATAGACCCTCACACACACCTTTGCAATCACTGCTGCTGTAGGAATCTAGGAATCTGGAGAAGACACCCAATTAGAAAGTGGGTTATTACAAACTAATTTAAGCTAATTGAAAGCTTCCAATTGCCTACTTAGTTCGGTTGGGTGGGGAAGGGGGTGAAAAACACAGAAGAAACAGGAAGGATAGGGCCATGTGTTTTTTTAGAAACTTAAGCTGAATTTTCACAGGTCAGTAGAAGGGTGTTGCTTGACTCACCGAAGTCAGGGTTCAACCGTTGTTTCTTTGACATTAGCATCCCAACTTTCTGGAGCCCTATAGTCGGTATCCCGACTAACACCGGCTATTTTCCCTCGTAGGGGTCCATGACCCCCATAGAGGGAGAATAGAATTGGTCCGAGCATGCAAAGGTTTAATTGTGCTTGCTGCCTTGTCAAGTTCCTGACAGTCATGATTCCAATGTTGGAGAAACGATCATCAGAATCCTGACTATCTTAGCGTTACACCATGCCCATCAGCAAAGTATCACTCAGAAGTGTTAATGCAGATGTAGGGACCACATTTTGAAGGTATCCTCAAGGTTCAGAATAATGATATTTTTCTTCGACATATCTTACAAATATGCGACCACCTCACCTTCTTCCTCTTTATACTGCTCTATCCTTATTCTGCTCAAAGAAGGCAAATGACCCTGGGGCATTAGTAGTGGCAATTACACATGCCTCACATGCCTGGCCCCATAGCAGCTGTTACGCTAATCCTGCTCCTCGTGTGGTTATACTGTATGACCTTGCAGATTAGGAATCCAGAAAATGACAATTTACTTACAGTTGGCAATCCTAATTATTAGAAATGGGAAGAATGCTGTTGTGGAAATGAGGAAGAGAATGTATAATTATAGTTGAAATAAGTTCAACTGCTCAATAAACAAAATAGGATACTGTAGCTATAATGTTAAATAGCACATATTTTATATTTAACATTTATACAATTACCAAAAAAAAAAGGCACACGTCAATTACAAGGAAGTACTGTTAAATGTTCTCCTTTCCTATAATCTAGGAATGATTGAAAAGTGGTGAATCAGAACTGTATAGAAGTCCAAATGAAACCTAAGTGAGCTACTGTGATTGCCTAAGTATATTGCAGCAGAGATCAGAGAGTCATCTCTGGGAAATAGCAGCCCTGACATCCTTATTATCAATAATAGGCATCTTTGCCAGTTTATCCTGTTCCTGTTTTAGCTGAAGCCAGTATGTTGGATATTTTAAGTATCTTTCTTGCGTCATTTATTTTACTGTTGACTACTTGAGGTTGCAGTGTTGTTGGTTGCTGTGTAATGAGCCTTGAGAGTGACACGTTCTAAGCCACTTTCCAATCCAACTATTTTTTTATTCGGAAAGCGCACAGTTCCTTTTGATTAGGGCAAAGAAAATAGAATAATTGTCACTTTTGCAGATTCAGCTTGCAGCCAGCTACTATATGACAAAATAATTGAATTCTTTACCAAACTTTCAAGAAAAGGTGTAAAACTCACATAAGAATACATGTTCAGCATCTGTTATTTTATACTTTTCATTGCAAAGCAGAAACTAGGAGTGCATGAGAGCCATACACTCCTGATAGAACCTCTCCAACATCCCCCATTGCCTCCTCTTCTCTCCCCCTCCTCTCTTTTTGCCCCATCTTAACCATGTCTCTCTGCCTTGCTTTTCACTCTGATCTCTGCTGCCGCTTCTACCTTCCTTCTACTCTCTCCATGATAGCCACTCTACCCTCTGCAGCTACTGCCACTTACCAGCTGTTTTTCTGGTCTCTCCACTCTTCTTAATATGGGTAAACTCCACCAACCCTGCATGCAAACTAGAACAGCTGCCCCTTTCATCATAAACTTTGTCGCTTATGACTACAACAACGGCATTTGCATGGTTAAACATGGATAGCAGGAAACCCCTATCGTGGATCATGTGAATGTGGTGGGCCACTTCGGGAAGGAGGCAGGGCTTATTGGGTTATTAAGGGATGGGATTGTGTTGTGTGCTCCAAAAAGACACTTCTCTACCATCAATGGTGAAAGGATTAAGCATTGGTGGCCAATCATTGATGTTTGATAACCTTTGATAGTCCTTGTCCATCCTTGCCTAGGGCTTACCTAGCACAGAGTCTCAGCAGATCTCTCCATCTCTGATTTTATGTACTGCACTGGCTTTGTCATTTGGGCAGTACTGAGAGCTTTAGTGTATTGGAGGTTATATACTTTATTGCCTTTACCCAGATATTTCCGGCCATGGAGAAAATATCCCCAGTGTGTTGTTATGTTGGATGTATAAGCAGGGGAGACTATATGGCATATATCTTACAATACCATTACAGTCCTGTGTTTCAAAGAGAAGTAGGGTAAGTGACCACATTGGCTGCCTGGAGAAGGTTCCCCAACAACACAAGAGTATGCCAGTATAATGGGAGTAGTAAGCAGCCTAGTTTCACATTGTATAGAGAGAGGATAGAAATTGGGTTTAGTATTTTTGTCAACATTCAAAATGACAACACTATTAAAATGTTAACTAAATTTGAATTTCCGGTCTGTTGGCTGAAAATGATTTCTGTCTGATTTCAAATTGCAAATTTGAGCAAAAAATATTTACAGTATCTGCAATAAATTTGTGGATTGCAATAAATTTTCCCCATACAGTAATGGTCTATTTTTATATGCGAGCTGCTGAAATACAGCAAAGTACATTTTCATGAAATTAGTAGTCCTGTAGCTTTTACCTGACTTCACTGTCAATCAAACGCTTATGGACATATGAACCATGAACAGCTTTATTGGCTAGCTTTCTGAATAGATTGAAGAGACTTCTCAAACAGGTTTATAAGCTCTAATGTGTATTCATTCACATCCATCAATTCCAGAGCAACCGCTCTGTTGCTTAGATTTCAAGGTCAAAAGAAAAAAAAAACACGCTGATAATTTTCATGGAATAAAAAAAAATGTTTATTAAAGTTTACACTTGAAAGAATTTGTTCATTATTTTAAAATGAATAATAGTTTGACAGATGAGATAGTAGCTCTTGAAAGAAATGAAATAACTTCTCCGATAACTTACCTCTTCGTACTTACAGTGCTGTAAATATTGCTGTCTTTAAAAAAAAACTAATTTGAACACAAATTTGTTGAACAAAAAAAAACAAATTTATTTATCAAATTGAAAAATGCATTATCTTTATTTAAGTTCCTGGTGTAAATAAAGTCAATTGAGCTAATTCAGGTAGCCCCACAGATGACTGGAAATCTCAGTCCACGGTTCGCAGAATCGTGGGGGGGGGGGGGAGGCAGCAACTGAGCATTCGGAGGACGGCGCTCAAGCAGGCATGTCCGGAGCGTTGGGGTGGGTGGGGTGGCTGCATGACATAACACACAGCCACTGTGTCTTCTGGTATTGTGTGTGCACTTCGCGGGGTAGCGAAGCACTCGTACTTCAGTGATGCAAACACAATTTGTGTTTATATCAAGGGTTGGAATCCGGTTATATAAAGTATCACTTGCTAAGTTTCTCAAAATTACAACTTGTGCTCAATATTCCTTGTATTCTTTTTTCAATTTTATTATTTTGCTTTTTATATTACTGTTTATAGATCTAAAGCCTACGAGATAGCAGAATAGGAAATCAGGTTCAGAGAAGACTGTATTAATTTGGCTTGGTCAGTATAAATGGGCAGCGAGTTATGATGTAGAGCTAGCAAGTCATGAAAGCAAATGCATTTATTATTGGTTACTTTGCATTATTAGACATTTGTGGTGGGTTTTTGCACCTAATGTCTTCCTATCGTGACATTTTTATATTATTTCAAATTTATTATGTTTTTCCTACACAAGACCAATTGACTTAAATAAAACACACTGAAATGTAATTGCCCTATAAAAACTCATGAACATCAAGGGAGATTTTAACAAACTGTAGTTATCACGAGAAATTTGAGAGCGAATACAATAACTAGAAAAACACAGAATCTTCCGGTTCTCAGCAACCACCAAAGAAAGCTGCTTCTACAATATTAATAATACAATGCAGGAGTCTCAGTTGCCGGCATCTGCAAATATAGGGTAAGCCATCTGCCACCTTTAATGGGCTTCTGCTAATAGGATAGTTCAATGAGAGAGTACCCATCATGGGATATAGGATTTCAGTATCAATATTTACAATTCATTAGCATAGAAATCCCTTTAGTAAATAGCAATGCAAATTACATACTCGGTACAATGAAAATAATATGTTGAGTTTGAAAGTGAAGTAATTCCCATCCTGCTTATCCTAGTTCCGTTGATCCAGAAAAAAAAGATAAAAATTCCTTTTTCGCGATCAAATGGGAAAAAGGGATTTCTATTGAAGATGGGATGTTGCCCGTAGAAACCAATCATCAGATTCTATCTATTATCTTCAATAAGGTTCTAGATAAATAAGTAGTAAAATCTGATTAGTTACTATGAGCGCATCCCATGTTCTATAGAACTCCCATCTTAGTTAGATGAGAGTTCTAATAAAGATGGGATGTTGCCCATAGCAACCAATCCAATTTGACTTCTTATTTAGCACCTTCTAAAAGATAATATAATCTGATTGGTTGTTATGGGAAACATCCCATCTTCAATATAACTACCATTTTAGTAAATTTACTTTAGGTCTATTTTTTTTTACAATTGCATTGTGCCTGCCTTGCCAAAATAATATAATTTATATTAAACTATCCCCCCCCTTTATACAGGGCAACCTAACATTTTATTTGACTATTTTTTATCATTCCCCTGTGCATCCCTTTTGACCCACCTTTTTGAGTTCATAGCAGCACAGATTATTTAAGCACAAGTATGTGCTGATCTCGTGGGAGGCAGTTATCTGCCTTCTTGATATCTGTATAAAAGGACATTGCTGACATTACAGCTCTGCTGGGGTGTGGGTCATAAGGTCGACACTGTCTATTTTGACAGTCAAAAGGTCAACCACTACTGGTCGCCAGTCAAAAGGTTGACACGTGAAAAAGGTTGACATGCATTAGGTCAAAAGGTCAACACAAGCAAAAGGTTGCTGTGGACATGGACATTGTATTAGTGTAAACAGAGGAGGTCACAAAGAAAAAGTAAGAACAACAAAGGCTTTTTGGGGAACACTTTACTGATGATAGTTGTACAATTTAAAACATAACTTTTATTAGGTAGTTCATGCTAAAAGGAAGGTACGTCTTTATTGGATCAATCAATTGGACATTACTAAATGATCATGAAAAATATTGTAATGGTCACAAAGATCTTGGCGAAATAACAAAATATATTAAATGTGTGCCCCACTGTTGGTAATTTATCAAATACAAAAAGATCACAAGGGTTACAATACCTCTTTAGAACAATGTGTAATCCTATTGGAGGAGCAAAAAGATCAAGGACGCTTGACACTTGTCCCCTGCTGAAAATATTTGATGTCGTTCCTGGTAATGAATATAGGTAGAAAGATAGAGTGTTCCCTCAATGAGACATAAGGAGGCCATAGACGCTCCGTTTTCACCGGCTCCGTTTTGTACTATGCGATGTGCGCTCCCGCGCATCACATAGTACGGTACAAAAAGTATGTGCTGCACATACTTTTTGTACTAGGTACACATCGTATCGGATCGTAGTGCATGCACAAAGCATGCACAAGGCATGCGATCCGATATGATGTGTACTTTAAAAGTACAAAACGGACCGTGTATGGGGCTATAGGTGTATCTGCTGTCCAGGTTTAGTGTGCCTGGTCCAGATTCCATATTGTTTTAGGTCAATTTAATTATTTATCTTGATATATCTATCACAGGGTTGCCAACTTTTATTTTCAAAAACATCAAAGGGGGCGGGGGCAAGGCTGACATCACTTGGCCCCGCCCCATGCCATAAAACTCTGTGATTCGCGGGCCTGAGAGAGTTGGCCGGGCTTAAATGATGCAAAATGCCGCTATTGTGTAATTTTAGCCCCGCCCCCTCTCCATGGACCCGCGGTTTACGGTAATTGAATCAGCTGGTAAGGGGGGAGCGGGGACTTTAGCCAACAAGCGGGAGACTTGCCCACCCTCCCGGGGGGCCGTGAGGCAGACCCGATTACCAGGAGCCTCCCGGCAATTCCGGGAGGGTAGGCAAGCCTGATCTATCTATCTATAATACATATGCACAGACCAGTATAGGACATACTGTTCAGCGGAAGCTTCATTGACAACTCGCTATCAATAATTCAGAACTCTATTGACGTGTTATTGCCTCCTTTGCAGCTAATGCACTCTTTATGAAAGACTGCAATTTAATGACAAAGGTAGCCAAAGCTTCCACTTTCTCTTCAGACAAGCACAGCTCCCACAACACATAGAAATATATTGATATTTCACAAATGACACAATTTAACAGTTATGTGACTGACATTTATTCCTTTAAAGTTATGATTGCCGGCAGAACTCTTTCTCTTTCCGGCAAGTTTACACTATTAATTCTGTGTATTAAATAAGGATCAGCTGTCAGCTTTGAGAGGAAAAAAGCAAATAATGAAAAAAAAAAGAAAAACAGAAAATAAAGAGCAGTTTTGTTCGAGCCTGTACAGTATATAGAAAGTGAGACGCTCGTGCTCACTGTCTGAAGTCCCAGGCTATTAAATCTGACAAAGCTTTTTGTTTTCTATTTAAAATTTCATAACATGTCTCACTAGAGACATATGTTTTAAAGAATTAATCATTACATAAAATTTTGTTCCACTGAATATAGGATTTAGTCCATTATAAATAAATGATTTCCTTTAATCAGCCTTGTATTCTTTCACTTGCGATTGCATTGTGTTTGCCATTCCAAAAATACAATTTTGCTTTACATTAAGTTCATTTTGTTTCCCCCATTAGGGAACGGGACTTTTTAAAGTTCATTTGACTAAAGTCAGAACTTTACTGTATGTCATCACTCCCCTGTGCATTTATTACGCCCAGTCTCTTGTTACAACTTCACAGCAGCACTGATTATTTAAGGACACATTTGAACATTCACATCAGTCCCTGCCCCAATCTATATTCCCTACCACAAGTACATGCATACGTTCATTCTAGGATTAACTTTTGTTGGGAGCCAATTAACCTACCCGTATATATTTTTGTATAGGAATCCGGAGTACCCAGAGCAAACCCACGCAAGCTCAGGGAGAATATAGAAACACCACACAGTTAGGGCCATGGTGGGAATCGAACTCATAATCTCAGCGCTGTGAGGCTAATTACACCGTCCGTGCTGCTCTGATGTTGTCATACAACATTAATAGTACACTGTGGGCATCATTCAGATGCTGGCGATGCAGCAGCAATCATTTTCAATGACGGAACTACGATACATCACAGGTGTCTCAACTGGCCACAAGTGAACAGAGACGCCCACCAAAGCCATCACAACAATCTTGGAAACTGAGTACAATGAGACAATGCAGATACGAGGAGTTCACTGAGTGACTGCGGGAGCTGGGTTGCTAGTACTATATTTTATGCATTTGAGATCGAAGTTGCATTCCAAGACACATTCTGGAAAGGGCCATGACATTCCTGCATTTTTTTCAGACACACCATTACCTCACGCTGAATGGCCTTTTCCTCAATCACTCTGTGACTGATTCCTTACTGTGGGCAGTATCGCAAAGATGAGGTGTGCACATTGTGGCCACAATGCATGCACAATCTACCTAAAATTGCTCAGTTGCGACACCATCAAAGTTACGTCTACATATGAATGTCATGAATACAAAAGCCTAAGTGAGAGGTGCTGACATTAGTGTACTTAGTTTAACTGAGAAAACTTAGCTCTACAATTATAGGGGGGGGGGGGGTTCAATTATGTCTGTTTTTTTGGCTAGCCAAAAAAAAACCAGACATACCTATTCATTTGCGTTTGTTTTCAGATGGTTTTTCCGCCGATGCAGGTTCACTTTGTTAAAAAAGTCTATACTGCATGAGCCAAATTTTTTGAAATAGGGTGCAGTTTTGAATAAAACACATGGATCGCTATGTAATTCGCTTTTCTGTGTGTTTTCCAACCTAGACGGCGAAAAAATCTTCACTCTAATTGATATTAATTTAATAGATTGAATGTAAATTTGACTGTAAATTGTCAAACAGTAACAATTTTTCTACTGTCGGAAACAGCTATAGTATTTGAATATCCCCCTATGGTGATCATATCAAAGGCGGAACTACCATTGATGCATCAGATGCAGTGCACCGGGGCCTCTGAGGACTGTCACCCTCCTCCTGTCACCGCTGTTTTTCCCTGTCACTCTCTGCCTTTTCCTGTCACCCACTTTCATATTGCATATGGTGAACTTGGGTTAAGGTGGAGGAGCCCTTTAGCTCACCACCCCCCAAGTTCCACCACTGAATCATTTATTTATGTACTGTTAGTTCAGGTTTGTATTTAAATGCAATTATTGACTGGTGAAGGGTCTGCTTTTATATCTGGCATTGCTAATGCTAAATGAAAGTTAAATTAAGTTCCTAGTCTATATTACCATCAGGTTTTGGTAAATGCTTTTGTATGGGTAGGCATATTTTTGATTGCTTTTATCATCATTAATGCATTTTTTACATCTTGCATAGATACGTTTAGAATCATTTTGAGCAATACAGGAGCATTTACATTAATTGAAGGTATATTGCAGATGCAATGTCAGTACCGGTGAGTCATACAGTATGTATTGAGTGTAAGCACTGATTGAATGGTACCATTAGGAAGAACAGATTGTGGTAGATTAGGGGGCATTAGAATTACTGTATGGGGCATAGGCCAGAAGTGAAATACTGAAATGGAAGTCAATGGAATGAATAGGAATATTGATTTTTTTTTTCACAATAAGGAAAAAAATGATATGTGGAAGAATAAGTGAAATGGAATATAGGCTATAAAACAGCAGCCACAAATGGATAGGAAAGGGAAAAAAATTATTATTCTTGAAACATGTCAAACAAATAGAATGGAATGTTTTAGATGCTTCCATCAAGTGAAGTATTTTGATGTAATAATTGGCTAAATAACTAGTAGACGTAAGTATATAATCTTATATCTACAGTGAGTTAGGGTATAAACCATTTTGTTATAGTTACCCTTTCTTATTTAGTATCATTAGAAACAATTGTCAAAACTTATCACCAAGTCAAATAGATATATCAATGGAATAATTACCATCAACAATACACAAAATACATAACAACTAGCTAATATAGGGCCTGATTCAAACAAAGGTATTTCCAGAATTTGCTCGTTGGCAACTGCTGTAATCTCACATCCGTGGAAACATTGAACACACATTGATCGACCATCAAAGTTCTGCATAAGTTTAGGCAGTCTCGGTGGCAAAAATAGGATTTTTAAGGGGGGGGGGGGGGGTTCAAATGTAATCCAAAATCTCCCACTCTGCATTGGAGTAAGAATTAGAATCTGGGGAAATGGTAAAAGCCCTAAAAATTGGTATTTTTATACACTGGATACTGTATGAAATAGAGTATTAATATTTAACAGTTCAGATGGTCTACAGTATAGGCTGTTTCATACATTTAAACAAAATAAGTGGTCAGGAAAAGGTTAAACATATTATAATAAATATAATAAATAAATACACAAACATTATAGAACCAGTACTGCACTTTCTAAGCTCACAATCTCCCAATTCATGGTATGGCTCCTGTCTCTTCCTCTTGGCAGCTGCTCTCTGGTCCATTGCGATGTTTGAGGGCTCAGATCCACACATACAGTAAATGTGATAAAATAAGCTGGTACACTAGGCATGTGCAGCAGATCTGCTCTGTCCCTTACACTGCATGATGTGGTGGCTGCTCTATTGATCATATTATACACCAGCTATTGTTGTCATATTTTAAGGCACTTGCCAAAAAGAGGGGGGTTTCCGGGTAACCAGAATTCCCCCTGTGTTTGCCTATGTGTCTCAGACAGAGGGGCTCTCCTATTATGCTCAGGGCTCTGCAGCTTTGAATGAATTTGCAATGCAAGACTTTGACCTGCCCAAAAAAATGGTCCCGACACATCTTCATTTTTCTCGCAATCCCCCGCTACCTCTTGACTACCAAACATTTATTTTGCAAATCAATCCCCTGTGAATGCACTAACGCTAACCGATCGCTGTACAGCTTTGGAAGATGCACAGTGGCAAATAATTGCTATGCAGCATACAACATCAACATAGTGTACATCTTTCATCTTCCTGGGCGATGACAGGTAAGCGGCTGAGCAAACGCATAGAGACAGTCCATCTTATGGTTGTATCATGAGAGTCAGGCAGAGGTGGCATTGAAAGTGGTAATTTGATTTAAAAAACAAACACCCAAGTTGGATAGCAAATTCTTAGCAGTGTTAGCAGCGTAAGTGTGTATGTAATGCTGGCCAGGTGTCTTGTTTAATTATAGTTGAAGACTTGCAATATTAACTAATAATTAATGAACTTGTGACAGATGACTTGTGTATCTGATTATTTGAACATGAAGACAAAGTGCATTGGGATGTATCTTAAATCTTCAATTGAAGCATTGAATTAACGGCCTTTTAAAAATTATGTCTTTTAAAAATATCTAAGAATTTATTAAGCTTCATTGAATACAAGTAACACCACCTTAACCCTTCGAGTGCCAACATCTCTGTGAGAGATGCGTAAAATATCCGCTAAAAATTCCAGCGTCGCTCAAATTTGTCATATAAATTCAAATAAAAAATGTGTAGAAAAAGATTATATTTCCTATACAAGTTGAGAATCCATTTTGGATAAGGGATTTGACACTTTTTGGATTTTTTTTTTTAACATATGAACCTGGTCCCCCTGGTGTCCTAGGCATCCCCCGGCATCCACGGCGGCCTTCAAGATCTTCTTCATCGGTCCCAGGTGTGCATTGTTCGAGTTTGCAGCCCGTGCACCCGCACAATGCACTCCTGGGACCGCTGAAGAAGATTCTGAAGGCCACCGTGGACATTGGGGGACTTGGTAAGTATGAAAAAAAGAGGCGAGGGGGGGGGGGGGGACAAAAAAATATGAAATATTCAAAAAAATAAATTTTTGGAATATTTCCGATAAGAGATCTCCAGATACGGGAAACTCTACCTGTATAAGGTAAACATTACAGGTCATTATGATGAATAAAAATGTTTCCTTGCAATTTTCATAACAATTTTGACAAATTCACTTGACACTGAAAGGGTTAAGATAAAAACTGTAAAAACAAAGCATATGTAAATACAATTTGAATAACACACAATGAAATATATAATTTTATTAGCACCTTCTCTACTTTCAATTTTATTAAACCATTACAGGTACACAGTATATGAAACAAGGGTACACTTTCATTCTCTTGTAACACAACCAAATAAAGGATAGTCCCGCATACCGTCACCACCCCAGATATATCATACCGAGTCCTTACTATGCTTGTAGGCATTTTGCAGTGAAATACAGAAATTAAACAGGCAGCTTCTGAACTGCCAGTAGCTAGAGGGCAAAATGGAAAGAGACTCCTCTGAATGGATACTGTGTTTTAAGCCGACTGCACAAATGCCACATAACCTAGAATGTCACTTAGCATTTCTATGAAGTAACAACCTTCACTTTTGGGTTTCATCCGCTCAGGAAACATTTCTTAGCAAGATTGTGGTTTTCTCCAGTTCAGACCCATCAGACATAGTAACTCAACTGCATAAAAAAGGATCAATAAGACTAAAAGAAAAAAGAGAGAGAGAGAAGGAACGTCAGCCACAGCTGCAGCCACACTGACAGCCCATCAATGATAAGTGGCTAAACTCCCTCTTCCGTTGCAAATGAAATCCGTGACAAGTGTGTTGACTGCAACATGATGCAAGTAGATAGCAATGTGTGCTCATGTCCATATTAACTGGGATAACTTTTTTTATTCCAACATTGGCATGAAGGGTATAGTTATGAAAATCAGTGAGTGTAGGTCTTGGATATATTCTTAAATTTTCTGCCCTGTTTTCGGAATATGATAGAACAAAAGGGCATCTTCTACCTCAAAGACAATGGGTGACATGTTTTTGGGAGAGTTTCCCACTTTTTTAAAGCGGCAATCATTTACACTGAGAAAACCCGTAACTCTTTTAGACCTTTTCATGTGTCGACAATTGCCACATTGACCTATTGCTTTGTAAACATCTTGACCGTGTCAACCCTATGTATACTGACCATATGTTGTGGACTATCAACCAAGACATTGTCAGTCAGCCATCTGGATACCAGAATTTAAATGGCTCTGATGGAGCGCTCAGCTCCTACACCTATGTCACCATCATTATCACTGCACCCTTGCATTATCCCTATCCTTGGTGCAGTAGATGCGACTGAATACAGATGGGTCTCTGCATGGACACAACTCATCATAGCCAGCAGTTCTGTCTGTATAATCTTGGCCCCACTCTCACTAAACTGTGCATTATGTGACTGCCCCATCACTGGCCAGCCACGCCCCCCTAATCCTCAAGTGGAGACACATTTGAGATGTGTATGGCTATAAATTGCCCATTGATTCATAGCATGCACAGTTGTAAAAGACATCCATACAACGGGCTTGTGCCTAATACCAAAAATAATTGTTAGATAATGCTGCACCAATATTTATTCATAAAAAAATTGGGTATTCTTTACCTAGAAGGGCGCCCACGATTTTGATCGTGGGCATCGGCGGTACGCGTCTTCCGACCTTTTCATACCCCCACTATCCACGTCGGCGTGGAGTTGAGAATAGAAAGTGTGGCGAGCGCATCGAGCCACCGAGCCCGAAGCGTGGCGAGCGAAGCGCGCCCCGCGAGGGGACGCGGACACCTGTGAAGCCCGCGAGGGGACGCGTATACCTGTGAAGGTGTCCTTTTTTTTTAGTGCATGCGATGCCCGCGATGGCCGCGATGGGCGCCCTTCTAGGTAAAGAGTACCAAAAATTGTCATATTATTATTGTCTTTATAATCAATTATTCAGTATTATCTAGTCATTATTTTGGGAATGTGCAGTGCTTTTAGCTTTCTATTTTTTAATGTTTCTATTTTGTTGGGGTGGAAATCTTTAACCCAACATCTCTGTGAGAGATATGCAAACTATCAGCTATAAATGCCAGCTTCGCTCACATTTGTTATATACAGTCAAATAAAAAATGCTGTGTAAAAAAGATTATATATCCTATTGAAGGTAAACACTATGGGTGAAATTTACTAAGATGTGAAATACACTTCACAGGTCATGTTGCTATGGGCAACCAATCACAGCCTGTCTACAATCTTCTAGAGGGTGGTAAATAAATAAGACGTAGCTTCTGATTGGTTGCCCATAGCAACATGACCTGTGAAGTGTATTTCACATTTTAGTAAATTTCACCCAACAGGTCTATATAATGAATATAAAGGTTTGCTTGGCGATTTCCACACCACCTTTGACAAATGTACTTGACACTCAAAGGCTTAACAGATGCCTGGTTCTGTTACAATATTCAATTTATTCTATCTCTTTTTTTTGCCTTGAGTGTAACATTGCATTGGTCTCATCAGTGTTAAATAAACCATTTATAAGATTCAGTGACAACAGATATTATTTTTATTAAAAAAAATGTTTTGATTGGCGACAACAAGGGGAATTTACCAGCAATAAAAAGGTTATTTTCTATGTACTAATGTCCCTTTGGACCATGTTTTTAACTGCTGGGTTAAGGAAATTGGCTTCCAAAGAAGAGGAGCCAACATTCTGAGCAGGAATCAGTAATGTGTTTCATTGCTCCCGCCTCCTTTTCAGCTGCATATTTAATGAGGCACGTCCTTTAAGTTTTCACTTTAAATTATTTCGACTGAACCCTGGTTTTTAAAACGCAAATATAGAAATAGAATTGTGCATTGAAACGCACTTAATAAAAATCTTTTCAGCAAACCCAAATATTTTTCAGTTATCACCAAGGTAACTAAACATGGAATGAGAATTCCAATAATAACAATAAAGAAATTAAATCACCATAAAATATGCGCAGAAACCACAAAAATGTCAAACATTGTCATATCCAAATCACTGAATATTATATCAAGGTAAGTCAAGTGGCAGAATGTTTCCATGTTTGTATTGTATTTAATGTCACATCCGTTCAGACTGGTTTATAAACTTTGACTACAGTTTTTCTGCGAGTCTTCCCAATCTTCACCCTTAAAAAGTGGCTGTCAGCTATATACAGTACATTACTCATTAACCAGATGTCTATAGATCCATCTTGTAACTAAAAATGTTAGTGCCACACTTATGGCATGTTATACCTATGTTCTTTCCTTTTCTACACCTTTACACTAAGGCTCTTATTCAGATCTGAGTATTTACCCAGCACAGAAACAAAATAACTCACCCAAATCTAACTCACTCTATACATGTTACATACATGTTGGCTGCAGATCTCTGGTGTAGGATACAAAATTACATACAGAGCAGGCATGTCCAAACTATGGCCCTCTAGATGTTGTCAAGCTACGAGTCCCATCATACCTTGCCGCAGTTTTGCTATTAGGGAATGCTAAAACTATGGCAAGGCATCCTGGGATGTGTAGTTTCACAACAGCTGGAGGACCACAGTTTGGGCATGCCTTATCTAGAGTATATCATCTATATATATATATATATATATATATATATATATATATATATATATATATATATATATATACATACATACATACATACATATATATATATATATATATATATATATATATATACATACATATATATATATATATATATACATACATATATATATATATATATATATATATATATATATATATACTACTCCAAAAATTAAAGGGAACACTTAAACAACACAATGTAACTCCAAGTAAATAACACTTCTATAAAATCAAACTGTCCACTTATATGAAGGAACACTGATTGAAAATCAATTTCACATGCTGTTATGCAAATGGAATAGACAACAGGTGGAAATTATAGGCAATTAGCAAGACACCCCCAATAAAGGAGTTGTTCTACAGGTGGTGACCACAGACCACTTCTCAGCTCCTATGCTTTCTGGCTGATGTTTTGGTCAGGTTTGAAAGCTGGTGTGGTGCTTTCACTCTAGTGGTAGCACGAGACAGTGTCTACAACCCACACGAATGGCTCAGGTAGTGCAGTTCATCCAGGATGGCACATCAATGTGAGCTGTGGCAAGAAGGTTTGCTGTGTCTGCCAGTGTAGTGTCCAGAGCATGGAAGCGCTACCAGGAGACAGGCCAGTACATCAGGAGACGTGGAGGAGGCCATAGGAGGGCAACAACCCAGCAGCAGGACCGCTACCTCCACCTTTGTGCAAGGAGGAACAGGAGAAGCACTGCAAAAGCCCTGCAAAATCACATCTAGCAGGCCACAACTGTGCATGTGTCTACTCAAATGGTCAGAAACAGACTCCATGAGGGTGGTATGATGGCCTGACGTTTACAGGTGGGGGTTTTGCTTACAGCCCAACACCATGCAGGACATTTGGCATTTGCCAGAAAACACCAAGATTGGAAAATTCCAATCAGACGTGACAGAGTCTGGAGAGCCCAAGGAGAATGTTCTGCTGCCTGCAACATCCTCCAGCATGACTGGTTTGGCACTGGGTTACTAATGGTGTGGGGTGGCATTTCTTTGGGGGGCCGCACAGCCCTCCATGTGCTTGCCAGAGGTAGCCTGACTGCCTTTACGTACTGAGATGAGATTCTCAGACCCCTTGTGGGACCATATGTTGGTGCGGTTGGCCCTGGGTTCCTCCTAATGCAAGACAATGCTAGACCTCATGTGGCTGGAGTGTTTCAGAAGTTCCTGCAAGACGAAGGCGTTGATGCTATGGACTGGCCCGCCCGTTCCCCAGACCTGAATTCAATTGAGCACATCTGAGACAACATGCCTCGCTCCATCCACCAACATTGCACCACAGACTGTCCAGGAGTTGGCGGATGCTTTAGTCCAGGTCTGTGAGGAGATCCCTCAGGAGACCATCTGCCACCTCATCAGGAACATGCCCAGGCATTGTAGGGAGGTCATATAGGCACGTGGAGGCCACACACACTACTGAGCCTCATTTTGACTTGTTTTAAGGAAAGTACATCAAAGTTTGATGAGCCTGTAGTATGTTTTTCCACTTTAATTTTGAGGGTGACTCCAAATCCAGACCTCCATGAGTTAATTAATTTGATTTCCATTGATAATTTTATTGTGATTTTGTTGTCAGCATATTCAACTATGTGTAGAACAAAGTATTTAATAAGATCAGATCTGATATGTTAGTGTTCCCTTTATTTTTGTGTACAGTATGTATATATATATATATGTCTAGTGTCCGTGTGTCTAGGAAACATTGACATCTGTTGGTAGTGAGTGAAACTACATCTTTCTCTCACACATGCACAAACACAGAGGTTTTGTTTGTACAAGGTAGCAGACTAGCTTTCGAAGCATTAGCTTCGATCAGGCTTACTAGGGCTTATAAAAGGCTAACTACTCCTCACCTCTGTGAGGTGAAGTTCACCAGCGACTATTAGAGGCCACTCAACGGACCAAATGACTCCATTGTGTGCTAAAAAATGCCATAACACAAAGTGAAAGCTCAAAATGAGAGCAAAAACTGTCACAGCTCAAAGTACATTGCAGAGGCCATAATTTTGACTGGCTTTTAACTTTTTAACAGCAGCATAAAGTAATAAGACTACTCCTTTAGGTCAATGTAATTTTTCTTCTTATACTCGGATTTGTAATTTTGGTAATTGTTGTGACTGCCATTGTGCTTTATTCCGAATCTGTTCATTAATAAACCAAGCTTATAAAATGCAAGAGACAATCATTAAGTACTTTATATACTGTATCCTCTATACTCCTCTACATGACGTGCACTGTCTCTGCAGCTAAGTAACAGCTGGCAAAACTATAAATAGAATGTACAATAAACGTAGGTGCTACTAACATGTGAATGCCAGCAATGACATCTCCATCCGCCTGCCGTGCCTTCCTAATAATGGACCCAACATAAACGGCCTCTTATAATAAATATATTCAACCTTTATTTTACCCTCTTTTTAATGCGTAAAACATTTGCACTCCCCCCAGTGACTTTGCGCTGCAACCGAATACCTGTAAACCAGCACTATATCAGCCCAATTAATTGTTAATCATGGTACTAAACATAATCAGCTCCAGGGTCATGCAGTAATCAGTAAAGTGATCACATAACCATGATCCAACACTACCATTTTAATTGCCCATAGATCATTCTGAAAGCTAACATTGGTCTCATCCTTAAACTGTAATAAAATAATGCAGTATTCAGGGAAATTAAATATCTGGGCATTTAGGATGCTCTCAATCAAGAACTCTTACAGAACAATATATTGGTAAAACCACTGGGTTAAATAACATGCTGTTGCGTTATTTATTTACAGTTTCTAATATAGCGCAGCAGATTCCGTTCTGCTTTACAATGGTAGACAGTGATAAAACAAACTGGGTAACAACAGAAAGACTTGGAGGTAGGAGGGCCCTGCTGCAAGCTAACAATCTATAGCTTTATAATATGTATTGTTTCATACAATACATTATACTCGTTTGCTAGAGCTGGTTGTTTTTTTACTGGTTGCGTTGTTATTTCAAATCAAAGGAATTTAAAAACCATACAATAGACCGATCCTTTTCCATATAAAACATATGCTTCATGTATGGATCTGTCTTGTCTTTAGCATCTACAAACGCAGAACTGCACATATATTTTTTCTAAATTAATTTACACCAATTGATACCGAGTTCATTTGGAAATTGTTGTCCTTTTTGCTGCAGTATTGTAGAAGTATAAGCACATTTTCAATTGCAACCAATCTCCTTTGGAGCGTCAACTATCATCTGGCATGTATATACCTCCAGTGGTGGCTCCTACCTGAGTGGAGGTGGGGGGCTGCCGCAATGGCGTGTGGTGGGGTGAGGCAGGTAAGGCACAGCCTTTCCTGTCATACTAACATATATGCCGTAGTTTTGAATGTATGTAAAAAATACAAAAAATATATAAAAAAAATCTTGGGTGAGATTTAATAGGATGAGAGATTCAGAAAGTGAGAGATTTGGTGAGAAACTTTCAACTTTTTTAAAATGGCAATCATTTACACTGCAAAATCAAACTGGTTTTGCAGTGTAAATAATTGCCGCTTTAAAAAACTGGAGATTTCTCACCAAATCTCTCACTTTCTGAATCTCTCATTTTATTAAATCTCACCCCTTATTTTTATTCTGATAATTTTTATAGTCAAAAATCTGGAGGAAAAAGTCTATGGCAGGTGAGGCAGTGCCTCACCTGGCTACCTTTTCTGCACATCTCTTATCAAAACTCAGTGAATCTCCAGCAGTGTATACTGGTGCACATGTGTATATGCCGGCATGTACCCCATGGCTCATATATTGTGTGCAAATCTGGCTCTGTCACTTGCCAGGGACTGCTCAGCCATTTACCTCCCCGCACCTCCCTGGGCTGCCGCTGTCCATGCTGCCAGGTCCCTGCCACCTTCTCCCCGCAGCCTGGTCCCCACCGCCAGACTTTCTTCATAGTAATAAATGAAACTTGTTACCTTCATTATTAGATCTATTGGTAAATACTAGAATGCTCTTAGGACCATAGCTATATTAGGGGGGTGATGTACTCCGGGGCCCCCAGATGGAGTGCACTAGCTGTCCCTCTTATACAGCATCACTACCAGGCAGTCAGGATGTGAGCAGGACAATATGGAGTACAGACAGAGAGACAAGACTATCAGGTTTCTTGAGCTGGAATTGGAAGGGGTCATGTTGGGAGATTTGCATAATCTAATATAACCCACCATCACCACCTCCATCACCTACCACTGGGGCCTCCCTCACTTAAATCTCCCCCCCCCCCCCCATGGTTTAATCTGGCCCTGCTTCGGGCAATAATAAAAGCCAGACCTTCATTTTTTATCAGACTTGTATTTGTATAAGGCTATGTAATAAATTATTATATGCTAATAAGAAATTCCATAAAACGTATTATATAATAAAAGATTTAAAGTATTCTACCCTATAGGGCTTTTATAGTTTTATAATAATTTTATATTTCTCGGGGATAGGAACCCTTTTAATGCAAATGACTGTCCTCATGGTGATTCTTATAGTTAGTATTAGGATTGACAGTCATTAATGTGTTACTGGTTGAACTAGTTAAATGAGAACGAGAATTCAGCCCTTTTCTGCAATGCTTGCAACGGAATGAAAAAAAAAACCTGCAAAGTTTGGTCTAAAGCCATCCTTTAATCAACATTTTCTGGGCAATGATACATTACATCCTGTTGAGGTATATTAGATTATGCTGCTCTCCATTTATCATATTTCTAGAGTACCGAGAAGATGTTTTAATTTTTAATGTGAGGATAAGCTAGTGTCCTTTAGAGAGGTTTGCTAGCCCCAAATCAAATCTCATTTTTGCTTCCATCAGAAACATGCATTTATCTTAAATCTTAGGCAATAATATTATTGAAGATAAGCTCTTGTGTACAAGGATTTCATCTACAATTCAAATAGAAAGCTTCAGAGTTAGCCACAATTGTATTCAACAGTGCCCACAATACCTTTCATCTTGCTTTGTTCCAAATGGTTTGCGTGCTATCAATATTCAACGTTAACACCCAGAGGTATAGTCTAGATACTGTTGTACTGTTCACATTTTGATTAGTCTATCACACGGGCCAGGAATAAAACTAGGATTTTTGGCACCTGGGGCAAAAAAATAGATAGAGGTGATAGAGAGATCATGCTTGGAATGGCAATAAAATAAAAATATACATATCACACACTGTGTCAATGTAGAAGATGTAGGCTTCAACCAATCAGAGCACATATCACATGCTGACAGTGGCAGATAGGATCCAGGAGAAGGTTCTTACACACAGGAATCCACTGTCACCACATTTCAGCATTTGATTAATTTAGACTGTGGTAGACTTCACAATTTTTCTAAATCACAGCAAAGCACTGATTTTCAAGATAGTGCTTTGAGGATTTGAGATTGATTGAAAAGTTTACCACAGTCTGGATGAATGGAGTGCAGAGCTTGTAGCAGGACAAAGTACTCACAGGCACTCTATGTACTATGGGAGGTGAGCAGCTGGCCAGAGGAGCTGAACGGAGGTCTCTGCAACCCTCAACTCCATCACCTGGGGAAAATCCCCCCTCACCCTGCCCAGTTGTGGTTCTGCTTGGGTAAATACAGAAGACTTTGTAAAGTAGCCATCTCTGGGCATAAACCCTAAAGTTGGATGTATCCCCAGTAAGCAAACTGCATCACATATACATAAAAGGGGTAGGGCACATCACCTCTCCCAAAATGTCTTCTTGCACTCTAATAAATGCACGTATAGATGGGTTCAATTGGAATCTGAATTAGACCATAAGCTATCTATCTCCTCCCTTTTATGGATACCACTTAACCAGAGGCCTCAAGGGTGGTCCACATTGCCTTTACTGTTTCAATGTGGGAAAGACTATCCAAGATTTATGTGTTAGTTTCTTCTCCCCCTGCACTCTCTCCCCTTAGGGATATCCTGGAGGTAGAGACAAGCAAACCTTTAAACATTGGCTTTCTAAAGGATTACTCTTTATCACTGATATTGCCCCTCTATGTACATTTCCAACTTTCACAGAATTGCAGGGTAAATACAATATCTCATCTTATTGCTTTTTTCAATACCTGCAACTCTGTAGTTTTCACTCCACAACAATACACTTACATAACTCTATGATGAAAACCACCATAAAATTGTAATTTCTCTATCTCTAAGGGCCTCATCTCCACGATCTATCTCCTTATGCTTAATCATAACTCACCCTCATTGGCCTCGCATGAGACCTCATGGGAAATGGATCTTTGAATACAATTGGGACCTAATACTTGGAGACACATACGGCAGAACCTAGTATCATCCACCTACTCTATTAGATACAGAGAAAATTCAATGAAAATATACACTAGCTGGTATTTAGTTCCGACTTGTTTGAATAAAGTCTTTCCGACCACATCAGATTTGTGCTGGAGAGGTTGTGAACTGAAGGGTAACCTGCTCCATACCTTTTGGGACTGTCTCAAAATAGTTTCGACCTGGAAGTCTATCCGGCGGTTGATATAACAAGTTACAAAGATTGACTTCCCGTTTTCCCCTTCTTTTTATTTCCTCAGAATGTTCCTAAAATAGCAAAACCCACTATGCAACTCATCTGGCATATTATTAATGCAATGAAATGAAAAATAGCCCGTCATTGGAAATCTCAAACAATTCCCTCTGTGGCAGCTGTTACCGCTGCTATTTGGGACACCTAACACATGGAATTTCTATCTAGTATAGTAGAAAGTAATACTCTATCTTTCACTGCAATGTCCTGGGCCCCCTGGCTAGCCTGTCATAAAGCCCCTACACCCATAACATTTGGATTTTGATGGTCTCTCTTCTTATAAGATACTGAACTTGTCTCAGTCAATTAGATGATGTTTCCTGAAATCTGAATGCCTGAGGTTAACATGGGCAAACTGTCTCAGCATTTGTCTCACTCTGTACTACTGTTCCACTGCCTATTACCCATTTGCCCCTTTTTCCTTCTGTCTTCCCTCCCTCCCATTGCTCATTCATTGTATTATTACCAAAATCCTTCAATAAACAGGTTTTTTTTTTTTTTAAAAGGGCAGGGCACAGGCAGAAGTGCATGGCCCCTCCCTCCTTTGATGGCTATTCATCTCACCAAAGTGGGACCTTCTGCCTTTGCTGTGGGAGTAGCAAACACCAAGAATGGAAGAACTTGGTCAGCAACATGTTTTGCGTGTGTGCTGGGATGTAGATAATAAATTGTAAATTGGGGGATGGGGTGTGTTTCTGAGTGCGGCTGGGATTCAGGTGTTGGTAATGATTGTGAGTGGGAAGGGGGCTGAAAAATATTGTGCCTCCAAGATCCTTGTATGAATTTACACCCTTGTTACACTCACATGTACATGGTATATTAAATACATATTCAGAAAGGTTTCTGAATAAACTTTGGCTATAACATATTTTACTAGTAATGATTATTAAGCAATAAAAAATTATGACATAATTAAAGTTTTATTGTAACTTAGAATCTATTGATTCTGCCTCTCATTACCATACTCTGTTGTATTGCAGATGAGGGGATGGGATTTCATAGCAAAATAGACAAGAGGTGGTACCAGAGACTTTACTGTAATAAATGATAAAACATTGTTCGTATGCAGGGATATCTGTTTTCTTCTGTATGTGATTATCAGCAGGTGAGCAAATTAATTCAGTTAAAATATTTGAATAATAAGTTGAGTGCATGCTAAGATCATGGCTGTCCAACTGAAGCACCGGTTCCAAGGGGATACCAATAGGTTTCATTGCATGAGATGAAGTTCTAATACTATCTGATCTGTCAGAAATCGTTGTTCCTGAAACACTACAATATTCATTAACATGTTGGTGACTAAATCATGAGTAAAGACCATTGGGGGTTAATTCTCTAGAGGAATATTAGCATCCAGGCCAAAAAAAGCGATTTTATGTACAGTATACCTTCTTTCTTTATGCCCGGTAAACTTACAACTTCAGGGACCTATTTGAAGCATGTCAAAATATTCCAATTCTATTTTAAGACACTCTCTCGAAGAACTTTAAGTTGCGCTACTTGCAAGCAATGGGATTTAGAAACATAGATTTGCATTTCTCAAAGGATGCAAAAATAGTATAATTATGTTTTAAAAAGTAGGCCAAGAGAGTAACTTTACCTGTTTTATGGCAGTGATTAATGGTATGCATCAAATCCCATTCAGTTATCTTCTTTTGCAAAAGTGGATCTGTAGAACTTAAAAGTTAGAATGAGAGTATACAATACACCAGCTGATGACAGCGAAGAATGCTTTAGTTTTATTATACTTTCCAAAATGTGTCTGTATATTTAACAATATTACAAATAAAAATAAAACAGGTATATGGTAAAGATTCTGTAAAGTAACAAATAAACCGGCTAGGATACGCCACTGGGATCAGTATGATTTTCCTACAACTGAATTACTGACAATTACTTTACCGAGACTGCTATACCAGCCTTGGTGTAAATACCTATGGTCAATATAACGACATATACATAAATGACTGTCGAAATGCCTAAGTCAATATACCAGCATGATCATAAATAATGCCGAAAATGTTAAAATTCCAGCAGAGTTATAGTGTTGACATGAACACCGTATTAGTGTAGCACTTGCCATTCTTCGGGCACAGTGCCTTGCTGCGCTCAGCACACTATTGTATTCTCCCTCTATGCCCATTTTTGGAAAAAAAATAACATGAAAAACTGTATTTGGTATTAAATGTGTTATTTTAGCTGTCGGGATTGTGTTTGTGTCAATGTTTTCTTCCTGTCGGATTTATACAAGTCAGTATTTTGATGTTTTCAGTATTTGTCAGTGTGGTGTTTATGTCGGTATATTGTCCATCGGCATTTGGTTGTAGGGATTCTGTCAATCGGTATTCAGTCCGTTGGCAACTTAACTACACACCACACCACTGTCTAATATTTGGGAACTTTAAGGCATCAGGTCTGCACTAAATAGCCAACTTCAGTACATACCATTAAAGTGACAAACTACAATGAAGTTAATAATATGATGGGAGCCAATCAGATAACACAGTTATGAAAGAAAATAACATTACCAGCCTAGGAGCCATTATTTAATTTGAGATGCCTTTGTTGTGTTATAGTTGTAATATAAAGTTGTCTTATTGTGCACCCTGGAAACCCTGGGCAGTAACCGCTTGCAAAGCATGTTGTTGGTTGTTATTGAACTTCTCGGAAGCACGGCGAGCAATAATTGTGGTCCAATGTGATGAAACATAGGAAATTACATCCTAAAAGCTATTTTAAAAAAATGGCGTTGAACATTTCCATGTTACACTTTCTTGTTATCCTTCTAACCTTTTCAACAGTTTCTATCTTGACCTTTGTTGACCCAATCCATGTCAACCATACGAGGTGAACCTAAAGATTGTGCAATTACTGTAGATCTCTTATACCACCAACCCCCCCCCCCCCCCCTTGACCAGTTTCTATACAAAGCAAGATTTGATTTTGCACAGTGAGACTATTAACATGAAACAGAAAGCTGAAGATTTTGGAACGGTTAGGGGTATCCCTCCATTGCAGAAGGGGGTTATTCATTGTCACACAGCAACAATGCTTATATTTAAATAAAAAAAAATAATGTTTGTCAGATTCAAAATGGTGCATAAAATGTTAAATTGTATCAACAGTAATATGTACAGTAAAATTCTGACACAGTTTTCACATTTTGTAGCTGAATTTATGGAATTTCTATACGGGCCTGATTATAATAGAATATTGATAGTTACCTAATTCACAAGAGGTCTAACTGGACACAAGGGCTGATTCCATTTATTCACGAAACAGTCATAAAAATATCCAATAATATTCTAAGTTCAAAATTCTGCTCTCAAATTCAAAATAGAACATGGCAGTAATATGCAGCACAAACTATCATTTAAATTATGTTCATTATCTGCGACAAGTTTTAGACCTGTACTTTTGTAACCGGAAAATGAACAATGAATGTCTCTAGGCATCAGATACAATGTGTACCACAGTCTATTGCTGCTGAGATTTCAAAGGCAATTTGTGACTAGAATAAAGAGCAGAATTGCAGTTTAAGAATAGGGCAATAACACTGGATTCTTTTATAATAATTAATTAAGCCCTCAGGTTTTAATATTCATTTTTCTGTGGCAAGATAACATCGTATGACTGTATTTTTTTTTATACTTTGTTATAGCAAAAACCAACTTTCTTTGCTTCTAAAGAACGGCAGCAGAAATGGTGCTAATTCGAAATTTGCATTTAGATTTTCATGTAACAATAGTTTAATTAAAAGGAAAACTGATATACATTCATAAATTGGATGCATTTCTTTAAATTATTAGGGTAGGATCATGTCCGCAGATAAGTAAATGTGATTTTCCCACCAAATTAAGTCACTTTATGAATCTAAATTTGTATTTGAATAAAGCCATTAAATATGTTTGATGGTCACAGCCAAATGAGTTGCAGAAGAGGCTCTGGATGGCAAATGTAATTTGAAATAGACCTTACAATATGCACGTTGAAGATAGGGGAATAATGGTGTGAGAAATTCTAATGAGGCTGTAGGAAAGGTGCAGAGTGAAACTTTCTAATAAAGTTTACCCAGAAGCCAAACAATGCAAAATGATCTGCTGTAAAGGAAAAGACAAAGTTGCTGGTTCAAAATGATGGTTTGGAGCTAATGACCAACACATCCTGTTGTTTGTACATTAATAAGTGTTTACCAATTATTGGGGGGAAAAAACAAACAAAAACAAATCTTAAATGTATTTTTTTTTTATTTTCTGCCCATTTAGAACTTGAGGAATGGTTGATGATGATGACCAGTATTTATCTATAAACACAAGAAAATAAAACAACTGTATTATTAGTGGCATTTCATATATTACAATCTAAACCCAATAATACATCTGATTCCATTTTATTTTGAGATTCCCATACAGATGGAGCACTCAGTCAGCGCTGGGAATCTCCAGATCCCCTTCGCTGGTGAGAGCTGGTGGAGAGGCACTCCACCTGACGGGGATGCACGAGCGTCTCACACACGCACAACCCCTTCTCTAGGCGGTGGATGGCGGAAACCCTGCCTGTCTAAGCTTCAGGGGGAGGGGCAGGGTTGGGAAGGGGTGTGGGGAGCTACAGGGGAGTGGTGGGAAGAGGCGGGAACTGGTGGGGAAATAACAGGAGGTGACTGAGGGCTCAGAAGGAACGAGCCACGCTAGTATTTCATGCGCATGTGCCCCCTTCCATCTGGCGGTTGTCGATAGAATCGCCAGGACCCGCAAGCATGAGAGGCACTCCATCTGTATATCCATTTCCAGCTTAGTCCTCTAGCTTATTTGTAATATGCTATAAGTTATGTTTATTTTTGTAGGCAAATCTATCTTCTTTCATTTTCATTCAACAAACCAGTGTTCTTTACTTTAGAAATGAAACAACACAATATCAGGGCCAGAATAATCTGCTATATTTTATTTTACAATGAGGGTGGCCTTTATACAAGTGCCACATAAATAGGTCTTCTCTCCAGAGAGATAGTAATCTTCTTCAGACTGTTTCTTTCTGGAGAATACTGTGTGTATTGTGCATCTGTCATGTCACCCGACATCACATGCTATTCTTTAAATAGACCCCTGTTTAATTTTATTAAAGGTGAGAGTTGTCAAGATGCATGTGCAACAATGAAGGCAGCCAGGCTATTGTTAATGTTTGTTTAAAGGGAATCAAAGTAAAGAGATAACACTTTATTGTTCTACATCCGTTCTATGGCACATGGACTCATGATATTTTATTAAATAGTAGTGATTAGTACATAACTGTCCACAGTGAAATAGCATGGTCTTACTGCCCACCTTCCCAGGTCAAACACCTCTTCTTATTTATATTTACACAATGGGCTTAGCTATTTATGGAATAAAATCCACAACCAATTTTATAGAGTTGATCTATCAGTAATATTCCAATAAGAATAGAACAAGACAAATGACTGGACGTCCCAATAGATAATATTTAGGAAAAACAAATTTGCTGAGCCACTCATGACTGTGATATAGCACCATATGGCAATTCCATTTATTAGTATGAGAATTATATTAATATATTATCGGAGATATACTGGAGAGAAACAGGAGAGAAACAGAAGGACAGAAAACTTCAACCTCCACTGATTCCAGCAAACAACATGCTGTCACACACTGCTTCTGGCTCCCTTATACACTAACTGCATTCACTGTGTAACAATTTCAGCCATCCATTATCTTCCACTATTTTCTGTAACCACTCCTTGCTTCTAGTACATCACCTTCTCACTGCTCATTTTAGGCCACACCAACTCCATTCTATATTGCTCCTCTGAACAGCTTCTGTACTGGAAATATGACTCCTCAATCCTGTTCCATACCAGTCCTCACTGTCAGGTCTCACTCCCTCTCAATTTCCACACCACTCACATGCACCCACAACCCAGCCAACCTAATCCCTATCTCACCGTTCCCTTCCCTTTCTTTCTCCTGTGCTCTCCGGAATGTTAGATCAATCTGCAACAAGCTTCCAACTATCCACGTCCTCTTCATCTCCCACTTTTTTAACCTTCTCGCCATCACTGAAACCTAGCTCTCCTGCTCTCACACTACCTCCCTTGCTGCCCTCTGATATGGGAGTCTCTCCTTCACTCACTCAGTCAGACCTGATGGCTGCCAGGGTGAAGGAGTGGGC
Source organism: Crinia signifera (assembly GCF_055691185.1). Taxonomy (NCBI): domain Eukaryota; kingdom Metazoa; phylum Chordata; class Amphibia; order Anura; family Myobatrachidae; genus Crinia; species Crinia signifera. The sequence goes on along the minus strand of NC_139217.1, from coordinate 64,212,382 downwards.
ATCTTTCTCTCCCCCAACTGCATCTTCTGCATTATCCCACCTGAGCCCTCCCTCACATTCTCCACCTTTGAGGTACCTCTTGGTAATACACTATGGTGCACTGCCCTCCAGATTAAATGGTCTCAATACTCTCTAGATATAAGTTCTCACGTGTTTGGTGGCTCAATTGGAGTAATAGGAATCCTTGGAGTGGAGACTGATATTCCTGATAGTTGTCTGGCCTCTCTCCATATCCAGCAAGTTTGAAACAGATCAGTGTCCCTGCAAAAAATGTTTTACTTTCTGTTATGACATCTTTTAACACAATATATTTATATATAGATATTTTTTGCTCCCATTTAAAAAAAAAATGTACTTTTAAGTTTGATTTTTGAATTTATTTTTGAACCTAGAACTGGAAGCTGAGAGTTTGCTTCCAGTTCTAGTGGGCATGCGGGAGCCTGTAAGTCAGCTCGGACATGGGCTCCTTGACACCCAACTTCACCGGCAAGTTGTAAGACTGCTCTTACCATTGCTCGCCAGTTATGCTTGAGACCTGTCCCAGTGGCTGCTTTTTGTCAAATAAGCCCCCCAAACTTTTAATTGCAATAAAAAAAATCTACATTTACGTACATGTTTGATAGGCCCCAAACAATATCCTGCTGAAAACAAGTCAGAGCAAGCACTGATAGAGGCATTTAATCCTAGCGGAGTGTACATTGCTTTAAGTGGATTCTTTTTCCACTAAAATCATTTATACATGAACTGTTTTCCTTTCCACTGCTTCTTAACAGCCCATCAGCGAAGCTAAGGCAGAATAAACCATTTCTAAATAGCGTTTCACCTGCATATTTGGACATTCAGAAATCTCCATATTTTTGCTCACTGTGTATTTATAAAACAACATCAATAAGGAATGACAGCGTAGGTTATTTCCTAGCCTATTAGTTCACTTCAGCTAGCATGGCATATGGTGACAATAGGTGCATGCATCTGCTTTTTAAAATCTTGACGAGAAAAAAAAAATTTTATGCACATTCTGGATTCACCATCTCTCTATTGAGGTTAGCTGTTCAAAGATGTCATAAAAAATTCATTGCTGCTGTTCTCAGCTATGCACACATGATATTGCCAAGGACAACGAATACCACACAAACATCAAGTGCGAGAATCAGCGTAATAAGTGGAAATATCTCAAAACACAGTTTGGAAGTATGGCAAGGATGAGCGGAACAGCTCATAGGGCGGTATTCAATGAGCCTGATTCGCCAGGTTTTTATGGCGAATTTGTGCTGTTTGGCGAATTTCTGTCAAAAACGGTGAATCACCCTATTCAATGACCACATGGCGAATACATTTCTAGGTTTTTTTCACCATGATTCACCGAGTAGCAATCGCTATCTTTTTATGGTGAAGTGGAATGTGAACTTTTAAAATAAAGTGTTTTGTTTTTTACATTTGGTGTCAAAAAATCAGGAATTTTATTCTGAGGAGGGGCATGCTATTTTTATTCATGTGCTGTAAGCACATGAATATATATTTAATTTTAAAAATAATATTTTTTTTTTTTATTTTTTTTTTACACAGCATCCAGCAGGTGGCGCCAGAGCGGAGCCGCTCATTACATATTCATATATTCACTGCACGATCATTTTGATCGTGTGTAGTGAATATACGTGAGCCTGCTGGCACCGCCGGGGGGGCAGCCTGTGCTGCCTGGCACCCGGGGAGCACACCTAAGCCCCCACAAAGGTCTGGGCTAGGCAGAGGGACTACCATCTCTCTGCCTGGCTCCGTCCTGAGGCTCCCTGCGGCAATCGCCGCAGGAGCTCATATTCGCCTGTCAGGGGCAGCGAGCCCCTGACACGTTGAATACCGGAGCCCGCTGGCTCCGGAACGTGGCGAATGTGCAGCGAATCCTAAAAAGGATTCGCTGCACCTCGCAGGTATTCACATTGAATACCGCCCATAGTATGCACTTTAAATACCTGAGCGATATGATTGTTGCTTCCGCAGTTTAGAGAAGCACGTCCAAGATTTTCCATCTGCCAGCAGAATTCTGTTGACCTCCCTTTAACCTGTCCAATCATATTTTTTTTAAAGAAACATAATTTAAAAAAAAATATAACCACACAAACATTTTTAACTGTGTAGCAGAGCTATGATTTGTGTTGATTCAACGTAAACGAAAAGTAAAAAAAAAAAACAGATTTTCTCCGTCATAGCTTCCGTATGAATTATAAATGACATAGATTATACATGCAATACATGTATAAATATCTTATTGCACAACTTGCTTTCCTCAGTGAGATAAATGCATTTTTTTTTAATGGAAGATGCAATCAGAGTGTACACAGCTGTATTTCAAAGCTGGATAAAACAAGATAAAACAAATCCTGTGTATCAAGAAATGGCTTTCTATAGTCCAGGAAAAATAATACACATGTTATACAGTACTTCTGGTTGCCAGCAGGTGGGGAGAATGAACACTTTATGTATCAGAAGACTTAGGGCCTAATTCAACACCCTCGCTAAGTAGCAGTCGCTCACTGCTTAGTGATCAGCTTAACACCGCTTGCCGTCCGATGAGTGACCCCTCCCCCCACACCTCCAGATTCCTTTTGTAACATGCAAGGGAATGTACTTGAACACATACCCTCGTGTGGCCAAAGGGGAAAAAAACCATTTAGATGGTCGTTGACCTGTGTCCGCCAAAGAGGGGGCGGGTGCAGACATCCTGTGACGGCAGCCACGAGGCCCTAGCAGGCCTCGGCCCACCCGCATTCCCAGGAGAATGCCCTGCATTTTCATGAGGACCCCCATAAAATGCTGAGCGTTCCAATGCCCAGGGCCAATGTCTGCCCCCACCCGCCCTCCTCCCTCTTCTACCTGAACGAACGCCTTAGCAACTGTGATAACCACCAAAGTCATACATACTGTACAGTGGCCCTGCACATGCACAAATATGCCCATGAGTAGAGCCGCACAATCGGTCCCCGGAGTGAATACGCCAGGGACCAATTGAACAAGAATCAGTTCCTATAGAAATAGGATGCAGGATAGGGCAGTTCGACTAATAGGAGTAGAACTAGGTGGGGAACTGGAAGGTTTTGATAAAGAGGAAGGTTTCTGCACAACATTTACAAAATTAAAAACTGGTGGAAAATCTGATTGACCGTGAGTGTTTATCCATAGATTAGAACTGGTAAAGGAGAAATATTGGTGATAATGGGCCATGTAGTCAAGTGGCAGGCCATGGGCAGAGTGTGGTAGGAGGCAAGGAGAGTGGCACGCGGGAAGGAGTAAGAAATGGCATTGGGTAGATATGAGTGACGTTTTGAAATTCTATTTTGTGAGGAAGCCAGAGTGGCTATTGGAAAGCAGATGATCCATAAAGAGGAGTGGCATGAGACTAGATTGGAGGACATGTGGGATAAAATAATTGTGGAGGAGAATAGGTTAGGCCTTGGAGAGAGAGAGACTGGATATGGAAATTAAAGAATATGTTGGAGTTAAGGGTAATCCTGGGTAGCAGAGATGAGGCACATAAGAGGGTGTGTTGTTTCTAATGGAGTATATAATCTTTTGGTACGATTAATAACGTGTCACGTATTAAGAAAACAACAGAAAAGCCTCATTCTCAGATATGAGAGGACAGGATCACATGATGGATTAAAGTAAGGTGATAGTTGTAGGTAAATGGGTGGGGGTTTGTCAGGAGACGGCATATTGTTCAATGGTAGCAGTGTTGGTGTCAAAGTTGATGTCAAAGTTGAGGGCACCAAAGGAGGTGGGAGAAGGAGTGAATTAGAGGAGGAGGAAGATGAACACAGTGAAATGCTAATGTTAAGAAATTCAGTGCAAGAATGAGACTTCCTCTAACCACATTCATTAATTATTACTTGTGGTCACTTATTAAATGTACAAAGGCAAGGGGAAAAAATCACAATTATTGTATATCACCAATAACAGGTACACTCTAGGGGGGGGGATTTAATCTCCCACAGCCATCTCCCGACAGGGGAGATGGCTGCGAGGCCCTATTCAATGCTGCCTTCCCCGAAAGTATTGAACAGGGGATCTCAGAAGAACGAGCCCGACTTCACAAGCAGTTGGGCTCCTTCTGCCAAGAATGGCTGGGAATTGACGAGCTCCCAGCTGCAGCTCGCCGATTCCTGACCGAAGCTGAAGGCCACGCCCCCTTCTCGGCCCGCTGCATGCGGGACATTGAATCCCGCCTGCAAATTCTCGGTCGAGCAGACCAAGAACAGGACAGGGTCGACAGCCATGACCCAACATTAAATAACCCCCTAGGTACTGTAGGTGATATTTTTTCTTTTACTATTTTAGGTTTAAATGCTTTACAATTGTGTGTAAACATAGTCATTCGTAAGTCCGGTCCTTTTATCAGTATTCTACTTTTGTTCTCCCTCAACCTTTCCTGCCATGTGTTGCGCAAATTTTGTTTGATGAGCAACTATATTTGTCTTGTTTTGTACTGGCAGAAGAATCGGTTTATTTTTTAAGACTTTTAAGAATTTGCAGAGATAACTATAATGTTCTACTGTGGTGCATACAAAGGGTACGACTATGAGATTAGTCATTTTCTACATTGCTTTTTGTTTAATACAAGCTCCTAATTTAGCTTTGAGTGCCATTTTATAAAACAAGAGAAATCATAAAACGAAAAGCTCCTATTAAAGCATAAGCAAAATTGTATTTCTATCAAGAGAAATGTTAGTTGGAGCAAATAAGCAAGATTGAAATTCTAATAATTTCAGAAAAAAATAGATTTTTAACCATCTGATCTGCATGAAAACCTATGCTATAGAGAGAATTAATGAACTGCCAATGCTGATGATTTGTTAGATATTGAATATGTAGGTTTGGATAAAAGACCAAGCAGCCAATTTATGATTTTAATGTCCTTATTCTTATTCTAGACATATACATGCACAATAATGACAACGGTTTTATATACTTGAGGCATTGCTGGAATTGTAAAGCGTGGAACAATTGTATTGATTTATAAGGGAAACTAATTTCCTCTGTGATGGAAGAGAATGTTCCCAATGTTAAGGTGCAATGGATACAACAAGTGGCGGCTCCACAGATGGGGCTGCAGTCCAAAATTTAAATGGTGGATCCACATCAGCTGGCACCCAAATGCAGTCAAACATCTCCAGACAGGGCTCACTGGCAGTTGGTGTGGTCCTGTCTTGGACTGTGTTACATCCCCACCTCTGGATAGATCTGTATTTTACATATTCCTGTTAGGTCCAGGGGCGGCAACAGGTCGGCTGGGCCCCATTAAAAAGGAGGAGGCATGGCCACCAAGCAGGGCCTATGGGAGGGGGCATGGCCACACCCCATGGGAAAAATTGTACATAATTTGTAGTATCTGGGCTGCCGATTTTTTGATTGTATGCCTTAAGTTAAGGCATACAATCAGATGCGATGCGATGCGATATCGCATCGCATCGCATCGCATCCGATATCGGATGCGATGACCCGATTTTTCCATAGGAATCAATGTTAAAATGATTCCTATGGAAAAATGGGTCCTTTTCATACCCCTACTATCCAAGTGGGCATGGAGTTGGATATAAACCTGTGGCGAGCGTAGCGAGCCACCGAGCCCGAAGCGTGGCGAGCGAAGCGAGCCCCGCGAGGGGACGGTATTCGTCCCCTCGCGGGGCTCGCTTCGCTCGCCACGCTTCGGGCTCGGTGGCTCGCTACGCTCGCCACAGGTTTATATCCAACTCCATGCCCACTTGGATAGTAAGGGTATGAAAAGGACCCATTTTTCCCATTGAATTCCATGTTAAAATGGACTCAGTCCATTTTAACATTGATTCCTATGGAAAAATCGGGTCATCGCATCGCATCGCATCGCATCGAATCGCATGGTCGCATGCGATGCGATGCGATCTCCCGATCCGACCCGATTTAGAAATCGGCAGCCCAGATACTACATAAGTACCATAATTTGAGTGGGATGCAGGGTGTGGGTTGGCGGGCGGGATCATCATTGCACACACAGAGAGAGAACAATCTGACACTGCAGCAGTCTCTCTCCCCAGCTCAGCACATGGCATGTGCTGAGCTGAGGAAAGAGGCTGTGCTGCGGTGGCAGTCTGTCATCTCTCTCCACACTGCCCGGCTCCCTGCAACAAGGGAGGGGGGAGCAGGACCTCGGCCCCTCAAGCAGACCTGGGACCTGGTAAAAGAACCCCCCCCCCCCTCTTGACACTGCCTAGATCAGCATAGTGACTTGCAGGTAAAAATAATTCCTTATGTACAAATAATTCCTTATACTGTACATCCAGACTCAAGTAGGACACAGATATGCAAGTGTTGTGTAGTGCAGTGCAATCTCGGGAAGTGGGTTTGTTGCATTGCAATGTGACTAAGGTGCTAATTTGGGCAAAAAAAATGCAAAAAGTTGCTCAGCGCAATCCGAATCCCACAGGATCAATCGCATCAAGAAAAGTGTAGCAAATGTAAAAGTGTGGAACTTAAGACATGGTATCACCACTCTAACCATTGTGGGAAGTCTGGGAATCTCAGCTTTAACATATGTTGGATTGCATCTAATTTAGCATTATCCAAAATACTCCAGAGGCAAAATTTCCTGAAAGTTGAAGCATAACACTGTTCCAAGATCCATACATGGGGAGAGGAATCTAATTTAAAACTGAGCTACTCATCTCTAGCTTAAAGCATTCACATACCTCCCAACTACAGAGATTGGGAAAGGCGTGAGTCCAATATTGGTGTGTGGCCTCCTTAAAGGGGCGTGTTTTAGCAGGGATGCCACGGGCCGCAAGCCATGCCCCCATTTTAGTCGCTATGGGCACTTGGCCAGCGCTGTGTAAGCTGCTGGCCATGCCCCTAGCCCCTCTGTCTCTCTAAATAAACACTGTGCAGCTGCAGGTAGGGTGGACTCCCAACTGCCCCTGCCACCGCGGGACACTACCGGCCCCGGTGGGAGGTGGGACAGTCCCCAAAAAATGAGATGGTCCTGCGCAAATTAGGACAGTCGGAAGGTATGCATTCATTATTAGATGGCACACATTCTCTGGTCATTACCGATCACAGACTTGCAAAGCTTTAACAATGATCTTTAAAATCTTTGTAATTTTGCAGTTGCAAAAGGCACATACTCATTGCACTACAGTGTCACCTGGCCCGGGTTTCTAAATAAAGCTTCCACAGTTCTGTAGCAGCTGGATTGGTAATAACCATGAATGTCACATTTTTAGGTAAAAATGTACTGTGCTGTCAGATATGTATTAAAGTCAACCCTGGAACAGGCTACACATGACATAAAGTTTGTTCAGTTAATAAAAGCTCCCACATACTGTGTTTCTGAGTTCCAAATGCACTGAGACATTCACATTAAGCCAGTTAACTGAGACATATGAAAAGTAAGAATTTTGGGGATTTTCGGAGTTAACTATTTCTAGTTGTAAAAACTCTGAGAAAACAGATTATTAACGCTTTGCAGTCCAATTTTTTTTTTTTTTGCAATTCAAACAGTCTGATTTAAATGTTTAAATTAATTGTATTTTTTTTTATTACGGTATTTAAAATTGGTCTACATTGAATGTTGAACGGTGTTAATGTTCTGATTTTAAAGCGGCTCACCATTGGATCAGATATTAGCGCTAGGGCTGTTGAGCCTTACTAGACATTGGACTTGAAAGGGTTGAGGCAACTGATAGTGTGAAAGGGATCCTATGTCCTGGCCAGGGAGCTGAGACCCGGGAATATTTTAGACCCACATAAGCAGCGGTTCATGCACGGCTGCCATCAGAGGCACCGATTAACATTTTTTTGGTGGGTGCTCCCGCCCCCCCCAGACTACCACCCCCCTCCCCCGGGACTCACCCGCTCCTCATGTCGGGGATCCTGGCAGCGGCAGCGCCACAGCGGGGTCCCAGAAGCAGATATGCCATAAGCAGCAGGGTCCCTGCGGAAGATGGGAACTAGCAGCGGTATTAATACTGCTACTAGTTCCCATCCGCCGCAGGGACCCCCGCTACTGATGGCATACAATTCTGCTGCTGGGACCCCACTGCCGTAGCCCGTGCCGTGGGTGCTCCTCACTTTCCATGGCTGCTCAGACCCCGGAGCACCCACAGTTTCGGCGCCTATGGCTGTTGGGGTTATTCAGACCTGATCTCTTCTCTGCTACTTGCCGAACCCTGCTATCAGATAGATGCCGCCCTGTCAGAGTGAAATTCTGCCCTGTGCAAGCCTGCAAAAATACTGCAGATCAGTGAATATCTGCAAATCCATTTGCAACTCACCATCGAATAATATTCCCAGTGTGTGGGTAACCCCAGAACGTACTTCCTGGGTGATAGAAACAGGCCAATGGAGGCGGGAACGGACATCACACGCCTTTCCTGAAAACACCTGGGCACGCCTGAGTTTTCACTGATACTCATAGAAAATGTCCGGTTACCACCCGTAACCACCAGCTTCCTGTCGATCTACTTACAAATATCTACTAAAAAAGAAGCTGGATTTTATCGCAAGGTGGCCAAGCCCATCGTTCAGAACTGAATAACCCCCTGTGTTTGAAAATTTACAGAAGCTAATTGGCTGGTCGCTCTTCACTTTATCACTTTTGAAGCTTAGTGCATGTGGCCGCATAAGTCTTAAGATCGACTACAGTAGCGGTTCAGAATCATGGCACAGAATCACCCTTGTTACCTATTTAACTACTATGTCTGTAAACCTGATCACAGCTGCAAGCTGAAACACTCTGAGGACACTCCCATAACATACACATGACACCTCCTCTTTTTGCAAAAACTTTAGATCATCCCTCTGAACCTCCCACGGATCACAGAAGCTGCACGCTGGTGTTTGCTTGTGCACAATAAGGGCTATTTCACACGCTCAAAACCCCGCACGGCCAGGAAGCCGTGCCGCACACAGCAGTTTACAATGGTGGGGATGGCCACAGCCCGGCAGCCGTCCCTTCCAGTGGTGGGATCCGGCTGCAACCGGGCGGCTGGGCCGTGGCAGTCACGTGTGAATGGACACATTTGTGTCCATTATTAACTATGGTGTGCTGCACGGCTTTTCACCGTGCGGGGTTTAGCCACCCGGCAGGAGCCAGAGCATGTGAAATAGCCCTTAGGGTTTCTTCTGGGCTGCTAATGTGCAATTTACTGATTATAATTAAAAACACGATTTCTCTCATTTATGTCCACCTCTGAATCAGGCTCTTTGTTATTAGCTCCCAAATCAAGTAATTGGCCTGTTATTAAAGTATAGACGGATGATATAGGGCCTTATTCTGGTTCACTCTCAGAGGCAAATTTCCTCTCAAATGGACAAAACCATGTGCACTGCAGGTGGGGTAGATGTAACATGTGCAGAGAGAATTAGATTTGGGTGATTTATTTTGTTTCTGTGCAGAGAAAATACTGACTGCTTTATTTTTACACTGCGATATAGATCTCACTTTGAAGTAAAACTCCACCCAAATCTAAATCTCTCTGCACATGTTACATTTGCCCCACCTGCAGTGCACATGGTTTTGTCCATTTGAGAAGGAGTTTGCCTCTGAGAGTGAACCAGAATAAGACCCATAGAGAGTAATTGGTGGTCCTCCCAAGACTAGAAGTCGCAGCAGTGTATGGCCATCCGATCCCCCTTGAGCCTTCGTATGTGGTCCTTTTGCATGTGATGTATTGCATGTGACCCCAAACCCCTCTACTGGGAGTGGGTTCGACTCAACATATGGGCTCTGATACGATGCACACGGGACTGCACATCGGATCAGATGGGATATCAAACACATGCGATTTCACTCAATTTCTCGCACCGACCCCACTCTTTAAATACAAACATACAGTATAACAATTTTTATTTAATAAGGACTCCCACTGCAAATAAAAACACACATATAGTACATAGAAAATCTTTATTTTGTGGTATACCTTAAATAAGAAAACATGCAGGCATAATTAAGCATAGAGGAACTGCTAGATATAAGTCAGCCTCAAGTAAAAATGCATGCAGTTTCGAAGTCATATCATTATATACCAAAATGAATAGTATTATAGCACAAGAAAAATAACTTATATAGCTAAAATGATTACATATAGTGGAACCCTATGGCTTAAGCAACAACCAACTTCAAGAACTTCAAAGTGTCAGAGCAATCAAGTCCAAAACATCACATCATTATGCATCACAAATGAGTGATTCACTTGAAAATGAAAGAAGCAAAGGTAGAAATGATACCTACAGTATATCGTGTACAGGGTTTCTGCTTTAAACCATTTGTCTATAACAGTGTGGACAGCTAATGAGAGTGCCTATTAGCACACAGAAAATATGTATGAAACAATTCTGCATATTCTGTTAACCCTAGTGTGTCTCAATAGTAGAAACCACTTTTCTTTGTGTATTAACCCCTTCAGTGGTGTTTTTTCTTTTAGGGAGCGTTCCCCACTGGGCAAGTTTTTTCTGGGGAGCGCTCCCTAAAAAAGCTCCACTACTGTAACCCCCGGGTCCAGGCTTCGCCGTTGAACACTCAATGAGCCGTTGCCCAGCCCTGCCCCCGACAACCCGGCTGTGTGCAGCGTGACGTTACTAGTTTACACCGCACACAGCCAGGGGAAGGAGGAGGGGCCGGGCAGCAGGAGCCGGGCAGCTGCTGAAGCTGAGTGCAGTGCTGATCTCAGTGCTCAGCTCAGCGGTGCTGCCCAGCAGGAGGGAGCGCAGGCAGTGGCAATCCTGAGAATTTTCAGGGTTTGCCAGTTGCTTTGTTGCTGAGATTTTCTAATACCCAAATGTATCCTATTGCCTATTTATGCTCACATGTTTAATATATTGGGAATCCTGGACCTTAGGGTAACACTACGGAGGAAAATTATTAAGCCTTGGAGAGTGATAACGTTCAGAAAAAATGACAGGAGCTGATTGATTGGTAGTTTATCTCTCTTCACTTCATCACTCTCCATTGCCTCTATTAGACTCGTAACTCTGGAAGGCAATGGATTCATCTGCTGCCGGGCTCCTGCTCCCAAGGGGGCACCTCTCCTCCTCTGCAGGTTTAAATTAGTTAATTGAAATCTGTCGATATGGCTTCTGTGGCTGACTCCCTCTCCTAGCAGAAACACAGATGTCACACTCTCTCTATTTTAAATATAATATACATAACATGCATACATACAAACACACATGCATATGTGTATATATATATATATATATATATATATATATATATATAAATATATAAGGTGCTGTGTGTGTGTGTGTGTGTGGGGGGGGGGGGGCTCCAATCTTTATCTTGCCTCCGGGCAACAAGGACGAAATGAGGAGACTGGTTACACACATACTGCTGCAATCTTCATTTGTTCTATATAGGTTTATTTGGTGGTTTGTCCTGTGAGCCTTTATTAATTAAAAGTGTATGGGGAGGATGGAGGAGGGAAAGGAATGGAGGAGTGGTCTTGTGGAGAAGATGCCCAAAGCAACCAATATGCCTTTGCTTTTCATTTCCTATCATTGGTTGCTATGGGCCATGTCTCCACTCTTTTCACTGCTTGATGCATGAACCCATAAGTGTTATAACTGTATATATCTATATATAAAAGGCTAACTACTCCTCACCTCTATGAGGTAAAGTACCACCAGTGACCACAAGAGGCCACTCAATGGACCAAAGTGCTCCTTTGTGTGCTAAAAGATGTCAAAACAAAAAGCTATTTTTGCTGTGACACTGATCTGTTTCAAACTTGCTGCATATGGAACAAAAGGGAGCTGTGAAGACAGAGATTGGAGACACGAGCACATAGGGACTGGGGTGGGGTGATGAGTTTGTGGGCTTAGAAATGTCACAGTGAAAGTAAAAACGGTCACAGGTCAAAGGGAAAGTACATTGCAGAAGCTGTCATTTTGATGGGCTTTCAACTAGTTTGGTTATATTGTAAAGGTGCCATACACTGTGCGATGATTGCACCCGTTATTGGCTGGATCACATTGCAACGCATGCGTTTTGCATGTGATTTGTGTGTGTTGTGATGCGAGGGCAGTACAAAAAGTAAGTACAGCCCATACTTTTTGTACTGTGCATCGCATCGCACGGTGAAAACGCAGAGTGTATGGGCACCTTAAGAGTGTATCAGCAATAAAAAAGAAAAACATTTTTTTTACGCAAATATTCTAGTGTCTGTTAATTAGCCAGTGCCATTCATGTATCTGGTCTATCCATTCTAATTGTAATCTGCTAATGCATTACATACTGTACACTTTAACCATGCCAAACATTTAGCTCCCTGCAAATAAATGGTGCACCACCTCCACTTTTGCTTATTTAAATATGAGACTCTCAAATCCTTCATCGCTATCTAGGCATAAAATAATATATAGCATACAGTATATAAAATACAAATAGTTTCACTATTGTCATAGTGAATCCGGACAGTACTGCTCTTTATTTTGGTTTAATTTTAAACTATTAACTTATTGCCATAAATGTAACTATAAATATGTTTGTAAAACCATAATTTGGCAATTTGCAAAACATACTGTATTTTCTACACACCAAAAAAAATGGGTTTTCATTGAAGGTCATGACGACTTCTGGATAATACATTTATCCTTGGTTAAGAAGGCATACATCAATTAATCAGAAAGATTACTTCCATTAAGTATGTATTATGGATATACCATTCACCAATCAGGATAAAATAGATTATCACATACTGACCTTGTTATGCTCCAGTTACTCCATAGAGTACAATATAAAAGATTTTCTAGGAAATGTGATTTTTTTTTTTTTTAGTATAACATTTACCTGTAAGCTTTTATTGATATAGCAAGTGACTGGCATTTGTCATGTCTTGTACAACATCTCAGTATTGTCAAACATAATCATTTTATGTCGTTGTACTGTAGGTGCATATTAAAGCATTTCAAATAATGGGAGCAGCTATACTGTAAACTCGCGGTAGTCATATTGTCACTGTACAAGAATCCAATAAAGTTTTTACATCAATTAATTATGTTACTCAAATTTGTCATCTATTTATTTTTATTGAAGTATTCATTTCTATAAATAATGTTTTTTTTTTCCTAATATGAAACTAGCTAAATGCTTGCGTATTCATTTAAATATTCAATAAATTAATATTTTTTTAGAAGAAAATACAGATTTTGGATTTTTGATCTGTATGTTCCAAAAACTGTGAATAAATAAAAATGACTGTCTGAAAAAAGTATTCACATGCATGATCAAAACATTAGTAAAGATTTAATATTGTAAATGCTGAATGCAAGTTACTTTATTTTGGGCAAAGTTTTCCATATTAAGGAATGCTCCGAATGGTATTTACTAATGGTTCATTTTGACCAGTTTTGGTTTTCTTCTACGGATTTTGGTTGATTTTTCAGACTGTTTTCAGTCAATTTGGTATGGAACTGTAAAAAACCAACTGATTTTAAACTAAAATTGGCAAACAAATTAAAGATGTGCAGGTCCGGATTTCCCGGATTTACTTGGATCTCAAAACGGGATCTTATTGGCTATATGCTGTCACATGTTTTTGCGCCAAAACATGTGACAGCTGGATAGCCAATTAGATCCCGTTTTGAGATCTGGCTAAATCTGGACCTGCGCATCTCTAGAACAAATACAGTGGTTTTTATTTATTTATTTATTATTGGCCTAAAAATCAAATGTTGGTAAATATGGCATTTCTACCCTGAAACACTTTTTGATGTTGATCGAAAAATCTAAAAAATCGACCTTTTGTCATTTTAACACCAAGTCTCACATGTCCTAGATAATGATATTATTCCTTTATTTCATAGCTAGACCAAATACATTGACAGCAGAATACACAAGATCATTTTTTAACTTTTTCTTAACACAGATCCAAGAAAAGGAGATTTTGTATGCAGACTGGTAAAGTGTAGGTCCAAACCTATACTTCATGAAAACCAAGGGTACCTTCGTAGGGGTTATTTTGCTATGGACAACCGATCAGATTCTACTTCTTATTTAGTTAGAACATTCTAGAAGACAATAGACAGAATCTTATTGGTTGCACATAGCAACACCCCATCTTCAATAGAACTTGCTTTTGTGATGCAGGTAGCAGTCCAACAAGCATGGGTTTTTAATGTCAATGCATCCATGTAACATTACCATAGGTACCGTAAACTGTTATACTGTAGTGTATAGTAAAACCTTTATACTCCATGTAATTAGATGGCTGTGTTAATTAGCTACACTGGCACTCAAACACACTTGTTTTATATTTAAACAGTTTAACTACATAATTTTAGGCTTATTGAATGGAATTACCGGCGGCCACTTGCCGAGGGATTAATGTTGCTGTTGGTAATGGTATTTTTGGAAATCAACAGACCATCTGGTTTTAGACTAAGGTATCAACCATGCCGTTTACTACAAGTAGTAGATGTCACTTGTCATTGGACTTCACATAGAAAGTCAAGTGTTATGAGCATTTTATACCCCCCAGCCCCCCCCCCCTCACCACCACCACCACCAATACCACTATCAAAAGCAAACACAGTTGCAGACCACAAATTATATATCTATGCATTGGTGTAATTATTTACTGGACTGATGTTTGTCAATCTGAAAACCTCCACACACAATGTGAGTTTCCCAGAAATAATGTGTGATTTAGCACTGCCAGCCCCCCCCCCCCCCCCCACCACCACCACCACCACCAATACCACCATCAAAAGCAAACACAGTTGCAGACCACAAATTATATATCTATGCATTGGTGTAATTATTTACTGGAATGATGTTTGTCAATCTGAAAACCTCCACACACAATGTGAGTTTCCCAGAAATAATGTGTGATTTAGCACTGCCAGGCCCCCCCCCCCCCCCCCCACACTTCCATCAACATTATGCATGTATATGAATGTTCTCAGCCTGTCAGCTGTTCCGCAGAAGCCCACATAGTTTTATAGATAATTGTCTACCCTGATAGAATTTCTGTTGAATCAGTCATTTCTCAGAATAGATCACTTATTTATGAGACTGTTGATGACAAAACTTGCCTGCGAGCAACGAAAAATGGATATTTATGTGATCTTCACTATTCTTAAAATGAAACGGTTTGTTTGAATTCGGGAAATCTATATAACAAAAAAATAGAGACGCACTGATCATTTAAAAGGCAGTATGCAAGTGTTTTTTTTTTCTTTTCATCATTACTTATATTGTATAAACATCTGCTAGAAGTATTCCAATTCCGCAATCATCCAGAAACACAGATCATTTTGTATTAAGAGTTCAATAACGACAGCTAAACTGTTTTTTTTTTTCTTCAATAACTTACATTCTGAATAAAAACAATTCCAGTCTAATCACAGTGTGTCTGTGCATCCAATCTCTACAGGGAAGAGAGCAACAAAATGTCAGATGTGTCTTTAGTATTTTCCAGAAAAGCCTTATTAAGACAACTGTGAAGCCATCCAATAGCTGAGAGTCTTGAATGCAGCGTGAAGTATATACACAATGATTTCTAATTTTCAAGTCATGAAGCTTTATTTAATAACATGTTGCAAATTGTACAAAAGTGCCGTATCCGCTGCCAGATTTACATTGATTCAGTCTTATGGCACCCAACCTTTCCCATGCCAAGTCCTAAAACATCCCGTAGCCATATCATTCAGAATATTCCCCTGACTTGCAGACCTTATCTCAGGCATGTAGACAATTCTAGCCAGTAGTTCATGTCTTCTTAATCCCTCAATAAAATGTATCTACCAGGATAAATATGAAATGTTCCATAAACATTCTATACATTCAAAGCCCATCCTCCCCCTAGGTACTGTAGACCTATACGAAAGAATAGAAAAAGCCTTTGCTTTGTGTTTGTGTGTGTGTGTGTGTGTGTGTGCGTGTGTATATATATATATAGATATATAGATATCTATATATCTATATATATATATATATATATATATATATATATATGTGTGGCAGGGACAGCCTACTTCTGCATGAAGTTACTGTGGAGGACCCAGTCCAGGATTTAGAGCAGCAGCAGCAGGAAAACTGATGTGATCAGGGTTGGGATGATTTGCAGCACCTGTGCTCTCCTGATATAAGTGTTTCCAGGGCAGAGAGTCAGAGCTCCTAATGGTGGTACAGCTGCCCAGGTGATAGGCAGGGGGTGTGGGCTATGGTAGGGACCACTGGAACATACTGGGGAGTTTGTACTATGCTGTGACATCTGTATGCTGCAATGCTGTAACCATTATTGCCTATGCTGTTAATCTGGTATGCTGCTTACCTGCTACAAAATGAACCATGACTTCATGTCACTATCTATATATATATATATATATAGATAGATAGATAGATAGATAGATAGATAGATAGATAGCTACAGTGGTTAAAGTAGTTCTGGAGAGGTGGTGGAACTGATTTCCTCTGCCACCTAATAAACCCCCTCCCCACACTAGGCAGAGATAGGGCCAGTGGTAGGGTTTTTGGCACCGTCCTGCAAAGTACAATGCTTTTCTACTGTGCAGGAGAGCAAAATGAAGATTGTGGCAGACTGGGTCATGAAGGGCCCTCCAGGGAAATGCAGCAGTAGGGACCCTTTGATGGGCATTGCCAGTCACCATAGAGGCTTGAACAACTATAAGATAGGATATTAGCCTGCAGACAATATTTACCCCTATACCGCTATAACATTTTGTTCCAGTCTGACCATGCAATGCACATAATATAGTCAATTTTAGTAATACCCCAATAGACAAGCTACACAAACCTTGAGCACACACTTAGCATAATGCTGGTTTGGTGTAGTTTGAGTAATAGCATCCAAGGGTTGTGTTATCTGAAGGTACAACATGAGGCAGCAGTCTTGGGTTCACTGCGTATGATTACACTGGGTTGAATAGGTCACCCCTAGAACAGATTACACAAAATGGGGAGATTACAGTATCCTAATGCTCAGAGTAGGGTCAGAGTCAGTCCCATGTAATTTTCATCCCATCCACAAGCGTACCAGATAAGGCAGTCATGTTGGGCTCACTACTAATGTTACAGGATGGGAGGTAAGCCATAGAAGGACCCAATGCATAAAGGGGGACACTAGTAATACAATATAACCTGTTTTCTTCACACTCATCGTGTCCCATCGAGCACTGGCCAAATGCTACCACATGTGTACTCACCCGATGCAGCATGCAGTTCTCCACCAGGTTTTGGGGGGAGACGTAGACACTGGTGACATATATACTGTATGTGACACTCATGACATACACTGTATATGTCATAGTTTATGGGAATGTAAGTTAGGGTTTTGGAATTTAGTATCTGTTCAATCATCTATCTGTTCAGTCATCTAATTCCTGCTGTATAAATTGCTGTGTAAGTCATTTTCTGTTGCAGATACTTACATTAGGTTTTTAACTTGGTAGCGTAGTAGTGTGGTGCCCTGTGGAAGTTGTAAGCACTGAAATATGAAACACTATTTCAAAGTTTATGGGTGGTCTTAATTATGTATTTATTATTTTAGCCTGGTCCTTCTTATACAGGAATCTCAATGAAATGTGTAACAGGGAAACAAATAAAAAAATGATGGGCAAAGAGAGAGAGAATTTGATTTTCTTACATCTTTCTTTTTTTTTAACTTTGAAGCCAGCCATAGCTTCCTGCTAAAATAAAATCAGAAATTCTCTTCCAACTGTAAATTTGACACTTTTTCTGTTCGGTCGGCAACAATACCTCTTTGTTCTTACACTATGTTTCATCTTGTTGAACCCTCCCACTTTCCTCTGTTACCTTTTGATTGTTTATGAATTTAATGTTTTATGTCTCTCTCTTTTTTGTTCTTGTGTTTTCTTTTTTTTTTATCTTACTTTATAGGGTATATGGACGTATTCGTTTAACATTCACCCCCCCCCCCCTTTCCCTCTAATTTGTATAAATGTACCAATGTTTTTCTAATATTAGTCTTCTTTGTATATAAACTATGACTACGATATACTGTAGTAACCAAATATTATAATGCCAAGCGACATGGGAGCTCAACTATGTTGATGCTCTGAAATACAGTCAAACAAAAACAATTTTAAAAACACTTGTCGCCAAGTGTACATGGTATAGTCTTTCGGCCCGACACAGTACAACGCCATAATTAGTCATTTGATTTTTGTGTGATCCGTTAATAATTTTGTAAGAATGATCAGTTTCAGATCAATTTGAATGGTGGCATGAGCAAGCTGTTATGGCATGTCAGTGGAAAGACCCTGACCTGACATGCTCCGCCCTGGGACATATGATGACATCAAGCATTGGGGGGAGTAGGGGTGGATGAAGAAGGTGACTACCGGGCATGTCTCCAGACACCCCCATAGGAGAACAGCGTGGAAGAGTAGCTACACTCGTTACGGTCTTGTAATAACATAGATTTTATGATATGTGATGGACAGAAATAATGGAGAGATGTATCAAACCTACTAAAGGCAATACATGGATAAGTTACACATGGCAACCTTTCTTATTATACAGTATCTATGATTTTAAAGACTGTTTGTGATACATGATAAAAAATAACTGGTTGCTTTCTATGGATAAGTTCTCCAGTTGTAGTATTTAGAAGTTACATCTCCCAATTAAGACACTACATTGCCCTCTAAGAACATGATACCCCAGTCTGGATGCTTTAGTACAGGCCAGGGATGCACTGGAAATAGAAGCCAGGTATTGAAGATTCCGGTGGGTTGACGCGCATGTGGATGGGAGAGGGTAGAGGGTGATAGACTTGCAGTGTGGGTGTGTTAGAGGGTAGAGGATGGCATGCTGGTGTGGGCATGTTAGGGAGAAGAAAGTGGCAGGCTGACAATGTGGGCATGAAAGGGGGCCACTTTTTGTATATTATCGAGAACCACTTTTTGGTAGTTTTTCAAAAAGCACTTGAAATGCTTCATTAACTCATGACACCAGGGAATGGCACTGTAGTGAAATGTGCATAAAGTCACAGACACAACTGCAGATAAAGACATATGAACAGCAGCAACTGTGTTTAACTCAGAATCAGACCTTTGAGGAGGAATCCCGCCCTTTCAACAGACCCACCCCTCAGCAGACCCCACCTTAATGCTTCCAGCAATTTCCACAGCTTGTTTTCCATCCTAATCCACTCCTGGTACAGGCCTAATTCTTTTAGCAGACTAATGTATACAGTATGTGTGATTCTAAAAAGCTTTGATGATTAGATAATCAACACCTGGATATAATGATCACTTTGTCAGCTCCAGTATTAAGAGAAGATGTTTTTAACTTTATTTTTGAAGAGCTCTGATGTTGCTACTAGCAGGGCAGGCTCTACCATTAGGCAGCTTTAGGCAGCTGCCTAGGGCGCCACGATCTGGGGGGCGCCACCAAGTCTGCATATAAAAAAATCATGGCTGTCTATGAGGAATGCGTAACTTCTAAGACCTCGCCACCATACTTTTCCTTGAGACACACTTCCCTACTTTACTGCCCCCTCCTCCTTGTACTCTGTAGTGGATGTCAAAGGGAGGCCTCCGGGGAAAGCAGGGGGCTTGCCCATCTTCCCGGGAAGGGCTGGGAGGACCAACCGATTTTTGGGAGCCTCCTTGCCATTCTGGAACATTAGGCAATTATGCCTTAAGGGGTTGGAAAGTGGGTACTGGTAGGGTTACCAACCCATCCCTTTAATTCGGGACACATATTAATTACACAGGTTCTGTGGCAGTTTAAAACCAGGTGAAATGGAGTCTTGAAGTGTGGCAGTTTTAAACCAAATGAAAGCCAGCCACAGAACCTGTGTAATTAATATGTGTCCCAAATTGGTAGCCCTAGGTACTGGTGGCAGTGTGTGTGTGTGTGAGTGGGGGGGGGGGGGTGGTGTGGCAGTAGGTTAAAGTTTTGCCTAGGGTGCTTAGAAGCCTTGCATCGGCCCTGGCTACTAGCAGTTGTCTCATATACTTTGTAATGGGATAACCTTTGCATATACATTTAATATATACTGTAGATAAGTTCTCAGTCTTTACTGCTTTTATTTACACTTTTATTTACAGTGTAAATAGATATTCTCTGTCTTAAAACAAAGACATTGATACTATCTATGAAAGGCATGGCCAAACTATGCCCCCCCCCCCCAGCTGAAACTGCAAGTCCCATCATGCTTTGCCACAGTTTTGCTATTAGAGAATGCTAATACTATGGCAAGGTCTGCTGGGATGTGTAGTTTCACAGCAGCTGGAGGGCAACAGTTTGGACATGCCTGATTTATGAGAAGCTGATTTATGTATTTCCCATTGTTTGTATTGTGGATTGTGGATTGCCTTTAGGTTTTTGTGACAGCTTACATAATTGACTTCTACATAACTTTTATACAATTACATTATTGTCTATGAGTGTTATTTTAATGTCTAGTTTATTTCAATAAAATATCAACTATTTACTGTCACATTCTAAGAGTGGTATTCAATCCCAGATCAGGTCGGGAATAGTGGCGTAACATTGAATATCCCCCTAAGCATCCTACTGTATGTGTGGTTTGGCAAAATGACTTTACAATGATTTCCCATGGAGATTGTTATACAATACATTACCAGTGTTCCAAGACATTCAATGAATAGTATGTAAAACGTTCATAATACAGTTTATGGTTTACATAGATAAGAGATCTACAGATGGAGCCGCTCTCACTGTTGCGGGTCCTGATCGCCAATCACCAGGACCCGACATCAGATGGAAGGGGGCACATGCGCATGAGATGCTCGCGCCCCCTATTCTGTCTGAGCCCACTGCCGCCTCCCGTCACTTCCCTGCCTCCCTGTCGGTGCTCGCAGCCTCTCCCCCCCAACTCTGCCGGTCTCCCTGAAGAGGAGATAGGCAGGGATTCAGCTCCCTGCTGCCGAGTGACGGGACGCGCGTGTGTTTGAGATGCTCGTGCGTTCCCCTCAGATGAAGCGCCTCTCTGCCAGCTCTCGCCAGCGGCGGGAGATCTGGCGAGCGCTGGCGCTGAATGAGAGGCACTCCATCTGTATCTGCCTATTACTATAGTATTCTTCCCTGATCAGTTTTACAATGCCGCATTATGGGCCAGATGTACTGTACAGTACTAAGCTTGAAAAGTGATAAAATGGAGAGTGATAAAGTGACAGCCAGTCAACTCACAACTGTCATCTCACTGGTGGTTAGGAAAATGGTAGTTAGGTGCTGATTGGGTGGTGGTATATCACTCTCCATTTTATCACTTTTCAAATGTACATCGCGCCCTATGTGTGCCTTGTCCTTCAACTGGCGTCATTAATTCACTGGCTCTAATTTGCCCCCTGGAAGCCTGAACCAAATACACTGATGTATTTCTCCTCCATGTAAACTTTTCGTCAGAAAATCTTATTTTCGCTGCCCTGAGATAGGACCTTACTCTGCCAGACAACTTTAAAGATAAGCCTACAGTAAATTGGTTTGATATTTTGTACATATTTTTTTTTAGTACATTGCTACCTTAAGTGGACTTAAAAGCATTTTTATGTTACATTTAAAAAGGTTGTACAACTCCAGGTGATGGTAAAAGACCAAGCCATCTTGAGTTTGTGGTTTGTTATTATTAATTGGTTCAAACTTTCGGTGTAATTTCATGAGCTTCACTGTTAAGAAAATAAATTATTAGCGCTTTTTTCTATTGTTTGCAAATTTCTACAAATATAAAATGGTATTACAGATTTAGTATCCCTTATCCAAAATATTCCGGACCTTGAGCATTTTGGATAAGGGATTATTCTGGATTTCTGAATATTTTTACTTCATATTTACCTGGTGTCCTAGTTGTCCATGGTGTCCAGCTTCAGAGGCATCACCGGTCCCAATGATGCATTGCACGGGTGCTGGTGCACTCGCGCACCCACGCAATGCATAATTGGGACCGGGAATGGGCGGGTAGCTCTATGTTCCAAGCAATCCACTGACCAAAGTAAAAAGTTTAGTCCAAAAACTATGGTTTGATTTGACACCTGCCACCTGTGTATATATGCTGTTTACTCAGTGTCACTCTAGGAATAACCATGTATACATGCGAGTTGCTTTCAAATGTTGCCTATTAAACACACAATAAGACAATTTTTGAGATATTGGTTTATGAAATTGTTTCCCTTTCATTTTTTAAGTATTGGCATTGTGTTTCTTTTCGTTTTCCAACTCTACACAGTTGACAGCAATTTCTTTCCATTGTACCACCCAGTGACATTCAGAATCTTTTCTCTTGCAGCCATTCCGTAGAGTGACGTTTTCTGTTGTGAGTCAACCTCAGGACCCTCATCAGGGGTCATTGCAGAGTTGCTATGACAGTGGGCTGGAAGAATCCGAGACGCCGAGTAGTAAGAGTTCATCAGGACCAAGACTGGGCGCCCTTCCACTACCAGAGGACAACTATGAACGAACTACGCCAGATGGCAGTGTTGGTGAGGCAGAGCATATGGAAAATGGTAGGGGCAAACACATAAACGTATCCTAGGGTAGCAACTAAAACTTATCAAATCTAATATACAGTTTTTGTCTGCAACAATGTTTCGGTCTTCGTCAAAGACCTGAGTTTGGCGCCTGATGTCTTTAAATGTGAGTGTGCTAAGGCGTCATAAAACTACATGATATAAACATTGTACCAATAAAATTAAATTATTACGCCTTTATATAATACAAATGCATATATACAGTACATACATACACCTTTGTCATTTACAATAATTATTCTTTATTCATCTAGAACATCTCTATGATTTAAAACTTTTAATTTACTCCTCATGTTCTTTATTTTATTGCAGTGTCAGGAAAGCATCACACAAATCTATATGTTTCTATGAAATGCATATATATATATTTAATGCTTGTCATTGGAAGTAATAATGTCAAGAAACTATACCAAACTTAATTTATACAATGATAGGAATATCTCAAATGAAACTCAATATTGGAAATCTAAATCTCAAAGATGAAGAGTGTTCTAAGTGGCTTGTTTGGCAGGGCATAACTTACAGATATAGATGAGGGTTGTCATGGCGAATGAGTACTTTGGAATTAGTTCAATGCTGTGTTACAGTGGCGAGTCATGAGAAAAGCCTTGAAGTTGAAGAGAGAAAGTGCTTGACAGATAGAGCCGAGAAGGCCATTCCAAAGACATGGGGTTCGATAGAGAGACTCAAGAGATGCTTGAGTGGAATGCAATAGTCAAATAATAGCATGTCTCATAGAGGGGAGAGGAGTGTTAGCAGAAAGGTTAGACAAGGGAAATGTAGTTTAAACTACTTTATTTAGAAGAACCACATGAAAAAGCTGTCTCAATATTATGTATATTCTATACAATTGATATGGATGATTAGTAAAGGCTATATAGCGGAAATTACGGCGGGACTATTCAATGCTGTCTTTCTCTACAGCATTGAAGAGGCAATTCAGCTTTGATTAGACGGGCCTCGTTCCCGATGGTGGGGGTCTGTGCATGCGCGGATATACACATGTGCAGTCCCCCTGTGCGAGCGCCTTCAGTGAGAATCACACTCACTGAGGTGTACGCACAGACAGGGGGCTGGTGCAGGGAAATGCCCAGTGTTTTAAGGGCATCCCCCATGAAAGCACCGGGCATTCCCGTGAAAACACAGGCGAGTCTATGTCTGCATGGTGCAGGCGGCTGACATCACATGACATCAGCGCCCGCCCCAAATTCGGGGATCATCGGTGTAAATAAAAGTCAGTCTAGACTGGCTTTTATTACCAAAGGGGAGATAAATCATTTGACGGTCAGCGACCATTTAATGATTTCTCTCCCTTTGGCCTCATGCAAGGGGATGTGTTCGAGTACACATCCCCTCGCGTGATAGTGAGGGGATTCACTGTGGGCGGCGGTGTTTGGCACTCACCTGTTCGCTAGGCTGCGAGAATATACAGCCTAGAGAACAGGTCTGCACATGCGCAGTCTAATCCCCAAATCCCAGGATTGGAGACTCCAATCCTGGGATTGAAATCCCGGCGATTTGGGGACCAAATCCCAGGATCCCACTGATCCCGATCCCGGGATTGGCCACCCTAGTTGGTTCACTGTCAATTTCTAGCTGTGCACTAAAACAGTTATGTAGAAGATAATCAAACAACAATAGTGCATGCATAGGATATCATCATGTATATCATGTATATTTAAAAAAATACAACACACATTAGAGATCGTAGAAAAAAAACTACTGAGGTGCTTTCAGAGATGAGCAGTCTTTTCTTTTAGCGAGACAGTAAATGACTTGTAGAGAAAAGGGTCATGTACAGAAAAAACATTCAAGTGAAATTGTCATCAGTTTAACATAATGAAATGTGTTTATGCTTCCGTCAGTAACGTGATGCATCCGTCAGTAAAGTGATGAGCAGCATTAGTGGAATGGCATGTTAGAGACCAAGACATATAAAAGAAAGCAATAACTGTGCATAGGGCATACGCAGGATCCAGAATGTTTCATTAACGAATTAAACAAGGCAAAAAAAAAATGTGTAATGTTATTTCTCCATTGATCTGTAGACTCCATCGAAAATAATTGCCCTATTAAAAGAAATGATTTACATCTGGACGGCCTAGAAGAAATGTTTGCATAAAAAAAAAATATAATGAGCTTATGCTAGAATTAAGAATGCTACAGTGCTACAATGTTTATAAATAGACCCCAAATTAGCGCTATGTCTATAACTGAGTATTTGGCTTTTTGGTGAGAACAATAAACCGTAAAGAAACAAAATGAGCAAAATCAAGTTTATCATTTCAAGATTACCTGCTTGCTTTTAAAGATAGGTGGCAAGCAGCGACTTGCTTTTCCGAGACTCTACAAAATAGGCTTTCTAGTGTTTATTTTATCTAAAATACCTTTTGAAATCATAATTTCAAAGCAGATACTGTTACGATTTGTTCCCGTTAGATTTGCATCCTTTAGGTAAAACCTTGTAAAAAGGGGGTTGCTAACTAAAGTTTTACATGAAAAACTACTGTACTGATCGAGCACCTCTCGTTCAGCTCCAGAGATCACCAGAATGTCCCCACTGGTGATCGCCGGCGGAGAGATGCTCCATCTGACTGGGACGCACAAGCATCTCACACCCACACACGTCCCAGTTTTTCGCGGCGGTGGATGGAAGCACTGCCCGTCTCCGCTTCAGGGAGATAGGCAGGGTTAGGGAGGGGGATAAGGGAAGGCGACGGGGAGCTCCGTCGGAAGGGGACATGCAAGCCTCTCATGCGCACGCGTCCCCTTCCAGCGGCTGGGGGTTGGCGTTCCGACTGCTAGACCGCTGCTAGATGAGGCGGGCTCCATCTGTACATACAAAAATAATTTATAGTTTTAAAGATGAACAAAAGCAACAACAAAACTAAACAGTACTACGAGACTTTACAATACATACTGCTTATGCATCCTATTCACAAAAGTTTGCAAATAGGATGCAAAGTAATAGAAAAAGTCTAAAAAAAGACACCCTGCGCTACCATGTGGCGCTACACCTTTGCTACTATGTGGTGCTAAAGCAGAGTAGATGTACATAGAGACATCTGTATTCACGGAGCAAATCGGCTCAGTGGTGAGAAAAGTAAAACAAAACAATTACAATATGCAAACCAAAGCCGCAATTATGGAACAATGGGGCAGATGTATTAAGCCCGCTGAAGAGATAAAGTGGAGATGTATTATTTATTACAGTTATTTATATAGCGCATACATATTCTGCAGTGCTTTACAGAGAATAATTTTGACCATTCACATCAGTGCCTGCCCCAGTGGAGCTTACAATCTATATTCCGTACCACATGTACACACACACACACACATTCATTCTAGGGTTAATTTTGTTGGGAACCAATTAACCTATCAGTATATTTTTTGGAATGTGGAAGGAAACCAGAGTACCCGGAGGAAGGTGATCATGCATTAACTCAGTGGCTCCCAACCCTGGTCCTCAAGTACCCCCAACAGTGCACGTTTTCCAGGTTACCCAGCAGGTGCACAGATTATTCAGGCACATTTTAAAAGATCCACAGGTGGAGCTAATTATGTCACTTGTGAAATTTTCAAAAAATAGCTGATTGGCTGGTGCATTATCACTTCTACTTTGCCAGGCTTAATACATCTGCCCCACTGTTACCTATTAAGTAAGTACAGAAAGGTACAGTGAAGATAACAAAGGGAAAAAAAAGAAAATGTGTGTGTGTGTGTGTGTGTGTGTGTTGGGAGGAGGGGTGTTTCCCCAGGATATGGTCATTGGGCATACTTGCCTACCTGACCCTCTCCATGTGGGAGAAAATGCTCTGCTCCTGGACTTCCCTGGTAATGTATGATTGCCATCACCTGTGGGGAGCTAGGTAAAGGTGTTTCACCACAGGTGATGGCAATCATACATTACCAGGGAAGTCCAGGAACAGAACATTTTCTCCCGCATGGGGAGGGTCAGGTAGGCAAGTATGTCATTGGGTCATCACCAAGTAGGTTTTAGGCATTAGGTCAATACCACTAGATCAACATGCAGGTAGGTTGACATGACTTTACGTCGCAAGACTTTAGGTCAACAAGAATTTAGGTCTGGGTAGCCAACTCCAGTCCTCGAGAGCTACCAACAGTGCATGTTTTCCAGGTCTCCTCACAGAATCACAAGTGAAGTAATTAGCCCCAGCTGGGGTTCTTTTAAAATGTGTTAGTGAGTAATGAGTGCACCTGTGCAGCAGCTAGGTTGTCTGGAAAATGTAAACTGTTGGTAGCTCTAGAGGACTGGAGTTGGCTACCACTGCTTTAGGTCAACATGGGTTAGGTCGACAGGGTCATTAGGTCGACATGGGGAAGGTCGACAGTCAAAAAGTCAACATATTTTTAAAAAAATGTTTTCTGAGCTGATATGTGCCGACAGGTGGTATTTCATGCCCTACCATCCATTAGGGCGTGGTGGCAGTATAAAATAGTGTGCCAAGCATAGCGAAACACCCTGCCCGAATCATTCTGAGCGTAGCGAGCCGTGCAAGGGGACACAGTGCTATGTTTTAGTGTCTGTGTCGACATTCGGGTGGAAAAAAAAATAAAACAGAAAAAAAAGACTTTTTTTGCGGTCGGCCTTACCCATGTCGACATAATGACCCTGTCGACCTTTAGTCATTTCGACCTTTCTGCATGTCCACCTTAAGCCATGTCGACCTACTTGCTGGTGACCTAATATTCCATACCCATTTCCCCAAAAAGAATAACACCAGAAACAAAGAAGAACAAATACAGAAAGAGGAGCAGCGTGAAGTATGAAAATAAAAGGTCTGACAGGTCACATGTGGAGCTGTGGGTGGAGGAAGGTTTAGCGCAGGCATGTCCAACGTTGGCCCTCCAGATGTTTTTAAACTACACATCCCAGCATGCTTTGCAATAGTTTTAGCATTCTCTAATAGCAAAACTGTGGCAAAGCATGCTGGGATGTGTAGTTTCAAAACATCTGGAGGGCCAACGTTGGACATGCCTGGTTTAGCGTAAGTAAACCAAGGGCCCCAAACCTGAAAGAATTGCGGTGACTTGGATTGGAGGGGGGGAAGTACATTTTAATGTCTTGGTTGAAATAAATTGAGCAAGATAATTGCTGATGCTGTATGCTTCTGTAGGTAATGGACATTTTCTTAGTAGATATAGTTCATAGTTACTAATATGTTGGACATGGAGAATTTTCTCTTCAGTAAATATTCTGTAATTTGTAGGCAGGAAGCTATGCCTGCTGTCTACGCATGAAATATATCTCTTCTCCAAGCCTGTAGACGGCTATAAGTTATTGTTTGAAGAAGCAATTACTTAAGGGTAATTGCCTGGTGGTCAGTTGTGGTTTAAAGGACTTTTAATTAAGGTCCTAGAGTGAGATTTATATGATAGTATTTTCTATGTAATTAAAATATTAGGCATAATAAAATAAAACCCACTTAGGTTTTCGAATGTGTAATTCATTAACAATATATATTTTTTTCTAATGTAAGTACCTTTTTTTACTTTAAAGTCCCTTATTTGTGCAGCCATGCTATGTAAGAAGTAGGGAAAGGGTCTACAGCAGTGGTTCCCAAACTGTGTGCCTAGGCACCCTGGGGTGCCTCGGGACACTTGCAGGGGTGCCGGGGTTGGTGGACCAAGATCAATTCATATTATTTATGGTCAATGTACCAGGCAAAACCAGTGCTAGTGGCTGCCAATCATAGTGTGACAGTGCCCCTGTACGGTGTGGTGCAAGATGGCGTACCTTAAGCTGGAGCTGGTGATGGCGGCGACTTCTGGCTTCTTTGCGGCTTCTTCTGGAGAACCTGTGGCAGGGAACGGCACAACCCAAGGGACCCACAAAAGACTACGCTAACTCATTTAGCAGCAACTGAAATTTATTAAAAGAATACGTAGTGCAATCCTGCTGCGCTTTCCTCACATAATTGCGTAAACATCGCACTTACAATAATGACTGTATGAATGGGTGACAATCTAACATGAAATGACAGGCACACTAATGACAATGAGCAAGATATTGCAATAAAGACAAAGATAAAGAGAAATATGTCAAAAACTGGTATCACAAAAATAACTGTACGGTATTAATAAAGAATGTCCACAAGGTGGCGCTGCACACCCTATTATTACAGTCTCAGGTCCAACACACAGTTCCTAAGATCGATAACGGTCCCACGACGAAGTATATCCTCACTTTAAATTAGGACCTAACTTAGTGTGCACACTGACTACAAGCATGGCAGAGCAAATTAACAATCCCTTCAATAGGGTACAAGCGGGTTCCCATTACCTAGGGAAACCCCTTGCTGGATATACCGCACAAGCTACTGAAATACTTTTCTTCTGGCCAAAGCCTTTAAGTAAATTGGTCTCTCAAGAGCCTCCTTCTCTCTGAACGCTAGGTTAGGGGTGTCCCTGGAGCTGGGCTCCAGCTAGGTTCTACGCAGGTTGGCACATGGGTGGGTCAGCCAAGGGAGACTGGGTACCTGTGATTACTGCTGCTGATGCTGGCTCCAGCCAGTAACGATTGCTTCCTCTCAGCAGCTGTCCCTTCTCCTCCTGAGGCTGTCTCTAGCATCCAGGGTCTGTGGGGTCACTGCACTGCTTTGATGCTCCAATGGTGCCTCTCTCTCTCTCTTCCCCTTCTAGCTAGGGAACCAGCTATCAATCACTGCTGTGGGGCTGTGGCTGTGTGCTGCAGCACCTCTCTTAAACTCTCCTGGCTGCTGCACTTCACGCTGCCCAGCTCTGGCTACTGGACACTCACTACACAGTGTCTCCTCTCTGGCAGCATGTGAGTCTCTTTCCTCTCATGCTGCTGCAGACTTCTCCCTCTCTTCAGTTTCAGTTTCAGTTCCTCCTCACGCTCCCTCAGCCAGCTAATCAGGGGGGTGTCAGGTTCTCTGCACGTGGATGTGAGCTGGGTCTGTTAACCCCTCACATCCCTGCAGTGTCTATGAAGCTGCAGTTTTTCCTAATAGCAGCATTGGCTGCCATTAAACCTTTTTGAGGGCACAGGGGCACTCAGAGTGGATTGCCACAATAACATATGTGGAAAAACATTAGCAAATCCTGTCCCTCACCACATAATTGTGATATATAAACACAATGGAGCCATAGTGCCTCATTTGATTCATTCATAATGAATACTGAACAATAGAAAACTCCTGTCCTCTTTAATTGAGTTGGACTCGATGGATTGCATTGAATATATTGGATGGTTAAATTCTAATTTTTATTTTATTTTATAAGGATATTGGGTGGGAGATGTACTAAGCCTTTGAGAGTGATAAAACTCCTAAATGCCATGTGGTTTGTGTTTGAAAAATGACAATTATGTTTAATACATTATCCCTCTCCATGTTACCACTCTCCAAAGCAAACTACTATGTGTTATATGAACAGATCAAAAGCATATGGATGCAGCTATCAGAATTCATCATTCATAAGCAATTACATAAAAGTTCACATTTTGGGGGAAATTCAGCAAATCTTGGAGAGAGATAAAGTACCAACCAATCAACTTCTTTATTTTGCAGGCTGTGTTTGAAAAAATGACAGCTATGAGCTGATTGGCTGGTACTTTGCAGTCTGTTTACTAGACATTGAAGACAGATAAAAGGGAATGGATAAAGTACCGTCCAACCAGCCCCTAACTATCATTTTTAGAACACATAATGTAACATGTTAGGAGCTCATAGGATGGTACTTTATCTCTCTCTCTCCAAGTTTGTTAACTCTCCCCTTTAGATAGATAGGCTTTTGTGCACACAATGGTAAATTAACTAAAGTGTAGGTTTACAGAAGTGGAGGTGTAGCCCTTAGTAACCAATCAAATGTTTGCTAACATTTTTAGAATGCACCAGGTAAATGATAGCCACATTGGGATTGGTTACTAAGGTAACACCTTCTTTTTTGTAATACCATACTTTAGAAAAAATTGCTCCAAATTAGCAAGACTTGTGTAGCCCAGATTTTGTTCCGCAGTATTCAATGACATTGTCTCTGTTGGGTAGGCTAGGCGATCCTGACAGCATGCCGATGGTCATAATACCGACAGCGGCATCCCTACAGTCCGGATCCCCACATATTTTAGCAAGTATGCTAAACCTTCTTAGCCTCTTAATCCTAACCACCCCCCTTCAGCCTAACCCAACCTCTAGTGCCTAACCCTGGCCACTCCATCCTAACCACCCCACTCCAGCATACTTACATTTGGGATGCTGTTTGGATACTAACTGGTATTTGGATTCTAGAACAGTCATCCGATACTGCCATCTTGACCATCAGGCTGCCAACTACTCCTCCATGTTAACTGGAGATTCCTAATTGAACTGCTTTTCAATGCCATTTAGGTTGAAATCATTTGCGATATTATTTTGACAAAAACAAACTTTTTGTCACTTTCTATTAATTCATTAATTACTGTACTGTATATGTTTTTTACAACGTTATTAATGCTGCTGCGTCATGTTTTTTTTAAAGGTTGATTTAGTATGGCATCTTGAATGAGACTAATCTATTTTCCAGTACTTTGTGATTTTCCTTTTTCCCCTGGATTATTAAAAATAGAATATAAAAAGATTCAGCAAACTGGAAACTTCACTGCGGGTGATCGGTTTAATTAAAACCCATTACGGCACAGTACTGTAATGCATACCTGGAAATCGACCAAATTTTAAACAGCTTTGGCATGGAAAGGCTATAGGGTAAAATTTATTATCAGGTCCAGGAGTAATGAGCCATGACTTAATGCTACCACAGGCATGACAGACCACATTTAAAGTGCAATCCTATTTATCCATTCCAAAAATATAAAAATATATAAATATTTCTGCCAATAGCCTTTACTTTATTCCTTTCATCCAGGCTATGCGTTAAACCAGTGGTGTTTCTCTTAGCAGAACATAATTCTACAGCGTATGTTCACAATGCATAGATAGACAGATGTTAAAGCGAAAGTCCTAATTACCATAGTTTACTGGAACTGAACTGAGGTGAAACATATCACGCCACAGCTGGGACTGTTTCGAATGTGGGTTCAGAAGTCATGCCCCAGATAATGCAAAGAAAATACCAGGACATTTGCAATTTATAGTATATTTAATGGCAGGAGAATTACTCACTGAAGTTATGTAGATAATGAATATAATGAGATTTCGAATTCCCCATACAGGTCACACATAATAAGATATAAAAATACTCCATAAAATACGTTTCTTATTAAGAATGTGACTACATTCATTGCATTTCTCATTGAAGAAAACAAAATGAACGATCAATCATTATTCTTCTGGATAATGTTATTTCAAACTTTGATTGAATTTAATTTTGTATTAAAATATAATTTAAATGCTATACTTTTTAGTGAATTTAAAAAATTTTCTGTTGGAGACCAGTGGTTGCAAAGGGCAGAGGCAGAACTACCATTGGTGCAGCAGGTGCATTGCACCAGGGTCCGTGAGGTTGTGAACTTGGGTTGGAGTGGAGAAAAGGGGCCCAAATTATATTTTTGCATCAACAATTCACAAGTTCCACCACTGACTATGGGTAATAGTTGGTTACTACTTATAATGCATATTTGTATATAAATAGAGCACAGATGGCTCTTGCCTCCACAAAGATGGTGGAATGTTTTGTGTACAGTAGTTTATTCGCTTCACTATCAGCAGCCAATCAACTGCTTGGAGAACCTACCTTCTAAAGTTAGAGCAAAATGCTAGAGCCAAGAAAGAACTAAACATATACTAGATCCAAGAAAGAACTAAACATACACTAGAGCCAAAAATTAAGTAAGACCAATAAAGTTATTGTTGTGTTTTTAAACAAAAAACGGACACAATGTTGTTATATATATATTTTTAAAGCAACGCTTGAGATTCCTAGAAGTATTTTCCACAGAACTGCCATGATTCTAGTATGTGATGGGGTTCTGGGCAATGGTGAGTAAGAATACCAGAATATTTATGGCGGTTTGCAATTAGCCTTGGTCAATCACCACGGGTAATTTCTTAACTCGGGGCTATCCAATTAGCCCTGATAAGCCAGCTTGAGCTGTGATTTATCAGGGATTTTGTTTCCTTAAACACCTGCCACCTCCCGTCCCCTGATCAGTCGTGAATTAACCCCAATGTCTATATTCTGTAACATTTTGACATGCTCCTTTTACCAAACTAAAGTGTAGATCTGCTATATAATAAAATAATTGTTTACTTTTTTAAATAATAGTAAAAAAAATTATAATTTTAATATTATCAAAATCAGATTTCTATACTACATGGGTGCATGGACCCCCATACCCATGTGTACACAACATCAGGGCTGTACTTAGGTAACACCCCCAGTAGACAAGCACTCTGCAGGTGCCGGCTAGAGCACATGTAAGTAGAAAAGGGTGGACCTGGGACCCATGTGTACACAACATCAGGGCTGTTGAAAGCCTGGATGGGCCCTGGGAAAGCTGGGGGAGTGGCCTAATTGCTAACCCCCCTGCAGGCAGAGGAGATTTCTGCACTTAGTAAAACCCACAGTAGGCAAGCACTCTGCAGGTGCCGGCTAGAGCACATGCAAGAAGAAAAGGGTATACCTGGGACCCTGCTGTGCCCCCTCCAACCAGTCCGGGGCTGTGTAATTAGTTTTCCTCCCTGTCGGTGCCACAACCTTAACCCGTTATACATATGTCACTGTTCCATTCTACACTGTTTGCATCATGTAACCTATACTTAGAAATGTTCTAGCAAGCATACTAGATATTATTTTGCTTGCCGTTTCAAGTTCTTAAAAACAGGAAACCTTCTAATTTCATACTCCCGTTACCTCTGATCCGTGTACAGCTGTCTGCTTGTACAAACTACAGTACTTATTTAACATTTGCTCCTTGAGTGCTGTGAAAGAACTTCTGCAGTTCAATTGAGACAAGTCTCTGATTACAGCCTTGAAACCATAAATCTAGCTCTACAATGCCGATTGTATTGCTTGGATTTGAATTCTGGTAATTTCTTCTACAATATTAATGGATCATTCTGACAGGAGCAGAATTGGAATTGAAACCTGTCAAGTATTCATTTGTCACATTTAATTGGAATCTAGGTAATCTGCAGTGTTTTGCTTCGCTGGGTTTTAATCAGGACTTGCATTGGATTTTTCATTCGGGGTTTTCATTGCAAGGATACTTTGGAAACTATCCTGTCTTAATTGTGATTATCTTAAATATTTGTCCCCTTATATTAAACAAATGGAAACAATAATCTTTTACATAATTGGTCAGAGTCTTCTTTTATAATATTTGCAATGGAGATATTTGGAACAATGCACTCGTTTCCTGATTGATAAAAAGGCGCAAAAGGAATATTAAGTAATGCATTTTTCATGGTACAGCAAGTAAAAGTTGGCTGAATTACAGTACTGTAGCTTCTGCAAGTGCCAATATGCGGAGGTTCGTCCACAAATGGCTGTATTCTTAAAGCGGCAATCATTTATAAGCCAAACCCCAGCCCTGCCTTCTAAATCGTTGCCGATTTAAAAATATAGCCATAAAGAGTCCAAGCTAATTGGTGGGACGTTAAACAGTAACAAAGAGTAACAAGCAGTGAAAACAGTAGAGAAGTAGACAAGTACAGAAGACACCAATAGCAACCAATCAGCTTTGAGGCAGCAACTTTCAAGTACATTTTATAAAATGATAGGTAGATGCTGATTGGTTGATTTCTCTACTTTCAGTTCTTGAGACAGCAACCCCAAAAAATTATTCAATAGAATGTTTTACCTATCAGTGATTACACCTATATTATTTATCTTACTGTGACAAACACACGCATATTAATTAAAAGTTGAGTTGATTTTTTTTTTCCAAAATAACGTATTGGTTCCAATGGAACAGATTGACTGCTATTTTTTCATCCTGTTTGCTTGTTCTGTGTCAAAACGCATTATGAGATGACATTCAGATTTATGCGAGAAAAATTTATTGCAACACATTAAAATGCAAATACTGTCATTCGAAAACAGCTTTTATTACGTGCTTGCAATGTATACATCCAGATTTCAGAGACTTCTCATTGAAATGGAATAAAATATGACAAACTGGGGTTTTTTTTTTTTTTTTTCGTTTTTTTTTGCATGCAAGTGTAACAGAATCCCTCTAGCCTGTCATTAAGGAACATATTTTTTATGTGTTTTATGTGTGTGTTTTTGCTATTAACTGTAATACTCTGCTTTAGTGAAATGGTGAGGGTAACTCAGACTGAGAAATTGTACAGTAATATTTCTTGTGATGTACAGTATATTACTATTAGAACATTAAAAACAGGCTGCAATTTCCAAAACATTTATTTATATGGTGCACACTGACTTTATGCTGTAAATAGGGAATCAGTTATACAGTTCAATGTATTTTGTATTCTAATACTGTGCAGATATATTTTTGGCAGTAATATATATATAAGAAGGATGGAGGGCGCAATCAATTTTAGTAAAAATTAACACTTTAATTAGCATACATATACATACATCTCAATAGGATGCGTGCAGTCTCGCATAAAAGGTGGCCGGTGCCTCCGGAAAGCTCCCGTCACAGTCCAGCGTCTGCAATGAGCAAGATCGGCTTCCCACACACAAGGAACAAGCGGCTCAACGTTAGTGTGTACAATATCTTCCTAGCCACGCTCAACGCGTTTCCTCAGCAAAGTCAATCCTGACAAAACTCGTTGGACGTGGCTAAGAAGACATGGTATGCACTGACATTGAGCCACTTATTCATTGTGTGTGGGAAGCCAATCGTGCTCATTGCAGATGCTGGACATATTCTAATCAGTACATTTTATATACTTATTTAGGTAATGGGGGGCTTTAAACAGAAACATACTGAATTACATTTTGCGGAGAATTACAACAATAAAATAACCCAGATATAAAACAATTTTTTTTAAATCTCTTGCAGTACTTTTTTTGCCCAAAAGTAGGCAGTATTGAGCAGATGAACTGTGCCTGTGCTTATTTGAGGCAGCTGTAGACAACTTTAGTGCATGATGTATCTATAAATACTGGAGGCTATTCTGGTTGACACGCAGTCGGGCGTGTCATTTTTAGCCCACCCGCCGCTTGCACAGGCCGCCACCCCCTTTGCAGGGTTTTACATAAACATCCATTTGCAGCCTACGGGGCCAAACCCATATTATTTGATGGTCTCTGACCATAAGGCCCTCTATATGCAATTCATTCACATACCGTTCACAGTAGACATTTGGAGATGCATTTGTATTACGTATGACGTATTAGGCCCAAAGTGTCAATTCATCTCGCTTTTTTCAGCGGTTACACTGACTTATGGAGAGTCACCAAAGGCCAAGGTACTGTTTGGGTAATCGGCAAAATCCACTCCCCAAATTCTAAATTGTTTCAGTATTCTGTATAACAATATGAAAAATCTCACTCCTCTGTAAAGGGTGGAGTTAATATAAGATAATAATACTGGTGGTTAGAATGCCAGAATTCAGATGTCGGAATAACAACCGCCAGCCCGAATCTAAGTGTATCTCTGTCATGGAACAGAATGACAATTTGGCATCCCAACAGCCATTATCTGGATCATCGTCTCATTGCTTTAGGCCAGGAGGGGGTAGGGGTCGGTGGTAGGTACAGTATAGGCACTAGGGGGGAATAATATTAGGGTTAGGGGTGTAAGGCTGCAGGCAGGAAGGGTTAGGTGGTTCTGGTACTTACCTGTTCCCCTGTGGGGTGCCAGTGTTGGCATACTAAACATTATAATACATAGTAAACATGAAGAGGGATATAAAATCTCCCGCTGCAATTTCAAACAGGGGAAATGTCGGCAGGGCCCTATTCCATGCTGTTTTCCCTGACAGCATTATACAAGGATCTCGGCAGAACGTGCCTGACTTCACAAGCAGTCGGGCACATTCTGCCGAGAACAGCCAGGAATTGTCGAGCTCCCGGCCGCCGCAAAATCACAGTCGAGCCGTCCGAGAACGGGACGGGTACACACAACGTATGGTCGTGACCCTACATGGAATACACCCCTAAAACAGTGTAATTACAACAGTAACTTTGACATCATAAACAGACATATACTGAAAGAAAAATGCTGTTTAATAAGCAATGAAAATGATCCTAAAATGACTTGTTTCACGAAATAACAAGAAAAAATGCTCCAAAACATTAATTGTTTCCAAGCAAACATGACTAATGTGATGCTGAGGTCACATGTTTATCTCTAACAATTATGCGTAGCACTAAGCCTGATTGTTTGAAATGTAAAATGTGATAACAACATGTTATTTGACAAAAAAAAAAAAATGTCACATTGTTCAAGTGAAATTTTAATCAAGAATAACACCATGTTCTTTTGCAAATGAATATATTGCTTGGATGCTGAGTTTTATATTATAGGGGAAAGACACTTTTCCTATAACCTTGCTCTTAACCAGCGGTGCAAAATAAGAGATTTGTAAATAATGCACCACAGAAATCCGACACACATATCATTTGCTTTCCCCAAGGATTTATTACTGTGAATTTGTTATCACAAACTATAGGTTTAGTGGAGAAATAAGCACGTCCTTGTGTTTTTCAGTGCTGAAGACTAGTAAAATCAGAACACATGCAAAGCACTAAATCTTCTTACTCTGTCTGCACCGTTTAAAATGCTGCATTCATTAACATATTGACATATTGTCAAGTGTAAATGCCACTTTCCGTAAGAAACATAAAGGAATCCTAAACAAGAGGTTGCAAAGTCATCTCACATTCAACATGTTGCTGCCTAGTTTAGGGAACATTTTTACAGCAGTATATTAGTCAGAAAAATTTCTGAATATCAGAATCTGCATAGGTGGTTGTTCTCAGACACGGAGCGATTTGGGATATCCCCACCATCTGACAACCTGGTTGTGATGTGTTTGGTAGGTCTAGTTCCAGATTTTGCAGCATGTTGAGAACAACAGACATGTAATCAGCAACACCTGAAAGCTTGGAGTTAAACTCTTCTGTGAACAAAGCTCAGGGCTCCTGATGCTGGACAAGATGGCCAGGTGATAGGATATGGTGGTGGTTAACATCTGGGACAAGGAAGGTCCACTGAACTCACTTATATGACAGCTGTGTTAGAGCCTACTTCTTGACATCTATATATAGAGCATCTATATATCTAGATACATTGATGATCTAGATATGGTTTTATACATTTTATAGATATATAGATATGGTACATTGTACAACTAAAGCTACTGTAGTACTGTAGTATAACTCCAACATTTAGGCTTAGCAAATTGGGACATGGGGCATTTGCCCATGCATTGTTTTCTTGTCCACATTAGCTAACTTCTAGCCACTCATTCCTACGCCATGTCACTCCTACTACCCATCTTTCTTTTTCTTTATCAGCACTTGATTTTATTATATTGATTATTTTTAGCATTACCTTTTTTCTTCTCATCTTCACTATTGTACATTTGAAGATGTCATTGCTTTTCCTTCTCTGCAGTGTTCATTTATTTCTACCTCAACTGCTTAACATGTTTTATAGAATTCCTCTAAATTTCCACTAATAGCGGAAATCATAATACTTCCTTTAAAACTTTGCGGTAGATGTATGAAGCAGTGATAAGGGAGGGGAAGTGATAAAGTGCCTGGTACTTTATCACCAGCCAATCAGCTCCTGACTGTTAAGTTCCAGGCTGTGTTTAAAAAGGGACTAAAAGAACTGATTGGCCGGTGATAAAGTACCAGGCACTTTATCACTTCTCCTCCCTTATCACTGCTTGGTACAACTACCCGTGCGAGAGATAAAGTCACACACAGAAGCAAGTTCTAGAATTTACGACAGGTTAGTCACCGCGCTTATCTATTTGAAGATGGATAAAATAAGCACTTTTGCAAATCAGACTTGTACGCTACATAAAAGTGTCAGAAGAATATCAATAGAATTGACAATGATATAACCTAATGCATTGGTTTACCACAGACTAACCAAAATGAATGACTACCTCAATAATGCATAAAGTTTCGCAAGCAGTTCCGTATACTTATATAAACTTTGTTAGGATTATTAGTATTTATTTGCCTTTTTAAATATATGAGATGTAAATGAACACAATGGCTAACTCAATTCCCTTATTTTAATACCTACTAATTAAACTTGGAGTAATTAAACAAAGTTTCTGTTCACAGTTTGTGTTATTAGCTTTGTTGTCTTCAATCAGTTTCATGGGGTGATTAAGAATGAGACAGTTAAATGCATCAGATTTTACTTTGAGCGTGCAAAGACTAATGCTATAATGAGCCAAGTAGTGTTTATGTAGCTGATTTTCCATCCAGCAATATTTTGCTGCATGCATAATGTAGTGCTTTAAAATGTTCCTTTGTACAAAAACTTTAACAAGGCAGCGTTTACTGCATAATTTGTGTGCTTATTCCGAGTAAGTTAGAAAGGCATAAAGCAGAAAAACAGAAAATTAATGTAGATAAATCTGGTTAAAAAAATTCTTTAACATTGATTTAATGGTAGGCTTAATTGTTTTGCATATAATTATAATTGGATATGGAGAAATATAGAGAATTGTGAGAGCAACCTCACTCACAATGAACTGGAGAAAATACATATGCTTTCATTCTTCTGTCTGCCAGGCTTTCCAAGTGTAGGTGAAACTGGGGGGTGGTCCGGGGGTGCATCGGACCACAGGTCTATATTAGCTTCCTTGTTCTCCCGGACACAATGGCAATGTATGTCACGCTGGAATGTAGCATTACTAGTGTTACACCTCCACTTGCCAGTCACCCGCCCTTGCTGGATGCTTCACCGCCAACCCCCCATTCGGATGCTACCCGCCACTCCGGCAGCCTGCTGACCCCACATTTGGGACAAAATAGGTGAATATATGGAGTTTAGGGTAATCTTTTCCTGCAAGACCACGCCCCTTGCAGCAAGGCCATGCTCCATGTAGTGAGCCAGTGCCCCTTTTTTGCACACACACACACACGCCTATGGTGCACGTAATTTATTTATTTGAATAATTCTTACATTTGGAACTTTCCAACTTACTAGCACTAGTACTACCATATCAGCAAATCAGAATCAGAATCAACTTCATTGGCCAGTTATACTTGCGTATACTAGAAATTTGGTTTGGATTGCTGTGCAAGAGCCAGTTAGGTACAGTTAAGCAGTGACAATACAGATATACATAACACATACAGGTGTGGGCTAGATGTACCCTGGGGCTATAGATGCAGGAAACATAAATTCGCTGGGCAGCACTCTCTGCTGTGGTACTTCTAGCAAAGTGTGGTCTGTATCTCAGCCCTGAAATACAGACCACACTGTGCTAGAAGCACCACAGCATAGTAGTAGTAATAGTACGTTTATTTATAAGGCGCCGCAAAGTGTCCGCAGCGCCGTACATAGCAAACAAAAAAAAACAAATTACAAGGTAACGTAAAGGGTGTGTTGAAAGATACAGTATAAATAGGGGTAAAGCTGGTAGAACTAAAATCAGCATAAGTTCAGAAGTAGGTGTCAAAATTGTCAAGGAGACTGATGAAGTAGAGGAAGTAGAGGAAGGGAAGAATGAAGGAAGGAAGGAAGGAAGGGAAGCATAGCACAACACCCCAGGCAGGGAAGAGGAACTGCACGGGTTTTGAAGATGAAGGGTGCTAGAATGATGACCTATATTAATTACTTGACCAACCGTAACGAGAACAAAAAATATGCAACATATTCAACAGAAATTGTGCCCAGTGCTACTTAGTATAAATTGGTAGTAGCTGTACCATCAACACAAGATGTGTGAAAGATTTAAGAGGGCTCAAGTTTTATAGATTGAGGATTACCACATGGTATTCCAAGGGATATATTTGAACATGAAACAAAGGTTATTAGTTCAAGGATATACTGCATCAAAACTGAGAATGTGTTTTGCAATCATTGTGCTGACTTAGAAAACTCATGACTAAGTAATATTATTATCAAACATCACAGAGACACGGATGACTGCAGGCAATGAGTGCTGTTGATTCCCTTTCCATGCCCCAGGGGGATGAGAGTGTATAACTCTCTGAGAATGTTCAAGAAAATAGCATACAGTATTCTATGGAACATTATTTTGATTTCGCGATGACCTGAAGTTCCTTCAAAAAACCATTAAGACAGCTGACACAACAGGACTTCTGTAAGCTCTATGGGATATGCATATCAGCTATATTGTGCACCCATTAGGATTATAGTTATGTGTGCTACAAGGATCCAGGGAATACAGTACTCTTCTATTAATATTACAGGAGCAACCTTCTTGTCTATGAAGAAATCCAAATAATAACTGATAATGTAGGTTTTTCCGACAGACCTATAGGACCACAGTATCAGGGTATTAAAATCATCATAGAAAATCTGGATATAAATATTCAAATGATTGTACTTCAAAGGATCAGTCTCCATATCACTACCTACCATTTCAAGGGGTAGGTTTAATCCTCTTATTTTTTGTCTCTGTGGGATAATAGTGGGTCTTAAATGCTAGCTACTAGCAATATCTTCCAACATTGGAGTAGGGTTTTCTTAGACTTTTCTTTACCCACTTCGCTATAATGCTAATCCATGAACTAAAGTCCACATACATATACAGAACATATTAGATGGGGAAGGCAGACTAGATGGAGTAGAAGTTCCTTATCTGCCATCAAATTCTATGTTTCTATATCTAAAATGAAGACAGAGAGTTCGCAGGACTGTTCCACTGGGTGACTTAATGATTTTTCTAAGAAAACTCATTATTGCGTCTCTGCATGTTGGCTAAACAATAGTAGTATCGACCAAGTGTTATATAACCAAAGGGTCATGAACCCTTGGTTCATGCCAAAAGGCTGGTTTCTTAGAACCACAGGTACAAGTGCACTTGGGGTCATGGCCTTGGCATTCACAGTGGAGGAATCGTGAGGCCAAACTTTTTGAACAAGGCCTTAGAGCACCATACTCTTGTAATCGTGGCAATACTTTTTTATTTAGCCTTGGGACTGGGCTATAAATTTATTAAATCTATTAGATACAATTCATTGGCACTATTACTGATCTAATTTTGTTACTGTTTTTGGGTCCCAGGAGGCACCATGCTTACAGAAAAGTGCTGCCAGAGTCTAAAAACATGTGTCCCACAAGATACTGTAATTTAGGGCTGAAGGTATGAGGGATGTCAGGAGTTCCAGGATTTGCCTAAGGGGTTTAGTGGCTCCAAAGGATGCGATGGAGATTCTCTCATTAGAGCTGCTCCTGGCAATAGAATCGCCAATCGCTGCTGTGTGTCATGTAACAGAAGTGGGCGCGTGCACGAGACGCTCACGTGCCCCGTTCTGACGGAGCCCGCTGCCAACCTCCCGTCCACTCTCATCTCACTCGCAGCGCCCACTCGCTCTACCCACAGGGCCAGTGCTACCACTAGGCAGCTTTAGGCAGCTGCCTAGGGCGCCGGCCGCTGGAGGGCGCCTTTGGTTCAGCCACAGCAGGTCTGACTATTTCTGTCTCCAGCCCGTACACCCGTTGGTAGCAGCAGCCACCCCCCCTCACTCCCGTCTGCCCTCACGCCTGTCAATAGAGGAAGCCGCCCGTTTGACGCCCGTCAGTATCAGCAGCCACCAGCCCTCATACCCATTAGTAGCAGCTGCCGTCCGCCCTCACTCCCGTCCACCCTCACGCCTGTCCATAGCAGAAGCCACCCGCGCGACCTCACAGCCGTCACCAGCATCAGCCGCCCGGCCGGATCTCTAATGACAGCTGCCTGTCACAGACGCCAGCGCTGCCGAGCTGTAACATGTAGCTTCAGCCTGCGCCACAGAGGGAAGAAGGAGGCGGGGACCCAGCAGGGGTGGACTGGAGGGAAATCCTACTTTCCCTAACTTGGCTGCCCAACTGCTGCTTACCTTTATGGAGGTTAGAAAAGCGGTTGGAGGGTTGGGGAGGGATGTACATTTTGGGAATTGATATAAGTATGGATGTAGTGTATGTGTGTATCTTGTGTATATATGTATGTGTGTATGTATGTATGTATGAGAGAGGCAGTATTTGGATGTATATATGTATGTACTGTATGTATGAAGGCAGTGTATGGGTGTCTATGTATATACGAGAGAGGAAGTGTATTAATCTATATATGAAAAGGGGAGGCAGAAGTTTTGCCTAGGGTGTCAAGAAACCTTGCACCGGCCCTGTCTACCCATCTACCTGAAGCAGAGACGGCCAGGGAATCTGCTCCCCGCTGCCATGCTGATGGGACGTGCGAGCGTGTGAGATGAAGCGCCTCTCCGCCAGCCTGCGCCAGCTCAGGGAATCTGGCTGAGAGGTACTCTATCTGTAAAGCATTTCTCTTATAGGTCCAAAGTCCCAAGCCTCAAGCACAGCCTTACAATGCTCTGGGTGATTAAGTGTATGCACCTAAGAGTTCAAATTAAAAAATGTAAATAAAAAATAAAAATTTCCTAAGGATATAATCTTTCAATCATTGGCTTTGTTGAAAAATGCTGATTTTAAAACTCTAGTTTGAAGTGTAAGTCAAGATAAACATATTTTTGGCTAATAACTTGCTAACCGCAAGATACAGTGTAACTTGTTCTACCTTGCTCCTTTCTCCCACTGTTGAGTACAAATGATTCATTGGATTTGAGTAAAGTAATTACAATCTCAGTTTGCTCGAGTTAAGAAGTTTAGATTTGGCACAATTTCAGTTTTTTACTGCTGTATACCAGTCTTCTTTAATCCAGCTTCTAGCTAATTACAAGCAGCCAGCAAGGTTATGA
Organism: Crinia signifera; assembly: GCF_055691185.1. Classification (NCBI taxonomy): domain Eukaryota; kingdom Metazoa; phylum Chordata; class Amphibia; order Anura; family Myobatrachidae; genus Crinia; species Crinia signifera. The sequence goes on along the minus strand of NC_139217.1, from coordinate 64,169,068 downwards.
ACCCAGTAAAATCTACTTTCACTAAGTACTGCACGGTAAGATGCATTGAAACAGCTGACAAAGCCATTCGATTCTGATGTAGAAGCCATCCACTGTGATTTCAACTGTTTCTGTTAAGCTAATACATTAGTAGTGTTTAATTCCATCATTTAAAGCAACATCTCCACTGCAGGGCTATTTTTCATACTGTATTATTACTAGGTATGTTATGTTATTGGATCATTATGATTATTCCAGTGAAACTGTTACTATTAGGTTTTATTGCTGAAACAAGAACAAAAATCTGCATGTCTCAGGGAGTATAATTAATAAGGGAAAGTGAAGGGCGATTCGCCTGCAGGGTTTTTTTTGCGCTTGATTTCCCAATCTCTTTTTTTCATAATACCTTGTAAAATGGGTGTGTTATAATGAAGGTCTGTCATTAGGAATTTGCTGTAAATCATTGCAAGATGTGCTTCTGTTTTATAGCTTTAATGACCTAATGATTATGTGAGGAAGGAGGATTCCCGTTTTTTTGGGCATGTTGTTTATATTAGGTTGCGGTCCGCATGTACAGTGGTTGTCTTGCTGAGCACAGGATTCTATGGTTGATGTTATAGAGTACAGATATGGCTGATGTTAAAGGGTACAGATATGGCTGATGTTATAGAGTACAGATATGGCTGATGTTATAGAGTACAGATATGGCTGATATGAACTTGCAAACCCTGGACTGGGAAGTAACGTTTATTTCTAAGAAAACTGTTCTGTTCTGCTGCTTCTTATTACTTAGAACAGCATAGTATTTAGTTCAGCATAGTATTTAGATAGGGATATTAATGATTGCTGTCATTTTGGTACCTGTTATATTTAATCAAAAGTGTAGCTTCGGGATCAATCCCTCAAAGCCACGTCCCCTTTAAACGATGTCACTCCCACTTTTCAGGTGAACCCAGCTCCCTATACCTATCTATTGGGAGGTATAATATCATACATTATTCTTTCCCAGTGTCCAGAGGACTTTTATGTTCACATTTGTGAATCCAGTGGTATTAATGTAATTAGCTAGGTTCTTAGGAATGGCGATGGTTCCTAAGTCGGTGGCACCGCCTCCTTGGGGTGAAGATATGAGGGTGGAATTTTAAATATTGTTACAATAATGGTTGCCATTTTGTCCTATTACCCTCTCTTCATTGAAGTGTTATGGGTCAGTTTATAGAACCAAGTGTGAAGTGAGCCTATTATCTAGGAGACATTGCCAGTGCCATGTGCTGGTCACATCTCAACCCCTGACCAACAGCAACCAGTGACCCACTGGTGGCAGAACCAGTGATGGCATTAAAGATGGCATGAAAGATATGAGGTCTCTGTTGCCAGTAACTATTGCATTGCCAACACATGCCTGTCTGGAGTATCTAAAAGATACTCTGATCAGCACTGTAACAGGACTCCTGGCTGTAGGGTGCTGTTTTATGAACCTTGCTTTCCAGATGCCATGATTTTGAGCTAAAAATGCTAGGATTTGAATAGTGGGTTTGAGGCCTTAATCCAGGGTCTGTGCCCTGACCTGGGCCTGTCTGCACTCTGCAAAACTGTTGTCTTCTTGGTGCAGGCTGTAGGGCTGTGTGAGCTGTTCTTCAATCTGGATGACATCTGGAGAAGGGTCAGTCAAATAAATGTGCTGAACATTCAGTATATGCCAAAAACGGCCGTGGATTGTTGCGATCCCGGCTGCAGATCGACAATCCACGGCCGTTTACGTGGACACGCCCCCACTTTTTGCTGATCGGATTTCCTGTCTGGCAAAACATAAATGGGCCTGGATCACGGCTGTCGGGAGGGATCAACAGCCGTGATCCGGGATTGAATACCCCCCTAAGACTACATTCAAAATGTTAGTATCTTCAATTAATCTAGATGGAGTTTATAACACACAGAATCTGTAATAACTAAAACTAGGATTTCTGTCCCCTCCTGCATGCATGTATAAGTGTCACATACAGCCACCAATGGTATGAGAGACTCCCTAGCCCCCTGCCCTCCATAGACTTGACTATAATGAGGAATAGCAGAAGGCGATATATACTTTAAGTTGTCTGCTGTCAAATGTTTCATACACAGCACTTAAAATCTGAAATAATTCAGAGATTTCCTCTTGCCTATCATTTGTTGTAGAATGAATGGATTGTTGACAATGGATGTGAATTGCAGATGGTAGAAATGTTACTTTTCTTGTGCTTGGTGGATGGATCATTGCATTCCTTCTAGTCAGAAGAAGAGAAGAGACCGTGACATTAAAATGGGGCTAAGATAATTTCATTGTGTTGTAAATGCTAGATAGAAAGCCAACAACATAACAGAATTTAATGTTGATTGTGCCATGCCTTGTTTCTACAGAGTGGATGTTTGAACACTAAATAATCATCAACATACCGCAGAAGAAGAAAAGATGGAATTTCTGAACATAAAACATCTCTGAGCCCATTCAAATGTTCTATGGCTTCTCGGCAGACATGTGCTGTTATATATACTTATCAAATGTGCAACTGGAGTTATACAGTATGCTGTATTCACAATACGCCTTGCATAGAAAGTGTGTGTTTGTGTAATTGCTAACAGAAGCGGAAAGAAGCCAAATTCATTTGTACATAAGAAAGCAATATTAATGGCTTACCAGGGTCAGTTGTAAATGCACTAATGATGGTGGTCTCCAGTGTGAGCATCTGTTTTCTAATGCCTTGATTTTTGGAGGAATTTTAAGAGAAGTGGGGTTTATGTGTACAATTGTGCTGCTCTGCCATTTTCCTGGTGATTTCTCTATTTCTCATATGCAAAAATGATGGTGGCATCATTGGCAGTGAAGGCGGCTACTACCTGTTTGTAATGAGGGGCTGCCACTTCCCTTTGGTGCCTTGAGACAAGTGGGGAGGAAACAACCAGGTCCCAGCACCTTCACAATCGATCAGGGTGATGCCGGAACCAGTGCACCAAACACAGGCTTCTATGGACTGCATCAGCTGCAGCCCATATAAGCTGGCTAGGGCTGCATAAAATTCAGGGAGGGGCTTCCTATTGGAAGTCCCAGGTGGAGAAAAAACCTCCCAGTGGGACTGTCTGTTGTGTCTGTAACTGATGCAAAGAACTTTCAATAGGAAATTACGGCAAGTCACAGTAAAAACAGTGCAGTCACTGATTGCTTCTAGCTCACTGACACTGAGCTGGTGTGGTTTTTTTTGTAACTAAGGTGGAGGGGCGCTGCAGTAAACTCAGCCACTGGAGATTGCAAGGGCTGCACATAGGTTTTGTCCGGCAGTATGTGAGTTGTAAGGACAACTTCAGGCCTGATATAAACAAGTCTCACACATATACAATCCATATACTGTAGATGATGGATCAGCATCATTTTACAGGCTTTATATTTTCTGCATTTGACCCCTTATATGGATTTTCACCTGTGATTATGATAGAACCTCTCTGGGCCTGTGCTAAAATTGTAGCCAAAGAAATTACAGTTGTATCTATTGTGAGGAATAAATGAGGAAACAACCACGATTCTCAAATAACGTGATGTCCGGAGCACGGCAGGCGATGTTAACTTCACGTTGACTTGATACAGAGCAGCTGTTTTAGGTCTTTCCATGAGAATAATTGCTCATAGTCTGAAGAGAAATGAATCCTAACTGAAGCCTTGATCCAGAGTTATTTAGGTAGTGTACAGTAATGTAATTATTCCCTGCAATGTGAAAAGGGAAAAGAGATTACATCTCTGTATAAACATAATGTAGACATGAACCCTGAAATTGTCAATTTATTTGAAAGACATGGGTCTTTATCTTGAATGCTGGGTAAGATAACACAACAGCAAGCATGCATGCATTCTTTCTAGCTGATGTCTTGTAAGGAAAAAAAGGCAAGTTTCTAGGTTAACACCTTTGCCTTTTGTATTATCTTTGTAGAGAATACTAAGCTCTGGGAGAGAGAACATAATAACAAATATACTGTATGTGAAGAATAAGGGCTGTAGGAACTGTTGGGCAAGGGAGTCAAATGTGCTGCAGGGAATGCGCCACTAGCAGTGAAATGTTCTTTGATTCTTTGTATGACATAGACAAAGCTTGTTGTGTCACAGATTATGTGTCTGTAGCCTTTTACTGGATCCTTGTTGTGAGAGAGTGCATGCAGGAGAGTAGGTTGTATAAAAAATACATTGGGGAATACAATTAGCTGTTGCGTTTACCCAGCGACTAATTACTGCACATTATTGGGATTTACCCCACGTGTTAATCATTGAGGTTGGACTTTTTCGTAGCCTCAGGAACCGGGAGAAAATGTCAGCAGGAAAAATTCACCATCTGGGCTGTGATGTGTGGTGAAACTCAATGATTCCTTTCCCCTGATTTACCACACAGGGGAAAGGATATTTAGTTAAATAGTTTTTCTCCTGAGTGGTATAGTAATTAGCTCTGCCGTGCTTATTGCCCCTTAGTGTGTTGTATAACCAAACACTTATATTATATTCACTACATAGGGCACTGAATGTATTTGGGATATGTTTTTGCATTATTTGGGTGCGCACATCCCGTTAGTAATGGTAGGTCAACATTGCACATTGGACACCTCTATGGGGTGCTAGAAGACATATGCCATGTGGGAGACCAAAAAGTGTCTGTATTTTAACCATTCCATTTTGTGGACATTGATGCTCAATGATATGCCCCTTATGGGTAAATATCTACAAATCTACAAAGAAAATCAGAAATCTTGGTTGTACAGGTCGGGTCTCCCTTATCCGTGTATTCCAAAATCCGAAATATTCCGAAAACTGGTTTTTCAGAATATTTTTTTTTTTTGCCCCCCAACCCTTTTTTTTCATACGTACCTCGTCCCCTGATGTCCAAGGCGGCCTCCGGGATCCTCTTCAGTGGCATCTCTGGTTCCAGTGGTGCATTGCGCAAGTGCACGGGTGCGCCGGTGATGACACCGTCGCGACCAAGCTCTTGTGCAATGCACCCCCTGGGACCGGGATGCCACTGAAGAGGATCCCAAAAGGCCTCTGTGGATGCTGGGGGACACTGTGGATGTTGGGGGACCATCGGGGCACCACCAGGGGTCCAAGTAAGTATGGAAAAAAAATATTCCAAAGCAGTCCCGAGCATTTTGGTTAAGGGACACTCAACCTGTACAAGGAAACTTGCTGTATACTGTCACTACGAAGATGGCTGCCATAGATAGTGTTGCATATGTGCACCACCATCTTGTTACTACAGTAGAGAGATCCTGTGATTTACCTGCTTTCACCGCTGTTCCACCTACACTTCACCTCTACTGCTTATACTGCATGTCCAGACATTGGCTGGTGACCTACTACAACTCCTCTATGCTACACGCTCTGCAAGTCTTTACTAGTGAATCACACTGAGTATGGCTGTACGTACTATCCCCAATAAACCTCATTAGTACACATTTGGATTTATCTGGATTTTTTCATTGGCTATCCACCACACATGACAGCCAATAAGATGGCATTTTGAGATCCGAGTATATCTGTATAAATCCAAACCCGCGCATCTCGAGTTTTTAAAAAATGTCCACTTTCTGATCCACATGTACATGAATTCCAGTCCATATATATATAACCGAATACCGCTTCTAGAAATAAGCAGGCCGGCTGTGATACATTGTAATTTCTTTGCACACATATTTGTATCTATCCATCTATTGACAGTCTCTAATTGAAGAATGAATAAACCTAATCCAATACAGTGGCAGATTTCGGCATAGTTTAAGAAGGCCTTATTTTTATAGAATGTTGAAAGGTATGAGGTCACTTACTAACAGTATTACTTCCGGATTGCCAGGCATTGAGAGATTGACTCTGCCTGTGTGCTTTTAGAAATATATCCCTTTTACTTAGTTCTAATACAGTCCGGTAGTAACAGGATGTGTCATATAGGTTTAACGTGCCTTTTAAGCATTAAGAAGTCTACAAGAAAGTAGTAGATTTTTATGTAGGTCATGGAATGCAAAGGTTAACTTACAAAATCTCTTTAACATATATATACTATTTTCCATACACTATGCAAGAGATACTAATACATGTAAATGACATCACTGAGCACTGCTTATACAGATATGCATTTGGCACTATAGATATAATAAGCATGGCAGAATATATATACACACACACAAACACACACACACACACACACACAAACACACACACACACACACACACACACACACACACACACACACACACACAGTGCTATTTCAGCAGGAACTCAGTTCCTGATCCTCTAAATAAATATGAAATCATCAGGATTTCCGAGTTCCTGATCCTGTTCTGGGCCAAAATGTACCTTCCATAAGATAAGTTTGATTTTTAAGTCACCTGTGAATGCCTAAGTTTCTAAATACAATATATACTGTAGATCTCTCTCTCTCTCTCTCTTTCTCTCTCTCTGTCTCTCTCTCTCTACCTTTAATTAATTGATCCTCCCCCAGATGCAGAGTTTCTGGACCTATTTTTCCAGAAAAATAGTACTGTTTATGTATGTATATGTGTATTTATTATTTATTTACAGTTTCTTATATAGCGCAGCATATTCCGTTGTGCTTTACAATTGGAGACAACATTGATTAAATAAACTGGGTACAAACAAATCAACATAGAGGTAGGAGGGCCCTGCTTGCAAACTTACAATCTAAAGGGATAATAGGAGGGATACATGCGGATAGAATTACATAGCATGGCAGTCCCACCAGATAGCAAGACAGTCCTCATGGGAGGCAATCAGATCATAGCTGCCTACCCCCCTGCATTCTGAAATATTAGCAATTTTAAAAGATTCCTCTGAGATGTAGCAGTACACACCAATGATTCTAGGTGCAACGTTCACAATCTCTTTTCACAATCTCTCCATACTGTATATGGAACTAAACAAGCCCTCTTGGAGGAGCATGACACGCCTCCTCAATGGGGCGCTTTGCATAATTATATTACCAACTATAATCTCCCTGAAACTAGTTTCCAAAAGTAGGCAAGTATGAATCAGATATAAATGCTACTGGAGGTAATGTGGGTGTTCCTGAATATGATAGGCTTGCCAGAAGCGGTGAGTTTTCAGGTGTACGCTTGAAAGTTTGGAGGCTAGAGGAGAGTCTTAGTGTGCGTGGAAGGGCATTCCATAGGGTGGGTGCTGCTCGACAAAAATCCCGCAAGTGTAAGTGGGAGCGAGTAATGAGTGTGGATTAGAAACGCAGATCTTGTGCAGAGTGGAGAGGTCGGGTGGGTATATATTTTGAGATAAGCAAAGTGATATAAGTCGGTGTAGTCAGAGGGACACCCGCAATGTGTGTTGAGCGATTGTGATGAAACGCGTTGCTAAGTTAAATAGCCGGGTTGCCCCATGTGTACGGGCAATAAGGGAGATTGCTACTATTTCAGGGAGTCTCCCTGACAATCAGGGTGAGTTGGCAATTATTGCTATGATGGCGTGCATAATGTTTACCTCCCAAACTTTGCATCATCATTTGATTTTTTTTTGTTTTGTTTTTAAACGTAATATTCAAGAATAAGAAAAGCTCAAGGAAAATTAGTAATTTGCATTCACTGTCCATGTCAGTTTGAGTTAATTAAAGATCTGAAATAAATTAAAATATCTCAGTGCTCAGTTATAGCACTCCGGGTCTTTTTCAACAGGAAATGTGTTTGCATGAATCTCTACAAAGAACTGACTCTTACTGGTTGAAAGCTACATTCTGTCTAACCGCTGCACAATCCAAAACCTTTTTCTTTCCTTTTTTTGCTATCTAAGGAAGCTTGAAGACATTCTTTGCAAGCCTCGAGGGTGCTTTTGGGTGGATCTTGCCTTACATAAGTAGTGATCTGTATCAGCAGTTCTGGAAACATCTACATTTATGTGGAGCTGAATAAGCATGGTGTCACCTTAATTATTATTGTCCAGATGACCTTTTTATGTTTCTGACTTGCAGCTGTGTCAGAAGCTACCCAGATTATTCTTTGAATTGCTTTGTGTTTTAAAGTGTCCCAACTATGCAATTTAAATTCAAAAGAGAGAAAACATGTAGGAACATTACGTATAACTATATGTGACATTAGTATAATGCAGGGGTGGGGAACCTCAGGCCCTGGGGCCGTATGCGGCCCCCGTAGCTGGTTTGAGTGGCCCTCCCACCATTTGCCAGGAGTTAAGTACAGGGGAATTCTCGCAAGAAGTTGGTAGTTCTTGCGAGAGTCCTCTTAATTAACAGCAGCCGGAGACTGTCAGTCCTATTCAGTGGCAGCCGCCAGAACGTGAAACGGCTGCAGCAGGACAATTTGTAAGAGAAATTTTTACATATGGCCCCCGAAGGATTTTTTTCCCCATACAAACGGCCCTTGGCACAAAAAAGGTTCCTCACCCCTGGTATAATGGAACGGACGGTTACGGCAAAGCCAGTCAGTTCCATCAGGTCAGTGCTAAACAGACAGACTAGAAGGACCCTCTTCACTTTATGTTGCCTACGTAGCTCTCGGCTTAATACAATTTGTTTTGAAATGTATGAAAAGCATAATTTGTTTAATGGTTGACTCCTTCCTTTCTTGTGTTGAACTTGTTCCTTTTCTGCTGCTGGTCTCTAGATGTCTTATTTGAATCTGATTTAACATTTCTAAGGCTATAAATTGAGCCCAATACTGTGTTGATGGCACCAAGGATCTGTAAGTTAAATACTTCTGGGCGTATTTTATTGTTATTATTGTTATAAAGTACAAACCTTTTTATATACACCATCTGTCATTCTCTCTCTCTCTCTCTGTATTTATTTTTTTGCCTATAGGCCCCCATACATTACCGCGATTTGGTAATGTGCGTATCGTACCTGAGTTGGAGATCGGACCAGCATGCAGATCTGACCTCTGACCTCGGTCCCTCCTCCCGGTGGTGGGGAACAGGGGTCACGTGCGATCCATCACATATGAAAGGACCACATGTGATGTATTATACATGCGACCCTGCTGCTCGGGAGGGTCCTGGTTTGCTCACTGGGGATCGTCTGGCCATACACTGCTCCGAGAGATCGCAGTAGTGTATGGCCAGCTTAAGGCGTTCATTAGGAAGCCACTTGCCCTGCCCATTTTTCCATAACGTCACTGCGGTTCCATTCCATGCTAATTACACTGCACAGTGGAATTGCTCTGCGGATGCTATCAAATTGTATCATCTCCAAGCGCGATGAATTGGCCTCTCCCTATAGACTTAACAGGATTTAGGTTGGGCAATCCTGGTTGCCCATTAAAAGAATGTAGAAAATAAATATGCCCGACATTATTATTATTATTATTATTATTATTATTATTAATCCTAGTAGCAAAAGGCTTCCTAAAATGTCCCTGGTTGTCTAACGCTGACTTAGTAGAGTGGGTTCTACGGGTCTAGTCAGGGCCGGAGTAAGGCTTCTCAGCACCCTAGGCAAAACTTCAACTTACAACCCTCCCCTCCGCATACAGACACCAATACCCACTTTCCAACCCCTTAAGGCATATTTTCCTAATATTCCGGAATGGCATGGAGGCTCCCAAAAATCAAGTGGTCCTCCCAGCCCCCAGGAAAAGTGGGCAAGTCCCCTGCTTTCCTTGGAGGCCTCCTTTTGCCACCCACAACAGAGTACAAGGAGGAGGGGGCAGCAAAGTAGTGAAGTATGCGTGAGGTCGAGAAGTTCCAGAGCAGCCGTCTGCATTAAGTACAACAAGGATCCTCATGGACATCCTTCATTTTTTGATAGGCAGACTTGGTGGCACCCCCCAGGTCCTAGCGCCCTAGGCAGCTGCCTAAAGCTGCCTAATGGTAGAGCCGGCCCTGGGTCTAGTCATGGCTTAGTGGGTAAGAGCACTGATTGGGAATAAAAAAGGACTTCAAGCTATTCTATTTTTTACTCCTTTGCACCTTATTGTAGACGCCATAAACAAAATGAAAAGCTGAGTAGCTCATACGGGTATGGATCATTGATTAGACAGACATTAGGTCTAAAAGCATTAGGTCAACCACTGAAGGTCGACATGCATGAAGGTCGATATGACTGATGGTCGACATGCATGGAGGTCGACAGGACTGATGGTCAACATGGATTAGGTAGACATAAGCATTAGGTCGACATGGGGAAGGTCAATAGTCAAAAGGTCAATATGGGGTTTCTCACCATTTTTTTTGTCCAGAATGTCGACATGGACACTAAAAAAGTGCACCGCGTACCCTTGCATGGCTTAATGCACTCATTATGCTTTGGGGACGGTGTCTCACTATGCTCTGCACACTATTTTATTCTCCCACCACGCCCTAGTGGATGGTAGGGCATGAAATACCGCCTGTCGGCAAATGACGGCTAAAAAAAGTGAAAAAAAACACATTTTGACAGTCAACCTTTCCTATGTCGACCTAATGCTTGTGTTGACTTAATGTCCCCATCAACATAACCCTTGTTGAGCTTCATACATTTGGACCTTCATGCATGTCAACCTTCAGTGGTCGACCTAATGCTTGTCTACCAAGTGACCGTATCACGCTCATACACTGTTTATTAAAAAGACCAAGTACAACATTACTGTGTTTTAAATAACAATACATTCATATTATTTTTATTATAAATAATATTCATTGAAAAAAAACAATTGAAAAGATCATATTAATTCATAGACATCACAAAAAGCTTTTATTTTTAATACAAATAAATAAACACATAATAAGTCTAATAAAATAATAGACTCATTGGGTGCTGCCTTTTGGTTCCTGTAAAGGAAACATATATCTGCCTCATTCAAAGAATCTTTTGTACCGATTCCATTTGTACAGCTAATGTACTGACCCGCGCTACAATAGCAAACACTTCCCCTGACACAATGGAGACATCCTCAAATCTCACTGTTACTTGAAAGATACAGCTTGATTTGTGTGATATTGATTTTTTTTCTTTTTTATAAGCATTGGCTCGCATTGTACATTTTTGGCTTGAATTGTAAATTGTCTAACTGATTTAATCTTTAATTTTTAACCGAATGTAACTGGAGAGTATTTTCTGTTTGGCGTCCATGCCGTTTTCAGATACCAAAGGAATATTTGATGTTGCTGGGAATTTGTCCAATCTGCTTTTTGCTTGCTGTTCACTGTACGAATATGTTGACTCAACTAATGACGAAGTGTCTGGTTTCTTGGACATTTAATACTTCAGTCAGGAATTTGCTTCCATGTTCTACTACATAGAAATTGCGTCCAAACCTATTACGAATCATTTTTTCTATTGTAACTTCATATTATAATTTTTTTTAGGATAAATCAATCTTCGGAAATCAAATATCAAAAATCAAATATCGAACCTAGGAAACAGTAATTTGTTTATTTTTGGACCCTTCGAATGTATTACTAGGCAAAAAGTACTCGAGTATTTGTGGCTATTGTTCTTCCTGCTTAGTGAATTCATTCCGCAAACAGTCAAATAATAAAAGGGAAAGCTAACAAGGCTGTGGCATATGGAAACAATAGAGATTAACAGATGAGCAGACGGCGTATGTGGACATAGCCAAGCCTTCTTTAATGATTTATTTAGTAAGGTCCTTTAATGTCCTACAAGGCCTTTCCTAGACAAACATATGTGCGTCAGTGTTATGAAACAGCGAGTACTGATTATTTATGGCATGAGAAAGTGTTTATTTCTTCGTTTAATTTGCAGCAGCCATCTTGCATAAATTTCTACTAGTGTGATGTGTAATTAGCATGTGGCGGCAAAAGAATGAATAGCTATTAGCTGAGCCTGTAATTACTGTAATGATGAATCACCAATGTACGGCAGATACTTCGCCTTGTACAAGTTTAGCTATGTAAAGTTTATTATGCAGCTGAAGCACGTTTCCCATACAGAAGCAGAGCAGAAATAAAAATTTTCAGACACCTTCACTAATAAGTTCCTATTTAGGAGGGCACCTGCCATGGGTGTAACTAGATATTTGTGGGCCCACTGGCGTAACTAGGGCTCCGCGGCCCTAGCAGTGGCAGGGGGGAGCAGGCGCCATGGGGGTGCAGGTTCCCAGCGCTGTAACCTGCGGGCCGAGTGTGTTATAGCTACACACAGCCGGGAGACATAGAGGCAAAAGCCTATCCTAGACCAGTGGCGTCACTAGGGGGAGCTCCCACCTGAAGCCTCAGTGCTGGGACACAGTGCAGGCAGCAGCTGTGCGGGAGCTCCTGCAGCGCCTCGTAGGGGACCGGCTGCTGAGTTTCTGGTGTTTGGGGCGATGCGGAGCTTGACACTTGCTGAGCTCCGTGAGAAGCAAAGTGTCAGTGAGGGGCAGCAGCAGGGTGGAGAGCAATTTGTAGAGATACCACTGTGTAGGCCCCAAAGCAGAAGTTTGTACATATTTTACTTGGATAGGGAAAATGTGCCCCATTCAGTGTGGGCCTCATAGCTGCTGCACATCTTGCACCAATGGTAGTTATGCCATTGCTTGTTATCCATATGTCTATCTATCTGTCTGTCTGTCTGTCTGTGTCTGTCTTTCTGTCTATCTATCTCTCCCTGCCTGTCCTTTCTTATAGTGATAATGTGATGCAAATAAAAGATGGCTTTGTGCAATTACTACTGTCTATTATGTGATAAACTGTAGTTCGAGAAGTTAAAATTTTGTTTGATTTAATAGTGCAGAACATTCCTCCCACTCTGATTTCCTTAGTGTTTTAAGTGATCCACTTTAAATCATTTATCTGTTATGTACAATTCATACTTGCCTACTTTTGAAAAAGCATTTCAGAGAGATTGTGAAAGCATCATCTATACAATTAGGCATCTACCAAAATGTCTGAACAGTGCAGGCTAAGCATGGGAAAACAAGTAGTGAAATACGCAGTCAACAGCAGGATATGAGCGGTTGTACTGTAATAGAAAACTTTTGAATTTAACAATGAAAGAATTAATTGGCTACTTATACTAGAGAAAGAAGATGGTATTTCCTGTTCCCTGGGAATGTACCGTACTATTTGGAAATTTGTTGGAGTGGTTTGTTTACTGCAACTAAGTATAGCAATAGAAAATATATTGCAATTTTCTTTTTCTTTTTTTTTTCTTATATTATACCTGCATTAGTAAATGTCACTGCGACCTCTAGAATGAAAGGAGATGGAACAGGCTGGTAATAATATCAAAAGTAAAAAAAGAAATGTCTTTAAAAGAAGAAAAATACAAAATGAATTTGTCTGAAAATTGTTCATTCACTGTATTGAAGGTTTCCCCCTTTTATATATATATATATATATATATATATATATATATATATATATATATATATATATATATATATATATATATATATATAGCACACGTTTGGCCGGCACTCCTTGGCCGCTCCACATAACTTGCCCGGTGCCTTCCATAGAATCCCCGTCAATGCGGCGGATACAACATATGCAAGCAATGATGGCGGCACTCTCAGACGAAATGAAAACACAACAAGACTGTCTGTGTGTCCAACGTTTCAGTGCTATGCACTTTTATCGAGAACAGTGTAACAGTGTTACACTGTTCTTGATAAAAGTGCATAGCACTGAAACGTTGGACACACAGACAGTCTTGTTGTGTTTTCATTTCGTCTGAGAGTGCCGCCATCATTGCTTGCATATATATATATATATATATATATATATATGCATGTGGTGACGGCGGCACTTAAAGTAAATGAAGAGACAGGAGACCTGATAACTTCCTACGTTTCGAGACCTTGCGGTCCCTTTATCAAGGTGCAGAGAACAACAATATATATATATATATATATATAAAAGGGGGAAACCTGCACTCTCACCCAATCTTACAGCAATGGGGTGCTCAACTAGGATGCATGCAATGACAAGCACCAAATGTAGTCCGGTAACCACACACCAGAAGGTGGGTGGTGATGGAGCACTCTCCAGTTTCTTAAATAGACATAAAGAGTTAATCGTAGTATTCCAACAATAAGTAATTTATTGGCAATGTGGTGTTAATCTCCATAAATGCTCCCTGTGCGCAATCTTCCACCTCACAGGACACAGTCATGCACATACTTTATATTTCAGGTCTAGCCATCAGAGTCTTGATGACCCCTCTTGATGAAGGTGCTATCAGCACCGAAACGGCTGTCGAGGAGACGAGTCATGTATCTAACATGTATCTGCCTGTTGGGTGTCTGAAAATTTGCCTAATGTGCTCTATTTATGATGTGAGCTTGGGCTAATAAATGTGCAATATTTAAAAGTTGTGGATTTCTCAAAGTCTGGTGCGGGTCTTCCTGGATATATATATATATATACATATACGGGTGGTGTAGATAACTTGATATAGCCGCGACGGTGCCCTCGCAGCCTCAGGTGAAGCACGATACAGCAGGATTGGTGCGGCACTCGTCTTAAAATAATCGGTGACAAAACAGTGTATTTCAATGATTGAAAGACACTGCATTGTCACCCATTTATCTTAAGATGAGTGCCGCACCAGTCCTGCTGTATATATATATATATATATATATATATATATATATACATATATATATATATATATATATATATATATATATATATATATTAGCAAATAATGCATTGGCACTCAAGAGACATCCAAGTATTGAATAAAACAATAACAGTGCTTTAATCCATCTATCCCCTTCATCAGGATACAGTGCCATTGACAACATACACTGTATCGTATTGGTTCATTGTCACTGGCACTGTATCTTGATAAAGGGTACATCGTTCCTGAAACATTGATAGATGGATTAAAGGGGGCTTCTGCCAGATCATCAGACTAAGAACTGGGGGGTATCTACCAGCCCTTTCATACCTCAAACCTTGTAGATATGCATATCCCCTTCTTATCACCACCATGAATGCTCCATCTTGACAGCTAATGGTGTTGACCCCAGTAGGGTGTAATAACCCCCAAAAAACATCAGAAGTTAGTGGCTCTAGATCTAATAGAACAAGGTAACCATATTACTGGTAGATTTTCATTCCCAATGGAAGCCAAGAAAAAATGACCGGGGGTAGGGGAATTTCAGAAAAAAGAGGGTTCCTACACAATCACATAAACTACTAACAACCCCCCACCCCTAATTCCCTAAGCCGCCTCACAGGAAAACTGACTATCAATCAAAAATACGCAAACTCCCTGTTCCTATTGCTATTGTCAAAAGTCACTGAAGATGTCCCCATGCGGCAAATGTATTAAGCCTGGTGAAGATATAAACTGGAGATAAATTGGAAGGAGATAAGGCACCAGCCAATCAACTCTCAACTGTCATATTTCAAACACAGCTGATTGGCTGCTGCTTTATCTCCTTCCACTTTATCTCAACTTTATCTCCAGTTTATCTCTGTGCCAGGCTTAATACATCTGCCACTATGTCAGGTGGTTTACTAGTTCTTCAGGCATGTTAAAAGCTTCCAGAACATAGACATATGGAAACATTTCATAATATTTAAAAAGAGAAGAAATGATAACAGCTAAAGCATTCTTTATATGTTACTTTGAACCAATGGGGTTAAAAACACAAAAAAATAAATGTGTCATTCTGGGCCAGGTATAATATACTTGACACACTGGGTAGGTAAGTCTATGGTAGCAATATCAAGCTTGGGGAAACATGTCTCTATATGAAAGATGGAGGATGACAAAGTGAAACAGTAGGATTGCTGGCCCGTGCAGTCCATCGTTCAAACCAAGTATATGATAACCAAAGCTTGGTCAGATCAATAGCAAGTGTTGGAAGTCACTAGAGTAAGAAAGGCAGTCCTGTTCTGATAAAGGATCTGTATTTGTGATATGAGTCCAGAGGGATCTAAATCCATTCACATTATTGATCCCTACAGCTTTTTATTAGATTAACATTGAACATTTTTTTCACTTTAAATAAATACTTTGAAGGCAAACATTGGAATGCACGACAAAAGTATAAAACATTTAAGCAGATTTTGTATATGTTTTTAATAAATACAATAAATCATTTAGACAGCGTTTACTTAAGGGTATTTAGGTAATATGTTTATCACTGGCATATGTCAGTGCAATGTGCTGTAGGCACTGTTAGCATTAACATTATATTTTTCACTTGATGATAAACTACGGTCATTTCAATTAAATGTTATAAGAACATCATCTTTAAAACTTTATAATAACACTTTAAATATTGTTAAAATAAACTGTGGTCTTGCAGCAGTGTAGCAGTAGTCTGGCCACTGCTTCATGGTTCTGTCTCTCTGCAGTCACAAGAAACCCTTGTTTGACGTTATAGATTAGTCTTGCCTGAACACGCTGCCATAGAACGGCGATAGGCTGCAAGGCAGAAATATGAGCTTATATAGGAAGATATTTCTGGGATGTCACATCAGTAATATATCACTTAAAACATCTAACCTAAACAGATCTCGAAAAATGTATCTAAAAAGTACTTGTTTTTAATAATAACTACATGACTCTCATTCTCTATATCCTGTTGTGTTTGCTTACCTATTCTCATTGAGATGTAATACTGTCCGAGTTCACGGAGGGGCGGATGCTTGTCCAATTTGGACATTTGTTTTAAAGCAGCAGTCAACCACGCCTTGTAAATGATTGCCGCTTTAAAAAATGTCAGAGTTCGGCTGGCATTCCGAACCTCTGGCGGACTCGAAGAGTATTACATCCACCTAATGGCCATCAGTAGAAGATCAGTGCCATATTTGGACTACACTATGCAGTAGTATTTGTAAATAAAATAACAATATCTTCTAAAAATAACATATCATCTAAAAATAGTGGTATTTATCGCTGAAATAAAATAAAACATCAGGATTTGCCCATGATGATCCACAAATGGGCTCTGAAGAAATTAGCTCTATACAGATGGAGCTGCTGTAGTCTTTGCAGGGGCTGGAGAAAGTATCGCCAGCCCCCGCCAGCGGCCAGCTCCCGCCAATGGCCATGCACGCACAAGACACTTGCACGCCCGTGACAACGGAGTTGCCCGCTGCCGTCCACCACTTCCCCTGCCTCCCCCGGCGGTCCCCATCACTGCCCCGACCCCCCTTAACCCTGCCCGTCTCCCCGAAGCGGAGATGGGCAGGGAGACGCTGCCCAACCGCCGTGATACTGGGACGCATGTGCGCGTGAGACACACGCACGTCCCAGTCCTCGCCAGAGGGGAGGATCTTGCAGGTGCCGGCAAAGGATTACAGCGGCTCCATCTGTATTTTCAAGAGCTCAAAGTTCCTGGGGGCATCCACTTTGACCTCTGGTGCATTTATGGATGAGGCTAGGTATCCCATATATACACGTGGTCACAATACCAGTTCCTTGTGGTGCTCTATTTATATATTATCTTGGGGAAATGCGTTGAGCTAATTTTAATCTGCAAATTTTGCAGCGCTGCATGTCAACCAGAATAAGGTTCTATATATGGAGACCTAAATTAGGAAGAACATATCTGTAGGTAAAATAAATATCAGCACATGTCTATTGCTACTGTTTCAGCTAGAAGGCCCGATTCAGTGACGTACACTGATGTATTTGAGGTTGCAATCCCATACACAGCTAATGTGTGAAAATGGATTAAGGAACCCCCAAGGCCTTGCAAATATCAGCACCTTTGTACAAACAGGCAGCGGTGGTCACATATCCTCCGATATGAGGACATCCGAGTAACCCTATGCTCAATCAGAATGGCCGCATGTCCAAAGCGGTAGATGTATGAAGGAATGATAAGAGAGGAAAAGTGAGCCAGAGGAGAAGTGGCCTATGGCAACCAATCAGCACTGAAGTTACATCTATAATTTGCATAATATAAAATTACACAGAGCAGCTGATTGGTTGCCAGGGGCCACTTCTCCTCTGGCTCACTTCTGGAATTAGTTTTCATACTTATGACTTCATTAGAAAAAAATGGATAAAATCAAATTACTGTACATTTTACAGGTTTTAAAATTGACTAAGATTGGAGTTCTTTTTCAAATGTGATGTTGCTATGGGCAACCAATCAGATACTATCTATTATCTAATAGAAGGTTCTAAATAAAGGAGTAAATTCTGATTGGTTGACCACAGCAACATCTCATTTGAAATATAAACTAATACATTAGCGAATTTCCTCCTTTGTGTCTCAGACGTACTGTTCTTCTTCCCAAGATGAATTAGTCAATATGATCAAAATACAATAATGATAGAGACCAGGGATTGCTGCTTTTATTAACATCTATACTATGGCCCTAATTCTGGTTCACTCGCAAAGGCAAATTGCTTCTCAAATGGACAAAACCATGTGGACTGCAGGTGGGGCAGAGGTAACTTGTGTAGAGAGAATTCGATTTGGGTGGGGTTTTACTTCAAAGTGAGATCTACTGTATACTGCAGTGTAAAAATAAAGCAGGCAGTATTTTCCCTACACAAAATAAATCACTCAAATGTAACTGTCTGCACATGTTACATCTGCCCTCCCCCCCTGCAGTGCACATGGTTTTGTCCATTTGAGAAGGAATTTTCCTTTGTGAGTGAACCAGAATAAGGGCCTATATGTACAGTATAACAAATGTAATAATTAATGCTATATTCTCTGCTATAGCTGCTACATTCTAAAAGTTTTTGTTATAGAGACAACTGAATAAAAAATATATACAGCTGATATCCAGGTATGATATATAGTCATCATGGTATTTTTCTCACTTGTATTATACTATCGCTAGAACTTCTGCGTCTATACTGAAGAACGCCTAGGGTAAAAATTGGGCAATTTAGGGCAAAAAGTGAATAAAATCCTTTTTTTAACAATCATGGTAGAACTAGAGAAGATTGGCACAATTCAGCAGAAATACCTCAATCTGGAGCTATTAGTACACGTTATACCTTTTACATCCATAATATGTTTTTTTTTTTTTACGGACAGTTGCATGGAGGTTACATTTCCTCAGAATACAATTTGAGCCACTACAAGAAAACTTATGCTACACATATCGCTTTGATTTAAAGGTGCACCAGAACTATTATTAAACAATTTGTGCCTGATAAAAATTAGATAATGATATTTACGTGTTTGTGTGGTGACCTAACTTGTGGGTGGTGAGCTCAGGTGCAAAAATATAATTTGGGCCCCCCTCCTCCACCCCAACTCAAGTTCACAAAATGCAACACGGCATACGGTGACAGGGAGAGGCAGGGGTAGGCTGAATGTAACAGGGAAAAACTGTGACAGGAAGAGGGTGACAGAGGCAGCAGTGGGTCCCTTATAACCCTTTCACACCAGCCAAAATTCCTGGGTTGGCCCCGTGACTAGCACTGGTGGTGTGAATGCTACTGACCTGGGTGGCGAGCAGCGGGGTCCAGGCAGTGGCGACTGGCAGCTTGTAGTGCTATTTGCCGAGCGGTGGGGAAAGAAGCGCTACTGAATTTGCAAACATATTTCAAAAGACTGGCCAGACGCTCTCAGCCAATCAGCTTCTGGCCAATCTTTTGAAAATGTTTTCAAATTCAGTAGTGCTTCCCGCCCCACCGCCTGGCAAATTGTGCTACAAGCTCCCAGCCTCCGCTGCCCGTATCTCCACTACCTGGATGTGCTGCTGCACATAGGTGCCCTCTCAGGTGCTGTCTCTCCCCCCTTACACCAGAAAATGCAGGGACTAGGCTGGTGTAAAAGGGGCCAACCCGGGAATGTCCCTACTTGATCCCTGAACTGTATTCCCATGTAAGTCCCTGCATTTTCTAGTGTGAAAGGGGTATTAGTCCTCAGGGGCTACAGTGCACTACAGCTGCTGCAACAATGGTAGTTCTGTCTCTGTTCGCACACAAACACAAGTCATTAACTGAGATTAAGATGTTATCATGTTGCCTCCTCCACGGTGACCAAAGCCAGGTCCTGCAGTGGGACATTAACCTGCAGCACTCAGCTCCTGTCACTGAGAAGGAGGCAGCAGTGCTGGAAGAGTCTCCAGGGGGCAGTCTGCACGCCACCAGTATAATATAATATGCCCCCATACACAAAACCACACCCTCTTTTTGACTGTGCATCCCTTCAGCATGTGCAGGGGGATTGTTAGCCACACCAGGTGTCATTCATCCCATTTAACCACTGCATATGCCTCTTGAAAGCATTGAACTGGTCACACACAAATACATGTGTTTTTGTTGAGATTTTAAAATATTGATATTTAAATTGCACAATCACACATCCCCGTGAGACTGTACTACAGATATGCAAGGCAGTTGTGTAATTTCACATCCCATGCCAAATACTTCTATAATCATATTAGATTGTGAAAATATTCCCTCTGCGGAAATGAATCACGCAAACCGCCTGAGCACAGGCACACCAGCAGTGTTATATTACTGTACTAGCAGTATCTGCATGTCAATTTACTGACTGTGGACCACTATAGATTTTCAACTGGTAAGAGACTGATTAATGTCATGTGTGTTAAAGCAGTTTACCCCATACAAGATATATGAAGGTATTCCATTTTCATTCTGTTATGCTTGAAATTGCTTTTAATAATTTACAGTTCTTTAGGTGTCATGTTATTACCATATCAACGCGGGGGGAGGGGGGAGGGTTTGGGGGGGTGGAGCAAAAGTCTATTTATTAGCTTCCTAATACAAATAACACCTAAATAGTATCAAATTACAGTGGTCTTTAATCATCATAATCTGGTTGTTAAATTCATCTAGAAGAGGCCGTCAGATCCATGTGCAAACTATAATGCTTTAGAATTACTTTGCAGGGAAAAGGTGGAGGTTGAAGTAGTTCCACCATACCATTACAGGTGGCGGAACTCAGTTCCACCCTGTACCCCACTACTTTAACCTCTGCACATCCCCCATAGAATTTGATGACAGACAGGAACCACTTTGTTCATCTTGGCCCTTATTCTGGTCTGTGCGGCCGGAGCCGCATACGTTGCTCCGGCCGCACAAACCAATCCCCGCCTCCAATACGGATCGCCACGGCCGTCCGTACGCGGACGGCTGGCGATCCGCATGAAAATGGTGGGGCGTACGCCTCCACCATGGTGGGAGCTGCCCCCTGCATTCGATGGTCGGCGACCATCGAAGGCAGGGCCGCACGCTCCAGCAGCTCCCGCAAGCTTAGACCACACGGACAATCGTCCGTGTGAAAGCTTGTATGGGGGCTGAGAGCTGACATCCGGCGATGTCAGCTTTCCGCCCCCATCACTGGCGTCATAGCCTCATTACCATGCATACGCCCCGCGTTTGCATGGGAACGCCCATGAAACGCTGGGCGTATTCATAGGTAAATGAGGCTATTAAGCCCCTCACGCCCCTATACGCCCCCTTTGCGGCGTATAAAATTTTTGTGCGGCGATTTCCCCTGCACATGCGCAGAGTGACCTCTGCGCATGTGCAGAGCGAAAACATCGGCGGTACGGCCGCACGCGGGCCGTACCGCCCACATCAGAATAAGGGCCATTATCTCAGGGTCCCGGAAAGGACGGCAACCCTCCCGCATTGTCCTGCAGGGGGGGGGGGGGTGTCTGTGGGGAATTCCGTAGGTCAAATGACGCAATCGCGTCACTTAAACCCCGCTTCCTGCAGTGTGATGCATAAAATACCGGCATTGCATGGGGGGGCATGGTTAAAACATCACAATTACTCTAGCCACGCCCTTAAACTGCTCGTCATGGCTGTGGATCCGCCCCTTTTTTCACCCAGCTTAGGGCAGCCAGAAAGTCGACAACCATGTCTTATCTACATTTGTTGTTGTTACTATTTGCTTTTTTCCCCGCTCTTTAAATATTGGAACATTTAAATCTTCCACCCCTCCACCCAATAAAGAAAGTCCTTCGTCTTCTGGCAACTGCTGCAATTTCAAACACACCTGATGAACATTCACCTTAACTTGCGGAGTATTTATACAATCTTTCTATAATTAACCACAACAAATGCAGCACACTTGCACTAATCTAAATATGTATCAGGTCAGCGGAGAATACTCAGTTATTTTCTGCTCACTGTCAGTAGGAAGTAGCAAGGTTGCCTCAAGTGGTTGCAGGAAAAGACTTATAATAATGCCCATCAGTCGAATATTGGGTCTTGTTTCCCCATTAAACATTAAGTGACAAACATAGAAGGCCCTATGAGGATACATGCAAATAAACAAGCTACAAAATCCCATAGCTGTATAAATAGTTCTGCAAGAAATGTCGGAGAAATGATGTTCCCATAAATAAGAAAAATAAAAAACAAAAACATTTTACTATTCTCTATCAACAAGTCAGAATGTTCTAGGGCATCTCCGATAACAATGTCTTGGCACATCATGCCTTACATCTACTTTTTTTTCTAATTTTAGGGATTGTAACTCCTTAACTCATTAAAACTATTTCAGCTTTTGCTGTTGTCGTATCTGCTGTTTAATATCAAATTCTCAGGATTTATTGTATTTCTCTTCCTGGCTCAAGAGTAATCCTGCAGTATGTAATGTTTTATCCTGAGATTTAGGTTTAAATCTTTTATAGTTTTTTTTTCACGCATCAACTCCAGAAGATTCTGTCAGTATTTGCTTCTTTATCTGAAGTCATGGAGAAGTTTTTGATTTTTTTTCTCCGTTATTTTGTCTTAGTACCTTCACAAGTGCAAATTGCAATTAAAGAATAGATTCAATAATTATCAACCCTACATATTAAGGCTGACGCTGCTCCTCACCTCTATGGGAGGAATTTAGATTTTTTGCATGCTGTCGGCCACTAGATGCCGCCAAAAGGAGCAATTCAAGTGCTACTCTGTTTGAGCGTGCATAGCGCTGACATTACTGTTGTTGTTCCATCATATAATGGTTTGGTAACTAGTAAAATAAATATATATGCAAAATGTATTTATTAAATAAGTATTTTTTTATTTATATTATAGTAAATGCACACTTGTGTTACTAATAGCACAAATATCAAATGTACATTAAATACAAACCCTACTGTATCTTAAAAAAGCCTATACATCCTACGAATGGGTGTGGTATATGGTCCCGACAGTCGGGATCCCGACAGTCATTAGCCCAACGCCACGATCCCAACTCGCCGGACTCAGACAGCATGGCGAGCACAACAAAGCCCCTTGCGGGCTCGGTGGCTCGCCACCTATTCTATTCTCCTTGTATGGGGGTCGTGGACCCCCATGAGAGAGAATAGCCGGTGGCCGTCGGGAACCCGTCTGATGGTGTTTTAACAGTCGGGATCCTGATGTCAGGTAAATGACTGTCGGGACCCCGTCCAGCACCCCC
Organism: Crinia signifera; assembly: GCF_055691185.1. Lineage (NCBI taxonomy): Eukaryota > Metazoa > Chordata > Amphibia > Anura > Myobatrachidae > Crinia > Crinia signifera. The sequence goes on along the minus strand of NC_139217.1, from coordinate 64,145,820 downwards.
TACAAATAGCCCAAAAAAAGTTTTAATTTCTAGTGTTGTCTGTCTGATACTAATGTTGTGCTTTGCAATGAACTGATTTATTGGTCACTGTGACAAATGATTTTTCTGTAGCCAGGGGTTAAAGTTGGTGGGAATGTGGTGGAACTGTAGTGATGAGGTGAAACTACTGTAGTTCAACCTCCACCTTGGCCATGTACAGTCATTCCAACAGAAAATCATTATATTTTGCAGGGGAATGCCAACCCCCCCCCCCCCCCCACTGGCTCTGGCTTTTCCTAATGGGGGAGGGGGGTAATTAGGTGGCAAAGGTAAATGAGTTCCCCCACCTCTCCAGGACCACTTTAAGCCATGTCTGTAGCCACATTTGCTGAATGGCTCAGTGTATTCGGGATTTGTGTAGCAGTTTATTCTAACTCACCATCTTGAGAAGTCTTGGTCCTAGAGTTTAAAGAAGTGGAAGAGAGAGGTGTGCGGAATGGGGGTGGAGTCCTGCAAATTACGTCTTAGAACCACCTCCTGTGACATCTTGCTTGTATTCCTGGCTTTGTAAGTCAGTTGGCTAGACCAGAGGGATGCAGGTCATTTGCTCACTTTGCTGCAAACAAGTTACTGTTCCTGTGACCGTTATAATGTCTCCTCAGTCTATAAAGGAGTGGGAACTGAATAAATCAAATTGATTAAAATGCTATATTAAACCCCCTCTGTTACATACGGTATACAAAGATTTGCATTATATTATTGTTATGGCAGATAACAAAGAGAGAACAAAGTAGTCTAAAGATACAAGTTCTGAGCAGTAGTGGTAAAATACCAACGACCTAGCCATTGGGTCGACAATGGCTAGGTCAACAATCGAAAGGTCGACATGGGGCCTTCACTTTTTTTTTACACCTGAATGTCGACATGGTCAACATGGACACTGTATCGATGCTCTGCGTTCCATCACGTGGCCCGCTGTGCCCGCCATGCTTTGGGCATGGTGCCTAGCTACGCTTGGCATACTATTCTATTCTCCGTCCAAGCCGTAGTGGATGGTCAGGCATGAAATATTGCCTGTCGGCACATGTCGAGTAAAAAAAAAATGGGAAAAACCCATGTCAACCTTTTTTACACTCGACCTAGCCATTATCAACCTTGTGTGGACCTTCCACCCATGTCGACCTAAAGCATGTCAACCTATTCCAGGTGTCAACCTAAGCCATGTCGACTTTCAGTGATCGACTCAATGCATGTTGACCTTAGGTGTGTCGAACTAACGACTGTATACCATCCTCAGTCCTTCCTTTGAAAGGAACAATGGGGCAGATGTATTAAGCCTTAACAAGAGATAAATGCAAGGGTGATAAGGAGAGATAAACATCCAGCCAATCACCTGCTTACTGCCATGTTACAGCCTGTGTTTGAAAAAAGTCAGTAAGGAGCTGATTGGATTTCACTTCAGCTGAAATCCCTGGCAGGTAAAGGGTTAATATCTTCTACACCTGATTAGCAAATTAATTAACTTTATCGCCGTGGGAATGTGCCAGACTTTTTTTCCTTCCTCCTTTATTTGCTAAACCGGCATGCCATGGTTAATCCCAGGAATTTGCGCTGATCATATTAATAACAAAGGGGTTATAGCACACGACAAAGAATCCACAGTGGAACCTTCCAACCTATAAAGTTTGTTTCCTAGCTGTGAAATGTCAGTTTGAACACCAGGAGTTGCCTCATGGATAATAGAATAATTGGGGATTGTGAGGGAAGCGGTGGTATCGCGGTGTTTTGGCATATGGCGGCTGATGTAAGATGCAGGTGCAGTTAATCACATACCGGGCCTATTATGTGCAAGCTGCACAGGTGTATAATTTAGTTCCTGGAAGGCTTCATGTCAGTGAATTATACGAACAATACTTCAGCGATATGAGACATGCTCCAAGAATGCCGCCAGTCATTCACTTAAAAAGTGAATGCATTTTCCATGTAATGAGAGCAATTTTTTGTCTAATAGGTTGCTCGATTTGTTTGTGCATATTCTATTGCAAAATATGCAGCGGGTAATAAATGTTCTATCATGGAAATGACAGTTATACGACAACGAGACTGATAGAGCCCAAAAGTGTGTTTGCTGAAAGTGATAATAAATTTCTAATATGTATTTGGTGTCAGTGCTTTCCCGTATAACTCTGACAGGGCTTCTCTCCAACAGGTAATGGGATTTCAGGGCTTTGTAATAGCTTTAATATGCTTTTTGGAAATGCATTTAATATGTTACAGCAAGGCATTGTGGTTAAATTACACATCACCCAGATTTGTAGGAACGTCACCCCGATTACTGAAACTTATCGTCCTGTTTTAGAAGTTGATAATATAAAAACCTAAAAGATTTAATCATTTCATTGTAACCTATTTCGTGACCCACGGTTGTCACCTCCTGCGTGTCTTTGTATAACCAGGATTAAAACAATCTTAAGTACAGCATACCTCTCAACTGTGCTGATTACAGCAGGACAGTCCTGGCTGCATACCTCTATGCTGAATACAGCAGGACAGTCCCGGCAGCATACTTCTGTGCCGATTACAGCAGGACAGTCCTGACTGCATACCTCTATGCTGAATACAGCAGGACAGTCCCGGCAGCATACTTCCCAACTGTGCCGATTACAGCAGGACAGTCCTGGCTGCATACCTCTCAACTGTGCTGATTACAGCAGGACAGCCACGGCTGCATACCTCTATGCCGAATACAGCAGGACAGTCCTGGCTGCATACCTCTATGCCGAATACAGCAGGACAGTCCCGGCAGCATACTTCCCAAGTGTGCCATTTACAGCAGGAAAGTCCCGGCTGCATACCTCCTAACTGTCCTGATTACAGCAGGACAATCCCGGCAGTATACCTCCCAACTGTGCCGATTACAGCAGGACAGTCCTGGCTGCATACCTCCCAACTATTCCGATTACAGCAGGACAGTCCTGGCTGCATACCTCCCAACTATTCCGATTACAGCAGGTCAGTTCTGGCTGCATACCTCTGTGCCGATTACAGCAGCACAGTCCTGGCTGCATACCTCTGTGCCCATTACAGTAGGACAGTCCTGGCTACATACCTCTGTATCAATTACAGCAGGACAGTCCTGGCTGCATACCTCTGTGCCGATTGCAGCAGGACAGTCCCGGCAGCATACTTCCCAAGTGTGCCAATTACAGCAGGAAAGTCCCGGCTGCATACCTCTGTGCCGATTACAGCAGGACAGTCCAGGCAGCATACTTCCCAAGTGTGCAAATTACAGCAGGAAAGTCCCGGCTGCATACCTCTGTGCCGATTACAGCAGGACAGTCCCGGCTGCATACCTCCTAACTGTCCTGATTACAGCAGGACAATCCCGGCAGCATACCTCCCAACTGTCCCGATTACAGCAGGACAGTCACGATTGCATACCTCCCAACTGTCCCGATTACAGCAGGTCAGTCCCGGCTGCATACTTACCAACTGTGCCGATTACAGCAGGACAGTCCTGGCTGCATACCTCCCAACTGTCCCGATTACAACAGGACAGTCCCGGCTGTACACCTCCCAACTGTGCCGATTACAGGAGGACAGTCCTGGCAGGCAGGGGGAGCAGTTGGGGGGAGCAATACATTACTGCTGATCAGAGCAGATAGTGATTGCTGAAAAGATGCTGTGCGCATGTGCAGATGGAGTAGCCGGACGCTGCTTGAGTGCTGGGCCAAACGACTGTGGCAGCTGGCCACACCCCCTCCGAAGACTGGCCGCTCCTCTAAACTTTGTCCCCTATCACTGCATAACCCAGGGGGCTCTTCATGCCCCCAGTACCTTAAACATTGGCGACGTATGCAAACCATCTGGGAATTACAGCCAAATGTTTACTATCATTTGTGATGTTCAGTGTTACTTTTGAAATGCAAAATTAAGATAACGACCACTAAAACCACGCATTAGTAAATGTAATTCTAAGGTAGGGGATAATGTCCGCAGTATTCTTGTTACACCACTGTCATTCCAAATTCATATTGTGTTACTGTTACCAGCTGAATCCAACCAAAACAAGTGTTTTCACATTGAAACCCGTCATTTCTATGTGAAAGTGTTGGCGTGAGAGTGCGGTGTTTGTGTGGTCTGTATTACGGAAGACACTCAATGGTGTTTAGTATCTGAGTCATTTCCACAGAGCTTTTGACAACTCAGCGGGGCTCCCAGTGACAGATATTAGGCGACATGCAGAGCTTACTGTGGCCAATAATTATTCCTGCTGAGAGATGCTTTAATTGGAAATATATTATCCCTTTATGTGTTATTCACATAGCTGTGTGTTCTGGAATGACAAAAAAGCAAAATCCTGCATAAAAAAGGCCGTTTAAGTAACTATAGCTGCAGCATTTCTGCAATGAAAGAACGGATCTTTACGTTGTAGGACAGGAAACGCTTACAAAATATAATGCCGCTGATCAAAACTATTATCAGAAGCAAGTGATTCACGGTTTCCTTTGGCACACAGCTGACATACAGTCAGTCAACACTAAGACCTGTCAATGCAGAGCGTTATGCCAGATGTTGAGGAAACTTGTTTTGTGTGAATATTCAGTCATTAGAGATATTCAGTTCTTGTATCAAGAAGCCAAGTCCTGTGCGTCTAACTAAGAGACAAGTTCTACGTTCTTCAATTCTTTTTTTTTATTTTTTTTTGCAATATTCTTTTTTGTTTTGCCATGAACTTCTCTTTTGCATTCTAATTTGTTTATTATTTGGAACTTTTTTTTACGCCAATATCAATATCAAAAATCCCCTGCAGAATTCCCTATCTCAACAAATACTACCTATAAAATGTAAGACCTCAGATAAATGTTAGTTTATTTAAGAGCAAGATCATTAAACATGCTTCCCAACATATTGGGAGTTGTGTTGTGAGTCAAGGTATTTCATCCTTGGGTATCGTACTTGGTTACATTTAAAATCTCCTCTTCTAGAGAAGCCCAGCGAGGAGATGCATCTTGCTACTGTGGGACACATGGTTGGGCAAATCACTAGGCCCCACCCCCAAAGTACTGTGATTTGTGGGTCCGCAGATAGGGGCAGGGCTAAATTATGTGAATTTGTGTCAGTTGGAGCCACTCCCTCCATCTCGGCTTTTCAAATCCTTGCATCATTTTCTCATCCTGCCCTTTTCATTAGAAAGCAAGAGGGATGTGGGAGATATAAGTCCAGTCTCTAGTGGGTGCAGGGGACTGTCCTGAGATTCAGGAGTCTCCTGGCACTTGCGGAAGAGAAGACAAATGTGATAGGTACCACAATTATGTGGTCCACTGATAATCATGTTATCAATGCACCTAACCTGCCAACTTTGCTGTTGATTGGGGAGGCTGATCTAGGGCCAGATGCATCAAGCTTCAAAAAGTGATAAAGTGGAGAATAATAAACAACCAGTCCATCAGCTCCTACCTGTCATTTATTTTTCAAACCCAGCCTGTAGCATGACAGGTAGGAGCTGATTGGCTGGTTGTTTATCACTATTTTATCGTTTTTTGAAGCTTGAAGCATCTGCCCCCTTGTTTCTCTGAGGGAACAGATGTACCAGATGTACTAAGCTTGAAAAGTGATCAAATGGAGAGGGATAAAGTACCTGGAAATTAGCTTCTATATGCCACACAATGACTGTGACCTTTTTCCTGGTTCACTCACAAAGGCAAATTCCTTCTCAAATGGACAAAACCATGTGCAGAGAGAGTTAGATTTGGGAGGGGTTTTACTTCAAAGTGAGATCTATATTGCAGTGTAAATATAATGTAGCCAGTATTTCCCCTGCGCAGAAACAAAATAACTCACCCAAATCTAATTATCTCTGCATGTTACATCTGCCCCACCTGCAGTGCACATGGTTTTGTCCATTTGAGAAGGAATTTGCCTTTGCAAGTGAACCAGAATAGGGGCCTGGGTTTGGTAGTTTATCGCTCTCCATTGTATCACTTTTAAAGCTTAGTACATTTTACCCTGAGTCTTTAAAGCCTTTCAAATGCAGGTTCTAACAGTCCCCCCAAAAATACATGTGTGTGTGTGTATATATGTATATATATGTGTGTGTGTATATATATATATATATATATATATATATATATATATATATATATATTATAAGCACAGAAACCTGTTCAAGCATATTTTCTTACACTTGTTTGTACTTGCATCAGCATTAATGCTTTGTTACGTATAATGGCATTCTAGGATAGTGCTGATAATTACATAGTGCAATATATTGAGAATATGCCGTTGACGCTGTGTTATAAACAAACGCAATGTGAAAGGTTTTAATTAGCATTGTTTTTCAATAGCTCTGTTCCCAAGCTCTAATCCTGTAGAATTGGTTATTTAAAGATATAAAACTGCTGCCTCAAGGACCCTGGAGAAATTGTATAATCTCAAGCAGGTGATTTCACTTACAGAATGTAGAGATGTCCTAAATTCACGTAGATGCTGTATGTTCTGGCTTTACATCTGGAGCCATTTAAAGGAGCGGTTCCTGCAGAGGTTATAAAACCTTAAATACAGTACATTCTATTGGCTCACACAATAAAGAAATACAGTATATAAAAAAAAAAAAAACCTGTGTAGCAATCCATAAATGTGCAGTTAGTGATTAGAATTGTTCCCAATACTGCCATCTGGTGAAAGTATTGATAACACATTGCACAGGTAAAGCAGTAGTAAGTAAAAAAAATTTTTTTTTTCAAGAAAAGCTGCAAAACACTTTTTATGGATTTTGTTTCACTTGCCTGACGCAGGTGAAACAGAATCCCCAATAAGCTGCAGCCCCCTTCGGGCTAATAAAATAGCCCCCCCCCCCCCCGGGGATATCATTTGTTGACAAATCTTTTACCCTTGAAGGGCATTAGTTGTCTTTGTACCACAACATGCACCCTTTGTGGCCTGGACTCATTCCAGAGTCAACCTTTACGGCTTGCAGCCCTATGGTGCTGTGAACACTAGTGAAATGGCAAGTACAGTATTTTAGCTGCACTTACTCAAAGGCATGAGAGGAGTGCACATAATGGAATCAACCATGTTGGATGGTGGGGCAGATGTAACATCTGCAGAGCAATTAAAAATGGGTTACACACTATGCGATATGTCCTTGGATCCAGCGAATTGGACTAAAGTTAGGTGTAAATATAAACTATCCAGCATTTATGGACTATATGCAAAGCAGCCAGTATCTGGGTTAGTACTCTCTCTCTGTGTCAGACTTAAGGCCCCCATACATCGAGGCGATTTAGTCCGATTTCGGGCGATTGCGACCAATCGGACCAAATCGCCTCTCCCTGACATGCCGTCGGGTCCGATGCGCGGTCTCATGCGCATCGGACTCAACCAGGTGTTCGGACCGGCAGGCCGTCCGACCACCCGTTCCTCCAGGCAGCGAGACGGGCGGTAAGCAGGGAGGCATGCGATCCATCACAGGGATCGCATGCGTCCCTGTCACCGGGAAGGTCCCAGCGGCTCGCACGGTACCGGGTGTTGTACACTGCTGCGAGACATCGCAGGCAGTTTATGGGCACCTTTAGGTCCAATTTGTTGTAATTTGTAGCACAAGAGACTCCCACAACATACTAGGGGTGAAATTTACTAAGATGTGAAATACACTTCACAGGTCATGTTGCTATGGGCAACCAATCATAATCTACTTCTCATTTATTTACCACCCTCTAGAAGATATTAGACGGGATGTGATTGGTTGCCCATACCAACATGACCTGTGAAGTGTATTTCACATCTTAGTAAATTTCGCCCTAGGGGTGGATAGATGTGCCAAATGGTTCCTATCTGCCGGCACTTTCAATTTTTCTATACTGGATACATAGGGGGTATTTAGTTTCCTTGTAATGTGTGACTGGATAGCACCATGATGTTCTGCTTTGTAAATGACTGCCCATTACAAGCATGGCCAAACTATGGCCCTCCAATTACAAGTCCCATCATGCCTTGCCACAGTTATGCTATCAGGGAATGCTAAAACTATGGTAAGGCATGCTGGGATGTGTAGTTTCACAACAGCTGGAGGGCCACAGTTTGGCCGTGCCTGGCCTATCTTATGATACAACCTTCCCTAACTTTCCTGCTCAACCCTATGGGGAACAAGGAAGTGTAACAAAGTTCCTGAAACGCCCAACTGTTCCGGATGCCTATTAACTTCATTGTGCGGAACGCAATTGCCCTTTGTTCTCTTTATTCAGTAAGTTCTGTAAAACTAACGTGAATAACTAAACATCCCAATAATTCATAAATATGTCTCCCAAGGTCTTATTTAGTTGATTTGACAATGGAAGTGAACTGAGCATTCTGTTCAATAAGACGAGAAATGTATACCGCATTTTCTAGACCTCTCTTGATATATAATATTCGGGTTTTGGAAATCCGATCCACTGGTTAAAGCATAAAATGAATGGTGTAATGCTATATTTAAGCAATGTCATTGCAATTTGAAAGCATTATGGATGGCTTTGCACACTGCAATGTTTCCACATAAAGTTCTATTAATCACTTCATTAACCTTTTGGCCCAGGGTAACCAGTTAATCTGACTGAATGTCATATGAGCCAGAATCCAAATAGCCTTTGTCATCAGCAAGAAAGTATATAGAAGGCAGTTAATGGTGGAATAACATACGGTCATGTCACTCTGGCTTTCGTATTGTTGCAACCCGATAGCCAGCTTCCCCCTTGCCCCTCAGAGAGGATCCGCAACGCAAAAACATTCCGTGTCGCATACTACATAATAAGCTCTTAGGATTCTTTTCTGCCCATGCCATGCAATATGTAGTGATATTATTTTTAGAATATATGAATATATTTATAAACACTACTGTAAATAATATCAGTATAATGTATGAGATATATTAATGCTTTAGTATTAGCAGCATTATTATATCGTAGGCCTTGAGTCCTAAAGGAAAAAAAATGATATATAAATCAATTCATAATAATAATAATAATAATAATTATTATTATTATAATTATTATTAATAATTTTATGTTTTTTTTTTATTTCATTACACTTGCTCTACATTGTGTTCTTGGATATACGCAGTGGCGGTTTTTACCCCAGGACTGCTCTGGTTTCACTGTGACTGGCAGGGACTTTCTATTGGAAGTCCGAGCTGCCAGTCTCTCAATGCAGTCCCATTTGGAGGGGTTCCCTTCCTCCGGGATGCCACTCTTTGCGCAGCTGCGGGGCAGTCCCAAAAACGGGTTCTGCACATGCGCAGTGTTGCGGACGATACTGCGCATGCACCAGACCCGGGACCCTGAATATGCCTCCGGGGGACTGCTGCAAAAGCAGCCCATAGAGGCCGGGGCCAGCACATGCGCAGTATGTAAGAAGCTACTGCGCATACACTGCCCCCGTGCTGAGGAGCAGCGGCTGAGACCAGGATTTGCGGTGGCAGCAGAGGGGTCCACGAGCACAGCAGTGGCGGCAGCAGGAGGGGGGGGGGGTGCATTGTGCAACCCCCCTCCTCCACAGAGGTAAGAGCCCAATAACTATAACCTAAGCTATTCTCTGTAATATGAAAATAAATACCATCCGCATGTATCAATATACCCCCGACAGTGGCAGAAGCCCCCGAAAGGAGCTCGTCCTTATGATATGTTGAGAGTCAAGTGACCACAACAGTTCATGTGTGGCAGATTATGCTAAATGTGGCCCAAAAGCTGCATAGGCTAGTGCCACCTGAGGCTTCGCATTGCGGAGCTTGGTAAATATGACTGGTAGGTGTTTATGAGGGCTGTGGATTCTGTCCGGAATGGAGGATCCACAGCAGATATGAAGATATGTATTGTGATACAGTACCTCCATGGTACATTTGGAGACATTATTAATATTTGCTGGTGTTCCCCAAAAATGGTTGATTTAGGGGAATATCCTTCAAACATTATTCTATTAATAGCCCTCTCACATATGATTAAAAACATACAGTACATATTTTATTTTTGATAAATAGCGCAAATCCATCCACTATAATTGTTATTATTATTTGACCTTGCTTCAACACGTGTCCATGGCACCAAATAGGAAAATTACATTTATATATATATAGATACATAAATTTGTGTCTATACTCATACATAAATATATATACGTATGTACAAAGAAATAAACAATTTAACATAATAAGGGTGAAAGAGACAGAACACAAAGAGAAAGCAAACGGCTACAAATAAGAGACAGGAAACGTAGCATCCATTGACCAAGTGCTCAGGGAAGGGCAGTCCCAAAGAAGCAGAGTTGGTACTGTAATTGTGAGAACCAATAAGGTGAAGGGCCCTGCATGTGAGAGTTTACATTCTACTGGTTCACCAGAGCACATCGTACTAATCTATATATAACACACAACTCACAGCTGCTGTTTGAGGATCTCTCACAAAAACATTGGCACTGGAAGGGTTAATAAAAATGTTTGCTTGGCAATTTGCACACCTATTTTTTCCAAATACCCATGGCACTCAAAGGGTTAACGTACATAAACCATAGACATCAGATTCACATTACAGTTTCCAGATTGCCCAATGATGGTTGGTAACATTTAAATGCATAAGGAGATCATTTCGACTTCCTAGGATTTAATATTGCACTTCTTACCTGTACCTCCATGAAGCAGGAACAGGAACAGTGACCTTCACTGCTCCTCACCCTGTACCGAGGTAAGCTTCCCCTCTCATTGCACCAGATCTAGTCGGCAAAATAAAATTGAGAGAGGCTAAGCGAAAAGAGTAATTTGACTTTCTTCTATGAATCGCTGTCTTCATACTAATGTGTGGGGAAGCAATTCTGGAGAATTCTAATGGGGTCTACACATGGGGAGATGCGGATGAGTGTTCTGAGCAATGCTAGATCGCTCTAAGCGCTCCAGCAAGATCGCTCAGCACACAGCAATGTGCCAGCGATATGAGCTGAGCAATCTGTCAGGGCCAGAGTTTTCTGCCTGGAGATTATGGGGGGTATTCAATTTGAGGGTCACGGCAGTCAAGCTTGCTTGACCGCCGTGACCCAGTCCCGTTCTTGGTCAGATCGACAGAGAACATGCAGGCGGGATTCAATGTCCCGCCTGCAGTGGGATGAGAAGGGGCGTGGCCATGAGCTGCGGCCGGGAGGAGGCGAACTGCAGCCGAAAGCTCGACACTTCCTGGCCATTCTCAACAGAACGAGCCCATCTGCTTGTGAAGTTGGGCTCGTTCTGCCGAGATACCCTGCTCAATGCTGTCGGGGAAGACAGCATTCAATAGGGCCCGGCGGGCATCTCCCTGATTGAATACCCCCCTAAGAGATTAATATCCAGCATGCTGGATATTAATTTCTGGGCAATAGTGACAAACGAGTCGTGCATCACTGTCGCCCCTACACACACAGCGATGAAGGGGCATTTACTAAGCGATCTAGTGAGATCACTTAGAAAATGCCCAGGAATTGCCACATGTGCATTACGCTTCTCCATATATAACCTCTTCTTGATTATGACAAAACAGTCCTGTTTTCTCGATGCTTTGTGAAACCAAATTTTACACTGCTGCATAAATAGCGACCCCTGAATCGGTGATTCTATAGAGTATGCCACAGACTGACAGCTCCCGGTAGAGCGACCTGGAAGGGATCTATGTACAGATCAGGTACTCTAGCAGTTAAAGGTTTTGAATGACTACGACAACACGGCATGAATTTGATTTACAAGTTTAAACACAAGTTGTGCCATCAGACTACCCACTAGAGGATTGAAACTTCCAGAAAGCTGCCGGTAAGACCATGTAAAACCTGGTCTCCCTGGTACAGCAATAACAATGAGGGCATCTGGTGAATGCACATTCTAGCAATCACAAATTGTTTGCTGTTTGGATTAGATAAGCTTTTGTAATTTTCCTGTCAATATTAGTCATTTTTCAATGTTGAAATAGAGTTTTAACAGTGTATAAAAGCTCAGTATTTGCCTGATGCTACATGGATGATTTATTAAACAAAGAAAACGACAATTATCCAGACAATTGCAGCACACAATCTTCTGTCTTCTTCGCATCTATGTACTAATCTTACTTCTACATAAAATTTTATATCATGGGGGAAATCTCAAGGTTTTTTTTTTTTATGCAAGGATATGAGGTGCAGGTTCGAGTAAATGTAATAAAGCTTTTAAAATTGAAAAGAGGTGATGTTGACCATAGCAATCAATTAGATTCTGTCTATGATTTCTCTGTTGCATCCTAGAAAATAATAGATATAATCTGATTGGTTGATATTGGAAATGTTGCCTCTTTACTTTTTTTTAAGCTTTAGTAAATTTACCCCATTCAGTCTCCCATATCTAAAATGTTTGGAACCAGAACAGCATCAACCTCTACCTCAGTGGTTCCCAAACTGTGTGCCGTGGCTCCCTGGGGTGCCTCGGGACACATGCAGGGGTGCCACGGGTTGGTGGTCCAGGACCAACTCAAATTATTAATGGTTAATTATTTATGAGCAAAACCAGTGCTGGTGGCTGCCAATCATAGAATGTGTACAAACAGAAGCAAATCCTGCCCTTTACCACATAACTGCCGCTAAGAATCGCATATAAACCCAATCTAATTAATTCTTTTTGGACCTAGGGGTGCCATGAAAAAAATTCTGATTCTCTAGGGTGCCGTGAATCAAAAAAGATTGTGAACCCCTGCTCTACCTCTTTAAAGGAGTTTTGCTGCCGCTGCCCTTGCTGGCTGGAGGGGAGGAGAGCCCTGTCCAGCCTGGTTACAGCACCTGCACAATGGATCTGACAGGAAACTGTGCATAGCCGGAGGTGGGGAATGCAAATGTATACAATACTGGCTTCTATAGATTGCATTGGTTGCAGTTGGATATAGCAAGTTGATGCAATATCATATACAGTATATATATATATATGGTGTCCATTTGTGTGTCTCCAAAACACTGCCATCTGTTGGCAGCGACTGAAACTACATCTCTTTCTATCTCACACGTGCACAAACACAGAGGCAATCACAAGGTAGCAGACTAGCTTTTGAAGCATTAGCTTTGAGCGGGCTTACTAGTTTCACATAATTTTGTAAATGTAACCAAGTTTGTGTACATTGAACCATAAGAAACTAAAGGTGTCATTAACTCAGTTGTGCTTAAAAAAAACCTTTATTTTAGAATATTCCGTTTTTCAGATTTTGTTTGGGACATGGGAGACAAAACCTATATACTAATATAACACATCTGATAAACTAAAATGTTGTACATCACCAGAGATTGACCATTTCACAGCCTCAATCTCACAGAACTATCCCCAGGCCCCCCTCAGTTGATAAGACACTCAGTTTTGCCTCTGCGAGTCATTTTTCCAAGACCTAACACCCTAGAGATTTCTGACAGAATCCGCTGCTTAGTGCTCAAAATAAATGGATAACCAAATCTGACAAGACGGTGCAGCCACCATCCAATCAGTGCTACTTATTCATTTGCAGACAATGGTGGATTAATTCAGAGTTCTCCAGCAACCACTTAGGAAATTAAAGTATATCGTTGGCTGCCGTAATCTCCCGTAAATCAAGGATAAGAAGCAGCATATGTAGACATTTAAAATCAATATATTTGAAATCCAGTCTAATGTGAAAAAAAATAAACAAGTGGTTATACAAATCCCATATTATTTTTTTTTTTTTTTAAAAGATGTAAATGTGTATTTGGTGTAATAATTGTTTTGTATCTGTATTTAACATATTTGTTAAAAAGTTGATTTAAAGTACAAAATTGCTGGTGGCTTTTTAAAGTCATCCTGCAGAAACTTCTGCAGCTTTTTTTTTTTAATAAGAACTCATAATTGTATTAATTTATTATTGAAATATGGCTTTTCATCTTAAATTTAAGTCGTATTTTATTTTTTCAAATAGCATTGTATTTAAAAAAAAAAGAAGAAGGATTAATTCAGGCATCTGGTATTTACATCTCGTGTACAACAAAAGTCGGAGAAAATTGAATATAGGAGTGTTTTTCTTTTTCTTGAAAGCTGCTTATAAAATAAATATAATAGTGGCTATTCTCTTTCTAAAAGCATATCTAGCAGTAGATTATAGCCTTGATTCAAAAACAATTTACAGTATTAGGCAAATTTGTCCAACTGCCAAGAAAAAATATCTTCCCTGATTGGTTTCACCTTGGTCCAACAACCATCTGTCAAATCTCTCATGTTCTGTCATCTGCTTGGAACAATTTCGTATTTTTCTTTAAGAAATTATAGCAAAAGGAAATGATCCCAGTCCTATCAATTTGTCCTCATTGTTAAAAGTCTCAATTCCCTTGATTACTATGTTTCCCTCTAGAGAAACCTCTCTGACTGTAATGTAGATAGATAAGTTTTTTTCTCTATTTAAGTTTTTTTTTTTTAAATATTTGAAACTGGGCCAATTAAAATGAATATTAGGACTAGTGGTACAGTAACTATTTGCTGGCAAATTAACAATACATACATTTGGAGTCAGATTTAACTTTGGAGTCAGATTCCATCTTACAAACTCATTTCATTTAAATAGTAAATGTACATTATAAATGTGTAAGGCTTTCCCATCTTCGCAATGTGTGAGCCTTAATGGCTTCTACCTGACATACAGATGGAGCAGCTCTCATTAGAGCCACCATCGAATCGAATCACCAACCGGCAGCTGCAGCCAGCAGCCGGAAGGGGATGCGCACTATGGAACTCTCTATCGCCCTCCCCTGCCTCCCGCCGCTCCCCCGTCTTGCCCATAGCCCCACGCTACCCCCTTAACCCTGCATGTCTCTCTGAAGAGGAGATGGGGCAGGTTACCGAGTTACTAGGGCGCGTGACCGTGTGAGACGCTCGTGTGTCCCCGTCATATGGAGCGCCTCTCTGCCGGTGGTCACCAGCTAAAGGAAACTGGCTGAGAGGTACTCCCATCTGAGGACTGCCCATTGGCATAAATATGGGCGCTGGGAGAGATTGTTCTTGAATAAATTGCAAGGTGCAAGGGGTTGTCAGGATGGAGCCACAATTGGGGTATGGAGAAGGATAGCAAAGAAGGGGCAGAACTGAGCGGGGAGCAGACACTGTTGTGATCCAGAAACAACAAATATTATTCACTAGGAATAATCAGGCGCTTAAACAGAGACTGTATCCCCAAGGAAGCAGCTGTTCAAATGTGGGGGTAGTCACTCCCCACTTGCAATAAGAAGAAAAAAGACAAGCGCAAGGCGAGTCGAGCAGCGCTGTGAATGAATGACAATGCCGGATGATTGGAATTGTAACAGTTTTACTCAATAAAATGACATGAATTGACATAAAATATCAATAATACAATAAATAATACAAAAATGAATGAGGGGGGGAAATAAAAGTAAATTGGAATGAATGCTTTTAAAATCAATAGCCAGGCCTTGATGGATAGGTGTGATATGGGTAATGGAAAGTTATTACTGGTGGGGAGAGGGTAAGTGCACGTTACCAGATGATGAGTTTCAATCCTTTCTGAGTTTTAACAAGATTGGTGTCCTCACAATATATACGGTTTGAGAGTTGCCGCTGGAGGAAAAAGGATGTAATGACGCTCACTAGATTATTCATTCCTCCAATTGGGGTGAGCAGATGGTTGTTTGCATCACCGGAGGGGTCCTCGGAGCGATGTGCCCAAATGATGGCACTGGGTAGAGGTATTGAGAAGGCTTCCGTGCACAGTTAAAGACTCACTGGTGCAGGTGGAAAAGGGCATCCATAGTGGTCACCTGAAATCTGCTGTGCACAGTGTCCGCCAATAATCAGGAACGGAATGTTGGGTAATAGAAAGGACAATGTCCACACCACAAAGATGGTCCGCACACACTATCCAAGGCTTGGTACTGTCACCTAACGCATTTCACTGCGTCCTGCAGCTTTATCAAAGGTCTCCTTTGATAAAGCTGCAGGACGCAGTGAAATGCGTTAGATGACAGTACCAAGCCTTGGATAGTGTGTGCGGACCATCTTTGTGGTGTGGACATTGTCCTTTCTATTACCCAACATTCCGTTCCTGATTATTGGCGGCCACTGTGCACAGCAGATTTCAGGTGACCACTATGGATGCCCTTCTCCACCTGCACCAGTGAGTCTTTAACTGTGCACGGAAGCCTTCTCAATACCTCTACCCAGTGCCATCATTTGGGCACATCGCTCCGAGGACCCCTCCGGTGATACAAACAACCATCTGCTCACCCCAATTGGAGGACTGAATAATCTAGTGAGCGTCATTACATCCTTTTTCCTCCAGCGGCAACTCTCAAACCGTATATATCGTGAGGACACCAATCTTGTCAAAACTCAGAAAGGATTGAAACTCATCATCTGGTAACGTGCACTTACCCTCTCCCCACAGGAATAACTTTCCATTACCCATATCACACCTATCCATCAAGGCCTGGCTATTGATTTTAAAAGCATTCATTCCAATTTACTTTTATTCCCCCCCCCCTCATTCATTTTTGTATTATTTATTGTATTATTGATATTTTATGTCAATTCATGTCATTTTATTGAGTAAAACTGTTACAATTCCAATCATCCGGCATTGTCATTCATTCACAGCGCTGCTCGACTCGCCTTGAGCTTGTCTTTTTACTGTTGTGATCCAGCACATCTTGGGTGCAATATACTACTGCAATCATTGCTGTAGCTGGTCATTGCTTTGTGAGAGAGAGAATGTAGGAGGACTGTTATGTTCTAATATTAGTTAAACATTAGAGGATGAAACACAACCAGGATTGGATTGTCTAGTCAGTTAGAAACATAATATAAATATCAAATCTACAAATAGAACTCTGCCCCTCATTCAGTTCATGAGAGAGGGCAGCAGGTTCAACATAGGTGAGTAGTGTGTTATGGGGGGGGGGAGAGATTTAGTCCGCACCTCCACTCTACCCTACTGATATTGCCATAGTAATGGAGGAGCATGGCTACAATGACGCAATTAAGCACATAGGTGGCGGGCTGCTGAGGAGGCTAGAACGCTTTTCCAGGCAGCTAGAGATACAGGAGCCAAATGCTCATTTCTACAGAGTAGGTAAGTGCGTCAATGTCAGCTTTAGGAATAATTTCAGGAAGAAGCCGAAATTATATTTAAAAAAATGTTGTAAAATCTTATAGAGAGGTAAGGTGGAGAGATATAAAGTACAGATCAAACGGTTTCTGACTGGATGGTTGAAACTTTAACTTTCTCCACATTATCTCTCTCTAAGCTTTGATAAATCTCAGCCAAAATTTTGGAGTTGGGTGCCTACAGAAGATCTACTCTATAGTGTAGTATGAAATTATAGCCGTATGCGATGTAGTATACCCATTTGCTCCCACTAGCATACAAACAATGGTGCAATATAAGGCACCTAGCAAGCTAAATGCAGGTCCTGGCCCCCAGGACCCTGTGCACACTTGTATACTTGCCTAAATGTATACTTTTCTCTTTGGGTGATGTCAGGATCACGGATTCACTCTATTTATCTCCCCAATCTTCCCACTTTACTAGGAAGTGGGCAAAATGGGGGCGGGGTGCCCCTCTTCCAGGGGTGCGGGGGACTATCTGAAAAACAGTGTGTTTCAGAATCTGGCAGAGTAAGCAAATATACAGCCCCGTATTTATTGCTTCTATACCAAAAAAAATAGAATGGATCTGTAGGCTGACGCTATCTGTGTGCAAATGTAGTATATCATAAGATGTATATCCAAATAATTGATTGTGAGTGCATAAATCTTGTGATGGGTCAACAGTGTTGTAGGTGTCAGAGTCTGCTATATGCAGTTCCACTTGTGCTTATCTCCCCCACTCATGTCAGTGTTGGAGTCCAATGGCTTGACTGGAAGACTTCACGCGACATCTCCTCCTCCTTTATTCCCCGTGTCAGTGTGATGCTAGAGAGCATTTATCATGTCTCCTGTCAGAAAACCTGTGGAAGAATCTCAGATTAGCAATCATAAACTGGTGACATTTCCTCCAGTTCTATACATTAAAATGGCATTTTACAAGCAATTACAAACCAACACTAAAAGGTACAAAGGAATATGATATGTACGTGACATGTAAGTCGGGATGACAATATATGTTTACCCTTCTATCAGTCACATGCCAGGCTACTTTAATGTGCACCTTTCACTTTCATACCAAAAGCTGAATAATTAATGTATAACATTTATTGTAAATTGCTTACATCTGTTCTCCACCTGCAGCATGTTAGTAAACCCTGACATGAGATTGCTCTGTGTACATGGCAGGCATCTAGAAATGATTGGCCAGGTGGCCATATACTACTGCGAGAAGATGGAGCAGTGTACGGCCAAGATGCAGCAGTGTATGGCCAAGATGCAGCAGTGTACGGCCATCCATTCCCTCTTGAGTCTCCTGGGACCTTCCTGGGCCACAGGATCTCATGTGATACAAGGCATGCGGTCGTTCTTCATGTGATGTATCTCATGCGACCACGTTCCCCACCACCGGGAGGGGGGGTGCCAAGTCGGAGTTTGGACAGCACGGTGCCACGCATCGGATGGGATGTCAAACACATGAGTTTTAGGCCAATTTCACCCGATTTCTCGGTCCGATGCGGCGGAACCAGGTGAAATAGACCCAAATCGCATTAGTGTATGGGGCCTTACACTATGGTCTCCCATGTGTTGTTAGCACTCATATACAGTAGCAGCAAATGAAGGGGTTCAGATTTAATCAGTGATAGCTGCAAATTTAGTTTGCGACTGCCCAATGTACTGTATCTCTGCACAGTCTCTCCTTTGTGGTGTACACAGCACGAGTGACATCAGCATGCTGTGGTGGCATCCATTGCATTCCTGGTACTAAGTGAAAAAGCTATTGACATTAGAATGGAAACATTGCTGGTTGACAACCATTGGTTTGCTATGGGGCATTCCTTATACCTGAAAATTGTCCTGATGACCCATCATTTCTTGAAAATTGGCGATCACAATAGACGGGTCACGTCATGACTTCAGTAAATCATCAATAAGGGGTGGTGACTCTGAACTCTGATGTAGGTGGTCTGGGGAGACCAAATGATGGGTTTTACACTGAATCGCATCATTGTAGGCTGCCCCCAACAATACAGCGCCTGCCATTTTGGTCGACATTTTTCATTTTTTTTTCTCGAGAAACGTCGATGTGAGTTTTTCATGTTTTTTTGTGTCTGTGTCGACATAGGTCGGCATGGACACCTTATTCGTGTACCGTGTCCCCTTGCATGGCTTGCTGCTCTTGCCATGCTTCGGATACGGTCCCTCCATGCACACGGCACAATATTATAATCTAACCCTGTGCCCACGTGGATTGCAAAGTATGAACAAGTCGTTTTTTACCAAACAAATCATGAAAAATTCATGTTGGCCTTTTTCATGTTGACCTCTTGGCTGTCGACATTTCGACCATGTCGATCTTTTGACCGTGTCGACCATTTGACTGTTGACTAATAGTTGTCCACCTAGACACCGTAGATCTAAAGCCTGGATACCATTGGTATTGTATGGCAGGCGACAGCTTTCCTCTCACTCCTGGATGCTGTGGTTCAGGCAGTGCCAAACAGCATAGACCAGCATGATGTCCTGTTGTCAGCAACTGCAGCTGTGTCAATGACTAGTGTATATACAGACAGCACAAACTGATAGCCCCACCATACATCTCATGTTCACACCAATCCAGCAGCCTCTGACACAAAGGAGGAAATGAAACTACTGTAGCTACTGTAACATTAACTGTGAATATAAATACGTATCTATTGCTTCACATACAGTTTTTTCATCTAGGTAGTCACATTTCAGTTATAATGATTATGCCGCGTGTCTTTCTGATTCTCACAGATGGCAGCAGATAATCTAATGCTTTATCCAGGGGTTTAACATACAGTCACCGGTTCTCATAGTAAAATATGCATGATAGGCAGTGTGTGTGCATCTGCTCCAGAAGCCTTCACTGTACTCTTATGGGACCAGCACATGCACAGTAGTGAATCACTGTTTGGGCCTCCAGAGTAAATAGTCTTTGCTGAGTTCCACATCCTTGGCCACATTAGCATCATCGTGGCTTATTTCACAGTGGTATTGGCAAGGAGAACACAATTTGGTTCATTCAGAACACAGAGCAGTTTAAAAACATAGTGGGGATTGTTAGTCTTCTGCGTTGGATTATGTGCTAATGTTTAGTTTTCAGTTTCCTACTGGTGGGATGTCTCAAGTCTTGAAGAATGATATATTGGAGAAGTTGCCTAAACCTAGCAATCAGCTAGATAAATGGCAGAAGTTGAGATTGTGCTTTTTGGGGCCACTGCTCCACTTTACCTCTCTCCAAGGCTTGATACATCTCACCCTGTACATTAAAAAGGAACATTAAAGTCTAATCTGTCAACGAGTAGAGGACGCTGTCCCACAGGGTTTTCTCGGTACTCTTTACCTAGAAGGGCGCCCATCGCGGGCATCGCATGCACTAAAAAATCGCATGCAATGCGACCGACGCGATGCCCGCGATTTCCCATAGGGAACAATGTTAAATGTCCCAATTGACCCGAATTTCCTGTTCAATGTCTCAATTGACCCGATTTTTCCATAGGAAACAATGTTAAATGGCCCACAGAGGCCAAATAGGCACCCTGAAGTATGAAATGGCCCCCACAATTGTTAACGCCACCCCACGATCAACGTCAACCCGAAGCGTGGCGAGCGCAGCGAGCCCGCGAGGGGCGGCGGTACGCGTCCTACGACCTTTTCATACCCCCACTATCCACGTCGGCGTGGAGTTGAGAATAGACAGTGTGGCGAGTGCAGCGAGGCACCGAACCCGAAGCATGGCGAGGGGACGCGGACACCTTCACAGGTATACGCGTCCCCTCGCGGGCTTCACAGCTGTCCGCGTCCCCTCGCGGGGCTCGCTGCGCTCGCCACACTTTCTATTCTCAACTCCACGCCGACGTGGATAGTGGGGGTATGAAAAGGTTGTAGGACGCGTACCGCCGCCCCATGCGGGCTTGCTGCGCTCGCCACGCTTCGGGTTCACGTTGATTGGGTTCACGTTGACCACCTACCGCAGCTTGTTTTGTGACATCATGACATATGCTATGGTGCTTCCATAGCACCAGTCAATGCTCAATCAAGAAATGATTCAATAGAACATTCTAGTCTGGGTAGTATTAGTAGGGTGCCCGATCCTGATCTGAATTTTCATGAACTTCCTGCTAAGGTGGATATAACTTTTTTAATACATTTTGAAGTTTTCCTCTGCTGATCGCAACCACTAACGGGGGAAGTAAATCCGCCTTGTCTGTGTTCATCTAGATGCTACAGCTGATACCATTCACCAACTCCATCTATACGGACGGCTTTGAGGCCCCGAGTTTGGAAATTAATAGCATTTGAAAACATCTCCCATAAACTATCCACAGATCTCTGAACTCAGCTACGGTTTAATATTGACCTCATCTATACGCTTTGATAGTTTACATGCAGAAGTTAAGAACAGTGAGCTCCTTTCTTTTTAATAAGTATGAATGCCCTACAAATAAACCCAGAGAAATTGCTCTGCTGCTGAACCAAACCAGCAACCAGAATCACAATCTCTTGTAATACTTTCCAAACATATAGTATAAAATACAGACAGTAATATAAAGCTATCCAGCTGTGAATTCTGTGTAATGGATTGCAACCAAGGGCAAGCTTAACTTTTGTTTTCTTGAAAAAAAAAAAAATGTAAGTATAGGAACGTTTAAGGATAAGGAGTTCTGCTGCTGGTAAAAGTTCTGGAAAGTAAAAGACTGAGCGCATAATTGGGAAGTCTGGATGGAATCCTGTGTTCGATCCTTGCATGACCTTAGGTGAGTCACTTCATCTTGTAATGCCTCAGACATTGCCTCAGACACCACAGATTAGACTGCCAGCCTCAAAATTAGTTAATGCTTTCAGTGTACACTGTCCCTTCTAAAATGTAATCTAAATTCGATTCATTTCATCTGGAATTTAGATGTGTACAAATATTTTCGTTCCAAGGCTGCGCAAGTAAAAATACTGACCAAGTCAATATTAATTGTTCTGCCTTACTCATTTTCACATCAGTTCCTGAACATCACTTGAAGGTTTCTTTAAAAACAGAAATGATCAGCAATAATTGTAAAGGACTGAAATTAAAACCGAACTGTCATCAGTTCACTTAGAAAATGTGCATCATTTTTCAAACACATAGCAGTTACGAGCTGAATGGCTTGTACTTTGGGCCCAATTCAGTTTGGAATGCAGGGCTGCAAAAAATGCAGCCCTGGTGATTATTGAATTACAGTGCACGCGCGTGAAATGCATGCGCAAGGCGTTTGTGTAAAGGGAGCCTGTGATTGACACCCTGCAGACTTTTGGGGGTGGTAACGCAGCATTTTCCGGGATAGTGTTTAAGAAAAAGCAGGCGTTTCCCGGCCGTTGGGAGAAAGTCTAGACTTACTGTGCGCTACGACGAGAGGAGAGAACCATTAGACAGTGAGTGAAATTTGAAATCTCACAGCCCAGCGATCAGTCTGAATTACCCCCTTTATCTCTCTCCACTTTCTTACAATTCAAGGCTTTGTACATCTCCCCTATATTTTTTTTTTTTTACTAACTCCCAGAATCTACAGACCTTTATACTGAAACAACAAATTAAAAACAGACCCATAACCCAGGAGATCCAGGTGCATACTAGACCCCTGGTTATTCATTCCTGTAAAACATGACCTGAATCTCTGGAATAAAAAGATAATAAAAGAGATTAATAACTGATGGGAATATTTCCTTCCATGTTGTAACTTCTGATGGTGCAACTTGATGGTACAGTGGTTATAATTCCTTACCCGCAGCATCAGGGCAGTTCCAAGCAAACATTGCCTGGAGTTTACACAAGAAGAAAATATAGGAACTGGCCACCTGCTGGCGCTATCGCAGCCTCAAGTCTGTACTATCCCACAGTTATCACCCAATAACAATTCACAAGACCATACAATACAAGAGTTTTGGGGTTCCGGACTTCTGAGGCGCGGTATTGTAGAAAAGAGTGTAGAGCGTCGGTGACACTCTTTTCTACAATACCGCGCCTCAGAAGTCCGGAACCCCAAATCTCTTGTATTGTATTGCCTGGGGTTTGTATGTTCTCCCCTTTTCTCCTGTTGCCAGAGTTTTTTCCCCAACAAACTGACTTGTAGTGCATTTGCTTCTTGACAAAAATAAATAAATAATTAATACAAATTAAAACCCTGTGTTTATTGTGGAGTTTAGACTGCATGGGGCTGGGATTCTCCATAGATGATTGCACATACAGATGTAGCGCCACTCATCTTTGCAGGGGTCAGCAGTGGATTCGCCACACGCCAGCCCCTGACAACCTTCGGAAGGGGACGCGCACGAAGGAAGGGGGCTCCCACCCAGGTCCCTGCCGCCTCTCCGCCGCATTCTCCCACCTCCCCACTCCCCCTAACCGTGCCCGTCTCCCTGAAGAGTGTCCCAGTCAGATGTAGCATCCGCTCGCCAGCGGGGGTGGTCTGGCGAGCCACGGCACTGGATGAACGGCGCTACATCTGTAGTAGCAACAAAAAGTTCTTCTCTGAGGTTACCTGACCCTCAGAAATTATATCTATTGGTGTGAACCCTGTTGGGAGAGAGGTGCTACAGAAATAATACATTATGATTATAAATTGCTTGCAGTGGGTCACTGCAAGCAAAGAGATCTCGAGGTCTATAGTGACAAAACATTTATCTGGATATTTACAGCTGTCATTATAGATATTTTCATGGGGATGGACATCTTAGTTTAATAAGAGGCTCTAGGCTCCCAGGACAGTGACAGCTGTACTTGGCAATGTTCACTCGCTGAGCTGGAGAGGCTCTGATAGTTCCCTGTCTGCTCTATAAACAACAGAAATTAGCCGCAGATATCACTTATATCTGGGTGCCAGGAAAAAGTGCCTGTTTGCAGTATCTGAATAATGTTTTATTTATATAATTAGTGGGAAATTAATAGCTTCAATTAGCAGGGGAAACTCATCAAGGGAACCTCTTTCTATATAGTGTAACGGTCCATACACACTTGACCTTTTTTTCAGCATGTATGGATAATGATGATGGAGAAAATCGCTGGGCTGAAAAATGCTTAGTGCTTTCACCCTAGTGTTTTTCATCCCTTTTAGTGATTTTTCCCCAGGGTGGACAACTTTCCATAGTAGGATCCTACGGAAAGCCATCCACTCTTTCGCTCATTTGCTGGTAATACCAGCAGAGCGGCCGGACTAGCGATGATGCGGGAGCGTGCATCAGCGCTCACCACTCATCGCTTCCCTGTACACACTGGGCGGCTTTTGAGCTGAAAGCAGCTCAGACGAGTAAACTGAGCTGCTTTCAGCTCAAAGTCGCAGTGGGAATGGACCTTAAGAATTCAAGGGCAAATGTCTCAAGTGGTGATCACCATATTTTGGTCATTTTCACAAGCAAAAGGGCTACAAATGCTTCTATACCTGTGTTAATAGGAATACATGGAGAAATCATGGATTTCTCCTTTGGTTCATTGGGGCAGATGTATTAAACCTGGCGAAGAGATAAACTGGAGATAAAGTGGAGAAAAAGTGGTAGGAGATAACGCACCAGCCAATCAACTTCCAACTGTCATATTTCAAACACTGCTGATGCTGGTGCGTTAACTCCTTCCACTTTTTCTCCACTTTATCTCCAGTTTATCTTTTCGCCAGGCTTAATACATCTGCCCCATTGTGTCCTCCCCTAATGACACAATTAAATGTGCTTACGGCTTTCCATGTGATAAACAGCCAGTATATTGCTGGACCATTAGCCAGTGTGACGTTCACAAACATGTTGCATCAGTGACTGATTATCCAATAAGCTGATTAGGCTGCAGCCTAGAGCACCAGGACTGGGGTGGTGGTGGAGGAGCGCCTGGCAGGTGACAGCTGAGAAATAAAATTTCCATGCTTCTAGTTTGTGCTAGATGGCTGTGCTAATGTAACTTACTGATGGAACCATTACTTTATGTACATTGTCCTACAGCACCAGCTGGTCAACCTAAAGCCAAAGTCACCTTCACATGCCACAAGCATAGATCCTACATGCCAGGTGTATAACCTTCATTACATACACATGGGCAGTATGACTATACACATGTGTTAGCAGGATTACAAGGGGAGCTACATGTGTATTAGCCTTGGGCACCTGGAACTTTTAATCAGGCCCTTATTGGCACATCGTGCTTGTGTGTTCGGGTGATCCACTGACTGCCCGTACACTTCCAGCAGAGCCGGCGGTGACTAGAAGGTCAATGGGTGGGAGCATCAAATGCATCCACCCCTTTGCAACACCAATCCTGAAGGATGGGGCAGCGTGTATGGGGAACACGTGGCCTGATCTGTCTGTAGATATATCTGCAGAGCAATTGATTTGCAGATATATCTATTAGTGTTTTCCCAGCCTTAGATGCAAGTGTAGTTTACCGATAGTAGCTCAACTCCATAAATAATGCATTGAATAAATGCAGGGGGGGGGGGAGGGTTATGGTTGCCCAGAAACCCCCCACCCCTTGGCAAGTGCCTTAAATTGTGACAACAATATCTGGTGATATAATATGATCAATAAAGCTGCCACCACATCATGCAGTGTAAGGGACAGAGCGGAGCTGCTGCACATGTGTACCAGATTCTTCTACCACATTTACAGTATGTGTGGATCTGAGCCCTCAAACAACACAATGGACCAGAGAGTAGCTGCAAGGAGGAAGAGATAGGAGCCTTACCATGAAGTGGGAGATTGTGAGCTTAAAAAGTGCAGTACTGTTTCTATTATGGCTGCATATTTATTATATGTTTAATCTTTTCCTGACCACTTATCTTATTTAAATGTTTGAAAGAGCCTATACTATAGACCTGGGGTAGCCAACTCCAGTCCTCGAGAGCTACCAACAGCTAACGTTTTCCAGATCTCCTCACAGAATCACAAGTGAAGTAATTGGCTCCACCTGTGGATCTTTGAAAATGTTTCAGCTAGTAATGAGTTAACCTGTGCAGCAGCTAGGTTGTCTGGAAAATGTGAACTGTTGGTACTCTCGAGGACTGGAGTTGGCTACCACTGCTATAGACTATCTGTACTGTTAAATATCAATACTGTATTTCATACAGTACCCAGTGTATAAAAAGATCAATTCCAGGGCTGTTATCGCTCCCCCAGACTCCCGTACTTACTCCAATGTTCTGCAGAGTGTGAGATTTTGGATTACATTTGGAAACCCCCTCTAAAAAATGTTGCCACTGCATCGCCATTGCATTTACCTTTGAATATGGCCCGTACTGTTTATTATGTTATATCTGTAATCACACTTTTTGGATACGACTTTTAAATAATTTTTTTTATTTATTTTGCAATATGTATTTTGTGTTCATTTAGAGAAATATGAATGTGTCATTTCCCTGTCCGCACTGTCACTTATGCATGGATGGCTTCTCTTGCTACATTCTGCAAACAATATTATCTCTATTTAAAACTATTGGCTTTAATATACACTTATAGACAAAATATATCAAGCTGACCTTTCCCCGTTTTACGGGTCCTTATCACATCTGGCATTTTCCGACGCATCCGTACAGTTTCTTGTATTCAGTCTTTTATTAGAGTGAATGGAATCCAGCTGAGGGAGTTCTCACTTTCCTCCAAAATAAGGGATGTGTTCATCTACCAGTGACTTGTCTTACTCCCTATCAAATCACTGTACGCCAGAGAATAACAGACGGAAAACTATTAGCATGCTAGCAATTTCTCATGGTTATACTGACATGAAGGCACTCAAGCATGGTCATCAGAATCCTCTGTGATAAACAGGATTTTCTCTGACAGTTTTGCCTCCGTAAATGTATTAATACTATCAAAAAGAGAGCGAGAAAAATTTGATGACCTTGCACGTTTCCCATAAAAAAATAAAAAAAAATTCCCAGCGTGTGTCATTGGACGCCATAAGTCGGAATGTTTTACACTTTTTACTGTAGGCACTCCATATACTGTAGTTTTGATAAACCTTCTCGTACAAGGAAATTATTCCATTTAAAAAGGGAATTTCTCAGATGAGATGAAGTGGATGCAATCAGAATTTTCCCATTTGCAACTGTTACTTTAACTGACATTTCCAGCTATTTAATTGCATATTGCTGGCAAATATGTCTTGGCTTCAAAAATAAATAAAAAAAAAAAAAAAACCCTGAAACCAATTAATGTGGTTTCATTTATCAAACAAGGCAGGGTTGTTCTAAATACTAATAATAACTTTGTAACAATATATTTCCGTTTGCCTGTCAATGCTGAATCCTGCTACGCACTGCGGATCAGCCAAGGGAAAGGATTTAATTATGAATTTCAAAGTGCCGTTAAGAATGTGAACTTTTTATTTTTATTCCCCTTATTTTTATAACGGCTGAGCAGCCTCTTTCATATGCCTCTAGTACTGTGCAGTTCGGTAACTGCTTGCTACAGTATTTGCCTGTGCCTCGTCGTAGTTTAAGACATATTTGGATGAGCAGCTGGGGGATATCACTTTTCAATGTTCCCTAAGCCTATAGAGGAGCTGTAATATTGTGACATTTCACGGGTCTACAGCGTTGTAATATCAGATATCATCCGGAACGCCATTGTCACACGATTTGTCATCTTCTAAATCAATACTACTGTACAGCGGTAGGATTTTTAAATCAACTGTGGTTTTTTCTTCCTTTATTTTTTTTGGGTGTTTTACTTATAATTAGTATTATTATTATTAATAAAACTGTTATAATAATCCATTGTTAATAAATGTTATGAAAATGAAATGTGAAAATGGATGTCAGTTAAGGATCAGCTACAGTACAGTATGTCTGCTTTTTCTCCAGTCGGCCCCCATCCTCAATTCCAGACCCATCTGCCCTGATTGGTCTTGCCACCCATCCTCTTTCATCATCCTCCTTTATGTACCCCGATACGGTACGTCACCGGGTCCTCCTTCTAGGCTAGGTCTGTTCTGCCTCCCTAGCAGTGGAAGCCATTGGGACACCTGTTCTCTGACTACAGTATGTCAGTTGTTTTCCAAACTTCGAAAGGTGAAGATGACCCCTGCCCTTACACATCAAAACAGATCGAATGTCTTTATTATATTTAATTATTATTATCTACAGATGTTCTTTCATACCCCTATCTTTTTACACCATATGACATGAGAAACATGGCACAACTTAGACACTCGGCCATGTGTAGTGAGTGATTCCTGAACTTTTGTACTTTTCCCTAAATGTAGTGTTTTATGGCATCATAGCTGCATACACCCAGTGATTAGGTTGACTCATTTAGGTCAACATAAGTAGAGTCAATAGGTACATACGGTCAAAGGGCCGATAGGTTCAAATGATCAATATGACAACGGTTGACACATTTTAAAAAATATTTCTTTCTAACTTTTACATCATTTACCAACCACGGTGACTACGAATGGGCCATGCGCAGCGGAAGTGGATTGGAACACCTTGCTCGATGTGTGGCAAGTGAAGATAGCCCTAGAAGGAACACATTTCCAATAGCTTGGCGTACTTGTGGCTAAACATACTAAATGACACACACAAAAAAGTTTTTTGTGTCAACCATTGTCAAGTCGATCTTTTGACTGTGTCCACCTTTTGTACCTGTCGACATTTTGCAGTAGCATAAACTTTCCCATAACAGAATGTGAGGGAACAGGTGGAGGACTTTGTTTTTGTACATTTTTGAATTCTTTATGGTTTAAATAAATACAGAAAACTTTTTTTTAAAAACTAATTACTGTAGCCATTACAGAGTTTAAAGCTGGGTACACACTATACCAGTGTTTCCCAACCCTGGTCCTCAAGTACCCCCAACAGTGCAGGTCTCCACACAGAATCACAAGTGCTATAATTAGCTCCACCTGTGGATCTTTTCAAATGTGCCTGAATTATGAGTGCACCTGCTGGGTGACCTGGAAAACGTGCACTGTTGGGGGTACTTGACGACCAGGGTTGGGAACCACTGCACTATACAATATGTCGTATGATGTCAATGGTTTATGCTGTGTAGTGTTGCATGTAATGAAATATCCCACCATCATACAACAGATCATATAGTGGTATTATTACATTGCCACATCACTGGATCACAGTATCGATGTGATCCAGTGGTGGCTCCAGGGGTGGGTCTGCAGTGCAGTTTAAAATTCAAATAGGGGAGGAACAGCAACTTCCAGCAACTGCCATTCCAACTGACTCACTGCCAGTTGGTGTTGCTTCCATATACAGTATGGTTTTTGGATTGTGCTGAAGCCCCTCCTGCGGAACTGCCACTGGTGTGTAGCCAACTTTATTGTCTTCTTAATAGTAACAGATAGAAATAATTATATCGGTCAGTATCATTATATTTGCCAGAAACTGGAAACTAAATAATCAAAATTGTTTTAACTTTTACAACTGTACCTAATTGTTACTGAAATTGTACACCTAAATCTGGCAATAAGTGCATTGTAGGTCACAAATAGCTTTAGAAATGCATGATAATACATATACAGGTTACATATTAAAACAATGTAATGTCATAAAAAGGATACACATTATCAATCTACTAAGGGGGGTATTCAATGCGGGGGTCACGGCAGTCGAGCTTGCTCGACTGCCGTGACCCAGTCCTGTTCTCGGTCAGCTCGACCGAGAACATGCAGTTGGGATTCAATGTCCCGCCTTCAGCGAGACGAGAAGGGGGCGTGGCCGCGAGTTGCGGCCAGGAAGAGGTGAGCTGTAGCTGGCAGCTCGTCACTTCCCGGACGTTCTTGGCAGAACGAGCCCGACAGTCCTGTTCTCGGTCAGCTCGACCAAGAACATGCAGTTGGGATTCAATGTCCCGCCTTCAGCGAGACGAGAAGGGGGCGTGGCCGCGAGTTGCGGCCAGGAAGAGGTGAGCTGTAGCTGGCAGCTCGTCACTTCCCGGACGTTCTTGGCAGAACGAGCCCGACAGCTTGTGATGTGGGGCTCGTTCTGCCAAGATACCCTGTTGGGGAAGACAGCATTGAATAGTGCCCGGCGGGCATCTCCCCAACGGGAGATGCTCGCCGGTGATTGAATATCCCCCTAAGTATTTAGGTAGTAGGTGAATACAATAGTTTTATTGTCAATTTGTGTGCAGCCTTTAGACAAAGTTGATATGAAAAAAAAATAGTAATGTAAACAGATCTAAATATAATATAGAAATCATAAAATGTAGTAAAAACTCTCCATTACTTACACCTATATGAAATATGACTCATTGGTATCCTGTTTATGCTACAGTAAGTCATATTCCTTTTATATTATGTGCGCTTCTTATGCTTGATGTGCTCACTGGACCCTTTATTATTATTCTGACGATATGGTCCGTAGTTTCATTTATTTTAGTATTGCCTCTGTTCCAGAGAACTGTATTTCACTCGGATACAGGGTGAAGTGACCCTCCTAAAGGGCATATGTATCTACACAAAACAGTGAACACTATTACTTTCCTGACTTTCTGGCAATGATGGCAGAGGCACTCAGAATAGCTCTGTTTCACACAATAATATTTTATGTGAAAGAGCAAAATAAGAATCTTGGTAACCTTTGAATCAGTTTCTATATTATAACTTCAGCATATATTGTATACTATTCAGGACCACGTTCTCCGTAAATGGTCATGCAGACCATAGTCAATGAAGAAAGACTGTCAGAATCCTCAACCCTCTCAGATACGAAACATATGTTACACGTTGGTAGGTAGACCAAAAGCCAAATTGGGATTAAACAAGATTTAGAGATGATTGAGGTTGATTTATTAAACAGTGAAAAGAGCAGAGAAATGAAATGGTGAGAACTTGCCCCTAGCAACCAATTAGCTTAGAGGAAGCATTTTTTCAAGTTCACGTTATAAAACGTTCAATGTTGTAGATGCTGATTGGTTGCTATGGGCAAGTTCTGCACTTCACTCTTTTTAACGCTTGATACATCAACCCCCATGTTTTACAAAGTACATGCAGCCAACAGATTGAATGTGGCTTCCATGTGTTTCAAATTGGCAAAAGTTACCCGCAAATGCAACTGTTTTATTGCATCTAAAAGCAAATACAAATTCTAGTCAAACACCAGGAAACCATAATGGCCATCGGGCATGAGCTATCTGATATCAAAATTAGTCTTGGCGGTAGAGATGATTCATTTTTTTAGTCACAGAAAAGTAATTGGTCATAAAACCTTGGCACTAACAACTTTTATCCATTAATTGGATAGGTTTATAATAAACCATGATTCATTTCCCCAAAAAAATAAGACACTCATGATGATACTTTTAGATTTATTGGATGCATCCATTTGTCTATTCATTTTTCAATCCACCCATGCCAAGATAATTTAAAATGAAGATCAATTATATAAGTTTACAAGTTTAGTTGGGTGGTCTTTTATATATGTCAATGCACTCTTGCCGATGCACATTTAGTCATTTTTACACCTTTAAGTAATACATACTGTAAGTATTTTAGTTGATGCAATCTTTAGAAAGGCTAGACAATGACTAGATAATGTTGATAGGTGGAATTAACTACGAAAGAGATAGTACATGTGCCATTCAATTTGGCCGAAGCCAGAAATTAAATAATGATAATCACTTCAAACTTCTTCTCCCTAATTGTTTTTGAAAGATCATGTCTGCATCAGACAATAAGTAGATTGGCTTGTAGGAACAGTTGACAGCGCAGGTCATAAGTAGGTTTAGAAAAGCACAATTGTAATCACATCAGTAGCTTAGACATTAAAGAGGCATAACATCACTGTAAGAATTTATATGATCACTCCTAACAGTCACAGGCTTTTACTATTGAATCTCCTTTTGCCATCAGTAGCTCACAGTTTGGAATTTGTATAAAATATTTTGAATTTATGATTTTTTTGTGGGGAAATTATTTGATTTTGTTCTTATACATAACTTTTATTTATTGCCGGTTTCTTTCCACAGAAAGCGCAGTGTGTATAACTTGTTGTTTTGAGATATTTCAAAAATAGAACTTGAAAGAAATGGGCTTAAAAGCCGTACAATGTGTAGCTGCCTTCAAATCATAGTAGACACATTCAAGGCTGTTGAATGACTCAGCCACAATGGGCAGACAGCACAAAGGCAATACTGTTGAAGAAGAGTATTTTTATCTACAAAATGATGGTGCAGCATTTTCTGTAGATTTTAGAATAATGCATTTGACTTTGTATTAGTGTTAAACTAAGGGTTGTTATGGTAAACTGCCATAGACAGATGAAAGTTCCTAGCTACTTACCCACTGTGGCAAAAGTAGACATCTGTTCTATTTTTACCATGTTAACAAAGAAATGTTAATTTTCAGCTTAATGCTCCATGTTTTTAATAATTCTGTATGTAGGATGTGACATAATCTTCATTTATTTAGAATCAAGTCCACCATATGGCAAATGCTTGAGGCCAGGTTGTTCAACTCTTCCTTAGAGGTCCTTTTAAAATTCTTAATCTCCAAAAACATGTCACATAATGTAATTTCTGCATCATGTTCTAGACTCCAACACTAGTAATAACTTTCATAAAGTAACATCAGGAAGAGAAAAAGAAATCTAAAATATATGTTTGGGGTTGACAGGTTTCACATCAGCAATAGAGCTGGATTATAAAACAAAACAAACACACACAAAAGAAATTGAAAATGTGTGGAGGCTGTTTTTTTTTTTCCCCATCCAGTTTCTTGGGATATTACGAATGTCAAACCATGTCATATTGGATATTATTTTTTTGTAAATAGATATTTAGCTGTAGGTAAAACTCCAGAATGCAAGGTCTGAAATTTCACTGCTGAATTGTTCTATTATTAGATGCCTAACAGCAACTTTCACAGGATGTCATTATGTTTTGCAGGTTCAGC
This sequence comes from Crinia signifera, assembly GCF_055691185.1. Taxonomy (NCBI): domain Eukaryota; kingdom Metazoa; phylum Chordata; class Amphibia; order Anura; family Myobatrachidae; genus Crinia; species Crinia signifera. The sequence continues at coordinate 64,112,860 of NC_139217.1, read as the reverse complement.
ATAAACTGCAAGTAGCACATCATTTCTCTGTTAGATGATATCTGGCCAGCTTGACGCCCTTCCTCTATGCTGAAAAAAAAAAATACACATTTATAGGGCGATGCATTACAAATTGAGGATAACATGATGCTAACAGAAACAATACATAGAAAAGCCTATAAAACACAATACGTTCAATCCAATTTGAGTACAGAATTGCCTATTTTTAGAAAAACAAAGAAAAAAAAAACATTTAAAATAATCCCGCAGTATATTCAAATCTCATAAATAAAACATACAAACTAGACAAATTCAGAAATAACTGGCTAGAGATATGAGGCTGGTTCATCTGACAAAACTGAATTTGCATATCCAAATCGAGACTCCGATTACCTAAAAATCTCATGCGCAGTTTAAATCTGAAAATAAGAAAAAAATTGTTTCATATAATCTGAATTCAAAAGATTCATTCCTTGCCAACCCTCTCTAGATTTATTTTATGAAGAGTCGGGTTGTAAATCCTGGTGCTTCTGATCGTGTCTATGCCCGAAATGATTGTTACTTGCAAAACATGGGCAGTAAAATGATTGTCCTTTTAAACTTCTGGTATAAACATGATCATAAGAGATGGGCAAAACAAATCAACCATTCATGCAGGAGATGTACTATGGCTAGAAAAGTGATTAACTGTAGAGAACTAAGGTACCAGGCAATCAGCTGATTTGTTGGTAGTTTATCTCTCTTCAAGTCTAGTGTAACTGTCCCTATTTCAGATGGACAAGTATATCTCGCACAGGTGATATGTTATCTAATTATATAATATAGTTCTGTTATTAAGGATCTAACCTCTCCCCCCTCACATTGTCTCCAACTGTTACAGCTACAGACTAAATGTTTCACTTACTGGTGATATCAACACACACACTCATTGCCCACAATTGCTCAATTTCCTCCACTAGCAGATGAAGAGAGAGGGGATTGGAGGGAAAGAGAGTTTAAATGGAGTGAGTAAGTTGAAAGAAAGAGAATGAAGGATAAGCGGGGGGGCAGTGATGATAGATGGATAGAGTGGAGTAGGGTGACAGAGATAAAAAGGTGGGAAAAGACACCCCCCAAGACTCCACCTACAACCCTTTTCCCCATCCAAAAGGGGAAGGGAGGCAGAGTAAGAGGGCAATCGCGGCAGACATGAGTAAAGGTAAGTGGAGGAGGGGGGCACAGATAAAAGAATTAGGGTAAAAAATAGAAATGGAGGGCATGAGGCTGGAAAGACACAGGTGGCATTAGGCTGAAGATGTGAAGGGCTACCGTGAGTTCGGTATGAGACTGGGAAGATGGGATGGCATGAGGCTGGAGAGGCACAGATGGAGCATGAGAATGGAAAGATGAAAGGGGATGTTACAGTAGGTAGAGAGGCACAGTGGAGGCATAAGGTTGGAGAGACACAGAGTAAGCATGAGAATTGAAAAATGTAAGGGGCATTAGGTTGAGAGACATATTGGAGGCATTATACTGGGAGGCATAACACAGGGTAGGCATAAGACTAGAAAGACAGGGTTGGGCATCAGGTTGAAGTGAGATAGGAGAGCATGAGGCTTGAGAGATACAGGAGGGGCATGAGGCTGGCGACACACTTGTTTTGCTTGAGACATAAGTAGGTTGTGGCTATATATTAGTCACACTAGACCCAGTCAGTTAACAATTAATCCTGAAAGCTCCACAAAGACATGGTTTTCATTATTGGTCAGAGCCATGGAACTTGTAGAGCAGCAGATCAATGGGTAGTGCAGCAAGTCCAGCATGATCAGGGGACATATATCAAACATTCTAAAGAGTGGAGATGTTGATAATTTGGCCATAGCAACCATTAAACTACTATCTATGATTTTTATTAAATTAAATAGCTAAATGCTAACTAGAAGCTATTGGTTGCTATTGGCAACTTTTTCACTTGTCCACTCTTTAAAAGGTTTGATACATTACCCCTCAAGTCTGTAGAAATGTAACTATGCAGGTATTGCAATAATATACATGTTTTGATTGTCCGTTGGCTTGTATGGTTTGCCATGCCCTGGTGCTGTACGTTGGGGGGTGCTTCTCTGTGTTGTACTTCATTCTTAATTTAGTGTTTAAACATAATGTCAATGTATATACAGTAATAATGAAGCAATTTGAGATGTTTCTGAGGCTATAAAAAGAGCATTGTTATACATAGACATATGTTATGTAATGTACATATCATGTGTCTGTACAGATTGTATGCTTCCATCTACTGTGCGGCGTGTAATGTGATAACTTGTGTTAGAGAACAGGAAATCACTCACATAATAGAACATGGTCTATAAATAGACTGTAAATGCTATATATACAATGCGATCAATAATAATATACGAACAAATAGGTTCCAAGCAGTGTTCCAAGCATACATTTTATAAAAATAAATTAATTTTGTCTCATTAAACCAAACTGAACCAAAACACGGCGCAGCATTATGTTTAAGATTTCATTGTTTGCTATGTGCAAATCAAATAACAGTAACATCATCATTTATTTTCAAGGTGATTTGTATCGTTTCATAAAAGGCCAGGCTTTGGGCCAGATTCTCTAAGCTTCAAAAGTGATAAAATGGAGAGTGATAACCAGCCAGCCAATCAGCTCCTACCTGCCATGTCACAGACCGTGTTTGAAAAATGTCAGACAGGAGCTGATTGGCTGGCTGTTAATCACTCTCTATTTTATCACTTTTGAAGCTTAGAGAATCTATCTTTGTATTCTAAAATACTTAAAAAAAATGTGTTAAGGGTTATAAAACAAGGCTATAAAAAAAAATGTACAGATGGAGCGCCTCTCAGCTAGCGCTGGGGCCCGCCAGATTGCCCCAGCTGGCGGGATGGCGCTCCATCTGACTGAAACATGCGAGCTTCCCACACGCTTCCCAGTTACCAGGCGGCGGGTGACGCGAACCCTGCGTGTCTCCGCTTCAGGGAGACGGTTAGGGGGGGAGTGGGGAGGTGGGGGTGAGCATCGGGGATCGGCGGGGAGCTCTGTTTGAAGGGGATGCGTGCGCGTCTCATGTGCCCGCGGGAGCTGGCAGTTGGCAATCCGACTGCCAGCCCCCGGATGGAAGAGAGCGGCTCCATCTGTATATATATATATATATATATATATATATATATATATTTTTTTTTTTTTTTTAATAAAGCCATGATAATACCCATAACAAGTAATTAGAGCTCCTTAAAAAAAGTAATTGAAAGTGTTTATCTTGTAATACCTAGTGGTAAATTTAATTAAGCTTCATAGATGAAAAGGTGATGTTCCGTAGCAACCAATCAGATTCATTTTATCATTTTCTAGGTTGCAATAGAGAAATGATAGACAGATCTGATTATTAGCTTTGAGAAACCTAATTTCTTTCAATTTTTAGAAGCTTTAATAAATTTACCCCCCCTAATGTGCAATATGCTAGATTAGGAAATATTATAGGCACTATGGGGGGTGCTCAATCTAGGGCAAATTTTCCGCCCTTTTTGGCAAATTCTACTGGTCATCCCAGTGCTAAATTGTTGTCTGGGCGAAAAATCCAGCATCGGTGAATACTGCATGGATCAGTGAAATTTACATGAATTCAAATATTTTTTTCAAATACACGGCAATTTGCCCATTTTTGTGGCCGTTTTCATCGCCCAACCAAAAAGTGAAATGGCGTTGTCAAAAATCGACTCAAAAATGGGCGAAAACGCTTGTGATTAAATAATAATCAGCTAATTTTTGCCGATTTTTCGTCTGGCCAGGGAAATATAAGTGATATATTGTATTTTTTTAATTTGGTGGGTTTTTTTTAAATTTCTTCTATTTTTATTTGATTGGCCTCTGACATCATCAACAACCCCCTACCCCAACACACACCCAGGTCCATCTTAATGTATAGGCTTCATGAGTAGCTGCCCAAGAGCCCCCTAATTCTAGGGGCCTTAAAACAGAGGCAGATTAACCTGTTAGCATCTGTCTCCTGGGCTTCTTGGGAGGCAATAGAGAATATCAGAGCGGCCATTCAGCATTCTCTTCCTGCTTCCCAGCCAGCAGCCAGACAGGGACTGGCCGTCAGTATGCTGATTGGTGGATGGTTGGTGCTATCCACCAATCAGAGAGAAACATTTTATTTGCTTTGACCACAGCCTACGATGCTGTTAAGATAGCCCTGCCTCCACCCTAGGGTCCACAGGAGCAGGTATACCAAGTATGCAAATTCTGGTGATCATTTCTCCATCCTGCCCTCTTCACTATGGTACAGGCAGGATTTGGAAGAACTGATTGCTCTTCTGGTGGTTTGGGAGACTACTCATAATATCGGAAGGCTTGTCTAACGTATCCAGTCTCTTTTCATGACAGTTGTAAACATTCATTGGTTTTGTGACATCCTAAAAAATGATACCCAGAACAGATCTACGTTACTCCACTGTCCTATGTTACATGCATGATGCAATGTATTAAGACAAATCTGGTTTGCTTGTTGCTTCAATGATGAAAACGTTGCAACAGTGATGATGTAACACGAATCTGTAACATTCTGTGTTGGCAAGTATTACATTATCCAGATTTGCCTGCATTTAATAAAATGTTTACTTATGTACGGTACATACTTATAATGTACCAAACAACATCCACAGCAAGTCATAAAGACTGTGTAATATATTCTAGGGATTAGTAGTCATGAGCTTGCTATTTTACCCTGTACAATGTGATTAATTCTAAGAGGTCGGATTCCATGCTTGTTAGCTCTCACTTCCAGATCTTTATCAAACTATATTGATGCAGTGTGGAAACAGCGTTAATTGCTGGAGGGGCTTGCCTATGGTGACAGGCACTGCTGATTTGCAGATTCCCCATTATCTTTCATTCGGCAGCAGCCTGGCTATACACTGCACTGATGTGATACTTCCATTATATCTTCCTATAGCAACTGACAGTATATAAAGATAAATATATACGTGCGCTTCTAAATTTAAAATGATGAGCAGCTTCCTTTCCGTGAACTTGTAAGATACAAAACAAATATGGGAGCACCACAGCTAATGTACTGTACTATGCTGGTTATGTTAATTATGGATTTTTTGAGGGGTGATAATTAGATCAGTCTTTAATGCAAGGTGAGTCTGTCAATACAGTTGTAGAAATTGTATTTGGCTAATGGAAGAATATGTGTGAGTGAAATTTAAAGAAATTGGAAAGATGTATTTAAAACAGGGGACTTCAGTCTGACCCCTATTTACCAAACTGTGAAAAGTATAGTTTTTTTGGATTCACAGATGGGGTCAGGGCCATTGTCAGGGGTGGACTTATGGGTCTGGCGGAGTGGGAGCCATTAAGGTTCAGACCATCTACAATGGAGCAGTGCACTCTGTTGCTCACAGTTGTTTTACGTCAGCTTTGGGGGAAGGCCATTCCCAAATACAAGTTTTTGGTCAATGTACTTGCAAAACTAGTTTCTATGTCAGACTCTTTGCACATGTGCCAGCTCATGGACCTCTTCCAGTTTTAAAATTGCTCTTCCAACCACAAAATGTACCTGAAGTATACTTGCATACTCTCCCGGCCCCGCCTTCTGCCTCTCACAATGCCAATGAACTTGTCAGAGTGCAATGGGGGCGGGGCCACCGATGATGTGATCATACAGTTACGCCCATAGTACTGTTCCGATTTAGCATCATGTTCCACTGCCACAACCCTCTTGTTGCACCACCCCCTCACCCTTGTGCTGACACAGCTGCCCCCTTCTGAGTATTGACAAGTAAGAATTAATGTAGTCACCCTATAAATGAAAATCATAGCGTCATTTCAGTGTGGGGCAAGTATTAGAGGATGTATTTGTATATGTTCTCTATCATATAATGTGAACATGTAATTCTCCTCATATTAGCTATAATACTAGCATTCAAACATAAATGTACATATATCATGCTTAACATCTAATTACATTGTCTTAAAATGTTGAATTAACAATTCACGTGTGAACGTCCAACCTTACATAAATAAGTCATCAGACATTATCGCTTCATTACCAACACTTAGCACAGATATGTGAATTGGTTCAGAACATATAATATAAATTTATATATTTTATACACCTTTAGACTAAGCGCCTGATTTACGCTAATGTATTGGCAACTAATGTGCGAAAATATGCAAATGCTGCAGCTGCCTGTAAGCGTATTGAAGCGTCCACCGGCGGGCCTTGAAAAATCTCAGTATCTGCACATACAGTAAATACGCAGCAGCAGATGTAGAGCCTTTAATTGTTGGTCATCTGAGTAACCCAATTTTTATTGCATAGGAGATGGCAGATGCAAGCCCCCCCCCCTGAAAACAGTCCATAAACAAATTAATTTGAGTAGCCAAACCAACTTTCCACCAACGAATGGTTCCTCCCTTTAAATCTCCTCAGAGAACGCCATCAAAGTACATGCATAGTCTTATAATCGCTCAACTGTGTCCAAATCAGTCCCAATATCATACAGGTAACCTTCCTTCCATTAATATCACAATACTTTGGTAATGTTCCATTGCTAGTTGTAACACTAAGGTCAGGCCCATATTTCAAGGTCCAGCTACCCCTAGGATCCCCATTATTGGCCGCAACCTACCCTATCCTTCTCCAAAGAGAGAAAGAGCTATTTTGCATGATCACCTACCAGGTGCTTCCACAGCGTCTTCTGTCGTCCAGTGGGCAGAATATAGAGTGTAAGCTCCACTGGGGCAGGGACAGATGTGAGTGTTCAAATATTCTCTGTAAAGCGCTGCGTAATATGTATGCGCTATATAAGAAACTGTTAATAAATAAATAAATAAATAAATAATGCCAGACTGCATCGGTTTCTCATTTTCTGTTAAATCACTTCCTAATTCCTAATACAGTATGTACTTTGTGTTTTCATTGTATAGTGCAGTCTTGTATGTGGAGAGAATGGCCTGAGTACATGTACTTCAAGCAGTGTATGTCTAGCAAGCGTCCAACAGGCCATAACAATATACTGTACTAAATAAGCAACAGAAATGTTCTGAATTATATACTATGAATACTAATCAACTGTTGTTGCCATGAACACTAATGGACTGTATACAGCAATTATTTAATTTTCTTGTAAATGTGTTATAAGCAATTGCTAGGAATTAATGTTGTAACCAACTGAAGCTCTGAAAATGCTTTATCCTGATCTGTAGAGAAAATAATAAGATGAACAGTCCACTAATAGGTTTTGTAGATGATATTACAAATACAGAAAGCTAGCAATTGCTCTAATGACACTGCTTGTTGTAGAGGAAACAAAAACGGTGCATTCTGAATGAGTTGTTTAGGGTTTAGCTTTTGAATGTTTATATTACTGTTGTTGTTATTGTAGTCAAAGGTCAGGATTTGTCAGAATGACTAGCTGTGAATGCAAATTTCTAAACCACTGTACAGCCCTGTACACACAGGGCGATTTAAGCCAATAAATGGTCGCTGAGCAACCAAATTGCCAGTGTGTTTTTTGTGTTGTGGGAGATAAATCTCTAGGAGCGCGGTTCCGCAGCCAGCCCTTAATGGTCGCTGGTTGCAGGAGCATGCTCCTGCGACTGTGGCTAATATTTGCTGGTTGCTGGTGCACAATGCACTGCACCAACAACCAGCGATTTTCTAGTCAAAATGTGGTAGAGACAGAATGAGACAGAATAGCTTGCAATTTTTAGCCGAAATCGCTGGTCGCTGATGAAAACGATACATTGAGCAATATATTGCTTAGATATATATTAAGTCAAAATTGCAAAATATTGCACCTATGTCTACATCTTTTTTTATTGTTTATTTACTCACTTAAAAAAAAGATGGTGCTGCAGCAACTAGCAGTGCTGTCATTTTGTTGATGTGCTTTTGACAGTTAAGCAAATTATACTTTCTATTGACATCTATATGACGTTTATAGGGGAGGAGCTTTGATAACCGCTTGCTACTGAAATGTTACCCCTTTGGTAGTGTTGGGCTGAGCTACCCTGTAGATTTCCAAGCATACCATGACATCTAGGTGTGCACCAGTGGTGCACCATCTGGCAGCACCACCCACATGGCCGCTTCCCCCATTGTCGCTCCCCCCTTTCACTCAACCCTTCGACCACTGCACCTCCGTTGATCACTCAGACGCCCGAACACCAGAATGCCTGAGTGCCCAAACGCCCATGAGCACCCAAAGTAGGTATGGAGGAACAGCAGCCCCAGGAGAGCAGGGGCAGCCGCAGGGGACCAGTGGCAGCATCTTCAGTGGGGAGTTATTCTGGGGCAGAACAAACCTTCCCTGGGAGGTTTGCAATGCCCCAGAAAAAAAAAACACTGAAGGAGTTAAGCATAGATATTTCAGCCACAAGGGCATACTGTATCAGATAAATGGTATCCAAAAGTTCATGGGCTTTTGTTTTGTCATTTTAACTGTTGTATCTTGACTTGTCCAAATTAAGATTACTAAACTAACAATTGGATTATTTACACACGATGATAGAATGCACTGTTCAACCTTTACCTACAGTAAATATGGTTACATTTTTATTTAAAGAAAATAGGGATGGATTATTTCACGTGCCTTCAACAAAAAAAGAGTCATATCCTACAGCTATTAAGCAATGGCTAAATATATGATGTAAACCAGGAATTAATTATTAATAATTAATAATTGCAGTAACATCACTGGTCATGAGCAAATAAACATAAAACATGGAATTTGACAGCAGATAAGAACCACTTAGTCCATCTACTCGGCCCCCTTTTTTTTATCCTTTAGATGTACTCTCAGCTGTTTTTGATCCTCAGTTCTTTTCAAGAATATTCCTATGTCTCTACTGTCTTACCTCTGATAGGAGTCTATCCAACTTATCCACTACGTTATATTATATTGTTGTATATCTTTTTTTTATATTATTATATTTTTTTGTAAGTAATATGGAATGATAGCTAACATAACGTAAAATAAAAAAAAATAAAAAAATCAGACAGTAACTTGATTTAGGGCACAACATCTGTCATATTTAAAAGGTTTGGAGCACTGCGTTTGTCCTATAGGCAGCAAACTGACCACATTTCAAGTTCCCCCGAGTGACGAGTGACAACACGATCAAACATTTCTCATCATGAATCACTGACATGTTATATCCTTCAGCAAAACTCAGTTTTGTCCTCCCATGCTGAGATACTGTATGTGAGAATTTTGCAGCCACACACCTTAGTTTGGAATTAGGTAGAAACATGTTGGCTGTGAAAAGGTTGCCATCTGCTCTTGTTGTGCCCTTGAGAAATGTTCCCGATTCCGTATTTTTCAGTATGTGTCTATGGGAGTTTCACCCTTGTATATCCTCCTCCTGAAGGAGCTCTCTGCTTGTTCCAACATGAACAGCCACCATTACTTTGATAACCTTTACCCACGAGACAAACCTTTACGTGCGTGTCATCATACTTGTCTAGTCAGGCTTAAGTAAGTGTTCTATGAAACCTTGCTAATGATATTACTAATACATAACCGCTGCTGCTGTTGTAATCGTTTCCTGTCTCTCTTGGTAGATGAGTTGCAGTGAATCCCTAAAGGTAGAAATGAGAACACTCACTGACTAGACATGATGACATATTTCGTTGAACAGTAAGAAGTTCTTTATGCTAAATAAACTATAATTGCAATTGCAAAGATATATTAAACAGTTATATAAACATGACAGCAATTTAGACATTTTCCTTAAAGACTCTTCCTTGTTCCGTTTGCTAAAAGTAAAACTACAAAAATAGAAATGCAGCACTAATAGATCTCTAAGTATTACTTATATTGTATTACTTTTGAAGCTTAGAGAATTTGGCCCAGAGTGAGAAGAAACCGGAGGGTCTCTTTCCAGGAAAAAAAACGTAAACGGGCAGACGTACAAGCAGATGACCGGCTTTCCTGTCGAAAATGCGGGAGCACGCGTCACTGCTCATCGCCGGCCCACACTGGGCGGCTTTCAGCTGAGAGGCACTCAAAAAACCAAGTTGAGCGGCTTTCACCTCAAAATTGCCCAGTGTGCCTTTAAGCCTTGATATCACCTGCGTGAATTCCAGGTTGCACTGCAGTACATACAGGGGTCCTTCATAAATAACCATCAGCGATTTCTCCATAATATTTATTTAAAAAATGCATGTGATCAGAAACTGCAGGAGCTTAGCAAAGTACATAAATATGGATATTTATTTTCTTTCAGAATTGCGCGGTTTGGTGGGCTGCACAGGTTTATGTAAAAGAATAAAATACAGTAGCTGGATTGTTATGCATACATAAGCTAAATTAGCTATATTGTTTCCAAGACCTTTTCCACAAAGTGTTATTGCTCTCATTTAAGCCCACTCTTGCTTAACTTTTGCTATTTGCATTACTGAAGGGTAGTTGGCAGGCCTGTGGCAGAAGTAATGTTGTGTTTTCTCCCTTTATCTCTTGCGACTATTCATACAATGGGCCAAATTCAGACTCGATCTTAAGCAATTTCTTTCTTTAATGGGCCTTACAGGTGGGGCAAATATAACATGTGCAGAGAGAGTTAGATTTTGTTGGGGGTTTTTAAACTAAAATCTCCTATTATCTCCTATTATCCCTAGATAGATGGTAAGCTTGCGAGCAGGGCCGTCCTACAGGGCCGGTGCAAGGTTTCTTGGCACCCTAGGCAAAACTTTTGCCAAACACCCCCCCCCCCCCCCCCCCCGCCCTCGCAATTTCCCACTTAGTCAGGAGAAAGTGCATAGGTTGTGGGATGTGTCCTATGTGTTATATATAATGTGCAAAAAGCAATCCCAACTTTCAAGGCTGGCAGGTACCTTGACAAAGGGGCAAGAAGATGCAGAAAGGTAGGGAGGGAATAGAGAGATGCAGTTTGGTAGGGAAAGGATAGAGAGATGCAGTGCAGTAGTGAGGGGATAGAGAGGAGCAAGGCGGTAGTGAGGGGATAGAGAGGAGCAGGGCAATAGTGAGGGGATAGAGAGGAGCAGGGCGGTAGGGAGGGGATACAGAGAAGCAGGTGGTAGGGAGGGGATTGAGAGGGGCAGGCTGGTAGGTATGGGATAGAGAGGAGCAGGGCAGTACTGAGGGGATAGAGAGGAGCAGGATGGTACTAAGGGGATAGAGAGGAGCAGGATGGTACTAAGGGGATAGAGAGAAGCAGGATGGTACTAAGGGGATAGAGAGGAGCTGGGCGTTAGGGAGAGGATAGAGAGAAGCAGGGCGGTAGTGGGAGGATATAGCGAGATGAGGCCGTAGGGATGGCATAGTGAGGAAATAAGACACCGGGTGGCAGGGCTTTGACAGAGATGCAGGGCTGCTGGGAGGGATTAAGGAGACGTGGGCGGTAGGGAGTAGAGACAATCACCACAGGTATCACAGCCATTTCAATTAATGCAGTAACAGTGAAAAAAAGGCACATTTAGTAAATAACAGCAGCTGGATTATAAACCCACACATGACACCCTGCTACTGACTAAACAGCAATTGGCAACACTGAAATCCAGGAACTTTTAAATAACCCTCCAATAAGATGTCCGCTGACAGGCAGGTACAGCAGCTCCAGTGTAATGTCCAGCCCCTGCAGGTGGCTGTGCCTGAACACCACAGGCATCCTCACCTGCTGGTTACACTGCAAATAGGATATACATACAGAACATAAATAAATCCATCCATCCACACTCTGCCTCCCTCATACATAGTACACTGCCTCCATACAGTACATACATAGCCTCCCTCGTAAATACACTGCCTCATTCATACATACAGTACACAAATACATCCATCCACACTCTCCCACACTCATACATACAGTATCTCCATACATACACACATATTTACAGTATATACATCAATACATACACGGACCACATACTTTTAATGCCTCTCTAATACTGTATGAGTGTATGTATTAGTCATACATGCATACATACACTGCATCAATCCATTTATACATATATACCACCCCCCCCCCAACCCCACCCCCACCCCCACACAGCAAGGGCACATCGTGATACTTATAACTTAGGTAACCTTACCGCTGGCATAACATTCGAGGGAGGGGGGGTTACTGCTCCCCGCTGCTGACACCTTCTCTCGATGCCATCTGCCAGGTTGCCGCTGCTTCTGCTGGGGGGGGAGCGCTGCTGCTGCCGGCAACTCCATAGCGCTGTCAGCGCTACGCTGGTGAGGACTGGGCGGCTGCTGCTGGACTGGTGGGGCACTTCCTGATTCTGCTAGCAGGGGAGCGCTGCTGCTGCTGCCGCCAGCGGCTCCATAGCGCTGTCAGGTGAAGCGCTGCTGCCGGCAACTCCATAGCGCTGTCAGCGCTACGCTGGTGAGGACTGGGCGGCTGCTGCTTTACTGGTGGAGCGCTTCCTGATTCTGCTGGCAGGGGAGCGCTGCTGCTGCTGCCGCCAGCGGCTCCATAGCGCTGTCAGGGGAAGCGCTGCTGCCGGCAACTCCATAGCGCTGTCAGCGCTACGCTGGTGAGGACTGGGCGGCTACTGCTGGACTGGTGGGGCGCTTCCTGATTCTGCTAGCAGGGAAGCGCTGCTGCTGCTGCCGCCAGCGGCTCCATGGGCTGAAAAAGGGCGCCCTCCATCGGCCAGCGCCCTAGGCAGCTGCCTAATGCTGCCTAGTGATAGCGCCGGCCCTGCCGTCCTACCTCCATGTTGTTTTGTTTCTTCCCAGTTTGTTTAATCACTGCTGTTTCCAATTGTAAAGTGCAATGGAATATGCTGCGCTATATAAGAAATTGTAAATAAATAAATAGAAATAAATCTAAATTGCTGTGTATAACTAAAACAGTCAATATTTACCCTGCACAGAAACAACATTACTCATCCAAATATAACTTTCTTGACACGTTGCATTTGCCCCACCGGCTGTGCAACATGGTTTTCTCCGTTACAGAAAAAATTTGCTTTGCCATCAAAAATGAATTACAGATGGAGCGTCTCTCAGCCAGTGCTGGGAGTCACCATATTCCCTTAGATGGAGATCGCCAGCGGAGAGGCGCTTCATCTGACGCGTGAGCATCTTACACGCACGCGCATCCCCATCAACATGGCAGTGGGGAGCATTTTCCCTGCCCGTCTCCACTTCAGGGAGATGGGCAGGGTTTGGGGGAAGTTGGGGACAGCTGCGGCAGAGAGCTCAGTCGGAATGGGGCATGCAAGCATCTTGTGCACTCGCGCCCCATTCCAGTTCCTGCCATTTGGCGATTCGATCAGAGCTGCTCCAGCTGTAGACTTGATATTTGCTATTCAGCATCCTGAACTGCTGGACAGATTAGTCAGAGTTTACTGGACATCTCAGTAACTTATTGTCACTTGAGATAGCCTGCTGGTGTTGGCAATGTGGCATGCTGCTGTCTTGAGGCAGAGAAACCAACGTGACACAATACAAGAGAACATCTACAATAGACATACTGGATGCAGGATGTAATGAAGTCCAAAACTATGCCTTGTAAGTGATTGCCCCTTAAAAAAATGGCTACCCACCTGCAGATTCCATAAATAAGCCAAATATATTTATACTTTGTTTGTATCATTGTTTTATAAGGGGGGGGGGGGGGGGGTTAATAGGGTGAGAGATTTGGTAAGAAATCTCCAGATTTTTAAAGCGGCAATCATTTACACTGCAAAACCAGTTTGATTTTGCAGTGTAAATGATTGCCGCTTTAAAATAATTAGAGATTTCTTACCAAAGCTCTCACTTTCTGAAACTCTCATCCTGTTAAATTTCACTCATACTGTAGTTTCATAGAAAGTTTAAGGAATTGTGCAAGCAGTGTTCTTTGAGGAAAGTGTTGGTACTCACTTAAAGTACAAATTAAAATTTCTTGATACTTCTATATGCAGTCTTCAGACACGTAGTTTATACATTTCTAAAAAGTCCACATTAAGGTTCATGCATTTTAGACCTGTCATAGAGATATCAACCAGGTATAGATGGAGCCATCAGTCCAGGGTTTGTTTTTATTTTGGAAGGGAGCAGGGCCATACCTAGGGGTATGCAAGTAGTACTATCATCCAAGATACTGGGCTTTGGGGGCATAGCACTGAGCCTGTCAGAGCATACATAGGCTACTTTGGCCAGTGCTCTACTTCATAGTTGGCAGCTCTACCCCCTAGGCATGATGTCATGGGTTTGAGGGCATTATTGTCCTAGGACAGTATAGAGAAATTCTCCTGTCCTGCAAGGGTCAGCCAAACTGCTGCTTTTCTTTGTATGGTGGAAATTGTACCAGGTTGTATAATATTACACTTGTTAAAGATTTAGAAAGGAAGCTTAGATATTTTTTTTCAATTTTCCTTTGTTTAAAAAAAAAACATATGTACAATGCATCGGTAGATGAAAAATACTCTGTGTCTAGACCCTGAGGGGGAATTTACTAATATGAATTTGTGGAAAAAAAATCTTATTTTCCTAGGAAAATACGAATTTTTAAGGTGCATTCGTATTTTTGGCATTTACTATGCCAAAAATACAAATATTCGTATTCATATTGATGGGACATTCGTATTTGTATTTACAAATACGAATGCATACACCATTGTTAGAATATGACAGGAATCACCATTCAATAGAACTGATTAACTGATTTACTCAGCAGCCGTATTGAAAATACAGCTGCTAATTGGCGTGAAACGGCTGGCCAAATAAGGCAGAAAAATACACTTTATTTTCCTGTCGTATTTGGCAGAAGACTGCACGGATCAGTCAGATCAGCTGAAAAAGTGGGCTCCTGATTGGCCACCTAGCGGCCAATAGAATCATTCAGTGGAGAGGAGCTGAAGATGAAACATCTCTGCGCCTCTCACAGTCAGATGCGGGGAGCTACTGGAGTCCCTGGCATGTCACAGAAGGTGACAGAAGACCAGGACTACGCCGGATCAAGACTACAGATCTTCACAGGAGGACCTGGGTGAGTTGGATTTCCTTCCACAGGTCCCCCGTGGATTTCTTCGGACCCGGATTGACGCCGACAGACGCTGCCGACATGGACATCGACATGGAGCCGAATGCCGACATGGATCCGGACCAGGACAAGGCAACGACCCAGGGACCTACCTACGGGCTCAAGATAGGTAAGTATCAGTATGTATGGGCTTTGGATGTATTAAAGTTTTATTTTTATTGTGTGTCAGTGTGTGTTTATTTCACTATTTTTTTTACTGTGGAACTACAAGTGCCAGCGGGCCCTTTAATGCCCCGCAGGCTGGGACTTGTGGTTCTCCAAGTCCCAGCTTGCGGGGGAGGCTTGCTGGGACTCATAGTTCCCCAGTTAAAAACAATAGTTTTTTATTCTATTTTTTTACACTCAATCAGCCCGGTGGCCACCGCTCCAGGGCCACCGGGGACAGCACCAGGCTTCAGCCTGGTCAGGTAAGTCCTGGAGGACTTACCTGACCAGGCTGTCAGTAGGGTGATGTTTTGGCCACGGGACCTAATATAAGTGTCCCCTGGCTGTGACATTACCCTGCTGGCTGGTTTGGCCAGGGGCTGGTTCTTAAAATACAGGGGACCCCTAGTCATTTTGTCCCCCGTATTTTGGGGACCAGCCCCGGACCTGGAGCCTGGTGCTGGTTACAGCTGTGGGGGTGACCCCACGCTGTTTTTATTTATTTATTTATTTTTCAATATTTTTTTTTTTACACCTTTCAGCCTGCACGGATCTGACTGATCCGTGCAGACTGCCTACACTAATTCGTATTAGCGGCCGTATATACGGCCATTAATACGAATTAATACGACATCGGAGGGTTACAAAGCAGCCGTATTTGACTGCTTTGTAAATTTCCCTCCGGGACACGACTTTGCATATGACGTATGCAGTCGTATTCATTCATAGCAAGAATATGAATACAATTTTTTGGATCCGATACGTAATCCCGGCGGTCGGGATCCCGGCGGTCGGGATCCCGGCGGTCGGAATCCCGACACTGGAATCCCGACCGCCGAAATCCCGACATGGGGGGGACGTGGATCGCCCCCCCTTGCGGGCTCGCTGCGCTCGCCACGCAGCGGGCCCGGTGCCTCGCTACGCTCGGCACGCTATTTTATTCTCCCTCTATGGGTGTCGTGGACACCCACGGAGGGAGAAAGTTTCGGGATTTCGGCGGTCGGGATTCCAGTGTCGGGATTCTGAACGCCGGGATCCCGCCAGCCGGCAAATTGACCGCATCCCCAATTTTTTGTATTCGTATTCTTAGTAAATTTCCCCCTGAATGTGAAATACTAAAATCTACTGATACTATTCCTATGTCAGCTGACACGTGGATGTTTTTGAAACTATTAGGTTACTTCTTTTATAATTGCCAATAAAGCCTAATTAAAAAAAAAACAGGCATATGTTGACCATTTTTGACGACTGTTGGCATATAATAAACCCTGCATGCATTTATACATGAGCTTTAGAAAATGTCCGTTGCTATGAATTCATACTTATTCTCTGTAAAGTACAATGTAATAAAGAAATGAACAGTACATTCTGTTGCTACAGAAAATGCACAAAAGAAAAAAAAAATATATGGTAGAGCCAAAGAAAGTAAAGTTCATCTCAATTTCCCATTTACACAAAGTGACATACAGAACAGTACTAATGTCTGCATTGCAATATTCATGGTTTATATATTTGTTTACTACTCTTATAAAGCCTTACCAAAAAATTTTGACACGTATTGATTACGTTAATACTGTGCCTTAGTAAAAAAAACCTGTTGGTTTCCTTAAATTTAGCAATTTTCAGCCATGATTTTTTCTTTTTGTTTAACTTTTTTTATTCATGTAAATTGGCTTCCAAACACCTAGAAAAAATAGCACAGCATAAAAAGCTGTTTTCATACCTATTCAAAAACATTTTGTACTTGTATTTCAAAGGCATTCTCTAAAGCTCGTCTTCCCCCCCACCTCACGTCTCCATACAGATTGAATGCTGCAGCTTATCCAATACACAATGAATTTCAATGTCTTCTTTTTTTGCATGCCCTGAACATTTATCATCTGAGCTTTTGAAACAGGGAAAATCTAGTATTATTATAAGCCCTTTCATAGCGTTAAAATGTACAGGGATCTCTAGGGAACATGCTCTTTTGTACCGAATGAGCAAACATGTTTGGTTAACAATATACAAGTACAGAACTAAAACACCTATGCTTTTTTAGATTCTAACAAACACAGTTACAGTCTTCTGGGATGTATAATTTGTGAGGAACATCATTATATGTTTGTTTCGGCTGTAAGGTCACATCTTTGTTTGATAATTATGTTTCAGTCATCCCGGTTAAAGTTATTCTTCTATTCATGGTAGTGATTAAGGCAGGAACCCACTGTTACTTGATTCTCAGCTAGAGGTAGGTGGCATGCCACCTGCGGTGATGATATGACAGCTCTCATCTTACATACACAACTGTCGCCAGTCTTCTACAAGTTACAGTCTGTAGCTTTAGACAAAAATGACACAATGGAAAACAAGCACCGATCTGCCTCCACCACCATAGGCTTAAAGTAAAAAGATCATCTTACGTCTTGCATGATGTTCTACATAACTAGATTCAATTGTGGGAAAAGTAATTTTGGAAGCACAAATACACATCTTCTGTTAAACAGCCATGATACAGTAATGATCTCATAGTGCATCAGATATGACCATACTGCATGTTATGCTGGGTACACACCAAAACGATTTGGGCAGAATCCCATCAATCTGGATCCAATTCAGACCGATTGGATGCAGATTGGATGCAGATTGGGTCAAAATCGTTTGGTTGGATCCGAATTGGATCCGATTCCGATCCTACCTGCTGCAGGTATGATCTGTATAAAATCCATTCATCTGAATAAAGATGGGATCGGATCGGGATCGGATCGTATGCAAATTGTATGCAAATTGGATCGAACAATTTGCATATGATTTGCATCCAATCCAAATCGTTTTGGTGTGTACCCAGCATAAGACTTACTTGGACACTTCCATGGAAACTGTGGGTACTAAAGGAATGTTTATTCTGCTAAACATATTTATTAGCCTATAATTAGCAATAAATTAATATAAAAAAAAGACAAAAAAATCTACATACCTAACAACTTACCCATAGTCCCACTGATGTGCGTGTGTGTGTGGGGAGTTGGCAAGGTCTCTGTCAGATCAGTGCCTATTTCTGGGAAATAGATGTGCCGAGGACTTGCTGGCAGAGAGCTGGGCATGCCCCCACAGTGACAAAAGCAGGAGGTGTGACTTGCGATCACACCATTCCTGTGAAGCCGAGCTTCATTTTGCATTACATTGCTGCCGATCAGCATATGTCACCAAAGGGGGCTAAATGACTATACCCGTCTGTTACCAACTGGGGATCTAAAAGTCCAGGTTTGGGCACCCAAACTACCAGCTTTAAACTAGAGATGTGCGGGACTGGTTTTACTCAATTCTCAAAGTGAGATTTAATTGGCTATCCAATTATGTAACAGCCGATAGCCAATAAGATCCTGCTTTAAGAAATTCGGGTAAAACCGAACACGCACATCTCTACCTTAAACACATTTTCTGCCTGACACCTCCAGTGTGTGTGCTGCAGGTAATGGGCATCTGAATGGAGCAACAAATAAATAGCTTTGTTAGATGCCCATTGCTGTAGATGCCCATCAGGTTGTGCGTGCAACAATTGAATCATCGGGTGACGGCCGTCTGTCACTGATACCACACATTGTGCATACATTGGAAATACAGTACAGCAAGGTGGCAGGGCTCATAAACGGGGTAGTTAGTTTGCAATTAATATTTACAACACAGCCATATAATCAGGGTTGCCGACCCTCCCACATTTAGTGGGAGTATCCAGATTTTTTATCCTTTCTCCCGGTCTCCCAGGAATATATTGGATCCTCCCAGGCTTTTTAGCTTGCCTGGCAAAAAACAGTGACTGCGCATGTGCAAGTCATAAAGTGCAGGGGCTGACGGTGACCTCCCGGCTGTCCTATTGCCGGCGGGGGTTCTGTGGGACTGGACAGGGTCATAGCCCTGGCAGTGGCCATATCAGCAGTGCAGCATGGGGCGGCCTTGGGAATGGGAGCAGCAGAGGGAGCGGCACGAGCAGAAGAAGGTAGCGCCACAGATGAGATGGTAAGCTAGCGTCTGACTGCTTCGGTACTTCCCTCCTGCTTCTCTCCCTCTGATCCCCACTGTTTTCTTTAATAGGGTTCCTCAGGCTGTCTCCCCCCCCCCCAGGCTGTCTTTTCCCACCCCCAGGATGTCCCCCCCCCCCAACTACAGACCCCCACGCAGCAGCCAGCTTCATTAAAATTGTTCCTCTCCCCCCTCCCCACAGCTTTGTAAAACTTTTATGAAGCAGTAGGGAGGGGGGAGAGAAACAATAATGAGGGTGCAGGAGGAGAGGAATAATTATTTTTATAAAGCTGCAGCAGCAGGGAGGGAGGGAGGGAAGAGGAAGGAGTCACATTTGAAACACGTAGTGCTACAGTACGCTCTTAAATGTAATTTGGATCGCTCCGCCCAGGGCCGCCACTAGGAATTTTGGGGCCCAGGACTGACCTTCAGTCCGCCCCCCCCCCCCCCCGAGTACCATTACTTACCTAGCTGCGGTGAAGCGGCATCGCCCTTGTTCTTGCAGACCTCCACTCTCTGCGTACATCTCCTCGGGAGTGCACACTGCACAGTGCAGCCTGCAGAGCGCCGAGGCCCTCTGTGTCCTAGGCTCGGCGCTTTGCAGGCTGCACTGTATATTGTGCGTGCCTGGCTGGGGGGCCGCCAGGTGTGAGGTCACGGGGATGGCGGGTGGCACTGTGCTGCTGTCGCTGTGGGCAGCTGCCCATGCCCCTCCAGAGGCCGGGGGCCCTGGACAACTGTACCCACAGCACCCCCCTGTCGGTGGCCCTGGCTCCGCCCATGGGCCCGCTCCATTTACTTGCCATAAATGGGGTGGGACCATGAGCGGAGCTATCCAAATTACAATTGAGAGCTCCCACGCCACCTATTTCCTGTAACAAGCTGCCCTCTCCCGCAAAGGGCAGCTGAGAAGTCGGCAACTATGCGTATAATACAATGTTGCCTCAGTTTAATATAAAAGGGGTGATGTGTTATTATCATTATCATCATTTATTTATATAGAGCCACAAGGGATCCACAGCGCCCAGTTATGGAGTTCATTGACAATAAAATGCATAGCTGCATAGCAATGTGCTGCTGAGCAATCTGTCACGGACAGTAGTCTCTGGTGAGAACACTGACCCTGACACCGGCAATTGATAGATTAATCCAGCATGCTGGATAATAATTGTCGGGCGATAGCAACGCTGATCTCTATGGCCCCTACACACAGAGCAATGTACGGACATTTTCTATGCAATCTAGTTAGAAAATGCCCTCAAATCAACCTGTGTGTAGGTCCCATTACAGTTAAAAGCATATATGAAGCCTTGAAGTCTGATAAAATGGAGAGAGATACAGTACTAGCCAATCAGCTCCTATCTTTAATGTTGTAGGCTGTGCTTGGAGAAATAAAAAGGACTGATTGGTTAGAAGTTTATCTCTCTCCACTGTAACAATCCAAGTATATTTGCCCAAAATAATCTATTTATAAGTTGTTGTTGTTTTTTTTTTTTTATAAGGGAAAAGTTTCGCTATAAGTATGAATGTTGGGAGTTTCTGAGGCTGAACAGCCTTGTGTCCTCTCTCACCTTCTCCTCAGAAGCCTGTGAAATGTCTAGTACAGACATAGGCTAACAAGTCCGTCCAACACTTGCTTATCTAAGGATTAACTGCACCACTCATGATCAAGTATTGAAGGCAAAGGTATTGTGTCTGCATAGCCTTGGGCTGGAGCCACACAGCTGCCTACATGTAGCGAACCAGATATAATATCAAAGTGAGAACTTCACAAAGATCACGCGGCTGCAGTATTAGATAGCAGCTGTGGAAGGGAAGATAGGAAGTTTCAGTTGTCTTATTGCTATCCAATCATTAGCAACATGCTAGCAAACACCTAAATACAGTCTATGGCAACACTTTTATTTTCCAGGCAGGTGCTCCTATGCTAATCACATTTGGCACACTGGACATGGTATATATGCAACACTATAATTAGTATTTTCAATAAATCCTACTTAAAAGTAAATTGGCAATCGCTTTCAGCACACAGAAAAGAGAAGCTTCACTAAACATTTGCTGCTTATTAAAAAAAATTAGTTCCCACTCTGTAAAAAATGATGGTACAATATAACAGTAATATCAGCGCGGGCGGATGTGCATGCCTGAACGGAGCAACAATTGAATTGCTCCATCAGGAGCTGCCGTGACTGACGGTGCACACAACATTGAATTCTCCCCGTAGAGGTGAGGAGCAGTGTTAGCTTTTCATTATTTACGATAATATGTCTATCTAGTTAGGGTAAATCAACATACATAAGTTTTGTGATGTATTAAAGGCAGCGGCGCTTTAGAGAGGAGGAGGCCCGTGTGCATCCTCCTCCGGACGAGCCCCCTCCTCTCTGCTGGGAGAAGCGTCCCGATGCTGAACACTAGAGCGTTCAGACTCTATTGCGCATACGCAAACCTCTGGAAAATGGTGCAGCGGCCATTTTTCGGCAGCGCTGCTGCCTTCATCACGGTACTCCGGAATGTGGGTATTAAAAAATGGGTGCTGGGTGTGCGGGGTGGGACTCAGGGGCCCTTGTCATCTAAATGCCACTCGCATGAACGTTCTCCCCCTCCCCTCACGCGCTGAGTTCCCACAAAGGCATGCAAATGGATATTTAACATAAACATCCATTAGCAGCCTTGCCTGCGGGGGCAAAACCGTTCGATGGTCACCGAGTCTTTAAAACATCTACTCCCATATTTTTTTATATGTCTGAAAGATATTCATACATCTTCAATTATCTATAATTAAACAAAAGCAAATAAATGTTGATTATACTATATCTAAACTTAACGTTACAGTACAAACATTTCTTAGATTATGAGTTCTTGAGAATAGGGTCCTTTAGCCCTTTGAGTGCCAAGTAAATTTGTCAAAATTGGTGTGAAAAGTGCCAAGGAAACATTTTTATTCATCATAATGTCCTGTAATGTTTAACTTATATAGGAAATATAGGAGGATATTCAATATTCAACATTCCGGATTAAGTACCCCCCATAATCTTTTTTATGCAACATTTTTTATTTGAATTTATATAACAAATGTGAGCAATGCTGGAATTTTTACCGGATATTTTAGAGAGATGTTAGCACTCAAAGGATTAAGCATGGAATAGAATAAGGTTTTTGTATAATATTTACTTTTATATTGTAATGTTTTTAGTTTAAGGGGGGTATTCAGTCACGGGTCCCGACTGTCAGTACGTTCTGACAGCCGTGACCCTGGCCTGTTTGCTTGACCGAAAATCGATGTGTAGGATTCAATGTCACACCTGGCGATCGGCAGAAAGGGGGCGTGTCCACGTAATCTGCCTTGAATTGTTTCGGCAAAACGGGCCTGACAGCTTTTAAAGTCGGGCCCATTCTGTCGATATGCCTCTTCAATGCTATCGGTCAAGACAGCATTGAATACCACTACTTCTACTTCTACTGCTAATAATACAAATTATACTGCTACTACTACTACTACTACTACTACTAATAATAATAATAATAATAATAATAATAATAATAATTATACTGCTGCTACTACTACTATTACTACTACTACTACTACTAATAATAATAATAATAATTATACTGCTGCTACTACTACTATTACTACTAATACTAATACTAATAATAATAATTATACTGCTGCTACTACTACTACTACTATTACTACTACTACTAATACTAATAATAATACTGCTACTACTACTACTAATAATAATAATAATAATACTAATAATTATACTGCTGCTATTACTACTATTACTACTACTAATAATAATTATTATTATTATACTGCTGCTGCTGCTGCTGCTACTACTACTACTACTACTACTACTACTAATAATAATAATAATAATGATACTACTGTTGCTGCTGCTACTATTACTAATAATAATAATAATGCTACTACTACTACTACTAATACTACTTATAATAATAATAATAATAATAATAATAATAATAATGCTACTACTACTACTACTAATAATAATAATAATAATAATAATAATAATGCTACTACTAATAATAATACTACTACTACTATTACTACTAATACTACTACTACTAATAATAATAATAATAATAATAATAATAATGCTACTACAACTAATAATGATAATACTACTACTACTACAACTACTACTAATAATAATAATAATAATAATAATAATAATAATAATAATAATAATGCTACTACTACTAATGATAATAATACTACTAGTACTACTACTACTACTAATAATAATAATAATAATAATAATGCTACTACTACTACTAATGAAAATACTACTACTACTACTAATAATAATAATAATGCTACTACTACTACTAATGATAATACTACTACTACTACTACTACTACTACTAATAATAATAATAATAATAATAATAATAATAATAATAATAAAATGTTTCTTCTGTGTCAGAGAAAATAGCCATGAAATTAATGTATTTTAAATGAAAACTAAACAAGCTGTGATCTGTGTTCAGTATAACATGTTATTTTTACCATGTGACACTGTGATTCCATCAACTTCAATTCAAAATAAGCAGGTTCAGCCAATGTGCTTGATATTCATTTGCTGATTTGTGTTCTTCAAAAGTATAATTGCAATATTCTGCATAAAGTACATGATTACCATGTCATCAGTAGCCACAATTAAAATATTGCTGTAAATATTAGCAAAAACCGCTCATGCGCGTTCACGTGCATCAGTTTCCACAAAGCACACTAAAAAGCAATAATTATTGCATATTTAAAACAATAGATTGTATCAAGGCAATACAGTAAATATTTCCAATTGTAACTACAGTATATTAAATTTAGTTGGGAAAATGTAGCGGTTCCTACTTGAGTGGAATGGCATTAAATTAAAAATCATTCATCTTGAAAAATGTTGCTGTAAAATGTATTAAAACTCCTATATACAGTAGAGACCTACAAGGGGAAGCTATCTCATTCTGAATCCATTGATTAAGAGAGTCCCAGCTGATGTTTTACCAGAAAAGGAATTACACTACCAATGTGTGGGAGGAATGTCAAGGTCAATTATCACTCAATGGAACTTTAAAATCAAAGGGAATTTTACTGATTGATTTTGTGTTATGTTAAAATATGCTTTCAAATGCAGTTCTTCTTTTAAGTCTGATCTCTACTTTAAACCACAGTTGACAATTTAATGGTTTGGTGTGCATCTCGCAGGAGGTTCGTCACCTTCTGTCCATGTGAACATGTTTTTTGATTGATCTCAGGAGGCCAGTTATTTTATAATACAGAAAAACAACAGGAGTAACACAAAAAATGTCCGGGGTGATCTTTGATGTATATTTGAAGTGCTTTCCGACCTACATAACCTTTTCTTTTTTTTGACAGTTGTTGCTTGAAAACTGATACCCTAGTGGTCTTACAGAAGTCAGTGTGATAAAATAAATGATAAAAACAGCAAAAAATAACCAAAATAATCAAAATGATCACATGAATTTAATGAAAAAATAAGGTTCTCAAACTTCTCTGGTAGAGACGAGAGTGATACTGTAGGTAAACTTGACATTTCAAAAACATCCTAGGGCAGACTTAAAGACATTCCCCTTTGTGGAGTGTAAGGTCCCCCATACATTTGGACAAGTCGGACCTGATTTCCCTGGCAGCTCCCCGGGAGGGCTCACATATAATTAGGTAGTTGGTATGCCAAATTCTACATTCAAATTCACCTACCGTCCGGCTCTCTGCATACCCCTGCCCGGCACCCGGCATTCCCTTTCCCGGCACTCGGAGTTCCCCCCGCATCGGATGCGATTCATCATGGGTCTAAAGAGCACCCATGATGTGCCACTGATGGCAGGGAATGGGATCATTCGTCAGACTGCATTTAGGTCTACAGTCATTAGGTCGACCCCACTAGGTCGACTGGCAGGAAGGTCGACCTGACTTAAGGTCGACATGGGCCAAGGTCGACATGACTTAAGGTCGAATTTGCATAAAGGTCGACATGAGGAAGGTCGACTGGTCATAAGGTCAACATGGGTTTTTCACTGTTTTTTTATCCGAATGTTGACACAGTTGACATGGACACAGTTGGCAATGAGAATCGGACCCTCGCATCGCTCGCTGCGCTCGGCACACTATTTTATTCTCCCACCACGCCCTAGTGGATGGTAGGGCATGAAATACCGCCTGTCGGCACATGTGGGCTCAAAAAACAGTGAAAAACCCCATGTCGACCTTATGACCAGTCGACCTTCCTCATGTCGACCTTTATGCAAATTCGACCTTAAGTCATGTCGACCTTGGCCCATGTCGACCTTAAGTCAGGTCGACCTTCCTGCCAGTCGACCTAGTGGGGTCGACCTAATGACTGTAGACCTAAGTTCATTCTAATAGATGACCGCATCCCGATGGCAGCATGTATGATCTCATGCATGATCTTCGGCTCTGATACGATGTGCACGGGACCGCGCATCGGATTGGATGTTATAAACATGGAATTTGGGCTGATTTTACATCCCAATCCATCGGAATCAAGTGAAATCTGGCCCAAATGTATAGGCACCTTATCTACGGCGAATTTGCACTGCATTGGCAAATGCAAATGATGTAGTGAGTCAGACACATTTTAATCTACACAATCTTAGAGGAGCTCTTGGGCCTGATTCAAAGTTGTACGCTATGCCAATTTTTTTCATAATTGAGTGATTATCGGCAGAATGCATGTACACTGTGATCACACTCCGTGCCTTTGCAAAAAGTGCCTTTGTGAGTCATATCAAAGTGAGGCTTTCATTGAAGAGCGATTAATAGGAAGTGACCATTTATAGGAGTTGATAGGGAGTGGCCTCAAAAAAGCAGGTGCTTCATGGCCCTTTTCGGGCCGTGTCAGCTGTGATGATGAATGCAGAGAAACATGGCACCTGCTTCGCTGCCGACACATCCACTCTGCGTAATAAATAATAGACTTACTCAAGCGGTTAATGTTTTCCTTGTTTGCGTATAGGCTGCGAATGTTTTTGCACTTGTAAATGCGCTAGTGATGGTGAATTTCTTTCATTTCTGGGTGACATCTTTACTTTCTAGCATAAGAACCTAAAACGTTTGCAATTGCTTTAATATACAGTACTGTACATCTCGGAATCAGACCCACAGAGTGCATGTTTGTGCTAATACAGTATGTCTCATGCCTATCTGAATGTAAGCAAATATACACCTGCTTTGTGTCATACCTTTTGTGCCTAATGTGGAGCAGGTGCAGTACTCACTGATGGTAATAAATAGCAGTGCAACAAGCACACGCACAGATGCAGAGCTCTTGACCGAATATATATATATATATATATATATATATATATATATATATATATATATATATAAAATTCTGTGTAAGCTTTTTCTTTTACTTTAAATCAAAATATGCCAATGTACTTCCAGTTATGCATCCCACGGGCTCTGTGTACCTACTGTATGTACCGTTTTGCATTTTGGAACATTATAAAAGAGTACCCTAAAACATAGAAAATGAATGAAAAATAAAATAAAATCAAACTAATAAGTCTGATCAACAAAACATTCTAAAGCTGATCACAGCACTACAATGATCACATACCCAGACATATATAATGAATGAAAACTTTCATACATTTACAGCACAAAAGCAGAGACAACTGCTATAACGTCACTAACTTCATATACATTCTTATCCCTTTGAGTGCCAAGTGAATATCAGTGTGAAAATGGGCAAGCAAACATTTTTAATTCAATAATGACCTGTAATATTTACCATATATAGCAAATATAATCTCTTTTAACACAACAGTTTTTATTCGAGTTTATATAACAAATGTGAGCGACGCTGGCATTTTTAATGGATATTTTGCGCGTCTCTAACAGAGATGTTGGCACTCAAAGGGTTAGGACTGGTTCTGACAGAGCCTAGTCAATGGAAAATATATATATTTAAAAAATTTGAGGTGAGCTGTTATTATTTTACAGGCATTGTTAAGTATCATAAGCAGGCCAGTCCGAATGTATGTTTTGAAAGTTTACTATGGGTTTGTAGTTTTACTGAAGACCTACAGTAGGTACTGTAGGTCTTACTAGTACATATTGTATATTAGCTGTGGATTAGACAAATACGGAATACTGTTCTAAGTCGGTCATCAAGGCAGTGGTGTTACAGTGTGGATGCAGGCAGCTGAGAGGTGACACCAAAATGTGGGCTTCTGCTCAGTGACAGTAGTTGGGTGCTACCTTGTTACTTACCTGTAGCACCCAGCTCCTGTCACAGTATAGGAATTGGCACTGCACCCAACACAGTCACTGGGCAGCCTGCATTTCCGAAACCCATGGAGTGATGAATGCAGCTGTCGGGCCATAAAGCCATGGCCTCCATGCAAGGCCATATCTTACCAGTGAGGCCACACCCCTTTTGTTGGCTCGCATCTTTAATACGGTTATTGATTCTTGCAGAAACACTGGATGTTACAGAGGCTAATGACGCCTTTGCGTAAAGGCATCCTGACAATTTAGATTTTTAATATATCCATGCTTGAGTTGATAATGCAACAGCCAATTAGTTCCTAAGTCGTTAAGTTACAGGATGGGTTTGAAAATGGCAGTTGGAGGCCGGCTGACTGCTGCGTTATCACCATCCACTTTATCACTTCACCAAACTTAATACATCTGCCTCTTAGTAAATACCTCCACAGATTGGATTTTACTAGTTGTCCTCAGTCATGAAAATCCTTAAAACTGGACTGTTAGTGTGCATTGAGGATTCAGGGGTTGGTGTATGAAGCCTTGATAAGGGAGGAGAAGTGGCCCATGGCAACCAATCAACACTGCATTAACATCTATAATTTGCATAAAATAAAGTTATACAGAGCAGCTGATTGGTTGCCATAGGCCACTTCTCCTCTAGCCCACTTCTCCTCCTTTATCACTGCTTCATACATCTACCCCGAGTCAGAAAAACTGATCCACTGTATTTTCCCTAATAATATTTATCAGTATTACAGTAATTACGGTCAATTATACACAGATGTGACCTTGTACGCTGTGGCGTCAGTCTTGCCAAACATCCACTCTTGGCATCCCGGGTGTCTTAGTTACATGGAGCATCTCTTTCACACAATAGGTTATTCTTACTGGCAACTATAATATAACAGTAAGACTTTGGGAATCTGTACTGACATGCTACAACACTGGTCGGATCAACATGTGCTATTTAATATATTGTTTTATGTGCCAAATGCAAGAAAATAGTCATATGTTTCTCATTAAAATGTTCAATCAATATGTGATTATTATTAGCCTGGATATTTGGAAATATATTTTTGCCGGCCAAACGAGGGTCTGTCGTGGGAAAATGGGGCTCTTTGGAACCGAAAGCATAAAAAATGGAATTTAATAACAACTGAAGTACAAAGTGTTGCTTGTTCCCTGAAGTAGGTGGTAATAAGATGCATTTCTCCAATAGAAAATTCGATTTGGAAGGAGATGTGTAGATTTATTTCTCTAGTGTAGATTCAGTCATCTATTATTAAAATAATCAATGCATTTGTTAATTACAATGTGTCTGGAGAGATCATCCCCAACAGTATTTCAATACAGGATATATTTACAGTTAGGACAAGATGAGAAATCTGAGTAATATTGGTGTAATTCATTGCTGTCTACTTATTATAGGTTATGCTAATGCCTACATTTCTTTGTTTTATGATTACCTAGCAAAAAAATCAACACACTAGTTCCTGACTTGAGATATTTAAAATGATGCTGACATAATTGATGTATTTCTTGGCTGAGCTCTCTGGGAGAGGGCAACTAGGTTGGCAAAGTGGCGAGAGTGGCACAGCATCAGTAGGTAGTGTGGGGGGTGCAGAGGCGCATTAACTTCATTCTGGCTTTGACCCATGATATGCAATGCCAAGATTACAGTCAGAGGCGCTTTGATGACATAATTCAGCAAGAATAGTATGATCAGCCTACTAAAACCCCCAACTTCACTCATGGAAATGGGTAGCCCTGGGTGGACACAGCCAACTGCAGAATACCTGAATACTTTTGGGAGCCAGCCAGCCATTCCAGGAGAGCAGGCAAGAGTGCTGTTGCATGCTGTTGGTAACTAACTACATAAAAGAAAGTGTCTATAGTATTTGGCTGGCAGATTGGTGGCTTGTAATAGACAAATATATGTAATTTTATACAGAGACTCAGCAAGTGCAACTCACTTTAAGGGAAAGGGGCTGCTATCATGAATAACCACCTCACTGGTGTTTATTGACAGAGAAGAGGCCCAGATACTGTATGAGTATATGCCACGGGTAATCAAACTATTTTGCTCTGGGAATCCATCAAACAATAAAAAAAAATGACAGGACCCCAGCAAGTTACTGCAGAAGGTCATCACATCACATGTGTAGTTAACAGACAGCACATACATGGCAGCATTGTGGAGGCACAAAATGATGGGTGGAGTCTAAAATAACAGACAATGCAACAGATTTTTCAGACTCCTTGAATCACTGACTGAGATTAGAAAAGTCATCAGCCTGATGGTCAGCAACATGGAGTCGCGACCCCATGCCGAGAAGGTCGGTACCGCCTTTGGGGTCAGGACCCACAGTTTGAGAACCGCTGATATATGCTTATGAACAGATCTGAACCATAACCAAATTCAAAACATGATGGTGAATTAGAACCAAAACAAAAACCTTGTACAACTCTAATTTCTATCAGTAGTTTTCTCCATGTAAAACATGTAGTCATAGCTTAAGTTCTGTGTGCTATATTAGGTATAAGCATCATTGTGTCCATATACTGTAAACTTGCATTAAAAATACACTTCACATTTCACGCAATCACATGTAGATGAATCAGTGCAAACACAATGCTATTTAAAGCAGTTTTTGACAATTGTTTTTCTCCCCCCATCCTAATATATTCCCGTAATTAAAATGTATCAGGCTTATGGAAAAAGAATTGTGTTTTTCAGTGACAAATATAGTTCTGGAATCTAGATGGCTTCTTCAAGCAGTCTATGCAAATAACAACTGCAATAGCTTAAAGGCATTTTCTTGCAAGTATCTGGCGAGGGCAGTCTTTTGTTTGCACAGTAAATTTTCCTGCTTGCAGATTATCTTTTGGGAACCATCTTTTATGAGCCCTGAAGTTAGAGAGAAAATGTTAATTGATTCTTTATAAAGGGAGAGCGAAAAAAAATAAGTGCATTTTTCATATTTCTTACTTCTCTAAAATTGTAACGCTTAGAAGAACCGTATGCAAATGACATCCAAAGTGAGAAATGTAACAATTTTAAATAAATGGGTTAGAAAAGATTGAATTGTGACTTTCAACAACAAAGACACTTTATAAAAAATTCATGCATTGTGCTTCAGCCAATAATGAATAGCTTTTAAACCTCACCTAGACATAGTTTGCTTAGAACGGATTTCCTTTTTAACTGTCTTTGTGCTATTTTTTTCTGATGCTGTTTTTGTAGTTTTTGTTGCTTTTTTGAAGTCATCTCAGCCTATTGTGATCATAAAATAAATCAATCCAGTGTTATATTGTTTTATAAAGTACTGCTTTGTTAAATGTCCTGGCATGGATGATGGTTAATTAATCTTTGTGAGAAATTATTAGAGGTAAACGTTTAAGACACCTTAAATAGCGTAAATTGCATGCTTTCTTAATTCATTTTCAGATGTTCATTTGCATCGTTAATTACAATTCTGCTTCTAATTGCCACCATAGCGTTTGCAAATGCAGCTACATTTTTAAAACATTAGGGGGGAAATTTACTAAGATGGGAGTTGTATTTCACATGGGATGTTGCTACGGGCAACCATTATATACTCAGTTATCTTATAGAAGGTGCTAAATAAATAATTAGAAGATTCTAATTGGTTGTCCATAGCATCATCCCATCTGAAATACAACTCCCATCTTAAGACATTTCCCAATTGGACTAAGATTCAGCCAGTATTCAAAATCCATAGGTTGCCATAAAGTATAAGACAATTGGTTTACTTCAATCAATTATAGAAAATAGTTCTAAGAAAAATAATTAATTCATCCTGGAATTGGCATGAATTCATGAATATATTTGTCAGATACAGTACAGTATACTGGACATGCAGTGGTCCCTATTTTCGCTCGCGCATGCACACTTCAGTCCATACGCATCGATAATCAAATGGATTGCAAATTTGCACATCAGCAATAAACTTTGAATCAGGCCCTTAGGGTGGTATCTCAACAACCAAAATATGATGGTTGGTTCTAACTTCCATTTTCAAAGGATGGAAATTCTTTCTTATGTCCAATATTCCCCCAAAGCCAATCTCATTGGTAGAGAAATTGGGAAACAAAACACAGAAAACACCAATGGTCCCAATGATCAGATCAATAGCACAATGAATAGGGGAGGATCCTCTTATTGTGGATAAGTACCCATACTTACTTTTAAAAATGTATAAACGTGCCCATAGGGCAGTTTCCTATTAACCGCAGTGTTGTCCAGGGCTATCCAAATTGCCATGATTCCAGGACTCATCGCTGAACCCAAATCCATGATAAGAAGCTATTTAAACCCTATCGCAGCCATAAAAATACATAAGTCCGTAACTTCTGGGTGATGGGATAGACTAATGAGTAAGCACCTGTGTTTAGGAACTGCCTAGGCCTTAGTGACCTACAGTAAGTGACTGTTCATTGCATGGAATCACTCTACAGGGGCTCTTCCATCAGTGCAAAACAGACAGTGCCTAATATGTTCAGTAGCCAAGAAAACCAGTAACAGAAAGAGGTGTGCGAAAATAGAGCAGCCACACAGTATATCAACTCCCAGAAAAAAGGCTCTCCTTGAGACCTACACCAAGACTTCAAACACACAAATTGGTGTGTTTGAAGTCCTAAAATGTTCAGGATGGCAGCCATCTTCTTTGAGAGGGGGTTGAGTGTTTATCCAGATACTCCCTTGGCACAGGAGTGCTAGGAAGGAGTAACTATACTCTTCAGCTGAAGCACCCATGCTCCCATTAGCGTAAACCTCCCCTTAAGAGACCTGATTACACTACAAACATTTCTATCTGCTACACTAGGTTGAAATTTTATAGGATGAGGGATTCAGAAAGTGAGACATTTTGTATGAAATCTCCCGTTTTTTTTTTAAAAAAAACGGCAATCATTTACAGTTCAAAACCAGTTTTGCAGTGTAAATGATTGCCGATTTAAAAAAACTGGAGATTTATTACCAAATCACTCACTTTCTGAATCCCTCATCCTATTACATTTCACCCATATTATCATATTAGCTACAATAAAGGTTTACATGCCACATACTACGCTATGGCAATGTCAATAATATTGTATGTGTTAAAACATAAATCTTTTTACGTTTTACAGGTACATTTTGACATGATTACATATAAAATGCTCTTGTTGGATTGTATGCAGAAAGAATATGCTATCTCTAGATAGAAGTCTAAGTTTAGAAGTGTCAAAATGTACACTTTTGTCCATACAATAAAATGTGTGGCGCAAACCTCATTATTGTGTTTTTGGTTTTGGCAAAATCACCCTCAAGTGTTTTCGTTTGAATTTGTTTTTCTGTTTGGTTAAAAATTGCCTGAAAAAAACAAAACAAAAAAAGCAATAATCATTGATCACAGCTCAATAAAACCATCTAATGTGAACCTGTTTGCATTCAATCCAAAACCCAAGTTAGTGTTTTAATCCAAATTTCCAACTGACAACAGACAGGAATATGGACTCTGTTCCAAACTGGGACTTCATTTATCTCGAAACCCCTAAGTTCAGCTGTGTATGTACAGATACATAGGGTGAGATTTAATAGGATGAGATATTCAGAAAGTGAGAGATTTGGTAAGAAATCTCCAGTTGTTTTAAAGCGGCAATCATTTACACTGCAATATCAAACTGGTTTTGCAGTGTAAATGATTGATGCTTTAAAAAAACTGGAAATTTCTTACCAAATTTCTCACTTTCTGAATCTCTCATCCTATTAAATCTCACCCATAGTTCACCAACCCTGAGTGTTTTATTTCCCCAAAATGTGTCTTATTTGAGGAGCTATGTGCATAGTATACACAATTATTTTTTTTTTCTATTTAAAATGGTAAGTAGTATATTCTTTGTGCGAATGCAGCTGTACATGCATTCAAAATGCTACTTTACAGTATCAATGGAACACTGTAACGTAGCATTTCATATGCAGATACAGCTGTAGACACATTTTGTGGGAACATTGATACTGTATGAAAAAGATGCTCTGCTTCAGTAGCTGCTCCAGATGAAAGTTCAAAATTCAAATGGTGAAGCCATACCAACTGCCAGTGAGTTCCATCCAGTGATGGTTGCCACTGTTTGGGGTGGCAGTCGGTGTGGCTCCTCAATTTGATTTTTCAACTGTGCTGCTGCCCTCTGCCGCCAACCCATTTGGAGCTACTACTGGTTAGCATTAGAAAATGCTCTCTGAACTTTGAGGAAGAAATAAGGGCTGCTTAGCCTGACTGCAGGAATGATGAGGGAGGAAATATCTGTATTTCAAGACTGAAAAACCGAACACCTCTAGCCCTAGCCATTAAATGTTACTCCATTTAAATATAGCACGTTAAAGGTTTGTTTATTTATTCAGGACAATAAAGCATCAGGGGGCATTTAAAGATCACAGTGCAGACAATGTAATTTACAACTTCAGCACAAGTATTTAATAGGTACCACTGAGGCACAATCTTTAATTGTCCTCAATTGTTTCACTAGGGCCCTGAAACAGCTCCTGTCAATATTGCTGGCATTTAAATCTTCCAGAAAGGTATTAACTAATTTCCTAATCAATGCACCTTAGAAGCTGGCTGTATCCATACAATCAAATAAGTCAAGTCTCAGCTTTCCGTTCTGAACACATTTCTGTCGAGTTGCAAAATAGAGCAGGATGAAATAACGCTGTATGCTTATCAATACTTCAATAGTGTATAAATAATCCAAAGGTTGTTTTTTTCAATAGTAATGCAATAAGAAATGAAATTTAAGCAAGTTTCATATTTAGCAATTTCCCATGCAGTCTTGGGGAATCAAACCGCTATTACAGATCGTGAATTTCAGAGTTACAATGAAGTGATGGTGAGTGATGCACATACGGGCAAGAATTTTAACAACATTAAAAATGTCCGTTGCAAAGTGGAAGCATCTTATTTCTCTGGTTCAGATCCTACGCCAAGAGCTGAGAAAAATATTCACCACTGCTCCACCGAATATTCATCCCATTCCAAATTTTGAATGCCACTTTCCATACTCTTCCAGCAGAATTTACTCACAAGGGGGAGATGTATCAAACCTTTGAAAGAGTGGGCAAGTTTCCCATGTCAACCAAGCTCAAGTTTATCAAGTACATAACTTCCAACTGTCAGAAATATCAGAACAATTGAATACCCCCACATGTTTTCATCTTACTGTTAAAAGTATCCTGAGTATACTCTTTGTTTTTTTTATCTTGTTAAAAAAAACAAATGCTGCGCAAAACTAGTTTATTTTATATGTCTATATTTATTTCTTTGGCCACCGTTACATTTTATAAATTGATCAATACTTTTTTTACATATTTTTATTTACTTGTGACCACTTGATGCCACATACATACACACACAGGTATTTAACAAGCTTTTCTATACATTTGAGATCAAGATTTCAGGGAACCCTTGATCACATATTCCCTATGGCAGCTGGATCAATACTAAACATTCATAGAAGCAGCAGTGAAATACTTAATTATTTAGCTTTATCTTTGATAATCATCCAATCAATTTTGCAAAGATCGTTACTGTTTTCAGGTAATACAAACTGATATTTATCCAACTGTCAATACCGGCTGCAAAATCAAATGGCGCTGTTGCCGGTATTACTTTACTTCTCTCTATGTATTTACTAATATTTATGGCTTATTTGTTTTCAGGGGTAATGGTGTGTACACACGGGTACAATCAGCATGAGATTTTGACTATATAGACAGCATGAGATTTTGATTATATAGACAAAATTGCATGCAGATCGTATGCAGATCGCACAGGTTTTTTACCTTGCGATCCCGATGCGTGTTGCCGTGGCAGCACAAATCGAAACCCAGATAGACAGGGCAACAATGACTATATAGTGCAAATCAAATATAGATAGCAAGAATTGTATGTAAAAAGTACAGAGATAGCAAAGATTGTATAGCACTCGAATCTTAAGTTGAATAGCAAGGGTATCTCACCATGTGTACACAGCATAAGTGGGTACAACTTCACAGTTACTACCAATTGTGTAGTTATAGGTGCAGCAAGTAGTAGCACAACCAAGGTTAGTTTATCTGTAGTATAAAACCCATGCATGGTGCGACCATTATGCAAATGTAGGCAACTGACTCGGGCTCCAGAATCTGGGGGGTGCAGTAGAGTCAACCTATCTCAAACCATTTTGGGAAAACAACAAATGGGAACATATTTAGCAATATCAAATACATTTCTTTGAATGCTATAACAAGCTGTTATAACAAGAATGAGGTTAACGAAGAGATATATATCTGTAAGGGTCACACATAAAAATTAAGATACGCTTTTGGTGGGTAGCTCTTGAAGGGGGATCATGGAGCTTTTGCCTGGGGCTCTGACAAATCTTGCACTGGTCCTGATAGCACCAACAGCATAGGGTTAATTTAGCTAAATAGATAATAGATACATATACATACATACATACATAAATATATATATATATTATAGAATATTATTAATATAACTACTCATTGACAGATTTTTGAGTGCTACAAGTGACCTATTGGCTCGCTTTAATAAATAAGCGTAGCCCAAGTTCGTTTTACATAAATACATAATATTAGCGTTCTTCAACAACAAGTTCGATTTTGACCTGTTAATGCTTTTTATTAATGAACGTGATGCACTTCTTGTGACACAATGGCAATTTGATCAGCACATAAGTCCTGCGTCAAAATCACAGTTCAGTACATATTCTGACATTCCCTTCACACATCTGGGTGTTTCATAAGCATCTTATCTTTGAGAGGCTCTTCGTGTTTGAAATGTAATTGGCATTGTAATTTAGGATAATGGCAAGGATAGTAGGAGGTAAAAAAGTTAATTAAGTGGTAGTCCCTATGGTTGCAGCAACTACCACCACATAATTGCCTGTCAACTTTAGTTACAGTTAAGTTGAAATAAACCATATTTAATAGAGGTCAAGGGCAATTGTGAACAGTACTGTACAACCCACAACTATGAAGTCTATTGTTATTAACTATGTAAAGCGCTTTAAAAATAATATCATCAAACCATAGAAAAGTTACTTGCTTCTTTTATATTGTTTCCATGGAGACTAATGTTTTCTGTTTTTCCAGTGGGATATGGCTGGAAAAAAAACTAATGAATTTTTTTTTTTTTGCTGATTGGCAGATGTGATGTTCTATTTTATTTTTATTTATTTTTTACTCCTAAACAGGAGAGAAGGAAGTTTTGAGAATAGATGTAATTATGAGAAATCATATCTATCGTTATAATTATCCAATATTGTCCATGTTGAAAAGAAGATAAGTTCTTTAAAAAAAAGTTCAACCAGGCTGAACAAATGGCTCGCCAGCTGTCCCTGGTGAAACTTCCTCCTTCGACAATCGCTCTATGAAGATGAGTTGTTTATTAGAAGAATATATGTATTTTGCTTTAATTACCTGAATGGAAATCACAAATGACGTCCAATATGAGGCATCTGCTTGAAAATTAACGGGAAAGGGTTTTTTTTTTTCAATTCCTTTCCCGTCCTCTTCCGCCTACCACTCTTTACAACACATTTCATTCTATTCAGACTCCATAATGAAAACTGCATCAGTTGTCATTACTCAGATGTTTAGGATGTCAGCATCTCAGGAAATATATTAAGTGCATCTCTTCATCTATGTGGCTTGTTACATTTCCTGTATATGAACAATAACTTTAATGATTCCAACTATCATATTTTTCAAATGCATATTTTATAAAAAAACAGTGATATTTCATGACAATGTAAATAGACTGTAGGCTGGCATGCTTGTGTATGGAGAATACTCTCATTGGAGGGGACTATTGTTAAATGGTTACATACATTTCTGCTTGGGCAGTCCCCACAGGTTGGCGGTGGATTATAGCAGAACGCTCTAGCAAGCAATGATTTAGATGGGGTAGAATTTAATGGTTAAAGTTCTTGCTGATTCTTGGACATTTACCATCGTATTATAATCACCACTGGATTTTGACATATACAGAATCGAAGGTGACCTCTTTGCCATGCATCCTATTGTGCCACCTTTAGAAAGGACATTTCTAAGCTACATGCTTAGAAATCTAAGGTATTAGAAGGGGCACTGGTACGGACTCTTGACCAAGGCACGAAAATATGTAGTTGTGGTTCTTATTGCACCTCAAACTATATAGTTTGCAATGGAGATGAATAAGATGAAATGCACTGGGGGAGGGGGGCTGAGTATTGGCAAACATTGGGCTTTTGTCAGATAAACCCTGCAGAAAAAGTATAATATGTGCAGCATAGAGTATGGAATGATATGTTTTGTAGACAGTGATAAAATGTAGAACATTTTAGAATGTCGACATATCATCGCTAGTGGTCTAGTAGTCACTTACCTGCTCCTGACAGCTGCAGCACCCCAGGCGTGGCTCCAAGCTCCTGTCAGGGTCATCACATCCAGGACAGAACTGTGATCCGCCAATGTTTGAATATCATTGCCCTATCTCTACCAATAATCCTCCCTCTTGCTTAACCCACTGCCTAACCTCAACCTAGTGCCTAACACTAACCCCCTACCCCTGGGCTCCCACAGCCTAACTAAAATGGCACTTTTATCATGTTGACATTTTGGATGACTACATCTCACAGCACAGAGTGTGAAAGTGTTTATTTTCCATAGCCATAATCAGTGCTATTTTTCAGCAGGCTCCAGCAGGAACTGAGGCCCTTATTCTAGTTCACTCTTTCTGACAAAATCCTTCTTAGATGGACAAAACCATGTGCACTGCAGGTGAGGCAGGTGTTACTTGTGCAGAGAGAATTAGATTTGAGTGGGGTTTTACTTCAAAGTGAGATCTATAATGCAGTGTAAAAATAAAGCAGCCACTATTTACCCTGCACAGAAACAAAATGACTCACCCAAATCTAATTCTCTCTGCACATTCTGCACACGGGTTTTAACAAGGTACAGGAGGGAGACATTATTCACAGGAATAGGAGCAACAGAACACAAGGACATGCACTGACACTAGAGGGAGAAAGATTCAGGGGAAATTTGAGGAAGAATTACTTCACAGAAAGAGTAGTAGATAAGTGAAATAGCCTCCCATCAGAGGTG
This sequence comes from Crinia signifera, assembly GCF_055691185.1. Taxonomy (NCBI): domain Eukaryota; kingdom Metazoa; phylum Chordata; class Amphibia; order Anura; family Myobatrachidae; genus Crinia; species Crinia signifera. Next base: position 64,074,296 of record NC_139217.1, on the reverse strand, counting down.
GTAGAGGCAAATAACGTAGTACAATTTAAACATGCTTGGGATAGGCATATTGATATCCTTACAAAGAAATAAGGATCAAATATGGTTGACGTAACATATTTAAAAAAGGGGCAGACTAGATGAGCCAAGTGGTTCTTATCTGCCAAATTTTACGTTTCTACAGTATATGTTACATTATTTTTAGTTTATTTTTTTATTATTAAAAGCTTTATCGTTACTTAACGCAAACACTTTGGTTGGTTAAAAACAAATGAAGAACACATGTGTGTTACCCTATCAATTGTAACTGCCCAACTACGGTAAGTCTTCCTTTTGTGTGATGAAAAACAGACATGACCCATACCCTATTGTAATATGATACCAAATGATTAATATCCCAAATATTTCCAATCATTTTACTAATCACAAAGATGATGAATTAATTAAGTTTAAATGGCAAATCATTGAATGCAGCTGCCATCATATCAAACGGTCAAGCAATCAGATGACCAGCCATTTTGTTGCAACATTAGCTTTCTTTAAACTAAAATGCTGGTTGGTTGCTATGGGTTAATTCACAGTAGTAGTTCTGAAATGATAATAAATAAGGCCATGTTTTTGAACTACTATATCAAACACTCAAAAAATTAATCTTTTAGACCACTGTATTCTGACCTTCTTCCATCTAGGCCATGGGCTCTGCGAGAGGGAGAGATGAAAAACTGCTTCCTGCAGTGTTTCACAGAAGTTTCCCAATGCAGCCTCGCAGTATGATATGTTCTTGTGATACTTTCAACAGTTTTCAATTCTAGAGTGCAAGATTCAGAGCAAACAGTGATCTGAGTATTTCATTCACAAACATGTGTTACCCTATTCTTTTTTACGTGCAAACTTCATTTTCTACATATACAGGTTGAGTATCCCGTATCCGAATATCCGTTATCTGAATTATTCCAAAAACCATACATTCCAGAAAGTGGATAAAAAATTTTTTTGGGGATAAAAACTTACTGGGGACAACTGTAACAGAACTACTCAGGACATGATATGTAACTGCCATTATATATGTGCAAGAAAATGATTGCTTGCCATTCAAATTCAGTGCCTGGGATAGTACAAAAATTTTGTTTCATGTTTTGAAACCTTGTTTTTTAAACAAATAAAATATATTTTTGTGTATTTCATGTGGTTGATGTGTTTATACAGCAAATATGCAAGATACTTCAAAATACATCATTGAAATATTAAAATATTCCGAAATATGGAATAATCCGTTATCCCAATTTCTAATGGTCCCAAGCATTTTGTATAAGGGATACTCAAACTAGTACTGCACATTCCCTGTGTCATTGTTTTCAGTTATAAATACCTCACAGCCTTTCAATCTGTTGGATATCACATATTTAGTAAGTGTCCTTCCTCCCCCAATTGCATTTATCAATTATTTGTTGACTTTGGGCCAGATGTACTAAGCTTGAAAAGTAATAAAATAGAAAGTGATAAACCACCAACCAATTAGCTCGTAACTGCTATGTCACAGGCTATGTTTGAAAAAGGACAGACAGGTGCTGATTGGCTGGTGGTTTATCACTCTCCATTTTATCACTTTTCAATGCTTTGTAATCAAAGTATGGTCTTACATTAGACTTGCTGGCCAGATGGCTCCTGAACCTTGGGCAGTGTTCCCGACCACATAGAAGAGTATTCCAGTCTCCAGGAGCTACCTACACCCATCTGGCAACGCCTAATTCTGCATAGAAACATCAATGTGTTCAGGGTGATATTAGGCCACGAGGAGGGCAATTGTCACTGCTTTTGCCAAAATTTCAAAATCATTGCAATGACAACTCAGCACCCATGCATCTAATAGTATTGACTCCCAAGATTGAGTTTTGTTGAGAGTGAAGCAATCCCCCTAGCTCACAAGAGGTTTTTTTGTGCTTCCCCTTGTCAGCATACCAGCGGCTGGGATTCTGATGTCAGTATACTGACCGTCGGGATCCCGGCCATTGACAAATCATACTGAACTCATATATGTAATTCAGTCTCCCACCATAGTCCACCTGCCGGCTGGACTCTCATGTTGCACTAAGATATTTAGAAAATTGCTGGTTACCATCAAAATGATGGAACAACACATCAGTAAGGTCAGCACTGGTGGGTACATGCAGAAGTATGGAGCAACACTTGAATTTCTCCATTTTGGATGCCGCTGGTGTGCATGATACTTGAATCCCCCCATAGAGGCAAAGAGCAGCATTAACCTTTTCTAATTCATAGTTCCTAGTCTAATTTTAATTCCTAGGCATGGGATCCCAAATTTGATTTAGAAAACCTCTAGAAGACCTATTTGTATGTTTCTTAGTACAAATCTGTTGTGTTTGAATTGTGAATTGCAAATCTGTGCTGTATGTCAGTCCACATGCTGTATAGCACTGTGACTATATTATATCAGATTAAATAGAAGATTTAGTAAATTAAGTCTTTGAGCCCTGATTTAGAACTTACGCTGATGAATAAGCCCTGCTTGGAAATATTATTCTTATATTTTGCATTGCTAAGGCCTCCTCGATTCATTTAACTAAACTGTGGTTTGTATGAGTAATTCAACAGCAGATTGGGAGTGCCTTATTTCTGTGGGTATATTTATCATTCATAGCTAAGTGGCCTTTGGTGGCAGTAAGTTAGAAGTATGGTGTACTGGGCTAAGGGGAATATAATTTGATTTAAAGCTTTTTTGTGTCCTGCCTGGACTATCTACATTAACCCTTTCAGTCCCACCCCCATCGCTATCAGCCTGATAAAGGAAGGTTGTAACACAGTGCACTGAGTTTGAAACATTTAAAATATATGTATAAAGTATATCTCAATACACCCTCTACATGCTGTGCAATGTTCTATTCCCCAGCTTCCTGCTTAACCCTTTGAGTGTCAACATCTCTGTGAGATATGTGCAAACTATACGCTAAAAATGCCAGCGTTGCTCACATTTGTTATATAGATTCAAATTTAAAAAAATGTTACAGGTCATTATGACGAATAAACAGGTCTGCTTGGCAATTTTCACACCTATTTGACAAATTCACTTGGCACACAAAGGGTTAATCAACTATAGCGCTGCGGAATATGTATGCGCTATATAAGAAACTGTTAATAAATAAATACAATAAATAAATATAGAATATATCTGGGATATATTTGTGTATGAATTCTTCACGTTATGTTAAATTAAGCATCCTTCCCATACATCAGTTAATGAGCCGGATGTACTAACGGAAAAATGTTTTTAAAATACAGATTTGGGGTTTTACCACATTTCCCATAAGTACACTACTATGCCCCAGCAAAATGTGTGTGCGTGTACGTGTGGTATGTCTGTGTGTGTGTGTACATGTGGTAGGGAATATAGATTGTAAGTTCCACTGGGGTAGGGACTGATGTGAATGCTTAAATATGCTCTGCACTATATAAATAACTGATAATAATAATAATAATAATAATAATAATAATAATAATAATAATAATAATAATAATAATAATAATGCAATAGAAGCCTAGGGTCTTCTTTATACATTGGTACTGTCATCCAATTGATCCAATCCGTTGTTTATGCATCAGGAAGCAACTCCCTCCACATCTGAATAGTTCCACTGTGCGACAACAGTACAAACCATCCGACCAATGGCTGAAAAACATCATGGATCAATCATTTTAGTTTACAAATCTCTCTGAAATATATGATTGCAGCTTTGTCATCTTCAGGTTGTAATTGGAGATAACTTCCATACATTGTGTAGCGTAGGGTTAGCCAACCAGTGGCACTCCAGCTGTTGTGGAAGTACATGTTCCAGCATGCCTTGCAACAATTTTGCTGTTACAGCATACTAAAATGGTTACAGGACATAATGGAATGCGTAGTTTCACAGCAGCGGTAATGCTACAGGTTATCTTCCCTTGCTGTGGTACAGTATATGAAGTTGCATTGTGCTGTGTATGGACACTAAAATCATTTATTTGAGTGAAATTTTTGTATTTTTGATATTTTTTTTTGGGATATTTGTAGTTCTCACCTTAATACAAGAAATATACTTCATTATTTTACGGTGTAAACTACATCACTTTCGCGCTCACATATGCACAAGATAGCCGACTAGTTTTCGAAGCATTGGCTTTGAGCGGGCTTACTAGTAAAATCTATTTAATTACTGATTTTTTTTCCAATATGAAAAATATGTCCAAAGTATACCTAAAAAAACAACAACAGTCTGGTATGTATCTGTTTACATCTGTGTTTCAGAATAGCTCTGTCAGACTCTGTACAGAAAGTGAACGTGTTTGTTTCATTTTAGCAGGAAGTTGTGGGAGGTTGAACAGATGTACAGAAAATTGAACAAATTCCTGTGTCACCTGCTTTACTGTCTCTGTGGCAAGATCCAACAGAGTGCTGTCTCTTGTGGATTTAATTCAGTTTGATGACTGCTACTTCCCAGAACAGTTAATTAGAGAGGCTGGCAGAGAGTTGGTATGTTGCCACAGGTGCTGAATATTTCCACAGGACCCTAGAATTCTCTTGTTTTATCAATTAATCATGTTTGGACCTAAATGCATCTGTATATTTAAAAACACTATTCAAATTAATTAACGGCAAGCGATCCAATTATCATTTAAAATGATTTAAAGAAATTGTAACATGTAAAATGTTAATTATTCATTTTAAGATACTTCCCCTTCTAAGCGAAGGGCTCTGAGTTATCACAAAAGCTTGGAATTAAAATTGATCCACTTAGATAATAAAGGTTATCCCTTTAATTCTAGATGGCGGCAGACGCAGTGCTATGCGACGCTGCTACAAATAGCCTTTTATCTCACAATTATTAGATTTAATGGGGTCAAATCACTTTGTTTAAATTTTAAAAGACATATCATAGAACCGTAGAGTTTATTCTGCAGAACGAACTTTCAACTAGGGATGTGCGTTGAGTCTCGTGTTTTTCATTTCGGTTCTAATTTCATCGTCATGTTATGGTCTTGCAAAACCACCCCCCAAATGATTTGAGGTTTGGAATTAAGATTTAAAATCAGAACCTTTGGGTTTGGATCTCTGCAAAATGGAGAAATAACAAAAATCATGGCATTTTCGCAATCCAACACCTGAAATTTGGATTTAACATATGAATTCTGAACATTGGGATGACCTGAACTGGGACTCAGTTTGGATCCACAAAACTCAGGTTGGTTTGGATTTCTAAAAAACTAAACTGCGCATCTCTACTTTCAACTTGAGAAGAATTGATCTAATAGTACTGTACACCAGTCTGTGAACATTTAAATCCCTCTTACATGTTCAGATTGTACATGTTCAACTATGTCTGCACACCTGTCCCTAAACTATGTCAGTGGGTTTGTATGTTATACTGATTTGTAAGGAAGTTGTCTATTACTGTAAGTCAACTACCATTCATGCAGTTTCTGTCTGTCCAACTTATGCTGGATTCAAGGGACTGGATTCAACTTATTCTATTGTGCAAGGGACAGATCCACAGAAAGGGCTATGGGTTTGCCACTTAGGAGGTATTCAATCCCCCGCCGCTATTTCTGACAGGGGAAATAACGCCGGTTGCTTATTCAATGCTTTCTTTGCACAGCCATCTCAGCAAAACAAGCTCGACATTAAAAGCAGTCAGGCTAATTTTGGCTTGCCGAGCTTCCGGCTACAGCTGTATCTCGCGGCAACATCCCCTTTCCAACGTTCAGCAGGCGGGACATTGAATCCCGCCTGCCGATTCTTAGTCGAGTCGACCGAGAATGGGACAGGGTCACGGCTGTCAGGCCAGCCCGACAGTCGAGACCCGGGATTGAATATTCCCATATAGATGGTATTGTCATTAACTGGAGGAAGACATTTAATGGGAAACTCCCTGTGTTCTAACATCACAACAAAATGTCCTGAATCACAGAGCTCAGATTCCCATCAGCCAGGTCAAGTCAAACCTATCTGTAGAGTGATTGATTAAACTTTCAACTGCTTAGTGCTTCTCGGTTGTGCTTCTAATACTGCAAGTTTATGAATAGCATTTTTCCATAGTAACAGTGTCTTGCAGCAACACAACATCATTACACGTTAACATATCTTAAATGTCCGTGGCATAAATAATGATGATATTTGTTCTGCATGCCTTAAAGGTTTCAGGTCCTGTATCAATAATGCATCATGCCATGTAACATCATTGGATCTCATCAATTTATATGATATTTCTGATCTCTCGGAAAACATTTTTACATTCTAAAAAGATGTAACAAACAAATTCAAATGTCAATATTTTGTTGCCTACTTTTCTCCCTCTGAATAATAATGAATCATCTCTCTGAATTTTAGAGCTCAGCAAACACCAGCAAGTAATGTATCCGATATGAAAAATGAATAATAATAGTTATAATGTAACAAAATAGCTCGCTTCTTATCTCAGTAATTATTTTCTGTGTAAAGCTCTAATGTGAAAACTGCTTACGCTTAAAAATTAATAAGACGAACGTTGTGACAATTATTAATTGTTTCATAAATAATACTTTATCAGTCTTTTTTTATTTCCCAACTTTTTCAAAGTGCAAATACATTGGGGTAAATTTACTAAGATGGGATCTTGCACATATCAACCAATCAGATTATAGCTATTATATTCTAGAAGGTGTTAAAAAAATAAGTAGAATCTGATCGGTTGAGATAGGCTACATCAATTCTTCAATAGAACTCCCATCTAAACCCCAGTGTCTGATTTGGGCCCCATTTCATCCATTTGCGCATCGGCCCAGAGATCATACGTGTAGCATGAAAGATCTCCAGGTCGGAACCCCTCCCAACGGCAGGGACCTGGGTTCGCATGCTATCCATTGCATGCAGAAGGGCCGCGTGCAATGTATCGCATGCAATCCTGCCACCCTGGAGGGTCCCGGGTGGCTGAAGCGGGGATTGGATGCGACTTCCCCGAGAAGAGAGTTCACTTGGTATATGGGGGGCCTTACAGTCTAATTCAGATGTCAGGAGTGCTGCCTTCAATTTATTTTACATTGTTCAGCCACCAGCCACTTGCAGTTGTTGGCCTTCGTTGTAATTAAAATAATTTGGCCTTTTCTTTTTTGTTTTTGTTACCCACAGCCCTTTGTGAGCTGGGGCAGATTGAGTTGTGGGCACCTGCCTCCTGAGCTTCAGTAGAGAATGCTACCTGGTCATTATGATTGTGAATGGCACACAATCAGAGTGGCTGGCTGTCAGCATGCAGGTGGGTGGATGTCCGAAGCTTTATAACCAGTCAGAGAGCTGGCAGCCATTCACTGTATGGAAGCAGGTGGAGAGACGGCATGAGACCACAGGAGGATTGTGCTATGATTTTTTTTGTGTTTAAATTTTTTCACGTGAATGGGTGTGGAGGGGCCCCAAATGCATTGTAACCCCGATGCCTGCAATGCTGATAAGATGGCCCTGTGGCCCTGCACCACTTCTTACAACAGCTCAGCTGAGCCTTTCATGTGTGATGTACTGTATTGTGTGCAATGTTTTCTCATTGTACAACTCAGGCTCTCAGGTTTGAAAACACCTTTTAGGTTTTAAGAAAGATTGAGCAGATGGTTTCAACATGAAATGAGAAACTCACCTAATCAGGGGGTGAAACCAGGCCCGCCTGTTTAATAATGTGTTATTTTCACTAGAGATCTCCTCCCAGGCATTAATATTTATTACAGTTGTGACATGCACGTTCCCACTGTGTTTATAGTAAACCCTATGATGAAAGTGCAGCACTGCATAATGATTATGCTAAAATGTCTAGGAGAAAGGGATGGATACACGCTAGCTTATTGTTACATGTAGTTCTTGAATTATATGGGGATATTGTAGTAGATACATAACATTTTCAGTGTTTGCTTTTCCTGAGTAACCAAATGATTATATACTATTATTGCTTTATCTGCATGACAAGTATATTGTAGCGTCCGTGCTCAGCATTTATTACCCAAATGTATCTATTTATTTACTGGCGTATGAATGTGCAGTTGTCGTTTTCAATATGAAAAGGCTCCTATTGGTGCCAGGAGTTAGCTGTTTAACAATCTTAAGAGTTTATTTACTAAGATGGGCGTTCTATTGAAAAATGGCATGTCGCCCATAGCAACCAATCGGAACCTACTTCTTATTTATTTTGTACCCTCTAGAAGCTAGATTAGGACAAAGTAGTATAAATCCACCAAGGCACTAAGAGATACCCATACAACAAGGTGTAAATAACAGGATAGCGCTTACACGTCCAGATTTCGGGGACGGAATAGGTCTTGCGGTTTCCGGACACAGCATAAAGGACCTTCAGAAGCGCTTCAGAGGAAGGATCAACCAGGATCAGAAATGCATTAAGCGTGGCTCTGCTGTGCATAACCTATCGATCCGCTAGCACCCCATTGGATCAGGAGGTCCTTTATGCTGTGTTCGGAAACCGCAGGACCTATTCCATCCCTGAAATCTGGACGTGTGAGCGGCTTTGTTAGGGTTACTTTGTTTTTATGCTGTTATTAATGTCTTATCTTGTGAGTGCATTTTATTAAATTCAAGTCATGCTTTTTAAATGATCTGCACTATTGCCCTTCTTTCCTTTGATCTCCCCATCCTATGAATGTGTTTTTTTTTAGATTGTGAATGCTAAAGGAGTCATTTTAAACTGATCATCTTGGAGATTGTTCATCCGAAAATTAAAAAGGACAGTATTTTTCTTGTTATTTACACCTTGTTGTATAGGTATCTTTTAGCGCCTTGGTGGATTTTTACTACTTTGTCCTTCTCTGTCTACGTAAAATTTTGGATTTTGTAATTATTTCACCTGGCTGCATGAGAGGTTTTGTGCGCACTATATACTTGATTGCTATCTTACCCTCTAGAAGATAATAGATAGAATCTGATTGGTTGCCCATAGCAACATCCAACATTCAATAGAACTCTCATCTTCGTATATAAACCTCTAAGTTGGGTATTGGGTTGTTCTTTGCGTAAATATTAAATAAGCTAGAGCTTTATCAGTGCTGTGTCTTATAAGCGTCATTTATGGGCTACGTCTTGGTATGTACTTAGGACTGGGGACAGGATGAAATTCGTTGGAACCTAATATATTCCCTGGACTTTCCTAAGTGGAAGGATAAGTCAGGAGATACTCTAAAGCAGAAATGCTGTAAAAACCCCATTTTTTTTACCGCATTTCTGTATGCTCTATTAACCCCTCTGCAGTGTCATCGCTGCAGAGGGAATCGCCAGCAAAAGCTGGCAATTCCCTGTTGAAGCCTATGGGCTTCTTACCGCAGCGCTACAGTGAGGGATCCATCATGGGTCCCTCCCAGCATGCCCTCCGCTGTCCCCGTCACTCTGTGCATGCGCAGACAGACTCACGGGTCTCTGACCCGGAAGTTCAGTGCCGGCACCGCATTACAAGGGACAGCTGTTATCGCAAGAGCTGTCCCTTGCGCTAATAACAGCATATGTTAGAGCATATGCGATTATTAAGAATGCGGTAGCCGGCAAAGGGCGGTGAAAATGGGCAGCGGATGTCGGAACATCCCGCCCAAGGGGCCAGATGCACTAAGCTTCAAAAAGTGATAAAATGGAGAGTGATAAACAACCAGCCGATCAGCTCCTAATGGTTATGTTACAGACTGGGTTTAAAATATGACAGGAGCTGATTGGCTGGTTACCTATCACTCTCAAGTTGTTTGACAGGAATCTGGCATTTGTGGGTGCAGAAAACATCATTGGATATCAGCTTCCTGACCCTAGCAGGCATCGCCCCACATGCGTTCCGAGGGGAAGGCCCAGTGTTTCCACAGGGACACCCAGAAACTGCTGGGAGTTCACCTGCTCCAACTCCATTTCCACCCTGGCCCTCCCTCCCCGCAACAAACGGCCCGGCGAGTACATGTGCAACCATCGGGACTGAGGCCGAATTTGGATCACTACAATCAACTATAAATCGGTCCCTAAGAAGAGTGTAAAACATAGTACTACTACAGATATCAGAGGAATCATCTCAATGTGCTGTTAGGCTTATTCCCTGGAGCAGATATTCCGTTTTCACCTTTGACAAGATGCAAATTGGAAAGTCAGTGTCAATAGCAGGTGTATACACGCCATCACCCCAGTGATCTAATGCCATTTTCAATACTGTGAAGCTGCATAACAATTCTCACCTCATACTCTATGTCTATGTAATATGCTGGAAGATCTGTTTACTCAACAGTTTTTTTTTTTATGCTCCTACTTAATCAATAAAGCAAAAAAAATGTTTCAACTCTGCATTATTTAGCTTCATGAGTTCCTTGCCATGCAATGACATTTAGTTGCCATGACAGCTGTTGTCATGGGTACTTGTCAAGTTTTCTGTTTACCTGGCACTTAATGGCAATAAACTCCACATGTTGACTTTTTTTGTGACCTATCTTCAACCACTAAAAAAAAAAGTAACTACGTGCGACAATGATTGAGCAGATAATTCTACCTGCTTTTAAAAGTGCAACAAAGAAAGCCGTAGGATTCTGTGCATCGGTAACATTAGGGAAACGCTGAGCCTTCTATAATGTTTTGCTACAGAAAGTTCTAAAGGTCTTTTCAACGAATGTTTGTACTGTAACTAATTACGGTATTTGGAAAATGTGTGTTTTGGAAAGAACATTTACAAATAAAGTTAACAACATTGATTACTGCACCTAGATTTTATTAAAAGAATATGAGCTTACACATAACATAAGTGAGGTTTGCCATTCCTTTATACTATGCTCGTTCTTGCCTACTGCACAGCAGTCGTTAATAATCACCAGTGGAGGTCAGGCTGTCAGTATCCTTATGCGAGGGACGTATCAATGGGTACATTGTGGGGGTTATTCTCGTTGAGTCGCTTGGAAGCATATGCGCATCCGTCAACCTAACCCAGCCTTGCGACTGGTGGCATGCCGGGTCACCATTCGCAAAGTGCGTTCCTTCACACTGGCTGCGAATGGCATAAACATCCATTCGCAGCGTGCAGTGGACCGCCCACATTTGATGGTTGCCGACCATGATGTGGAAGGTGCATGCAAATGTAAGAGTGGTCTGCGGCACCCTTACACATGCATGCACATTCAAGATAAAAGGGGAGGGCAGCTGACATCCGGTGATGTCAGCAACCCGCCCCGTTGTCCAAATCATGCCCTCTATAGCCTGAGAACGCCCAGTGCTCCCATCTGCTAATGAGACAGTCATCAGATTTTTCACCGGGTACGCACGCACCCATCGCATGCACATGCGCATGAATGCGCATGCGCAATAACAAAACACCAGTCCCCGTGCGAACGAGCGCCAGTTGCGAACGGACCTGAATAAGGTCCTGTGTGTGTAGTGTACATGGACACCTGCATCCCAATGGGCAACCCCCCTGCATCCTCTCTGCACCCATTAAACTTACTTACTTTCCTACAGACTGCAGAAATCATTGGGAAAATGGACCTGGGGCCATTTTCCCAGAGATATTTGTCTGCGCTGAAGATAACCCACATGGAGACTGAATATGGCCTCCCTCGTCTCTTAAGAAGACCATCATAGTTCTTTTGCTTTTAGCACACTGTAAAATTATAGTCCACAGGGAACAAAGAATTGGTTATTTCCATAATGTCGACGTGTATTCTCAATAAGTGTATCGTGTACCCTCGCATGGCTTGCCTCACTAACGTTCCCAGTCTTAGTCCACCTGGGCCGTAAAGGATGAAAAAGACCAAAAAATATAAAAACTAAAACATTCGCTAATTTTTCATGTGCTGATGATTGACATGCCGACCCTTTGGTGTCAACCTATGGGAATCTAGATACTGTAGGGTAAATTTTCTAAGATGGGAGTTCTATTGGAAATGGGATGCTGCTCAGTCAGTTTCTACTTGTTATTTATTTAGCATCTTCTAGAGCAGGCATGTCCAAACTATGGCACTCCAGCTGTTGTGAAGCTACAAGTCCCATCATGCCTTGCAACAGTTTTGCTATTACGGAATGCTTAAACTATGGCAAGGCATGCTGGGATTTGTAGTTTCACAACAGCTGGAGGGCCACTGTTTGGCCATGCCTGTTCTAGAAGATAATACATAGAATCTGATTAGTTGCTATGGGCAACATCCTATCTTCAATATAACTCCCAACTTACTAAATTTACCCCTGTAGATCTATCATCTACACCAGGGGTGGCCAAACCGGTCCTCGAGATCTACCAACGGTCCACGTTTTCCAAATCACCTAGCTGGTGCACAGCTGTAGTCATTACTAACTGTCACATGACCCAAATCACCTCGCTGGTGCACAGCTGTAGTCATTACTAACTGTCACATGACCATAATCACCTAGCTGGTGCACAGCAGTAGTCAATACTAACTGTCACATGACCCAAATCACCTAGCTGGTGCACAACTGTAGTCATTACGAACTGTCACATGACCCAAATCACCTATCTGGTGTGCAGCTGTAGTCATTACCAACTGTAACATAAACCAAATCACCTAGCTGGTGCACAGCTGTAGCCATTACTAACTGTCAAATTTTCAAACCTGCTGCATTCATTCCTACTATAGATCCACAGGTTGCCTGAGACACATGGGATCATATTCTCTAAGCTTCAAAAGTGATCAAACGGAGAGTGATAAACAGCCAGCCAATCAGCTCCTGACTGACATTTTTCAAACACAATCTGTGACATGGCAGGTAGGAGCTGATTGGCTGGCTGTTTATCACTCTTCAGTTCATCACTTTTGAAGCTTAGAGAATCTGGCCCATGAACTGTTGGTAGATCTTGAGGACAAGTTTGGCCACCCCTGATCTACACAGTATAATTGCTGTACTGTAGGTATATATTTATCTGCCTAAACCTGGCGCACATGCTAGTTATGCTGGATTGAACGTATTGTGCGATGTGCATATTTCAGCATTTCAGCAAATGTTTTCCCAATCTAAAGACGAGGACAGATTTGTCTCTTCTATAAAAGTCACATCTCAACATTTCCGTCTGCAAAGTTGTCACACAAAAGTTTCTGAAATCTTAAATTGCAGAAAGATTAGTGCAGTAATGTTACAGTAAAACGGGCACATAAGTACATTCAATTCCCCTGATTAAATGAGCCCGCAGCTTCACATCACACTGTGCAAAATATAGGTACTTAATGGAGTAAGTAGCATTTTAGACATGGCTTGGTGAGCCACACCTTAGTTGGCCAAAATAACATTGGTAGAATCAAGGAGCATAGCAAATGCCTTTAGAGAGACTTACAGCCATCAGCACAGCAGACAGCAGAAGCCTCCCTTGTTCTGCTTGAGGCTGTGAAACTTTCTAAAGTCAATTTGTATGTGACAAGTCTATGTTTCTCTGTATAGTGCAACCTCAAACTGCGAATACCCACCAAGCAAGAAGACGAACAACGTGCCAACTGTGACTCACTATAATAATTGTATATGTTTATCCACTGTAGCACAACAGTCACGTCTGTAATGATTGTATTTGGATTTTACAGTAGCTATTAAGTAGAAAAGAAATTATTTTCATGGAGCCTATTACACATTATTGCATGCATCTTGTGGCTGAGCCGATTTGAGTGTAAGTCCATTGGTGGAGTGTGTCTGCCATGTTTTTGCATAGGGAAAGGGACTTGGTCTAGGAGTAATGGAGTGTGGAACCGCATTGCGTCTCATCTACGTATTATTTCTTTATTACTTATTACCAGTTATTTATATAGCGCACACATATTCCGCAGCGCTGTACAGAGTATAGATGAACATTCACATCAGTCCCTGCCCCAGTGGAGCTTACAATCTATAATCCCTAACACATGTACACATAGACATTGTAGGGTTAATTTTGTTACGAGCCAATTAACCTACAGATGGAGCGCCTCTCAGCCAGCGCCGGGGCTTGCCAGAATGCCCCCTCTGGCAAGATGTTGCTCCATCTGACTGGGATGTTGGGCAGTTTTTGGGCAGCGGGGGGACGGGAACCCTGCCCGTCTCCACTGCATGGAGATTGGCAGGGTTAGGGGGCGGTTCGGGGAGGTGGTGGCATCCGATGGGGACCTGCAGGGTGGCAGCGGGACCGACAGGGAGCTCCATTTGAAAGGGGCGCGCAAGTATCTTTTTCACATGTGTCCCCTTCCAGTGGCTGGCGGTTGGCGATTCTATCACCAGCCCCCAGCTGAATGAGAAGGACTCCATCTGTACTGGTATATTTTTTGGGATTGTGGGAGGAAACTGGAGTACCCGGAGGAAACCCACACAAGCACAGGGAGAATATACAAAGTAGAAGTTGCTTTTCTGTGTGAATCGAGAGATCTGATCTCAGCTTATTATTGGTGAGTATATGTTAGTAAAAATGTGGATAATTCCCTCTACTGTCAATTATAGATAAAGCCATCATTGTGAATTATTATAATAATTATTTTGGCCCACCTGAAGATTCAGAACCACATGCAATCGTCTAAAAGTAAGAACTGCTCAGACTCAGCGCCATTTGTCACATGCAGAAAAAATAGGCAAACTTGGTTCACTGGGTAATCAATATTATAAGCTTTCAGTCTATGGGAATCACTGCTGGTAGTCTTATCTTTAGCTTTAAACAGATTGGTAGATTTATTTGGTGTGTACTGGGGACTGGAAGGGTTGGGCACCACTGGCGCGCACCTATTCTATATTAAAATTTCCGGGCATACCACCCAAGGGGTTAAGAGAGGAGGGGGGGTGTTTTGGCTATTATTGCTCCCCCTCCTTTCCAGTGGTGCAGTAGACTCTGGCATTGTGCCAGAGTCTACTGCGCATGAGCAAGAATCTGGTAACATGGTGCTCATGCTGCATTCCCGAAGACACCTCTATGGAGCATGTGTGAATCACCGGAAAAGGGCAGCGGCAGCCATTTTCCCAGTGATTTTTGCAGCTGCGCTGGGCCAACAGAGAGGCAGGATTAAATGTAGGTGCACCCAGCACCCATAATAGATATGCCAGTGTAATACATCATTTACCCAAAGAGATCCAATTGGAAACAAAAGTGATAAAACAAAACTAGGTAACAGACAGTCATAGAGGTAGGAATGCCCTGCTCGCAAGATTACAATCTATAGGGAAATAGGCATTGATAAATATATAGGTGTAATTCATTGCATAATGGTCCACCAGATTGCAAAGGTTCTTTGGCTGTATGATATGGTCATGATATAGTATTTTCAATTAATTTTCTTTTTAATTAGAGTAGGATAGCCATTACAGACCACCTCTATGAAGGAACTTCAGCAGTGCATCATGTGATTCAACATTCATCATTCTCAGGCAGATGGTGTCTGGAGATTCAGAGATCTTGGCTGTTGCACACTTTAACCCTTTGACCTTCTCTATTAGTGACTTCAGAGTTCTACAAGAAGAGAGAAAAAAAAGAAAAATAATAATGTGTTGTCAGTGGTCCATAGTGACCTCTCAGTTTAGTAGTGTCATTTTTCATTTTTTATTATTCTTAATAGATATTTTATTATTATTATTATCCTTTATTTATATAGCGCCACAAGGGTTCCGCAGTGCCCAGTTACAGAGTAAACATAATCAAACAGGAAAAAACAGTAACTTAGAGTTGAAGACAGTACAGCACAACTACAGGGTAAATGATCATAGGAACATCAGCCAAATACCTGTACTGCAACATAAGTATCCAGGTGGCAGCAAACAGCGTGCTTTGGTGCAGTCTAAGACTGCTGAAGTAAGAAAGGAAAAGCACATGAGGTAAGAGGTCCCTGCTTGTGAGAGCTTACATTATAAAGAGGAGGGGCAGACAGACAGGGGTGACACCGGAGGGGTAGACAGGTACGAGGAACAGAAGGTTAGGAGGACAGTTTGCTTGGTGTTAATTAACTACATGCTCTTAGAAATCATATGTTTCTTTAAAAATTCCTTAACTTGATAAATAGTCTTTATTTTGCCAATTACCTAAGCCCCAGAAACAGCTGAGACAGATTTCTGTTTTGAGATGAGACTTGTTTGTCTGCAAAGTACAAAAATAAAAATCTTGAAAAATATATCTAATTATAACTTGTTATAATGGTATGTCAATGGAAAATTGTATAAACATCTGATGTCAATATGGCAGAAATCACTAGAGACAGTAACATTTATTACAAATAGTACAGATGGAAGGTAGATCTAAATAATCCAGGAATACTTGCCTAACCTCCGGGAAGTTGTGGGAGACTTTTACGGTAGCCTCTTCCAGCCCCGGTAGGGTATGCGACTTTCCTGCGTCTTGGCCACTTTCTAGTTAAGTTGGCAAATGGAGATAAAACCATGGGAATCATGACAATGGTATGAATGTTCAAGGCTAAAAACGTGAATCTCGCCATTAAGCCTGCCCCCTACCCATGTCTCCATAATGGGGACGGGCCTTATTACATGACAGGCCAGCCAAACCCCATGAAATTACCTTTATTGTCTCCTCTTAGGGCTTCTACCGGAGAGGAGAGAGATAAAGTAGCCAATTATGATACATGGGTTTCACTGAAAACTTAAAGGGTCCCATAAAGTTTCTAGATACACCAACTCTTTTAACTTCACTCCCTTCACCAAGAAACCATGTTTATCAGCCCTTTCTAGCCAATTGACCCTCAAATAGAGTAACAATGTCCAATTCGAGAGCACAGTCACGACACCTAGAGGAGAGGGTGAGTGCTCAGGTATTGGAGCTCATCAAAGTTTCCTCTTTAACATTATAGGCCATTCCAACCCTGCATGCCCAGAGCAAACTTTGAGTCTTTGAGAAGCCGTGCAACTGGGCATGGTCAACAGGTTTTTTATTTTCTGTCACTGCTTGTTGTAGCTGCTGCTCTACTAAAATTTAATTGACAGCTTTGGTATTGTTACTGTGGTCAATTTTGCGCCAAGTCAGAAAAGGGAAGGTTTCCAGAGAGCTGGAAACCTCTCTCCCCCCCCCCCCCGACCCCAGTGTTTGCCTATGAGACAAGTAGGAGATATAATGCAATATGATAAAGTCAAACACATCATAAAAAATATGATTAAGGACTAGGCATTGCATGTGACTCTAAGGTCAAGGTGGATTGGGATAAAACCCTGCCAAAATATTTAATAGGAAACATAATATACATAAAAAACATGGTTTATGTGCCTAATTCCATTTAAAAAATAATATTATTGGCTATGTAATCTACTGCCAAGGGGGAAAAGCTACAACGTTAGCATTACAGCAATATTTGTATTATCTTAAGATAATGAAATGAAATCCATCGACATGAAATGCGTAGACCACATAGCCTTGTTGTGGAAATGCTGGATTGCAAACAAATCAGGACGTTGTAGGTTCCCAGTGCAAAAACACCAAAAATCCACTGGTTCCATCTAAGCATTCAAAAACAGTACGGTTAATTGAATGTTCTGTTGTACAAGATTAGTTAATCACTTCTATCCAGAGTTTGCAGAACAATTTCTTTTTATACCACTTAATATTTAATAATAATAATAATAATAATAATAATAATACAAAAAATCCATACACAAGCTGATACTCTGTTCTTGTTTATGAATGCATTTGCAGCAATAACTGCTAATCAGGTAGGGAAATGAAGTAAGCAGAAACGGAAGCCCTTGTTGTTTTGTGCACATGACAAAAACATCACTCTCGAGCGTTGCTTATGAAACGTAACAAAGCAACATTGCATATACATCAGATTTTTGTTTCTATCCTCCCACCCCGTGCTCACTTCATTCAGCTTTGTGTATGTCACGTCAAGTCACTACTCATTACTGTGGTTGCCATTTTCATTGTGACAAGGCCACAGTCTCTAGAGATTTCCTGTCGGTGGAAATAAACCATTACCATGCCCATTTTAGATGTTATACCAGAGTACATCGGACTAATTAGCTTTTTTTTTTTCTTTTTTTTTTCCAATTTGCTCGGGGTCACTTAAACACAGGAAACAAATGTCCATGTTACGGTTTAGTTTACAGCAGGCATTTATTCTCTAATGTATTTGTCTGCTTTTGCCTTCATCACCACCATAGCTGTTGCCTTTCTGAAATGTCAAGCTGATATTTCACAAAATGAAAATTAGAATCTAGTACCTTATTTTTTTTTTATTTTTTTTTTTAAATACAGCTTGGAATTGCTTTTGCACTTCCACAGGAGCAAAACAGGTAAAGATTTGGTCTTTTAGGCAGCAAATTATGTATCGTGTGTGTGTTATAGAACGGTGACTTTACTAGGAAACACAGCCAACAATGGGAATAGGAAACTTAATCAGAAATGTAATCATGTGCATCCAGCCTATGTTCCCTGTACTGCCAGACACCAATATTCCTGATCAGCAGAGCAGCGCGCTGATATGGAGCAGCGATGATCAAATCGGCTGTAGAGGCAGCACCATTCCGAGCTCTCATACAAACTCCACACAAATCTCTTTATTTGTGATAAATGGAGAAAGTATTGCATTGGTAAAGCAAGATTATTTTATTTATTTTCCTTGCCGTTCTTGTTATGTGTATACCGAGACCCTATAATCGAACTGATTTGACTGATTTGCGCTTCTCAGGCTAGCACTGTATGACAAAGGGCAGATTGTTCATCGGATATTTAATAATTTCAGGAAATAAATCACATCCTCCAATCTAATTTGTAAACACATGTTGCAGCCCTAAGAAGGAGATCGGTTTTTCTGAAAATTAGGTTCATGAATTTCGTAACCCTGCTTGTGCTGGTTCAGATATCTTAACATCTTGGTGGAGAGAAGAAATCCATATATATATGGATATGGATACAGTACAAGGGCAAAACCAGAACTTTTTCAGCCCCTTAGAAACATATTGAAGGGGCCTCTTTCCCAATGCTTTTTAAGTGAAACATTGCCGCCGCAGCAGCTATTATTATTTATCATTATTGTTTATTTATATGGCACCACACGGGTTCCGCAATGTCTAACAATACATAAATGAGCAAAAAAACTAATAACGAATTACAGTACAAGACAATTTATGACAAGTACATGGTAAATATGGATAGTTGCATCAGGGGACAGGACACTGAAGCAATTATCAGGGTGGCAGAGATGTATATATTCTAAGAAAAGTACACGAGGAGAGAGGGCCCTGTTTGTGAGAGTTTACATTCTAAAGGGGAGGGTTAGACAGACAGGGGTGACACAGAAAGGGGTAGAAGTGAGCATAAACAGAAGGTCAGGATGAGGGATGGTTGGCTTTTATGCAGGAGGGTGTAAAGATCATCAGTTCAGACTTAGAAAGCGCTGAATCATCTGAGAGTAGATATCACTATAGAGACATTTGGAAATATGAGTGAGGTTAGAGGGAGAGAGGAAAGGAGAGGTAGAGTTGAGTATTATCAGCATAGATGTGATATTTGAAGTCAAGTGAGCGAATGCGCTCACCCAGAGAGGACATATATAGAGAGAGAGAGAAAAAGAGGACCAAGAACAGAACCTTGGAAGACACCTACTGACAGTGGAAGAGCAGGACAGGTGGAGTCATTAGAGGTACAGCTGTGCATTTTCAAAACTGACAGTGCAAATACAAGAATTAACCCCTTCAGTGGCAACCCCGAGAATTTTCCAGGCTGTGCCTCAGTGCCCAGTCTGGCAAGCCCGGAAAATTCTCAGGATTGCCACTGTTTAGAGCCGGGCAGCGCTGCTGAATTCAATCACAAAACTCAGGCAGCTTTGACGCTGCCCGGCTCCCTCCCCTCTGCCGCGCCTCCTCCCCCTCCTCCTCCTCCCTCCCCTCTGGGTTTTCTATAGATGTTCAAATTCTGCCAAATTACAGCCCCCTAGTTCACATTATGCCACACTGCCTCATTGTTATATTGTCACAAACTGCTACATACAGTAGCAATGCCCCAGTTCCATTATATGCCCTTCACATTACAAGGAGCAGATCGGATTGTGACACATTACAGTGCACTCCAGTTCTTATTATGCCACATTACAGTGATCTCCAGTACAAATTATGCCACATTACAGTGCCCCATTACCAGTACAACAACCACTACACACTCCTGCAACTGATTATGTAATTTCACACAGTTCAGACTGGGCAATTGATTAGACCCAAATGCTTAGTAGGCCAATCTGGGAAATTGGTAAACAACTTTATAACTTAGGTCCAGGCCCCTCTTAGCCACTTCACTACTGTACTTTGCAAAGGTCCCAGCTGCTCCCACTGTAGTGCAGTAGATTGTTTACCCCATGATACCGTACCATGTTGAATGATGTGTGTGTGTGTGTAGTGCATGTTATTCTGGTGAGGACACTACTATGGGAAATAAAATGAGAAGCCACTGTGGAGACTGTTTCTGGTGTGGGAGACACTTCAAAGTGCTTATAAAGTATCGGGTCCACAGAGTTCTTGGTACACCGCTGCCATCAAGCTTCAATTCACATGGGTACACTGGTAGGATTGCAAGAATGCCAATAGTTCCTTTTCTTTAAAGTACTGTATCTTCCATAGAAAAACAGCATTAAAAATAAAAAAATACTATATGTTACATTTTTTACCTTTTCTTACCCTGCACAAGTTTTATTTTATGTTTTAGAATTAAAATAGATAAAACTTCAAATTTGTAATTTCTAAATGCATTTAAGCTCATGGGTCACAGTTTTCTTCTATCCAATTTACCACTTATTGAAAACAACAACCTAAATGACCACTTACAGACAGAGAACATTACATTATGTGCATTGCACCTTGGACAATTTGCTTTAATGTTCTGAGGAGGGCAGCTGTTTGTGCTTGGGAAATGATAATATGTGTGGGTGTTTGCAGTGACAAGTGTCAACCAGTCAGTTTTTACTGAACCCTGTTTTAAGCAAAGTACAGTAGCTGACCCCATATACCACCAAACTGGAATATATAGCCCCATAAACATGTATGTTTAACCCCTTTGCTGCTGAAACTTTGAGCCTCTGTGCTGAGGTGATTTTGGCACTTTTTACCCTCCCTAATAGAAGGTGTCAGTTTGAAATGGCAGTTGGTGGCAGTTGCTGTGCCTCCCCTATTTGAATATTGAACTGTGTCCATTCAGAATGTGCAGCGCAGTTAATTGCCTTTGTTTTAGACATGGGTTGGGTGTGCATATGTGAGTCACTGGTCAAAAAGGAGTCCAACTGCTCTCCCTGCAAAGTCAACCAAATGTCATTTGCCTCTGGTGGGACGATTAATTTATCCACTGATGAGACACTGATGGGACTGACGATTGTCTTTAACCTCTGTAAAAGGGCAAGAAACATTTGATGAAATGGAAAGGGAATAGAATGCCACATCCCATATGAAACTGTGTCCTTCACTGCCATCTTAATATAAGAGATGCACCATAGAAAAACTTTGCATATGCCCCTTTTTCAATGCCAAAAAACCCCAGGTCAGACCCGGGTTGTTGCCGGGTCGACCTGGGTCGAGGTGACGTGTGAAAAGACCAAACCTTATGACCCAGGTCCAGCAGACCAGCATTGCGACCTGGGTTATAAGAAGGGTTAAACCCGAGTCGCCCTCTATAAAATGGGCAATTGACTGCCATCCCTCCATTCTGTCCAACTGCTAGTCGCAACCCTGCTTTCTGGGACATTGGAACATCAAAGTTAGTTATTTCCTTTTTTAGTATCTAAACAAACCATCTTTTATTGGAATGCACTATTTGAAAAAGTGCAAATCCCTCTTTTAAACAGGGGCTACCCCTGTTTTAGTTTCTCTGTATATCAAATGCTGCTTTATTTATGGAATTCCATATGTTTTTGAAAATGTGTTATTGTTATCTTTTATTGATATTGGCTTATCAAAAGCATTTCTTATTATTTTTTTTGTTAAAAAAAAAATATGTTTAATTTATATAGAAGAAACCGTTCACCCCTTATTTTGCATATTATACACAGCTGGCGCTGGAACACCCCGTTTTACTTTATCAAATGCTGCTGTCTGATTTGCCCGCTTCTACTATTTAACAGTATAAAGAGAAAAGTATCATGTACCGTGTCACTGTTTAGCACTACACATTCATTTTGTACAGGTTAATGTGTACCCATTTAGATAATTGTGTGTCTCAGTCTGTACATGTCCAGATGGAGCTGCTCTCCCTTTGCCACCAGTGCGCCATATCTGTATAGCTGGTGCGTGCTGGCAGACGGCAGATGTGCGAGCACCTCAAATGCTTGTGCGCCCCATTGCTGAGAATGGGGCGCTCAAGTGTCTTGTTCGGGCACAACCCATTCAGGCACCCATAAAATGGGTCTTTAAGGTGCCTATACACTGCTCTGACTTCTCGGCACAGTGTATTGGCACACGTTCCACCGATACATCACCTTAGATCCTTCTGCATGCATGTTTTCAGGGGTTGAAAACAAGCGATATCCGACCTGTGTATGGGCACCTTTAGGCAGGAGCCCATATATGTATATTAATAGCCGCCTGATTTCCAATAGTGCTGACGGTCCTTAAATCTAATGGTTCCCTTTTCATTACAGGCAGCCATGAGCAATGTCTACTTTGATAAATGAACAATATGCGTTTCAAATTCATTATTTTATCAAGACAAAGAAGATTGTCTTCCAAGTTAAACCGCTGACAATCTTTTTCGCAGCCTATCTCCCTTAGAACATTCTCACTGATAATGCGTCATGTAGCAAACTGTATCGTGTGACTTGCAGACATGTCACTTACCTACGAATGTAATCAAAACAGTCTCATAAACACCAGTCGCTTTCAGTCCGTACACATCAAAAAAATAGATCTCACTCAATGGAAATGACAAAACTAGCGCCCAACCTTAAAAGAAGGATTTCCTAATAACAGACAGTAACTAATAACACATTTTATTGCACAATAAAGGATTTATTGCCAGTCCTCAGGCATCATGCCAACGTGATTTTTTTCCATGTCAGTAGATTGAAGGACTAATTTGCTGTTATTATCAGAGAATTACTTTGTCAGGCTTCTTGTACTTTTTTTGCAAGGGCAGACCTGTTAATTCCAATTCATTTAATTTATGTGAAATGAAAGGTAAATTCGAGTAAAGTGGTCAGGAGCCTCAAGCTTTTACGAGAAGCAGCTGATGTTGTTATGTGTGTCGGTAAAAAAAAAAAGAAAAAAGGAGGTTAAAAACGTCACTGCTGTTTTGCTTTATGTCTAACAAAAAGAATTTTGGAGCGCCTAGTTCATTAAGTTCAGCCACTGTTACACTGCGAACCGCAAATGCATTTTGCAAAGTGCTTGAATTGCTTTTGGGGAAGGAAGGAAAAAAAGAACATTTCAGCTGAATGTGTCTTTGTGCTGTATGTGGGCACATACATTAAGGACGGAGTGCTGGGCAAGACTTTTGAAAACACTACAGAGAGAGAACAAGTAAATGCATGATGTATGATCCAGATCAATGAAAGGGTGAAACATGAAAAACAAATTTAAAAGCACAGGTCAGCCCGCACCAAACACAGATCTGTAAGCAACATGAATTCGATGAAGATAGAATCTATGACGCGTTTTTAGTAGATTAAATCAATTTCATAAGTATGTTCATAGTGGCCGTATTGATCTGACCTATTTTTATGAAATCCCAGTGGTTAACCTTTACCTTTTGAACAACTACATTAGACTTGATCCAGTTTGAAATATTTCTATTCTATTTAAGCAACGACCCTTAATAGAGTCCTTGTTGCCAATGCAGCTGCACGGATTATCTGGACAAAAGACTATCTTGCATTTTTTTTCCGCAGATAGAAAAATTAAAGAGAAGTGTGTGGCTTTTAATGATTCTGTGGCATCCTTCGACAGCAGGGGACAATCCTGAGAAATGCAGTCTCATTTACTTCTGCAGATAGATGACTGTGAATGATTAAGCAATTTCATTATTTTTACCAGCCCAACCAACTAACCTTGTTAGTAAAAAATGATTGTGAATTAAAAAAAAAAAAAGAACAAACTAGTATTGAATTTGCTGTGGCAATTTCAGGGTGTACTTATCTGACATTACTGCAAGCTGCATGATACATAATTGGAATAGGTAGAAGCAGGGATATTAAATGGGAGGAAATAGATTGACTTATTTGGATCGGTATTTCCTTAAGACAGTAATGTGCCTGGGGCCATGGATTACATTAGCCCCTTGGAAAACATTTACTTACAGCTATGCACCCAAAATAGAGTATATCAAGTTAGCTGGAGACAAACATGGAAATCTAGTTTTGTATTTTTTTTTCTATTTCATGCAAATGATGCTGCATAAGGGTTTCTTACAATGTTAGAATTTTTTGGAGGTCTAATGGAATTCTGTTGGGAGATGTTTCAAAAACTTACAGTGAGTGGGGAGCAGAATCCCTGCCTATCTCCGCTTCAGGGAGATGGGCAGGGTTGGGGAGTGTGGGGTGCTGCGGGCAGTGATGGGGGTGTGCAGGGAGGTGGCGAAGGGTGGTAGTGGGCTCAGACGGAATGGGGCCGAGCGAGCGTCTCATGCGCGTGTGCCCCCTTCTGTTTGATGGTGGGTCCCGGCGGTTTGCGATAGAATAGCCATGACCCGCAATAACCAGAGGTGCTTAATACATATGTCAACCATTTTAAGGTGTCGATCTAGTCACTGTTGACCATTAGTGGTCGACCTAGTGACTGTCAACCTAGACATTGTCTATCTGTTATACCATTTATTTACCGATTCTTATATAGTGCAGCAGATTCCGTTGTGCTTTACAATAGTAGACTGTGATAAAACAAACTGGTAACAACAGACAGACTTGGGGGTTAGAGGGCCCTGCTGCAAGCTTACAATCTATAGGGATATAGGAGGGAAACACAAGGACAGGCATCAGTAATAGCATAGCAGTCCCACCAAGTTACAAGTCCAGAAGGGAAGCTATATAATACATAAGTGCTTAAGAGGGTTATGCGTGTAGAACTTAAATATGATAGGCTTGCCACAAGAACCATTTAACACATATAAACATACATAAAATGTTGTATGTAATGTATGTGTTTGCTGCTTTAACCCAGGGATTGGCAGAGCTGTGTTCCCCTGAGCTGCCGCTACTCCCAGTACTCAGCCTACCCCCAGACTCCTGTGAAACTAACCAATGGGAGTCTGGGGTCAGGCTTACACAGGAGAAGTGAAGCTGAATGCTGCAGCCTGGGCACTGCTGATGCTGATGATTCCTGGGGTCAGACAGCCAGTACAAATATTACATACAACAATAAAATGTTTGTTTATTTGTGTAACCCCCCCCCCCCACCGACCCCCCCTCAACCATGCAATGTGTGGTCTGTGCTAGCCCCAAGTTCTTAGTTTAAAGCAAAATACATATTTTAGGGGATCACGGAAGAGGAGACTCTTCTGTGTGCCACAAAGACCCCTTGTCTTCCTCAAGGTCATTTTGGTTTTCATCCAAGCTCAAATACTAGGAAGCCTATTTGTTTAAATGGACCTAGGAAAGGGGTTCTCAAACCTGTATGGTCTGTAGCGGCCCCCATAGTCAAATGGAGAAACTGCTTTTGCAATAGGGCAAGAACAAGTTCCAATGGTTTGACCAATGTTGAGTCTAAAGAGGCACTACCGGGTATTACAGCTTGTACAGACAGTTCCGAGGGGCACCTCAGCCCTTGCACATTTATATGCACAGATGTGCACCAGGGAAGGACTTTGTAGCAGAACTTATATAAAGACGCAGTCACAGCTACTCAAAATTAGAACCCCAAAAAAATAACAAAGAACTTGAAAAAAGATACGTTGCATAATATGAAAAATAACAATTTAACAAGGCATGGATATAGTTGAGAGTTTGTCACACACATTTATTGAAAGAATAACCATAACCCATGACCCGAAAAACACAAATAATATATATAGGCTAAATAAGGATCCAGAAGAATAATGATCCAGTACCATTACATACACTGACACTTTAGTTTCTCACCTGTTATTTTGTAGACAATAGAGGTAAGGAACAAAGTACACGACCTGTTTCGGTTTCCTTTCACATCAAAGGAATGCAAATGAGCTTGTCTGCCACATTATTAGACAGTTGCAAATTTTATATACTAATCCCCTGCTAAGAAAAGCAACAAATACGCATAGCAGAATTAAATTTAATAAGACTGGGAAATATTTGACTCCTTATGAACAGTAAAGGTAGTGTGGTGTATTCTGTTCTTCCTCTGCTATGTAAATGTTACGTGGTCATTAAAAATTGTTATGCAGATTCTCATTTAGAAGGATATACTGTATCTGTCAACACAGAGGCAGGAAAGAACAATGCATGCCCCAGTTTACTAATTAATTAGGTGTCTGTATTTTAACAAGCCCATCAAATCAGAGAAACTCACTGCAGGCAAGTAACAGAGAATTATGTGGAGCATGAATGGTTAGTTCCTTTGGTGTAGTTAGGATTATTTTAGCTTTTTTATATATATTTGTAAATGTACAGATGAAAGTCCTGTGAAATACTCACAGATGGCTCTAATCATAATTTGTATTCATTTTCTCATTTTAATTAATACACAATATGGATGAGATTTTGCATATCGGCTAATACTGTAGGGTCTGTTTGAGGGCTTCCGTCTATGACGCCAAGAACCATCATTTGCTCTGTTTCCAGTGTCCCTTCCATTCCTTTGTATGTATTATTCTAATCATTCATCTAAATATTCAGATTTCCTTTTAGATTATTTTCAATGTCACATATTTTTATATATGTATATATATATACTCATATTCTTACAGATTATTTACAGTAATTACATTATTATTTTTTTTGTATGCTTAGGCCCTAATTCAGATCCATTCATATCCATTCAGAAGGGGTTTAATTCACCCTCATTCCAATGGTGGGGGGTCTGCGCCTTTGAAGAGTAGTGAACAGAGGTGTGAATTCCGCACAGTGTTTTCCCTTCACATTGAGTTCCGCTACAGAGTGAACGGACACTCATTGTGGAGGATGTGGCCTGAGTAGCCTGTACCAACAATACTCTACTGGGGCCCTTGTGGGGGTCAGTATTGATGAATCCAAAAACTTATACAAGTGAGATTGGAGAAAAGAAGACTCTTTGGGTGGAGCACTCTTGAGATTTGATGATAGAATTAATTAAGGCTAGTGGGGAACGGCGAGTGTTTTATTAGCATCCTCCTGAAAATGCTGGGCATTACTCTGGGAAAGCAGGCCCCTGCACAGGCTGGGCGGCTAATGTCACATGACGTACTGTAAGTGCCCACCCTGTTTTTGGCAATCAGCAGCTGCAATAAAAGTAAGTTGTGACTTTGCCGAAGTCAGTTGAGTTTAGTACCGAATGCAGGAGAAATCATTCACTTGTGAGATACCAGATTTCTCCTGCTAGAGGCCACATCTGGGGGGATGTGCTAGCAAGTGCGATGTTTGTCATGGTGGCATTTACCCTGCTAGATAAACAGAGAAAGAATGCTGCTTAGCGAGCGGGTTCTAATCAGGCCCTTAGTAGGCTTTTGGCTGGCTGTCAGACTTGACCCTTTGGCAAAAGGCACATGGTCCAAAAACAAACAAACAAAGAAACAACCAAGGAATCTAATCATGTTGTGGCTGTCATTTTAGGGAATGTACTACATAAATGATAACTTGAAGCTGATTTGTTGCTATGAGCAACTCCACTTCCTCTCTTTAGAAGTTGTGTTAAACCTCCCCCTCTGAATGCAAGCACCAATGAGACAGGGATGGATGTGAATGTTTAATATTCTGGCTGTCATATGGTGCCGCTATATAAACAAATGAGAATAATTATCCTAAGTCTATGACACAGATTAGTAGCATGTGTTTGGAGAGAAATAACACAGCATTGCTTTAGGTTTTACATCATTTATAATACTGAGAACATAAGTCCAAGATTAATAATGTTGCACCAAACTGTTACTGCAACCAAACAAGTCCTAAAGGAGAGCAAGTTCTTCTCACCTCATTTATCTACAGAGAAGAAAATCCGCACAGGGAAAAATAATTCACGTTCTTAAGATGAATTTATTTGTATGCACTACTTAGCAGGAATGCTTTTAATTAGAACTCAAAACATCTTTCTTTTCAATGCAATTGGCTTTAATTATGGAAGGGACACACTGATTCTGTGCTTCTAATACCCAGATATTATTATTATTTTTATTATTATGGTACTTGTGACTTATCTGGGCGCCCGATGTTGAAATTGTATGCCAGTACCCTAAGCATGCGATTTGATGCGATTTGACGCGATTTCCCTTGAAATTCCCTTGAAGAGAAAATCGTGTTGCATTGTATGCTATTGTATTGCATGTGATGCGATTTGATGCGATTTTAATATGTACAGGCACCCAGATGCCTGTTTCATATGTGAAATGGCCCCCCAGACCCCATTTTTAATTGTATACCCACCCTGATGGCTAAATGACCCCCATTGTTAAAGACACCCCACTATCAACGCCAACCCGAAGCGTGGCGAGCGGCGGCGGTACGCGTCCTCCGACCTTTTCATACCCCCACTATCCACGTCGGCATGGAGTTGATTATATATAGTGTGGTGAGAGCAGCGAGCCACCGAGCCCGAAGCGTGGCGAACGCACGTGGATACCTTCACAGCTATACGCGTCCTCTCGCGGGCTTCACAGGTATCCGCGTCCGCTCGCCACGCTTCGGGCTCGGTGGCTCGCTGCGCTCGCCACACTATATAAAATCAACTCCACGCCGACGTGGATAGTGGGGGTATGAAAAGGTCGGAGGACGCGTACCGCTGCGCTCGCCACGCTTCGGGTTGGCGTTGATAGTGGGGTGGCGTTAACAATGGGGGGCATTTAGCCATCAGGGTGGGTATACAATTAAAAATGGGGTCTGGGGGGCCATTTCACATATGAAACAGGCATCTGGGTGCCTTCACATATTAAAATCGCGGCAAATCGCATCAAATCGCATCGCATGCAATCTGATTGTATGCGATGCGATTTGACGCGATTTTTAGGTGCAATGAAGAAAATCGGGCGCCCAGATAAGTCACAAGTACCATTATTATTATTATTATTATTATTATTGATCTGTTTTTTTTTTCCCAAATATTTTTGACCTAATGTGCTTTCTGATGTCACATGCTGATGTCAGGGCCAGATTAAGCCTTCGGGGTACCCGGGTCACTTTAGAAAGGGGGCCCCCTCCCACTTGTCATTACTGCCCAGGAGAATATTACACTGTCAAAACACAGAGTAAAGGCAGTATAAACTTGGTCAATGGGTAACTGCGGGGGGGATGGGGGGATTAATATACATACACACCACATGAAAAGCCTGTGTTTCTTCCTCTGTACCTTACTCTGTAGGGGGCTTCACAGGCTCAGCGCTGCCTCTGATTTAAAACCCTCCCATAACAAGGCTGCTGCTGTCATTCATGGGCCACAGAAGCATGTGATGAGCTCCACCAATCAGAGCTCAGCACAAGCCTTTCGCCCTCTTGGCCTCTTAACTCCCAGTAATGCACTGCACACTTATGCAGTCAGTGTGCCTTGGCTCCCCATGCTTAGCTCCATTAATCATTGTCACATTGGCAGATAGGCGAAGCTGCAGCACTACCCCACTGCCATGCACAAAACCTTTTCCTAAAAAAAAAATCAAAGAAATAGAAAGAGGTCAGCAGAAGTAAGTAATGTTAAATTCCAATGGCATGCTAAACAAAATGTTCCTCTAGGAACATCGACTTCCTGAGTACCGCCATGGCCATGCAAATTGGTCGTGGGAGACACATCGTTGGCATTATGTTTTATGTCGTAAGAGTCCAGTCACAGCCCGAGACACACACCCTAAAAACTTTAATTACTGTTAATTGCTTAGTTGTGACACCATACAAGTTGCGACCACTTCCAAATCAGGCCCATAGTGAATGATCTCCGCAGCCCTTAGGCAATGTAACAAAACACTAATGGGTGGGTCCCGACAGTCGGAATCCCAGGCCATTTTCGGTTGATCTGACAGATGGAATTCAATGTTCTGGCTGTTGAGTATCGGAAAGTCCGTAGATCAGAAAAAACGGCCACAGATTGTCAAAAAACGGCAGTAAATTCACCAATCCGCAGCTGTTTCTGACAAAACAGATTGGATCTGACACTCTTTAATGCTGTTGTTAATGGCAGCATTGAGTAGATGAGTGCTGATTTCCCCTGTTGTTAAATATCGGCAAAGATTCAATACATGCCTAAAGCTATCTAGAGTGGAGGATAATATAGAATGGGTCACTGCATTGAAAACGGTCGCAAAAATGAAATGTCCCAAATTCTTTGTACAAAACAACGTCAAGACTACATAGATTTAAATAGTATTACAGTCCTTAAATTTCTTTCAGTATCTTGTCCAGTTTTCAATTTCATGCTGTGAACGTGCTGTGAAAAGTATGTAACAGTGGTAATAATACTTGTCCAAACATCTATAGATTGGACAGGACCTTGTCTGCCTAGCAAATTCTGGCTGCCCTCGTTCCAGTTATTAAAAAGACTAAAATAGCAAATATGTATTAAAATAAAATGACAAACCCAACAGGAGAAATCCTCAGATTAGATAAGGACGATCTGCCAAATACAGTGCAGAAAAACATAGTTCAGGAATAGTTCATCTTTTCATAAAGATTTCATAAAGATTGGCTGGATAATGCTGTCAAGGTCAGAATCATTGTGGGTTATCTATCTTAGAAGTGCTTGCCCGTCACATAAATTGCTGTGCTAACCCTCACAAGCACATATTTATAATGCTTTGCCTTTTTCTCAGCTACACACTTGTATGATGGCTGCTGTTTATCATGTGCTAGAACTTTCACTGTGATTTTATCGCCCATCTTGCTTACTCCTCTCATCACCGCTCACCTAGATGTTGTATATATTTTTTAAAGATTACATGTACCAAAAATGTCACAAAGCATAAAACGTTGCAATCTGTATTTCCTGTATGGTGTCTCCAATTAACAAATGACTCAAGAGGGTAGATGTAATAGCTTGCGAGACTGGAGAATTCTCAGAGTCCTACCGGTGTTTTAACGGAGCGATAATATGAAAGGCGAAACCAGGTTTTACAGGGACATTTGGCTGACTCAAAGATGTAAGGCATCGCACAGCAGCTGCATCTTCTGTAAATAGACCTCGGCTTCTGTAATCTCTGCGTGGTCAAGTTACTAAGGATGCCCGTAAAAAATCATATGGATTAAGCCAGTGGATCTGTGTCCAATGACGCAGCTGCTGGCTTCAGCATGTCCGTGGGCTGCAACGCCCCCTGTTTCCTGCAACAATGGCTCTTTTCAGATCTTGTTTCCCCAGCAACAATGGTAAATAGCTACGCATTGATTGGGAATGGTAATATTCTATGGCGTATTAGACATTTAAATAAACAGACCCCTTAATATCCATCAGGGACGTAGGGTGGGTAAAGCTGGTGATACATTGAAAGAGGTGGGATGCTTAGGTGTTAGAATCCACTCTGATTAGGTGTGGTATGACGCTCAGGCAGAGGGGATTCCGACAGTC
Source organism: Crinia signifera (assembly GCF_055691185.1). NCBI lineage: Eukaryota > Metazoa > Chordata > Amphibia > Anura > Myobatrachidae > Crinia > Crinia signifera. Next base: position 64,042,789 of record NC_139217.1, on the reverse strand, counting down.
ATTAGTCCAACATCGGAATCCCAACTACCAAGACTCCAACAGGGGGGCAAGCCATACGAAGCCCCTTGTGGGCTTGTTGCACTCGTCACACTGGGGGCTCAGTGGCATGCTACACTCACCTGAAATTCTATTCTACCTCTATGAGGGTCATGGACCCCCATGAGGAAGAATAGTCCCTGTCAGTTGGAATCCCGACTGCCGGGCAAATAACAGTCGGGATTCCAATGTCAGAAAAATGATCATCAGAATCCTGACTGTCGTAGCATCATCCGGCACCCCCCTGATTACCCTCCATCTCCTGCACTGAGAGGGAGAAGTCATGCACAGTGCTGTGCAAGATGGTAGGGACGGAACCACCTTTCCTCCAAGCATTGCATGTGATGGTTGTTATGGGTAGAAGTGGCAAAGCTCTCAGGAGGATTGGGTGGTAGTAGAATTCTGGGCAGTAGGGCAGAGGCACCATAGAGCACATGGCTACCATGGGGCCTGATCCAGACCTAGTTGTAGCTTAGTGAGGATTTGTTCCTTTCCGCATTGTGCCGGCAAAATTTTGTGGGCACATTGAAAAAGTGCGAGAGCTTCACTACACAGTACAGTGCTTCCACATTGCTGGCTTCCCCCTGCCAGCAACAAAGAAGGGGAGCAGCGCTATAACAATTGGATTATCTTCACAACATTTATTACAAATTAAAACTAATTACTGATTAAAACATCAAGTTTTGCACATTCACATTGAAAGTAATTAGATGGAAATAACATGGGGGAAGCAGTCTGTTCCTAGTATACCTCAGGGACCTTAAGGTTAGTTTGTTTAGAGCAAAATTAATGGAAACTATATTTTACCAGTACTCTGTAGAAGTGGTAGTGACCAGCTGGCAAGGTCTCCGTTCGTAGTGTGGACAATACTCTGTAGCAACGGACTTGCTGATGTCCACTGGAGAGACATTTGCTGGTAGCCACGCTGGTGTTCCTGGTGTTTAGGTACAAACGTCCAATATTCTTGGCAATGAGGACAGGTCCGAGGCTAATTGAGGCTGAAACAAGTCAACCCAGGTTTCCAAAAGAGTGAGTGTGCAATAAGTGGGGCCCTGTGCGAAGTCAAGCACAGGCTGGCCATGTTCCGGGCCACATTAGCTGTATGTGACATCTACTAGGCACAGTAGCCCTCCCTATGAACGAACCGGACACGTCTGCATTGTCCGGACCGCTCCCACAACATACAGCGCAGATCACTAAAAATCGCTGACTTGCGATTTTTAGAGATTTGCTTTCAGGTCAGAATCAGGCCGACGATAATGTACTTATCTCCATTAAATAACCTCCTTGTCTTGTTTTGCATATTCCTTGTTTATAGTACACTGGGGCATATGTATTAAGCCTTAACAAGAGATAAATGCCAGGGTGATAAAGAGAGATAAACGTCCAGCCAATCAGCTCCTTACTGACTTTTTTCAAGCACAGCCTGTAACATGGCAGTTAGGAGGTTATTGGCTGGCTGTTTATCTCTGTAAAGGGCCAGATGTACTAAGCTTGAAAAGTGATAAAATGGAGAGTGATAAACCAGCAGCCAATCAGCTCCTACCTGCCTTGTCACTGGCTGTGTTTGAAAAATGACAAGAGCTGATTGGCTGCTGGTTTATCACTCTCTCCATTTTATCACTTTTCAAGCTTAGTGCATCTCTCCCTTTATCACCCTTGTATCTATCTCTTGTGAAGGCTTACTACATCTGCCCCTATGTTGGCTACAAAGAGTAAGGATCTTAGCTGAGATTATTTATTACAACAGTACATACACCATACATGCGCAGTATCCATTCCTTCCTGTATACAGTGCACAATAGAGCGTTTCCATAGCAACAACATATAAACCTGCCTGATGATAGGAACGGATGACTAAAAAGCACTAAAGAATTAGGTGGAATATGTAAAATGCTACACACCTGTAGATGCAGAGCAGTCTTGTGTTTTCCGCTCCTTACTACAGAATGGATAATAGCATAAATAGGGCTTCCCTGTTTGAAATCAGTCATTATGTATATTTAGAAAGCCGCCTGCTGGGTTCTCTTTCACCCTCAAAAACAGATTAGCGTTATTAACGTGTATAGAAGAATGAATTAACTTAGTTTCTTCGAGTAAATTAAAATCCAAAGTTAATTATGGAATTCCATGATCTCTAGCTGGTATACTAAATTGCTGTTTTTTTACATGATCATTTGCAGGATGGGTGAGATTTCCTATGATAGGACATTTATGTTACATCGAAATGACATGTCGAATGGTGACAGAGAATATATTATCATCCAAAAGTGTTTTCAGGGATCTAGGTCTAATGCCCCCATGTGCAGTTGGGTCCCATACCTGTTGCAGTGACCCCATATTTCCAGGGATATAGTAGGAAAGATGATGCATACATAGATTAGAATTAGAGAGGCAGATATCAAACATGGCATTTTGAATGTGATACATCCCACCACTGATTACATGCATAGCGGCGCCGTATACCTGCACAATTGTGATTGAAATCACAAAGGAAAGCTTTTCCAATAAGACATACCCTCCAACATGACCCATTCCATTAGGTACAAAATGCTCTATTCCTGGACTTCCCCACCAGTGGCAGTTACAGAGGTTGGACTCCAGCGCAGTCCAAAATTCAAAGAGGAAGGGGGGGTCACATCAACTGCCAGTGAGTCGAGGACAGTGATGTTTGGAGTGGCATTAGGTGTGACTCCCCTTCTTGAATATTGGACTGTGCTGCAGTCTCACCTCTGTAAATGCCACTGGCAGGGAAGTCCAGGAACAGACCATTTTGTACCTAATGGAATGGGTCATGTTGGAGGGTATGGGACAGCCATCAGCAAGTGCATGGATGTGGTCAGTATGCCACTCACCACCCCAACTAATGGGTAATAGGGTCGATATGTAGGTAATTTACTGGTGGACAAAATACCGATTGACAGAATCCAGAGAACCAAATGTCGACTGACAAAATACAGACAGGTACAGAACACTAACATCAAAATAATAGCAACATCAAAACACTGACAATCTAAACACCAACAGGTATAAAATAAAAAAGTGCAGGCTCTGATTTACTCTGATTTACTCTGATTTCAAAGCAGTATCTTTGGCTATCCCAAATCACATGACTGTTGTTGACAGTTGATAGCCAATAAGATCCTGCTTTGAAATCAGATTAAATCAGAGCCTGCACATCTTTAGTATAAAACACTGGTGAACCACAATGCTTAAATATTGGCACAAATATTACCAAATTCTGATTTTCATGATTTGTTTTACAAAAACCGACTTGTTCATACTTCACCATTCCAGTGATCATAGAGGGCTAATATAATAGTGTTCTGTGCTCGTTGAGGAGCCATGCCATGCCCCTCCATCCCTCCAGGGCAGCAGCAGCGAGCCATGCACACTACTTGTCCATGTCGAAATTACTACTGTGTTGTCATATTTAACATGTTCGACACTATGATTATGTTGTTATATTGCATTTGAACGCTCAGCATTATGTACCTGTCGGAATATTGACCATCTGTTTCATTTTTTATTGATCCCTAGCCAAAATCATAGACCTTATGCCAAAGCATAGCAAAAGATCATCATTAAGATTATCTCTAAGAATAAAATGATTTCACATAGATAATTTTTTTTACATTATTCTGTAATATCCAATGCACTCTGTGCCTGATGCCATTTATTTGATTCTTGGTAAAACATTCGTTAGGCAGATTTTATCTGCACATAGCCTTCTCGTCTGCTTTTGGGTAATGAGAAGTACATTCAGCTTGCACAGTGTAATATCTGGCTCCTATTTGGCTCAGGAATGTGTTAAGAAATAGCACAATGCACAGTATAAATCTTCCATTAAATTGTGCACGATCTGTACTGTTTTTCAACATGATTTCAGTTTGTTACTTTTAGCAGGTCTAGTGCCCCCTTCCTGATTGTATCACTGTGACACTTTTCTTAAATGCCCATTTTCTTTGCAAACCATTCTCAATCACAACCTGAGGCATGTGGTCAGAAGGATTCTGCAATCATCCTCAATTTTCCCAGCCAGGATGTACTGGCAAAGAACAGCAGCTTATTTGCTGGGGTCAGTAGAGGGAGCCTGCGCAACATCTTGTTAGGAAGAACAGACTGAAGTAACATTACTGGGAATTGCAGGAATCAAATTATACTGTGCATCTTCAAAGCAAGTGTTCAGGTAAAAACAAAAAAGAATAGCAAAAAGGAATAACATCTCATAGATTAATTTTTACCTTTGATTATCAAGTTTTATATGGATGGGGGATATTAAGAGGCATTACCCAGGCCCGGGCTTGCTGGAGGGACTCGGCAGGGGCCCTGGTCTGACCCCCCTCAGACCCTTTCCACTCCATCCCTCCAGGGTAGCAGCAGCACACACCTACAGCGTGTGGTGTGCTGACAGCAGGCTCAACATGAGCGTCTCACTGACAACGTGAGAGCTCATGCTGAGCCTGCTGTCAGCACAGCACACGCTGTAGGTGTGCTGCTGCTGAGAAGGTGGCAAAAACACTCCCCTCGACTTTTTGAGTGTTTTATCACCCCCCTAAACATTTTGGGGGTGTGGCCTAATCACAGAAGGTGGCCACACCCCCAAACTTTAACCAGGGCCTGGCATACCTCTCAGCGGCCCTGGAGGCAGATATGCTAATGAGGGAATGGACTATTAGAACTGTGATCACTAATATGTAAGGCGGAAACTAGGACTTTTGGCACCTGGTAGCAAAGTGAAAAAAAAAAAAAAAAAACAAGAAAAAGCAATGAAATAACACAATATAGTGATAAAATACACCTACACACTAGTGGTATAGCTGTCCTTATCATTCTAGAATTGAGGCCCATGGCTTCTCCCCTCTCAGTTGCTGATGCAGCACTGGCAGTTGATGGAAGGACGGCACCTTTTGGTGCTGTAGAAAGCACGGCCAAAATGGGGCTGGGGACATTTTTCTGAAGATCTGCACATGTACTATTCTGAATAAATATGAATATTATGAAAATATGATGGGGGCAAACAGGGGCACTGCACATGTGACAATGATCATTAATAATATATATATATATATATATATATATATATATATATATTTTTTTTTTTTTTTTTTCATTTGAAGCATATTAGAGAAACATCTTTTTTTTATATTGCATTGAATATTTCACTGTTTTGGAATAGTACAGTATAAAAATAAGTTATAAATATAATCCGGCTAAGAGATCTGCAATTGATTGCTTTTGCCATTTTATTCATAGACCCTTTATTCCTTTGAAGGTGAAACACTATATTCTAGGGTAAGGCAAGACTTCTATAAATTAAGTACATGTCTCCAATTTATCACGGTCTAGTTTGCAATATGGCCAGTATCAGATGATGTAGATCGAACATGTTTCCTTGCGCTGTGGTATCACAGATGATCTTAAGCAGTTCTGCAGTTGCTTTTAAGCTGATTAAGCAGGAATTGTGTTCTGCAAAGGGAGGCAGGATGATTTTTTCTTAGCCCCATAAGCCAGTAATATGATTTACACCGTAATTATAAAAAATGATGTCATATACTGTACCTAGTTCTATATGTTTTTATGGGTTGTACATTATCTACCTTCTTGACCTGTTCTATTCTTCCCTACTAGTTTTGCTTGTTTTTTATATATTCATTTAAGTCTATGGTTATATTTCATGAGTTAAAATAAGGGTACTCTTTACCTAGCACGGCGCCCATCGCGGGCATCGCGGCCATCGCATGCACTAAAAAAACGGGTGCGACGCGATGCCCGCGATTTCCCATAGGGATCAATGTTAAAAGTGTCAATGGACGCGATTTTTGTGTTCAATGCCTCAATGCCCGCGATTTTTCCATAGGAAACAATGTTAAATGGGCCACAGAGCCCTAAAAGTCCCCCTGAAGTCTGAAATGGCCCGCACAATTGTTAACGCCACCCCACGATCAACGTGAACCCGAAGCGTGGCGAGCGCAGCGAGCCCTCGCGGGGCGGCGGTACGCGTCCTCCGACCTTTTCATAACCCCACTATCCACGTCGGCGTGGAGTTGAGAATAGAATAGTGTGGCGAGCGCAGCGAGCCACCGAGCCCGAGCCTTCACAGGTAAACGCGTCCCTTCGCGGGCTTCACAGGTATCCGCGTCCGCTCGCCTCGCTGCGCTCGCCACGCTATTCTATTCTCAACTCCACGCCGACGTGGATAGTGGGGGTATGAAAAGGTCGGAGGACGCGTACCGCCGCCCCTCGCGGGCTCGCTGCGCTCGCCACGCTTCGGGTTCACGTTGATCGTGGGGTGGCGTTAACAATTGTGCGGGCCATTTCAGACTTCAGGGGGACTATTAGGGCTCTGTGGCCCATTTAACATTGTTTCCTATGGAAAAATCGCGGGCATTGAGGCATTGAACACAAAAATCGCGTCCATTGACACTTTTAACATTGATCCCTATGGGAAATCGCAGGCATCGCGGGCATCGCGTCGCACCCGTTTTTTAGTGCATGCGATGGCCGCGATGCCCGCGATTTTTTACCCCCGATGACCGCGATGCCAATCGCGGGCGCCGTGCTAGGTAAAGAGTACCAAAATAAGTAATTAACCATTATTATTTAATTGTTTTTATGATTCTGGTATGGGAATGAAAAAGGTTGGGAACCGCTGGTCTAGATCTTGAAGGTCCGACGGGGAGAATTCAGTGTAAGGGTCCCATGTTTAGGGTTGTGACAAGTCCCCAGAATGGATGGGGCCCGCTACCACAGAGGCTTGGTTAACTGGTTCAACCCTGTTAACTTCTATATAGTTATACAGTACTTAGAGTTATAGGGTGGAATTTAATGCTGCCCGAATTCAGTGGCAGTGCAAGATGTCTGCAAACTCGGGCGTGTTTTTAAAGGAGAATTAACTTACAAGTCAAAATCATGCCTTGTAAGTTTATTCCCCTGTGAAAAAGTTCTGAGTTCGGTGGACACCTCGCACTGCTGCTGAACTTTGGCGGCATTAAATCCCACCCCTAGTATTACTGCACCATATCATACTGACAATTTTATTAGTAAGGGCCCCCACATACCTACAGATGGCGTGCCTGTCAGCCACGCCAGATTGCCGCCCGCGGGTGAGATGGCGCTCCATCTGACTGGGACGTGTGAGTGTCCGATATGCACATGCTCCCCAGTTACTGGGCGGCGGGGGACGTGAACCCTGCCCGTCTACGCTTCAGGGAGATGGGCATGGTTAGGGGGTGGGGAGGTGGGGCAATCGTCGGGGACCGACAAGGCGGTGGGGATGGGGGGGGAGCTCTGTCAGAAGGAGATGTGCGCACATACCCTTCCGGTGGCTGGCGGTTGGCGATCCGACCACCAGACCCACGCTAGAAGAGGCTGGCTCCATCTGTAAATCTGCCCCTGCATGTTTAACTTAAGCCCAGTACACACAGGGCGATTTAAGCCAATATCGCTGAGGATATGGTCTCTAAGTGACCATATCCATGTGTATACGGAGCGGTGGTCACTGAGCGCACTCCCACATCCAGCCCAGTACTGTTTGCTAGTTGGAGGAGCATGCTCCTATGACCAGCAGCTTTCTCCTTCAGCAACTCCGTTTTCATCATCGACCATCGATGGTCGCAGATGAAAACGGGACACTCAGCGATTTGGTCGCTGAGCGATATTAAGTCTAAATTGCTCACGAATAAATCTCTCAGTGTGTACTTCTCGGTCTTCAACCTGTTTTGTTTTGCAATATAATAAATGGTGTATTTCTTTCTCCATAAGCAAACAGATGTGCTGACACTTCAGATATACATAAACTTTTGTATGGGTGAAGGTGAAATAGAAAAATGCACATTTTTTAGTAGTGACCTGATTTCTCTGGTAACAATGCTTACCTATTCGCTGATAAACCTAGGAATATGCAGGCTCAAAGATCTTCGCATCTGTATAATGTTGTACTCAAGATAAATGCTTGCTCTGTGGTATTTTTACAAAACAGGATATTTGAAAATGTTTTTCAACAAAAATTCAAATAAATGTAAAACGTTTCTGATAGAAATCACAATATTCCTATTGTGTTGCGTACCTAAAACAAGGTACAGTATAACAGGATTTGGTGTAAAAATTGCTATATTGTATTTAATAATGTATATGTATGTATGTGGATATAAATGGGATTACATGGCTGGTTTGAATAAATGTTTTTTAATGTTAAAAAAAAATAAAAAAAAATAATGTATATGTAGAGAGCATCTGATGTAACTAGAAATAGACTAAAATATAAAGATGTGACCTAAATCTGCTCATTTGGCAAATCAAGTAATTGGTCAATTAATTTAGCCAAATTAGCCAATTAAGTTGTTCTAATTCCACTGCCCATATCATGTGTCAATTTGATTCAAATCTGAACGGTTGTTTTGGGTATAGATGTGTCTTCATACTTTACTGAAATAGCCTCATTTGGCAAGCTGCAAATTTTGTGATAAAGATGTAGGGGTTAATTTAATTTGACAATAGAGATTCAGAAAGTGAGAGATTTGGTAAGAAATCTCCATTTTTTTTTTTAATCGGCAATCATTTACACTGCAAAATCAAACTGATTTTGCAGTGTAAATGATTGCCGATTAAAAAATTTTTTTTTATTCTGGGTCTTTATATTAATTCAATAGAGCGGGGATGTAAACAGAATGTTGGTGGTCCCACAGCAACATTTCAAAGAGGGCCCTGTCCCAATCCTTCTACAGCAGTTGCTAATGTAATGCCTCATAAGGTATCCGGACTATTGTTAGACAGCACTTACATCGACAGCCATTACATTGACACCATTAGTTCGACAGCTCAATAGGTCGACATGGTTTTAGGTCGACATACCATTATGTCGACATGTCATTAGGTCGACAGCTCATTAGGTCGACAGCTCATTAGGTCGACATGTTTTTAGGTCGACACTACCATTAGGTTGACAGTGTCTATGTCGACAGTCAAAAGGTCGACATGGGTTTTTTCACTGTTTTTTGAGCCGACATGTGCCGACAGGCGGTATTTCATGCCCTACTATCCACTAGGGCGTGGTGTGAGAATAAAATAGCGTGCCGAGCGCAGCGAGGCACCGTGCCCGAAGCATAGCGTGCGAAGCGAGCGATGCGAGGGGCTGCGGTACACTTCAAACTGTGTCCATGTCGACTGTGTCGACATTTCGGCCAAAAAACAGTGAAAAAACCCATGTCGACCTTTTGACTGTCGACATAGACACTGTCGACCTAATGGTAGTGTCGACCTAAAACATGTCGACCTAATGAGCTGTCGACCTAATGAGCTGTCGACCTAATGAGCTGTCGACCTAATGACATGTCGACCTAATGGTATGTCAACCTAAAACCATGTCGACCTATTGAGCTGTCGAACTAATGGTGTCGATGTAATGGCTGTCGATGTAAGTGCTGTCTAATATCCGTTCCAGACCCCCTCATAATAGTGCCCTGCTTCATATTCTGAACCATAGTAGTGCCTTAGTTAAAGTAATGCCTCATAGTAGTGCCCTGAAACATTTACTGAACCATAGTAGTGCCTTAGTTAATGTAATGCCTCATAGTAGTGCCCTGCTTCATATTCTGAACCATATTAGTGCCTTAGTTAATGTAATGCTTCATAGTAGTGCCCTGCTTCATATTCTGAACCATATTAGTGCCTTAGTTAATTTAATGCTTCATAGTAGTGCCCTGCTTCATTTACTAAACCATAGTAGTGCCTTTGTTAATGTAATGCCTCATAGTAGTGCCCTGCTTCATTTACTAAACCATAGTAGTGCCTTAGTAAATGTAATGCCTCATAGTAGTGCCCTGCTTCATTTTCTGAACCATAGTAGAGCCTTAGTTAATGTAATGCCTCATAGTATTGTCCTGCTTAATTTTCGGAACCGTAGTAGTGCCTTAGTTAATGCAATGCCTCATAGTAGTGCCTGCTACATTTTCTGAACCATAGTAGTGCCGTGGTTAATGTAATGCCTCATAGTAGTGCCCTGCTTCATTTACTGAACCATAGTAGTGCCTTAGTTAATGTAATGCCTCATAGTAGTGCCCTGCTTCATTTTCTGAATCATAGTAGTGCCTTTGTTAATGTAATGCCTCATAGTAGTGCCCTGCTTCATTTACTAAACCATAGTAGTGCCTTAGTTAATGTAATGCCTCATAGTAGTGCCCTGCTTCATTTACTGAACCATAGTAGTGCCTTAGTTAATGTAATGCCTCATAGTAGTGCCCTACTTCATTTACTAAACCATAGTAGTGCCTTAGTTAATGTAATGCCTCATAGTAGTGCCCTGCTTAATTTTCGGAACCATAGTAGTGCCTACTGTAAGTTAATGTTCTGCATCATAGTAGTGCCCTAGTTTATTGTATAAATCAGATTAGTGCACTAGGTCAGGTTATGTTACATTGTAGGGTTGCCAGCACACATTATACAACATAGTAACCCCAATACACATTATTACAGTATCCCCAATTCACATTATGACACAATGGGATTCATTTCCTTAGATGGAAGTTCTATTGAAAATTGGTTGTTGCTAAGGGCAACCAATAAGAATATATGTCTTATTTATTTAGCACCTTTTTGAAGATAATAGATATAATCTGATTGGTTGCCTATAGCAACACATCCAAAATTCAATATAACTCAAATCTTAGTAAATAAATCCCAATTTCTCTAGTCTTTCACTTCATTGTGACACATTACAGTGCACCAGTTCATATTATGTAACCATAAAATGCGCAACAAGGCTGCATGTATATGGACACATCTGTAGATGCTAAATTACTGTAATAATTATGAAAGTTCAAAAATTACCATGCCAGGTTGTCCGTGTGATTTGTGCCATATGGGTGAATGAGGACACATCTGTATAAAAGTTGTTTATTGCCTAGAATCATGTACTGCAATGTGTGAATTGTCAGCTGCACATTTTTCATTTATCCAAGAAACTTGGGAAACCATTAAAAAAATAACTTACAACCTTATCCTATAATCATTCTCATAAGGTAATGAGAAGGTCATATAGTGTGTGATAGTTTATGGAAATATAGTTCATTTTAAACTTGTTTTAGTACTTTGTCACCATGGTGATACAAGTGACAAGTCATATAACCATCCTCCACTTAAGTAAACCACAGTATGTAATCTATGTGAATAAAAAAAAATAAAAAAATTGCTATGAAATTACTGCTGTTGGTTGAAAAACTTTTTATCCCTATGCCATGCTAGTTGACTGAGAAATGCATAGGAGTAATCTGAAATAAGATAAACAGGTAAATAGAAACAATATCTTGCAATGTCTTCAAAACAAAGTTGTTTTTTTTCATGAAATAACACATAATATTTAAAAAAGTATGTACAGTAATGTTGTGTCCACACGGGCCGATGTGATGGCCACTGACCATAATTGCCTACTTTCAAAGTCTCCACTCTGGGAGAAGCCCGGATAGAAGACTGGGAGGGGGTGGATCTAAAATGAAGCTATTTGCGTATTTACCCCCCCCCCCTCCCCAAAATGCCACAAATCACTGTAATTTTAAACGCTGAGGACTGGGAGATGCTGGGGGTCAGTGACCACCAAATGATTTCTCCTGCAGCAGCTGCATACGAGGGTATGCATCTTCATTACACATCCCCTCGCATGGTTGCGAGGGGAAATGGTGGTGGGGGGCAGGTATTCCTGCAGGCGGTAGACGGCGTTATATGGCTTGCTAAGCAGTGAATCAAAGGCCATGTCTATGATTTTTTAAAGGGGCAATAATCTACAAGGTAAAACAATGTAGATTACTGCCTCTTTAAATGATTGCACTTTAAAAAAAAACAACTAAGGTTTAAAACAACATCCTGCCCGTTCATGGACTTTGTTGTTTATCCACGTCTTGTGATTGGGATCATTGTCCTGGTATATAGGAAACATTCTCCCAAGCTTTTGAATTCTAGCAGACTGAAGAAGTCATGATTTTCCTTCAATAATGACTTTTTTTCAAATGAAATTGTGTCCTCTACATGTCCACACTTAGCTCTACCAAACTCCATGCATCAGTTAGGGCAGTGGTTCTCAACCTTGGTCCTCAAGTACCCCCAACAGTTCAGCTTTTCTGGTCTCCACACAGAATCACAGGTGAAATAATTAGGTCCACCTATGATCTTTTAAAATGTGTCAGTGTATAATGAGTGCACCTGCCGGGTGACCTGGAGAACGTGCACTGTTGGGGGTGCTTGAGGACCGAGGGTAAGAACCACTGAGTTAGTGCAGATGTGTGCACACTACTATCATACTCCACAAATTCATGGTAAAATAATGTTTGCAATTTAATATCTATTCTTCATAATGTAGGTATGATCCGTTATTTACATAGAACATTTAACTACTATTGACTCATACATTATTTAAAAAATATCAGCATTCCTACAATGGTTATATGTTAATATCACTGCAATTCCACTTCAACCATTCCTCACATTCAAACATGGTCACAAATCGGTGCAATGGTAATGTGGCCAATGGGAAAGCTTTTTCTGCCAGTGTTTTAGTAGACAAAAATGAAGATGAAGATAGACTTCTGGGGAAATTCAGTTGAACGCGATGTTGAATACAGCAGCTCCAGAGAATGAGTGCCTGCAGTTATTCAAATGTCTGCATCACGCGCAAGTTGATAAATGCAGTTTAAAGCCAGTTATTCCCTTATTTTGTTTCCAGACCACCCGATATGTCACATGTTGCAGGTCACCCGGCAGGTGCACAGGCAGAGTTGAACAACTGTCACATATACAAAGTGCTCAATGGTGATGCATTGTGATTAGCTCGTGGATGTTTTGCCACATAACTCCAAAACAAAGCAACAAATTACAACACCAATTTAATTCTGCAGATATATAAATTGTCCTGCTCATCCAATAAAAAAAAAATCACTCAGAAAAATCACCCTTACACTAATAATGTATCTTGTGCCTGGATCCAAAATAAGAGATGACCAAAAAAAAAAAAACCCACTATAGGTCGGGTATCCCGTATCCGGGCATCCCGTATCCGAATTATTCCAAAAACCGTGTTTTTTTGGAATAATTCAATCCCCCCCCCAACCCTCTTTTAATACTTACCAAGTCCTCCGGCGTCCATAGCAGGCCTTCAGCATCCTCTCCGGCGTCTCCAGCGGTCCCAGGAGTGCTTTGCGCGAGTGCACGCACGCGCCGGTGACGTCACCGGCGCGCCTGGGAACTTGCGCAAAGCACTCCTGGGACCGTTGGCGACGCCGCAGACGGTGCTGGTGGCCTGCCGTGGACGCCGGAGGACTCCATGGACGCCGAGGGACCAGCGGGGACCTTCCAGGGGCAGGTAAGTATGGCTAAAAAAAAAATATTCCAAAAAACGGAATATATTCGCTTATCCGGAATGCTCGTGGTCCCGAGCATTTCGGATAAGGGATACTCAACCTGTACTATATTATTCGAGCAGACCATCTGATAAAATATGACTTTGTTGGCTAGTGTTTGTCATCTGCAGAATGGCTAATTTGGGACCATGTGCTTTGCATTCCCAAATCACCCTATAGAATCTTATTACATAATATTTGATCATCTGCTTTACATTATACTGTTTGTAATCATTGTGAAGTTGTGCCGCGTTCTAATCCGACAATTCCAAAATTGCCCTCACTACTATGAGATAATAACAGGCTTTGTGCTATTATGCTAAAATGTACTCTCATGAATGGGTGCTATGAGAGTATCAATTGCAGACAACAGAGACTGCAACTGCATGGAATGAGGTTATTGTGTTCCATCAGTGTGATCATAAATTAAATTGCTGTTTACAGTAATAAGATAAAAACATATCCCAACAGGAAAGAAAAGAAGTATTGCACACAATTTTAATAAAAATAGTTTTTCTTAGTTTCCAATAAAACAATTTCAAGATGAACTGCATATTTGTACCTTAACGATTGCATGTGTTGTTCATTTTCACTTCTTGCCTTTCTTGTTATTCATCCAATAAATATACAGTATGACTGAGTTTCAAATGAACCTCCTTGTAAGAAACAAATCAACAAATGCTTTTGATATGTCTGGTCCCAATGTTGTGAGTTGAAGTTGTGACAAAAATCAATACAACAATGTAGAACTACAGTATGGAGTCATTGTTATTAAAATACTATTAAGCAGAAACAAATTGATTATTTTTCCACCTCCCTGAAAAACAGCTGACGGGCAAGTCACAGATTAAGCACATCTCACGGTTAGGGGTTGTTACAGTCTGTTCGCAATACCACATTGACTGCATTTGTGTCTGCTGTACACACTTGAAAGCAGCTCCTTTTGCAGCTCAAAAGCCACCCAGTGTGTATGGGGCAACGATGAACGGTGATGCATCCTCGCTGGCCTGGCCGCTCATATGCTGGAATTAACAGCAGGTGAGCAATGGGATGGTCAGCTTTTACATAGTGTCCTGTTATGGAAAGTCGTTCACCCCCGGAAATATCGCTTGGATGGGCGAAAATCGCTCAGTGTGTATGAACTGAGTGATTATCAGTCCAGCAATTTTCCCCATCATTGGTCTGCATACACGCTGGGCAAAAACACCCAGTGTGTATGCATCTTTAGTACTGGATGTCTTCTACTTTGTCCTACACGAACTGTGGCCATAATGAATAACATCTGAATAATGTGCATTTGAAAAATAATTTATGTATTTTGACTTGCATTAGGCAGAAATAGACTTTATGAAAATGCTAAGAGCCTTAAAACGATTCACATTTTATTTCGATATTCAATGGAGATTACTTCTTTATGCTTACTAATGATTTCAGAAAGCCAGGCACTCCTATTAAATTTGCTGTACTAACGGGGCAGCATTGCAACTAGAAAATCCAAGGCATGTATTGTTGTTTTTTATTACAAAATGCTCTTTGTAGCAAGACCACAAGGGCAATACAATTCCAAATGATGTGTTACAGTGTTTGCTTTGGAAATTCTGTAATTTATAAACCAACATCTAAAATATGTTCTAGAACAGGGTTGGCCAAGCTTGTCCGCAAGATCTACCAAGAGATCATGCTTTTCAGGCAACCTGTGGGTCTATAGTAGGAATGAATCCAGCATTTTTGAATTTGGGACAGTTAGTAATGACAGCTGTGCACCAGCTAGGTGATTTGGGTCATGTGACAGTTAGTAATGACTACACCTGTGCACCAGCTAGGGGATTTGGGTCATGTGACAGTTAGTAATGGCTACAGCTGTGCACCAGCTAGGGGATTTGGAAAATGTAGACTGTTGGTAGATCTAAAGGACCTGTTTGGCCAGCCCTGTTCTAGAATAATAAATACTGTTTTTAATTACATTGATTGACATTGAGCGTGGTCTTTCAGTGCACAAAGGTTAATGAGAAGCCAATCCTTTATTCATTTGAGAATCACTTTGCATTGTGGGACTGATCACAAAACAAAAAAACCTTTTGGTGGCACATGCTATGCTCTATCACACACAATTGAATCGAACAGAAAGGCTGAGCAGTTATAGGGGTTTGTGGATTATTAAATATACATTGTTTACATAGACAATCATTAGGTCAATTACTGTAATTTGTACCCTAGCCATGCTTCGGGCTCGGTGCTACAGTGCAAGGATTTTCACAATTAAACAGATGGAGATGCGGCCATGATGCACAATGCATTCAGTGTCATGGCCATGACCTTTTTGTGTCATATTAGGATTATAGAGGTGTGTGCGGCCGATCTTGTTTTGGTTTTTGGTTTTGGTTCAAATTTGGATTACATTTTGGATTTCTTGAAAATTGATCAAAGAAGATAAAATGTAATTTGGGCCTATTTTCATTCATACGGTCATAGTAAATAATAACATCAATAACATTCATTTTAGTAATTTCGTCAATTTTTACTACTGTCCTGTCTGAAATGGCACCTGAAATCATCAGGGAGGGACTTGCAAGCACACCAGAACCCACGATTTGGAATTTAATCTGAGTTCCAAATTGAGGGAATGTCCATATCAGGATTGGTTTGACTCAAATCGCTAAATTCATAGGAGTTTGGATTTCTAAAAAAACTGAACAATCTTTCATTTGGATATAGGGGTGGATGCTATATTGGAGTTGTATACCAACTCTAACTCGGATTAAACAATGGCACTATTTCTCATTGGAATCTAGTGATTCTTTTATTGTTAAAATCTTTAGTCAATGTATTAAATGTTTGATGGAATGTAATCCATCTGCTGTATTGCTGTAATTAAAAGCACTGTAAGTGGTTTACATTTTATAAAACAATATTTTTGGCCTAGCACATGTCACTACTACATAGACTTGACCTAAACGTTTGTTTATTACCACCACTAGCCATGCTTCGGGCTCGGTGCTACAGTGCAAGGATTTTCACAATTAAACAGATGGAGATGTGGCCATGATGCACAATGCATTCAGTGTCATGGTCATAACATTTTTATGTCATATTAGGATTATAGAGGTGTGTGCAGCAGATCTTGTTTTGGTTTTTGGTTTTGGTTCAAATTTGGATTACATTTTGGATTTCTTGAAAATTGATAAAAGAAGATAAAATATAATTTGGGCCTATTTTCATTCATACGGTCATAGTAAATAGTAACATCAATAACATTCATTTTAGTAATTTCGTCAATTTTTACTACTGTCCTGTCTGAAATGGCACCTGAAATCATCAGGGAGGGACTTGCAAGCACACCAGAATCCACAATTTGGAATTTAATCTGAGTTCCAAATTGAGGGAATGTCCATATCAGGATTGGTTTGACTCAAATCGCTAAATTCATAGGAGTTTGGATTTCTAAAAAAACTGAACAATCTTTCATTAGGATATAGGGGTGGATGCTATATTGGAGTTGTATACCAACTCTAACTCGGATTAAACAATGGCACTATTTCTCATTGGAATCTAGTGATCAGTGGATCTCAACTCTATTTACTTGATTGAATTTCAAATCTGGAATTTTCTTTTTTCCATTAGCACCGATTTGAAATAATTGTTCCTGTCATTTCAAGCTTATTGTGTATTGTTCAAGATGTGTCCACTAACAATTCTGTGGGGGGTATGCAATGTGTGTCGTGCTCCCACAGCCATCTCCCAACGGGGGAGATGGCTTCGGGGCCCTATTCAATGCTGTCTTCCCCGACAGCATTGAACAGGGGTTCTGAGCAGAACGAGCCCGACATCACAAGCAGTCGGGCTCGTTCTGCCGAGAAAAGCCGGAAATAGGTGAGCTCCTGGCCGGAGCTCGTCTATTTCCGTCCTCAACTCACGGCCACGCCCCTTTCTTGCCGCTCGTCGGCCGGGACATTAAATCCCGACTGCCGAGCTCCAGTCGAGCCAAGCGAGAATGGGACAGGGGCACGGCTGACATTGAATACCCCCCTGTATCTCAGTTGCACATCCCACTGGAACCATAAACTCACTTATCACTTTTAATCATACATTATTTTATTGTTAAAATCTTTTTTTTAGTCAATGCATTAATTGTTTGATGGAATATAATCCATCTGCTGTATTGCTGTAATTAAAAGCTCTGTAAGTGGTTTACATTTTATAAATCAATATTTTTGGCCTAGCACATGTCACTACTACATTGACCTAAACGTTTGTTTATTACCACCCATTGCACTTTATATGTATTGCATCCTCAAGACATGAAAGAGCACTGTAGTATTGTCAGAATAAAATGGGATAGCGAAAGTCTTCATTTAATGGGTAAACTAAGATAAAGATTTTATTTCCTTTACCTTCAAGGAAGATGCACTGAACTTCCTTCAACTTCGAAAGCTTTTAAAGAAAAAAATGGTGCATGAAATTGTATCGTCTGCATTCTAATGAAAGGACCTAATTGACCCATAACTACAAACCCATGACCAAGCTTTTAGAGTGGGGTTTGGAAAGCTATTTGTGAAATAAAGACTGTAGAGCAATTATTTCCAGACTAGAAAGAAAAGTCAGGTCATTATGAATTCACTATCAACCCTTAGTTGTTTTAAAGAAAGAGCTATATTGTCGCGACAATCTGTATCAAAAATATTGCAAATTTTATTTAAAAAAGTTTACAAGAATAAATTGTTTTTTGTTTTTTTTTTTGCATGTTTTTTAAACACATATGGAAATGTTGATGAACACCCTGCTTTTATAGCCTAAAATCTCATTAAACAAGCAAGTAACAATTTACATCTACTTAGATGATAATTGCTGTGTTGATGCGATCGACCTGGTCATGAAGATGTCACATAAGCTAAAATGTGCATAGGAATTTTCTCGGAGCAGTATACTCTTCACTGGTGTGTACACTTATTGTTTGATGATTTAATTGTGTTACAAAGCCATTAAAATATTCTTATGGCAATTACTCTTTATTGTGCATGCCTCTTATAGTCTATTTTAAATCATGATGCCCTGTACTAGGCAACAGATATGGCTTGGGATCTTATTTTGTCAATTGTTAACAATGCAGCTCGAGCTGATATTATGATGACAGATTATCACTGGTTCCAATCTTCTGCATTTACAAAAAAGGTAATTTTTGGTCTGGTAGCAAGAAAAGATAATAATTAAAGGGACCATAATTATGCTAAGAATATAGTTCTTTATGCAGGTTTTCAGTAGCAGGAAAAGTTAGAACAATTGACAGATGCAATCTCACAGAGAGAAAAGAAATTGAAGGTGATAAGTATCAGTTATTGTAAGAGTCCAGTATGATTTAAATTAAAGCAATTACCTGTAAGCTTTATTAGTCATGAAAACCAAAAGAACAAGTTACGTGCAGAGGCGTAGCTACCGTAAGGCAGCCACCGTGGCTGCTTGGGGGAGCAAGCGCCAGCGGGGCGCCCCCGGTGCCCTGGCACTCTGGTCAGACCCCCCCTTACCCCTCCGCATGCCGCCGCCACCGCATTCAGTCCGGCACCGCAGATAGACTCCGGGCTCCGTCTCCTGCAGTAATGAAGAATGTCACGACAAAATGGCTGCCCCCTAATAGCAGACAGTTTTTACGGATGCTAGAAGAGGCCGCCGCCTCCTCTAACATCCCTAAAAAAACTGTCTGCTGTACGGGGGGCAGCCATTTTGTCATGTCATTTTTCATTACTGCAGGAGATGGAGCCTGGAGGCTATCTGCGGTGCCGGACTGAATGCGGGGCCGGCGGCGGCGGCATGCGGAGGGGTAAGGTAAGTTTTTGGCGGGGGGGCGCCATAATATTAGTTACGCCTCTGGTTACATGATTCTTATATTGTCTAGAAGAATCTCGTTAAAGTGCAAGTTCTATCTCAGTGTGTCTTTAGATGCACCATCCCCATCCCTATGTCAGGTGAAGTTTCTCCATCTGAATATGGGCTTCTGTCTAATCAGCTTGAATCGTCTTGAGTGTATCTCTGGATGCAGCAATCCACATCAGGTTCACTATCTCCGCTTCTGCATGCCACAACCCTGCCTCTGATTCTTCACTGTGCCTTTGAGCACTGACAATAAGGATACATGCAGTGTATGAGAAAGCATAGGAAGGAGATCATTACTACAGAAACACATTGAGTGTCCGTTAGTATAGTGCATATTCCCATGATAAATATCAATAGGCTTTAGGGTGAGATAACTCTAGATGTTTCAAATGCTGCTAGACCTTTAAGGATTACAATTTGCCAATGAGGATTGTTCATGAATGATATTTTTTATATAGTAAATACAATATCCTTTCCATAAAATATCAGGTCCTAAGGTAGATTCATGAAGGTGTAAATCTATGAAGAGTTTTCGGAAGGAATTTTTTCTCTTAGGTCTACAACAAAAGGTGCTAGTATGGGATGCTGTCATCGTTAAGCTGGCCAAGCGCAATCCCCCTTGAAACGCCCAGCAGCTTCTGGGTATTAGGATCGCAAATGATACACCATATGCAGTCCTTTTTGCCTTCAATGTATCATATGCGATCCCAGCGGATTCAGTATTGAATCCCGGCGGTCGGGATCCCGGCGTTCAGAATCCCGACGCCGGAATCCCGACAGCCGAAATGCCAACAAGGGGGGGACGTGGATCGCCCCCCCCTTGCGGGCTCGCTGCTCTCGCCACGCAGCGGGCCCGGTGCCTCGCTACGCTCGGCACACTAATTTATTCTCCCTCCAGGGGTGTCGTGGACACCCCAGGAGGGAGAATGTGTCGGCATTTCGGCGGTCGGGATTCCGGCGTCGGGATTCTGAACGCCGGGATCCCGACCGCCGGGATTTTAACTGCATCCCATCCCAGCCAATCTTGCCTGGCTTGGCTGTGATGTGACATCATATGTGCAGCACCCAGTGTGACCCATGAGCTCCGATGCAACACACACGGTACTGGGCATGGCATCGGACCTGATGTCAAATACATGTGATTTGGACACTTTTTACAGTATGTGACTTACAGTATTGTGTCAGTTGCATATAAAGTGACCAAATCTCATGTACATATATTGTGTATGGGCATGTTTAGTCTCAATATGATACATAATAACTTATTTGTCTGTTTATTTGTCATCGGTATCCCCAAAACTGTAAAGTATTGTGCATAGAGTTGTCCTCTGGATGATATAATTTACCAGCTATTAAGCATATTAATTTTTTAAGCAAGTTGTATTATATCATTACTAAGTGTTATTTATAGTAATAGAGGATGGGTTGGACACCTAGGAACAATCTACCCCCCCCCCCTCCGTCATGGGAGGCCCATGCAGCACTGTAACCACTGCCATGATGAAGTGTACTACATGCATCTAAAGAGGCATCCAAATCCAATATAATAGGCAATTTGTGAACAAACAAATGTGAATCCTGTCCATTACCACATAACTAACCCTAAGGATGAGATATAAACCCAATTGACTTAATTAACTTTTTTTTTATTTTATCATTGAGAAACCTTTGGCCTTATGGTGCCATGACAAAAATTATGATACTCAGGGGCACTGTAATTCAAAAAATGTGTGGGAACCTCTGGTTTAAAGGATTGTCAAGGTACAACCCTCCCAAAAAATATATATTTTTTAATCAGATCTTTTTTTTGTCTCTTGCATTTCTGATACAAAATGTACAGAAAAAAGTTTACTGCTATTTTCCAAATACCTTGCCTGTAGAGGAACGACATTTTTCCATCACATAAGTAGAACCCTATTGCCAGTTTTTCATTTTCATTCACTGCCTTGTTTGAAGATTTCATTTTGGGTCAATATATCACAGTTTTGGGTGATAGCTAGAAGATTGCATCTTATTTAGAGACCATTTGTCAAAAGTTTAGACAAGAAGTCATCACTTCTATTTGAGGATACCTTTTTAAGACTCTTTTCCATATATATTGAAAAATTCTATCTTCTGCTTCATAATTTATTTTCCATGCTATGTTAATTTGATTAATTAATTACAGTTCATTATATTTTTAGGTAAGTATGAACATTTTTTTTACATAAAGATCTCCTTTTGCTCATGATAGCATTTAATTGTGGCATAGTTACGAATATAGGCTTAGGAGAGCTCATGATTGGGAATGGTTGACCATCTTATGACTAGATGAATGAAATGATTGCAGAATAACCACATAGTATTGTGCTACATTATGTTATCTGTAAATTATATGCAATTTAATTATGGTTATTGATTTTTGATCCCTTTGTCTGCATGGTTGGTCTCTCTTCCGTATCTTGGAAGCGGAATTTAGCAATCACAGGTTGAGCGGAGATAGCATTATCATTGATTTATTGGTAGTGAAATACTCTTTATCTAAAGTATTCTGTAATGCTGGAATAATATATGGTCTTATATGAATATATGATATGTAGGCCATTTATGTGTATCTGAACATTTTTATTCATTCTTTCCAGGCCCTTATCAGGCAGTAGGGGAAATATATGCTAGAAAATTTAATGTCATTTCATTTTATTTTTTACTTGGTAAAAGCTGAGAAAATAATTTGCAATCTAAAGTGTAAACAAGTGGAAAGGTGCCAATACACTAGTGCGATTTGGGCATTTTTTACATGAGTTTGACTCATTGGGATGATATATCCCATGAAAAGGTTGCAATCATATGTCATTTACTTACAATTCCGATTCGATGTGTGGTCCCTTGTGTCGTAATTCTTATCAACAGATTGCCACTGCTGCAAAAAGGATTTATTGTAATCTGAAGTTGAGTCACCTGACTGTTCAGCCCATTATTCAAATTTTGAAGGCATTTTAACATAAATTCTTAGTATAATGTGTGTGCTGTAGATATAACTTATGCATTTTGGACTGACTTAACTAAGCCAAGAATCCAAGTTCCGCCCCCCCCCCCCCCCCCCCCCAACAAGTGGTGCCCACACATGCATCATGTGACTACTGGGAAAATATTCACTGCCGATAATACTGATAGCTAAGATTAAGGGGGTTATTCAGTCCAGGGTCAGGATTGTCGGACTAGCCTGACAGCCTCTACCCTTCCCCGTTCTCGGCCGGCTCCACGGGAAATTGGCAGGTGGGATTCAATGTCGATTGTCAAGTTGCTGCCGAGGGCTTGACAATCCATCTCGGCAGAACGGGCCCAACTGCTTCTAAACTCGTGCACTTTCTGTCGAGATCCCTGTTCAATGCTGTTGGGGAAGAAAGCATTGAAAAGGGCCCCACCGCTATTTTCCCTGTCGGTAATAGCGGCGGAAGATTGAATACCCTCCAAAGGCTATATCACATGTACAGTATATGCCTATAAGGTGCACTACTGTATATAATATGCTTACTTTTTGTCCAGAAAAACATACATTTTCTTTGGTATAGTTAAAGTTTTTATTTCAGCAAATGAAAATTCATTGATTTTACAGTATTTAATAGATTTAGACTTTTTTTTTACTTGTTTTTATCTGTAACTCCCAGAGATTTTTTTTAATCATGTTTTGATCTTTTAATATTGTTTATGCATTTTGGAGTTTTTTGAAAACAGCATACACAAATGTATTAAGATTCATTTTTATTATTTTGGATAGTTGTATTACAATTTTGCAGAACAACAGCGTAATCTATAATAGGCTATTTTATAAATATACAGTATAAATCAATTACTTTTTACCATGGTCTAATAAATGCAGAGCCTAATCTTTCTTTTTTATTATTATTTTTTTTTACAAGCAGAAAACACTTACTGGAATATTGCATATGTCTCTGGCTTTTTTTATATTTCACCGAAGGACATTCTTAATCCCAAAGGAAAAGGGTTCATAAACCTTTTGCCCTTAACTGCTTTTCGGTACTTTAACTGTCTAGTTGACAAATACATATTGACAAAGCATATTTAATTTACAGAGACTGTAGCCAGGCATGGCGGAATATTCATACACTTACACGTCAAATAACACTATTGTGAAATATAAAAATATGACAGGAGATCATAAAGTGAACATTACGTGGTCTTTGTTTTCATGTAGAACGTCAGAACTTTTGGACAACGATCCTGTCATTTTATACAGTTTTGTTTTTCAACATCTGTTTTCCGTGTAGCCATTTCCCTTCCGATTTATGTGTTGAATAAAGGAAGTCCCCATGCTGTTCCCGGTATATTGTTTAATATATTGTGACTATAATACCAGCTAATATATAAATGCACTCTTCAATCATTAAACATAATACTTCTGCCATCAATGGAAACGGCCCAGAGAACATTCCTTTTAAGAGCCTAGAAAAGTAGTTATCAATAGCGAAGTCATAAAAATGAAGCAATTATGTCATTTTTAGATTCCTGCTATATTTGATTCTGCTGAACTGAGAATGTCATTTGGTAAAGTCTAATAATCCTCAATGGAGGAACAAAATTCTAAACAGCTCTGATGGGTCTTAGCATGGCTACTGTAGTTTGTTGCTACTATAGCGATAAGGTAGATGGTTTCAGAATAACGCAAACAGGATATCATTAGAGTATCACATAGGATAGCCATAATAAGCACAAATGTATGTAAAAGTGATGATTTACTAATACAGAAATCATTTTTAAAGCATTATATTCATTATTTCTTTGATACATTTGGCTGTTAAGGCCTATTTCCCCCTTGTTACATAACCAAGAAACATTTTTTAAATAATTTAACAATCTAACTGTGTGTGTCACCATTACAGCCCTTTCCATTTACCTTGGAGGGCCCTGGAAACAGTATCTTCTCCACAGACATGGAGTCAGATGTCCAGAGATATTATCTATCTATATATCTATTTATTTATTTATTCATTTATTCTGTGGTAGAATCGGGAGGCTGTCATTTACTCAATGCTTTTTTTGTGGTTAGGTGTTTTTTAATCGCACATGATGCTCTTTCTATGGTTTTTACGGTATGACTAGTTTCACTACAATGTACCATGTAGTGACTGAGTGTATTTGTGGTTATGTTTGAGATGGGTGTTTTTTAAGGGACATTATTTTGTTTAAAATAATAATAATAATAATAATAATAATCAAAATGTTATTTTATATATATATATATATATATATGGATATGGATATGGATATATATATATATATATATATATATATATATGGATATCTACATATATATATAAAAGACTTTCTGCACCCTGATAAAGAGGCCTAGTGCCTTGAAACGTTGGGAACCAATCCAGTCTTCTGGTTTCTTTATTTGTACAGTCGAGTGCCGCCGTCATCTAGCCTTTCGGAGTGCCGCTCTCACAGTTCTCTCTCTCTCTTTCTCTCTCTCTCTCTCTCTCTCTCTCTCTCTATATATATATATATATATATATATATATATATATATATATATATATAGTGCTGGCACTCAGCTCCTTAAGGACTTGTATGCACCCCGTGCCTTCGTTGTGGGGTGTCTCAATGATACTCAACTGTACTGTCCTGTAAATACGCGGCACTTGGGTCTTATAGTAAAATAAATCAACATGTAGCCTCTTTATAAGGTTACAACAACAAGAGAAAGCGCTTGGATTCAGGGGATAGAATAAAACCAATCTCTAATGAAATTAATTAATTAAGAACGTTCAAAGATACAGAAACAATAATAATGACAGTAATAAAATGTAATAATCAATTGCATAGGCACCGGCCGATACCAGACATAAACAATTATAAATAACAATATGAATGCAAACAGTAAAAAATAAAGAATCAGGATTATCCTAAATGATAAATAAAATATGCTAAAATAGCCCATATATTGCAGAGGAGGAGATCAACGTCCTCTTTTAATATGATATCTGATAAATCCACTTTCTCCAACCTCAAGCCAAAAGTAGGTTTAGTGATGATGGTAAATAGGCAATCCAATATTGTTAGTATGGAAGACAGTCACATATAATCATTCCAATGTTAGTATTATTGATTAGACACTTGGTATATTTACCACACTCCCATTTAAGATCGGCTGGGGGGCATCGAGAAGGTGCTATTAGCAAAAAAGTCTCACAAAGAAAGCATTTTCGTGTAGGTCCCAAATTCTTAGAGACACAGCAGAGTTAGAGGTGGAGCTCCAATAAGCCGGCCAGCAGTACCTTTCAGTTGGCAGTAGGATTTGTGAACTGACGCGTTTCCCCGCTTACTTGTGTCAGCTGCTTTTTCAAAGATCAAGTCTTTATAAGGTTGACGTTTCAACCAGTTATTATGGCTTTTTTAAAAATGTCAAACTTATAAAGAAGCTACGTATATATATATATATATATATATATATATATATATTACTGTATATGTGTATTATAAAGTTTCATGGTGTATTGGCAAGTAAAGGTTTTGCGGCAGTGTTTCTAATGCTCTTCTTAGACTTGTACAGTAAAGTAATGATTTATTGAAGTCATTTTGATTTTTTTTTCTTGTTTGGTGTGAGAAAGAAGTGAACATGGGAAACAGTGTATTTTAAAAGTAAGAGGATCATAATACTTAGACTTTGCAATGGCTGACGTACCAGCCAATTTATTAGGCAAAGAAAATATGGTACACTTCCAGAAAGATTTAATTTATTGAGATTGTCACACTGCCTGGTTCAATTAAAGGTCACCATTATTCAATTTTATGCATGTAGCTGCTTCTTATAACTTATTGCTTCATCTCCAATGCTTCAGCCTAGTAATAGTAGCAGAGTTGAAAGCAGTTCAGTGCAGTGCATATATACAGAATGACATTTTTTTCTACTCTCTGTTGGGTTAAGGGAAGATATATAGTGTTTGTATTTTAATCTTGTATTGAGCGTACAGCAAGACTTTCATGAATACTAAGGGCAACATATTGCAGTAGCAAAGTGTTACATATCTCACTATTGCTTTGTTATTCCCAGAAGCCCCGGAAGAGATTATTACAGTACTGTACCATAGATATTTAAAGAGACCACGGTCATTAGCTACTATAGATTGCAATGACAATTAGTGCCCTGTACCACAATGCCAATCAAATTTATATGAATATTATAGTGAATCAATAATTCATATCTTTTAAGCGTGTTCTGTCTGAATATTATAGAAATGATATTATTCTGTATCAGATAGAATCGATTGTAAGCTCTCGCGAGTAGGACCCTCTTATTTAGCATGACTATTTGGTGTAAGTAATGTTGGGATGCAGCCAATTTACCGACATACCAAAAAAATCGACGGTCCAAATATTGACAACCAATGTCAGATAGTCAAAATACCGACATTCATTATGCCGACATCGTCAAAATGCTGACACATTTCAAACGCTGACATTTAAAATATCAAAAATTTGACAAGTTTTTTATAAAAAATTTTTATTTGAAACCGACTTGTTCTTACTTCACGATATAGTAGTGTGCAAAACACAGCAAGGCACCGTGCCCGTAGCATGGCAAGTGCAGCAAGCTATACAAGGGGAAGTGGTAAACTTTATAAGTTGTCCATGTCTACCTATAGCGACATAGACACCCACCAAATAATCATGTAGAATTTTGACAACATCTTAAATGTTGGTATTTGGACCACGTCTGCATTTTGACCATGCCGACATAAATGTCTGTATTTTAAAATGTCGGTATTTTGACTGCCTGCCATTGCTTGTGGGTATTTTGACTTGTATTTTGAATGTCGGGAAATCATACTGAGCCTGTAATGTTCTATCTCACTACTATAGAGACTGCACATAAATGGCAGTAATGTAGGTATTGTGTATTGTGTCCAGATTACATTCCTATATAGACCATCTGTTGCTTCTGGTAGAGGAGTTGGCCCTTGAAAAAGAGAAACAGAAGACACAAGAAGGACCTAAAGCAGTCATGTCCAAACTGTGACCCTCCAGCTGCTGTGAAACTACACTTCCCAGCATGCCTTGCCATTGTTTTAGCATTCCCTTATAGCAAAACTGTGGCAAGGCATGATGGGAATTGTAGTTTCACAACAGCTGGAGGGCCATAGTTTGGACATGCCTGATCTAAAGGAAGCACTTATGGTTCTCACCACATATATTACATAAAACTGAGTGACAGAAACAACTATAAAACTATTAAAACTACTCTTTAGAGGTATGTGCATATATATCAAAGGGAAGCGAGGGCCGGGGTCGGGCTGGGGGCTGGCGCAGGGGCCAAGTGTTATGGTCATCCCCATTTAAAAAACGCGGATCGTTCCCCTGTGAAGGCAGGTGTGTTGAGGCGGGCGGCTGACATCACATGAAGTCAGCGCCCACCCCGAATTCGGCTATCTCGGTGAAAAATAGAAGTCAGTCTAGTTTGACTTTTATTAGCGAACAGTAGAAATCATTCGATGGTGGGTGACCATCAAATGATTCCTCATCTGAGTGGATGTGTATGTGAGCACATACACTCACATGCTAGCGAACGGACTTCAGATGGAGGGGCGAATGTTTGGCGGGGCAGCATCTACCCCTTTGCTAGGCTGTGAGTATACGCCACATTCACATATACTGTAGGCCTGCTTCTTTCGGTACAATAGTGTAGAACATCTCTCTGGAGCGGTCCTGGTCAGTGCACTAAAACCATGGACCAGAACTGTCCTATAAGGTTCCACTGTGGATGTGAGTGCGTTGGCTCTTTTACTTACACAAGAAGGAACATTTAGTGGAAATTAATAATGCCGCTCACTTTTACAGGTATACAACTAACGCTACCTTCCATCAACATACACAACAATACTAACGTTTTCTTGTAACTAATGAATACATTAGCTTCATAGTTTTGCCTACTGGGAGCCATTTACAAGCAAATTACACAGCTAATAGTATTTTTGTCCTTCCATGCTCCTACACAAACCTTTATATGCAAGATGGCGACTCTTGAGTGAAAGTATTGCTCATCTTATTAAGACTAGGGAATCGCAAATACACAAACACAGGAACACTATCCAAATGGGGTCCACCCATTAGCAATGAACCATTCATGAATTAGCATCAATATTGTATTTACCCTAACCCTAACTGTACATACCCTGAAAGGTCTTTTTGTTATAAGGCAACAGCAGTTTAATACCAAACACATTGTAATAGTAATGGGGAATACTGGAGGAAATTTTCTAAGATGTGAATTTTACTTCACATGTGATGTTGCTATGGGCAACCAATCAGATCCTGTCTACTATCTTCTAGAGTGTGCTAAATAAATAAGAAGTAGATTCTAAATGGTAGCCCATAGCAACATCACATGTGAAGTAGAATTCACATCTTTGTAAATCCCCCCCACTATGTTTTGAGCAAAATACACATACGTAATTGTTGGTGTTATGTAATGTGTTACAGGCATTATTTATATATAGTCATCCCATTGTATTGTATGCCCTGGATATGTGGAAGCATACTGAAGAATCTTACAAAACATCCCCATTAATATATGGGTACTTGTGTATTATCAGGGCGCCCAATTATCATACGTACGGCACCGTAGGAAAATCGTATCGCATTTGTTATTTGCGTGCAATGCGATCGCGTGCAATGCGATCGCGTGTGATGCGATGCAATTTTCCTATGTAATTTATTCACTGCTCGACTTCCTATGGTGCGATGCCATTTAATTTACTATACACTTCTATGATATGTAATGAGATTTAGGCACCCCCCACTATCCACGCCACCCCGAAGCGTGGCGAGTGGTGGCGGAATACGTCCTTCCAACCTTTTCATACCCCCACTATTCACGCCAGCGTGGAGTTGATTTTATATAGTGTGACGAGCGCAGCGAGCCACCGAGCCCAAAGCGTGGCAAGCGGATGCTCGCCACTCTTCGGGCTCGGTGGATCGCTTCGCTCACCTCACTATATAAGATCAACTCCACGCCGATGTGGATAGTGGGGGTATGAAAAGGTCGGGAGGACGCATTCCACTGCCCCTCGTGGGGCTCGCTGCGCTCGCCACGCATCGGGGTGGCGTGGATAGTGGGGGGTGCCTAAATCTCATTGCATCTCATTGAAGTGTATGGTGAAGTAAATGGCATTGCACCCTATAAAATCGCATGCGATCGCATGCGATTTTGCGTGCGATCACATGAGATTTTGCGTGCGATCACATGAGATTTTGGGTGACATTCTATGCTTTGCGCAAAAAGCGCATGTTTTATTTGCGCACCACATCTATTTTAAATTCGCATTTTTCAGCCTAAATGCGCATATTTAATGTGATGCGCATTGGAGGCTGAAAAGTGCGAATAGGGGCGATTTGCAGCGAAGTGGTGCGCTGTTTTTAGTCCAGAAAATGTGCGATTTTCATGTCTGAAAATCGCACATTTGCAGGACAGCGCAAGGTTGTAAAAAAAAGAACCGAGCGCAGGGTCCCCCGCCCGAGTCTAACCAGCCCCGGGCTCACTGAGCCGGTGCTGGTGACATAAAATCAGGGTCCCCGACAAATAGGGGTCCCCTTGATTTTATGAAACCAGCACCAGACTCAAGGATCTGGCGCTGGTTCCCAAAATACGGGGGACAAAGTGACTAGGGGTCCCCCGTATTTTAAGAATCAGCACCGGACACAACCAGCCAGCAGGGTAATGCCACAGCCGGGGGAAACTTATTATATAAGCTCCCGCGGCCAAAGCATTAACCCCCTGGCTGGTCAGCATGGGCAGGGGTCCTGGGGAAGTGGGGACCCCCCCAATGAAGGGGTCCCCCCCCTCCAGGACTTACCAGCCCATGCTGATAGTCCGGGGCTGTCCACGATGCCCCTGGCCGGTGGGCATCGGGCTGATGATTTGTGTAAAAAAAAGAATGAAAACTATTGTTTTACACTGGCGAACTATGAGTCCCAGCAAGCCTACCCCGCATGCTGGGACTTGGGGAACCACAAGTCCCAGCATGCGGGGCATTAAAGGGCCCGCTGGTACTTGTAGTTCTGCAGTGAAAAAAATAGTGCACAAAATCACACTGACACCCTGTAAAATAAAACTTTAATACACACAAAACACACACACACTGATACTTACCTACCTTGAGCCCGTAGGTTGGTCCCTGGATCCTGGGTCCGTCCTCCGGGGCTCCAGGGCAGAAGAGTCCGGTTCCGGGGCCTTGGTCCTGGTTCCGGGACTGGTCCTGGGGTTCCGGGGCTCCTGGCGTGAAGAATCCGGGGTCCGGGATCCGTGGTAGTCCCCAGGGGTACCTAAGGAGGCAAATCCAACTCACCTGCTCCCCGGCGGCGACCTCCGGTGACAGCGCTGCTCCAGACTGGTACCCGGCTTGCAGGACTTTGCCCGGCGCTGAGATGTTTCCTCCTCGCCGTCTCTGAACAGAATGATTTCTCGGCCAATCAGGAGCCGAGAAAGTCGGCTCCTGATTGGCCAGAAATCATTCTGAATACAGACGCCGAGGAAGTAACATCTCAGCGCATCCAGAGCAGAGATGTTACTTCCTCGGCGTCTGTATTCAGAATGATTTCTGGCCAATCAGGAGCCGACTTTCTCGGCTCCTGATTGGCCGAGAAATCATTCTATTCAGAGACGGCGAGGAGGAAACATCTCAGCGCCGGGCAAAGTCCTGCAAGCCGGGTACCAGTCTGGAGCAGCGCTGTCACCGGAGGTCGCCGCCGGGGAGCAGGTGAGTTGGATTTGCCTCCTTAGGTACCCCTGGGGACTACCACGGATCCCGGACCCCGGATTCTTCACGCCAGGAGCCCCGGAACCCCAGGACCAGCCCCGGAACCAGGACCAAGGCCCCGGAACCGGACTCTTCTGCCCTGGAGCCCCGGAGGACGGACCCAGGATCCAGGGACCGACCTACGGGCTCAAGGTAGGTAAGTATCAGTGTGTGTGTGTTTTGTGTGTATTAAAGTTTTATTTTACAGGGTGTCAGTGTGATTTTGTGCACTATTTTTTTCACTGCAGAACTACAAGTGCCAGCGGGCCCTTTAATGCCCCGCATGCTGGGACTTGTGGTTCCCCAAGTCCCAGCATGCGGGGTAGGCTTGCTGGGACTCATAGTTCGCCAGTGTAAAACAATAGTTTTCATTCTTTTTTTTACACAAATCATCAGCCCGATGCCCACCGGCCAGGGGCATCGGGGACAGTCCCGGACTATCAGCATGGGCTGGTAAGTCCTGGAGGGGGGGACCCCTTCATTGGGGGGGTCCCCACTTCCCCAGGACCCCTGCCCATGCTGACCAGCCAGGGGGTTAATGCTTTGGCCGCGGGAGCTTATATAATAAGTTTCCCCCGGCTGTGGCATTACCCTGCTGGCTGGTTGTGTCCGGTGCTGGTTCTTAAAATACGGGGGACCCCTAGTCACTTTGTCCCCCGTATTTTGGGAACCAGCGCCGGACCTTGAGTCTGGTGCTGGTTTCATAAAATCAAGGGGACCCCTATTTGTCGGGGACCCTGATTTTATGTCACCAGCACCGGCTCAGTGAGCCCGGGGCTGGTTAGACTCGGGCGGGGGACCCCGCGCTCGTTTTTTTTTGTATTTAACCATTTCTTTTATTTTTTACAGCAGAACCCTGCACGGAACATTGCGATCTGTGCAGGGTTCTTGCTAATTCGCCTAACAGACCCAGGTCTGAAATAAGTGCGATAATTAGTCACTTAAAAAATGCGTTGTGCAAATGCGCATAGCATTAAATAAGCGACTTGTATACTTTTCTGTGCGAAAACATCTGGATGCGATAAAAGTGCGAATTAATCTCGCATTTTTATTCACCAGACCTTAACGCACATAATATGCGATTTCAGCCCCTGTGCGCATCCCATTAAATCAACGATTTAATGGGAAAATGCGATATCGCCATTTTGTGGTCTAATTACCGCAAAATAACGATACTCGCATAGCATAGAATGTCACCCTTTGCGTGCGATCACTTGCGATGTGAATAATTACATAGGAAAAATCGCATCGCATGCGATCGCATCGCACGCAAAAACCGCATGCAATGCGATTTTCCTATGTCATTTATTCACCGCTCTCTGCCCTCGGGTGGTGCGATGCAATTTGCTTAGTGAGCGCCCTGCTAATACACAGGTACAGATATATGTTCTATAGTCATTTATTGCTCAATTCTACCATGTAGTGTGTAATGGAATTTTATTGAGCCATTATATTTTTGACTATATTTCAAAACATAAGGGAGGTTGGTGGGTGGGTGGGATTCCAATCAACAAACAACTGGGAAACTCTCCAATGATCTGAAGCACAATCTCTGCTTTATCTGAGCCCACGTTGTGTAATTTACTGCACACAGGTGTGAATGGCTATACAGACTGCACAAATGCATGTCATTATTAGATATTGTGTAACACTTCTTTTATGTTATTTAATAGACAAATCATCTATGCTCCTAGCAACCTTTTTCCTTTCACTGTTCTATCTCGATGGTTGACCTAGCAACAATCCTCATTTATTTTCAGTGCTTTCTTCATTAAATCCTCAGCCTCACAGTACTTCAAGCCTATTAAATGTACTTTATTGCTAAAAGATTAAAAATATCATGTAAGACAATGGACCTGGATACCTACCTTTGATGGAAATGGATTGCCTAATGTTTGCTCCTGTTTCACCGAGGCCGTATTAAGGGCTAATTGTAGGGGGCCCTACCAAAAAGTGTAAGGAGTAAAAACTCTCAGCACCAAAAATGTATTCATAACATAGTAGTACATAAGGGGTCATTCTGACCTTTTCTTTGCATTACTGCAAATTTGGCCCCGTCCCAATGTTTTTTGGGGACGATGCATGGTCTTTTATTCACATGTGCAGCTCCACTTTGCGAATGGCTTCAGCGGCTTGCATAGTCGCTGTGCTTGCATAGACGCTGTGCCACAGGTATTGTGACAGGCCGGGAGCGGATGGCAGCAGGGACAGGGGTCGCTCATGAAAACATTGGGCGTTCCCATGGCTACACAGGTGGGATGATGCCTAACGGGGGCATCTGTCATCGGTCAGGTACAAGCAATTAAAAATCAGTTCAGATTGACTTTTATTTGTGAAGCCAGGAGAAATCATTCGATGGTCGGCGACCATCGAATGATTTCTCCTGCTGCGGAGACATGCGATGGGATGTGTCCTAGTTATAATCGCCTTGCATAGTTGCGAGGGGAATCGGTGGTGGGAGGTGGGTATTTGGTGGGGCGTACTCTGTGGGACTCAGTACGCTGTAATATATATGGTCAGAAGCTAACTTAAGCATAAGTACGTCCACTATTATTGCATCATTTCCATCAAGCTGCGTACAACTGCTAATAGAGTGGGTACCATTGCCACTAATCAGGTCATGTTGCAGATTCTGAGTGCCCATGTAGACACGCAGGCTGAGATGCAAGGCTGGTGCGGGAGTGTTCAGCACCTCCCTGCAAACTATAAATTTGCACCATATTTATTAAAAGGACAGTGTACTGCAAATAAGTGGCGTGGTCTCACAATGAAGGGTCCCGTTAACCATACAATACCGCTTTGCTATGCCACATAGAAGCACAAACTTATTCACAATGCACCACACGTAGACCCCTGATTCATATTACACCACAAAGTAGTGTAGCTTATTGACATTACATTACACAGTACCCCATATTTACATTAAACCAAACAGTAGTGCCTATTATATGCAATGCCCACAGTAGTAGTAGTGCCCCTGAAACATAATGCCCAAGTAGTAGTGCCACTTATACACATAATAATAGTCAGAGAGGGGGGGACAAATGTCCAGAGAGAGGAAAAAGGAGACAGATGGTGGGCACAGGCTATAGAGCTACAGAAACATATAGAAGACAGGTGCTGGTCAGGCAGAGTGTTATGGAGACAGATGCAGAACAAGAAGAGGGGGAGACAGATGTTGGACAGAGAGAGGGGGGCAGATGTTGGGCAGAAAGACAGGGGAGACAGATTGGGGCTATGGTGTGAGAATTTTGACCAATAAGGGGCTCCTCTAATCAGCATGTGCCAAGCTCTTCAATAAAAGTTTGACACATGCTCTTCGTTCCCTTTTGTTGATATCAGAGGAGAGTCTCAGAGCAGTGGGTGTCACCCCTGATCTAAACAAGCGTGTTGCACACAGAATATAATTATGCTGCATATCATTTAAATCAGCAAAGTCTGCTTGTGCATCACATTCAACATGGCGTGACTAGAATGGTTGCTTAATATGCAGGATGACTAGATGTATGTGGACACATTTGTAATGAATTATTGCTATGCTAGTATACCAGCAAGGTACAGTAGGTAGAATAATCATAACATCACATAATAATGTGCTTGAACTCACAATGGCGAAGATGTACTAAGATTTGGAGAGTAATGAAGCAGAGAAAGATAATGTACCAACCAATCAGCGCCCAACTGTCATCTTACATGTTACGGGCTGCAATTGAAAAACTACACTTAGGAGCTGATGCTCTTTTTCACACTCAAGGATTAGTACATCTGCCCCAATAAAATTAGTGTTTTATCATTTTCTTATATATAGCCCTGTTCGGACTGATGCTCCAATTCAATAACCTTGCAGCTGTGAGTGCTTCAACATTATTAGCAATATCTGGGAATCTATATAAATGGCTTTTTCCCTGAAGTGTGTAAAATAACTCTCAGCATAAAAAATTGACTTTGCCGGATAATGTAGAAGCTAGAGCGAAAGCCATCTAACTAATTAAAGCTTATTGGATATCTCCCGATGAGTAGTGAAACGGCCAAAAAAATCCACTATGTGCTGAGTTTCAGAATCTTATGTCATCAGCGTGTAAAACCAGTCACTTTTACAAGAAAAAGAATCAGAAAGAGGGATTGCTGAAATATTGTAGGGAATAGTAGTTTCCGAGACATATTGGCAATAGTCCGAATCTTACATGAAAATCTGCAATCGTATGTTGTATAGGGAAAATGAAAGCATGTTATAAGTGTAT
The DNA here is from genome assembly GCF_055691185.1 of Crinia signifera. Classification (NCBI taxonomy): domain Eukaryota; kingdom Metazoa; phylum Chordata; class Amphibia; order Anura; family Myobatrachidae; genus Crinia; species Crinia signifera. The sequence goes on along the minus strand of NC_139217.1, from coordinate 64,007,467 downwards.
TTTTTTAAGATGTTTGGCCAAATGATGAATATAAACTACATTACATAAGAAAATATTATGTCAACTGGTTACTTCCTCCCACTCTGCTTCCAAGCTTTTGGCCATTGTACTCCCTCTTACTGTATCTCTTCAATTCTTTTCCTCTCCCTATCAGACTCTCCACCTCTTTACTAAAGACCCAATCCTTTACCATACCCTACAAGAAGGATTGGGTGGGTCTGTCAATGCGCCAGGCAGCCCACTGGTGGGTACACTCAACAGTGGTAACCCTTGTTCCACTTAAATACAGAATGCAAAAAAACAATAGATGTGAGTGTTCCCTCCACAGGCGCGTTCATTTGCCCCACTTCCGGTTTTTTCAAGCGTCGTACATGTTGTTGGAGGCGCCAGATCCGGACAGTGTACAGGCTAGCGGAAGCGCCCATGCCCCGCTTCCGTCTATGGCGTTGTGGCAGCCATCTTGGGTGGGGACTGCGGCTGTCACGTAAGGCGCCAGATCCGGACAATGTGCAGGCTAGTGGAAGCGCACATGCCCCACTTCCGTCTATGGCGTTGTGGCAGCCATCTTGGGTGGGAACTGCGGCTGTCACGTAAAGTGCACGATATATAAAGTGCCAGATAGGATCATCCCATAAGCGGTCCGCCTCGAAAATACAGATAAATACACAATTAGACACAAATATAAAAAGGAATACCATAAAAACATTATAAAAAAAAACTGGTGTATAAATATAAAACTACCCCACTAGGACACATATTATAAAAACCATTTCACTTCGAAATCCAGGTTTAGACCCCCTGGAGCCAAAGTGTTAAAATTATATATACAACGCATCTCCTCCTTTGCTAAAGTGCTTGTAGTGCTTTTGTTCCTCTGGTTTCCCACAACATGTTTTAAACCGAAGAAACGTAACAAATGCATGTGTCTAATTGTGTATTTATCTGTATTTTCGAGGCGGACCGCTTATGAGATGATCCTATCTGGCACTTTATATATCGTGCACTTTACGTGACAGCCGCAGTTCCCACCCAAGATGGCTGCCACAACGCCATAGACGGAAGTGGGGCATGTGCGCTTCCACTAGCCTGCACATTGTCCGGATCTGGCGCCTTACGTGACAGCCGCAGTCCCCACCCAAGATGGCTGCCACAACGCCATAGACGGAAGCGGGGCATGGGCGCTTCCGCTAGCCTGCACACTGTCCGGATCTGGCGCCTCCAACAACATGTACGACGCTTGAAAAAACCGGAAGTGGGGCAAATGAACGTTGAGACGGCAGAATCTGTCTGCCGGCCGGATCCTCCAGCAGAATGGATGCGGCTTGGAAGCCGGAAGTGGGGCAGATATGCATCGGGACGGTGTAATCTGTCCTCCGCTATCAAATACAGTCATATACTATAATTATTCTCATCAGTGCCCGATATATGTAAAACGCTATTCATCAGATGTAACTGTGATCATTAGTTTTAAATATTATGGAGCTCGAATGTTATGTGTTTTCTCTCTAGTGGATTGGTCATTATGTTCCGATTGGCTGGAGATCAGCCTATCGGTAAAAGGACTTTCTGATTGGTTATCCTTCTGGATATAACATGTGCAGAGTGTGGCTGGGAGCACTCTCCTTGAGAAAGACCGTAGGGACGGTCGAAAGCGCGCTTGGAGTTCCCAGCTACCATTGGAGGGGACGTTTGAGAGGACTTTGGACCTGTTACCCACCTGCCTGTCTGTGGAGGCCGATTCCGGGTTGACCTCCGCTTAAAAGCGCAGATAGAGAGCTGTTTCCATCCAGTTCTCCACCAACTGTGGTAATTGGCCATTGTTTTATCATTTGTCCTCCTTTTTAACGTTTATTATGTGTTTTTGAAAAAATAAAGTGGAGTTGCACTATTATCTGTTCCCTCGTTTTTGGGTATTCCCTGGAGTGAACCCCTTGGGGACAAGCCTCCTGGCCCTTCGGCATCGTCCACGGTGAATTCTAGTAGCATCAGCTATTGTGTTCTAATTTGGGAGAAGAGGAGACGCCACCCACCAGGAGGGACGTACGGTATTGTTGGTTCAATACTATTAGCTTTGTCCGATATTGGGAGAAGAGGACCGTTACCCATTGTTAAGGGGTGTATTTTCCTCTTTCTCTCATTTGCATTGTTATTGGCGCCTGTGGAGGGAACACTCACATCTATTGTTTCTTTACCATACCCTGACAACTACCCAGCCTAACCTTCTGTTAAATGCTCACTTCTACCTATTCTGTGTCACCCATGTCTGTCTGCCCCTCCCCTCCCCTGTAAGCTATCATGAGCAGGGCCCTCTCCCCTGTTGTGGTTTTTCCTCTATTAGACAATTTTTTACTTTATACTTCAATGGCACCTAATCCTAGGTCAATTTGGATAAGTGTTAAGTAGGTGTTCTTGACCTAATTAAGTCATTAAAAAACCCTACAATTTAAAAAAAAAAAAAAGGTTGCATAAAAAAATGAGCCAGTTAAGTGGTTAAAGAAGCTTGTGCACATGAGCAGTATGACTCATGAATCGTAAACCTGGAAGCTCTTGCAATACGACAGACAGCTGTTATGAGAAGAGCTGTCCCAAGCATAAATATATTTATGATTACAGCATTATTAAATGATTGTATGCTTGCGAAAAGGGGTGGGATGTATCACATATAATGTGCAATACATATAACGACTTGAGAAACAACAGAAGTGCCAATAGCACATTGCTCCTTCTTTAAACAACAAAACACAAAATGTAATATATATATATATCTCAAACTCATTTAACCTTAATTTTAAATGGTTTATCAAACTGATGTTTGAATGCATTATTGCAGATTTTAACTGTACGTGTAAAGGGATACTCCCACACTTTGCCTTTGTCTGGATTTCTGGCCATACCAGGCCATGGTATGTACAAATTTTGTAAAAAGAAGTTTATATATTTAAATTCTATTTCTGTACTGAATGTTTGCCAACATTCCCTTTCTCTGTACCACTTTTTAGCCTTTGCCCCTGATGAAGTCGTGTAGACGAAACGCGTTGGGCTTCTAATAAAGAACAACTTTTTCATATTCGAAGTCTTCGGTATTATTTCAAAATATATGAACACTCCGTCTGAATATAAGTGACTGCAGGATCACACCAATTTGGGACTTCATACCCTTTCTGGCTAGGTGGTACCACTAGAGCGCACTCTGGACAACCCCCCTTTTTTGCATTCTATCCTTGTCTCTCACTAACAGGAGAGTCGTTCCAGAGGTGCAGCTGGTCGAAAGACCCACTTTGAGCGCAATTCCTGACCACATTGTATTGTTTATATATATATATATATATATATATATATATATATACACACACACACACACACAATGTTAAAAGTAGACAGTCTGTGTAAAAATCATAACTGAGATCACAGATTCCTGACAGCCAAGTCCGATTTGTGTTTCCCTTTGGGCTCTACTAGAAGCAGAGGATGTGACTCTTTCACATTGATGCGCTATGCTTTTCAGTCTTCTTGATTTCATGAATAGAAAAAGAAAAATCAATCGATGACATGGATGACTCACAACGTAGAATAGATGACATTGATATCCAAAACAAAGCAACTGTCATAACCTACTCAGAAATGCAAAATTCCCTGTAGTTAGCATGGAAACGTATATAAGATAACTCAATATTGCTACGGTAGGGAGATGTATACACAAGATATTAAAGTCATGTATTATGTTGAAATGCCCTGAAATATTTATAAAAATTCTGAGAAATTGTAATTCACTTCCGTCCCCTTAGGAAGCATGCAATCTAATAAAATTATTCAACTGCATTCCCGCTGCACGGGGATTTTTTTTTTTGCCTGACCACAGATAGTACACTTAACTCTTACCAAACAAGTATATTGCTAATATTCCAATCAAGAAAGGTATATTAGTGTATAGCTAACACAGGTAGCTGCAGGTGTATGCGTCATTAGGTCCACCCATATTAGGTCGACATGCATTGAGTTGACCACAGAAGATCGACATGGCTTATGTCGACGCATGAAATAGATCGACATGGCTAAGGTCACCAGGGTTGGAAGGTCGGTACGAGCATTAGTTTGACTATGGATAGTTCGACAGTCAAAAAGTTGACAAGAGTTTTTCAAGACATAGTCTACATGGACACCATTAAAGTGTTCCGCGTCCACTCGCATGGCTTACAACGCTCGCCATGCTTCGGGCACAGTGCCTCACTACACTCGGAACACCATTCTATTCTCCCTCCATGCCCTAGTGGATGGTAGGGCATGAAATACCACTTGTCGGCGCATGGCTCAATAAAAAATGAAAAACTCATCTCGACCTAGCCATTGTCGACCTAATGCTTGTGTCTCGAACTTCCAACACTGTCGACCTGTTTCTTGTGTTCTTGACCTAAGCCATGTCGACCTTCATTGGTCTAACCAATGCTTGTCCACCTAATATGGTACAATGACCGTATACCAACTGCAGATCCTGTCCCAAATTGTATCTCCTGATAACTACAGCTTGTAGATTAAAGTAATTTATATGATATATTGTTTTCATTTTGCATTCATTTAAGATATTTAACATGCAATTTATTGTTCAAAATGGAAGCCTACAACTTTAATAAGCATTCTTAACATTTTTCTTAAATTTGAGACCGTTGAGCCATCAGAAATTCAGCAAATTCTTTATTTTGTTGATTCTTTTCCACTTATCGCTAATTGTTTGATTGTCAGTGTAGTGTTTTCAATGTATGTGGCATACCAGTGGTAAACACAGTATATGATTTCTTTAAAATTTGCCTTTCTTTTTGTCAAAACATAATCTATTAAAGCATGTGTTAGCTTACACCATGAAAACAATAAGATTATTGATTTGTTTATCCATTTATGATGTTCAACATTTTTTTCAGTATTATTTAATTAATTCAATTAATTTATAATTAATCGGCATATAATGGCAGCCACATCCTTCTATCTAGGGCTACAAAAATCAATATATAATTCAAGGATTTATCAGAATCTGCAACACCGGTGTATCTCATCTCAAAAACAGGAGACCAATATACGTCCCGATCAACCATGCTACCATTTGTCCATTAAGCTAACCAAATAATAGCTATTGTGTATTTCAGTCATAGGGGTAAGGGTGGGCAAGATGAAGATAGATTTTAAGAAATTTAATAGAGATATTTAGAACAACCTAAAGCATTACCTACAGTATTCTTTTTATTAATCTATAATTTATTCTACAGGTATGTGTATATATATATTTTTTATTTCTACATATCTGATCTATTGTATATACTTTGGGGATAGTGCCGCACTCAATCTGATGTGGTTGATACTAAACAAGTGTAATATATAAACATGACACACTGTTAATCTAAACGTTGTTTACTTTTAAATTTGTAACAGTGATTTTGTAATACATGCAGTACAGATAATGTCACGTTCTGTGCACTGGCCCCTGGCCTCTGTGTACGATTTATGGCAAAATCTCCTGGTCTGTATGTTTCACAGTTCAATGTCAAATACTGGCTGCTGATAGTTGCAGTGCTTTTGTCTCAGTCTATTTGCTTGGTTATACGCTGTTTGCGGCGTCCCGTCAAACAGCTGTATAACAATGTGCTCGATATCTTGGGGTACTATGTTCTAACAAAAGTCATGTGCGTATCTCATGCATTCTTGAATTATTTTCCTGTCCAACTTTCAATAACAATATCTATTGAAATGTTACTCTTCCTTAAGTTACTTTTCCATCTTACGGTAATGTAAAGCTGTGTCTTCTGTTTCTTAACCTACTCAATTAACCTATAACCTTTCTCTCTTTCTACTCTTTTGGGGGTATAATTACTAAAGTGTGGGTTTTCAGAAGCAGACATTTTACCATCCAGACATATCATTTATCTATCACCTTCTTCAAGACAGTTGCTATAAACTAATTGTCTGTGATAGGCAACATCTGCTCTTCTGAAAACCTGCACTTTAGTGAATAAACTTCTTGGTCTTGACTCTTGTCTCATGGGGATGCAGTTTAAATCCCGGTGGTCGGGATCCCGGCGTTCAAAATCCCGACGCCGGAATCCCAAATGCCGAAATCCCGACACTTTCTCCCCCCGTGGGTGTCCACGACACCCTCGGAGGGAGAATAAATTAGTGTGCCGAGCGTAGCGAGGCACCGGGCCCACTGCGTGGCGAGCGCAGCGAGCCCGCAAGGGGGGGCGATCCACATCCCCCCCTTGTCGGGATTTTGACGTTCGGGATTCCGGCGGCGGGATTTTGAACGCCGGGATCCCGACCGCCGGCTTTTCATGCCGAATCCGTCTCATGTATTCATGTCTTTTTGGAGACTGGGACTGCACAACTGACAATAAAAAAATGTAAAAATTGCAGATCCATCTGGACATGTGGTGCCCAATACCATAATCGCCACCATTGTCATCATCAAGGACCGTTTCCTATAGTACTCCACTAGTTGCCAGCCTCCTCTAGAACAATGTGGAAACTGAGTCAGAGTGGAACACTCTTCAGTTTATGTATTAGACATTGCTCTGGAGCCATGCAAGTGAGGGTGACGCTGAGTTACACACAAATCGGTTACATCTATTTTTCAGATATATATCTTTTTCACCAAGGCTGGGGCTCGTACATGTGTGCAGAGATCAATATAATTGTACATTTTATCTTGGCTATGAAACTATTCATAGGTCAGGGTAAAGAGATGCACAGAACTCTGCATATTGTCAACACTGTGCTTTTGGTTCTATGCAAGAACATTGGGAGTAATTACGGCTGCCTTGCATTCAATTCGGCATCATGCCCTTTGTTTTCTGTCATTTAGTAAGTCCTTTACTTATTCCATTATCTTTGGGCCGGAGTCCAGCCTCATGTCAGCTGAGATTGGATAAAATGTTTGGTAAATGTCACTGCAAACCATACTCTTAAGTTGTGTGTATATGCTCGGATTGGGTACTTCCTGTACAATCTGAATTTACCTTTATAATTGAGAGATCAAGTTGTACCATATTTGTAGTAAATAAGGTAGGGTACTGTATGTGTCTTCCTACTCTTTGCTTACAGATTACAGTTCATCTCTATCAACATAACATATACACCACTTTCAGAGTTTGGTCACATCATCTTTTTTCTTGTCTTTGTCTTACTTAAAATACAGGTTTTCACTCTTTACGGACCGCACCATTTTTTACCATTTACCTACTTTGTTTATTCTCCATTAGACTAGAATAATGTACTTTTCAGATTCATCTGATTGGGTCTACATACTGTACATATATATATTGTCAATAGGTAGTCCCTTTGTCCCATCATTGGAAAACTGTATTGTCTTTCTTTTCCTTCTTGTTTTACCAAAAAATCTTGCACAAAGTATTTAATAATGCACTTTGTTAGGAATGGATATGGAGATGTAAATGAGGGTAGATTTCTTAATTACATTGGTTATATAATACCACCCTGACAGGCAAAATACTTAATTATTTACTGGAGGTTACCCTTAAAAGTATTAAAAGTATGAACTTGTATTAGGGAAAAATGAGAAAAGTGCTCTTTTTGTTGGGGCTCTCACCCTACCCAAGATATGTTAAGACTGAAACTTAGCTGTTAATTGGTATATATTAAATAACTTGATTTTATTCTACGGCATATATATTTATGGATGCTTTTTAATATATACATCAATAAAAAGTTTGTTTTAGTCTTATCTTGGGTAGACTGAATGCCCCAACAAATGGAGTACTTTTCTTTTTCTTCTGTGGTCTAAGATATTCTCAATACTACATTACCTGAAATGCTTTGTGATAGAGTTGCTTTTTATCTTATTCTTATGCATAACAACAAAGCTCCACCTGCCTTTTGGAATGCTCTACAATATAACTGGAAATAATTATGTCACATTCATGGCTATCCTCTTACTTTCACTCAATAACAACTACGAGAACTAAACTATCCCTTGACGTTGAAATTCATTCAGGGAGCTCATTTCCTAAATGTCAAGCATTTGTGCACATGGAATTTAAAACGGTTCCATTTTTCCTTAACCAGCTAGTACCAATAAAGACATTTGAAATTGTTTCAAAATGTTTATCAAGCTGAAAATTGTTGAACTTTAGATACAGTACTGTAGACTGAAACACAGAAGCTACATTTGAGCAAGGTGAACACATTTGACCATGTACTGAAGCTGCGTCTTTGAGTTTAAATAGCTGTATTAAAGTACTGTTTTGTGTTCTCTTTCTTTTTCATGTGAAATGTGAATTTTAACTCCAAAGTTAACCTAGAAACATAACAATGTTCATGGTTTCAATAAGAAAAATACTTAAAATCCTCTAAAATGTAGCAATTTTAAGCTCTGCTACAACCCGATTTAAATCTTTCTAGATAATGTACTGGAAAAAGCAGAATGGGGAGATGTATAAAACACTGGCCAAAGATAAAGTAGAGAGAGGTAGAGTTCCAACCAATCAGCTTCTAAAACTGGCTATGTTTGCAATATAACAGGCGCTGATTGGTTGGCTCCTTAACTCTCTCCACTTATATTTCTCCATTGTTTGGTATATCGTTACTTGTTTCCTAGCACGGCCACACCGATTTGCATCGGGGTGATCGTGTCGGAAAAATCGCATACGATGCGACGGAGGCGATCTTACTGATTTTTACATTGAATCAAATGTGAATAGGGTCCCTGGGACCCTATTTTACATTGGATTCAATGTAAACTATTCCCCAGACGCCCAATTTTACCCCCTCAATGCGACCCCACGATTGACGCCAACCCGAAGCGTGGCGAGCGCAGCGAGCCCGCAAGGGGTGGCGGTGCGCGTACTCCGACCTTTTCATACCCTTACTATCCACGTCGGCGTGCAGTTGAGAATACAAAGTGTGGCGAGCGCAGCGAGCCACCGAGCCCGAAGCGTGGCGAGTGCAGCGAGCCCTGCGAGGGGACGCGTATAACTTCACAGGTATACGCGTCCCCTCGTGGGCTCGCTGCGCTCGCCATGCTTCGGGTTGGCGGCAATCGTGGGGTGACGACGGGGCCATATAGAATGTGAAATGGGTCATATTGGCCCATTTCACATTGTTTCCTATGTGAGATGAACTTAATCAAGTCATCTCATCTTGTGCCATTATAATGGCACAAGACCGACACGATGCTCCTGATTTTAATGTTAAAAATATTTTAACATTGAAGCCTATGGCAAAATCGCGGGCATCGCTTCGGTCGCGTCGGAGGCCATGTTAATGCACGCGACCGACGCGATGCCCCCGATTTTGCCTTTGCTGGCAAAATGGACCTAATTTCAAAGGAAATCGGGTCCATCGCGGGCATCGTGTACCTTAACTTTAAGTCACACGATGCCCGCGATTGTGGCCGTTCTAGGAAACAAGTACCGGTATATCTTCTTCAGCTGTGTAACAATAAATGTGCACTGTATAATACTAAGGGGTGGGGTACAAAACAAAGGACCAATCACAAGCTTAAGTCAAGACATTTGACTTTTGATTGGTCCACCTGATAATTTACTACTATCTGTTGCCATTTTTTTGTGGCATTTGAAATTGATTTGCGAGTTCTGTATTACAGAATTAGAAGAGACCTGGGAAAATGGCTGCATGGTGCAGCCTACTCGGCTTCGGCTAGGGGAAGAAGAAGGTTAGTAAACATTATATAGTATGTGGTGGTTTAGCTTTAGAAAATAGAAAAGGAAAAATATTATACAGTACATAGTTTGATGCATTTAAACTTTCCCATTTCAGATAATGGGGTAGATGTATTAATCCTTAACAAGAGATAAATGCAAGGGTGATAAAGAGAGATAAACGTCCAGCCAATCAGCTCCTTACTGACTTTTTTCAAACACAGCCTGTAACATGGCAGTTAGGATGTGATTGGCTGGATGTTTATCTCTCTTTATCACCCTTGCATTTATCTCTTGTTAAGGCTTAATACACCTGCCCCAAAGACTCAGAATTTATAAAATATACATTTTCAAATGAAAAAATAGATTTATAAAATTTCTAATATTGTATTGACCAAAATTTCAAGCAGCCCTAATCACCAACACACTTTTCATCAACTTTTGGGGGAACCGATAGACCTAGCGTGTTTTTCGAAATGTCAACAATGCCTACACCAGAACTTTAGAACTTTCAGATATGATATGAGATCTCCGTAATAAGCAGGAACTTTACCGGGAATATAGGAAAGGACAAAAGGCTTCAAATAAAAGGAAAAATAGCTTAAGATTTTGAACGGCATCCTAAGATCAAGACTGATCATCGTTTAAAGAATCCCCGTTGTTTATAGCTGCATTTGTCTTTCTGTTTGCTTTAAGTGACCCAGATCAAACATATCTACATCTTGCTGCTCATTAATACTTAATGCTTTCTTATCTCACATTTATCTTAAATGAAATGAGTAAATGTTTGCTTATGTTTCTATTTAGAGCCAATAACAATGTTTTCTTTGTAATATATCTGCTCACAGAGGACACACGTAGACATGCCATGAAAGGACAGTATTCTCTAGAGTAAAAGATTAATTCAGACCCAAGCTTCAGAGAGAATGCTGCCAAGTTTAGTGATTAAAGTGGTGGCTTTGAATTATTATTCTGCCTACTATCCACTTGGGACTGATCTACTTTACTACTAAACTTATTTTTGTTTGGTGCTAATGACTTTGTAATGATTGTTCATTTTTGTGTATCTAAAAATATTAACATATTCTAACCACCTTTTGGTTTGCAACACAACAAATGACTCTGATATTACAATGTGGTAGCCTTTAGAAAGCATTAAATATCATATTTATCTTCAATAGAGATAAGACAGTGAAATTGTGTCTACTCAAATATCTTCCCAAACCAATGTAGAAATAGTTAAGTAATACCCATTTTACACCCAAATTCCCGGATCTGACCCTGTATTTGGAACAAGGATCCAAGCCAGGTTGGATCAGGGATTTGCACCGTTTACACTGCGGTTCCTACTCGCAGAGTAGACGGAGGCGGCGATTACCCCCATCAGGGCTGCCGGAACTGCAGATCGCCGCCCTGGGGGCAAGCCCAGCACCAAGGTAAGCTGCTGGGCTGCCCCCAGCCCCCGTGCACCCCCCACAGCACCCATCAGCGAGGTGAATGGATGCTGCACACAGGCATCCATTCACCTCCTCCCTGCCTCTGCTGCTTTCTCCAGAGTACAGCAGCAGAGGCTGTATGTGCCCTCACGTCCAACCTGCGGACACTGAGGTCTGTAGACTTCAAACAAAAATATGGAACATTATAACTGCGCTCAAATAGACGAAATGATTAGAGTTACGTATCACCGTGAGGTCGGTCAAGATAAAAGTATGGCACTGTATCCATTTTAGACAATCCTCCGGTGTATTATACATAAAAAAGAAAAAACATATATAGTGTGATATTGCTTAAATGATTAATAAAGTCTTTGGGTGTCCCTGCCAGAAAAAGACTTCTTCCCGAAATTCTTGTGATGTTTAAACTTTATGATGTCACCCTTTGTGTTTTATTCATAAGCAAATGCTTACAATATCTTACAATTCATGTTAATTGCTTGGAGATAGGGTGGTCAATCTCGGGATTGGTGGGATCCCGGGATTTGGCCCCCCAAAATGCCAGGATTTCATATGTAGTCTAATGCCGGGCAGCTTCTGAGCACCCGCTCCCTGGCAGCGCGGCTCTCTACAGCAGGTTAAGGTCAGAGGTCAAGCTGTGCAGGCCACACAGGCCGCCTCATTATGTGCGCGCTGCCCTCCCACCATGTTTATTGTGGAATTTGCATCCTGCCTGGTTCCAGGACAACAGCTTACCCACCCAGCTTCCGTGGCTCCAAGCTCCCGGCTCCATCGCTTGCCCACCCGGCTCCACCGCTCATGTACCTAAATATGCAGAGCGGCTTTGCTTTTTTTTTTTTTTACCAGGCAAGCCAATCCCGGTACTCTCCGAATTCCAGGACTGTAAAAAAATGCATCCCTACTCGGAAATAAGTGATTTAACTGATTCTGCATGTTTGTCACAATCACAAGTAATGTATCATGTTTCTGCTATCTCCTGTGTTGTATTATCTCAGGCAGATTTAGACCCAGCTGTCTAATTTGTTATACTGTAGAGGCCATTTTTTTCATAGGGTATGAGATTGACACTATCCACTTTCCAAAAGTTTGGATTTACCCTTCAAACTTTTTTTTTCTCGAGCATCTTGAACTTTGTAAAGTTATCTGAATGCATTAAAATGCCAAATCAATGGAACATCAACAAGATTGGGTGGGATCATTTATCAAAGCCTAATGGTTGATGCCGAGGCAAGATATATGCAAATGAAGATGTCATGTCATGAAGTTCACAAGATGTTTTGATTTATATCCATGTAATGGTGTTATTATAGTTCCAAGTAATTAAATTAGAAGCTCAATCAATTACCTGAAAAGTAGAGATAACAGTTCTGTTTAATCAAGCAAAGTGTGAGCTTATTTTGCATCAACTTTAAATAGCATATATAACCATGGTCTATATGCTGTCGGGTGTCCAAGAGTCCTTCTCCAATTAGCAGGACATTGGTAATTCATATATGAAAACATCATGGCATTATAAACTTTAACCAAACTAAGTATTAAAATAGTATTTTACTAGATTTCATATTTGTAAGGCATAATATGTTGTTTTAATATTGGTTCTCATTTGCTTTGTTTTCCAAGTCTGTTCTTACATTTTTGGACAATGCACCTTTAAAGCTTCACAAATACCTACTGTACATTTAGGATCTTACTACTCTCCCCTCCCCTTTGTCAGCACATTACAGTCTGCATGTGGCTTTCCGTTTGTCTACCCTTTTCAGACTAGGGCCAGATGTATTAAGCTTGAAAAGTGATAAAATTTTAAGTAATAAACCACCAGCCAATCAGCTCCTACCTGTCATGTTACAATCACAATTTTATCACCTTTCAAGCTTAGTACATCTGGCCCTAAAACTGGGCTGAGGAGTAGGAGGACCAATCACAAGCAACAACAATCATGAGATCACTCCTCTCACTCACCATGTATAGGGTCATAGGAAGGGGTGTATGCAGGACTGCCACCAGGACCAAGTTTTAGTCTGGGCCCCCCCTCATTTACCAACCCTCTGTGTTTCCTCCAGCTCAGTGCGCAGTGACTGAACGAAGCCCTGCTCCCTGTGTGCAGGCATCTTCACCTCCAGATGCCGGCAGCCAATTAAAATGTGGCACGGCTGGTGAGTCAATCAGAGCTTGTGTACTGTTAGCCAATCAGAGCATCTTCCGGTGGTACGCCAGCTCTGCCTCTGGAGGTGAAGAAGTCTCTAGGACTCTGCAGGGCATTGTTCTGCGCACTGAGAGTGCAGGCAACACAGCAGAGGCAGTGGCAGGGGGTGTGGTGGGCAAAATGAGCTGTCTGGGTCCTTCCCTCTCTTACAGAGAGCTGTACACACAGCAACCCCCTAGTGGTGGGCCTGGGTGTGTGGGAAATGTTGTTATGTTACCTTTTTATTTGACTGACTCACCTGTGGGCCAATCCGAACATAGAGCGGGGCTTTACAGGTATTGGCAGTGGAGCTATGGTATTGGCTAAAGGAAAAAAAAACCTTTTGGCATATGCTTTGACATCGATGGAGGGAGACTGTCTGGTTCTCCCTCATCGATGGCAAAACTATTCAACATCGGTCATAAACCATTCACGATTTTGAATCATCGATGGTTGATGGCCATCCCTAATCCAAAGAATGGCAGCTTTTCCCTTTATCTTGCTGGCATGTGGCCATGTGTTATGTTGGCCAGATCAATATGGCCATATGCGGTAAATATATATCTTCTCTATCATAAACCTCTCGTATTTTTCCTTAAGCCCTTGAAAAAAATGCTAGAGGCATGCAGCCTTTTTATTAGTCATGGACTGAATGTATTCAGCACGTGCTGCATCATACAGTATGTAATGTGCTTTAATCTTATAGAGCCTATTATGATTGCTTCCACTACATTTCAAACATGAGCAGAGTTAATGTTAGCAAATCAGTTCATATGATACTGTATATTTTAAATTTATCACAGTATACCAGTACACTGTTAGAAGAATGTCAAGCTGTGCTCTGCTAAACTTCCACTAAACACCATAATGATCAGTAGGAAAGCTGTCAAGTGGCAGCCTGAAGATTTTCATTTTAATGAAGTTTGTGCAAAAATAAGATATATCAGATTTTACGTTCTACATGCAGCTCACATTAGTTTCTTCTGTTTTGTTTTAAGCTAAATTTGAGGATTGTGCCTTTTAATATCAGCTCAAAGCCATTCAAATGCCATACATATTTTAATTATAAAAGAAAAGAGAATGAGAAGTCATACAGCTTTCACTCCATACGGAATATATGTGCTCATGACTGATTCCATTGGATTTAAGCTATCTATCTATCTATCTATCTATCTATCTATTTATCTATCTATCTCTGTATCCAGTGACGGAGCTTGAGGGTTGTGCTTGGAACCAGGTGCAAAAATATAATTTAGGTCCCCATCCTTCCCCTAATTCAAGTTTACAATATGCAACACATCAGTGGGTGACAGGGAGAGGAAGACAGTGACAGTGTAAGGCATGGGGATGCAGAGTGTGACAGGGAGAAAGAGTGGGTGACAGTGGAAGACAGTGGGTGACGATTACAAGCACCATGTCCTGCATGATGCAGATAACAGGGGGCATGAACTTTGGTGGTGGCAGAAACACTGCAGCCCCTGCTCTGTTTTTGACAGAACCCACCCCTTGGCTTTCCTCAGTTTGGAACTTGGTCAGACATACTCTCACAGTGCCAATTACACAGGTTGTGAGCTGCCAGAATTGTACAGACAGGAGTGAATCAGAGAAAATGTACAGCTGCTTCTTAATTAGAAGCAGCATGTGACTGTGATCATCAGTGCTCATATGTGGCAGGACTCCACTATCAGTCCAGAACACATCTCTAAGATTACAGCCAGGTCCCTTAGCCAGTGGAACCACCCTGCTCCATGCACTAAGCCATTCATTCAACATAGCTCAAAATGGTCTGCAGGAGGGTCAGGAGATAACTCAGTGCAGGTTTGGGCAGCAGTGGGCCTCATAGTCCTCAGGGGCCATTGTGTAATGCAGCTGCTGCATCAATGGTAGCTCTGTCCCTGTATCTATCGATCGAGATAAGTGGTACAGTATTTGCAAAGCGGCGGATATATTTTGAACATTATCACACTTTTGAGGCTATAGGTATCTGTAAGCAATCTTGATATTTTCCATTTTCATTATTTCTTTTTACAAGCCTAGTCATAGACTAGAGTGCAGTGGCATCACTCTTCACTGGATGAGCTTTGTTGTTGTCTATTATTATTTAGCCAAGTTGTTGGTCATTGGGTCCAGCTCCTGTAGGAATAGGTGTATTCATTTGTCTTATCAACCAGTGAGTTGCAAAAGAAATAAAAAACAAAGAGTAAAAATGACTGTCGTTTAACAATGTGCGTGTAATCAGCATTAGGGATGGTAATAAAATAAAACATCATTGTTAAGGGGCCTAGACACAGGGAGATTTGCTGAGCATTCTGAGCATGCTAGATTGCTCAGAACGCTCAGCAATATCGCTCAGCACTTAGCGGTGTGTCATCGTTATGTGCTGAGAGATCTGTCAGGGCCAGTGTTCTCTGGTAAGACCAGAATGATTTGGGCTCATTCCCCTACAATTGACGCGTCTAATGACCGATTGTATGTAAAAAGTGCAGAATTGTACATGTTTTCAATGTGATTCCGATCCCCACTGGTCGTTTAGTGGCTTTCGAGATTTTACCTGCTGCACTAAAGAGTCATCCTCTACATTCGATCGGGTACCGATCGTGTGCAGATCATGTACTCCAATCCAATCGTGCGACCATCCTACGATTTCAGGAAATCATTTAACAATCGTTGAGCAATCATGGTCGTTCTCGTGTGTACCCTACGTAAGAGGTCTAGTTAGGTCGCTTAGAAAATGCCCTGAAATCGCCCTCTGTGTAGAGGCCCCATTAGTCTTCTCTGAAAATGATGCTAAGTAAACAAAATATAACATTTCTAACTCCCTATCTGTGTGATGCACTCATTGTACACAGCAAAATGTTAGGATTCTATAAATAAAACATCCTATCAACTCTCTGACAATCATTGCCCACATTGCCTGGCAGTCCATTTAAAGTAATGTGTTGCTTTTAAAAGCCAAGTTAATTCTCATTTCTGTATAAATCTATTCGCATTTTTCATCCCTTATACGGTACATTGGACCACAGTGGAGAACTATTTCAGGCGTTTTATCTCATACCCTTGACTCAGTGAGAACATTTCCACAAATGACACTTGTTTACTTTTGATAAACAAATTCCAGATCATCCATCACCCGTCCAAGTTGAAAAGCCTGACATTATAGCTGCATTAATTTTGCTTTATTAACGAGAGTGCAGATATCCCACAGTCTGTAATTAGAATCTTACTGCAGAGCTTTTCAAAATCACAGCAACTACTAGACATTTTCATATTTGAAGGCTGCAGTGCATGGAAGCAAACCATTACATAGATTCTTATTAACTCCACTAAGCACATTCTACTTTTCTTATCTAGGGTGGTACTGTATGTACAAGACAAACAAGTTACCAGAAATAGGTGATTGTCTTTTCTAATGATAAAGATAACAAAGGGTACTACAGATGGGGGAGCTCCTCTCAGCCGGCACTGGGGCTTTCCAGATTGTCCCACACACACGCTACCGGGCAGCGAGGGACGCAAACCCTTCCTGTCTCGGCTTCATGGAGATGGAGGGGGTTAGGGGTGAACTGGAGAAGTGGGGGCGAGTGTTGGGGACCGGCGACGAGGCAGTGGGGAGCTCTTTAGGAAGGGGATGCGGGCGTGTCCCCTTCTGGTGGCTGGTGGGGGCTGGTGGTTGGCTATCTGACCACCAGACCCCCACTAGATGAAGCCCGCTTCATCTGTATATAATAGTTCATAGAATTGGAAAACATACTTGCCGACATTGTGTATGTAGTCTCTTGGACATCTCTGAGGTTTGGAGGCATGATTTGCTGTATGAATTTGGGCACTATAGTGCTATTGTCTTCCCCAGCCTGGTCACTTCCCCAGGGCTCCGGATGGTTGATCTACACTCTTTATAGTATGGGAGTAAACTTTGTGGGTCTAACTGACATTCTTGGAGGTTAATAAAGTATGCTATACAGTAGATCATGAGCAGTGGTGTCACAAACTGGGTGTGGAGGGTAGGGCCCAAAAATGGTGACATAAAAAACGGCTCTTCTGCAGTGACAGGAGTCAAGTGCTGCAGGTGAAATTCTCCTACAGTACTTGTCTCCTGTTAGAGGTGAAGAGCCAACATTACAGACATGACCCTGAAGTGAGAAATCTGTGAGGTCACGCCCCTTTTTTGGGGTGTGGTGTTAATACAGAATGGCCACCGTGTGTCGCCACACCTGGTGATGCATCAGATCATGGGTTCTTATCTAATGGACTGTGTGTCACAAACTGAAATATGGAAGCACACTTGACAATTTTCATTTCTCCTGCATGAGAGACAGGTGACCAATCAGAGGGAAGTAAAATAGTCTTCATATAGGCCATGGCTTAATGTAGAAAATTTAGCATTTTTTGATATATTATCACATCTAGGGAAGCCAATCCCGGAGCATTTTTTCAATCCCGGATTTCGGGATTGAAAAATGCCCAATCCCGGGATTCCCGGAATCCCGGGATTGGCTTCCCTAATTTAAAAAACGCACCCCGGCCGCCCGCATATTTACTTACATGTGGGCAGGGGTGCGGTGCGGCCAGGTGTGTGGGTGGGCAGCCGGCCGGGTGTCTGTGGAGCCAGGCAGCCGGGTGGGTTGGCGGGCGTCAGGGGAGCCGGCGGGTGGATGGGCGGGGAGCCGGCTGGATGGGCGGGGAGCCGGCCTGGAGGGTGGGTGGATGGGCGGGTAGCGGCTAGCGGGGCGGGCAGCGAGCCGGGGGTGGGCTTCTGGGGAGCCAGCCGGGTTGGTGGGCAGGGGCAAACGCATGCTGCACAGAGCCACACTGGCTCTGTGCAGCTGCTTGGCCTGCGCAGCGTGACCTCTGTACTCGTCACGCTGCGCAGGGATGTACTGCTGGGAAAGGGAGAAACCAGGCAGTGTCTGAGCACATGCTCAGACGCTGGCCGGCATTAGACTGCGCATGCGCAGTCTAATCCCGAAATCCCGGGATTGGAAACTCCAATCCCGGGATTGAAATCCCGGTGTTTTAGGGGCCAAATCCCGGGATCCCGCCGATCCCGATCCCGGGATTGGCCACCCTAATCACATCCTATTGACCCTGCCGCCTCCCTACTAAATAACAACAACAACAACAACAACAACAACAACAACAACTCATCTCTATGTCCTGCCCACTTCAATAGAAATTGGGTGGTATACCAAAAATCCATCCACTCTTCTGGGGGGTCTGGGGTAATATCTAAATAATCAGGAATCTGCCAAGACTTACAGGAGAGTAGGTAAGTATATTATGTAGCCTAGTTATTTAGAGTGTATTGCCTACAAAAGTTTCAATTACAAACATCAGAGTTGCTGCAGCTGTAATAGTCAATTTGTAAACTCGATTTGATGATTGTTGAACAATCTGTTCATTCCAATTTAAAAAATAAAACCCTGCAGTAATAAAATTAATAATATTAGTATTATGAACATTTTAATAAAGTTTTGTTAGTAAAATTAGTTTGTAGGGATGTCTGGTTTCAAGCTTCTTGTATTCAATAATGTTCTTTAGCATAAAGTAATGTCTCCAGAAGAAAGTACTAGAACTGTTATTTGGAAACCCCTAATCTATTCAGAAATTCAAGGAATCAAGAGCATACATAAATGATTGCAACCCTCCCGGAATCTGGGGGACCCCCCTGAACCCACCGAATCGCGGCATGTAAATGCCGCAATCTGCGGGTCTCAGAGGAGGGGGCGGAGCTAAAATGGCACAATCACGTCATTTTAGCCCCTTAATGACGTCACCGTCAAGCCCCGCCCACCAAACGGGTAAGGAAAGTCTCCTCTCCGGGCTTCTCCCGGAGAGGAGCATTAAAAAGTCGGCAACCCTGGGATAGATGGCAGATTTTCTTTTGTTCTAGTTCTATGAAAGAGCATGCCAGCCTGTTCACAAAAACAAACAATTGCAAGTAATTATTGGGAAGACAATATTGACTTATTAATTCTGGGGTCTTTCATTTTATATATTTTTGAGACTGCATTAATTCTATCTATCTATCTATCTATCTATCTATCTATCTATATCTATATCTATTCAGAGAGAGATAGATAAGGTAATTTTTTTACTGCAGGGGATATATTTTTATTGCTATGTAATGTTACATTACATATTTATTATGGAGAAATTTTAAATTCAATCTTTCATTCTATGTCAGAGTTAACTTATTATTTTACTAAAGTATCGGGCCCATATACTGGTTTACTTTGGTTTGGCTACTGCTCTGCCCAATCTCCACTGCTTCACCCCATCCTGCCCTGCTCCCTCCCCACTGTACAGTATTTGCTTACCCCTTACTGGTGTAGAGCAGTTCCTTGTCCAGCTCTGTACCACTGAGCACTGCATTGAGCACTGCATTGATTTGCTGGAGAGCCAGCACATGTCCCGCGTCGAGTATATATGCTGGTGGGGGTACAAACTTTAGTAGATTATTATACAAATTTAGGAGGCAATTTGATTTTCATATTGATTTTACATGGGGAAAAATAAATAATTTAATTACAATGGGGCAATACCTACTCATTCACAATGAGGTAATTTAGAATGCAGAGTTGGCGCACTACAAGTTACATCCAGGGCCAGCGCTACCCACTCAGCAGAGGATGCAAAGCAGGTAGGCGCCGTGCAGGAGAGGCGCTGTCCCTGCTGTGCATCCTCTGCTGTCCTCCGTGCCTGCCGGCTGCTGCTGCGCCTGTCACACTTCAACACAGGCAGCAGCGCCGGAGGCACAGAGATCCCTCCTGGCTTATTATCAGCTGTTCATCGGGAAGGTCCGAAAGGGGGCGGAGCTACACTGACGGAGGGGGCGTGGCTACACGGACCAGAAGGGGCGGAGCTACAAGGGAGCAAGGCTGACTGAAGACACCAGGAAACAGGAGAGGATGAGCTGCCAGTGCCACCATTGTAAAGTGTGAGTGTACTAATGTTGGCAACTGATGTGGGCACGTGTGTAGGCAGCACTACTAATGTCAGCAACTGGTGTGGGCACATGTGTAGGCAGCACTACTAATGTCGGCAACTGGTGTGGGCACATGTGTAGGCAGCGCTACTAATGTCGGCAACTGGTGTGGGCACGTATATAGGCAGCGCTGCTAATGTCGACAACTGGTGTGGGCACATGTGTATGCAGTGCTACCAATGTCAGCAACTGGTGTGGGCACGTTTGTAGGCAGCACTACTAATGTCGGCAACTGGTGTGGGCACATGTGTAGGCAGCGCTACTAATGTCGGCAACTGGTGTGGGCACGTATATAGGCAATGCTACTAATGTCAGCAGCTGATGTGGGCACGTGTATAGGCAGCGATACTAACGTCGGCAACTGGTGTGGGCATGTGTATAGGCAGCACTACTAATGTCGGCAACTGGTGTGGGCATATGGTTACACAGTGCTACTACTGTCGGCAACTGGTATGGGCACTACGTATAAGCAGAGGTACTACTTTTAGGCAACTGGTGTGGGCATGTGTATAAGCAGAACAACTACTTTTGACAACTGGTGTGGGTGTTATGTATAAGCAGACGTACTACTGTCAGCATCTGGAGTGGGTATATGGTTACGCAGCACTACTACTGCCGGCAACTGGTGTGGGCACTACTTGTAAGCAGAGCAACTACTTTTCGCAACTGGTGTGGGTGTTATGAATAAGCAACGCTACAAATGTGGGCATATGCAGGAGTACTCGGGGCATTATGTGTAGCATAATGTGTGTCAATGTCATATGGGCATAATGTGTTATAGGGATTATGGTGTTATTGGTACTTTTATGTGACCACGCCAATTCCCCATGAAGCCACGCTTCTACAATTTTCGGCGTGCACTGTCCCTGTTTTTTTCGCACATGGCACCAAAATGGCTAGTTACGGCACTGGTGAATAAGATTGTGCTACTGTGTAGTGTAATTTGGGGTGGGAGCATTATTGTGTGGCCACACCCCTCCCTTTGTAAAGTTTGGGTGGGTGCAAATTTATAGTTTGCAGGAGGGCGCCGAACCCCCTAGCACCGGCCCTGGTTACATCCTCGTTGAAATGTAACTTAAATACCATGAACAGTATTAGATTTTGAAAGATGCCATCATAGAAAACTATACCATCACACTATAAGCAAGACAGCAATATTTGTCAGGTGTTCTTGGACTTCATCAGAGGCCACCATAGTCATAGACAACACACACAGCACGAGTCATGTATCAATTCTATTGGTTCTTTTGGCTTTTCTTTGACAGATATAGATCTATGTTTTTTTTTCATTTGTGCCCCACTGTTGCTCCATCTCAGTATATCACTCCCATAGATTTCTCTGTCCCATAGATTTTGCTTCATGTCTTAAACTAATGAGTTTCCTGCGGTAAACACACAATATTTATGAACCTGTAGCAAGAAGGAATGATGATTATCAGAATAAAATTCCTCTTGTATTTAGGCAATTACTAGTGACCCAATTACTCATTTAAATGTGGAAGTAAATGGATTCTATTATCTTTTCACCCCTGCTTTCCTAAGTAGCAAAATACTATTTTATTACATAGAGGTGGATCAAGAGAAGTGCATTGTTTAATATGTCCATATGTGTCATAAGATATGGGAAAATCATTAGAACACAGAACATGAAAGCATGAATGATACACAAATATTTATACTGTACTCTATTTTTTCTTTTTTTAATTACTAAGCTTTTGCACAAAATGGAAGAGTTTTAATAATATTACAGATATAATTACATGTCGTTTTATTTAAAAATGAACCACTAATTACTGACGCTACAGTACAGTTAAGACTTAACCCATTGCTTATTTCTGTTTATCCCAATAATAACACTTACACAGTAGATAAATAACTCCTAACCTCCCTGCCTCCCCCCAAAAAAACATTTTTAATTTATCAATTAATTTGTTATTTTTAATTTTTTTTAGTACCAAAAGCATTGTAGCTAGCTCACCAAAAAAAAATAACATTAATTTGAATTCATTATTTTGACACTGACTGGATGTTTTTACAGTATTTTCATAGGTACTTGTGGAGTATCATGGCTCCCACAACCTTCATCGTATGCTGATTGTATGCTAAAAATCGCATCGCTTCGCATGCGATGCGATGCGATCGCACCCGATTTTGCACTGAAATGCATCAGAATGCATTGAAATGTGTATTAAACTTGTGAAATGCCCCCAAATGCCATTTTTCATAGTGCACCACCCCCACTATCAACGTCAACCCGAAGCGTGGCGAGCGGCGGTGGTACGCGTCCTACGACCTTTTCATACCCCCACTATCCACGTCGACGTGGAGTTGAGAATAGAATAGTGTGGCGAGCCACCGAGCCCGAAGCGTGGCGATCGCAGCGAGCCCCATGAGGGGACGCGGATACCTTCACAGCTATACGCGTCCCCTCGCGGGCTCCACAGGTATCCGCGTCCCCTCGCCACGCTTCGGGCTCGGTGGCTCGCTGTGCTCGCCACACTATTCTATTCTCGACTCCACGCCGACGTGGATAGTGGGGGTATGAAAAGGTCATAGGACGCGTACCGCCACCCCTCGCGGGCTCGCTGCGCTCGCCACGCTTCAGGTTGACGTTGATAGTGGGGGTGGTGCACTATGAAAAATGGCATTTGGGGGCATTTCACTAGTTTAATACACATTTCAATGCATTCTGATGCATTTCAGTGCAAAATCGGGTGCCATCACATCGCATCGCATCGGATGCCATCGTATGGCATCCGATGCGATCGCATACGATTTTTGAGCAAAATTGCTCAAAATTCGGTAAAAATCGTATCGCATCGTATGCCATCGTGTGCCACTACATATGGCATACGATGCCATACGATGGGGATGCGATAGCATACGATTTTTTAGCAAAAATGCTAAAAAATCGGTAAAAATCGTATCGCATCGTATGCCATCGTATGCCACTACATATGGCATACGATGCCATACGATGGGAGCCGTGATACTCCACAAGTACCTTTTCATACATTTAAATGAACATTAATATTTGAATAGCAACCACCATCACAATAGAGCAGTGGTTCCCAAACTGTGTGCCGTGGTACCCTTGGGTGCCTCAGGACACTTGCAGGGGTGTCCTGAGTTGGTGGCCCAGGACCAATTAAAATTATTCATGATCAATATAATAGGCAAAACCAATGCTGTTAATTAGGATTAGGACAAACCGTAACAAATCCTGTACCTTACCATATAACTGACCCTAAAGGGGACATGTAAACACAATTTACTTAATTTAATATTTTTTTCTGAATTTATCAACAATTAACATTTGGCCTACGGGTGCTGTGAAAATGATTGGATGCTCAAGGGCGTCATGATTCAAAATAGTTTGTGAACTTCTGCAATACAGTCTAATCTTAATTTTTTAACGATAATGTCCATTTAAATAGGCATGGGTATGTAAAGGGTTAAAGTTCACTAACCCTAGGATTTTGGTTTATTGGGCGCCCAATTTTTTTCATCGCATGCCACTACTTAAGGCATGCGATGCAATGCGATTTTTCATTGTAAAGACCCAATTTTTAATTGTATAGTCACCCATGGGTGATTTCATACCCCCACTATCCAACCACGCATCGAGCCCGAAGCGTGGCGAGCGCAGCGAGCCACACGAGGGTACGTGGATTACTTTACATGTATTCTGCGTCCCCTCGCGGGGCTCGCTACGCTTGCCACGCTTCGGGCACGGTGGCCGGCTGCGCTTGCCACACTATATAAAATCGACTCCATGCGTAGTTGGATACTGGGGGTATGAAATCACCCATGGGTGTCTATACAATTAAAAATCGGGTCTTTACAATGAAAAATCGCATTGCATGAATTGTATGCCACTATATTCCATGCGATGCGATGCAATGCAATACAATTAAAAAATTGGGTGCCCAGATATTACACAAGTACCAGTATCAGTACCAACATTTTAGCATTTACTCATACAATTTCACAACATCATTTTAGATGTATGAATTCTCATGAGATAAAATGTAGTCCTGTAGTCCGCAATAAAAGGATTTGGGTTTCTGCAAAACAGGAAGCATTGTGCGCCTTAAATAAAAACATTGAAAAATAACAAATACTTCCAATTATAAATTCAGAAGGCACGCCAAATATATTTTGTTTAATAATGCAATATGAATGGGAAAGACATAAAACTTTGCAAGAATAATTGACCAGTCACATATGTGGCACTGTAACTAGGATAAGGATGTAGGAAGTTTGTCTGATACAAAAAAATATATACATTGTATGTTTGCCTAAATCAAACAATGGAGGTTGAACACTGGTCTAATATCACCATTGTAGCATTTATTACTCTATTTAATTTAGTGAGCCTGTTACCTTAAGAATTTACCCTCACAAAAGTAATAACAAGAGGGGTGGCGGAGGGGGCTTGTTTACAAAAACCTTTAAAAGCGATATGTGCTGATTGGTCTGGTCACGTAGAGCTGACAGATCCTAGCGGTGAGATCACACATTAGCTGAGATTCACAGTTAATGTGTGTGAGCAGATAAAATAGAAAAGTTGGGGGATGATTTTTTTTTTATTCTATACAATTAGCAGCTCTCTTCTGTTACTAATTAATAATGATGGCATTCTATTCTTTCTACAAGTCAGTTATGATAAATACTAGTCAGCATAGACAAGTTCACCCACAACATATTACTAATTAAAATTATAAGCAATTATTTGTAAACTGCTGCTCTGGCTGTCTTATGGAATGGCAGCTTATTAGTGCTTAATGGTATTGTTATTTTCCTCTTTTTCCCTTTTCTTGGAAAGGTGTGATGCAGTATATTTATAATTCTATATGTCATCTACAGTATCTATCTGTCTATCTATCTGTCTATCTATCTGTCTATCTATCTATCTGTCTATCTATGCAGAGAGAGAGAGAGAGAGAGAGAGAGAGAGAGAGAGAGAGAATAAAAAAAATCATGCACAAATAAAATACTTCAAAAAAGGTCAAAACTATTCACCTCTGTTAGGACAAATTACAGCTCACATGGTTTTCCCAAAAATGTACCAACAAATCTGTAAATTAAAACTACTGATGTTTCATACAACCGGCAGATTTATATTTCTCAATAATAGCCCATACCCACTGGGCGACTTTGAACTGAAAGCTGCTCAAAACAGCCGGATTGAGCGGCTTTCAGCTCAAAGCCGCCCAGTGTGTATGCCCCGGTGTTGAGCAGTGAGCACTGGTGTGCGCTCATGCATCATCACCGGGAAAGCCATTCATCTGCTGGTATTACCAGCAAATGAGCGGCTTTGAGGACGGCTTTGCATAGCGCTGCACTATACAAAGTCACCATCTCGCTGCTGATGGCGCCGGGCAGGGGGAAAGCCGCTCAGTGTGTATGCACATTCCCCTCAAAGATGATAGCGATCATCGCTGTCCATACACGCTGGTCATAGTCGCCCAGTGTGTATGGACCTTTAGTTTAATTTTAAATAAATCATGACAGCTTATGAAAGTCCTACATTTCAGTCGTACATTTTAAGTCTATATAGATTTTCTTCAGGGTGACACTTATTTTAATATTTATTAATACTCATTAGAATTACATAAATAATTTGCTAATACACACCTTTGTCCATTAGCATTTTAATAATGCTTTAAATAATTAAATAACGATTTAAATAATAATTAAATAGGCAATTGTATGAGTGTTATATTATTTATATATTTACTGTAAAATATTAATTATTACATTTGGCCATACTGTAGCATTTTTATTCAAAAAGATATCAGCAAACAGATTACCTACACTTAAAATAACATGAGAGGACATGTCACCTTCATTCATAAAAAAACACATTTTTCAAACAATTATTTTACATAACTGGTTCATCTTCTCAGACCTCAATAATCAATATAAATAAATATTTCTAGGGTTTGCAAACCTGTTGTTTACTTAATTAATATACATTTTATTGTATATGGAATCAATGAATTGTTTATGAGAGTACGAATCTGGTGTCTTGAATGCTAAAGTAAATCTAAGGAGGCTACAGATTCATCAAAATGCTATTTAAGCATAGAGATGTGGCAGCTAGACATTCATTAACCTCCAAAAAGCTGAACATTTTAAGGGTTTTGTTGCAAGACCTGATACAAACTTCAGGTCTTATAGCTCAGTAAATGCAGGGTAGGCAGTACAGAGGAGCGGAGGCAGTACAGAGGAGCGGAGGCAGTACAGAGGAGTGGAGGCAGTACAAAGCAAGGAGGACAGAGCAATGGAGGATTAGCCAAAGGATGTGTCCCATCAGGACTTCTTACAAATGTTCTGATTTCTAGAAATTCTCTCCAGAACAGTGCCTTCATACTGAAAGGAGCTCTGGAACACAAAGAAAAATCCATTTGGACCCCCCTTGGTCTGTAAGCCAATGTGAACTCAGATCTTTTATGTGTAATCATTTGCTAACTACTGTACTTATGCAATATCTGCATCGCTCTAAAGCCTGTCCTGACAATATGCAAATGCGAGTTAGAAGAAGGAACACCCTACCATTCTAGTGCCATAAAAAGCTGTGTGTGTGTGTGTGTGTGTGTGTATGTGTGTGTGTGTGTATTGTACTATGTGAAAGGTGTGTAATGTGTGCTCATTTTACAAAGCTGACTAGTTTGACTCCATGACTCCAATGACTCCATTCAGAAGCTGAAGTATACTTAAATTAAGATGAATGCTTCTGTTATTCTTGTACCTGTGGGGAAATGAGCAAGTAAGAACATGGGGAGGGGTGGTGAATTCTGATTTTAAAATAAATTGAGATATGAATGATATTAAAGACAATATTTAAAGTCCAAGTTCATTAATGCCACAACTTTACCATTTACCATTTACTTTCTATATCAAACATCCATACAAGTTTCTACTATACAGCTAGATGTTCTCAATGAGAGTGATAAATCAGTAATTATAATATTGGGAACATTTTAACCATAAATCATGCTGATAATGACCCTACCATTTTTAAAGCAACAGCAATAGTCAAAATTGATTTGTGGATATGTTTTTGGATAATATAGAATGTTAAACTGATCAATTTTTGTGTCAAGGTCTTAGACTCTTACACTATTTTCTATGTAAGTTGATATCACAACTACACCATTGAACACCATTTTTAAATGGCCATTTAAGGGTTATATGAGCAGAAAGACATATCAGAAGCCATAACCTCCATGTTATTATCCTACCTCAGAGCGCTGCTTTATAAAGGCATAATAAACTGGACGTGCCTTGTATATTATTGACTTTTATGCGCAATAGATCAGCAGTTCTCAAACTGTGGGTCTTGACCCCAAAGTGGGTCCCGACCTTCTCAGCATGGGGTCGCGACTCCATATTGCTGACCATCAGGCTGATGACTTTTCTTATCACAGTCAGTGATTCAAGGAGTCTGACAAATCTGTTAAATTGTCTGTTACTTCAGACTTCTCACATTATTTTGTGCCACCTCAATGCTGCCACGTATGTGCTGTCTGCTGACTACACATGTGATGCAATGGCCTTCTGCAGTAACTTGCTGGGGTCCTGTCATTATTTTTATTGTCTGACCGGGTCCCAGAGCAAAATAGTTTGAGGACCCCTGCAATAGATTGTTCCAATTGGATGTAAAGATACATGTTTGTATCTGGATGTCTGACAGACAAACCCTAAGTCACCATTTAATTGGCCAACACCAAAAGGTCAAAATGCACAAGGTCTGCATCGACAAAAAGTCAAAGGTTGACATACGAAAAGCTGGACATGAGTTTTGGGGGATTTTTTAATTTTTTTGGACTTTTTCAAACTTTGCCATTGACCTGGACACCGATTGGGAATGGGACAGTGTGCCAAGCACAGCATTAGTGGAGCAAGGCACCTGGCCCGAAGCATGGAGAGAAAAGCGATCCATGCAAAGGGATGTGGTAATCTAATTGGCGGTCCACCAGCTCAGGTATCAACATTAACAATAAAAATGTGAAAATCTTGTGAAGCTACGATTTGTGTCAGCAGGGAGGTATACTGTATTCGTGGGCACATTTATGGACATAGAGGGTGCTGAACATGCCAAACCAAGTAGCTGCTTCCACATGGAGGTACAATATGTTCTTTGGCCTGATTTAGAGTAATATGCAAACCCAATGGTTTGTGTACTACCAAGATCTAAGAGGATTAGAGCATGCACAGGTTCTGTACAGCCTATGGGGGAAATTTACTAAAGGAAATTTGTAAAAAACAGGTGTATTTGTATCCAGAAATAGCATTATTTTTGACATTTACTATCCCAGAAATACGGCAATTCGTATTCGTATTGTTAGCACATCAATACGAATACCAATTGCCGTATTTTCGGGATAGTAAATGTCAAAAATAAGTGTATTTCTGGATACAAATACACCTATTTTTTTTACAAATTTCCTTTAGTAAATTTCCCCCTATGTGTCAGTCTTCTACTGTGAGATTTCTTTAAGTTCCCCAGAGCCACAGCCTCATTGACAAGCTGCAGCCATTGGGGGTTGACCAGTGGCAGGGATGACCAGTGTGGTCAATGGAGGCATGTCATTTTTGTTTCTTGGAGTGCCAAGGCCAGGGTCTGCCTCTTCCAAAGGATGTTTTCTGGCCTTGGGAACAGAGCTAAAACAGCCAATATGGTACTTATGTATTATCTGGGCTCCCATGTTAAATGCACCCCATTTTTTCATACCCCTACTATCCAACTATGCATGGAGTTGATTTTATATAGTGTGGCCAGCGCAGCGAGCCACCGTGCCCGAAGAGTGGCGAGCGGACACGGTCTCATAAGAAAAATGGGATCCCAGATATTACATAAGTACCGCCAATATAAATAGCCTCAAACTCACTTAGGTGGATGATGTTTTTGTAGAACGATCCGATGCTGTGTCTTCGGACACATCAGCAGGCCAAAGAAGCTGCCAGAAGGTGTCTGTTTAAACAAGATATGTTCTGATTCTTAGCATATATTCACATTGCTGCTGGTCCAAAAATGCATACTATCCTACAGATATTGCCATTTATATTAGTAAAGTCTATTATCATTGCATAACATTTGACACATTGTATAACGATGACAGGTGAATATGACTGCAGATGTGGTCTGCATTGCAGGAGGCACAGTTATACACTTCCATAGATCACTATTTACATACAGAAATACAAAAACATTGCAGCGCAGAATTATCATACAAGTTTTTACATATTAACTTGTGAGTTTAAAAAAAAAAATCATTGCAAATTGCCAAACTCAATTAAAGTTTTAAACACAAGTAAATTAGTTTTGTTGGAACTATATTTGCCATTAAATCAGTATTTACTTTCAATCGGCTGTCTAATAAGTTTTTGGTACAATGACTTTTTTACTGGAGTCCTGTGAAATTACTATCACTTCCTGTCATATTTCAATGAATTCAGACAGTTTTATTAGCCTCAAGTGAATAAAAATATATTATTCCTTTTAGTGATTTATCACAGAAGACGAAGTATCTGATTATGTGTCTTTTAACTTTTACCTAAAAGAGAATGTAAGAAAAAGAATGATGACTTTACAAGGGAGCCGGGCTGAGCCTTAAAAATCCTGCATTTGTAACTTACTTTTTTATAATTACAACAGAAATATGCCAACTGATATATTGCCTGCGATGGTAAGAATGCATAATATAAAGTCAAAGTAAAAAATTGCACTAGGTGTCAACTATGTGGCCAGTTTTTATATCTTTTTATCTGGGCCCATGTCTGCTGTTTGCAGGGAGCCGGGCAGTGGGGAAAGAGATGATAGGCTGCCGCAGCACAGCTTTTCTCCCCAGCAAAGCACACACTGCTCAGTGCCATGTGCTTAGCTGGGGAGAGAGAGACAGCTGCAGAAGCCTGTAATCTCTCTCCGATCTGCGTGTGCAGGGAGGCACCCACGGGCCACCCTGCACAAATTAGCTTTTTCCCACTGGAGCATAGCCAACCCTCCCTCCAGAGGCCACACCCCTACCAGGCTCCCACTTTCATTTACCAGTGCCTGGCTGACCTGTCGATGCCTCTGGCTATATTAACAGTATATGTATTCACATGCCCGGGGCAGCTCTGTCCTAGTAAATGCATATTGTACATTTTACATGGTCTGTGGACAGATCGCCACAGGATTCTGGAGGACCGACTACTAACTGCAGTCATGATGGCTTCAGAAGCATCTGTGTTACAAACATTTCCAGTAAAACAAATATATTATTATTAATAGATTCTTATATATAGCAGCAGATCCTGTTGTGATTTACAATTGGAAACAACAGTGAAGCAACAGTGAATAAAACAAAACTGGGTAGTAACAGACAGTCATAGAGATAGGAAGGTCTTGCTCGCAAGCATACTGTATATAGGGAAATAGCCATTGCTGCACAAGGATAGGTGTTATCTATTGCATAATGGTTACCAGAGTGCAGAGGTTCTTGGTGGGCTGTATGGTATTGTCATGCAGCAATGTTGGCCTGGGGTCAGGAGGATGTAAAAAAGAAGAGAGAGAAAATAAGTGAGGATATGCTTGGACTGTACAGTGAGAGGTAATTGAATAGGAAAGTTCACAGTATGATAGGTTCCCGTATTTGATAAGCCGTCTGGAGAGGTGAGTTTTCAGGGAATGCTGGAGTGGTTCCACCCCGAAGAATGTCCTGCAATTGTGAAGATGTTGCATTAGGAGACATTTTTAATAAGCAAAGTGATCTACATTGGTGTCGTTTAGTTAATGGTCTTGTGTGTGAGTAAAAGTATTTTAAATTGAATACCATAGAATACAGGTAACCAGTGGAGTGACTGACAGAGTGGATCCACAGACGATGAAAATCTAGCAAGGAACATTAGTCTAGCAGCTGCATCCAGAATAGATTGTATTGGTGAGAGTCTCTTTTTGGTAAGACCATTAAGAAGACTATTGCAATAACCAATGTGGGACATATGAGAGTATGAATTAGATAAGGGGTGAAATGTAATAGAGTGTGAAAATCAGAAAGTGGGAGAATTTGGGAGCATTTTCCCATGTTTTTAAAGCGGCAATCATTTACACTGAAAAAAAAAAACAAGTTTATTTTGAAATGTAATTGATTGCCGCTTTAAAAAAAAAGGGAATATTCTCCCAAAATCTCTCACTTTCTGATTCTCACACCCTATTATATTTCGCCCATGGTTGTATATGTTTTTATATGCATGTAACATGATTTTGAGACAGACTGAATGTGGGGAACCAAGGACAGTTCAGTGTCAAGGATGACAGCTATGCAGCAAGCTTATGGGGTAGGATTGATTGTTTAGTTCTCAACAGTGATACAGATATCAGGTTGGTGACTCCTATCGGTCGGTGGAAATATTATTAATTCTGTTTTGAACATATTACAAAATAATAAAAAATATTGTTTGAGATGACATCCAACACTTCCTGTATAGCAAGTGGAATGCACCGATGCCATTCCCACCATCCACATACAGCATACATCTACAATACAGTATTTCTGTTATGTTAATTCACTGTTCTCACTTTGTGAATGTTACCTACAACCTATGTTTACAATTCTCCAGGCTTGATTCAGTTAGGGGCAATGTGCATACAATGCGCGTGATGTCATAATGGTGTTGGATGACAAGGCTGCAATTTTTGCAGATGGAAAAAAAGGTACTCTTTACCTAGAAGGGCGCCAACGATCAAAATCGTGGTCATCGCGGGTAAAAATCGCGGTGATCGCGGTAATCGCGGGCATCGCGGGTAAAATTGGATGGTCGCGATGCCCGCGATCACCGCGATTTTCCCATAGGGAACAATGTTAAAAAAGCTGATTGACCGCGATTTCACTGTTAAATGGCTCAATTGACCCGATTTGGCCATATTAACCCTGAATTAGGCCCAATTAACCCTTAAATGTCCCCCCCAATTTTTTACGCCACCCCACGATCCACGCCAACCCGAAGCGTGGCGAGCGCAGCGAGCCCGCGAGGGGCGGCGGTACGCATCCTCCGACCTTTTCATGCCCTACTATCCACGTCGGCGTGGTGTGAGAATAGAATAGTGTGGCGAGCGCAGCGAGCCACCGAGCCCGAAGCGTGGCGAGCGCAGCGAGCCCCGCGAGGGGACGCGGATACCTTCACAGGTAGACGCGTCCCCTCGCGGGCTTCACAGGTGTCCGGGTCGCCACGGACACCTGTGAAGCCCGCGAGGGGACGTGTATAACTGTGAAGGTATCCGCGTCCGCTCGCCACGCTTCGGGCTCGGTGGCTCGCTGCGCTCGCCACACTATTCTATTCTCACACCACGCCGACGTGGATAGTAGGGCATGAAAAGGTCGGAGGACGCGTACCGCCGCCCCTCGCGGGCTCGCTGCGCTCGCCACGCTTCGGGTTGGCGTGGATCGTGGGGTGGCGTCAAAAATTGGGGGGGACATTTAAGGGTTAATGGGCTCTGTGGCCCATTTAACATTCATTCCTATGGCCAAATCGGGTGGATTGAGGCATTTAACACTAAAATCGGGTCCATCGCGGCTTTTAACATTGCTTCCTATGGGAAATCGGGAGCATCGCGTCGCGGGCATCGCGGGTACGTTTATGGCCGGCCGCGACGCGACCGACACGATTTTCATGTTTTACATTGATTTCAATGGGAAATCGCGGGCATCGCGTCGGTCGCGTCGCGGCCATACATAAATGTACCCGCGATGCCCGCGACGGGCGCCGTACTAAGTAAAGAGTACCGAAAAAAAACATGCTGCACTGCAGGTGGGGCAGATGTAACATGTGCAGAGAGAGTTAGATCTGGGTGAGTTATTTTGTTTCTGTGCAGGGTAAATACTGGCTGCTTTATTGTTACACTACAATTTAGATTTCAGTTTGAACACACACCACACAAATCTAATTCTCTCTTCACGTTACATCTGCCCTACCTGCAGTGCACATGGTTCTGTCCATTTGCATAAAGTTCAGCCATGATAGCAGGTCGGAATCAGGCACTTAGTCCTAGAGGGTTATAAGAAATGTATTTTGTTATACAATGTGGGAAGGTTTAAGTAATAAAATGTTGTCCAGAAGTAGATAACCCTTTTCTGTTAGGAATAATAATAAAATAATAATAATAATAATAATAATAATAATAATTTAACAGTTTAGACTAATTAAATAACGAATTAGTTCATGAGCAGCGAGCCCCGCGAGGGGACACGGATTACTTTACATGTATTCCGTGTCCCATCGCGGGGCTTGCTGCGCTCGCCACGCTTCGGGCTCGTATTACGCGTCCCCTCGTGGGGCTCGCTGCGCTCTCCACACTATCAAAAATCAACTCCACGCCGGCGTGGATAGTGGAGGTATGAAAAGGTCGGAGAACACGTACCGCCGCCCCTCGTGGGCTCGCTGCGCTCGCCACACTTTTGCTGGCATGCGATGCTATGCAATATTTCATTGTACAAGCACTCCTGTTAATTTAAGGGGAATATTGCTTCGCATACCACTAAATATGGTATGCGATGGGCGCCGTGCTAGGAAAAAAGTAATGAGGAATCCTAATCAACTGTAAAAGGTGAATGTTATATATTTCGTTTATTTTCCAAATAAAACATATGTAACATAATCAACATTTGTTTTAAGATTTCAATCTTTAAATTTTCTCTTTTTACGGTTTTGAAACATTTTCTGTCACATTTAGACGAGGTACATTTTCTAAATGTTTATTTTGGACGATTTTGATTGCTTTTATTAAAATAGATCAATGCTAGTCTTCCAGGGCTAGAACATACATTTACTAACTTTTAAAAATGAATATAAAAAAGAATCACGTTTAAATGTTTATTTTTGCCTTGGAAGCCCAACATTGATTAAGATCGATTTTAGTCAATTTGAAATTGATCAAGAATTGATCAAGAATCGTCCAAAATCGACCTGTAGTAAACATACAACCCTGCCATCAATGTGACATATATAATTGCTCTAGTTGAGTATCATTGATATTATGAACATACTTTCAAAATGTTCAACATTTATATAATATAATATAAAAATCATCAAAATAACAATGTTAGGTATTTGTTTCCTAGCACGGCCACAATCGGGAGTAATCGTGTACCTTAACTTAAGGTACACGATTAACGCGATGGACCCGATTTCCTTTGAAATCAGGTCCATTTTGCCGGCAAAGGCAAAATCGCGTTGATCGCGTCGGTCGCGTGCATTAACATGGCACGCGACGCGACCGACGCGATGGACCCGATTTTGCCATAGGGTTCAATGTTAAATTATTTTTAACATTGTAATCGCGTTCATCGCGTCGGTCTTGTGCCATTATAATGAGATTATAACAAGATGCGATGGACGCAATTAAGCACATTTTACATAGCTAACAATGGCAAATGGGCCAATATGGCCCATTTCTCATTGTATATGCCCCCGTCATGCCTATAAATTAATGCCCCCTCATTGTGAGCGGCACCCCATGATTGACGCCAACCCGAAGCGTGGCGAGCGTAGCGAGCCCGTGAGGGGCGCTGGTACGCATCCTCCGACCTTTTCATACCCCTACTATCCATGTCGGCGTGGAGTTGAGAATATAAAGTGTGGCGAGCGCAGCGAGCCACCGAGCCCGAAGCGCGGCGAGCGGACGCGTATACCTGTGAAGTAATGCAGCCACCGAGGCGTGGTGAGCGCAGCGAGCCCCGCGAGGGGACGCGTATACCTGTGAAGTAATGCGTGTCCCCTCGCGGGGCCCGCTGCGCTCGCCACGCTTTGGGCTCGGTGGCTCGCTGCGCTCGCCACACTTTGTATTCTGAACTCCACACTGACGTGGATAGTAGGGGTATGAAAAGGTCGGAGGACGCGTACGGCCGCCCCTCGCGGGCTCGCTACGCTCGCCATGCTTCGGGGTGCCGCTCACAATGGGGCCATTTGAGCCATCAGGGGGGTAAAATTGGGGTCTAGGGACAATTTTACATTGAATCCAATGTAAAATAGGGTCCCAGGGACCCTATTCACATTTGATTCAATGTAAAAATCGGGTCCATCGCGTCGGTCGCATGCAATGCGATCAACGCGATTTTCCGACCCAATAAAAATCGGTGTGGCCGTTCTAGGAAACAAGTACCCAATGTTACATTTGTACCATTTTAAAACACTTTTCATCTATCTTTATTCCTATGCATTCCGAAACAGCATAAATTTGATAAAATGGTACATATTATCTCATTTCTATGTGAAAACACAATTGTGTGATACAAGTTGACAATGATTCCTTAAAAAGCAGCACTATTGTCTTATTTCTAAATGCCATGGTTATCATATTTACATATTTTTTTTGCCACTTCAAAACTTCGTTCATAATTCATATCTAAGTTGATGGTGTGTTCCAGGTTGACGTTCTGCTGAGAATGAATCTTGACATGACCTCATTACATCATGTCATTGCGGCCTGAAGGCATTTATGCTTTGCCGACTGCCAGGTTATGACCCAGTAGTAGAACAATACTTTGCATGCACTAGCTGACAGTTACATGGACGGAAAGGCAATACAATGGAAATTTTTCAATTACAGATGTGTGTGTCTCTTTCTCTGTGTGTGTATATATATATATATATATATATATATATATATATATATATATATATACAAAAACAGAGAAAGAAGGAGCGCACAGCGTGAGCAAAGTTTCTATGAAGTATTTACTGTAACTCAATAAAAGAAAGCTCACATACATAGCATAATAAATGTAACTGCGTGAAACACAAACATAATCACCGCTCCTAGAGCACGTCGCAGTGCAGGCACTGGGGACACCAGTCGATCCAACACGATGTTTTGTGCAACGTAGGTACTCTCAGCAGGTAGCGGGGCGGGCACTGGGGACTCCAGTCACACCGTCTAGCGTGTATCAGCAGCGGTGGTCACTCCGGCTCAGATGTAACAGCAGCAGCGGGGACCAAACTTTCACAGCAGGAAACGACAGATACAAACAGCGCGGACCAGATAGGAAACCAGTGATCTCAGCATCAGATGGAAACGCCCCAACGCGTTTCGTCATTGGACTTCGCCTCCTGACGAAGTCCAATGACGAAACGCGTTGGGGCGTTTCCATCTGATGCTGAGATCACTGGTTTCCTATCTGGTCCGCGCTGTTTGTATCTGTCGTTTCCTGCTGTGAAAGTTTGGTCCCCGCTGCTGCTGTTACATCTGAGCTGGAGTGACCACCGCTGCTGATACACGCTAGACGGTGTGACTGGAGTCCCCAGTGCCCGCCCCGCTACCTGCTGAGAGTACCTACGTTGCACAAAACATCGTGTTGGATCGACTGGTGTCCCCAGTGCCTGCACTGCGACGTGCTCTAGGAGCGGTGATTATGTTTGTGTTTCACGCAGTTACATTTATTATGCTATGTATGTGAGCTTTCTTTTATTGAGTTACAGTAAATACTTCATATAAACTTTGCTCACGCTGTGCGCTCCTTCTTTCTCTGTTTTTACATACCGCCATTTGGGGCCTGACTAGCCCATAGAAGTGAGCTGCACCATATCTCCTTATACAGAAACTTATACAGCATTTTATTCATTAATGATATTGCGCAGAAGTATCTGTTTGTATATATATATATACATACATATATATATGTCTGTGTCTGCAAATAATTAGATTTTCTGTAAGTTAAATGCCAGTTGGCCCTAATGCAGGAGCTGTAATAAGTGTAGCACATGGCCTTCAACATTTCTAGGTGTCTGTACAGTCAAGCTACATAGCTTGGCATAACATTGAATAAATAACAAAAATACAGTACAAATAACGAGCGCCACAGTTCAATACACATTACAGCTTAAATGTAAGTAGTGAGGACTCAATCAACATACAACTAGAGGCTTGAGGCCAATGATGGAGATGAGTATGCAGACGAAGATGGTCACTGTGTGTTTGAGTATAGGAAAGCTGTGAGTGTAATGTGAAGAGAAGTGTGCTTTGACAACAGAGGGAAGACGGCCCTGCTCGGAGGAGCTTACAATCTAGTAGGAAGGGGAGACAGACAGATTACAAGAGGTGCAAGCGAGGGAGTGGTGGTTAGATAGCAGGATGTAAACAGGCAAGGGGTCGGAGAACCAGCTGGTTTATGCAGTGGAAGGGTACGCTTTGATGAATAGGTGAGTTTTCAGTGCCTGTTTGACGCTTTGCAAGGTCGGGGAGAGTCTAATGGAGCGAGGGAGTGCGTTCCACTGAAGGGGTGCAGCACGGGCAAAGTACTGTACTGTTCCCATGGGAAGTGCTCTCTGCTATTACAGTCCATACTGGCAGTCATATGGTAAGAGAACACTTCCCCATTCCTGTGTGGCTATCAGGGAGCACTTGAAATGGAAAATTACTGCCACTGCTGAACTTTACCTAATGGTGGAAGATTCTACTGGGGGAGCTGTAATCCTGCATCCCCTAGGTACAATTTTCCTCCAGTGTCATGTAAAATTGCAGTTGCTCTTGAAGGTAGTTCTCATACCTAATTGAACAGTGATCTAAAGTAGATTGAACTCAGCAAGTACTAGATTAGTTTGTCAAAGATAGTCAAAAGAGCTGTGAACACTTACGCACTGATGCTATTTTAAACATGTCAGCCAGAAAAGCTCTCAGATTACATGCACAAAATTAAATATGCATATTTAACCAAGAGCTGTACAGTATGCATCTATTAGAATGATAATCTCTATTTGTACTCTAGGTTTTATACCTTACATTAGGCCTGATTGTAATGCTAGCAATATGTCTGAAAAAAGGCAAATTTATATTCCCAGAGAACTCTGCATAGTCTACTGTACCCGAGGATGCCCTGTCATTACCAGTTGCAAGTGGAGACGCAGTTCAAATGCGTTTGACTCTGCATCACTGGTACTTGGTCACATTTGCATCTGGAGCATATACAGTGTGACAAAATGCAAGATATACTCTGAAAATATGGTAATGTTCAACTCTGATCAGTCCATGAATGTATAAAACAGTGGTTCCCAAACTGGGTGCCTTGACACCTTAGGTTTCCATGAGGCTCTAGATCAGGGGTGGCCAAACCTGTCCTCAAGATCGTCCAACAGTTTGTGTATATCAGACAACCTGTGGATCTATAGAATAAATGAATGCAGCATGTTTGAAAATGTGACAGTTTGTAATGACTACAGCTGAGCACCAGCTAAGTGATTTGGAAAACGTGGACCATTGGTAGATCTCGAGGACCGGTTTGGCCAGCCCTGTTTTAGATGGCGGTCCAGGACCAAATCAGATTATTTGTTGGCCAAAGTGATCGGTAAAACCAGTGACAGTGGCTGCCAATCATAAAACATGTGGACAACCAGTAGCACAACTTTTATCAATGAAAACTTTAAGCCTGAAAATACTGATACTCTAGAGTGTTGTGATTCAAGAATGTTTGGGAGTCACTAGCATAAGAGGATCTGACTCTAGACCAGGAGCGGGCAATAAGAAGCATGCTGGAATATGTAGTCCTATAGTAGCCTACCTATGCTCTAGAGACATATTTGCCTAAAATGTTGCTGTGATTATTAAATGTGGCATTTCAATATAGTTTTGTTTCTTAACCATTTTCTGAGACTTACCGTACATTTGAACTTGCTATAAAACTTGGATGTGATTCGTGATGCACCACACGTTAGTAGCACCTATTAAAATAGTTTTTGCTTTGTTGCCAGGGACAGGAATTCTATCAGTGTCATTAGTATAAATGAAACGCTTATCTTTCAGTAATTATGCTATTGCCCCCTTGCTTGTCCAGGAAGCTATTTTCACTGTCAGAATCAGATGTGACGTGTGTCTCCGTTGTGTTAATTGGTTTGATGTACATTCAGGCAACTAAATCACTGTCACAAATAACCTCTAAGAAATGCAAGTGCTAATTGCTATGCTGAATACATATCAGCAAGCTCCATCAGACCTCACATAAACTATATTTAGTACAGTATGTAATTACAATCATAGATAAATAATGTACATGTATTTTTATTTTATTGCAGAACAATACATTTATTTAAAAAAGTGATGTCAATTTAGAACATGTCTTTCTTAAAATCAAATTAGAAAAAGTTTTGTTAGTATTGTAAAGAGAACTTGGTAAAATAATTAATTTAAGCTAAATCTACTGTAGATTTATACTAGAAATTACTATTCAGTATAAGTTCCACAAAACTGGTACTTCTGGATTCTTACATCTGGAGAGCAGGATTGGGACATACTTGCCTACCCTCCATGGATTGTCACGAGGCGCTATAAAATTCATGACATTGTGAAGAGGGGATAGGAAGCAGGAGTGTATTTTCGGCATTACGGATGGTATAGTTGTTCGCATTACTGTCTGAACGCACTGAAGACAGGGGTTTGATTCCCACCATATTCCTAACTGTGTGGAGTTACTGTAGGAGGACTCTTAACTTTTTTACAGTCAGGCCAATAAACTATGGAACTCTCTTCCTGGAGGGGTGATGTCGGCAGACACAATAAATACAATTAAAATGAGATTGGACAAACATTGGTTAAAAACATCCTGGGGTACAACCAACAATCATAATTTGCCAAAATGAAATCAAAATACACAGTTCATATATCGGGACATAATAAATAGACCATGCCATCTAACCAAAGTTTGCACTTGATGAACGTACGTTTTTTTTTTAGCCTAAACTACTATGTAACTATGAGTTTGTGTAGTCTCCCCATACTTAAGTTGTTTCCCCCGGGTGCTCCAGTTTCCTCCCACAATCCAAAAATATAATGATATAATTGTCTCCTAAAAAAAATATTACCCTAGCGTGAATGTGTATATGTTTGTGTGTATGTGGTAGGTAGTATAGAGAGTAAAGGTGGCCATACACACGCAGATGGATCTTCGGATCTGTCTGGTTGGAACAAAATCCTGGATATGGATGAGAGCAAATGACCATTTGCTCGGAAATGCTGGAAACCTGACAAACTGTCACTCATCCATAACCATGTTTTTGTTCCAACCAGCCTGATCTGAAAATAAATCTTACTAGTGTATGGGCACCTTAAGATTCACTGGGGTAATGATTGATGTGAATGGGCGAAATATTTTCTGTAAAGTGTCGCAGAATATGCATGTGCTATATAAATAACTGGTAATAAATAATAAATGGCATGGTTACATACAGCAGTTGACATTAAATTGTGCTCATGACCCTGGTAGTTGCATGTCTACAGTACATCGTTTATGGTGCCAATGAAAGCTACAGGCATAAATTGGGTATTTGCACATTTTAAAAATTACAGTGGTTGAGATCATAATGAATTTCCAGAATAATAGTACTAATAAATAGGTTTTATTATGACAAAAAAATACTATTTTGTACAATTAACAAAAAAAACCCTTCTACAAATATAAGGTACTCCCATACATTTTTGAAAGAAAGATTAGTATATACAGTAAAAGGTAATCATATAATATTGCACTAAAATGTATACTATCCAGTATATGGCTACAGTATGCACTAAATGCAGTTGTACAGTGTCACATGTCACATAGAGCAGGGGTTCTCAAACTTGGTCCTCAGGAACCCACACAGTTCATGGTTTCCAGGTCACACGGTAGGTGCACAGGTGCATTCATTACTCACTGACCCATTTTAAAAGATCCACAGGTTGAGATAATTATTTCACTTGATTTTGTGAGGAGACCTGCAAAATAGGCACTGTGTGGGGACCTGAGGACCGACTTTGAGAACCCATGACATAGAGCATCCGCAGACATTGTCCAATGGCACAGTCAAGGAATGAACATTTCATTTTCAATGTTTTCCAGAAACACTCCGTCTCTAGTGTGCAGTACCTAGTTCCTAAATTTCGTGAAATAAGAGTTATCAACAATTAGTTCTCTAGATGTATATACAGTTTATACAAAATGCAACATAAATACTCTTATTCTGATACCTATGTTTTACTGTTTTGATCAAACCACAGTGCAGTATAAATGTATTCTATAACTACTTACGGAATTACTGGTGGTTATAACTGCAGGGAAGCTGACATCAGAGGGTATAGCGCTGAGATATCCCCCCCCCCAGGATTCCTATATCTTTAGCTCATGAAATAATTGCTCCCTCTGTTTAGAGTATCTGGCAAAGAAGCAGTTGAACACTGGAGGCTCATCTTTTAACTACAGTATATTGAGGCCCCATGTAACAGGACCTCTGAACCTCTCTCGTGCATATCACTGGGGGAGAAAAACCAGGATTGTTTAGAAAACTATGACTCACATAAAAAAAAGCAAATCAATCATAAATCTATCTCATTTGTTGCATCAGATTCCTGCTCTGAGACGCAGGGATGATATCAGATCACAATTCTGTGACGTACAAGACCCATGAGGGATACGGGGAGCTAAGAGTCTGAAATATAAACATCCAAGTATGAAACTCCATAGACAGCAGCTGTTGCTAAATAAATGACTAGCCATCCATCATTCCAGATGACAGGCAAATTAGTAGTACTTAAAGCCGGTCCAACATTCACTTCATAAGGCTCAAATGCATATTTGATGTTTGTGGTATTGCTTTATCTAATTTATTAGTACCAGATCTAATTTATTATACTGACCACATATTTTGATACTGAATTACTCATCTGAATGCCAGATATACTGACATGTAGATGACCCATAAATCATATGTACTAAGAACTGAGAACGATTGTTTTGATTTTTTTTCAGGCATTTTCAAAAATCTATTTGGGAAATGACATCTGCCTGCTTGTCTGTGGTTATGTGCATGGGTGCTTCCAGTCCCGTATATGACCTGCCGGGTCATATTTTGCTACTTAATCCTGGTGTGGTACCATGAAAATAGTTACGTTGCTAGTACCATGGAGTACCAATGTGACCCCATGGTAAAAAATATACTAAATATACCACCAGATTAATCACTGTTTATTACAATGAGTTTTTTTTTTTTTTTTCCAGTTGATATTGCACAACACGTCATGTGTGAGTTTCTGATTATTTTACATAATCTGATTATCAATATCACTGTAGGT
The DNA here is from genome assembly GCF_055691185.1 of Crinia signifera. Lineage (NCBI taxonomy): Eukaryota > Metazoa > Chordata > Amphibia > Anura > Myobatrachidae > Crinia > Crinia signifera. The sequence goes on along the minus strand of NC_139217.1, from coordinate 63,965,109 downwards.
CTTTCTTTTATTGCTCCCAGCTCAAATCATCTTCAAATATTGTCCTCATCTTCAGTGTCGACGTCACTGAGGTCCCCTAAAGATGCGACAACGGTTTTGGTTGACAATCTCTGTCGTTTCGACATTGTGTTCCGCTGTGCACATCACAGAGTCTTGAAATAAAGAAAAATACATATAAAACATGAAAGGTACTAGGGTCCATTTGAACCTAAACACAAATAACAGTAAATAGAAAATAAACAGAAAGACACAAAAACTAGCGAACGTGTCCCACATTCTTAGGAAGTCCTTACGAGAAAATACGTGAAAGGCAAGTTCCCCATTCGTGATAGTTTCAAAGAAATAATAGTTCAAAGAGGAGTGGGGTCAGATAGATGCCATGGTACCACACCAGGGTTAATCCAAAATGGAAATCATCCCTATCAGAGGCCCTTATTCTGAATCGGACGGTACGGCCCGCGTGCGGCCGTACCGCCGATGTTTTTAGTCTGCACATGCGCAGAGGTCAATCTGCGCATGTGCAGCCCCATTCGCCGCAGACGTATTTCGTCCGCCGCAAAGGGGGCGTATAGGGGCGTAAGGGGCTTCATACCCTCATTTCCCTATGTATACGCCCCGCGTTTCATGGGCGTTCCCATGCAAACGCGGGGCGTATGCATGCTAATCAGGGTATGACGCCACTGATGGGGGCGGAAAGCTGACGTCGCCGGATGTCAGCTCTCAGCCCCCATACAAGCTATCACACGGACGATTGTCCGTGTGGTCTCAGCTTGCGGGAGCTGCTGTGGCGTGCGGCCCTGCCTTCGATGGTCGACGACCATCGAATGCAGGGGGCAGCTCCCACCATGGTGGAGGCGTACGCCCCACCATTTTTATGCGGATCGCCAGCCGTCCGTGTATGGACGGCCGTGGCGATCCGTCTCGTGGGCGGGGATTGGTTTGTGCGGCCGGAGCACCGTGTGCGGCTCCGGCCGCACCAACCAGAATAAGGGCCTCTATTCTTTAGTGAAATGATTGATCCACTTGTGCCAAAGTCACCATAGTTTATTTATAGAGACAGTGCAACAAAACATATATACTGTACTCTAGAATGTGCTAATGTCCTTATTGTTATTTTCAAACAACTACACAAATGGAACATATCGTCTACACTGTAATCCCAACAGTGTTGTGATAGAGTCCCGAGTAGTGATGTGTGGAGTCAATGTACTAAGCATTGGATTGATATGTTAGTTGGCATACGTACGGTAATTTAGGAAAATCGCATTTTAAGGGGCATGCGATGCGATGTGATTTTCCTATGTAATTTATTCACTGCTCTTTTAGCCCTGGGGGATCGCATCGCACCTCCCGCAAAATCGCATGCGATCGCATGTGATTTTATAGGGTTTGCGATGCCATTACATTAGCTATACAATAATATGATTGTATGACATAAGATGAGGTTTTAGGCACCCCCCCCACTTTCCACGCCACCCCGAAGTGCGGCGAGCACAGCGAGCCCCACGAGGGGCGGCGGAACGCGTTCTCTGACCTTTTCATACCCCCACTATCCACGTTGGCGTGGAGTCGATTTCATATAGTGTGGCGAGCGCAGCGTCCCCTCGCGGGGCTCGCTATGCTCGCCATGCTTCGGGGTGGCGTGGATAGTGGGGGGGGGGGTGCGTAAAAGCTAATTTTAGGACATACAATCATATTATTGTATACCTAATGTAATGGCATCGCACACCCTATAAAATCGCATGTGATCGCATGCGATTTTGCGGCAGGTGCGATGCGATACCTTGGGGGCACACAGAGAAGTGAATAAATTACATTACAAATTGCATCACATTGCATCGCACATTGACTGGCACTAAAATGGCTCATGCGATGTGCCTATGCGATTTCCTTTACGCAGAATAGCCCTCTAAGCAAATAGCTTAGTTGGCGCCCAACTAACATATAAGTACCGGAGATAAAGTGGATAAAAATAAAGTACAAGCCAGTCAGCTCCTAACTGTCATTTTTTAAACAGCCTGTAACATGATAGCTAGGAGCTGATTGGCTGGTACTCATCTCCATCCAAGGCTTAGCACATAGACCCATAGTCTTTTTCACTTGTTATGGTGTTACACATTTATTCCTACTTCCTACTGATTTAGATGCATGAGCAGTCGGCTGATAATAGCTCAACTGCGGAACAATCAGTATTGCGTGCAACTATAAGGCCCTTGGTCTATGATTGTCATGTGTCTTGAGGTCTGTGCACACAGCCTTATATCAAGCTGCAAATGTATGAAAATATATGAAATGTGTGAGGTTACAGTACGATAGAAAGCCCTTCAAAGCGCTAAAGATGCAGACACCTTTTTTTCTTTTGAGAAATCAGTAAACCGTTTGTGAGGGTAATTGTATGGCATCTTTAATAGAGTGCTGTTATTGTGCCCGTGGCTTGTGTTTCAATGTCAATCTCTGTTTTGTTTGCCATTCCTAATGTACAAAGCAGTCATTTAAAGACTTAGAGTAAACACAGTGTTAATGTTACTATTCTGTGCAATCAGCAGGGATTGAACGGTGTCAGCAAATCAATTATTTGGAATTTACTAATAGTGGAGAGATACAAAGGATGCAATCACACTTCAGCACTGAGTATATACACGCAAAGAACAAGACCGTTTAAGACTGTAAATTAAAATAACTGTGCAGTGAGAGGTTAATGGAACATTTAAAAGCTCATTCCATGAATTTTTGTGGGGTTTTCGTGTTGATATTTGAAAAAGCCAAACCACTTATTGTAAATAAAAATCCTGCCGGGGACTCGCAATAAAACCATGGTAGTAACTTACAGAGTATCTAAAGAAATATGAATATGATTAAGTGCCATGTGACCTTTGGGTTGCGTACAGTTTTAACAGCTCCTATTGGTTACGCATAGTGTATGTTTTATAAATACTGTATAAATTGTGCCATATCTTTAATCCCTTCTGGTCTATTCCAATTGATGTCTATAGGCCTGATTCAGAAATGGACACTGTAATAATTCGTCATCAATTATCAATTATTTTTTAGATGGCACACGCACTGTAGCCATGGGGCCTAATTCAAAAAGTATCACAAAGCAAAATCTTTCTCTAGTGGACACAACCCTGCTGCACTGCAGGTGAGGCAGATGTAACATGTGCAGTTAGAGTAAGACTTGGGTGGGTGTGTTCAAACTGAAACCTAAATTGCAGTGTAAAGCAAAAGCAGCCAGTATTTACCCTGCACAAAAACAAAATTTGCTGGGAGGGAGGGACGCTGACATTATCAGCGGCTTTGATCTCCCTATGGCCATCGTAGCGCAGAATAAGTCTAGATTTACTTGGCGGCTGCACAATGGATTTCCCCCTGTTCGCACGGCCACGAACGCATTCACAGGCATGTACAGTTGTGGGTAAACACTCTGGCAGCACGGCGTTTATCTGATCCCTGGTCTCCGAAGATTCACTGCCCAGCGATCAGGACTGAATTGGGCCCATAGCTGGTGAGATGCTGAAAATGTGGCGTCTCTTCTGTGGGTACGGGGGACTGCCTGAAAAATCACGCATGTTATAGGGCAGTGATGGGAGGTGTGTTACCTCTATTTTCATGCATGCCAGAGCCAGTAACTGGATTCACTGGACTCAGGAGCTTAGTATTGGATATTGTCCGATGACGATGGATATTGTCCAAAACGCAATATTGTTGAAGTCTCCCTGGTGCTGTATCTGTGGATTCAGGCAGCAGATAGGAGAAGCCTACAGTGGTTCATTTTTATAACAGATGGCTCCTCTAGCATCTCCACAAATTCTCAAGTGTGATGCTAAAAAACAGTGTAGCACTACTGATCACAGCAAGCCTTGTAAAAGATACAGGGCGGGATGCTCTAACATTCGCGCCCCCCGTCCGCCGGCCATCCCCGGCTATCGCTGACATAATTATTGCATATGTTCTAACATTGCGATAATTATGGCAAAAGACAGCTCTTGCATTAAGAGCTGTCTTTTGCGGTGAGCCAGCGGTGAGCCAGCGGGTCCCAGCGGCTCCCCCCCCTCCCTCCCTTACCTGCCTATTTTGCTGCTGCTGCAGGTGGGCCAGCTCTCCTCCTCCTCCCTGCACCCAGAAGATTATTTTCAGTGCAGAAAGTCACAGGTCCGGGCAGCACAGTGCTATGCTGCCTGGACACAGGTGAGGTAGGAGTGGGCGCGAGGCGGCGGGGGACCGTTCGGGGCAGCATGGGTGCGTTAAGAAGCCCATAGGCTTCTATGGGATATTGCCCTGCGGGTTTTGCTGCATATCAAAATGCGGTCAAAACCCAGAGTTTTTACCGCAAATTTAGATTAGAGAATACCGCCCAATCTGCTTGTGTATGCCAACGTTTGTAGAATATTTTCTGATTTTGAAGTGGCAATAGGACATGCAAGATCATATAGACCAGGGCTGTGCAACACCGGCCCTCCAGATGTTAATGAACTACACATCCCAGCATGCCTTGCATCAGTTTCAACATGGCCACATAGCAAAACTAATGCAAAGCATCCTGGGATGTGTAGTTCATTAACATCTGGAGGGCCGGTGTTGCCCAGCCCTTATATAGACTTTCACTAATGTAGTCCAACACAGAAAATATAATGATATACTGTAGCGTAATAGCAGAAAATAGAGCAATTTACTACAATAACACAGATAACATGTTAGCAAATGTGTCATGGTGTCAAACATCTTAGACATGACCTGTCATCTACTGGGACAGTACCTGTATAATGTCCAGTATACTGTAGATTATTGGGAAGTTTTTCACAGATGTTCCTACTGTATTTTTCTGGCAATCCTTGTAAACTTTATCAAAATCCTCAAAGCATATACAATATACAACGTGTAAAGTTGGATGCACACAATAAGATTATCTTTCCAATCTGGCTGGTTGGAACGAAAATCTGGTAATGCATGGGAACAAATTAAAATCAACCATTTGCTCCCAAAAGCTGTAAATTGGACAAAAACATTTGCATAAATTGGTAAAATGAAAGGTCTTTAACCATTTTGTCTGAATGACAATTTTGTCCTTTTTTATGTTTGGTAGCAAACGGTCAATTGTCCTTTGGTCCCTGAAATTAACAGATCATTGCAACCAGTCAGATTGGAAAGATAACCTTATAGTGTGTATCCAGTTTAAGATTAATTTTACTCTGTGAATTTTTGTTTTGACTTTCCATATTGGTTCATTTAATATTGTAGGTTAAGAGATTATTACATAGTATCAAGCCTAAGTGTGTGTTCAATTTGTACTATAACATTGAAGATTTAGCATTCAATAATGTATTATGTGTATTGGATGCCGGATGACGCTCTGACAGTTGGGATTCCAGTGGTCAATATACTGGTATCGGGATCCTGACTGGCAGGGGTCCACGAACCCCATAGAGGGCGAATAGAACCGCAAGCAAGCACATCGAGATCAAGCGCAATCACAAGCGCATTGAGCTCACAGCATGGCAAGCACAGTGAGCCTGCAAAGTGTTTCATTGCACCCTCGTTGGAGTACCAGTGGTCAGAATTAAGATGTAGGTATACTGACCATCGGAATCCCATCTGTCGGAGCATCATACCATACCTATATGTATTATATTCAGATTTACCTTTAAGTATGTATTAATTATCCCTCCTATTAACACAGCAGGGATGTAGTTATAATCCCTGTGGTTGGGATGACAACTTCTGGGATCACAATGCCGTAATTCCAACTGCCCTCAGAAGACGCGCCAGAACTTCAATATGGATCAGGATTCTGATCCGAACAGCCAGCATACTAACTTCAAGTATGCAGAAGCAGGTTATAGTCAAGGGTTAAGTTTAGTCACTATGGGGAAACATGGTTTGGCAGTGGGGGGCAGTGCAAGGAATGGGTTAGGAAGGTTTAGGCTGTGAGGAGGTTAGGTTTAGGCACTTAGAAGGAGGAGTTAGGGTTACTTTGCTGGGTGGTGGGTTGGGTTTAGGTGTTGGGGTATGGAAATTAGCTATGGGCACTAGCAGGGAGGGTAAGGGTCAGGCCAAAGTGGCAGAGGGTAAGGGTTAATATGCAAGCAGGGAGGGTTAGGGTGTTAGGTTCAGAGGGTTAATTAACTTTCAGAGTCCCTGTTGGGATCTACATATCGGGATGCCATTTTCAGTCCGTCTGCATTCCCACCGCAGGGATATCCTATGTATTCCGCACAGTGCATGCCAAGCACATTGCCAGTGTATATTATATTATTTTACTGAGACTGCGCTCCTGATTTTAGCATCTGTACTGCAAAATATGGAACATGTGTTAGCAGCTGTCCAATGTTTAAGTGCTATAACGTATGAGAAAGTTAGTGGAATATCAAACTAATAACTTAGGTGAATGTGTTGGTCAAGTTTCTATTTATGACTTTGTCTATTTTCAGATGAATTGAAAACGCTAAGCCAGTAGGCATTTGGCAGATAAATAAAAGCTTAAAGTGATTGCTTTAGAAATCTATAGAATGTGTTGTATGGGTAAATGTACATTCTCTGTGGTTGATTTAATATGGCTACTGGTGATTCAAAACTAAAAAGCGTTAGTGCTTTATAACTGTCTTTGTGTTGATTGTGACAAGCGTGCGGGGTACAAAACTGTTTTGACATATTTTGAATACCTCTAAGCACGAATAGTCTTTGTGTTTACTCTAGTATGTCCTGGAATACAAACGGTACTTTTACATGTTGTACTTACACTAATGAGAGCAGTCTGTCTGGGAGAAAAGTTGGTGGTCTGCTAAGAAGGAAATTGTTACTGCAAAGTTTAAGTCATTAAAACATTTTTTCAGTTGATGTTGTAAACTATTTAAAAGTCACCTTGAATTTCATTATTTGAAATATAATATTAGTATGCTAAATTAGTAATAGCTAAATGATTACCAGTACAATACCTGTATGATTATCAGTATGTATATGTTATGATTGCCACCAGATGGTACTAGGTGGCGCTGTTACACTTGCACATTGGACAACTAGCCTCCTGCTAACTAAAACTGTGGCGGGGCATGCTGAAACATGTAGTTCCACAACAGCTGGAGTCATGAGTTTGACACCACTGCTGTAGACCTTTTAAACATCCTAGCATCTGATGTGTGACATTTTGCATGTACTGTATACAGTTTAGCATTTAATAAACGTACTTATCTGAACTTGAAATAAAGACCCGGAGACTTAGGTTTGGCAGAAAGTGTTAGCTGAATTTATTTAAAGCACTTTAAGCTAATTAATTGTATTATAATTAATTATTTAATGGTGGCCGAGAAAGAATGGCTAACTATCTAAGCTCCACCCCCCAACTAACATAAGTAACCAAACATTCCCTAACAGCAAGCGGTATCCGATCGACCTTCTACATTGACTACCCACCCGTCCGGGTGGTGTTGTTGTCCCCGAGCGGATGATCCAGCGAAGGCCTATAGTCAATGAAGGTGACATGTACACAGAATCTTTTTCCCCCCGCCTTTCAGCCAACACAATTAGACACCCACCCCCCATTAAGCTAAAAAAGAGGAGGGAGGGAGGGCGGGGAAACTTTCATGAATCAAGAGGAAGACTCCTCCTTTTCCTGTCCCTGATATCCCAGATAACTCTGCCATCCCCTGCATCCTTATTGGATCCGAGTCACATGCTTCCCTAGCCTTGGATGTTTAACCCACTACATGCCTATGGCAGTCATTCCGTTATTCTAAACACGAACCATCCCACACTCCAACTATAAATTTGGAGCAGACAGAAAATCAGGGCTTGCATTGTTGCAATATAAAAATTATATGAATCTTAAATGCATATTTTTAAATGAAATAGTCTGTTGAAATGTATACCATTACACACATACAAGTGCTAGTTGATGCAACTATCTCAGACATATATGTATAGAACATTGTAAGTTCTAAGACTACCCTGCATGCTGGGACTTGGAGAATAAAAACTAAAAGCATCAATATAGAATAAGAACTGCTATGTGATTATTCCCAGGGTGCTTCTTTGTCTCACTTAATGTTTTTATTCTCACAATTAGCAGCAGGAAAGTGCAGTGCTAGCTCTTATTACTCAGCTGGTACAATCACTCATATCACTATGAGGGTTAGGATTTCCCAATAGGAAATAAATTGCTACCAATGGTCCCCATAATGACGACTTATATTCTCCAAAGACTCCCTCACTCTAACAGTAAACATAAGTCCCGCTCATAGGAGAGCTAATGTCTGTCACTGGCTCTCCTGTTTTTTTTTATTATTGCTATTAATATTACTTTTACATTTTCCCAGTTGGTTTTAGATATTTTTAAAACTGGTGACATCCGAACCATTCTTTACTATATTTTAAGTAGAGATGAAACATGTGTTTAGCAAATACAGTACCGAATAAGCTCAATTTTCTTAAAAAAATGTGGAAACCAACATACTAGAGGCAGATTTTGTATAGGTTATAATAAAAATATTGTGTGCCTAAATATAAACACAATATTACGATACACTGTAAATACAATGGGCAGTATTCAATCTGTGCCAATATTCCGATATTTCCCACAGGGGAAATATCGGCACTCTCCTATTCAATGCTGCTGTTTCCAACAGCATTGAAGAATGTCCGTTTCATCTTTTTTTAAAGACAAAACTGTTTTGTCAAAAACGGCCGCAGATTGTCGAATTCCGTGGCTGTTTACGACAATTTACGGCAATTTTCACCGATCCATGGACTTATTTAACACTCGACAGTCGGAACATTGAATACCGACTGTCGAGTTAGTGTCAGAATCTGGGGGAAAAGACCAGGGTTGTGACTGTTGGGACGTTCCGACAGTCGGAATTCCCAGATTTCATACTCCCCAATGTAGCAATTGTAAAGAGGCCAGTTGATGGTTTAATTGTCAGCTGTTAAACTATGCACAGTGAAGGCTAAGATTTTGTGATTGTACAGAGGGTATCTGCAGAGGAAAGGATGTAATTAGCCATCAGATGGCCAACCATGCATGCAATTGTGAAAATGATAATGCGGTCACAACCTGTATTATATATGTACTTACCATTGAAAAGTGTGTCACCCATCCAGGGCACACATATACAGATGGAGTCGCTCTCATCAGCTCCAGGCGTGACTATCGCCATGCTACAGTACGTCCGCCAGAATAGGGTGAGCGCTATTCTTGCCAATGGGACGCACAAGCGAGTGGAAATGCAGAGAGTGACCCCATCTGTATCAGATTGCGATGGTGCTCTTCACAGTTGGTTATACTCAGAGGAAGCTCCAGAGGAGGGGCTGCAGCAGAGTTCAAAATCAAATAGGGGAGCCACACCAACTGCCACAAACTGCCATTCCAAACTAACTTACTGGCAGTTGGTGTTTCTCCCATATTTGAAGCTTGAACTTTGCTGCAGCCCCTCCTCTGGAACCGCCACTGGGTATACTTTAAAATGGCATCTCCAAATGGCAAGTACAGAGTAAGTAATATAGGGTTTATCTCAGGTAGGTCTTTATGCTAAAGTCATCTTTTGACAAGGGTGTATTCAAACTACTTTTGGAGTTTTTTAATATTTACCCAACAGGAGTTCTATTCCTGAGCAAACAAATGTGTTGATGCATGTTTCTTAAGTGGTCTCTATGAATTATAATTTTATTTAGTAATTGAGTAATGCTCGAGTGGTGGGTAGTAATTCAGTAATGTGTGTGTGTGTCATAAAATAAGAGAGAACAGTTTGTAAACAGTATTACGTACAAATGAAACACAAGACTCCTCTTAAGGTGCCCATACACGTTACAATTATTGTATACAATATTGTATACAATATCGCATCTCATCCGATCTCAGTTTTGCGATGACATCAGATGAGATGAGATCTAGTACAAAAAGTATGTGCAGCACGTACTTTTAGTACTAGATCTCATCTCATCTGATGTCATCGCAAAACCGAGATCGGATGAGATGCGATATTGTATACAATATTGTATACAATAATTGTAACGTGTATTGGCACCTTTAGCGATCCATTTGGGGAAAACAGCTTGTTAAAAATCACTGATTAGATAATCTGGATGGAATCAGCAAATCTGGAAAATCCAACATTCTGGATCTCTCCGATCCCAGATTTTGGTATCAACAGAACAGGTAATTGCCATGATTTCTGCCTGATGCATGGGCCCTGTTACATTAAAGGACTACTATTATTTTAAGAACTATACTTTAAGCCTAAACCATGGAGAAAAAAAAAACACATTGCCAAATATAAACTGCAACACTGACTACAAGTCTGTATTAAATAGGTTGTCCCACCACAAAATTTTATTTAAATGAACTTTTCATGCAAGTATGTGCTCTAGAACAGCCACAACCAAATTGAATATCTGCTTTGAGAGCAGTGGTGCCCAACATATCTTAAATCATGGCACCTTAGAGTATTGGCATTTTTGAACCATGGTATGCCAGAGTGCCAAGGCATAAGCGAGCAGGTACACACTGCCCCGCCGAATGAACCCCCTGCCATCTGAATCCCCATGACAGGGTGCGAGCGAATGTGTACACTTATACATCTGCTCGCATGCGGCCGCACAGAGGAAAAATCATTTAATGGTCGCTTACCATCGAATGATTTTTCCTCTCGTCACAGATAAAAGTAAGCCTGGACTTACTTTTATACTGCACAGTGATGACTGAATTTGGGGATGTCATGTGACGTCATCCACCCGCCTTGATCAGGCATGGGCACATCTGTGTTTGCAGGGGTACGCCCAGCGTTTCCATGGGCACGCCCACAGTTTTTGTGGACACACACATGAAACGCTGGGTAGACTCCAGCGACTGTCTCCTGGCTGTCAATCATTCTGCAAATGCCCTGGCGAGTGTAAAAGGTGTTCGCTCCTCGGGTGTGCCCACAATTTGTGAGCCACTGAGTTACAGTCTTACAACAAATCTCGCCACCATTTTTTTGCACCACATATACAACAGGCTTGAAACCAGTAAAGTAGAATTTACCTTAATTTAATTAAATCACCTGTCTCTTGGAGTCTTTGGAGACTAGGCATAGAGTACATTGATAATAAGACAGTATACTCCATAGTCCATTCAGCTGTTAGATGGTTTCTGAAGAGCTTAGGGAGCACTGAGCACAGCTGAATCTATAACTACTCATTCTTCCCCAGTTATTAGTTTTAAATTTGATTTTTTAATGTAAGAGGGCCGTACAAAAGTCTACTTTCAATGCACTGTAAGAAAAAAATATGCATTATTAATAATAATATTATTATGTGCATGAATGTAGTTTTACAGCAAAATAACTCATATAGGAGAGTTGTCTAGTTAACTGGTACCTTGCTGCTGCAATAAACAATTAGTCTGTGTCTCAGGAACATTGGTCCTCTGGCATATGTAATAAAGTTTCCGTTTAGATTTTCATACTGCGACGGAAATTGGTGTATTGTCCTTAGGGGGAATCTGTCCATTTGCAAAGTGATTTCTATGTGTTGCACTCTCTGTCGAGATATCATATTCTTAAAAATAAATTCTCTCAAGTCATTCTGGCTGTAATGCATCATTCTCTAACTCACGAAGCATTGACACTAATGGCTAAAGATGAGAAGGAGAAGGAAAACAATTAGGGTTCCCTCTGCTGTTTTTTTTTTGCAGCTATCAGGTTTATTTATTTAATTTTCCCCCTTCTGCTGCCTTTCCGTTTCATTTTCGATTCAAGTTCAGATATGAATGGAATTAATGTATTAGATGGTTTGCAAATGCCAATTATCTTTCTACGGGATTTATATAAAGTTAAGTATGTTTAAAATTTGTATTGTCAAAGGGAACTTTGAGTGCATTAAGCTCACAGTAAAATCAATCATAGGTATTTAATTATATACTTCATTTCAAGCCGTGTATTTCAAGACAGTATGCAAAGTATTTTACTGACCATGAACTGTTGAAAAATATTAATTAGAGAAAGTCAGGTAGTTATTCCTGCAGTAAGAGAATAGGGAATGGGTGGGAAATACAGAAGGTCTTGTTTTTAAGTGTATAAAGAATAGATTTCTCAAAAGACAAGAGTCAAGTTGCCCTTTTATTCAAATGTAAAAATCCAATTAAATTGTGTTTTTTTTTTTTACTTTCCTTAAAGCTACAGTTTTTATTTAACTGGTAGAGTATATTTTACCTTTTTAGCATATTTTAACTTTTCTGTACAGTATATTCATTATTTTGGCTCCAGACTCTGCCACTGTGTTTCTAGATTTGCAGCATTTGAATTTTTTAATATTCTGTTGTGATAGATGGCCAAGCTCTAGGGAGGGGGGATTTTCTAAGATGGGAGTTCTGTTTCACATGGGATATTGCTATGGGAAACCAATCATATACTATCTATTATCTTCTAGGTCAGGGGTGGGGAACCTCAGGCCCGGGGGCCATATGTGGCCCCCGTAGCCAGTCTGAGTGGCCCTCCCACCCACCCGGCGGCTTTGCTGGGAGTCAAGTACAGGGGAATTCTCGCGAGAGGCTGGTAGTTCTCGCAAGATTCCACTTAATCAACAGCAGCCGGAGACTGTCATGCTTTGTACAGATGGGGGCGATAGGGGCTGAAATCGCTGGGAATATGGTCGCTGGTGACCATATTGCCAGTGATGGGAGTGCGCTCTCCCGTTTTCTGCCCCATTCTAATCGCTGGTCGCAGGAGCTGATTACCTCTGCGGCACCGCCGGCTGAGGTTCCTTTTCATCAGCGACCATCTCTGGACGCTGATAAAAAGGGGACACTGAGCAATATATTGCTCAGTAATATATTGCTAGCAATATATGGCTGAGCAATATATCTCCCCCGTGTGTACGGGGCTTAAGTCCTATTCAGCGGCAGTGTGGGGCGGCTGCAGCAGGACAATTTTGTAAGATACATTTTTACTTCTGGCCCCCGAAGGATTTTTTCACCATACAAACGGCCCTGGTTGGTGCAGTTTTTGTTTTTCTAATAACCATTACTGATGATTTTTTAAAAAGCTGATTATAACGTGCCTCCACCTGAGCTCAATAGCCGTTAACCTCATTAACCTTAAAGACTTGGAGACTGATATTGACTTTTTTTTTAGTATAATTAAGCGAAAAGGTAAGCACTGCACTCACTCAGCTGTAGTCAGTCTGTGACATAGAAATAAAGGGGGGAAGCTCATCACTACCACAACCTGACTTGAGAAGGAAACACTCCTCCTTTCTTGACTAGTACTGTTTTCAGTTATAACTGAGATTGGCTGGTGACGTCCATTGATGTGATAAGTGGCACTTCCTCATGGTTAAGTGTCACACAGCCAAGTTACAGTGCATCCATGTGACCATTGGGGGTTGGATACTGGATGGCAGCAGTCAGAAGAGCTACTGCGGCATTTCAGTGTAGAGAATTCTGACACCTGCTATGTAAGTATTCTAACCCATTTTCACTAACCCCTGACCACCTGTCTCTGCAGCCTAACCACCCTCTTTATTGCCTAACCTTAACCTTTCCCCACCACAGCTTAATCCAAACTGCCTAATCCCCACACCCTAACACTAACCTCCTTTATACTGTCAAAATATAATTCCCCACAGCCTAACCCTGACCAGCCTGGCATACTTACATTCGGGATGCCAAGAGTAGGGATTTCGATGTCGGCATTGGGAGTTGTGTCAGAGCTCTGTTGCCGGTCTTCTCATCAGTGTCAGTATTCTGATTGCCGAATGTAAGCCAAACTCATTCCTGCCTAACTGTACCTTTCTGCAGTAAAGAAACTGTAGTAAATAACAACAATACTAAGAGCATCACAGAAAACTGCAATAAGCCAACTGGGGCAGTTGGGGGGGGGGGCAAATAGTGTCAAATAAGATTAAGCACCCTTATGAACTATCTCTCTAATTTCTCCTTATGCAATATTATAGGCCATTAAACCAACTCATGACCCACCAATTAAAACAACCCCTAACAATTATACTTATTGAACCAGATATCTCTCAAAACCTGGCTATTTCACATTCTCTGGCTTAGTCATATAATTTTCAGTTAGGTATTCCCACCAGTCCTTTATATACCTATCTCCCCCACATGATCTGTCTTCTCTGTACCCAATTGGTCCAGCCCACTACACAGACCATCAGAGAAGTATTTGTTAGCATCTCTTGTGATTGGTCCTCAAGTACTGCATCATAAGGAATTCCTGTGGAGGGCAAACCGGATGTACAGAAGCATGACCTACAGGTATACTGGGAGGAGAAGTATAAAAAATAATGATGAGGAAGAGACAACTCTGCTTTGCCTACCGGGTATAAATGTAGAGGGATATTTCTTGAGTGCAGTCCTTTCTTCAAGGCAACAATCACAATTATATCCGACAAATAATCGCAATAATGAATACATAGAACAGAGAAGAAAGGTAACACATGCTTGCTGGTTTTAAAATAAGGTCTGCTCTCTCAGTACACATAGTAGGGACAGAAGACCAAACGTAGAACATACTTCTGTGGGTAAACACACAGCACAATAATGTACCTGAGATACTCCTGACATTTAGGTCCTGACCGTTTTTATTAACACTCGTTAAATGGCAATAAGTGTTGTACAAGAAGTTATGTGACACAAAGCAAAAACAGCTCATCCGGCCTTTGGCAAAACACTTGAAGAAACCAATCACGGTAGTAGAAAAGGGTTTAATGGAACATAACATACTGTATATACTAAATATACTGTAGTGTTGGAAAAGGTGTGCCTACATAAGTTATGTGACACTTTTTGTCATGCACTAATATTTACCGCCACAAACGAAGAGATAAAGATAAACGCGACTGCATCCTAATTCCTTTTACTCACTAGTAACGAAATAAAATGAGAAAACCGATGTGATAAATGCTGCTATATGTAATATACTGGCAAAGATACTTCATACTTCCAAAATAGCTCAGCTCTAAATTATTTTGTTGCCAACAAACAGTAGAGAAACCTTAGGAAACATCAAATAAAAAATAAAAAAAAACATTCAAAAACATTAAATAGCATATAATTTATTGGTTTAATTCCTAAATTTTCAAAGGGGCTTTAAAAACAGTGAGTGAGTTAATAAATGAAATGTGCCAATTGGGGAAAATAAGCTTTATATTTTTGCCATTTAAATTGTTCTGACAAGTTCATCTCTTTTGCATGTAAAAACTTAGAGGGCGCCTAACTCGGTTATTTTTGACTGCAAACAAAAAATAAAGGAGCTTTATCTAAAGCCGCCACATTATGGATTTGTGTCAGCATGAAATTAGCATATAACTTCTGTAACAGTATAGTATTTTGATGTGTACAGCATTATCATTCTGTCGTGTGTGGTGAATTGATTATTTAAAAGTAGGAAGATATAATTACTTTTCATTAAAAGGTCACTGATATCAAGGTCACTTGCAATAAAAAGGCATTTTCCTAATAGTTTATGCTGTGTAGGTTGTCGGTCAGATTTTCTGACTTGGCTTGGGATTCTTTTTCTTTATTAAGAAAAGGTTATTTAAAAAAAAATTAGGGCATTTGTCAAAAAAAGAGAAATAGCATAAAGGGGAATTAAATTAGTTGTGGGCTAATTGATCCTCCGTCGGTTAATCAATTGTCCTCAATAGCTGACACTAGAGGGGATTTTTTTTTCACAATGGTAACAGGTTTCTGGTTAAATCTCAGAGGCAGAAGTGAATGAGAGTTACCTGTCCATCAGCGAGGTTGCTTGCAGTGGAGGAGGTATGCCATCCGCTGCTCCTGTAATATGGTGGCGGGGATGACTACTGCTGCTGCTGATTTAGATGGCGAAGGACAGACAAGGTGCTATGTGTAGTGGTGGGTGTACTTACCACTATTACATAAATCTGTGCAGTGTAATTTATCCATGTGTATGTGTACGCGATGGTGCACTGCAGTGTGACCCTATGTCTGTGCTCATGCAGTGCAGTGTAACCCTGTGTGTGTGCCGGTGGAGTATGGTGAAGGGAATGATAATGTGGAATGAGAAGGGAATCTATCATGGTATAATGTGTACAAGTGGCTCTTCTGTGGCATAATGTGTATACAGTGGTTCTACTCTGTATATGGGGTACTACTGTGTGATGTAATGTGAATAATGGACACTACTGTATAGTGTAGTGTTAATAACTGACACTACTGTATGACATAATGGGGGTGGTACAGGCATGATTGGACAGGGACGATTTCAACCTGTCCAATGGTGTGGGGGGGGGATCTGTTCATGTGCATAGGCATATTTGCTTATGTGAAGACCCCGGTAGCAAATAGCTTTGTTGAGTTTCACACTCCCAAGCCATTCGCTCCAGGGGGAGGGCAGGGGTGGACACCATCATGAAACAGGTGAAAGCAGGTGAGCCGATGCCTGCATGGGGTGAGCAGCTGACATCAGATGGTTGTTGTTGACACCAGGACCGAATGGCAGCTTTCACCTCATAGTCATAGTTGAAGTGTTGACCCTTAAGGTGATCTTTCATCTTTGGGAAGAGGTTAAAGTTGCAGGGCGCAAGGTGAGGGCTGTACGATGGGTGTGGCAGAACCTCCTTGAACTTCAGGCGCTGCAACCCTATTCCCAAAGATGAAAGAGCATGTTAAGGGTCAAGACTTAAACTCTGACGATGAGCTGATTGCTGCCATTCGGTCCTGGTGTCAACAACAACCACCAGCTTTCTTCTCCAACGGGTTTTCCCGACTCGCCAAGCATTGGCGCACATGTGTGGAAAGGGATGGGGACTAGGTTGAAAAGTGAATAGTGCATTACATAGAGGATAAACTGAGTTATCATGTACTAAAAAATGTTCAAATGCGTTCACAAATAAAAAACTTATAGCCATGGAAGCATTACTTTACAATCCAGCCTCATAATATTGTGAGCTGCGAGGTGTTCAAAATTGTCTGGAAATTACCAGAAATATATGTTATCGAGGTTAAATTACTTAGGGACAAAAAAGGCAGCAGTGCACCTACCCAGAACTTGTGTAGGAAGGCACTTTGCCTATCTCCGCCAGTCTGAAATCTGGGTGCACTTTTGCAAATTGAGAGATGAGGCGAGTTCACAGCTGGATCTGCAGTGCGTCACATATGATTTCCACTAGGCTGTGAAAGAAATAGCATTGCTGGCAGGAAAGATTTATAGGTGTCATTTTTATCAAAGCTTTTAGAGAATAACCAGAAATCAGCTCTACAAATTACAAGCACTGCCCTGAGTGAAGTGCAGGCAAACACCTAGAGCAGTTGGCTATTTTGGCCCACATAATAATTTTATACTGTGACTTGACACTTGCAGTGAAATCAGGCATAGAATGTTATTCTGCAGAGAAAATGGAAATAATTTATAGAGCTGGAGTCATTACATTAACTGCCTAGTGATGAATTTCTCCATAGCTCTCCGTAACCTCATATCATACGCTGCTCATTTTCCAGCATGCTTTTATTCTCTTTGCGTTTGCTTCGAATGTATGTTTATTTAGTGTGTCCATAAATCATAACTTCCTTTTATTATTACTATCATTGAGAAATGTGTTTGTTTAGAATATATTCCGTGCTGCAGTCTCACTAGTGAATTGCCCCATCATTTAAATGTATAAAATAACCATGATAAAATCTGAGCCTATATCAAATCGAATTGTGCCCTAAATGTTACATAAAATATTTTAACGTACATTTTTGTGCCCGGATGTCTATGTCTATTCACGTGTGTTCTCTATAGCTAATAGTAGAAAAAAATAACTAAAATTTTTCAAAAACAAACAAAACAGAGGATAAGGGGTCCTCAATCACAAGTGGTAGAAATACAATGACAAAATTGGCAGTTAGAGTAAGAAAAAGGAATCAATATTGTAAAATATTCCTTCTTTGCATTTTGTTGCAGAATGCAGCATCATTCTCTGTTGCGATTTGCAGGTAAATATAATAGATTGCAAGAAGCACCATCCAAACGAGAATTACCATATTTTAAAAGGACCAATCCTTTTCAAGGCAGAACCAGGTTTGATGCTTTCAAAATATGGGTCCTGTACTCGGTTTTATATATATTAAATACATACATGATAAAGTAATTGTTTTAATTTCCATTGTTCAATGATGGTTGGTTTATGTTTGTCGTGGAGTAAGCTGGTTGAAACATGGGCAAAAAAGGAAAAACATATACAGTATCACATTTATAGTCTAGATGGTTGCCAGGAATGTACATGTATGCTAAAGATGTACTGTATATACTGTATTTGTATTTATAACGTTTCTGGGTAAGTTTAGTCCCCTGTGTTAAATATTGGCCCAATTGATAAATATTTCAGCCAATAACCAAAATATTTCTAACTTCAATAATCATAATAGATAAAGTAGGCTAAAACAGTATCAAACTTCCAGTAATAGTCAACAAATTGGAAAAAAATTGGTACTTATGTAGTATCTGGGCTGCCGATTTTTTGATTGTATGCCTTAAGTTAAGGCATACAATCAGATGCGATGCGATGCGATATCGCATCGCATCGCATACGATGCGATGCGATGCGATGCGATGACCCGATTTTTCCATAGGATTCAATGTTAAAATGGACTGAGTCCATTTTAACATGAAATTCAATGGGAAAAAGGGGTCCTTTTCATACCCCTACTATCCAAGTGGGCATGGAGTTGGATATAAACCTGTGGCGAGCGTAGCGAGCCACCGAGCCCGAAGCGTGGCGAGCGAAGCGAGCCCCGCGAGGGGACGGTATTCTGTGTCCCCTCGCGGGGCTCGCTACGCTCGCCACGCTTCGGGCTCGGTGGCTCGCTACGCTCGCCACAGGTTTATATCCAACTCCATGCCCACTTGGATAGTAGGGGTATGAAAAGGACCCCTTTTTCCCATTGAATTCCATGTTAAAATGGACTCAGTCCATTTTAACATTGAATCCTATGGAAAAATCGGGTCCATCGCATCGCATCGCATCGCATCGCATCGCATGCGATTTGGTCGGGTGCGATGCGATGCGATGGACCCGATTTCAAAATCGGCAGCCCAGTTACTACATAAGTACCAAAAAATTATATCTATCTATCTATCTGTCTATATATACAGCGGCGTAGCTACGTTTTGGGCGCCCCCCCGCCGTTAGTGGGGGGCGCCCCCCGCCACCCATTCAAACCCCCCCAATCCCCCGCAGCCTTACCTTTCGCGCAGGTCCCGGCGGCTCCGTTCTTCTGCTGATGACCACCACAAAATGGCCGCCCCCATACAGCAGACAGTTTCAGAGAACTGTGTGCTATAAGGGGGCGGCCATTTTGTGGTGGTCCTCAGCAGAAGGACAGAGCCGCCAGGACCAGCGAAATAGGTAAGCCTGCGGGGGATTGGGGGGAGGTGTAACTATAGCACCGCAGCCCCCGGCGCCCCCATATGCACAGCGCCCCCCCCGCGGTGGCGGGGGCTGCGGTGCTATAGTTAAGCCAGTGTATATATATCTATATATATATATATCTATATATATAGATGGTGTAATGGTTAGCCTTACTGCCTCACGGTGCTGAGGTCATGGGTTTGATTCCCACCATGGCCCTAACTGTGCAGAGCTTGTATATTCTCCCCGTACTTGCGTGGGTTTCCTCCAGGTACTCCGGTTTCCTCCCACATTCCAAAAATATACTGGTAGGTTATTTGGCATCTAGCAAAATTAACCCTAGAATAAATGTGTGTGAGTGTGCGTGTACATATGGGAGGGAATATAGATTGTAAGCTCCACTGGGGCAGTGACTGATGTGTGTTCAAATATTCTCTGTAAAGCACTGCGGAACATGTATATAAATAACTGTTAATAAAGAAATGTTATATATACTGTATATACACACACATACACTCACACACACTTTATATACTGTACATTCTTTTTTTACATTATATTGGACTGTACTTCATCCAATATTTACATGAAGTATGCACTTTCTTTCCAATATTCTTCCATAGTAGTGGAAGTGTAGCATAGAGGTTTAAATTATCCATAGAGTACGCACAGTATAATAACAACTTAATTTCAAATGTCAGTATAGTGAGTTGTAGCGCAGTCCCACTATTCTCATTCTACCTTCAGGAGTTCATTGTCGATGTTAAGTACTCCCTTTGGATGCTATAATATAGAACGTCATCTATTTGCTCCACAAATGGAGGAAGCTACCTGTCTGCTCAAGTTCCCTGTTGGTGACCTCACTGGTTAACATGCAGCAGACAAACAATTAAGATGTTAAATGTTTTCATAGAGATTACAAAACTACACTGATATTAATGGCTGATGTTTTCTTTTAGAACTATAATTGGCTTGTCATGTATTATCTCTATATTTGCATGTGAAAATCTTATTTACATATCTCTATAGCACATGTACTGTACATTCTCTAGGTTTGTTTGAAGCCCCAGCAATTCCCTTCACTCCAGTTGAATAAAATGTTATTTTAAATTTCACCAATTATGGACAAATTATGATTCCAATTTACTTACTGTAGATGCTATGTCATAGTGAGTAGAACTCATGGTGCACCCTTCATATATATATATATATATATATATATATATATATATATATATATATATATATATATATATATATATATATATATATATATATATACTGTATATATGTTAAAGCCAACGTTTCAAAGCCTTTACAGTTCCTTTATCAAGGTGCAGAAGACCACCTCTTTGTCTCCCTCACCCTAATATAGGAGCCGTAATGGCTTTGAAATGTTGGCTTTAACATATTGGCCTGGTGTCTCTGTTCTTTCGAGTGTATTTTGCCAGACCACTGTTCCGACTATACGTTGGGCACCACATTATTTCCTCAGTGACCACTGTCATTTCGAATTTGGCTGGAGTGCCACTCTGTAACTTTGGTATATATATATATATTGTGCAGCATTATATATATATATATATATATATATATATATATGTATATATGTGTGTGTGTGACTACATATTTGTCATGCCTAGACTCATGTTAGTAATACAATGATATAGGATAAAAAATCACAACCAGTAAAAAATGGTTTCTTCAACTGAGCTTCAATAAAATATTTTATAGGAGGAAGTTAGGATTCCAGCCCCTTCAGCTGCTAGCCCAATAGAGGAACTTCCCTGGCCCTTGTTAGAGAATAACCTCCAACATTACTGTGTTTTAACTAATTAGGGATGGTCTGATGGAGGGATGTACTAAGCCTTGAAAATAATTAAAATGGAGTGATAAATCACCAGCCAATGGACTCATAACTGTCATTTTCATACACAGTCTGTAGCATGACAGTTAGTAGCTGATTGACAATCACTCTCCATTTTATCACTTTTCAAGCTTAGTGCATCTGTCCCCAAAAAAGAACAAATTCCCTTGCAAATGGATAATAGAGTACCTCAAGTATATGGGACAAATTACAGCATAATAGTAGAAGTTGTAAACAGGTGATCTGAAATGCACACAATAACATAAAAATGCATAGCTTATGTAGTGAAATAGCAATGGTCCCATACGTGCAAAAGGCGAGATGATCTTATTGGCAGAGGCAATGTATTGCCTATTATATGTGAATAAATTATTTTTGTGCAGTGACACCCACTAGCGCAGCATACTGTTCATTCGATTACGTCATCCGTCGCGATATCATTGCTGCGTGGTGGCACCATCCGAGAGAGTGACACAAATAAATCAGGCACATTGGAATCAGGCACTCTTGAACTCTTTAACTAATGATCTTCAAACTTTGCACCCTACCATATCATCTTAAGCTTGATCTAAGCTTGAAGATGGGTTTAAATCGGACGAGCCCTTAAGGGTGCCGTCATAAGGGTCCATGATATTTCCGCTGTTTTCTTGCATTGTGATATGTCGTTGGAAAGCGTATGACTTTCTGAATACAACACAATAAACATACTCCCTTAAGTGGAACCTTAAATTACTATAAGGGCCCATTAAATTAAAAACATTTTCACTTTAGAAAACTTTTGACAAACTGAATAAATAAGCGACTTATCGGCAGAGTGGTCTGTGAATCGGACACTGTAAATATCATTGTAAAATCCATGTGAGCGATCTCCAGTCAGTTATTTTTTCTTTTGATTGTTTGATTATTCATTGATATGTTTCCGGGATCTTCTGTACCTGCTGCAGCAGCTCCTGCCCTGCTGTGGTTGGCAAGAGTAGGTGGATAGTTGGATATTTGCTCTGGCTGCTGCACTAGCTTCTGCCCTGCTGTGGTTGAGAAAGGAAGGTGGATAGTTGGATACTTGCTCTGGCTGCTTCAGCAGCTTCTGCCCTGCTGTGGTTGGGAAGGGAAGGTGAATAGTTGTAGACTTGCTGTGCCTGCTACAGCAGCTTCTGCCCTGCTGTGGTTGGATAGGGTAGTTGGATAGTTGGAGACCTGCTCTGGCTGCTGCATCAGCAGCTTTTGCCCTGCTGTGGTTGGGAAGGGTAGGGGTAACAAAAATTGTATAAGCCTAAACTTTCGCCTGTCTGTCGGACAGGCCTTAAGACTTGTACCCTTAAAAGTTTACAAAATGAGGTGCAGCTCTGCAATTTTTGTTACACACCCCTGGGATGCTATCACAAGGTATGGACCACACCCTACTAGTGACGCCACTGGCCAGAAGGTAAGCAAAGGCAGCGCCCCACCCTCCCCAAAAGAGAAATGACCAGAACTTTTAGCATGCATCCATTCAACAGACAATCTAATTATTTTAAATTATTTTAAATTATTTCATTTTTTTTTAAAGAATGCATACACAAATATACACACACATCCACATTTATTTATGGAAATAATAATTTAATAAATGCATACTCCACCTGGGCACCTCAGTGAGCAGGTGTTAAACATATTTATGACACTAATGTCTTCTGCAAATGGCCAGAATCCCTTTCAACCACAATGCAGATGCACTGAAACATATTTAGCAGCTGATAATTGAAGTGCAGTGGTTGTTTAAAATGACAAACTGATGTTTTATGCAAATACTAGGAATTTGATATAATCATAATATGTGTTACCAGATCTTATAAGGGTGCTAATTAATATTGCACAATATACTATAGCAATGAAAGATGTGTTGTAGGTACCAAAGAGCCGAGACAAAGTATATTACATAATCAGAATTGATAAAATAAAATAAACAAAGTTAAGGAATCCAGTATTTCTAATGTTTAACTAGAACATATTGCTTGCTAATTATGAATAATATTGCGCACAGGTAGTCCCACAAGTGCTCTCCTCTCCTCTGATTTCATCTTGTCTCCTCTTCTCTTCTTTTCCTCTCTCCTTCCTTCTTTTCCTCTCTACCTTCCTTCCTTTCCTCTTTTCTCCCTTCATTTTTTTGCTCTTCCTCAGTCATTTCCTCTCTCCCTTCCTTTCTCCCTACCTTTTTGCTCTCTCCCTCCCTTTCCTTTCCTTTCTCCCTCAATTCTTTTCCTCTCTCCCTTCCTTCCTTTACTCTCTTCCTCCCTTCCTTTTCACCCTTCATCCTTTCCTTTTCTCTCTCCCTTACTTTCTTCCTTTGCTCTATCCCTCCCTTCCGTTTCTCTCTCTCTTCCTCCCTTCATTTTTTCTCTTCTTTCCTTCCTTTCCTCTCTCTCTCCCTTCCTTCCTTTCTCCTCTCCCTCCCTTCCTTACCTCCCATCCCCATAATCTGCCCTTCATACACCCTAACCCTCTCAGCCGCAGTCTAACCCTATCTATTGATATGCCGGTATCTCAATGGCTGGGATGCTCTGTTGCAGGGTTGTGTCACTAGACAGGCAACTGTACCCATCCATCCCTTTTGGCAACCATGCCTAAACATATGGTAACTGAACTCTCCAGTGACTTTTAATATCCTTATATGTAGAGTTACCATTCTAACCCTTTAAACCAAAACACTCATGAATTACCCAGGATCTGTTGCTGACTGACTTCAAGCCTTCACTCCCCCTGGTTTTATTCAGCAATAGAACCTGTATAATTTATGAGTGTTCCAGTTTAAAGGGGTAGTATGGTAAGCCTTCCTACTGTATAAGTAACAATTAGATTTTATTGGATCACTATCAGCAGATGTACTTGTTTATTATGTACAATGCTAGAAGAAATCTTATTGATGAATAATAACCTGGAAATAAGACTAAAATTAAAAAAACGTTTCATTCAATTGTCACAGCCAGGAAACAATTGCCCCTATGAAATGAAGGTTGTATCAAATGCAGGTGGACAGTATTACATTACTAGACCCAGGTTCCCTGATAGCCAGAGACAACACCCTTCCCACAGCTAAACCTTATGTCGCTGTGGATGCAGGGGAGTCATTTTAGCCTAGCTGTGTGTCTGCTGGTATGAAAGTTACTTAAAAATAAATAATTAATGAATAACAATGACAACCAAAGGCATGTAACACAACAACATAATACTGTATATATATCCAGTGTGGAGCAATTCGACAACTTGATGACAAGAGGCTGTATTTGCATAAAAAAACTTAAAAACATGGAATTTGATGGCAGATAAGAAGGTACTTGTGTAGTTTCACGGCGCCATCATGGCGCCATGCGTCTGTGTCCAGATGCGGGGCTGAAAACTCCATGCCAACGTGTATAGTTCGTACCCCCACTATCCACGTTGGCATGGTGTTGAATTTAGATAGCGTGGTGAGCGTAGCGAGCCACCGAGCCTGCAGCGTGGGCGAGCACACATATTTACAGACTAGGATTAATTTTTGTTGGGAGCAAATTAACGTAACAGTATATTTTTGGATTGTGAAACTAGATTACCAAGACGAAAAGCACCCAATCATGAAGAACATTATTTCTGAAAAGCTAAGCTTCACCTATTCATACCCACCCAGTATAATCCATCACCCCACCTGCCGGACCCTATTCACCCTAACTGTGCCTAATCAAGCTGCACTGTGGCCCCCAACATCTTAAAGGCATGAAGTAAGTGCCCTCGTGCATATCCTGCCTTCAGTTATCTTTCTCTCATAAAGTTGTATTGATGGATACTTACTGAGACATTATTCCAACAGCTAGCTTTGTATATTATATGAGATATTTTTGGCAAATAAGTAAAACGTGGGGGGACTGTATAATGTTAAAAACAAGATGGATTCTCAGTTTATCCAGCGCTCTCAATCGCAGCTGGAAATGCTAACCAGGAGCACCACTCCTTAACACATATACAGAAACAAAAGTAGAGGGTAGCTTTCCAGCGCTGGTTGAATCTAGTAGTTGTTAAATGCCCGATATCCTCCAATGGATATCCTATAGGACCACACTGACCTTAGTGTTGGTCCCTATGTGCACAGAAAGGTTTCTTTTATTGGCTCAAACTCAAAGGGTCTTGTATACTTCTATTCAAAACACGGGGAGATCACAACTGACCTGATACTAGGTCCCTATGTACACATCACGGTTTCTTTCAGGAGTTCCAACTCTCTATGACACACATGTAATCTGCTGCAGATACTACTGACCTGATAGAAGGAAGGAGATACAGACAACTCTTGGATAGACCCTGGTCATCGGTCCCACCTGCTCCCTACTCAATCCGGATGAGAGGTGTTTTTGTAGTGGTAATCCAGAGTTATCTGTTCCCCTATCCTTTTTCCCATTTTTTAAATCTTTTTACCAGTATTGGAGTGACTTTTTATTCACAATAAACCGTCCTGTTTTGGAAAAACACGCCTCTTGATTCCGGGGATCCATTATACCGGCTGGGACGTACCAAAGAAACCCCTATGTGAACATAGGGTATTTCTATCAGGTCAGTAGTATCTGCGGCAGATTACATGTGTGTCATAGAGAGTTGGAACTCCTGAAAGAAACCGTGATGTGTACATAGGGACCTAGTATCAGGTCAGTTGTGATCTCCCCGTGTTTTGAATAGAAGTATACAAGACCCTTTGAGTTTGAGCCAATAAAAGAAACCTTTCTGTGCACATAGGGACCAACACTAAGGTCAGTGTGGTCCTATAGGATATCCATTGGAGGATATCGGGCATTTAACAACTACTAGATTCAACCAGCGCTGGAAAGCTACCCTCTACTTTTGTTTCTGGACTGTATAATGTTGCCTGATGATTAAAATACCATTCATTTTTGTATAGTATCAACAATGAAGAAGACATATAGGTGACGAGATAAATTATACAAATGCATTTGATGACAGGTCCATTAGCAGCATATAAATTATGTCTAGTTATAGAATATAGAGAAATAATAAAAGCTAACGTTGGGTTTCATATATTTCTACTCTAATGAAACAACTTACACCAAATAATAATAATAATAATAATACATTTTGCATGCGAATGGGCCAAAAGTCAATTTTTAACTTCTATTTTTAAACAAACAATACAATGTGCAATTCTAAATTAATAGTTCTTCAGAAGCAGAGAACTCAATCTTCAAAATGGTACCTCATTTATCGTGACCAAAAATCACCTTCTAGAAATAATGTATATGATAATAATAATAATAATAATAATAATATCAGTTTATGGATGAGTGACCACACAGAGGCCAGTTATCGCATGCCAATCAATTCTAAGATGTTGACCAGCAGTTAAGGTTTTCCTGGGCACTCATGGACTGAGTTTCCAGAATTTCAATTTCATAGTAGGACTACATGAGTTCCACAATTGATTAAACTTTCTGCTCTTTCACTTTCATTGATTTAAACAAATACAATACAATAAATATATGCCCTCTAGTGTATATCAATGGCATGTCATGTGGAGATACAGTATGTGCAGAAAAGGCATGTGGACACATAGGTAAGTTAGAAAAAGTAAAAACAAAATGACAAAACTTTATAAAATAAACAAAATTGTGAGGGGAGGAGGGGATTATTTTCAATACAATACAATATGGTTATGTTTTAAAGGTCAGAAAGTTCCTTAAACAATAGTAGCTTTCGGTACAGCTATTTGTTAATAAAGATACATCATTCATGGTTTATAAAAAAAACTGTTCAAACAATTCTAAGCACTGTATTAACTATATACTAATTTGACCGTAAGACAGAAAGAATATATAAGAATATTGCATGTGTTTCCAATTGATGATTTTTTTTTAATTCCATCACAATATACTATAAGTATTATTTATGGGGTTGTCCTTGTTAAATAGCAATCCATAGGGTTTTGCTTGATTATAGTCATTGTACTTATTGTTCCCCATTGTGAAGTCTTTTAGTGAAAAGCCATTTGTTTGCATATAAACTGTGCTTGCTATTAAAGATTTAATAGAGCTCTGGGAATTGGGTGACAGAACTAAGAGTGTAGACATCTCTGCAAATCAAAAGTATGGGTCCTTTCTTACTGTAGCTACTCTGGAGAACTATTTGTTATAATGCTTAAATATGTGTTATAATGCTTTTAGTAGTTTGAGATCAAATATAAAAGAATGGCCCCATCTATTTAGTACTAAAACCAGTAACACAAGGAGTACCCACCCCAACCATTTAGTCCACATCTACTTCACATGCTGCCTAGTGTGGAGGGAAAAGCACCTACTGTACAGCTGAGGAGGACACCACCTGGAGAATACCTAGGATGCTCAAAGAACTCAGCTTCTGTATGTTCTCGATGGCTAGTCACTGTAGATTGGATTGGTGCATTAGGACACTCTGAGTTCTAAATTTCTCCCCTTCTTGCCAGTAGCACCACTCCTCATTGTGACATTGTGATATAAAATATCTTGGCTGCAGGCCAACCACAGGGTACCTTTTGGACTAGCTCCGGTCCTGCTCTCAAGGGTCACCATGTATTGAGCTATGGATGAGTCTATAAGAGCTCACATAAAATGTGCCTCTCATTTCAAAATATACTCCTACTTGGACGATTTTTATTCACCATAACCTACTGTATGTTTCTCTTTTTAGTTTATTGTGCTTGACGTGTTCAATTGTGCAGCATTCACGACCATCAGGGAGTTACAATGGGGAAATTGGAAGGGGTGTGCAACCTGCTGGGGTAGTATTAAAATATATCTCTCCAGTTGGGAACCCATTATATGAGTGGCGGATGGCAGCAGGCATCACCTATGGGAACACCCAGCGTTTCATGGGCATCCCCATGAAAATGCTGGGATTTCCCATGGGTATGCGGGCGGGACAATGTGTGCCGAAGGTGGGTGGCTGACATCACATTATGTCAGCTGCCCACCCAGTCTTCGTCCTGGAGGTCCCAAATAAAAGTTAGTTCCCACTGACTTTTATTTGTGAAGCCAAGAGAAATCATTTGATGGTCGCCAACCATCGAATAAGTTCTCCTGCAGCGGAGACATGCAGGCGTTACACATCCCTTCACATATTAGTGCAAGGATTTGGTGGCTTTGGGGGTGGGTATTCCATGGGGTGGCCTCACATGCGTTAGGTAAGCTGTGAGCTTACCGAGCCAACCAGAATGACCCCCATAGTGCTAAAAAAATTACCCCCAGAAGTCATAATGTATTAAAAATGACAATTTAGACAATCAAATATATTTTTTCGGTTTTATAAGTAAGCTTTAAAAGAAATGATAAATATGTATATAATTTGTATATTATTAAAGGTATTCGTTAATTTTATTATTTTAGTTGCTTCAGAACAAATGATAAAGGATATTTACCACCACTCTTCCCAAAAAGTATGGATGCTTGCGGGGATAGGTGAGGTCCAATTATGCAATATAACCATAAGAAGCACTTTCACTATACAATTTTCTGTTTAGGAAAACAGCCTACTATTGGAAACAATGACCTACAGTAGGTGAACATCTTTGTAAAATAGGACCAAAAAGTATTTCTTATATTTGTGATTTATGTGATATTTTGTTAGAGATATGTGTGGATCCTGTGTTTTATTCATCATTGTGTGTCTGTTTTGGCTCTCCTCTAGTAATTGGTTTGAATTTGGTTTTTGGTTGGGTTTGCAAATCGATAATATATATTTTATATACATTTTGCTTTATTTGATAATTAAGGTATCTGGATGATAGTTTGGCAGTCACAATTTCGACATGGCAATGGTTGACACATGAAATGGTTCATATGAGTTTTTTAATACTTTCTTTTTTAAAAAACTTTACCATCCACGTAAACTCTTAATGGTAATGGCTAAGCCGCAAGCCATGGAATGGTATGTGGTACACTCATTTGGTACACATGCTGTAATCTACAAATTAACACTTTTGGAGTTGACCTAGACACTGTTAAGAATTATAAGTATATCCATGGTTGAGAACTTACCTCCTTGTACCTACTGCAGCCCAGCACACAGCAATGTAGAAAGAGGCTGTGTCTGCTAGCTAATGTATGGAGAGGAGGGGCATGGAAGTGCATGGACCCCACTCTTCTCAGTTGCACTGGCTGCAGGGGTGATGCTGTATGTTTGTGAATTACATCGTTCACAGACATATTGAGTGTATAGCCTGATGACCTACAACCGGTATAGCTCGCTCTAGGGTGTACCCATTCTTTGGGTGCCTTGAGGACTGAGTTATGAAACCTATGGCTTATACATTTTGGTTTAACTTTTACACTAAATAATCAGAAAAACAGCAAAAACAAAAACAAAATATAGTAATATTATGAGAAGATATATTTATTTGAACCGAACAAGCACATGTTCTGCAATCTATGTAAGCCAACATCACAGGTTTTGTCAAACACACACAAAAAAAGGAAAACACAAACCCCCATCAACTATTGATTCAATTACATGAATTTATGTGTTTGATCAAGCTCATGTCTGTATTTTCCGCAATGCTGTAGAAGAGCCCACCTGCAGATTCAAAGCATTCATGCAAAACAGTGAAAAGGGAAAGGAAAAATACAAAGAAACTGGAAGACTTAACTCTTCTTATTCATATCAGATAAAAGGTATAACATTTTGTAGGGGAACATTACAGATGGGGGATTTACACTTATCCATATTATTTTTTGATAGAGTAAATTCCTGAGAATAAAAGTCTGAGCATTAATAATAATAATAATAATAATAATAATAATAATAATTGTTCTTATATACTACTCTTTCTCCAATAGGACTCAAGGTGCTTAACAGATAGCATGAATGTAATACAGTACAGAAACAATAAAGTACAGAAAAGCTTTTCATAAAAAATACTTAAGGGAATTAAGCAAATGCTTGAGTAAACAGGAAAGTCTTGAGCCTGTTTTTTAAGCATTCTAGAGTGGGGGTCTCTCAAACTGTGCGGGGGAGTGAGTTCCATAAAGTCGGAGCTGTATGGCTAAATGCTCGACCCCCAGATGAATTACGGGAGATCCTAGGTACTGGTAAAAGACCTTCATCTACAGATCGCAGTAATCGGGTGGGACAGTATGGAATCAGAGCTGCTTCAGGTACCTTGGTCCTTGGTCATGTAGGGCTTTGAAATTCAGTAAGTTGATCTTAAAATTATTCGCCATTTTATGGGCAGCCAGTGAAGGGAGTAGATAATGGGAGTTATGTTGCTAGAACGAGGCTGGTTGGTTAACAGCCTGACTGCTGTGTTTTATACCAGCTGTAATCAATGCAGTTATTTTGCTGGGAGACCAAGGTACAGTAGAGAGCATTGCAGTAATCCTGAGATGATACAAATGCATGTATGACTTTTGGCAGATCTTCAGAGGGGATTAAGTGTTTTATTCTGCTATGTTCCTCAAATGAAAGAATGAGGATTTGATAGTGGCTGATATGTGATGTTTAGGTGTCAAGCCACCATCCAGTACCATGCCAAGATTCCGCACATGATCAGAGTTTGTAATTCTGTACACCCAAGTGTTAGTCCAGTTGGGTGGCTCTTCTGCAGTCTTGTCCTTTGATGTTAACATGTGCAGTATGTAATACGTACCCTAAAATATAACAAACGCACATTCAGTAGTTCTGTACTGTACTTTATATAGCTGGTAAAAAAAGTTTTGAAACAAAAAATATTCTTATTACTCAGTTTACAACTTTAAAGGTGTCTCCCTTCATAAATGTTTTCGTAGAAGGAGACTATTAATTGAACAATGTATACACACTTATTGCATTATTACAAATTACTATAGAACCTTTTTTACTATAAATATAAACAGAGCAATGTTTTTTAAAAGTATTAATGTTTTCAATTCTGAAATTCTTAAAATATTGCACAACTACATTTTTGAAACAAAATAGAAAATCATCATTTCATAAAGTTCTAACTGGCACAACTACGTAGTCATTAAATAACCTTTTTCTTTGTAAAATTCACACATTGGGGTTGATTAGTAGGTGGGTGCACTGCTGATAGTGTATGCAGTGGACCAATTTATTTCTATTGTGCAAGTGTCCAAATTGCATCCATAAAGAGTCGCAGTTGTGATTTCAGATGAATTGTCCATCTTTTGGATGTGTCAAAATCCCAAAAACATACTTAACCATATATGTGTCAACCATCGGCATGACCTTTTATCAACCTTGAGCACTGTTGACTTTTTGTTGATTTAATAGGTCTATACTATATGGTGTAGCGCTATTAACTGTCTACCTAGACAATGTCTATTTTTCATCCAGATATCCCCTGGTATCCATCTGTTTGCATGCATGTGTAGGACAGTAGAGAGCCAGGTATATTTATGGGGGCATACCCTAATCACAGGATGCCTGGTCCCATTCTCGGCAATCGGCACACCGAGGTGGGCCGCAGCGGTGCACCGGGAGCAAAGATAAAGTCTCCACCTGTACTTTTATTAGCACTAATCCTATTACAACGTTCATTCTCTTATTATAGTTCAGGTCAAAAAAATATAATGAGATATGCAAAATATATGCACAAAATGTAAAAAATATGTCAAGTTCTAATCTAATCAAGAATACTCGAGCAATCCAAATATAATATAAGGAATATAACCCCTTCCCAATAGAAAAAAATATGCTTACTGTACAAGATGATGACCTCAAAAGTATGGACTGATGTGTTGGTAATGGAATGCTGCGTGCTATGTTCACATTTCAGTGTGATGTGACTGACAAACCATATTTGCTTTAAAGTCATCTTGCTCTGAAGAAATCTGCAAACATTTCATTTGTTCAATTATAGATGGCGGTATTTTTATATACAACTTATGCCGAAATATTTAGCCTTTTCCGATCAACCTGTCAAGGCGACAACAATCAAGTGGCATGTCATCTTAATCTATAAGAAGTAGACCGAAAACGTTTGCTTACTCTGCAGATCAGGAAGATGAAGGTCGTGTTTATCTTGCTGTTATTTCTAACTCATATCTTATTAGCAATTTGGCACTTTAGATGACAAACAGAATAGCAAGGCTGCAGTAAGCTTTTCTTATGCATATTATATGATAGATATTGTGCAGAAAATGCATAACGATAACAAAAATTATTTTTATTGATTACAAATATGCAAAGTTTCAAAAACTACTTTAAACGCACAGAATTTGCAACCACCTTTGCTTAAATTGCCTCCTTTCGATAAGTGCATGGACTGTGGGTATGCCCCAAGAGGACACTGGTGAATGAAAAGACATTTGAAATGAGGACAGTTCTAATGTGCCGTTTCTGTTACAGGTTTTTAGATATAAATGCAACTCAAGTAAATAATTCTCCATTTGAAAAATAAAAAAGCAGTTAGTTATGGGATAACTTATTTTTTTCCTTTTCCCTTTTGGGGGGTGGGAGGGGGTGTAATTCAATTAGCTCAGCAAAATTCAATTTGGTTAAAAAACAGCATTTTTACCCCCAAAAAATAAAACTGACAAATTGAGTATGTTTATTATAATCTGAAATCAAATTGAGGTAAACAAGGTTTGTACCCTGACGATGGGACTGTTACAAATGGGTGCTGGATAATAGGCCTACAGTTGATCCCGACATCAGAATCCTGACTGTTAAAATTTCCAACAGTTGGGATCTGACTGACAGGGGCTATTCTCCCACCAAGGCCGTAAGGGACTTCATGGCGCTTGCCCCCCTGTTGAAGTACAGGATTCCGATGTCGGTATACTGACCATCCAAATCCAGACTGTCCGCCCACCATACCGCACCTGATTCAAACATGTAAATAAACCATCCGGCTTAGTTACATCGCCAATGTTTGCAGGTCTTAGTCTGTGCATGACATGTTCTGCATATGTGCAGACTAAATCCTGCCTTATTGATCACAGCCCCCCCCCCCCCTTAGATACAGCAGGATTTATACGCTGCAGCACTTTGGAGGTGGCAAAGACCACCATTCTACAAAAGGGTATTTTAAGCCCAAACAAAAGAGTTCCGGCATCCAGTGCGAGTAAGCAGATCTGCAATGCATATAGGGGAACATTTTGCCAAAAAGTAAAAATAATACATAAAATATTTAATTCGATTGTGTTATTTGAATTTATCTCAAACTGAAAAAAAATTGTAAATTAACCTGAGACCTAAATCATTACATTTTTTCATTATTATTTTTTTTTTTTACTTTGGTGAATCATTTCCATTAAGTGTTATTTTGACTCCCTTATATTCATTTATTTCCATTTAGTAGTTTACAAGCTATTTATAAATACTTGAATTATCAGTCATTTTAAGCAAATGTTGTTTTAAGTAGCCATCTCATTACAGTACAGATACATTTTTTAAAATTAGATTTAAATTATTAGCAGAACTGGCAGCGCTTGCCGTGCACACTATATAAAATACATTACCTTATCCCATGGATGAATGTGTTTGCACTTACAGCATGCATTACCTATGATTAAGTGCAAGATGATCATCTACTGTAATCTCACCGGACTGAATCAAAGATCCACATGACAGCTCTCCTACACAGTTTTTTTTATGTTGCATCTCATTCGACTGATTATAATTGTGCTACCAAAAATTTGACGAATGAATATGACCAATTTGAAGTGCAACCTACAGTACAGTATTACCCATTGGCATAATACAGAGACAGATTTAATAAGCCACCCAAGCAAAGGGGAGCAAGCAAGAGCTGGATTCGATAATAAGTTAGAATGTTTATGTATGTTGTGTAAAATTAGATGAATTTGCATATGCATTATTTGTTATAATTTGTATTATTATTATTATTATTATTATTATTACTATTATTTATTTATTTAATTTTTTTTTAACAAAAAAAATATAAATATATTATTTGAGGAGTAACTCATCTTTAAGCAGGGGTGGGCAATAATTGACCATACAACTGATGTAGAACTATACATCTCAACATGCCCTGCCTCATAACACTGTGGGCCCAATTCATTCTGGTTCATTCGCATTTATGCGAATTTAGTCCGGGGACCGATGTTACAGCTATGCGCATGCGTATCTGCGAATATACATATGAGCTGGGCCGCTGTGTGAATGCCTTAGGTGAATAGCATACTCACATAGGCGTTAGAATGGCTAAGGAAAGGAAGGGGGCGGACATCAAACCAAAGCAGCGGAACACCCAGTATTTTATGGACATCCCCATGTCAATGCTGGGCATTTCTCTGGGGACATAGGTGGGCCAATGCCTGCTCGGGGGTGGGCGGCTGATGTCACAGGATGTCAGCTGCCCGCCCCCTCTTTGTCCAGGTGTTCGTAAATAAAAGTCAGCCTAGACTGACTTGTATAAGTGAACGGGGGAACAATCATTGGATGGTCGCCGACCATCGAATGATTTCTCCCCTGTACACTCGCATGTGAATGGATGTGTGAGCATACACATCCATTCGCATGCAAATTTGGCCACTCCCTCAGGGAAAAGGCGTGAGTTCGCTCACCCGGCAGGCGACTTCTAACCGCTCAGTAAGCAACAAATGTATACTGATTACCGAGCCACCGTGAATCACACCCTGTATGCCACCATGAATCACCCCCTGTATGCCACCGTGAATCACCCCCGTGTGTGCAGTTCATCTACAGCTAGAGGGCTACTTATTGCGCATCTCTATAAAGGGTTTGGTGAGGTCTCGAAGCAAATTTAAATATTGTATATCCTCTTGATACAGTATCTAAAGTCACTTCAAAGGCATTGTGGAAGTAGCTAGTTTTTACAAATATATCCATATAGGCTTAATTCTGTCTTTCTCAGAGTTTTTTTTCCTATATCTGTTTGTTTTCTCAGTTTTTTTTATAATCTTAAATTAGTTTCATAATGCTTGATATTAAAAAGATTTAACAACAATACGCCAGCTTAACTTTCTCTGCTGTTAAGGATTTGAGAAGACAAACCAATGGTTTCAATCACCAGCCAAGTGGGAAATCAGTCTAGCAGCTTACAATATTTTTCAGAAATCAATTTTGAATCAGGAAGCATTCATTTATTTATTTTTTCTGTAGAAAGCCATAGCGCACTTTGGTGATCTGACAAACTATAAGAAAGTTTCATGTTAATTCCACAGACATTGAGCTTATTTATTTTTCAGCACAAAACTTCATGCTTGTCAGTGATAGATTTCTACATGGAATTACTCAGGGCCTGATTCTCAGTCACGCGCGTCTCTGTGTTTGGCCGTATCCAGCAAAGGTTAACAGGACATGTTGAAGTAAACATACTTATCTTTTTGCTTCTCTAGGAATTTCCAAGGTTTTCTTTCTGTGTGTATTGGGTGTCTTGTGGAAGCGTCATGGGCATGCCGTAGTGGTGGAAGTGGAGCCAGGACCCCTTTGCAGGCTCTGTGTTGGCCCCCTCCTATCTGGCATTGCAGTAGAAGCTGGCTTTGTGTCTGCTGTGCATTGCTCAGGTCTCCGGGAAAATGGAGTCTGGGCTATGTCCCGGGAGGCTTCTCTACTGTGTTTGCACAAGTCTCAGGAAAAATGTCTGCCATGACATTTTTCTGGAGATTCCTTTCTGCAGCACAGGCCAGTGTGGAATTCTGGAGATATAGGTATAATTAAAAGGGTGCAGGATGTGCAATACACATAGTGCACTAATAGTAGATATGCCAATGTGGGCATGTAGCATCCTATTTTAATTTGTTCCTATGCACAAGAATAATGATGGCTGTACTGGCAGAAGGAGAACAGTGGGGTGGTGGGAAGTGATATAATTGTATATCATAGGATCTATTGCTGGGCTGTGAATCTTTGGAGCTCATCAATCAGGTAGCTGTCACCCCACCAGAGGCAAAACCCGCTCCTATCCATGGCAGATTGTAGCCATGTGAAAAGGAAGATATTAATTTGCATTCATTCTCCATAGAATGAATCCCCCACCATGTGCAGCCACTGAGTAAGCCTAGACTTATTTGGTGCTGTGAAGGCCACGGGGAGATCTGAACCCTCCCAACAGTTGGGAGCCTTCTGCTTTTTCCAGGGCATTCCATGAAAATGCCAGTGTGCTACCCACAAAAACTGACCATGTTTGACAATCGGTAGGCTGCATATTCACAGCCTTGTGTTCAGATCTGAATAGCCCCTATGTATGGACATGTGCTCCCAATCTGTACACAGACTTTAGGGTGCAGGACAAGTTAGGGGAGTTATAGAGAAAAGTAAGTTATGTGCATGCTCCATTTAGGCCCCGGCCGCATTCCTAAGACAACTCTTTTGCACATAGAGGAATCACTGGAAAATGGCCACATAAGCCATTTTCCCAGTGCTTTTTCAGACTCTGCAGCCAGCACCAGGCCTATGGAGCGGTGTGTATAATTAAATAGGTGCAAGATGTGCATTTTGTAGGCCCCCATAGACCAAGGGGCCCAAGTGCACTACACACCTTTCACCCATTATAAATGCGCCATTGGGACAAGCAATGGAATATAACCCACTCTGGGCATCTTTAGTTCCTTTTGTTACTATAGAGAGCTTCCAGACCCTTTACGATGTGCCACTATTGCCTCTTCTACAGAAGCACATTCCCTAATGCAGCTCTCTGTTCTCCAGCATCTATCTTGTAGAACAGTAGTCCCCAAACTGAGCGGTAATGCCCCCTTGGAGGATGCAATGACCTACAAAGGTTTGCAGGTGCAGCATGGCTGCCGGTAGTCCCTCCGCCCCCTGCTACAGCTCCCTTCCCTGTCGAGTTCCCGTCGCCACCAATATCAGTGTCGGTGGGGAGTCCACTAGTGTGTAGGGGGCTTTTCATTGGTAAAATGATGCAGATAAAAACAAACTATTTTTGCTATATACATAGGTAGGCCCTTTGCAAGCTTTTCTATAAGGCACAGTAATTTGTTATTGAAGTTGCAACTTTGCTAGAAGCTCTGCTGTATTTATTTATAGACAGCCATCATTGCCACAAATGTATACTTTATGTTGAAAAATGTACTTTTCTTGAACAGTCAGAGGCACAATTTTTTATAAGACTATAATGCTTGTTTGGTATATAATTTAGTTGTCAGGCAATGACTGCACAGAACAAATGTCAGGCCCAGGTCAAGCTTTATTTCACAGGTATTTGGAGCAATTTATCGCAGCTCGATTACTATGTCATTTTGTTCTACATAATTTCTATTTCTTTTTTTTTTTCTTTTTTTGTGTGGCTAAGCTAAGATTTACTTTTATTTCAAATACCATAGTAACCAGATTCTGCAAAGTAGTCAGCAGATGAGAGAAGAAATAAGAAACAGGTTGAACCCTGTTGTATGAAATAGTGTACTCATCTACAGCGAAATGTCGTCCACGAACCAGTGGAGTTTGGCCTTGTACCCGCCGGGTGCTACCTTATCACTTCATGCAGTACAACTAATTGCCAATTGTCTTTGCTAAAATCTTAAACTCAAAATGAGAAAAAAACACGAATTTGCAAATGATCTGCACACTTGCAATATGTGGAATGGCTAATCATAAGAGGAACTTAACATATGTATTCAGGGCTGCCATTAGGGGGGTGCTGTGGGTACAGCTGTCCCGGATCCGCCCTCTCTTAAAGAGAGGGAAGGGTCCGGGCAACTCATTTTGCCCACCGCACCTCCCACCACTGCCTCCGCTGTGCTGCCTGCACTCTCAGTGCGCTGAACTAAGCCCTGCAGAGTCCCGGAGGCTTCTTCACTTCCAAATGCCGGCAACCAATCAGAGCTCATGTACCGCCAGAAGCCGCTCGGATTGGCTAACAATACGTGAGCTCTGATTGGCTTTCCAGCCATGCCGCATTTTTATTGGCTGCCAGCGTCCAGAGGCAAAGAATAGGTGGAGGGGTAGGGGGTCACATTAGTAACCCAACATTCAATATGAAGAGCTGTGAATATTTGTTTAGATACAGTAGCTTTGAAACCCATTAACATCTTTAATCAATGCATATAGTGACAACGATATAATGTTTTCGAGTTTATGAGAGTGACGGCAGTATAAAAATATTGCTTCTGCATAATACAGTGTTCAGTTCAGTGTTTATCCTATCTATGGTTAGTGGCTGACCTAGACAAATTTGTTTTTACACCAGGGCCAATGAGGAGTTGAAGGCAAGATGGCCGTTATTGTGCCTGCCTGCTGTGCACAGAACTAACCCCTATGCAGAATTGAAACCCCCAACTCCATACTAATAGCTGTCAACATCATCAGTACGCACTTGCAACTGACCCATCCTTGGGGTAGAAGACCTATCTGAAACAGGCACATTTACCCTTATGGACTATGCTGCCCAGCATTCGATTATGTCCACATGCCCTTGGTGAACATTGCCTATATCTTGTATTTAAACATTGATATGCCTTGATATGGACACATTTAATATGGGTATCTACGAATTTAATCCTCCAATATACTTTATATCATAAAAATGTGTCTCATAACATTGTTCTGTCATTGTTCTGTCATCGTCCCATATCCATCTATGGCTAGTTACAGATCTGCCATGGTACTTTTGACATCACTTGGGATGTGGATCATATGGGTGGGCTATACACTATATAAGTACTCTAATCATTACCCACATCCTCCAATATTCAGGACTGTCATAGTATCATTGTGTAGTGCAGTGGCGTAACTACTGTAAGGCAGCCCCAGCAGCCGCTTGGGGGAGCAAGCAGCAGCAGGGTCTGTGTGGGCGCCGGCACCCGCTTGACGCACTGACATGCTGCTGCCTGCCGATGCCCACTGGCCGAACACTGGAGGAGAGTCAGTCGCAGCACGGGTGTGGCCATGGCAGAGATGGCAAATTCCCCCACTGACTCAATTGACTGTACACAGAGCCAGCTATTGGCTACTGTGTACAGGTTGGGCCGGGCAGATGGGCCTGCTAGGGTGGCCTGGGATGCGTTGGAGCCAAGGGAAGCAGCAGTGTCTGCTGGTCTCTTTTCCTCTCTCCTGCTTCAGCTTCTCCGTTATGCTTGGGTGGGGGGGGGACGGGGGCGCCACAAACATTTTGGAAGGGGGGAGCAAAATTTATAGTTACGCCACTGGTGTAGTGGGTATTATGGCCATCATTATGTGATTCACTGAAGTCCACCTGACATTATCAAAACCCTTGGGCTGTTCACCCCTTGGAATGCTAGCAGGATCATTGAAACTGGGCTGCAATGTCGGGAATAGAAGACATTTAGCCAATAATTGTGAGTCTCATGAACATTCTGTCGGAGTAGGAATGTGTTACACGCTTTCGTGTTGATTAAGTTGTTTAATCCCATGTTCTATGAGCCTATATTTTTGGTTCACAAATTAGTGACTAATGCTGCACAGAAATTCATTTTCCCCCCTTCACTTTCATGACAGATACAAGTTATCT
This sequence comes from Crinia signifera, assembly GCF_055691185.1. Taxonomy (NCBI): domain Eukaryota; kingdom Metazoa; phylum Chordata; class Amphibia; order Anura; family Myobatrachidae; genus Crinia; species Crinia signifera. The sequence continues at coordinate 63,925,504 of NC_139217.1, read as the reverse complement.
AACCTTCTTAATGCTTGTATTATTATCTTTCCCATCTCTGTAAAGGTTATGTCTGCAGAAGTGTACACTACAAATTACTGTTTGATTAAATTAAGAGAAATACATAGTGCCTGCTAGTTAGACTACGGCACCCCGGCCACGGGATTTTAAGGACAAGATGACTCAGTAAAATGTAAGGACCTCGCTTTCTATCCAGTTCACATTTCTATCAGTGTGGCTCTATAGAACCCCCTTTGCCTTACAATATATGCCAACTACTCTGTCCCTGATGGCCAATCAATGCTTTTTTTGTCTGCACGCGCTCATTCTTGTTGCAAGAACAGTGCTGTTTTTCTTGCCTGTATTGGCTTGGAAAGAACTGGTTCGTTTTATTGTGTCACTTAGAAGGTTTTGTACATCTTCTATCTGCACCGAGCAGCTATTCCACACAAAAAAATACTTTTATTCGGAGTGACAGCAACAACAAAAAAATGGAGCTACGTGTTTTAACTAAAACAGACTCAGACACCTCATACTGTATACCCTGCGTTGGTTTTATAAAGGTGACAAATGAGATTCTGATCTGTAGATGCACCGCTGCCATGTGAATGTGACCGTGTCACAGCTATGCACCTCATGTGTAAGTAAGCGATTCAGGAGTGAACGAGGGATTCCTGAGGACAGTGTCTCAACTGTCCTAGCAAACAATGAAGCGAAGTGCGGATTACAGCCACGATGGCATGATGAATTTAGCATTTCTCAGCTGTGAGAGAGATGTGGCAATGCTGCTTAAAGTCTTCTTCTCTCCTCCGGCCAAAATACAGATTTTGTGCATAACCGTGAGGCCTTTTCAGCTTAAAGAGTGTTTCCAGGTTATATATAGATTTAAAATAGAGTTTGTGCAATAATCCTTTTGACACTGGCTCCAAATGGTATATTGGTGATCCATGGTTACAAGATGCAAAGGGACATTTCTAAATATACTGCACACTGTGTACATAAATGGATGTTCTGTGCTAATGGATCTCAATGTGGATATTCTTAAGCTAATTAGTTTATGTGTAGGAAATATACTGCTATGAGTTGTGTATTAATCACTGCTCCTTCTGTAGCTGTTTGTGGCATTATTTATGTGTTTTGTCTTCGTGACTTACCATATACTCATCTGCTGTACTCCCAGGCACTTCTAGGTTTTATCCCCTTATATGTTCTTATTTTTCCTTTTTGAATGACTGAACAAATTAATTTTGATTATTTAATGGGCTTAATGATTAATAGATACTGAAATTTTGCATGCACTGGCATGATATGAGATGTATCAAGCTTCAAAAAGTGATAAAATGGAGAGTGATAAACAGCCAGCCAATCAGCTCCTACCTGCCATTTTTCAAACACAGCTGGCGACATAATAGTTAGGACTCCGGAGCTGATTGGCTGGCTGTGATCACTCTACATTTTATCACTTTTTGAAGCTTGATACATCTGGCCCTCAGTCAGCATGAGATAAAGTGGGATTTACAGTATCACCCCAAACCATGGCAGTATTGTGCTTAGAAGTGGATTATGCAAAATCCTTGATAACCAGTCCGGGGAGAACCATTTTGCCGCTATAATACATGGGCCAGGAAACTTGTGTTATCGCCCATAAGGGACATCTTTCTGGCCAAAAAAAGTAGGTCTGCTGTATCATTGGATAGCTCAAAACTGACTACAGGGCTAAAATTGTGATTTTTACCCAGGTTTTTGACCAATATTTTAAAAATCTGGTACTGGGTGTGGTGACACCTGCAGCATTGTCACCCCTACCACGGCTGCGCCAATTGGGGGCATTGGCCTATTTGATTTGAAAGTTGGTGGCCTTGCAGATAACCTTTTTTGATTACTCTGAGGGCAGGGCCAGTTTCCCTGTTGATGCTGGCTGACCACGGAGACATGGCTGTCTTCAGCGGCGGCACGTTGTTGTCACCCCTTTTAAAGATGACACCTGGGTGTGGCCCATTTATGTGAACCAGTATATTGGTGCCTAGACTTCTTCACATAAATGAGAGTGTCATTTTTTTTAAGTTAGTATTTCATCTATGGTGTGGTATAAGTCAGGTTAAAGTTTATTGGGGAGGTGCATGAGTTTACAGATTGAGACACTGGGCGAGATTCTCTAATAACCCCAGCTGCACATCGCCAGCATCCGCATTGTTAATAATCGCATATGCAGTAACGTATGCGATTAATAATGCAAAGGCGATGGCCGGTGATGTACAGTGGGTCCCACTCCCTCCGGGAACCCTCACCCGGCTATGAGGGCTCCGCTTCCTCCTCCCTGAACCCAGAAGTGGTGCAGGGAGGACGAGATCACTGGTCCGGGCAGCACAGCAGAAGGCTGCCGGACACAGGTGAAGGGGTGCGTCGCGGATCGTCGGGAACGCGCGAGAACGCGCGGGACGGTGGGGGACGCGAAGGGAAGCCCATAGGCTTTCATGGGGTTACGCCATCTAGAACTGGTGTAACCCCCCCACATCAAAGCCCCGACGATGGGGCTTTGCTGCATATGAAAATGCGGAAAAACCCCCAAAAAAGTGTAATGTTGGCGAGATATATAAACCCTAAACAGATCAAGGGGAGCAGTTGCCCATTGCAGCTTCTAACAGTCATTTCTGAAGTACACTTTATAGTATGATAGAAACTGATTGGCTGCTATGGAAAACCCCTTCACCTTCTCCTCCTGAGTGGTTTGATACCATCTCCCCCAAATGTAACAATCATATGCATTGAGCCTAGTGACGGTGTTTTCTGAGCTACAGCAATCAGATGATTAGGGTGCTTTCGGAGCCTGGCTATTCAGCAGTACACCGTGGATTTACTGTACTGTCATCATATTAACAAAACACTATTTACGACATATAGGCCAGATTGATCAAAGCTTGGTGAGAGATACTGTAGAAAGAGATAAAGTACCAACAAATCAGCTCCCAACTGTCATTTTTTCCCAAACACGGCCTATAGCATGACATTGTTGAGCTGATTGGTAAGCTGGTGCTTCCAAGCTTTGATTTTGCAGTGTAAATGATTGCCGCTTTAATAAAAAAAACTTGCGATTTCTAACCAAATCTCTCACTTTCTGAATCTCTCATTAATTCCTATTAAATCTCACCCGCTATATCTCCTCCTTACTGCATTATGATTTACACCATGATGTAATGTTAAAGGCTGTGCTTTTATAATCCATACTGTACCTTTGGTCAAAATCAAGTTCAAGTATTTGACATAATATCCAATATTACTAGCACTAAAATAATTACATAAAAAATATGAGATTTGAGTTTTTATCCCAAGCTATGCGTAAAAACTTGCTTCTCCAGCAGATCCAGCACATTCCTAGCTAGTGTTAACCTTCAGCTCATTGTCAGTCATGCTACAGCAATGATAGAATTTCATGCATGTCATAACAGCCAGGCTCACAGGTGCATCTCCCTCAAAACCTATTTGAATCCGATTCACTCCAGCTTGACTCAAAAACCACAACGTCAGCACTTTTTCTACATTGTTAATCAGCCGTATTTACATCCTTACGGGAACAGAGTTTGCTGTGCTTAAAATAAATAATTGAATATATCCCTCCAAAAATATAATTTCCAATCTTCACACAACGTCCTCATAGGAAATGATTTAGCTGACCATCTCAACTAAAACGATGAAAAGTGTAACGGCATGTGGAATGGGATCATTAGACAGACAAGCATTAGGTCGACACCACAAGGTCGACATGCGTCAAGGTCGACATTCGTCAAGGTCGACATTCATCAAGGTCGACATGACTGAAGGATGACATGGGGATATGTCAACAGGGTCATTAAGTTGGCATAGGGAAGGTCAACAGTCAAAAGGTTGACATGGGGTTTTTCACAGTTTTTTTTGTCCCAAATGTCGACACTGTCGACGTGGATACTAAAAAAGTGCACTATTTTATTCTTTCTCCGCGCCCTAGTGGATGGTAGGACATGAAATACCGGCTGTCGGCACATGTTGGCTCAGAAGAAACGTGATCCATGTTGACCTTTTGACTTTCAAGCTTCCCCAGGTCGACCTAATGACCCTGTCGACCTAACCCCATGTCGACCTTCATTCATGTTGACCTTCATACATGTCGACTTAGCGGTGTCGACCTAACTCTTGACCACCTAATGCTTGTCTATCCAGTGACCGTATCCCCAGCATGTTTTGAACCCACAAAGGCCTATCGCAGGGATGGGGAACCTTCGGCCCTCCAGCTGCTGTTGAACTACACATCCCAGCATGCTCTGCAACAGTTTTAGCATGGCCAAATAGTAAAACTGTTGCAGGGCATGCTGGGATGCGTAGTTCAACAACAGTTCATGTACAGCTAATTGGCTTTCCTTTTAGTGAGAATCATGTTTAAATTGAACTTCTTAACACAGCATAAATGGCGCATGAATCCCCAGACCTGTGCTGCTTTTCATTCAGTGTTCTGCGATTCATTTTTTTCCTGACAGTTACTCAGAAAGACGTCTCCTGATATGTAATTCTTTCCTCTAATTCGCATGCTTCTGCCCCGGAATCCTGCATTATTCAAAAGATAGTTAAAATGTATGTCACAGCAAAGAGGTTTCTCAACTTTTTTTTTTTCTTTATCTGTTTGAAGGTATTTTAGGTACTTGTGAGTTATCTGGGCGTCCGATTTTGGATCCGATATCGTATGCGATATCGTATGCGATATCGCATGCAAATCGCATGCAAATCGTAAATACAAAATCGGGAGCCTCACAAGTACCGATTTGCTATTCATTTCATTACCCCACTATCCCCAAAGTGTGTCTATCAACGTGAACCCGAAGCGTGGCGAGCGCAGCGAGCCCGCGAGGGGCGGCGGTACGCGTCCTCCGACCTTTTCATGCCCTACTATCCACTAGGGCGTGGAGTGAGAATAGAATAGTGTGGCGAGCGCAGCGAGCCACCGAGCCCGAAGCGTGGCGAGCGCAGCGAGCCCCGCGAGGGGACGCGGACACCTTCACAGGTATCCGCGTGCCCTTGCGGGCTTCACAGGTGTCCGCGTCCCCTCGCGGGGCTCGCTGCGCTCGCCACGCTTCGGGCTCGGTGGCTCGCTGCGCTCGCCACACTATTCTATTCTCACTCCACGCCCTAGTGGATAGTAGGGCATGAAAAGGTCGGAGGACGCGTACCGCCGCCCCTCGCGGGCTCGCTGCGCTCGCCACGCTTCGGGTTCACGTTGATAGACACACTTTGGGGATAGTGGGGTAATGAAATGAATAGCAAATCTGATGCAAATCGCATGCTAAATCGCATGTAAATCGCATGTAAATCGCAAATCGGATCCGATATCGTATGCGATATCGTATGCGATATCGCATGCAAATCGCATGCAAATCGTAAGTACAAAATCGGACGCCCGGATAACTCACAAGTACCGTATTTTACTGCACATTAACTGTGTTTCACTGATCCCATTGCACTCGGTTCAGGGTTACATGCATTTCGTTTCAGACATTAATGGGAAACGCGGAAGAAGGTCACATTAGCTTCAATGCCATTGTAATTCCATTCAACCAAACATAAACGGTTGGAGAATTAGGCACAATAATAGTTCTAGGAATGTAAAATGGAAGTTGGGGACGTTATGGATCTTGTGTCTTGTTGCTAAGTTATGCTACACAATGGCATTCTGGAATGTCAGTGACAAGTAGAGGGACACAATATTCTAAATGCTTAGATACTGGACCTCGAGCGTTTAAAAACCTTCATACATTCCATCGCTGAGGGGGATGCTGACTTGGTAGGGACACTTCTTCTTTACCGGTGATTTATTGAAAAACGAAGAATAGGAAGATTTATAGATGGAAATGAAAGCGGCCATTTGTAGCAACCAGCCTTATAAATCATATGGTGAATTCCCATATTTTGGATACACAACACTAGAATTCCCTCCTATGCAAAAGTGGAGCCTTTGTATGTATAAAGAGAAGATAGACATGTGGAGCCAAATGCAATAGGGTGTGAGAATCAGACAGTGAGATATTTGGGGAAATTTTACCTTTTTTTTTTTAAACCGTAATCATTTTCACTGAAAAAAATTGATTCATTTTGCCATGTAAATGATTGCTGTTTTCAAAAAAATTATATATATTTCCCAAAATCTCTTGCTTTCTAACTCTTTAAACAACCATCCAATCAGCTCCCATTTGTCATTTTTCAAACCTAGCCTATGAAATGACAGTAAGGCCAGTATTCAATGCCTCTGATTCTCCATATTTTCTGGGGAATCAGGCAATTCCCCGGGTTTACAGGGAATTTTCTCACTGGAAAAACAATTCGCCCTATTCAATGGACACAATTCTCTGCAAATGAAGAGCGAATGTCTGGCGATTCTCTGTTTGTGATTCTCCGTGATTCGCCAGTGGTTTTCAATGGGGTTTTTAGTGGAATTCGCCGAGAGTGTATTCAATGCTGAAGTGGAGAACTGCTTTCTCCAGTGATTTTCCCCGGATTCTCCATTTTACATTCGTCATCTTTTTCTGGAGAACTGGAATGTGATCTTTGAAAATAAAGCGTTTTTTATTTTTATTTTGGTGTAAAAAAATCAGATTTTTTTTCTATGAAGGGACATGCTATTTTTATTCATGTGCTTGCAGCACATTAATATATTTTAATTTATTTTTTATTTTTTTTAAACTATATATATAATTTTTTTTTACACATTCACCAGCAGGGGGCCGAGCCGGGAGCCGCTCATTAATATTCATATATTCACTGCACACTCGTCCCGATCATTACACATGCACGATCGGGACCAGTGTGTAGCGGCTCCCTAACACAGCCCCCTGCCAGCTCTGGGGGCTCTCCCTATGTCCCCCACAGCCCTCCTTCAGCCCCGCAGTGTCCGGCGCAGGCAGGGAGGCTTTCATCTCCCTGCCTGCAGCTGTCCCCCAGCTCCCCGGCGGCATTCGCCGGGGGGGTTAAAATTTGCCGCCAGGGGCAGAGAGCCCCTGAGGCGTTGAATAGGGAGAACGGGCGGCTGCCCGGCGAATCTCCCTACAGGGAGAATTGGGGAGAAAGTGCAGCGAATCCTACACAGGATTCGCTGCAGCTCCCCAGAGCAAACATTGAATACCTGCCTCAGTAGCTGATTCGTTGGTTGTTTATCATTCTCCATTTTATCACTTTTGGAAGTTTGATTCATCTGGCCCATTGTCTGATACCATGCACATAAGAAGGCCACCAATCATAACGCTAGTGACTTGTGAGGTCATTGAGGAACTAAGGTATAAGTGAAGTGATAGGTTGCGCTTCTTTTGTGTTCTGGTGAGAGAAAGCAGATTAGAGTGGGAGAACAGATTACAATGTGACAAAACAGATTATAGTGTGACAGAACAAATTACAGAGAGGAAAGATTATGTGACAGCACAGATTGTGGTGGGAGAGAACAGATTATAGTGAGAGAACAGATTAGAATGTGACAGCACAGATTGTAGTGAGAGAGAACAGATTATAGGGCGAGATTCTCCAAACTAAAAATGCAGCAAAAGTTCTATATGGCGTAACCCCATGGAAGCCTATGGGCTTCCTTTCGTGACCCCCGCTGTCCCGCGCGCCCCCCGCTGATCCGCGATGCCCTCCCTCACCTGTGTCCGGGCAGCCTCCTGCTGTGCTGCCCGGACAAGTGACCTCCTCCTACCTGCACAGCTTCCGGGTGCAGGGAGGAGGAAACAGAGCCCTCACACAGCCGGGTAAGGGTTCAGGGAGGGAGGGGGGACCCGCAGCACATCGCCAGCCATCGCTTTTGCGTTAATAATCGCATATGTTACTGCATATGCGATTATTAACACTGCGAGTGCCGGTGATGTGCTGCAGGAGTTATTAGAGAATCCCGCCCATAGTAAGAGAACAGATTACAATGTGACAAAACAGATTATAGTGTAACAGAACAAATTACAGAGAGGAAAGATTACAATGTGACAGTGACAGCACAGATTGTAGTGAGAGAGAACAGATTATAGGACCTTATTCTAGTTCACTCTTTCTGACAAAATCCTTCTTAGATGGACAAAACCATGTGCACTGCAGGTGGGGCAGATGTAACTTGTGCAGAGAGAATTAGATTTGGGTGCGGTTTTACTTCAAAGTGAGATCTATATTGCAGTGTAAAAATAAAGTCAGTATTTACCCTGCACAGAAACAAAATAACTCACACAAATGTAATTCTCTCTGCACATGTTACATCTGCCCCCCTGCAGTGCACATGCTTTTGTCCATCTAAGAAGGATTTTGGCAGAAAGAGTAAACTAGAATAAGGCCCATAGTGCGAGTGGCATTATGTGTGTGGTGTATAGTGTAAGGGGCATTACGTATATGGTGTATATTGTAAGGGGCATTATGTTTGTGGTGTATAGTGTAAGGGGCATTTCGGTGTGTGCCGTATAATAAAAGGGGCATTATGGAGGGGGGGGGGGGCACCCAAACTTTTTGGCTGGGGGGAGCAAAATGTATAGTTACGCCACTGATCTGCTCCACCTGCAGTGCAAATGGTTTTGCCCATTTTGAGAACAAATTTGTACTGCGTTCAGATCTGAATAAGGGTCAGTATGAGAGCGCAGTGCACAGTGAGAGAGCGCACAGAGCACAGTGAGAGTTAACAGATTACAGTGAGAAAAAACATATCACAAATTATTTAAGGAGATGAAGATGGTTTTTTTTGTTTGTTAAAGAGATTAGGTGCAAACATGATATGAGAAAAAAGAAAAGCAAAGAATAAAAGTGTAGTTTGAAAGTGTTTAACAATAACATTAATCACATAGAGTATTGGTGAAGCTTTGGTCAGCACATCAATGACAGGATAATTATCACCTGTCGTCCTCTGTGGTAATAAGTGTGTGACACCAGCAGTCTCCTCTCCGCTTCCTGTTACCGGTTAATGAATCAACGTATAATTCTGACATGTATCACTGACCTGCCAGCCAGTTGTCTTATAACATTCATGCTTGCTCTGCTTTATAGGGATAGGACTTTGCATGTAAGGTACACTGTATTATGAGAGGTTTAAAATGTTCTGCATACCATGGGAACATCCCATTTTTTGGGGACAATCCCGGGGGGTGGGGGTGTGTGTGAATAGATGCTGTGCGCAAGACAGTGGAAAACAATACCTGCACATTCTGCACCTGTAGTGGAAGTTTATAATTCCAGGCTTTCTAAATTACACGGATGTAGCTGGAGAAACAGAAGTCCAGGTGTTCCAGCTCACCCGGAGACAGCAGGAAGTCAGGTGCAGGAGAGGGGTTTAAAACTCCCATTTACCCCCAGTGCAGAGAGCTGATGCCTTTTAGAGGCCAGTGAGCAGGGTTCAGTTGGTAGTACCAGGGATTGTGGATGTTGGCCGTGCCAGGAGGACATATGTAGCTGCAAGCCAATGCAGCTGAATGACTTTTGAGCATGGGAAATGCTAGGACTTTTTATTTTTATGTTTAATTTTCTGTATGTACCTGTGTCACCAGGTCCAAGCCTGTGTATACTGTACTACAGTGTCTGATGTCAGTAAAGACACAGTGGTTGTAACCAGAAAACCTGCCTGCAAGTCCTTATTTTCAACACAAATGTTACAATATATTTGATTCAGAGTTAGGGTAAATCTTAATTCTGCCTTGTAGGGCAAAAGTAATGGTGTGCACACACGGGGGCGATATGGCTTCTGATGTTCCCGATATAGTGAACATCGGAAGCCATATCGCATATTAATTTTCGGCTTTTTAGGGCTAACGAGCCCGATGCGCCGCCCATGCGCGATCCCGAGTGAGTGCAAATCAGCTGCGTTATAGTGAGGGAAGGCAAGACTATATATATATATGCGAGTCCCGACCCCATCTGATCGTATGGGGACTCGCATATCACAGCATATCTGTTGTGTGTACACACCATAAGTGTACTAATATGCCTAAGCCGCAAGATATGCACTCAGTGTTGAACTGGGGTATGAAGATCCCACCTGGGGGACGCAGTGATAGTAGGAGCCCATGCTTGAGGGTTGTGACCAGTTACTATGGGGTGATACTACCCATTAGAGACCATGGATCTGACCCTCTAATAGAGTATACAATGTATAATTTGAGTGCACTCTCTGAAACCTGACATTAGAGGTAGGTGTTGGGCCCTCAGGCAGGGAGGACCACTGGGGATTCCCCTGGACCCCTGTAGGCCAGTCCAACCCTTCCCAAACATTACCCATATGAGCCAACACCTACCACCTGAATTCCATATGTTGTACATTCATGTAAAAGTAAGCGCACTTGTGTAAAAAGTAAGAGTGCAACATCACAAAAACAATCGGTTGTTGTAGATTCACAACACTGTGACCTATACTGTAACAGCTGAAGGTTACAATGAAGTCCTTCAAACCAAGAAATCTATGCAGTACAGTGTTCCTCAATAAGCAAGGTTATTTTGGAAACATCATTCACATACTGCTGGGTGATATGAGCAACTGTAATATAGTACGGAAATATACTGTACCGTAATTCTACTTTATAAATATAAATAAAAAAAAAGAATACCTGACAGCAGATAATGAGAGGATTTCTCTGGCGATGGCATGTATACTTCACAATCTGTAAGAAATAAAGCCAGCGTAATTGTTACAGCAGATTTTTCCCTACAGACAACGGCTCAGCTGAAATTCTCTGTACAGTTTAAATTAACTGAATTTGTCATGGATTAGTGAATGTGCAAATCAGCAGTCTAGAATATCATGTAGCTGCTTGGGAGCACATAAACTGCAGATAGAGATCCAGAAGTTGTGTCAGGGTTATTTAGAATGGGGACGATCTCTAAATATTGTTGTTTTCAGTGAAATGGATGGAACACACTCTAGTGGAACAGATTGGGAATAACAAACTCAACTGGATTTGTTTGAGGGCAGCAATTTCTGATCCAGGGATAATTGTATTTTAAAAAGACTTCTGATCTTTGTAATACTATACATTAGAAAACTTTTTAAAGAACAGAAATAAATGAATATTAAACAGAATCCTTTATTTATTGTATTAACACAGGAGTAGTCTAGTGTTCTATCTATCTATCTATCTATCTATCTATCTATCTATCAATCTATCTATCTCTTTCATGTTTTTATGTTCTGCCTGGGTTCATTGCAGGGAAACTGCCACAGTCCATATGGCACTAGAGTGTGCCGAGGGTGCCAAGTGCAGCCATGTGGGCAGACGCGGTACACTGTGACGGTGTCCATGTTGACTATGTAGACATTCGGAACAAAAAAGTGAAAAACGAATTTCGTCCTTTTGACTGTAGACATTCCCATTGTCGACCTAATGCTTGTTTCGACCTTTCAACCCTGTCGACTTTAACCTATTTGGGTCCTGTCAACCTTCAGTGGTCGACCCAATGCATGTGGACCTAAATGGACCTCATGCCGCACACTCTTCTCCAAGAACACACCTCGCAGTGGGGTAGATGTATGGAGCGGTGATAAGGGAGGAGAAGTTATAAAGTGCCTGGTACATTATCACCGGCCAATCAGCTCCTGACTGCTAAGTTACAGGCTGGGTATAAAAAGGGACAGTTAGGAGCTGATTGGTACCAGGACTTTATCACTTCTCCTCCCTTATCACTGCTTCATACATCTACCCCTGTGTGATGTGCAGTATGCCCCTCCCCATATCTTCTGCTGGTGAGTATATCTCTCTAGTGATATGTTGAGAAAGATGGTTCCTTTACAGGAGACAGTGACAGTGCCAGAGTCTGATAGTGATGCCATTCTGAAGTATGGCATCACTGTCAGAATACATAGGTGTGAACCACTGCATGGCACACTGTGGGGGTATGATCTGTAGGTGCAGACCAGTGGGTCGGTGTGCACTGCATACCCTGAACCCTTGTAGCTATACCACTGTTTGTATACGACTGCACCCCAAAACACAGCACAGTTCAAAATTCAAATAGGGGAGAAACTCCAACTGCCAGTGAGTCAGTTTGAAATGACAGTTGTTGGCAGTTGGTGTGGCTACCATATTTGAATTTTGAACTGGGCATCAGCCCCTCCTCTGGAGCCTCTCCTGACTTACACCTACTTTTAAAGCCATTTTGTTTTGTTTCTGAAATGTGCAAGTTCCACAAGGCATCAATAAAATTTCTAATACTTCTGGCACATTTGCCCATATAATGTACAAGGGGAAAATAACTGAACTAAAATAGATAAAATATGAACAAATAATGCATCAGTGGTGAATTCACAAAGAGCACGTCACAAGTTATTTACTGAGAACCAATGTCATTATTATCCTTTATTTCCATGGCACCACAAGAGCTCCTCAGCATCTTCCAAAAGACATAAACAGAAACAGTATGATCAAAATATGAACATAAAGTGACTTACAGTCAGTGGCGTAACTATTACATTTGCGCCCCCCTGCTGAAAATGTTGGCAGCGGCCCTCCCCCTAAGCAGAGTTAACCCCTCCCCAACCCCTCCGCATCATGCCGCATCCGCCGCTGGTCTTTTCTGCAGCAACAGATGCGACAGGTCCCAGGAGGCTGCAGTGGCGTAACAATAGCCCCGCAGACCCCCAGTGCCCACACTTTCATAGCGCCTCTCAGCCACCGCAGGGTCTGCTGGGCTATTGTTATGCCACTGCTTACAGTACAGAACATTGCAGGTTATGGACAAGGGTTATATACATTTCTGCGTCTGCAGTCATAGGGGTAAATTTACTAAGATAGGATCTCTATTGAAGATGGGATGTTGTTCATAATAACCAATCAGATTCTATCTATTATCTTCTAGATGGTGCTAATTAAATAAGAAGTAGAATCTGATTCATTGCTAAGGGCAATATCTCATCTTCAATAGAACTCCCATCCTTAGTCCCTACAATTTGTGAGTTTCATCATACAGTATGAAAACATAGCCAGTATTTACCCTGCATGCACCACTGCTTCACTATTACTGAGCTGCAGGCCAATCAGAGACTAGCGGCAGGGCTTTGTGAGTGTTGGGAGCTGGAACTAAGATTAGTGCCCTGGCACCTTGAAGAAGAATGGAACCAAAACCATCAGGTGGTTTTGTTCCCTGGCGTCGGGTATGGACCAATGATGATTTCAATAATTGATGGCCTATGGCCACTTTGCTTTACTCCCAGCTAAGAATCAAGCTTGTACTCATACAGTAGCTTTGCTATATATTTAAACAGAAACAAGTGTAATAACACCCACTGGCGAAACCTACAGATCACTTACACCAATAAGGGTAAAGTTCATAACAAAAATACTTTTTGGTGAAGGTCTTTTCTATACCACCCTGGGCAGAAACTTTTTCTGTTTGCGCTGTGGGAATCAGTCAAAAATAGTGGTACTTATGTATTATCTGGGCTCCCATGTTAAATGCACCCCATTTTTTCATACCCCTACTATCCAACTACGCATGGAGTTGATTTTATATGATGTGGCGAGCGCAGCGAGCCACCGTGCCCGAAGCGTGCGAGCGCAGCGAGCCCCGCGAGGGGACGCGGTCTCATAAGAAAAATGGGAGCCCAGATATTACATAAGTACCAAAATAGTTTTTCTTGTATATATTTAAACAAACCACAGGACTACAGAAGTGCTGTGGGTGGTGCTGTACATAAACTCTTTTATGCTCACTTTACGAACATTATCTTTGTGCTGTATATCTTTATTTGGTACAGTGGCTATAGCAAACACCTACATATTTGCTTACAGTGTGCAAGGCATTTTTTGGAGTGGGCTTCATAGCTATACCTGATGCTCTGTAATGTATTTTCCCTTAACAAATATCATGGCTTATTCTCGCCGGTGTGGTAGGCAATTTGCTGTGAGTCGCGTGACTAGAGAGTATGATTGATAAGGAACATTACCTGTCTGCTGTGCATCGTGCATTGCTTCATACGGGTGCAGTCTCATCATTTTTACAGTGATTATCCTTGAAATGATGTTGACTGAGGATTGCTGATTAATTATTTTTCAAAGATTTAGAGGGAAGACATTCTAATTGCACAATGTATTGTTTCAGCTTCGTATTTCTAGATTCATTCAACGGAGACATTTTTTTACAGGAAAAAGATGTAAACGAACAATTTGACATTGTGACAGATTAATACTTAATCATTAGAACAGCAGAACAATTAGACAGCTTAAATGTGTTCTACATCCTAATGTCTATACCACTTCAGGAATCCACATTAAAATATTCTTCTGTGAGAGGTCTGTCACTGTGTGACTGATGTAACTAAATCAGAGACTAACCAAGGATTTAACTGGATTACCACTAGGCTGGCAACAATTAAACTTAATTCCAGGAAATTAAAATCCGAGGAATTACTTTATGATTAGAAAGGTCAGTCGTCTCGGTACGAAGGTACATCCAGCATCTCGGTTTTTATATCTGACCATTTTTCTATTCTGCGTTCTGGAAAATCTGGACAAGTCGATGTTCTCTTAACCCTTTGAGTGCCAAGTGAATTTGTCAAAAAATAAATTGGTGTGAAAATTGCCAAGCAGACATTTTTATTCCTTATAATGACCTGTAACGTTTAATACGTATAGAATTACAGTTATAGGGTTATGGATTGTTGTGGAATTTTTGCTACATCTCCATCACTGTATCAGTAGTTGTTATGGGGATGATACAAAGCGTTGTGCAAGCCAGTTTATTTAGGGCATCTTGCGGGTTGTTAGAAGGTCAAATTGTGCACCTAGAGCAAGGCAGACGCAGGAATACCCTGATGAAGATAATAGGACTTGCAATAAATAAATAAGGCACATACTGTATGCTGATGATGAGATTCAGACAGCTCAGTGTATTCACATTGCTCTTGAGAAATACTGTACACACCCATATTTGTTACTTCTCCCTCTACATCATCCCCTTAATATCAATCTGTTGGGGGGAGAGGGATCTTTAAAATATACTTTAAGATTACAGGAAAATGGAATGAAATAACAGACTGCTGTTTCGAAAAAAAACAGCTTTGACGTCAACTGTTTCATTCATCGCACACTGGCGGTGTCGTGGCAAACAGGTCTGAATAATCTGGAACAAAGTGCAACATCAATTTATGTTAATCTGCATGATGCACAAAAGCAGTTGGCGTTACAGTTCTTCAGAATTAGATTTTTTTCTGGATTGGAATGTCTCTGCTGGCCTTCTGCCTTTTTAATTACAATATAATGACCATTCTGGCATCAGTGTAAAAGGGACTTAAATCACCAGTGTTAATGATTTACTGTGGTTTCTGTAAAAAGAGAGAGAAATTTAATTATTTCTCTTGAAGACAAAGGTCGCCTCATAAAGTAAAGCACTGCTAAATGAGGAGTGAACATATTGAAGAATATTTAATGAGATTATCAACACTATATAGATATATCTATATATATATATATATATATATATATATATATCTATATATATATTTTATTTTTATTACCATGTATTTATATACAGTAACGCACACATAGTCAACAGCGCTTTACCGAGAATATTTGAAAATTCACATCAGTCCTTGCCGGTGGAGCTTACAATCAATATTCCATATCACATGCACACGCACACACAGACATTCTAGGGTAAACATTATATATATTTATATATATATATATATATATATATATATATGAACAACTTAAGTGGAAGAGTGCCAGGAATCTCTTCAGCAGAACATAACCTAAGAGGTTATTGCTAGTCCATGGCTTATAAGGTTATAAATAACAGTCGAAGTACTGAATAACTTGCCCGGTATCTTCATTTGATCGTGGAATTTTCATACATAAAATGTCTATATCTATATATATATTCCCGAAGGGGGAAATAGCGGTAGAGCACTATTCAATGCTGTCTTTACCGACAGCATTGCAGAGGGATCAAGACAGAAAGAGCCCGACTTTAAAAACTGTTGGGCCCCTTCTGCCAATAACAGCCGTGGATTGTCGCGATCCTAGCCGTTTTCACAGACACCCCCCCCCCCCTTTTTGCTGATCGGCGGGCGGGACATTGAATCCCGCCTGCCAATTTGCTGTCGGACATGCCACAAACGGACCAGGATCCCGGCTGTTGGGAGGGATCGACAGCCGTGATCCGGGATTGCATCCTCCATAAATTGTTTATTGAAGCATCAGGACACCGACTGCAATGCTTCAACCAGCTATATTACCTTTCTGAGTGCTGTTTTAACACACACACACACGCACATACATATAGATAGTATTTTATTGTATTATTTTATCCTGCTTTTGCCATCTTTTTGTTTTTCTGTTTTGTTAACATTTTTTAATCAAAATAATTATTCATTTTAAGATAGTCTTTTACAGTATGTGATAATACTGCCAGGTTCATCCCTAATGCCATCACTTTCACTTATCCAGCCATTCACAGTCAGTGACCACAGCTCTATCTCTTACTTTCCAGGCTGTGACAGTAAACCAAAGCTACCACCCATGGGCTTATTAGAGCATGAGAGCCAGGCCACCTGTAGTGAACCTTTTCCAGGAAGACGCTTCTCTCAACGATGGGGAAATACCCTTCCAATGTGCCTCAGAGGTGGGAAATGCAGCATTTTAATCTGAATTAACTAACAAAAAATTATTATTATGGAGCTGTTTCCTGGAGGGAGAGCCAAAAACAGCAGTATCTGTACATCTGTTCACACTTGTGCCCTGGTGACCATGCTACTCTACACATATGGGGGGACCCAAGTTGAAAAAATTATAATCAAAAATATTTGACATGTTAATACTTAATGCTTGCTAATGCCTGCTAATATCACATACTTAAACTCATTACTTGGGATAACACAACACATACCTGTATGTCTATGTTTTAAATTAAAAGATACTGTACATGACCACTAGGCCTGATACACTTTCAGCGGTTCCAGACTTTCGTAGACAGCACATTACAGAATGGCACTGCCTGCCCCCCCCCCCAATTGAAAGTTTTGTAAATGCCATCAGACATGTATGGACTGCAGTACTAACTAGTATCCATGCAATCACACACTGTTTACAGTTCAATAAGATATGACAAATGAGTTGGCCTGATTCAGAGATGTCTGCTAACCCAATGGTTAACGCACATCTCTGATGGTTAGAGATGTATACTAACCCAATGGTTGGAGGACTATTCTTGCACAGGATGAATCCGCTCACTGAATCCCCCACAGAATGATTGATATGGGGGCAGTGTTTCCAGAAAGTTTGAGGCCAGTGTCTGCATGGCTACAAGTAGATTTCATGGAACCCTTGTGACTCGCTTACTGCCCGATTTTGCTCAAAATTGCTTGCAGCCTTATGGGACAATGGGTCAGATGTATTAAGCCTGGTGAAGTGGAGATAAAGGTGAAGGTGATAATGCAACAGCCAATCAGCTATGTTTAAACAATGACAGTTAAGAGTTGATTGGCCGGTGCATTATCAACATCCACTTCACCAGGCTTAATACATCTGTCCCAGCTAGCTGTGTTGACTTGAGAGTACGAGGAATTCGCACACAACTGAATCTCCCTCTTAGAATCCAAAACAAGGCTCCATTGAAAAACAAAACAAAAAACAAAACAGATAAAAACATGAGCTATTAAGTATTTGAAGGTGTAACATGTTTGTGTACCTGAGGTTATCCAGATCTTAAGCTAACAAAAATTCCTAGTGGAGAAATAAATATAAATCATTTAAAGAGATCAAAATCTAAAAAAAAAAAAAAATTTTAAATGAGTACAAATTCATTTGTGCTGCCATAGACTGATGAGCATCGGCTGATATTTTTTTTTTGTCCACAAGCAATTCATGGGAATTGCAACTGTATCACTGTGTGCATGTCCCAAGCAGAAGATTTATGCTTGATTTGTTTCAGCTAGACTGCTTCTGAGATGGCATCCAGTATCCCTATGATACATGATAATGCCACATTCAAAATGACAGCAGTCAAAGCCTTGGGGCAGTAGATGCTTCTTGAGATATGTTCAATTGCTGTTTAACTCGGTTTAGCCTAAGGTGCAGAGAAAGAAGTTGCTGATTCCTTCAAACATGTTTAAGAATTTTAATAGTGTCCTACTATGTCAAGATGCACTGCCATTTTACCGAGGATTATCTCAGCTAATTGTTACAGAATGTTTTGGACAAGACGTTTCTTTTTTTATTTAAATACATATTAATCCAATTATTAATCTTCCTGATTAATTAGACACATAATTTATACAAAAAAAAAGAATGGATGCCAATGAATGCTTCTTATCCTATTGGTTGTTATAAATATTGTGCAATTTGAATATATTGATGAGACAGACAGATCTTTTGTCTCTAGCAATAAGATCTCAGTAAAGGGAATACATTATACTGAGCAGTGAACAACATGTAAGCCAAAACAAATGTAATCTATGTGATGCAAGAAGGGCCGCCAACATTTCTAAAGAGCATGGGTATAGGCAGGGCTTAAAGTAGTCCTGGAGAGGTGATAGGACTCATTTCTCCTGCCACTAACTCCCCCCCTATTAGGTGGAACCCGGGTTAGTGCCAGGGTTAGTGCCAGGGTTTTGGGCGCCCTTCAAACTACAAAATTTGTGCCCTATCTCCCATATTATATAATTGGACAGTGGTTTCACAATAGTACCCCTGATTCAAATAATGCCACACTGTAGCACAATCATATTGACATAACACCACATAGTAGTGTCCCTTATTCACATTATGACACACATTAGTGCCCTTTAATTAAGTTGCTCTACACAGTAGTACTCCTTATACATATATGCCAAACAGTATTGTCCCTTACACATAGGCCCTTATTCAGATCTGATTGCAGTACAAATTTGTTTGGAAAATGGACAAAACCATGTGCACTGCAGGTGGGGCAGATGTAACATGTGCAGAGAGAATTAAATTTGGGTGGGGTGTGTTGAAACTGAAATCTAAATTGAAGTGTAAAAATAATGCAGCCAGTATTTACCCTGCACCGAAACAAAATAACTCACACAAATCTAACTCTCTCTGCACATGTTACATCTGCCCCACCTGCAGTGTACATGGTTTTACCCATTTCCCAAACAAATTTGTACTGCCATAATGCCCACAGTAGTATTGTTTATACACATAATCCCAACAGCAGTGGTACCATTTACACATATCTATCTCTCTCTCTCCAGCAACTAAACAGCCTAGCATCTGATGTGTGTGACCTCTAGCATGTATATACATTCACATTTCAAAATGTACAAACTAAACCTGAAATAAAGACTCGGGGACTTGCAGAAATTGTTAGCTGATTTATTTTAGCACTTTTTAGCTAGATTAATTTATTACTTATTAATTAATTAAGGGTGGCCCAGAAAGAACGGCTAATTAACTAAGCTCCACCCACACAATTTGCATATGTAATCAGGCCTACCCTAACAAGCGGTATCCGCTCGACCTACTGTAACATCATCATTTGAATAAGAACTAATTCTTTTAACCTGCTGTTCTTTCCCGCCTATCAGCCAATGCAATTAAACACCCACCCAAACATAATAACACAAGGGAGGGAGGGCTGGAAAACTTTCAGAAAAAAGGGAGGAAGACTCCTCCCTTTCCTGCACTGATATCCTAGCTAACACTGCCCTTCCATAAGTCCTTATTGGACCCCCGAGTCACATGCTTCCCTAGGTGATGTTTAACCCACTCCATGCCTATTGCAGACATTACGTTAATCTTCCTCTCTTCTTCACTTCAGTAAGGGGATGGCATGACATAATATATGGCAGGGGTGAAAACGGAGCCACTGGGACAGGACTTTCTGTTACCTACCATTAGAGGTGGTGGAACTTAGTACCACCCCATTCCCCCCACTTTAAACCCTGGGTATAGGTGTGTGGTCATTCCCTGTCATGTTATACAGTATACGCTTATGTCATGCTCTTCAATGGTTGAAACATTTTGGGAAGAGTGGGGGCGGCATGGTTATACCACCCCTTTTCTCCTGGGCTCCTGCCGAGGCTTGGTCTTGGGTAAATACTACCTGCCTCGCAGGAATATAAATTATAGTCAATGGCATATTTATAGTGGGTACAGTGTGTGCAGTGACTGTCTTCACACTGCTTTACGGGCGGGCATAGGGGATGCTTATCAGAGAAGGTTGCTGGACAGGTAATGTGATATGAAGTGATACTGTTCAGTACCCTTGTATGATTTACATGAATAGAGCTAATTATCCCCACATGTCAGAGCCATGTTCTATCATCATGCTACACAAAATTACTGCAGTCCATGAATGGTTGCAATCAGCAGAAAGAGAGGAGATACTCCGCTAGCAAATCGCTCCCTACCCAAATATACTCAATAATTATTATTTGCTTAAATTAAAAGTTTTATAAAATCACTTTGAATTCTACATTTTCATTCTTATGTAAACACGACTCTCACTTCGACTAATCTGAGACTTAGGGATGAAAAGGAAAGCACACAGACATCACCATGGTGTAGAAAGGTTAGACATTATTATTATACTTTTTTATTTGATATCAATATCAAATAAATTTGAATAGCTGTAATTATTGTTCTTGAAGATAAATGGAGTTCATGCGGGTTAGGTGTGCTCAGGGTAACTGCACAAACAGGAACACAGTATGCTAAAAGTTTCTTATAGAAATCGGAACATAAATCAGATAATTATGGTTCTTTTTAAAAAGGAAAATAGCTTTTGCAAAATAGCATTTATAGAAATGAAGATACTCTAGGTTAAAAGCAATGTAGTGTCGCTTACCTTCAAATGGCCTCTCTTCTCCTTATGTTCAAGGTTCCACCTGAATGATAAAGATTATCCACTTTTGAAAAGCATCTTCAGGTTTGGTGATTGTCTCTGTATATCCCACTGGCAGGGTCTGTGATCGAGACCTCTTTAGTCACAGCCTACGTTCTTTGGAACAGCTGCAAGTTGTACTGGCCATTTTTTGGCCATATCGGCAGACATTTCTAAGCTCTTGCTTTGTCCCAGCCCAGTCTTCTGGGTTATTCAAATCATCTTCAATTAAGATACTGTATGTGACTAATGTGCTACCTAAAAGGACAGGATGCACAGTCAGTTCAGTCCGTTCAGGGGGTATATTCTTACACACCTTTCATACATAACATAACATGATATAATTGACAGTGACATCATGACAGTGACGGGCAGTACGGATGGTGTAATGGTTAGCATTACTGCCTCACAGCCCTGAGGTCATGGGTTTGATTCTCACCATGGATCTAACTGTGCAGAATTTGTATATTCCCCCCGTACTTGCCTGGGTTTCCTCCGGGTACTCCGGTTTCCTCCCACAATCATAAAATATACTGGTAGGCTAATTGGCTCCCAACAAATTACCCTAGAATGTCTGTGTGTGCGTGTATATGTGGTAGGGAATATAGATTGTAAGCTCCACTAGGGCAGGGACTGGTAAGAGCGTTCTAATATTCTCTGTACAGCACTGCGGAATATGTGTGCGCTATATAAGAAACTGTTAATAAATAAATATACTGGTAGCATAGCATTGATGCTCCCTTTCTAGGGACAGCATAATAAGGGTTTGACCCCGGTTGAATTACATGTTTGGGAATCCTTTGGGACACTTATATTCTGTGTATGCTGCCACAATTATTATCACTAGCTTCCGTGTATCTCTTTACACTTTATAGCATTTATGGGCAGTACGGATGGTGTAATGGTTAGAATTACTGCCTCACAGCACTGAGGTCATGGGTTCGATTCCCACCATGGTCCTAACTGTGCGGAGTTTGTATATTCGCCCCATACTTGCATAGGTTTCCTCCGGGTACTCCAGTTTCCTCACACAATCCCAAAATATACTGGTAGGTTAATTGGCTTCCAACAAAATTAACCCTAGAATGAATGTGTGTGCGTGTAAATGTGGTAGGGAACATAGATTGTAAGCTCCACTGGGGCAGGGACTTGACTGATTTTTCATTTACCTGTACATGCTGTTTTCCTAATTCGCTGTGGGCGCTGATATCATGTGACATCAGGAACTCGCCCCAAGCAGGCGTCACCATGTCTGCGTGTGCAGGGGAATGCCCGGCATTTTTATGGGGATGCGCATAATTTGCTCAGCGTTCCACTGCCCGCCCCCCTCCCTTCCTTGAGCAAACGGCTTGGCGAGTGTACGCTCCCGGGGTTTTCGTGCATATACATATTCGTACAAAAACATGGGCGGACTCCAAAACATCGGGGAAGGTGTCAAATTCGGTCCCTAACAATTCGGTCTGAATTAGCCCCTTAATCAGATTAGCTGAGTTTGGCTCCATCCTCACATGTCCTTGTTTCTAACTTTCAGCCTTATTTTAGAACACTCATATGCGCATCTCCCTTTGGCAGTGGCGGCTCTTACCATTATAAAGGAGGGGGGCTGCCCCAGCCACCGTCCCCGGGAGTCCGCACAGGCATGCACCCCTGCCCCTGGCACGGGGCCAGTGCATGCGCAGTACCTTCATACATACTGTGCATGTGCTTGATCGGGTTCCCGGTTTCCGGCATATGCGCAGTATGGACTGCGATACTGCGCATGCGCAGAACCTGTTTTGGGGGCTGCCGCGCATTTGCACAGAGAGAGGCATCCCGGAGGGAGGGAACACCTCCCGATGGGATGCCTTGAGTGACTGGCAGGTCAAACTTCCAATTGGAAGTCACTGGCAGTCACAGTAAAGCCAGTGCAGTCTCACAGACTGCATCTGGCTTCACTTTAGCCAGAGACAGTGGCGGATTTTACCTGGGGGGGCTGCCACTGCCCTTTGGCCAGTGTACCATCATTTTTTAGGGGTAATGTATTAAATCTTCCAGGATAAAAAAAAAGAAATGCAGGAGAGTTGCCTATAACAGCCAATCAGCTTCTAGCAATAATTGTATAGAATGTACTCGATAAATGACCGATTCAATAGAATCTGATTGGTTGCTATGGGAAACTTATCCAGTTGTCCTCTCTGGAATGTTTGCAACATCGCCCCTTTAAAAAAAAAACTATGCCATGGTGTTTTCTCAGTCCGCTGCTACTGTCCATTACCGTTTCTTTTATGCCACGTGTAGTCATACATCTGACATAATCCAATTGATACACAATGTGAAAATGGGGCATATGGGAAAATGGTTGTTTTTTTTAGCACAACCCTTGTGTTGTTTCTACCTTTTCATATAAGCAAACATACTATTAGACCTCCGGTGTTTACTTTTCCAACCAAAACCTAAGGGGAAGATTTATTTTAGTTGTAGAAATAGAATATTTTCCCTTTAACATAGCAAATCTGTTTTTCCACTACAGATGATTGGATGTGAAATTTCTTTTAAAGTATATTGTTGACGGTGAGCAAGAAAAAGATATTCACAAAATGGCCCGTAGGCTTGAAGTCTAGCCTCGCTCTGTCAACAACAGTTACACTTGACTATTTTGATCAAACCTTTTACACTGGAACGATTGATTTTTTTTTTTTTCGAAACAGGTCAAAAAGGATGTTAGAAAGTGTGTACTGTATGTGCAGTTACACAAACACACAAACACACAAACACACATAGACAATATAAAATATGAACTATATATACAGTAAAAAAAAAAAAAAGCCTAAGGTCGCCATATCAGAGTTACAAAACTGATTAAACGTTCCTGGAAAATAATTATTACTCAAACCGAGGCAGTAAGAGATATAAAACTTCTTTTAGACCCTTGGACAATTCTCCTTGGATTGCCAATATAACCTTATTATCCCCTGAAGAATAAACTCATAACTCACCTCTTATCAGCTGCTAGATGCTTACTGGCAGCTGGATGGAAGAAGAAAAAAAACAGATAAACCTCCCACTGGAGATTATCACTTTTCTCAGGTTGGTATATACAGCACAGCAATGTAGCAGCAATGTGTTTAAAAGTTAACTTTGGGAATGAAGATGCACAACTGATAAATTCTACCGTGGTAACTGGCTTGGGAACCAAACATAACTAGCATCACTGTTCCACTGTACCACACACTTATTTTTAAGTGGAAATTTTCAATGTGTGATTTTATGGTTCTTTGGTGTCGCTGGTGAAAAAGTGTTCATTTTGGTAGTTTTTTTCAAAAAAGTATTTTATGGGCCAAATCAGAGCTGATAGCAGGAATAATTTGTTCTCAAATGGACAAAACCATGCTGCACTGCAGGTGGGGCAGATGCAAGATGTGCAGAGAGAGTAAAGGTGCATATACATTGGGCGATTTTGCACAGCGTGTATGGACATAGGGAAAATCGCTCAGCTGAAAATCGATTTTTGCCCTTCTGAGCCATTTTTTCCTGGGTGGATGACTTTTGATAGTAGGACGCTATGGAAAGCTGTCCACTTCATCGCTCATCTGCAGGGCCGCCAAGAGGGGGGGAGCTGGTACTAATTACCCAGGCCTGGGCTTGCTGGAGGGGTCCTGCGGGGGCCCGGGGCTGAACCCCACCCCATACCTTCCCCATCCGACCCTCCTGGGCTGCAGCAGCAGCACACACCTACAGCATGTGCTGTGCTGACAGCAGGCTCAGCATGAGAGTCTCACTGACAGCGTGAGAGCTCATACTGAGCTTGCTGTCAGCACAGCACATGCTGTAGGTCTGCTGCTGCTGCTGCTGCTGAGGTGGGGATGGGTAAATAACACTCCCCCATTGACTTTAGAGTGTTTTTTCAACCACCTTACACATTTTGGGGGCGTGGCTTAATTGCAGGAGGTGACCACGCCTCCCGCAATTGAGCCACGCCCCCACAATTTTACCTGGCCCGGCATACCTCTCGGCGGCCCTGCTCATCTGCTGGTAATACCAGCAGATGAGCAGCAGCCACCAGCAATTAAGATATTATTTTGAACACACCCCACCCAAATCTAGCATCTCTCTGCACATGTTACATCTGCCCTACCTGCAGTGCAGCATGGCAAATTTTGAGAACAAATTTGTCCTGCGATCAGATCTGATTTAGGCCCTATGTACAGTATATGTGCACAAAGTCAGTGCTAGCTCAGGGGCATTACATTAAGGGCCTGATTCATACAGTATGCTCGCCGCTGCATCTTTGTGCACAGCTGCTGTGCAACAATATACATATTCTGTAGTGCGCATCGTGTGAAAAGAGGCTCCTCCTGACAACTTCTCAGATCCGCTTCTACCTCTGACGACACAGCATCTGATCATCTGTCTGAACATTGGCCATCTGAGCACCGAATCTGAATGTTCGCCACATCTCCACTGCCAATGCCAGTTAATCTGCATTAGAAGACACACTTAATACCCTAGACACTTTCACAGAATGGAGACTGTGTCTCTTACACCCCATCCCACCCCAATGACCACAGTGTGTCAATAAGGCGGCTGCTTTACCCATGCTGTGTACGGAGCCGCAGAGCAATGTGCGCATTACAGATCTGTCTCAAATGCAGTTAGAAAACATCAGCTGCGAAGAATCAGTTCCACAACTGCCTATGAATTAGCCCCTAAGTGCAGTCACGAAATTCAATCATACACAAATATTAGTTTTTTTCGTGAAGCCTTTTCTAACTTAGTAGATCTTGTGCAGTGCCTGTACAATAATCAACCATTTGCTGTTCTCTAAGAGGAAATTACTAGTCAGTGACCTTTAAAACTATTATGGTACAAATGCTTGTGCTTCTAAGTGCTAATACATTCCTATGCTGTCTGAGGGTACCTGTAAAGAATTTCTATGCCAAACAATCATGTGAAGTACTGTACAATGTCTACATGATGGTGCTTGCAGAGGCCTCCTCTGGCTGCGATGAACAGTAATACTGATAGTCATTGAGATCTGCATGTTATCTGTACAAAGAGCATGATACATTTTATTTACTAAAGGATTATTTAAGTAGGTATCCTATACAGTGTACATACCTCCCAACTTCTGTGCTAATGAAATAGGGACACTCGCGCGGAGTGCCCGAATAGGGGGCGGGGCATATGCAAATTAGCCGCAACCTCATTTTCATACGAGAATAGACACTGTGCGCATGCGCGCAGCGTCTATTCTATTAGATTGGGGGGTCTCCCAACTGCCACCCCCCGTAGTGGGACAATGCCTGCCGCGGGTGGGAAAGCGGGACAGGAGGACCCGAAAATCAGAACTGTCCCGCTGTAATCGTGACAGTTGGGAGGTATGACTGTGTATAATCTATAAAGGTACCATTGAAATACAGGAATGCAATGCCACCCCCTCCAAATTGTTGCTTAGGGATAAATGTATATAGGGAAACTAGATTGAGGATATGAAATAAAATATGATGTCAGGTCGAAGGATGGTATAACCCTGTATTGCAGTTACTGCTATCCTTTTATTGTCATAGCAACCAATCATATCTTGTCATCATTTTATTGAGCAGCAAAGAAAAGTAATTAAAGGTCCGATTAGATGCTGGGAGCTTCAGTACGTCATATTGATGCACATACAGCAGTATCTTTATATGAACCTGATTATGCTATTTAAACAATTTATGAGATGTATAATGTAATATCTTTATGTAGAGTTTAGTATTTTTTTAAGGGGTAGATGTACAGATGTAGCCCCTGCCATCCTTGGCCGGGGCTCGCCAGACCCTCCCCGCTATATGGGGCTATACTGAACTGAGACGCACGTGCGTCTCACACGCACGTGCGTCCCAGTCTCTCAGCGGGGGCGCTGCGTGTCCCTGCCCGTCCCTGCCAGGGTTAGGGGGCGCTCAGGGCGGCGAGGGGTACCTGTGGCGACGACGGGGGAGGCGGCGGGGACCGAAGGCAGGCTCCGCTGCCAGGGGGCGCGCGAGAATCTCGTGCGCGCGCCCCCTGGTAGGAATGGCGGGATGAAGGGGCTGGCGTTTCTAACAAAGATAGGCCAAGCCCCTTCTGTAGGAAGCGGTGATAGAAGTGGAGAAGTGTGCTATAACAACCAATCTAGCTTTGATGTAACATTTATCAAGTGCATTCTATAAACTTTTACATAGCATCTGATTGTCGTGGCACACTTCTCAAGCCTTATCTCTGCTTCATACGTTTACCCCTTAGTTTCGATATACTAGCCTTAAATTAATTAAAAAGTTCAGATTTTTGAAATTTTTAGATGAAGGTAAAATACTTTGTTCAATATTAACTTGATATGAAAGTACAGCTCTGCTTAAAAGTCAAGGGAATCAGCATAGCCTGCCCTAACCAATTTGATGCCCTAGGCAAGATTTTGGCTAGTGACGCTTAGCACAGCACTGCAACTCTGCAGCAATCACCGGCTCCCCCCTCACTCGTGGGACGCTGAAACCCGTTGGAGGTACATTGAGTCTTCAATTAGTGGGACACTTGGGAGGTATGACTACTCTACATCCTCCTATACTACACATTACATCACTACACTACATTCAGGCCGCTGAAAGGTAACTATTTGAAGGCATGACTGAACCTCGGGAGGCGTGGGCACCTCCCGCGATTAGGCTACGCCCCCAAAATGTTTAGGAGGGTGAAAAAACATGCTAAAGTTATGGGGATAGTGTTATTATCGCCCCTTTTGGCTGCCAGCAGGCTCAGTAGCTGTGCTGCTGCTGCCAGAGAGGGACAGAGGGGGAAAGGGGAGGGTCAGACGAGGGCCCCCACCGGACCCCTCCAGCAAGCCCGAGTCTGGGTAATTAGTACCCACTCCCCCTCCCTCTCAGCGGCCCTGACTACATCCTTCTTATACTCTGCACTGCATCATTACACTACATGCCCCTATATTCCACAATATATCACTACACTACACCCCTTTATTCTCTGCAATACTTCACTACAAAACATCCCCTTATCCTCCAAACTACATCACTACACTTCATCCCCTCTATACACTGCACTACATCATTACTCTACATACCCCCTATACTCTGCAGTACATAGCTATAAAATATACATCCTAAATGCATCTAATCACACAGTATATACCCTCTATAAAACATTAACACAACCTTGTGCCACCCTCCACATGAACTTACCATGATGAATTATTTTATTTGTCAACACATGGTAGAATGGAAGGAGGAGTCAGGGCCCCATGAGGGCTGTGTAGAGCTGGGATTGATACTCTGGCATAGATGACTCAAGGGTAGAGATAAAAGGGTAACTGGCGGAGTGGAAGGGGCTGGGATTGGTCCAGAGCAGAGTAGAAGAGACTTGGCTACCTGAAGGGAAGAGAGGGATGCTTCATCAAACTGGGACAGAGCAAGGTAGAAAGGAAGTAGTGACTGGCTGTGGGGAAGAAGGGGTAGGACTTGCTTCTCCAACCTGGGACAGATCAAGATCACAGGGAAGTGAGGAGAGGTAGAAGGGATAAAGGGGGCCGAGCTTCTTCCTCCAAACTGGGACAGAGCAGGGTAGAAGGGAAGCGGGGAGAGGTAGAAGGGATAAAGAGGGAAGAGCTTCTTCCTCCAAACTGGGCCAGAGCAGGGTAGAAGGGAAGCAGGGAGTAGCTTAGCAGAAGTGGGCAGGGGTTGATCACACAGTGGGACAGAAAATGGAAGTAGGGAGAGGCTGACGGGAAGAAGGGGGTGGCAGTTGGTACTTTGGCAGTGCATAGAAGAGAGAAAGTGGGGACTGGATAAGGTTATGACCCCAGAACTTGGGTTATGTAGTATAATGAGTCTAGACTCATTAGAACAATTGTAAATATCAATTACTGCAGGCTATGTCACTGCGCCGGCCCTAGACAGGATTAAATGTCCTTAAGCATTGCAAATGCCTTAGTTATTTGCCTAGCTTGCCCATGCCTAGTGCTAGCTCTGGGCATCAGAATGGGGTTGCAAAGGGGCAGCTGCCTGCAAACATGAGCAAGGCTTTGACATAGGAGGAGCAGAGGAGTGGCAAGAGGTCAGGTGAAATACTGCTGCCACAATTTTTACATACTCTACAATAGTGCAGGGCCATGCAATGTGAGTCTATTCCGCAAAGCCCCTCCTGCTTCCCAATGGTCTTGGTGGCCGAATTTCTCTCTTAAATGGCGCTATCATCATACAGCCTCCGTCCTTCTTGAATCGCTTCTCTCCATCTCTAGTTGTCAGACTTCTAGACTCCTCCTATTTAGTAGCTCTTCCCTCTCCTCCTCCGTGGCTCCAGTCTCAGTACTCCTTACATGCCAGGTACCACAGTTTAGCAGTCATAATGATCAATCTAAAGTGGTGCCAAATGCGGATCATATTTTGGCCTCAGTCTTAAAACATTCATTAGCAGAGCAACAGTCCCTGCATCCCTGCATACTGACTTGGCTGTGAACTCTCTCCCCTTCTAGTGTTCATGCACACTAAAATACCAGGACTGCAAAGTAGTCCCAGACAGTCCCTGAATATAATGTTAGTGAGATACATTAAAAAATATTACACCCATCCACATTATAAATATACCTACTTTAACAAAGTGATTTTTTTAAAGAAAATAAATGTCCCACTTTCTTTACTTTTTAGGGAGTAGGAGCAACAATAGGTGTCTGGTGATGATCACTTGTTGTATTTTTTTCACACTGTGCAGAACTCCCAAGCGGCAGGGGTTTAAGAATTGATGTGCTGACAAATGTCAATATTTCTGTTATCCATCACTAAGGGAAGGAACTGTAGGAGTACGGACTGCAGCTGAATTCAAAGGTTTTGTTAAGGGCAGACGTATGCTCTTTGATGATTAGCTGAAGTACAGAGCTGCAGGGACATGTAAACATAGGAGAGCTAATAAATCACTGGATATACCGCAAATACATTTGTTTTTTGAGAGCAAAATGTTAATTTTGGCCTGGGCCTTTAAAATATATAAAACGCTTATTATAGTACAGTTCCTGCAGTCATACATACATACAGGAAGGCTGTATTCTCTCCCTCCTCTTCTCCCTGGATACAGCTGTCACAGGCAGCCCGCCCAGACACTACAAGCTCCAGAATGACACAAATTGATGAATGGAGCCTGTCTGGTCCAGTGTTCCGGGGACCTGTCCAGTTCCTGTTTTTACCTTTACCTCAATAAAATTCATACTGTTTTGAACATGTATAAAGTGCACCGAAAAATAATAAAATGAATGTACTATACTACTACACAGCAGAAAAGTGCACATTCATTTGAAATGAAAGTACATTAATGGTGTAATCTCTGTTTGACATATTTGCCTATTCTCTCAGAACAGCCAGGAGGCGCCCAAAAATCGGGTGGCCTTCCTGGTTTCCCAGAAGTCCTTCAATTTTACAATAAATTGGTTGATCCAGTCTGACTGATTCGAGTCATCATAGCCAAATCCACTGCTTTATGGTACTGGTAATTTCGGCATTTTAAAGTGGAGGTGTGGCTACTGTGACACACTCGTAGCCACCACTCCTGCCCTACCTCTGTTTTATGGTTACTTCTCCTTTACCCTACGTCACTCTCCATTCATCGTGATGAACAATAAACCACAATCTGGAGTGTGGAAAGGGCACAGGGCTACAACCACACAACAGAAATAGCCCCTGGTGCTGTTCAAAATTTTTTTATTTTTTCAAGTATCATTCAATTGTGCCACAACTAAATAAATAGGAGTAAATATGACAAAAAGGAATGAACAAGCTGCTGCAGATGTGAGAGCTTGCTAGGCTCTAGTAAATATAAGGACAAACAGAGCAGGCAGTGCTGTGTAAAATCCTTCATTGTGATGAACAATGCAAAGGGCAGCTCTACTGATAAGAGCTGCCCTTTGCAATGGACGCCCATCCCTGGTGGCTCTGGGGCATGCTTGGATGGATCTGTGTTGGATCCCTCTGACAGCATTGTGGAGACAAGCCATAGACTTCTTGGGATAAAGCCAGCTGGAGACGGAGTATGCATTAGAGAATATGGTAAAAAATTGTTTTATTTTGCCACATTGCTTCTTTAGTACAGCCCACTCCCAATGATAGCAGACCAGAAGTTGGCCACTATTATCCCTGGAAACTGCTCCTTTCTTAAGCCACTGTGAAGGATTAGAGGTGCTCATATGCTTGTAAGTCCCCGTGGCTGCTTGTCTCTGCAGCAGCCTGGTGGGGGTTCTCCCTGCAGTCTGATCACTGCAACCAGCAGTGATCGTGACACATTGGGAATAATCCATGCGTTCAGAGTTCCCAGGAGGAGTTCCCTCTGTAATTGGCCAAGGGTGAAAGATTATGTTCTGAGAGCTATCCCATGGGTATTTCTAACTGGGTTCATCAGACCATGTCAGAGAATGCTGAAACTGGTGTGGTTGAATCGAATGAGACCAAAGGGGGCAAATGCTTAAGGGCATGTGTGTTCTATCTAAGACTTTTGCAACAAATAAGCACAAATTCTTCCACTAGTATAGTCACAGTTTCAGTAGATGTGTGAAGAAGAAGTGCACCCACTTTGAGCATTGTAAAATGTAGATATTAAAACCCCACAACTTACTAGGGACACGTTTCAGGGGAGTTATCTGATCTAATGGCTGACCTACTGCCGTGTTTTCTATAAAATAACTAAAATATGGGTTTAGTTACTATGAACTCTAAACGTCATCATATTTTTAAAATGTTCAATGGTGATTATCTTTCATTGGCATTCTATGGTTGTATATTTTGGTCATGTAATTTTCATGTCATTGAGTTTTATTTTCCTAAGGAAAACTTACTCTTTTCTCAGTACATGTGACCAATATCAAATGTTTTGTTCATTTTAGTGATAAATTATGTTATTCAAGAAGAATGTGGAAATGTGAAAAAAATTTATATAAAAAATGGTGCTTCCAAATGAGTTCCAGAATGATGTATTGTTTGGCTAGCAATACATTAGGAAAAATAACACTACAGACACTCATATTCCACTTGTATTATGCTAAATTGCTTTTACATAAATGTAGAAAATGATGTAGTGTTACATCACAAAAATAAAAGAATACATTGAAACAAGCAAATAACATGATAGCTTATCATAAAGTTAACTAATACGACTGTCAAGACCACTATATCTAAAATATGAGATGATCCACTTTGTATGTTGTCACATTTATATCTATGCTCCCCTTCCATTGACTTATCCATGGTCCATTGACCTATTCCATTATCTTTAGTACAGTTGTATACAAACTATAAATTTATCTTTCCAATCAGGCTGGTTGGAACGCAAATTAGGTATTGTCTGGGAACAAATTAAAATCAATCATTTGCTGCCGAAAGCTGTATAATGGTCAGAAACATGGTCACAGTTTTTTTCCATGTTTAGGAGCAAATGGTAAATTTGCATTTGCTCCCAGAAATTACCAGATTTTCATTCCAATCAGTCAGATAGTCTTCTAATGTAGTCAATGTCAATGCTTTGTACCTCTCAAGATGCACTGGTTTCTGCTACACTGGTATTAACCTCTTTAAGTGTTCAGCTTAGCTAGCTGAATTCACATGTTTTCAGCACATTTTTTGTGCTTTGTGTATATAAATAATGATTGACTATTGTTCCATGAAGTTGACTTAAGTTGCTTCACATGAGTAATTAAGATTAGTTATGCATAGGGGTATTCAATCCCTGATGATATTTCCGAAAGTTGGAAATGTAGGTAGTTTTCGCCTATAATAGACATTAGAACTATGCAAAGTTTTTATTTTTTTCTAACTTTCAGAAATATTCTGAAAATCAGAAAAGACGTGGACCGGCGAATCCAGGTCTCATTAGGCAGAAACGGCTGCAAATTTTAAAATTTAGTGTCCATTTCCGCCAATGCAGCTGAGGATCCCAGAGTGAAACCTCCAGGATTGAGTAGGTCCTGGCCTGTGTTTGCGACTATTGGAAATATTGGCCCGGATTGAATAACCCCCATAGAGGCAATATGAAATAGTGCCATAAAGTGTTTTAATAGCTAAATAAATTTTGATTTTTTTTTTCTCTGCATGTTTCTACTCCTAAGTGTATTCACGCTGAAGTTCCGTTTCACTTTATTTATAAACTTTCATCAGGAATACAAGAAGTTGTATAGAAATATTCTGTGTGGTGGTAACCATGTACTTCTGTAATAATACATTTTGGGCTTATTTAACTATTGTTTAGCATACATCAGATTTTGGCTTTTGTGATGAGGTTGCTAGAATAGTTTCTTTTGGACGATTCTTACACTATATTTTGGGGGTTTTGTTTCCTGGTATCTGCTATGCATGTCACATTCTTGCCTTTGCTCCAATCATACTGTATTTCTAGCAATGCAAATTCTGAATAGGAAGTATACTGCATATAGAGTAGCTATTGGCAGGTATTCAATGCGGCCGGTGAGGGGGTTAAACAGCGAGGTTTGCAGAAAACCAGCGATCCTCGCTGTTTAACCCCCACGCCGGCCGCTCGCTCTATTCAATGTTCTGGGGAAATCCTCACCGTCACAGGACGGCAAGAATTCCCCAAAACAGCAAGACCTAAGGCTAATGCAGAAAACTCGCTGTATTTAGCCGCGAGTCTCGCTGCTTCTGGAGCCGCATACGCCAATTCCCCCTCGCTAAAAAAAATGGAGCGAGGGGGAATTGGCGTATGAGGGGGGGTGCGTTGAATACTGACAGGGTGAGTGGTGACAGCGAGCAGGAAGTCCTGCTCGCTGTCGCCGCTCGCCCACAGCATTGAATACCTGCCATTGTATTTAAAGCCATCCTCTGCTTCATAGCAGATCAAGGGGTCTTTGTACTAAGCCTTGGAGAGAGATCAAGGATGGAGATAAAGTATTAACCAACCACCGGCTACTGTACCTGTCATTTTTTAAACACAGCCTGTTAATTGCCAGGCATCAGCTGACTAGTTGGTACTATCTTTGTCCAATTTATATTTCTCCAAGGCTTAGTACATAGACCCACAACATCTTTACTTTTAAAGTCTTCCGTTGGGCTATTTACAGGATCCCATGGTTGTTAAAAACAGGCACATGTTTCTTTTTCACTCCCCTGGCTTACAGGGGCAGCACGGATGGTGTAATAGTTAGCATTACTGCCTCACAGCACTGAGGTCATGGATTTGATTCCTACCATGGCCCTAACTGTGTGGAGTTTGTATATTTTCCCCATGCTTGTGTGGGTTTCCTCCGGTTCCTCCAACAATCCTAAAAATATACAGTAGGTTAATCGGCTCCCAACAAAAATAACCCTAGAATAAATGTGTGCGTGTACACGTGGAAAGGAATATAGATTGTAAGCTCCATCAAGGCTGGGCCTGATGGGAATATTCAAATATTCTCTGTACGGCACTGTGGAGTATGTGTGCGCTATATAAATAACTGGTAATAAATAAATAATTAATAAAGTCTATAAAATCAGTTCCATTTGAATCCCTAAAAAAAGTATTAATCAGCAGGAAGGGTGCTCAAACTTTAGCACACGCTGTATTTCATTTTTTAAATCGGTTTATTAGGAAAATATAAACACTATTTGAAATTCCAAAATAGAAAATAAATAACTCATATTTCATTTCACTTGTTTTAGTTAGACAGACAACGTGAATGTGGAGGCATAGCACTTTGCATAAAATTTTATATATTATTAATTGCTTATTCTGGACTGTACAATTGGCAAACTTATTTTCTGACTGTCTCTTGCCTATAACACTTTAAGGCATTGTCACAGTGACCTACAATTATATGTTGATAAACATTGGAATAGTAAACTACTATAAGCCACATATCTACAGTATGTAAATGGGAAAATAATGTTTTTAGTAACATAAATATGTTCCCATGCTTAATAGTTTTAGACATATAAGAGTTCCAATTTCTAGAGCTTTTCTATAATTTCTGTGAAGGTTGAATTTTTCTTATTCCACAGTAATTTAGCTTTTCCAGTATAGTACATTGTCGTTTATAAAGTTACGCTCTTTTTTTATCAAGATATCTACTGTTAAATGTTTTGGATCATAAGTGGAAAGGTTTTTTGGTATTCATTTAATTATTATTATTGTTATATTTTTAAAGGCTGAACATCCAAATGGCGTAACATCTAACATTCTAAAATCCCACACAATGATCTAGATCATTTAGAACAAAATGAAGGTTTCACATACAGAATAGTAACTTTTCCATGTATAATCATTTATAACTGTATGTACAGTATGTTTAGTTTTCACTATGGAATTAACATATTTCTATCTACCTTTCAGACTCAAGACCTTTGCCGGATGTTGCTTTAACTGGAAAATGCACAAGAGAATGTGATGAATATGGGCACTCTGACTCCTGTTGGATGCCGGTTCGTACATCCCCTGAAAGGAAGCCGAAGAACCAGCCAAAGCTCTCCACATTTATGCCGGTAGATGAACGAGACAGCCAAGAAAAGTTGGCCAACGGAGAAGTTTCACTAATGGGCGATCGCAACAGAAATCTACTTAACAAAAAGCTGGCATCATATGAGTCCGTCAACGTAGCTACCTACAATAAAAGCGAAGAAGCCAATCCTGAGGATATTCCCCTTACGCAAACAGGGGAGTACAAGCCATCTCCTGTCAACACTTTAACTAGAAGGGAAGTTTATCTGTAAGCTGTTTCAAGTGACAGGGTTCTTTCATATTAAACAAGCAAGAATATAAGGCAAAACTTTACAGTCATAACAATACAACTCAGAAATATGAGGGGGCCACCAAAGAGACAAAAGCTTTGCCTGCCACTATTGCCTGCATACCAGGCAATTATCATGTCTGCCTAAATATATTGTGATATATAGAGACCACTATTATTACTTGCATGTATTATCCCTTCCACTGCCTTTTTGCCCACTAAATTTGCTGCTGCAATCCAATTTCATGGTAACTGACCTAATTAATAAAACACAGATCACAATTTAAGTCATATTCAGAAGCATGAAACCTAATACTTATTATTGTGACTTATTGTAAATTAGCTCACTGTTAAAAGCTCAATCAGATATAGTCAATGCATATCAGGGCAATACAGATTACAAAAAAAACCTAAATCTTGCACAATTACTAGTTAGCTGAAATAGCGTAATACCATATACGAAACATATCAAGACAAAAAGGCAATACAAATTAGAAAAAGAAAAAAAAAACTTAATTACAGAATACTGATTAATATATATATATAGTTATTATAATAATAATTATAATAATTATTTATGTAGTCATTTTTTTTCTCCAAAAATTTTTAGGACCTTAACACCATTATATTTTAATAAAGTAGATAATCCATTTTTTACACTTCAGGGTTATTAGGAAAAACAGTGCATGGAAACTGTTATCTAATGAATTGCCCACAACCAAATTTGTGTTAATATATGTTTGGAGTAAAGAGTTTTTTTAATTTCAGTAAGTATATATTACACGTATTTTTTCATACTTATAAATAACTATAAAAAAGCATACTGTAGACCGGAAGCACTTACACTGAAATAATTTTATTTATTTTTTAAATGAGATTTTCCATGTAATTTTTATCCTTACATTATATTCTGTTTTGACTTTTTTAAACAGTAAGTTGTCACCCCATATTTTATTCTCCTAGATCACAAATAGCAATAAAAACTACAATATAGCTTTCAATGAAAAAAACAATTGTTTATTAATAAATAAATAAATAAAGATTAGCATGCCCATTTAACCCCTTGTCAGAATATCAGTTAGCACCTTGGAAATAATCTTGTATATGAATCAATATGTATAGAAAAGACTCCTTTATCTAAGATAATGCAAGCCAACCCTCTTTTACCATCTACTGTACTTACAATAATGTGAGATACTGTAGTAAAACAGAAGATATGCTAGTTACATTTAGTCAAGTCAAAGAAACATTATTTTAAGATAATTCTATTCCCATTTTCTTCAACCTTTGATATATTAAAAAATATTAAAGCGGATTTATTACTTGCATTTTATGTTACATTTTTGCATGCTGCATTTCATTGGAGAATAAATAGCAGCCATTTTGAATATTCAAATTTATTTTATTTTCTCTTTGGGGGCCCTTTTTCCATAATCATTTATTTTTCTATTTTGTTTTCACCATTCATGTTAAGCATGATGATCGGTTTACAAACACAGAACATGAACACACTTACACCATTACTAGTAATGGTATATTTTGGAGAATTGGAGATTCTGAGGCTGACTAAGCTAGGCTTCATTGTATAATTTGTAAGTACTTGCTAAAAGTAAAAAAAAAAAATATTCATAAAATGCTTCTGTATAATACTTATGGAGTTTTATTGCATGTTTCTCCTGTCTGCATAGCCAATTAGTTAAACATATCTATTTTAATTTGCTAAATAAAACAATACTCTTGTAATAGATAGTCATAAGTCTCAATTTTTACACACTAATGCAAAGCATAAATGATTGCAACAGTCATTCAGCGATTTTTATTCTATGTAAAATGCAGTGATAGTACCATCATTTTATGCAAAGACATTTTCTTAGAGCTAAACTTATTAAACAAATACATATTCTTTGTATATAGAGTACACAGTCATTTTCTAGTGAAACAACAAATACATCATACTGTAACATGTTGATTACTCTATTCACTTGGCATGATACAAAGAACAGTATTTTGCATTAGTAATTTTAGCTTTTATTTGAATAGGTTCTGTCTGTTGCTACAATGTATATTTAAAAACTTTGTAAAAAAGAAATAAAAAGCAAAGAAAAAAATATTATAATATTATTGATAAAAAAACAATAAATGAGTGAATGCAAATTATGCAACTGTGCCTTTTATACCTGTTATCATTGTAAGGCAGTGGTCTGGTCCAGAAACAATAGGGTTACCGGGCTCATCCCTACTTCACATCTTTGTATTTAGCTACATGTATTTTTTGACAATTTATAAGTGTTCAAAAAGAATACTGCCTTCTTCGAAACTCTAATGATGGACCGGTCCTAAATTTGAACCCTGTTTCCGCTCTGGGGACTTGCATCATTGCTATAAAGGAGCACATTGGGAACATTGAGTTGATAAATACCGTGGGCTTGTTTTATAGTCTGAAGCTCTTACATATATAAAAAGTCCACAGTTAATTTAAGTCAATGAGCAATTGTCTACTCGTATGTTTTTTTGTTTTTTTTAAACTGAACTGGTATTTAGTTTACGGCCGTTACCACTTGTTTGTATCTTACTCATAAAAGTACCATTTAGTAGAATATCAAACAAACTGTGCATGCATTTTTACATAACGTCATTTCTTTGTTTATATATATATATATATATATATATATATATATACACATACATATATTTATAAAATGCAGCCTACTGCTCCTTCTGGATTGTATGTATTTATTATTTGTGTTTGGGCTTTGGACTGTCCAGCCTGCTGCTTCATTTTCACAGAACGGGATTGGAAATTTTTACGTAGTGTCTTGAAAGCGTTTTCTTTGTTCTGAGACGAAAATGAGTCCAATATGTGGGGACACAACCTGTAAGCTTTGCTAAGCTACAATGAATGCAACTTACTCATGGTTTTATAACTAATGACTAAAGAGTTTAAAAAAAATGGAAGATAAGTGACGTACATAATGAAAGTACATCACAAAGAAGCCATGTTGCTTTGAGCAACTGAAAGCAGGAAGCTCCTCAGGTTGTCACCTGGGGTTGTGGCACGACTTACCTTCGAAGCAAACAAACAAATACACTTGCATTCAATGTGGTTCGATCTGTTTGTAATATTAATCATTGACTATTGTTCTGCAATTTGGATGTCGATAGTGAAGCAACGAACATCTTATCATTGTTAAATATGAGTCACTATGCACGCAGCTATGCTAAGCAAGCAATGTATTAAACGCTAGTCCACTTCTATTTATGAAATATTTTACATAATTTAAGTTGCTTTTGTACAGTTTTCTGTAAATAAACTGCTTGCCATTATTTTTTTCCCTTTTTCGGTCTTTGCAGATTAAAATACAATATGGATAAAACGGTCTCCTTCTTTTCTAATGTGTCTCGTCCATTAACAAGGATTGCACTGTCCATTTAGAAAAGTCTGCTCTAATTCTTGTGACACTTGGTTGAAAGCTTTTTATTTTTATTTTTTTAAATGTATATATGTACGTACTCTAAAAGGAAAAGAAAAATTGTTCACTTCAGCAGACGAAGTAACGAGTGCGTGCCTTTGCTTAGATCATGAACTATAGCTGGGATTAGCGGTGGGCTTTTAGTAATATAATTCTACATTCTCTTCTGCCCTGCTTTTAAAGTGTAAATAAAGCTTTGGTAATGGCAGCACTTTTGTCGGAATATGAACAAATGACCTTTAGTCTGATATCTTCACGTTTTACTGAATGGAGCAAAATGAGCTTAAAGTATAGTGACAGTTACCGGAGAATACTGTATTTATTTAAAGCTTTGTGCTTGATTTTAATGTACTAGTTAGAATGAAAGCTTTTATGTTTGCTTGAATTATTCTCATTCTGTCTCCCTGCACCCTAGCACTCGTGTGTCCCATTTCACCTTCTGCTGTCACATTTTACCTCTCTTCAACCGTTTTTAACTGACGTCATCATTATCATTGTTGCCAATGTAGGCATACTCAGAAGCAGATTTAGAACTCATGGTGCCCTAAGTATGATAACGGT
Source organism: Crinia signifera (assembly GCF_055691185.1). Taxonomy (NCBI): domain Eukaryota; kingdom Metazoa; phylum Chordata; class Amphibia; order Anura; family Myobatrachidae; genus Crinia; species Crinia signifera. Next base: position 63,885,988 of record NC_139217.1, on the reverse strand, counting down.
TTGGGGCCCTCGTCCGACAATCCATAGCACTATGTTTTTGGTCTGCATGATGTCATGACATTACATGTTAGTTGCACAATGCTCCTTTGGGAAAAATGTAAATGGATAGGATATCTTTATGGGGTCCCTTGCAGTGGCAAATGCAGGATTTTTAGAGGGGGTTTCCCACTCTGCAGGGCATTGGAGCAAGTCCACGAGTCTAAGGGAGCGGTAACAGCCTCAAAAATTTATGTTTTTATACACTAGATAATGTATGGAATACAGTATTGTAATTTAACAGTACAGATGGTCAATAGCACTGGTTCCCAACCTTTTTTGTCTCCCGTACCTCTTGATTAGGATTTTCATTTATGAGTACCCCCTCGCGAAAATTTTAGGGGGTGTGGCCTAAAAAGGGGTGTGGCCTTATTTGAAGGGTGAGGGGGAGAGAGAGAGAGAGAGAGAGGTATGCCTGTATGTATATCTCTCTACCCGCTGTCATCCCCAGTACAAGTGTAACCTACCCAACCCCACCCCCCGCTAACCTGTCCCAGTAGAACAGATACCTTAAAGGCAGATATGTAGAACTTGTGCTGTCAAGCAGCACAATGGGGGCGGTGGGGTAGCGATAGCTGGGGGTAAAGTCACAGTCACAGTTTCAGATACAGGTCGGTGGTGCGGGGGGCTGGCATCCCGTACCCTCCCGCAGTGCACTCTAACCTGATAGCGCTGATGGTGCTGCTTCCGTCCTTCCCGCTGGTCCTATCCCGCCGCTGATTAGGTTGGAGCCGTGTCCGCTCAACCCGTCGGCTTCCACAGACATCAAGCCAACAGGAAGTAAAAGCCGGGGAGGGAGGGATGACTACAACATCCAGCATGCACCGGGAAGACGGCGGCACACACTGAGGGGGGAGCGCAGAGAGGCTGCGGTGGGTTGGGGGAGCCTGGAGGCTTTTTTTTTAGACACCCGGATTCCGGTAGATGCGCAATGCACTCTTCTCCGCTGGCGGCGCGTCTGACTGCCGCGGCCGCCATTACAGGCCGGGCCACCGCGTACCCCCAAGCGGGTGGACGCGTACCCCCAGGGGTATGCGTACCACAGGTTGGGAACCACTGGTCTATAGTATAGGCTCTTTCAAACATTTAAATAAGTGGCCAGGAAAAGTAAAAACATAAATAAATAAATAAATGCACAAGCATAATAGAAACAGTACTGCACTTTCTAAGCTCACAATCTCCCAATTCATAGTAAGGCTCCAGTCTCTTCCTCCTGGCAGCTGCTCTCTGGTCCATTGCAATGTTTGAAGGCTCAGATCCACACATGCATGTGCAGCAGCTCTGCTCTGTCCCACTAGCAGCTCTATTGATCATATATACCAGCTATTGTTGTCACAATTTAAGGCACTTTTCAAGAGATGGGGGGTTTCCGATCAACCAGAAACCCTCCCTGCTTTTGCCTATGCCTTGGTACCTAATGGGCCCAAGGCAGATGCCTAGATTCGCTTGTGGAAAATCCACCTCTGGATATACTGTAGTTACTATATTTATAAACTCTTTATACTGTATAGTGGAATACTAACAATTGTGTTTAATATTTCCTTTGTACTTACATAAATTACATGTTACTAGATGACTATTAATATATCCTTTTGCAAGGCATTATATTGCCTCTACACAGTTGTTACTAACTGCTTGTAGAGTTTTATGTCTTGAAGAGCTTCAGCATCCTATGACAGATGTGCGCAGGGGTAGTGGTTCTGGCTACGCTGTCACTAGTTTTTGGGGTAGGGCTAAATGACAGAGATGCACATTATTTTGCCCCTTCATACATTGCCACAATTCATCAGCCACAATCCACTAGGAAGCAGGTAGAATGTGGTAGTTCCTTAAATTAAGGAATTTTTAAACAAGTTCCTTAATTAAACACTACTTTTTCCTTTAAAATTCTATGGACTTCAGGGCAGAATACATGGTAATCATGCTTTTGTTACCTTGACAGAGTGTATGAAATGCACCTGCATGACAAAATATAGTATACACCTCACAAAATGACTCTTTTCTAAATTGTTAGCTGGTACCGAATTTCAATTTCTCAGTTTCACATGTTAATATCAAGGTGCTCTGCTGGGTTAAAAGGGCTCTAAAGACCAATAAATCACAACTGTATTATCAAACCTTGATCTTTATACAGGTTGAGTATCCTTGAACACATTAAACACATGAAATACACACCGATATGTTTTATTTGTGCATAAAACACGGTTTCAAAACATGAAGCAAAGTTTGTGTACAATCTCAGGTACTGAATTTGAATGGCAAATCGCTTTCTTGCACATATTTAATGACAGTTACATATTACGTCCTTAATGCTGGTACAGATGCCCCCAGTAGTGCTTTTAGCAAGATTTGTTTCCCCCCACTTTCAGGAATGTATGGTTTTCAGAATAATTTGGATAACTGATATTCGGATAAGGGATACTCAACCTGTACATATTACACCACAACATACAATACTGTATTAAAGTTTAATTTAGAAGCAGGGTGAGGTTCTTCAGAGCGGTAAGTGCACTGTCTGCAAGAAATCACCCGCACTTGACGTTGGTAGGATACAGAAATGAGCACAGCTCCAGACATTGATTTGCTTAGCCACCAATTGGGAACATTCCTTCAAGTAAAGGTAAACTATGATAATGTAGCATCTGCACTGTGTGCCCACATTCCCTTGTTAATAAAATAACCTTTATATGAATTACTTTTCTATATAAGCTATTTTTTTTACGGTACTGTTTAAATGAATGCTCATGATGTCTTTATTAGAGAAAGCACATTTCGCAGGGTATTCAAATGAAGGCAGAACGACATCACCATTGCTGGACACATCAGCAAACAGGCAAACATCCTTCTTTCTCATGTGAACCTATAGGTGGGCCTTCCTCTGGCCTCCTTGCAAATCTCTGCACTTATTGTCCTCATTAGAATCATTTTATACGGTTTTCTAAAGGGTACAAATGTGTTGTAATCCATGGGAGTCAATCAGCCAGTTTTCTCCTGCATTTTAGAAAATTAGAATCTTAAAAATAAACATTTACATTGGTTGCTGTGGGTTACAGTATATAGTGCATGTGTTGGGATTTTAATATCAAAGTGATTAGTGATGTTTAACAGCAGACATATCGGCCCCAATTTATCAAACTGTAAATTTCGGTTTCATTTGTCTGGTTTCATAAAAAAAAAAAAATTATTAAAATTTCAGTCGAGGCGAGCGCTAGTGGTACTGAGGCACACAGAGATTTTACATCAGCCAGGCAGCAGCGATGAATTAAGCCGGGTGTTTTATTTGTGGAAACTGCACATGTGCATTCTACTGTAAATTTGTATTCTGGCATATGCGCAGTGTCACATTATTGATGCAGCATTACTGTTATGAATTGTAATTCTAAACCATGTTTAAAGTACAGTAGCTTTATATGTACGTTAAAAACAACTTACACTTTGATATAATTTGAAAAAAGAAAAGAAAAAAGGAGTAAAAGTGGAATCCAAAGTTTCTTGGCAAATGGACACTACGTAGAGCAGGGGTATGGGAACTTTTTTACCTTTTACTCCAAAATATATTTAGATATGCCGACATTACCCCATTCATTTGAACACAATGTAATCCAGAAATTGATGATATATCCTGCTAGTACGGTACACAGCCTGGCAGCCATTGATGATGATTACCATGTATGGCTGTGTCTGGTACAAAATTTGAACCAGACATACAGTAGTCATACATGGTAATCATCATCATCATCATCAATGGCTGCCAGGCTGTGTGTGATATAGGCATTGATAATGTGATGTCCAGGCAACTATTAGTGTCAGTATTTCAAGATGATATACAGTAGTGACAGTCTGTGCACATTTTTTTCCCCTAGACTACAGATGGGTAAACCTTGACAAGAGCCCTATACACAGGCAAAGAAACTTGGCACCCCAGAGGCAGTACAGGCTGCGCACTGCCGAGATGGCACAGCAACTAGTCAACTCTACTGAAGAAGTGGGTGGGCTTAGAGGCGGGGCCCGGGCATCACACAGGGAATCATGTTATACACAAGGGCCTGATGCATTGCACTACATCAGATCCTAGTACACTACAGCACTGTAACACACAGCCGGGCATGCATTTTGAATCTATATACTGTATAGCTTCTATATGCAATGAAATGAAATTCCTGGGGGTAATGGACGTTCGCACTGCCGAGACACAGCCGGGCATGCATATAGATTCATATGCACGCCCGACTGTGTCTCAGCAGCATGGCCGACCATTAACCCCAGGAAATTCCAATGTTCCCTGACCACTGACGTAGAGGAACAGTAGAGACATCATCACACTGCTCTAGACATCCTGTTAAACAGGATGTTGACATAGAAACTTTGGGCATTATAGGATTAGAAGAGGATGACAGGGGGGAGCAGAGGGAACACACCATCGGGGAATGCAACTTAACGCGAAGGTAAACATTACAATAAGGTTGCATCAAGGCTGCAATAAGGTCAACAAATAGTAAATTAGGGTTAAATAAAAAAAATCCTATAAAAAAGCGAAGTGCCTTGAAACAGCGCTATTATCCATAATAAATAAAGAAAGCACTTAAATATTGCAGGAAACAAGTTTCTGAGACAAAAACTCATTGATATATGTGGGCCATAGTTTTACTTTATGAAATCACTGTTTCAGTTATTATTGCATACTGTAGATCTTCTTGGCATGCAGTTACAAGATTAAATGTATTCCGATAGATCTCCTAACCTACATTATATGAACCGATAGGACTCCCTGTTGCTATGTTTTATTCTGTTCGGAACAAGATAGCTTTAGAACATCTTTTTCAGTTATGTAAACCCGATCATGTTTCTTTAGATAAATTAAATAGTCCACGTATGCTGCCTCATGTGGTGTGCTTTCAGGGGATAACTGGATTTGAGTCTCTGCAGCTTTATCTTTGTCTTCTAGAGTCTGTCTCCGATTCCTCAGACAAAATGAGACAATCACAACAGATCACGTTGTGCAGCTTCGCTGGATCCTTTGTGTTAATAGAGGTAATGGTATCCAAGAAAGTGTCTAAGAACTTCCAGTTTGTCAATGTTCTTTTCTGAAAATTTTATAGGCATGAGGTTATCAAACTTTTCAGCTCTGGGACCCTGTCAGACAATAAAAATGATTACAGGACCCTAGCAAGCTACCGCAGAATGGCCAATACTCATGTGGTGAGCAGACTGCACATGCACTTCAGGCTTGCGGAGGCCCAATACAGAACTGAAGTGACCGCTAATGTGACCACTTCATTTTTTACACAATGGCAGAGATGAGCTCCTTTTGGAAACCCTAACCTGCATTTGTGTTTTAATATATTCATGCGACTATTAAATATTATATCTACTGGGAAGGCTTTGTGGATGGCAGGGGGCAGAGGATGACGGGGAATCAGAGGATGGCAGGAAAGGACAGCAGATGACTTTTTGATGAGTTTTCGTCTGCCCCGATCACATCCTACACTGTGTGCTCACCATTTATCAATCATCTGCAGGCACCCCACAAAGTCTATGCTCAGTGCTCCCCTTTTTCCCTGTAATGCTTTCCTACTGCTGCTTGTAGGACCCCCCCCCCCCACACACACACACACACACATCTTTGTTGCATGCAGATGAAACCCCCTTTCCATACTGCACTTATTTACAAGAAGTTCTTTACACTTGTTTGGGTACATTTACTAAAGGTTCTGAAAGTAAAAAAAAGGAGGTGGTGTTGCCCATAGTAACCATTCAGTTTCTGTCTGGGCAACATCACCTACAGTATTTTAATTTTTAGAACTTTTAGTAAATGTACCCATTAGAGTCCTGCTTGTTGAGAGTGGTCTCCTTTTAGTATGACTGCAGAATGCTGCTGGCTGTTTGTTTCATCTGCTTCCTGCAACACAGAAGCCTCTGGACATGGATGAACCCTTGCTTCCTGGTGTGTGCTTCCTAGGGATATCTGCATGTAGATGAGGGAGCCGGTGGTACAGCCTGCTGGTGGCAGGAGAGGCTGTTGGGTGGGACAAGAGAGTCAGAGCACTGGGGTGGGGGAAGAGCTGCCTGAAGACTCCTTGGATCTCTAAGCCAGTGATGAGAGGAGTCTGAAGTAATGACATTTCAACTGATTTTTTAGACTCGTTGGATCACTGACAGAGATCATAGAAGTCATCAGTCTGTTGGTCAGCAACATGGAGTCACGACCCCATACTGAGACATTCAGCACACTCTTTGGGATCAGGACCCAGAGTTTGAGACCTACTGCTATAGGCTAACATCACTTGTGGTCTATAGTATATTGCGGTCACTGGATGTCTAGCTTTATCCTATAAACATCACCTTGCAATATCAAAACCAAACAACTTACTCAAGTCGGTTGTAGTTTGTGAATCCTTGTAAAACTACAACCCATACTGAATCAGGGCCATTAAGTGCAAAACATTAACATTTCTGTCTTGGGGACTAACAGCAGCAGGACTTTGTTGAGCACTTAAGGATTTGCTTTGTTTCATTTGTTTAGCATTAACATTTCTGAAACTCATTTTAATTCCTTAATTCCTTATACAAGTGCCCAACTCTTGTAAACAATTTGTTACCTTTTTACACCACAAATACAACCTGTGTTTACCAGGTCTTGTGAGACTTATCTACAGGTATAATCACTGAAGGGATATTCCTGCTACACTGACACAGATATTGGCTGCCCAATACTAATACCTCCAGAAGTATCACCGCATGAATTCAAAAAGTATTTGGAGGAAATTAGATATTGGGCGCCACACACAATATAAACCATATATTGACATAGGAGGGTGCAAGAGATTATACTATACGTTCCTATCTTCCATGAAGGTTCAAGTGTCTGTCTCTTTCCCGTATGGTGTGTTCAAATATTGTACGATATCTTGTTCCAATGGTGTGGATATCATGTGGACAAAATATATCAGATTTCTTTATAGATAACAACAATTCTGTAAAATAGATAGCAGTCAATATCATCAAATGTTGAATGTAGAATATACGGAATTGAATGCAGATGGGTGTCCCCCACTCTCTCGATGAACATGATACTGTATATTAAACGTATAAAGTTATCTTTATCTTAGGGAAAACACTGGTACCATACTGTTACTCACAATAGTTTAGAGGCTCAGAGTTCTATAAAGGTATTATTTAGTCAAGATCTTCAGGGTGTTGATGTGCTTCTCTTTTGTGACGAAAAGTGAAGCAGTATGGGACCACCATCAATTTTGGCTCAATGAGGTTGTGGATACATAGAAAAATCAATATGTAGAACTATACAAATATGTGCAATAAATTGTGACTAAAGTGTGTTTAATTTATTATGGTTAGGTCAAATTGGTTGTGTTCCTAATACAGTATGTCCAATTTACCTTAAATATGTGTAAACAAAAAAAGGTGGGAGGTGTTTTAGTCGGCTCGTATGCCCCCCAAAAATATGAGAGAGATCCCAGGCGAACAGAAAGTGTCTATTTCAGGCCATCTGTGAAACGTGGTTAAATGACAACTTAGGGTAGCATACCCCAACTCACAGTGCTAAGTGTGTTTGAAGGGGCATCACTGTTAAGTTGAGGTGAAATGGCATACCAGACTCACACTGGCATATAAATGTTTTAAACCATATAAAAGGTTTATTTCCAGTATATGAATCAGACAGTCATATGTATGCACAAGTCAAAGTCATGGTACCCAACTCACAATGGATCTGGTTTTGCAAAAGCACATCAAGGTTGCATTAACAGCAGTGCAACTCTGGTTTTACTTGATAATTCCCAGATGGCCGTTATGCAGACAGAGGTACCAAAAACATTTTAGGAGGGTTCTATGTTTCTATGTAATGTGTAACAGATATGTAAATAAAAACTGGAGACAAATTCAGACCAACTTTGAAACAGTACATCCCCAAAAAATAAAACAATTAAAAAGGCTCCAGAAAATCTTCAATAGTTCCAAATTATTGTGTTTCAGTATATAGGTTAGCTGATAGTTGAAGAAAAAAATGTCTGTCCACGCTGAGCTTGTCAATGTATTTCAGTTTATAATACAGACCTTTTTCAAGACATGTCTTGAAAAAGGTCTGTATTACAAGACCAAAATGCATACTTGAATATGTCTTCCAATACAAATTGAATTCCTTACAAATTCCTTACTTGGAACTAATGGTTCAATAAGGATTAAGATTCCATAATGAATAAAAAGGGAAGTACCTGCTTGTCACATTCTTTGACTGAAAACTGCATTTGATTGTGTGCTAATTGAAGAAGGAGAGAGAAGGGAAGAACAAAGCAACCTATTTTGAATTCTTATTTGAAAGATTAAAGGTGCTTACACACGGGGGAGATATATTGCTCAGTGTCTCCTTTTCATCAACGACCAGAGATGGTCGCTGATGAAAGGGAACCTCTGCCGGTGGTGCCGCAGAGGTAATCAGCTGGTCACAGGAGCAAGCTCCTGCGACCAGCGATTAGAACGGGGCTGAAAACGGGAGCACGCACTTGGCGATTTATCGCCGTTGCACACTCCCATCACTGGCAATATGGTTGCTAGCGACCATATTGCCAGCTATTTCAGCAAACATCGCCCCTGTGTGTACACAGCCTCAGACATTTTTTAACCATAGTTTGTGGTTTTGAACACATACAGTATATTTGTAATCCATATAGGTTCCATTGTGTTACAGTGATATCCTAAATTTTAAGGTTATAAATGGTAAAGAAAACATGAAATAATACTTGTCATGTACAAAAACGTATATGTATATGGTAAAATAATAACTCTGGCTGTGCTCAGTGGAACGGGCATAATGGGGATTATCCTGATTCACTCGGAAAGGCACAATCACTCTCAAATGGACAGAACCATATACACTGCAGGTGGGGCTGATGTAACATGTGCAGATAGAGTTAGATTTGGGTGGGGTTTGTACTTCAAACTGATATCTATATTGCAGTGTCAAAATAAAGCAGTCAGTATTTACCCTGCACAGAAACAATAAAACACCCAAATCTAACTCTCTCTGCACATGTTCCATCAGCCCCACCTGCAGTGCACATGGTTTTGTCCATTAGAAAGTGATTGTGCCTTTCCGAGTGAATCAGAATAAACCCCATTGTGTCTTATTTTGACTGCTTCTTGGAAATTAATGGTTTTATTCTCAGGAATGTTGGTTCTGTTCATCAAATGGCAACTGGTGAACTATTTTGTCATGGTAACAATTAAAGATTGGTTCAAAAAATATGCGAATAATGTTGCATTATATTTATATCAACACTATCAACAGTAACACAATTTTACAGAAATAGAGTTGTTTTTTTTTTGCTATAATAATGTACAAGATATCTCACAAAGGGCTCAGTCTATTGCCATAGCAACAATGTAACACCACATTCAGAATTATATTGATTAACTTTCAGGATTTTCAAACTCCGAAGTCTCACTAACTTCTGTCCCAAGGCTCAGGAAATATTTGTTTCTGAATTTCTAGTACAAGATATAACCACTACCAATGTCATAGATGACAAAGCCAGAGCTCAGTTCTGCTCAGACAATGAATTACTGATAATGCCAGATAAATGTATTGGACATGACTTTTGGTCTTAATGTGAAGTCGTGTAATCGCAGCAACCTATTCACCCAAATATATATTAACATGTTAATGGCTTCACATCTGCTACATATTTAATACTAGAAGTAACTGAAAAACATGTTTCATAGAATATATCAGATTCTAGATTTTACACCTATCCGAACAGCTATTTGTCAGAATAGAAAGAGTTCATGTATTATTGATAGACCTTTACAGAGAGTTTCATAAGCTGTATCTCAACACAATAAATTACAAAAATAGTTAATTACTTCTCAAACACAATTATGATAAAGATATGTCTAGTGTCCGTGGTGTGTAACTGAAAAAGAAAAACACTGACATCTGCTGGCAGCAAGTGAAACTACATCTCACATACAGAAACACAGCGGCAATCAAACATACAAATAAGCTGTAGAGAGCACTCACCATTTGGATGCAAATAAAAGTAGTTTATTTAAATCATCGCATAGTTCCTTGATGGGTCGGCAGCACGCCCTCTGACGAAGTGTTATCACGAAACGCGTAGGGGCGTGGCTACGGTGACGCTCGCTGTCTACTCCAGGCTGTCTTCCCTCCGTCTGTCCTTAGAAGGACCCGGCACGCTGTTTTATCCCCTAAAGAGAAGCAGCGTGGGCCGCGTGTATCCTGACTGTGCTCCGGATGGTGTGCTGAACTTGCCTGGTAACATTTCTAAAATCTTGTGGTATCCAGCCCACTGCCGATGTATTATTTGGTACGAGCATTTCCTATGACTTGTACTTTGTGCTGTGTGCCTTTTAAATATTAAATTGTTTTATGCACTATGGAGCGCCCCTCTGTTCCTCTTTTCTGCCTAGATATCCATTGCTCCTGAGGATCCCGTGAGTCTCCTTTCTGAGGGTGCTGCAGTCCAAATATTCTGGGACTTGGTGAATTTTATGACCTATTGAACTTTTTGGTCAATTATTTTGCTGGACTGAGACATATTTGTAGCGCTGATATCCTTCATATATCTATATATATATATATATATATATATATATATATATATATATATATATATATATATATATATATATATATATATATATTACTCACGCTGCTAGGAAAGCAGCCACTGTAGCACACGGAGGAAGGGGAAGAATCACAGGAGCAGGAAGATCAATGCAACGTTTCGATTTTAATAATCGTCATCAGGCATAATTGACACAAACAAATCACTCACCTTATATCCCCGTTCACCCGTGTACGTCCGGTCACGTTTCCCGCCAGGCAGCCTACCGCTGCGTCATCAGCGCGCGCCTACCGCGTCACCGTCACCACGGCTACCGTCAACAACAAGTGTGGACGCGTTGCCAAGGAGACGTGTGTGCAGCGGCGCACAGCCACATCACGCGATATGCAATCCCTGTGGTCACGTGGCCTAGAAAGAGTAACGGCATTTGTAGAGGATACAAGTGCTGATACACAAAAGGTGTAAATACAAACGTATGCAAAAATTTGTACAACAACAATATATAAATGCAAAAAACAAAGTAATACATGCATGTAGATATATAGATCAAATATGACAAAAAGCAGGAGGTCGATGAATGGGCTGTCACGATAAGTCCATCTAGGAAGATAAAGGGGTGAATACCCTTTAGAGCATGATAACATAAAGGGGAAAAAAGAGGAGAGGGCTAATACAAAAGCACTACAGGAGTATATGTACAGACCATGATAAAATATGAACACAACAATGAGCAGAATATTAAACACACATAAATGTCACAAAAATGCATGAAAACCCAAGTGATCATTGAGACCATGGGGTGTCATGGTTCTAAGTCGGTGGATCCAACGGGATTCACACCGCAATAGCTCCAATGATCTATTACCACCCCTCAATTTAGCAGGTACATGGTCTATAATGATGTATTTCAAATTGGCCATACTGTGGCCAGCCTGTGCAAAATGGCGTGCAACAGGCTGGTCACTAGTCCCTGAAGCCAGGGCAGCACGTATGGCAGTCCGATGTCCTGCCATCCGATCACGCAATGTACGGTCAGTCTTACCGACATAATGCAATCCACACGGGCAAGAAATAAGATACACAATATATCGTGTGGTGCAGGTAACCCTGTGTCGAATGCTGTACCGTTTTCCACTGAACGGGTGATTAAAGCTATCACCCTTGGTCATACTGCTACAGGTAATACAGTGCAAGCATCGAAAACAGCCATTACGTCTACCTAGGAAGGAAGTCTGGGGTGCCACATCCGGACGGGGGGAGATGTCCGTCCGGACCACCCAGTCCCTTACATTCTTACCCCTGGTGTAACATGGCATGAGGTCAGTATGGGTCAGTTTAAGGTCCTTGTCACTGCTGATGATGGGCCAATGTCGTCTAGCTACAGTACGAATAGTCTCACTGCTAGTGTTGAAGTGGTTAACCCATGGGAGTCTGGTGTGTCCAGGTTGGTCAGATTTTGTAGAAGATTTAAGAAGATCCGTCCTAGGGATGGCTAATGCTTTATGCTTAGCCCTGGTCAAAAGATTTATGTCATAGCCCCTCACTAAAAAATTGTTAATCATAATGTCAATCTGTGCCATAGCCTCAGTGCGATCACTGCAGATCCGGCAGGCTCTGAGGAACTGAGAATATGGTAAACCGAATTTGAGCGGTTTGGGATGAAAACTGGTACTGTGTAATACCGTGTTGCGGTCAGTCTCCTTTCTGTACAAAGAAGTAGTCAAGTCACCGTCATGTAATGTTACTGCTACATCAAGGAAGTTAACAAGAGTAGGGCTAATCACATAAGTCAACTTGAGTGGAGATGATGACACATTGTGTCGATCAATAACATAAATAAATTGTTGCTCAGTACCTGTCCATATAACAAAGATGTCATCTATGTATCTGGTGTAGAAAGCTATCATACCAGATACATATAGATTATTAAAGAAGATCTCCTCCTCAGCGATAAACATATAGGCGTTGGCGTACGATGGGGCCACATTGGACCCCATCGCATAACCAGACCGCTGTAGATAGAAGCGACCATCGTGTATGAAGACGTTATGAGTCAACAATAACAACAAAAGGTCACACACAAGGTCAATAGAGGGACCCAAATATAGAGCATTATCCTGAATTAAATCTCGTACAGCCTGAACACCAGTTGCATTCGGTATAACAGTGTACAAGCTTGAAACATCAATACTACAGAGGAAACTGCCAGCCGGTACATGTTGTATCCCCTGTAGCTTATTGATAAAGGAAGTAGTGTCCAGGAGATATCGGGGATGCTGGACAATACAGGGCTGCAACAAAGAATCAAGATACACAGAACAATTTTGGAACAGGGAATTATTAGCGGCTATTATAGGTCGACCAGGCGGCACTGTGGCATGTTTATGTATTTTGTGGAGCGTGTATAGTACCGGAGTCACCGGCCAAGCTGGAATCAATGCTTCCCCAAGTGTTAAGTGGTAAAACACTTGGGGAAGCATTGATTCCAGCTTGGCCGGTGACTCCGGTACTATACACGCTCCCCAAAATACATAAACATGCCACAGTGCCGCCTGGTCGACCTATAATAGCCGCTAATAATTCCCTGTTCCAAAATTGTTCTGTGTATCTTGATTCTTTATTGCAGCCCTGTATTGTCCAGCATCCCCGATATCTCCTGGACACTACTTCCTTTATCAATAAGCTACAGGGGATACAACATGTACAGGCTGGCAGTTTCCTCTGTAGTATTGATGTTTCAAGCTTGTACACCATTATACCGAATGCAACTGGTGTTCAGGCTGTACGAGATTTGATTCAGGATAATGCTCTATATTTGGGTCGATCTATTGACCTTGTGTGTGACCTTTTGTTGTTATTGTTGACTCATAACTTCTTCATACACGATGGTCGCTTCTATCTACAGTGGTCTGGCTGTGCGATGGGGTCCAATGTGGCCCCATCGTACACCAACGCCTATATGTTTATCGCTGAGGAGGAGATCTTCTTTAATGATCTCTATGTATCTGGTATGATAGCTTTCTACACCAGATACATAGATGACATCTTTGTTATATGGACAGGTACTGAGCAACAATTTATTTATGTTATTGATCGACACAATGTGTCAACATCTCCACTCAAGTTGACTTATGTGATTAGCCCTACTCTTGTTAACTTCCTTGATGTAGCAGTAACATTACATGACGGTGACTTGACTACCTCTTTGTACAGAAAGGAGACTGACCGCAACACGGTATTACACAGTACCAGTTTTTATCCCAAACCGCTCAAATTCGGTTTACCATATTCTCAGTTCCTCAGAGCCTGCCGGATCTGCAGTGATCGTACTGAGGCTATGGCACAGATTGACATTATGATTAACAATTTTTTAGTGAGGGGCTATGACATAGATCTTTTGACCAGGGCTAAGCATAAAGCATTAGCCATCCCTAGGACGGATCTTCTTAAATCTTTTACAAAATCTGACCAACCTGGACACACCAGACTCCCATGGGTTAACCACTTCAACACTAGCAGTGAGACTATTCGTACTGTAGCTAGACGACATTGGCTCATCATCAGCAGTGACAAGGACCTTAAACTGACCCATACTGACCTCATGCCATGTTACACCAGGGGTAAGAATGTAAGGGACTGGGTGGTCCGGACGGACATCTCCCCCCGTCCGGATGTGGCACCCCAGACTTCCTTCCTAGGTAGACGTAATGGCTGTTTTCGATGCTTGCACTGTATTACCTGTAGCAGTATGACCAAGGGTGATAGCTTTAATCACCCGTTCAGTGGAAAACGGTACAGCATTCGACACAGGGTTACCTGCACCACACAATATATTGTGTATCTTATTTCTTGCCCGTGTGGGTTGCATTATGTCGGTAAGACTGACCGTACATTGCGTGATCGGATGGCAGGACATCGGACTGCCATACGTGCTGCCCTGGCTTCAGGGACTAGTGACCAGCCTGTTGCACGCCATTTTGCACAGGCTGGCCACAGTATGGCCAATTTGAAATACATCATTATAGACCATGTACCTGCTAAATTGAGGGGTGGTAATAGATCATTGGAGCTATTGCGGTGTGAATCCCGTTGGATCCACCGACTTAGAACCATGACACCCCATGGTCTCAATGATCACTTGGGTTTTCATGCATTTTTGTGACATTTATGTGTGTTTAATATTCTGCTCATTGTTGTGTCCATATTTTATCATGGTCTGTACATATACTCCTGTAGTGTTTTTGTATTAGCCCTCTCCTCTTTTTTCCCCTTTATGTTATCATGCTCTAAAGGGTATTCACCCCTTTATCTTCTTAGATGGACTTATCGTGACAGCCCATTCATCGACCTCCTGCTTTTTGTCATATTTGATCTATATACCTACATGCATGTATTACTTTGTTTTTTTGCATTTATATATTGTTGTTGTACAAATTTTTGCATACGTTTGTACTTACACCTTTTGTGTATCAGCACTTGTATCCTCTACAAATGCCGTTACTCTTTCTAGGCCACGTGACCACAGGGATTGCTTATCGCGTGATGTGGCTGTGCGCCGCTGCAAACACGTCTCCTTGGCAACGCGTCCACACTTGTTGTTGACGGTAGCCGTGGTGACGGTGACGCGGTAGGCGCGCTGATGACGCAGCGGTAGGCTGCCTGGCGGGAATCGTGACCGGACGTACACGGGTGAACGGGGATATAAGGTGAGTGATTTGTTTGTGTAAATTATGCCTGATGACGATTATTAAAATCGAAACGTTGCATTGATCTTCCTGCTCCTGTGATTCTTCACCTTCCTCCGTGTGCTGCAGTGGCTGCTTTCCTAGCAGCGTGAGTATTGTATATTGGCCCTCACTGTGGGGTTACTGCTGGCACCGGGACTTTTACCTCCATTCACGTGGTTGTGCCTGACCCTCTGGACTGTATATATATATATATATATTTATATATAGGAACATAACGATGGGACACTCATGGCTTTTCCAAAGAAATACAGTGCCCCACAGTCATGTTCCTTTACTTTTTAATGTAGGCACCGGCACAGTTGAATTCAGTAACAGGGAGTGCCAAACCCCAGTTGCATATATATATGTGTGTATTTGTGCATGTGCATTTCAGTCCGAAAATCATTGGGATATACTTTAAACCAATGTCACTCTAACTTCAGCACCCAGGGCTATATTTGCCAAAAGTCGATCTTCATCGGTTTTCACTATATTGAAATTGCTGAAAATAAGTCTAAATCTATGTTGTGTTTCAGAGGCTAAGACAAACATTTACTAACATAATTTTTTTTTGTTTTCATTTATACATGTTAGTAAATGTATGTTTAAGCCATGAAAACAACATATTTTTCTGACCGATTCTCATTTGAAAGAAAGATACAAATCGATTAATATCAACCTTTAGTAAATATGCCCTATACAGTACTTTGTGTTACTAGAGGGACCTAGCTAAAGGTGGAAACTCTCCAATGACTGCTCTTCATCAGAAACAACATCAAAGGTTTCTGTAAATGTTAGAAGCAAGGTCTCATAATCGCAGTACAGAGCAGTAACCAGGGAAATGTGATGAGTGATGTGTTGGTAGAGCTGAGAATGTCATTTTGTCAAAAAAGCATACACTGAGAACTTCCAAACTTATTTTAATAGTTACACCTGTTCACCTTCACAATTATGTAAAAACAATTCTCCTAAGAAATTGACAGGTGTGTCTGTGTTTAAAATGATACCAACACTGTATGATCATTCATTGTTCCAGACAACATTTTTATTGCAAAACAGTAGATTTTCAAGCTCATACTGTAATTAAAAAATGTTTGGGAATTGGCAAGGGTGAAAACAGCCGAAAATTCACCAAAACCACGTGAATTTGTGGTAATTTCGCCAATTACGTGGTTTTTGCTGCAGCTAGAATTTTCACCCAGGTGAAAAATCGGCATTAAGGATTGAATAGGTTGAGTGGAATTCACCCTAAGAACGACCAAAAAGTGACGATTTTTCACCTGGCAAGAAAAATTGCCCAGGATTGAATACCCCCTGATAAACCAGATATTTATCTGATAAGATTAGATATGATAAATAACCCAAACCAAATTTATTTACTTTATTACCTTTAAATATAACGGCAACTCTGAAATGATTGCACACCCACACAACCTTGTTATAAAAGGTATGACAATGCTTTACTTAAAGAATAGCTTCATTACAGGTATTTGCAGATGCAGACTAACACAAGAAACATAAAATTGATTAGCTAATACTTAAACAGTAATTCTAAATCAAATCAAAATGGACACCTTTCAAGGACAGTGATCAGCCATGATTAAACCTCCTTCATAATTACCTCCAGCCCCCTGTGCTTCCTTGTTCTTTCTCAACTGCCTCCCTCCTCCTTCTATCACTCTGATATTTAAACCTTTATCACATTAATTAATTAATTACTCATAAGCATTGAGTCTTATTGGCAAGCTCTGCTTTCAATCATGATGTCATAATTAACCCAACACCCAACTTCAGTGGCCTTGTGGGTCTACGCATGTGTGGCCTTGTTCCCATATAGTTTGTTCCTATTTCTAGACAAAACTGTGCAGACTGGCTGTCTGCCCTTGTCCTCTGTTACATCAATAAGGCATTCTTAAACCCAGAAATCCAAAACAATATCTCATAAGAAATTACTTATTTCAGCAGTATTCTGATTCCACACGCCATCTTGTAACGATATATGCAAGTCATGAATAACAAAATGGCCGCAGTGTCTGACATATTATCACTGTATAGCGCAAAGGGAAGGCCTCATACGCAGTGAATAGTACATTGTGCAACAGGCAAAAGTCATCTGCAGCAATAAAAGCGGCAGTCAGGAAAACAGAATATAATAAAAGCATAGATTTATTGATTAGTTGATTTTCTGTATTATCAGTCCATCCTCAACTTTTTTCATATCTCCGAAAAAAAGTTCATATCTCTCGTACTGTGCATCATTTGTTTCTCTCTTAATACATCGGAAAACCTTCTTGAAGCATTTCACTAGTATACAGAAAAATCAATAATATTATCTTGGCAAAAACATTAAACTTCTTAAAGCATATATAACATTGACTTATGCGAACCAGTTATTGGGGTTCAACCAAATAAACCAACTGTAGGGAATCACATCACTCACACCTGTTCAATAAACTAAATTTTTTTCAACCCAAATAATTTAATTCAACTTTCCTTTTAATGTCACCATCAGTTTTGTACCATATTTTAATTATATTCACAAATTCAAATACAATTTTATAAACTTGGGATAATGTAAATAAGTGTGTTTCTCTAATATACCATGTGTTACTTTCAAATCTTCATGTTGAATCACCACTGTATTAATTATTAAAAGTAAAATTTTATTACAATAGATCTTGTTTGTAACCATTTAGAAACCTTATGTTTGTAAATATAGTATAATCCTTGTGGTAATATTCATGGCTTATGAGACAGTATGTTTGAGAAAACATCATAAGAAACAATTCAATGAGTACCCTTTTTTATTAAGATTTTCCACTAGCTCACCCAACTCTGTCACATGATAACTACATGTTTTGTTGTACTCCAAAATATCTCCTGTT
The DNA here is from genome assembly GCF_055691185.1 of Crinia signifera. Taxonomy (NCBI): domain Eukaryota; kingdom Metazoa; phylum Chordata; class Amphibia; order Anura; family Myobatrachidae; genus Crinia; species Crinia signifera. The sequence continues at coordinate 63,867,736 of NC_139217.1, read as the reverse complement.
ATTACACTCTTTACCAATTTTAAACCTAGGGAGAGTCAGTAACCTTATTGTTCTTTTTATCAGCTCATGATGAGCGTCTTAAAGAAGAAATGTCAGTTTGCATATAGATATTATGTTTGCACCATTGTTACCATCCTTACTCAGAATGCCTCTTCTTTACTGATACCTTACTATATGTATTCTATCAATGGTTCTGGTGTGGGCATTCTCAGTTACTTTTATGTTATTACTCATATATTTATTTTAAACCTTCTAATTAGTTTAACATATTGGCTATCAGTGTTTTATTACCATCCTCTGATGCATACCGAAACCTGGGAGCAATGTATATGTGTGTCTGTTATGATTATACTTGTGGGATTAAAATTAAAAGCAGAAGTAGAATACACCACCATGACTCTAGTAATACCTCTTTGATAACTATACACACTGTCCTTGCCAGCAACCAATCCCTGGTAACCCTCATTCACTATAAAAATATAAAAACTTAAAAAAACAAAAATGACTTCTTCAGTTAGTTAATGTATGGGAAACTTGGTCACTCATGGGGATCATTGTTTTACACCTTGTCCACAACCCGCAGGGACACCACTAAGGGTATCCCCCGATTCCGTGGACCTCTTCTTGCCCACAACCCGCAGGGACACCACTAAGGATGCCCCCCGATTCCGTGGACCTTGTCTTGGTCGGTGTGGGGGCCCTGGACAGGCCCATCATCAAATAAGTTTATTAAGTTAGAATCACAGTCACAATATTTATCTGCATCAGTTTCTATTTCTTTCAACTGATATCACCACCAGGTCGGAAACCTTCTTGCAGTGAGACGCATTAATTCAATCGGTTTGTTTCACAGGGACGGGTCTTGCCTTTGATCTACGAGACATTTAATTGTAAGAATTTTCTCACCATTGCATAGTCTCCAGGCTGGACCTTATAACAACATCCCTTCATAAGCTTGTTTGCTTTTCTGGCAAAGTATTTAGATGATGTGAGAATTAGAGTGACAAGTCTGCTGCTGGATGTTGAATAGGGATTGATGGTCTCCCAAAAAAATGTATATATCAATTAAAATAATGATCTTATAAGGGGACAGGTTCAGTGGCCGCTGAGGAGTAGTGTGAATGTCATACAAAACCGAAGACAAAACTTCAAGTCAACTCATGGTAATTTCCACACCCACCCTAAATAATGTGTTCTCAATGTGCATTTGTTAACATGTTCAATTTTGACTAAAACCTTTTAGTGTGTGGTGAGTGCAACCAAATTTTCATACCCATATTTTGACTTATTCCTTAGAATACCTTTCCTGTCAAAATATGTACCTCTATGATTTCTTTAATACCATATACCTCATGGGATAACATATCTGAACACAAATTTCTCAAAACATTTCTTTGCTGTAAAGGATGCTGTACATGGGACAGCTGGGATGTTCCTTATAATCAAGATAACATATCAGATACCATTTAAATATAATGACAATTTTAAATGCATGTAAATTCCCAAAAAAATAATTTTAACCTTAGGAATGGACCAGTGGTAGGAGAAATGTTTGATGGTTCTATAGGAATAATTTTCCTGAGTTCATTCTTCTGCAGATGCGTTTGGGCCTCTGCATAAGATGAAATCAACATACATGCCCTCTCTCTCCTTACATGGGTCATCCCATGGGCAGCATCCGCATATGCCAGGAGGAGGGGTTTGGGGAGCTACTGGTCTGCCCCCACCATCTTTACATAGGCCATTAGCCTTTTGACTGTATCCATTCATCATCCATTGGCACATTCCTTTTAAATACACAACTCTTGATGTTTTATGAGATTCTGCTGGTCAATTTGTAAAAACATTAAATTGTATAGTGGTGTGATTCACAACAGTGGCCATCTTATTTTTGTTACCAAGTGCAACAAGATCACTTTATAACATGTGAGCTTGACACTTAACAACTACTGCCTTTGCAGGGAGTTGCACAGCCTCAATGAGCTCCTTTACTTGCTGTGATATTAGCGTATTATATCATAGCAAAATCACGATGGAAAATGAGGATCTCTAAATCCAATACTACCGCATATCCCGTATATCTCCTTGTTGGTGACAACTACAATCTTTGTAGATGGTAGTGGCGTGTCAGAGATATCAGGTCTAATTGGAGAAATTTTGCTTTAAATATTCCTCACAATCATGTTCTAAATCCTGCCTCTCATCCATCCTCTGGGACTCCCGGGTCCCACCAGGTAGCAGGATTTAGCGTACCACACCTGACAATGGTCAGGTCATGTGGCGCTGGGAGCAAAAGTTCCCAACGAGAGTACCATGCACTGGAAATGTGTCTTGTCCGTGAAGAGTTCATTAGAAAAGATGTAGCATTAGAGACACATAGTGTGCGGTGTTCTGTAATTTCTATACAAAGGCTGCAGCAGCCGCCACAGTCCTTAAACATGTTGGTAAAGCAGATGCCACTTGGTCAAGTGTGCAACTGTAGCACCTGATGGGTCTATGTGAACCCCCACGTATATGTGTTCAAACTCCCAAGGCCGCTGCTTGTTGTTCATTACAGTAAAGACAGGTATATGATAAATCTGATATATCCAGTGCTGTGGTTTCTGTCAGTGCGTGTATCAGAGCCTCAAATGAAGCAATTATGTCAGTATATTGTACTTTGTGTCAGTTAGATTTAGTAGTAGTAATAGAAAAAGAGTCAGTAATAGAATCCTGTAAAGAATTTAAACACATCATTAGATCATAAACATATTGAATCCGCATTGTGGTAGCAATCATGCAACTCATTGTGGGACATAGTGGGGCTGTCCATAAAACTTTGGCTTAATTAAGTCCACGTATATTGGACTGTGCTGTAAATAAATGTAGTAAGTCCTGACTATCTGCTATTTGATTGTAAGAACTATGCAGATCATAAATCAATGATTAGATGACTGTAATACTTCCATAACTGTAAAGTGAATTGATTTACACTAAAAAAATAATAAGAATAATCACATTGGGCAGATAACCTGCAATAACGGAGTGTTGCAACTACTATGGGTATTAGATAATATACTTTGTTGTAAAATCGGAAAAAAACTATTTCCTGTGATCCATAGATGTTTAGAAACTTGTGACATGATTAGTAATGAAAAACTCATCAAAATCCTCTAACCCCGTGAGGGTCCTCATATCGGTTAGTGCCTTCTGACAGCAATCTCTCATGGATTCCTGTTAATAATACACAATTTCTTCCAAACCACTCTGAGAAAAAAATAATCATTAAATCATTACAAATATTTGAGAGAATATCATGATTAGTTGTGCAGCAAATGCGATTTACTAGTAGCAGAACCCAGTAGTGCTGCACCTAATTGTGACCTCCATTCCTTATTTGTGGGCTCATATGCATGACCAATGGATCTAGTAAAGTGGCAACATGCAATCAGATAAATCAGTAAGCATAAAAATGCAACTCAATATGCATCTTATAATAATCACTATAAAATCTGTATTTTTCAATAAGGGCTTTGATAAGGATTCTGCAGCATTACCTGCAGACTCAATATTTTTTCTAAATAATTTCTAGTGGCTCAGTAATAATAATAATATTAATAATAATAATAATATTTTTTTAAAACACTTGCTTTTTCTGTGCAAAATGAAATGCATCAATTTGTAAATTAATCTTTTCTCTGGAATGGTCACACCTCTATTGGCTGGGATTTAATTTAAATAAAACAAGCAAAAGCAATAGCATTATTAAGCTCAGACATCATATTAGCATTTGTCATTTGTAAAAAAAAAAATGGCAGTTTTTAAAACAGATGTTGATAAAACAACATTATCACATGAGGGAAGCAGAGGGGAGGGGGCTGGAGGTCATCCTTGGGTATGGCTGATCACTGTCCCATACAAACATTGCAATAACTTTAATCTATTCATTGTGCTTTTTCAAAAGGGTAAACAATCTCTTCAATTCTAAAATCTTTCAACACAATTGTTTAAATGTCCTTGTTATGGAAAACAGTTCTGTAACACTCCTTGGATATTTCACATCATTTAGGAATAAAACTTTACTCTCTTAGCAATCTCATTAACCATTTCCTGCCTTTAATCTCCTACAGAGTTATTTCTGATGTTACTCTCACCTCATCACTGGAAAAAAAACTTCTTCCCTTCTGCTTTTTCAAAAATAAACAAAAAATTTTTTTTTTCCCCCATTTTTTTCTTTTTCTCCCTAAGGCTCTAAAAGACATATCACCTCTCCTCACTTCTCACTGAACAGAATTAACCCCTCAGTGAGACAGTACAATCTTTCCAAACATATGTGGGTTAGTGGGATATACTATTTCAATTCTTGAAGCTTTCACCACCTGTCACCAGACCATTGCGCGTTCACTCTCATCAAATAATCATTACCTCACAGGTGCATCATCATCGCCAATTCCAACTAACTATGACCAGCATAGTATTTTCTATTCCTTCTCACTTGCTCACACTAGTCACATACTCAGAGTACTTTCTGTGGTCCCATACAAATGCTTAAAAAGGTGTTACCTCTTTCAAAGACAAAAATGTAAATAAAATAAATGAAAAATGTCCCCAAAAAACCTAACCTAGCGTTATGTGTCGCCCAATGTTATCACACCTACGCTGCGTTATGTGTCGCCCAATGTTATCACACCTACGCTTTCCACGCTGCGTTATGTGTCACCCAATGTTATCACACCTACACTTCCACGTGTCCCACCCCCACCCTGTCTTCTTTTATTATGTTTCCCCATATATTCTACCTTGTACGTAGGTGGCAGATACCCCCTGTAAATCTCGCTACCGGTCAGCACTCTTCACAGGAAAAAATCAACTCATCAAATCAGAAAAAAATTATATGCAATATGTCATTCTTTGTTACCATATCTGCACATTGTCTAAGTGATCATTACACGATTAGATCACTATCTCCCCTTGTTATTTAGCTAACTGTGGCCACAGTATTAACCCCTTAAGATACTCTATCAATTTAGTACCCTCCCCCTTTCAAAACAAACAAAATTATATTAACACAAATCAAAAACAAAACAAAAATTGGCTTAAAGAAAACCCCACACCCTTGAGTCAGTTATCACTGATTACCTTCCATTCATAAGAATAAAAATAAACCCAGGACTTATCTGCGCATTACTCAAGGTATATCTGATTCAATATATGTATCCAGATTAAGCAAATAGGCAACAGAAATTGCCAACAGAAAACATGGTCTAATATATCAATATGAACCTTTAAGAATAGATGTTATATTGGACTTATATCTCATCGATATATATATCACTTTTCTTATTCAAAATGTATTACTCATTAACTGAAAAAAACATTGAATTCACATGATCATTTCCTGTTTCTTCACCTAACATGGACAACTCCTTATCTCGCATTACATCAACTGAATCCATCACTTTAGAGTTTCCAACTCACAGCTGCTTTGTTTAATAAACCAAAAAAATTAAATCAAAAACCCATAGCAGAAAAACATCAGTCCTACATTACGGACTTCATCTCCGCAAGACAGGAGACCAAAAAAACTTTACAATGAGATAAACTCGATCTTACTTTGTTATAAACAATATTCCAATTAACTTTATTTATTCTGGTGGTAAAAATGAACTGTTACTTGGCTTACAATATTAGCATCTACTCCTTTAAACTCTGTATTTTAACGGACCTCTGTCTATGGATATAAAGAAACTATCTCAAATTGTTATTGTAATCCGACTGCTTGCTAGCTCTAACAATGCAACGTATACTTAATTATTTATTAACATTTTCTTATATAAACCATATACAGTAGACAATCCGGGGGTTTCCAAACAATACAGATTATGGATAAATCATGCATTCCGTTTCTTCCACATGTTGCTGGCCAGTCAACCAGAAAGAGACGTAAATGCACAATCTCCTCTACCTATCTCTAATCACCAAATTATAAGCACGGGAAAACCTACAACAAATATATGCAACTTCTTTAAAATTTATAGATTGGACAAACAAAGAAACTCTAATTATCAAAACAACCGCTACAGATTAGTTACTTCAGCAATATCCTCAGCAGATAATATACATCAAACAATCCAACCGCGGTCAAAAAATAAAAACAAACAAACAAAAAAATACTGTCATTTAAAGAATATTTTTTTTTTTTTTTTAAAGTAGAAAATTTATTGCCAGCATAACCTTTATACCAATATGCTTGCTATAGTCTGCATGCTTTGCAAATAAACTAAAGAAATACTCTTCCTGACTCAAGCAACGTTGTTTACAACTTCTTGCCAAGTTTCTCGCTGCTCTCCTTATCTATTCTCTGACACAGAGAAGAAATGGGCTATTCGGGGGGGTTTAGCAAGCTGACAGTCTGCAAAATGCAGCGTTGTCTTTCCATGCCTTAAATTACGATCTATTTGTTTTATAATTAAAGAGCGAATTTGCCAAGTAATATGGATTACCACACTTTAACAGATGTTGAGAAAGAATGGGTACAAAAATGCACCGACTTTACAATTTTTTCTACACATTTTTTTATTTATTTATTTTTTTAAATAGCTAATTTTTTTTTTTTTTTTTCAAACTTTGATTTTCTCAATAACTGACAAAATGTAAAAACCAACATCATTGGATCTCGCTGGGGCCTCCAACTGATAAACCAGATATTTATCTGATAAGATTAGATATGATAAATAACCCAAACCAAATTTATTTACTTTATTACCTTTAAATATAACGGCAACTCTGAAATGATTGCACACCCACACAACCTTGTTATAAAAGGTATGACAATGCTTTACTTAAAGAATAGCTTCATTACAGGTATTTGCAGATGCAGACTAACACAAGAAACATAAAATTGATTAGCTAATACTTAAACAGTAATTCTAAATCAAATCAAAATGGACACCTTTCAAGGACAGTGATCAGCCATGATTAAACCTCCTTCATAATTACCTCCAGCCCCCTGTGCTTCCTTGTTCTTTCTCAACTGCCTCCCTCCTCCTTCTATCACTCTGATATTTAAACCTTTATCACATTAATTAATTAATTACTCATAAGCATTGAGTCTTATTGGCAAGCTCTGCTTTCAATCATGATGTCATAATTAACCCAACACCCAACTTCAGTGGCCTTGTGGGTCTACGCATGTGTGGCCTTGTTCCCATATAGTTTGTTCCTATTTCTAGACAAAACTGTGCAGACTGGCTGTCTGCCCTTGTCCTCTGTTACATCAATAAGGCATTCTTAAACCCAGAAATCCAAAACAATATCTCATAAGAAATTACTTATTTCAGCAGTATTCTGATTCCACACGCCATCTTGTAACGATATATGCAAGTCATGAATAACAAAATGGCCGCAGTGTCTGACATATTATCACTGTATAGCGCAAAGGGAAGGCCTCATACGCAGTGAATAGTACATTGTGCAACAGGCAAAAGTCATCTGCAGCAATAAAAGCGGCAGTCAGGAAAACAGAATATAATAAAAGCATAGATTTATTGATTAGTTGATTTTCTGTATTATCAGTCCATCCTCAACTTTTTTCATATCTCCGAAAAAAAGTTCATATCTCTCGTACTGTGCATCATTTGTTTCTCTCTTAATACATCGGAAAACCTTCTTGAAGCATTTCACTAGTATACAGAAAAATCAATAATATTATCTTGGCAAAAACATTAAACTTCTTAAAGCATATATAACATTGACTTATGCGAACCAGTTATTGGGGTTCAACCAAATAAACCAACTGTAGGGAATCACATCACTCACACCTGTTCAATAAACTAAATTTTTTTCAACCCAAATAATTTAATTCAACTTTCCTTTTAATGTCACCATCAGTTTTGTACCATATTTTAATTATATTCACAAATTCAAATACAATTTTATAAACTTGGGATAATGTAAATAAGTGTGTTTCTCTAATATACCATGTGTTACTTTCAAATCTTCATGTTGAATCACCACTGTATTAATTATTAAAAGTAAAATTTTATTACAATAGATCTTGTTTGTAACCATTTAGAAACCTTATGTTTGTAAATATAGTATAATCCTTGTGGTAATATTCATGGCTTATGAGACAGTATGTTTGAGAAAACATCATAAGAAACAATTCAATGAGTACCCTTTTTTATTAAGATTTTCCACTAGCTCACCCAACTCTGTCACATGATAACTACATGTTTTGTTGTACTCCAAAATATCTCCTGTTATTACACTCTTTACCAATTTTAAACCTAGGGAGAGTCAGTAACCTTATTGTTCTTTTTATCAGCTCATGATGAGCGTCTTAAAGAAGAAATGTCAGTTTGCATATAGATATTATGTTTGCACCATTGTTACCATCCTTACTCAGAATGCCTCTTCTTTACTGATACCTTACTATATGTATTCTATCAATGGTTCTGGTGTGGGCATTCTCAGTTACTTTTATGTTATTACTCATATATTTATTTTAAACCTTCTAATTAGTTTAACATATTGGCTATCAGTGTTTTATTACCATCCTCTGATGCATACCGAAACCTGGGAGCAATGTATATGTGTGTCTGTTATGATTATACTTGTGGGATTAAAATTAAAAGCAGAAGTAGAATACACCACCATGACTCTAGTAATACCTCTTTGATAACTATACACACTGTCCTTGCCAGCAACCAATCCCTGGTAACCCTCATTCACTATAAAAATATAAAAACTTAAAAAAACAAAAATGACTTCTTCAGTTAGTTAATGTATGGGAAACTTGGTCACTCATGGGGATCATTGTTTTACACCTTGTCCACAACCCGCAGGGACACCACTAAGGGTATCCCCCGATTCCGTGGACCTCTTCTTGCCCACAACCCGCAGGGACACCACTAAGGATGCCCCCCGATTCCGTGGACCTTGTCTTGGTCGGTGTGGGGGCCCTGGACAGGCCCATCATCAAATAAGTTTATTAAGTTAGAATCACAGTCACAATATTTATCTGCATCAGTTTCTATTTCTTTCAACTGATATCACCACCAGGTCGGAAACCTTCTTGCAGTGAGACGCATTAATTCAATCGGTTTGTTTCACAGGGACGGGTCTTGCCTTTGATCTACGAGACATTTAATTGTAAGAATTTTCTCACCATTGCATAGTCTCCAGGCTGGACCTTATAACAACATCCCTTCATAAGCTTGTTTGCTTTTCTGGCAAAGTATTTAGATGATGTGAGAATTAGAGTGACAAGTCTGCTGCTGGATGTTGAATAGGGATTGATGGTCTCCCAAAAAAATGTATATATCAATTAAAATAATGATCTTATAAGGGGACAGGTTCAGTGGCCGCTGAGGAGTAGTGTGAATGTCATACAAAACCGAAGACAAAACTTCAAGTCAACTCATGGTAATTTCCACACCCACCCTAAATAATGTGTTCTCAATGTGCATTTGTTAACATGTTCAATTTTGACTAAAACCTTTTAGTGTGTGGTGAGTGCAACCAAATTTTCATACCCATATTTTGACTTATTCCTTAGAATACCTTTCCTGTCAAAATATGTACCTCTATGATTTCTTTAATACCATATACCTCATGGGATAACATATCTGAACACAAATTTCTCAAAACATTTCTTTGCTGTAAAGGATGCTGTACATGGGACAGCTGGGATGTTCCTTATAATCAAGATAACATATCAGATACCATTTAAATATAATGACAATTTTAAATGCATGTAAATTCCCAAAAAAATAATTTTAACCTTAGGAATGGACCAGTGGTAGGAGAAATGTTTGATGGTTCTATAGGAATAATTTTCCTGAGTTCATTCTTCTGCAGATGCGTTTGGGCCTCTGCATAAGATGAAATCAACATACATGCCCTCTCTCTCCTTACATGGGTCATCCCATGGGCAGCATCCGCATATGCCAGGAGGAGGGGTTTGGGGAGCTACTGGTCTGCCCCCACCATCTTTACATAGGCCATTAGCCTTTTGACTGTATCCATTCATCATCCATTGGCACATTCCTTTTAAATACACAACTCTTGATGTTTTATGAGATTCTGCTGGTCAATTTGTAAAAACATTAAATTGTATAGTGGTGTGATTCACAACAGTGGCCATCTTATTTTTGTTACCAAGTGCAACAAGATCACTTTATAACATGTGAGCTTGACACTTAACAACTACTGCCTTTGCAGGGAGTTGCACAGCCTCAATGAGCTCCTTTACTTGCTGTGATATTAGCGTATTATATCATAGCAAAATCACGATGGAAAATGAGGATCTCTAAATCCAATACTACCGCATATCCCGTATATCTCCTTGTTGGTGACAACTACAATCTTTGTAGATGGTAGTGGCGTGTCAGAGATATCAGGTCTAATTGGAGAAATTTTGCTTTAAATATTCCTCACAATCATGTTCTAAATCCTGCCTCTCATCCATCCTCTGGGACTCCCGGGTCCCACCAGGTAGCAGGATTTAGCGTACCACACCTGACAATGGTCAGGTCATGTGGCGCTGGGAGCAAAAGTTCCCAACGAGAGTACCATGCACTGGAAATGTGTCTTGTCCGTGAAGAGTTCATTAGAAAAGATGTAGCATTAGAGACACATAGTGTGCGGTGTTCTGTAATTTCTATACAAAGGCTGCAGCAGCCGCCACAGTCCTTAAACATGTTGGTAAAGCAGATGCCACTTGGTCAAGTGTGCAACTGTAGCACCTGATGGGTCTATGTGAACCCCCACGTATATGTGTTCAAACTCCCAAGGCCGCTGCTTGTTGTTCATTACAGTAAAGACAGGTATATGATAAATCTGATATATCCAGTGCTGTGGTTTCTGTCAGTGCGTGTATCAGAGCCTCAAATGAAGCAATTATGTCAGTATATTGTACTTTGTGTCAGTTAGATTTAGTAGTAGTAATAGAAAAAGAGTCAGTAATAGAATCCTGTAAAGAATTTAAACACATCATTAGATCATAAACATATTGAATCCGCATTGTGGTAGCAATCATGCAACTCATTGTGGGACATAGTGGGGCTGTCCATAAAACTTTGGCTTAATTAAGTCCACGTATATTGGACTGTGCTGTAAATAAATGTAGTAAGTCCTGACTATCTGCTATTTGATTGTAAGAACTATGCAGATCATAAATCAATGATTAGATGACTGTAATACTTCCATAACTGTAAAGTGAATTGATTTACACTAAAAAAATAATAAGAATAATCACATTGGGCAGATAACCTGCAATAACGGAGTGTTGCAACTACTATGGGTATTAGATAATATACTTTGTTGTAAAATCGGAAAAAAACTATTTCCTGTGATCCATAGATGTTTAGAAACTTGTGACATGATTAGTAATGAAAAACTCATCAAAATCCTCTAACCCCGTGAGGGTCCTCATATCGGTTAGTGCCTTCTGACAGCAATCTCTCATGGATTCCTGTTAATAATACACAATTTCTTCCAAACCACTCTGAGAAAAAAATAATCATTAAATCATTACAAATATTTGAGAGAATATCATGATTAGTTGTGCAGCAAATGCGATTTACTAGTAGCAGAACCCAGTAGTGCTGCACCTAATTGTGACCTCCATTCCTTATTTGTGGGCTCATATGCATGACCAATGGATCTAGTAAAGTGGCAACATGCAATCAGATAAATCAGTAAGCATAAAAATGCAACTCAATATGCATCTTATAATAATCACTATAAAATCTGTATTTTTCAATAAGGGCTTTGATAAGGATTCTGCAGCATTACCTGCAGACTCAATATTTTTTCTAAATAATTTCTAGTGGCTCAGTAATAATAATAATATTAATAATAATAATAATATTTTTTTAAAACACTTGCTTTTTCTGTGCAAAATGAAATGCATCAATTTGTAAATTAATCTTTTCTCTGGAATGGTCACACCTCTATTGGCTGGGATTTAATTTAAATAAAACAAGCAAAAGCAATAGCATTATTAAGCTCAGACATCATATTAGCATTTGTCATTTGTAAAAAAAAAAATGGCAGTTTTTAAAACAGATGTTGATAAAACAACATTATCACATGAGGGAAGCAGAGGGGAGGGGGCTGGAGGTCATCCTTGGGTATGGCTGATCACTGTCCCATACAAACATTGCAATAACTTTAATCTATTCATTGTGCTTTTTCAAAAGGGTAAACAATCTCTTCAATTCTAAAATCTTTCAACACAATTGTTTAAATGTCCTTGTTATGGAAAACAGTTCTGTAACACTCCTTGGATATTTCACATCATTTAGGAATAAAACTTTACTCTCTTAGCAATCTCATTAACCATTTCCTGCCTTTAATCTCCTACAGAGTTATTTCTGATGTTACTCTCACCTCATCACTGGAAAAAAAACTTCTTCCCTTCTGCTTTTTCAAAAATAAACAAAAAAAATTTTTTTTCCCCCATTTTTTTCTTTTTCTCCCTAAGGCTCTAAAAGACATATCACCTCTCCTCACTTCTCACTGAACAGAATTAACCCCTCAGTGAGACAGTACAATCTTTCCAAACATATGTGGGTTAGTGGGATATACTATTTCAATTCTTGAAGCTTTCACCACCTGTCACCAGACCATTGCGCGTTCACTCTCATCAAATAATCATTACCTCACAGGTGCATCATCATCGCCAATTCCAACTAACTATGACCAGCATAGTATTTTCTATTCCTTCTCACTTGCTCACACTAGTCACATACTCAGAGTACTTTCTGTGGTCCCATACAAATGCTTAAAAAGGTGTTACCTCTTTCAAAGACAAAAATGTAAATAAAATAAATGAAAAATGTCCCCAAAAAACCTAACCTAGCGTTATGTGTCGCCCAATGTTATCACACCTACGCTGCGTTATGTGTCGCCCAATGTTATCACACCTACGCTTTCCACGCTGCGTTATGTGTCACCCAATGTTATCACACCTACACTTCCACGTGTCCCACCCCCACCCTGTCTTCTTTTATTATGTTTCCCCATATATTCTACCTTGTACGTAGGTGGCAGATACCCCCTGTAAATCTCGCTACCGGTCAGCACTCTTCACAGGAAAAAATCAACTCATCAAATCAGAAAAAAATTATATGCAATATGTCATTCTTTGTTACCATATCTGCACATTGTCTAAGTGATCATTACACGATTAGATCACTATCTCCCCTTGTTATTTAGCTAACTGTGGCCACAGTATTAACCCCTTAAGATACTCTATCAATTTAGTACCCTCCCCCTTTCAAAACAAACAAAATTATATTAACACAAATCAAAAACAAAACAAAAATTGGCTTAAAGAAAACCCCACACCCTTGAGTCAGTTATCACTGATTACCTTCCATTCATAAGAATAAAAATAAACCCAGGACTTATCTGCGCATTACTCAAGGTATATCTGATTCAATATATGTATCCAGATTAAGCAAATAGGCAACAGAAATTGCCAACAGAAAACATGGTCTAATATATCAATATGAACCTTTAACAATAGATGTTATATTGGACTTATATCTCATCGATATATATATCACTTTTCTTATTCAAAATGTATTACTCATTAACTGAAAAAAACATTGAATTCACATGATCATTTCCTGTTTCTTCACCTAACATGGACAACTCCTTATCTCGCATTACATCAACTGAATCCATCACTTTAGAGTTTCCAACTCACAGCTGCTTTGTTTAATAAACCAAAAAAATTAAATCAAAAACCCATAGCAGAAAAACATCAGTCCTACATTACGGACTTCATCTCCGCAAGACAGGAGACCAAAAAAACTTTACAATGAGATAAACTCGATCTTACTTTGTTATAAACAATATTCCAATTAACTTTATTTATTCTGGTGGTAAAAATGAACTGTTACTTGGCTTACAATATTAGCATCTACTCCTTTAAACTCTGTATTTTAACGGACCTCTGTCTATGGATATAAAGAAACTATCTCAAATTGTTATTGTAATCCGACTGCTTGCTAGCTCTAACAATGCAACGTATACTTAATTATTTATTAACATTTTCTTATATAAACCATATACAGTAGACAATCCGGGGGTTTCCAAACAATACAGATTATGGATAAATCATGCATTCCGTTTCTTCCACATGTTGCTGGCCAGTCAACCAGAAAGAGACGTAAATGCACAATCTCCTCTACCTATCTCTAATCACCAAATTATAAGCACGGGAAAACCTACAACAAATATATGCAACTTCTTTAAAATTTATAGATTGGACAAACAAAGAAACTCTAATTATCAAAACAACCGCTACAGATTAGTTACTTCAGCAATATCCTCAGCAGATAATATACATCAAACAATCCAACCGCGGTCAAAAAATAAAAACAAACAAACAAAAAAATACTGTCATTTAAAGAATATATTTTTTTTTTTTTTAAAGTAGAAAATTTATTGCCAGCATAACCTTTATACCAATATGCTTGCTATAGTCTGCATGCTTTGCAAATAAACTAAAGAAATACTCTTCCTGACTCAAGCAACGTTGTTTACAACTTCTTGCCAAGTTTCTCGCTGCTCTCCTTATCTATTCTCTGACACAGAGAAGAAATGGGCTATTCGGGGGGGTTTAGCAAGCTGACAGTCTGCAAAATGCAGCGTTGTCTTTCCATGCCTTAAATTACGATCTATTTGTTTTATAATTAAAGAGCGAATTTGCCAAGTAATATGGATTACCACACTTTAACAGATGTTGAGAAAGAATGGGTACAAAAATGCACCGACTTTACAATTTTTTCTACACATTTTTTTATTTATTTATTTTTTTAAATAGCTAATTTTTTTTTTTTTTTTTCAAACTTTGATTTTCTCAATAACTGACAAAATGTAAAAACCAACATCATTGGATCTCGCTGGGGCCTCCAACTGATAAACCAGATATTTATCTGATAAGATTAGATATGATAAATAACCCAAACCAAATTTATTTACTTTATTACCTTTAAATATAACGGCAACTCTGAAATGATTGCACACCCACACAACCTTGTTATAAAAGGTATGACAATGCTTTACTTAAAGAATAGCTTCATTACAGGTATTTGCAGATGCAGACTAACACAAGAAACATAAAATTGATTAGCTAATACTTAAACAGTAATTCTAAATCAAATCAAAATGGACACCTTTCAAGGACAGTGATCAGCCATGATTAAACCTCCTTCATAATTACCTCCAGCCCCCTGTGCTTCCTTGTTCTTTCTCAACTGCCTCCCTCCTCCTTCTATCACTCTGATATTTAAACCTTTATCACATTAATTAATTAATTACTCATAAGCATTGAGTCTTATTGGCAAGCTCTGCTTTCAATCATGATGTCATAATTAACCCAACACCCAACTTCAGTGGCCTTGTGGGTCTACGCATGTGTGGCCTTGTTCCCATATAGTTTGTTCCTATTTCTAGACAAAACTGTGCAGACTGGCTGTCTGCCCTTGTCCTCTGTTACATCAATAAGGCATTCTTAAACCCAGAAATCCAAAACAATATCTCATAAGAAATTACTTATTTCAGCAGTATTCTGATTCCACACGCCATCTTGTAACGATATATGCAAGTCATGAATAACAAAATGGCCGCAGTGTCTGACATATTATCACTGTATAGCGCAAAGGGAAGGCCTCATACGCAGTGAATAGTACATTGTGCAACAGGCAAAAGTCATCTGCAGCAATAAAAGCGGCAGTCAGGAAAACAGAATATAATAAAAGCATAGATTTATTGATTAGTTGATTTTCTGTATTATCACCCCCTTTAACTATTATTTATTTTCATTATTTGGGCTATTATTATTATTATTATTATTATTATTATTATTATCTATTTCTATAGAATGGTTGTCTAAACACAACAGTAACACACGTGATTGTAGAATGTGTAGTAGAACAGATGAACAATCAGAAATAGCATAAAGATACATTTTTAGATTTGAGTAAAATCTATTTTTTTTTGTCAGGGAAAACCAGAATGCATATCTAAGGTAAGGAATGGATTTGAGTTTAATGTTAGTTGAGGTTTTCATCCTGTGGATCAACTGCATGGGGATTAGAAACAATGCATTGCTGGACTTAATGGACTTGTTTTATTCCAATTTAACTAAACAGGAAATGTACTTTTGTTCACCTGTTTTCCAACAATAGCAACCAATTGCATATAGTCTAAGATTTACATATTAACATATCTTGGCTGTATAGGATTCAGAGAGGGATGGGAAGCTTAAGCAGCTGTTTCAGCAGCCCTATTATGGCACTACCATGCTAGCATATGATCAGTCTATAATGTTGTACATACAAAGTAACTGTAATTTAATACATGATATAGACAACTGAAGACATTTAATACAACACTACTTTTAGTTTTAAGCATAACATCTGAAAGCTACAGATTGCCAAAAATCTTATAAAAACCTATTAAATATTATATCATTATAGATATTAAATATATGCAGTGGTGGCTCAAGAGGTGGGGCTGCAGCACAGTTCAAAATTCAAATAGAGGAGAAACTCCAACTGCCAGTGAGTTTGGAATGGCAGTTGGTGGCAGTTGGTGTTTTCCCTTATCCTTATTTGAATTTTGAACTGTGCCGCAACCCCACCTCTGGAGCCCTCTCTGATTATTCGATTGAATACCTCCCTATGTGAAAAATCAATAAATAATTAAATGAGAAAGGAATGCTAAAGTCTCATCTGATTAATGTGGAGAATTTTAAACCGTGGAGACAGTTAAAGTGAAAAGATATAAATACCTTCCAATGAGCTCCTGCCATTTTTCAAACACAGCCTGTAATATGGCAGATATAAGCAATTAGTTAGCCTTTCACTTTCTAGTATCTTTCTCAATGCATAAGTCTCTACCTAAGTAGAGAATTTTACCATGACATTGCCTTTCTGTAAAGTCTCAATCAAAGTCATGTTTGAATTTCTTGGTCAACTATCGTCCATCGTCCATTCCACTTTTAGGAATTGGTACTCCCATCAAGCCACTTTGAGACAAAGGGCCAGATGTAAAGCCACCCAAGTTTGGTGACTGGGCAGGATGCCAGACAACCTCTGACTTTTTTTAAACGGGCAATCACTTACAAAGCAAAACTATGAACTCAGGTAGCATTACATCCGGCCCAAAAGGTTTTGAGCTGATTTACCCCCTGGCCTACTTCTACTGTTTTTGTCTATCCATAACTGTAGATACCAAGGACATGCATTTCCTTTTGAAGTCTTACCAAAATCTTAAGAAGGGCTGCCATAGATAGAGAAAAAATATCCTCCCTCTTTCGTATCCTCTCTATCCTGTTTGTTGCTTACCTTCAGATGAAATTTGTCCATGTGCCATACAGGGAATGGTCTTTCTTGCAGGAGATAGTTTTATTTGTTGTTTTAGTACTCTTTTCTCTTCCAAGTGATCCAGAATGTGTAGTTTTAACCTATAACCAAGAAAAATGTATATAGCTTCTCACCAACACTTTCATCGTGGTTTCAGGTTTATAAACACATGAAATACATTTTTCAATTGTAACATACTTGAATGTACACTGCCATCAGCAATACAGTGGGAGGAAAACATCAGGAAGTGGAAGAACAGCAAAGAATGCTGATGCAGATTTATTTAGTTGCCATGACAACAAAGAACTTACTAAAAGAGGATGGACAGAAAATGTATCCTTAGCTTTGCTTTCTAGCACTATTATATCTTTGCAGGATGCTTTGACACCATCACATTATAATACAAATAAAAGTTACCTTCATGGTGCCCCAACACCGAGTCCAACTTTTTTCGTTTGGGTTCCACTGCGTTTAACAGAAGCCAGGCATAGCTTAACTTCTTTTAAGTACACCGTTTTGGAGTATGTCCATCCATGATTGTGAACGGTTATACAAGCTGTACAATTTCTAATTCTGGAATCTTGCTAGATCCATAAGCTACAGTAAAGACAATGTTTTTAAAGGGAGTACATGCCAAGAATTCATGAGGATCCTTTCCCTAAAAGTCTGGAACACAGTATTCATTGCGTTAACCAAGACAAGCTCTCTCAATCTGCTTTCCTTCTCCACTTGTGTTCATTCATTTATATTGGAAATTTCAGAACTTTTTTTTACATATTTTATTCATTTTTTTTCATACTAGTTCATCATCTTTTATATAGTTATTATTTTTATGAACCATTTTTTTCTTAATTGACCTAAATGTTTCTTGTTCTATCTAGGCTAAATGAATACATTATGGCATGGAAGTAGTGACTGATACAAAGGAGGTCATAGTTTTATTAATCAGTTTTATTAATCATAAAAGAGAAGTAGAAAACAAATAATCCACAATGCAATAGTCTAATAAATTCTACCTTATTGCAGAAGAGTCCTTCATCCATTCCTATAGTTTTAGAAGAACTACTTTATATAGTACTGGTCCACCTTCATGGTAGATAAGTAGGCTCCCAAACTGGTAGTGAAAAAGTTACCCCCTCTCAAAGCGAAAGTGACCCACAAGAAACAGAAAAGCTGAATCCCAATGTAGATCTGTCCATTTTAGCCAATCAGTCTTAATCTACTGAATACATTTGAATAATTTACAAGTGCCAAGGCTTTTACCCCAGGAGAACTAGCAACCACATCTACTCCCAACATCTGCATCTAAAGACGTGTTCACATGGGACTCAGCCCTGGTGATTTCGGCTGAGCCCCGTGTGTATGAAGATGTAATTAAGCCATCAGATAGATGGTTAACTACTGAAAAAACACACAACTGGAATCAGCGCTTTAGCAAAGTAAAAATCACATTTAATATATTAAAAAAATACACATAAACATTTAATAATAAGCAGCCTCAAAGAACTTTGGGTTTACAAGCTAGATTAAATCCCCTGTAACTCCCCCAATCAGGGTTAGTGCATGCATGCAATTTAAATTTCTTTCCAACTTGAGTTTTTAGAAACTTAGTATGATTAGTATGGTAGTCACAATGGATTAGTCCATTGATTAACACCATGTGCACATAGGTGGGACTAATCCATTGTGACTACCATACTAATCATACTAACATGCTAAAAACTCGAGTTGGAAAGAAATTTAAATTGCATGCATGCACTAACCCTGATTGGGGGAGTTACAGGGGATTTAATCTAGCTTGTAAACCCAAAGTTCTTTGAGGCTGCTTATTATTACTGCTTGTGTATTTTTTAAAAATATTAAATGTGATTTTTACTTTGCTAAAGCGCTGATTCCAGTTGTGTGTTTTTTCTGTTTGATAATTGCTGAGGGGTTTTGATAATCCCCCTCTTTGGAAACAGCTGCTCTGCAAAGTAGCACAGCCTGGCTCAGAAATAGTTTTACCTAGATGGTTAACTACTGCCTGCCAGCCCCGGCACCTGTGGCCAAATGTACAGTGTAGCAAGAATATTCTTGCCTGTGCTGTCTATTTGGCCGGGCAACAGCGAAGATGCGGGTTTGCGCATCACTATCGTCCGCTGTGTACACGGGGTGTTCAGGTAAAACTTCTAAGTGATTTTGATGATGTAGTCAAAATCACTTAGAAGAATTGGCCAGTGTGTACACTCCTTAAATCTAAGTTGGCCCAGAAAAACTGTCCCAGTGTGTTCCCCTAACATCACACCAATGCATGCACCTTCCCACAAGATTATCTCAGCTCATTAAATGTATCAATACCCACATACAAAATATGCTTAATTTTTTTGGTACTTGTTTCCTAGCACGGCGCCCATCGGATCCCATCACATACCTTAACTTAAAGTATGCGATGGGACCCGACCAAGATTTCAGGCTTTTTTTGAGGTTTCCTGACAAATGTAAAATCGGTGACCGACCCCATTTTACATTGTAAGCATTGTATGTAATGTTAAATTCCTATGTAAAATCGGGTCCATTGTATGCCATTATAATGGCATACAATGCGGCCAATGCGATGGACCCGATTTTACATAGGAACCAATGTTAAATGGCCCCTCATACCCAATTTTTGATTGTATACCCATCCTGATGGGTAATTTGTATGTGAAATCATCCCCCATTGTTAATGCCACCCCATGATGAATGCCAACCTGAAGTGTGGTGAGCACAGCAAGCCCGCAAGGGGCGGCGGTACGCATCCTCCGACCTTTTCATACCCCCACTATCCATGTCGGCATGGAGTTCATTTTATATAGTGTGGCAAGCGCAGCGAGCCACTGAATCCGAAGCATGGTGAGCGTAGCGGGCCCCGCGAGGGGACCCATAATACCTGTGAAGTAATGCGCGGTTGCTCGCCACAGTTCGGGCTCGGTGGCTCGCTGCGCTCGCCACACTATATAAAATCGACTTTACACTGACGTGGATAGTGTGGGTATGAAAAGGTTGAAGGACGCGTACCACCACCCCGTGCGGGCTCACTGCGCTCGCCATGCTTCGGGTTCACGTTGATCGTGGCGTTAACAATGGGGGGGCGTAAAATGTAAAATGGGGTCTGGGGAGCATTTAACATTGGGTCCAATGTAAAATCGGGTCTCAGGGACCATTTAACATTGGTTCCAATGTAAAAAATCGGGTCGGTCGGGTCAATCGCATTGCATGCAATTTAGTTGCATGCAATGCGATTGGCCCGAGTTTTGCAACCCGATTGCATACAATTAAAATCGGTGGCGCCGTGCTAGGAAACAAGTACCTTTTTTTTTTAAATTCTGAAGGTCAACACCATAAAAAACTTCGACATGGAGCCAATGTACCTTCTTACTTGATAATGTATATATGCCAGAAGTATACCCAAAAGACCATAATGCAGATTGCTTTAGCCTGGAAAGTTGCAGTTGCTGTCTTGGGCTGTCAAGGATTACAGCTGTATTTGGAGCCCTGAGTCCCACATAACCTCCAAAAACCACCTTGCTGCTGCCAGAACTGAAATTAGGGATAATGACTGTAATCAGTCTCACACTCCCTTCAGATTGGTGCCTCGTGCCACTGGTTCCTCACTATTGGTTCCTTGAGAAAGCAAACAATACTACAATTTCCCTCAGATGCCTTGCTGTGAGCCGTTGTTTTTGTGCTAATGCATCAGTAGCCTGTGATTTTCTGCCATCTCAATGACAATCTGCAAAATGGGATCCTTCTACACTGCATATACCTCCAAGAGAGTCAAAGACTGGGCCTGCAAGGGGATGCTATATTGTGTAACAAATCCTTAATTTTGTCCTAACATTCATTTGTCTTATAAAAGCGTAAGGCAACTGCTAAATAAGGCTTTATACTGTAAATTGGTCATGCAGATGCATGGACTAAAATTAAAAAGGAAGAGTAGGATTCTTGGAAAGTCGCTTCTTAACCAGCTCCCATACATGCTGCACCTGCCACTATCTGTGGAGTAAGCTGGTTCATAAGCATGCATGGGAAATGGGTCAAAACCGTCGAACAAAAGGGCAAAATTCTTCACACAGCAGGGATATGTGCGAAGGAGTGTTGCAGATGTGGCTAAATAATGTCATGCTGTGGAATGGGGATTGGGGACTGCAAGCTGTAGGATGATCATTGTATGCACTCTATGATAAAGGACAAGGGCAGAATTATATGTGGCAGGGTTACCAAATAGGACTTACAGTAAGTGAACAACAGAAGCTACAATAGAAGACTGGGATACTTTCAGTTATGTGAGGGATGATATACAGGCCTTTACACCCCCTGACAACAAGTTCTGGATGCTTTTGGGGCTGATGTCGGGGGGGTGTCAGGAACCCAAGTTCTCGCACTGCTTGTGGAGGCCACTTACCGGCTAACTGGTCTATTCTGCGCCACAAATCAGCTGCTGGTGTGCTTTGCAGTCCCTGGCATGATATCTCTGTGTCACAAAACCTGTCCACTGTCTCCATCCTAGTCAGATGAACCAGGTAAACTCAATGTAAATTTCCTGGTTCTGTGTGTGCTGCTGCAAGCTGCAGCCAATCAGCAGCCACCTGGGGGATATAAGCCAGCCTCCCAGAGTCCTCTGCAAGTTCTCCAGCGTCAGCTCTCCAAGGTTCCAGGCTTGCTCCAAAGATCCGGTTACCTGTGTCCTGCTATTACCTGCATACTTACTTGGTTATTCCACACTGCTTACTTGGTTATTCCACTCCCCTATTCACCATCTTCAGTGTGATCCAGCCCTCTGTGTCCAGTCCAGGGTTATTGCCACAGGCTCCAGATACTATGCGGATCCCAGACCGAATATTACTCCCGGCTTCCAGGCCGCATCAACAAATACCATCGACTGACTCCCAGGCCACATCATCAGTCCTCAGACCAACTCTTCTGCAGTTGTCTAGCTGCAACTCCTATTCCAGTGCTGCCTCTGTGTTCCCCAGTAATCCTCAGTGTTGCTACAGCATTCAGTGCCATTGATCCACCATCAATTTCTAAAGTATTTCATTATCATCATCACTCTGAGTCCTTCTGAGTACCACTCCAGTCTGTCACAGTGGAACCTGGGCAGAGGACTGCGACCTGCCAACCAGTTGCAGTGAAGTCCATATCCCGTTGCGGGGGTCACTGGTGAAAACCACTGATGGGTTAGACTCAGTGCCTCTGCCTTAGGTCTTGATAATTATCTGTGCCTTCCATAGATATCTCCACAGCATCCTTCTGCATGAGTTATAAATACCTGAAACCACCTAGCTTCTGGTTCCCTGAACCCTCCACTGGCTCACCCAGGTCAAAACCGGGAACACAATCAGATGAGCCCGTGACAGATTGTTCAAGGCCAAAAGTAATTCTGCTGTATTCATATTTTCTGGTCAATTCCGGTCATACCCGTTCGTATACGGGATGGCCGTAATCGGGGATCTTAGTACATTTCCCCCTACTATATATGCTTAAGTGGATTAAAAGGCTCATTCATTTAAAATACATTTTATATTTGTATTTTCTGTTAATATAATTCGAGCTTTAAAAAATATTTTTTAAGATATTTTTTAAAGCTGGAATTATGTTATCGGAAAATTCTAATATAAAATTTCCTGAAATGTAGCAATCTTTTTCCAAACAATTAAGTTACAACCAGTTAAGGCATCAATTAATCATTTAGGCAAGGTACTAAATATTTACACATTTGTGAATTTTGGGAAAAAAATATATTTTTCAAGCTTTTTGTGAATTGGGGGGGGTCAGCCACAGTAATTTACTGTGGCTAATTGAACCACCTATCCTTCCTGTGGCTATTCCATAATCCACAAATCCCCCCCCCCCCAACCCCCCCCCCCACCAACGATTATCAAATTTAGGGGTTTATTCTAGTTCATTCTTTCTGACAAATTCCTTCTTAGATGGACAAAACCATGTGCACTGCAGGGGGGCAGATGTAACATGTACAGATAGAATTAGATTTGGGTGAGTTATTTTGTTTCTGTGCAGGGAAAATACTGACTGCTTTATTTTACACTGCAATATAGATCTCACTTTGAAGAAAAACCCCACCCAAATCTAATTCTCTCTGCACAAGTTACATCTGCCCCACCCGCAGTGCACATGGTTTTGTCCATCTAATGCAGCCCACACACGCATCGATTTTAGAATGCGTTTTGTACTTTTAAAGTACAAAACGCATCGTGCGTACAATTATCGGGGTGTATTAGTGCGGCGTGTGCGACGCGATGCTGTGCTATGCGCGTTCACGGGGGCCGATTTTAGATGTCCAAAAAAGTATGTGCAGCAGGTACTTTTTTGGACATTATCGCATAGCATCGGGCTCAGCATTATACAGGCATACGAGCCGATGCTATACGACGGGTTTTTTTTTTTTGGGGGGAAATAATTACATACAAATTGTTATCAACAACTTTATTGCAGGTTTAAAACATGTGAACTCGAACAAAATAAAGGTCAGAAAAAGCCAGTGAAAAAATGTGCTTAAATCGCACAGCATCGCATCGCAGACAGCAAAATAACCATCACATCGGGTCATGCTTAATTCTGGCAGAAAAATTGTAAAGAACCATTGTACAGCCAAAAACGCATAGCACTGAAATCGGTGCGTGTGTGGGCACCATAAGAAGGATTTTGTCAGAAAGAATGAACTAGAATAACCCCCTTAATCACAAAATAAAGTTATCATGGATCCTACTGTATGTTATTTTGCATAAAAACAGATAAAAATGGGTTCTAGTGGGAAAAACCTTTCCGGTAAAGTCCTGTTTTAGCTCCTGAAAAGTTTTTGGTGCTAACGGAGTTCCTCCCTTATTTTTAATAGAATAAGGAGAAAGATAGAAGTAGATGTGTCAATCAAACAATATCTCAGTCTAAATCTATCTCATTCAATTTTAATTGCAAAATATTTAACCAAAACACCTGCACAACATTACAGTTGGCTTTATCCCGCCTAGCAAATGGTAATATTTGGCTCAGTTCTGCTGCATCCTACGAGCAAGCCTTCTGCTGCACCATGTGTAGCTGGGCCTTTTCCAGGTAGCAGGATGGTTAGAAATTCTACGGACTGTCTTGTATTGAAGACACAGATTCAAGGTGAATTGACTAATTTGCAAATTTTTCTATAAATTATTTCCAGGATGTACAGTAATAGGTGTTTTATCAGAATTGGAATCAGCTTATTGGCCAGGCATACTTGCGTATACTAGGAATTTGATTTGGATTGCTGTGCAACAGCCGGTTAGGTAACAGTATAACAGTGACAGTGCAGAAACACATTCCACATACAGGTATACACTAAATGTACCCTGGGGATTGTAGACACAGGGGACATATATTTGCTGGGCATCACAGCGCCTAGGCAGCCATCAGCAGCGCCACTGGTCATTGCAACAGCCAGGCATGTAACAATATAGGCAGAGACAGGACAGTTTATCACACAGGGAACAAATACATGTTGAGCTGCAAAGAGCCTAGGCAGCCATCAGCGGCACCAATGGTCACTGCAGCAGCCGGGCAGGCAACAGCTAAGCAGAGACAGTATGAATATAGGTTGCTATACAGTTTATGAGACAGGGGAGACACGGGGGTACATATGGCTGAGTGGCACAGATCCTAGGCAGCCATTTGCTCATGCTGCTCACTGGCAGCAGCAGAAGAGCACAGCAGGTCATCTCCCCTACAGCACATAACAGAATGGAACCTAAGGCTGTAGGGTTGGCAGCATGTCAGGGCCCTGGCTGGAGCTGGGGGTGGAGAAGAGAGCCAGCGTGCAGGGAGAGGGGGGGGGGGAGTCTGAAAAAGTCCAGGGCCAGGAGTTCTTCCCTTCTTCAGAAATCTATAAGTTCTCTATGGCCATCTTTTTTCTTAATCATCAAATGCCAAATGCTCTATACTAATCTAGGCTTACTGTAAAAGCACTTATTTCGTGAGCTGTAATTTTTGTGAAAATGAAGATATCAGTGATTTGCGAGCTGAAAATTTTGCAAATTTTATATGAACCAAACCGAAAGTTGAAAAATCCCGAAACTACCTAAATAGAACCCCTTTTGCATAAGGCATTTTAAGAAACTTCCTTTTGTCAGAAAAGTTTGTCGTCCCCCCCTTTCCTCATCACTCTAAAAACAACCCGCGGTGCTTATCAACTTTAACCTTGGCTCAACGCGTGCATTGCACCCCAAACAAATGAAAGAGAACGTGTCATCAGTGCCATAAAAAATGTGGAAATACCTGCACAAGTTGACGGACAACGGAGAGAAAATTCTTATAGGAGCTCCACCGCCAGTAGGACTTCCGGATGCAAGAAACGCTAAGTCATTTGTTGAATCAAAAGAAATAATATCCTCTAATACCGAGGTTTCTACTGCTTGAAAGAAAAATGTGGAGCGAAACGTGGGCAGTATGCAGTATACAACGAAGTGCCGAGGTCCAAAATTGTCCGATATTCTGCAGCAGTGAAACATTTCACCTCTGAACTGGGAAGGCCGGTGAGTGAATCAACTGTTCACAGCATAAAGAAACAGTACATTCAAGCATCGAAACAAGATAAAGCTGATGTAACAACTTTAACGCACTGTAATCGCGGTCGCCCCTTAAAACTTGGTGGTTTTGACGCAAGTGTTCAAACATATATACATAAATTGCGGATTGCTGGTGGAATAGTGAAAGACACTATTGTTATTGCAGCTGCAAAAGGAATTGTGAAATCACATGATCCATCTCTACTAAACTCTTTTGATTTCAGCCCGAGTTGGGCCAGATGCCTGCTGGTAAGAATGAACTTTGTCCGTAGAAAGGGAACCAATGCTGCACGAAAACTGCCCCAGACTTCCCAGCTATTCGTGACAAATTCGTTAACCGCGTTCGTACAGAAATGCTGTTCCCTCTGAGAGGTTCGATCAGACAAATGAAAAGTTTGTGCCTACATCTGAATACACATTGGAAAAACGTGGTTCAAAACAAGTGTCCATAATCGGCATGGAAGATAAAAGAGAGATGACTGTTTTGTTAGCATGTTCCCTTTCTGGAAACCTACTTCCACCACAATTGTTGTACGCTGGAAAAACAACAAATTGTCATCCAAAGTTTACATTTCCTGTGGACTGGGATGTCTGGCACACCGATTCACACTGGAGCAATACTGACACAATGGGCGGTATTCAATGACTTTCATCGCCAGTCACGGCGATACTGTTTTTAGATTCGCCATCAATTCGCCGGCTTTTTTGCGGCGATTCGCCATGCATGGGGATTCGCCGGGACTCGCCGAGTCACCCTATTCAATGTGGCTGAGATTCGCCGCCCCTAACGGCGAATCTCAGCCAATCCGGCATATCCCTAAACAGCTCCATTACTGTAGTCAGTGTTTAAGAAATTGCAGTGAAATGCAAAAGAAATGCAAATTACCCTGAAAAAACGATTCCAATACAGCAGACTGCAAAAGCTGTGTAATCTCCTCAAAGGCCAAACGAAGGAGTCAGGTGGGGAGGAGATTCATGGGTAATTGAGGTGAATCATGGGTAATAACAATGCATTGTGGGATAAAAAAAAATACCAGAAAAAATTAAATATATATTTATATAGCACTTCTACAACCATAAAATCACACAAGGGCAGCAAATAATATTAGATTACACTTGCAGAGTTAAATTGAACACTTAAAACCAATTATTTCAGAAGTTCATTTAAAAGTTCACCATAAAAAGATGACGAGGGAAACTCGGTGAAGAACGGCGATAAGAATCAAGAAATAGATTCGCCAACTTCTCATTGAATACACTATTGGCGAATCATGGCGAATCCCGGCAAATCCCCATGAAAAATCCTATTGACAAAGCCCGGCGATTTGCAGCGAATAACATATGGCGAATTGTCCTTCATTCGCCGGTCGCCATCGGCGAATATAGCTCATTGAATAGGGTGATTCGCTTTTGGAGCTCCAAAAATCGCCGACACACACGAAAAAATCACAGATTCGCCATAAAACTTGGCGAATCTGCCTCATTGAATACCGCCCAATGAGTTGATGCATCGACAATATTCTTGTACCTTATTACGACAAGCAGAGAGAGCTTCTCGGGCTAGTTTCAGAACAACCTGGTGTAGCATTGTTCGACGTTTTTAAGGCACACCAAGATCCTCTTCTTCTGGCTGAACTAGAGAAGAGGAATATCATTCCAGTTTTTGTGCCTGCTTTCAGCATAGGAGAGTTCCAGCCTTAACTGTAAACGGTGAGTTCAAGTGTTTGCTCAAGAATGAGTTTTTTGAGTGATATCCTTATGAGCTTAAATTTCTAGAGGAAAAAGAATCTGTGGACCTGCGAATATCACGACTAAAACCGATTCACGCTTCTTGGCTTGTGCGCATATTTAACGGTGTTGAAGCCAAAGATTCGATAATTTTGAATGGCTTCAAAGAAGCTGGTATAAATTGTAAGCGAATGAGCTGCATTCTATTAGTTGTATTATTGTTTTTATTCAAGAAATGGTTGTAAGTATTCAATAAATGTTTGTACTTGTTTCTTGTTTAAGTAACTGTAATCATTAAATTTTGGATAAGTGAAAAATTTCTGATTTTTATTATTAATTGAGGCGAAAAAATTTTTTTTTTTGCGAGGCTTACATTAAGTTGGGCTCGTGAAAATTGCAAAAATTAAAACCTCGCGAAAATAAGTGCTTATACAGTATATGAACTAGGGAGAAAATGTAATGTAAGAAGGATACTAGCAAAAGACAATTATTTAAAACACACCAATATAATCATTGATATGCACAATATCTATTGTAAATTAACAAAGCTCCTATTTACTTCAGAGGTGGCTTTACAATAAGGCAGTAAGAAGTGAATAACGACTACATGTGTGCAGAGGTATCACTCGCCTTGCTGACACCTGGTACACCAATGTGAAAAGGGGTGTGGCCTCATTAGGAGGGTGCCTGTTCTCACAAAGTAAATCCTGTTTTTGGAACTCTGGTAGTCCGGGAGTGCTGTGGCTGCAAGTGCCGGCTCCTATTCACTGACAGGAGCCAAATGCTGCACATATTGTTACAGTACTGCACCTTGTTCCTGTCACTGATCAACATTTTGGTGTTACTCCTCAGCGGGTAATGCCCGGATGTGGCCCGTACCCCTGTTGTGATACCACTAGCAGAAATCCTAAACGCTATGATTCTACCATGATGATTCCTACTTCTTAACTTCAAGAAGTCCAATTTAATACCATCCAACGTGCTTATATTTCCCTGGCTCATTTAGCCCATTTTATTCCATCCCTTACTGGAAAACGTCCCAAATGCCATGTTACCAGTGCCTCTTCTTTCCTTCTTTCCACTGCATCTGAAAATGCAGTAAAGTAAGACGCTTTTGGAATAAACTACTTAACATCAATACTGCATTCCAGTTCTCACCCTGATCCTCTGGTCTTCCTCTGTGCTAATTTCAAAAATTGGGAACTGGGAGTTAACAAAAATCATTTAATCCCCATTCTGACGATTTTGGTAACAATATCTAAAAAATCCTACACACTGCATCTCCCCCTCAGGATCCGATATGTAATGCCGGCGGTCGGAATCCCGACACTGGAATCCCGACACCGGAATCCCGACCGCCGAAATCCCGACATGGGGGGGACGTGGAGCGCTGTGCTCGCCACGCAGCGGGCCTGGTGCCTCGCTACGCTCGGCACGCTATTTTATTCTCTCTCTATGGGTGTCGTGGACACCCACGGAGGGAGAAAGTTTCGGGATTTCGGCGGTCGGGATTCCAGTGTCGGGATTCCGACCGCCGGCAAATTGACTGCATCCCCCCCCCTCATCCCCCTTCCTTGCTGAGGTTTGTGGAAAGATGCTTCAAATACTATACTTTGATATAAAATCAGCTATGGCTAATATAGAGATTGGTGTGGCCTCATTCTATAAGAAATGGGGTTTGTAACATTGACCCGTTACCTCAACACACTCAGGACCAGATATTCTGTATCTTTGACTTCACTGAATGGTATCTCCATAGACAATTGTTATTGAATAAGGCTTAATACTCGGTTTTCACATATTGTATTCAGCTACACATTTACAAATAAAAAAATATCAGGCATTTTGTGTTTTCTTTGTGAAACTGTATTTTATTAGATTGTATGTTTTTGATGTTCATTACACTGTAACTGTTTTTGTGATACCCCTTTTCCACATACATTGGGACATTCTTTGACTGTAATTTAATGTGGTTTCATGATCAAGTTGATCCATGTTTCTTGTGTATTGTACATTATTTTCACACATTTGTTTATTTTGAAAGAAATTCCCTTTCTAGAAAAAGATTTTCCCAAAAAAACAAGCTCAGAATCATGCCACTAGTTAAGCAAAAGTGCAACCATCTGCAGCTTAGTTGTGACAGCAGAATGGCATCTTTTACCGATGTTCAATTATTTATTTGGTACTTAGCTCCTAGCACGGCGCCCATCGCATAAGATTGTATGCCTTAATTAAGGTTTTAAAAGATTTTTAATTGTATGTACAATATCGCATCTTATGGATCTCATCTTATGGATCTCATGGATCTTATGCATCCATAAGATGCATAAGATCCATGAGATCCATAAGATAAAACCAACCCAAAGCGTGGCGAGCGCAGCAAGCCCGCGAGGGGCGGCGGCACGCGTCCTCCGACCTTTTCATACCCCCACTATCCACATCGGCGTGGAGTTGATTTTATATAGTGTGGCGAGTGCAGCGAGCCCTAAGCGTGGTGAGCCACGCGAGGGGACGCGTACTACCTGTGAAGTAATGCGCGTCCCCTCGCGGGGCTCGCTGCGCTCGCCACGCTTTTGGCTCGGTGGCTCGCTGCACTTGCCACACTATATTAAATAAACTCCTTCGGGTTGGTTTTATCTTATGGATCTCATGGATCTTATGCATCTTATGGATGCATAAGATCCATGAGATCCATAAGATGAGATCCATAAGATGCGATATTGTACATACAATTAAAAATCTTTTCAATTGTATAGATTGTATATCTTGTTGATCTCGTCCATGCACAAACACATAAGATGCATGCAATGCTTGTGATATCGTCCCGACACATACAATCTAGATCGTGGGCGCCGTGCTAGGAAATAAGTACCATTTCTACATATAATTTTTTGATATATGATGAATTACAAAATAGACAAATATCTTAATAACAGTCTGTCCATTCCAAGTCATAATATCACACCATTACAAGCTTGTAAGTACTGGAGAGCACTTAAATAGAGCTAAGAAAATGAGATAAAAAAACACTTTCCTCTCAAGATATTACAGCAATAGCCTTCTGTAGAAACAAAGACATTCATAAGAATACCATAAGCTGGAAAAAGTCTACACAAAGACTAAAAATGCAATAAAAAACTGCAGTTAAGAATCAAGGCCCTATTCTTTGGCGGATCTAAGATACACATTGCACCATAGGAAGGGCTTTGCACTGTAAAACCACATGCTGTAAACCATCTTTTAATCTGATTTTCTATGTATGCCTAGAGTGCCTGCCCTCAATTGACCCGAACCTGCTGTAGGGCAGAGACAGGAGGTTGGCAGGTTAAGAAGAACAGTAGAACATTTGACGAAAGGGAATATAAATTAAGGAGCAGCACTGCTCAGTTTTTTATATTTTATTTTGTAACAAAAGACCTGTAATTCTCACAAACTCTACGGAGCTGCCTAAGGTCACGCCTAATCACGGAGATGTAAAACTCCCATGTACTGTACAGCAGTATAAAACGACATGACTGTTTTTAAAAGGATTGCCATTAGAAGTCAAAAAATACAAAGGAAGCTGGTAAGCATTTTAAAAGAAAAAAAAGAAACATATTCTGGGGTGGGAGGTAGCGCTGCATATGTGTGAAAGCCGGTGATAGGGATGACTCGATGCAATTGAAAATGGTTTCTCAAATTATCTGGCGTTGCCTCTAGCTTGAAATTGTACTGAATGCTTTGTACACTATAATTATATCCAGAGGCAAGAATTTATATACACCAAGAAACTTTGCAATTTGTGCATAATCACAACTTTGGTTGCCAGCTCATGAAGCAGCTTTATGTGACATGAGGAGTGTATCAAACGCTAAATATTCATGATAGGGTTTCACCCTGTATTAGGCCGCCAGTTATCCAGTTATAGGCACTTTTATTTTATTTTTTATTATCATTTTGCTTACAGCTAGACAAGAACAAAAAAACAGTTACATTTCTTTAGGGGGCCTGTTTCATCAGAGTTTTTATTTTTATAAAGGAAATACTGTACTTTATTGTTCACTACAGGGATGCATTTGCCATAAACTACCACAAATGAATCAGATAAATACAGTACTGTACCTGATAACTGCAAACTGGTGATAAACAGCTCAGTCTACAGTATGACTAGTGCTGGGGTTGACTTTGGAATTATTGGAGCAATAATGATGTCATTAAATGACATTAATTTATTTGATGAATTCATGAATGACCAGCACCCACCAGCCACTGCTGATGGCTAATATCTTCTCATTTTCATTGCTGCACTCGGTACCCCATGATTTGCAATATTGGAAGGGTTTTGTGAGCATCAAAACTATTTTACACATTATTAACAGTGGCTGCTTTTACCTTTGAGGTTAAAGGGGCTACCACCTCATTTCCATTTAGTGATGTCACCAGTCATGTGATTGTCGCTGGCTTTTGTGCGTATGCCTGGACCTGCATCTTTATTGGCTTCAATCGAAACTGAAGTAGCACAAAGAAGCACTGCAAATCTGCCAGTGGAACAATGGGAGGCAGTGGTAGAAAGCACTCTGTTAATACTCTATGTGTGATTAGCATAGTGAGATTCCAAGGTGAATCCACTGAGTTCACACAACTCCACCTGATGGTTGGCTCTACCATTAGGCATCTTTAGGAAACTGCCTATGATGTTGGGATCTGGTAAGGAGCAGTGCGCTACCAAGTTTGTCTATCACAAAATGAAAGATGTCTATGGAGAAGACATCCCTTTTCTTAATGCAGGTGGTGGATGTGGAACATCTAAGATACCACTTCACCACGCTTCCACTTGAAGGGCTGGAAAGTGGGTATTTGGTGGCAGTTTGGGCTTTGGGGTGGGGGAGGTGCATTAGGTTGAAATCCCAGTTGTATCTTGGGAAGCCTTTCACTGGTCCTAAACAAGCTACACACAGGGACTGGGGTGAGGGAGGCTCATTGAGTGTTTGGTATAATTGACTGGGGCGGGGGGAGGGGGAACCTAGGGGTAAAATCCAACATTAATTATTACTGAAGAATTTTTATACTTTTATTTTGTTCCGATATTTTTTTTAGTAAGGTAAAGGGTGTTCTGGAATGAGATCAATAAATGGTAATAATAATAGGTATAGTTCTAAAATAAAAAAATTAAAACCTTTTTTTATGTTTTAGAAATCATCCCCTTAATGTAACAAGAATCCCTTCTACCAGTTTCATGCTGTTTGAACATAACCATTTTTTATAATTGAAAAAATGTTGCAATTGTCATGGCAGTCAGAATAATACAGCAGTAAGGAAAGCAGAGGATTACAAAAATTATGGAACACAGGAGGTAGTTTGAATTTACAAAGCAGCGTTTTTAGTTTTGGATTCAACTGTTCCTGCAGAACAATACACTTTGAATGAGCTAATGAAGGACTGAAGATTCCAGGAGGAAATCCTTCTTATAGCTTTGCACTGTAGCTTTGTAGTTCTTTTTATTTTACTATTTACAGTACAAGACAAAAAAAATCTGTTTCAACATGTACAATGTAGAATAAAATTCTGTAAAAATGTCCAAATTAGACATTGACAACAGTTAGACATGAACTAGTAACTATACAACAACATTAGTTAGAAAATGAACTGTTTCCTATTTGTATGTTTCTTTCTTCTGGTTCACTTGCCATAGCAAATTCTCTCTCTAATCTACAAGACCATGTGTACTGAAGGGAGAAAGATGTATCATCTCCGTGTGCTACATCTGCCCCCCTGCAGTGCACATGGTTTTGTCCATTAGAGAGAGAATCTGCTTTTGCATGCCCAAAGAGCGAGCGAGAGAGAGAGAAAGAGAGAGAGGGGGGGGGGGGGAGAGGGGGGGGGGCAAAATAGCGGCACTCCCTCAGCACAGCAAAGGAACTTCAGACACAACAATAATCAATACCGATGTTCTGGAATTGTACTTCCCTTTTTAAGATATAAAAATTGCAACAATATGCACATAACAAGTGTCCTTCCTAAATAATTTGTCAAGAAGATGTCCACATGCTAAATACTATATAGTATTTTATGAAAATACTATATAGTATTTTCTGCAAGGACATCCTAAGTCATAGACTACAAATTTACTTGTACATCAAAGATGTGCAATATCTCAAATTTGCAGCCAGAATTGTTTCTCCAATAAGGATGTTTAAAATTTTGACTCAGATTAGAAACATCTGTGTGTACTGATTTTTACCATGTGTACAATGGTCATGGTATAAAGGTCATAGGTCATCTGTCAATAGGTCAAAACCAAATGGTCAACACAAGCAAAAGATAGAAATATGAAAAGGTCAACATGAGTTTTTCATGTTTATTTTGTGTCAACTTGTACATTTCATCACATAGACCCAAATTAGTGTTTAACTCCCCCCTTGCTTTGCTCGCTTCGCTCATCCTGCTTTAACCAAGGTGCCTAATACTGCTACTGATGTACTCAGCACACTTCACCAGCTCCCAGAATCCAAGTGAATGGTAATGTATGAAAAAGATGAAAAATAGAAATGAAAATAAAAAAAACTTGTATTGTCCTTTTCATGTGTTGACTAATGCCAAGTCAATCTTTTCATTGCATTGACCTTTTGTCTATATCGGCATTGTCACTGTCGACAATATGTTGTCGGCCTATTGACTGTTATTGTAGACAGTGTCGACCTATGGATTGGATACCGGGAATAACAAGTCATACCTTTTTTACTGCACACAATGTTAATCTATATCTGAATAAATAATTGGCCAATAAGAACTAATGGTATCTCTTGCTTTAAGGCTACTTGAGACTTGGGGCCTTATTTTGGTTCATTCTTTCTGACAAAATCATTCTTAAATGGACAAAACCATGTGCACTGCAGGGGGGGGGGGGGGGGGGGCAGATGTAACATGTGCAGAGAGAATTAGATTTGGGTGAGTAATTTTGTTTCTGTGCAGGGAAAATACTGACTGCTTTATTTTTACACTGCAATATAGATCTCACTTTGAAGTAAAACCCCACCCAAATCTAATTCTCTCTGCACATGTTACATCTGCCCCACCTGCAGTGCACATGGCTTTGCCCATCTAAGAAGGATTTTGTCAGAAAGAATGAACCAAAATAAGGCCCTTAGTGATCTGTCCAAGTGATTGTATTGGCTACTGATTTTTTTCTACTTTGATTTAAAAGTTTTGGCCCTTGGGATAGCAATAGCTGTCTGCTTGATGGCTTCAAAAGAAGCTAAATCTTGCCTCTAGCAACAAACATTACAATCATGGTATCCATTTGGATTAGCATATCAGACTCATTATTGCATATTCTGCAAGTTGAGAAAAAGGCTAAACTTTTTGGATAGTTTTCACATGAAAACTGTTTGGAGAAAGCAATATATCATGTCATTTGGTTTTACAAATAAAGATTTATTAAACTGATCATCACATTTAGATATAGAAACATCTAAAAAGTCTGAATCTTTTAAGAAAATGTGACCGGCTATCAGAAATATTATGTACATTCATTATGTCATGTAAAAACTCTTTAATGCCTGTACCGAAAGCAGGATATTGTTGAAACAATACTTACATTTTTAACCTGTGACTTGGCTATAACTGAATTTGATTCCAAAACTGATGACATCATGTTTATTTATTTGTTTAGGTCCGACAACTAAAACTCTATTTCACCATTATTTAATTGCAGAAAATCTGAAGACATCAAGGGATTTACTTATTTTTCTAAGTGGAAACGTATATATATCATAAAAGACTCAAGAATCAATCCACATAGAAATCCCCAAGTAAGGGTAAATGTGATTTAGATTATTACACCCCAGTCACAATGCCAACACATACGGTACACCCTGTTTTGCCATTGAGATTTATGTGCCGTACAAGGGGTGAAATCCAATTGTACATGAAGTTCTAGCCCCCACAAATTAGTTACCACACTTTACAGTAGATCGGACTCACTAGGGCTGACTGCAAAATTGTGTAAATCCAAACTGAGAGTGGTTCAGGAAGGGTGCACAATTTGCAAATGTGTTCCACATCTTGAATTTCTAAGTGACAAATGGACTGTGAGTATCAAGACTCACGGAGGGAAGGGGTGTTTTTTACTGAGGAAGCACATACACGCTAGCCAATCAGCTTGTCAATGTGTCTCGCCTATAGCGGTAGTCATTTATATGCGATCTTAGTCTTTGCAGCAAGAGTACCGATATGCATTGAAGTGAATGGGAGCCGGTGGGCAAATGTACCTGTCGCCCATTCATTCTAAAGGGAGTCTGTTGCAATGCGTAGAAATGTGGCATTCCGAGCTTTGTATGCATTGCAGTCTTGCTACAGAATGCTGCTATACGCAGCAACAATGTTGCAAGACACATTTGTAGTTTACAGACTAGGGGCCAGATTCTCTAAGCTTCAAAAGTGATAAAATGGAGAGTGATAAACAGCCAGCCAATCAGCTCCTGCCTCACATTTTTCAAACACAGTCTGTGACATGGCAGGTAGGAACTGATTGGCTGGCATTTTATTTCTCTCCATTTTATCACTTTTGAAGCTTAGAGAATCTGGCCCATTGGGTGTACACAGACACCGACTATCTACAGATGTGTCGTCCCTTCGCTCGCACAGATGAAATATCTATGTAGACCAGCATTTCACAGTAGTTTGGCAGACTGAGCATATGATTACAGTATGTCTCAGGGCAGTAATCTTATCATCATTGCAATATAGATATTTCCTTAAGATGCATACAAATATTTTTCATTTAAAATATCCTAAATAGAAATATACTGCTAAAGCCAACACACTTGGCCTTCACAGGCCAATTGGACCTGTGAAGGCCAAAAAGGATTGGCTATCAATGAAGATTTGATGGTATACTGCATCAAAAGCCACAGCAAGATACTGTAGTAACAACTACTGTGCACACAACAGTTTTCTAATGTCTTTATTTTATTTAAGGTCATTTAAGTTTCCCTTCAATAAAGGAGGTGTATCAAATACACTAGGATGTGTATCCTTCACCAGCGCTCATATGGAAGAGGTAGCATACATACCTGGTAGAGGATGGGCGATTCATCTTCTCCACCTCTTAATAAAAGGTATATGTACAGTGGATATGTGGATCTTCTAGAATGGTCCCCTCTCAATGGTCATAGGTGATATCATGAAAATAGAGGAAATGGACCAAACATTGTGTAACACTTTTTTATTATAAACACAAATACAGTATAAAAGCAACGGAAACGGAAAGTATGATGCAATGCAAAATGACAGAAAGGGGAGGGGCTAATTACCGGAGCAGGTGAAGAACTGTGTTGGAAAACAGTTCTCAAACAGCGCTTCAGGTGGAATAGTCAGTTCCGGATACTGACATTCCAAAAGTGGCCAACTGGGTCTGGCAATAGGGTCCTCGCTTCCTGGATGTGAAGAATAGACAGACTCCAACACATTTTGACCCTCACCTTTACTAGGATGCTGTGCTAAATATCTTACTTCTCTGTGCACCTAGGGCCAATTCAGACCCGTTCGTTAGGGTCCGAATTCATCCCTGTCTCTGGTATGTGGGTTGATACCTGCTCAGGATGGGCGGCTGATGTCACATGATGTCAGCTGCCCACCCGGAATTTGGCCAGCTTCAGCCAAAATAAAAGTGAGTCTTGACTGATTTTTTCTATCGAACAGAAGATATATCATTCTATGGTGAGCAACCATCTAATGATTCCTCTTCCGTTCCGCCGCATGCGAGTGGATGTGTATGCGAACGCATCCACTCATGTGCTAGACTAATTTGGACCATCTAACATACTGTACGGTAGGTGTATGTGGCCAATACTCCACAAACATCTCATTTTGGAGGGTTGCCATATTTTTAAGGAGGGTGGTCATTTATTTTGAGGGTGTTTTTTATTAATGGAGAGATCTGCTGCGATCCCTCTGCCATAACAGTCTCTGGTGACTGAGACAATTAGCAATTTACCAGGATTGGTCTCTATAGTAAATCAATCTTTAGATGACATTAGTCCATTTTGCAGATTTATTAAGCCTGGTAAAGTGGTGATGAAGCAATGATAAAGTGGAACTTGATAACACAAACTCCAACCAGCTGTGTTTGAAAAATGACATTTAGGGGCTGATTAGCTGGTGCGTTGTCACCTTCCACTATATAACCAATTTATCACCAATTTAACACTTTATCTGGCTTAATACATCTGCCTCATTGTGTCCTGTGGGCTTCAGTGATCAAAAAATGTTTAAATCTACAGTATAATTCACAGTTCTGTCCACTACCACTGATATTCTTTGAAATGTCTTGTAAGTTTCTTATTTCTTTAAGAAATGAATGAATTATGTATTTCCTAAGTACAAAATGTAAACTTTGCAAGGTTTACTCTTTTTGACCTTTTTTATAGTATCTTGGTAATTAAATGTAGACTATAAAATAGTTTTGCTTGCTATATACTAACTTTCAGCCAGCGAGCATACATTATATAAAAACAGAGTCCCTTTGAGAGATCACCTTTGCAGTGTCCTTGATCTTAAACACCACGTTAAATGTAATAAAGAATTTTAATATGCCCCCAAAACATTGCTTATAAATTAATATGTTTTACAGATATAGGAAGGTCACTAAACACTTTGACACAGTCATTATACAATGTATCCAAGAAAACATTAGTTCATTATCTTGCAATTATTTTGCAAACTACTTATAAGCTACTGTACTGTAGATGTAGATAGTTATTAGAAAATATTTTGTCCATTTTGAGAAAGGTGCACAATCATACAATTGGATGAAAGAGTTATAAATATAGATCCCATAAAGTGAGCAATTCAGTATGTTAGAGTTAAACAACGTATCTAAATAGAGATCTGTTTTATAGCATTGTTATAGTTTGATAGCCAGTGAGGATCAGTCTCACATCTTTTGTAGACTGAGCAGTGCAAGATACCTCATTTGGTGTCAGATGCTTGTCACAAGATTGTTATATTTAAGCAGAGGATATGGTCACAGAGGTTTAGCTAAGTTTGGCACATGGGAGCCAGTTTGACAGTGTGGCAGAAAAGGACTAACGGGTTATTCCCAGTTTCCCCAACACCAATCCGATACACCCGTCAGAAAATCAGCAAAAAAAATAAAAAAAACACTCCATGTTAAAAATTCCAGACTCGCTGATCCTGATAATGTTTTTGTTCAGATTTCCAAAATGTTGATTTTCCTGAACCCCTGGACAAGGCATTTGGAGAATGAGGTATTCGCCTCAATTCTGTGTTCTTATAATGTCCGGAGATCTGATGAGAACAGAGGTTACAAGAGTGGTTGGCATGCATAATTGCGAGAGAGACACATCTCATCTCTCATTGGCACCACCCAGTACTGACATGCAATAGCAGAGAACAATCCCGATCACCGTGCGATCTGAACAGCAGGCAATGCCCAGCCCCTGGCAAAAGGCAATTCTGCCACCTGGACTTTTGTGATTATGCCAAGCCTGGTCAACCTGAGGCTCTCCAGATGTTGTCAAACTACAAATCCCATCATGCCATGCCACAGTTTTGCTATAAGGGAGTGTTAAAACTGTGGCAAGGCATGCTGGGATTTGTAGTTTCACAACATCTGGAGAGCCACAGGTTGGCCTGTCCTGGATTATGCATTTAGTGCATTCAGTAGCATTTCATTTCTCCCCTAGAATTCCTTGCCTCCTATTGATTTTGTCAGATAAGAACATTGGACAAATGCTTAATGTTTAGGGGGATAATGTATTGTATGACATTCAAAATTTTAACAAGCACTATCTGTACATTCAGCTTCTCAGCAGTTGGGATGCCAGTGTTAATAATACTGATGCCGGCATACTGACTAATGTCAGAAGTATGCATTTAAGTATTAAGGAGAGATTTAGGGTTAAGCTGTGGGGGAGTGGAAGTTAGTGTTGGGCTGGGAAGTTAGTGTTAGGCTGTGGGAGAGAAGGTTAGCGTTAGGCACCTATAAGGGAGAGTTAGGGTTAGGCTGCAAGGTAGGGAGATTAGGTTTTGGTGGCAGGATATGGGGGCTAGGGTTAGACACTAGCCAGAAGGTCAGGCTGCAGGGGGGGGGGGGGGGTAGGGTTATGTTTTGTTTTTCAGGATGCTTGTGTTGATATTCTTTCTGCTGGCATCCTGAATGCTGGTCATCCATATGTATCCCCAACTAACAAAATAAAATGACATGGGGCTCTGTGCAAAACATCTGTCTCCATGTAAATGGAGGTCATACCATGACTTGATGACATACTTGTAGAAAGAAATCAACTACTAGTGGGGCCATATTTGTTTTTTAATACCATGGTGATTATTATTTAATTTATTGTACTTGCACCGTGATTTTTTACACAGCACCGGTCCTTTTTTTTTGGTCTAGGTTAACAAACAGGAAGAAATCAGTGAATTCATTTTATCAATTAATAAAATAATTATCTAGACTGAAAGAGCAGCTATTTTGTACCAAATTAGAAGAATTTTAAGCATGAGAGAACCTATTGCAAGGATATTAAGCCTCTTGCTCAACTGTGCTCCCTCTCATCCTGAACTATTAGCGTAACAGAGCATATCCCAGGAATTACGAAGGTATCGAGAAGACAAGGATCCTTAGTGTTTTCCAAAACAGTGGTTTTCGAAGCCAAGAATCCATAGCAAAATATTTTATAAACACCCAAATTCATGGAAAGATAAAGAAAGAAACCAACACAGAGACAAAAGTATGGGGTGCGTTTTGGACCTACACATTGAATGTGAGTGGGACAATTCAGTATGGATCAAATGAGATATATTATTCAAACTGTAATACTTAGGGTAATTTTATTTGTATAAATTGAGCCTACTCAATCTGTAACAAAAGCCAACAGTATAACTATTATGTCATGATTAGAAGTTGTAGTAATCCATTACAGACTTCTCAATCTGAGTTGTCTAGCAAACTTTGCATTTTCAAAGTGCTGTTAGGAGACCAGATATCCATCCAAAGCAATTACATAGAGGAAAATTCAGTCCCAGAATTGGCAGTATTTTGCCAGTGCAGCAGAGATTTCTTAAGATAGTAGTTAATTGCTACAAGCCACTAGACTCCTCTAGGCACCTCAAGACATGCTCAAAGGGGTATGTTATCACCCTGTTCTCTGTTATTACTGTCAGACTGGATTGCACACATAAGTGTAATTTATCACTCAGGAGTTTACTCAGGCCGTGCTGTTACAGAAACACAGTCAAACTTCCACACATGAGTTTAAAGAGCTTATCTCATGAGAGCAACAATTTTAGAATTTATTTGAAATTAGCCTCAACAAGATTATTAAATGATCTCTTTGAATATATTAAGTGACATACCCTCAAAGATAATAATTGTACGTATTTACATTTAATAGTCATCACACTATAAGCTGTAATCATTTATGCATTAAAGTTGAAGATGTGCAGAACCGTGGAAACCCAACAGCCTGGATTGCAACAGATCTCCAACTACATTTGATCTTAGTTTAGGATTGTACAGTTCCTGTGGCCTTCAAACCATTGCCACGGCAGTTGGCCCAAGGCTGTTCCATAGATGACTCTTGGACTGCCTTATCATGATTCAAGGTTCAAGAAGCCTTATAGGCACAGAAGATTAGGGTTACAATAGTCCACAACAATCTCCCGCTCAGCAATCTACACTTTTTTATTTTTATTTTTAGTGTCATTCAAGCTTTTCATGTTTGCATCATGATGATTATACTAGAAATCTGTACAATGGAATTAATTATAAATATTTTATAGTACATTGTACATAAGGTATACCTATAATATGTAAATTGGTGTTTTTCTACAAAAGCCCAGTGTTTGTTTTATCAATAAGTATGAAACATAACAAGTTTCTGTGGAGGTTTTGGTCTGTACGGTTGTGGCTAATCAAAGACTTTTTGAAGCCTGAAGATGAATTCTATAACTAATGTTTCTACCTTATTGACATATTGGGTGAGATTTAATAGGATGAGAGATTTAGAAAGTGAGAGATTTGGTAAGAAATCTCCAGTTTTTTTAAAGCGGTAATCATTTACACAGCAAAACTAGTTTGATTTTGCAGTGTAAATGATTGCCGCTTTAAAAAAACTGGAGATTTCTTACCAAATCTCTCACTTTCTGAATCTCTCATCCTATTAAATCTCACCCATAATGTGTTTCCATGTCAACCTGCTGGACATAGGCTACAAGGCTTAATCACGTTGAGCAGCATAGATCCTAACCAAATTCAGGTAGCTGACAACATACAGGACAGTATATTCCACCTCAAGACACTATTTCAGCACAAATGCATTTATTTTTCACTTCCGGGTTATTCTGTGAAAATGTCCTTTTCATGTAACGTTTGTTACCAGTTTTCATGACGAGCTTTGTATGATGTACCACATAAACTTTACTTTGCACAAAACAATCAAGAACATGCTCAAAAATATATTTCACATAATCTATTTAGGCAGTGACTAGTCTAGTAACTTAACCAGGCTCTGTGATTTATTATGGCACCAGTGAATGATCAGCATTCCCCACTGTTACAATGGTTGGATCAGCAATGGAGTGGAATATCTAGCAGAGCAGGGATGTGGGCAGATTAATGGTTGGTGACTGTCTTCTCCAGAAATAGATTAATTAAAAGCAGAGTAAAGGTCTCAGGAGAACATCCATTATACATCATATTTCTCGTACACAGTGGCAAGATGATACCGTGCATACAGATATAAACTATCAGTGGCCATCTTAGTCAGGAAATAATGTTTCCCCCACAAGAGCCATTTTGTTGGAGATTTCACAGTAGCTACTGTAACTGTACTTATAAAAGTGGCCTGTTTCTTCCTATCTGTTTATTGCCCCATATCCACCTTAGGATCCTGGTGTTATTGCTTCTGCTAAATGCACATAAGTGAGAGAAAAGGGGAAGGGGTGGCATCTTTGCATGGATAAAGTCTTATGGGTGGAATATATTGTCATCATCATCAACCATGATTTGTTGAGGATCTATGGAGAGCAACATGATGTCAAATCTATATCTGCACTTGTCTTTTTTGACCTTATTCAATGCCGTTCATTCGGACACCTTCATTTGCAAGGGGTCGGATGGTGTGCATGTGCAGGGTGCATTCGGTCACGGTGAACTGATTGTTCACCATGGCCATACGCAGCGGGCCACAGTACTTGCCCATGGGTACGCTCAGCATTTCTTGGGCATTCCCATGAAAACAATGGGTATTCCCATTGAAATCACCGGGTGCCTTGGGCACCAGGGGTGGGCTGCTGATGACACCGGATGCCTACTGCTTGTAGACCTGATGTTTGTCTATCCTGTGATCCATAGCCGCATGAGAACTCCCTTTTGAAAATACAGCAATTGTATAACATCGTTGTCCTTGTACAAGAAGTATATAACAAATCAATCTGTATTACGATAACTGGATCCATTATCATTCCATCAATGTACAGACTGCACAGTAGAATATGCATTAAGGTGCCCATATACTTGTGTGATTTGGGCACTTTTTATATGATTTTAAAAGATCAGTCCAATAAATCAGATAAAAAGTTTCAAATCACATGAGTATCACCTCTGATTCCGATCTGATGTGCTGTCCCATGCGCATTGGATCAGAGAAGGAAATACCAAGGGCTGCACTAAGGATTTATTGGATTCTGCAGACCTGCTGGGACCCCATGCAAAATATCATATGCAAAAGTACCACATAAGAATAGGGGAAGCTGCCACACGATTCAAGGGGGTTCCATTC
Organism: Crinia signifera; assembly: GCF_055691185.1. Lineage (NCBI taxonomy): Eukaryota > Metazoa > Chordata > Amphibia > Anura > Myobatrachidae > Crinia > Crinia signifera. The sequence goes on along the minus strand of NC_139217.1, from coordinate 63,824,287 downwards.
TGACCTCTCCCCTCAGAGAAGTTGCATAGTGTAACAAGGGCTTAATTCCACATTGTAACCTGGTTGCCATATGACCTGAAAAAATTCATGACTTCTACTTAATATCACACAGGGCGAAATGTAATAGAGTGATATTTTTTAGACATTCGAATTTAGGCCAAAAAGTCCAAATTTGCACAATTTCCACAAACCGCACATGTAATATGGTGCGGATTGCAGTAAAAATCACACTATTTGCCTTGAAATTTGCACATTTTGATCTGGCGATTTTTGGTCACACTGTTTTTCCATTATAAAGTATATAACTCGCAAATGTAATAGGTTGAATGATCAAAAATCATCATAAAAATAGACTGACTGAATTTGACAGAACCATGCACAGACCATTGATGTCTTTAAAAATGTGTAAAAGTTAAAATAAAAAAAAAAATGGCGTGGAGTCCCCCCTCCTGAGCATAACCAGTCCCGGGCTCATTGAGCCAGACCTGGTTCCAAAAATATGGTTCCAAAAAGCATAGAGGTCCCCCGTATTTCTGAAACCAGCCCAGGACTCTTGGACCGGTCCTGGTTCCAAAAATACGGGGACAAAAAAACTGGTGGTCCCCCGTATTTTAGCACCAGCACTGAGCTCCAAAAGCTTGTGGTGTCATGTCACACCGTACCATGAACACCATGGCTGGTCAGCCCTGGACTGGGTACCTGGGGAGTGGGGACCCCCCTCAATAAAGGGGTCCCCCCAGGCTTCACCTGTCCAGGGCCTTTGGCACGCATTGTTCCTATGTTAAATTTGGGGGGGGGGCAACAATTCCCTTTCTAGCACGAGGCAACAAAATGTCTAGTTACAGGTATGGCACTGATACAGTAACTATTCAACTCAGCAATGCAAATGACAGTGCTATAGATCTTTGTGATGCGAGGAAAATAATAATATCAGTAATAATAATGATAATAAAAATATATTATGATAATAATAAATTGGAAAGATAGACAATTATACACGTTACATAAAAATATTGTATATTATATCCATTCCCAGTATAAGGAACCCTGAAAGAGTATCAATAAAATCATGGAATATAATGCTACTTGGAAAGGCACCATTATATGATGATAATGATGTTACAGATATTGACATTCGCACTGAGCATTTTCTCTTGCAATTGTATTCAAAACTGCCAAAAAATGAACATGAATGCTAAGGGCATTGCAGAGACTGACAATGATTTTTTCAAAATCTTTATTTGTATAAGAAAACAGATGAAGACATCAACAATAAATGCGGACAAACAGACGATCAACATGTTCCCTTCCCAACACAGCCTTTTGTGTTATTCTGAATAACTTGAAGGAGGAGGGATAATGGACAGGGGGGCAGAAAGATGGGGAGGGGAACAGCTACATAACATGTGTAGATTAGTAACCAACCCCCCCCACCACCCAACAGTTTGTATCGACACCGACAATATCACATTATGTGATGACATGGAGTCTGGCTTGTAGATTCCCAAGGCGATACCAAACGAGCTCAAGAAAATGAGCATGTAATTATATTGTCGAAGCTTAAAATTTTTAGCACATAAAGATGTAGCTGCAGCAAGAACATGGGAGATGTTCTGGATTGTGTGCTCTGAGGTGACGTAATACAAGAGATGAGGATGATCTAATGGTCCATGGATATCATTTATTCAGACATAGAATTAAGAATGGAGAAAGCCTTATGCCAGAAAGAGACAATGCGTGTACTGTACTGTGAAAGGAGCATAGCTATATGCCCAAAGTGCACCAGAAGCTTGGAGTGAAAGTAATGAACAGTTTGGAAAGATAAAACACATGGAAATTCTTTATCTAACTTTTACTGATAAGACTCACCTGGAGGGGGTGCAAGATCCCTTTCCAAATTCTGCTCGAGAGTTCATACTCTTGAGTCTACATCGGAAGCCCCAAAAGTGGTTGGAAGTTGTACGATATCTGCTGTGGCAAGGGACATGAGACAATTATGGACTTTAAAGAATTAAAAATAGAGGGATATTTGTTGAATATTAGCACGAGACCTAAGTATTATGCGTATGTTTATACATAGCTTAAAGTGGGAAGATGAAACCCCAGGAGGAAAGTAGGCACGGACCTAGAGGTGGCACCTATTATGGGTGGTAGCTGTCAGTGTGAGTCAATGACTCTTATTATGTGAACACAGGGGGAGGGGTTTTTTTGGGGTGATCGCACAGGACTACAGTATAGAAGGACCCCTGAGTGACAATAATCTGTAGAGATAATGGTAGGGGTGTGCTACCTTAGGACAAGATAAATGGACAATTGAAGAAAGAAGAAGAATGTCCTTTAGTTAGGTGCACCTTACAAAAAAGAATTTAAAATATAACTTTTATTGTTTATGTTCATAAAAGGCTGCGATAATTTAAAACCATATAACAGACAAGGGTGGGTAAACACACATAAAAAATGGGGTGGCAGGCAGGTGTCCGCTGATAAGAGCTGGAATATTAGGATTTAGTTGTATCTGCAAGGATGGTAGTATATAGGGCTAATAATAGACCAATACTAGGTCTGGTTCACGGATAAAGCTCTGCTAAAGAGTCTGGCTTATAGCCCTAGTCTATCAAGATAAATATATACGTGCTCAGTACAATAACACAGTTGCCGTGTTTATGCTAATCACTGGCAATATTTAACACTGAACTGCAGCTAAGATGGTCATAGCTTCTCCTAAATGTAGTCCCCCGGAGAGACCTTAACACACGTGAATTTGTGTGTAATTAGAAGGAAATGGGGGTATTGCTGTATTAGGTATGTCGCCCAACAGCACTAGTACCCCTAAATACTAGAGTCCCAATGAGGGGTACCTCTAGTCTGAGCACAGAGCAGGCTGGAAGCCCTGATAAGGGCTATCAAGTCTGAGTATTACTACACATCAATCAAAATTGCATTGTAAGAAAAATAATAAATCTATCAGCGGAACACTGCTGTCTGCACACCGCTAGCCGGCGCGCTTCGCAGTTAAGCTGGCCCTGAGGAAGCTTAACTGCGAAGCGCGCCGGCTAGCGGTGTGCAGACAGCAGTGTTCCGCTGATAGATTTATTATTTTTCTTACAATGCAATTTTGATTGATGTGTAGTAATACTCAGACTTGATAGCCCTTATCAGGGCTTCCAGCCTGCTCTGTGCTCAGACTAGAGGTACCCCTCATTGGGACTCTAGTATTTAGGGGTACTAGTGCTGTTGGGCGACATACCTAATACAGCAATACCCCCATTTCCTTCTAATTACACACAAATTCACGTGTGTTAAGGTCTCTCCGGGGGACTACATTTAGGAGAAGCTATGACCATCTTAGCTGCAGTTCAGTGTTAAATATTGCCAGTGATTAGCATAAACACGGCAACTGTGTTATTGTACTGAGCACGTATATATTTATCTTGATAGACTAGGGCTATAAGCCAGACTCTTTAGCAGAGCTTTATCCGTGAACCAGACCTAGTATTGGTCTATTATTAGCCCTATATACTACCATCCTTGCAGATACAACTAAATCCTAATATTCCAGCTCTTATCAGCGGACACCTGCCTGCCACCCCATTTTTTATGTGTGTTTACCCACCCTTGTCTGTTATATGGTTTTAAATTATCGCAGCCTTTTATGAACATAAACAATAAAAGTTATATTTTAAATTCTTTTTTGTAAGGTGCACCTAACTAAAGGACATTCTTCTTCTTTCTTCAATTGACTCTTATTATGTGCATGCAGGGGTTGTTGTGGGCCATAACAGGGTGGACCTGCGTTCCATAAGTTCTAATTGCAGATGGAACCAGTTCTGTCTCCGCCCTCCTTTCTCTGCCCAGCAGCAATATATGAACAACTCCTGGCTCTTAACATTGCTGCCCTATACCTGGCACCTCACAAACTCCTCCATTGTTTAATGTACCTTCTGGCCAGACCAACACCCGCTTCTGCGAGCCTCACACACTAGGAGGATGAGCGCCGCAAGCAGTACTTCCGGCCAGACACTGCTTTGTTTCTGCAGCTGTCTCAGCCCCTCGCCATGGCTGTGACATACAGCTCCAGTCTGGCTACGTTTAGGTGACCCAAATGGAGAGGCTACTTGGAGTAGATCATCCCTGTGAGGCTTCAGAATTTTAGAGAGGACAGCAGTAAGCAAGGTGGGACAATAACAATTATTAAAGGACTCCAGCAAGTTATTGTAGAAGGTCATCACATCACATGGGAAGTCAGCAGACAGCACATACAAGAAGGTCATCACATCACAAGGGAAGTCAGCAGATAGCACATACAGTACATGGCGGCATTGTGGAGGCACAAAGTGATGGGAGGAGCCTAAAATAACAGACAATTCAACAGATTTTCCAGCCTCCTTGAATCACTGACTGAGATTAGCAAAGTCATCAGCCTGATGGCAGTAGCGGATTAAGCATGGGGCAACAGGGGTGGTCTCCCCGGGGCCCCCAACTATAGGAGGACCCGACACCAGCACTTCTGCTAGTGTGGGGCTCCTGTCACCCCAGCCTTGGGCAGCAGGGTCAGGCAGGTCAGGTGGGCAGGGAGTCCCTGCAGTGGTCTGAGCAGTCAGCACCAGGGTCCCTGCCGCAGATGGGAAGTCAGCGACAGGGTCCCTGCGGCGGATGGGAACTAGTAGCCAATACCGCTACTAGTTCCCATCTGCTGCAGGGACCCCACCGCTGACTTCCCATATGCTGCCCAGGTACCAACCTCCCCTGCCCGCCTGCGCTGCCCAGGTACCAACCTCCACTGGGGGGTGTGTGTTTGGGGGGGATGTGTCTGTGGGGGGGTGGGGGGTGGTAATGTGTCTGTGGGGGCCCCCACAATTTTGTTGTCCAGGGCCCCCACAGACTTTAATCCGCCCCTGCCTGATGGTCAGCAGCATGTAGTCATGACCCCATGCTAAGAAGGTCGGGACCCACTTTGGGGTCAGGACCAACAGTTTGAGAACCTTTGCACTAGACTGAAGAATTTATAATGTACACATTTAATATATTTAGGCATGGCATCTAAATTGCAGAAACCCCCTTATCAATGTAAAAAGGGTCATACTGTGATATACTAACACTGTGTTTTTTTTGTACAGACTGAGGGCCTTATTCTGGTTGGAGCGGCCGGGCCGTACGCGTACGTCCCGGGGTTTTTCATGATCTGCGCATGTGCAGATACGCTAATGCGCCGGCGCGAACACTCCACAACGCTTACGGCCGGGGTCTCAACGTGCGAAAAAACCTGTACGCTAGCGTACGGGTAATGGGGCGGCATAGGGGCGTGTTGATGGGAGCGGCCGAAATAATGAGGGAAAATGGGCGTAAATATGGGCGTACACGGGGGTGTGCACAAAAAATGAGCGGTGCTACTACCGCACGATCGACTAAGGCACCGTTCATTTCGGACACAAAACAGGCATCCGCCAACCGCCATCTCAAACCACCCCTACAGATACCGCATGCCAGCGTGCGCCTGAGTTTGCTAATTAACGCTGATTACTACTCAAACACATACACCTGAATGTACTAAGCAATGCTGCAGTCTATTAAGTCCTAAGCATGATTTCACTACCTGCAAGCCACACACACAGCACGCAAACACATTGGAAGCTTCTCTTTCTATACTTCTCCACATTTAAAGGTTTGTTTACTTTAAGGTAAGAATCTTTTTATACGCTAAGGTAGGTATTTGCTAAACAGTTAGACACATTCACTGCGTGCTTTCATAGACTTTACGCAGTAGCACACTCAATCTACACAAGTCGACATGTGTCAACGTGTTCACTCTAATACTAACATAGGTTTTGTATTTAGGATACAATAACATAAACCACATCTAACACCTACAAAGGATGTTTCAGCAATGTTTTAAGCCCATGACCACTATTTAGCACACAATCTTTGTATAGTACCCAAAATAATGACCTGTACCACTATCTCATCTGCTATGATTTGGATTTGACTACACTCTGGATGTAAGATGCCACCAATCACATTATTGCACTCTCATCTCTCTAACAAAGGATTCCTACATCTGCTTATGACACTGTCAAATCATATATATTTAAAAAGTTAGGCATGTTTGTTCACAAGCTAATTTATCATGTTTGGCCCATTCACACATCTTTTTTTAGGGAGGACACATATGCATTCCTACACAAATGTACCTTTTCACCCTTGTTTGTCTGCCTCACCCACTCCATGAGGAAAGCATTGTTCTGGACCTGCTTTTACCTACTACTGTAGGAGCTACCTCACCTGCACACAAACTGCTTTCTCACCTATTAAGTTGCTCTGCACATGTGCTGACACAAACTAATTAGCAGGGAAAAGTTGGATAGGAACATGGGAATGGCCATGGAGAGGGTTACACATGGGAAACTTCGACCACACTTCAACAAATGTTCAAAAATACCCTGGTCAGTAAGTACACATAAATCTAGTATTTGTTTCACACAAGAAATTACACATACCACAATTTAGATTTAATTTGTAAAATAAATTTATTTGCTGTTCAGCATCACAGCTTGACACTTTAATGTGAGAAATCAAATAAACAAATAAAATAGACACACAAATAATAAAACAGCCAGAACAAGAGGTTGCATATCTCCAAACATGTGTTACCCTGCAAATGCAATGGTGAAAGAAATGGGGACACCAGAATACGTACTGCAACAACCAGGGTGAATACTAAGCAAGATACACACCACCACAAATTGATCCTGCATTTGTAGAGGTCAAAATACGAACTTTCATGCCCATGGCACGCAAATGGATAGATGGCCAACTCAGGAAGCGGATGTCCAGTGCAATTTAAACATTTGGGGTCCAACCACAGAGGAAGTGAACCAGGTCTCATTATTTGGGCCCTTTTTTCCCCCTTTTAGATGGGGCCTTGGGGACAGGGGCCTTTGGGTCAGCTGCCTTGCGGCGTCTTCCCCTAGTCGACACAGGAGGGTCAGCAGAGGTGGAAGGTTGGGTAGCAGCTTGGGGTGGGGCAGCAGATGGGGGATTGTCCCTTAGGGACCTGGCGGTGGACAGCTGCTCCGCAAGAAGTTCATTCTGGCGGCTGAGGTGTTGGCCAATGCTTACTATGCCAGCCGCCAGAGTGTCATTAATGCGGGTCAAGGCCTCACACTGCAGCCTGTTTGTGGCCTTCCACTCCGCCAGAAATTCCGCCACCTGCTGCTGACGGATCGCAGCATCCACCCCTTGCTGCTCGATCCTCTCCAGCGTCACCATCATGCTCTCTTGCCATGTCTCCTGTGGCTGGGGCTGGGGGTGTCTTCTTGGTGGAGGCTGGACCACTTGCTCCACCTGTGGCTCTGCAGAGGAAGATGCTGCCGGTACATCCAGGGTTTCTGCTTCTTCTAGGATAAGAATTGAAAACAATGTCACCATCACATACGCAATAAAAAATATCTTTCTAAATACAATGCATTACTGTGACTTACCATCAAAAGCAGCAGCAAAGACCTCCACCGGGAGCTCACTGTCCATATTGGAGATCCCCCTGATCTCCCCCACATCAATCACGTCCATGGAGTCCAGCTCCAGGGGGGTGTACTCCAAATGGTCAGGCATAGGACCTCTCCCGGTGGACATGCTGTGGTTGTACCGGTCAGTCATCTTCCTCTTCATTGCCGTTTTGAAGTCAGTCCACCTACAAGTTTAAAAATACAAATATCACCATGAGATATGTGCACCACTGTGCTACGTGTAGGGTTACCACCTAGTCCCTTAAATTCCGGACACATGTTAATTACACAGGTTCTGTGGCAGTTTAAAATTAGGTCAAGTGGAGTCTTGAAGTCAGCCAGCCACAGAACCTGTGTAATTAATATGTGTCCGGAATTAAAGGGACTATGTGGTACCCCTAGCTACGTGACATTTCCTAGTGTGGGTGATCTAATGAACTGAGGCCCTTATTCTAGTTCACTCTTTCTGCCCAAATATTTATTTGATGGACAAAACCATGTGCACTGCAGGTGAGGCAGGTGTAAAACCTCACCCAAATCTGATTATCTCTGCACAAGTAACACCTGCCTCACCTGCAGTGCACATGGTTTTGTCCATCTAAGAAATATTTGGCCAGAAAGAGTGAACTAGAATAAGGGCTTCAGTTCCTGCTGGAGCCTGCAGAAAAATAGCCCTGACAAACACACTAACCTTTTCTTCACCGCGTCCCATTTTCTGACCACTGGTGCCACCTGGTTCACTTCCTCTGTGATCTTGTCCCAAAGGTTTCTCCTTGCACTGGCACCCGGCTTCCTGGTTGCCAATTCAATCCATTCGCGTGCCCTGGGCACTAGAATTCGCATTTCGGCCTCTACAAATGCAGGGTTTCTCTTTCTGGTGGTGGTATCCTGCTCAGTCCTCACCCTCGATGTTGCAGCTCGTTTTCTGGTGGCCCCAGTTCTCTCACCATGCACCTGCTGGGTCACACCTGTTTGGAGAGATGCAACCTCTTGTTCTGGCTGGTTGCTTGGCCCTTGTGGAGCTGGTGGAGGTTCAACAGGGCCTGTTACTGAGGGGCCCGCTTGGTCTTGCAGGCTACTCCTCTCTTGGGCCCTCCTTCTCCGCTCCTGTTCCCTCTTGTTCAGTGCATCAAGCAGGGATTGTGCTGTAGCTCTCTGCAGAGCGTCCTCTGCTGCTGAATCGTCAGAGTCAGACATGTTTGCAGCAATTGTGGCCTGCATCTGACTGAATATTTATATGTTAATTTCCCGCCATGAACAAGGGGGCATATATTTTTTCCCGCAATGTAGATGCAAATTTACGCCGATATTTCCCGCCGATAATTTCGCTTAAATTACGCAGGTCTCAACGCACCAGATCAATCACCTGTATATGCACATACACAGGTTGTGGAGCATTGTGGGCTACATCGTGAAATGTGTGCACCTGTCATTCCAATGATGAGTGTTGTCAGCTGGTATCTGTTGGAGTTCGTGTATGCCTTGTGAGTCACATTTCAAAACATCACGTTACAATGCTTTCCTTACATATGTAATGTGTATGAAATTGTCATACAGCAACATGTCGCATTGTGGCCCTTTAAGCAGCGTAGTTATGACTAGAGGGTTGCGTGTATTATTTTCCGCACACTGTAAATACAGTACTCCTCTCCATGCATATCGGTGTATCGTGCCCCCTTTAAGCAGCGTAGTTCTAAGTAGAGGGTTGCGTGTATTATTTTCCGCACACTGTAAATACAGTACTTCTCTCTTCATTGAATGCATGCTGTTGGTTGTGGTGTGTGTATATCGGAACGGTCCGCGTAAGTTTCTATTCGCATCCAGTTTGTTAATGTAAGAGGGATTAATAAAGTTAATACCAAACAAACAATTTTTTCGACCAATCAGCAAGTACCAAAAGTGATATATGTACCTGCAATTAATAACTGCGCCATTGCCACTATGACTTGTCCTCGAGCTAGGCCCTTTTCCACCTCTGAGCTTTTGGCCCTGGTCGAAGTTATGGACCGTCACCTGGGGCCCAGGGGCCCATATGTTTGTAATGCGGACAAGCGGCGGGCGTATACTGCTGCCCGCCGCCTGATCTTCTCGACGACCGGCGTCCGCAGAAGCCTGGGGCAGGTTGAGCGGCGCTGGTCAGACCTGCGCAGGCGGCAGCCAGTGTTACTCAGCAGCCTTCGCCGCCATATTGCCCGATGTAAGTTTTGATTACTAGTATGTCAGCGTTTTTTAGCAATGTTTTGTGTACTTTTTATAAATATGTTCCTGAGTATGGGGGTGTATATGGGGTGTATATGTGGTGTATATGGGGGGTATATGGGGTGTATATGGGGTGTATATGGGGTGTATATGGGGGGTATATGGGGTGTATATGGGGTGTATAGGGGGTGTATAGGGGGTGTATAGGGGGTGTATATGGGGTGTATATGGGTGTATATGGGGGGTATATGGGGGGTATATGGGGTGTATATGGGTGTATATGGGGGTATATGGGGGGTATATGGGTGTATAGGGGGTGTATAGGGGGGGGGTTTAAGTAGTTGCTCAGTTTTTGGGTGTAGGATATCAATTAGTTTGCATGATAAATGTCTGAAATATCACAGCAATGATAATTTTGAAGGTTATGAGCATGACTAATGTGAATTTTTCTTTCCCCCTTTTTTATGAAACCCAATCTTCGATTTCTATGCCATCAACATGAACATTTCAGCACGGGCAAGGGCACGTATGGAAGCCCGGGAGCAGGCAGCCCGGGACCAGGCAGCCCGGGACCAGGCAGCCCTGGACCAGGCAGCCCTGGAGGAGGAAGAGGAGGAGGAGGAAGAAGAGGAGGAGGAAGAGGAGAAGGAGGAAGAGGAGGAGGAAGAGGAGGAGGAGGAAGAAGAGGAGGAGGAAGAGGAGGAGGAAGAAGAGGAGGAGAAAGAGGAGAAGGAGGAAGAGGAGGAGGAAGAGGAGAAGGAGGAAGAGGAGGAGGAAGAGGAGAAGGAGGAAGAGGAGGAGGAAGAGGAGAAGGAGGAAGAGGAAGAGGAGAAGGAGGAAGAGGAGGAGGAAGAGGAGGAGGAGGAAGAAGAGGAGGAGGAAGAGGAGAAGGAGGAAGAGGAGGCCGAGCCAATGGCTCATGCTTGGTCCCACACAATTTCCCCATCCCCTTCCCCCACCCCCTCCCCAACCCCCACCCCCTCCCCACCCCATTTCCTACCCCCCTACACCTCTCCACCACCCACCCCCAAACCTCTCCAATCCCCACTCACACCCACTACCTCTATCCAAATTCCCATCCCATCCCCCTTGCTCCGGATCCCCCCAACCAACGCACAGCCAACCAGCGGCGACCAGGATGGCTCAAGTAGCCGTAAGTAAATAATGTGTCTAATGTTTACCTACACATTTCTACACATAAACAATCACAACAACCACATATGTGTATCCAACATCAACATTAGTTGCAACATATCACTGCAGGGCGACCATGAGGTGTGCCCAGTGGCGTAACTATACCTCCGCAGCCCCCGCGGTGGCGGGGGGGTGCAGAGAAATTGGGTGCGCCGCCGGGGGGGCTGCGGAGGTATAGTTACCTGTGGTCTTCGTCTCGCCCGGCTCTCTGCCGGGACCTGCCTGACGTCACGGTCCCGGCCGGCTCCTGCTGCAATGAAAACTGACTATTATAAAATGGCTGCCCCCATACTGCAGACAGTTTTCTGTCTGCAGTATGGGGGCAGCCATTTTCTAAGAGTCAGTTTTCATTGCAGGAGCCGGCCGGGACCGTGACGTCAGGCAGGTCCCGGCAGAGAGCCGGGCGAGATGCAGACTGCGGGGACAGGTAAGTGTGAGAAGGGGGGTCAGGTTAGGTGGGGGGGTGGCGGGTGGCGGCCGGGCGGGGGGGGGGGGGCGCCGAAAAAACATCCGGCGGGGGGGCGCTGAAAACCTAGTTACGCCCCTGGGTGTGTCCTGTCCTTCTCCAGGAACAAGGGTCCCCTTGGTGGTTTTTTGGAGTGTGGCCATGCCTCACCCCTTGAATAATTGACATAACAGTACATCCAATGAGATATCCGACATTAGTGGTGTGGTAGTAATGTGGCTCCAGGTGTTGGGTAACTCCAGTTCCCAGCATGATGTGCAACATAAATGTAGATATTGTTTTGTTAATAGTGTGTGAGGCCATGCGGATGCATGCTTTACAAACATAGCTGGAGGCCTATAATTTGTACAGCAATGTCCTAAATTTTAAATAGTAAGGAGTGCTTAAGCCAGTGGTTCCCAAACTGTGTGCCGTGGCTCCCTGGGGTGCCTCAGGACACATGTAGGGGTGCCACGGCTTGGTGGTCTAGGACCAACTCAAATTATTAGTGGTTAATTATTTATGAGCAAAACCAGTGCTGGTAGTTGGCAATCATAGAATGTGTACCAACAGAAGCAAATCCTGCCCTTTACCACATAACTGCCACTAAGAATCGCATATAAACCCAATCAAAATGAAAAAAAATTGACCTAGGGGTGCCGTGAAAAAAAGTCTGATTTTCTAGGGTGCCGTGAATCAAAAAAGATTGGGAGCCCCTGGCTTAAGCCACAACAATGTCATAACCCTTAAATAGCACAGCCTAATTGTGAGGTTAGAGGACAGTCCCCCAAAACCAAACTACCAATTGGGTCTCAGCATACATACATTCAAGAAGGAGTAATTGAATTAATGTTATTTACTATGTACAGTATGTGTGTGTTAACATATTATTTTTTAGTACTGTGTTTACAGCAGACCCATCTTCAATGTAGTTTAAAAATGTATGTGTCCTTCACACATAACTCTGAACTTTTTATTATGTACAAATACAACAAACATTTGTGTATATTATATATTAATTTATTTTTTTTATCCCTTCACTACAGACACTGAACAGCAGCAGGAGGAGGTGGCAGCCCTAATGCGGGAGATCGTTCTCACCCTCCTGTACCTCCAGATCCTGTTTGGCCTTCTGGAGGCCCGCATTTAATTTTTTTTTATCCCCCCCCCCCTTATTATTTGTGTTATAAATAAAAGTTTATGTACAGTTCGAAATTGCCTGTGTTTTTAATCAGAAATATGTTAGAGGGCTTGTAAGGGTAGGTACATACATATGTGTACTGTAAGTTATACTTGTAATTTGAGGTGAGGGGTAATGATTGATGTGTGAATGTGTGTGTTTTTGAGTAAAATAACACATAGTGAAAATGCATGAATGTTTAATGTTGTTAGATTAAAACATCACACATAACATCAGGGTAGGTATACATGTTACACATTGTGGACAAAGTAATTATGGACATAATTTAGTACATATACAGAAACACCAACATAACTTGATGTAAAAGTAACCGCAATATGGGGACACATAGATAGTGATTAAAATGCCACATTAGAACATAACAAATATACATGTAATGAGGGTTCAAATGTAGTTTTATTAGGTCTTTATTAAGGTAGACAATTGAGTTAATAGAAAACAATAATTGAATAACAAATAGATTAATTAATCAATTGTCAGATTAGTAGTTGAGAGGCAAGATTTGCAGGTCCATATATGTGAAGGGTATGCCAGCGTGCACGGACGTACGCTCACTCTCACGAGCGGTGACATAAGCTGAGTTTTCCATTGAAAACAATAGGGACCCGTCCGTGCAAGCTGGCGTACGCTCAGATCTCCGCAAGAAGTCGGTGGGAAGACGGACGAGAGACGTCCGTAAACGGCGCCGTACGCTCAGTTGTACGCCAGTTGACGGAGTGCAAGGGCTGGGCCGTCCGCGTACGTTGCCGTACGCTCATTTGTACGCCACTCCCCTTCTGCGGTATTTCTGCCCGTACGTAAGCGGCTGATTTGTGGGTGGACCTAACCCTAACGGCCACGTACGGCTAGCGTGCGGTAATGGCGAACGTACGCACGTTTGCCCGCTCCGATCAGAATAACCTCCTGAGTCTTTTCATCTTTCTTGATAGATTGCTCCACAGGGAGCAGATTGGGGAATTTCCTATGGTCTGTTGTGTATTTTAGGACAAATTCACTCTCTTCCCAATACCCCAATACAGATACACAGAATGAAAATGAATTACTCAGCAGGGCAATTGTATTTTGTTGCACAGTAACCTGTTTTGGCAGTGATAACACCAATCTAAATGCAAAATCTATGCCACCATTACTCAATATAACAGAGACATTACTGCTTATTAATTTATTAATTATTCTTTACGTTCTTTATGAAGATGTATCTTTTTCAAGTACTTAATACTGTACCTAATGCAGTCACCCTTCTAAGAGGAGTTACCAGTTTTTCAAACTATTGTACCCAATGTATCTTCCATATTTATATTACTAATGTAACTATACAGATGGAGCCAAGCTGATTCATTCTATCCTTCATATGCATCGTGGCATTAAAGGTATGACTAGTGTGCCTATAAATGAGATGTGAGTATGCGTATGTACGCGGACCTCATTCATACCTATGAGTGAACACTAGTCGCAGCCTGGTGAATACCGCTTCATTTTATGATGCATATGCGCGTGTGTAAGCATCGTGGCAAAGATGAGTGTGGCTACATCTGTACAACTGATTAGAGGCACCCGGTTCTCTGCACTCTCACCTGTAATCAATCTGTGTGATGTCAATGATACAGGGAGTGGGTGTAAGGAGCCAGGTGTCCTGGCATAAATGTTCCATAAGCGGATCCCCAATAAGCTAGTCCAACTCTGTACAACCCATTCCAAAGTTATTTCTGAGATCCCTTTAGATATGTTTTTCCACTGGCATTTTAGGTTTTTCCACATGCATTGTTGCCCACTGAAGGTCGACACCATAAATAGGTTGACATGGCTTAGGTCGATAGGGTCAGAGAGTCCACACAAACATTAGGTCGACAATGGGAAGGTCGATACACAAAAGGCCAACATGAGATTTTTTTTTGAGCCAACATGTAACGATAGGTGGCATTTCATGCCCTACCATCCACTACGGCATGGTGGGAAAATAAAACAGTGCCCGAACCCGGCAAACAGAGCAAGCCATGAGAGGGGATGCGGTACACTTTTTGAAATTTTTTAAAAACCTAATGTCGACCATTTGACTGTTGACCTTCGACCTAATGCTTGTATCAACCTTCCAACCATGTCGACCTTACAGGTGTCGACCTAAGCTCTGTCAACCTTCAGTGGTCAACCTAATGCATGTTGACCTTCATGCATTTGACCCTATGACCCATACCCCAGAATAACCTGCCAAAGGTTATGGGTACTTATGTAATATCTGGGCTCCCGTTTTTCTTATTAGACCGCGTCCACTCGCCACGCTTCGGGCACGGTGGCTCGCTGCGCTCGCCACACTATATAAAATCAACTCCATGCGTAGTTGGATAGTAGGGGTATGAAAAAATGGGGTGCATTTAACATGGGAGCCCAGATAATACATAAGTACCAGGTTATGCTTGTTTATAAAGGTGTTAGGTCTTTCTTATGACCAGGCTGTATAGTTATTAACCTTCTCGTGATTTCTTATCTAATCCCAGCCCTTCTAAAACATCCGCCCATGCAACATCTGTCTGCGGGTTCTGTTTTCCACTTTATGTTTTTCTGTCCTTGCCTATTATGTATTAGTTTTTACTCTTCACTTAGGACCTTCTTCTGGTCCACATGCAATGCTGCGAATTTTGCAGCATTGGGTGTGGATGTAACGCCACCTGCGGGGCAGCCTGCCCCCCTCACACGCCACTATCTCCCACATGGCTGCGAATGGATGTTTTGCATAAACATCCATTTGCAGTCTTGCATGTGGGGACAAAATCATTTGATGGTTGCCGACCATCAAATGATTTTGCAAGCGCTCGCAGATCTGAGACACCTCTGTGGTCTCTCAGATCTGCGGGCGGGCAGCTAACATGCGCTGACGTCAGTTGCCCGCCCACCGCACTCGTGTCATCGGGGAATTACCATGAGAAGGCCCAACCTTTTCATGGTAACGCCAATGAAACGCTGGGCGTTCCCATGGGTGCATCCCCCTGCCCGCCGACCCCATCTGCACTGTTATGTGCGAGCGCCCGGCAAATAATCTATTTGCGTGGCCGCTCGCACACAGCGGCTGCATATGCGCTTAAATGACTATGTGCATGCGTAGTCGTGCAAAAGCGTGTAAATCAGAAAAGGGGCCATAAAATGTAGGTCTTTTTGTGTTCTAGAATCATGAATGCTCTGCTTTTTGCTTTTTTCTGTTTTTCTAATAATACTAATAATACCAGCATTTCTGACTGATCCAAAAATTACAAAAGTTTAGACTATTGGTGCGTACACACGGGGCAATATATCGCTTGGTGATATATCGATGAGCAATATATCACTAAGTGTCCCGTTTTCATCAGCTACCAGAGATGGACGCTGATGTAAGAGGTTCTGCCAGGGAAGCCACAGAGGGAATCTGCTGGTCGAAGATAAGGTGGGTAAAAACAGGAGCACGCACCCGGCGATTTATCACCGGTGCACACTTCAATTGCTGGCAATATGGTCGCTCGGCGACCATATTGCCAGTGATTTTTGCCCATGTGTACACAGCTTATGGTGTTTAAGTACTTTGAAAATCACCACTGTGCTTTTAAGTACTTGTTAAGGACTGAGCCAGTGTGTACATACTGTATAGCCGCTGCATTATTATTTACTTGTTTACACAGAGACTTCTGAAGCCATATTATCTACAAGTATTCAAGGATTGTTAAGGACATATATTTATTTTCCCTGAACTGATTTACCCTTTTGCAATGCTTACAGTGTCTGTTTCCTACAGTACTTATATCAAGCTCTATGTAAGACGAAACTATTGCGGACAACTACTGTGATTTGGTTGCTTATTGCAGTTTACATGCTTGTTAACTTTATGCCCCCAAAACAAACTGGATATCATCTTCTGTGTAAATGTTATCAGTAGTAAGAAAACAAACGCATCATTAATGCTATAGTTTAAATAATATTGTAATAATTATATAAAAAAAAAAATAAATATATATATATATATATATATATATATATATATATATATATATATAGTAGGTGATTCATTGCACCCTACGGGCGCTCCTCACACCATCGTGCGGGGCTGCGCCCTTTAACCTGTGAACGCATTTATTGCATGAGTGAGTGTTGGGTGCAAGGGGGCTATGGGTGGGGGAAGGTGGTTAGGGGTTCGTGTGGGTGGGGTGGTGGGTGCGGGGATACTGTGGGTGGTGTAGGTGGGGTATGAAGCACTACACTATTATGTATTGTACGCCACTGTGCTCTGCTTCCCCTCCATGCACTTATGGCCGAGCGGGGAGCGGCGTCGCCTGTCAATTGCTTCGGGCCACTCAGACATAATCACAGGCAGCATGCCTCCCATGAAAGGTGCCGGCTCTATGCCCTCTCATGGGTGGATAGCTGTGGATAGACGGAGCTGATAAATGGTGGGGGATGCTGCTGGGGGAAGCACGGTGGAAAGTGGGAATACAGCTGGGGGACCGGGGGGGGGGGGAGGGGGGTGTGGGCTGGGGATACACCTTCTCTCGCTCATCACAGCTATTTGATAGGCTACCCAATCTGTCACTCTATGACTCAGTAGTGCTAGAATATATATTTATATAAATTAGTTGTGCTAAGGTGTATATATATATCAGTAGTGCTAGGTTACATTATAGGCAGCAGAAGAGGAGGCACAGAGCAGGGGGAGGCTGCACTGCTCAGTATTGGGCATCACTTGGGATAATGCTCATCCCTCTTCATAGCTGCTGCTGCATACCAGGGGACAGTTCTGCTGCTGAGCTTCCTCTCTCACATGCACAGTCCATAGGCAAGCTGCATCCGGCCAATCAGAGACCACCCTTTACTGCACAGCATGCCGGGAGTTGTAGTCTCTAGCAGCATGGTAGTGGGGAATGGAATGATTTGTAGTACAGAACTACACACTGATTCCAGCGGCCGGCTGTCCCTCACATATGTCAGCTCCTCTCCTCCAGCATGTTCCCTGTCATCTATTCTCTGATTGAATATCACATGGGCAGTGACATGTAGCATGTATGTAGTTCATGTAGATACAGTACAGCAGTGTGTGTGATCATCACATGGGTATCTCCTCCTTCTCTTGCTATTTGATAGGCTACTCGATCTGTCACTCTATAACTCCACCCATGACTCCACCCAGCGTTATACACACAGTCACAGAATGACCATAAAGATCTGGATCAATTGTAACCACTGTGTGGAAAAAGAGATTTTTTAATAAATATTTGAAATTACTTGGACTTTTTTACTGTACGCTTAAGTGATTTTATTTAAGGGCCTATTTGATCTAATTGTGAAGATCAAGACTAGGGACGCCAACCCACAATTGTATTCTATATTTCCCTATATCCCTTATCCACCAGGGGATCTTGGGAGCTAGACAGCCCCCACATAATGACTTCAATTCCCATGGCGCAACGCAAGAATCTGCTTTCAAAAGGAACATTTTAGTTGATCAAGTAATATTATTTAAAAATGGACTTTGGACCTTATTCAACATGGATCGCTAATCACAGAATTTGCAATCTCTTCAATTATTGAATGACTGAGCAAGTGCAATGTCCACAATGCATATGTGCAGCTGCAATTTGCGAATAAATATCCATATAGAATTCGTAGAGTAGTCGCAGTTTGATTGGCAGGAACACACAGTTTAGGGGGGAAACATGCCATTTTCTGGGTGTATTTGTAAAAACGCCAGCGTGCCCCGGCATTTTTAAAGAGGGTCTCTGATGCCATCAATGACCACTTCCAGCCTGGTTTTTTAACAGATTTGTGGAAGCCCTAGACTGGTTAGCACCTTAATAAAAAGACTGTGTGGGTCTTGAAATGTTCAATTTTGCTGTTAAGCAATTGTTTTCTGAATAGCATTGATTTTCATTCATTTGCATATAACTTCTTTCTGCATCATTAATGTGAATAATGTTCCAAAACGTGCTTTTATTAGTCATAGAACCATCTAAGTAATGTTAACAAGATAAACAAGATAAAGACAATGATAAAAAATTAAGCCCAATACATATAAATTTGTAATCAATACACTGAGAAAAATTGAAATAATTCTGTACTACACTACAAACACACTGTAAATACAGAATACCCTGGTGTGATTGGTTAGATTCTCAATCCAATGAGGTTATAGCATATATGCGAGATCCAATGCAGCAACAAAATGCTCCTACTGTATTTACTACCGTTTTGTTTCCTAATCAAAAAATACCCAATGTTATTAAATAGACAACAAGATCTAAGGGCCCGATTCAAACCTCTTCGCTAAGCTGCATATGTTCACCCTTCGTTTTTATGGGCTCGCCAGGTTGATTTTGTCATGTAAATGATTATCGCTTTAAAAAAAAGTGAAAACTCGACCAAAATATCTCCCTTTCTGATTCTCACATCCTATTATATTTGTCCCACTGAGTTTATACAATAAAGTTACTTTGAGCAAGTCTGTACATGATCTGACCTCTGGGTTAGTACATGCATCAAGGTGTCTGCTGTTTGGCTTGCTAGTGAACCAATTCTCAAATTCATTCTTACCTTCACTGAACGTGTGTCAGTCGGTGACATGCCAGTGATGAGCTTTGAACAAATCCTAAGAAGCCCAAGGTATTGCATTCACAAACATGTTTAACTCTTGATTATTTCCCATATGACTACTTGTCCCGAAGTGTCACACCACACCTGTGCTCCTTTTCAGATTTGTTTATTGGATGTCAGATCCTTTCAAATGAACCTACAACCAGAGAGATGAGCTTTGGATGCCCATGATGTTATGTTGTGACTGGTGTTATCTAGTAATTCAGGTGTGGGCAATGTGCAGCAGTCGAGCTGCTGTGGAACTGTACACAAAACAGTGTATCGCTCTCACCTGCCCTCTTCCCTCGTGTGCTTTTCTTACTCTCATTTAAAATATATTCTACTCCGTACTCACTTCAAAGGCATAAAGTCCCTCAGTTTACTGCTATCCTGATATTTATGTTAGTGTACTTTGCAGTGGCATCTAAAGCTGTCCATATATCTACAGATTGATTGTCAGATCTGGCTGGTTGAAACAAAAACCTGGTAATGGATGAGAGTAAATGACAGTTGACCATTTGCTTTGAAATGCTGGAAAACTGCCAAAAACTGTCACTCATCCATTACCAGGTTTTTGTTCCAGCCAGCCCAATCTGACAATCGATCTGTAGATATATGGCCACTTTAAGTTTATATACCCTGTCCTTGCAATAGATTTTTTTCTGCATCTACAGATGCACGGCACACAAGTTGCTCCATCAATGCGTACACATCGTGGGATACATGATTGTGGCTACATCTGTATATTTTGTTTGTACTTACAGTAAGGTGTTTACAAATTCTCATTTAGGGGGGTATTAAACCTGGGATTCTGACTGTCAGAACATCATGACAGTCTAAATCCCAGGCTGTTTTCATCCCGCTCAAAAGGACCTCCACAGTTGGAAGTCAGAAAGGGAATGTGTGGCAAAAATTACAATGGCGAGAAAATGCCTATCTGCAGCCATTTTTGACAAAACAGACCTTACTGCTTTTAAAATCAAATTTGTTTTCTCGTAATTCAATGCTTTCGTAAACAACCGCATAGAATAAGCGTCCGGCGCTATTTCCCATGGCGGAAATAGCAGCCAAGATAAAAAAAAAAAAAAATTTGCATCCCGCATGGCCCCCGAATTCGGACGATATCACATTTGGCCCATTATGTTTTAAGGAAGACAGAATGCTATACATATATTGCATTAATCAGAAAGAATAAATAACGGTATCTATTATTGTAATGCCACAATTCCAGCTTCATGTGAATAATTGTATTTGCATCCTTAATTACTGTGCTGCAAAATAATTAGTATATAAACTTTGTATTTGGTTCTGCAGTTGCCTGGTACCTCATCTTAAAGTATAATTGCATTGGCAGTTGCTAAAAGAAACTGCATGTGTCTTGATGAAACATTATATTTTATGCCATTGTAATTAGAATAGTAGTTTTAGTTTAAAAATAAAATAACAGTTTTACCTAAATTTCAGCGTGAACAGTAAAAATGATCAGCCTTTATTTCTATTTGGAAATATATGGGGGAACCTTTTTATTGTAAATCCTGGCTAGAGAGTTATTTGCCTGGATGACCTCTAGATGGAGCTGGCATACAAGAACAGCCTATTACAGCATACTGTATGAGAACAGAAACACAATGTAAAATCAGGCGTCGCAAAGAGCCTCTTTCTAACATTTCTCTGGTCAAACCTGCAAAGATCATTGTCAATGATTAAGACTGAGAGGGGGACGTGTCACAAGCATTTGCAAAGCTTTCTACATACTGTACACGAAAAATCATTAGCGAAGAATAATCTCACACAATTTATTAATTTATTGAGCAAATGTTCCAATCTTACTTTATTTAGTAAAGCCCCGTTTACATCTTTGTATCAAAACGTTTATGTCAATTGATCAAAAGTAGCAAATATTATCAAATTAAAAAAACAAATGACATGTCATTCAGATAATTAGTCAATTCAGGAATAAATATTGTGAATATAAAAAATTATTCAGTAGTGAATCAAATTATTAATTAGTCTGTTACGGTTGTCATCATTTACATAATAATAAGGCTGTGATGGAATTTTGACAAAAGGAGGCAGAATTCATAATACATAGAATCAGGATCACTTTATGAGTGGGTGACAGTTAGCAGTCTGTCTTTCTTGGTGATGCACATTTGGAATGTTCCATAACCAGCCCTAAGGATAGCTTTGAAAAAGTTTTACTTTCCATACTCCTTCCGCCTATGACAGTTGGATATTTGAATGTCATCTTATCTTTAGCTGAAAAAGATAATTTTCTTTTAGATATGTGTTTTGACATTTTGAAGACATTGTGACACTGTGTATTTGTTTTGATGCTGGGAAAAAAAGGAATATCGCTGTATATTTTGAAGAACTCTAAACTCCTTTTCGTCTACAGAATATCACTGTATATTATGAAGAACTCTGAACTCCTTTTTATCTACAGCATATAAAGTAAGCATTATTGCAAGCTGTCAATTGAGTAGCATTAAGACCAGTATTGTGGAGTCACATGCTTCAGAAGCCATCATTACAGCAATACGGTAACAGCTCCGAAACACAACAGCTCCGAAGATTTCTGTTCCAAATCCTATAATTTTTTTAATGTAAAGGCCAAACTATTTCTAAAGGATTAGCCTCCTAACGGGACATTTGTCATCACTGTGACTATTGAATGAGTGTGTGGAGAACACTGCAATATTGGAGGCCAATAGGGAAAGGCCGAAATCAATGCAAATCAGTTTTGTGGATGTATCTTACTTGTGTTTGCACTGAACATGACCAGGGAGAAAGACGGATTCAGAATGAGTATGCAGCAGCTGCATAAGCAAATGTGGGGATTTGTATTGAGGAACCCACTGGGGGTTTTGCCAGTCACACCAGCTGTGTACAAAAGTCCTATGTCAGATGCAGTCAGTTATCGAAGTTCTGATTATCCCTATGGCCTCAGAAAGAAAGACACCTTAGCCTTTGCAGCTGCATATGGAACCACAGTCACAGACTTGCCTCATTTAGGGTTGACACACGTGTTCTTGTTACTGCTTAATGTCAGTGGCGGCACTAGGGTTGGTGACACCTAATATGGTCAGGAGTCTAAAAAGGGGAAGTTACTTTAAGTAAATGGGGTGTGACCTTGCCAGTGCCCCAATGACATCACAGCACCCACTCAATGACATGCATTGAGTGGGTGCTGGCGCCCACACAGACCCTGCTGCCACTTGCTCCCCCAAGCAGCAGCTGGGGCTGCCTTACAGTAGTTACACCACTGGGGAGCATTGCACCATGGGGGAATTCACCAATTACCCCATTCCAGAGGCCTTTGGAATGTGGTACATGTACATGTGGTAGGGAATATAGATCGTAAGCTCCACTGGGGCAGGGACTGATGTGAATATTCAACAATTCTCTGTGGAATAAGTGTGTGCAGTATAAATAACAAATAAAAATAATAATAATAATTAATAATCAGAGCAATGAGGTTGAGTTCTCTACATGCCTCGCAGTGATGGTGATGGTTGCAGCTATCCACTGTATGGAAGAATGTGCAGAGAAGGCACAGGACAGCAGTATGTGCAAGTTACGATTTATTATTAATTGGTTCTGTGAATGGGTGTGTCAGTAAGGTCCAGTGCATTGTTTTGCCCTGGGCCTTTTTTGATGATGCAATAAATAATTATGGTCAAGGTCTGGACTTGCCTCCTTTTGGTGAAATTGTTACTGAAGTTTTTCATGGTACACTGCACATAGCAGTATGGGCGGATTTAGGGGGCGTTCACCCGGGCACATGCCCCCCCTGTCATTCCCCCCCGCCCACAGAGACAGCCGCCGCCGGGAAGGACTGTATGCATAATGCACTGACAGCCGGGCAGACAGAGAGCCGAGAACTGCACAGTGCTGCATGTCCCGGACTAGTCCCAGCTATTTGAAATCTTGTGCTGCCGCAGCGGCAACGCAAGATTTGAAATAGCTGGGAGTCCGGGACATGCAGCACTGTGAATACAGCCGGGCATTCCCCGGCTCTCTGTCTGCCCGGCTGTCAGTGCATTATGTATACAGTCCTTCCTGGTGGTGGCTGTCCCTGTTAGGGGGAGGGAATGTAAGAAATGACACGGGGGAAGGGAATGTCAGAAATGACAGGGGGAATGTTAGAAATGACTGGGGGGGATTTGAATTAGCCAGGATTAGGGGACTACAGCCCTGTGAACACAACTGGGCAGCCTATGGCTCTCTGACCCGGCTGTCCCCCAGTACTGGGAGCATATATTCCCACATGACAACGACCATGTAACCCCCATGTCAACGGGAATGTAATCCCACATAGCAACGAGCATGTATTCCCCCTTGGCAACAAGCATGTAATCCCACATGGCAACAAACATGGAACCCCTGGAAACGAGCATGTAATCCCAGATGGCGATGAACATGTAATCCCACATGGAAACAAACATGGAACCCCTGGAAACGAGCATGTAATCCCAGATGGCGATGAACATGTAATCCCACATGGCAACAAACATGGAACCCTTGGCAACGAACATGTAGGTAAGCAGCATTTATGTTGCATAATTTGTAATAGGCATTACGGTGTTTGGCATAATAAGTAATGGACATTATGGTGTGTGGCTTAACGTGTAATGGGCATTATGATGTAATTGGAGCGCAATGTCCCTGTTTGTGGAATTTCATGTGCATTTTGTCTCAATCCGTGTGCCATTATGTGACTTTTGTCTCACTCCGTGTGGCATTATGTGACTTTTGTCCTCATCCGTGTGGCATTATGTGAATTTTGGCTCAATCCGTGTGGCATTATGTGAATTTTGGCTCAATCCATGTGGCATTATGTGAATTTTGGCTCAATCCATGTGGCATTATGTGAATTTTGGCTCAATCTGTGTGGCATTATGTGAATTTGGCCTCATTTGGCATCATGTGTAAGGGGAAAGTATAATGGGGTCTACTATTTAGTTGCATAATGTGTAGAAGTGAAATATGGTGTGGTACACTACACTCAAGGACACGCCCCTTTTGCATGACCACACCCCATTTCCGAAGCGCGTGCGTCTTCGGTTAGCGTACTACTACATCCTTCACATTTGACGCCAAGGTGGGCCTGTGTACTTTAAAGGCCAAGGTCTATGTATAATACCATTCCCCCCCTCCCTCTGCACTCCTCCAATCTCTCTCCGCTGGCACCCCACCACATCTCCTCCCTCCCATGGTGCCCCCCCTGTCTTTTTCTCCTGGATCCGCCCCTGTATAGCAGGAAGGGAAATTAAACTATGATGAATACAGTGTGTATAGAATTACTGTTATAACTATGGCTCCAAATACTGAGTCAATATGAATGTTGATTATTATTTAAACAGTCAGGCAAAATGGAGAAAAGTGTGAGCCAAAGGTGCTATCTATAAAAAAGTTAACTTTTCTGAATAGCTTACAAAGCATAGTAAATTCTACCATAGCCAGCGAAGTGAGCAGAACCCCTAGTATTAAGACAGGTGTATTTACGTTCTAAGTGTCTGGTAAGACTGTCACTGCATTCCAAAGCATGTTTCCAGCATGTTTCCGCTCAGCCCACAGTGCAGGGATTCAGCACTGTCCTACTGCCGCTCTGTCTACAGTGATCCAGCAGTCTCCCAGTGCTGCAATCCCTGTGGCTGGCCATCGATTTATGCCTGTCTGTCAGCCCCTGTCTCCTGCTGCTCCCACGCCACCACCATTGTCATAGGCCATGCTCCATGTGCTGTACAAACAGCTTTTCCCGCCTTTCCCGAACATGGGAGCAGCCATGTTCTTCCTGGTCACATGTTATTCCTCAGCTTATCCTGTGAGCCTCTCAGCAGTGTAAATTGGCCAGCCAATCATCACTCCCCTGCTGCTATAAAGGTGCTGGGTAAATGAGGCCAGTTGCCAGTGCTACTGATCAGATTGTATTACCTGTATGGTGTTCTCTGTCTGTGTCTCTAAGCTGCTTCCAGGTGCCGTTATCCAGAAGTTTCCATTCTACTCCAGAACCTGAGTATTCCATCTTGCAGCCTGCCTGGCTCCATCAGTGTTCTGCCATCGATACCCATCATTGGTGTTGTGTCATCGAAATCCAACACCATTGTTTTTCTGTCATTGATATGCACCATCAGTGTTCTACCATAAATATCCAGCTCCATCGGTGTTCTGCCATCGATATCCACCATCGGTGTTCCATCATCGATATTCAGCTGCAAGGGTCAGTACCAATTCTTATCCACCATCAAATTGCAGTTTTGAATTTCCATTTGCTGTCTGGACTTCATCAGTACTCTTACACTGCATCAGTTACCTATCATACTAGCAAGAATCGCTCCGTGTGTACACCCCTTTACACTGCAGCAGTTAGTGTGTTATTGCTATCTGGACTCCATCAGTGTTCTACACTCACCAGTTATCAGTTATACTTGCTGTTGTCATTTCTACCTGGATTCCATCAGTGTTCTTACACTGCACCACCTACCAGTTATATTTACCATTGTTATTGTTATCTAGACTTCATCAGTGTACAAACACTGCTGCAACTGCCACTACGTACATTGTAGCTTCATAGACTCCATCAGCGTTCTTGTGCTGCATCTATTATCTCCTAATCATAGAAACTTAGAATTTGACGGCAGATAAGAACCACTTGGCCCATCTAGTCTGCCCCTTTTTTAAACATGTTACCTCAAACCATATCTGATCCTTATTTTTTTGTAAGGATATCAATATGCCTATCCCAAGCATGTTTAAATTGTACTACTGTATTTGCCTCTACCACCTCTGATGGGAGGCTATTCCACTTATCTACTACTCTTTCTGTGAAGTAATTCTTCTTCAAATTTCCCCTGAATCTTCCTCCCTCTAGTTTCAGTGCATATCTCATGTTCTGTTGCTCCTCTTCCTGCGTAGAATTTCTCCCACCTGTACCTAGTGAAAGCCCTTGATATATAAGTTTCTATCATGTCCCCCCTTTCCCTTCTCTGCTACAAAGTATACATATTAAGATCTTTTAGTCTTTCCTGGTATGTTTTGTGATGTAGGGCCATGCACCATTTTAGTTGCCCTTCTTTGTACAGTCTCTAATGTATTTATATCCTTCTGGAGATTTGGCCTCCAGAACTGAACACAGTACTCTAGATGAGGTAGTACCAATGACCTATACAGTGGCATTATTACTTCTTTCTTTCTACTGCTGATACCTCTCCCTATGCAACCAAGCATCTGACTTGCCTTCTTCATTGCTTTGTTACATTGCCTACCTGCCTTTAAGTCCCCTGAAATAGCGACACCTAAATTCCTCTCTTCCTCTGTAGTTTCCATTATAGTGCCATTTATACTATATTTAGTCTTTGGATTTTTGAGACCCAAGTGCATGATTTTGCATTTTTTGGCATTAAACTGTAGTTGCCATGCTCTTGACCATTCCTCTAATCTACCTAGATCCTCAATCATTTGTTTTTCCCCTCCTGGTGTGTCTACCCTGTTGCATACAGTACCTTTGTGTCATCTGCAAAAAGGCACATTTTACCCTCAATTCCATTTGCAATATCACCAATAAAGATATTAAGAAGCACTGGTCCAAGTACAGATCCCTGGGGTACCCCACTTGTAACCTTTCCCTCCTTTGACTGTACTCCATTTACTACAACTCTCTGTTTTCTGTCCTGCAACCACGCTCTTATCCATTCAACTATCTTAAAATCCAATCCCAAGCTTTCAAGTTTATTTAACAGTCTGCAATGTGGGACATGGCAAAAGCCTTACTAAAGTCTAGGTAAGCTTCATATACAGCCCCATCTTGATCTATTACTTTAGTCACCCAGTCAAAAAAGTCAATAAGATTTGTTTGACATTACCCAGTGGTACGTGAGCTCCTGTCTGTGATTATTGCCATTGTGATATTGTTATACAAAATCTTACCATTCATTTACCCTGTATCATTTGTGGGCTTAAAAAAGACTTACGCTTTTACATCTGTGGTCAATCTTCTAGACTAGCTGTCCTGGGGGCCTCCTGTTTATGCGCAATAGCCTCATCAAGGCACATAAGTTTGTTTACCAGTCAGCCTCTACGCCTGTGGTTACCTCCAGCCAGGATCTGACCACAGGTATGACATGCATGTTTTGTTTTTGCCAAAACCACCCTTGTTTTTTGTATCATTTCTGGTTTTGGTAAAACCACCTTCACACAATAAATTTTAAAAAAAAGCTACAGTCATGTAATTTGGGTCTGTTTTTGCTTCTACACTATTATTAACATCAATAACTTTAATTTCATCAATAACTTTAATTTCCAATAATTTCCTATCAATTTTGATCAGCTGTTTACCGAAATTGGCCTATGGTTGGCTGGCAAAATGAAACATCAGAGCAACAGCACAAATACAAATCAGTTAGTTAAAGACTATAGCACATCCATGAAACATTACACCACAGTAGTGGCAGTTTAATAAACTATAGAACTCCATAGAATGTTTTGAAAATGAAAGAGAGACTACTAGGAAGCATTCATTGATTAATTAATTAATTAATTAAGTGATTGATTTCAAAATTTGATTCATTAAAAATTATTCATTTCATTAATTGATTAATTTAGAAAATGAAATACATTTGAAATAAGTAGCCAAAGAAAAAAAAGGCCATTGAAGAATAAAATTTTGTTGACAAGGATTATTGACAAGAGTTGAAAAAGAAAGAACAATTGTACTGCAGAGCTACAAACTCCAAATCAATCTACGTTACACACAAGTAAATATTAGGAGGCTGACCTGCTCTCCCCTACTTTCTCCTTCTTGGGTAACACATAGGGTTACCACCTAGTCCCTTTAATTCCGGACACATATTAATTACACAGGTTCTGTGGCTGGCTGACTTCAAGACTCCACTTCACCTGATTTTAAACTGCCACAGAACCTGTGTAATTAACATGTGTCCGGAATTAAAGGGACTAGGTGGTAACCCTAGTAACACACCCCTCTAGTATGTTTATGGGGTGCACCAGTGAGTCTGAGTATGAAGTATAATGCCATTTCTTTCTCCTAAATTTAGTCCACAATTGGTGCAAGATGGCATAGGCCCTTATTCTGATTGACGCGTACTTTACCGCATACTTTCGGATCGCGTCTTTACGGCGTCTGCGCATGCGTGGAGAACGCAACGCGCATGTGCCACGCCTTGACTCCGTACCTGTTCGGGCAAATCCCGTACAAAACTGTTCACCGCAATCAGTCGGGAAATATGGGCGTATTATGGGCGTCATGCGGAATGACACATGGGCGTAGTTTCAAAGTGGGCAAAACGGGGCGGGAACATGGGCGGACACGGGGGAGTACACTTATGTTGGGGGGCGTGCATTCGGATACCACTCCGAATGCACGCGAACAAAAAGGGCAGAAATGTGCGGTGTCCAAAAGGCTACTATTGCTTTGCGGACACCACTCGTTCCTGCGGTAGGCGAACGGCCCGCCTAATGACTACAAGCATTAACACCTGAACCCAATTGAATCGACTCCTTTACTCATTACTCACTAATAGGACGCTTGTCAGTGCTTTAATTGAAAACATTGCTGCTTCAAGGAACCCTTACTAAACACCCACATATGCTGTACTTGTCACACACTTTAAACCTGCTAACAATGGACATGACTGAATATTAATACTAGCAATACACATGTGTATTCGACATGTACTAATGAAACCACACAATTTTAGTAAAGTAAAGAAATTTATTTATATACATTTCACAGTCAATGCCACTGTGATGCAATGAGAAAAAAAATAAAAAAACAAAAAAAAAAACCCATGTTAGGAATGTACCAAAATAAATTATAATACAAAACAAATATAATTGCACACAGATGGACTCCAGCACCTCCTATGTGCCACTGCACATGCAGGCAGTGGGAAATGAGGAGGCTGCTGGCCCTTCAACAGCAGGGCAACCTGCACCTGACCATTCTACAGCAGGGCAACCTGCACCTGGCCCTTCTGCAGCAGGGCAACCTGCAGCTGCCTCATATGCACCATCAGCAGAAACATTTGGAACACAACCGGGGACTTAGCAACATCACTTCAAGTACAGATGACAGTAATGGCAGGCAAAAGAGGGCAACAGGGGAACCAAAAAGGACATTTGAAGCAAGGGCTCATCTGGTTACCCTCAGCACGTGATTGGACACAAGAAGCTGACACACACAGCACAATGGAAGAGTTGGGATGACATAACGGTGGAGATTAATGCAGCCACAAGTTCATTTGCGACCACGTTTGGCCTTGGTAGGCTCCTTGGCCTGTGCAGCAGCTCTTCGGCCATGGCCAGATGCTGGGGCAGGTGGAGCAGATGCTGGTGAGGGGTTGGCTGGTCTACCCCTCCTGCCAGCAGGGAGTGTTGCTGGTGGTAATGCACCAGAAACGGATGACATTAGGACCCTGTTGCTGTTAACCAGCTCCACCATAAGCTCATTATGGTGGAGGAGGAGATCATTTTGGCGGGTGGCTTGCTCGGCCAGCACCTGAGCACTTGCAGCCATGGCCTGATGCGCCTCAGCCATGGCCTGCATGCTCCCAGCGATGGCCTGCTGGGTGCTGACCAAGCTCGCTATGATCTCCTCGGTCCTACGCATCCGTTCTGATGCCAACTCTCCCTGCTGGTTTATGTCCCCAAGCATCTGGGCCAAGGTGGTAAAATCGGCTTGGGCCGATGGCTGCTGCTGCACAGGCCTACCACTGGGGCCAGGTGGCACGGACTCCTCCACCTCCTGAGCAGAGTCGTCACCAAGCAGTGGGGTGTCTGTGGAAAATGATAAACACAATTAGGACACATTCTAAGATAATTACTTGCACAAGCTTATGGCATGACAAATATTTACCTTCAATAAAAGACGCAAACACTTCAGCTGGGGCCTCGCTATCCATCGTGCTCACCCCCCTGATCTCCTCAACTGATACACAGCTCTCGGCCATCAACTCCAGGGGGGTGAACTCTAGCCCTGATGGCATGGGCCCGGCCCCAGATCTCTGGCTGTGTTCCCACCGCTTGGTCATCTTCCTCTTCAGGTTGGTTTTGAAGTCCTGCCACCTGCAATGTAAGTTGACATATTAATACATGTCACTCCAGATGTTTGCTGTTGCAGCCATTGCTCTGTGCTCCATATTACGACATGTGCTTCATGTCAAAAAAATAACATTACATGCAACTATGATATCAACCGTTACAATACACATTCACAATCACCGTACTCTAACTGTCAACTAAATAACATGTCAATAATGTCTGTGTATCGTAACAACCTCACCGGCCATTTGCAAAATCCATCTAAGCATGAATTCAATCATTACTTGTCTATTACTGGGCACATGTATCCCAAAACAACTTGCCTCTTCTTGACATGGTCCGGCTCACGAACTTGTGGCGCAACTTCATTAATCTCTGCCGTTATGTCTTCCCAAATCTTCCATCTGCGTGTGTGTGTCAGCCTCTCCGATGGACACTCAATCCAATCACGTGCTCGGGGAACCAGGATGGCAAGCTCCTGTGCTTCATATGCCTTATTTCGGGAACTTGGTTCCTCTGTTGCCCTCTTTTTCCCCTTGCCACGGCCATGGCCACGCCCACTGGCACGTGTCCCTGTACTTGAAGTGCTGGCCATGGTACTATCTTGTGAAGTTCCCGGTTGTGTTCCAAATGATTCTGCTGATGGTGCATATGAGGCAGCTGCAGGTTGCCCTGCTGCAGAAGGGCCAGGTGCAGGTTGCCCTGCTGTAGAATGGTCAGGTGCAGGTTGCCCTGCTGTAGAAGGGCCAGCAGCCTCCTCATTTCCCACTGCCTGCATGTGCAGTGGCACATAGGAGGTGCTGGAGTCCATCTGGTCAAATAGTTGCTGCAGCTCCTGGTCCACCTCTGATTGTGATCCAGACATGTTAGCAACAACATTGTCACATTCTAATACACCTTTATATACTGTTTGTGTATCCTGTTTGGCGGACATCAGCGGCAGCTGCGTTCCGTGCGCGAGCGTACGTCGCTGTTTTTTCGCGCCGCATACGTGGCGGAAATTCCATTGTGTAAAACCTGGCGAAACTTCCACATGAAATACTGGTCACCAATTCTAACATTGCATAGAATCTTCTGATACACCTGTGACTATCGCACAATACACATGCTATTTGCTAGCATGACATGACATTTGGTTCATGACTACTGTGGTATTGTTGAGTTTGATTGCAAGCTAAAAGTAGCCCAATCCCTTAGAAAATCCAGGCCACAAGTCATGCTATACTCATCACTACTGTTATAGACCACACATGTGAGAGGCCTATAAATAGTGAGTTGCTGCTAGAATCATTTGTCTCCACATCTGGACTTGTCAGGGTCTAAGGTAAGCTCTTCCATGGTCCTTGTAGATATGATATCCATTAACAATGTAAGTGTATGAATGTATGCACCATATGCACTGTTTTTAAGGCATGCGAATTTGTCACCATTTGTGTTGGCGCAGAGACGCTGTTCATGTAAAGATGAACAATAAAGTTATTAACACAAATAACTGTGATAAACCAATGCCACCACCTGATTGGTTGATTGATGCCATTGTTAACATGGCGGAGACACGCAGGGCAGAGCCGTTTTCGCCTGCGGAACTGAGGGCTCTGGTCTCCGTCATGGAGACAAGGCTGGGCCGTGCGGGGCCCTTTATCACTAATGGGCAGAAGCGGCGGGCCTATGCTGCGGCAGGGCGCAGGATTTTCGCCCGCACTCGGGTGCGGAGGACCATCGGGCAGCTAGAGAGGCGGTGGTCGGACCTCCGCAGGCGCCAGCCCCAGCTTTTACAGGAGATTAGGGGCGAAATAGCTGATTGTGAGTATTTTAGCTATGAAATTTCGCACTTACATCATAGCATATATAAACAAAAAAATGTGTCTCATGATAAGTGGGTGTCCATGGGTTTAAAAGTCCATAGACTGTTATGTGTGCTTCTTCCTGGTTAACATGCAGTCATGTGGCTTTTATATGTAATGACATAGCATTCATGATTCTGATGCATACAATGTGCCAGATCTAATATGTGTTCAACATTGATAAATGCCAGGGTTGTAATGATTGAACAAATTACTAACAATCACATAATAACTTAAATGTCACATTTTGGAGTCCATTAACAGTAAGGAGCTACTTTCAAGCATCGTTTGCCAACATTATCACCCTTCCATGTATGTCTTGTTATGGATTAATACATGTGCCCCAATGACCCGACATTGACCATGATTTTGTTTTCTACCACACAGCACGAGCCCGAGCACGACAGGCACGGGAACAGGCCGAGGCAGCCCTGGCCGAGGAGGAGGTCCAAGAGCGTGATGAGGAGGTGGCGGCGAGGGTGGAGGAGGAGCAAGTGGAGGAGGAGGAGGAAATGGTGGAGGAGCAAGTGGAGGAGGTGGAGGAGATGGTGGAGGAGATGGTGGAGGAGGTGGAGGAGATGGTGGAGGAGGTGGTTGAGGAGGAGGTTCCTGAGGAGGTGGTGGTGGAGGAGGTGGAAGAGGAGTTGGTGGCGGAGGAGGAGGTGGAGGAGGTGTTGGTGGCGGAGGAGGAGGTGGAGGAGGTGGTGGTGGTGGAGGAGGTGGTTGTGGCGGAGGAGGAGGAGGTGGAGGAGGTGATGGTGGCGGAGGAGCTGGCGGAGGAGGTGGCTGAGGAGGCCACGGTTGCCCCGGAGTTGGACGAATCCGAGGGGGAGGAGGCGTGTGAGGCACCGGAGTCCCATTAGATCGGTATGTTTACATAATGCATCATTCATGAAGTAGTTGTACTGGTATTTGTTATGTAGCACTGGTGATGAAAAATTTTGGTACAATACTATTAATACAGAACTCAAAGTGGGTAGCTACAGATACAGGTACGGGTTAGATGGGGTGTCCAAGGCATCCCTTTCATCCAGGACACCTCTGAATTACACAGGTTTGTGGGATGGCTTGGAGCTCCATTTTGACTGCCACATAACCGTTGTAGTTAAACAGGATCCTGGAGTAAAGGGATGAGTGGATCATTTGTGGATTAAATTCACCTGCTGCAAGCCTCGATTCTGACCCATCATATAGTGGAATCTATATTGTTGTTGAATGTTATTTATAAACAATAGGATGTATGCTATAAATGGAGTATGGGCCGGCCTACCTTGGAATGGAGTCACAAGTTGCCAGTGTCCCTGGAGCCTCCTCTACCTAAACACCCCCTGTAGTTCAGATTGTTTTTTTCCCCCTCACAGAATTGTAGGTTGGTTTAGACTGAATTATGATTTTGAGGATGTGTACTGTGCATTCCTGACATTTGCATAACTCCCATGCCACGAACCATCACTGAACTTAGACTGAGGAGATTGTGACAAGTTCTTATTGACGGAGGCCATGACATGCTTGTCATTGGTTAGTCATGGGTGGGTTGTGAATGAGAAGAAACACTATGACTGTTATGTCTTCTGCAGAGTAAAGGGTAGAGGGAAAAAAACACAGTATGTAGTAAATAAGTTTGCATGTATGTATATATGTGGGTGTCATATCTATTTATCTATGTGTGTCTCTATCTCTCTACATATATATATATATATATATATATCCTCCTTGTCGGCGGCGGCACTCAGGGACTCACACTGCAATGACTTCAGTGAAACATTTATTCGATCTACGTTTCGGAGGTCTCGCCCCCTTCGTCAGGATACAACAAGTGAAAAAACACCGCACACATTAAATACACTTACCCCCTCCGTCTCCTCCCCCGTCCTCCGTGGCTGACATCTCTTCCGGCGTGCTCTGGCCCCGACTTCCGTCACGCAGCGTCACGAAGCGTCACCTCCGGCGGCTACGTCAGAGCCGGCACCCGGCTGTTGCCATGACTACCGCGAGCTTCGGGGATACACTCAGGGATAACCTGTGAGCAGGTTAAAGAGTAATCGATATATTCGATTCCCAAGAGGGTCCTGAGTTAGATCTAGGACTCGGTTAAGAAAATGTTTGGAGCGAATATGCAGGTTGCTATTAATCAGTTTATGTGTGCCCATGCCCAATGGGAGATGGACACACATACTGATTTATATGTTGTTTTATGTCTATTTGGGTCTTTTTGGTCTGTGACCAAATTGCAAAAAATTATCATTTTTTTATACATAAATTTTTCACGTCTTTTTCAAGGCACTGTCACTTTAAGAAATAATTATTCTGTGCACATAGGCACAGTCATACAATCACATTAGGCTGATATACACAATAGTGTGATAACCTGTTATTGTAAGGTTTTTTTAATGTTTTGAATAAGCAGTTTGTTTACACGATTGACTTATATGCATATCTTTGTATGCTCACAGGTTATCCCTGAGTGTATCCCCGAAGCTCGCGGTAGTCATGGCAACAGCCGGGTGCCGGCTCTGACGTAGCCGCCGGAGGTGACGCTTCGTGACGCTGCGTGACGGAAGTCGGGGCCAGAGCACGCCGGAAGAGATGTCAGCCACGGAGGACGGGGGAGGAGACGGAGGGGGTAAGTGTATTTAATGTGTGCGGTGTTTTTTCACTTGTTGTATCCTGACGAAGGGGGCGAGACCTCCGAAACGTAGATCGAATAAATGTTTCACTGAAGTCATTGCAGTGTGAGTCCCTGAGTGCCGCCGCCGACAAGGAGGATATAGGAGTGGGGCAGCCACCACGGAGGGCACCAGGGCAAGACACCCCAAGTAAGGGGCAACAGAGTGCCGGGAGAGAGAGAGAATATATATATATATATATATATATATATATATATATATATACACATGTCACCTAGCATTTCTGCAATGTATGTAGCAGTATGTGAAATGTATGCATGAATATCATGACTAATTTTTGCCCCTTTGACATGCCCACAGATGCCACAACACCGGCAGATGAGGGGGTTCGTGGGGCCCTCCTGCGAATGGGCCACCATTTACGCCTACTAATAGCGGATCTCCAGGACCTGCGAGATCTACTACTGTAAATTGTTATTTTATAGTTTTATATTTAATTGTTAATTTTTCGTGCTAATAAATGATTTATGCAAGTTGAAAGTTGTTGGTTTTATTTGCACATTAAACAGTATATGTGTAGATTGTTTATAATATTTTACACAGGGTCTAATACAAACCATTGCACTTCAATTGCTGTAAGGGTTAATGTGTGCAATGCATGTGTTAGGCATGCTTGTAAGGATATATTGGCATCTAATTGATTCCAATTCCAAATAAGCATTTTTGTATGAGGATAGGTAATTGAATAAGTGGGTCATGTTATGTATTGCAGAATAGACATAATAGTGGGTTGTTTGGCGTAAATACACCGCTTACGTGCGGTAGCACCGCTTGGCTCCCGTTCGGATGCGGTATTCCCGTGCATACTCTGTAATACTCTGTAATACCGTGCAGAATCGGAGTGTTTCTCCCGCACACGCATGGTTTGTATGTCGTCCGTAAACACGCCCTGTTCTTAAAGAGTGAGTCCGTCCGAATGCGGAGGACACGTGGGCGTTTCTACGGACGATGGCCGCACGCGGCAGAACACCGTGGCGTGCGGGCCGCACCGTAAGAATTCGGGAATATCCGCACCGATCAGAATAAGGGCCATTGTCCTTAAGTACTCCCACTCATGGACATACACAGTTTAACAAACCAAAGACTTTATCCACAAAAGTGGCAGTTTCTGTCACTGTGCTGCTTGATTTGTTTGGAACCCCACAAGCGAAGATACCAATAGGCTTAAGACAGATAACTGTTATTATTCATCATCACATTTTGAACATTTTAGACGCAGACATAGTTAATGTAAGAATACCCCTAAATTCTCCACTTGGATTTGTTACATTTCTGACCACAATGTTTCTTCTTCATCCTTATCATTTTGGGGGCAATGTTTTGCCGAGCAGTTTTGGCAAAGGCAGCAGTGGAATCAATTACAGCCTCAGTAGCAGTTGCTGGCTGTGATTATAAGAGGATCACCTCTTCCCGGTGTCTCGTGACTCAGCTCCATTCATATTGCCACTTACCGCGAGGTGTGGATCAGTTGGTCACCAGCAAGTTGTTAGACAGTCATTAGGTCGACACCATTAGGTCAACGTGCTTTTAGTTCAACATGTGTCTAGGTCGACATGCATTGAGGTCGACATGAGTCTAGGTCCACATGGGTTAGGTCGACAGGGTCAAAAGATCGAGAGGGTCATTAGGTTAGGTTAACAGTCAAAAGGTCGACCTGGGTTTTTTTTATTGATCTTTTAGAAGAGGCTAAATAAATCAGAAGTAAATTCTAATTGGCTGCTATGGCCAACATCCCATCTTTAATAGAACTTTTTGTAAATAAACCCCTGTCTCTAGTTGCTAGTGCTAAGGAGAGCTCTGAGCTCTGCTGTCTAGTGCTGGCATTCTTGAGTGTTTAGTGTAATAAATCTCTATTCTGGAGACTAGCAGACCTTCTTCTTTCTCATGCGCTCGCTATTTGCCCCACTGTTCAGTTTTTTTTTTTTCCCAGGGGGTAAAAATTCCATGGAGCTGATTAATATCTAACAAGTAACTCATTTGTCAAACAGAAAACTGCCTTACGGTTTTTAATCTGTTTTATGCAAACAATTCAACACACCAGGAGGAGCCAACTAGATACAAATTGAAACAACCATTCATCTACAAAAAATGTGTTTTCCAAAGACAGTCACCTGATGGACCTTTTGCTGCTAATTTATTGTAAAGTATAGCTGGCCTTGTGATTAGTAAACTAAACCAGTTCAATTCCAAAGAATCAAAAGAAGCATAATTTAATATTGATTTTCCCTGCATTAGTAAATGTGTGCCATGGCTTGCTTAATTTGTCTGACACTTAGAATGATTTAACGCCACTTACTAATTTCCCAGGAATGCCTGGCAAAGTACATCTATTCTGCAAGCATCTGCACTAAATATTTCATACATTTAATCTAGTTGTTTCTTAATTGACTTGATCATTGTTGACTTGATTCCTCTTATTTTTACACTAACCTTGTAATATAAATAATATACCGTATGTAGTTCCTAACCTTATGCAGCCCACACACGCACCGATTCCAGCGTGCGTTGTGGGCTTAACTAGCACACACAGCATCGCATCGTATGCCTTGTGCATATGATGTGCATGCGATGCGATGCTGTGTTAGAAAAAGCTAGTACAAAAAGTATGTGCAGCACATACTTTTTGTACTGTACGATGAGGTGCCGCGGGAGTGCGCACCCCATCGTACAGCATCGCACCGCCGGCATCGGCGCGTGTGTGGGCTGCATTAGGACTAAACCTAGCACTAAAATTGTTAACCTACAATCATGTACATTCTCTCATTTTTGACATTCAGAACATGTCGATATTACAATGAAGCTGTGTACACACAGGGGCAATAGGGGCTGAAATTGCTGGGAATATGGTCGCTGGCGACCATATTGTCAGTGATGGGAGTGTGCCCCGGCGATAAATCGCCAGGTGCGCACTCCAGTTTTCAGCCCCATTCTAATCGCTGGTCGCAGGAGCTTGCTTCTGCGACCAGCTGATTACCTTTGCGGCACTGCCGGCAGAGGTTCCCCTTCATCAGCGACCATCTCTGGTCGCTGATGAATAGGAGAAACTGAGCAATATATTGTTCAGCAATATATTGCTAGCAATATATTGCTGAGCAATATACCTCCCCCGTGTGTACGGGGCTTTAGACCATGCTGATATTCGGAATATAGCAGCAGGTGAGAACTATTGGGTGCAGTTCCATCTCAGATTTTTATACAGGTTGAGTATCCCTTATCCAAAATACTCGGGGCCAGAACAATTTTGGATAACGGATTATTCGGTATTTCAGAATATTTTCATATTTCAATGATGTATCTTGAGGTATCTTGCATTTATGTTGTACAAACACACCAAACACATAAAATACACACAAATAGATTTTATTTGTGCATAAACCAACGTTCAACAACATGAAACAAGGTTTGCGTACTATCTCAGGTACTGAATATAAATGACAAGCATCATATTTAGTGCCAATTACATATCATGTCCTCAGTAGTGCTGGTACAGATGTCCCCAGTAGTGCCAGTTACCTATCATGTCCTCAGTAGTGCTGGTACAGATGTCCCCAGTAGTGCCAGTTACCTATCATGTCCTCAGTAGTGTTGGTACAGATGTCTTCAGTAGAGTATGGTTTCTGAATAATTTGGATAACAGATAATTAGATAAGGGATACTCAACCTTTACAGTATTGCCTCCAAGTTTTTTTTATGCTTTTTTGGAACATTATGAATTGTACAACATCTTGTAACTACAGTAGGAGATACCTGTGATATAATCTACATTACAGGAATGATGAATTAACCTGTACCCTAATTTCTACAAAAGTAGGTAAAATGTAATTTTTAATATCTACTTTTGTAGTAATTAAAGGAGAGGAGTGATATAGGACCATGTGAACAGTAATACCCCTTTCAGACAGAAAAGTCTGAAAATCCTGGCAAATACACGGCATTTCAAATGCCGTGTCAATTTGCCGGGAGCAGCCTGACCCCCCTTCACACAGAAGAACAAATTACCGGGTTGAAAATTTCTACCCGGTAATTTGCTGAATAACACGGGTATTTCTTCTGTGTGAAAGGGTCAACACGGGTCATAAATCCCGTGTCCTCGACCCTGGTCAATTCCCGGGTTGGAGACAAGGGATTTACGACACGGGTGTGCCCTTTCACACAGAAAAAGGACCCGTGTATTTAATGAAATTCCCGGGTGGAACTGCTTCACCCGGGTATTTAATTTTCTGTGTGAAAGGGGTATAAGTGAGGAGAGAGCAGGAGTTATATATCTACAGTATGTGTTATCAGTCAGTGAGGAATTTAGAGAATGCTACAGCTCTGTATGATAAGTCTGTGAAGAAATGTAAAGAGTTACTGTATATGGTTTTGTGTCATCAGTCTGTGAGGGGAGGGGTTGAGTTTAATAGTTCTGTGCGATTATTAAGTGTGAGGAAGGGAGGCATTATATCAACTTGTGTGAAGAGAGTAGGAGTGATAAAGCTATGTGTGGTCAATCATTGAGGAGAGGGGGACTGACATACTGAAGCTCTTGAAATCAGCTAGTGCGGAGAGGGGAGGAGTGATATGGCTCTGTGTGAACAGTCAGTTTGGACAGGGGAGAAGTGATACAGCTTTTGTAATCAGTCAGTAAGGAGAGGGGGGGAGTTATATAGCTCTATGTGATCAGTCAGTGTGGAGAGAGGAGTAGTGATATAGCTCTGTGTGATCAGTCAGTGTAGAGAGTGGAGGAGTGGTATAGCTCTGTGTGAATACAGAGTGAGAGGAAGGGAGGCATTATATAGACCTGTGTGAAGAGGGTAGAAGTGATAAAGCTATATGTGATCAGTCATTGAGGAGAGAGGAGGATTGACTTACTGAAGCTCTTGTTATCAGTCAGTTTGGAGAGGGAAGGGATGATATACCATAGCTCTGCGTGAATAGTAAGTGAGGAGAGGGAATGAGTGATATCATTTTGTGAGTTCAGTCAGTAAGGAGAGCGGAGAAGTTATATAGCTTTTGTAATCAGTCAGTGAGGAGAGGAGTTCTATACAGTAGCTCAATGTGTTCTGTAAGTGAGAATTCATATAGCTTTTTTGTGATTGGTCAGTGAGGAAAGGGGAGTATTTATATAGATTTGTGTTATAAATCAGTGAGAAAATGTGAGGAGTTATACAGTTGTGTGTGATCAGTCAGTGAGGGGACAGGAGGAGTGATATAGCTCTGTGTTATTAGTAAGTGAGAGGAAGGGAGGCATTATATAGACCTACAATATAAAAAGAGTGATACTGTTGCGGCGCAAAAAAGGATCAGCTTAACACTCACAGGCCTAGTATTACCAAACAGGTCAGAAATAAGTACACTAAAATAAGACAAAGATAGTGAAGCGCCCCAATGATGGGATCAAATGACAAATACCTCGGTAATATCAATCATGCCATCCAACACTGTAATGCCATCCAACACTGTAATGAGGAAAGCTCCCATATTCCAACGACATAAAAAGCAAAAAATAAATAAATAAAATATTCAATTAGTTCCACATGTAAAAAAGTTCAATGGTGTAATAAGGGGGTTCCCAAAAAGTAGTTTCTCTATTCCGCCTTTTGAATTCGGTGTATCTTCTATATAGACTTAGGGGTCCACCATGTGAGTTCCACATAAGTATAAACTTACATTGAGGCTTACATGAATAAGATGTGAAACAAGCTCATCAAGGTATCTTTTAAGGAAGCTACACACAGGGGCCTTCTCCAGAAGGGTGCTTACATGTATGCTTACTTGATTAAAAGCGGTGATCCTCTCATAAAGGTTTCTTTTATATCCTCATGAAAAAAAAATTCTCCATACAGTGATAAAGATAAAAATTATGTTTTTTATTTACCACAATCAAAAAAACGTGTACATAAAAGAAGTCCTCCTTTACCACTTGCTTATCACTGGGAGTCTGTGATGGATACCCGGGACATCTCACCAGCTCAAGAACAAGGGCATCAGAGAAAACAACTTAAAAAACAGGAAAGAGGTACCCCACCAACGCGTTTCGACTTGTTGGTCTTTATCATATAGACCTATGTGCAGAGGCTGGGAGTGATAAAGCTATGTGTGATCAGTCACTGAGGATAGAGGATTGACTTACTGAAGATCTTGTAATAAGACAGTGTGGAGAGGGGAGGAGTGATATGGTTCTGTGTAATCAGTCAGTGTGGAGAGGGGAGGAGTGATATAACTCTGTGTGAACATGTAGTAAAGAGAGGGAAGGAGTGATATAGTTTTGTTTGATCAGTCAGTAAGCAGAGCAGAGGAGTAATATAGCTTTTGTAATAAGTCATCAAGGAGAGGGGAGCAGTGATACTTCTCTGTGTGATCAGTCAGCGAGGAGAGGGGAGGAGTTATATAGCTCTGTGTGATCAGTCAGTGAGGAGAGGAGTTATATAGCTCTGTGTAGTCAGTCAGTGAGGAGAGGAGTTAACACTGGTTTGCAGGAATCTATGACCTGCAAACCGGATTTGTTCTAGGGAACAGAATTGAAACCTAGCAACAGCGGGTGGATTAGGCAGCAAGCCTCCCGAATTTGCTGAGTGAGAGAAAAGTGAAAACTTTTCACCTTCACTTTTTCACCTCTCCCTGTACATCTACAGCGCTGCCGGGTGTGTGCACGCACACATGAGCGCGTCCCCCCAACGCTGGTCTGATTTTTTTCGGAAGCTTACTGGTGACAAACCTGTCCTCCAAGCATATGAGAAGGCATTATGACCTTCTAACTTAGTTTACTTCTGGCCCGGTCATTAGAAATGAAAGACACAAACCATTAATGCCTAGAAATCAGGAAAGGTTTATTAAACTGAAAAGGTTTATTAAACTGAAACAGGCAGCCCATTTGAGTAACTGGGCTAACTAGACGTGTTAATGAACTGTAATGTAAAATGGAGTGGTATCCTTAGAACTGAATTTAAAATGGGTAAAGTCTGGTGAAGTATGAAGATTAACTGTTGACCGTAGGATGTAGTCCAACACATATAAAAGGGGGCCGTCTGTGTCCCCTATTTTATATTGTATATTTTTTAAAGTACGGTCAGTGGGGTCATTTTTTATCTGTTTTCGCCCACTATGGACGTTAAAGCTGGGTCGATACCAGGCGCGAATAGATCGGTTACATCTGGAACCTCTGTATAAGAGCGCAACACTAGCTCATCTTCTATAATCAGTGTTGCCCTAAATGCCAGCTGAGCAAACTTCTGGACCTCAGAATCCTGTTTTAGAGCCCAGTGGGTAGTATATAGCTTAGGTGGAGGGGCTCCCGCAAGGGCCACTCTAGCCATTTGTATGTCACTATGTTCGCCACGCTGGGAAGAAGCTGATGTTCTGGGTACTTTTTCCGACTCCCAATCCACTGAGGGAGGGGAACTATGTTCCCTATAGGAATGACATGGCTGTTTAATAGGCAGGGAGCGGGTACCTTCGGGCTGCCTGCTATGGGCAGGGAAATCTTGCCAGCTATGGGCAGGAGTGGTGTTCTTTCTCCAAGCACTAATAGGTTGTCTTCTACGGACAATGCCAGGAAAGGGGGTATGTCACCTGAACAGGTCCAATTGTTATAAGACCTACTTTTGTCTGTCTTTTTTAAGGTGGAGGGTGAGCCTGACTTTTTCTGAGAAAATTCCTTTACCTCAGAGTCAGATGAGTCAGTCTGTATTACACTCCTGACTGACTTTTATCTCTTTTTTTGTGGTAATAATATCCTCAGAAGAGGATGATTCAGTGCGGGACAGAGGTGAAGCCCTTTTGTGGGCTCTCTTTCCTTTAATACTGTCAGGCATGGAGGAATCTGTAGCTGACACAGAGATACTGTCCTGAATGTCTGCTGACAGAAGAAATCTGACCAGCGCTGGGGGGGGGCACGCTAATGTGTGCGCGAGCACCCCTGGTGCCACTGTAGCTGTACAGGGAGAGATGAGTGAAAATGTT
The DNA here is from genome assembly GCF_055691185.1 of Crinia signifera. NCBI lineage: Eukaryota > Metazoa > Chordata > Amphibia > Anura > Myobatrachidae > Crinia > Crinia signifera. Next base: position 63,781,631 of record NC_139217.1, on the reverse strand, counting down.
TTACTTTTCTCTCCCTCAGCAAATTCGGGAGCCTTGCTGCCTAACCCACCTGCTGTTGCTAGGTAGCAAGCCTTCCGAAAAACAAATATAGCTCTGTGTGATCTGTAAGTGAAAAGTTATACAGCTTTGTCAAATCAGTCAGTGAAGAGAGTATTTATATAGATCAGTGAGGAGAGCAGAGGAGTGATATAGCTCTGTGTGATCATTCAGTGGGGAAAAGGGAGGAGTTTTATTGCTCTGTGTGATAAGTCTATATTTATATAGATTTGTGTGATCAGCCAGTGTGGAGAGGTGAGGAGTGATATGGCTCTGTGTGATCAGTCAGTGAGGAGAGGGCAGTAGTGCTATAGCTCTGAGTGATTATTTAGTGGGGAGAATGGAGGTGTTATATTGCTCTGTGTGATAAGTAAGTGTGTGCGGAAAGAGGAGGAGTTATATAGATCTGTGTGATCAGAAAGTAGAAATGATACAGCTTAGAGGATTACTAATACAGCTCTGTAATACCTGCCAGGTTTAAGAGGGATTGTTGTGCCACCTGAATGAAAGAGCTCATAAGCTCTTCCAGCACTCGGGATGGGACGTTTACCAAAAATCGCACCCTATTACATTTGCAAGTTGAATTCTTAATAATGGAGAAAAAAATCGACAGGTCAAAATGTGCGATTTTCGCGGCAAAAAACTTTGATGTTTACCGCATTTTGCATCGTATTAAATGTGCAATTTTTAGGAAATGTGCGAATTCTGACTTTTTTTGTGAAAAATTTGCATAAGTATAAAATTTACACTCTATTACATCTCTTTCTCTCACATTAGCTACCTTACAAGCTTTCGAAGCATTTGCTTTCAGCTGGCTTGCTAGTTAAACATATTTTTTATTTTGATACCTAAGATCCCTGGAGATATAAATATATTACTATTGGAAATATCACCTCTATGAATAATACCAAATGTTTTCTTGATTCTTAAACAAACTCAATTGCTTTCCCACTTTTCTACTCTGCAATCTTTACAATCTGTACTCCAGTGCTACATTTTAGCTTTATTTAATGACTTTTCTGTGCGCCATTTGTAAGTGTGTAATAAGACAGAATGAAGATAAAATAAAAGTCAACAAACATAAAAGGTCAAGCTGTGGCCACTCTATTAAAAGTAGGAGTTCTGATTGAATCCATTTGTTCCAACTATGCTACTGGGCATTCTTTCTGTGCTTCAGTCAATTTATCTGGCATTTATATGACATTATCTATCAAAACACTAAACAGGCCACGGCCTGGAGGAAAAAATGGATTTCATAATGTCCTACAGTATATATACTCTATAACCCTTACAATGAAATAGGTACTTTCATTTGAGTGTACTGTATATACTGTTTTCTTAATATGGCTGTACAAAGAAATTACAAAGCTTCACTTACAGGTGAAGTACAGAGTTGTTTAAACAGTTAGCTCCAAAACCATGACCAGTGGCAGCTCCGGAGGTCGAGCTGCAGCACAGTCCAAAATTCGGTACTTATGTATTATCTGGGCTCCCATGTTAAATGCACCCCATTTTTTCATACCCCTACTATCCAACTACGCATAGAGTTGATTTTATATAGTGTGGCGAGTGCAGCGAGCCACCGTGCCCGAAGTGTGGCGAGCGGACGCGGTCTCATTAGAAAAACGGGAGCCCAGATATTACATAAGTACCCAAAATTCAAATAAGGGAGCCACACCCACTGCCAGTAAGTCAGTTTGGAATGGCAGCTGGTGGCAGTTGCTGTGCCTCCCCCATTTGAATTTTGAACTGCGCTGTAGCGCCCCCCCCCCCCCCCACACACACACACACACACCTCTGGAGCCTCCCCTGTATATTACTAAGGATAAGACCAGGGCTGAAAAGAGGATGGAAAGGCTCAATACTTTGACGGGGCAAGGGGTGAGTAGCGCATCCGGCCCCACAATCGTGGCAGGGTAATCTGCACCCACATCCATTTCCCCCGTCGGCGTCCCCGGATATGACTAAAATTAAATCAAATTACTATTAAAGAATGCAGACAATGTGAAATGTGTTATACAACTCATAATTATTAACTATTTTAAATCCAATACCATCAATTTTATCACTCAAGACCACAGTGCTCAGTGAGATTGCTTACTATTATATAACTGCACTTAGATACAAACTTATCCTTTTACAATATCCAATGTTTTTGTTTATTTTTTTGTGTGTTTTTTGTCTTACCTGTATCTATATCGAGATAACTCCTTAAAAGCTGATATAACCTGATATGAAGCGGTTGCACAGTAAAATTGAGTACACATATTTTCTGTTATAGTAACTTGACATTCCTACTGTTGTCAACGGTACTCAATGGGGATTTCCACAATGTTTAAGAGAATCCCAGATGAACAAAAGTAGTTTTGATCAGTTGCTTTTCTGAGAGCTTACATACAACATGGCCATATGGTAATTAAAGTTTCCCCTTCGGCATTGTCTATAATACTATTAAGCTGGACGCCACAAAGTATACTATTCAAGGCATGGGGAGAAGGATTCTGTGAAAAAAAAAATAGATTTTAAATTTGCTGGTAGGAGAAAATATGGCATTAGCAGCTCTTTCAAATTGCAATGCACCACATTGGTATTAAAAGATAGGTTTATGTATTAGTTTTTAAAAATAATAAAAATAAAAATAATTTTTTAGGTTTCTCCAAGTATTGGTTTATTGGTCAGGGTCTAGTTGCATTCATATAGGCATGAGTACAGGTTAAGTACCCCTTATCGGAAATGCTTGGGATCACGAGCATTTCGGCTTAGGGATTTCTACGGTTTTTGGATTTTTTTTTAACATACTTACCTGGTCCCCCCGATGGTCCCACAGCATCCCCTGGCATCCATGGCAGCCTTCAGGATTTTCTTTAGTGGTCCCCGGGGTGCATTGTGTGAATTTGCAGGTGCGCTGGTGACATCACAGGTGTACCCGCCCACAAGTGCAATACACTCCTGGGAACGCTGAAGACACTGAAGAGGATCCTGAAGTCCGCAGTGGACATTGTGGGACTTGGTAAGTACGAAAAAAGGGGCAGGGGGGTAAAAAAATCCGAAATTTTCTAAAAAAAATATATATTTTTTTAAATATTTTGGATAAGAGATCTCCGGATATGGGAGACTCTACCTCTATTAACTTTTAATACAAGGTCATTGTATTTAGGCCCAGATCTATTCAATTACAAACATTTTTACTTGTGTGGTAAATCAGTGGCTAATGCTCGTTAACACATACACGCTAGACACAATAATGGCTGCAAACCCTACTTATCCCAGATTTTTGTACGGGACCAATAACTCTTAAACAAAAACCAGCGTTAAGTGCAATCTGCAAGCTTATTGTGGGATCCAGGTGAATAGTCCTAGGTACTGCTTTGAGGCTAATTTTAAATTAAAATCTACTTGAATCCGGTCCTAAGGCAAAAAAAAATTATGGAGTGAATCAGAAAACATTAAATAAGTTTAAACATTCGGTTGATTTATGGGAAACTAATTGTAAAGTTATCTGATCTCTCGATGTTGACTGATTTTAATCCACATGTGAGAAGTATATTTTTGCCAAAGTTTCTGCCAGAATAGTTTTCCAAAGGATAATTACTTTTGATATTGAAATTTCCTAGCTTCGTAATAATAAACTTGTGGACTGTGTTACACATTTTATTTAAAAGAAGAAAGAGCATTGTAACATACTGTAATTGCTTTCCTTGTGTCTTTGTATTTGTTTAATTTTAGTATGCAGTCTAAATCTAGTCAGAGGATAGTGGCGCACAAATCACGCATCTCCGTCACTGGGGGCCATACACACAGGGAATGAACCATGCTTCAGTTCTAACCAATCTAGTTGCCACGTGTGTATGTATAACTGAGGTATGAAGGGCCCACTGGGTAAATGCAGTGGTAGGAGCCCATGCTTACGATATATGCTAATCCACCAAATGGGTCAGGCACCACATGCACTTGGCTAACCATTAGATTTATTTACAGTTTCTTATATAGCGCAGCAGATTCCGTTGCGCTTTACAATTGTAAACAGAGATAAAACAAACTGGGTAACAACAGACAGACTTGGAGGTAGGAGAGCCCTGCTGCAAGCTTACAATCTATAGGGATATAGGAGGGAAACACAAGGACAGGCACCAGTAATAGCATAGCTTGTAGATTAGATATATATTGGTGAAGTTTTTGTATAAGTGAAGAAAGCACCCGTGTTTATCATCCATCCCGTTATCCTAGGTAACTGATTCTCTATGGATTAACATGATCCCCGAGGAGGTGGTAGGCCCTCCGGCAGTTTTCCCCTGTATGCTAAAATAAACATTATGAATATGATTATTGCAAACACGACATTTTTATGTCTTTATTTTAAATCATCAACAGGAAATAAGAATAAAAATACATAAGAAGCTCACTTTATAGCCTAAACTCGACACACGTGACAACCAACGGCTAAGGACGGGAGAAGAGAAAGAGACACCCACTGATGATGGCATCAGCCTACACCCATTACTGTGCCAACCGGAAAAAAATAAACAACATACATATTAAAAACAAACACGCGGAACTGAATCGAAATGTCACAGATATAAGATAAATGTCATAATAAATAGATAAAGGCATGTATTCCAGAGGGTTTGTTCAGACTCCTTGGATTCAGAATATTTAACCTGTGAATCCATCTGCGCAATAATTTTAGAGCGCAATAATTTTAAAATCTCTTTTGGCCTGATGACAATGTGAAATAAAGACATCAAAATGTTGCATTTGCAGTTCTAGTGATAGTGGTCAGTGTTGTGCACATGATCAGTAGGTAAAATGGACTGAAAATGATTTTTGGCACCATTTTCCTCGAGACCTGTGCCCCACCTACTATAGTGCTCATAGTCCTAGTTACTGCCGCTGACTGCAAGAGAGTAGGGGGCATGGACCTAGACTCCTGACCAACAGACATATTCCTGTGAAACATATCAGGAATGATGGGTACTGTATATCGGGATGTATTCTAAGTTTATAAGACTACAGACATATGATCTAGATGACTCTCTGGTAATCATTAATTATTTACTAAATTATGGGTGACTATGGAGCAGTAGCGACTCTCTGAGCTTCAACTTCATTTAAGATTAATCAGCACAATACCTAACAATGTGATACTTTGTTTTAGAGTGACAAAAAAAGCAGAATAATCTTCTGCACCTACTGTAATTTCAGTATGCTTATCTTATCATTCATATAATTCATATCATAGAATATAATGTCACTCATACCATACCATTCATTGCATATAATTCATATCATATCATTCATATCATATTATATCAATTATATCATATCATATCATATTCAGATCATAGCATACCCCATCACATCATTAATATACAGTAACATCATTCATATTAGGAATGCCAATCCCGGGATCGGTATCGGTGGAATCCCGGAATTTAGGGCATTTTTGACCGGGATTTGAATCCCGGGATTGGAGGCTTTAATCCCGGGATTACGGGATCTAAGTGTGCATGCGCATTTGATCCCTTTCTCCCGTGTAGCATTGAACGGGTCGGGGAGGTGGCACGTAACTCTGAGCACGGGCAGACGCGACGGCATGGGAACACTATCTGGTTGCGCATCGTGACATCTAACATCACGCTGCGCTGCCTGGCCACAAGGTTGTGTGGCTACGCAGCGTGATTTGAGTGATCACATCACGCTGGGCAGCCACACACTGCCTCCCATGCCGCCACGTCTGCCTGGACATCGAGTTACCCGCCACCTGAGTCCCTGGCCAGTCGAGTCACCTCGCCTCCTCCACCGCATGCCGCCGCACGCTGCCACACAGCTCCTCCGCCGCCGCATGGTTGGAGGTAATATATTTTTGTCATTAGGCATATCAGGAGGCCGATCCCGGGAATCCCGGGATTGACAGTTTTTCAATCCCGAATCCCGGGATTGACAGTTTTTCAATCCCAGGGTTGAAAAAATGGCCCGTGATTGGCCTCCCTAATTCATATCCTATCATATCATGCATATCACATCACATCATATCATATTACATCATATGGTACTTGTTTCCTAGCACGACCACAACGATCATGATCGTGGGCATCGTGAGGAAAAATCGGGGGCATCGCGGCCATCGCAAGCACTAAAAAATCGTGTGCGATGGTCGCGACGCGATGCCCGCGATTTCCCCATAGGGAACAATGTTAAATGCCTCAATTTAGCGGCGATGCCCCTGATTTCCCATAGGGAACAATGTTAAATGGGCCATAAACCCCCCAAAACACCCCTGAACAGTGAAATGTCCCCCCAAAAGTATTTAACGCCACCCCACGATCAACGCGAACCCGAAGCGTGGCGAGCGCAGCGAGCCCGCGAGGGGCGGCGGTACGCATCCTCCGACCTTTTCATACCCCCACTATCCACGTCGGCGTGGAGTTGAGAATAGAATAGTGTGGCGAGCGCAGCGAGCCACCGAGCCCGAAGCGTGGCGAGCGCAGCGAGCCCCGTGAGGGGACGCGGATACCTGTGAAGCCTGCGAAGGGACGCGTTTACCTGTGAAGGTATCCGCTCGCCACGCTTCGGGCTCGGTGGCTCGCTACGCTCACCACACTATTCTATTCTCAACTCCACGCCGACGTGGATAGTGGGGGTATGAAAAGGTCGGAGGACGCGTACCGACGCCCCTCGCGGGCTTGCTGCGCTCGCCACGCTTCGGGTTCGCGTTGATCGTGGGGTAGCGTAAAGTACTTTTGGGGGGACATTTCACTGTTCTGGGGTGTTTTTGGGGCTTTCTGGCCCATTTACCATTGTTCCCTATGATGATTTGGTGAAATTGAGGTATTTAACATTGTTCCCTATGAGATATCGGGGGCATCGCGGGTACATTGAGCCATTTAACATTGTTTCCTATGGGGAAATCGTGGGCATCGCGTCTGGACCATTTAAGGCTTTTTTAGCCGCATACGACGCGACCGACGCGATTTTGACTATTTTCAATGCATTTCAATCGGAAAATCGGGGGCATCGCGTCGGTCGCGTCGTATACCACTAAAAATGACACACGATGCACGCGATTGTGGCCATGCTAGGAAACAAGTACCCATCATATCATATCATTTATGTATCACATAATATCACATCACATCATTCATATCATATTCTATGATATCATATCATGGATATCACATCATATTATATCATATCATATCACATCACATCACATCATATCGCATCATTCATATCATATCATTTATATCGTATCTTATCATATTAATCATATCATATCATTCATATCATATGATATCCTGAATCACCCCCTAAATGCAGATGACTTCCCTGCTGCCCATATAATAGCACATCTCTCCAATGTCTGCTGTGTAAAATAAATAGACATGTAGTAGGTCACTGTGCAAAAGTTACACATTCATTTTCAGCATTCTCCGCTTCATCACAAACAGCTGCTTTTTTTTCCCCTTCAAAAATGAAACATCAATCTTACTTGAAAGTGTTTTGCTGAACTTTGCACTATGTTGATATCTTCTGTCTTTATAACTGATTGTTTTTGTCGAATTTGGAAACAATATGATCATTATTTCCTTTTTCCTTTTCTTCCATTTCACAATCTCTTTGGTTGTTCTGTCTAAAAAAAGATAAACTATCATGATGGGATGTTTAAGCCACAAAGCTCACAGCCTTAAAAAGGAAACAATAAAAATAGCAATCATTTTGTTAAACGTACCCAATAATAACTGTCAGTACCCCCCTCGCTGACACTTGTGTATATAGGTCAGACTTTAAGTTCTTCTTGCTAAACCACAGTCTCTCAATCCTGTTTCCCTCCTCTTCACCCCTTAATAATGTGCCTTCTCCTAATCCAATTTCTCCATTCTTGAACCCTCAAGGGCTTACCTGTTTGTGCAGATGCTGTCTCTTAGAACTTCACCACATGGTTATGCACTTATGTCCCTGCTAACAAACAATAGCAAAACAATATTTTAAGAGGCAGAAGAATCATTTCATTTTGCCCTTTCACATTTAGGTCTAACTTTCAAATCTTGCCCACCCTCATATTATGCAACCTTTGCCCATCTTCTGCCACCTGATACTAATTACTTTTCACAAGTGACCATGGTCTATGCTTCTTATGTGGGACTGATTTCTTGATGAATTTATGTCTTGGAACATGTTATTATTGGAGGTAATTAACACTGTGCTATTATAGATGACAAACCTCCTTGTTCACCCTCTATTACCTAATGCCCCATACACATGGTGCAATTATAACTAACTGACTATATAATCAAAATCGAATCAAAATCAATCCGTTTTCAACCGCATTTGATCCTGATTTGAACCTGATGCACCCTCCCGTTTATTCAAAATACACTTTGAAGGAAGGCAGATCTGTACTATATAGTCAAAATCAAATGTGTTTTGTGTAAAGTGTGAAACAATCCCGATTCGTTCCCAACTTGATCCAGATCAAATCAGGATTGAATCGCAAGGCAATCGCACCAGGTTTACAACCCTTTAGACTTAAAAGGCCATTGAGATTCCAATAAGGTATCATCTGTCATAAAATAATCAATATGATATGACACTTAAAGATTCTACTAAAATGTAATTTGCATGCTACAGTCCCAAACAATCTACACTTTTACATACAGTACATATAGTAGATCTGTTTTATTTCAATCCTCTCAGGTTTCCACAATGGAAATATAATAAACTAATGTTCCAAAAAACTGAAAACAATTAATTATCAAAATGATCTATAAGATGCTGTCTGATAAGGTTGCAAACATTCTAGTAGAGATTCAGTACGACCAGGCAAACTGTGTAATTTGCCATCAGCATAGATAAAATAAATATTTGAAATATAATTATTTACATTAAAGATTTACAGAGTTTTACAGTAATTTGTAGAATGCAACCTGTACGTTTTAGACCCCCAATTTAGGGACTTTAAAGACAGAATCAAGGATTATCTTTTCCCTCTCTGAAGCCCACATTTCTAAACGCTAGCAGCAAAACATGGGATAAATCCTTGGTGGCTCATAGTAAATAAGATATCCCAAAATCATGAAATTGTTCTCAAATTAAAGAAAATTTGTATAAACAACGTATAACAAACCCAGACCAATTACTATACTGTAATCCCATTTGATCTACTCTCCCCCACTGTCTTTCCTCTCACAAATACTAAAGTAATCTTCCCAAGTTGATTTTCTCCTTAAGCTTCCATCATTTTGAATTTAATGTTTTTGTGAGTTGTACAGTTACCATGGTAAATTGCATGATACGCAGCAGTAAGGAATGAATAATTTCCTCAACAAACATGGCTGACACAGACTCCTTGAAAAAGACCCAGAAGGGCTGGCGTGCATTGGAGACACTGTCTAAACATTTTTGAGAATACAATTAAAGTTGGTATTTTTACTAAATGTAACTGAGTGTCACTGTGTCACATTTTAAATTCAGTCTTCGCATTATACTATACAATTTAGCAAGTTAAACTTGAACATGTTCAATAATATTGACCTTGCTCAAATTTAGCTCCTAAAATGTTAAAATTGATTGCATATTTTCAAACTTTTGAACAAATTTAATGGATACATTTTAGAACCACTTTGAAATTTGAACATGTCTGTCTACCAAAAGTCAATAGATTCACTAAATTGCAGTCATAAAGTAATAAATATCCTTTGAATATTTTTTATGTATAAAGCATGTCAGGTGTGTAATCATACAATATTGGATTTTATTTGAAATTACGGTAGTCAGGAACCCAAGGTTGGAATCCTAACTGTCAAATCCCAACTGATCCTCATAAATATTTGCCCCATAGCATCATTTTAAAAGCCCCCCCCAATTGTCACTATAATAATGCCCCTTAGGGGGCAGAATAAGCGAAGTGAGAGACACTGATGAAGATGGTGTTGGGGACAGAGAGGTGAGAGGAGGATTGTCAGGGAAAGAGAGGGAATGTAAAAAAAGAGAGAGGGTGTCAGATAGAGAGGGAGAGGAGCAAGAGAGAAATGTAGGGGTATGAGCGGGAGTCAGTGAGAATGTCAGGGAGGGAGAGTCTGGGAGAGAATGGGGGAGAGACTGCGCCAGGTAGGTAGACTGATAGGGGGAAGAAAGAGGTGGAAGCATGAGGTGGGGAGGAGAAAGATAAGGAGGAGAAAGAGACTAGGTGCAGAGCAATGGAGGGGGAGTAAGAGACAGGGCTGAGAGAAAGAAGGGGAGGGGGAATGAGAGAAATAGAAGAGAGGTGAGGCAGGAGGATGAGTGAGTGGGGGGGGACAAGGGGGCGAGTGAGGGGTAGAGGAAGTGAAAGAGAAGAGGAGAGAGAATGAGAGGGTGTACATGGCGTACATGGAAAGAGTAAAAACAAGCATATAACCCCTCGGGGTAACGGAATCCAAGTTTCTGTTCTGGGTGAAGGTCACACTCGTCTGCTACTTGCCGACCAGCGGTGGGTGCAGGAACAGTCAACCGTACAGCCTCAGGACAGGGATCCGTTTAATGATGATCACTTTGGCTTGAGCGCGCTTTCGGGCCAATCCAGCCCTTCCTCAGAAGCATCGAATGTTCCTGCACCCACCACTGGTCGGCAAGTAGCAGATGAGTGTGACCTTCACCCAGTACAGAAACTTGGATTCCGTTACCCCGAGGGGTTATATGCTTGTTTTTACTCTTTCCATGTAAGTGCGTCTAATACATTTAATTTGTTTATTTTAAAACAAAATTGCACTATATGCACTTTTTTCGCGTTCCATAGGAAACTATAAAGGAAAAACCAACTGCCTGACTGAGAAAGATAACCTTTGATATGCACATATTCTCATTGAAAGTGTGAGTGAATCTATAGCAATAAAAATATTATCACCATTCAGGCAATATTGCACTATGGCCTTTCTAGATTTAAAGAGAAAGTACCTCTTGGATCTGTTACATATTTTGTGTAAGTTGCTTCTGAAAATTGCCAGTGGGTGTACAATAACCACTTTGTATCCATTTTGTTATTGAGTCTTGGTGAAGGCTTTTTATTTGTTTCACCCTGGGCTGATTTTGTGCGCTGTGGGTCTAACAGTACATTTTTTCTAGAGGCCTATGAACTATGTCACTGGCAAAAAAAAAATGCGCATAGCTTCATTTAACATGATATAATACTGTGTTTTAATAAAACTGAGATGGATAAAAGGAAAGGTAAATTCAGGTTTTATGTATTTTATAGCTGTAAATGTTGTATTGAAAAGTGGCATAGTTACATTTGAAATGTAATTTGTCATTTAAATCTTCATTTAAAATAATTTTAAAAATAATGAGAGTTACAAGAGAATGTCACCATTAATCATAAAAAAAACATTTTGTTTTAAAAAAAACAGAAAAGGACTTGGGAATCACTTTGCTAAAACAAATGACTATTCACAGGAGATTCATTAATTGTTACTATGCCATCTGCTTATATCTTTTTGCATGTTCATCAATCAGATTTAAAAGTCACTATAAAGTAAAAACATATAAAACAAAATCTTATTTTACCGCAAGCAAAAATGAATTATCTAACAGCTGGCTCAGTTTCGGTCTTAGGGAACTGTCTATACACTTCACTGTTGATTCCTGATTGTGACTGATACTTAAGCACAAGATTTCAGACTGGAGCAGAGGAGAAACACCAGATGTCCGGATTCAGACCTGTTCGTTAGGCTGCATACTTTTTCCACTTCAGGGAGACGGGCAGGGTTAAGGGGGCTGTGGGGAGGTGGCCGGGACCCAGGGGGAGCTCCATCTGTAACATACATGTATTATGGGATTTCATGCAAATTTTGTACATGTTACTTTTACTTAAGTTTTTAAAACCAATAAGCATAAAAGCCCTACTTGTAAAATGATGTTTCCTGTCATGGCTATAGCTTACAATAGGTATTGTGTTTTTACTACAAAGGAAAAATAGCATTGGGAGTTTTTAGGTATAATTCAGCATTCTCAGCCATCATGTTCCTGCTTTTACCCTCTCCTTGGTCCTGCACCATACACCCTTTCTTGCTACCACTCCACACCCTGACCTCTGACTCCAACCACCATTGGTTGTCATCTCTGGCCTCCACTTTCCAGTATTCCCAAGTCTAAACAGTCCAAGGTCCTACAGAAATGCCTTTGCACAGGAAATCTTCTTAGCTTCCTGATTTCTTCCAGATCAAGTTCATTCATTCCTACATCTCCATCTATAAACCTTGTACAAGGTTCTCATCAGTATTCCAACCCTACTTACTACTCATTACCCGCAACACATACCTCTGCCTTGCTCCACTCTTTTCCAGTTTCACCACCACTTACTTTCTACCATTATCACTTCTGAGATTAAAACAATAAGTAAAAATGTCCAGTAAATACTTCCCCCACCACATCTTTTGGTGCCACTACGTGTTTTTCACCCTCTTCTTCCCTCTATTCTTGCTATGTCTATCCATATGCAATTACATTACATGCCCTTGTCTTATACTCTTATTCTTCAACTTTCCAATTGGATTTAATGTTTTTTTCCAGCTACAGTACCTCTATGATTATTACCTTTTTGATCCTCCAATCTAGTTGCTGCCCCTCCGCTCTTCAGAAACCAACCTGTTCTAAATCACAAATGATCACAAATGATCTATTTTTGGCAAAATCAGGGTGTTACTTCAACCTATTGCTCCTTAACCTATCTTTCACCTTCCAAACTATAAACTACCATTTGCCTTACTACACCTTCAATATGTTGCCTGGGTACTTATGTAGTATCTGGGCTGCCGATTTTTTGATTGTATGCCTTAAGTTAAGGCATACAATCAGATGCGATGCGATGCGATATCGCATCGCATCGCATACGACCATGCGATGCGATGCGATGACCCGATTTTTCCATAGGATTCAATGTTAAAATGGACTGAGTCCATTTTAACATGGAATTCAATGGGAAAAAGGGGTCCTTTTCATACCCCTACTATCCAAGTGGGCATGGAGTTGGATATAAACCTGTGGCGAGCGTAGCGAGCCACCTAGCCCGAAGCGTGGCGAGCGAAGCGAGCCCCGCGAGGGGACGGTATTCTGTGTCCCCTCGCGGGGCTCGCTACGCTCGCCACGCTTCGGGCTCGGTGGCTCGCTACGCTCGCCACAGGTTTATATCCAACTCCATGCCCACTTGGATAGTAGGGGTATGAAAAGGACCCCTTTTCCCATTGAATTCTATGTTAAAATGGACTCAGTCCATTTTAACATTGAATCCTATGGAAAAATCGGGTCCATCGCATCGCATCGCATGCGATATGGTCGGGTGCGATGCGATGCGATGGACCCGATTTCAAAATCGGCAGCCCAGTTACTACATAAGTACCGTTGCCTGTAATAACACTGTGCTTGCTTGTTAGGTGCTCAAAAATAGCTGAGTAAAGTTGTGATTCCCACTTTGCACATAAGAGCACTGTTTAACTGCGCTGGTGGATCTGAGCTCTCCACAGCAGATGCACATTGGTTGCTACACTGAGTCCTCCGTCATCCCCTGCCTTGCACACAGCCTGCCTTATAACTTTCTTAAGACATGGCCACTGTTGCTTACTATTTTGAATGGAACTTATTTCTAGGAAGATATTCATTTCTGTGACAGGGTGTATACTGTATTGTTCGTTTTTATGTGACAGTTTAAATCTGAAGACTCAAGATTTATATGTACAGTACAGTGATCCCTACCTTTTATTAAAATTATATTTTACTTTTACTCATACTGAAATGACAGAGGTGAAGTTGTTTATAGCAAACAATCAGATTACTGTATTTCTATTATTTTTTAGGATGCAATAGAGAAATGATGGACAGAATCTGATTGGTTGCTATGGGCAACGTCACCTCTTTTCATTTTTAGAAGTTTTTGTAAATGTACCCCATAGTGTATTAACAAGTTTTTGTATGCTTAATTATTGAATTGTTATTAATTTAACATATTATTATTACAAATAGTAAATGTTATTTAAAAGCTGCTGGGGTTAGTGTTTTCATAAACTCTATATGCCCAAAATGTTACTTATTATCTTCCCTCTTTGAAGGCTCTCCTCTAAACTCAACCCTTCCCTGACTGTTGACATGCCATTGCCTCACAAGTAAGCTGCATAGGTATTATCTTTGCTCAACCCACAAATGTACTCCTTAGTCCAATTCTGTCACTTCCATCAATGCAACTCTTGTCCACTATTCCATAACTCTTGCCTTAATTATGGCAATCTCCTCCTGGCTTCAATACTTTATATTCTTAATGATTCTGGAAGTTTAAAAATCTCTCTTGCAACTCAACATAATCTTCCCTTCTCTTACAGAATCCAATTCTGACTATTTACCATCATCTACAAAGGGCCTGTGTATGGGTATTTAGAAAGATTCAGGGAAAATTCACACAAGACCTCTATGAATAGAATATTAAGAACTATAACCCATTACCTCATCCTATGAGTTTTGTTTTCAGTTTTCTCCACCCTACGGTACTGTACTCTGCTACTGAGTTTGTGTGGTGCCATTTAATTGAAAAACTACAGTATAACAATTCCTGCAACTAAATTAGTCACAATTATTTACTTTAAGTTAACCTCTATTATTTCATGTTTCATTCTAAGTAATGACATTATTTTTGGATAATATCCCTACTATGAAATTATGTTGTGATATTATCTATCTACAAAATAAACTAATATACACAGAGGAATATTATTTTTTATATTTATAGAAATAGAGGTCATTGACATAGCCAATTAACTAGAAGTATGGTCTTCTTGTAATTTATATAGAAATATTGTAACAATGCAGAGAAAATTAACATGGCCTCTATATAAAAAAAGCATGGAATTTCTTGACTTTAAGTACACTTGACCTTAAGAGATTGAACATGCTAATAAATCAATGCTATGTTCCTATTGTATACCTTTCCAATTATACATCTAGACTCTAAGCCATTTATTATTTCTAGCGTAACCTCTACTTACTATAAAGTCTGCAGCAATGCACTACTGTATGTATTTGCAATACAAAAGAAAAATAATTTATATGAAGTGCTACACATACCACACAATTAGAATTGTAACCTCTAAAAAAAACAATGCTAGTATAAAATACCAAATTCTACAAATTATGCACAAAAGTCATTATTTTTATTCTTATTCTTATTATAATTAATGTTAATAAAATTTAAAAATCATCATCGTCATCATCAACATCATCATCAGATGATATACAGATGGGGCCGGGCTCTTCTTTGCTGGCGAATCGCCAGAACGTCACCGCTGGCGATCCGCCAGCAGCTAGGCTCGCCATCTGACTGAGACGCGGGTGCGTCTCACGCGCACGTGCGTCTCAATCTCCGTCGGCGGGACGATGGGAACCCTGTCTGTCTCCGCTTCAGGGAGACGGACAGGGTTAGGGAGGGGTGCGGGCAGGCGGTGAGTACCCCGGGTGATGGCCGACAAGCCGGCGGTGACCCGGACGAAGCGCTGGAAGCGGGACACGCACGCCTCTCGTGCTCGCGCGTCCCCTTCTCGCTATACAGATGGCGGCTGGTGGGGGATGGCGGCTGGCGTCGCCATCGCCATCCCCTGCAAAGATGAGCCATGCCTCATCTGTAGAATCATTCCCAAGACATAAATCAGTATTTTTAGATATTTATAGCACATAGGCAATACTATGTATATAAGTTAGATCAACATTTTCATATCAATCAGAAATTAAATATCCAGTATGCATAACAAAGAAAGAAATACTTACAATATGATTTCTTGAAATGACTTCATAACTCCGCTCACTGAAGAATAGAGCCTGATGCATAAGTGTTGCCCGTGCTGAATCTTTGGTAGCAGTGGATTTCTAAAATACTCAAAATCACCACATCACCAACAATCATCCACTTTCAAAGTCACTTCAATTGCATAGCCTTCTCATTCTGGAATTTAATGTGAAAAACATTGGATCCAACTGACATTCATTTAAGCAGCAAGTCCTTGTTGGGTCAATGCCAGCCATCTTAAGCTGTTGTATGCAGATCTGTTGAAAACATCCCTCCAAAAATGGCCCACACTATGGAGAAGTCCTGCTGGACTGAGAGATCCAGGCCATTGGGAGGGAGGGCCGCTGACATCAGCAGTGACCCCGATCTCCCCACAGCCATCTCAGCGCTAAGTAAGTCTAGACTGCTACACATATGGGGGGGGGGGGGGTATGGGTGGGATGATTCCAAATAAATAAATGATGCCATTCACAGACATGCACATATGTGGGATTTCACTCCGGCGGGGAGGTGACTAACTGATCACTGCAAAAAGTAGCAGTACAGCAATCAGGTCTAAATCGGGCCCAATGTGTGGTACTGCAAAAGGCTCTTGTTTGTTAAATTAGAACCTGATCTTTTCTTATTTAAAAAAAAATATGCTTCCCTATTAGTGGGCTGCACTACAAGAAGCCTTTTTTTACCTTTGTTTTTTTAAGTTATATTTAGGCATGACTCAGCATATACTAGCTGGGTCATGGTACTCCTGGGTGCCTGTCAGGCACATATTCTTTATTTTTATTTAAAAATTATTATTATTATTATTATTATCATCATTATAGACCAATTGTTCCTGCTCTTAAACAATAATAATAATAATAATGATTTTTTTTTTTAATTCTATATAAAGATTTTTTTTATTCACGTATGTACATTAATTACAGAATTTAAAACACATAGCTGTTGCTAATGTTGCCAATGACCTACGCCTAATATAAAAAAAAAAAAGATCAAAACTGTATGTAAAAATACCTTAAAAAATAAACAAATCTACTTAGCATCATATAACTGGCAAATCAACGTCCACAAAATTGGTTAATGATGCACATCCATTTTAGCTGATTAGTAAAGTGCCACGCAGAAAGCAGCCATTTGTTATTTAGTTATATAGCAGTCTTTTTAAAGCAATTACAAGCTGTGAAAATAGCAAGAATCTATTGTATAAGGCAGTCAATAAAACCAAGGTTCTTTCTCCTTCATAGTTTTGAAAGAAGTTAGTAAAGCACTGATAATATGTTTCATGCAATGTCTATTAATAGTTGTAACTGCTTTCTCTGCTCAACTGACTGTTTACACACAAAACACTTTCAGCCTTAGCACTTCCTGCATGTCCTGCAGGACAAATATTATAGGCATCTTCCTATTGCTGCTGGACAGCTTCTGAGGAAGCCACTGACACCAAAGTCCTGTACACAAGGTGCGATTTCAGCCATTATCGCAGTAAATATGGTCGCCGAGTGACCATATCCCTGTGTGTACAGGGCGACTGTCGCCAGAAGAGCGCACCTGCGACCAGCCCTGGGATGGTCGCTAGTCACAGGAGCATGCTCCTGAGACCAGTGGCTTCACCCGGCAATCAGCTCTTTCCCCCCTGCAGCTTCCCCAGCAGTGTCTCATTTCATCAGCAACCATCTCTGGTCACTGATGAAAACGGGACACTGAGCAATATATTTCTGAGCAATAAATTGCTCCGTTTGTACGGAGCTTAAACAAAAGCATAGAAACATGTTGCGTAAGCCTGAGATATGGCTACAAACGGATGCCAAGAATAGATACCTCTCTTATGGTGATGGCGAGCTAGTTCTGGCTGAGGGGATAATGCTCCCAGTAAAGCTGCATATAAATGAACGGACCAGCAGCTATAGAAAGGTGACTATAACATATGTACTGCAGGACATCTTGGCTGGACATAAAGTGCTAATATTGACAGCTTTTTTTTGTGCTAATTTTTGTAATTTTGGTAATGCTGTAGGAACAAAAATATGGTAGGTACAAAGTTACTGTACAGTATGTCCTCTTTAATTGCGGCGCCTTATAAATTTGCGGCGCCTTATAAATAAACGTACTACTACTACAGGTTGAGTATCCCGTATCCAAAATGCTCGGGACCAGGAGAATTTTGGATAACGGATTATTCCGTATTTCGGAATATTTTAATATTTCAATTATGTATTTTGAAGTATCTTGCATGTATGCTGTATAAACACATAAAATACACACAAATATATTTTATTACCACATAAAATACACACAAATATATTTTATTTGTTCAAAAAACAAGGTTTCAAAACATGAAACAAAATTTGTGTACTATCTCAGATATTGAATTTGAATGCCAAGCAATCATTTTCTTGCACTTATATAGTGCCAGTTACATATCATGTCACCAGTAGTGATGTTACAAATGTCACCAGTGAGTTTTTAGCAAAAAAAATATTTTTTCTTCACTTTCTGGAATGTATGGTTTTCGGAATAATTCGGATAACGGATACTCGGATACGGGATACTCAACCTGTACTACTTTAATTTTTTTCTTAGATGAAATACTGTAACTAGAACATATCTAACCCTTTCAGTGCCAACATCTCCATGAGAGATGTTCAAAATATCTGCTAAAAATGCCAGTGTCGCTCACATTTGGTATATCAATTCAAATAAAAAAACTTTGTATGTATTTTGCTACATTATTGTAGTTTCATAATTCATTTTTAGTCTCTTCTATTCTTCTTTAATAGTACATAACAGTACATACACATAAAGCAAGAGATGGAAGTTTAAAACATGTGTAGTTGTACATTCCTCATAAAGTATACAAAGGATATAATATACAGTAATACAGCTGTAGATCCCAAGTTAAAATGATAAGGCAATAAGGAAATACAGCATGTGCCTAGAGAGTTCAAGATGATTCTCTAAAAAATAAATTGCTAAAGGAAGAGGTCTTGAATATCGAGTCTGAGTCACAAAAACAGCAAAGAGCATACAGTTTATCATAGACACAACAGTAATAGTATAAAATGTGTAGATCAATTGGAATCCCTATCTGCACCCATTTTCTTAATATTTTTGGAGGGGGTATCACTAGAGACCCCTAAATTTAAGGGAAATTGAGGTGCAGTTAAGATTGATTAAGATAAGTAGACATTAAGGACATTGACGGTGCGGACAAGATATCTTAACAATTGCTTCAGAATTATATTTGTGTCGATGTAAACTATTTGCTGTTTTAAACAACTTGAATACAGTATTTCATGTTGCACATACTGTATGCAAGCAATTCTATAAAAAATGCCATATTGGTAAGCCAGGGAATTCAGGCATATTAGATTTTTTTGACCCAGACATCGACAGAATGGGGAATTGCCACAATAGCAGCCTGATGGACAGTATACAGTGCTAGAATAACAATGATGGCTCAGAGCACAGCTCGACTACTCCACATACTTTTTCCTTGCAAAATGTGACAATTTTTTGTGTTTTAGGTAATTAAAGTAACATAAGAGGCTGTACATGCACCTTCAAATATTTTAAGCCACAGCCGAGTAAATGTGTATCCGCGTCCGCTCGCCACGCTTCGGGCTCGGTGGCTCGCTGCGCTCGCCACACTTTATATTCTCAACTCCACGCCGACGTGGATAGTGGGGGTATGAAAAGGTCGTAGGATGCGTACCTCCGCCCCTCGCGGGCTCGCTGTGCTTGCCACGCTTCGGGTTCACATTTATAGTGGGGGGGTGGCGTGGGGGTGCATTTAACATTGTAAGCACCCATTAGGGTGCTTATACAATTTTTAATCGCATCGCTTCGCATTGTATTGCATTGTATGCCATATACAATGTCATACAATTTTAAAATTGTATGACATTGTACAACATCGCGCGATATCGCATACCATCGTATGCCTTTTGGTATGCGATGCGATGGGCGCCGCTATAATACACAAGTACCCACATTTTCCATCCTCCTGACCCCTGGCCAAACTGCTGGGTCACCGTATCATACAGCACACCAGGAACCTTGCATTCTGGTGGACTTATGCAATAAAGAATATCTATCCTTTTGTATCAATGCCGATTTCCCTATAGATTGTAAGCTTGCGAGCAGGGCCCTCATACCTATCACTGCCTGTAAATACTTAGTTTGTTTTATCACTTTCTCCTATTGTAAAGTGCAAAAGAATATGCTAGGCTATATAAGAAACTGTTAATAAATAAATAATAACACCACTGGTTAAGTAAGTAGGCTGTTCATACAGTAGTTTGAGTCACCTAGTGGTGTGTGCCTTTATTTTAAAATCTACTGATTAAGTTTTCATAATAGTTTTTAGAAAACCTTTAATGCATAAATGGAATCTGAGTTCCTCTACGTGTAGACTTCTTTTTCTATTTTTCCTTTGAGTTGTAGATATACATTATAATAGAATCTCGGTGTCACTGTTGTATTAAAGAAGTGACAAAGGGCTAGACAGACAGTAATTTCATGTGTGTCACTGATATCTATAAAACCACTGCATTGGGGACGTGCAGTACTGTATATTACTGTCATTTTAGTTTTTTTTTATTTCTTCACAAAGTCATAATTTTGTATAAGTAATGAGAGAATAAGAAGAGTGATTGGTGATATTGGCAATAATGCATAACAAGCATATTAAGTAGTTTGTTTTTATAATCACATGTTAGACCAGATACAATGGAATGTCCATCTCTCTATTTATATAAATGTTGGCTGTAGCAGAGCCGGACATGCATGCCTTGCATACTATTGCACTGCACATGCGGAATAACTGGAGTGATTTTTTTCGCAACTGCGGATGCACATAGTCAGTTATGTTCAGCCGCTGAGACCAAGCGTCCATGGTCAATAGATTATTCACCGGGCACTCACACAAAACAGTGCGGGTGTGGGGTGACGGGCCATTGGATTCGCCCATGGGAATGCCCAGCATTTCATGGGCATTCCCATTAAAATGCTGGGCATTCTCTTGGTAATTCCGGAATGACCTGGGTGTGGGTCAGCAGATGTCAGCTGACCACCTGCTTCAAGCAAAGGGTGCCTGAAGATCTGAGATACCACAGAGGTGGTCGCCGACCATGATTTCTCCCCTGCACCCAAGGCTGCGAATGGATTTTTTAGCATAAACATCCATTCGCAACCACGCGGGGGGTCGCGGAGTGTGAGGGGTGGGGGCGGGCAGCCATGCGGGCAGTGCACGGCATCTGGTGGATTCGCAAGGATGAGTGAATACATTTGGTATACGTCCGCACTGTGCAAGTCACCAGAAAAACTGGGCTTTCTCCATTTTGTGGGATAGTTGCACAACACTGAAATCTCAGGCTACATAGCGTGCACAGTTTTTTCAGAGGTCTGTACAGTAGACTCTGGCACAGTGCCAGAGTCTACTCGCATCTGCACCATTAAGGAGGCTGCAGCACTTACTTAACCCTTTGAGTGCCAAGTGAATATGTCAAAATAGGTGTAAAAAATTGGCAAAAAAATAGTTTTATTCATCATAATGACCAATAATGTTTACCTTAAGTATATAGGAAATATAATCTTTTTTACACAACATTGTATTCAAATTAATATAGGAAATGTCTCAAAAATATATATATATTTATCCAAGGATGCTACTAAGACCCTCATTCGCTCAGCAGTTATCTACAGGCTGGCCTGACTTCCACTTCTCTTTTCTACAGTCTGTACTCAATGCTGAAACCTGGTTCATCTTCCTCTCAAAATGTGATACATATGCCTCCTCTCTCCTACAAGCCCTACATTGGCTGTATATATACAGTATACCGTACATCCTATATATATTGATTCCCTAAGGGATAATCTTGTCAAGAGTGGCCACAAACAGCCACCAATTGAATTTTTACTTGATCTGGTAGATGTAATACTCACAAAAAATTAATTTATGTACGGGGCGGAGATTGACGAGCAAAAAAATGGTACCGCCATGGGTTCAAATATAGCGCCATCATACGCTAACCTGTATATGGCCGCGTATGAACAAAATCACATTTACCCCATGTTTGGTCACCAGATACTCCGCTATTACCGTTACATCGACGATGTCTTTATTTTATGGTCTGGCACTGAGAATGACTTTAAATTGATGATTGAACATCTTAATTGTCTTGAGGAGCCAGTTAAATTTACATTGAATATCCAGTTTGCTACAATCGAGTTTTTGGATGTAAGACTGTTTAAAGATGGGTCAGGCCTTGGGTCAACCCTATATAGGAAGGACACTGACCGTAATACGTTCTTACACCCCAGTAGTCAACATCCTACTTCATTGAAAGAGAGCCTGCCCATATCGCAATTCCTTAGGGTATTAAGAATCAATTCTAATACCGAAAATACTGAAACACAGCTTGATGAGATGCGGGTACGATTCTTGGATAGGGGGTACTCACCAGTGGTCATCAATCGATGTCTGAGAAAAGCGTGGACAAAGTTCCGTAATAAGTAATAATGCACAGACCAAGACGAATAAAGCCGCCAACAGATTGGTCCATGTTAGCACGTATGACCATGCATCTGGGCAAAGCAAAGGTATCTACAAAAAGTTCTGGCTGATTGTAGGCACCGATCCTGCACTTAAGTTGGATACAAGGACACCACCTATGAGTGCCTATCGGCGAGGTCCCAATATTCGCCAACTACTGATGCGACCAACGATGCATCCCTCACCAAAAGCCACTACTTGGCTATCAGGTGGCAAGCCTGGATGCTTCAGGTGCACGTCCTGTACCACCTGTCACTCAATGATCGCTGGGACGACTTTTCCTCACCCGCACAGCGGCGAGAAGATCAAGATACGGAAAAAACTTCTGTGTAGCATGGACTTCGTCATCTATATTTTGATGTGCCCATGTGGGCTGTACTACACGGGGTTAACAACCCGATGCTTCAAGGAACGTATGGCCAACCACCGTACATCTATACGTGCTGCCTACGCTACGGGTAGTTCTGATAAACCGGTGGCAAGACACTTCTTAAAATTGGGCCATCAGATATCTACTCTACGGTGCATGCTCATCGACCATGTCCCTAAGGACCCACGTGGTGGGAATAGAGAATTAAAACTCAAGAAACTGGAAGCAAGGTGGATAGCCCGACTGAACACTATTGACCCGAAAGGGTTAAATGAATATAACCACCTTGGTATATTTCTACAATAGGCTCCCACCAGAGACAGTGTTAAAAATCTTTTTCTTTGACACATATACTGCCGGGATTTTTTCATTTTTCTATCGCCACTGGTGTTAGCAGTGACTAGGGGACTTTGTCCCAATAGTCACCTTATTGTTGTCTTTTGTCTCAATCTACTACATGTTATTTGTGTGTTATTTGTGTTTTCTGTTTTTTTGATGTATGCGTTATCATTATGTATGTTTTTATCTTAAGTGCATCCTACAGACTCTTCCCTTCAGAATGCTGCCTGCATCTTTGCTTAATCAATAACTGTTACTTCCCTATAGCGAATTTTTTACTAGCTAGTATGGGCGCTAGTGCACATAGCTCCTGTGCGTTCCACTTCATATTTGCATGGAACGCACGTGCACTTCCGGTATCGGAGGCGCACCTTGGTTACCAGCCGTCTCCCTAGTAACAGGCGCCTGCATGTGACGCACGCCGGCGCGTCCCTCTTACGTTTAGTCCATTGACGCTGACACAGCTTTGGGACCTTACTTGTAACGTTAGCTTGCATGCGTTCCACCGCTATGCTAGGTGACACGCACGCGCACTTCCGGTTTCGGAGGCGCACCGATGTGGCCACTTATTAGCTTTTTCTCCATAGCAGCGTTGCTGCTACAGCATCTTTAGTAAGTATTAGCTTCACTGCCACTTTGCTTATCTATAGTGTCTACTTTTCATTGCTTTTTTCATTGTCCAATAGCTTAATTAAGTGTTTACTATTACTGACCTATCAGTACGTTTTCTGCACAGCTGATATGCTGCAGCAGTAATGAGGGGAGGATGTGTGTATATATGGATGCTTTGCCATGTGTGTCAGTATTACTGCCTCTCTCTTGGTGTACCCATGGATCTTATTTTCTCTGTCTTGACAAAGGCCCTATATGGGTCGAAACGTCGACTTATGATATGACCACTGAATAAAAGTGACTGACTTTTCTGCAATTGGTGAGTGCCTCCGCTTTTCATTAAGCACCTGCATTTATTATTTGGCCATCTGGCTTGGATGACCCTTGTTGTGCACCCCTATCTTCAATACGTTTGGATGTGAGTGCTGAACTCCCTGGCTGTATATATATATATATATATATATATATATATATATATATATATATATATATATATATATATACATACACACATAGATAGAGCCATCCTCGCATAGCCCTTTAATAGGATAAATAAGATGATAATAAGATGATAGATGATAATAAGCCTTGGCTCACCATGGCTCACCATGGCTCTCCAGAATAGGCTAGTTGAAGTAAGCTCCATCTTTAGGTTCTGAAATTTTATTCCACCTTTATTTTTCTAAGATTTATATGTACCATATTTCATGACCATTTGAAATCTCTTTACATTCATATCTTGGATTATTTTGTTCAAATTAAAAGATAATTAATTCTTGATTAGTTTCTGTGCCTCTTGGTGAATCTGCAAGCCTATGAGGCCAAAGCTACCTCCCTAAGTTTAAGTGAATGTGCAATTAATAAGTCTGGATGCAGATAGCTGCAAAGGACTGTCTGGTGTCCATAGATTGATGTTTTGGGTTCCTTTACTAGTGGCAGTTAACAGGTTTTCATTAACCACACATACTGAGATATCACACATAAATCACTGGTGGCAATTTTCAGACTGGAGAATCGAACCTGCAGTTATTATAATACACTAGAGCATTTTAGCACTGCTATTGCAAGCAGGGTCCACAGGTGCCTAAGATCCATGCCAGCCACCAATTGCATATTTTTTTAATTGTTATGAGATGACAGCATAACCGTTAACATGGTCAACAGTAACATGTCTGTATTCATTAGAATGTTGACATGGTTCAACATGTCCACAGGCACCAAGTTTACATCCTCAAATTGTTGACAGTGTGACAATGTTGACATGGAAAATGTAGTCATGTTAAATGTCAACATTCTGAGGACGTTGATGGTTAGTCTTAGGTACTGCAGCGATGAGTAGAGTTAGGCTGCAAGGGGAATGTTAAGACTATACTGTAGGGAAGGAAAAGGTTAGGGGACTCCTCAGGGGCCCAGATTCACGGCACCTGCTGCACCAATGGTAGCTCTGCCTCTGACCAGGACACAAGAAATAACACTGGAGCTGCCACTGCCACCATGAGAAGTTAGGAGACCACTAGACAACAAAGTACAGTTTGTGCACAGTAAGTTACGTCAACATGTCATCCGGGTTGATAGACAGTTTAACCATGTTGAGTTTCTGACACTGACCTGAAGACCATTGAATTATAACTATCAATGTCATTCCACACTCACAGGAAGAGCCCATGGACTGGGTGAGTGAAGGACAGACATACAGATAGTGGTAGATGCTCAAATTAGTTCAGTAAAACTTTTCAGGTGCATGCAAGGGAGGGGTTAGTACTTAGTAAGTAACAAGACATTGGTTCCCCCGGCACACTGAATAGTTTTAGCAACCAATCTTGAACACTACATGAGGTGAACCAATCTTGAACACTGGGTGAGTGAAGGACAGGTCTGGAAATTCTGACTGTGACCCTTCTCATTGCCAAAAGATTTTGTTTAAAATTGTACAAATTGTAAAACTGCACAGTATAATATCCCCCCAGGTCTACACAAAGAGACGCATTACTTATTAGACAACCTAGGAACTCTGCCAAGTGAGGTGGCTATGTAAGACTCACACGCCTCTTTATTGTCCATCTTAAATTTCTACTGTAAACCTATAAAATAAAGTAATAAAATATCTAAAAAATAAAGACAAAATATAAATAATCACAAAATGTGGGGGTATGTTAAGTGTAAGGTACTTGAGGTTCATGACTGTTTGCAGCTCATATTACACAGAGAAAGTGTCACATCTATTTAGCTTTCTGCTCACTTCTCAAAGACAATTGCAAGTGAAATGACCCTGCATTGTATTGGGAATTCCTTGAAATCTGCTTGTCACTGACAAAAGCTCAGACTGTTTGAAGCCGTAGTACACAAAGAAAAGAATAAATTAAAAGCAAAATCTCTGCCAGCCAACTCAGCTTTTTTCCTGGTTTCTGCTGTGCTTGTATCATTGGCACACGGTTCATCCAGTGGTAATATTTATATTATATATGAATTTGAAAAACATATATGGTGCTTGCTACTTTGTATAAACACAAATGCAATTTATTTGTATATCTATCTATCTATCTATATATAGATCTATCTATCTATCTATCTATCTATCTATCTATCTATCTATCTATCTATCTATCTATCTATCCACACACACAGTTGTACTCATAAGTTTACATACCCTAGCAGAATTTGTGATTTTCTGGCCATTTGTTAGAGAATATGAATGATAATTCACAAACTTTTCTTTCACTCATGGTTAGTGGTAGGGTGAAGCCATTTATTGTCAAACAACTGAGTTTACTCTTTTTAAATCATAATGACAACAGAGACTACCCAAATGACCCTGATCAAAAGTTTACATACCCTGGAGATTTTAGCCTGATAACATGCACACAGGTTGCCTCAAACGGGTTTGAATGGCTACTAAAGGTAACCACCTGTGAACTGTTTGCTTGTAATCAGTGTGTGTCAGCGAGTTTCTGGTCTCCTGAAAGACCCTTGCATCTTTCATCCAGTGGGGTTTTTACCGCATTTTTCGCTAAGTGCATCCCACCCTCATTCTTTATGTGTCTCTCTCTCTCTCTCTCTCTCTAATTTATAATAGTGATTTTATAACTCTATTTTAATTATTTCTGTTCCTGTCATTGAGTAACCACTGCATACTTCTACTTATCATGTTTGCTTCTCTTCCACCTGTCTCTAGTTTCTATTTCTTACTTTCCCAATTTCTGTTTATAGAGTTATGGCATACAGTGGATATAGCAGGGACTTCTGTAATGACAACCATTTAATCACTACGCCCAGAATTTGAAACTACAACTTTAAATTTCTATTTCTTTATTCCATATATCTCATCATGGTATTTCAACACTTTCCTCTTTATTCACAATATTAGGATTTTCCTAATGCAGATTTGACAGTGCGTACATTAATGTGACTAATAGTAGAAAATTAATAATCAACTCCCATTCTTGAAAGAACTTAAGACTAATTATGCCTGAAGGAGACAGACATTTCTATTAAATTAGATCATCAGGTGTGTTTGATGGTATATTGTTCTAGATAAGTAGCTTCTACATTGATTGAATTTTTCTCAATGTTAGACAATTGCAAGGATTACACAAAAATGGTTATTAAATTATAAATCATTGTCAGATTATACTTTTGAGGTACTTAAACTCCTTGCTTTTGAAGGCCCCTGTGCATAGCCTATTGTGACCCTTTTGGGTCTAGTCACATTTTAATATCAATACTAGTAATTTTTTTTACTATAGTATCAAAACAATTGTACCTTGTTTTTTTTGTTAAAGGAGTTTAGGCTAAAAAAAACAAACAACAACTAGTTTGCTTATTCCTTAGGGCAGGCATGTCCAAACTGTGGCCCTCCAGCTGTTGTGAAACCACACATTCCAGCATGCCTTGCCATAGTTTTAGCATTCCCTAGTAGCAAAGCAATGGCAAGGCATGATGGGAATTGTAGTTTAACAACAGCTGGAGGGCCATAGTTTGGACATGCCTGTCTTAGGGCATGGAAAATAACTAAATTGTAATAATGTGAACTAAAAGCATGTTTTATATTTTAAAATCAATAGAGTTCCCCCTTTGGCGCATATCTACCTTTTTAAAAAAGCAATATGTTGAATTTGTTACAAATACTTTTATAATAAAATCTGTACTTATGTAGTATCTGGGCGCCCGATTTAGAAATCGGGTCGGATCGGGCACATCGCATCGCATCGCATGCGACCAAATCGGATGCGATGCGATGGACCCGATTTTTCCATAGGATTCAATACGCTCGCCACGCTTCGGGCTCGGTGGCTCGCTACGCTCGCCACAGGTTTATATCCAGCTCCATGCCCACTTGGATAGTGGGGCAAGGAACAGGACCCCTTTTTCCCATTGAATTCTATGTTAAAATGGACTCAGACCATTTTAACATTGAATCCTATGGAAAAATCGGGTCCATCGCATCGCACACGATTTGGTCGCATGCGATGCGATTATCGCGTCGCATCGCGTTGATTGTATGCCTTAAGTTAAGGCATACAATCAAAAAATCGGGTGCCCAGATAGTACATAAGTACCATAAAATCTACACATTTCAAATGCCTATTTTTGGTAGCATGATAGAAGAAAACTGTATACATTTAAGACATACAGATAGAGCCATCCTCATCTAGCCCTTTAATAGGATTAAGCAAACCAGAGCTGTTGGATTTAATCCTATGCCAATCCCCTACTGTATTGTTCTATGTATTGTATTGTAGCTGAGAACAATAGGCCTTGGGGAGCCATGGTTCACCATGGCTATTCAGAGAAGGCTAGTTCAAAAAGGCTCCATCTGTACATTGAATTAATAGAATATACAACTAGCGGAACATATACGACACATTAAAATCAAATTTAACTAAAAAAGGAAAGGTTATGTCATTGTGAAAATAATGGGATAAAGTAAGGGTGGTCGACTAAGACAAAAAGGTAACAATGCAATGTATTTTTTCTTGAACATATTCTTAACTATTAAAATTCACTTACATTTTTTTAAATGTTTCAATTATTTTTTTTTAAACAGTTCTTTTATTGCAGCTTCAACTTCAACAAAAAAAGTCATCCAAGTTTAGCCAGAGCAATATAGGAAGAAGAACTGTATAGCAAAGTCCATAAAACAGAAACCAATGAGACAAAATAATATAAGTAATAATAATAATAATAATAATAATAATAATAATAATAATAATAATAATAATAATAATTCATTGTACTGATGCACACATAAATTGAAGAATATATGGAAACAAATTCAGCAGTATACAATTTCAAAAGGCAATTGAGTGGTTATGAAGGAAAATGTGGGTCTCATAACACAAAGTGTAACGAAAACATTGAAATATACCCTCAATGGTAGAAATGGCCAGAACCACAATGAAACTTTCCCGAGTAGTTATTTATTTTTAGTACGGATCTCTATTTGAAGAGTTGCCACCAACCAAGTCATATGGAAAATGAAAAAAAAAACTTTCTCTTAAAACATTTCAAGAGTCAGTTGAGTATAGTACGAGGGACCTATAGTCGTAAAGGAATTTTGTGGGCAGCTGGAAAGATTGCTAACAGTTTCCTAACATCTCTTTGAACCCTAATATTTGTAAAAGATCAAATCTTGCCCACTTCAGGGTGATTGCAGCATTAAAAACATTCAGTCAGTCTGACTATATTCAATGATGTTGATCATGTTCAAGCTTAAATTAATACATATGGACTTCTTTTTTGCCTCTCTACTGATTCTCTTTTTGTGACTATCTTTTATCAGTGTTCTTATATACTTTTTGCACAATACTATAAACCCTCAGTGTAACCACCCTGATCATTTATGTTGCTTTCGGTCCTAGGATCTTATTAAATGGAAAATCAATTAACTTTTGGTCACTGGATGTCTTTCGGTGATGGAGTCAACCACAGAGGAGCACTAGCAGCGTTTGCTCAGTAGTGTCACAGAAGTGGTCATTTTAATGTGGATACAACGCACACGATGTGACGTAGTGATTGCCTCACTATGAAACCACAGAAGTTGGAATTTGAATTTTTAAATATTTAATTTTCATTATTTATTTGATTACAAAGATCATTTGTGTAACATTCTATAGGCTTTCATAGACAGTGTGATTGTAAGAAGAAATACAGATGGAGCTTGCCTTGTCTAGCAGGGGTCTGGCTGTTGTATGGCCAACCGCCAGCCTAAGCCAGCTGAAGGGGACGCATGTGCAAGAGACGCTTGCATGTCCCCTTCCGATGGAGTCCACCGCAGCCATCCACTGCCTCCACACCGCTCCCCCATTGGTGCCCGCAGCCCCCTGTACCCCCTAACCCTGCCCTTCTCCCTGATTAGGATACGGGAAGGGTTTCCATCCCCCGCCGCTGAAAAACTGGAAAGCGCTCGCTTATCCCAGTCAGGTGGAGTGCCTCTCTGCCAGCGATCGCCAGCAGGGGGTATTCTGGTGATCGTTGTCGCTGATTAAGAGGTGCCCCATCTGTACTTCATGCTGATTGGAACCATTCGCCTATCTACTACTATACCTCTGCTACAGTAATGTCGGGGCTGGGGATGGTTGCACGCATGCGAGCTCCACTTCAACCGGAGCTTCCATCCCCGGCCCCCGGAGAAAAGGGTGCCCTGATGGAGGAGGATAGGAGAGGAGGACGGAGAGGAGGATGAATGGTGGCAGCGGCACGGTGACCTCCCACCCCCAGCCAGGACGGGAGCACAGGATGACGCGGCACTGGACCAGGCTACAGCCCCCGGAGTGACACCAGTGGCGCACAGCTCGGCCCCTGGGGACAGCATCAGAGGATGAGGACCCAGCCGCAGGCTTGGTCCCCGGCATGATGACCCCCAGAGGCGGTGGCAACCCCCATTGTCACCCAAAGGTGGCACCCAGCCAGAGGAAGATCAGGCCCGCAGGCCCCAGCCTCTGTCCCCTAGCACCAGCAGATGCAGGAGCCCTCTGTGCTGTGGCGGCGCCCCCCCCCCCACCTCAGGGAGGAGGTATGATTGACTATAGGGGCAGCGGCGTGGAACTCAGCCCAGGGTGGTGCCCAACTCCAGCCCCAGACCTCACTGCCTCTCCCCAGGCCTCAGTGACTCTCCCTTCCCCTCCCCTCCCCCACCCACCACCACCCACCACCACCGCTGGTTCTCCTACAGGAAGTGGGTGCCGCAAATGGCTGCCTGGGATCTGTGCACTCAGCCATATGTAACCTCATGTCCCCTGTGTGATAACTGTAATGTCTCTGCTGTAACTGTGCTGTCTTTGCCCATAATGTTACCTACCTGGCTGTGGCAATGACCAGTGGTGACGCTGATGGCTGCCTAAGCGTTGTGCAGCTTGGTAGGTATATGTTCACTGTGTGCCATTATACTGTCCCTGCTTATATTGTTACCTACCTGGCTGCTGAAGTGACCATTGGCGCCATGGATGACTGCCTAGGCGCTGTGCAGCTCAGCGGGTATGTGTTCCCTGTGTGATAACTGTACTTTCCCTGCTTATATCGTTACCTACCTGGCTGCTGCAGTGACCAGTGGCGCTGCTGATGGCTGCCTAGGCGTTGTGCTGCTCGGTGGGCATGTCATCCCTGCATGTAATGGCTCAATGTAATGTATGTAATGCCTCCCCCCCCCTCATCCCTGCTGATGCTGCACTGTAAATCCACGAAAAAATTCCTAGTGTGCGCAAGCACACATGGCTAATAAAGTTTGATTGATTGATGGGAGACCAATGATATGGTAGGGGTACTGGGATACAAAGTGTGCCTCTCTGTACATTTGAAGTTTGCCAGCAGAGCAAAGGTTGAGAGAATCAGAAAGTGAGAGATTTGGTAAGAGATCTCCCGTTTTCTAAAAGCGGCAATCATTTACACTGCAAAATAAAACTGTTTTTTTCCGTGTAAATGATTGCCGCTTTAAAAAACCCTGGAGATTTCTTACCAAATCTCTCACTTTCTGATTATGTCATCCTATTACATTTCCCCATGGAGCTCATTACTTATCTACATACACAAATGTCATCATGAAATTAATATATTTTATAAGATGCCCTGGTGGCCACATGTATATTATCATAACTTCCTGCATGTTTAAAGAAAGAATGGCTACACAGGGTGTAGATAAGATTTTTTTGGAAGGCTATGATAAGGAGCAACAAGTGGCCACACACTTTAAATCAGCCAACCACAGTCTAGATACTAGAAGCCCATTGGACATATAGGGTGAGTTTTAATGTGATGTGATTTTATCACATTTTTCGAAATCGCACCATATCTCACTTTTTAAAATCAAATTTTTGCTGCGAATTCGCATATTTAATGAGGTGCGAATATGCGTCAAAAAAGTGCGATATGGTGCAATGTGGTTTGATTTTTAGTCATGAAAATGCGATTTTTAGTCATGAAAATGTGCGAATTTGAGGACATGTGCGATTTTGTGTTAAAAAGGAAAACAAAATGGCGTGGGGGTCCCCCTCCTGAGCATAAACAGCACTGGGCTCATTGAGCCGGACCTGGTTCCAAAAATATGGGGGTCAAAAAGCGTAGGAGACCCCCGTATTGTGGAACCAGCACAGGGCTTCAACAGCCCACGGTGTCATGCCACAACCAGGGGACACTTTTTACATAAGGTCCCCCGGCCGTATCATGCTCACCGTGACTGGTCAGCCCTGGATGGGGTACCTGGGGGAGTGGGGACCCCCCCATAAAGTGGGTCCCCCCTGGCTTCACCCGTCCAGGGCAGAAGCCTGGGGCTGTCCCTGGCATCCGTGGGCTGTGGATGCCGGGCTGATATGTGTAAAGGTTTTTTTTTAAAACATTGTTTTTTACAGATTAATTACAAATCCCAGCAGGCCTTCCCCGCATGCTGGGACTTGGCGAACCACAAGTCCCAGCATGCGGGGCATTAATGGGCACCCATGGACTTGTAGTCCACCTGTAAAAAGAATGTTGAAAAAAAAACACAGGAACAGTGAAAAGCAAAAGTTTATTATACACACATTCATTTTACACCAGTATACAGCTTACAACTCCAGGCTCCAGCGTTGTCTGTGTTGACTGCAGCAGCTCACCCCGCACTGACTGCAGGGTGAGCCGGCTGCCTCCATCACTACTGACAGCTTGTATAGTGCTGTCACAGCGCACTACAAGCAGTTAGCGTTAAATGTCACCAAATATCTTAACACCATTTCACTATTTGGTTTGAATGAAAACCTATATTTACATTGTTTTTCTTAAAGATTTGTATATGGACCAGGGCATAGTCTGATTTATAGCAGAGTAACCTTTATTCAGAGAGCAGGATATTTCTGAGGTACTGTAGGGCCAGATGTAATAAGCTTTGTGATAAACCAACAATCAATTAGCCCACAACTGTCATTTCCAAATACATACAGTAACGTAGCAGTTCGGGTCTGGATAGTACTTTATCACGCTCCACTTTATCACTTTTCAAAGATTAGTGCATCTTACACTACAGTTTCTATTTTTTTCTCTTACCGTGTTTACAGTGGGAGTGGCTTACAGCTGATTGTACCAGATTTGGCCAGTGTGTCTGACAACAGAGGTTAATTTTTGATCTATTGGCCAGGTTTTGGGTAATGCATTTATTAACATTAGAACCATTTTCTTTTGTTACGAGCCGCCTATGGTGGGTATGTGTTACTGCAGCCTGACTTCTGTATGTGCAGTCTCAGCTGTCATAAATTAGTCCATTAGCACTCTGCCTGTGTGCTTGTGTGTGAATCGGCCCCTAAAGCCCCGTACACACGGGGGAGATATATTGCTCAGCCATATATTGCTAGCAATATATGGCTGAGCAATATATTGCTCAGTTTCTCCTTTTCATCAGCGACCAGAGATGGTCGCTGATGAAAGGGAACCTCTGCCGGGGGAGCCGCAGAGGTAATCAGATGGTAATCAGCTGGTCGCAGGAGCAAGCTCCTGCAACCAGCGATTATAATGGGGCTGAAAACGGGAGCGCGCACCCGGCGATTTATCGCCGGGGCACACTCCCATCACTGGCAATATGGTTGCCTGCGACCATATTTCCAGCGTTTTCAGCCCCTATCGCCACCGTGTGTACACAGCTTTAGTTGCTGCTAGGAGTTTCTTTCTTTACAGTATCTTAATTGACTAAGCAATTTCTCTGTCAACCCTGAGTGTGTCAAGCAGTAGTCAGGACCAAGCGTAGCTGACATGTCTAGTGCTAGCTGTGGACCTTGCATGTCTTTATCAAAGAGATTTCCTATCAATCTTTTCTGTTTGCAATTTAGAATATCTTAATACACTGTGGTTTTGTTTGTGTCTGAAATGTTGAATGACTTTAAAAATATATTATGATGTTGTTGCTACCAAAGAGAGTTACTATCTAATCTAGTCGGTGAGTCATACTGTCATTCTGTCTGTCTGTCATTTTATCCATTGCAACAGGCAGCTATTTGTGTACATGTGGGACCTAATGCAGGTCCGTTCGCACAAGGGGCTCGTTCGCACGGTGACTGGTGTTTATTCTATGCACACGCACATTTCTGCGCATGTCCATGCACTTGTTGCATGTGGCCACGGCACACAGATTGTTCGCCGGGCGCAAGCAAGCAACCTTGTGGGCGGGGGCCAGAGAGGGGTGTGGTGCAGCAGGCTGTTCTCATGCTAATGAGGCATGACGGACAGGGGGCGTGCAGCTGACTTGACCGGATGTCAGCTGCCCACCTACTTTCCCCCCCAAGCAGACACGCATACGTAAGGTTACTCTGAGGCAACCTTACATATGCATGAAGCAGCCCATACACGCTGCTTTGTGGGCGTGCCTTCCGTGCTGTACTAGCACGGATCACATTGCATTGCATGTGCATCCGTTGTGCATGCAATGCGATGCAATGTGATGAAATCTAAGTACAAAAAGTATGTGCAAGCACATACTTTTTGTACTTAGGTTTCATCACATTGCATGCACAACGGATGCACATGCAATGCAATGTGATCCGTGCTAGTACAGCACGCCCACAAAGCAGCGTGTATGGGCTGCTTAAGTCTTCTCCATCATTCGATGGTCGGCGATGGTCGGGCATGTGAATGGATGTTACTGTGTACCATCAATTCACATGCCCTGCATGCGAATTTGCCTTGCGAATGGGTGGCGGCCAGCCAGCATTCGCAAGTCAGGGTTTGGTGGTCTTGCAAAGCTGCGAAATCGCAGCCTTGCGAATCAACCAAAATATCCCACTAGAGCTATTAGTGTGCTTGTGTTTTAGGCATGTTTTCCCTTGTTTTAGTTATTTTATTTTTCTTAATACCAAGAAAATCCTGCATTCATGAAAGAGGAGATGAAGGTAGTCATTATGTTCTACTACCTATAGAAATCCCCATACTCTTTGGCAGAAGTACTCTGGAGTTCTGCCACTTAGTTGTCTTGCACAATGGCAGGCTATAAAGTGTCACATAAAAGTTCTAGCACATTAAAGTGATCCTTAGTTATCTGGGTTATATGTGGAGCCAGAACAAATGTCTTTAAATGCTGTCATCAAAACAGTTTATCATTAGGGATGGTGAGAAGTGCAGAGCCTGTAGCAGCGGTAACAGAAATATACTGAGTGCATTTATCTTCAGCAGAATTATCGAGTATTTGTTTTCTCTTTATTGGAGAAGTCACAAAACGGGTGACAAACTTAATGAAGGTTCAATGTGTCAATGGCAGAGAGTGTGGTTTTACTGGAAAAGGTTAAAAGTGTAGGGAAGTGACTATGAATATTTAATTTAATACTGATTCTGAAGTGACTTAGGGGGTTATTCAGAATTGATCGCTGGGCTGCCAATTTTGGAGTTTTGCGATTAGCTATATGCCATCCAGCCAGAGTGAAATTGCTTAGCAAGGCTCGCAAAAAATACCTGGATCAGTGATCAGCTGCAAATCCATTCACAAGATTCTCACTATCCAGTGGCGGGCTGGCCCGGGGGGGGGGGGGATGGGTGCCATGTGCCCCCCCCCCCCCACGGGCCACTTGGTTAGCTATTGTTTTGGGCCACTTTAAAATGATTGAAGGGCCCTCCAGTATGTCCTACTGCGACCCATCAACAGTACAATAGCCACTGCAGTCTCGCGGCCGTGAGCGAGTTTCCAAACAGTGGCTGTGAGAAAGCGTACTGAGCAGCGGGCAGGAGACAGTGCTGGATGGCAGCCAGGAGAGGATGCATAGGATCAAGAAGCAAGCAGCGGCAGGGGATGCGGTGGGAAGCAGGTGCCGAACAGTGGCCGGGGAGGGGGAGCTGAGCAGTAGCCGGCGCTGAGGCCAGGAGACCCATTGATGCTGGTGAGAAGACGTGCCTCACCTCCCCACCAACTCCTCTTCCCCCTCACCACAAACCCCCACTGTCCTTCAAATTTCAAGTTTAAAAATTATTACTATACAGATGTAAATTGAGTCATCTTTGCAGGGGCTGGCAGTGGATTCGCCACCCGCCAGCCACTGCTTGCACGTCCAAGTCAGATGTGGCGCCGCACGCCAGTGGAGGTGGTCTGGCGAGCCCCGGCACTGGATGAGCAGTGCTACATCTGTATAACATAAAAACTATGAACACCCCGCCTTCCCCATAAAATAACTTTCTTCAACTTCAATAACAGATGCTGACACTGACACACATGCTGCCACACTGATATATAGCTGCTGACACACAGACAGATGCTGACACACTAACAGATGCTATCACACAAACAGTCACTGACACACTAACAGGCAGAAAGACGCTGAGACACAGATGCTGGCAGATGGATGCTCACACTGACAGATGCTAACACACAGGCGCTGACACACTGAAACACACCCACACACCCACACACAAATGCAGGCACATACAGTAAGGAAAAGTCAAGGGGTATGCCACAGCCACCGGGTGGAAGAGCTTGGGGTGGAGAAGGGGGTAGACACACACACACACACACACACACAGCCTGTGAACACATTACATCAGCTAGAGACCCTCAGCCACATAGAGTATATTCAGAATGCAGCTGCGTGCGTACAGCGCTGCACCACTAAAAGTGTACCTACTTTCAATGGTCCCAGCCGCTCGGTAGGCAAAGTGGATAGGGAGGAGATCGCAGAAGGATGACGACGACAAACTCTGAGAGCTGATGGATGGGACCGGTGGTGTGCACTACACATACCCTGGATCTCTTCCAGGGTGGCAAGTGTCAGCAGTGCAGCTGGCCCCGGAATTTTCCAGGCATACCACTGAATTGGTTAATGTTGCCCCTGATAGGCTAAAATAAGAAAACACACTAAATAGTTGCAATGCAGTTTGAACACAGTTTAAGTATTTGAATTTTTATTAATAAAAATGTATGAAAATGTACAAATGAAGATAACAGTATAGTATAATATAATACAGTATAAAATACAGCCGAAAATGAGAAAATGTTAAATATAGAGCACTGTACTGCTACATTATATAAGGGCTACTGGTGCATCTCAGTATATATATAAGTATATATATATATATATATATATATATATATATATATATATATATATATATATATATATATATATATGTGTGCTATATTGTAAGAACAAAAAATGTATTAAACCATTGAAATTGAACAGCAAACTTGTTGCATTTCTCATGAGTAATCAACATGATCTACATCTGTAACTGCTGTACAAATAGTGCCTTGAAAAATATATTATTCACATGTATTATGCAATGTAATCTTTAATATTTGATCTGAAGGAATAATGGGCATTGATAATTAATAGACATTTAAGCTGTTTTTTTTTTTGGAATTTCCAAAATGAAAATAGTGATATCTGTTACTCACCAATGTGTGTGTTGGGAAAAATAAACATTGTACATGAAAATAATTAAAACATTGTTTTTGTTATGCTGAGTTTCGGTTTACAATTCACTTTTGTGGCATATTAATTAATGTTGCCATACCAACTCCCTAGCTTCAGAGATAAATTGTCAGGAAGACTGTACAACTTGTCCAATAGGACTCATTATGGAAGCACTCCAAACAGAATCTGGAAATAGCATCCTCCTGAGTTGTCAACATAAAAATGAATCGCTTTACAACAGTATCTGATTCAGAATCTGCTGCTGGCATTGGTAAACAGAGAACGCAGCAAATAAAATATGTCTACAGAAGGTTGGCAGCTCCCTTTGCCTTGAGGTTTGGGCTGTTAAACGTCTATGCAGACAAGAAAATAAATATGCTATAATTATTGTTCGGCTCAAATCTTCCTTCACGGATTTCAAAATATTTTTTTTTTTTTAGGCTCCCAAGTTTTTGGGGAACCCATAAACAATGTCTGTTTAAATCTTAAAATCTATAGCAAGTTTAAAACAGTAGCGTTGTTTGCAGTCATTTCACACGTGCCCAACATTTCTTCCTTATGTTATTACATTTCATTTTAGCCGAGCGTTTCCATTCCCCAGTTTATGAGATGAAAAGAAATTTTCTGCATGACATTTGATTCCTGCTCAAATTTTATGTGATTAAGATAGAATCACTGACATGAGAAAATAAATGATACAGCTGTTGAGAAGTGATTTTCAGAATGCTTCCAAATAAATGTGTGTAATAGTTTGTTAGCTCTCAGAATAATTAATTCATTTAAAATTGTCAGTCTCATAATTTGCCAATTTAATATGATTATTTTAACCCTTTTTGTTTCAGAGAAAAAATGTGTTATTTCAGAACAGATAAATCATTGGAGATTATATCTAATTTGTCTCAATGGGCTTATCACATGCCGATACTACAGGTGTGGATTTACTAAATGTTGGATTTTTATTTCACATGGGATGTTGCTACGGGCAACCAATAAGATACTATCTATGATCTTCTACATCTAGAACAGGGGTGGCCAAACCGGTCCTCGAGATCTACCAACGGTCCACACTTTCCAGGTTTCCTAGCTGGTGCACAGCTGTAGTCATTACTAACTGTCACATTTTAAAACATGCTGCATTCATTCCTACTATAGATCCACAGGTTGCCTGGAAAACATGCACTGTTGGTAGATCTTGAGGACAGGTTTGGCCACCCCTGATCTAGAAGGTGCTTAATGAATATTCTGATAGGTGGCCCATAAGAACATCCCATGTGAAACAGGAACTCCCATCTTACTAAATTTCCCCTTTAAAGTCTCCATTGATCAGACACTTTGGGCCTACTTCATGTTTGTACGCAAATGCAATTGTAATTTTCTAGGCTGCAGAGCTGCCAATGTTAGCAAATGAGCCATCGCAAACTCATTGATGCCCACCAGAGCCATTGCAAACTCATGTGCAATTGTGTAAA
The DNA here is from genome assembly GCF_055691185.1 of Crinia signifera. Lineage (NCBI taxonomy): Eukaryota > Metazoa > Chordata > Amphibia > Anura > Myobatrachidae > Crinia > Crinia signifera. Next base: position 63,742,615 of record NC_139217.1, on the reverse strand, counting down.
CATTGGCAGCATATGTGCAAAAATTTGCGACATTGGGGCTTAAGGTGCCCATACACGGTACAATTATTGTATACACTATCGCATCTCATCTCATCTCATTGCATAGCTTTTGCAATGCAATGAGATGAGATCTAGTACAAAAAGTATGTGCCGCACATACTTTTTGAGCTGTGCGATGAGATGTGTGATGGGAGCGCACATCTCATCCCATCCAACAATTGTAACGTGTATGGGCACCTTAAGGGTTGGCCTATGGCTTATTAAAATCATATTTATTTTAAACAAAACCCGCTAATATACTATGGATGCAGACTGCGTTTATTCGCTTGGTGATTCACTGCTGTGAGCATATGCGATTAGTAAACCAATAAACCAAGTATGATAATATACAGTATATGTATTGTGATCCAAAACACAGTATTAATAGTTTATTTTTTATATGAATAAACACAGTTACAGTTATTATACACTATACAGACATTTTAGAACTAACAATGAGAAAATTACATTTACAGACAGTATGGGTGGATTCGGTATGAAATCCCGACGGTCAAAATCCCGACAGGGTCAAAATACCGACAAGGACAAAATCCTGACATTTAAAATACAGACAAGGACAAAATCCCGACATATAAAATCTCGACATGGGCCCTTATTCTGATCGGTGCGGCCGGATCCGAATATGCGGCCAGGACCGTGCGTGCGATACCCCGCCTTCCATACGGATCGCCAACTCCGTCCGTACGCGGTAAGAAGCTGGCCGAACGGACCGCACGTGTATTTTTTCACGTAATACGCCGCCTCCATCTCAGGGAACCTCCCCCATCATTCGATGGTCGCAGCTCCCGCAACCTCAGACCACACGGACATTTTTCCGTGCAAAAGCAGGGATCTGGGCGGGCAGCTGACATCCGGCGATGTCATATGTCCGCCCCCTACACGTGCGTCACAACCGCATTACCATACGTACGCCCAGCGTTTGCATGGGAACACCCATGAAACGCGGGGCGTATGCATATGGTAATGAGCCCAAATAGCCCTTCACGTCCCTCTCCACCCCCTGTTTGGAGTGTTCACATTTCATGCGGGATTTGGCCGTACGCCCCGCTCGCACATGCGCAGACACAAAACATCGGCGGCACGAACGCACGCGGATATTACCGCACCAACCAGAATAGGGGCCATGGTGAAATATAGAATGTGCAGGTGAAACTGTCAACATGGCCCTTATTCTGGTTGGTGCGGTGTCGACATGGGTTTTGTCACTGTTTATTGACCCGAATGTTGACACAGTCGACATGGACACAGTTGGAGGTGAGCCGCACAGCCCCTCGCAACGCTCACTTTGCTCGCGATGCTTCGGGCACGGTGCCTCACTGCGCTCGACACACTATTTTATTCTCCCACCACGCCCTAGTGGATGGTAGGGCATGAAATACCACCTGTCTGCACATGTCGGGTCAAAAAAATAGTGAAAAAAAACATGTCAACCTCACGACCTGTCGACCCAAAGCCATGTTGACAGTTTCACCTGCACATTCTATATGTCGGTATTTTGACCATGTCGGGATTTTAAATGTCGGTATTTTGTCCTTGTCGGTATTTTAAATGTCGGGATTTTGTCCTTGTCCCATTCGGGATTTTGACCCTGTCGGGATTTTGACCATCGGGATTTTGACTGCATCCCGTATGTGTGTGTATGTATAGTGTGTGAACAATGGTGGAGGTGTGGCTCCAGGCTTGCCGCATGGCAGCGGCCATTTTGGATTATCTAACAATGCACTATAATATGGTGGTGGTCATTTTGGATTACATAATGCAAGACAACATGGCTGGCAGCCATTTTAGGATAATAATAAAACCATGGCCTATACTCCATTCATATACTTTCCTTATGGGTCAAACACCAGTCTATACCATACAAGGTTTTCTGCACCTTCCATAGAATGCTAACTTAATTGTATACCATGATGCAAAAGCTAATTACATTCTAAACAATATATGTAAATCCACAAAACGCTAGCCAATGCACCACAACAAATTGCACAGTGTGCTGCCTGTTTCCTTTATATATATATATATATATATATATATATATATATATATATAGATGCAGTGTTCACAGGCACTCTCTCAATAACAACTGGTTCAAAATAAATGAATGACGCTACAACAGTAGGTACTGACAGTACCTACTGTTGTAGCGTCATTCATTTATTTTGAACCAGTTGTTATTGAGAGAGTGCCTGTGAACACTGCATCTATACCTATCCCTGAAGGGAAACAGTGCACCTTTCCAAGCTGCTTTTCTCTACCTTGAGTGCCAGGCATTGCAAGCCTCTCTCTCTCTCTCTCTATATATATATATATATATATATATATATATATATATATATATATCACAAACTTAATCTACCAAAGTATGCATGCCCAGTTCACAATAATAATAGCTACAATTTAGTTCTCTTTAATTATCACCATCAAATACAGACATTTACGCCAACCAAAATAACCAAAGCAAAACTCCAATTATTCCAGATTATTTATAACTAACCATACTTGATATTAACTACATTTCCCATAAACTTCTATTTATGAGTTATTGTACAATGCTCCTAATCCTGTCCATTAATGCCATGTCCTAAGGTCAGATACACATTAAATACTTAACCATCCTTGTGGATTTTCATCCTGGAGAATTGAGCTCCATCCTGCATAGATTATTATTATTATTATTATTATTATTAGGCGCCACAGGTGTTTCGCAGCTCCGTACAAAGGAACAGTACAGGAAGACAAAACTTAAATTACATTGAATAAATAACAAAAATAGAGTACAGATAAAGAGCGCCACAGTTCAATACACATTACAGCTTAAATATAAGTAGTGAGGACTCAATAAATGTACTACTAGAGGCTTGTGGCCAATGATGGAGTATGCGGTCAAAGATGGTCACTGAGTGTTTGGGTATGGGAGAGCTGTGAGTTAAATGTGAAGAGAGGAGGGCTTTGACAACAGAAGGGAAGAGGGCCCTGCTCTGAGGAGCTTACAATCTAGTAGGAAGGGGAGACAGACAGATGACATAAAGGTGCAAGCAAGTGGGCGGTGGCTTGATAGCAGGATTGAAGCAGGCAGAGATGGTCAAGGCATGAGGCAAGGGTTGGGAGGACCAGCCTCAGGACTAGGTTATGCAGCAAAAGGGTACGCTTTGATGAATAGGTGAGTTTTAAGTGCCCGTTTGAAGCTTTGAAAGGTTGGGGAGAGTCTAATGGAGCAAGGGAGTGCATTAGACTGAAGGGGTGAAGCGCAGGCAAAGTCCTGAACTCTAGCATGGGAAGCAGCGGGTGAAATAGGGTGGCGGGAGAGGAAGATAAGCCTAGCTGCAGAGTTGAGGAAAGATTGGAGAGGCGCTAGTTGAGATTGAGCAAGGCCACGGAGGAGAACATTGCAGTAGTCGAACCGTGAGAGAAAAGGCCTGATGCAAGCAATGTTTCATAACTGGAACCAACAAGAAAGGGCCAGTGCTTGGATGCGGGGTGCAAAGGAGAGGGAGGAGTCAAGAGTGACACCCAGGCAGGGGAGTTGGGGAATGGGGGAGATGATGGTGTTGTTTACAGTGATAGAGATATTAGTAGGGGGTGTTGCTTTGGGTGGGGGAAAGATAATGAGTTCAGTTTTGTCCATATTGAGCTTCAGAGAGTGCTCAGACATCCAGGAGGAGAGGGCAGAGATGCAGTTGGAAACCTGAGAGAGAACAGTGGGGGACAGATCAGGAGAAGAGAGGTAGAATTGGGTGTCATCACCATAGCGGTGATATTGGAAGGAGTTAATGAGTGCAACCAGAGAAGAGGTGTACAGGGAGAACAGAAGGGGGCCAAGGATGGAACCCTGAGGGACACTGACCGGAAGGGATGGAAGGTGGTGAGGTGAAACCAGAGGCAGAGACTGAGAAGGAACAGTTGGTGACGTAAGAGGATATCCAGCTGAAGACTGTGCCCAGAGGCCAATGTTTTGGAGTGTGTGGAGTAGGAGAGGGTGATCCACAGTGTTAAGGGCAGCAGAGAGGTCCAAAAGGATAATCAGGGAGAAGTGGCCCCTGGATTTGGCTGACAGCAGGTCATTGATGACTTTCACCAGGGCAGTCTTGGTGGAGTTCAATCTGGGAGAAAGCCAGATTGAAGGGGATCAAGGATGGAGTGTTCAGACAAGTTTTTAGTGATACGCCTGTAAACGAGTCGTTCAAGTAGTTTAGAGGCGAATGGGAGAAGAGAGATAGGGCGGTAATGGGTGAAAAAGGGTCCAGGTTGGATATTTTAAGAATAGGTGAGACCAGAGCATGTTTAAGGGTGAGGGAATGATGCCAGTAAAAAGGGATTGGTTAAAGAGGTGAGCAAGGTGGGACCAGCCAGTGGTGGAGAGGGAACGGAGGAGATGGGAGGGAAGAGACAGGTAGAGGGGAGAGAGGATGACATGAGGGAGTGGACTTCCTCAACTGTAGTAAGGCAGAAGAATGACAGAGTTGGGTGGTTAGAGGGGGAGGATGATTGGGGTGGGTGGGCAGCAGAGGGCAGGAGATATCATGTTGGATTATATCAATTTTAGAGAGGAAAATGTCAGTGGCAGTGAGAGATAAAGGGAGGAGGGGTGGGGGATGGCAAAGGAGAGTGTTGAAAGTTTCAATGATCAGCACAGGGCTGCTAGCTAGAGTGTATAAATGCTCAATAACCTTTAGATTTTGACTGTGCCACCTGCTTTTGACACAAACCCACCTGATTTTTGGCAGGTCAGAACATTCCAACCTATTGAATTGAATATATGCCTAAGGGGTATATTTTCTAAAATGGTAGTTCTATTGAAGATGGGCTGTTGCTATGAGTAACCACTCAGATTCTATTGATTACCTTCCCGAAGATGCTAAATAAATAAGGAGTAGATTCTGATTGGTTGATACAGTATGGGCAACATCCCATCTTCAACAGAACTGCCATCTTAGTAAATAAACCCCTAATACTGTTTTTCTACCAAAATCCAGGGTCACACACCCGGGATAATGACCCGGGATTTTAGTGGACCCCCTTCCATGGTCCCCAATTCCTCTGCCCTGTGATCCGTGTTTTTTCCTGGGTTGATCCCTTTTCTACTGAAAAGGTAAATTCGAGAAAGAAGGTCAGTCGGGGGTGGGGGGTGGGGACCACCAATAGGAGGTCAGAAGTGGGAGTCAGCCAACAGTGGGCGGGCACTGGTGGGGGGCAGCGTTGGGTGGGCTAGCACTGGTGACGGGCAGGGGATCAGTGTCAGGAAGACAACAGCAGCAGCAAGTGGGCACTTTCGGCTGGTCAGTAATGGGTCCGTGAGTAGTGATGGGCGCGTGGGCAGCGGGAGGTGCCTGCGCAATGACAGCCTCTCCTGTCAAAAAACCCCAGGTAATAGCTGTTTACACTGCTCGTTACCTGGTTTTAACCCTATAAAAACCCTGCTTGACTCCCGGGTGAGATTTTTACCTGGTCACCATTTTCACTGACAAAAATTTTGGGTCGGTGCGCATTCACATCCTAAAACAAGATTTTTAAGTCAGTGGAAAAGTTGTATTAAACAGCAGAGCAATTTAAGCATACTGTACTTAGGATAGGCATATCGATATCTTTATAAGAGAACACATGGGGAGATTTGCTGAGCATTCTTAGTGATTTTAGATCACTCAAAATGCTCAGCAAGATCACTCAGCACACAGCAATGTGTCAGCTCTGTGTACTGAGCAATCTGTCAGGGCCAGTGTTCTCCGGTGAGCACATTGGCCTTGACCAGAGATTAACTAGATTTATCCAGCATGGTGGATATTAATCGCAGGGTAATAGCATTGTGTGGGGGCTGAGCATCGCTATCACTATGGCCCCTAAACACGGAGTGATGTCCCTACATCTAGTGAGATTGCTTAGAAAATGCCCTGAATTCACCCCTTGAGCAAAAACATAGGAGCAAAAACATATCTATCAGTCACAGAAGTAGACAAGTCCTTTTTAAAAGCATCCTAGGGCCTGATTAAGGTTTGATCGGTATGGCCTGAATTCGGGCCAGTGACCGATGAACGAGTCTTAATGCATATGGATGAAAATGCACATGTGCTGGCCCGCTGTGCGAACTTCTTCGGTGAGTATCACACTCACCGATCGCTAGTATAGGTAGGTGAGGGAAGGGGGCGGAGAGCAGCCTGAGGCAGAGGAACACCAGCATTTTATGGGCGTCCCCATGAAAATAGTGGACGTTCCATGGGAACGCAGGCGGGCCGAGAGACTGATGTCACCACCTGCCCCCTTTTCGGCTATCTCCAGCCCAGATATAAGTCAGTTCAGGTTGATTTTTATCTGCGAGTTGGAGAAAAATCATTCTATGGTCGGTGACCACCAAATGGTTTCTCGCCCGTGCGCCCGCATGTGAGGGCCCTGAGGAGATATGTAAGCGCACACATCCCCTGTATGCAAATGCTGGGATTCGAACAGCGGGAAGGGCAGGCATTTGCTCGGGCGGAGGGCGGGTGGTGTTGTCTCTAGGCAGATTCACTTTAAGATGACGATTTTATAAAATTTCAGTTTTCCAACTCTTTTCTAGTGTCACACTTTGGGGTATTGGTGGGACTGGCAGGAAAGGGGTAGCTGAGAAAGTGAGTGGATGGATATGATGTTCGGTGGTTGGATGTACTGCCTTCACATAAACCAGGATAGAGGATGAACGAAGGAGAACTTGGATAAGATTGAAGTGTTTAATGATCAGGTCTTAGAATACAATCAATAGGAATAATAGCACATAGCTGGTAACGAGGTAAAATGAATGGTAATAACAATGGTAACAGTTTGTATAATAATGGATAGACTGTGATGTAGAACTTGCAGATACAACGATAAGGAAGTTGAAAATGATGAAGGGGTTTGAAGACCACTGTAAGAGTTCGTAGTAAAAGATAAAGACCTCGGAGATGACTGTGGTAACTTGGTGCTATGAAGGCTTGGAGCTCCTAGAAGCAGCTATGGACACACTGCGGATACTGGAACTAGGGTTACTGAGGCACTGGGTTACTGTGAAGACTTGGTACTGTGGAATACTGTGAAGACTGGATACTATGAAGACTTGGTACTTAGAAGACACTGTAGACCCTTTTTATACTTAGACGACACTGTAGACACTTTGATGTCACAGTAGACACTGATACTTAAACGACACTGTAGACACCTGATATACTGTGGACACTTTAGAAAGCACTGTAGAACCTTAGACACTTGATATACTGTTGACACTTTAGAAAACACTGTAGAACTGTAGACACTTGATATACTGTCGACACTTTAGAAAACACTGTAGAACTATAGACACTTGATATACTGTCGACACTTTAGAAAACACTGTAGAACTGTAGACTTTAGCATACTGTAGACTTTGTAATACCTGGGTAATTGCTGAGAGTCTCTGAGGAACTTTAAAGGTAACTGTGAGGCACAGAAGGGCAATCCCAACAGGAGAGAGGAGGGTCTGCTGCGGCACGCTGGAAGATCACTGCGGTACTAGGACTTTAAGATACACCAGACAGAAGCAGCAGCAGGTTAGGCAGGAACACTGTGGAGCACACAGCCACTGACACACTCTCCAGGAAGTAGACTGAAGCACTTGCAGGGAGACATGGGCCAGACCCCTTTTATCAGGGAAAGACACACCGGATTGGTTGGAGAAACCCCTAGCAGGGGATTGGAGAAACCTTGGTCTGCAACATGGGTGCCCCCACACTGGAGACACCACAAAGAACCAGGCACACCTCCTCTCACAGCCCCAGACACACAGCAGGTCTGCCCCTCAACTGCACTGTGCTACAATGGCGGCCTCTGTTGCCGCACCATGCTACCCGGGACCTGCCTCCTGTGTGTCCCTGCTCCCCGGCAACCTTACCATACCAAGCGGCCCGCAGGGCAGACAGCGCGACCCCTACCTGTGGTAAGCCTCTGCACGCTGACATCTAGCACCTATACCTTTGTTAAATGCGGTGGTTTGACCACATTAGCTAATGTACACTACAGTATATTGAATAAACCACTTTATTACAGAGTAATAGAAACCAAATGAATAGATTAAAATGCACCATCGCTGCAGTATTCCCTTAACATGTAACATAATTCAGTTCACATTGCATCGCATTGCTCCCTTAAGCCTTCTACAAATGTATTTCATCTCAACAATGCGAACTTACATTTGTATTTGATCGGTGAGTAATTAAATGTAAGCCGATTTTTAGTTTGCAAATTAACAAAGCACAAGTGCCATTTATACACTTAAATTGACAGCACATAAAAATACATTGTTTGATTTGCTTATTCAATAATAAACAAAGCCAGTGGTAACATTAATTTGAAACATCAGTGATGACACTTACCGAGAATTGTTTGTAAAGTCTGCTCTATTTTTCATCGCATAGACCCAATCATGTTAATGAACTGTCATATCACTGTCAAACAATCAAAGTATCAGACAAACTGTGCTGAACTTCACAGCCAAATGATGTCAGGAAGAGGTTGCCTTCCTTTAAAATGAGCACATCAGGTAGTATATTTATCATGAAAGACAAGATAATTACCCAGTAAACAAAAACACATCACGAGCAGATACAAATTAACCTCTAAATATATTGGGATATATTCTAATGAATGTCGGGCAGGAAAATCAATATCTATCTATCTATCTATCTATCTATCTATCTATTTTTTACATTTAAAAGAATTCTATATTGTAATTATTTTCTTAAATATAATTAAATGCACAGGATACCTACAGTGCAATTCCCAAGCATTAAACAGCACTATCACTTGCTATGCATATGGTTACAAGCCATTGCTGCAGAGTATATTACAAGGATATAAAAACTCCAGCTATCTGCAGTGTCTTTCAATAGATTTTTCTGTCAGGAAGTCTGCACTAACCACTGAACCCTGTAAAACTTTACATCAAAGATCTACAGTAATTTACAGCTCTTGAAACATTAACTTATACAATATACACTGCAGGTTCTCAAACTCGGTCCCCAGGACCTCACACAGTGCATGTTTTCCAGGTCTCCTCACAGAGGCCCTTATTCTGATCGGTGCGGCCGGATCCGAATATGCGGCCAGGACCGTGCGTGCGAAACCCCGCCTTCCATACGGATCGCCAACTCCGTCCGTACGCGGTAAGAAGCTGGCCGAACGGACCGCACGTGTATTTTTCACGGAATACGCCTCCTCCATCTCAGGGAACCTCCCCCATCATTCGATGGTCGCAGACCATCGAATGCAGGACCGAGTGGTCCACCAGCTCCTGCAACCTTAGACCACACGGACATTTTTCCGTGCTAAAGCAGGGATCTGGGTGGGCAGCTGACATCCGGCGATGTCATATGTCCGCCCCCTACACGTGCGTCACGACCGCATTACCATACGTACGCCCAGCGTTTGCATGGGAACGCCCATGAAACGCGGGGCGTATGCATATGGTAATGATCCCAAATAGCCCTTCACGCCCCTCTCCACCCCCTGTTCGTAGTGTTCACATATCATGCGGGATTTGGCCGTACGCCCCGCTCGCACATGCGCAGACACGCCTCTGCACATGCGCAGACACAAAACATCGGCGGCACGAACGCACGCGGATATTACCGCACCAACCAGAATAAGGGCCAGAATCACAAGTGAAATAATTAGCTCCACCTTTGGATTTTTTAAAATGTGTCAATAAGTAATGAATGCACCTGTGCACCTGCTGGGTGACCTGGAAAACCTGAACTGTGTGGTGTCCTGAGGACCATGTTTCTGAACCCCTGGTATACATGTAGCTATACTGTTATTATGTGGTTCCGTCTGTTTGTTCCAAATTCAAGCAAAAACTACTGAACTGATTTTCATGATGACATTTGTAATAGAAACTCCTAGAAATAACCTGCACTTTGGGAGTGGTTCAACAATGATCAGACGGAGCAGAATTAAGCTCTGTTTCGATGTTGGGGGGGTCTGGACATGTGCATAAGTGTATTTCTGTATCATGTGCAGACCCCTGCGTTAACGCCTTTGGCGAGTATCACTCTCACCGAGATGTTCACACGGGTAGGGGGCACTACATGTGGTGTAAAGTGTATATGATTGTGCTACTGAGTGTTGCAATTTTAATTGGAGTTACTATTGTGTGACCACACCCCTTCCTTGTGGGACCATTATCCCTTTATTGGAGGTAGGGCACAAATTCACCCGCACTGGTCTAGGCTTTGCCTAATGGGGGGTCAATGTTAGGGGAAAGAAGTTCCATTAACTCTCCGGGACCTAAGCCCTATTGAAATCTGCAAAGACCAGGTGCCACCACAATGTTGGCTCCCCCAAGCTACCGCTTGGGCTGCAGTGCCATTGTTACACAACTGGTCCCTTTAACACTTACTACAGTCTTTCTCAGTGATGGCTAACCTTGACACTCCAGCTGTTCATGAACTACACATCCCAACATGCCCTGCATCAGTTTAAGCATGGCCAAATAGTAAAACTGTAGCAGGGCATGCTGGGATTTGTAGTTCAACAACAGCTGGAGTGTCAAGGTTAGCCATCACTGGTCTATCTGTAAGTTCACCAACATGCACTGCTAATAGTCTACTGTAGACCTTGTTATATTTATGCTAAATCCAAGAGCTGTCTATTTACTTAACAGACCAACTGCCTAACCTAGATCTCGTTTGACTTAATGTCATGCCCTCATATGATTTAAAGATTAATTTGTTTATTTTACTGTATTAAATGCATAAAAAGTTATTTCAGTTTATGCAAATGAACATGTATGGTTACATACTTCAAAAAAAGACTTTACCATCTGTTATGTAAAGTTATGACTTTTCCAAACGTTTTTTTATTACAGAAGTTCTACAAATTGACAGGGACTGTTTAAATGCAAAAATAATAATTATAATACAATAGACATTTCATGTGAAATTCAAGGAAAATATCCTTTTTTACTTTGTAGCAGCTACAAAAGTGTGTCAATTAGGCCTTAAGTGGTTACATCTGTGCTGCAAGATTCAAAATGCTGATGTCTTATATATATACTTGTAATTCACATATTTGTCTATTGAAAAGATGCAGTTGAATTTTATTGTTCTTTTTAAAGATATGTAAGTGGTTGCAATTATTCTGAAAATCAGCAAATAACTGATGCCCACTGGACCAATCACAGTGCATAGAACATAATGAAGCCAATCAATTTGTGTCGCAACTCGTTAAATTACAGCCTCCCAGAAGCGTATTTTATCTACTGTATATTGTACTAGAGGAAAATCTCTGTGGACGTTTCTTTGTTGCTACAATTTAAGCTGCACATACTGTACATTACTGTGCAGTTTTTTCAGTTTGCTTCATACACAAATTTGGATCCTCAAATAAGCACGGAGGTTGCTGAAAAAAATACAATTTTATTGTTTAAAATTGGCATAAACTCACACATTTTTTTCATCTTGTCTAGTGGATGACAGAACATCTGTTTACTTTTACTCTTTAACATTATATGCCACTTGTTAATGGCATCCGGTGCAATGTCTGATCTTCTTTAACCTAAGTCAGTTCTTTTATTTAAGATCGCCATCAGACCGCTATAGTGCGATAGAATACAGAGGAAAGAGCAGTACATTTCAAGTCTTTCCTCTGTATTTGATTTTGGATATCTGCTTTGTGTGGCTGTTGGTGAGGGACCAGAACATACACATGGTAATATCATTACTCACTAAAATGCAACATGTCACCATTTTTCCCTCCAGCATGCATCAACATTCTGTTATCTCAATATGACATCTGACACTGCTCGGCTCCAAAATTGCGGAAATTTAGCTGCAGTAAGTAAGTTTTGTTGAATAATGCAATCAATTTAAAGTCCAGGTTTAAAGTATAAAGTATACATTTCTCTAATCAATTGCTCTAATCAAATCAAAGCAGATTCCACTTGACTTACATGCCCATTTACTGTTCGGTGATGCTGCCACATACTGTATACTATCATATCATTATAAATTGTTGAATTACATGCTACAGTATGTGCTCAGGGCATTTCAAGAGGAGAAAACCTGCATGCAGCCTCCGCTGCTGGCCCCCTCCTCCCGGACATTCTTCAAGTGATTTACGCCTCCGGTGCCGAGATGCCACCACAGGAGTTCATAAGGGCAAGTATAATGTATGAGTGAAGTTTGTGTGGCCCTGGACCCCTTGATTGGTAAATAACTCCTTGTAGCACCTGCTAAACGCTACCAAGGTAGTATTCTTCCTGTGTCCTACTACAAATTAAAGATTGCCATTGTTTCAATGTAAATGTGAAATGCATGTAAATATATTAGCATTGTGCTGTAGCCATAATGTTGTCAGCAGTGTTATCAGTTATGATATCAATATTATCAAAATGTTGACATTGACCAAATTGGCATGTTGACATTCTGCAAGGACTGGCCATGAAGGATTAGTATTAGGCTATTGGAGGGAAAGGTGATGGTTAACATAATACAGTTTTTTTTTCCACTAAATTGGATGATATTTTAAAATGTAGATTTAGAAAGTGTGATCTAATTTAAACTAATGTTATTTATCTTCCAACCCTTAGTCAAATAGTATTTATTTAAAATGCTGAAATGACGAATAAATAACAGGTACCTCTAATAACTATTACAGTAATAACAGCTTTTCAAAGTAGATGCTAGCTTCTCTTATTTGGCAGCAACTGAATTTACTGAACAATTCCTCAAAATAAATTATGAAAACAATATTTTGATGGTTCTCAGTATTTTTTTTATATCCATACATGGGCATAACTATAGTGGGTGCGGGGGGGGGGGGGGGTAAATAAAACACAGAAACAGAGAAAAGTAAAACTTGATATTACACACACTTAATTTTACACCTACTGTATACTCACAAAATCCAGGCTCCAGCGTTGTCTCCCTCTGACTCCTGCAGCAGCTCACCCTGTACTGATGGCAAGGTGAGCCGGTTGCCCGGAGAATCGCACTGTCAGAGAGGTATCCATGGAGACGCCTACAGCCAATCAGGGCTGAGAGCTTTTGTACCTCTCTGACAGTGCGATTCTCCGCTGTGCCCACAGCTGAGGCAGCAGGCTCACCATGCTGTCAGTGCAGGGTGAGCTGCTGCAGGAGTCAGAGGGAGAGAATGCTGGAGCCTGGAGTTTGTGAGTTTAGGTATAAAATTAAGTGTAAAATAAGTTTACATTTTTTCTGTGTCTGTGGGTTTTTTAATCATTTTTTTAAAAGGTGGACTATAAGTCCAAGGGGGCTCATTAATGCCCTGCATGCTGGGACTTGTGGTTCACCATGCTGGGGGGCCTGCAGGGACTTGTAGTTCACCTGTAAAAGCAATATTTTTTTTACACTTTAACGCGTATCAGCCAACAGTCCTGGGCTTCAGCCCTGGACGGGTGAAGCCTGGGGGGAGACCCCTTTATTGGGGGGGGTCCCCACTCCTCCAGGTATCACATCCAGGGCTGACCAGCCATGGTGAGCATACTGCTGGGGGACCTTATGTAGAAAGTGTCCCTCGGCTGTGGCATGACACAGTGGGCTGTTGAAGCCCGGTGCTGGTTCCAAAATACAGGGGACCCCCAGTTTTTTGCCCCCTGTATTTTTGGAACCAGGACCGGTCCAAGAGTCCTGGGCTGGTTTCAGAAATATGGTGGACCCCTACGCTTTTTGTCCCCCATATTTTTGTCCCCAGGTCCGGCTCAATGAACCTGGGGCTGGTTATGCTCAGGAGGGGAGACCCCACGCCATCTTCTTTTTAAAATTTTAACACAAAATCGCGCATGTCCTCAAATTCGCACATTTTCATAACTAAAAATTACACCTTTTCATGATTAAAAATCGCACCATATCGCACTTTTTTTGCCGCAAATTTGCACTCATTAAATATGCAAATTCGCTTAAAAAAATTATTTAAAAAATGTGCCATATGATGCGATTTTGGAAAATGCGATAAAATCGCATCCCACTAAATTCCACCCTCTTTATCATCATCTGCAAGACTCAATAGATTGCACATGTTGTTTGTACATTACTGTATGTCATCTAAACTTATGCACCTGTGCAAAAAAAAAAAAATGTACAGGTAACTTTAAATAAGTTACATATTTGATTAGATTTAAAGGTACACTTTATTCCTTAAGTGAGTGAAGAAAGAAAAAAATTCCTACTCTTTTAAGTGGCACATTCCTGTTTTACACAATCTGACATCTTGTGGCCCCCATACATCAGCAATCACAATTAATTGCTTCTCAGATCCAGTGATTTTTTCCTCCCCAGATAAATGGTTTCTTCATTCTATTTGACTTGCCCACACATTACAGATTTGTTTCAGTGATCGGCAGATTTTTCCTGTTAGAATGCCCACACATACAAAAATGAAACTCCAATAAAACCAGATTTTTAAACATGTTTAAAAATCTGATTCAGCAATCGATTGGCGATCCCTATTAATTTTTGATTGGGATCGGCAAAAGGGGGAGCCCACACATCAAAGATTAATTGTGACAATCATCTCCTGAACGGAGGATTGTCACAATTAATTGCTGATGTATGGGGCCCATAACTCTAAAAATAAATAAGCCAATTAGAATTTCAGAAAAAATGCACCCTACAAATGAATTACATTTCTGTACCCATATTTTTAATTAAAATACAGAAAAAAATAACTTTGTTGAGAGGTTACTACCCTGACTAAATAACCCAATGCTCAATTTATCCAAATTCATAAGTTTTCGAAATGCAGCGGGATGTATTACAGTCCGTGTTCACCAGAGTTGAGGGATGGTTGTTTTTTTAAAGTGCAATAATTTAGACATGGTTTTCCATTGCAAATCATTGTTCATTTAAATAAAACAAAGTCAGCTGGCATCCTGCACCTCTGGCGAATTTGGACTGTATTACATCCCAGTGGTTGTAACAAATCTGTATTACATGTTCCCTGAATTCTTTGTAAATAGATTATTGAGGAATAGTGGTTAATATTAACTAAAAAATATAAATTAACAAAAGATAAAGATGATATAGTAAAACATATACACAAATGTAATAGGCATAATAAAGATTATAACTAGAACATGAATTGGAAAAAAAAAAAATTCTCTTAAACCGAAAGTCATCATTTTACGATGGCCACTGGAAGTTGAATAAAAGTGATTATAAACAATTTAATAAATTGCTGAGTTTGACTGTAAAAGGATTAAGTAAATGTCCTATCATTAAGAACTTACAGTAACAAACCCCACAACAGGAACCAAATAATGAAATAATTGAACTACAGCAATACATTAATAAGAGATTCTTCTAATATTTTTTTGTAAGAAGAAAGCTCTCGGTACACAAGCAATAGCAGAGCAAAGGTCTGAAACACTAATGAGGAAGATGAATAAAAATATAAAGAAGAAAGAATAATTAGATCTAACAAAAGGACAATTTCAAATGATCCAGGAAAATATTTGTTATAACTAACTTTCTCCCTAGATCAACCATCAGACCTATTGAGCAAAAGGATCATGATCCAAGTAAAAAAAAAAAAAAAAGTTATTTCTAACTCATTGTGGTAGCAGAGCAATATCTACAGTATACAATGGGGCAGATGTATTAAGCCTTAACAAGAGATAAATGCAAGGGTGATAAAGAGAGATACTGTAAATGTCCAGCTAATCACCTGCTAACTGCCATGTTACAGGCTGTGTTTGAAAAAAGTCAGTAAGGAGCTGATTGGCTGGACGTTTCTCTCTCTCTCTTTATCACCCTTGCATTTATCTCTTGTTAAGGCTTAATACATCTGCCCCATTACACTTTAAACTACTACCCTAAACAAATACTGTAAATTACTACTAAAAGCCCTTCCATTTTAAAAAAGGGCACTGTGGTCTATCTCAATGCTTGATATCATTTTTCCTGCACTCTCATACTCAGTAAGACCTCTTTGAGTTGTTGACTGCTCTGCAGCCCTACCTCTGGAGCCTGGTTAATTATATGACTGTGTTCCAGGATAACCCACATGTTTAATTTTCAAGACAAAGTAATTTATTAGCCTTTTCAAGCAATGTGCTGAAGAAATGTACATTTTTACTTTATTTGCAATATAGGAATGCTTGTCAGTTTACTACCTCTTCACTTATCCTATTGTTTTTTGTTCGTCCACCCACCTCTTTTTAGTCTGTTAACTCTTATGAGTAGGGCCCTCCTTCCTCACGTACTCACCCTACCTCTTTACCTCACCAGCGCTCCTGGCCTGTTCTTCCCTTCCTCTACTTCATCTTCAGTCTCCTCGACAATTTTGAACCCTTCTTCAGAACTGATGCTGATTTTAGTTCTACCAGCTATACCCTTATTTATGCTGTATTTTATCAACACACCCTGTACATTACCTTGTAATTTGTTTTTTTGTTTGCTATGTATGGCGCTGCGGACACTTTGTGGCACCTTATAAATAAATGTCCTACTACTACTACTCTTCTGATAATTTTTTGTATTCACAATTATTTAAAAAATACAGCCTATGCTCCTTTAGGTTGATTTGGACCTCAAACTTACTCCTTGAGGTCTTTGACATTTGTAATACTGCCCTGTTACATCACTACATGGATCTGGGTTGAATTAAATGTTGTTATGAGCAATTTCCCTGAATTGTTAGAATTGGTGGAAATCCATTGTAAGCATTTTGTTATCCATCTGTTTTTCTCTATGCTCTTCTAATTAATCTTTACCAGTATAACTGTGCATTAAATTAATGTACAGTATAAGCTTTTATTTGATCTATCCACTAATAAATTTACTTTGTGTGCTTCAATAAAACATTCTGGAAAAACTGTTTATTAAAGTTCTCATTCTCTCTCCCAATTGTATGCTTAATACTATTGATATGTATATTGATCTTCCTACAATAAATACAAAAATTATGTTATTCATGTAATCCTTTACATTTTAAACAAGAGAATACAAATAGATGTTTTACATTTACAGAATGGAAAGTACAGTCGAATGACACTACCTAAAAACTTTCCAGATTTTGGTAGAAGCAGATGTCACTATAACAGATAAAAAAATAGATTGAACTAAATCTGTCTAAAAATAATAAAAGTATATTTGAAGTTATATAAAAAGTAACAGCAGATAAGGAAGACATCTTGTCTAGTCATCTGAGATATAGACAACTATAGAAAGTAAACTGCACACCTTTTAAAGACAAAAGCAATCCTACTTCAAAATGTCTTTCCCAACTTTCTAAATCACCTTGAAGAATGCTTCATTTAAGCTTTTTAGCAAAACAAAAATATCACTTTTTGACATTAGAAATCTCCAGATATTTTGCTATTACTTTACCATATCGCAAAGAAACATAAGCACTAATTATCATGTACAGATCTGCTCACAACCAGTCTGTCTAAATACAGTACATATATATATATATATATATATATATATCAATTTAATTCTAAAATTGTTATTTTCATTGCAAAATTATTTGAAATACGACACATAGAAGTCATAATAGTTACTGTACATTTTCTTAGCACATTAATTGTATTAATGGAAATGTTCTTAGCAAACTACATTTATTATGGAAAGTAAATAATTAATGAAAAGTATTTTTGTTATGAAAGTGAGGTTTTTAATTAAGTTAAAGGTGATAGGCACATGACTTAGACCAGTGGTAGCCAACTCCAGTCCTCGAGAGCTACCAACAGTTCACATTTTCCAGACAACCTAGCTGCTGCAAAGGTGTACTGATTACTCACTTAGACATTTCAAAAGATCCACAGGTGGAGCCAATTACTTCAGTTGGGATTCTGAGACCTGGAAAACATTAAAGCACCGTACACACGGGGGAGATATATGGCTCAGCCATATATGGCTGAGCCATATATGGCTGAGCGATATATTGCTCAGTTTCTCCTTTTCATCAGCGACCAGAGATGGTCGCTGATGAAAAAGAAACTGCCGGGGGGAGCCCGGCAGTGGAAATCAGCTGGTCGCAGGAGCATGTTCCTGCGACCAGCGATCACTACAGGGGTAAAAACGGGAGCACGCACCCGGCGATATATCGCCGGTGCACACTCCCATCATGGGCAATATGGTCGCTTAGCGACCATATTTCCCGTGATATTACACAAAATCACCCCCGTGTGTATGCACCTTTACTGTTGGTAGCTCTCGAGGACTGGAGTTGGCTACCCCAGACTTAGACCTATTTTTCAACCCATGTACCTATGAATAATACCGAGGATGAAAAACATTGGATGATTAGTGTGATATGTATAGGCCACTGACAGGGGTGGATCAAGATGGAGGAGGGCCCATTTGGTAATCCCCTCTCTCATTGGCTTTTCTGCAGTATACTGTTGGCAAGTGCTAGGTGCCTACTGCGCATTTGTCGATCTGAAGGAAAATGGTAGGGCACTATTTTTCCATTGATTCTATGGAAACCTGATGCCTGCATCATGTTCCCAATATAGATATGCCCATGGTCACAGCATCAGGAATCTTGGTGCATTCCTTCTGTTCTACCAGCTTCATATAGTCACTACAGTGTCAGTAGCTGGAGTAGAACAACTTAGTACAACAATCCAGTGGCTGCCAGACTTGTATTGGAGATGCAAGAGGTTACAGTAAAACTTAAAGCATTATTAGTGTAAGTCCTATTTCTGAGATATCATCAAAACATTGTGAAACTTTATAAACTCACATTTTCTCCTCACAGACAGAGCAGCAGGAGAAGAGTGTTGAGTGAAGAAAATTAAATCGCCATCAGAGTTGCAGACGAACTGGATAAATATGAGGTGATAGCAAGGTCAGAGAAGTCAGATTACAGTACTCAAGGTAGGAAATAATGAGGACATGAATGAGAATTTAAGGTTTAAAATAATAACAGGCCTAAAGCTGGAATTATTGTAGAGGTGGAAACAGCAGGAATGTCAAAGGGGGACTGTATGTAGGCGTGGAAAATGTCAAAGGTGGAATTGGAATTGGAAACAAAGGAGAGTGATATATTATCAACTAAACGGGAGAAATACATAGAAATGTCTTAAAACAAATCATTGTGACATTTCTATATGTATTATTCAAGTGTAATTTACATCTGTTTTTGCTTTTCAAGTGAGATCTGTATACACACTTGCAATATACAGATGTAAAACACCTCTGTGCACTTATTACGACACTCAAACTTTCGAGAGCTGAGCTGCTAGAATGACTGGCAGGTAGTATTGCTTTGTCACAGATCATATTTGGGTTCTGCAGCCCATGGAAAGGTGCACACAATTCTGCAATGCCTTTATGTCAGCAAATTATTATAAAAATAAAAAAACACTTTCCTACTCTTCTCAGCTACTGACAACCTCATATTGGAAAGGAATATGAATCCATAAAAATGAAATACTATTACAGGCATGGAAACAATATGTTTTTTGTCAATTTCAACATAGCTGAAGTAATAAGAACAGAAGGGAAATAAACAATGTACAGTACCGACAACTAACAAAGATTCAGCCCTATAGATACTTCATGACACTAACATTAACATTAATAAACAGAACACATTGACCTGTCTTTAAATATTTCAGTGCCGTTTTTTACAACTGTCCATTTTATATTATACATTTATTTACAATATTGTAGGTATAATAGTATAACATTGTACCCTATTGCAGGTGTTAGTAGGGCTCTTGGGATAGAGCCAATTAACTATGCAGTTGTGCCACAGAGCTCTGTTGGAAGAGCAGTGGTCACAATTGGATCCCACACAGATGCTGCTGTATATGCAGGTTCCCTTTCAGGGCTTGGAGCATGGGGAAAAGCAACTCCATTGCCTCTGGGAGTTATGCCCCTGTTGCTTTTTTGTGGATTCACTACCCTAGTTCAAAAGAACACCATGGACTATAATGCATTGAATTCTGTATGTTCTGTGTATTTTTTTAGGTCTACCCAGCAGAGCAACTTTAGGCCCAACCTAGAAACAGTATTGCCCCCCATCATGTCACTGCTACCTTTATTTTGAGGCCAGTCCAGATCCTTCAAGGCTGCCAAAACAGCCCTGACATCAACCTACTACCACCCCGCAGACCACAATTTGCTTCTCATTGTCCCACTCATGTCAGTTGCAACATAAAGTATTAAAATAAATAAGTCTTGACGACAAAAAAGAAACACCCGGAATCATCACCACCCCCACCCAACCTAGTGCCAACCCTAGCCATGTGCCTCAGTAATTGTAAAGAAGCAAATAATTCTTAAGTATGAACAGTTCTCTTAATCCCTACTTTATGATCAGCTTTTGAGTTGGGAGGCAGACCCATGAAAATCTCATCAATGGAATATAACTGAATTAAAATCCAAAATTTGTGAATCTTTATTTTTATTTTTTATTTGGTAGCTCCCATGGCCATTTAGTACTGATAAATGCCTAGCACCATCTACAACATTCTATTAAAACATGAAGTAGCACAAAACAGTTGGTGATAATTAAAGAGTGTGCTTAAAAGTTATTGAAGCCTCTGTTGGACATCACCAAGCAACACGGGCAGTGTAGATGGAGCAACAACACCTTCTAGAGTAGAAATGAATGTTGCACTACCTGAAGTTTCTGTGTGCAATCATTTTTATAGTAAGTAATGGGCTCAGGTCCTGGCAAATGATTTTTGCTTTCCATACCTGAGGACAGGTAACAAGTTTGTGGACAGTGCGCATGATTCCAATGTGGACTTTATTACACAGCCACAAGGGCCAGATCAGGCAGATTTCTGGGAATGGAAAAAATGGGTGGGGCACAAAGTATCCCATGAGGGCGCCTATAAACGGGTAGCTTTGCTAGAGCTGCGGTTTCGTAGGTAAGGGAGTCAAGCCCAAACAAAAAGTATAGGAAAGAAGGGGATGTGAAACCACACTTTTATCTAGTGAAATGCAACAGGTGAAGATAAAAATTACATTTATTAAAATACACTTTAAAATAAATCATGTAGACATAGAATGGCTGGTACTAAAATTGATAAAGGTAGAGCCAAAATAGTCACCCAATTTTTCCAAGGATAAGTCTCAGTGTCCATTCCTATAGATGCTTCCTGGTGTTGTCGATATTGAATTTGGCTGATGGTGAAAGGACAGTTAGGAGTGATGTTATCCTCCAACCAAGGGAGCGCCAGATGGTATTAGTTCCCAACCTGGTTTGTTGTTGATGCAATTTCCTGGTTTTATATGGCTGCTGGGATTTGCTTTTGGAAGCTGGTCCGGTCACAGTGGGAAGGTTAAATCAGGATTCCAATAGTGGGTGTCTAGGCTCTACTGGATTGCACGTGCGGTCTGACAAAATCCTTCTTAGATGGACAAAACCATGTGCACTGCAGGTGGGGCAGATGTTATTTGTGCAGAGAGAATTAGATTTGGGTGGGGTTTTACTTAAGTGAGATCTATATTGCAGTGTACAAATAAAGCAGCCAGTATTTACCCTGCACAGAAACAAAATAACTCACCCGAAACTAATTCTCTCTGAACATGTTACACCTGCCTGACCTGCAGGGAACATGGTTTTGTCCATCTAAGAAGGATTTTGTCAGAAAGAGTGAACTAGAATAAGGCCCATGATTTTGTCCGTTTGAGAAGGAATTTGACTTCTGAAATGGACAAAACCATGGGCCTTATTCTAGCAGAACATTAGACAAATATAGAGCAGGACATTAGACAAATATGGAGCAGGACAAATATGGAGCAGGATATTACAGTATGTTTTTGTTCCATATGTACCACCAGCTAACTCTATTTGCAGTTGTCAAGTATTTACTATTGCTGTGTTTCCATTTATGGCTAGCTGAAAGATATGAAGGAGACAACAGCTGCATAGTTGGATGTGGGTAGCATCAGTTACACCTCCTCTCACTCCCAGAATTTTTGTTTGTATCTTTATGTATGTGTGTGCTCATGTATTCTTGTCTTTTATAGGATATGCATGTTATATTTTGGTTAAGAAGTGTAATACCCCTTTCACATCGCAACAAATTACCGGGTACAAGCGGTTTCTAGGCAGCTTGACCCGGTAATTATTGGGATGTGAAAGGGGTTACCGGGTGATGCAAACGGGTAGAACCACAGCAATAAAAAACGGTAAGAAAACAGAGTTCTTACCGGTTTATTGCCATGTTGCTGTGCGGTGTGAAGGGGTTAAATGGGTCGAGCAACCCTTTCCCGTTCACACTATGGAGGAGGCAGCGCATGGAGCACTGACAGCGCTAAGCGCTGCCTCCTCCCCGCCCCCGATGACACGCCCACTCCCTGCCGCGTCCCCGAATGATGTCAGCAATCCGGCAATAATGCCGGTTCGCTGAGGGGATGTGAACATCCCAAAATGCAGCGTCGCACCGGGACTGAACCATTTCAAAGTCCCGGTGCGACCCTGCATTTAGCGAAGTGAAAGCAGTATTACTTTTTCAGAAAGTTTTTCCTTTTCATTCCTGAGTTTAGCAGAAACAATTTATCAAATTTTACTGTTTTATGAGATTTTCACATACACAGGATATAAAGGTACTTTTCATCTTAAAATAAAAGTGTGTTTGATTAAATCCTTGTTTCCATGGTTTTATTATTTACATTAATAAAAAGGAAAATGAGAGATTCTCTATAAAAGAAAAGGGGAAAAAAGCAACATACAAATGCACATACAAGGGCAAATGTACTGTAAAGTAAAAAAAACTATTTGTGTGATTCAGTGCAATTTTGGTGAGATAGTTATTAGAGTCAAAGCAGCAATTAGTTTAAAGGCAAAACCAAACTGCTGAATTTTAAGATGTGCAGGAAAGAATGTTTAAAAATCCTCACAACAAAAATATTTTCTAGGTAATTAAAAGTTCCTTGGTTGCAGCTAACGTTGAAATAAATGGATCATGTTGTTTAAACATCTTTCAAATATTGCGGGTTATTCAGACCTGCTTTCTAGGTGGCTACTTTGCAGAGCCCTGCGATCAGGTTTATGCTGCCCACCCCAGTGCTGTAACAATAGCCCTGCAGGGAGGCGCTGAGTAAGTGTGGGTGACGGGCATCTGTGGGGCTGTTGATGTGCTGCACTGCTGCCGGGACCATCCTGCCTTACCCCTCTGCTTGCCGCCGCCGGGACCTGCAGATCTACTTGTCTGTGGTCCAGGTGCTCCTCCTAATGAAAAATAGCCCACACAAAATGTCCACCTCCTTACAGCAGACACTTTTTAAGGATGCTAAAAGAGGCGCCGGCTTTCTCTAGCATCCTCAAAATAGGTCTGCTATTAGGGGAAGCCATTTTGTAATGGTCATTTTCATTAGCAGGAGGCAGCCAGGAGGAGCACTGAGACTGGAGACAAGTACTGTAGATCTGCAGGTCCCAGCCACAGACCCTGCGGTGGTGGGGTAAGACACAGTTGGGGAGGGGGGGTATGATTTAATTTACTGGGGGGTTGCCAAAATTTATGGCGGGTGCAGGGGTGCTCATTTTATAGTTACACCACTGGCCCAGCCACAGTGAAATCCTGCCATGTGCAAAGTTGCTATATTTTCAAAGCACTGTGACTAGCTGCAAAACCATTTGCAATTACTCATAATCTAATGATTTTTCTAGTGTGTGCAGTCTGTGCGTAGCCCAGGACTTACTTGCAGCTGTTATAGAAACAGGCCTTTCAGGATCATAACTGAGAGCAGTATGGGAGTGGGAGTGTAGGGGAGTAATAACACTCCACTCTATCTCTCTCGCTGTATACACAGTCCAGACTCTTGACTCATGCTTGGCTTAGATGAATATAAACAATTATATGTATTAGTTGAGGCAGCCTCACCCACAAACTCCCCTGTTGGTGAGGGAAGAACAAAAACAAATATGTAAACAAATGTGGGGTGGCGCCGTATGAACTTCCTACTAGTCCTTTAAATATCTCTACTGTTGTTTCAAATGATGTTCACAACTGAAGTCCATATTAAAATCTTATTATTAAAAATCTCTTATTTTTTTCAATGGATTAAAGGTTCAATGAAGGTATGTTGTTGTACATTCAAGGTTAACAAGCTGCATCACCCAAATCATTTCATCTCAAACGAGACTTCATCAGGGGTTAGCTACAATGTGTACATAAACAATAATAAATACAATGGTGCATACATAAACATATTACATTAATACACAGATGAAAAGAATAATACAGGACTTCTGCAGTAAACAATACATCTCAAGTGCTGGCTATAAAAACAAATGGATACAGATGACAGATGGAAGAATAGAAGAAACAAACAAATACATAGATAATGTCACATACCTAAAGCATTTTGATAATCTCAACCAATTGCGTGAGAGAAAATATGAAATGAAATTCTAAAGTAATCAGGATCTAAATAATCCGACCTAAAGAAAAGATGTAACATATCTTTAAATAAATAAATAAATATCTTTATTTAACTGATGTTTTTTATAAGTATTTTGAAAGGGTTCTAATCACATACCCTCTAACATGACCTATTCCATTAGATACAAAATGCTCTGTTATTGGACTTCCCTGCCAGTGGCAGTTACAGAGGTTGGACTCCAGCGCAGTCCAAAATTCAAAGAGGGGGGTCACATCAACTGCCAGTAAGTCCAGGACAGGGATGCTTGGAGTGGCATTTGGTGTGGCTCCCCTTTTTGAATATTGGCCTGTGCTGCAGCCCCACCTCTGCAATTGCCACTTCTCTGCAACTGCCACTGGTAAGGAAGTCCTGATATAGAGCATATTGGGGCAGATGTATTAAGCCTTAACAAGAGATGAATGCCAGGGTGATAAGGAGAGATAAATGTCCAGCAAATCACATCCTAACTGGTATGTTACAGGCTGTGTTTGAAAAAAGTCAGTAAGGAGCTGATTGGCTGGACTTTTATCTCTCTTTATCACCCTTGCATTTATCTCTTGTTAAGGCTTAATACATCTGCCCCTTTGTACCTAATGGAATGGGTCATGTTGGAGGGTATGTAATCATAGGGATCCCCAAAAATAGATCCATTGCATGTATTATCATCCCTCATTAGAAGTAGTAGAGAACATAAAATCTCTTTATATGGCCATGGAGTCACTTTGGTTAGCCCATATAGCCTTACCCCTATAATGATTCTATGAAGTGGTGGATTATACCAAGACATACTTTATATCATCACGATGAGGCTAGGGTGCAATAAATAAGGGTCCCATGCAAATGCCCTTTTAATTTCAGTACTGTTTCCCTATATAATACAACCATAAGTCCTTAAGCTGAAGTGTACTAATATTTATATAGGGATAGTTAATTAAGGATCACATTTATCAGATACCTATTAATGAGATAACACCATGTTCAACATAGAAGTTATAGTAAAACTCAGGGCCGGTGCTAGGGGGTTTGGCGCCCTCCTGCAAACTATAAATTTGCGCCCACCCAAACTTTACAAAGGGAGGGTGTGGCCACACAATAATGCTCCCACTCCAAATTACACCACACAGTAGCACAATCTTATTCTGCTAACACAGCAGCAGTGCTGTAACTAGCCATTTTGGTGCCATGTGTGAAAAAACAGGGACAGTGCGCGCCGCAGGCGCGTGCAAAATTGTAGAAGCGAGGCTTCATGGGGAATTAGCGTGGTCACATAAAAGTACCAATAACACCAAAATCCCCATAACACATTATGCTTCACACCTCAAAGCCCATAACACATTATACCACACACAGTAATGCACATTATTCGTAATGCCACACATCATGATGCCCCTTGCACAATATGCAGAACACCATAATGCCCATTACACATTATGCCACACACTGTAATTCCCCTTACATAATATGCCATGCACTATAATGCCCATATGACATTGACACACATTATGCTACACATAATTCCCCAAGTACTCCTGCATATGCCCACATTTGTAGCGTTGCTTATTCATAACACCCACACCAGTTGTGAAAAGTAGATGCTCTGCTTACAAGTAGTGCCCACACCAGTTGCCGACAGTAGTACCTCTGCTTATACGTAGTGCCCACACCAGTTGCCGACAGTAGTAGCACTGTGTAACCATATGCCCACACCAGTTGCCGACATTAGTAGCGCTGCCTATACACGTGCCCACACCAGTTGCCGACATTAGTAGTCCTGCCTATACACATGCCTACACCAGTTGCCGACATTAGTAGCACTGCCTCTACACGAGCCCACACCAGTTGCCGACATTAGTAGTGCTGCCTCTACATGTGCCTACACCAGTTGCCGACATTAGTAGTGCTGCCTCTACACGTGCCCACACCAGTTGCCAACTTTAATAGTGCTGCCTATACACGTGCCCACACCAGTTGCCGACATTAGTAGTGCTACTTACACATGTGCCCACACCAGTTGCCGATATTAGTAGTGCTGCCTACACACGTGCTCACACCAGTTGCTGACAGTAGTACCACTGCCTACACACGTGCCCACACCAGTTGCCGACATTAGTAGCGCTGCATATAGACGTGCCCACACCAGTTGCCGACATTAGTAGAGCTGCCTATACACGTGCCCACACCAGTTGCCGACATTAGTAGTGCTGCCTATACACATGCCCACACCAGTTGCCGACGTTAGTAGCACTGCCTATACACGTGCCCACATCCGCCCCTTCTAGTCTGTGTAGCCACGCCCCCTCCGTCAGTGTAGCTCCGCCCCCTTTCGGCCCCTGCTGATAATGAGCCAGGAGGGATCTCTGTGCCTCCGGCGCTGCTGCCTGTGATGAAGTGTGACAGGCGCAGCAGCAGCAGCCGGCAGGCACGGAGGATAACAGAGGATGTACAGCAGGGAGGGCGCCTCTCCTGCCCGGCGCCTACCTGCTTTGCATCCTCTGCTGAGTGGGTAGCGCCGGCCCTGGTAATACTGAAAAGTTCAATAACCAGTAAATTAGTCCCCTATAGAATTTCATATGGACAGTAAGGTTATAATGTTGGGGGTAACATTGTGCAAACCCATCAGGTAATTGATTTTCACCTCTTACATAGTACATAGAAATTCAGAATATTTAATTCACAAACAAGGGTTTTTTCACTTTAAAAACATGGACATCAAACCTATAGAAAAGGATTTACAAGGAGATTTTAATAGGGGTATCTCCAGGAGCAGAAATGTCATACTCAAGTCTGGCTAAATGATTCACATGGTGAAATAAGACAGCTGTGGATTCATCCTCCGAAAATCTCAAGAGTTCCCCCATAGGGAATACTGTACCTCTGGTTTCCACCATGCTCAGTGTAGAATGACAGGCTGTGCTCCCTGTATCCCAATGTGTTTCAATCATACATTGAAATAAAAAAAAAACACTACCGTTATACTGGATGTCCCTCACTAGGGTAAATAGCGGTGGTACTAACTTGAAAATTTAATAGACAAGATATCAAAAAAAATTGTAGTTTGGGTGCACAGGTAGAGAAGGGTCACATGAATGTGAAGCATCCAAATTTAAAAGGATTTTTGCTAGGCAACCCAGTGCAGCTCCAGGAAGACACCAATGTAGGGATGTATGAGGGGTTAGGTGAAACCTGGAAGTCCTTTAAATACCTCAGGTGGAGTTCACTTAGAGGAAGAGTGATGTCTTGCACGCTATATAGGTAAGCTCATTGTTTGTTTTCATTTGGTTCTATGGTTTTAATAAAGAAATTACATCTGAAACATCAATTGATACACTTACCTTGTGTGATGTTATCTTTTGGGAATCCGAGAGAGTGCCGCAGTATGCCCCCAGATCGTGCCAGCCCCGAATTGTTGGTTTTGGCATCCTGTTATGCATTGAATGTGTGTACATTGTATATTCCAGTGTGGTGAGTGGCATTCATGGGTCTTTTTCAATAAATTAATGTCTTCCCTGTATATATGAAAAAAACTTTTCTTATCCTGGTTGGGGGGATATACTACTCATTATTTATATCTGGAAAATATACTACTTAAAATAATATATAAGACAGCACTGGCAATCATATTAATAGTAATAAAAACAGTTAAACCAAACACATTGATCATCATTAGTAGTTTTTCACTTGAAGAAACAGGCACTCAGTGCCTATATTTTATTAGATATATAGATTATTACTTAAAATTCTAAAAGTTCCTGCTATTAGGGGCCAATATAAGGAACTGTCAAACACCCTTTTTTATACTAGAAAGGAATCTAGGACGCGAGGACACGCGTTTAGATTAGAAGAAAAAAGATTTTGTTAATCTAGAAGAAAAAATTTCTTTACAGTCAGAGCAGTCAAACTTTGGAACTCTCTTCCTGGAAAAGTGGTGTCGGCAGACACTATAAATACGTTTAAAATAAGGTTTGATAAACATTTATTGGTTAAAAACATCCATAGGTACGAATAAGTAACATAATCTGTCTTTAAAATATCAGAACATACTATACAACAAGGGATAAGCTACTGTAAACATAGGTTGAACTAGATGGACGCAAGTCTTTATTCAGCCTCACCTACTATGTAACTATGTAACTATGGGCCTTATTCTGGTCTGTGCGTACTTTCCCGAAATCTTTCGGATTGTGTTTTTTAGCCGTCTGCGCATGCGTGGGCAACGCTATGCGCATGTGCCATGTAAGGTCTCCGTACTTGTTCTCACCAATACCGTACAGAAATGTGCACCACATTCACTCGTGAAATATGGGCGTATTATGGGCGTCATTCGGAAGTACACAGGGGCGTAGTTTTAAAGTGGGCTAAACTGGGCGTACACGAGGGAGTGCACTAATTCTGGTACGCGTACATTCGGACAGCACACCGAATGCACATGAACAAAAAGGCAGGAAACATGCGGTCTTCATAAGCAAGTATTGCTTTGCGGACACCACTCGGTCATGCGCTAGGCATTCGGAACGCCCAATCAGTACGGGCGCACCTCAACCAATGTCAGCTGAACACAATACATACCACTCCTCTACTCATTACTCATTAATTACACTCTTGTCATTGCTTCAATTGGAACCATTGCAGCCTAAATGGACCATTACTAAACACACAAATATATGCTGCATTTTTGACACACATTTACACTGCAAGCAATGGACAGAACTTCCTATCACTAATATAAATATACATGTCACGTGTACATTTACCAATAAAACCACACATTTGGGGATCAAAATATAAATTTATTACACTAACGTCTAACAGAAAATGGAAAAAGCATGTTTTTGGACACATGCAACAAATTAAAGGTACCATACCAACAATGTATAAAAATAATTAAAAATAAAGCAATGTATTATTTACATACATAGCCACAGCAGAATTCATAGGAACACATCAGGTGGCTTCACAACAAAAGTATAGCACCAACACTTCAAGTACAGCAGACAGTAATGGCAGCCAAAAGAGGCCAACAGAGGAACCAAACACAGCATTCGAACCGAGGGCAAATGTGGGTACCCTGTGCAGGGGATTGGTTTGCACACAGGAGGCTGACACACACACAGCAAAATGAAAGATTTGGGAAGACATAAGGGTGGAGATTAATGTGGACACAAGTTCATGTGCGGGGCTTTTTGGCCTTGGAAGGGCCCTTGCCACGTGCAGCAGCAGCTCCTCGCCCACGGCCACGGCCACGTTGGGATGGTGGGGCAGGTGGGCCCGATGATGGCGAAGGGGATGATGCTCTTCCCCTTCTGCCAGCAGGGAGTGCTGGTGGTGGGAAAGCACCAGAGACGGCTGCCAATAGGGCCCAATTGGTGGTAACTAGGTCTTGGAGGAGGTCATTCATCCGGCAGGATTGATCTGCCAGCACCCGCAGGCTGGCAGCTACGGACTGCTGGGTGCTGACAAGACCCATCATGACCTCCTCCGTCCTACGCAGCCGCTCTGATGCTATCTCTCTCTGCTGGTGAATCTGGCCAAGCATCTCCACCCACCTGTCCACATCCTGTGTGGCCGGTGGCTGCTGCTGCTGCTGCACATGTCTGGCAGTGGTGGCAGGTGGCACAGACTCCTCCACCTCCTGAAGACTTGCCTGACCAAATGGCGGGGATGCTGGTGAAAGAGAAAATTACAATTACAACACATTCCTTGAAAATTAGTACAAACTACTTATGCCATGCCAAACAATTACCTTCTACATAAGCAGCAAAGACTTCCGCTGGGGCCTCGCTATCCATGTTGCTCACCCCCCGGATCTCCTCTATGGCTATGCAGCCAACAGCCATCTCTTCCAGGGGGGTGAGCTTCAGTTTTGCTGGCATGGGGCCAGCCCCAGAGGTTTGGCTGTGGTCCCGCCGTTTGGTCAGCTTCTTCTTCAGGTTAGTTTTGAAGTCGTGCCACCTGCATGCAAAGTTCTCATATTAATACATGTCACCCCTGACGTTTGATGTAGCATGCATTGTAATCTGCTACCGATGTCAACGTGTGCTTCATTCTACATAACTTACATTATGTAAAACTATCAACACAACACTTAGAACAAACATTCCCACTCAGCCTCCAATAAATATAGAATAAGAGACATGCTAATCATGTCTGTTGCTCCTAGCAACGTGACCGACCATTCACCAACTCCATCTAACATATAACACAAACATTACTGGTCTACTTCTGCACAAACTTAGCACACTTTAACTTGCCTCTTCTTCACATGCTCCCTCTCACGAACTTGTGGAGCTACCACATTAATCTCAGTGGTTATGTCATCCCAAATCTTCCATTTCCTGGTGTGTGTCAGCTTCTCCTGTGGACACTCTATTCAATCCCTTGCACGGGGTACCAGAATGGCAAGCTCCTGCGGTTAGAATGCCATGTTCCTGGTGTCTGGATCCTCTGTTGGGCTCTTTTGACCACGGCCACCCCCACGGCCACCTGTCGCTGTACCTGAAGTGCTGGCCATGCTACTATCTTGGGAAGCCAACTTCTGTGTTCCCAATGATGCTGCTGAGGCAGAAGATGGGCCAGCTGCCTGCTCTCCTCCAAATGCCTGTTGTTGGAGGGGCACATAGGAGGTGCTGGAGTCCAGGCATTCCATGAGGCTCTGGAAGTCTTGCTCTCCTTCAGAATGAGAGCCAGCCATGTTTGCAACACCATTTTGTGGTTCTAGCACACCTTTATATACTATTTCTGTCAGTAGCGTACTTCAGCCCCACCCTGTGTTTATTTTTTGTGGCAGCATTCCGTACGGCAGTGTTCTGTACGGCAGCGTACGCCGTGCTGTTTGTGCGGCGCATAGGCCACGCCCATAGTAGCGGCAATTCGAACTTACAAAACCTGGCGTACCTTCAAAGTCTAATTTAGGTGAAATCTTGTAATATTTTCTATAATGGCCACCTCCAACGTTATAAAATCATAAATGCTATCTGTGAATGTTCATTAGTACTGTGCTATTGTTGTGAATGTACCAAAAATGTAAGTAACCCAATCCATTTGGAAATCCACCCCACAAGTCATGCAATAGTCATCACTGATGTCATGCACAACACATGTGATAGGCCTTTAAATAGTGGTTTGATGCTAGATTCATTTGTCTCCAGATCTGTATTGTGGCCGGGTCTAAGGTAAGCTCTCCCATGGTCATTGTAGAGATGATATACATTAACAATGTAAGGGTAATAATGTATGCAACATTTGTTCACATATCAACGTTTTTTGGGTCAGCAAAGGCTTGTTAGCATTAATGAATCATGTTAGCTGGCCACCATTTAACACACAGGTGTTAAACCTGTGGGCCACCATATATTGGGGAACTACATGTCCCATCAATAGCTGAAATGTGTCCCATACTGTTACAGTTCACAATGGAGGTTATTCATGTTACAACATTCCCTTTCACACCATCAGAAGGCCCACACTTTGATGTCCCATGCATTTTCACCCAACATATTCTTTCAATTTGTCATACATGTGTCAGACTACATGATTTCATGATCAATTGTTGTTACATATAATACTTAATTAGTGTTTAGGTGTTAAATGTAATAGAGATATCTGTGTTTACATATTTGTGTGGTGAGGTAATATTATTGTTCCATCATTGTAGAACATTATGGATATTCCGGACTTGACTGGGCGGCCGTCTATTGTACGTATGGATTCATATAATTCTACTAATTTTTTGGGATAAGCATTCTTTGCATAGGTGTTCCATTTCATTTGATCATTTTATTGTAGGTTGCTGAAGCAATGATGGACTTTGTGGCTAATGGGCTAAGGGCACTTGCGGCTCAACCCACTCGTCGCCCAAGGAGGCCAGGACGTGCAAGAATCTTTCGCACACGGGTGACACTCTTTGGGATGCCCGATGATGAGGTACTTACTAGGTACCGGTTACCCCCACATGTCATTCTAGATATACTCTCTTTAATTGAGAGTGATCTAGAACCTTGTCATGGACTCACAACGGCAATTCCACCTCACACTCAGCTGCTGGCGGTCTTGCATTTCTGCGCCTCAGGATCATTTCAACAAGTAGTGGCAGTACTTGCTGGAATATCCTAGCCTGCTTTCAGCAGAATCCTGAGGCGTGTGACGTCAGCCATGTTTAGGCGCAAGGGGCACTTCATGGCCATGTCTTTTGCCCAAGAGACCCTTCACAGAAGCCAGCAGGCATTCCATCAAATTGCTGGCTTCCCTAATGTGATAGGGGCTGTGGATGGCACCCATGTACCATTTTTGCCTCCATTACGAAGTGAGAAGATCTATAGGAACCGAAAATTGTTCCACTCACTCAACGTGATGGTGGTATGTGGCCCATCCATGGAAATTCTCGCCTTCAACTCGAAGTTTCCCGGAAGTGCCCATGACTCTCATGTTATCCGACAAACCGGGATTTGGCAGAGACTCCAAGAGCTTGAAGGCCGTGATGCGTGGGTTCTGGGTGACTCCCGTTACCCATGTACGCCCTGGCTGCTTACGCTGTACAGCTCCCCAGCACCAGGCCCACAGGAGGCATTCAATAGGGTGCATGTTGCCACCAGGCAAGTGGTGGAGCGCTCAATTGGCCTGTTAAAGGGTCGATTTAGAGTGCACCACCGGACTGGTTGTGACTTACAGTATGCGCCTTAAATGGTGTCGAGGATTGTGGGCTTGTGTGCAGTCTTTCACAACATAGCTGTGCGGCGTGAGATACCCTTTGATGAGTGGGAGGTACCATCTGAGCTGCAAGATCCTCCCCTGTGCCCATCCCGCTCCCCGGAAAGCCGTCGGGGATACCAGCTGTGGGACTCTGTTGCCCAAAGATTCTTCAGGTACATTTTTGAATGTTGCACAGACCAACCCAATTTGTGATCAATTTCACCCATCAAGGTGGAAAATGATGTTAATTTTGTGTCCTCGAAATTAATTATTAGCCACCAGGGCCTCTTAATGCCAATATCAATTGCACTACGTATTATGTTCGAGGTGTATTGGTTTTAGACCAATATTGCAGGTCACAGTTATAACTTGTACGTAGATTTGAAAATGATTTTTATGTTTCCAATATTGTAGCTGAGCTTATCATCCATGTCTGGTGAGTAGATTGATTTTCATACTTTTTTCACCATGTATGTGTGGTATGTGTTGGTGATTATTTTATTTGTAGATGTAATATTTATTATCATATATATATATATATATATATATATATATATATATATATATATATATATATTTTTTTTTTTTTTTTTTTTTTTTTTTTGGGGTGATTTGTTTTAAATATATTTGAAGTAGGAGACAGGCAGGCAGGCAGGCAGGCAGCCAGCTTAGGTGTATAATGTGTCCAATATAATGGTGTAGTCAGGAGAACTGCTAGTATGTGTATGTGTTTTTTTTTATAAATGTACGCATTCACATAAATGCATACAGTAAGTAATGCTATGCGATGCCAAGCTATAGCAAGCGTTGCTTGGCGGTGCGAAGTTTTAGCCGATTCTTGTAGCGCATACACACTGTGCATGTAAAAATGAACAATAAAGTTAATACCAAATAACAATCTTACCATCCAATTACAGTACATGATTGTTTGTGATGCCCCATTGGAAAAATGGCGAGCTCCCAGCTTGCTGCGGCTTTCACTAATGCAGAGCTGAGGGCCCTGGTCTCTGTTCCAGCACATGAACGAGCAAGACAGGCCCGTGAGGAGGCCGAGGAGGAGCAGGGCCGGGAGGAGCAGGGCCGGGAGGAGGTGGCCGAGGAGAAGGTGGCCGAGAAGGAGGTGGCCGAGGAGGAGGAGTTGGCCGAGGAGGAGGTGGCCGAGGAGGAGGTGTGGCCCGAGGAAGTCGCGGAGGAGGTGGCCGAGGAGGAGGTGGTGGCGGAGGAAGTGGCGGAGGAGGTGGCCGAGGAGGAGGTGTTGGACGAGGAGGAGGCCTGCGAGGTGGTGCAGGTGGCAGAAAGTGGTAGGTAAACATAAGGCATCATTAATAATTTTAGGGACTACTATTTGTTATGTAGCACTACTGAATCTATTGTGTTTTACTATAGTATTAAGTAATAAACAAAAGTGGATAACAACAGACACACTTAGGGGTTAGATAGGGTGACCAAGTCACCCCTTTCATCTGGGACACATCTTAATGACACAGGTTATGTGGATGGCTTTCACCTCGATTATAACTGTCACAGAACCTGTGAAGTTAATCTATATCCTGGATTAAAGGGATAGCCTCATATAGGTGATTAGAGTTTATAGTTGATTTATATGTCAAAACTAGATTAAGTATGGCATTAATGGAGTATGGACAGGCGTGCCTTATAATGGAGTCACAAGTGGTCAGTGCCCCTGGGCCCTTCTCTAGCTAGGCACCCCCTGTGGTTGGCATGTATTTTTGCCAACATTATTGATGATTGCTTTTGACTTAATAATGTTTTTGTGCATGGGAGTGGGTTAGTGCTGCAGCTTCACCTAACTGGCAATATGACAATGATTTATGGAGCAGAACATCAGCAGCCAAACCATCCGTGATTGCCCAAGTGTACTGTGCATTCCTGAGAGGTGACTAAGGCCCTTATTCAGATCTGATTGCAGTACAAATTTGACCACAAAATGCACCAAACCGTATGCACTGCAGGTGGCCCAGATGTAACATTTGCAGAGAGAGTTAGATTTGTGTGAGTTATTTTGTTACTGTGCAGGGTAAATAATGTCTGCATTATCTTTACATTGCAATTTAGATTTCAGTTTCAATACACCCCACCCAAATGTAACTCTTTCTGCACATGTTGCATCTGCCCCACCTGCAGTGCACATGGTTTTGCCCATTTGGAGCACAAATGTGTACTGCAATCAGATCAGAATAACGGGCTAAGTCCCATGCCACGTTGCATCAGAGAACAGAGACTGAGAGGATTTTGATGAGTTGTGATTGGTGGAGCTCATTACATGCTTCACATGTCCAAGGACAACAGCAGCAGCAGCAGCTTAGCCATGGGTGGTTTGGGATTGAGGCTTTTCATGTGGTATGTATGCATGTATGTATGTATTTATGTATGTGTGTGTCATACATATATATATATATATATATATAAATATCTACATATATATATATATATATATATATATATATATATATATATATATATATATATATATGTAAACTTGAATGTTGTGGATTTATGTATGACTATGTTAAATGTATTCATGAATATCCATAGTAATTTTGTACCTCCTTTAACATGCCCACAGATTACCCTAGCCAAGTTAATGAGGGTGTCCGTGGGGCCATCATTAGAATGAGGCACCACCTGCAGCTGTTGGCAGCGGACCTGCAAGACATCACAGACCTGCTGCTGTAAATGTATATTTTTGTTAAAATATTTCCGGCTTTTGTGCCACAGTTTGTAAAAATAAATATTTGTTGTTGACAGTTAGAAGTTGTCTTTGTGTTTTTTGAACATTAAACAGTTTATGTGTAAATAGTTACAATAGTTTTGAGTTGCAAAAGGTAAATACTGTATATAGATGTATGTTGTTGTAGTGTGCAGATCCTTGCAATACACAAATGTTCTATAATTGTAGAGGAAATAACATTATCCAAACAACAAAATACACACACACACTGTGTTTATAACTGTTGTTAAGTTTGCTTTAGTATGTGTTAGTAATAATTAGCACATTGTAGAATATTGCATTTGACGTTCAATTATGATATAATATGCATACATAAAACCTAGATAAAGGTAACAATGAATAAATAGCACTTCACATGATGTAAGGGTTAATGTCTGTAATGAATGTGGTAGTAATGTGTTTAAGTATCTATTAGGATTTAATTGATTCCAATTCCAAACAAACACTTTTTAATGAGGTTGCCTAATTGCATAAGTGTGTCATGTGACCGATTTCGGTGTTCAGATAATAGTGGTGAGTTTTGCGAAAATACACCGCATCGGTGCGTACGGGCATGTTCCCGTCCGTTCTGACGCGGTAAGACCGTGCAGACGCTGTAAGACCGTGCAGAATATGTGTGTGTCCACCGCACACGCATGGTTTGGATGTCGTCCGTAAACACGCCCTCTTCTTAAAGTGTGAGTCCGTCCGAATGCGGAGGACCAGTGGGAGTTTCTTCGTACGATGTCCGCACAGCGTGGCGTGCGGACCGCTCCAAAATAATTCATCAATTTACGCACCAATAACCTCCTATGTAACTAAATAACCACAATAATACATTTGCACATAATTATAAATAGATATTTATAGAGATGTGTGCAAATCCATCTTCAGATACATCAGGCGTACACTTTCTTGGTGCCTGAGGATGAATGCGCTGCTATGAAATTTGATATAGATAGATAGGGAGAGAGAGACAGAGAGAGAGAGAGAGAGAGAGAGAGAGAGAGAGAGAGAGAGAGAGAGAGAGATACGGTTCAAACCAATCAGCTTCTAACTGTCATTATACAACCTGTGTTTGAAAAATGAGATTTATGATGCATACACACGGGACAATTTATCCCTATTTTAAAATAACCCTTTGAATGCCAACATCTCTGTGAGAGATGTGCAAAATATCCGCTAAAAATGTCAGAGTCGTTCGCATTTGTTATATAAATTCAAATAGAAAATGTTTAAAAATAGATTATATTTCCTATGTAGGGTAAACATTACAGGTCGTAATGGTGAATAAAAATGTTTGCTCGGCTATATTCATACCTATATTGACAAATTCACTTGGCACTCAAAGGGTTAAACACACATCACCTTGTGTGTATGCTCCATGCATGATTGGAGATGTGCAGACCAGCTTGTCGCCATCGGCCACTCAGATCTTTAGTACATGCATACCATTAAGGCAGGGGCAGGGTATTTGGGCGGCGCTAAGGGGATGATGAGACTTGGCCCATCCCACCTTCTCAAGTCCCTCTGCAGGTGTCATCATGCATCTACTGATGTGAGGTGAGGAGCTGCTCTCTGCCTCCCTTTACTCACAAGGATGCTGAGGGAAGGGACAGGAACAAGATATTATCACCAGGTAATCATTAATTGAATTCACCTGTTGCTGCTCCTGGTTATATATATCGCAGAAATTATACATTAATTTGATGTAGAAAGTTTTTTTTTTCAGTGATGAGTAGTAATTTGTGTATGTTCCCCCTGGCACTGTTCATGTTACCCCTGGCACTGGGAATGTTACCCCTGGCACTGAGCATGTTACCCCTGGCACTGGGAATGTTACCCATGGCACTGTGCATGAAACCCCTGGCACTGTGCATGAAACCCATGGCATCAAGCAAGAAACCCCTGGCACTATACATGTAACCCCTGGCACTGTGCATGAAACCCCTGGCCTCTAACAAGAAACTCCTGGCACTGAGCATGTAACCCCTGGCACTGTGCATGAAACCCCTGGCATCTAACAAGAAACTCCTGGCACTGAACATGTAACCCCTGGCATCAAGGAAGAAAAGCCTAGCAATGAGCACGTAGGCAAGCAGCACTTATGTGGCATAATATGTAATAGGCATTATGTTGTGTTGCAAATTGGGTAATGGGCATTACGGTGTGTGGCATAATGTGGAATGGGCATTACAGTGAGCATAGTCCCCTGTCCCACAAAGCCAAGCCCTACATTTTTGCTATTCAATTTCTTTTAGGTGTTGGGTTGTTTTGCACTGTGGGGCATAATTTGAATTAGGGGGTATTATGTGTCCCACATTATTCTTTTCATGGGTATGTGGGATAGGCCATACATTTTAATCTTGCATGGGGGCGCCGAACACATTAGCACCACCATGGCTAAGACATATGAAGTGGGGAGGGGAGAGGTGGAGGAAGTGAGTTCCACCACCTCAAAAGGACCACTTTAAGCACTGCACATCGCTATGTGTGTATGGGCAATCAAGCCACCGGGAAGCTCAAGGGGAATCACCTAGCATACGTCAATCAGCATGCCGGCTCAAGCAGTATTGCTCCGTGTGTATGGGGCTTCTGAAGGTGATTTTTGCTATTTTGCCTCTCTCCACTTCTGACATTTTGAAAGCCAACGTTATTGCAATATTTTGTACATCTGTTAAATATGCAACTTATTAGCCAGTGTTACCTAGGAGTATTGAAGTCAGTATCATGTTTTTAACTCTCCAATATACCGATTAGTTTTATATTATCCTGAGTCAATTATTTCACTGATTCTATGGCTTGGATGCAGCCGTGTCACTACTTGAGCCTGCTGTTGAAGTGAATGTCATGCTGTCAATGGTTTCATCATTACATTCAGCTGGAAGGTTTGCTATATCTTTCAGCTCTGTGAGACAGCTATTATAGAGTTTGGTGCATGGCTTTTATTCTAAAATAACCCTTTTTGTAATGTCAAACATCTTGGCAACCTGTCTTGTCAAACAAGAATGAGCTCTTGCTGTTTTTAAGCCATGAGGCTAGAACACGGTGTAGTTGATAGTGCTTCAGGAATCATTTTCTAATAATTATCCGCAAATTGTTCTGTAGTCATTTTATGCTTGTTACCTTATGTAGTGTATCCTGGTAACTGCTTTACAGGGTATCATTGAAAGTGAGCATTTTGACAAGTCTTCCAAACAAGACTAAAACAAAATCTATTAACCATTGACATCCATAAGTGACATCTATAAAGATGTTAGAAAAAGTGAAATCTCAAACAATTCACTGCGAATATAAAAAAATAAAGGTTAAAAGTCCAATGGCTGAATTGGGCTAAAAAAAAAAAGGAACATTTAAGAAAATACAAAATAAAATTTGTTCTTGTGTTGTGAGAGAAAAACAGAGTAAGTTGTAGATGGTGCATATTTACTGCATGGTTACCTACCTGTCCCTCTCCTTCTGGAAGACAATGCTCTGTTCCTCTACTTCCCTGGTAATGTATGATTGCCATCACCTGGGGTGAAACACCTTTCCTATCAATTACCTAGCTCACCACAGGTGATGGTAATCATACATTAGAAGGGAAGTCCAGGAACAGAGCATTTTCTCCCTGAAGGAGAGTGGCAGGTAGGCAACCCTGATTTACTGTAGGTCCCAAGTTTCTGTTATGCCTTTCAAAAACAACAATCTGTTGTGATACCTTAGAGCAGAGGTAGCCAAACCGGTCCTCGAGATCTAAATACCATATCTGGTGCACAGCTGTTGTCATTACTAACTGTCACATTTTCAAACATGCTGCATTCATTCCTACTATAATTGCCTGAAATACATAAACTGTTGGGATAGGTTTGGCCGCCCCTGACCACCCATGTAGGTGGGTTAGGACAGGTCTTTTGTCTTTCCACACAGACAGCATAGGGTGATTAAAAAAGTGTGGTCTGGGCTCTTATTCAGCAGATTTTGTTTTTTTTGAGTTTATAAATAGTATGAGAGAAAGCGCTTTTTCAATATGGTATAGTTAATGTGTGTGCATGGCCACGAGTATGACAAACAAGGGGGGGGGGGGAGGGAAATAGAAAAAATCTTGGATAAAACACTTGAATAAAAACAAAATTACAGATGGAGCCGGGCTTGTCTTTGCAGGGAATGGCGATGGCGACGCCAGCCGCCATCCCCCACCACCCGCCATCTGTATCTGCGAAAGGGGACGCGCGCGCACGAGACCTTCTGACATCGCTTCCCCCGGGTCACCGCCTCCGCGCACCCCCCCCCCTAACCCTGTCCGTCTCCCTGAAGCGGAGACGGACAGGTTCCTGTCGCTCCGCCGCACGGAAACTGAGATGCGCGTCTCAGTCAGATGGAGAGCCGGGCAGTGACAGTCTGGCGATTCGCCAGCAAGAGGGAGCCCGGCTCCATCTGTATGTTTACAGCTCTTCTTTAGAGCAAATGGTATAAGGTTCATGAGGCGGGATGAAGCACGACAGTGTCCGGCACTTGAGTCCAGGTGGCCCTAACTGTCCCTAATCTCACCTTGATACTCTTAGCCTTCTGTCTCTCTTAAGATCTTCAGGCGTCCCTTCTTCATGGCACAGCCATCCATGACCGGAAGTTCGGAAATTATACTTACGGTATTGAAGTGTCAGCGATGGCGGCTACCAAAGCATTTTGGGAGTCTCATCCCTTTATAAAGGATGCCAGACAGTCTTGCCTCTTGTTATTTAAGGCCTTGGCAAATTTACA
This sequence comes from Crinia signifera, assembly GCF_055691185.1. Lineage (NCBI taxonomy): Eukaryota > Metazoa > Chordata > Amphibia > Anura > Myobatrachidae > Crinia > Crinia signifera. The sequence continues at coordinate 63,702,067 of NC_139217.1, read as the reverse complement.
GCATGCCAATTAGCACTTGCTAAGGTCAAGACCAAATAAAGGGATAGAACCCTTGCTGGGGTTTATTAACTATAGATGCCCACATACGGTAGTGTGCATTTTGGATTGCATCACATCTAGTTCAAAAAGTACTGTCTGCACATACTTTTTGTAGTTTGCGATATGCGATGCGCAGGAGCATCGCAAGCCATATAGAAACACAGTGTGATGTGAATTACATGCGACTAGTTTTGAACTAAAAACCTTATGATGTGAGTTCTATTTCTGATTGGATGTTGCTATAGGCCAATCAGAATCTACTCGTCTTTTATGTAGCACCTTCTAGACAATAATTAATAGAATCTGATTGGTTTCCCATAGCAACATCCCATCTGAAATAGGACTCCCATCTTAGTAAAATAAACCCTGCTGTGTCACTACTTAGTGAAAGAAGCAGGATATTTTTTGGATAGAACACACATTTGTTTAATGGCCGGTTTTGATTAAAACAAACTGTGCCAGTTAGTTTCTTCAGGGCCAAATCGTGTTACAAATTATCTGGATGGATTGATCTAGACAACAAGCTACATAAGAGTTTCAATCTTTGTTCTCAGGATGAATCTGATTCATTATGAGCTGAGTAATGTCTAAGGTTAAGAACAAGTTTATTTTAAGGCTTGCTGATAACATGCCTCTTAACAAATGTTAAGTTTTTGACTCCTCTGTTTGAGATGGGAGTTTAAAAATGTTGGGGGAAATTTAATAGGATGAGAGATTTGGTAAGAAATCTCCAGGTTTTTTTAAAGCGGCAATCATTTACACTGCCAAACCAGTTTGATTTATTTAATTATATGGTATTATATTTATAAAATACTTGGAGAATGAAGATACTAAATGAACACTTATGGAAATGCTGCATAAAGAGGAAAGTCTTGAGTCTGGAATTGAATTTCATAGAGTTGAGGCAACATCGCTAAAAGTCTGGCTGCCAGAGGAAATCAGGGAGATTCTAAGAACATTCTATAGCCCATCATCTACAGATCACAGTTTTCAAGCAGTGCAATAAAGAATCAAAAGCTGCTTCAAGCACATTGGGAAATGGTCATGTAGGGCTTTGGAAATCAATAAGCCAATCTTATAGACCATTTGCCTTATAAGCAGCCAGTGGAGCAAGTACAGAATGGATGTTATATGGCTGGAATAAAGCTACAGTAGTTGGTTAAAAGCCTAGAAGCTACATTTTGTACCTGTTAGGATCTCCTGTGCCACGCTGTCTGGCGAGACACCACGTGACACTGGCTGGAAGGAGATAGTGACAGGACCAGGGCAGCCTCGCCAACCTGACTCCGTTGTACTCAGATGGAGTTGACGTGTGTGTGCGGGGTGCTAGGCTTCACCAATAATAGCCGCGTTCGTGGGAGCCCGTTAGTCAGGCTCCCACCTCGATGCCACCTGGTCTTATGTTAAGGACAACACACACGCCAAGGCCAGTGATGAACAAGGGGAAACCTATCTACAAACAAAGAGGCGAGGACCACCCTGCCCTGCGGAGAGGGGTGCCAGTGGATAGCACTCTAAACAGGAACCCGCTGTGCTAATGCTTAACAGGTGTAACCATACACAGTATGCTGACACACTAAGAACTGCTGACGGGTGTAACAATACACGATATGCTGACACACTAAGAACTGCTGACGGGTGTAACAATACACTATATGCTGACACAAAAAGCAAATGATTAGTAAGGAGACAAAGAGGGGGAAGCTCCCAACTTATCTGAACACGAGGGATATCAACTTAGCTGGAGCTGAGATGCTGCGGACAAGGCAGGGAACCAGCCGAAGGAAGCACCACGCTGGAGAAGGAATCCCACAAAGACCAACAGGAGCTGCAGGGACCGGGAGACGGATAAAGGACGACACACGGACACCGGGAGGACAGGAGACTGAACGGAGGACACAGCTGGGAATCAACGACAGGATGCAGGATGACAGGGAACAGGAACCAGGAACACTTGAGACCCTGAGGTACAAAAGCTATAACCGGCATGGGACTGAACAACCAGAGGGTTTATATAGAGAGCACAATGTGGTGCTGATTACACATAGCCTGAAGGTGTGCACTGCAGGCTAGGAGCCTAATCAAGACACCTGAGTCCAGAACACACAGTACTGAAAGTAACCTGCAATGGCCCAGGCTGACCACTGGATGCCACTAGCGAGTAAACACACACACAGGCTGAGATAAACCCAGGGAGAACATGAAACTACACAGAATATGTGAATCTGAGCATAACACAGATCCGCTGGAGGCGGATCCTAACAGTACCCCCCCTTGAAGAGGGGTCAAGGGACCCCAATACCAGGTTCTCCCCTACATGGAGAATACCAAACCCTGGAATGGGTATCAACCAACAAACAGAAACAAGCTGTGACTGCAGCTTGTAACAGTGCCCCCCTCTCAAAGGTGGCCTACGGACACAACAAAACCAGACAAACAGATATGACAAACAGGACAAAGCAAAAGGTCAGTGCTTATTCTTCTTTCTCCTTCTCTTTGAATGGCTCTGAAAGGAAGATAGAAAAGCACATCCTGCAGTCAAGGCAATAGCTATGGGCTGGGCCCTTTGTATTGACTCTCCTGAACATGGAGTCTCTGCAGACAAGATGTTCGGCCCAGAGGCATTTGAACCACTTTTATTGGGACCAAATTTTTTCACTACAGCATCACTAAATGCCCGGAAATCCTTAAGAAGGGGATCTTCAGAATTAATCAATTCGAACGCCCATTTGGAAGGCTTCCCTCTGAAGGAGTAGATCATATAGGACACAATATTATCAGAAGTGATACCTAAAAATGGTCTGGACTCCATAATGGAGACATAGTGGTTCGCGAGTGCAACAAATTGGGCTAAGTCCCCATCAAAGACTAGAGATGTAGAGATATCGTTCAAAGAATCAACAGTAACTTCATTATCAGCTAACTGACTGGTCTGTATAGCTGGAATTATGGCCCTTGAGGCTGAGACTTTAGGGACCCCCTTAGAGGTTATGACCTCTTCCAAGTCTGATGGTCTTTCTGGTTGGGTAGCACTATGATGAGTCTCTGGCTGATCACCATTGTGACGCACTTCTAAGTGGGCAGCACTCTAGTGAAACTCTGGCTGGGCAACAACAAAAAGACCAACAGATGGTTCCTCCATGTTACCGACATGGCTGGAACTCTGCTCAGAGACAAGACAATCAGAATCCCTCTTAGGGACTAGATGGACAGAGTCCCCCTCTGGGGAGACACAGGCTTGAACCCCCTCTGGGGCGACACAGGCTTGAACCCCCTCTGGGGCGACACAGGCTTGAACCCCCTCTGGGGCGACACAGGCTTGAACCCCCTCTGGGGCGACACCGGCTTGAACCCCCTCTGGGGCGACACCGGCTTGAACCCCCTCTGGGGCGACACCGGCTTGAACCCCCTCTGGGGCGACACCGGCTTGAACCCCCTCTGGGGCGACACCGGCTTGAACCCCCTCTGGGGCGACACCGGCTTGAACCCCCTCTGGGGCGACACCGGCTTGAACCCCCTCTGGGGCGACACCGGCTTGAACCCCCTCTGGGGCAACACCAACTTGAACCCCTTCTGGGGCAACACCAACTTGAACCCCTTCTGGGGCAACACCAACTTGAACCCCTTCTGGGGCAACACCAACTTGAACCCCTTCTGGGGCAACACCAACTTGAACCCCTTCTGGGGCAACACCAACTTGAACCCCTTCTGGGGCAACACCCACTTGAACCCCACTCGGGGCTGCGCACTTCGGAACCCCACTCGGGGCTGCGCACTTCGGAACCCCACTCGGGGCTGCGCACTTCGGAACCCCACTCGGGGCTGCGCACTTCGGAACCCCACTCGGGGCTGCGCACTTCGGAACCCCACTCGGGGCTGCGCACTTCGGAACCCCACTCGGGGCTGCGCACTTCGGAACCCCACTCGGGGCTGCGCACTTCGGAACCCCACTCGGGGCTGCGGCCTCCGGGCCCCCACTCGGGGCTGCGGCCTCCGGGCCCCCACTCGGGGCTGCGGCCTCCGGGCCCCCACTCGGGGCTGCGGCCTCCGGGCCCCCACTCGGGGCTGCGGCCTCCGGGCCCCCACTCGGGGCTGCGGCCTCCGGGCCCCCGGCGTCTGACCGGCTCGGCGGGCCCCCGGCGTCTGACCAGCTCGGCGGGCCCCCGGCATCAGACCGGCTCGGCGGGCCCCCGGCATCAGACCGGCTCGGCGGGCCCCCGGCATCAGACCGGCTCGGCGGGCCCCCAGCATCGGACTGACTCGGCGGGCCCCCAGCATCGGACTGACTCGGCGGGCCCCCGGCATCGGACTGGCTCGGCGGGCCCCCGGCATCTGAGTCAATCACCTGGGTTTTCCCCTTAAGGGTTTGCAACTCTGACTTAATATGAACAGAAATCCCATCATGCGGGGAGCACCTCCTCTGCAGATTATTAAACCCAAAATGGGGACTCCCAGCACTTGGACCAACCGTATTAATCAGAGCGCTTTTACTGGGAGACTCAGAGCACTCCTCTGCCACAGTGTAGACAGGCATAGATCTGACAACCTGCCCCGACTTGGCCAGAGGAAACACCCTGTTGCCACCACTGGAGTTGCGCAAAACACAAGTTTGCACAAAGTGGCCTGAATCTCCACAGTATAAGCATAGATTAAAGTCTCTACGCCGCTGACGCTCCTCCGATGGGAGCTTCGGCCGTAGAACACTTCTATGCATTACCTGAACCTCTGGGTCTGAGGACTTGCTGCCTAATACCTCCTTAGGCAGGGTCCCCTTAGGGGCTGAATGAACCCCTGTGACCTCTGGGAGGATCAGAAAAATTTCTGTGAGGAGTTTTTGCAACTGCAGTAAGGACTGCTGCAAAACCTCTAACTGCCCAGGTTTAAAGGCAGAAAATGCCAAATTTAGAGCCGCTAAAGTTTCTTGCATGGCCTGCATGATATAGCCGTGCAAGGTTACAGACCAGACACAACAAACAATGACACGACAAAAAGTGGCTCGACAAGGACAGTGACAAAACAGATACTGTGACAAGACAGGAAAACTGCAGGACTGAGAGGGCAGAACTCAGCTCCAGAGTTATCTGTTATGGCCGGTTATAATGTTAGGATCTCCTGTGCCACGCTGTCTGGCGAGACACCACGTGACACTGGCTGGAAGGAGATAGTGACAGGACCAGGGCAGCCTCGCCAACCTGACTCCGTTGTACTCAGATGGAGTTGACGTGTGTGTGCGGGGTGCTAGGCTTCACCAATAATAGCCGCGTTCGTGGGAGCCCGTTAGTCAGGCTCCCACCTCGATGCCACCTGGTCTTATGTTAAGGACAACACACACGCCAAGGCCAGTGATGAACAAGGGGAAACCTATCTACAAACAAAGAGGCGAGGACCACCCTGCCCTGCGGAGAGGGGTGCCAGTGGATAGCACTCTAAACAGGAACCCGCTGTGCTAATGCTTAACAGGTGTAACCATACACAGTATGCTGACACACTAAGAACTGCTGACGGGTGTAACAATACACGATATGCTGACACACTAAGAACTGCTGACGGGTGTAACAATACACTATATGCTGACACAAAAAGCAAATGATTAGTAAGGAGACAAAGAGGGGGAAGCTCCCAACTTATCTGAACACGAGGGATATCAACTTAGCTGGAGCTGAGATGCTGCGGACAAGGCAGGGAACCAGCCGAAGGAAGCACCACGCTGGAGAAGGAATCCCACAAAGACCAACAGGAGCTGCAGGGACCGGGAGACGGATAAAGGACGACACACGGACACCGGGAGGACAGGAGACTGAACGGAGGACACAGCTGGGAATCAACGACAGGATGCAGGATGACAGGGAACAGGAACCAGGAACACTTGAGACCCTGAGGTACAAAAGCTATAACCGGCATGGGACTGAACAACCAGAGGGTTTATATAGAGAGCACAATGTGGTGCTGATTACACATAGCCTGAAGGTGTGCACTGCAGGCTAGGAGCCTAATCAAGACACCTGAGTCCAGAACACACAGTACTGAAAGTAACCTGCAATGGCCCAGGCTGACCACTGGATGCCACTAGCGAGTAAACACACACACAGGCTGAGATAAACCCAGGGAGAACATGAAACTACACAGAATATGTGAATCTGAGCATAACACAGATCCGCTGGAGGCGGATCCTAACAGTACCCCTCCTTGAAGAGGGGTCAAGGGACCCCAATACCAGGTTCTCCCCTACATGGAGAATACCAAACCCTGGAATGGGTATCAACCAACAAACAGAAACAAGCTGTGACTGCAGCTTGTAACAGTACCAGCTGTAAGTGGTGCAATTCTTTAGCTGGGAGACGAAGCTAGAGGGCATTATAGTAGTCTAATCGAGATGCTACAAATGCATGTATGACTTTTGGTAGATCTTCAAATGGAATTAAGTGTTACATTCTGGCAATGTTCCTCAGATAAAAAAATCAGGATTTCAGTGGGGCTGATATGTGTTGTTTAAGTATCAATCCCCCATCCACGAAAGCGCCATTATTCTTCACAACTAACAGATTGGCGATTCTAGTGCTTTACCTTCAGGTAGCATGATGCATCACATACTTTTAGTATGGAGAAATGCCCAGAGTAGTCTAGGACACAAAATCATACTAAATATGTCACTTAGGGGCTGATGTATCAAGACCAACATTTTTTCCCCAATAAATCTAATTTACTATTGCTACAAAATAAAGCAATAAAAAAAAAATGACACTACTCGACAAATTTTTAAAAAAAATCTGTACTGTATGAGTTATTGCTAATTTAGGGATGCCAAATTCAATGTACAAATCAGATTTTCTCTGTAACATTACATTTATTAGATAAACACAAATAACAAAAGTGGTAACACTGTAGCTATATCTAATGAAATGAAGGATAAGTGAAGATTTCAATTAATCTCTATTACACTATTACACTACCCAGGTTGTCAATGAAAAAAGTCTAGATGGTATTGTAAAAGTGACAGTTAACAACCCATGTTCTTGTAGTTATCCAGTAGTATATTCACAAAGGACACATAGATGGTCTCTTTTCTTTTCTCTAAGAATCCACACACAGCAGCCTTGCAGGATGACCAAGCAGTAGATTTGGGAGGGTTGTCAATCCGGGATTCTGAATGTCTGAACGTCTCGGCAGTTGGAATCCCAGGACATTTTTGGTTCTGCTGACAGTAACTCAACAGCTAGAATTCAGTGTTCCGGCTGTTGAGTGTCAAAAAGTCCGTAGATTAGCGAAAACACGGCCATTTTGTCAAAAAAACATCTGCGGATTTCGCAATCCTCGTCCATTTCCAACAATACAGACTAGCCTCCATAGGGAAGTGGGTGTGTAGCAGGCGAGTCCTGGCCAGGATTGAACACCTTAAATGATGATATTTCCACTGTCTGAAATATCAGCAGACATTGACTACCCCCCCGTAATATTTGTCAATTTATATATTAAATCTGTTAGCAGTTTTCTTATTTTGGGGCCAACAAATATGCCTTCTTTCAATTAAAAGCTTGGCCTTCTTAATACAGAATTTCATGAAATTCTACATTAGGCCCATTTTAATGGAAGCAGAGGAAACATTATTCTATGCGGATTAACCAGTGGAGAGCACTTGAGTTCTTTCTTTCCAGCAACAAAGGTTTCTCTTTCTGTCAACTTCTTTGTGATGCAGAGAGACATGAGCCAGCACACAACATGGCATTCATTCCTAAGAGGCAGTTTCTGCCAAGGTCCAGTATATGGAGAAGAGTTAGGAATATTAGGGAGATTATGATGAAATAAAGAATGAGGAGTCTGGGCAGGATGTGTGCACCATAGTACAGGCAGACAAGAGTCTTAATGAGCACTTACTGTAATCAAATACTTTTTATATTTCATTTTTTCTAAATATCTCAAAAACCTTACTTACATGATACAGATCTATGATGCTTATAATTGGATCAATGCACACAATTACATGGGAATTGACATATACTGTATTGTGTCAGATGCAGAAGAGACAGTTCTGAGCAAGTTGTAAATGTCCACAAAAGGTTCTGTTTATTCCTCTGTGGCTGGACAAAAGCAAGTCCATCATGCCTCTGAAAACTCAGATGTACAGGAAGCAGAGTTCAAGCTTACTGAAGAACAAGATGTACGCCCTAAACGTGCGTCCAAACCTACACAAAAGATGAGAGAGAATTTTGAGACAACCAGAGAGGAATTTAGATGACTTATGGGAAAGAGTGGAATGCCACACAGCAGCTCTCCCACACTTTAACAATGATGCAGCAGAGTTAACCATGGTTTTGAATCGCGAGTAGTGTTATTTATGAAATGTATCAAAATTGACACGCTTGAACAGGAGTTCCAATCTCACATGTATGAGTTCTGAATCTGCAGTCTGCAGTATAGGCAATAATATATTATAGATTAAAAGAAAGATGGTGTTAAACTCCAAATAAAGTTCCCATACATGTATATTTGGCCAGATCACAGTCCCAAAATACAAAAATGGCTTAATACATAATGCCCTTAAAACCCTTGCTCCTCAATATTCATAAATTACTGTGATCATTAACATGGGTAAATCTAATAAAGCTTCTGATAATTGTAGCTACAGTATTATTTATTCACAACAGTCTAGACCATGGGTCTTCAAACTGTGGCCCTCCAGATGTTGTGGAACTACATGTCCCAGCATGCCCTGACAGTTTTGGCATGCTCTTACAGGAAAAAATGTGGCAATGCATGTTGGAACACGTAGTTTCACAACATCTGGAGGGCCACAGTTTGAAGACCCATGGTCTAGACAATGATAGTTATATCCTGTTTGCTTACTATGGGTAATACCTCTAGGTTTTCTATTTAGAACCTGAATAAATCTCCTCTTAAACAGAAAAAGCCTCTTCTCATTCACACAGGTGAAACGGCCTTTATGTTCTACTTAAAGAACATATAATAGTTCCAGAATATGTTTTTCTGGTTCAGCATCGCTCGTAGCAATCCAAATTCAGCCTCAGCCCCGATGGTCGGGTTTGCGCATGCTCATGCGCATTTCGGTGCATGTGCAAACCCTGGCACTGAATGGCTTTGGCGAGTTACAAACTCACAGGCTGTTCAGTGCTGAGAGGGATGGCTGGGGGCGGAAATGGGGCTGGACCATGAAAATGCTGGGCGTTCCCCTAGGAACTCAGATTGGCTGACAGCACATGATGTCAATGCATGCCCCCTCTTTGGCGTACACCAATGGAAATAAAAGTCAGTTTAGACTGACTTTTATTTCCAAAGGGAAGAGAAATCATTTGACGGTCGGCAACCCTTCGGCCACATGCTAGGGGATGTGTTTGCGTACATCCCCTCCCATGTCTGTGGTGATGGGGGGGGGGGGGAGTTTTGGCCTAGCAGCGTTTCAGTGAAAAAATCCCAAAATAAGTAAATAAATGGCAAAATTCCATTGATTTTAAAGTTGTTAGGACTTTACCCCAAAAAAACCTATAGCATCTAGGGCCTTTTTCTGGTCGATGCGTAATTTTCCGAATTCTTACGGATGGCGTTTTTTTAGCCGTCTGCGCATGCGTGGGCAACGCTATGCGCATGTGCCACGCAAGGTCTCCGTACTTGTTCTCACTAATACCGTACAGAAATGTGCACCGCATTCACTCGGGAAATATGGGCGTCTTATGGGCCTCATTCGGAACTACACAGGGGAGTAGTTTCAAAGTGGGCTAAACTGGGCGTAAACATGGGCGTGCATGAGGGAGTGCACTAATTCTGGTAGGCGTGCATTCAGACAGCACACCGACTGCACACGAACAAAAAGGCAGGAAATATGCGGTCTTCATAAGCAAGTATTGCTTTGCGGACACCACTCGGTCATGCGCTAGGCATTCAGAACGCCCAATCACTACGGGTATATAATATGCATACATAAAACCTAGATAAAGGGGTGACAATGAATATATAGCACTTCACATGATGTAAGGGATAATGTCTGTAATGAATGTGGTAGTAATGTGTTTAAGTATGTATTAGGATTTAATTGATTCCAATTCCTAACAAACACTTTTTAATGAGGTTGCCTAATTGCATAAGTGGGTCATGTGACAGATTTCAGAGTTCAGATAATAGTGGTGAGTTTTGCGAAAATACACCGCATCGGTGCGTACGGGCAGGTTCCCGTCCGTTCTGACGCGGTAAGACCGTGCAAACGCTGTAAGACCGTGCAGAATATATGTGTGTCCACCGCACATGCAAGGTTTGGATGTCGTCCGTAAACACGCCCTGGTCTTCTAGTGGGAGTCCGTCCGTATGCGGAGGTCCGGTGGGCGTTTCTTCGGACGATGTCCGCACACCGTGGCGTGCGGACCGCTCTGAAAGAATTCGGAAATTTACGCACCAACCAGAATAACCTCCCTAGTATCAATGTATCAATTGTTGGTGGGTAGAAATGTTTCAACCTAAACTCTGCACTTGAATTTACACTGTTAAACGTGATGTGTGTAACTGATAATATTGTTAAATAGTTAATTCTGCAATGTTATTACCGTCATTAAAAAGTGACATTTATTTACAATATTTTTAATAAAATACCTTTAAAACAACTTGTGCCCTGTGCTGAAAGCAGGAAAAAAGAATGCAAAATAAAACAAACAATATTGAGTATTAACGGACTTTAATTTTGAAGATGGTTTTTACTCTTTGAAGTGGAACTAGTTTGCAAACTTAAAATGGATAATTACACACTCCATTAAATAAGTAATTTAGAGATTACAAAATGGCTTAAAATATGCAATTTTAATGCCAAATGTAAACCATGAATTTGCAATTATCATAGTTTATAGTAAAACAATTAACATGTGCATGCCATAAAAAATAAAATGAAATATATTTGGCTAATGTACATCAGAAGTACAATATGGAAGATAATATTTTGCCATGGTAATTAATTTATTGCATAACAATCCATGTATTAATATATTATTAAAGGAAAACAATAACCACTGGAAAAAATGTAAGTTAAATTGCTGTTATAAAAATATAGTCTTTTCGTGCCAATTATCATCTTGATGCTGTTTGATGTAACAATTATCAGTATAGCATAGAACCAGCACTGCAGATTTTTATTCAAAATCATTGTAACAGCTTAAAAACACACTTTGTCCAATTCCAATAATCAGGACTGAAACTAGGATTTTAGTCACCTGATGCAAGGCAGTAACTTGGCTCCGATCAGTCTCCCCCCCACCCCCCTGCAGGGCCGGATTTGTCATAAGGCCCGTGAGGCATGGGCCTAGGGGCGGCACCTATAATGGGTGACAGCTGTTAAACCACTGTCAGTGACCCTTTGAAGTTTTTATTTTTATATAGTGCTGCGGGCAGTCCCGCGCTCCCCCTTTCAGCACTGCAGAAACAGTCCCTCCTGCCTTCCCATGCTCCCTTCACCTAGGGGCGGACTGACCTAAATCCGCCCCTGCCCACAGGAGCTGCTCATGTGCCCCTGTCAGCAGAGATCACACACAAGGTGCTGTCACTGTGCTCGTCAGGGCTCAGTAGGAGGAGAGACTGCAAGCATCATCACAGCCGTAGCACCACCAGGGTGACTGCCCGCACACAGGCTCTGGCAGAGCACATGAACCTTGACCCCCAATGCAGGGGGAAGCTGCTGCAGCATGGCGGTGGTACGAGCTGCAGAGCTCCCGGCTACACTACACTCACCTCAGTAAAGGGATCCATGTCACTCTGTGTCCGCGATCACTATGGTGCGATGCCCAGCAGCCTTTGTGTGTACCTGTGTGGCAACCTCTGTGTGTCCCTGTCAGGCTGAGTTCACACAGTCGCTACACAAAATGGCTGCACAATTTTGAATTTCACCCACCGTGCTGTCCTCACCGGTCACGGGTGGGTCTCTGGGAGCGGTGACATGGGGCGGCGAAAAATGTTGTGCATCACACCCAACACCCGGGGCTTGCAAATCACTCAGAGACCCTCTTCTGCCTATTGGAAACAGCTTTACATTTCTGAAGGGAATCTTCTTGGATCCCTTTGCCTCCTCTGGCCCTCTCTTTGCACATGGATGGACTCAGGACCCTTTGTGACTATTTGGATCATAATTATTGGCGGGCAATGTCAGTGTCATAATGAATAGCTCCCGAGTCACAATTAGGAGAATAAGTAAATGTAAATAAAGTATATTTGTGCATTGGAAACATGCTATTCTTTAGCTCTGCTTTTATCTATTTCTGAACACAGAACACTTAAAGCTATTCCTGTTGCTTACTCTGTGACTCTCCTTCTGTCAGAGAACATTCCCAAGCTGTTAGAACAGGAGGACACAGGTCAGTCCACTTTTCACACTTTACTCATCTCACTTATTTCAACACTGATGTAGAATATATAGTGTTTAAAGTTCTCACTCACAGAAGGTCTCACATCTGCTCGTGGTCTATCTTCCCGTATCGTGTTCTACAGGAGGTGAATGTTGCATTAGCACTTGTCACAGTGATGAGATATACATTTCTTGCTATTACTACATAAGAAAAGCACTCATTGCAATTTGATAAACATTGCACAGACCATAGATGGGTCCCTGATCCACATAGAGCAGTGGATCACAAAATGTCTTGCCTTAATGACACCATAGAGTATCAGCATTTTTTTTTTGCGGTACCCATAGAACAGGCATGTCCAAACTGCGGCCCTCCAACTGTTGTGAAACTACACATCCCAGTATGCTTTGCCATAGTTTTAGCATTCCTTAATAGCAATACTGTGGCAAAGCATGATGGGACTTGTAGTTTCACAACAGCTGGAGGGCCATAGTTTGGACATGCCTGCCCTAGGATAAAAGTTTGTTTTATTGATACATTTTTATTGACAATTTAAAAAAATATTAAATAAAGTAAATTGTGCTTATCTGTCATCCAGTTATGCATCTAATTGTCCACATGTTGTATGGTTGGAAGCAACTACTGTAGCACTAGATTTGTCTTTCACTTTGGCATAAATAATTTGAGTTTCATCTTCAGCTACCAGCCCGAGTTACCCCAGCAAGAGCCCGTTGGATGCCTAGACACACAGTTTGTGAACCACTAATAGAGATTTTGTATAACATTCCTGAATGTAGTTCCTGAGCTTGCCACAATTTTCAAGACCCATATAAAGCAGAAACAATTTTGTCTATTGGAATATCCACCTGTATTCTGAATCAGTTGCATCTGTGCAACTGTAGTTGTAACAGCGGAATTTTTGGTGCCAGAGATCCAAAATAAATTAAACAGATATTTGCATGTGCACAGCTCAGACTATCACACAATTCTGTCTACACATCCACAACAAATCCGAATGATGCCACATCGCTAGACATTTGGTAATGCCTATTGATCCATAAATAGGAAGTGATGCAAATGGTTGTGACTTGCTTAGAAATTCTTTAAACTGAGTATGTGGGTCTCGTCGCATTGCACAGTTGGCTAAAAATTAAGATATCCCACAGCATTTGGACATTGAATGCAACTGTAAATTAGGCCCTTAATCTCTGAGACAGATTGATGCATATAGTTCACTACAATTTATTATATTCACAAACTGCTCCTTATTCACATTACACCACACAGTACTGCTCTTTGTACACACTACACCACATCTACAGTGCAAACAATTATTAATCTTAATAATTATGCAAAGGGTGGCAACCTAAGATATAAAAGCCTCAGTGGTCTTCCCTTGACCTCTCAATATGCAAACATGACAAAAAAAGGCAAGCGAGTTAACAGCGCCCCCTACTGGTCACACATACAATGATATAAACACTTGAGAATACGTCGCTTATAGTGAAAGACTCCACTTGAGTCCAATTGATTGAAAGGTTTTACAGAACTGATTTTGATTTAGAGAAAATGGAGAGATGGATGGCTGTCCCTCTGTGCTGCCACTAGATGGGGGTTCCTGCTGTGCTGAACAATTAGCAACGACCAGGAAATAATGGGACCATTCCAGGCTAGTGGTCAAATTATGGTTTCAGATAATGTGAAAGTAAGAATTTCACCTGAATATTTGGAAGTTGTACAGTATTCGTAGTAGAAAGTGAAAGCTTATATGACCAATTTACAATTATCTTGTAAGACTCCATCTGAAGTCCTCTCTATAGTTCTGAAGACCTTATCTTCAAAAAGATATTAATAAAATACAATTCAGATAAAGGCGACTATGATGGTGCATGGTCTGTACAGAATAACAAACCTTATCAGGAAAGAATTCATGAGCTGGAAATGTATAGCTTCGAGAATGGACCCCTAAGCAGCATGATATAAACACTCCACTATACAGTATCAACATTATTTATAGCTTTCATTTATTCAATTTGAATTTAAAATAAGAAGATTTATTGCACAATGGGACACACTTTGAAATATGATGGTGGAAGGCTGAAAGCTGCTTTAACATAAGAAGCAATTATTTTTTTCTACACAAAGGGTGGACAGGCAGAATAAGATTCCTGGCTTCATAAGGAATAGAAATACTATTCTTTAAGCATAGATAAAAAAAAATATATTAAAAAGGAGAAGAACATGAAAAACACACACCCCTCCCCAATAACTTGGACCAACCCCATAAATAAACACTCACAACATGTAGCACTCATTCCTACATACCTACGTTCTATTATTGAAAATCATGGAATATTGAAAATGACACTGTGTATGCAATCATTGTAACACCTGAGTGAACAGAAGCCTTGTACAATATTATCTACTGAACCATCCTTCAATACCTATTGATTGACAGCTTCCGATCGTCTCCACCTTCAGTGCATTGTTGTAGCATTGTATTGGTGATAGAGCAGTCTAGAGAGGGAATCCTCTTAACATGCACAAAAGGTATTGTTTCTATAGAGCATAATGTATCCACCAGAGGCATAAGTTCATTTTAGTCACCCAGAGGCAAGTTGAAATTTGGTGCCCTGCTTCCCTTAAAAACAAAAGGTGTGACAATGTCCGTCGGATAATTGTCAGACACAAGATTCAGCCATCTGCAGCATGAATCTGTGTTCATCTGTGGGTCCCATCTCTCCCAGTCTAGAAGCAGCTTCAGGGGTACTATTTCTTGCGGCAGCCCAGGCTGAGCGGCACTAGACAGGAGTTTCCATGTCCACTGTTGCAGGTGTTAGCTGGAAGCTTGAGGCAGAGCTAATTAATTTGAAGAGCAGAGGTCACAATTGGAACCCACTGTGAACCAGCAAGTGCCCCTTTAGGACTTGGAGCCCGGAGGCAGGATTCTTCCATTGACTCTGGGAGTTACGCCCCTGGTATCCACATGTACATTAAGTCTATAAAGACCTCCTTCTATGGTGTATACTATTTGTGCCAAAACTGCAAATAGTATGGTCAGCACAAGCTTTTATAGCATAATCATTGCCAGTACAATGGTAACATTTTTAAAATAATAATAGAAAACTGTTTATAGTATATCATTGTCAATGTTGTGAAAACATAACAATTCCTATACAATAAAAGACCAACACTGCTCTTCACCTCTATGGGGGAAATAAATGGTTGTGTGTCTCGGTGGCCACTAGATGGAGCCTGACAGAGCAATTCAAGTAATGCCCAATTCAGCAGCACACAGTCATCAGCGATGACATCAATGTTACTTTGTTCCATAATTTTGACGGTCCGGTAATTAGTAACATATAAAATAATAACTTCTTAAAACACATCATGTTAATGCAGAGTTAAGGGGTGTACGCACAGTCTGATTGCTTTGTGATTAGATCCCAATTCATTCAATCGGGATCAAATCAGAATTGAATCATACGGCAAGCAAAACACATTTGATTTTGACTATAGTCCAGATTTAGAGCCTGATTCTGCCTGGCTGTGTAAGCAGTGAAAATCGCTGTTTACCAAGCACTGAAACACCCCCCTGCTGAACATAAGCCCCCTCAAATCTGGACTATATCTATACTATAAAGTCATGCCTGCACAGTCTATTTTTATATTCAATATAGGCTAAACAGGAGCATGCATTGGGATCAAATTGGCATTAAATGTGGCTTAAAATAGTTCAATTTCGAATCGATTTTGCCTATATAAGCAAATTTAATGGAAAAATAGACTAAATCTCCCCGTCACCTGGCACAATTTAAAAGACACTCCCATGGTGTTTTAAATTTTTTTTATTTTGATACTTATGTAATATCTGGGTGCCCGATTTTTTCATGCGATTTTTAATTGTAAAGACCTGATTTTTTATTGTATAGTCACCCATGGGTGATTTCATACCCCCACTATCCAACTACGCATGGAGTTCACTTTATATAGTGTGGCGAGCGCAGCGACCCACTGAGCCCGAAGCGTGGTGAGCGCAGCGAGCCCCGCGAGGGGACGCAGAATACATGTAAAGTAATCCGCGTCCCCTCGCGGGGCTCGCCGCGCTTCGGGCTCGATGGCTCGCTGCGCTCACCACACTATATAACATCGACTCCATGCGTAGTGATAGTGATAGGATAGTGGGGGTATGAAATCACCCATGGATGACTATACAATGAAAAATCGCATCGCATCGCATGCCTTAAGTAGTGGCATGCAATGAAAAAATCGGGCGCCCAGGTTGTCACGAACCTGACTTGGTTCACAGTTATTTCCTGAGGTTTCCATGCCTGTTTGTTTCCTAGCTGCTGCTGTTGCAGCTGCTCTGCATTTTCAGTGATTAGAACTCCAGTGAAGCTTCCTGAGTTCAGCACCAGTCACATGATCCCAGGTAACTCAAGGCATACTTCCTGGTTCTGTCTGCTGCTGCAAGCTGCAGACAATCAAGCAATCACCTGGAGGAATATAAGCCAGCTTCCCAGAGTCCTCCTTGCCTTGAACAACTGTTTTACCTGTTCCAGAGTTCTCCTGTGTTCAGAGGAAGTTCCCAAGGCTCTAGGATATCCAGGTTTACCTGTGTCCTTGTCTCCAGCGTTTCTCCAGCTATTGTTATTGTTTTACCTGGTTCATTCCATCTCCAGAAGACTCCTGCGATACCATCCCTGCAGTCGAGTATCAGGTGTTTTGCCGAGCACCTCTCTGGCTCTTAAGCCAGCTATCACCATCAGAGACTTACACCATCTTGTCCTGATCTGTCAACAGATACTGTCTACACCACAGTTGACACTCAGCTTCTGTCGTCCTCCATTGACTAACAACATCCGTGTCATCCCGGACATCCATCAGTTGCTGCTTCTAAGTATTGTCGCAGGATCATCTGTTGTCAACATCCCGTGTCAACTGTTTACCACAAGTGCCCCCAGAGACTTTGTTATTCTCTTCTGGTCATCGACATCGTATACCAACGACTCCCAGGTCGTCATCTCTGGCTTCCAGGCCATCCTGCAGCTCCCAGGCTGCCAACTGTCATCACCAGCTCTCAAGCCGTCTCAAAAGACATTCTCTCATACCTCCTGTGTCCTCACTCCCAGCCTGCGTCCAGGGGACCAGGGCAGGGGGCCGCGACCTGCCTGTCAGACGCAGCTAAGCCCAAAGTTCCTTGCGGGACTCCCTGGTGAACACCGCTGGCAGGTTAGACTCCGCGCCCCTGTTCCTGGTCTCCGCCAACACTCTGGTTCACTGTGCTCCTGTCCCTTGGTGCATGTCAATCGTCAAACCCCCTGTATTCCGCTACACAGCGCCCTCCACTGGTCCACCACGGTCACAGCCGGGAACACAACAAACCCCCGAGTTGCTGACAGATTGTTCAAGGCCGATGGACTCGGCTCAAGACCCAAGCGTGGGACCAGCGGTTCTCCAAAATGTTACTGCCCGAATTGAGACCCAAGAAACCATTCAACAACAGGTGATAAAATATCTTCAAGAGGTATCTGGTCGATTGGATACAATGCAGCAGTCTTTGTCAACTCATGTGTCGACTGTCCAAAAATTTTTATCACCCGCTCCTCATTCCAGTCTCCAATTGCCGGTACCTAGCAAGTACGATGGTGATTCCAAGACCTGTAGGGGATTCATTAATCAGTGTCAAATTCAATTTGAATTGTTACCCCACAACTTCCCAACAGCTAGAATCAAGATTGCATATATTGTCTCATTGCTTTCCGGATCTGCCCTCGAGTGGGTATCACCGCTGTGGGAGAAGTCTGATTCTATCCTTGCAGACTATGACAAGTTTATCCAGACTTTTCGCCGTATTTTTGATAGACCAGGTCGCTCAGCCTCTGCTTCCACAGATATCCTTCAGGTCAAACAGGGATCTCGACCCATGGGGCAATATGTGGTCCACTTTCAGACTTTGGCATCCGAGTTGCTGTGGAACAATGAAGCCTTGACAGCTGCATTCTGGTTAGGAGTATCGGATCGCATCAAGGATGAGCTGGCAACCCGGGATCTTCCAGATCGGTTGGAAGGCCTTTATATCCCAATGTGTCAAGATTGATTTACGCCTCCGTGAGAGGGGTCTTGAAAAACAAAAGAAGTTAATTCCCAGAGATATTCCTGAATCACGTTCTGTGTCTCCAGACCGTGAAGAACCCATGCAAATGGGTAGATCACGCCTGACTCCGGACGAACGTACCCGCAGGCAGCGCAATAGATTGTGTATATATTGTGCTGCTTCCAATCATTTCATTGATGCTTGTCCTGAGCGTTCGGGAAAACACCAAGGCCTGACCTACAATGAAGAAGTTAGGTTAGGTCAACTTGTGAAATCTCCTCGTGATAAAGAATTTGTCCTTTCAGTGTCCCTCGAGACTCCAGCCGGACCCATACCCAGTTCTGCCCTAGCAGATTACGGGTCAGCTGGAAACTTCATATCTTATGACCTTGTCTCCAAGTTAAAAATCCCTCTGGTACCCATATCTCCACCTATCTCTGTTACAGCGATGGAAGGCAGCAAGATTCCTGGCAGTGAGGTT
Source organism: Crinia signifera (assembly GCF_055691185.1). Taxonomy (NCBI): domain Eukaryota; kingdom Metazoa; phylum Chordata; class Amphibia; order Anura; family Myobatrachidae; genus Crinia; species Crinia signifera. The sequence continues at coordinate 63,683,121 of NC_139217.1, read as the reverse complement.
CATTTCCGTCCTTTTAAAAGTTGGTACTTCGCATCAAGAGTTAATAAAATTCCTTGTGATTCCCAAAGCATCCTATGACATCGTGCTGGGGCTTCCATGGCTCCGACTCCATAACCCCAGTATCAACTGGTTCACTTTACAGTTGGATCATTGGAGTTCATATCGTCATCAGCATTGTACTGTTCCGGCGCTGCCAACCGGTTCCACAAATGTCGCACTATTTCCTGGTCGGCCTGACACATACAGAGACTTTATAGATGCGCAGGCTGTTGATACCCTGCCACCACATCAGGAGTGGGATCGCTCCATCAATTTGTTCCCAAAGAAAACTCCTCCTAAAGGCCGTACCTACCCGGTATCTGTCCCTAAGAATCAGGCCATACCATCTTGTCATAGAAAGAATCTTCAAAAGAGATTCGTCCGACCTTCTAATCCTCCTGCTGGTATAGGTGTTTGCCCTGCGAAGAAAAAAGGTGGTCTCCGACCTTGTATGGATTCCAGAGACGTAGAATCCCATCGCTCTCCTGTAAAAGAGGTTCCACGTCAGCTCAGTCAGAACAAACCCTTTGATAAGTTTATGTACCGTTCTGGTACTCGAAGTGTTAAGACTGATGTCCTATCTCGCTCCATGGAGGAAGACTACCCCATTCCTGATCCCATCGCATTTGCTCCTACGCAAGTATCTCCTTCTTGTAAGACATTTGTGCCCCCTGAGCTCCGCCCAAGACAGTTGTCAGGGGTTCACAAATCTTTGTTCTCCGGGCGTCCTGGTGCCCAAAACACCCTTGAGATTCAGCAACGCTCCGATGGGTGGCCACAGATCAGAGAAGACATCAAAGAATGTGTGGCATCTTGTCCAGAGTGTATACAGCATAAAATTCCTTTCCAGGGAGGTCCTATCCTCCACAAAGACAACAAGATGTGGAACTCCACAGCGCTACCTCCGGAAATGGTTTCTTGATTCCCTATATATATATGGGTCAAGACTCAACAGATATGGAAAAGAAAATATAACAGTACAGATTTCAATTAGTAAGAGTCCATATATTGAATTTCAAATCCTTCCAGATCTCAAGGTGACTCACCTAGTCTGGCTAGGAGATGTTCCCATAAAGGTTTCTTTCTAGATATATAAGAAATGGAAACTCACCAGAGGGCAGTGCCCTATTTTCATCCAAAGGTATCTTTTTATTTTCGATCCAAGATGACAGGACAATCCGAATAATCCAAAGTTCACAATTTATTCCTTTAAAACCAGGACATTCACCCTCCCACTGAACAAGGAAGTCCTTCTCCCACCCGGAATGGAAGAAATAAAGTCCAAGTAGTGCAGATGGTCTAACACCAGTGGATAGGGGTTCAGTCCAACTTCAAATAATCCTCTAAAACACCAACGCGTTTCGAACTCATACAGTTCTTCCTCAGGGTGAAGAGTATAAAATAGAGTGTCTCCGGTGGGGTATTTATACCATAAACAGTCATGGTCTATGCTAAAACATGGAATCATCACTAAAACATCATTCAATAAAATACATAGAATTTACACTTCATTTCATTAAAATAAGCGCTATGCTTGCAAACATAAAATACAATCAATACAAATATATATAAATGCTAAAACCTAAGTTGGAGGCCTTACAAAATATCGCTGATAGTCCATTTCATATATTGTGATTCCTGGCTGCTGAACGCTGTGTCTGGCCAGGCTATCGTCACTTCCGGGTCCGGCTTGTAATAGCGTGGAACGCATCCTGCGTTCCAGGCGTCCGGACCTCGTTTCCGGCTGTGACATACCTCCTTTAGCCAGGATTCTCGTCACTTCCGGATCTGGCTAATAGTAAGATGGAACGCAACTTGCGCTCCAGACTTGGGACTTTATTTCCGGTCTAGCGTACTTCCGGATCTTGAAACGCACGTCGGGTGTAGATATGGCCCGCAGCGTCAGTCACAGGCATTTAGCTAAGCACTTCTTGGAGGATATCAGCCAGTTTCTTGTATTATTGGCTGGGTTGCCTCATAAATTGATCCATGTGGACACACAAACATTAAAAGAAAAAGAGTAATTAGAAAAATTTCCTCAAATTACATTCCATAAAAACATAGGTATATTGAGTAAACAGTGACATCTAGTGGTAATTATTAATAATTGCAGGAGTTGAAAAAAATAAATAGATAAATAAATGGCAGAATTCATAAAAAGCATTAAAGCTCAAACTCCACATTCAAACCCCTGGGTGTTAACGTTTTGAGCTCATAAATAAGTTTCATTTCTGTCTGTGATAACCTGAGCTCTCTATCATTTTTCCTCCAATTAGCTTGCACAACCTGAGCTCTCTATCATTTTTCCTCCAATTAGCTTGCACAGCTCTAATTCCACAGAAAGACCTGATGTGGCTCGGATCACATCCGTGTACATTTTTAAAATGAAGGGACACATTATGGGTATCTACTCCCTTTCTAATATTACGGACGTGTTCGGCCAAGCGAGTTTTCAGGGCTCGAGTGGTTTTTCCCACATATTGTTTATCACAAGTGCAGGTCAATAGGTAAACACAGAACTTAGTGTCACATGTAATAAAGTCCTTTACCTCAAAAATCTTGCCTGTCTGATTGGATTTATATTCTGTTAATTTAGTGTCCTTGGATTTACAGATTCTACAGACACTGCAGTTGCCGCATCTGTGTAATCCTTTAGTTCTGATATGGTTCCCAATCTTAGGTGTATTAATGGCGCTCTTAACTACAATATTTTTTATGTTGTCTGCTTTCTTATAGATAAATTTAGGGGCAGGACCTATATGTTTTTTCAGAAGAGGATCCCTCCCGAGAATTCCCCAGTGTTTTTTTAAAAATGCTCTCAATTTGTTTATGCTGGGAGTTATACTTCGTTATGAAGGGGACCCCTCTGTATCCCTCTTCATTCTTTTTTGGTTTGGTCTTACTGATAACTTCCATTCGATCCAGCTGTTCTCCTTCTTCCAAAGCCTTCTCCACCAATACAGGGTCATATCCTTTGGCTATGAACTGTTCTTTCATGGTATTCGCTTGTTCTCTGTAAACTTCTTTATCAGTACAATTCCTGCGAATTCTAAAGAATTGGCTTTTTGGGACCCCCCGTTTCCAATTGTTGTGATGGTTGCTATCGTATGGGATATAGGAGTTACAGTCAGTACTTTTCGTGTAACCTCTGGTTTTAATTGTACTGTCCTCCACATAGATACTGAGGTCCAGGAAGTGAACTTCTTGTTGGCTACTATCAAAAGTTAATTTGATAGAAAGGGAATTTTCGTTCAGATGTTCACAAAAAAGGTCCATCGATGTCTTCTCACCCCTCCAGACAAACAAGACGTCATCTATATATCTGGACCATGACACCAGGCTGGCACCATATGGGTGGCCACTCCAAACTGAAGTAGCCTCCCACCACGCCATAAAAAGATTGGCGTAGCTTGGCGCCAGCCTGGTGCCCATGGCGGTACCTGTTAGTTGTAGGTAGTATGATCCTTCGTACCAGAAATAGTTGTTCATCAATATCATTGCTATGCCCTCCAGGATGAAACTTTTCAGATTGGTGGGAGTCTTCTCAAGATCGAGAAAATACTCCACCGCCCTTAGACCATTATCGTGTTTAATGATGGTGTAAAGAGAGGTAACATCAGCTGTAGCTAAGATGTCCCCCTCTTCCCACACCCAATCCTGGATCTTCTGTAGTACTGATATGGTGTCCCTTAGGTAGGACGGTGCTTTGATCACCATGGGCTGTAGCAGGGAGTCCAGGTAGTGTGACAGATTAGATAGTATCGATCCTGTCCCCGCCACAATCGGGCGGCCGGGTGGTTTGTCCCTATTTTTATGTACCTTCGGTAATATATATATTACCGGAATTGATGGAGATGAGACACTTATGTAATCTTTAACTTCCTGGGTAATGACACCTTTCTTCTTATATAATTCCAGATAGGTTTCTAATTTTGTTTTAATCTTTTCTGTAGGGTCCCCCCTCATCATCTTGTAAGTTGAGCCATCAGATAGCTGCCGCATGATTTCTTCCTGATAGGCAGAGGTGTCAAGAATCACTATACTGCCGCCTTTGTCAGCCGGCTTTATAGTGATCTGCTTGTTGTCTTTCAGGCTCTTCAACGCCTCTCTTTCCCTTCTAGAGATGTTAGGGTCCCTTACCCGTTTCGGGGTCAATTTTTCTAGGTCCTCCCTAACCAACCTCTCAAAGGTGTCAACAAAACACCCCTTTTTATAGGTAGGATAAAAAGTTGATTTCTTTTTAAACACAGATATCTGTGGGTTCTCCTCCACAGGTTCTGTGTCATCTGTCCGTTCCTCGAAGAATCTCTTTAAAGTTAGCTTTCTCACCATCTTTTGCAAATCAATGAAAATTTCGAATTCGTCGGGTTGGTTGGAAGGGGCAAACTTAAGTCCCTTTTCTAGGACACTTAGTTCGTCCTGATTTAACACATAGGTACTCAAGTTGAACACCACAGTTTTTTGTGAGGAGCTGTTTTCACTGGTCCCCGGGTTAGGGGTTTGCACCCTGACTTTTTTTCTTCTTTTTCTTTTACGTCTTTTCAGGGGATTGTTTCCCCGTTTGCCTCTGCGTTTTTTCTTTTCTTTTTTCTTGAATTCAAGTGGGTTCTGTTGTTCGGTAGTCTTTTTGTGGATTCTGGAGGGTTTTAGGGTTATCTTCTTGTTCTGCGTATGGGGTCTTGATCTAAAAAATGCCCTTGTTCTCCTCTCAGATCTCCCCTAGGTGTTTCTCTTCTTCTGTTTTGTCTTCTCCATGAGAAATGATCATCATCTCTATAGTTATAGAATTTCTCTCTTGATGGAGATCTTCTCCCTCTGGTATTATTGTACGTCTTCTCGTCAGGTCTTCTCGGGGTTTTCCTCCAATTGGAATCTTCCCTCCTCTCCTCTCTGTATGGGCCTCTGTTCTCCCACTCTTTGGTTCTAAATCTTTTTTTGGGGATTCCTCTATATCTCCTGTACGGGGTATTAGTGGGCCTTTCATTATAATTATCATTTCTTAAATAATTTCTTTCTTTTTTGGTTATGTTATGCTGTACGCCTTCCCTGTAATCAAATAAACATCTCCTAGCCAGACTAGGTGAGTCACCTTGAGATCTGGAAGGATTTGAAATTCAATATATGGACTCTTACTAATTGAAATCTGTACTGTTATATTTCCTTTTCCATATCTGTTGAGTCTTGACCCATATATATATAGGGAATCAAGAAACCATTTCCGGAGGTAGCGCTGTGGACTTCCACATCTTGTTGTCTTTGTGGTATTTCTATTTGGGTTTGGTATCCCAATCCGGTGGTATTTCCAGCAGCAATCTCTGTTTGTGAGCGCGAGTAACTATTGTCATTTCTTGTATTCATAGTGTTCCCTATCCTCCACGACCATGTTTTTCTCCAGGAAGATGCCCCAATACATTCAGTTTCCAGCATTGATGGATGGTCCACCTGTTCTGAAGATGGAGACTGAGAAGGTCTGTGAAAAACTCACTTGGGAGTTCTTAGCTCTCCTACCAAATTCATTGGGGTGTTCGGAGTCCACCCCTAAAAGGGGGGTACTGTCACGAACCTGACTTGGTTCACAGTTATTTCCTGAGGTTTCCATGCCTGTTTGTTTGCTAGCTGCTGCTGTTGCAGCTGCTCTGCATTTTCAGTGATTAGAACTCCAGTAAAGCTTCCTGAGTTCAGCACCAGTCACATGATCCCAGGTAACTCAAGGCATACTTCCTGGTTCTGTCTGCTGCTGCAAGCTGCAGACAATCAAGCAATCACCTGGAGGAATATAAGCCAGCTTCCCAGAGTCCTCCTTGCCTTGAACAACTGTTTTACCTGTTCCAGAGTTCTCCTGTGTTCAGAGGAAGTTCCCAAGGCTCTAGGATATCCAGGTTTACCTGTGTCCTTGTCTCCAGCGTTTCTCCAGCTATTGTTATTGTTTTACCTGGTTCATTCCATCTCCAGAAGACTCCTGCGATACCATCCCTGCAGTCGAGTATCAGGTGTTTTGCCGATCACCTCTCTGGCTCTTAAGCCAGCTATCACCATCAGAGACTTACACCATCTTGTCCTGATCTGTCGACAGATACTGTCTACACCACAGTCGACACTCAGCTTGTTGTCCTCCATTGACTAACAACATCCATGTCATCCCGGACATCCATCAGTTGCTGCTTCTAAGTATTGTCGCAGGATCATCTGTTGTCAACATCCCGTGTCAACTGTTTACCACAAGTGCCCCCAGAGACTTTGTTATTCTCTCCTGGTCATCGACATCGTATACCAACGACTCCCAGGTCGTCACCTCTGGCTTCCAGGCCATCCTGCAGCTCCCAGGCTGCCAACTGTCATCACTGGCTCTCAAGCCGTCTCAAAAGACATTCTCTCATACCTCCTGTGTCCTCACTCCCAGCCTGCGTCCAGGGGATCAGGGCAGGGGGCCGCGACCTGCCTGTCAGACGCAGCTAAGCCCAAAGTTCCTTGCGGGACTCCCTGGTGAACACCGCTGGCAGGTTAGACTCCGCGCCCCTGTTCCTGGTCTCCGCAAACACTCTGGTTCACTGTGCTCCTGTCCCTTGGTGCATGTCAATCGTCAAACCCCCTGTAGTCCGCTACACAGCGCCCTCCACTGGTCCACCACGGTCACAGCCGGGAACACAACAAACCCCCGAGTTGCTGACACAGGTAATACATAAGTACCTTTATTTTAACCTGCCACTGAAGGGATTAAATATACTTGTTAGTGCAGTTTGAGATAAATCTGGGTATAATTGAAGATTTCCTGAAAAGTGCCAGATCTTGAACAAATGTTAGGGGTTTTGAAACTGAAGGGTAAATTGACTAAGTCTGGATTTCGATTTCAGATGGGATGTTGCTATGGCCAACCAATCAGATACTTTTTACTATCTTTTAGAAGGTGCTATATACAGTAAATAAGAAGTAGTTTATGATTGATTGCCAATAGCCCTATGTGAGAAAAACTCCCATCATATTAAATTTCCTCCTGAGTGTTTAATAGTGAGTGTCAGGTATGGCTTAGGGAGGAATCCGAAGAGTGCTGCCACTTTAGTCAAACCATATGTTGCTTTAACCTTTTAACATATAAATGTAAAGTCACAATTGTCAAGTGAATCTTAAAGCAGTAATGGAATAACATTGTGATTAGTTTGTTAACAATTGCTTGTGAAATCAATATACTCTACAGTATGTTTGCACTTACAGTAAATAACAAACTGTACAGTAACATTGTCCAATAGATTTCTATTCATGTTTATTGAAAATATAAAGTATACATCTGAACCCTACTTTCCTGGTGTTTACTTAAGAATCTATATTTTGACATCTATTTCATGTTTCTTTCTTGACTAGACTTAAGGTACAGGAAGCTGTCAGGTTGTGATTAGTTTAAACCGTCACAGAATATATACAGTACTTGTTCCTTACACTGTATGTATTTTACAGTATGTACAGCATTAAAGATGCTGTTAATAAACTGTTACTGAAAAAACCCTAATGTCTGCAAAAATGTCACATTAGTTTGGACTGGATGCGACTATTATGTCCTAAATGTCCTTTATTTATTTTTATTAAGATATTTCCGTTTATGATGACATGTAATTACACTGACTTCTTAAAAGATTCTCCTCTAAAGAAATTAAGTGAGCTGTACTATAATTACCTAAGCTGTCAAACTGCATTACTACTCATCAGATGCTCAGTGGCCTAAGGTAGTAAAAATGCTGCTATATTGTTCAGTGCTTAATCAGGTCAAAGTAATGGCAATATTAATTACTGTTAGTGTCAAGGCAATGCTTAGTGTCCACAATAATATGTCAGACGTCCTTCATATTAAGCATTATTTCATGTTTCATTTATCTATCTATCTATCTATCTATCTATCTATCTATCTATCTATCTATCTATCTATCTACAATATCTATTCATCCAGATGTGTATATGTGTGTGTACACAAATCCTGAGGAATTATAGCAACTCTGATTTAATTAGCAATACTGCCTTATAGTACTAAGGTCAAAGGTTTGATTCCTACGACAGTCATAACTGTGCGGAGTTTGTATTTTCTCCCTGTGTTTGTGTGGGTTTCCTCCAGGTCATCCAGTTTCCTCTCACAATTCCCAAATATACGGGTAGGTTAATTGTCTCCCAACAAAAAACAAATTGTCTTAGTGTGTAAATGTGTTTAGGTACATGGGCAGACTAAAAGAGCCAAGTGTTTTTTTTTCATCTGTCATCAAATTTAATTAGTCATTTATGTAAGTGTACTGCAACTTTCTTTGACATGATGCAATGGATATATTCCTTATGTGAAAGTGACATCACTGGAACTGGAAGGTCAAGTTCATACAGGTTGAGTCTCCCTTATCCAAAAATCAGTTATCCAAATTATTCCGGAAACCACAGTCTCCAAAATGTACTTTTATCTTTTATTTTTTGCTAAAAACCTACTGGTTACATCTGTAACTGGCACTACTGGGGAAATAACATTTAACTGGCACTAAATATGTGCAAGACAATGATTACTCAGCATTCAAATTCAGTGTCCGAGATTGTACACAAACTTTGTTTCATGCACAAATAAAATATACTGGTGTGTATTTCATGTGTCTGATGTGCTTATACAACATAAATGCAAGATACCTCAAGAAACCTCATTCATATATAAAACTATTCCAAAATATGGAATAATCTGTTATCCAAAATTCTTCCAATCCCGAGCATTTTGGATAAAGGATACTCAACCTGTACTAGAAATGTGTTGTGGAGTCTTATGTTTTTATTTCTAATTATATCATCAGATTGTGGTTTTGCAAAACCACCCTCAAGAGTTTTGGTTTAAAATTCAAATTTTCAAAATGGATAAAAACAGCTTAAATCATGTAATATTTACAATCCAAAACCAGAATTTCAGATTTAAAATCCAAATTCGGAATCTGGGAAAGATCTGAAACAGTACTCCATTTGGATCGGTTATCCCCGGAAGATCCAATACAAATTTTGGTTTTGTACTGAACCAAAAATATGGAGTGGGTTCAGATTTATAGAGAACCAAACTGTGCATCTCTAAAACATACAGACTTTCATTACATGCCATTATGATTACATAATTGTTTTCACTCTTGGGCTTCATAGATAAAGCTTGATAGATAAATAAGGTGTGCATCCAATCCCTGCAACTGCTCTTAGTCTCTTTCCTTTTTGTATGGCTATTATTGGCTGCTCTGGCCCAGAATCGATAGGCCTCAATCTGGAAGTCTGCAGACTCTTCTCTTCCCTCCTGTCCTTCCCCCTCTTATGGATTTTGAGGAAATAGCAAGGCATCTACAGGAATACAAGCAAAACATACAAATAGCAATAGTTTATATGTAACATTTCTTAAAGCATCAATTTCCCCTGAAGGAATACTTCTTGGGACAACGAGAGATGGGTAGAAAACCTTAGAGTTATAAAAGATCCCACTGATATCATCTTCTGATTATACATTCCATACACAATTATAATATTATTACCTATATTATAGCTACTGGCTATAATATCCAGTCTTTCCAGTATGTCCAGAAAAAAATAGCACAGTTACCCAATAGCATAAATATAACCCTTTACTGTAAAAGAACAATATTTTCTCTGCCGGACACATTTTTGCATCTTCAGAAGTGACCTTTATATTTTAATTTTAAATGACATTTCTAGATGTGTCTGAATCTTACTGTCTTATTATTTATGTCCCCTTTACAATGCCTTAATCTGCCTATTTAAAAATTCACACATGCATACAGTACTACAATAGATTATATAATGTGTTGTACATACGAAAATGAAAATTGAATTTCTCCTATATCCATTCAACTCATTAAGTATAAGTAATTAAGTTAAATAATAAAAATAGAATGACATATTTCTTTCGGCTCACTGCATTCAAATACCCAAATTACTTTCAAGTAATATTTGAAGTAGTTTAAATTCTACCAATGGAATCCAACCCCAAGCATTATGCTGACAACTCCTTTGCTTCCCTAGATCCCAACTATATTGTGTACTGAGAATTGTGGTGCTGATTGTTATATCTACTCTGTTTTAGTATTTCAGTTGTATTTGTTTTTTTTCTGTGTACCTTGTATTGTTCTAATGTGTTAATTTGTATGGTAATGGGAACCAGTAATAAATAAAATGTAATAATACAAACAATATTAATAATAATAATAATAATAGTAATAATAATAATAATAATTTGACACCCGTATACAATTTGATATTAAAAATAAAATTAATCACAATTTATTAAAATGTTAAATTTACACATCATCAGATAAATTGATTGGGACTGAATTCAGCACCTCTAATACATCTGAATCCACATTGGTGCATGGTAACAACCAGGTATTGATCCTGATATATTTCTGGATACTTGTGTGCACCCAAATATTATAAAGCACTGCTTGGTAACATATTTACCGGTACTTGTTTAGTTGAGCCCCGCAAGGGGACACAGATGCTGCCGCCATGAAACTAAACAAGTACCTATTTACCTTTCGGACTCAATTTAAGGAATACCAACTAGCATAATTAAAAGCAGCCTTTTAATAATGACATGAGGATATTCATATATTGCATTGTCATTTTGTAAATGTGATACTCTGCATGCTATTATTATTATTATTATTATTATAATAATTCTTTACTATTTATTTAAAACCCCCGGGAGGTTTATTTATTTATGTATTTAATTGTGCATATCATTTATTGTGTAAAGTATAATAAATTGTGTGAATTTTATTATACATTGTACGCTATATATTATTGAGCACCACATGATTTGAGTGTGTTTTTTAAGACATTTTGTCATACAGTATATTACTTCAGCGAAAAAAGATTTCACGTTTATTGGAACATAAGCACTTTCTCCAGTGACAGATTCCCTGAATAAATCCTTTAATATTTACCCTATGGTATTTATCTCTAAAGGTGCATATACACGGGGGCGATTTTGTGTAATATCGCGGGAAATATGGTCACTGAGCGACCATATTGCCCGCGATGAGAGTGTGCACCGGCGATATATCGCTGGGTGCGCGCTCAAGTTTTTACCCCTGTAGTGATCGCTGGTCGCAGGAACATGCTGATTTCCACTACCGGGCTCCCCCCGGCAGTTTCTTTTTCATCAGTGACCATCTCTGGTCGCTGATAAACAGGAGACACAGAGCAATATATTGCTCAGCAATATATTGCTAGCAATATATATCTCCCCCGTGTGTACGGGGCTTTAGATACTTCTTCATTGATGATTCTTTGGAAGATGTTCAAAAAGAAATCACATTGTATTGGGATTCAAAAATAAGACCAGTAAAGATCAACTTAGATAGAACCAATAGTTCCCTTGATAAGATCTGGGTCAGTGATAGACAACTCTGGTCCTCAAGGGCTACCAACAGGTCATGTTACCCAGCAACCCTAGCAGGTGCACAGGTGCTCTCTTTACTCACTGGCAAATTACAAAAGATCCATAGGAGGAGAGTATTACTTAACTTGTGATTCTGTGAGGAGACCTGGACAATGTTAACTCTTGGTAGCTCTCAAGGACTGGAGTTGGCTACCCCTGATCTGGGTCAAGAATATGGAAATATTTCACCTAAGGTTTGTGTCTAATACACACAAATAGATTGTATGAACATCAGCTTAGATCACACCAATTTTTCTCTTGATAAATTCAGGGTCCCAAAAAACATTTCACTTCAGAATTGTGTCTACACAACACAGATAAGTTTGTATAAGTAAAAGTTGTGATGACAAAGTAAAGGAACAAAGAACTAACAAGTATCCTCTTTGTGTGTGAAAGAACCAGTAACACCTCACTTTGAAAGATGAACAGTTGGGTTCCATTGTAAAGCTAGACAGCGTCTAGTTAGGCAGTCAGTAGGTTGACCCCATATGGTCCACATGCATCAGGTTGACATGGTCAACTGTGTTAAAAGGTCGACATGTAAAAGGTAGACAGTGCTTGAAGTCCACCTAAGAAAATAAGAAATAAAAACTGTGTTTGTGTTGACCATTTCCAGGAACAGTATGTTGACCTATTGAGCCTGTTGATTTTTTTTACTGTCAACCTTTCTATGTTGACCTTTGAACCCTGTCATTCTGATGCATGCCAATCATAATGGAGGAACCTGATAAACTGCCTTTCTACTTACTGTAGATGTTCTATACCACACCTTAACATTTTACATCTGTGTTTCCCTCAGTTCTCAAGGCACACTTAAAGTCCAGATTTTAGCATAGACGATTAAATCAAAATAACTGAGGTACTACTTATGTCACCTTTACTTAAATTCTTTATACAGAAAACCCATACAAATTCTGTCTGTACCCTACAGAAGGAGTTGCCCAGCTCTGCATGGTGGGGATGGAGTTGCAGAGAATACTGACTCTAGGAGGAGTTGGGGGGAGTGGCCACAAGATCATGCCAAATAGACCCCTTCCCGATACACAATGCTGAGATTACAGGGCTATGATGATACAACTCATCGTGAACAGGACCTCCAGTTGCAGGAGGTTATGTAGAGCTGATATGTGCAGGGAGGATGGTGTGTGCCAGAAGTTGGCAGCTGGAGGGAGACTTGTCCACTCTTTAAGGGGTGGGGATGGACGAGCCACCTCATTTTCAGGAGCCTCCCTGCCATTCCAGGACAGTAGGCAAGTATGATCAATCCAGGACTGTTAAGAGTACATTTACGAAAGCTGCTAAAAATGAAAAGAGGTCATGTTGCCCATAGCAACCAATCAAATGATATCTTCCTAGAAAATGGTACACATAATCTGATTGGTTGCTTGGGCAACATCACCTCTATTCATTTTAGAAGCTTTAGTATATGTACCCCTTATTGTTCCTTGAGGACCATAACTGGGAAACCCAGGATTACAAAATATTAAAATCTGAAAAATATTAGTTTGGTTAGAACTTCTTAAATATTTCAATTAGACAAACAATGACGAAGGAAATAAAAGAGTGGGTAAACAGTCCTATTGCTAAGCCTTTTCTCTCTTGCTAGATAAAAATCTACCGTCAAATGAATATATAGAAAGGCAGCATCTTATTGCATAGTGTTTTAAAAGAAGTTCCCAGACATATCTATAAAATGTAATATCCAGAGAATAAAATACAGATCCATTTTAAGTTTAAAACGAGTTAAAGCCAAATTATTATCAGTCTTCTAAGTTAAAAATGTGTTATATTAAAATGTCTTCTTAGTGATCTTCATGACAAGAACACAGAGAATATCTAACATTCAGAAAAGCACAGTCTCCAGTTTATCCTGTTATTTACTTGTTTTGTTATGAGCATATATCCAATTGTAAATATAAATTAGTTAGAAATGTTAGGGAGGGCGTAGAGATATCTGTTTTCACAGTGTATAATTTGAAACCTAATAAATATCACAATTTACATGAACTTAATTTGCCAGTTGCTGGAGCTCCGTGCTGTTGAACTCTTTGACATTTCACTTTATTAAACAAAATACTTTGGAAAAAATATAATAACTGGAAGATAAAGTTCAGAGCATTGCAGTAACCTTTAAGCCTATTTACCATAAATGATTTACAGAGCATGACATACATAGAGTACACTCTTTAAAAAAATCATTTTATGCACATTGCATTTCATATATATATATAAAATATAAACACTTAACAAAAACTGATTTTATGTCCATTAAACTCACATATTAACTGGATATTAAACCGAATGGCTTGCTTTTGTGTCGAGTGGGAATTGTATGGCAAATGTAAAGTCAAAGTACTGTGACTACTACACTGTAAGATGGTAGAAGTTCGATCTGTAAAGGAACAGATTGCAATATATACAGCAAGAAAATGTTCACATTAAAAGGATGGATGTCACAAAGAATATAATAAGATTTTTTTTTGATACAGTGATTATGGATCTGATTCAAAGTTGTATGGATATTGGTTTATGTGCAACTTAGTGCAAGTGCATGGTCTGTACTGTGCATGTTACATTCTCTGTCCGTGATCTAGGGCTGGCCATCGACCATCGATGATTAAAAATCATCGATGGTTTATGGCTGATGTCAGATACTTTTGCCATCAATGGGGAAAATCATATGCTTCCCCTACATGGATGGCACAGCAGGAATTATGTTTCTTTTTTCTTCTTCAAGGTGTTGGGACACGGAGCATAGCTCCACCCCCGGCAACCCATAAGCCACACCTCCACATTCTTACTTTCCTTTGGGCAAGTCAGTTAAATAGAATGGAAGACCATTGATAGATATAACTATCGATGGTTGTCCATCACATTGTTTATAACTATTGATGGCTGGTTGCAGAATCAACATCTATGACAACCATCGATGGTGACTGCACCGATGGCCATCCCTACTGTGATCTCTGTTGCAGTACCCCAAAGCTGCAGCATGGCTGATATGCTGCAGCCACTCGGAAGGGGAGACCGGAGCTGGTGGTGATGCGGACTGTGCTACAAAATGGGGTTATGTCTTTTTGTAGGTGTATCAAGGCCAGGTTCTGTATCTTCCAAAGCAGATTCCTTGGCCCTGCAAACCTGGACTATAAAACCATTATGAAACCCATAGGTGACTCAGATGATCAATGTTTATGCAAGAAATCCGGTCACTGTATCACCGGATCCAGCAGTGGATACACAAGCATGATGGAGGGAACTATTAACACAAGACACCTCCTGCAGAAAACAGGTTGTACAATATTTAGTACAGTTCAATGGATTTTGTTGTTTATGTAAATTCATGTAATAATGTGGAACAAACTCTTTTTTTTCCCTTTAGTTAAATTGTCTAGTACATTAGGACAGACAGTGTATTTGTGGCACAGAATAAGTTTTGAATGTTTTAGAGATACAGTAATGTTTGACTAAATATCTTTTTTTCTAGCAGTGATAAAGCAGAGAGTGCTAAATGCTATAAATGTAGCATGCACATTATGAAACATTACCGTACATCATATTCTTAACCCTTTGAGTGTCAAAATAGGCAAAATATCTACTAAAAATGCCAGTGTCGCTCACATTTGTTATATAAATTAAAATAAAAAATGTTGTGTGAAGAAAGATTAGATTTCTTATGTAGGTAAACATTACAGGTCACTATGATGAATAAAAATTCACTTGGCACTCAAAGGGTTATAATCATTAGTTATAATTGGAAACACCTGTACACAGTTCTCTGTTATGAAAACCTAATTTAGGTGAAAAGTTTATCCTCTTGAGTTTTGTTGAAATTATTATTATTATTATTATTATTATCATCATTAATTCATAAAATACATACATAATCCACAGTCATTAGAGAAATTAGTCTATTAGACAATTAGACACTATGGGGGAAATTTACTAAGATATGTATTCTACTTCACAGGTGATGTTGCTATGGGCAACCAATCAGAAACTACTTCTTATTTATTTAGCACCCTCTAGAAGATAATAGACAGGATCTGATTGGTTGCCTATAGCAACATCACCTGTGAAGTAGAATACACTTCTTAGTAAATTTCCCCCTATGGGTGACATTTATTAGGATGTGATTTTTTTTTGTAAAGTTCTGAAATCTGACCTTATTGCATTTTTTCAAATCTGGAATTAAAAAAAAAAAAAATTGACTACAGTATTTAATGGGATGCAATTTTGCGGCTGAAAAAATGTGATGTGACTGTGGTATTAACCTGTTGGCTGTTTTGGGCTGGTGCTGGTTTCCAAAATATGGGGTACCCCTACTCATTTTGAGCCCCCATATTTTGGGAGCAAGGACTGGCCCTTAAGCCTGGTGCTGGTTGTAGCAATCCTGGGGATCCCTATGATTTTTGTCCCCTGAATTTCTAAAACCAGGACCAGATCTTTGAGCCCGGGGTCCGTGAGCGGAGAGGCAGCATTCTCTACCTGTCCACAACCCCCAGTCAGAAAGTAAAAGCCTGTCAGCATGATGATTACACATTTGTTGGAGCTATTTGCCAATCATGCTTACAGCCATTCACTATATGGAAGCATGTAGTAAGATTGTGCATTACCGCAGGATGGGTCTGCTACAGTATGATGTTTTTATAAATTGATTCCCATGAATGGATGTGTAGTGGTCCCAGGTCATTGTCTTGACCAGAGTCTCCCATATTGTTTAGATGAATCTGAGTAGAATACTAAAGGTGCTCAGCGCTGCCTGGCAGAAAACGATGAAATGCGCATGAGCTCCAGGATTCGATGCTCCAATCCAATATATATTCAGACAGACCATTGTTACCCAGTAATCTGAAGGTTTTATTTAAATGAATCCAATTATGACTTAACCACATAAAATATAATCTAAAAGTTAATATTAATTATTATGTGGATTTGTGGATATCCCTTTAAATGGGCTGAATATTTATATGTGGACATCTTGTGCAGAACACAAATAAACAGACTAAAACCAGTACTTTTGGTTATCCTGAGACAGATCGAAAAGGATGAGTCTTATTATATATGTCAAAAAGAGTTTTATAAATTGTATGTGGATCATATGTTACCCCGGGAGGAGCGGAAGTGATGTAGTAACTTGCACACACTACCGGAGGTGAGTGTTTACAAACAAGAGATATCTCCCCATTCACAGCATGGCTGGAAGTGATGTCGTGGCAAATGGCCATGACAGGAAGTAAAACCGTGGCACCAGCTGGGGTATGTACGGCTTTGTTTTATGATGCTCTGGAGACATGTTACTAGAAACTGCCAAAGGCAAGTCTGGGGGCATGGCAAGAGGTCAAGATACAAATAGTGATTAATGTATAGGATCCTGCTGCATGGGATGGATTCCCATTGCACAGGGGGAGGATATATTCCCATAGCAGGAAGGAGTGATCATACTGATTTTGAGAAAGATGCAGGTTGGAAATGCGTTGGCGAAGGCTACAGGAATAACGTCCAGTGAGATGGTGAACAGATACCGAACATTCATTTGCCTGGAAAGTGATATCATTGTTATTTTGTTACTGAAAAAAAAAAAAAAAAAAGTTGTGTTACACTATGATATTCTTTTTCTGTTTAATCACATGGTCCATCAACCTGTGAGTGGGAAGAAATATCTGTGGCTTTATGCTATATGAAAGGATTCCATCCTGAAGAGCGCCATTTTTTCCCACAAATTTTTGTTTGGAGTATTTCATTGTTTTATGTATATATACATACAGTAAATACGTACACACTAGATGGACAAAAGTAATTGGACGCCTGACCATTACACCAACAAGGACATTGTTTCCAAGCATAAACACTTTTATATGGAGTTGGTCCCACTGCATCTATAACAGCTCTCACGCTTCTTGGAAGGATTTCCACAAGATTTTGGAGTGTTTCTGGGAGAATTTTATGCCCATTCATGCTGTAGGAGGTCAGGCAAGGGTCGGCGCCACCACTAGGTAGCTTAAAGCATTTGCCTAGGGCACCAGCCACTGGAGGGTGGTAATGAGCTGCCTGGAGGAGCAGCAGCAGCAGCAGGAAGGGTCCCGACTCCTGCCGGTGCTGAGGAGAGCAGGAGGAAAGCACCTGTGAGCAGGTGAGTGAGCCTACCCCCGCCCCTGGAGCCTGACCATGTAGATCGCCCACACTGACCCCCCTTTGCCGCATCTCTAAACCCCCTCCGCATGGAGGCAGATGCTGTATTACACATGCCGCATCTCCCTCCAACAACCCCCCCACTGATGGAGCATAGCGGTGGCGGTTGCACTGAACCCCCTGGAGCCCGTCTGGAGCTGCGGCCGCATCGACCTCCACCAACCCCCCCCCATGGAGCGGGTGAGCGACGGGCGACAGGGTGCTCCGCCTGCCCCCGCCTGGGGCGCTCTGGTGCCTTGCACCGGCACTGGGTCAGGCACTAATGTTGGATGAGAAAACCTGGCTTGCAATCTCCATTCTAGTTCATCCTAAAGGTGTTCGATGGTGTTGAGGTCAGGGCTCTATGCAGGCTAGTCAAGTTCCACACCAAACTCAGCAAATCATGTGTTTATAGGACTTGCTTTGTGCACTGGGGCACAGTCATGTTGGAATAAATAGAGCATTCCCCAAACTGTAGCCACAAAGTTGGAAGTATAGCATTGGTCAAAATGTCTTGGTATGCTGAAGCATTAAGATTGCCCTTCACTGCAGATAAGGGGCATAGCCCAAACCCTGGAAAACAGTACCATACCATTATCCCTTCTCCACCAAACTTCACAGTTGGTATAATCTATTTAGGGAGAAAATTCTCTCAGCATCCACCAAACCCAGACTCACCCATCTGACTACCAAACAGAGAAGTGATTTTTGTTAATCCACAGAACATGTTTCGACTGCTCCACAGTCCAGTGTCTGTGTGCTGCACACCTCTCCATCCGACACATGGTATTTGACTTGGTGATGTGAGCTTTCAACCAGCTACTCAGCCATGGAAACCCATTCCATTGAGCTTCTGCCACACAGTTTTTGTGCTTACATGAATGCCAGTGGAACTATCCAGTTATAGATTCAGCAGAGCGTAGGCAACTTTTATGCACCATGTGCCTTATCAGTCATTGACCCTGCTCTTCTCTTTTATGTGGTCTTCTACTTCATTCCTGAGTTGTTGTTCTTACTAAATGTATCCGCCTTCTAATAATATAATTTACAGTTGCCATATATACTCGAGTATAAGCCTACTTTTTCAGAACATTTTTTATGCTGAAAAAGCCCCCCTCGGCTTATACTCGAGTGAGGGTCCCACTTGAGTCAATAAGTTTTCCCAGTTTTTTGTTGTAAAATTAGGTGCCTCGGCTTATAATTGGATGAACTTATACCCGAGTATATACGGTAATCGTATCCAGGAAATCTTAACTGCAGGTAGTCCTGCTACCATTGTTTACAAAATGATGGATCAACTGAGAGGGGTTGCGGTCAAATTATTATTTCAGAAAATGCCTTTCCAAAAATATATATAACAATAGACTAAGCATATGTAATTACATTAGTACAACCAAATATATTTGTAATATATTTACTTAAACATTTGCTGACATTTATATTAAAGACTAAAAGCCCCCTTACATTTGTCCGACTTGTCATAAGGACAAGTCTGACCCGATTGTCCCAGTAGCTCCCCGGGAGGGATCACATGCGATGGCACTTCATGTGCCAAGTTTTGCATGTGATAAATCGCATGCAAGAAGCTGGCAGGGAGCAGGGGGGGGGGGCAGCGCAGAGTACCAGGGAGCCAGGCAGGAGAAGACAATGCAGCAGCAGCGCGAGTGGCACGAGCAGCAGAGCACTTCCAAAAAAAGAAAAAGCCCATACAAACACATAGAAAGCCATTGATTGGCTGAGACCTCTCTCAGCCTATCAGCGATTGGCTGAGAGAGGTCTCAGCCAACGAATGGCTTCCTATGCGTTTGTATGGGCTTTTTCTTTTTGAAGTGCTCTGCTGCTGCTCTAGCCACTCGGGCTGCTGCTCCAGCGTCTTCTCCTTCCCGGCTCCCTGGTACTCTGCGCCGCCCCCCCTGCTTTCGCTGATGGCAGCGGCTTCTTGCCCAGCTGATCCCTCCGCCAGGCTCTGGTAGGTCCCCCGTTGCGGGGGAATACGGCTCCGGGCAGCACATAAGATTTAGCAATTCTTATGTGCAGCCCGTCCGACCTCCCGACTCCGATCCGATGTGCACGGGGCCGCGCATCGGGTCGGAGGGGATGTCTCCATATGCGATTTGGGACGATTTCACGACCCGATTCATCCGAATCGGGCAAAATTGTGCCCAAATCGCATAATGTAAGGGGGCCTTAAGAATCAGTAACAATCCATATAAAGGATTTATGTTGTTAAAATAACATACTGTCTTTTATTCCTAAACACTGTATACAAAACAATGATTACCAACATGGAAAAAATATATACAAGGAAGACAAGAACGGGTGTACTGACTTCTATTTGCATTTCATTTGTATTACTGCTGTCACATGTTGATTTCTTAAACAATATTCAGTTAATATACAGTAGTTGCTCCACTATTTGTACGGTCTTAGGAAAGGGTATAATTTTTACTAAAAGACAGCGTTCCAGATGCTAGTGGGATTTTATTTTTCCTCACTTTAAATTGATCCTGTTTTATGTGCTCATCTTTTTCTTTCAAAGCGACTTGCCTACACTTTTCAATAAATAAATTTACTACAGACAACTTTCTCTCAGACACAGTTGATTTCACAGATGATCATAAAATGGCCAGAAGAGGCTAGAGTAATGGAAAAGATGACAGAACACTATTGCTGAAGTCATTCATAAATAATAGTACATGATTAAAATGCTGTGGGAGAGATGACCGTTGTTACAAGCAGATAGAGTCAGTCAGAGTATAACCAAAAGCAATCTATACCTTTCCGTTATTATATCTATTACTTGGTTTCCTGCACAGGTTTTTAACATTTTTTTAGAATGACTTTAAGGACACAAAATCTGCTTTTCCTTTGAAGTTAAGAACTACATCTAGATATCTCTTAAAAATGTGAATTTGTTTTTCTCTGTGACCTTGTCCGAATCATTCGATAATATATCTGTTCTGCTATAAGTATGCATCTAAAACACTAATGTACTATATATTCCTCCCACTTTCAAAGGTTTTAAACCTAAAGAAAATAAAAGTTTCCTAATTTATGGTTGATATCTGCTAAGCTAGAAACCATAAAAAGGCAAATAAATCACAGGGAATTGTGTGCGGGGCCCGTAAGAACAGCATATGCATTCTTAAGCATTTAAGCTATTTATTTTAGGTATAGCTAAATTATAATATGGTGCAGCTGTGGTTTATTTTGACAACTTAATTTGCCGACACTACTGTGAAATGTAGTCATAAAGTATAATTCATATTTGGGTATGGATATTCCTGCGCTGATAACTATGGTGGAATTTTGGAAAGAATGCTGAAGAGTGCTTAAAATAGTGCCTGGAATACAAAGTTGTGGGTAGCAATGTTTTTCTAACTGAAGAGGAACAAGCAGGGCAGCTGAGGGGGGGGGGGGGTGAGTAGTAATTACCCGGGCCCAGGCTTGCTGGAGGGGCCCTGGTCCGACCCCTCCCTTGCCCCTCCGTCCCTCCCAGGTAGCAACAGCAGCACACACTCCTACAGAATGTGCTGTGCTGATAGCAGGCTCAGCTTGCGCATCTTACTAACAGTTTGAGAGGTCATGCTGAGCCTGCTGTCAGCACAGCACATGCTGTAGGTGTGTGCTGCTGCTGCTGAGTTTAGGGTTTTCTTTCACCCTCCTATAAACATCTTAGGGGCGTGGCCTAAGTGTGGGAGGTGTCCACACCTCCCACACTTAGGCCAAGCCCCCAAATTTTACCAGGGCCCGGCATTCCTCTCGGCTGTTCTGGGAACAAGGTGGGAATGGAGGGGCAAACAGATGAAGGATAAGTACAATAAACATTTATTCACTCAAATGTGGCTCATGTATCAAGGATGGTTAGACAAGTGGTTATGCAGATTATATATTAAAGCTATGGGAACATCCCCTGCTGATAAAGACAATCATGATATCCTTCTGCAGTGGTATACAATCAATGTGGCTATGGAGAAAAACAATAATACAGGATCAGCATGCTCCTTTTTTTCCCAGGGGGAATTGAGCATTCAAGTCATGGGTGATAGTGATCTTTATTTATTGGATGAATGATCATCATAGGTCCTAGGGCCTAAACAGCAAAGATAACACATAGAACTTGCAGGACTTCTTGTCACTATGCTAGATGATTACTACCCTACAAGCAAGGAGTTATAGCACACCCAAAGAACTGGCTTAACCATAAATCAGTGTGTACCAATCAGCAGAACCAACAACTATGGTAGGTCAGTAACTACATCTTTCAGGCATAAATGCCACACCTAAGAGTTGGATCTGGCTGTGAAAGGCATGAGTGGCTGGAGATACAATGAAGGAAGATGGGACACTTGATCTAGCTCTTACTTATGAAGCTAGGAAGCAGTGAAGAACAGCTGTAGCTGCTGACTAGTCGATTTGGACTTAGACGTTGGTGTTCTAGCAGAGCTAGCCCAAATGTGTGCACAGGACAATAATATGGAAAGTTTATTATGCAGGCACTGGATCTGGAGACTGGAACCAGAGAGGTGACCTGCCTGGAACCAGACAGGTGGCTGAACTGGAACTGGATTGTAACCATATAGCTGACCGGACTGAAACCAAATAGGTGGCAATAGTAAATCTGGTCAGATGCCTGGACTGGAACTAGATTGAAGACTAGACTGGGACAGGATTTTGACTGGACTGGAATCAGAATGAAGACCAGACTATAACCAGTTACACGACAAGACTGGAAATGGACAAGTGACCAGATTGGAACCTGCTTTGAGACTGGACTTGAACCAGATAGGTGAACAGAGTGAAACTGGACAGGCAACTAGACTACAATCCGATTGGAGACCAGACTGGAACTGGATTCAAATGGAATGGAACCATACTGAACAAGTATATAAGGGAGCTCAGTACAAAGAAAATGTGAAAAAACCTAGCGCTAGATCAGCAGCTGATAAATCTTATGGTGTCCACCCTATGGCACCAAAAGTCCTACAGTTGGGACATCGCCATACACGTACAAAAGTTCAGACAAATCAGCGCTTCAAATACTTGGGGCTGAAGGCGGTGATTCAAATCCTTTATTCTAGATCACTCATCTCCTGTTGTTCATAAGCCCCAAACTAAAACTTACATTAAACCTCTGGCAGGTGTGCACATAAAGGTATCTTTCAGTTTTCAAACTGCATTCAGTTTATTGCAGAAAAGACACAAGAACACTTACATTAGTATTCTTTCACGAGTTCACTGAAAGGTATCTTTAACCTCATGGATAAATGGTAATGGTCACCCTCTTGATAATGGTAAGTAGGAAGAAAACTTACATATAAGTTCTGTCTTGCGTTCCTTGAAAGGTATCTTTCAATCCACAGGTACCAAAAATAGTCCGCCTCCACAATCAAATAAATGGTATTTATTTGAAATGACCACAGACTTACAAAACAATAAAACAATAAAAGTTCGCAGAAACAAAGAATCCAGGGTACACGGTTCCCGTTTGTGAGTTTTCAGTGCTTTGCGCTGCAGATGCCGAGCACCTCCTCCTAATCACAACTGTGTTGCGGCTGTATCCTGGTGCTGGTCCTAACTTAGCGGCTACAAGGATCAATGCATTTCCGGTGCCGACTGCACCCTTTTTCAAGATCAGCCTTGTACTGTTCACTTGAGACTGACCTGGAGGTGACTTGATAGGGACTTCTGTCTCTCCATTAGATGATGTGGTCAAACTGACATGATGCGGCACATCGAGTAGTCAGGTAACTGAGTCCAATATAAGTGCACCCGAACAATGATGTACAGAGAACAAAGGGAGCAGAGTACTGTATTCCAAGGGGATTAGTTCCAGAGATACAAATAAACTAGTGGACTGTGACTAAGACATTGCTGTTTTAGTAGAGGTTAGCCCAAAAAATGTAGATAATAAGTAAAATGTATTTTATTCATTTTATTATACAGGAACTGAACCAGGAAACTGGAACTGGATTGGTGACTGGACTGGAACTGGATTGGTGACTGAAATGGAACCAGATTCGTGATCAGACTGGAATGGAATAGGTGACCAGACTGGAACCAAATTATTGACCTGACTGGAACCTTAAGGGGGCCGGAAAGGTGACTGGACTGGAACCAGACTGGATACCATGCTGGGACAGGTGACCAGATTGGAGACTGGGCTGGATCTGGATTCAAATAGTCTAAAACAATACTGATGCAGAATATTAGCAAGCTCAGCACAGAGCTGTGACTTCAGCAAGAGCAACATTGTACTAGCTACTTGAGAGTGTCCAGGAGGTTCCTTTTATAGAATCTACTGTCTTCACATTGGATGCTGCAGTCAGCTGACTGATAGCAGCACTCAGGGGCTAAGATTAGTCAGGTGACATAGTCAAACATGGTTGCACCCTTCTTCTGGAGTATTAGCAGGCAGAGGGAACACAGGGAGAGTAGTGCAATTCATGGTGATTATCAGAGAAACCAGCATGCTAGTTGGTCAGTGAAAGCACTGCTGCAATCAGGATTCTGCAGATTCTACGCACTGGAGATGTCTCAGGTGGCTTCTTAGCCTGGAAGAAGATTCAATAGATACAGTAGTAATACAAAAGCATGCTCAGACTGAAGGTGTTGCAGCATGTATGCTGAGCAGACTTCATAGGTAAAGAACTCAACAAATCTGGATATTATGATCTGCAGGACAGGTATTACTGCAAGTCAGAGTACAAGCTACTAGAACGAGAGAAAATGAAGTCAGTATCATGATAATATCTACTGCTGCCCTACTGAATACAACACTAACAAAAGCTCAGGTCTGGAGTACTATACTTCTAGGCCAAATAAATCTGCCCATAACAAATGTATAATGCACTAGGATCACTCAACAGCAAGAAGAATTATCATAATAAGCTTCTTATTAAATATACATGTTATAAAATTATTTTAAGGTACTTTATGCAAGCCCACCTTTTCTATTTCTACTGTAGATTAAGAGCTAAAGTAGGGGGTAAGAATATTTTAAAGCAATAACATGCTATTCTACTGTCCCTGATTGCCAGTGTCATCATGGATCTGGAAGACGCATAAGGCCCAGTGCTACTTGATATATACAGTATGTGACTATAATAGTCATGGCTGTACCTCTATCCTTGTTTTCACCTATGTGGCCACCTATATTAAAGAGGGTATAATGCCCATCTAAATATGTAATAAATAAATTCTGCTTGTCAAGTGGAAATAGATACAAAGACCCCACTGGGGTTGAACCTGGTCTTGGGCAATTGGAAAACAATGTAGAGAGCTATGCTGTTACAGGCCTCTGTTCCTTAGTCATTCCCAATGGCTTCCAAATCAACAGCTTTCTTCCAGGCATCTCTAACTCGGCCTTCACCTGCATTAGCTCTTTTACAATGGGCATTAATTAATTTGGCTTCCAGAGTCCTTTTTGTCTTCTAAAATTTTAGTAATGATATATTGTAATTATCCTAGTGTTTGTGTGCATAACTGAGAGTAAAGCACAAGGGATACGGTCGGTTGGTCGACCTACAGATGGTCGACAGTCATTAGGTTGACACCACTAGATTGACATACTGCAAGGTCGACATGGGTCTAGGTCAACATGGGACAAGGTCGACACAAGCATTAGGTGGACAGTCAAAAGGTCGACATGGGGTTTTCACTGTTTTTTGAACCGACATGTGCCGACAGGTGGTAGTTCATACCCTACCATCCACTAGGGTGTGGTGGGGGGAATAAAATAGTGTGCCGAGCATAGCGATCCATGCGTGGGGATGCGGCGTACTTAATCCTGTGTCCATGTCTACTGTTTCGACATTCGGGTCAAAAACCTGTGAAAAACCCCATGTTGACCTTTTGACCGTCAACTTAGACCCATGTTAACCTAATGCTTGTGTCAACCTTAACACCTATCGACCTTGTCCCATGTCAACCTAGATCCATGTTGACCTTGCCGTGTGTCGACCTAGTGGTGTCGACCTAATGACTGTAGACCATCTTTAGGTGGACCCAATGATCTCATTCCAAGCACAATATGCACATAGTTTACAGTTGGATACATTTTGCACCATGAATATGATTTTGAGTAAAACTCAAAATTCCACTCTCCTGCTGCAACCCAAATGAAACATTATAGAGGATGGTCTATTAAGCAAAGTGTTTATCTTTGCGGAAGATACAAACTTATGCAGGGTTCAGGATGTATCCATGCAACGGGTTGGGATCATTTGGTCTATTGCATTATGGTCGAAAGTCATTAGGTCGAATCCATTAGGTCGACATGCTAAAAGGTCGACATGATTCTAGGTCGACATGGGAAAAGGTCGACATGATTCTAGGTCGAAAGGTCATTAGTTCGACAGGTCATTAGTTCGACAAGGTCATTAGTTCGACATTGTCTATGTCGACATTCACAAGGTCGACATGGGGTTTTTCACTGTTTTTTTACCTGAATGTCAACACAGTTGACATGGACACAGTTTAAAGTGCACTGCATCCCCTCGCATCGCTCGCTGCGCTCGCAATGCGTCGGGCACGGTGCCTCGCTACGCTCGGCACACTATTTTATTCTCCCACCACGCCCTAGTGGATGGTAGGGCATGAAATACCGCCTGTCGGCACATGTTGGCTCAAAAAACAGTGAAAAACTCCATGTCGACCTTGTGAATGTCGACATAGACAATGTCGAACTAATGACCTTGTCGAACTAATGACCTGTCGAACTAATGACCCTTCGAACTAGAATCATGTCGACCTTTTCCCATGTCGACCTAGAGTCATGTCGACCTTTTAGCATGTCGACCTAATGGATTCGACCTAATGACTGTCGACCATAATGCAGTAGACCAAATGACCGCATCCCCCATGCAACAGAGGAACTTAACCAAACTGGTGGAGTGGTCAGGTAAATGGTAAATGCATTTCAATGTTGCTAAAAGTAAGATCTTGGGGGGGGGGGGGATCATATTCAGTGTGCTAGCTACTTTCTAAATAGGTGAGAGGCAGAGATAGGTGAATTGGAAATTGAATCAGAAATGGACTTATGAGTACTAAACCTAGGTGCAGTGCACAGTGCCGAAGAGCAGCAAATAAGGCCAACAGTATACTAGGCTGCCTTAAAAGGGGTGTGAAGCAAGTTTCGACAATCTAATTGTGTCACTCTATAAGGCACTTGTTACATACCTCCCAACATGACCCTCTCCTGGAGGGACAGAATGCTCTGTTTCTGGACTTCCATCTTAATTTATGATTGCCATCACCTGTTTTAAACAGGGTAATTGATAAGAAAGGTGTTTCACCACAGGTGATGGTAATCCATAAATTAAGAGGAAAGTGCAGAAACAGAGCATTGTGTCCCTCCTGGAGAGGGTCATGTTGGGAGGTATGTTGTTATGTCTCAACTAGAATTCAGAGTTCATTATGTGCCCCACACTACAAATAAGGCATTATAGAGTTGGAAAAGATTCAGCGTAGGGCAACTAAGCTAAATGTCTTACAAAAAAAGATTGGCCTAGCTACAGTAGGTGTCCCAAATCTGCTTATTCAAGCTTACCTGACTTGTGGTTCTACACTGTTTCTCAGTCTCAGTCTGACACAGTCAGTCTATGCATTGCTGGCTCATTAATTGTTCCCCATGGAAGACCTAGGAGGTCTGTTCTGTGTTCTCTCACCTGGTGGTACAAACTATAGCTCCATTCCATGGATTAGAGTGTCCACTGTGTCCTCCCTTCTAAGCAGTGCAAGGGGTTTAAATGTTAAGATGCAGGACCAGAAAGTTGACGTCAACAACATCTCTCTAAAGGTGTGTACACATGGATCGATATATCGCTCAGTATCCCGTTTGCATCAGCGACCAGAGATGGTCGCTGCTGAAAAATAAACTGCCGGGGGAGCCTGGCAGTGGAAATCAGCTGGTCGCAGGAGCACGCTTCTGCCACCAGCGATCACTACGGGGAAAAAACGGGAGCGTGCACCCACACTTCCATTGTGGGCAACATGGTGACTCAGCGACCATATTGCTGGCAATATTAGCAAAAATCGCCCCGTGTGTACACACCATTAGACACCAGCTTTGGATGCTACTTGCTTTTGTACTTGGCTACTTTTGCTGTACCACTACCATGACCTTAAATGCAGCACAGCTACCCAGTTGAGATCCAGACTCCATCTGCTCTCTGGCTTCTTAGCCACAGTTCTGACTTTGGCTGCTGCTCGGCTTTCTGCCTTATCCTGGATTCCTGCTGTTTAGCCATTAAACTGCTATTCTAGCTATCAGCTACAGTACCACAACAGGCTAACCAGCCGCTACCAGCTACAGAGTCTTTACAGTTTCACCAGCCACTACCAGCTACTATGTCGCTACAGGTGAACCAGCTGCTTACAGCTTCTAGATATTACATTGCCTAGCTGCCTGTGTCAATTGCTACCACTCCTAGAATTTAAGTTATACTATCTGGTCCTTCCCCGGTGGTCAGTAGCTCTACAGTGTCCAAGGGACATTTATCATTCAAGCTCCAGTGATTCACTGCAGTGATTCACTGAATTGCCAAATAGGCCTCCCCACTTATATTTTTTCTCAGTCAAGTCTATTGCCAAGGAGTCATTCCTTAGTTTGATTGCCCAGAATATATTTTCAGTTCAAAGTCCTGTTCACACCTACCAGTGGGGGCATGGGGCGGCGGTGATGGGCTGTGCCCATGTGAACGCCTAGTGTCTCATGGGCATTCCCATGCAAATGGCGCCGTGATGCGGGTGCTGGTGGGCTGATGTCACCGGATGTCAGCTGCCCGCCCTTCTTCCCTTACAGGGAGCACATAAAACTAAGGCACCTGAGAGTGTTTTTGTTTTGCGTGCACCTTCCAAATCATTCGATGGTCGGTGACCAATGATTTGGCCCCTGCACCCAAGGCTGTGAATGGATGTTTATGCATAACACCTATTCGTAGGCATGCAGGGGAATTCGACCAAGCAGTACCTGTACACAATTCTTGAAGTGAAAATCTTAACATTGTCACCAAAATCTGCACTCATTACCGTTTCTGTTATCATGAACAATGCAATACAATTATTTACTTAAATAACATAGTACTGTACATATCAGGCAAGAAAATAAAGAATTAGATATTTGCACTCAAATCAAATGTAAAATGAAAATTATACATTGATTAAATAAGCTGCTTACTATATCATATCACCGAGCAAATTAAGAAAACATCAGGCATGCCGTAATTATTGAGGTACTAAAGTAGAGATTCAGGGGCCGATGACAGACATGCAGAAACATTGACTATGCGGCTTATAGAAGTTAAAATGATGCAACATATAATTAGTTGCAGCAGCTGCATATTGAAAAATGACATTTGATTTGGCAATAATACCTCATTTCAATTTGATTCATGTCCAAATGCAATATTGGCAACCATTTGTGTGATCTTAGCTACTGTTAGTGAACAGTTTGTCACCAAGATTGTCTAATTCCTCTAATTATTGTGGTGCTAATTCTATAGTACAATGCAACATTGTTGAATGTACATATAAATCCAAAGTACATACTGTACTCTTATTCTGTCATGAATATTTTTTAGCTGGAATTTTACAATTAAAAAAAAAAATCAATAAAGATTTTTGGCGTTTCTTTTTACATTGACACAGATATTTTCAAGTCTAACTCCATTTACACATATAATTTTTTTTTTACAGTATATTCATAAATTCTATGTATTGCACTATGTTGGTTATTTTATTATATACAATATAAATCTTATCCAATGTGCTCTTTTTTTTGTGTTGTTTATACATACATTTATACCGGGCACCTGATCCAGCAGAAAAAAAACAAGTTTGATAGGTGCGCTACTATCTGCTGCTGGTACTGGGGTTGTCAGGCCCCAAAGATGTGGGAACGAAAGCAAGTAAATGCACCAGCGCAGGCTGTAAAAAAACTAAATAATAGAACGGTATCTTTTACAATATATTTATTAATAATCAAAATAGCTGTATTTTAAATTCATAGAATTCCATAAGAATAAAAACATAAATTAAAATGAATGGACATTCATTAGCTCAGTTTTTGAACATCACTACATATAAATGTATTGTCTAGGCATATTACCATTCGGACATCAATGTATTTGTCTCCCAATATAGCAGCAGATGATTCTCAGGTGGCCAATAAGTCCCAACACAGAGTCCATAGGTGGAATTAGGATTCCTCTGTCAGGGTAATGGTAAACCTGGATGACTGGAATGAGTCTGGAGCTGCCTCGGATGATTTTTTCCGGATATAGTATTGTTTGGAGATTAGATTGGACAAATAAGTTGGTGTTGTCCGTGGTCCATAGGTAGCCTTTTAGTAATGATTAGAGTGAATGTCCAGTAATTAGCTCAACGCGTTTCCCTGGGATTATCCTCCCAGCTTCCTCAGGAGCAGAATAAAATATGTCTCCCACAGAGGCTCTATATATATACATCTGGGGTAATTACACAATGAGATACAGCTGTACAATTGTGAAATTAAAATAAGATACTGTTCATAAAAAAATATATAAAAACTACTATCTAGTATACAGGTCTACATGTCTTTTAATATATAGAGTGAATACTTGAAATTTGTATCAGAAGGTTATAAATCTGGTAAAGAAATTTTGATTCTATACCATGTGACGTCTGTTGTGATCACATGGTATCGGAAACCCAGAAGTAAAGGGACTTATGCAGTATATATGTTCTATATAGAGATCGGGTAAAATTACATGTCTAGTACCTACATATAGAGACAGAGGGCGCCCACCAGCAGTCAAAAAGAGAGCAGCACTCAGACACTGATTGTGTCATTACATCTGTTGTTTAGCGATCGCATCAGCATCCTAGTTACTATGGCAACATTCCAGTGCCGATCACATGTCTTATCGGTGTCCAATCCGAGTGTAGCCACGTGACTGCTGACGTTCTGGTCACGTGGGGGTTGGCTGCCAATGAAGATGTACCTTATATGCAGTCCGATTAGTCTATCAGAATTTCTCACATAATGTGTTAGTGCCAAATCTAAGTGTGTTCATGTGACCATTGGCGTCAGCGTCACAAGGGGGATTTCTACCAATAGGCACTTACTGAGTGCTCATTGTCAACTGATTAAAACTCCCCCTTAGTGCTAAATATTGTCAACTGATTGAAACCCCCCCCCCCCCACCATAGCGCTAAAGATTGTGTAACCCTCTGTGGGTTGTATGTAATGGAAAAATGTATCAACTCTGTTGATTTGTTTGTCGTGCTCATGTGACAGTGAGGAACTTTCTGGATCCCTCACTGGGGAGTATATCAAAAGACAGGGTAGGGATTGTCAAAGGTGTGGTGCACCAAAAGAGAAAAAATAATTTTTACACATAAAAAATACCTTTTATTGGTTTCTTTTAAAACTGCGAAATATACAGACTAACATATAACATGAAACAGTGAAGACAGTGATTTTAAAAACTGCACGTGCGGTGTCAACATGCAATGCCTTCTACTGTGAAGATCCACTCTCCTATTATTTTATACACATATATCCCTTAAGGTATCTGATGACTTGTATTAGTCTTATTACAGATATCCGCGGGTGGGTGTATTAATAGAAAGAATAATGAGCGATCTATATGGGTGTCACCGGTGTCTCTAATTTAAATAAATTGATATCCCTGGATCCGTGTTTGAGATATATGGTCATAGGTGTTGAGCCAATCCCCAAATCCCTTGGTGTGTATGATATTGCCAATATAGACGGTGTTTGGTGTACACTCAGATTGGAGAACTGGTATTTAGGCAGATATGATAAATCAGTATCATTAAGGGGGATAAAGTCCCTGTTGGGTCACTTTTACCCTTTTCCCACAGTTTGAAGATTTTTGCACTATCTCAAATCACCAATGCTAGTGCTATACACATATAGTAAGGGTACTATTATTATGTATATTGGATGTTTTGTTAATTGTGAGCCAATCCATAAATCTCCTGATGTGTATGATATTCCCAATCTCTACGGTGTTTGGTGCACACTCAAATTGGATATCCAATATTGATCTTTATTGGGTATGATGGGTCAATTGACTGAGGGGGGTAATATCCCTATTGGGTCCCCTTTATCTTTTAATCACAATTCAAAGATTATTACACTATCTCATTCACCGATAAGGGTTTTATACATATAATTCACAGATAATATTTATCAGGGTATAAATATGTCTGCTGGTGACCTAATCAGATTAATCCCCTAATTATAGGTCTGTTGCTGTACCATTTATTCAGTGCTCTCTGCGGGTTTTAACAACAAAATTAAGGACAGAGATAATATTTATCATTTATTAGTATTAGTCCTGTTGTTAATAGTCCTCATAGATAGCATTTAACATAAAATTCAAAGCAGCGTTTTATTGTCTCCCACGGGGTTTGACAGCAAGGTTTAGGGACAGAGACACTGTTTGTCTACGATGATTAGCTGTCCTGCTGTCAATTGCCCTCGTTTGAGGTGTTGCTTTTAGTTATTACAGCGTATAGTATGATCCGCTATATTAGATTAGATCAAAGGTATGATCATAGGTGTAAGTAACTTATTGTATCAGCGGAACACAGCTGTGTAGGGACGGAGCGATCAGGTCTCACATGTAAGGCTGGAGACCAGATCCTGTAACCCTCTCGGGTGCTCAACGGAGTCCCAGGAGCGGTGAGGTTCACCTTAAGCAGACATATTATTGTGGCAATTACGACATTAGAGTCCTTACAAGGACTAGTATAAGAGACACAGTGATTGTATATCGATAGGAGTCCTTACAAGGACTATATCAGGACACAAGTAGAGGCATGCAAGTGAAGCGACCGCACGGCTAAGGTGGCCGGCGTACGCTTCGCAGATCTTCCTCAGGGCAACCTGCGCTGTTGTCCTGAGTGGGTTTAAGTAGGCAGTGTATCATTTGAATTCTCCAATCAGCAGCTTCCATCGCCGCATCATGCCCATAGCGTCATCCATGTGACGTGGGTTTCGTCAACACTTCTGGATATCCGTATTAAGTAACAATGTTTTTATATTAGTTGTGAGTGGATACATTTGTTTTCACGTATATCGCGTATATCATTGTTACTGTGAGGGTTAATCCTATACCCGCATGGCTCCCATGTTGTATTTATCGTTTTAATTGCTGACATCGCCAGACATCAGCAGGTCATCAGTGCTCCGCATTCCAATTGGTAAATATGGTTATTGTTATGGTGTAGTCTATTCTACACTCAGATTCTTTTACTGCACTTGTTTTCATAGGTTATGGGTGTCTGGTTCCGATACATTACGTATCGTATCTGTATGATCACTCGTCAAATTAACCCGGATTAACTTGTACTTGTAGGGATCCAGCAGGACCTACTGGATCCCTACAAGTACAAGTTAATCCTGACTTCCACCATTTCCTACCCCACCGTGCCCCCATCATATTGGGACTCAAAATAACCCCAAACTACCAAGTAGCAAGACTTTGGAACAAGCGGGACTCACTTAAGTATCCATTATTCATATATTCATACGACAAGTGGTTTACTGTATGCCTATCTTACCAAGAAGCTTTATCACCAGTCTTATAGGTGTAAAATAATGTGCATAGTATTGTATTGCTTTTTAAAATTGTTGTGGTAATTAAATGTTTTTTACTTTGTGATACCCAATTGATCAAATCTATTTTTTAATATACTTAGTGTTCTAATTGCACTTGGCGCTCTACACAAACTTTTTGTTTTTTTCTTGTATCCATCTCAGGGGCCTGAACCCCCCCACGTGTGAGCAGCCTAATAACAAATCACCCCATCTCCCTAGCGCCTTTATCACCTGGTGGTGATTCAATCTTTCACTTTTTATATACACATTAGTATCCAAGTCTAATGCTTTTCAGCACTTCCATGAAGAGTTTCATGGAAAGGCAAACTAAACAGCGTATTTATATCAGCTGAATATACAATGGGCCCCAACGCGCGCCAACTAAAATATTAATACAATGCATTGTATGGGTTTCTACTTTTAACTGGCCAGTTAATTGCTATTATAGCGAATGTAACTTTGTTGTACTGCATGCAAAAGTTTATGTATAGCATTTTAAGGATAGATTAGAGATATATTTGAGTTGATTGATATCTTTATATTGAAAGTACTATAACAACTGTTCTGTTTACTATTTGTAATTTAATACAATTGCTAACATGTACAATAAATTTACCTACCATAATTGGGTCCTCTAGTCCATATGCTGATGCAGGGATCCTGATATAAAGAAAAGCAGTGAGGAGCATCTGGCACCGCCCTATCATATCAATCAACCATCTACACTATATAAAGAAATACGTAGGTTTCCCAAGCCACCTACATTGTAAATTGACTTGGGTGGAGGCAATAGCATACCTATAATTAACCTTTTCAGGATAGGGGAGTGTTACAATTGCTACAATGGTGACACATTTGTCACGAAGCCATACTACCCTGATTACTGATAGGTCCTTGTCTAGTGCAAGCGCAAATGCGCAATTGCAACTTGAATACTTTATAAGCCAGAATGCATAATTAGATTTGGAGCGCAGAGATGTGCAGAAACCCGACTTCCGGGTCTGTGACACGCATAACTCTGCTACTGCTGGCTATGTGAAATGCACAGCCGTGGAGCGGCAAGGCAGGACTTCCGTGTTCTGATGCGCAAAGCCCCAACCTAGCGGAAGTTGACATGCGGTCACTTCCGACTAGGTGTAACACACGCCAGACAGCATGGGCAGCCGTGGAACGGCTTGTCACCGGCTGATGATCCAACAGAGCCCCATTAACTGCTACACTTAAGATGAGATATACTATATAATTCTACAATACTATTGGCTTTGTTTTAATTGGAGGTGGAGCCTCAGGGTATTTAGCTGTGCTGAGGGGATCTTGTTTTTATGCTGCCTTTGGATGTGGATGCTTGCAGTGTATTGATGTGGACCTGAAACGTCGACTGTGCCCTGAGCTTTTAAATGATGGAATATTAAAGTCTTGCTTTTTAAGGATTACAAACAGTCTGGTGAGTGCTCTCTTTGCTTATCTGGATATAATTGGCCCCTATGGAATCATTGGGACTTGAGCTTCTCTAACACCCCAGCTGCTGCATAAAGATTATTGAGAGTGTGATTTTGTACAAGGATATACATATATATATATATATATATATATATATATATATATATATATATATTCCTTAAGATGGCACTCCTAGGGGCTTGAGTCCTCAAACAGGTAACTGCCGTCAAATGACCAGGGTGCCTTCCTAAGAGCAAAGTACAACTCTGCTGATATAGTATCCCGGAGGCGGCACTCCCTCAAAACAAAAGACACCAGACTGAAGCTGAAAAACCACACAGTCTGGTGTCTTTTGTTTTGTGGGAGTGCCGCATCCGGGATACTATATATATATATGGAGCTCACAGAGCACATGTTATTTATTAACAGTTTTATATATACAGATGGGGCAGGCCTCTTCTTTGCTGGCGAATCGCCAGAACGTCACCGCTGGCAATCTGCCAGCAGCCTGCCTCACCATCTGACTGAGACGCGCGTGCGTCTCACGCACACGCGCGTCTCAATCTCCATCGGCGGGGCGACGGGAACCCTGTCTGTCTCCGCTTCAGGGAGACGGACAGGGTTAGGGGGGGTGTGGGCAGGAGGCATAAGCCCCAGGTGACCACCGACAAGCCAGCGGTGACCCGGGGGAAGCACTGGAAGTGCCGTCGGAAGGGGACGCACGCGCCTCTCATGCGCGCGCGTCCCTTTCTTACTATAGAGATGGCACTGGCGGGGGATGGCGGCTGGTGTCGCCATCGCCATCCCCTGCAAAGATGGGACCTGCCCCATCTGTATATATATATATCTATATCTATATATATATAGATATAGATAGATAGATATTTAACATATCTGTATATATATTTAGCAAACCAAGAGCACTGCGTGCACTCCCACGGACTCCCGCAAGTAAGACTCAGACACAGTGGGGTAAAGTGCTGACGTTTCGGGATTTAATTCCCGTTTTCAAAGCAAACAATCGGTGCAAGACAAGTAAGAAGGTGAACACACTCACCTATATAGCGGTAAGAAGAGTCGCCCTGTTCTCCAGACGCCGTCTATCGCCGCCCCCAGTCCCGGCTCAGGTGACCTGGAAGTGCGTCGCCGCGTTGACCCGTCTCTCAGCGCCGTCAGAGCAGTGTCCTTAGCAACCTGGATGTCCGCCCGGCTGGTTCTCTGGGTACGGCGCATAGTGTCGGCGTCCTTGTTCCCATGGCAACATGGCACTGCAAAACAAAAGCTAACATTGTGGATCGTGCAGAGTGTATGAAGTAACATAGTGAAAAAAACAGTATATTAGAACATGATGTACGAGAATTGAAAAAAACAAATGTAATAAGAATAAGGATAGAAAAAAAGTTGCAGGTAAAATAAAACGGACTGAAGGAATGGGAGAGACAAGGGGGATACATGATGCACACTATAAGAACACATTGAATGAAATCTGTTCATTCAACCCTCTAGGGGTGATGGTATCCAATTCATGGATCCACTTAGTCTCCAGCTGTAGCAGTCTCTTCCCTCTATCGCCTCCACGGATGTCTTCAGGTACCTGGTCTATAATCATATGTCGAAGCATGGCCAGGCTGTGTCTTTCTGCCAAAAAATGTTTTGCCACCTGTTGGTCACTCGTTTTTTTCTCAAAGGCCTTTTTGATGGCCGACCGGTGTAGGGCCATTCTAGTCTTGAATGTCCTGATCGTTTTGCCCACGTAGCAAAGGCCACATGGGCATTTTATAAGATACACCACATGGGTGCTGGTACATGTCAAGGGGGTACGGATGGAGTATCTTCTCCCGGAATGTGGGTGGAAAAACCATTTGCCAGCTGTCATGTAGCTGCATGTGGTACAGCCCAAGCATTTATAGCAGCCACCAGGTTTGGTATGAGTGAGAGGTTTGCTTCTCTTGGTGACATCCATCTTTACCAGCATGTCCCTGAGATTTTGTCCCCTAGTATAGCAGGGCATAATTTGGGTGTGTTTAAGTTTTTGTAGATCCTTGTCTCGTTGGACCATCGGCCAGAGCATCTTTGAAGTATTGCGGATCGTATCATCAGCCGTGTTGTAGCTACGCACCCAGTGGATCTTGTCTTTTTTCTTGTCATCCAAGTTTAAGGTTTTTTTTTGCCAACAACTTATCTCTTGGGATTTGTTCTACTTTCTCTAGGGCTTGCTGGATCAGATTCTGTGAATAACCTCTGTCTCTAAATTTGGAAGACATTTTCTCCAGATTGTCTTGGAGGTTCTCAGGTTCACTCGTAATTCTTTTCACTCGTAATAATTGCGAGTATGGTAGGCTCCTTTTGGTGCTCTTGGGATGGTGGCTGTCCGCCGCGAGAAGTGTGTTGCGGTCGGTAGGTTTTTGGTACAAATCAGTTTCAAGCTTTCCATCTTTGAAATAAATGCGCACATCAAGGTATTGTACCTCCTTTAGACTCATGTGAAAGGTAAACTTAATTGGACAATCAAGAAGGTTGGTCTTCTCCATCAGTTCTCTAAATGACGATTCTGTCCCTTGCCACAGGAGCAGGACGTCATCTATGTAACGGCAGAAAAATAGCAGCTTGTCTTTGGTTTCTGGGGTGAAGAACATCTCCTGTTCGATGGCATGCATATATACGTTCGCGTACGAGGGTGCGACAGGAGATCCCATCGCACACCCCGTACGCTGCAGGAAAAAATCACCATCGAACAGGAAATAGTTCCGATGTAGGATGAGTTTCAGCAGTTGCATCATAAATTCAGTATGTGGTCCCTTGTATGCATGGTTACTCTCCATCATCCTTCGCATGGCCTCAAGTCCCTCAGGATGAGGTATACTCGTGTATAGGCTGGTAATATCCAATACACACAACCAGGTACCCGTGGGTATGTCCCTTAACAGATCCAATTTGAGCAAGAGATCAGTAGTGTATATATATTTATCTATCTATCTATACATATATACATATATATATATATATATATATATATATATATAGTTTGCACATATTAAACAGTGATTTGCAGAAAATATTTGGGCATCATTTTCAGCCTCTGATCCAGAAGATCTTATAATATATATATTTTCCCTAACACATGTACACACACTATGGCTATTTATTTTCATAAACTAATTAACCTTCAGAATATTTTTGGCTAGTGAAGGGGTGGGGGGGGGATAGCACCTAAATGAAGCACACATGAAAAGTTTAGAGACCATATAAACACCACAGGGCCTTCGCTGGAAATCAAACCAATGGCCCTTGTGTATGAATTATTTATTGTGCTAGTCAGAAGT
Source organism: Crinia signifera (assembly GCF_055691185.1). Classification (NCBI taxonomy): domain Eukaryota; kingdom Metazoa; phylum Chordata; class Amphibia; order Anura; family Myobatrachidae; genus Crinia; species Crinia signifera. Next base: position 63,645,095 of record NC_139217.1, on the reverse strand, counting down.
ATATGCTTGTGATAGAGATATATAGATCGATAGATCATGTTAAAACGTTTTTTTAATAAACTATACATTTAATTAGATGGGACCTAATGATGCAGTTCTATGCAGGTTGCTGCATTTTTGCCCCGATTATTCGCAAATATTGTTCAACTGCAGCAGCTTTCCCGCAAAGGGGTGAAGAATAGCGATGCAATTATCCTGACCCTCCCCCAACACCACCCTCTTGCTTCACCTCTGCTCTTCCAATTGCCGCCCACCTTCTATTCTAATCACATCAGATTTCCATCAAGCAAGGGAATTACGGTCACTAGGTTCACACTATGAAGGTTGACATACATTAGGTCAACCACTAAAGATCGACAGGGTTTAGGTTGGCACATGCAATAGGTTGACAACGCTAAGCTAAGGTCAACAGTGTCGGAAGGGCTCAACAAGCATTATGGAGACAATCTGAAGGTTGACTTGAGTTTTTTTTTTTGTAGCCAACTTCATACCCTACCATCCACTAGGGCATGGAGGGAGAATATAATAATATAGTGAGTGCAAGGAGCATTGTGAGGGAATGCAGTACACTGATACAATGTCCATGTCGTTTTGCGTGTCGATTTGCGACAAAATTCGGGACAAAAAATATGAAAAACTCATGTTGACCTTTTCACTGTTGACCTTCCTATGGTCAACCTAATGCTTGTGTTGACCTTCCAACCCTGTCGATCTTAGCCATGTCAACCTATTTTATGTGTCGACCTAAGCCCTGTTGACCTTTAGTGGTTGACATATCGTATGTTGACCTTCATAGTGTTGACCCTATCACCCATACCCTAAGCAAGTGTGGCCCCACCCCATCACCACTCACCTAACATATCTTGGAGAGTAAAAATTCAAAGAATAGAAGTATGAATTATGTTAAGTAATACAGTACTACAATTTGGTTTGCTGGTTAATATCACTAGAGGGACAAAGTGCCGGCATTACGGCGGTCAGGATTCCAGCGTCAGTATTTCGACCGTTGGGATTCCAACCGCATCCCTAATATACAATAGCTTCAAGATGGAAATATTGCATCTACATATTATAGGTATAAGTGGTGTTAATGATGCTTGTTGCTTTTATTCTCTAGACACATCTTTGCACTGGATTTATTTAAAGCTACAAGTATTAACATCTACTGTATGCAACGCAGGCATGGGAGTATAAGTTTAAAGACACATCATTGATTATACACAATCAGTGTGTCTTTTTTTATAAATCAGGTATTTTGTAATGTAATTCTGTAAGGATTATACTGTATGCAGTGTAAAGCTTTAAATGAATGTGGAAACATAAATATACAGTTTTAATCATTCAGACATTTTCCCAACATAAAATTATCCAGATTTATTTTAGGAATATGTACATTTAGAAATATATTTTGATTTATAAGTATGAACATTTAGGAATATAGTTTGAGACAGACATATGAGCATGAAAATGGGATTTCCCTCTCTAATTGTAATGTTCTGTTTGGCATAAATGTGTAACAGGTGTGAGACATTGTAATGTTACATATTGCACCACATTTTATTGTTGGCATACAATGGATGCTCTTGCAGAAAGAATGCCTTCACTATTGTTATGTTGACGATCCAGCTGAACCTTTTATTGCCTGGCACCTCTGCCCTATGGCATGCACACAATCAACCTGTAACTATCTAAATTCCAATCCAAATTCCAAACAGATGGGAAAGAATGCTGGCAGTCAAAAAGACACAAAAACATGCATCACTCTTGAATACAAAGTGCTTTATTTCACACAGTAAAATCAAAACAAATACAGAGTAATAAAGTTGGTTACAAAAACCATACTATTAATTTTCTTGGATGAATATTTGCCATTGCATGCAAAAAATGATTAATTTATAGTTTAACTGTTTTTTTTTTCAGCTAAAGAAAACTATATTTTCTTTATTTTTTTATTTATTTTGGTGTAGTTTAAATTGTATGTTCAAATCTGTTTTCAACATGAAATTAAGTTATATTAGAAAATGAACTCATATTCCATGTGGAACTACAATATATATGATTTATGCTAACCAGCCAACAAGCACAAATGTAATAATAAATCAATAATTTCATATTATTGTACAATGTTGGCCTTTTTGTTATTATAATGCATTTTCCTTTATTGTAATGTGTTACTTTAATTAGTTCAGTAGGACTTTATATCACTTAACTATCAATATGTGTTTAGAGTTTTTAAGAGTTTGCTCTGTTTTTTAGTATTAAATGTTTATACACAGAAATTTATCCAAACAATTAGATTTTTTTTTCGTTACTAATTGAATTCCTTTGTGCAGTTACTCTTAAATTATATATTATACCACATTTGCCCAGCATGGCTTTTCTTTATTGTTACTTGTATTTATGTAGGAGAATCAAGCTTTTTTCCTCCAAGCTACGTTTAGGTGTACAAAGGCTTTCTTCAGTTACATTCAGTTTTTCAGTTTTGAGTTAGTTTGCAGTTGCAACTAAACTCAATATTCAGTTTGAGAAACACCTGTTTGATCTCCTGTATTTCAAGAAAGAAAACTTTCACAATGCCAAACAAGATTTGTTAGAACACTGTTTGTACGGCTTGCTAATGGGCAGAGGGAATACAGATTTGAATCAATTCCAAAACAGATGTTACCAATGAAACAGTTTCAAGTGCCTAAGCATCAACTCTCATAAAGAAAAAGTAAGTTAATAGCACATCCTCACTCAAAAGTGAAAGATGTGAAAATGGTCATCTATCAGAGATCTCCATCAGACATGACCAACAGTAAAAAGAGGCTACAAAACAGCCAAAGGAAATAAGGTATTTTGTGCAATCTTTCCTCTCACAGCCTATCTACTATGGAAATCAAAGTCAAATCGACAAGAATTCATTTGTTGTACCCACAACCAAATATACTGTATAGAGTTAAATTGGCACATTCAATCTACTGTATAACCAAATCTTCAAATCTATATAGCCAATTGGTGATCATCTATGTTTTTTAGACTTTTCCGAAATCATAATTTTGTGACTTAGCCTAAGAGAATAATAGAGCAGTTATAACAAAGTTTCCAATGCCATCACTATCAAGACCTGCTTAAAATCAGTGGAACAAACTGACAGATATTCCTGAACTTCATAACATTGTTTGTACCAAAGAAAAATGGATGGCATGGCAGAATGTAGACAGTGAGATTCATAATAAAACTGCACAATTTCTTATATTAAAGGGAATACATATTATTTAAATGCAATTGCCAATAATGATTAAAGAATGAAAACAATGAGTTAACAGGGAGATTGATCTTCTAATTAGAACAGAATTGGGTGCATCTTCACAACAAAGCAAGCATATTTTTCTGATAGTAAATCCACGTACACACGGGGAGATAGATTGCTCAGCAATATATTGCTATGTTTCTCCATTTCATCAGCGACCAGAGATGGTCGCTGATGAAAGGGAACCTCTGCCAGGGGAGCAAGCTCCTGCGACCAGCTATTAGAACGGGGCTGAAAACGGGAGCGCGCACCCGGCGATTTATCGCAGGGGCACATTCCCATCACTGGCAATATGGTCGCCAGCGACCATATTTCCAGCGATTTAAGCCCCTATCGCCCCATGTGTACACAGCTTCACACAGCTTGTACCTGCACCAACTTGTCTGCAATAGTCTGAAATGCTCTCTGTGTGCTAACCACCCCTTTTAATATTATATTTTAATATTATATTTGAATAACAGTTATTGCAATATTGAAAACTATATATTATCCATTGATTCTACAGCAAAAGCTATAAATTTCAAAATAATATATCTAAATTGTGATTAAAATGTCATTATAAACTTTATCCCACTGAGTGAAGATAGAAATGTTCCATAACATGGGAAAAAAATATCTCAAAAGGTCAAGAAGGACAAAAAAAAATCATTTAATCTAAATTAATTACTTTTATTAGAATATTAATTCTCATATAAACCTTAAATATTGAAACCACAACACATATTGTGTAATAACTTTGATCAGTTTTATTCCAAGAGACAATCACAAGGTGAGTAGCAACATCTGGTTAAGAATATTCCTATTATTCCAAACTTTTATTATTTGACTGAAATTCATAAGAAATTGGCAATTGCCATTTGTGTTGACATGAACAGATATGTGCACTATGACAGTGTGCATGCAATAAAATGGAAAACATTTCTGTTTTTACAACTTTGTAGGTTATGTGAGCATTTTAGTTATAATATTATATTGAATTATCAATTGGAAGTGTATGTTGACAGGTTTCATGATAGGAAAAAAAAGGGTGGAGCGCTAAATGGATCAATTGGATATCACAGTTTTAATGTATATAAAATATTTAAAAAACAAGCAAAATGAAAAAGGTACATTTGATAAAGTCATGATATCACGACGAAACATGTAAGGCAGCACTTGCTTGTACTAAATAAGGACTGGGAAGAATCTCTGACTCTGCCATACTGCCCCCCCCCCCCCTCCACCTGTACCCGGTACTCTCCTGGAAGCTTTCCCTTTCATTGTCACCCTCTGGATCCAAGTCCTAATCCCCACCCCTAATTGGGGAACTATCTACCTGTATTCTGTGGATTTCGCTTATCGCATCATCGTGAGGACCCTTCATTTAAAAGGAAAACAGATCTTCCTCCAGCGAGAAAATTTACCACAGCTCTTCAGCGCAACATAGTGAGGACCCCAATTTTTGGGAACCAGATCATCCTCCAGCGTCTCCTAATACCATCCAGGACGGCAACTTGCCAACCACCATTTCGGTAGTGCACTACCCGGAGAGTAAAAAGCCCCTTCATTCCAAGGGATACAAAGGCAGCCACGCAGAGACATAAGTATTGCCTTCCTTGTCCTAATATATATATATTTTTATTGTTATTGTCATTGACATCAATGTTATTGTCTTTTTTCATTTTGCTTGTTTTTTAAATATTTTATATACATTAAAACTATGATATTCAATTGATCAATTTAGCGCTCCACCCTTTTTTTCCCATTTTTGTACCCACTAGAGGGTTTTACACCCCTCAAGTAGGAGCAGCTTAGCAACACACCCCACAGGGCGCCTATTTCTACTCTGAGTTTCCAATCTCGAGTATACCCCCCATTCTATCAGGTTTCATGATAGAACACCATAATGACCTCCCCAAACAAGCAGAATTGAGAGCAAAAAGTTATTTTGGAGTATAAAAAGCCATAAGACACAAGACTTAATACTTTTGTTTATGTATTCAATGCCATAAAATGGGAAAAATGTTTTGGAGAATCTTTAGTGGTGATTTTCAGTAAAAAATGTAACAACTTGCAGTACTGTAGGTCATCAACACAGAAATATAGATCGTTTAAGTAAGTGTTAGTAACATTCCTCTTTTTTCAAAATGACTACAGTTTAAACCAGGGGTGGGAAACCTTTTTTGTGCCAAGGGCCATTTGTGTGGGGGAAAAATCCTTTGGGGGGCCATATGTAAAAATTTATCTTACAAATTGTCCTGCTGCAGCCGTCCCTCGCTCCGGTGGCTGCCGTTGAATAGGACTTACAGACTCCGGCTGCTGTTGATTAAGAGGAATCTCGCGAGAACTACTGACCTGTCATGAGAATTCCCCTGTACTTGACTCCCGGCAAAGCCGCGGGGCGGGTGGGGGGACCACTCAAACCAGCTACGGGGGCTGCATACGGCCCCCGGGCCTGAGGTTCCCCACCCCTGGTTTAAACTAATATATCTTCAGAAAAATATAATTAGCTTAAAATCTTTTGATTAGAAAAAACATATTTCAGAGAAGACCAAGCACAGTAGGTTCCCTTTCATTTATACACTTTTATTTCAGAGACATTAATGATATTTTCACTACCAGTTGATAATGAAGCTCTTCAATTTATCTTGTTTGAATCAGAGTTATAACACTTCAATTCACTTGAGAAACAAGTTTGCATGCATGATGACTAATAATTGGATAATATTATTTCGGGAATTAAATGCACTATAAGTTTATTGTAATTACAATACTAAAATGAGTGAAAATATAAACGTTTTATTTAATTCATACATGGATACTTCTTGTTCTAATGTGTTTAATCAGCATGCAATTTTTTTTATGGGAGCTGCATCAAATAGAATTAGTATATAGCTTATATTTGCTATCATAAATCTTACCAAACCAAATAAATAAACAAAATAATTATTGTTAAGAGTAATTAAGTTACATTTTGTTAAATCATTTTAATGCATTTTTTTCATTCATTTCTGGTTACTTCTAAATAAATTGCATAACAAAAACTAATTATATAGATATGATCACATATGTATAGGGTATTGAGGGCATCACTTATTCTACCTATTTGAGGTACTATATAGAATTTTCTCTACAGTTAACCTGTCATGCAGCTGGAGACTAACTAATTTTTACAGTACAGCTACCCATACACTTGTGTGATTGCATTCAACATGATATTGGGTTGGTTTTCCCTTGAAGCTCACCTTTCGATACATCGCATAGAAAATGCTTTTTTGCTATACAATTGTGCATACAATCATGCGATTTATCGAATTCCCCTTGCGATAAAAAAAATCGTGCGGGATCGCGTGATCGAACGCGATTGCATCAAATGCTGTAAAACAAGCTCCAGATTATTGAGCAGATCTGTGCACAGTGGGTGGAAGAGGAGTGACCATGAAGTGCGACCGGTATGCCTGTGCATCGCGTCGCATGGTACACAAAATGTGCATACAATCATTCGATTTATTAAACAGATGTGGTCTAAATCGAATGATTGCATGCTATATCTCACAAGGGAATGGATAGCATAAGTTTGACATTTCCTAAATGGACCAGAACACCGGAAATATAAATATGTCATATTTGTAGGTTGAGAACAGTTATAATGGGAATACATAGATTTAATAAAATACAACGGTACTTATGTAGTATCTGGGCTGCCGATTTTGTGATTGTATGCCTTACCTTAAGGCATACAATCAGATGCGATGCGATGCGATTCGATACGATTTTGCATAGGATTCAATGTTAAGAAGGTCCTGTTCATTTCCCCACTATCCAAGTGGGCATAGAGTTGATTTTATATAGCGTGGCGAGCGCAGCGAGCCACCGAGCCCGAAGCGTGGCGAGCGAAGCGAGCCCCGCGAGGGGACGCATATTTCTTAAAAAGTATTCCTTGTACCCTTGCGGGGCTCGCTACGCTCGCCACGCTTCGGGCTCGGTGGCTCGCTACGCTCGCCACAGGTTTATATCCAACTCCATGCCCACTTGGATAGTGGGGAAAGGAAAAGGACCCCTTTTTCCCATTGAATTCTATGTTAAAATGGACTCAGACCATTTTAACATTGAATCCTATGGAAAAATCTTGACCATCGCATCGCATACGATTTGGTCGCATGCGATGCGATACGATGCGATGCGATCCGATCCGATTTCTAAATCGGCAGCCCAGATACTACATAAGTACCAATACAACACCATGGTTGCAAGCTATTTTGGTGCTGTGAATTCTTGACCACCTCATGTATTTTGGCTACCACAAGCCAAAATGTTTTAGTCATATAGGGTGGAAGATAACGTTTGACTACATTGAATGCATGTACTAGGTGAAGATAGAGCAGACAATGGGCCTTATTTTGGTTCATTCTTTCTGACAAAATCCTTCTTAGATGGACAAAACCATGTGCACTGCAGGGGGGGCAGATGTAACATGTGCAGAGAGAATTAGATTTGGGTGAGTAATTTTGTTTCTGTGCAGGGAAAATACTGACTGCTTTATTTTTACACTGCAATATAGATCTCACTTTGAAGTAAAACCCCACCCAAATCTAATTCTCTCTGCACAAGTAACACCTGCCCCACCTGCAGTGCACATGGTTTTGCCCATCTAAGAAGGATTTTGTCAGAAAGAATGAACCAAAATAAGGCCCAATGTGATGCATATAAACTTTAGTTAGTACAGATGAGCAATAAATCAGGGTACTTGTTAAATGTATATGTCATTTATTTACCAATATGTGCATATATTTATCTAATCACATACTGTAGCTAAAAAAAAGTGTAAAAGGTTGCAGATTTTACCTCACCTGGGGTACAAATTCCTTCCTGACGATAAAAATGGCAAATGGAAAAAATGTCCTGCCTTATTCACGTATCTTCTCATTTCAAAATTCCTTTCTACACTTCACTTTTAAACTCAGTTTTTGAATTTGTAATCATCAACTTGTGGGGGATATCCAATTATATGTAGTCATTTCCTGGATTGTAAGTACTGTACCATAGTACTATTGGGGTATCTAATTATAGCCTGTTTTTATCATGTGGCAAATGACTCATTATCGGGTGAGAACACATTGGATCCAGGATACATTCCCAGACCTATGTGTTTCTGTATATGCCAAAAATGGGTCTGCTGGGGCAACTTATCAGGGATTCTGCCTTGTGTGCCTTAATCTGTGTACACACGGAGCAATATGATCTCTGGCAATATATTGCTAGCAATATATTGCTCAGCATTCATATTGCTCAGTGTTTTCCATTTTCATCAGCGACCAGAGATGGTCGCTGATGAAAAAAAGACACTGCCGGGAGAAAAGGCAGGGGAAGTCGCTAGTCGGAGGAGCATGCTGTGAACTGTGAACATTAGGGGACTGAAAGCGGGAGCGCGCACCCGGCGATTTATCGCCAGTGCACACTCCAATCGCTAGCAATATGGTTGCTCAGCGACCATATTGCCATCGATTTTTTGCCTGTGTGTACACACCTTGAGGCATGCAAAGCAGAAGTACTTTACATTTACTCTGGGTCATTGACTAAGGGTAATTGGCTGCCATCCTATTAATGATTACATAAAAAAAAAACTATACAGTAGGTACAAGTGGAGGAGTTTCTAACACAGGTGATAAATAAAGTAATACATCAATTGGAAAGGAAATCAATAAATCTTCCAACAAAATAGAGCCAGAGATGCACCCCAAGAAATATTTAATGCAGTAATGAAACAGAAAAAGAACACAACCACATGGGCACTGTCTGGAAGGTCTGAACATACAAAAAGAAACCTCAATAAAATTTAACATAGTAAAAATTTGAGGATTGAATAAATGATGGACAATTTATCCGTCACTCTTTTTGAACCTTAGTCCTTTGTTAGCATAGGCATATGTCTATCCCATGCATGTTTAAATTGCTCTACAGTCACCTCTGATGGGAGGCTTATTCCATTTGTACACTACTGCTTCTGTGAAGTAGTTTATCCGTAAACGTACCCTGAATCTACCTCCTTCTATTTTTTAAAGGCATTACCTTAAGTTCTAATACTTCTCTTCCTTTGAATAATGTTTCCATGCTGTACTTTGTTGATACCCTTAGTACATTTGAACGTTTCTATAATGTCTCCCTTACAAGATTTGTGGTGTAGGCCATACACCATTTTAGTTGTCCTTCTTACTGTAGTTGACATAGAGAAACACCACTCACAGTGTACTAGACACTGGGCTGTGATTGAACTGCACACGGCCTAGCTTTAAACACTTACAAAGTCACAACAGAACTGGAGTAAGGAAAAAGCCATGGACACTCAGTGCCGGCTGACCCCCCCCCTTGCACGCATGACCCCCCGCATGGCTGCAAATGGATGATTTGCATAATCATCCATTCGCAGACGGGGGAAATCATTCAATGGTTGTCGACCATTGAATTATTTCTCCAGTGCTCGCAGTTCAGAGACACCTATATGGTGACTCTAAACCAGGGCTGGGCAATAAGCGTCCCTCCAGCTGTTGATGAACTACACATCGTAGCATGTCTTGCATCAGATTCAGCATGGTCAACTAGCAAAACTAAGGCAAGGCATGCTGGGAAGTGTAGTTCATCAACAGCTGTAGGGCTGCTTATTTCCCACCCCTGCTCTAAACTGTGGGCGCCCTGTGCGAGGACAGGGCAGGCAGCTGACATCTAGTGATGTCAGCTCCGCACCCCCCCGCACATGCACGAATGACCAAATGGATCTGAATAAGGTCCTTAGTTGCATGCAGATACAAATGTTGCAGATGTATGTGTGCTATCTTCCCCCTCCCCAATATATGTCCTGCACCGTGCTGTCTTTCCCCTTCCCATATGTATGGCCTACATTGTGCAGTCCTGTGTGATAAACAAACTTATCCATTGTCCCTTAACACTACGATCTCTGGCTCCATGACACTGCTAGTCTCCCCATACTACCATTACTGGCTCCCTGACACTGCTAGTCTCCCCATACTACCATCACTGGCTCCCTGACACTGCTAGTCTTCCCATACTACCATCACTGGCTCCCTGACACTGCTAGTCTCCCCATACTACCATCACTGGCTCCCTGACACTGCTAGTCTCCCCATACTACCATTACTGGCTCCCTGACACTGCTAGTCTCCCCATACTACCATCACTGGCTCCCTGACACTGCTAGTCTCCCCGTACTACCATTACTGGCTCCCTGACACTGCTAGTCTCCCCATACTACCATCACTGGCTCCATGACACTGCTAGTCTCCCCATACTACCATTACTGGCTCCCTGACACTGCTAGTCTCCCCATACTACCATCACTGGCTCCCTGACACTGCTAGTCTCCCCATACTACCATCACTGGCTCCCTGACACTGCTAGTCTCCCCATACTACCATCACTGGCTCCCTGACACAGCTAGTCTTCCCATACTACCATTACTGGCTCCCTGACACTGCTAGTCTCCCCATACTACCATCACTGGCTCCCTGACACTGCTAGTCTTCCCATACTACCATTACTGGCTCCCTGACACTGCTAGTCTCCCCATACTACCATCACTGGCTCCCTGACACTGCTAGTCTCCCCATACTACCATCACTGGCTCCCTGACACTGCTAGTCTTCCCATACTACCATTACTGGCTCCCTGACACTGCTAGTCTTCCCGTACTACCATTACTGGCTCCCTGACACTGCTAGTCTCCCCATACTACGATCTCTGGCTCCATGACACTGCTAGTCTCCCCATACTACCATCACTGGCTCCCTGACACTGCTAGTCTCCCCATACTACCATTACTGGCTCCATGACACTGCTAGTCTCCCCATACTACCATCACTGGCTCCCTGACACTGCTAGTCTCCCCATACTACCATCACTGGCTCCATGACACTGCTAGTCTCCCCATACTACCATCACTGGCTCCCTGACACTGCTAGTCTCCCCATACAACCATCACTGGCTCCCTGACATTGACAGTCTCTCCACACTACTATAACTAGTTCCCCAACACTCCAAACATTTTTAATCCTCTCAAAGGGTCTTTAGGAGTCAATGTGGTCAATACGATGTCATGATGTCACACAGTAGTCACACAATGATCCTCTGGGAATATCTCTGTCAGGATATCTTTATGGGGCCCCTGGGTCCATGGCAGGGGCCTAGGTCGTCTTGTGGAAAATTGGCCTCTGCCGGCCTGGAGCCAACGTCACACACATAAAACACTTGGGAATACCTGCATTTCCTAGGCAAGCATAGCGATTTTTTTTTTGTCAACCTGTGTTTTCTTAGCACTTCCACTAAATGGCTAGTTAACACCCCCAGATGCCTACTTTCTGTTAAGCATGCACAGTGTATTGATAATCGGCCGGTGTGCAAATTCGCACAGCAGTGATCAGGTTTGTATTGGGCCCAATGAGTTTACATGTGTACCAAGTGTTCAGATTCCAGAGAAAACTAATTGGGCCAAGGCATAAAATGAGAAAACTACATGATTAGAAGCATTAGTGTCAGTTTAGGCAAAACACTAAAATACCTACAAACATGAGCATCATCCTACCATTCCACATCATTTATGTTAAAGGAATCTTCCAATGTGTAACTTTCAGCAGAAAATGATTAAAGCTGTTTTCTTTCTCCAGTCAAAACTTATCGTGTTACCTATTAAAAAAGAAATGTGTACTTGTAATAGTAATGAGCAAAAGATAGAAATGGTTTAGTTCTTTCTTTCATTTATTACCAACCTTGTCGAAAATAACAATAGGTGCTTTACACCAACACCATCTGAACTACAGGATGTCAATATCTGGAAGTCTGCTGAGATCTTAAAAGTAGTGCAGCTTTTGGAACCGTCGTACTATTCTATTATTCAGTATTCAATCTTTGTCAGAGTAAATGATGGAGAGTGTCTACAGCGTACAATAGAACAGAGTGCTTTAGCAAAGGCTTTTTCCTACTGATTTATAAACTAGTTTTGCACCAAAAAGTATCTAATAAGGAGTGTATAGTTCCTAATGAGCAATAAAACACATACTGTATTTATCACTTTTAGCTGATAACAGACTATGGAGTATATTTAATAGGTTCTTAAAATTGAAATAGGTGATGTTGCTGGCCCCATAACAACCAATCAGATTCTGTCTATCATTTTCTAGGATGCAATAGAGAAATGAAAGACAGAATCTTATTGTTTGCATTGGGCAAAATTACTACTTTTTATTTTTAGAAAGTTTAGTCACGTTAACGCTAACAGCCTCACATAGGGCCAGATGCACTAAGCTTCAAAAGTAATAACGTGGAGAGTTATACACAGCCAGCCAATCAGTTCCCGCCTGACATTTTTCAAACACAGTTTGTGACATGGCAGGTAGGATCTGATTGGCTGGCTGTTTGTCACTCTCCATTTTATCACTTTTGAAGCTTAGTACATCTGGCCCATAGGCTTATTTGTAAAAAAAAAAAAAGTTTTAGTACAACTCAATTTCCCAGGGTGTTTTTTTTTTTTTTTAATTGCATAATTTTTTTTGAGAGTTTTAATGTTAACAGTTACAAGTATCATAAAAGACAGTATATTGACAGCTACGATGCACACATATAGGGTGGATAAAAAACAGCAAAGACAATATTAGACTGCTATTTGCAATTGTACAGGGAGATATACAATAAAGGATTGTACAGTCTAACAGTGATATTTCTGGAGGCCAGCAACCCGCACCTCCCACAGAATGGGTTTAAGGTTTATACCTGAAGGCGCCATTCAGGTACATTTTCAAATAGGAAAGCGCAAGATGCCAGACCCCACACAGAACACTGTCAAAACACTCATCTTATTACATAGGGATAATGAAAAACATTAACGCATCGCAGCAGTATCGCAATGTAGAAACCGGATACTATAAAAGAACCCAAAATAAACCCAATTATTACTAACAAAATAAGCCCATAAACCCCCCCCACCACCCCCACAAAACCCAAAACAACCCACCCCTATAACCCCCCACCCTGTACAACCCACCCCCAACTAAGGCGTACTTGGATCCCAACCCTCAGCCCCTCTATTCTAAACACTACAAATATAACCGCCCCCCTCCCCCCCCCCCCAGATACTACATTAAGGGTAATTAAGACAGGATGTACCGGGGGCAAATAGAATAGGACCTTACAGAAAGTGAAGTTAAACCTTCCCTAACATACACCATTTTAATACACACAGGGTGTCAAACAGGATAGACAATGTGCATTAGACAACAGAACAGAGTATAAGTAACCCAGATTGGATGGCTTCAATCGGGCCAGTTTACAGTTCCCTGGAGGAGTATCAAAAATATCGCAAAATCAGGAGAGGGGCCATTTTGGGTAGATATGGCAATGCAAGTAGAAAAAAGTTTAAACCAGGATCTCTTCACAATCAGCAGCATCTGTAGAGGTGATCGAGGAAAGATAGTGCCATTAGGAGGGAATGTGAGGATATTACACCATATGTCTTCAGATTTATACAGAGTCTCAGAGATGTATGAAGGCAAGCTTGGGTCTGGAACGTAGACAGAAGGGGCCATCATGGCAATGGGTGCTGAGAAGTCATCCACATCTACTGCGTCGTTGCACACAGGAGTAGATACAGAGGGTGGGGTAACCCTCAGCACCCCATCCAACTGGGGCACCAGTCTGGCAGAAGAAGCAGATATTGCATCCAGGATATGGCGGATATGACAATCCAACATCGTGTGTAGAGTTGTGGGCAGCAGCACTGAACACAGAAAAGATGGTAGAGGTTAGCACTCCACCACAAGCAGGAAATTTAACAGTGCTGCGGTGTTCACCACATTAGAGGCAGTATAACAAATGTAGTAAATGAGGTAGCAAGCAGAGGTATTATAGCTGGATCGAGTATGACAGATCCCTGCCAGCAGTTGCCCTGTCAAGCATATGATCCAGGAATATGGTGTCAGCATACAGTGGTGTCACCTGCAGGTTAAATAATCAGCCGCAGCTCAGGGTCATCAAGGATCCACTGAGGGTCCGGGAACAGCAGGGACAGGAGTATGTGCATAGGTAATTGCAGCCCAGGGACCACACGGGCAGGCCAACGCCGTCACCCCCTGTGCGGACAGTGGGAGTATCTCCCGCATACACCGCTCACCTTTACAGGGTGCAAACAGCGCCGAGCGTCCAGCCCGTTGCAGCACCCGGGAGAAATATCGCAGGAGACACAAGACGCCAACTGAGGTCCCCAAGATGGCGCCTGGTCCCGGCCGCACCGGAGGCAGAAGGAAGCAGGCCAGAAGTCACACTGCATCCAAGTCAGGTTAGTCAGGAGGGCACCGGACAGTCCATCAACATCAGGGGGGCACCGGAGGACAAAGCCAGAAAAGTAGGGAATCCCAGTTCCCCGTAAACAGGATATAACAGCAGGATTTTGCGGAGCTCAGCTTCCCCACGTGCGCCCGCTAGCACAGTCAGGCCACGCCCCCAAAGAGAAGAGCTCCCAGGGTGTTTTTAAATGTAAGCAATTCAAGTCCATTGCAAAACCTGGAATGGTACATTAAGAAGCTGTATTAAAGTGAAAAAAAAGCAGAAGTTACCAAAAAAGTATTTTTTTATGACAATGGTCAACACTTTTTGGGGTGTTATTTTGTTTGTTTCACCATAAGGGACCACAATCAGTGGAAACATGTATTCTCCCAATCCATCTGGCAAGGTGGCCCATTTTGCTGCTTCACCACAGGTTGTATTCCACGTGGATAGTAAATCAAGAAAAAGTTGGGAAAACATGTAAATTCCACCCCTGTCAACAAACTTGTGTAGACCATTGTCATGTCAATCTTTTGAACCTGTCTACTTAATTCATTTCAACTATATAGTGCCAATCTTTTGGCCTAGACACTGTCAACCAATCAACTGGAAGCCATTATATTCGATATTATCTAGCATAATTTTCTTCCTCAAAATTCTTCAGCATATCAATCAGAGCTTGCTTACCTGGGCATTGATCACATATATTCATCATGCATTTGTATTCATTCACATCACAAACAAGTATATTAAGAAACGTCTTTGTAGTCTACATTTAGTTGTAGAGTGACTGGGCAGCATCTGAGCACCAGATCAGATGCTGACCAGCAGCTCTTGTCCCCAGATGTGCAGCTCAGTGCAGTGTGATGTGGTCAGAGGTCACACTGCACTACCCGATGACTGCACCCCTGCACCACAGCACTCCCAGCCTCACTGCACTGCATCCTGTTGCAGTCCCGCACTGCACTGCTCCCGGCTGCACCGCTGTACTCCTGCTTGCACTGCGTGCCATGTGAATAAATGGTCTTGGGGGCCCGGTGTGTTTTTTTTTTTTTTTTAGGAAGGCCAATCTTGGGGTCCGGGAAATCCCAGGATTGAGCATTTTAAAATTCTGAATCCTGAGATTGGCATCCCTAGTCATACACCATGATACAAAAATGACCTCCATATTCATATGAAGGTAAATAAAAATAAAGGGTACTTGTTTCCTAGCACGGCGCCCAGATTTTCTACGTACGGCACCGTAGGGAAATCGCATCGCATCGCATGGGCCATTAAAGCTGCATGCGATGCGATTTTTTTCATGTTTTTTTTTCATTGTACACCACTATATCGCATTGCATGTCCCGCAAAATCGCATGCGATTCTATAGGGTGTGCGATGCCATGACATTAGGTATACAATTATATGATTGTATGTCCTAAAAATAGATTTAACGCACCCCCCCCCCCCCCCCACTATCCACGCCACCCCGAAGCGTGGCGAGCGGCAGCGGAACGTGTCCTCCGACTTTTTCATTACCGCACTATCCTGTGTAATAGCATCACGTGCACTTCATATCAATGACACTGAAAAGAAGCAGCTGACAGTTTTGCATGTAATAAACTGACAGTTAATTCTCTATGTTGGGGAGAAGCACACTGGGGTAGATGTATTAAGCCTGGTGAAGCCAGCCAATCAGCCCCTAACTGTCACATTACAAACTGGGTTTGATATATTACAGTTACAGGCTGATTGGTCGGTGCATATTCACCCTCCACTTTATCACCACTTCATAACTTCACAGGGAGAAGCTTGGGAGTGTAACTGAAAACACAAGACTAGTGTCCTTATGTTGTTATTATTGGTGCTACCTTTCCATTGATGCAATTGGCAACTGTCTAGGTTTATCTTATGATAGCACTTCCCTTAATACCTTGCATAGATGTAGTCTACACATACTATGTGAAATGATATTGAGTACAACAGATGTATGTTCTCTAGTTCAGTTTAGTAATTAACTCAGGAACTGCTAATTGTATTATAAAAAAGAGGTTTAGCAGAATAGTAAAAGCTTAATGTTTTCCCATTTATTTTATGTTTATTTTATGTCATTTTTATTTTATTGTAGCGTATAACTGTACATATAACCATATAGAAATTAATTAGCATGCAGAGTAAACACCGTTGTGCCAATTAATGAAATTAATATTGTCCTCCGTACAGTTTGAATTCAGTGGGAAAATGTGGAATTTAACCTCAGGGGATTATATCTTTGTCAGCAGTAATCTTATAGAAGCCTAACATTTTATGGATCATTACAATGTTTCATTCATTTATTTATTTTTTTGCATACAATTTGTAAAAATGTTATGTGTTGGCGAAAAAAGCATATTCTGCTGCTGGCATGTGTTGCCGGCCTTTATATTTGACAGCTGGCAAGAAGCAAATGCCAATCAAAACATAAAATGTCAAGTAGAAACTGCTCCAATAAAACCATTACTTACGATAATTAAACGTTGAGAAAATAGGTAAAAATATGAAACTAGTAAAAACATAAATATTCATGAATGGGATGTATGTATAAGTCTCAGAAGTATTTCGTTTTTTTTTTTTTTTTTTTACAAAATCAATTTCAGCAAAACATTGTTCAGTGTAACCAGTATCAAATATTATAGTGATATTCTGGTCAGGATCAGAAAATAAAATGGAGAATAGCACAATGACAGGAGTAATTCTGTATTCGGACCAGACGTTTCCTGGTTGCTGTCTGCGTACTAAAAGGGTCTCTAACCACATTTTTTATTTGAATTTCTTTAATACATTATTAAAGGATTTGTATATAAACATGATCTTGCTGTACGAGATCATTGACTAAAGCTGGCCATACATATACAGATTGATTGTCGGATCTGGCTGGTTGGAACAAAAACCTGGTAATGGATGAGTGCAGTTGACCATTTGCTTTGAAATGCTGGAAAACTGACAAAAACTGTCACTCAGATATTACCAGGTTTTTTGTCCCAACCAGACCAATCTGACAATCAATCTGTAGATGTATGGCCAGCTTAAGTGACATCATCCGGCTCCCCGCTTGAACATGCAGCCGTTGATAATATAGTCAATATTGACCTGCATGGACAGACAACAGTAGATATCGTTAGCGACCCAGGGAGTGTGCATCAATAATGATATCAAGCATACACACTAGACGATATAACATACAGTAACATGCATTGGTAATTGATTAATGAGTTAAGTTAATAATTTCTGACACACCAGCAATTCCTTGACAAATAGGGTTATCCATTTTTGCCATATGTTTTGTGTTACACTGGACGCCGCAGTCGTGCCAACCTGGTGTTGGTTTTCGAGCCCCAAGAGCACCCCAACCCCTACCCACAACTCCCAACCCCCTTACACCCAATTGCTAGTTAAGTTTAGATCAGTGCACCCGAACCCCACACTTTCTACAGCTTAACATAGCTGTTTATTTATTTTGCTACTTCCTCTTTATATATTTAATATTTATCCTATTGTTATCTTAACCTTACCCATGTAGAGACCAGTTTTTCCTAAACTGGATGCCGGTGGCACAAATCAGCTCCTTACAGGTGGGGATTGAAAAATAAAAGGAGCTGATTGGATGGTGCATTATCACCTTCCACTTTATCATTTCACCAGTCTTAATACTGTACATCTGCCCCACAGTGCCTCCAAATATTAGTTTTGGTGCTCATTACAATAATATGAAGAATTAAGATGATCCGGAAAGTTAGGCACATAATATATTTTACGCATATACAAATGTAACATAGAAAAAGATATGTAAGGTACAGAAGGAGCCACGCTTGTTCGCAGGGCCGGCGCGCCATTGCTTTTGAGGAATGAAGAGCCAGTGCAAAGCAAAGTAAATATATAATTGAGTTTTGCCAATGGCCCAGCTGCATCTGGCAATAATATCTTGGTATTAGTCCATTTAGGAGGCTATGCAATGTTTGATTCTGACTGTGAGAACATTCCTGACAGGAGGGATCACAGCCAATCCAACGTCAACTCAACTGTCAGTATTCAATGGCATGTACTCAATGCTCCTATGTCGCCGTAAATAACGGTGAGTGTGCATGTTTTTTGGAGAGTAGTGAACTTTTCTCTCCTATTTTGTGCTTCCCTGTATTCAGCTCTGTTGCTTCTCCAAAAATATTTTGCGAAGCTAACTCAGTTCACCCTGCACTTCTCCCCATGTCTGTTCAATGGGGATTTTAGTGTCTCTCTCAAAAAGTGTATTCAATGCACAAATTGCGAGTCCTGCTGGTTTCTTTTTTTAGAGATGTTCTCTATTTTTCCCTCGGCATCTTTTTTAGGTGAACTGTAGGATTATCTTTGTTAAAGTTGTTATTTTTTTGTTTTGTATGGCTTATAAATTAAAAAATGTATTTTAATGTATTTATTGCAAGTGCCATAATGCTGTACTTCTATATTAATTTATTTGGAATTTAATAAGTTATTTTAATGGTAACCAATAAGAAATCATTTTGGAATGCTACTAGTAATTTCCCATGCTTCCTCTCTTCTTCCTCACCTAACCCCCAAACAGGCTTTTAAACACGCTAACAATTATAAAATAAATTAAATAATAACACAGGGCAAAGAAACAATGCTAAAAGTACAACACAAGGATAAAGGCCAAACAGAACAAAATACACCCATCTGCACAAACCCAAATAAAATAGTCACACAGCCATTAGTTGTAAAATAAATACTGAACAAAACATTTACCTTTCTAAACCTTTGTAAAAAAATACAAGTCCACAAATGTGAGGAACACGCTGCTGAGATGAACACCCTGCTCAGGAATATCCCACTCTGACCAGCTCACGTGGAGAGCAGGAGATAACAGATGTCTCCAGTTACAGCTCTCCCATTTGAACTCCCATAATTATGCTAAGTTCGCAAAAGGGGTCAGTGAGCTGGCCACAAGTTGAATACTGAGGAAGTCAGAAATGAGGAGATAAGAAAAAGTGGTGAGCACTTCAGCGAGATCACAGGGACACAGAACAGTGAGCGGTGAGCCAGACTCTCAAAAAACATTGAA
This sequence comes from Crinia signifera, assembly GCF_055691185.1. Lineage (NCBI taxonomy): Eukaryota > Metazoa > Chordata > Amphibia > Anura > Myobatrachidae > Crinia > Crinia signifera. The sequence continues at coordinate 63,625,425 of NC_139217.1, read as the reverse complement.
TACTCCTCACTGTCTGAATGCTCCCGGACAGTTGGATAACATGTGGATTGTTAAAATCAAAGAAAATGGCCACGGACTTGCCAAACTAGCGGCCGTTTTCAACCATGCAGGTTTAATAGGCTTCAATGCAGTCAAAAAGGGCCTTATTGAATATATGTGTGCCAATTTTTCCTACTGTCAGAAATAATGACACATATTGAATACCCCCATTAGTTCACTCCTTTTATAATTCAGCTAACCATAGAATTGCTTGCTGCTGTATAGTTCCAATAATAATAATATTAAATGTTTATTTGGGCAAACAGGTGACCACCTGGAGGATACACTGATATTATAGCTATCACCTCTCTTCTGGTTGAGTGGGCACTGGAGCTAGGCAGCACAGTGTACTGCACAGTTAAGGGTCCAAGGTGTAAAGCAATGTCATTAATGTGGTCCCCAGCAAGAATTGACATGTTTCTCTTCCCATAGCCCAAGGACAATACAGCAATGTGTTACTTACATTTCTGTGTACTTATTGTACCATATTGATTAAAAAAAAAAGCTTTTTAGAGTCTTGGCACATTAGTTTACACAATCTTCAGCGCAAACAGCTCTTAACTGTCAACACAATATATAACATGACAGTTAGGGGTCAACTGACAGGAACTTTATCTCTCACTGCTTTATCGCTCTTCAGGATAGGATCAGACATAATATCAAGTTCCTCGACATTCCCTGAGTACTTCTCCCTTCGGGAAAATGTGGCCTTCTTGGTTCCTACTGTAGACCAGGGAAAGTGCTCCCCGCTGCCATGTTGACTGGGACACACGTGTCTGTGAAACGCTTACCCAACCCTATCAGATGGAGCACCTCTCCGCAGACGATCGCCAGCTAAGGGAATCTGGTGATTCCCAGTGCTGGCTGAGAGGCACTCCATCTGTACCAATATATATATATGGGGGATTGTGGTAAATACCGGGGTGCCCAGAGGAAACCCACACAAGTACATTAAGAATATATATTTACTTCACACATCTAGGCCCATAGTGGGAATTGAACCATCAGTGGTATGAGGCAGTAGTGCTTACTATTACACCATCCATGCTGCTGTGTTGAAGATGACAGTCAATAGCTACAGTATGATTACATATTAATACATTTTCAGACAAATTCTGAAATCTGTATATACTTTGATTCTGAAATAGAAATCAAAATAAAATATATATATTACATCTAACATACAATACTTGCATTTAGGGAGTGGTCATTTATTCAAATAATATTTACATTTTCAAATACACTATTTATTATAACATGTAAAGCAATATAGCTGCATTGTTAGACAACTCAGTAGGGATAGATAGATTTTAATTAAATGTAAAGTAATATAATCTTTGCTTGTACCCAAATCAGATGTAATTTGTAGAATATTAACCATGTGATTTATGCAAAGTGACTTTTAAGCATTTTAAATCAATATGGAATAATATGACAGTGACCATGCATATAGAGTGTTATGTAAAACATGAGATGCTGGATTCTTATATGTACTGATTAATCATAAATGAATGCAAATTACTTTGCTCAAGAGACATTTTCAATGCGGGGTCAATGACAAGTTATATAGTTATGTCTCTTTCCGTCTCGCAGTAATGAAAAACACTGATTACTTTGAAAAAGATGTCAAGAGCTCTCAAAACGTTTTAGGAATTAAGTTACAAAGGATCAAAATATTTGAATAATTTGATAAATAATGACGAAAAACTGAATGAGAGCACTATAGATTTGAAAAAGCAATTTGACAAAATAATCAGAACTAAGCAGTCATTCCCAAACTACCGATTGGATATTATATCTCAATTTGTGTTGCATTTGCAGATAATACAGAAGAGAACAGATATACAAATATGTGTCCTATTTAACCTTGAGGGTGTCTTCATAGACACAACTTTACAATGCAGAAAACATTAGAGTGAGTAATAGTGTGTACACACATTATCGTTAATGATATCATTCAGTGGCGTCGTTGGTTCCCCCTCTGTACAAGCAGTCGTTGAAGATATAGTCAAGATTGAGCTGCATGTACAGATGATGAAGAACATCATAAACGACCCATGGGAGCATGCATCCTTAACTATATTGATTGTACACACTAGAAGATATGAACGATATATTATTATATGATATCGTTATCATTCATTGTTAACGGTATATAGTCTAGTGTGTATAGGGGCTTTAATTTCTTAGGATCATAGTTTGATCTGTGTAGCCATCCATCATATTAAAGGTGACTTTTATTTTATAAAACATTTTTAAATACTCCCCCCATCACATTAACTCCTCTTGCCCAAACATCTGGACACTATAACAGTTGCATCTTAAGATCACTGTGATGAAGTACTACTGTACATAACCACACTTATGTGCACTCCACACTCCCCAGAATTTTAACATATATTAAAATATAAAAAGAAAAAAAAAACACTGCCTAATAGACTGTCCCCACAACAATACCCTGGAATCCACAATCTGTGAAAGTCTTTTCACTCCATCTCGGATCTCCAATACTTTCTAATATGCCGATTTCTACTAATAAAGTGAAAAACACACTGTACAATTTTTTTGACCAATTTGGTTGAAAGACATTTCCATTGAACCCAGTGTCCTGGACTAAAGATGTTGACTAAAGATATTGACGACAGACGAAAGAAGAAAGATCTAGCTACAGTTTATAGGCTCTTTTTGAAAGATATTCAAATTGAGCTGCATGCTCAGTTGACGAACAATCTTGATGAACAACTGGCGGGTATGCGCATCATCATTCATCGTTTGTTTGTTGACAATATCTTTTGTCAACATCTTTCGTCCAGGACACTGGGTTCAATGGAAATGTCTTTCAACCAAATTGGTCAAAAAAATTGTACAGTGTGTATGCACCTTAATGAAATGCGAGAGAGAGAAAGAAGAGAGAAAAAAAAGAGAGAAAAAGTCGGAAATCTCCTCACTTTACAGCAAGAGGAAATAGAATTGACTTATTCATTTTTCTGACTGTGGTAAATTTTCCGACAGTCGGAAAACTAGTGGATTTGCGAAAATGGCCGCAAATGGTCGAAAACGGGCACAGAATCAAAAATGAACCATCCGTTTTGATAATACAGATTAGACTTTTAAAAAATAGGCAACAATGCGGATGCATTGAATAGGTGTGTGCCAATATTTCTAAGAGTGTGCACACGCTTCAATTTTACATGTTTTCGATTCCATTTGCTTCTAGAAGTCTTTAGATGCTTTCGATCTGATGTAGATCTATGTCAAAATAGACTTGGCATGCAAGACTATATCAAAAGGACGTTGAATAGGCTAAATCTAATGGGCATCTAAAAGATATCTAATGAAAATCTAATAGAAAAGGACATCTAAATGACATTTAATCGAAATGTAATAAAAATTAAATCCAACCGTGTGTACACTCCGTAATTGTCAGAAATATTGGCACACATTGAATACCCCCATAAAGAAGAAATAATTTTCATGGTAAAGAGGGGAATGTGTTAATGGTGAGAGAGAGAGAGAGAGAGAGAGAGAGAGAGAGAGAGAAGCATATGATAAATGATAGAGGGGCACTTGGGTTTAGTTTGGGAGAATAAAGTGTACCATAATAACAAGAGAGCTACCATAAACAATAGAAAGAGGCAGAGATTAAAAGAGCTATACAGTGTAAATCAGAGCAAGATAAAGAGACAAATGAAGATAGACTAAAAAAAGAGGATACCCTAAAGCTGAGAGAGATAAACTACTAGAGATTGCAACAATAAAAGATGGAAAAATGATTATGAAAGAAACCTACTTTTATGGTCTCCTTTCAGGTAAATCCGAGCGAGGAGACACTGTGTGACTTTTTTTTTGTCTTTGGAGGGGGGAAACTAGCTTTCTCATGGCTAAGCCCCACCCAGTCATGATCAAATGTAGCGATATATTGGTCTGTGGGAGGGGCTAAATACATCATCTAGTACTGCATTTGGCTTTTTGTAAAGTAAACAGCAATGTCCTTTTATTTGACTTAATACATGGAATAAAATACACATCTTGAAAGAAAATATAAAACCATTTAATTACAATCAATTGCAATATAATGTATGGGTGCGGTGTGAGTATAATACACAACACATTTTAATTCCAAAGCAAAACCTGTCATAAAAAAAATGAATGTTGTAAGGAGCATTTAATTTTATCTATAACAAATTCAAACCACTTTAAGAATATGTTGGCATATGCATTGTAGAATGAGGTTACTATCTGATTAACAGTATTCATTTTCACACTGCAGGGAAGCTCTATGAAAGAGGGTTGGTTTTAGTGCATCTTACTAGGAAATAGAATAACCTGCTGATAGTGACTTCTGGATGAATTGCTTTTATTAATATAGCAAGAAATCACATAAACCATTTTTATTAGTATCAATAGGCATGCTGACATCAAACTGAGCTGTACAGAAATTAAATATAAGCATTGTTCATTTACCCATCCATATCAAATCATGTTAGCAATAAAAGGAGTAGAGAAGAAATATTAAATTTCACCAACATGCATACCTAATATTAATATCTTATTATCTGTACAAAAATAGGTTTTGCCGTTTTATTCCTAAAGGAAATTACAATGTGGTCTTTTATGGATAACATTACTGTGGAGGCCTGATGCCAATATTTTTTTTTCCGGATTTTTACTATACCAGTGATTTGTACTTGGTGTCTTTTAATAATGTGAGATTATTGTTCATTCAAGAACAAGAGTTTTATATTGTTTTCTTAAAACCATTATCTTCTTTCAATGTATTTGTGTTTGTTAAGTGGATTCGTTCTAGCTGCCAGCATAATATATACTGTAGACAGAGGCAAATTACTGTACCTACAAAAATCATATCTAATTTTATGTTTAATACGCTGCTTGTTAGCCAGCACTCCCAATGTATGGTCCAATGTATGCTGACCCACTGCCCTCCAGTCTGGACCCTTGGGTCCCGGTATAGGGTGTAGAAATCAGGCGGCACTCTCGGATTTTGAAAAACATGATAAACAGCTATTTATTGCTCCTAATTTTTTGTTTAATATATATATTGATATCCCAATGTTTATGCAGTTGTGCAATGTGACCAATTTGGTAAAAATGTGCACTGCACATGTGTCCTATTGTCCTATTGTATTAGAAATCTAGGGGTGGGTACACACTCGCGGCAGCGTCTGAGATGGTCCCTTCGCGGATTAGCGCTGCAGGAGAGGTTGTAAAGTAATGTACTGTATTTTAGGTCAAGTCAACCCCCTGCATACACATTATGCACAGTACCAACAGTTCAAAATATTCAGCATCGGCTACGTGAACGTGAAGGTAAATATTTGTATAGGATCATTACACTACACAGCCCATTTGCTTGCAGCGATGTTCACGTGCGTCTCATTTGCACGCGCGTTATATTTCGCACGCGCGTCTCATACTGTAAGCGCACTCCATATGGCGAATGGTGGGATTCCATTTGCACATTACAGTATATCACTCCGACGCTAGCTTGATGGAGCATTAGCCACCCAGTGGTGGCGGATTGTATTGCATGACGTGCACTCACGCCCCTTGGCGGACGCCAGCACAAGAAGAAAATCAGAACGCCAGAACCTCCACCATGGCGAGCTGGCGGCAATATTGAGAGGCGCTCCATCTGTAAATTATGTAGTCCTGAATTGTCATTTCCAGGCAAATAAAATGACAAATTGGGCATATTGTTAAGTGCGAATGCCCAATTGAGCATTCCTGCGGGGGACAGGAGTGCATGTCAAGATGCAACAAGTGGTATACCAGCACCTAAAGATGCACCAAGTAGTATTCCAGCATCTAAAGATGCACTAAGTAGTTTATAGTGCCAAAAGATGCACCAAGGCACTAAGGTCCTGATTCTGGTTAACTCACAAGGCTGCCAATTTGGCAGCCTTGCGAGTCCCCCAGATGCCACCCGCATGCTTCCCCCCCTGAATCCCCCACAGGCAATGTGAATGGATGATTTGCATAATCATCCATTCATTGCCTTGGGTGGGGGGGAGAAATCATTCGTTGGTCGGTGACTATCTTCAGTGATATCTTCAGCACTCGCAGATCTAAGACACCTCTAATAAACAGAACAGAATTAAATGGAATTGAACAGGGGGGCGGAGCTGGGCACGGCTTGGAGTAGGAGCACGCTGTGTCAGCTCCTGCAATAAATCCGGTTAGTTATCCTGAAGACCCTGTGCTTTTTGCCCGAGAAAGTGTCCAGCTGCATCCTATATGACAGTGCACCTCACAAGCCTTGAATCATCCATCTATGGACCAGCATCTGTGCCCGGGAGCCTGACAAAATCTGAGGCCCTGCTGTGCTTTGAAGTATCTCCGGCGGCCATCTTGGTAGCATGGACCTTAGACGGGCCGTACCCGACTACTGCTCCCACACCCTTGTGGATTGAGGTGTTCGCTGTGGCTGCTTTGGGGCCCGGAGCTGTCCGCTACTATCACAGTGATCTGGTGGTCTCTATTGATTTCCATACCACTCCATATTGTAACTGTTGGTCAGACTTGCTGTGTGCCTTAATTATACCTCAGAATCTGTCTTCTATATATTGGTGTGTGGAGGAGCTGCGGGGTGACTTGCAATTACCTGTCTATCCTGTATAACTGGCGGCGTGCTAGCCATTGCAAGCTTCTATTGTCACTCATACCTGGCGGTGTGACCGCTCCTGAACCTCTGTCCCTATTGCCAGGTGAGAGTGTACTTCACACGAATATGGAAATTGCACTACGTCAAATCCTGCAGGCTGTTCATGACTCTGCAGACAGGATTGTCAGCAAGTTTACAGATGTACAGAAAGAGATTTTCTCTCCCGGCTGCGCCGAAATGAGATGTGAGAAGATGTCTGAGGTGTCCGAGGGCTATATACCTGCTTCTGCAGGCACTATGGCTCCTATACCTTTACAATTTGAGATGCCTTGGTTTATCCTGTCCAATTGCGCAGTAAATGATCAGGCTCAAATGAGATCACTTTGTTTCTATCCAACGACAATTGCAGGACTATGGGACCATCTGTCTAAGTGTTTTGACCACTATCCTGAATGTCCACACGATACTAGAGAGGAGTCTGTTGCCATCTCTCCTTTACTTCAAGGACTTAAGGCCTGGCCGGACCTTATATATATATATATATATATATATATATATATATATATATATATATATATATATATATATATATATATATATATATATATATATATATATTATATATATATATATATATATATATATATATATATATATAAATATATATATATATATATATATATATATATATATCGGAGGGGGTATGATCCGGCACTCAGTACAAACTAAGTTCAATTGCTCCAGGTGACCCTGCCGCAGGAAATATACAGAGGGGTGCTCACAATGGAGCGATGGCCGGCACTCACGGAGTCTCTTCAAAGAAATCAGCAGTCAACACAGCAGTGTTAAGTCAACGTTTCTGAGGCGTTTAATATACCTCTTTCGTCAGGACAACAGTAATAACAATAAAAGACAACATATAAATAGCTTACCCATAGAACCACATGATGCTCCTGCACGCTGCACCCGACGGGGAGTCGCGATGATGTCACAGGGGCGCGCCACGCACCGGCGTCACGACAGACAGCCCAGGGGGCGTGTACAGAGAGCCACTACAATACATCACCATGGGAACTGTGAGAAAACAGCGTGAATACACAGTTACAATCGGCATTCATATCTGAATCTGACACATTGCGCAATCAAAAAGCGGGGTGGTAGCACAAAATAGAGATAAGAGATACAGAGATCAATCTAGTATAGTCACAGAGGGCTGAATAGAGAAGAGAGCACATATAAGAATACAATGTAAGCAGCAACAAGAAGCATATCTATAAAAAACAATACAAACTTTGCTTTTCATTAAGCCCTAACGGGGCCACTGTTTGTAATCTATCTATCCAACGTGCCTCTCGTTGCAGCAAAATTTTGCCGCGATCTCCTCCTCTGGTAGAAGGGGGTATCCAATCTATCATTTTACATTTAAGCGATGCCAAGGAGTGATTCATAAGGATGCAATGCCTGGCTACAGGCTGTTCATTGCTTTTCCCCTCGATGGCCTTTCTAATGTTAGATCGGTGTAAAGCCATCCGCTCTTTAAAAGAACGGATGGTTTTTCCCACATACAATTTCCCACACGGGCATTTGATGTAATACACCACGTGTGTACTAGAACAAGTAAGTGGGTAACGAATCAGGTATTTTTTCCCGGATCTAGGATGTGAAAAGCTGTCACCAGGTTCCAGGGCATTACACGTGGTGCAGCCTAAACATCTATAATTTCCGGGTTTCCTGGTTAAAAAATGTGGGGTAGGAATACTCTTAAAGGATGAGATATCATTATGGACTACCCACTGTTTAATGTTTTTACCTCTCCTATACCCTGGCATAATGGTTTTATTTTTAAGGGTGGTAAGGGAGGAATCATTGCTGACTATTGGCCACAAAGATTTTGCTTTAGAAACAATGTCAGTGGAAGTGGTAGAGTAATCCATAGGGAAAATCATCCTATCTGAAAGATTATCTCTGGTTCGAGGGTATAATGTGTTAATTCTAGGAGTATCAAGAACCTTTTGTTTGGCCTCTTGTAGATTGGCCCAACTGTATCCTCTTTTAAGAAATTTACTCATCAAAGCATCCATCTCAGTCAAGGCATCACTCTCATTGGTACAAATCCGCCATATCCTAAGCAGCTGAGAAAAAGGCAAGCCTCTTTTTAAGGCCGGCGGATGATGGCTCTGGGCCTGCAACAAGGTATTTCTCTCAACTGCCTTATGATATAAGGAGGTGACAATCTTATTCTGGACAATAGAGATGGACACATCTAAAAAATGTACATTCACATTACTCATATCAAAGGTGAATTTTGTATCTACATCTTTCTCATTGATTTGTGACAGGAATGACGTCAATGCATCCTCAGGACCAGACCAAAATAGGCAGATATCGTCTATGTAACGACAGTATAGAGAAATACTGCTCGCTACCACAGGATCAGAGAAAAATATCTCCTGCTCAACACTGTACATGTAGGCATTTGCGTAGCTCGGAGCTACGCAAGATCCCATAGCACACCCGCGTTTTTGATTGTAGATCGCACCATCGAACAAAAAATAATTACGGGTGAGAGTCAGCTGTAAAAGTTGTAAAAATAAATCGATATCTGGGCCCTTGTAGTGTGGACTAGATGAAAGCAATTTGCGTGTAGCGTGAATGCCCCTGTTGTGCGGAATTGTGGTATATAAACTAACCACATCTATGGTGGCCATCCAGTGATCACCAGTTAGAGGGGACAGGTCCTGTAATTTGAGTAATAAAGAAGTAGTGTCCTTGAGGTAGGTAGACAAATGCTGTATGACAGGCTGCAAATAAAAGTCCAGAAATTCTGAGATGACATAGTAAAGAGAGTCGTTAGCGGCGATTATTGGCCTGCCAGGCGGTTTTAAGGAATTTTTATGGAGTTTGGGGATGGTGTAAAACACCGGTATCCTAGGAAACTGCATCATCAAGGAATCACAGACCTTTTTAGAGATAAGGTTCCTTGCTACAGCTGCAAGCAGGATCGAATCTAGCTCAGATTTAAAATCGATGGTGGGATCCCCACTCAACTTCTCATAGACCAAAGGGTCATGTAATTGACCATAGATCTCCTCCTTATAATCGCTGAGATTTTGCACCACTATCCCCCCGCCTTTGTCAGCGGGGCGGATAGTGATGTCTTGATATTTGCTCAAATCTCGTAAGGCACTCATTTCGGACTTAGACAGATTGGATCGGCTCTGCAATGTCTTATTGGGGCTATCCACAAACTTATCCATCTCACGTGAGAAATATTTGATGGCTACATTTGTAGACATCGGATCAAACGTAGATTTTAAGCGGACAGGACACTCTTCCCTTGGCATATCAGAGTCGCCAAAATGTTCTCTCAACCGCAGCTGTCGACAGAATTTGAATGTGTCCACCTTATTATCAAAAGATTCACACGAATGGGTAGGGATGAAAGTAAGGCCTTTATTGAGAACAGAAACTTCTATATCAGTAAGAGTTCTGTCCGACAAATTAAACACCAGGTTGGATCCTAAGGCTTCTTCTTTCCTCCTTTGCCTTTGCCCTTGGCCTGCACGTCTGGTGTATTTTCGGCGGTGCCAGCTTTTCGGGCTCGGGTGGCCACCCCCGGAGGGGGCTTTTTGGAGGTACCAGGTCTAGGATCTGCTCCCAGGTCGTTATTACTGGCTGATGATGCCGCTCCACTTGAAGATTCGGTGTCAAATCTTACTCTCCGTGATTTGCGCGCCCTTTGCTGTCTGGCCAATTGTACATTTCTGTTATTCACCCAAGAATAGACTTTTTGTTCCGCATAATCCTTGGTGACTGTCTCCATCTTTGATTTCTTGAACTTAACTAGTTCCATTTTATAGCGCTCCACCTGTTGAGTAAGTTTTTCAAGCCAATTGGCCTCAGCATCATTAGATAATGTTGGCAGATGTGCAGCTTCAAAGACATTGATTTGTTCAGTCACCACTGATTTTTCACGTTTGGATTCTTCAATCACTAACAAGAGTAAATCGAAGGAACATTTATTCAATATTCCTGCCCATTTTCGGCAAAACTCGGGGTTATACCGCCCGATAGTGGGAATATTTTTGACCCGGAATCCTCTCGGGATCATTTTCATGCGGAAATAATCCGACAGGGTGACAGCATGTAAATGAAAGTCAATCTCTCGCTTTCTCATTTTGAGTAATTGACTATACAAATGCTCAGGTATATCAGCCCCACCTTTGATATGAGTAATGTGAATGTACATTTTTTAGATGTGTCCATCTCTATTGTCCAGAATAAGATTGTCACCTCCTTATATCATAAGGCAGTTGAGAGAAATACCTTGTTGCAGGCCCAGAGCCATCATCCGCCGGCCTTAAAAAGAGGCTTGCCTTTTTCTCAGCTGCTTAGGATATGGCGGATTTGTACCAATGAGAGTGATGCCTTGACTGAGATGGATGCTTTGATGAGTAAATTTCTTAAAAGAGGATACAGTTGGGCCAATCTACAAGAGGCCAAACAAAAGGTTCTTGATACTCCTAGAATTAACACATTATACCCTCGAACCAGAGATAATCTTTCAGATAGGATGATTTTCCCTATGGATTACTCTACCACTTCCACTGACATTGTTTCTAAAGCAAAATCTTTGTGGCCAATAGTCAGCAATGATTCCTCCCTTACCACCCTTAAAAATAAAACCATTATGCCAGGGTATAGGAGAGGTAAAAACATTAAACAGTGGGTAGTCCATAATGATATCTCATCCTTTAAGAGTATTCCTACCCCACATTTTTTAACCAGGAAACCCGGAAATTATAGATGTTTAGGCTGCACCACGTGTAATGCCCTGGAACCTGGTGACAGCTTTTCACATCCTAGATCCGGGAAAAAATACCTGATTCGTTACCCACTTACTTGTTCTAGTACACACGTGGTGTATTACATCAAATGCCCGTGTGGGAAATTGTATGTGGGAAAAACCATCCGTTCTTTTAAAGAGCGGATGGCTTTACACCGATCTAACATTAGAAAGGCCATCAAGGGGAAAAGCAATGAACAGCCTGTAGCCAGGCATTGCATCCTTATGAATCACTCCTTGGCATCGCTTAAATGTAAAATGATAGATTGGATACCCCCTTCTACCAGAGGAGGAGATCGCGGCAAAATTTTGCTGCAACGAGAGGCACGTTGGATAGATAGATTACAAACAGTGGCCCCGTTAGGGCTTAATGAAAAGCAAAGTTTGTATTGTTTTTTATAGATATGCTTCTTGTTGCTGCTTACATTGTATTCTTATATGTGCTCTCTTCTCTATTCAGCCCTCTGTGACTATACTAGATTGATCTCTGTATCTCTTATCTCTATTTTGTGCTACCACCCCGCTTTTTGATTGCGCAATGTGTCAGATTCAGATATGAATGCCGATTGTAACTGTGTATTCACGCTGTTTTCTCACAGTTCCCATGGTGATGTATTGTAGTGGCTCTCTGTACACGCCCCCTGGGCTGTCTGTCGTGACGCCGGTGCGTGGCGCGCCCCTGTGACGTCATCGCGACTCCCCGTCGGGTGCAGCGTGCAGGAGCATCATGTGGTTCTATGGGTAAGCTATTTATATGTTGTCTTTTATTGTTATTACTGTTGTCCTGACGAAAGAGGTATATTAAACGCCTCAGAAACGTTGACTTAACACTGCTGTGTTGACTGCTGATTTCTTTGAAGAGACTCCGTGAGTGCCGGCCATCGCTCCATTGTGAGCACCCCTCTGTATATATATATATATATATATATATATATATATATATATAAAACTGACGGTTCTGGCGGCACTCAGAGACGATCACAAGGCTTTTTCAGAGTGAAACTTTTAATCTGAACCCCGAAACGTTTTTTTTCGGGTTTTTTTTTCACTCTGAAAAAACCTTGTGATCGTCTCTGAGTCCTGCCAGAACCGCCAGTTATATGCAGTGGCTGCCACGTTACATTGGAGGGCACCAGGGCAAAGACACCCCCACAGTAGGGGCAACGGAGTGCCGGGGACATTATCGATATATATATATATATATATATATATATATATATATATATATATATATATACTTTTTTTGTTAAAGTGGCACACTGCTAATTCATAAAGGTTCTATAAATATCCATCCTGATGCATTAGTCCAGCACTCAGCGGTACACACACAGATAGACACACTCCTTATATCTCTATTTTTACTTGTACTAATTTTGTTAGTATTAATAGTTACAGTGTGTTTCTGGAATGAGTAATAAAGTCAGTGGTATCAAAGTAAAATATAACATATTTTATTGAGAATAAATCTGTAAAATGCAGCCAGAGGCGATGTAAATGCAGACTCTTAACTTCAAAGTGAGTATGAAAAAATATTTCTCTTCTGCTGCAATCCTAAATGGGCCAATGCTTTGGGAGCAATTAAAACTTAATAGGCACTGAACTGTTAAAAGAGTTGTTCTATTGCTCTTGGCAGGTTGTATCTTTTTCTAGCCCTGCCACTGGCATGCCTGGTGTCATTGTTACATATTGTATACATTGTGCATATTAGTAGCTGACGGAATGCTTATCAACTAGAAAACTCCATGCATTAGCAAGACTGGGAAAATAAGTGATTGTTAACATTGCTGTTATCATTTCTCGCAGTCAATTTTAACACCACTTTGAACATTTTGCTGTGAGATAAACTTCCATCAAAACTGTGTGCAGTATATGATGGGCATAAAAAGTGCATATTCGTTTTAAAGTGTAGTGATGGTACAGTATTAAAATTTATTAAAAGAAAAATTCATAACAGATATTTCATGTACATAATTCAATTTATAAGTCACACAATAATCTGTCGAAATACAACAATATATTACATCAATACAGTAGTGAGTCAATTCCTGTGTTGCATGGTAAACAAAGGAAAGAGTATACAAATACAATACATTTACATTAATGTGGTGGGTCTAGGTCTGGGGTGGCCAAATCTGTCCTCAAGATTTACCAACAGTTCATGTTTTTCAGGCAACCTGTGGATCTATAGTAGGAATGAATGCAGCAGGTTTGAAAATGTGACAGTTGGTAATGACTGCAGCTGTGCATCAGCTAGGTGATCTGGAAAACATGGACTCTTGGTAGATCTCGAGCACCGGTTTAGCCACCCCTGGTCTAGGTCCACTACTAAGCCAACAGTCCCAATATGTACAAGCCCAAAAGAGGACGTTAGGTACTAATGCTAAATAATGTAAAAGGAAATCGGGGGGATCTTGCATACAAATTTGAGTTTTGCACCAAAGTGTATTCCGTAAGCATCTCCATATCTGATCCTTTATGCTTTATGGAGGTTTTGTGGTCTGTGTTCATTCTTAATGGGGGGGGGGGGGGGGCGATTATGTGATTGGGGTTTGTCACAGCAGCCACCAGACTTCCAAGAATATTGAAATCAATGGCTTCCACACAGGTATATGTATTAATCAAACATGTTTTGGTATAGTTCCACCTGCATTTCATTTGGTGTTGTCCATGCGAGGCCACTTCTAGAATTTTTCCGTGGCCACTTTTAGTTTCCAATCAGCCACTGTGTCACAGTATACAGTATCTCCTGCTTACCTTTTAGCCCAGATATGGCCCACTGTCACCATATGCTTCTATGGGGATCTAAAGGTATCAAGCTCCCTAAAGACAGAATTTTTAGAGCTCAGGAGCTTTTTTATCACACCCTTGCTTCTTCCTCTGGGAAATAGGTCTGAGGTTACAGTGTTATTCTACCCTTGTGTGTGCCTGGCTCCTAATTCTGGGATGGAGCTGGTGAGTCAGTTGAATGGAGGATTCTAGGTGGCCTATATACCTTATGAAAGACTCACTAGAAGCAGATGAGTAGATTTAAATAGCAGAGTATAGTATGCTGGATACTGAGCTGGAACAGGGCTGGAACTGATGTTACTGGAGGCTTGGCTGGGACCAGCTGTGCTGATGACAGGCTGGGAATAGCGATGTTGGATCCTGGACTAGGACCAGCTGTGGTGATTGCTAGACTGGGACCAGCTGTGCTGGATGCCAGGTTGGGGATGGTGATGCTGGGACCAGCTAAGTCTTCTAGAGGATGAACTTTTAAGTGCTGGAGAGCAGGACTTTGGGACTTTACAGTACCCACCCTCTTAGAAATTTAATATATATTATATATTTCAAAATGAGTGCCTCATAGTTTCTGTATTTCACTAAATGAAATGTGAATGTTATTTCTTGCAGTACACCAAATGATGATGTCAGTTTAGCAATGTGGATATAAAATTGCGACTAGATATAATATACCCACATGGCTAATGTTTTTTTTTATTGGTTGACTTTTATTTGCAAGCTGGGCCCTCTTACCTCGTTGTCTTTCTGTTATTACCCAGTTTCATTTTATTACTGGTTTGTTCCCAATTACTATGTGCAACCGAATATGCTGGCACTACTGTACAGTATATTAACAAATGCTAATAGATACTTCTAGAGTGCTGTATAGAATAGTATGTTTATATACAAAGTCTATCTTTTTTTTTTTTTAAATGAACAAGCTAATTATAAGAAAAAAAAAACATTTATTTTTAAAATTAACTCACTGTTTGAGAATGGTATTTTTTTCTTATAAAATTTTTGTTTTATAGAATTTTCTTGTACTTCTCCCATCTAGATATATATTTATTAGGGATGAGCGGGTTCGGATCCTAGAGATTTGAACCCCCCCCCCCCCCCCGAACTTACCTCATCCAAGGCCAGATCCGAGGAGTTCGCCGGGTCCCGCCATCTTCCCGAGTCTAAAACAAGGCCAAAATGTCATCATCCAGCGTCGGATACTCGCAAGACCGGATCTCTATAAGAGACCCGGCTCCGGCGCCATCTTCATTCGGCAAGTGGAAGTCCGACAGCATGGATGTGTCTATGCTGTCTGCACAGAGGAAAAAGCTATGGGGGACAAAATAACACTGAGGGGGGGGGGGCATACTAAAGGGGGACAAACTAATGGGGGAACAAATAGAGGCTGCATAAATTAATTGGAGCTTCTCAAGGGGGACAACTATACATCGGGAATCTAAAGGTACATTTACTAAGGGGGAACTAATGGTGCAGGAACTTTTGTACATCTACTAAGGGGGAACTACTGAGGGGGAAACTATACTAAGTGGAAAACTATTCACGTTACAACTACTAAGGGGGCATTACTAAGGCTACTACTAAGGGGGGCTGTTATATGGGACTACTGTGGGGGACAGCTAAGGGGCTCTCTGAGAAAAAAAAGTCTGTTTTTTTTACTACAGGGCTGCCCCGAATTAGTCCAACTGTGCTGCCCAGTGTCAGTCCAGGGGAGGAGCTGCCCCCATTTTTTAAAATTGAAATAAAAAAGGTGTTTTTTTTTCTTAACCTGCAAGGGGTGTTAAGTGTGCCATATCAGTCCAGCTGTGCTGCCCAGTGTCCCGTATCAGTCCAGGGGTGCCCGCATGTGTGCCTTATAATTCCAGGGGTGCCCAGTTTACCATATCAGTCCAGGGGTGCCAGCATGTGTGCCGTATAATTCCAGGGGTGCCTAGTGTCCCGTATCAGTCCAGGGGAGCTGCCCCCATTTTTTTTATTGAAATAAAAAAAGGCATTTGTTTTTTTTCTTAACCTGCAAGGGGTATTAACTGTGCCATATCAGTCCTGCTGTGCTGCCCAGTGTCCCGTATCAGTCCAGGGGTGCCCGCATGTGTGCTGTATAATTCCAGGGGTGCCCAGTGTTCTGTATCAGTCCAGGGGTGCCCGCGTGTGTGTCGTATAATTCCAGGGGTGCCCAGTGTCCCGTATCAGTCTGGGGGAGCTGTCCCCCATTTTTAATTGAAATAAAACAGGTGTTTTTTTTTTATTAACCTGCAAGGTGTGTTGTGTGCCATATCAGTCCAGCTGTGCTGCCCAGTGTCCCGTATCAATCCAGGGGTGCCCGCATGTGTGCCGTATAATTTCAGGGGTGCCCAGTGTCCCATATCAGTCCAGGGGTGCCTGCATGTGTGCCGTATAATTCCAGGGTTGCCCAGAGTCCCGTATCAGTCCAGGGGAGCTGCCCCTATTATTTTATTGAAATAAATAAGTTTTTTTTTTTTTTCTTAACCTGCAAGGGATGTTAAGTGTGCCATATAAGTCCAGCTGTGCTGCCCAGTGTCCTGTATCAGTCCAGGGGTGCCCGCATGTGTGCCATATAGTTACAGGGGTGCCCAGTTTACCATATCAGTCCAGGGGTGCCAGCCTGTGTGCCGTATAATTCCAGGAGTGCCCAGTGTCAGTCTGCTCCTGCTCCTGGTTCCTTCCCACCACTGCTTATCAGTCACAGAGCCTACACACTGGGCAATTTCAGGGCATCCCCATTCATCGCTCTCGCCCAGGGATTAAGACCCAGCATGCTGGATAAATCTAGTTAGATCACCAGTCCGGGCCAGTGTTATCACCGGAGAACGCTGGCCCTGACAGATTGCTCAGCACACATTGCTGACACATTGCTGTGCAGCAATGTGTGCTGAGCAATCTAGCATCATTCAAATCACTCAGCAAAATCTCAACATGTGTAGACCCCATCAGTCCAGCATCACCCCCCACCAAGCAGCTGCAGACATTAGTAGCTGCAGGGGAAAAAGCAGACCCTTATCTTTCCAGCCCGTACCGATGGGGGCTGAACTGAGAAGCAGGTGTTGAAAAAGTAAAGTCACAATGGTCAGGATGTTCCAACCATCAATGTTTTATTGGATTTTCTTTTTAGATTTACTTTTTATATATTAAATCATATTAAACTTATATTTTAAATAAGTACACTAAACTTATTTCAATAATTAAAAAACTCTTTCCAAATTTTGAAAATAATTTGGAGAACACATTAGCCAGGTAAGTGGTTAGCAAACCAATTGTGATTTGCACAGATCTTGTGGTAGCATTTTTAATCTGTTGCATCATTCTAACAACTGGCTAAAAGGTACAACACAGAAAAAAACCTCTAAAATAAAAAATAAAAATAGTAATAATTTAAAAGCACTCATCTATTCCATAAAAAAAGGTAATTGGTAAAAAAAAATTGCATGGAACCATTTCTGACAAATTCCCTGATCCACAGTGCATTTTAAATGAATTTTAACTGGTATTTTAGATTTTATTTCCTTTAACTGCATTTTCTTCCCAAATCAAAATGGAAGCTTGCAGAGTTTTTATTTCCAGAAATAGGACACTGTCATTATGTCTGGCAAAGGTTTTCATTGGTAGCTTCACGTGCCAGGCATAATTATGTTGAGTATAATTTAGACCATATGGGTTATTGCTTTCTGTTGTTGGCATTGAAATAGTTTGTCATGATCGTATTATTGCAAACACTGAAAAGGCAAATAAAATTGTAACTCGGAAGTCATAAATGAACCAATGTTCTTCCTAACAAACAGATATATTATTTAACTAAACAGGTAAATTGCGTATAACATACTAAGCAAACAATACAGTTTTGTAAAAACATTGCTGCCATAGATAGGAAACGATAATTTCTGTACAGGACAACTCATTAATTGTTCTAAAGCTAATACTCATAGGAATTTCATAACTTTGGACAAACAGAGTGATTATGTAAATTAAATCTGATTATTAGAACCAGAGAATAAACACGTTCCAACAAAATCAGAAAATTCACAGCAACGTTTGGTTAGAGGAGCTAATGGCAACACAATATTCACCATAGCACGAACAAAGCCAGTAGAGCAACTACAGTACTGTCCAGTGTTGCTAAGGGTGAACAAAATGTTCAAAATGGTTATTATCTTTATTAGGATTATTGATTAGTAAAGTTCCACAATACTTCTGTGGAACCACAAGCTGATTAGCAGCACCTGTGCTTCTAGTTATACAGGTATGTGCATTCAGGACAGAAGGTAGGTGTTCCCATTGGCAGTTAGTGCCTGGGCAATAAGCTTGTGGGGGGTCCGGGGATTACATTATGGATTCTCTGGAACTACCCTTGTTGTGAGAACTGCCATTGCTGTAACCTGGGAACTGCCATGCTGTACTGTAACTTAAGAAATGCCAATGTGTTATCCTGAAATGCTGTCTACCTGCTGAGAATAAAGAACCAGACTTTATCTTTAACGGTGATTCCTTGTCACAGGGGGTATTCAAGTAGTTAGCTGGATAGCCGAGAAAACGGAACTAATTCAATGCCTTATTATTCAACTACACTTTTTCACCGCAATTGAATTATTTGCCAGGTGTTTGTCACCAGTGTCAAATTTTTTGCCTACTTGAAAAATCAGCCCTCCAATTGAATAGGGTGAACACTGGTATTCTGATGGAGGAAAACCCTATAGGGTCCGGTTAGTATACTTACCTTTCCCTCCCTGTAGCATAACTCTAACCCCCTCTCTGCTAGTGTCTAACCTTCCTACCATGCAGACTAACCATAATCCCTCCCCCTTGTGGCTAAACCTTCATCTCCCCCCTGGCCTAATGCTACCACTCCCACATACCTACTTTCAGGATACAAGCAGTCAGGATTCCAGCACCCCCATCGATGAAAGCATTCTAGCATTGGCTTTCCCTGGTGCTTGTCGCCAGTGTCATCCCGTCAACCGTGATGCTGAACATATCCTAGAGCATGCTAGCAGAGTTATTGAATGGAACAATAGGAAATATTTATTCAAGTTGGGAAAAGATACCAATCAGCTAATGTACTAACCTTTGATACATCACCCTTTAAGGAACAATAGATTAGAAGTACTGGTTGCAAGGATAGTGTTTAGGAATAAAGAAAGGCACTGACCATGGAAAATTAGGAACAGTTGTGAACTATTGGTTATTGAAGGCATCACGGATGACGTAATGGTTAGCATTACTGCCTCACAGCGCTGAGGTGTGTGGTGCTTGTATATTCTCCCCGTGCTTGCGTGGGTTTGTATATTCTCCCCGTGCTTGCGTGGGTTTCCTCCGGGTACTCCAGTTTCCTCCCACAATCCAAAAATATACTGGTAGGTTAATTGGCTTCCAAGAAAATTTATCCTAGAATGTCTGTGTACATGTACATGTGGTAGGGAATATAGATTGTAAGCTCCAGTGAGGCAGGGACTGATGTGAATTTTCAAATATTCTTTGTAAAGTGCTGTGGAATATGTGTGCGCTATATAAATAACTTATAATCAATAGTGCATTATGGGGAAGAGCACATGACATTGGACAAGAGAAGAGTGCAAGATAGATGGATCTCTTGTACCAAGGAAATGACTAGTGCAAAAGCCCACTAATAGTGATCATGGCTACATTTCTAAGAAAATAGTTAGAAGCAGATGTACCACATACTGTAGAATCAGTCAAGTGGTGTGCAATTATGAATCAGCCCCAGAAAGAATAATTCCTAAATGATCCTAAATGTCAGGGCAGGCAGTGAAAATTTCAAATCACAAAAAGAAATAGAACATGATAACAGGTAATACACTAAACAGTAATGCTGGTAGTAACCACTATAACATAAAATATCACCATCAAGGAAAATAATCCCGCCTTGCTTTTTAAACTTTGAGGGATTACTAATATTCCTGTCTGGTCTGAGTTTAAGCACAATCAGCATTGCTGGGATACGTAAGAGTTTTTCATGAACACTTAAATTCAATCAAGAATCATCATGGACAGAATCATGTTTTCTGATGGTATATGCAATCATAATTAGTCGCATTTAATAGTGCACATGGTCAGTCATGTTTGTAACTGAATTTATTCAGTGCTACCAGTGGGCAGTGTGTTCTGCAGAAGCCTGCACTGATCGATGTGATCTGTGAAATTATTGCGAATGTGGTATCCTATCACAGTAACGTGCTTGAAATCACTAAGCTTTTGTATCACAATTTGTATCAGATTTTTATTGATGGAGCAGCTCTCATTAGAGCTGCTCCTGGTGATAGAATCGCATCCGCTGCCGTTCGCCAGCCGCCAGAAGGGGACATGCAGGCATAAGATGCTCGCGTGCCCCATTCTGACGGAGCCCTGTCACTGCCCGCATCCCTCCCCAACCACCACTGCCCGCACCCCCCCTAATCCTGCCCAGTGTCCCTGAATCGGAGACAGGCAGAGATTCCGCCATCCACCACTGAGTGAAGGGGACACATGTCCCCTTCAGATACAGTGCCTCTCTACCAGCAATCGCCATCTCATGGAATCTGGTAATTCCCTGGACTGACTGAGAGGCGCTACATCTGTATCTTAGCTATCACCTGTCCCAATGTACAGGGGGGGGGGTAAAGTTCTTAAGGTAACTGCCAGATGGCTGTGCCAATGTAACCTACTGATGGAACCATTACTTTATGTACATTGTGCTACAGTGCCAACTAGTCAGCCTAAAGCCAAAGGGGAAAATTTACTAAGATATATATTCTACTTCACATGTGATGTTGCTAAGGGCAACCAATCAGATCCTGTCTATTATCTTCTAGAGGGTGCTAAATAAATAATAAGTAGTTTCTTATTGGTTGCCCATAGCAACATCACATGTTAAGTAGAATACACATCTTAGTAAATTTCCTCCAAAGTCTCCTTCACAAATCACAAGCATTAGAACCTACATGCCAGTTGTATAGCATTCATTACATGCACATACTGTATGACTGGCGAGTTCCTGAGCGCCCATACACGTGTGTTTAGCAGCATTACAAGGGGAGAGCCATGTGTATTATCCTAGGGCACCTGGAACCTTCAATCAGGCCCTGCTTTTACCATGCCGACCATGACCACACATCCCTGCTTTAAAGGATGACTACAGGCCCAAGCAAGCCTCCTGGAGAACCACAAGTACAATCATGCACAGAATAAAGAGCCTGCTAGTACCTATAATTCCCTTTAAAATAAATGTAAAAAAACACAGTACATGCATCCTGGCTGTTTTATCCCTACTTACAGTACCATGTCCAGATAAATCTAAGGTGCCAGTCAGTCCTCTTCTCCATGGGTATGGGTCATTGGGTTGACCACTGAAGGTCAACATGGCTTAGGTAAACACATCAAATAGGTCGATAAGACTAAGGTTGACCGGGTTGGAAAGACGACACAAGCATTAGGTCGACAATGGGAAGGTCAACATGAGTTCTTCATGTTTTTTTTGTCCCAAATATCGATATATTCGACATGGACACCGTCAACTTTAGCCATGCCGACCTATTGCATGTGTTGACCTAAGCCATGTCAGCGTTTATTTGTCGACCCAATGAATGGTAGTAAAACTTAAAAAAGTCTAACCTGAACCCTCCAAAGTTAGAAACTCTCTATGTGTATGTACATATAACTCTTCTCCAGCCAATCGGCACCTGCTACTGTGGTAACAGCCCAATGAATGGCTGTAAGTGGACTGTTTTTGAACAGGACTCTAGAAAAAGTCCTGACTTTTTCTAAGGGCCTGCAAAGGTTCCAGAGTTCCATATATAGTAAATGGAACATGAAGCATAATCATATAATCCATGAAGGATTAAATAAGATAGTTATAGGCAGGCCCACAACCAGGGCAGCCGATAGGAATGCCGGCCCGCCCCCCCAAAATGTTTAGAGGTGGTGAAAGAAAACTCTAAAACCTCTAAACTCAACAGCGGCAGCACACACCTACAGCATGTACTGTGCTGACAGCAGGCTCAGCATGAGCTCTCACGGTGTCAGTGAGATGCTCATGCTGAGCCTGCTGTCAGCACAGCACATGCTGTAGAAGTTTGTGCTGCTGTTGCTGCCCGGGAGGGACGGAGATGGAATGGAGGGGTCGGACCAGGGCCGCCCCTGCAGGGCCCCTCCAGCAAGCCCGGGCCCGGGTAATTAGTTCCTGCCCCCCCCTCTTGGCTGCCCTGCCCACAACTATACAAATATACAGTAACAACAAACATGTATATACATGAACCTAATCCACATATTTAATATTTACATACAGTAGGGAGGGATCATAGAAGGAGAGAGATCCCTGCTTGTAAAAGCGTACAGGGGAATTATTGGGCTAATATAATCAACATTATTTTGGAACTATAAGAAAAAATGATTGCTTCTATGTATAGCAGCCATAGGCTATATATAGTGTATTTCGCACTGACTCACAATTAACTCCATATTTTCTTAGAACTTTTATGAATTTAATAATACTGCAGATACTATAAAGTCTGTAATGTTTTTAAATTGAATACGTTTATTCTACTGTGTGGGTTTTTTACTAACATCATGTATTTATTGTAGTTGGTTTTCTTTCCGCTGTGTTTTTTATTGCGAGATTATATGAAATAGGGGCAAAGTTTACTTTTTCTTCAGCGATGCTCTAATTGTTCTTGATATTGTTTTTGAAGAATTGCCAATCTTCCTTTATTGAATGGCAGTAACTATTTTTGTGGTTGTATACTTGTGGTTGTTGGCAGTTTGTTTGTTTATTTTAAAAAATACTAATGGACCTTATTACAATGGGAAAACTATGGTGCACTGTGGTAAGCGCATTTAAAATGTGTGAGCAGATTAAGAGCTGGAAGCGGGTGTATCCTAAAGCTTTAGGCGCCATTCCAAACTCTTATCAAAAGGTCCTCATTATTAACAATTATTATTATTGATAACAAAAAAGAATGTGATGGTGGAGATAGGAGTCAGTACTAACCACCATCAGCAATGCAAAGATGACATACGGGCCCTTATTATGGTTCTTTCTCAAATGAACAAATCCATGTGCACTTCAGGGGGCAGATGTAACAGGTGCAGATAGATTTAGATTTTGGGTGAGTTATTTTGTTTCTGAGTAGGGAAAATACTGACTGCTTTATTTTTACACTGCAATATAGATTTCACTTTGAAGTAAAACCCCACCCAAATCTATCTCTCTCTGCACAAGTTACATCTGCCCCACCTGCAGTGCACATGGTTTTGTCCATTTCAGAAGGAATTTGCCTTTACCAGTCAATTAGGGCCACAGTTACATCAGCAAACTTTTGGGAAAGCAGCCCACTCCAGGTGCACATATCAAACCTCCTTTAATAAAATCCAACTGATGGACCCTGTGGAGAGTTTCACTCATGTACAGTAACATACCCCATCACCTACTGTAAGTATGCTGCCAGGTCCAGAATGCGTCTTAAGCTGGACAGAAAGCCTTACGCTTATCTCTCCAACCATCCAACTCACTGGCTGGTTGGAAAGACGATCTACTAATACTGTATATGGGAGCAAATGACAATCAACACTTTGCTCTCATGCAGAGGAAATGGACAGAATCTGGATTCAGACAAATTTATTAAATCAAATAGATTCAACCACTGAACACTTGTTTATTTTGTAGTGTTTGGGAGTTAATGTCAATAATCATTTGCCATCTTGTTGAATGGTTGAACAGGTAAATCTAAGCTATATGGCCAGCTTTCATTTTCTGTCAATTATATAATTAGCACTTTCCAACATAACAAAGATAAAGAGCCTGATTCATACCTGCTCGCTAAGCAGCGTTCTTTTTGCTGCTTAGCAAGCCGTTGAATGCTGCCCACCAGGCGAGCAAACTCCTGCCCCCTGCCCAGCGAATTTCCCTGTCTGCATGCGAATGGATATGTACCCTGACCCATCCATTCACATACGGGCGTACGATTGGACAAGCATTCGATAGTTGCTGATCAACGAATGATTTTTCAGCCATTCGCAAATAAAATTTAATGTAGACTGACTTTTATTTGACTCGGACTTGGCCGAAATCAGGGTGACGTTAACCGTCTGCCCCATGCAGGCTTCAACATGTCTGAGTTTGCATGGGAACGCCAAGCATTTTTCAGGGCGTATCCACCATTTTTCTGGGCACTCCCAGGAAATGCTGGGCATACCCATGTGACAGCCCCCTGCCCACCCACTACCCGCCCCGCTCTGTGCAATTGCCTTGGTTAGTATGATACTTGCCATAGGTGTTCATGCTGCTGGTCTGCGTTTGCACTGCGGGACCCGCAACATCAGTCTCCGGAGTGAATGCGGGGCTAATGTACTGTATGAACCACATTGAAAAGTGGAAAGATAACATACTGTAGGCCAGGCATTCCCAACCACGATCCTCAAGGCACACCAACAGTGCAGGTTTTAGTGATATCCAGGCTTCAGCACAGATGGTTTAATCAGAATCCCTCAGATACTAATGAAGTCACCTGTGCTCAAGCCTGGATATCTACAAAACCTGCACTGTTGGTGTGCCTTGAGGACCGTGGTTGGGAATGCCTGCTGTAGGGTCTTATTCTAGTTCACTCTTTCTGACAAAATCCTTCTTAGATGGACAAAACCATGTGCACTGCAGGTGGGGCAGATGTAACATGTGCAGAGAGAATTAGATTTTGGTGAGTTATTTTGTTTCTGTGCAGGGTAAATATTGGCTGCTTTATTTTTACACTGCAATATAGATCTCACTTTGAAGTAAAACCCCACCCAAATCTAATTCTCTCTGCACAAGTAACATCTGCCCCACCTGCAGTGCACATGGTTTTGTCCATCTAAGAAGGATTTTGTCAGAAAGAGTGAACTAGAATAAGGCCCATACTGTATTAACCAATTACCTACTAATTATTATTTTTCTCTCCAACATTGGCCCTTATTCACGTTGACACGTTCGCATGCACATACGCACGCATCAACCAACTACTGTCATTGCGCATGTGCAGTGTACGCACAGCGCATGTGCAAACTGCTACATTCCTATTCGCAAGCAACCTTCCAAGCGGTTTCTGCCGTCCGAGCGAAAGATTACCCAGTAGGCGTGATGTAGGCGTTTGTATGGGCGCGTCCAGTATAATGAGCAAAACGGGGCGTACACATGGGCGTACACCTGGGCGTTCACTTGTAGTGGTGGGTTTGGTTTCGCATTACTGCAACACGGATTGTTCCCACACAAGCTCACAAACTTTCGTAAGCTTAAAGCAGGTTTTCAGTTTCGCATAGCATACTTCTTGTGAACTGCTCATTCGTACGCTTAAAACACAGTTGCGAAATGTGGAAGTTATTAGCACCTGACCCCCATTGTGCGCAATTAATGGTTGTTTGTTCCAATTAGTTAACTCAGCTCCACTTCAGGTTGCATCACCAAACCAAACATGAGCTAACAGACACATTGAAATTACGATGTTTGGGTGAATTGTAAGGCACAAATGCAAATGCACTTAACACATGTATTAATTGCCCTTATCTAACACACCTTTATGTACATTTTCACTCTGCCATGTGTAGCATGTTAGCACTGTCAACATGAGTCGACATGTGTCAACTCACATATACAACATATATCTAATATATCTGCGTAAAAACACAAGACAACGCATGCTCAATGTGAGTATATTTTTATTTGCATATACTACATCATTAAACACAAATTAAAAGTAACACAATTTGTACACACAAAAAGGGAAACATAAAAAAATGGAAAGTAAAAAAAATATATTAAATACTAATAAATAACAAAATACAATATTTTATTTTCGCGGTCGCTTCTGGACTCCCCCTTTGGTGGGTCTACCACACCTGCGTGTACGCAAAAGTGGGGGTGCATTCTGACCTTCACCCTGTGAGGTCGAAGCTGCTGGTGTGGGCCGAGTGGAGGATACTTCACTGGCCATATGGTCATTGAAGCGTCTGGCTTCATGGTGGAGGCCCTCGAGACTGTGTGCCATTTTCACAACCACCTGCAGCATTTGATCCTGGCATTCCATAGTGGTGCGTCCCTGCTCACGTATGTCCTGCAGTACATGTGCAAGGGAAATGTTCTCAGCTGGTGTTTTTGCTTGACCACCATTACTTTCAGTTGTTGATGGTGGTGGTGGTGGTGGTGGAGGAGCAGAAGCGTCAGCCTCAGTGTTGTCATCTGTGAAGAAACAACAGACAAGAAAATGTCAGATGTTGCACATACACCTGTCAATCTATAGTGTGCCACTTCAATTTCACATTTACCGGCAGTATCTGCGCCAAACTCATCTGGCCCCAATTCACTGTCCATGCTGGAGACACCTTTAATCTCCTCCTGGGAAATACAGTCCTGGGCCAGTTCCTCCAGTGACGTAAGCTGGAGGTGGTCAGGGAGATTTCCCCCACCTGTTTTTTGGCTTGCTGTCCATCTGTTGGACAGTTTCCTTTTAAGGCGTGATTTGAAATCTTGCCACCTGCATAAATGTTTGCAAAATAATAATCAAAAATGATACCTATATGTCTGCATTTAACATGTCTATATATGTCCACCGGGTTATGATGCACATGGTTCAATTTCTGCCCATATAAATGTCATACCTTCTTCCAAGCATTACACTACATTAGCATTGTAACACTGACACATTTACTTTATTTACACATGCACTACATGCCATTACACATAAGAAACACCTTGTCATCTTCACCCCTGAAAGTGTAACCATTACCACTATTTTGCACACATTCCACATGTGGTGATACTACCTCTCTTTTCAGCTGCACATACATCCACATACCCATGCCTTCTACATTTGTTATTGTTACCAAAAACACCCATACACACTTAACAACACACACACACACACACACACACCATTTCACACTTGCCTGCGCTTCACATGTTGCCAATCACGGGCCTGAGGAGAGATGGCATTGATGTCGTCGGTGATTTGTTGCCACACCTTATCCTTGGCATTGGTGCTCATTTTTTTAGGCCCAAATTCAATGAGGTCTCTGGCTTTAGGCACTAAAATGCCCAATTCAATTTTAGTGAAAGGGGTGTTGCGGCTTCGGTTAGCCACATCTGTAGGACCCCCAGCACTTGGACCTGCCACTGCAGCACCCACGGACTGATGTGCAGAGTGTGTTGGAATGGCTAGCTGTGAGGATGAGGATGAGCCTTCCCCTTCTTCTCCTCTTCTCCTCTCCATGAGGGCTTCAGTGATGGCAGTGAGTCTTTCTATGATTGCCTCGTGGTCTGAGGTAACGTCTCCCTCTGAATCAGAACTCATTGAGCTGGCAAATGTGCTATGCACTCATGTGTCCATTTGTAGGCTGGCTCGTGTGCTAATTGGTTTTTTCGGACGGCAGCTAATTTTCACAAACGCGCGAGCACGCGTGCGGCAGCAGTGAAAACCTGGCAACATGGCTCTTTAGGTTTGCTAACGTCCATCACTTTATTTGGGTGCGTTCCCACATGTCTAACTTATCCAACACTATCTTTTGGGGCGTCCTCACATGTGTAAGTTATTAAGCGCATGGCACCCGTATTTCTTTTTGTTGTAATGTGCACTGTGGATTAATTAAATTGGAATGTGTCATTCTCAATCCATGCCAGTGTTTACTGCGTGTTTGCTTGCGCATCATTTTTGTGGTTATCCGCAATCATGGTGGGTGCCTATAAATATGGCGATTGTTGCGTTTGCTTGCGCCTGATGGATAGTTCAACGGTATTGGCGTATGTTTCAGGAGCACACTGTGTAAGTATTGTTGCTATTTTTATAGAGTACCAAATATTGCCATGTGTTATGTTGTCAATCTTTCTATTGCATGACACATTTTGCCTTAAAGGTGTGCCATGCATACTGAACATTCCATCTGTAATGTTACTATGCATCTCTGCACTGATGGTTTATAGTGGTGTCATTGTTAATGGGGCACATTGTAATGCTATTTGTATTGTGTATTTTGCCTTTAGGATTGGATTAGTGGTCAAGTACTGTGCCCAATTCTTGCTTTCCTCAGTACTATATTAAGGTAAATCACAGCTCACCGGACATTGGTGTGTGGTCTTTACACTTGCAGGTGTTTTTTTTGTGGTGTGGGAGTATGTTTTGGGTGTGTAGCCACACATCATAGTACAGTGCTCTGTCATTATACAAAATGTCTAGGGGGAACGTCATGCAATCATACCTAACTTGGGTGGATTGTTACTTAAGGAGATGGTAATGTTATGTGATGCTTGTGTGGTAATGGTAATGTTACAATACATGCCCTTTTTTGTTGGACTAGGATTGAGTATGGATCTCTACAGGCATCCTCTGCCCGTATGTATTTGATGTGTTGTTGGTGGGGTGAGTGTGTGTGTCTGTGTGTGTTTTGGTCATTTAGTCAACAATACCTTTTTGCTTCCAGATGCAAATGGTGGCCATTGCGGTGGGTGTGCAGCAACAGGCAGACCGTGTGCCTCCACCTGTTCGAGGAAGGAGGCTGGGGCGTGCCCAAATCTTCCGCACACGTGTAACCCTCTTTGGGATGCCGGATGATGAGGTACAAACAAGGTACCGGTTACCACCGCATGTGATCCTAGACACTCTCTCATTAATAGAGAGTGATCTTGAAAGCAGTTACCGGCTCCCAACAGCAATTCCGCCTCTCACACAGTGGTTGGCGGTGTTGCATTTTTGTGCCTCAGGGTCATTCCAGCAAGTGGTGGCAGTGCTTGCAGGAGTTTCCCAACCTACTTTCAGTAGGATCCTGAGGCGTATCATGTTGGCCATGTTTCGCCGCAAGGGGCACTTCATGGCCATGCCATTAGACCGGGATTGCCTGGATAGGGTCAAGCTGCAATTTCAACACATTGCAGATTTCCCTAATGTGATAGGTGTTGTGGATGGGACACATGTACCATTTGTGCCACCATCACGTACTGAGCACATCTTCCGTAATCGTAAGATGTTCCATTCCCTCAACGTGATGGTGGTGTGTGGCCCATCCATGCAGATCCTGGCCTTTAACTCCAACTTTCCTGGAAGTGCCCATGACTCCTATGTCATTAGGCAAACCAGGATATGGCAAAGATTGAAAGAGTTGGAAGGACGTGATGCGTGGATTTTGGGTGACTCCGGTTACCCATGCACACCCTGGCTGCTAACTCCTTACAGCTCACCAACACCAGGCCCACAGGAGACATACAATGCGGCCCATGTCGGCACCAGGCAAGTCGTGGAGCGCACCATTGGCCTCTTGAAGGGCCGATTTCGTGTGCTCCATCGCACTGGTGGTGACCTCCAGTATGCGCCAGCCATGGTGGCAAAGATTGTGGGGTTGTGTTGTTTGTTACACAACATAGCTGTAACGAGGTCTGTACCCTTCCCCGAGGAGGAAGTCCATCCACCTGAGGCACACGACACTGCCCCCTGCCGCTACAGACACCCTGAAAATGTCCGTGGACACACCCTCCGAGACTCTGTGGTGGGCCGCCTTTTTCAGGTAGGTGTAGTGTCATTCATTTACAACATATTGTCAACTACTAACCATCTTCCATTGGCAGATTGATGTGTCACCATATAACATCGATGGAAATACATTATCACAACTTGTGCGTATTTACTTGCACCAATATATATGTGATGCTTAGCATTAGTTTGCATGTGATGATTGGTTTCTAGTATGTATTTCTAAATGATTTGCCTTTTCCTATCCTTGTAGATGAACTCATGAAGGTGTTGTGGTGCGAGGTCAATGGTCACCTACGGGATGCTGCTTGGTGTGTGTACACATGTATGATGGCGACTGCACACTAATGGAGCTGCTCGGCCTTTTATGGAGCAATTAGACCTTGTAACATAATTTTTGACAGCAAAATAAAGATTTATCATATCACATACATTGGTGTGCCTCACTATCTCTGTATTCACAATGGTTATGGGGGACTAAGCACCATTACACTCATGTGGTTGTGAAAAGGTGAATGGCATATGTTGTAAAAATAACACACACAACTTATAACATTAGGCTAATTTTTTAATAACAATTTTTACAAAAATTTAAGAACGATGCAGAAGAGCCTGCAGTTGAGCAACAAGTGTGGCCAGGTAGAGGAGGGTGAGGTGTATGAAGGCCACAAGAAGTTCTGCATCTGGCTGCTTCTCTTCAGTTTCTGGCTAGAATAAAAAATATGATTGTGTAAATGTACTGTAATAAATGCAGTTCTGCTGTATATTTGGCAAAACTAAGAAGTTGCAATTTAACTGTGAAGACCACACCAATTGCACAAATACATTGTACATGGGCCTACAGCTGTTTGAGTCATGCATGCCTCAGCATTGCCTAACACACTATTAAAAGAACACTGTGAAAATGTATGTGGTTCATCATGCTGGGAACTACACTTATATAACAGCTTTGCCCACAAGTCTCCAACACCACTACTGTAGGATATGTTATGACCTGCCCCTATATATTGTAAGCTTCTGAGCAGGGCCCTCCAGCCTTTTAACTGTCTGTAAGTACCATGTTTGTTGTATCACTGTGTCCTTTGTAAACTGGCCCAGATTATGGTTTGCTATAGGAGACACTGTTCTAAAATAAAGGAAAAGATGATTTTTAAGTTTGTTACTTGTCATTTCTGCCATGGTGAGCTATGGCCACACACCACAATTCAAATCCGACAGTGCTGTTTAAACCAGGAGGACAAGACCCCACAGGTTAGCCTAGGACTGCAGTGTATATGTGGGACGAAGAATGATGTGCCCATCACATATGTGTATGTTGTGTTTGGTAATGTGTTGCATTTGGGGTGTCACCATTATGCACATTCTTTACTTACGGGTGCCATTGTCATCCTGCTCTCTGGTGGTGGTTGGCCTGTAGCTGGGGGATGGAGCCAAAAGGAGGGATGCTGGAGGGATGGGTGTCATGGCCAAGGTGTTGGGGTGTGGTGGGGTTTGGGAGGGGTTTGGGGAGGGTGGTGCGGAGTAATAGGGTGGTTCAAAAGGGGGTAGTGGTGGGTTGAATGGGGGAGGGGTGGTGGAGGGGGAGGAGGTGTGGCTGGTGGAGGTGGATGGGGATAAGGTGTGCTGTCCAGGGGGTGGCACAATCTCTGCCCACTCAGACTGGGAGGGGGAAGGGGAGGGGGAGGAGGTGTGGCTGGTGGAGGTGGATGGGGATAAGGTGTGCTGTCCAGGGGGTGGCACAATCTCTGCCCACTCAGACTGGGAGGGGGAAGGGGAGGGGGAGGAGGTGTGGCTGGTGGAGGTGGATGGGGATAAGGTGTGCTGTCCAGGGGGTGGCACAATCTCTGACCACTCAGACTGGGAGGGGGAAGGGGAGGGGGAGGAGGTGTGGGAGGTGGATGGGGATAAGGTGTGCTGTCCAGGGGGTGGCACGGTCTCTGAGCACTCAGACTGGGAGGGGGAAGGGGAGGGGGATGAAGTGTGGGAGTGGGAGGTGGATGGGCTTGCGGCTGGTGACATGGGTCGTGCAGCTCTGGCCTGCTCCATGGCCTCCCTCGCAGCCTCCTCCTGACGGGCCCTGATGCGTGCCCTGGCCTGAGCTGAAATGGCCATGATGGTTCAGGAGTCAGGGATGGTGGCAGAATATGAAAGGAAAAAGGAAAGAATAATTTAGTATAGATTACAACATAAAAACTTTATATATATGGGAAAGTTGACATTTTTAAATTGGACATAATTTAGAACAAAATAATGCACACTAATGTACATCCATATGGACATATACACACTACCCATATATACCACTACACAACCATATATTAACCTAGCAGCCCATATATAGGCCGACATAGCATAGACATAATATACCCATAGCCTAATGCACAACGAAATATTAATTACAAAACTGCTATATAAACACTATAATATTTCGCATTTTTACAGCAATGACAAAATACTCACATCGGCTAATGTAGCGGCGAATAGAACATAGCAGCTCCGGCTGCCTTCGGCGGAGGTCGGACCACCGGCGCTCAACCTGGCCTAAGGTCCTCCTGACGCCCGTCCGAAAGAAGATTCGCCGACGGGCTGCATTATACGCCCGCCGCTTCTCGGCATTGGACACACAGGGGCCCCTGCCACCCAGCCGATGGTCCATTACTCGAACCAGGGCCACAAGCTCCCTCAGGGAAAAAGATGGTGCCCTTCCAGAAGACATCTTGGCAATGGCGCAGTTATTAATTGCAGGCACATATATAAGTTTGCCTGGTGTCTGATTGGTCACAAAAATTGTCATGTAATAACTTTATTAGTCCATCTTCACAGAACAATATGTTTGCGAAAATTAACATACGCAGACCGTACACATAACCACTTAAATACATACAATATGCATTACATGGAGATCTCCTGTATATACAGTATGCGCGTGTATTGATGCTACGGCTCAGACAAGCTGAGGAGCTGTGGCAAACGCAAAAGCACGACCACGACCAACACAAGCACAGGCAGGGACCAGCACACAGCCTACTCCGGACCCTACTTTGGCCTATGGTGGCCAAACTATCAACCAGCCTTCTCAAATATTGGCGAGTCGGTATTGAATCATGAAGTGCGAAAATGTCAATAGCATATCTGCGTCAGTTTACGCGAATTCGGATACAACATAAAGGTGTATGAGTGTGTGTCTGTACATTTGTGACGAATGACATGTGTCACCATATTGTTAGTGTGTGATATGCGTATCTAACATGTGTTCATTATAGACATCGCTACACAATCAACCATATTCGAGAAAAAGGTCATGAGAAAACAACACATTGAACATTGGACACTTTATTGAGGTACAAATATGCGTTAATGGAAAACAACAACGAGGTTAAGGGGTTGTCTGCGTGCGTAATGAGGTTTGCTGATTGAATCAAGTCTACATCCATCCCACTTAATTGAGGAGCGTGAAATCATTGATTGATGTGGTGTGTGCATGTGTCTTGCGTGCTTAATAGTGTATACTGCAAAACATTACGCACAGAAAACATGTTCGGACGTACAATGTGGTGCGTGTGCGTGTGGAAATGTGGTGGGGCGTGCGAGCATTTCTGATTGCACGCCGTGGTAGACCACACCTTTTTTGGGGATATGTGTGCGTACGTATGAGTTGGCAAGTTTATAGGCGTGACTGAAAGATGCGTGCTAGCGGTTTTGCAGTGTAGCACTGCGTGCGTATGTGCATGCGAACGAATGAACCTGAATAAGGGCCATTGTTTTTAGGCAGGTGTTTCCACAATGTCATGGAAAGCAACATCTTATGACCTCTAAGAGTTGGGATAAATGTTATATTAACCCCTTTGCAATTCAATCAGTCTGGTTTAAATGTTTAAATTAATTGTCATTTGTTTTATTATTCAAAAATGGTCAACACCGAATGTTGAACAATGTTCTTATTTTAAAGTGGCTCACCATTGGATCTGCTACTAGCGCTAGGGCTGTTAAGCCGGACTAGACATTTGACCTGCAAGGATTAAGAATGATACGTCTTCAAACATTGGGGCCATCCCACAAAAATCAGGATGGTTGGGAAGAACGTATTCTTGCCAAAAGGTGCTACTTAAAAATATACGTTGCTCATCATTTTTAAAAATGCTTTCTTTAAACTGCAAGGTGGTTTGTGGTAAACTGTATACAGTTTGCTTATTTTACATTCAAACACACATTGGATGAAATATAATAATAATAATAATAATAATAATAATAATAATAATAATAATAATAATAATAATAATTATGTTATTTAATATAGCACTTTTCTCCTAATAGGACTCAAAGTGATTGCATTAGCCTTTTACAGCACAAAATACAAAACAAACGTAACAACTTAACAGAGACAATAGTGAAATGCTTGGGTGAACAGGGAAGTCTTGAGTCTATTTTTGAATGTTTCCAGAGTGGAAGCTTATCGAACTGAGCGGGGAAGTGAGTTCCATAATGTTGAAGCCAGAGCATTGAAAGCTCGACCCCCAGATGAATTCAGGGAAATTGTGGGTGCTGCTAGTAGTTCTTCATCAACCGATCGCAGTAATCGAGTGAGACAATAAGCGATCAATAATTATGCAAATAGCAGATTAAAAAATAATGCTGTTACTGAGCTACTGCAATATAAAACAATTCTTGAGAGTTTGTTTTCTTTGGCAAAGGCAAACAATTTCTCTCTAGAATTTTCTCTCTAGAACACTTTATAAACCCTTTTGCCCATGTTTGGTTCTCTCATTCATATACATCAAAATATATCATAATGAAAACATTGCATTTTAGATGTGATCAGATTTCACATAATAAATTAATTATGCATGCAGCATTATGTGGTTTCCATAAAGGTTCATTTAATAACTTCAAAAAAGCAGAACTGTAGGATGATGTGGAGTTGGCCACAGAATTAACATATTTTGCTATTTAAAAAAGTTATGACATTCATACAAGTATACATGTGCCAGGTCCTCATATTGTAAACTATACATTTTATAGTTAGCTAGGCATACATACACAAATGACAGCTCCCAATGCATATGCAATAAAAATGTAATAATAATAATAATAATAATAATAATAATAATAATAAAGCAAATCACTCTAGCATGCAACCCCCCCCCCCCATAAATTAGAATAATTAAGGACGCCACATTTAGGAGTATATTTACTATATATTAATGTATTAATATTTTTTGAGCAATTTCCAAATTGATTAAATACACTCTTGATGTTGACTTCCGAGTGCGGCATGGAGGAGTGAGCAGCAGCTTCTCGCAGCTCCGTTGCCCACAAAGCTTCACGACACCACAAACCTGTCAGCAACACACAGAAGCCGTTCCCGCTCCCCCAGGCGACTCACAGCGGGCATGGACGAGTTCCTAGAGCCGCAGGCATTGTCTAAGCAGACGCCAGCACCCCAGCCGCAGAGCAAAACATGGCGCCGGCAGGAGACACAGCCCCGGGAATGCCAGCGGCTAAGAAGCTGATTACAGACTCCACAGCTAACAAGCCTCCAGGTACCCCTGACAATACGAGTACCACAGGTATGGCATATATAAACCAAGGGGAATTAATATCCCTAATACAAGCTTCCTTGGCTCCATTATTGCAGAAGGCCGTTTGTGATATTACAGAGCAGATAGATAGACTGTCTGAGAGGATGACTGAGGCTGAGGCCCAGATCAGCAATAATATGGATGATATCCAGGCTCTTCAAAAGTCAGTCAAGACTCTTAAACAAGATAATAAACAATTATCTGACAGGATTGAATATAGAAAACAGATCCAGGAGAAATAATATCAGAATAACTGGGACTCCTGAGACAATAAAAGACCCTCAGTTGGATCAGTTTTTCCGCAACGTCATCCTAAAAATTCTACAATCTGACCCCCCATGGTCAGACATTGTGGTAGAGAGAATTCATAGACTGGGTAGCAGCACGCCACAATCCGCCACAAGACCTAGAGTAGTGATCCTGAAGATTCTGAATTACCTACATAAGCAGGCAATATGGGCCGCATCAAGGAAAAAAAACCCAATCAAATGGGAAGGTCACACTATCAGGATTTTTCAGGACTTCTCTAGTGAAGTATCAAAAGCTAGACGGTCCTTCTCCTCTGTATGATACAAGCCAAATGCATATTCTTTATGCTGTTTCCAGCTCGTCTCAGGATCCTGACAGACGCTGGCCCTCATGATTTCTTGGACCCCAAAGCAGCAGAATCCTTTCTTCACCAACAGCACTTGATATCACCTAGAGACGATGCGACTCAAGATATAGCAGATGCCCCTGGAGCCAAAGTAGGCTGAATTGGTACTGGAGTCTGTTCTGTGATTCTGATGGTTTTACACCTATAAGCTAATATGAAACATATTGAAACGTATTGAAAGTCATAAGGAAGGTTGCTTCAATAGTATTATCTGTGAGATCTGTATAGTTATTATGTTGACAGATAAGTTAAATATTCCTATTTTAGAAGCTGGGCGGGTGATACGGCCTTGCCGCCACAGAGAGTTAGATCTCAACACTGCAGATTGCAGTCTAATCTGCAATCATGAGACACTTTAGTTACAGAAGTCCATAGTTAAGTTAAGCTCTATTTAGCTGTACGATATATAGTTCTTTATTGTCTAATTTCTGTCTATGTCCGAGTCTTTGTCTATTTGTGTTATTAGTTTCCCTTTTGTGCTTTCCTCCCCCCCCTCCCCCGGAATGCAATTAATACAATCACTACTACAGGTTAAATGTCAGTGGTAATAGGTTCTCTTAATATAAGAGGCATACACACACCAGCTAAGAGACGCAAATTGCTGACATACCTCAACAAGCAAAACATAGATATAATATGCTTGCAAGAGACTCATCTCTTGACAGAGGAAGTCAGAAAATTGCAGATGCTTAACTGGGTTGTATTGGGGTCATCTTCCCTAAACTCAAAATCTTGTGGCGTAGCCACACTGGCTAAACGCTCTTTAGGAGCTCAGGTTAAATCAATGACTGCAGACTCTAAAGGAAGATATATAATAACTGAGATTGAAATAAGCGGAAATATATGTAATCTATGTAACCTATATGCCCCAACTCGGTATAAAAAGTCCTTTTTTGTAGAGAAATTAGCTAAATTACATACTTTAGACCCAACTACACTCATATTATGTGGGGATTTAACTTAATATCATCACATTTACTGGATAGGTCTCCTCCCTCGAAACACCCATCTCCTCTTCCGAAAATTGGTGTTCCATATGTTACTAAAACGCTAAATATTGTTGATGTATGGCGTTCCTTGAACCCAATTGGAACAGAGTATACGTGTTTATCCTTGACCCACAACACATGGTCAAGAATTGACTACATATTGGTAGCGGAAGCCTTTTTCCCTTCCACTAAATCTATAAATATCCAACCTCCACTGTTATCTGATCACGGCCTGATATCTGTAGTCCTACAATTACCTAACTCATTGAGTTCTCCACCCAGCTGGAGTTAACCATCTCACCTGACCCAAACACAGGATTTATGAGATAAATTGACATCCACGTTCAGGACTACTATAAAAATAATCCTAGTGATTGTGATCATAACCCTATGACATTCTGGCAGCGGCTAAAGCTGTAATCCGAGGAGAAATGATTGCATACGTCTCTAGACTTAAAAAACAGCAAAAAAGCAACTACTTAGATCAGCAACGGAGGCTAAAGGCCCATACACACTTGCCGATTTTCAGGTGAAAATCGGTCAAAACGGGTGTTTTGACCGATTTTCAGGTGAAAATCGCCTAGTGTGTAAGGAGCAGAGATCACCCACTAGCGATGATGCGCGCTCCCGCATCATCGCTGTCAAAGTGGGTAATCTGCTGATAAAACCAGCATGCCTGGCGATCATGGCTTCTTTTGGAACCATCACCGCTCAGTGTGTATGCGGCTACCGATGATGGTCCAAAGAAGACATTCTGCTGGGCCAGCCTCCATTCCCCTGCTCCCTTCCCCCTGTCCCCATCCTGCTGATTTTACATTGCCATGGCAATTGTACCCTCCCCCGCTCCCTCCCTCTGACCTGCGCTCCTGAGTCCCGTCCAAGTAGCCTAGGCGCTACTGCACTCCCACGCTGCCTCCCCCAGTGCCTCCCACAGTCATACTCACCCGCCCTGCTCTGTCTGTCCGTCACAATAGAAGAAGCTGCTGGAGAAGCGCAGAAGCGCTGCTGCAGCTATTACAAGCGAGTACACTGCCGTCAATGTTTTTTTATGTTTTATGCTGGTATTAACCAGCAAACCACTGGCCACCAATGTAATTATGTATTATGCTGGTATTAACCAGCAAACCACTGCCCACCAATGTTAAAAAAAAAAAAAAGAGCTAGTAATGTATACATCACTGGCGCAGGCCAGCGATCTATACGTTACTAGTGCCACTGGCCACCAATGAAAAAAAAAGCTGGTAACGTATACATCGCTGGTGCAGGCCAGCGATGTATACGTTACTGGCTTATATTTTTTTTACATTGGTGGACAGTGGCACTAGTAACGTATAGATCGCTGGCCTGTGCCAGCGATGTATAGGTTAGCGGATCCGCTACCCACCAATGTAAAAAAAATGAGCCGCTAACGTATGCATCACTGGCGTAAAACTTTACTAGTGCCACTGCCCACCAATGTTAAGAAATGAGCCGATAACGTATACATCGCTGACACGCCAACATTGTATACATTAGCGGCTCATTTCTTAACATGGGTGGGCAGTGGCGCTGGTAACGTATACATCGCTGGCCTGTGCCAGCGATGTATACATTACCGGCTCATGTTTCTTTTACATTGGTGGCCAGTGGATCCACTAACGTATACATCCCTGGCCAGCGATGTACAGAATATACATCACAGGCCAGCGATGTATACGTTACCGCCTCATATATATATTTTTTTTTACATTGGTGGCCTCTGCTCCCACCCTTGGAATTCAAACCCGCCCATTATGTAAATAGCTTTTCTAATGAAAGATTTTCAGCACTCCTGAAAATCTCTTGCTCTTTGGGGAAAGTAGCTTAGTGTGTATGCACTACTTTGGTAAAAGATATATCTTTTAGAGATTTTGGCAAAGTCTTTTGAAATGAAAATCTTCAAGTGTGTATGGGCCTTAACAGAAACATACCAGGCTTTTAAAACAAATCCTTCCCAAGAAAACAGAACGAGATATCAGACAGCTAAATTGCATTTTGAAGAATACCTTAAACTTCAAGGAGATAAATACATTTTTAACGTAATCTCAAAATTTTACAAATTCGGAAATAAGGTGGGATCTATTACTATTTCTCACTACACAAGTTACATCTGCCCCACCTGCAGTGCACATGGTTTTGTCCATCTAAGAAGGATTTTGTCAGAAAGAGTGAACTAGAATAAGGCCCCAAATGTAGCAGGATCTCTGAGAAGTGCTGAAATCTTATCTGTGCAGAGAACCAATTAGAAACATTTGAAGTGCCACAATGAAGGAAAAGTTGCATCCTGTAATATCAATATGCATCATTGTCAAGTGGATGCAACCACAAATGTGGGACATACATAATATCTTCTCCCATAAGAGTTTTGTTATGGATGGCTTCATAGTATCTTTCAACGTTTACATTTTTAATGACTTTCCATATACGGTACAGTAAGTGTGATTACCATATAGCCTATATATGTCTTGTAGAACACCACAAATACATGGATATCATTTAATCATCTGTGGAATACTATGACAGGATTTTATGTTTATAGAGTTTCAAACACAGCATTATATGGGATATACTATACAGTATGAGCTCTCTATGGGTAAAAGAAAATAGTTTAATGCCTTAACTAGAATGTTAGTATAAACCTTTCAATTTAATAGCTTATACTGTACTAGATGTTTTTATGTTGCATCTAATTTTGATGGCGGCATTTAATAGTATTGGCAATGCAGCACTTTGTGTTTGGAAAGCTTAATAAGATTCATTGAAGGGGGTGTTTATCATAGGTTGGAGAGAGATACAATTGTAAGAAATAAAAGGTCTAATTCAGACCTGATCGAATGTGTCCTCAAAGTGGACAAAACCATGTGCATTGCAGGTGGGGCAAATGCAATATGTGCTGAGAACATTAGATTTGCACGGGTTCTTTTGTTTTTACTGTGCAGGGTAAATATTGGCTGTTTTATTCTTACACTGCAATATAGATTTCAGTTTTAACACACCTCACCCAAATCTAACTCTCTCTGCACATTTTACACCTGCCCCACCTGCAGTGCACATGGTTTTCCCCATTTTTGAGAATAAATTTGCAGTGCAATTAAGTCTCAATTAGGCCCAAAGTACAAACCTAGTCAGCTTCTGCCAGGGGTGGATTAGGGACTAAAAGTTGCCCTGGAAATTTTTTGTGGCCACATGTGGGCAGCACCAAATCAACAATGGGCAGAGCCAGCATAACAGTACAGTAGGTGGAATTACTACATCACTATACCTAGAGACATCGGTGATGGGCAAGGCTAAAGCATCCACCGGTGGGTGACCAAGGCCGGCACGGGGGCCATGCATTGTGCAGCATGGCCCTCGTGAGATATACTATAAATGCAGTCTATTTCTACTTGCAGTACTGACTGTGCATCTTTACCACTTAGCACTGCATGATTTTGGCTACCTTTCCACGGGTAGGTTATGGGGAAGGGGCGTTGCCACATATTAGTACTAATTCACATTACATCACACACTGCACTAGGTAGAGCCCCTTAGACACACTGTGCCAGGATTATGCACTCTGTAATGCCCATTACACATTGTTACACATGGCAAATGTCATTATATATTATGCCACACACTGTAATGCCCATTACATATCATGCCACACACCATAATGCCAATTACATATTATGCCACAAACCATAAGGAATATTACATATTATACCACACACCATAATGCCAAATACAAATGATTCCACACACCGTAATGTCAATTATATTTTATGCCACACACCATAATTCCTATTACATATTATGCCACACGCCATAATGCCTATTACATATTGTACAACACATCACAATTCAT
This sequence comes from Crinia signifera, assembly GCF_055691185.1. Classification (NCBI taxonomy): domain Eukaryota; kingdom Metazoa; phylum Chordata; class Amphibia; order Anura; family Myobatrachidae; genus Crinia; species Crinia signifera. The sequence goes on along the minus strand of NC_139217.1, from coordinate 63,584,564 downwards.
GTTACATATAATACAACATACCGTAATGCCTGTTGCGTATTATTCCACACACCCTAATGCCTAATACAAAATATGCCAAACACCCATATGCCTAATGCATATTATGCCACACACCATAAAGCCTATTACAGTACATATTGTACAACACACCATAATGCCTATTACACCACACAACATAATACCTAAATATTATTCCACATAACTGCTGCTTACCAACATGCTTGTTGCCAGGAGTTATATGCTCTTTGCCAGGGCTTATATCTCTTTGCCTGGGGGTTGGTTGCTCCTTGCCAGGGGTTTCACGTTATTTCCACAGTGGGGTGGGGGTGTTTGTAGTGTTAAATACTCATTGCCAGTGGGTTACATGCACCTTGCAAGGGTTAACCAGCTTGTAGTCTAGGGGGAGTTAAGTGTTTGTTGCCCATGCAAAGTTACATGCTCATTTCCCAGTAGGTGCTACCTGCTCATTGCCCGGGTGTGCATACTGCGTGCCAGTGCTCCCAGAATCCGCATTTCCAGATAATGCTGGTGCTCTGTACTCCCATTTATGATGCTATATGTACAACAACATTTGTAGTTTCTGTCCTCAACCAGATGGTGGGATGCAGAGTCTTTGTCTGTATGCAAACAGAGCCTCTGAACCGCCGATCCATACCACCAGGCTCCTGTAAGGTTTTGTTTATTATTTTAATGTAAGGAGCTGGCTCGGGGATCTAGTGTCCTCCGGGAAACTTCCTGGTGACTTCAATGGCCAATATGGCTTCTGCCTTATGCTGGCCACACATCAGACCAACTTTCCTCCAACCATCCAACTAGTTGGTTAGATGGAATAAAAACCTGGTACTGCATAGGAGCAAATGTAATTTGTAATTAAGACATTTGTTTCCCAAATTGGAAAATGGACGACAACTGTGACTCAGGCAATGTGCTATAGTTGGACCTATTTGATTTAAACAATTTCACTGAATGTTTATGTCTATTCTCCAGAGTTTGTGAGCAAATTGCTTATTGGCATTTGCCCCCATACAGTACCATATTTTCAGTCCAACCAACCAACCAACCAACCAACTAGTTGGAGGAAAGTTGGTCCGATGTTTGGCCAGCATTACATTTTACAGACTGTACATGGAAAGGACAGATTCTGATTGGATGGTACTTTATCTCTAACACTTTTATCTCTCTTCCATCTTTGATAAATACCCCCGGGCCCTAAAGCTTCTAGAATAAAACAGATCCTATCAATTATTATTTTAGCATACAATTAATAGTTATTAATTATTAATGGAACATAAAAGGCTAGTGCAATCGAATAATCATTACAAGTAAATCATGTCTACATATTTTCTCCATCACATGCACTTATGAGATACCTATTTTTCATCTCTATAAATATAGACTCGTATGCCTGCTGAATAGCGAGTGTGAAGGAATAAATGTATGCTACCATATGCTTTATGTTCCAGGCAATTAACACTGGCATTTTCTGCCTTTTGTCAGAGGGGAATTTGGATTTTTTCCAGAATAAGTTAATGCCACTGAATCCAAACCTAATTTAAGGTATGGTACACCAGCTGTTTGCACCTACAGCACCATGTTGCTCAGCTAACCTGCAGGTGAAAATGTTGAGACAAAACAAGATGCAAATTAGCATATTGTGCAGGTGATAGATTCACTTCTTATCGACATTGCACTGGAGGCAGATTTTCAGACTGAGCTGCAAATATGTTTTCCTTGTATATGTATCTTTATATGTCTATCCATCTATTGGCGGCGCTTTTAAATATAATAATAACTACAAGCAAACACAGTGATGAAAATTGACTAAGTTAAATTGAAATGTTATATAGCACCATGTCTGCTTGTACTTATTATTATATCAGGGTTATAACTGACCCTCTGCTTCAGGGAGAAAATGCTCTGTTCCTGGACTTCCCTGGTAATTGCCATCACCTGTGGTGAAACGCCTTTCTTATCAATTACCTAGCTCACCACAGGCAATGGTAATCATATATTACCAGAGGAGTCCAGGAACAGAGCATTTTCTCCCTGATGGACAGGGTCAGGTAGGCAACCCTGTATTATATTTAAAGAAACCTGAGAGTGCTGCCAATACCCCCTTGCTATATACAGTACATACCTCCCAAAATGACCTTCTCCAGGAGCAACACAGTGCTCGGTTTCTGGACTTCCCTCTTAATTAATGATTACCATTGCTAAACTGCAAATCAAGAAGACTTGCGTACACAATACAGATGTATCCCTACACCAGGGCTGGGCAACACCAGCCCTCCAGATGTTAATAAACTACACATCCCAGCATGCCTTGCATCAGTTTCAGCATGGCCACATAGCAAAACTAATGCAAAGCATCCTGGGATGTGTAGTTCATTAACATCTGGAGGGCCGGTGTTGCCCAGCCCTGCCCTACACCATACCTGGCCAACCTGTGGATCTTCAGCTGCTGTAAAACTACACATCTCAACATGTGCTGCCGCTACTTTAATTCCTTTATGGTAAAACTGTGGCAGGGTATTCTGAAACTTGTTGGTTTACAACAGCTGGAGTTAACCAGGCCTGCACTACACTGTTGCTGTGTATACAGGGCCAGCTCTAACTTTAGACAGCCTTTTGCAGCTGCATTGGGTGCTGTGATCTAGGAGGCATCTGTCTATTCAAAATGAACGATGAAATTCTTGTTGTACTGAATACAGGTGGCAGCTGTGGAACGTTTTAGATGCCACCTGCACACTTTCACTTTAGGTTCATAAAAGTGTATATTGTTGAGAGTATGCATTTGGTTGGGTGTGTTAGTAAATTGCAGTTTTACCTATGGTGCAGTAAAGCCTTACACTGGCCTTGTGTGTATGGTGGGGTTTTGTAGGTAGATTGTAATGCATACAGTATGTATTGTACGCATGGCTAGCCAGCACATATAGGGCCTTATTCCGGTTCGCTCTTAGAAGCAAATTCCCAATTGGACAGAACCATTACAATTGGACAGAACCGTTACATCTGCAGGGGGCAGATGTAACATGTGCATAGAGAATTAGATTTGGGTGAGTTATTTTGTTTCTGTGCAGGGCAAATACTGACTGCTTTATTTGTACACTGCAATATAGATATCACTTTGAAGAAAAACCCCACACAAATCTAATTCTCTCTGGACATGTTACATCTGCCCCACCTGCAGTGCACATAGTTTTGTCAATTTGAGAAAGGAATTTGCCTATGAGAGTGAACCAGAATAAGGCCCATAGACTTCAAATGGCAGCTGATGCATGTGCCTTCTGGCTCCCACTGATGTACACCCCATTTTACTGGGCAACATTTCATTTCTGTACCTAGAAAATATATTGAACTGCAGGAAGTCCAATACACTGAACAATAATGTGAATTAATCTTAAGCTGTGTACACACGGGGGCAATAGGGGCTGCAATCGCTGGAAATATGGTCGCTGGCGACCATATTGCCAGTGATGGGAGTGTGCCCCGGGGATAAATCGCCGGGTGCACGCTCCCGTTTTCAGCCATGTTCTAATCGCTGGTCGCAGGAGCTTGCTCCTGCGACCAGCTGATTACCTCTGTGGCACCGCTGGCAGAGGTTCCCTTTCATCAGCGACCATCTCTGGTCGCTGATGAAAAGGAGAAACTGAGCAATATATCTCCCCCATGTGTACAGGGCTTTAGAATACCAGGTAGCTCACTAAACATTACTATTTGGAATGCCTGAGAGATGTAAGATCCTGTGTATATATATATATATATATATATATATATATATATATATATACAAAATTACAAAGATGTATCATAACTGCAGTTTGATTCAATTGCACATACTGTAGTAATAGAGTACAGCCCCATACACACTAAGCAAGCATTAAAAAGATATTGCACCAATGTGCCCTTGTTAGCGATATCATTTACAATATCATTGTCAGGATTCTTGGTTTTGAAGACCAAGACATGGTTGCTGATGAAAAAGAAACTGCGGGGGAGCCTGGCAGTGGTAATCAGCTGGTCGCAGGGGTAAAAACGGGAGCGCGCACCCGGCGAAATATAGCCGGTGCACACTCCCATCGTGGGCAATATGGTCGCTTAGCGACCATATTTCCCGCAATATTATACAAAATCGCCACCGTGTGTACGCACCTTTACTGTACTATGCAGATTTCTGGGGAATCAACTCTGGATGAGAACAATAAAGAATGTCTCTTGGCAAATAAAATGATAAATGCCTCCTTGGCAATATAATATAATAAGATAAACTCAAGAAACTCAGGAAATGTCCCCTTGGCAATCTAATAACTAAACTGAAAGGACTAGGCAATAAGGCAGGATCTGAGGATTCAGGAGTCCTTGATCCAGGAACACTGAAGAAGACAGGATCCAAAAGCACCGGAACAACCAGGGATACCAGGATCACCAAAATACCCTCCTGGATGCGGACAGCAGCTATGCTTCTGTGCTCTAATAATACAGACGTGGAGTACTGTTATGTGATGTCACTTGGTGGTACGAGTGGTAGGGAGTCAATGGAGACTGGCTAGTACACAACAGATGCAGATGTATTGGAGCCGGAACTGGTAGTCACCTATACACAGCAGGAATGGTGTTTAGCTGGAGTCCAATAGCAGCAAACTAGCACACTGCATCCAAGTACCAGTGGTGTCTGAATCACACACGAGCGACAGTGTACATGTGATGGGGAAGCTGCAGGATACTTGGAAACTGACTGGAGATTGACCAGAGACTGGACCGGAATACTGGATCTGCAGAGTTCTGTAGAGTTAACCGGAGATTGACCAGAGTCTGGACCGGAGTGATGAATTTGCAGTGTGGCGAATGAGTAGCAAGTGATGAGCATCTGGACTCAGTGGGACAGCCGTATTACTGGAAACTGTGCTGTGTGGCGAATGAGCAGCAACTGATGAGTGTCTGGACTCAGTGAGGCAGCAGGATTACTGGAAACTGCACAGCAGACAAAGGAAAGGGGACTGGATGGTGGCTGAAGCTGGAGATGTTAAAAGCCAAGCTGCCACAGATGCAGAGACTGGAATCAGGTAACAGTGGAAACACCATACAGGATGCCTGGAAACTGCATGTAGAAACAACAGTTGCTGAAAGCAAACTCTTGGACTGAGGGCAGGGTATTTATCCCCCTCTGCCTTGTATTGATTGGTTGAAAGGGAGCATGGTAATCAGCAATTAATGGCATGGATTCAGGAGCTTCAGTCAGAACTAACAGTTGAGCAAACAGGCCACTGAAGGGTTACAGCTAATCTTTGCTACAGCCTTGAATTCTCCTCAGGTGCACAATTAATGAAGGCCTGAGCACAGCCTCTCACACCATGATTGACAGCATGAGAGCACACTGCACTGATCCAAACTGTGAAAAGACTGCTGACCAGAGCAACAAAACAAGCAGGTTTGTGACAATCATCCAGTGTGTATTCTATGAATGACGAACGATGCGATCTCCAGCCCTTTGTTGTCTGTGGTTTCTGTCGTGTGTACATGCAGCCCAATTTCAGTTACTGTACTGTATATCGTTCATGAAAAAGGGCATATAGTTCATTGAGACCGGTATGAACGATATGCATCATAATAGCCACTCCCCACATAGTCGTTTCTATAATGAGTACAATGTGTGTGGCTCACAAGGTCTCCTGGGTACATGGTGGTCCACACCTCACACATGGCAAACATTTTGTTACCTTTTCATATTCCCGTGCATTGGGGGATGCGGGGACAGTAGGTCTTGCAGAATTTTATAGTTTCTTGTTAATATTTTGTCAAATTTTAAAAATATCTTGTTCACATACCTATCTTCATTCAGTGTGGTATAATAGATCTGCATAAAATAGATAGACAGTCAACACGTTGATACCAAATGGTTGACTTGGAAAGGGCCAACCAGGCCAAAAGGTCAACTGGGTCAAAAGATCAACAGTGAAAAGGTAGACTGTGTTTAAGGTCGACAGATACAAAAGGTCTACATGGTTATAAGGTTGACATGACAATGACAGACACAGAAACGGTTTACAGTTTTCTTTTTTAAATTGTGTCCATTTCATAGCGTGTGACCATAATTAGTGAAAAATGTAGGCCCTTGCGGGCTAGCTTCTCTAACCTTTGGACTATGTTGAACTGGTGCATGCCGACCATATTGAGTTGGCCTACTGACTGTCTAACTTGACACTGTCTAATCAATTGAAAATTAAGATAATAGTTCTGCTAGGGAGCCAACAGAGCTATTCTAATCAGTACAATGCTATGTTGAAAAATGCCAGTACTGACAAGTGTTGAGTTGTGAGTACCATAATTTTCCGATTTAGGTGCCCTGTGGCGATGGTGTTTACACAAAACAGCATTGCCACCCTAATTTTGTTGGATTTCTGCTCACTCCCAGGACAGGCGCGAGCAAAAATCCAGTAGTCAGCGCTAGCAGTGCTCTAATTAGAACAGCGCCGTGAGTTTCCTCCCAGAACTATTCACAATGTTTTGAATAGAATTGACTCCATTGACTGGAACCAATTTCTATTCACGCATAACTTTGCAGCATCCAGCATGGCAAGCTATGCTGTGCTAAGCTAAACAGGCTGAATTTTCTTGGTGACAATGTCTGTACTTGGTAGTATACAGTAAGTTTGCTTTGATGTAACTTTATTAAAATTTGTCACGAAATGTAGATTTCTTCCTCCTACTTCATGGCAGCCATTACAATGGGTTTATCCCTCTTCTCCTTCTAATGAGACAGGTAGTTTTTTCTACCCCAGGATCATGCTCCTCCTCTTCCTCGTCTATATAGTCAGTCACCTCCCCATGCACCTTTTAGTCTTTTTCCTGTCTCCTATCTGTAAGCAGGTAGTGGATAGGAGCGTTTGTTATTTTATGTATAACCAGCAGGCTGTTTGCTGCTGGACCTGGGCAGTTGAGGTGAGCTAGTAATGCCGATATATATTAGGTCCTGGCCGGTGGCATTGACCTATGGATACAGCGTGGCCGGTGGCTTGCTGTGAGAGCATCTTCAGGTGGCAGGACTTACCAGTGGATCACTGTCAGCGGCGGTGAGGTGGCGGCAGCAAGGAGCAGGCGTAGCTGGAAGCTCCATGTGCTCCGGAGCGCTGCCAGACGCTGTCCCTCTGCAGACGCTGTGAGGCAGAGTGTGGGCGCAGGCGGCGGAGTAAGCCGGCATCTTAAACTTCCCCCAGCAAAAGTAGGTAGCCGGATGTGACGCGCACAACAAACACGCGGCCTGCGTTCCACAGTGGGTCGCGTGCGTGTCAAATACCCGGAAGTTGGGTATATAAAGCGCCTGGTCGGTGTAATAGGCGCTGGCTGTCTTTGGGAGTCTTTTTTGCCTAAGGAATACCGCTGCACACACCTGAATATGGAAGATGCCTCTCCTAAAACTGATACACCGCTGCCCAGGTAAGTCCTCTGTGAGGACTGGTTATAATTAAACTCTGCAAGGTGTTGAGTTAGTTAGTAATCATTGTTTCTCTTTTTTAGTGTGCCTTCAGCACCTAAGAAAAAGTTGTGTAAGAAGAAAAGAACTGACAAGTTTTGCCCATCATGTGATAAATCATTTGTGGGAGAAGAGTCGTTATGTCAGGAGTGTAGTAAGAAAGGATTGGAAGCCAGTGTATCATTACAAATCAGTAATCTAATGAGTTGGATGAAAAAGAATTTCGTGTCAAAAGATGAGTTCTTGTCAAGCAAGAGATCTAGATCTCAGACAAGCTTGGATCAAGGGGATCTTGTTACTGGAGATGGTGATTCTTATAAAGACTCTTGTGATTCTATGGTAGAATCAGGGGAATTAACAGAGGACGATAGAATGTTTAATCTTGAATTGGTGGAAGTGGTTTTGAAAGAGCTTTTCAAAACCCTTAATTATAAACAAACTGAGAAAACTGAGCTAGATTCGCTATTTGAAGATAGATCCAAAAAAGGGCGTTGCTTCCCGGTACATAAAGTTGTAAAACACATTTTATCCAAAGAATGGCTTAATGCAGATAAAAGAATAGGCTCACCCAAAAGAATAGATAGGATGTATCCTATAGAGGATGAAGATTTTGTTAAATGGTGCGGCATCCCAAAAGTTGATGCTGCGGTGTCAGAAATTGCTACACGTACGACTATTCCTCTTGAGGATGGGCTACATTGAAAGATTCAATGGAAAAAAAGATGGAGAATGCCCTTAAGAGACTGCATGTATCCAGTACTGTCTCTATGAAGTCGGGAGTGGCCATTGCATCACTTGCCCAAGCACTTAGGATTTGGTGTGTATCTATACAAGATGATTTGCATGACAGAACATCTAGAGATCAAATCGGGAAAAATCTAGCTCAGGTGCAACTTGCAGTAGACTATATTTGTGAAGCATCCCTGGATGTCTTGGACTATTCTGCCAAATGGGTTACATCAGGGATTGTTGCCAGAAGGGCGCTTTGGTTAAAGTCTTTGGCGGCGGATTAGCACTCTAAGAATAAATTGGCCACTTTGCCATATGAAGGAACCTTTTTATTCGGGAGTAAGTTGGATCAAATGATCCAGAGGATGTCTGGCGGCAAATCAGTTAGATTGCCTCAAGACAAAAGAGGAAGATTCTCGGGATATTCATCCAGACAATCTTTTAGACAAGCCAGGTCATATAGGCCTGGCAGACCTTTTCGTGACAGATACACGTCTAATACGAATAGAGCATTTTTTCGCCAGTCCCTTAAGAGGGGTGGTCAGAGACAATGACGTTATGCCTACTGTAGAGCAAGACCCTGTGGCAGGAAGACTCCCTGTTTGGGAGCAGACCATTCAAGACGAATGGGTTTTGGAAGTAGTCGCCAAGGGTCACCGTTTGGAATTTCTTTCAAAGCCGACAAAGGCGAGATTTTTAAGTTCAAAGCTTCCTCCTCCGGGTGTAGAGAGGGAAGCTCTAAGTCTAAGTTTGCAAGGGCTTATAGACTCAGGAGCAGTCCAGGAAGTTCCAGAGTTAGAAAGGGAATTAGGTTTTTATTCCCGTCTTTTTGTGATAAGCAAAGTTTCTGGCGGATTCAGAACTATTCTCGATTTAAGAAAATTAAACGGTTACATGTGGAAGAAAAAATTTCACATGGAAACCCTGAGAACTATTGTGATGGGTCTAAGAAAAGACGACTATCTAGTGTCCATAGATCTAAAAGATGCATATTTTCATATCCCTATAGCAGCAAAAGACAGGAAGTACCTGAGGTTTTGCATAGGGGTAAAACATTACCAGTTTACTTGCCTGCCGTTCGGCCTTACCTCGTCACCCCGAGTATTTACAAAAGTCCTGGTGGTGCTCATAGAATGCTTGAGAAAACGGAACGTGTCGATCTGGGTATATTTGGATGACCTGGTAATATCAGCGAAATCGAAAAACGAGGCCATCTCAGCAAGGGACTTCGTCATTCAGACACTTCAAAATTACGGATGGCTGATCAATTGGCAAAAGAGTCAACTGGTGCCCACTCAAGAACTACAGTTTCTAGGAGTATTAATAGACACAAGGTTGTTTCTCATATCCCTATCAGAAAAAAGGTGCGAAAAGATTCACCAATTATTGGTTCTGTTACAAGGAAAAGACCAAGTGTCACTGAGAGCAGTGACAAGCTTGTTGGGCATGATGGCTTCAGCAATCGATATATAGTACCATGGGCGAGATGGAGAATGAGGCCTTTACAATGGCATCTACTAAAATATACAAAAAATCAGGTGTCCTTGGATACCAAGATAAGAATTCCAGGACTTGTAAAACAGTCGCTAGATTGGTGGAAAATCGACCAGCTAAAACTAAGAAAATCATCTCTGTCTTGTCCCCATTACAAAGTTGTCAATTTTGGCTCTGCATGTGCCAGGAGAAGACAATCAGGTTGCAGACTTCCTAAGTCGGAAGCAGATAATCCCAGTAGAGTGGGAGCTGGATCAGATGACATTGGATCTGATAGTGAACCGCTTTGGACAGTCAGTGATAGATCTGATGGCATCAACAACCAACAGGAAAGTGTAAAAGTTATTTTCAAGATACCCAATGAAGGGGTCCTGTGGGGTAGATGCACTGTCCCAGATTTGGCGTTTCCCACTAGCCTATGTGTTTCCTCCGTTCTCAATGATCCACAGGGTTCTATGGAAAGTCAGGTCAGAACAATGCCAGGTGATCATCGTCCTTCCTTATTGGCCCAGAAGGGTCTGGTTTCCAATGTTAGAGAGCATGGCGGTGGCAGAGCCATTGTTCCTACCAGCATCAGCCAAGCTTCTGAGACAAGGTCCGTTGGTATGTCAAGATCTGCAAAAGTTAAGTTTGACGGCTTGGAGGTTGAGCGGCAGCAGTTAAGAGATAAAGAACTTTCAGCAGAAGTAATTGAGATTCTTCTACAAGCCCGTAAGAAGGTGTCATCAGTGATATATTACAGAATATGGAAGGTTTTTGCAGAATGGTCGAGAGACAAGTTTGAATTTCCCAATGCACAGATATCTCATGTGCTACAGTTCCTTTGCGAAGGATTTAACAAGGGTTTAGCAGTATCCACGTTAAAGGTACACATTTCAGCTCTGAGTGTTTTATTGGACTTTAAGTTAGCAGAACATAGGCCCTCATTCAGGTTCATGTGCTCGCATGCACATTCGCAAGCACTCTTACGTAAAAAACCACACGCACGCATCGGGCGAAGGCACGCCTACAGTGCTTGCGAAATCATTCGCACGCAACCATACAAAGAAGGGGGGTGGTCTATCACTGTGCGTATGTGTAACTGGTCGCACGCGCCCACACATTTGCGCACGCACACTCACCTCAAGCTGCTAACGAACATGCTCTACTCCCCAAATGTTAGCAAACCAAATACTAGTATGCACGCAGCAAACATCAATTTATAAGGGTGGGATTTGTTTGGTTTTAGCGCATTGGTTTGGTCAAAATAACTTTAGCAACAGAAGAAGTTTGTATCTGCTAACACTTGATTGCTGGTGGTATGCAATCAGAAGTTGTGCTGAGGTAATTGTCTCATGAAATCAACCATGTATTGGTGTCAATAGTGTGCAGGTGCCATTGATTTACCCATTGATTTAGCCATTTCGTGCATGTGTTTGCTCCGTACGAATGAGCACATTACAAGGAGCAAGGTGTGCGAAACGAAAAACCTGCTTTGAGCTGGCGGAAAGTTTTGCGTTGGAGGGGAACAATCCCTCTCGCACTCATGCGAAAGCACTCCCACCACTCATAGTGAACGCCCATGTGTACGCCCATGTGTACGCCTACTACCGATGCACTCGTTCACACGGAGAAATCTCCGCGAAAGTTTGCTTGCGAATATTTTTTAATGACATTGCACATGCGCAGTGCGCTTTCTGCACATGCGCAATGGGGGTTGCAGGGTGAAACGTGCGAATTCGCATGCGTACGCGCCAATGTGAATAAGGGCCATAGTTTGGTGAGAAGATTCTGCCAAGCAATCAAGAGGATTAGACCAAGGATTAGGTCTATAGTTCCTCAGTGGGACTTAAATTTAGTCCTGAATGGGTTAATGTCTGCCCCCTTTGAGCCATTTGACAGGGCCAATTTAAAGTTCTTAACATGGAAAGTAATATTCTTGGTGGCATCACAACGGCCAGAAGAGTGGGTGAGCTACAAGCTCTGTGTATGAAGGGTCCATATATAAGGATATTTCCAGACAAAGTGATCCTTAGAAATAAACCGTTGTTTTTGCCTTAAGTAGTAGCATCTTTTCAGATGAATCAGGAAATTGTGTTACCCTGTTTTCATGCCAACCCTTCCGGTAGAAGAGAAGAAAATTTGCATACATTGGACTTGGTCAGAGCTGTCAAGATATACTTGGATAGGACTTCTACTTTTAGGTGGATGGATTCATTATTTATAATTCCATTGGGAGCAAAGAAAGGATTTGCTCCTTCTAAGCAAACAATTTCAAGATGGCTCAAGGAGGTTATTTCATTCACATACAAGAAAGTTGGGCGTATTGTTCCAGAAGGGATAAAGGCACACTCAACCAGGGCAATGGCGGCTTCATGGGCAAGAGTGGCACAGGTGTCAGCGGCAGAGATATGCCAGGCGGCAACATGGTCTTCTTTGCATACCTTTTCCAAACATTATGCTCTGGATGTGACAGAGAAGAGGTTTGGAAGTGAAGTCCTCAGACAAGCTTTGGTTTGAGGTAGAGTATTGCCCGCCCTTTATACTTTGGTACATCCCATTGTAATGGCTGCCATTAAGTAGGAGGAAGAAAGTTACGGATTATGCTTACGATAATTCCTTTTCTTCAGAGTACTTCATGGCAGCCCGTATTTTACCCTCCCTGTGTGTTTTTTCTTTTTACCCTAGGATCTTGGGCGGAGACAATCAAAAGACTAAAGGTGCATGGGGAGGTGACTGACTATATAGACGAGGAAGAGGAGGAGCATGATCCTCGGGTAGAAAAAACTACCTGTCTAATTAGAAGGAGAAGAGGGATAAACCCATTGTAATGGCTGCCATGAAGTACTCTGAAGAAAAGGAATTATTGTAAGCATAATCCGTAACTTTTACATGACCTCCCAGAATCCTAAACTAGTCCAGGATTGCTCTTCACAATATTCTGGTAACTTATGTATAACCATTCAGTGTATTAAGCTCTCAGTGTTAGGTTTATTTGTGAATTCATTACCAGCTCGCTGTGGCTTATATTGTATGAGACTTTGTGTACCAGACTCCAGACTTGCTGACTTCTCTTAGTACTAGCTACCATCTACAGTAAATATCAAGCCGGAAACCAGAATTTGGGACCTTGGCCTGTTTACCAGACTGAGCAAAGTCTGAGTCACCTTGTGAATATTCTTGATACCATAAATATCACAGTGCATCACACACTTCACAGTTGTTACTGGTAGTGCAAATTGTAGTGATAGCACTCAGAGGTATAAGTTCATCCCAGCCAGGAAGCAAATTGGAATTTGATGCCCTCTCCACCCCTTAAAAAAAAGGTGTGCTGATTCGCGCTGTGGTCTGCAGCATGAATCAGCATCCCATCTCACAGTCCACCAGCAACGGAGGGTGCACTGATACTTGCTGAAGTGCAGGCTGAGCTTTAAACAGAAGGATCCATCTGTCTTCTATGCCAAGTGTTAGAAGAGCTCCAGGAGCTAAGCCAATAAACTCTGCAGCAGCAGGTACAACAGAAAGCTTGGTTCCACTATGAAACACACAGGTGCTGCTATAAACTGTATGCTGGTGCCCCTTTAGGGCTTGTAGCCTGGAGACAGGCGATTCCTTTGCCTCTGTGAGTTATGCCACTGATAGCACTGAATCCTTAAATGAAACTGCAATATTGCCTTTGGTTGAATTGTATTTATAACCTTTGAAGGAGATAATTGGAGAACGTGAAAATTAGATTTGTTTGGATAGTTGTTGATCAGTTGGCAATGTTACACGCATTCAGGTGTTGGATGTGCTTATGTTAGACTCATTGGTGCCGTTCTCCTCAGTTATACAAATTATTATGCACTAGGTTGTTTTGGTTGGCGCTGAACCAATATGGATGTGCAGGCACTCGAGCCGCTGGTCCTCGGAAAGGGGGGCTACCCTTTAAATATTAATGCAAGAAAGGGGGTTGAGGGTCTGCGCTCAGAGTGTGCAAATAAAAACTGACAGTGAGTGTTGGATAAATGCAGTTTTATTTTCACTGGCAATGTATCCACTGTGCCGTTACGTGCAGCTTAGGGTGTTTGGACAAAAGCAGTATTGTATCACTGGCAATGTGTCCACTGTTCCGTTGCATGCAAGGGGTTCAGAACCAAGTGGGGGGGGGGGCGGTGGTTGGGGGGAGGGTGGTGATCTGTGCTGCCGGGGTAAGCACACAGATGTGGTGGGGAGGTGGCAGTCAATGGGGGAGAAGAAAAGTCACAATGCCGATGCACAAGTAAGTGGTGCGGGGGGCTGGCGTCCCGTTTCACCCGCAGTGCACTTTACCTGTTCTAGTCGGTGGCGCTTGTCCTCTATCCTCCTTCCGCTTGCTGGCTCCGTCACTCCTGGGCTGAATCGGCGCCTTGTCCGCTCGATTCGCCGGTTACCGCGGCTACTGCACAGACGGGACTTCCGGGTTGAAGTCACGCGGGATTCGCGCCTTGGTCTGTCTGCTGCAGTTGCCGCGCGCTCAACTCCCAGCCGGGAGGAGACTTGATATGTCTGTGGATGTGGCTGTATGACTCCAACGCGTTGCGACCCTCGTGGGTCTTCTGAACCCCTTGCATGCAACGGAACAGTGGACACATTGCCAGTGATACAATACTGCTTTTGTCCAAACACCCTAAGCTGCACGTAACGGCACAGTGGATACATTGCCAGTGAAAATAAAACTGCATTTATCCAACACTCACTGTCAGTTTTTATTTGCACACTCTGAGCGCAGACCCTGGAATGTGGGGCCTGGACGCTACTCAAAACTCCAAAGGGATCCCACCCAAGACTTGTATCTTTTAAAGAATTTAAAAGTTTAAGAGTTTCAGCTAAAACGAATCTCTTTAATCTATAGTTTCAGGTGTGTACTATAGGAAAGAAAGCAATGGCAACACATATATGAATCAGCTTATTAAATATGTTTTCTTCTATAAACAGAATAGAATTTTACAAAATGCCTACAGAATCTTTGTAGTATAGTAGCTATTGATCAATACTTGGTGTGTTAGGTAATCAAAACTAAATCATTCCTGCGTTGTAGAGAGACTCTATAAAAAATTGCTTAGCTCAGCATTTTCAGAGATGCAATTCTAGTCCGCTATTATGTACACAATACATACTGTACTCTTACTATTTTTTATCTACAGTAAATTTTATAAGATTACACTTAACCATCTTCCTGTATGTAGGCCCCTTAAGATGCAGGGGCGTAGCTACAATAAAGGCAGCCCCCGCAGCTGCTTGGGGGAGCCAACTGCTGTGGGCGCCCAGCGTACTAACTAGTGTGCAGGGTGGGATGACAGGCAGCAGCGCCGGCTGTAATGAAAGCAGCAGCTGCTGCTGGACGGGACTCAGGAGCCAGGGCTTACAAGGGCAGCAGCAGCAGAGGAAGTGACTTTACTTTCACTTTCCACGCTGCAGTTCTGAGCCCCGCCTCCTCCCTCCAGTCAGTCACTGCTGAGCCGAGCCTGACTGAGAACAAGCATGGGTTCCTGGGGCCGGAGCTGCTGCCTCTTCTCTGCCAGGGGACAATTAAGCTGGCCCCTGCAAACACCTGCTGCTGGACTCCCTAATGCTGCTGCTGGCAGGCCCTCCACCCAGCGCCAGTGGTATGTACAATATTATTAATATCTTGGGATACATGTATGGATGTCATTTTGGGGACATATGTATGTATGTATGTATGTATGTATGTATGTATGTATGTAGGAGGCAGTGTGTGTGTTTGTTTGTGTGTATGTATGTATGTATGCATAAGGAAGTCAGTGTATGTATGTATGTATGTATGTATGTATGCATGCATGAGGTAGGTAGTGTATGGATGGTTATATGTATGTATGTATGAGGGAGGCAGTGTATGTATGTATGCATTTGGAAGTCAGTGTATGTATGTATGTATGTATGTATGTATGAGGGAGGCAGTGTATGTATGTATGTATCTATGCATAAGGAAGTCAGTGTATGTATGTATGTATGCATGCCTGCATGCATGAGGTAGGTAGTGTATGGATGGTTGTATGTATGTATGTATGTATGTATGAGGGAGGCAGTGTATGTATTTATGTATGCATAAGGAAGTCAGTGTGTGTGTGTATGTATGTATGTATGTATGTATGTATGAGGTAGGCAGTGTATGGATGTGCTTTATGTATCAGGGAGGCAGTGTATGTATGTATGTATGTATGTATGTATGTATGAGGTAGGCAGTGTATGTATGTATGTATGTATGCATTAGGAAGTCAGTGTATGTATGTATGTATGTATGTATGTATGAGGGAGGCAGTGTATGTATGTATGTATGTATGTATGTATGAGGTAGGCAGTGTATGGATGTTCTGTATGTATCAGGGAGGCAGTGTATGTATGTATGTATGTATGTATGAGGTAGGCAGTGTATGTATATATGTATGCATTAGGAAGTCAGTGTATGTATGTATGTATGAGGGAGGCAGTGTATGTATGAGGTAGGCAGTGTATGGATGTGCTGTATGTATCAGGGAGGCAGTGTATGTATGTATATATGTATGTATGTATGAGGTAGGCAGTGTATGCATTTATGCATTAGGAAGTCAGTGTATGTATGTATGTATGTATGTATGTATGAGGGAGGCTATGTATGTATGTATGTATGTATGTATGCATAAGGAAGTCAGTGTATGTATGTATGTATGCATGCATGAGGTAGGTAGTGTATGGATGGATGGTTGTATGTATGTATGTATGTATGAGGGATGCAGTGTATGTATGTACTGTATGTATCTGTATATATCAGGGAGGCAGTGTGTGTATGTATGTATGAGGTAGTCCGTCTATGCCCGCCCCTCAGTCCTGCGTTCCATCCCAGTGCCTACCCCACTCCCTGCCCAATATCTGTCCCCACTCTACCTGCCCAGTATCTGCCCACCGACTCACTGGATATCCTCTCTCTCCCCCCTATGCCTGCCCAGCATCTGCCCCCCTCCTCTCCCTGCCAACCATCCGTACCCCTTCTCCCTGTCCACCATCCGGCCTCTGTCTGCCCACCATCCATCTCCTCTCTCTGCCCACCATCCGTTCCCCCTCTCCCTGTCAATCATCCCTGCAAACCACCCCCTCTCTCTGCCCACCATTCATCCCCCCTCCCTCTTCCCAGCACCTGTCTTCCTCTCTCTGTCTAATGTCTGTCCCCGTCCATCCCCAGCATCTCTCCCCTCTCTCTGTCCAGCATCTGTACCACCTCCCTGCCCATCACCTGTCCCCCTCTTCCTGCCCGACATCTGTACCACCCTCTCTCTACCCAGCATCTGCCCCATACGCACTCCTCAGCATCTATCTCCCCTCTCCCCTCTCCCCACATCTGTCTCCCTCTCTCTGCCCAGCATATACCCATCTGTCCCCAGCTAGAACTGTACCCCTTGCACACGGAATGATGAAAATGAATTTGTGGCTCCTGGGAACAGTATTTCCTTGGAGTCCACAACCCGTTGTATTAGACCATACACACTTTTCTAGGAACCTGCACGAAACTGCCCCTCCCCCCCCCCATTTATTTATTTATTGTAGTGCCCCCACTGTAATTTTTTTCTGGATCCCTGTGTGTGTGTATATGTATGTATGTGTATGTATGTATGTATGTATGTATATATATATATATATATATATATATATATATATATATATATATATAGAGTTAGTGGGGGGGGCGCCACCACTTTTTTGGCTTGGGGGAGCAAAATTTATAGTTACGCCACTGTTAAGATGATCAGTGTTTCTCAGCTACTCGAAATGGCTACAAATGAACCGGTTCTTCTTTCCTCCTACTACAAACCACCTCCTACTACAAACCACCAACCTTGCTATAAAATTAATCGGTACTTGTTTCCTAGCACGGCCACAACGATCATAATCGCGGTCATCGGGGGTAAAATCGGGGGCATCGCGGCCGCTAAAAAATCGGGTGCGATGGGCCAGACGCGATGCCCGCGATTTCCCCATAGAGAACAATGTTAAATGCCTCAATTTACCCGCGATGACCACGATTTCCCATAGGAAACAATGTGAAATGGCTCAATTTAGCCAAATTATCATAGGAACAAAAGTAAATGGGCCAAAAACACCCCTGAACATTGAAATGTCCCCCCAAAAGTAGTTGACGCCACCCCGCCATCAACGTGAACCCGAAGCGTGGCGAGCGCCGGCGGTACGCGTCCTCCGACCTTTTCATGCCCTACTATCCACTAGGGCGTGGAGTGAGAATAGAATAGTGTGGCGAGCGCAGCGAGCCACCGCGCCCGAAGCGTGGCGAGGGGACACGGATACCTTCACAGTTATACGCGTCCCCTCGCGGGCTTCCCAGGTGTCCATGGCGACGCGGACACCTGGGAAGACCGCGAAGGGACGCGTTTACCTGTGAAGGTATCCGCGTCCCCTCGCGGGGCACGCTGCGCTCGCCACGCTTCGGGCTCGGTGGCTCGCTGCGCTCGCCACACTATTCTATTCTCACTCCACGCCCTAGTGGATAGTAGGGCATGAAAAAGGTCGGAGGACGCGTCGGGTTCACGTTGATGGCGGGGTGGCGTCAACTACTTTTGGGGGGACATTTCAATGTTCAGGGGTGTTTTTGGCCCATTTACTATTGTTCCTATGCTGATTTGGGTAAATTGATCCATTTAACATTGTTTCCTATGGGAAATCGTGGTCATCGCGGGTAAATTGAGGCATTTAACATTGTTCCCTATGGGGAAATCGGGGGCATCGCGTCTGGACCATTTAAGCATTTTTAGGTGCACACGACGCGACCGACCCGATTTTTCACTGTTTTCAATGCATTTCAATGGAAAAATCGGGGGCATCGCGTCGGTCGCGTCGCAGGCCACTCAAATTACCCCCGATGGCCAAGATTTGTGGCCGTGATAGGAAACAAGTACCCATTAATCTTAATTTATTTGCATGCAAAATTTTCGCATGGGCCACCTAGTACATCCTAAATACATATTTATACAACAATAATTTTTAATTCCTTTACAATTGTTACGTTGATATTATGAAAAAATTGCAATTTTTTTTAAATGTAATAAATGTTGCCTGAATATTTTTGAGGGATAAAAATTGTATATTTGGTATGTGCAATACAAAATATCTGCATGCAAACGTGTTTTCAATGCTGATTCTTCCAATGCTTCGCTTTTAAAAGTGGAATTTGAAAAAGAAATGTATTATTCTCTTTTAAAAATCATCTGAGAGAGAGACATACAGTACTTCATTTTCGTCCCAAGAGTTTAATTGAAACTTTACAACTTTCGGAATACACTAGAGTGAGATGTAACATCTCCAGCAAAAGCAGCGAGTGCAAATAGTTGGAAGGACACTGAGTGATTTATTGAACATGGTTGCTCCCGGTAGGATTTGCTGAAAAAGAGACAGTAGGTTGAGAGACAAGACCAATAGTTTTGTCTCAATCTCATAAGGATGAACAATTGATTTTCAATATGAAGTTTAATGTGTCATGAACACAGATTGGGAATATCATTTAATTTAATTAGAATCTCATCTATATCCGCTGACAGTGATTTGTGTAAATGCTCTTTGACAGACTACAATGGAGAGTCTTAGTTGAACTTAAAAAACTTGACTTCTAAAAAAACACATAAGTTGTTACTATACTCAACAAGCTACTCGAAGTACAGCAATTAAGTGATGGGGTCACTATTCTTTTCATGCCTCTATGGCTCTAGGAGAGAGGTTTGCTGCTTGGATTACAGTATTATAGGTATACAACCCTCAGTGCTTTACCCTATTAAGTAGCCACCCCTCTTTTACGGAATAAAATTAGCTCTTTTTATTATAGAACAAAATATAGGGCCTGATTCAGACCCACTTGGTCAGGGCTGAATTCTATTCAGGCTGACTTTTATCTGCGAGCGGGAGAAAAATCATTCGATGGTCAGCGACCATTGAATAATTTTGGTCCGGGCGGCTGTAAGCATTTACATCCCCTCACATACAAATGCAGGGATTCACGTGGCGGGGGTTAGGATGGACAACAGGCAGGCACTGTTTACCTGTTCGCTAGGTCAACCTTCATTCGACCTTCAGTTGTGTTGGCCTTTGTTTGAATTGTATTTCTAACCTTTTGAAGGAGATAATTGGAGAATGTGAAGATTAGATTTGTTTGGATAGTTGTTGGTCAGTTGGCGCATTCAGGTGTTGGATGTGCTTATGTCATACTCATTGGTGCCGTTCTCCTCAGTTATACAAATTATTATGAACATGTCTAAACTTTGCTGAAATGAAAAGGAGAAACTGAGCAATATATTGCTGAGCAATATATCTCCCCCGTGTGTACGGGGCTTAATGCTTGTTGACCTAATGCTTGTCTATCCAATGATCCATACCCCAGTGATCTTGAGCAATCTGCTATTAAAAAATGAAGGATATGAAGGATATGTAGCTAAATACAGTACTGTATGTAGAATTAAGTGCTATCTCCCAGTAACCAGATTCCATAATACTGTATTGCTATTGTGCAGGTTTTACCCTTTTAATTAAGTAATTACTGTAGTTAATTGTGAATTTAAATTTTTTAAATTGATTAATATACATGTAATTAATCATCTGACTCATAGCTAGGTAATCATCATTAAGGCCCTTATTCTGATCGGTGCGGCCGGAGCCGATTATGCGGCCAGGACCGTGCGTGCGAAACCCTGCCTTCCATACGGCTCGCCAACTCCGTCTGTATGCGGTAAGAAGCTGTCCGAACGGACCGCACGTGTATTTTACACGGAATACGCCTCCTCCATCTAAGGGAACCTCCCCCATCATTCGATGGTCGCAGACCATCGAATGCAGGACTGAGTGCTCCACCAGCTCCCGCAACCTCAGACCACACGGACATTTTTCCGTGCAAAAGCAGGGATCTGGGCGGGCAGCTGACATCCGGCGATGTCATATGTCCGCCCCCTACACGTGCGTCACGACTGCATTACCATACGTACGCCCAGCGTTTTCATGGGCACTCCCATGAAACGCGGGGCGTATGCATATGGTAATGAGCCCAAATAGCCCTTCACGCCCCTCTCCACCCCCTGTTCGGAGTGTTCACATATCATGCGGGATTCGGCCGGACGCCCCGCTCGCACATGCGCAGAGACGCCTCTGCACATGCGCAGACACAAAACATCGGCGGCCCGAACGCACGCGGATATATCCGCACCGATCAGAATAAGGGCCTAAGTTAGCTAGTTGTGTTCTCCCTTTGATCTTATCTAAACAAAAAAAAATTACGTTGATGAAATGAAGAGTTGATATTTAACTCAAAAATATGAAATGTTAAGTTTCTAAAAAAAATGGTTATAACCATTTGTTGTAGTTATTTGTTAAGTTCCATATCAATTAATTAGTGATTGAGTTATTGGGAAGCCAACAATTCTATTTTGAGGAACTGGCTAATTAATAAATGAAACATTGACATTGAAAGTTTGCATCAGTGATTCATTATGGTGTGGGAAACTAATTAAATGTTAAGGATATAAATTGTCACTTAACTCCTTGAATATCCTCATGTAAATGTCTATTTATGTAAATCTGGAAACCTGTGAAATGTAAACATCAGAATTTCCGGTTTCTTTATAATTTATTTCCTAAACTACTTTTTAAATGCTAGTAATGTCATTATTGTATTTCTGCTCTGTAACTGAAAAATTTGTTAACAAATACACTTAAGAATTAATCTCAGACTTGTATTCATATAAATTATAATTTACTGACATATTTTACTAACACATACATTGTAAGCAGCACTTGATTAACACAGCACTGTTACAATTGAATTAAAATGGAAGGAGGAGAAATGGATTTTCTTACAAATTATAAAATATAGAGATCATTTATACCCTGTTCTTACTGATAGGCAAATTCCTGAGTCTAGCATGTCGACCCGGTTGCCTTTTAACATGTGTCAAAATTCCCGGGTCTCCAACCCTGATTTATACCTGGATTTGAGACCTGGGTATTCAGACACGGGTTGACCCATTCACACTGCCAAAAAACCTGTGTTAAAAGGAAAATGACCGGGTAGAACTGCTTCACCCGGGAATTTGCCTTAGCAGTGAAAACGGGGGTCTGTCACTGCATTCCCTGGGATTAAAATGCCGGGTAAAAAACAGGTATTTCACAGAGCCAGTGTTAACATGGCATTATAAACAGAAGAGGCACACTCCACCTTGTTAACTTTGTATATTTAAATTATTTATTATAGTTTTCAAAGTTCAACTATAAATTACGTTCTTTGCCTCGTAAAGTGTCTTGAAGGTGCCAAAGGTAAAATATTAAAAGTGAAGGCAAAAAACATATGCAGCTTATTGTACGAGATGTTTACAGAACATACATTGTTTTGTTATCATAAGCAATGCTACAAACCCCCTACTGTGATTAGCGAGTTATCAATGTAGGAAATGAATCACCCTACAATGACTGTATAAAACAACATGTAGACAGGTTTATTTTTCCATATTTAGGCTGATCAAAACCGGTAAGTTTTATAGGACAATTCTAATATGCATCCACCAATTTCCATTTGAACATTGCAGCATTAGTTGCCCCTTCATCCTTTTTTTCAAAAAAGTGTGTAATTCCCATCAAAATGGATTTCTCTTCATTATTGTGTTCATCAGCAATGACGTGGTTATTGCAAACACAATGGTTTTTGTTTTCACAACATAAAATGTCAACACCACTGAACAAATACCACCTTGACCCACTTTGAAAATATATTAATTATTTATGTATTATCGGCTATAAATATAGCATAAACTTAAAAAAGAATTTCAATGTTATACTGATGTTAAACTGAAGGAAAACAATATATCTAACAACAGATCCCTGACATCCCTCAACAACATAGGACAATTTACCTTCTCCTCTCAACCTGCATCTCCTGACTGTGTAACCTGGACTCTGGACCAGTACTAGATCTGATCTTTCAGAAACTTTCCAAGTTTCCATCAATTGTTGGTATTTATGTCTGCTCATTGTAAGATCATTTCATTGCACATAATACCTGTACGCCATTTTGCCTTAGACAACATTAAGGAAAGGTAAAGAACTAATTCTACTTTTCTATTCTATTATCTGGTGATATATCCACAAATCCAGGCCCTAACCACCTGCTCCACTCACATTCAACTGACTCAAAACAATATAGAAATCTAGCTCTTAAATACAGTATCACATGTCTTCCAATACCCTCCAAGTCAATACATTGTGCCTTACTGAATACACACTCTGTTTGCAGCAAATTAATATCAGTCCATGTCCTATTCATCTCTGGCAAATTTAATCTGCTGGCTATTACAGAGGTTTGGCTCACTGTCAGACACGGCCTCCCTTGCAGCACTGTCACATGGGGGTTTGCACTTCACACACCTGGGAACAGTAAAGGAGGGGTGTTGGAATGTTACTGTCCCAATTGTGCACATACACAGTGCTACCATTGGTTCCATCACTCACATTCACAACATTTGATTTGAAGTTCACTCTATTAGGGTTTTAACCCCTTTCTATCTGCATGTTTTAGCTTTCTATTGCCCAGCAGGGCTTCCCAAACAATTTATGGAAGATTCCTCTGCCTGGCTCCCACATTTCTCATCTTCTGATATCTCCACCATCATCATGGGTGATTTCAATATTGCTTTAACCGCATCGCCTGGCCTCACCCAATGGTCTGACTCCTCTACTCACAAGGAGGGCCACTGCCTTAATCTTGTATTCACCAGGCTATGCAGTTTCTGAATTTGCGAACACTCCACTCCCTCTTTCTGATCACATATTTATCACCTTCTCAAACTCCTCCATTTCTCCAAAAGCTATAATTCCCAAATCATGCAAGCCTCCTCTAACCCGCAGAAATACTAACGCTATTGGTTTTCAACAACTTTCTACTTGTCTGCAACAACTGCACTAACCCATTTCTACACCTTTCTGTCCTGAGACAGCTGTATCCCACCTAAACCAGACTCTACAAACAGCTCTTGATAAAGTTGCTCCAGCTACTCCTCACAATCCACGTAGGCTTAAATGCCAACCGTAGATCTCTAAATTAACAAGTCACCTGCAAAAACTATCACATAGATTTGAATGTCACTGGTGTAAATAACAAAATCCAAGCCACATTTAGGACTACCTATCACTTCGATCATAATGCTCTGGACACAAACCTATTTTTAATCTCTCATTTCTTCTCATGCCACCAACCCATAGTGACTTTTTAGTACATTTAAATCACTTCTTTACCCTCCCTCACCCTCTCCACCAGCTCCTATCAGTGCACAAGAACTGGCTTTGTTCTTCAAGGTTCTCTTCCTCAGCCATTTTTCATGTGTTATTCTTCTAGATCTTTCTACTGCCATTGACACTTAAGTACAAACACTACAATCCCTAGGTCTTCAGAAAGCAGCCCATTCTTGGTTCTCCTCCAACCTATGTAAATGCTCTCTCAGTGTTCGCTTCTCTGATTCTACCTCTTCACTACCTCTTTCAGTTGGAGTCCCACAAGGTTCAGTCTTAGGTCATCTGCTTTTATATATATATATATATATATATATATATATATATATATATATATATATATATATATATATATATATATATATATATATATATATATATATATATATATATATAGCAGGTAGAAATGAAGCGGCACTCTCGAGACTTTTCTTTAAGTGAATGAACACAGCTTTATTCCGACATGTTTCGAGATGTCCTCTCGTCGTCAGGTTAGTTCCCTGAATACGAGAGGACATGTCGAAACATGTCGGAATAAAGCTGTTGTGTTCATTCACTTAAAGAAAAGTCTCGAGAGTGCCGCTTCATTTCTACCTGCTACATATGAACTACATGTTCTAAGAAGGCACCTGAGCACAAGTTTTGGTGATTTCCTTGAGGAGTGCCGGTGTTATTGAACTGTGTGTGTGTGTGTATATATATATATATATATATATATATATATAAATATATATATATATATATATATATATATATATATATATATATATATATATATATACACCTCCTCTCTTGGCAAACAGATGATACTGAAATTCAAAATAAATCATTAGTGTGCTGATGATTTTCAAATCTAACTACCCTCCCCTGAATTGTCATCATCAGTATTGCTCTGTGTCTCTGAATGCCTTTCTGCTATTTCATATTGGATGTCATCTCACCACCTTAAACTCAACATTTCCAAAACGGAATTGAAGATATCTGCAGTATGTAATTTGCCTGAAGCTAGGATACTGTACACAATGAGATGCTATGTTTGACAGCAACATCACTAACTTGAATCCCTCTGTCCTTCTGAGTCACACCTTCAATATGGCACACATTGTCATCTGTGGTGGACATGCTTGGCTGGTCAGATCGATCCTCATTGTGTATGTCTATCATGCCATTATCAAAGTAAGTACATCAAACCTGTTTTTGTGACGTGATGTTACCACTGTACAACTCAACAAGTTGGTCATGAATTCAGGTGCTGATGTGCTTTATAGACATAGAAATCTGATCACAATTCGCATCTCAGTGTTTAAAAATGTCTCCAACAGCCCCGCCTTCTTACAACTGATGTTCGAACAGTGTAACAGACAATGTAGGGGGAAACAGTGGTCTATCTGGTCGGGCCTAGTGGAAATTAGAATGAAATGAAGACTATTATACTGTACATGTAAGAGGTTTTGATACCTTACTTATAAAACCACACTCGTATTTATAGTACAGACTACACTATGTATTTCAAATTTTTTATGTGTAATGTCTTTTAAGGAAGACACCCTATCAATTTGAGTGCAAATTTCAAGAAATTATGCTCTCTTGTTGAACTTTCAAACTATAAGAGCAGAAGTTTGCACATGCAGAATGAATAGAAAGAGCACATCTGTAGAGGAATGGGACCAGGATCCTTTTTGCTATGTGTGCAGATTTGTTTACAATCTGCAAGAGGAAAGTTCAAGAAGACTTAATTTCAAAAGAAGACTTGAGTTCAGAACTGGTACAGATTAAGCCTTAGCCTAGTTCCTAGTGATTGGCAGTGTGTTGAAGTAACAGTCCTTTCCATATAGGAATTCTGAAAGATAAGCAAAGAAGAAAGAAAATAATAAGCCTTTACTTAGCACTTGGACTATGATAAACTATGATATACAGCACAGTCATCTCCCAATATATCTCTAGTTTATCACTTCACCAGGTTTAATACATCTGCCCCAGTATCACATATGCAAATTACATTGGGCTATGCAAGGAACAGGTTTTTTTTTAAAGGAAACTGTTATAAAGTATTGTATTCAATTAAAAACTGTTTAAAAATAGTTTGAGTATCTTTTTATTGTTCTTACTTTTTTTGAGATTTTCGGCCGAGGTTTTTGGGCCCCTGTCCACTCTACTGGACTGCTTGGGTGCTAACATTACCAATCCAGATATTTCAACCTTCGTAACACTATTGGGTCACTCAGAGAGAGAACATGTACCAGATTAAAGCAATATTTTGTTTCAAGTCAAAAGAACTGAACAATTTACTGTATGCGTTCATGAGCAAGGCCCAAGCACAAGAGATGAATAAAAGTGTCCATTATCTGCTTGGATTATTCTGGGTTATGGTAAAATAATCATTTATTTTCTTGAAATTTTCAAAAAATATTTATTGTATGTGCTATAACTAGTCCTCGAGGTTGATAACATTTGTGTGTGTGCTTCATCCTAATTAATGTAATTGAACTCCATTTCCAATTACTTTTTATCAATGCATTTCTTGCCAAGAACCAGCATCATCATTATTGTGAGTTGCTTATTGTCCACAAGCACACTCACACCATTTAGATGTACGCATATGAGATCAGCCTCATTAATTTTAATCATATTTTAATGATTGCTCTAATATAAATATATAATGTCATTATTGACACAAGCCTAATGTTTATTATACATTAAAGGAGAGCAGTTTTCATTTCCAACGTTCTCCATCGTCATTGGGCAGTATTCAATGTGAATCCTGTTTAGGATTCACTGCACATTCGCCACTGCTCGCTGCGTTCCGTAGCCTCGCCGGCTCCGGTATTCAACGAGTCAGGGGCTCGCTGCCCCTGACCGGCGAATTTGAGCTCCTGCGGTGGACGCCGCAGGGAGCCTGAGGACGGTGGCAGGAAGGGAGATGGAAGTCTCCCTGCCTGCCCCAGAATGTTTGTGGGGGGGAGGTGGGCTCCCCAGGTGCCAGGCAGCACAGGCTGCCCCCCGGGGGTGCCAGCAGGGGACTGGGTATATTCACTACACCCGATCATGCATATGTAATGATCGGGTGAAGTGAATATATGAATATGTAATGAGCGGCTCGGCTCCGGCCCCCTGCTGGCTGGTCTGTGTAAAAAAAAAATATATATATATTTTTTTTAAATTAAATATATATTCATGTGCTTACAGCACATGAATAAAAATAGCATGCCCCTCCTCAGAATAAAATTCCTGATTTTTTGACACCAATTGTAAAAAACAAAACACTTTATTTTAAAAGTTCACATTCCACTTCACCATAAAAAGATAGCGATTGCTACTCGGTGAATCATGGCGAAAAAAACCTTGAAATGTATTCGCCATCTGGTCATTGAATAGGGTGATTCACCGTTTTAGTCAGAAATTCGCCTTACAGCATAAAATCGCCATAAAAACCTGGCGAATCAGCCTCATTGAATACCGCCCATTGTCTTTAGAGAAATCCATTTTCCACAAATGTTGGTTGTAACATAACATACTGTAATCATTGATTCATTTTCTCTACTAATACAGTAGATGATTCATAACTGCATGGGAGTCAGCTGCATTAACTGCTCAGAAATAAATAAAGACATTCCCCAGGTTTTATAGTTGGCCTTATCCATGCAGTTATATACATGTTTATGAAGCTAGCCATCTTCACTGCTCCATGTTGCTCTGGAGCATGAATAGGGTGAAAAAAGGGAAAAGTGATCAATTCTGGATCTGCCTAACAGGCTCTTCAATTAAAAATGTAATCTTGTTGCAATATTATAAATTAGATAATATTGTTAGTTTTCACTTTTTTTAATGTCTGTTTTATCAATAAATTGAGCAATAAAATGGGAACTTATTTGGCTAATAGTTTAGGCATAAGTATTGGGTTTTGTACTAGAATTGCAATACATAGCATGCCTCCTCCTCATGCAGGGAATTGGAGAGCCACAAGTCTCGGCATGCGATTCGTAGTCCCACTACAGAACCAATAACCCACAAAAAACCCACTGACACCGATTAAAGTAAAATTTTAATACATACTTTACACCCTGTATACATACCTATAGGGTCCCCCATAGGCCTATCCTCTTCTCCAGTGGAATTCATAGGGTACCTTTGAGAACAAAAAATTATACTTACCATCCATCTGGCTTGGAAACAATGCAACATTGTATGGACCCGATGAGCCCACAAGTGTGTTTACTTGTGCCTCCTCCCCAAGAATGAGGCAAACCCAATTGACGACAGTACCACGTACTGACTATGCACACCTGCATTAGGCCAATCAATCTAAAGGAGTATATATATATATATATGTGTGTGTAGGACCCCAAGGACTTCCTCACTGTCTACTCCTGAAGAAGGTGTACCACATAGAAATGTGTTGAGCATCCAAGCACCGCTCACCATTACAGTTCTGGACAGCTACAATCTTCAGAGGCCTTTCATCCACTTTCTTCATATCCATTGTCATCATTACGAGGATGCCTTGTTAATTTTACAGACTTTCAGATGACACCCTACCACCGATGGGTAATTACTAAGCCCCCATCTGGGCATTTGATTGGAACTTTTTTCCATATATCTATAAATCCTTGCTCTCATCCATCTGTTGGGGTGTTTTTAGACTACAGATTTCAATGGATTGGTTTCATAGTGGTGTCATTGACTCCTTTACCAGTTTTACTAGGAGTTTTATATAATGTGATTGCTTATACTGAACAAACCTTATGTGCAACTACTGTATTGTTGAATAATTATGAGGATAACTATTCGGATTTTAAAAGAGTCATAGCATGTTTATATATTGTGATTTTATCATTGTTTGATTCTATTCAGTGAAACCGTATGCTGTTCTACCCTCCTTTTTTTTTTTGTTATTCTCTTGTCTAATATTTCCAGAACTGCTGTTTGACAATTGACAGCTGTTGGAGATTTGGAATGTTTATATGGAATCCTTACTAAAATAATGGTTGGGCACTAGATGTTTTCACATCAAATTATCGACAACTGCAGCTTGTTGAGATATATTAAAGCTTGGAGCGAGAAATTGTAGACAGAGGTAAAGTACCAGCCAATTAGCTCCGAACTGTAATTTTTCAAACACATCTTTCAGCTTTTCAGTTAGGAGCTGATTGACTGGTGCATTATCACTATCCACTTTATCACTTAATTAATCTACCAAACCGTCTGTAAAGGAGCTGATCGTTTGGTATTATATACCTTTAAATTTTATGGGCCAAATGTAATAAGGTGAGAGAATCAGCAAGTGAAAGATTTAAGGAGAGTTTTCTAATTTTTTAATTGGCGCTTTAAAAAACTGTGAAAACTCTACCAAAATCTCTCACTTTCTGATTCTCTTCCAAATTACATTTGGCCTTATATCTCTAAACATTTGATAAATATTCCACTTAACAATCAACATCCTCACCCCCCACAGCAAGAACAATGCTGAATGAACCATTTACAGCAGGCATGTCCAACGTTGGCCCTCCAGATGTTGTGAAACTACACATCCCAGCATGCTTTGCCACAGTTTTGCTATTAGAGAATGCTAAAACTATTGCAAAGCCTGCTGGGATGTTTAGTTTCAAAACATCTGGAGGGCCAATGTTGGACATGCCTGATTTACAGTGCCTTGCAAAGTATTCACCCCCTTGGCTTTTTACCTATTTTGTTACAGTACAACATGTAATTGAAATCTTTTCTTAATCTGATTTTATGTGATGATCTGCACAAAATAGTTTAAGTTGGTGAAGTGAAATAAGAAAAATATATATAAAAAATATTTTTTTTAGAATAAAAAATATGAAAATTGGCATGTGCATTTGCATGAAGCTCCTCAGAAGTTCTGGTGCAACAAATTACCATTTTTTATTATTTATTATTATTATTATTATTATTATTATTATTATTATTATCCTTTATTTATATGGTTCCACAAGGGTTCCGCAGTGACCAGTTACAGAGTACACATAACCAAACTGGAAAGCAGTAACTTACAATTGAAGACACTACCTTCTAAAGTTACATAATTAATTAAATTAAGTCTACAGTAAGTGTCACATGATCTGTGAGAATAAACGCATCTTTTTTTAAAGGCCCTAGAGGTTGCAACATCACTAAGCAAGAGGCATCATACCATGAATACCAAGGAGCTCTCCAAACAAGTCATAGACAAAGTTGTTGAGAAGTACAAATCAGGGTTTGGTTATAAAAGAAAAAATCCAAATCTTTGATGATCCCCCAGAGCACTAACAAATCCATCTTCAAATGGAAAGAACATGGTACCACAACAAACATGCCAAGAGAGGTTCGCCCACCAAAACTCACAGACCGGGCAAGGAGGGTTTTAATCAGAGAGGCAGCACAGAGACCAAAGGTAACACTGAAGGAGTCACAGAGTTCCACAGCAGAGAGTGGTGAATCTGCGCACGGGACCACAATAAGCGGTACACACCATAGAGCTGGGCTTTATGAAAGATTGACCAGAAAAATTACTTAGTGTTAAAAATAAGAAGACACATTTTGAGTTTGCCAAAAGGCATTTGGGTGATTTCCCAAATGTATGGAGGAAGGTGCTCTGGTCAGATGAGACTAAAATAGAACTTTTCAGCCACCAAGGAAAAAGCTATGTCTGGCACAAACCCAGGGCCGGCGCCACCACTAGGCAACTCTAGGCATTTGCCTAGAGCGCCGGCCACTGGAGGGCAGTACTGAGCCGGCGAGGAGACCAGGAAGAAAGCTGCAGCAGCATGTGTGACACCCAGCCAGGAATTCAACCAAGCTGGGAGCAGCCAGGTGAGTCTGTACGCCTACCGCCCCCCCCCCCCATTCCCTCCCTCCCTCCCTGCATGGAGCCCTCCATTGCTGGACAGCAGCAATGTGCTGCCCCCCCTGCTGCTCAGCCGCAGAGTGCCCCAGGACAGGTGAACCCCTGCCCGCACACCTCCCCCTCCACCCGCCCGCTGGACACCGCCCACGGACTACCGCACCAGTAACCCCCCCTCCCGGCTGGGTGTCCTGTACTTGCTTTCTTCCTGGTCTCCCCTCTGCAATGTTCGAGCGTGGTGGGTCTGGTGCCCGCTGTCCCCCTGCTGCTCAGCCACAGAGTGCCCCAGGTGACCCCACGCCCGCACGCCTCCCTCTGCCCGCCGGACACCGCCCACAGACTACCACACCAGCAATCCCCCCTCCCGGCTGGGTGCCCTGTACTTGCCAGCTGCTTCTGCAGCAGCAGCTTTCTTCCTGGTCTTGTGCCCGCTGCCCGCCCCCCGCCGACGTGGATAGTGGGGGTATGTGGGGCTATCCACAATTCGGGTGGCGTGGATAGTGGGGGGGTGCCTAAAACCTCATTGCATGTCATACAAGTGTATAGCTAATGTAATTGCATCGCACCCTATAAAATCGCATGCGATCACATGTGATTTTGCGGGTGGTGCGTTGCCAAGAGCGGGGCCAAGAGAGCAGTAAATAAATTACATAGGAAAATCATATCGCAAGGCATTAAACGACCCATGCGATGCGATGCGATTTTCTTTCGCAGAATCGCCCACATTTGCTTAGTGGGCGCCCTGCTAACACAAATACTGAATAAAGATTAGAGAGGCCTCTCTAATATTCTTTCTATTTTTATTGAGAATTTAAGCTATAATTCCAGATGACCCAATTCTTGTTTTGTTCCTTACTGGTCCACTCTTACTGTATATAATATAATTAATTGTTGTGCCATCACAACTTTTTGAGGCAAATTATTCCATATCTTATCTACCCTTACTTTCCCTGCTAAGGATTTGAAACCTCCTCTCCTTAATGTATTTGTATATGTTAATCATTTACCTTCTTACTGTAGATGCCTTTTTTTCCCAACATAAACATACACAACCAGGCTTACCTTTCATTGCAGCCAATTGCTTCTTAATCAATTAAGTTGCCATTCTCTGCAGCCTGTTATCTGCAACATGGAGGACATGGTGCATGTATCCATCACCAACTGTCTTCCCCGTCACCCACTTTCTCTGCCGGTCACACTCTGCATCCCCCATCTTTACGCTGTCAACTTCTTCCTCCCCCTGTCACCCACTTCCAAATTGTGTATTGTGAACTTCTGTTGGTGTGGAAGAGTGGGGCCTAAGTTATATATTTGAACCTGGGCCCACACCCCACAAGCTCTGCCACCAGTCCCTTTGGTCTGGGTTTGGCTAGCACTGCCCTAGCTGAACACACAGTCCTGGACCTGTAGATGCTACAAATAGCTTATTCTGACATCCTAAATTTTGTTCTCTGGTGAATGTTAATGATTCCTTGTATATGCTAGGCACATGGCCTTTGCAATATTATTAATTTCACTCTCCAGTGTTCTAGCCTCAGATGAGACTCATTTCAAGGACTGGTGAGAGTGATTAAATATTCTGTGTATAGCACTTTGTGATATGTACGAGATTCATCTAATTTTCAGAATTGGACAAATAATTTTTTCATTTTTCTTTTTGCATCATATCATATTTGATGATCGTGGAATAGATAAATAGAATGATTCATGTTTTTTTTTAGCTAATAGACCAGACACCGGACAAGTGACTTTCTAGTTATCTTGTACACCATGTGATCTTAATTTGTCTTAATATTTGACTCCAAAAATGTAAGAATAACAGCAAAGAATGCAAGGTCCAGCTGTTTCAATGTCTTTTGAATGTCGAAAAACCATCCAGATTCATGGTAAATTGTTTTAATAAAGGAAAGCCAGCCATTAATTAGATCAGTGTCTCCCTCTGGATAGTTCAGTAGAGGACACCAAGTGGGGTATAACGAAATCACAGTTTGTTCTCTTTTTTTTTATGCAAAGCTGCTGTTTAAATTGTATCTAGGCACAGTCACTGCTAGGATAAGATACTCTAGAACTGTATGTATTATCTATAGCTTGGTTATTACTATAACTATGTGGAGAAAATAGAAAGTGTCTAGTCCATGTATAAGCATAAATAATATATGTATTTTTCTATCATTTTTGTACTGTAAATATATATATTTACATTCTCAACACTGTAGATCATGTTTAGACATACTTTTTAAATGATCACTGGATTTCACAAACATGAATGTTTGAATTTACATGACCAGGGCCCGCGCTCACACTAGGCAGGACTAGGCATTTGCCTAGGGTGCCGGCCACTGGAGGGCGGTACTGAACCGCCTAGGTACCATAGAGAGGTACCAGAAAGCAGGGAGCGGGGAGCAGGTGAGTATATAATCCTCCTCCCTCTCCTCTCCCCTCCCCGACCCCCATCCCACCCATTTATTAACGCTGCCCCCCCCCGCACGCGCCGCCCGCTTCCTGCTCCCCGCTGGGGGGATTGCAGCGTGGCAGTATCGCCCGCACACACCCCGTGCCGTATCGCACCCGCCGAACCCCACCCCCTCCTTTGCCGCAGTATTGTCTGCACCATCCCCCCGGCTGGGCGGCGGGCGGCATGGGGGGTTTTGTCTGGGGCGAGCGGGGGACACCGGCCCTGTACATGACCCATATCATGGATTTCTGTAACACTCATTTTTCTCCCTCCAGTAATAAGTCAGTCTAGACTGACTTTTATTCCAACTGCCATCCACCAAATTCATAGAGGGTTCTGACGTCATGTGACATTAGCCGCCCGCCCGGAGCAGGCATCGCCACACCTACTGTACGTTCTCAAAGGAATGCCCAGCATTTTTAAAGGGACACCCATAAAACTATGGGAGTTTCCCCTGCTGCCGTCTCTTGCATACGCTGGCCCACCCTTCCTGGAGTGAATGGCCCAGCGAATGCAAAAAAAGCCACTTGCTCCCTGGGTTTTCATGCATGCGGAAACTCCGAACATCGGGGATGGGGCCGTATTTGGCCCATAACGAATGGATCTGAATGAGACCCTCTATGTTCAACTACACCAAATCTATTCTTACTGTATTTATTCTATGTTACATGTTTATATTCTTGTACTTGTTACGACCCTTGATTGTACTAAATAATTATACTGTGTTTATGCATTATACTCCTTTTGATATAACCCTAGATCTATTAATTTACTGTTTACTGCATTAATATAGTGTTGTGGTTATTACAGCCAGGGTTGGACTGGGTACATGGGAAGTCCCCATGGACCCCACTGCCTGGGGGAACCACCTTCTCCTCTAAGGATCAGATTTCAGACTTTGCACATCAATTACACAGTGGGCCTTATTCTGGTTCATTTGTTTAGATGCGAATTGGCACAGGGACCGATGTTTTGCGTATGGGCATGCACAGCAACATTTCTGTGCATGTGTATACACTGGGTGCATGTGAACTCAGCGAGAAGTCTGGTTGCCAAGTGCATGCACCCAGCCTTGCGAGCGTGGAGTGGAGAGGGGAGTGTGGTCCTGGGCTGGGGCATTAACATATGTGTACACCCTGCATTTCATGGGCGTTCCCATTAAAACGCTGGGTGTACATATGCTAATGCGTTCATGACGCACGTGCAGGGGGTGGACAGCTGACATAGCCGGATGTCAGCTGCCCGCCCAATTCCCTGCATTTCTTCACTCATGTGTACAAGTGGTCTTGGCCACCCTTACATATGTGGGTGCCTTCGCCATTATTCAATGGGGGAGGTTCCCTCTGGCATGCCAATTGGATGTTCATGTAAAACATCCGTTTGCAAGCCTTTGGCATCCGAATGGGTGCCGCGGGTTAACCATTTCCCAATGCAGGGTTTGGTTAATTTGCACAGGTGCGTGCACGCATCCGAGCAAATGAACTAGAATAAGGCCCAGTATACTGTAAATACAGATGGAGCCACCATCATTGCCAATGCACCAAGATGACCCTTCTCGGCACACCTATCGCTGGGACAGGGACATGCTCGTGTCCATTGCCTCGAACAGGAAATGTGAGATGAGAGCAGCTCCATCTGTATGTGTTACCTTATACTGCACAGGTCTATTTTTGTATTTTCAAAAGTGCATTGCATGTGCTGTCAATGTTTGCTATAAACAATTATCAAAGGGCCCAGATCATGCCTTCTATAATAGTTAGCCAAACCTCTGTGGTGGCTGGCCACACCTCTTTTGGAGATTGGCCACACCTCTACACCTGGGCCCCTACCACTGCATTCATCCAGGGGACCCATTATGCCCCAGTCCAACTCTGAATATAGTGCTTTGGAATGGACCATATAAATACGCAATATTGATGAAGCACAGGGAAAATATTATCTGTAACTTCAAAAACAAATAAAAATCTCATAAAAAATTCTAATTTGTTTTTAAAGTAAAACAGAACCTCATTATCCGCATGTATTTTTATTGCTATAAAAAATAAACATTTTGATAAGTAAAATTTACATTGGAATTTGTAGTTCTCTTGAAATAAATCTGATGCCGCACATACCAGAATAATGACAATATACTGTACACATTTTGATGTTTTTCTATTATCCTGTAATCTCCATCTGAACAAAGCAGGTGATGTGTTTATTTTATTTTTCTGTTGTATTGTTCATTTTTCTTTATTCATGTATACTGCCAAATCTCCTCTGGATACTGTACATTGTTTTATAAGGTTTAATTGCTTTGCCACCTACTGTGATTGTGGCTCAAGCTATTGCATGATTTTGCCATTATTGTTTGCAATTATTTCACTCATGAGAATTATCATTTTTAATTTGGCTGCAGTAAACTAAAAGCTCAGCGTGCATTCAGAGCAGTAACCCCAAAGGAGCAGTAACAATACCAACTTGATTAAGATAATAAAATCATCAATGCTGCTTTGAAGCTAATACAAGTGCTTATGCTAAAATTCACCACATATATATAGCAAAATCAGCCATTTATATGCTTTAGCTTACACACCTAACTGCTTATTACATTTGCATGTTTGTCTTTTTTTTTTATTTGCTTTGCACATACAGTATTTATACATTTTGAAAGTTACCAGCCAACAGGGAAAAAAAAGCAACCCCCCCCCACATGTATGTATGTATGTATGTATGTATGTGTATATATATATATATATATATATATCTGGCGTCTGGCCGGCACTCCAAGGTGCTTGGTGCTGTATCTTGCCTGGTGCCTTCCTCCAAACCTGAGGTCAGGTATCTATACTCACTCCACGGCGGCACTCAAAGGACGGAACAAAAGAGTCGACACACACTGTATGTGTTCAACGTTTCAGTGCTGTGCACTTTTATCAAGAACAGTGTAATAAAAAGACTTTTTATTACACTGTTCTTGATAAAAGTGCACAGCACTGAAACGTTGAACACATACAGTGTGTGTCGACTCTTTTGTTCCGTCCTTTGAGTGCCGCCGTGGAGTGAGTATATATATATATATATATATATATATATATATATATATATTAGGTGATTCATCGCGCCCTACGGGCACTCATCACACCGTCGTAAGGGGCTCTGCCCCCTTAACCTGTGAATGCCTTTACTGCATGAATTATGTGTGGTATTATATCTAGGATTCCCTGCATTGCTACTTTAGTTGGTGGATGGTGGAGGGTGTCCACAGGTGCTGAGCGTGTGAGAGTGGCAGGTGGGAGGGAGACGCGGATGGGGTGCGCAGATCTGGGAGGGGGTATGTTGGTGGGTGAGGGACGCGTGGTGTGTGGAGGTGCCATGGGTGGGGGAGGGGCGGCTGCTGCAGATGCGGTTGGCGGTGCGATGGCACTGTGGGGAAATGGATGGGCAGCCGCCGTGGTAGCTTGGGTGGGGGAGGGTTAGGTGCATGTGAAGGGGTATGTGTGAGGAGGTAGAGGGGGTATAGGGGTGGGTCAGGTGGGGTATCTTGTGGGTGAGGATGTGGGTGCTGTGGATGGGGGAGAGGCTGGTGTGCCGTGGATGGAGAGGGCGGGTGCAGTGTCATCATACACTCATACCCCTTTCACACCAGCCTAATTTCCTGGGTTGGGGCCAGGAACAACCCGCAACCAGCACTGATTTTTAAGGTTCCCGGGCCCAACCTGGGAAATTAGGCTAGTGTGAAAGGGGTATGAGTGTCTAAATTATTGTGATCACCAGGCAATGTTATGCAGAGACATTCTGCAAATTATGATGATGAACTGTAGGATGCCTGAATCTCATACCTGCGAACACCTTAGCAACTGAATGCACCCACACAGAAGCCCTGCACACATTTGCGAATTCAACGAAGAATTAGAATCAGAGCCATTCTGCAGTGTTGTAGTGGAGAGTGAGAACAAAGACAAGAGCAAGAGTGTCAGTGGGGATGTTTGTAAGCCACCAGACCTGTGGACACCACTAACAATAAATATTTAAATAACAGCTTTCTTCCAAATGTATTATGTGAGGTAGGCAGACAACACAACACATGTGCTACATCCAATAACTGATGAGCTTTTCTGCAATCAGCTTCAGTACATGCAAAGATGAAACAAATAAAGAGCTGCTGAGACCTTTATTACCATAAGCAAATCTGTTGCGTCAGGCTTGGATTATTTGGTGGACTCAGTCTAGGGGTGATACATGTTAAATCTGCCCCCCTGCAGTGCACATGGTTTTGTCCATCTAAGAAGCATTTTGACAGAAAGAGTGAACTAGAATAAGGCCCTGTATGTGCAGAAGTAACAGCTACACAGGATTTCAAGGATGAGCCAGGGAGAGCTGGAGATGATAATTGCACTGAAGTCACTATGCAGAAGTCTTGTGAAGATTCCTAGTAGAGAACTCAGCAGGTCTGTCTCTGGGCATCAAAGCTCTGAAGGTTAGTAAGAGAGTGCTCAAGGTCATCCATTAAGCTCCTAGCTGTTCAGAGATAGGCTGAGAGAATCAATTGACCATTGTTGACTCCCAGAGACTGACTAATCAGCTGACCTGTACTGTCATGGCTATGCCCATAGCCAATTTTGGGGGGAACTTCAGTGTCCCATACCATGAGGGGACTGCAGTTGCTGCAACAGGAAAAATCCATTACTGTTACAGGTATGCCTAATTTTGAGCAGCATAGACACTCGAATCCTGCTGGAGAGGTGAGACAATGCATGACTGAGACATGCATGGTTCCATTTTGTGACATGTAGTTTTATATAGACCTTATATAGTTTCCACTGTGAGATAAATATATTTTATATTTTAGATTATAGATTATATTGTACAGAGCTGCAACACTTACTGACTAATTTAAGGGCACTGACTTTTGCAACTCAAAGCAGAAACCCTAGTAAGTGGCGCCGGCGGCTTACCAGGCTAATTGGATAGCCACCGGGGGATCCATTTGCTGTGCTAAAATGTCTTTGATAAAACATCAAGAATGTAATATTGTTATTTACAGTAGATCAACTACAGTTAGTTCTATTTACCAAAGAATGGAAGGAGTAGTTAAATATGTTGAGCAATTGTATAATAACATTGAATAGTAGTAGTGATTTTTTATATTATGTGTTATTGTCATGATATTAAGACAATTAGATTTATTTGTAGTTTATGACAAAACTACAATTCCCTTTACTACTGTGTATAACATTTTAAATCACATTCCCCACCTCTGTTGGTTTTTCTAACAATGCATAATACTTTATTTTGGCACATCCTTTGCTCTGCTATCTGTCTCTGGAGGAGAAACATTTGCCTCTAGGCTGCAATGTGAAAGAGGGAAGTGAAGAGAGAGAGAGAGCTACAAAAAATTTTTTTTGTTCAATCCTTACAGTGGCGTGTGGTGCGGTTAGTGGTTCCTGAGGCAGTGGCTTTGTGGAGCCAGCGCCAAACGGCTCTGTAGGGAGCGCTGAATCCTGGTCGCTTCTGCACTGACAGGTAGGCGTGGGAGCTGCCACAGAAGCAACCCAGACCAGCGCTACCCACAGACCTGTGCTTTCATAAAGGCAGAAAGCACATCCCTTATACTGAGGCACTTCTATATGTGCCGCTTATAGTCCTTTTTTAATGGGCTTTTTAGGCTGCTGCTTGGCTCCACCCACTGCCCACCCCCTGTTTGTGCTACTTTAATATTGCCAGGAGGAGGCACCGCTCAAGGTGTCTCCAAAACCAATTTTAGAACATGGTGTAAAAATGACATAATATCTGTCATAAATATATTCTTTGTATTATTTTATTATGTTAATTATTAATGACAGGGGAGGCACTGCCTCTCCTAACTGCATGTCCCTGAATCCTTCCAGACTCCACAATG
Organism: Crinia signifera; assembly: GCF_055691185.1. Lineage (NCBI taxonomy): Eukaryota > Metazoa > Chordata > Amphibia > Anura > Myobatrachidae > Crinia > Crinia signifera. The sequence goes on along the minus strand of NC_139217.1, from coordinate 63,545,428 downwards.
GAAGTTAAGGGCCCGTGATAACCATTTACGACAGCATTGTATTCAAAAACATAAAAAATAGTTTGGTGTTCCATGCTTAGTAAACTACGCAATAGACAGCAGTAGTAAGCAGTAATGAAATTATTTACTGGCCATTTTTAGACATTTTACAGCAAATCATTAAAAAATTATATATAACATTTTCTTAGTTAATTTACACATTTTAATGGTCACTAAGAATGTACGAAGGCAGCATATTTGAGAGAAACAAACTAAGACTTTATACTGTGTAAATGAGCCTACAGTCAAGGAAGAACTTTGCGTGAGACAACTAAATTGAATATAATTACCGCACACTTTATCCCCAAGTAACAGTGCAAATCATTCTTTTAATGCAGCTTAAATTATTCTTTGTCGAAACATCAGTATGATGAAAGCTATCCCAACTATTATGTTGGGGGAATTATATTTTTATTGTATTCAAAACAAAGAAGCCATCACTTCCAGGGATGATTCAGTAATTGTATGGCCTGTCAATAAATTTCAGCAGAGCTTAAGCAACACAATTCAATTAATTATATAAAACTTTGTAGCTGATGTCAACTTGACAGCACAACAAAACACGAATTAAAAAAAGAATGTGACTAAAATGATAGGTTCATTTATTTTGAAAAAAAGATATTATAAATTCCAACAATGTATTTAGTGGAAATTATGGAACAAATGTCCAATGACACAAAAAAAAAAAACGCGCAAGGGGAAAAAAGTCATAAACAATCTCTAGCCCTTTAGCTGTTTCTCAATATAGACCATATTACAAATGTGTAATATGTCTATCTATGTACAGTAATATGCAATTTTTAAAAATCTGATGTTATGTCAATGCACCTACAGTATAGGATAGATTTTTTTCTAAAGCTTGAGGTGTTGCCCATAACATCCAATCAGATTTGATATTTCGGGTGAAATTTAATAGGATGAGAGATTCAGAAAGTGAGAGGTTTGGTTAGAAATCTACAGTTTTTTTTTTTAAAAGCGGCAATCATTTACACCGCCAAAATCAGTTTGATTTTGAATTGTAAATGATTGCCACTTTAAAAAAACTGGAGATTTCTTACCAAATCTCTCACTTTCTGAATCTCTCATCCTATTAGTTTTCACCCTTCATTTCTATTTTTTTTTTATATCTACCAATACATGATTAGATTGCCCTTAAGAAAATACTATACACAATGCTTACATTTTGTTTTTGAGTTCACATGAGAACAATACAGATAGTAAAACTATAAGAACAACAATCGGGCGCAATGACACTACTTATGCTCCGCTAATTAGTCTCTATACCAATTTGTGTTGGTTTCTATGTAAAGAATATTATGGCTGCTCCCAAAGGCAATTCTGGAGATTGCCACTTGAAAATGGAGAATTTAGTTGGGAGTTTAACAATCAATTAGCTTTATGTATAGGAATATACTATAATATTACTAACTCAAAAGAGAGTGCCACACATCTGAATTGTAATATCAAATACATATAAAAAAAATTATTATATAGAAGAGAAGAAAAACAATAAAATTACATAAAAAAATCATAAAACACAACATCGCAATAAAATTAAGCCTCAATAGGATGCAATAAAGGCAAAAGCCAATAATAACTTTTGTTAGTATTCTGGTATAACCCAACTCTGGATGATATTTCTGCACAAATATATACTATTTGATATGCATACAAAGTCAATTGGTATCGGCCCTTTCAACTCCAAAGGGTTAAATTGATTTAGGGTGGTTTTTAGTTGAAGGATAAGTATCCAATACAATGGAGTATTCCTTATTTTGTGAAAAGGGCTTGTAGGAGATGCTCTGCACCGATGGAAATAATAATAGGAACAGTACCTCGCGGGGCTCGCTGCGCTCGCCACGCTTCGGGCTCGGTGGCTCGCTGCGCTCGCCACACTTTCTATTCTCAACTCCACGCCGACGTGGATAGTGGGGGTATGAAAAGGTCGTAGGACGCGTACCGCCGCCCCTCGCGGGCTCGCTGCGCTCGCCACGCATCGGGTTGACGTTGATCGTGGGGTGGCGTTAACAATTCGGGTGGCCATTATACACTTCAGGGTGCCTATTTGGCCTCTGTGGCCCATTTAACATTGTTTCCTATGGAAAAATCGGGTCAATTGAGGCATTGAACAGGAAAATTGGGTCAATTGAGACATTTAACATTGTTCCCTATGGGAAATCTCGGGCATCTCGTCGGTTGATCGCACCCGATTTTTTAGTGCATTCAATGCCCGAGATGCCCGAGATTTTTTACTAACGATGCCCACGATCAAAATCGTGGGCGCCCTTCTAAGTAAAGAGTACCTAATTTTTTTTATATGTATTTGATATTACAATTCAGATGTGTGGCGCTCTCTTTTGAGTTAGTAATATTATAGTATATTCCTATACATAAAGCTAATTGATTGTTAAACTCCCAACTAAATTCTACATGAGAACAATGACTGGTAGAAATATTAAAAACGTAACTTCATGTCTTGAGTCCTGTTGGAGAAAGTGCGCTATATAAATAAAACTTTCTTACTCACTTATTCAGGTCTGGTTATTACTGAGCCACATGTCACAAAGTACTAATAATTGGTAATTGGCAGGTGTGTGGAATCCATTCTACACATACACCAATGGATCCTGTGACAACTGATGCAGAATGGCAACATACTGTCAGTGATCGATGATCTGATACTATTTAGGAGCTGAGGAGCTGCGATGGTCACTGCTTCTCTGTGAAGTCTCCTACTGCAGGATCATACTGTATAATAGATTTTGCTGACTATTCTATGTAATCAGCAATAGCAACTCCTTTCCCATATAAATGAGGGCCTTTTATACCCCATTTTTTTATTTTACTATTTCTATTAAGATAAGAATTGATCAGTTAAATTAGTCCTGAATTTGAAAAAAGTGTTCTGGCTAAGTGTTCTGAGGGCCAGTAAATGGAATGGGAAGCGGTCATCTATTAGAATGAACTGGTCTACAGTCATTAGGTCGACCCCACTAGGTCGACTGGCAGGAAGGTCGACATGACTTAAGGTCGACATGGGCCAAGGTCGACATGACTTAAGGTCAAATTTGCATAAAGGTCGACATGAGGAAGGTCGACTGGTCATAAGGTCGACATGGGGTTTTTCACTGTTTTTTGAGCCGACATGTGCCGACAGGCGGTATTTCATGCCCTACCATCCACTAGGGCGTGGAGGAGGTTATTAAAGCTGTGGCGAGCGAAGTGAGCCACCGTGCCCGAAGCATGGCGAGCGAAGCGAGGGTCCGATTCTCATTGCCAACTGTGTCCATGTCGACTGTGTCGACATTCGGATAAAAAAAGGTGAAAAACCCATGTTGACCTTATGACCAGTCGACATTCCTTATGTCAACCTTTATGCAAATTCGACCTTAAGTCATGTCGACCTTAAGTCAGGTCGACCTTCCTGCCAGTCAACCTAGTGGGGTCGACCTAATGACTGTAGACCTAAGTTCATTCTGATAGATGTACCGATTCCCCTGGAATGGTAAGCTATGCAGAGGTGTGTAAATACAGAGATCCATCTAAAATCAAACAAATCTCTTCAATAAACCTTAGTCCTTATAAATCACTCTCCCTGATAAATAGCTATATATTAGACTGGAAGATTAGAAACAAAATACGCCTAAATACAGTAAGTCTTTAAAAAATATGAACACTTAACAGAATTGACCTGAAATAATACAATATGGATACAGACACTTTTTCTCACAGAAATAATTATATTTTTCACCTACTTTACTTTAAGGTATGATGAATGATCCCTTTAGTATATATGCAATTTATGTTTTAGTGTGATTGCTTTTGAATAACAACTTTACCCTTTCAGTGAAAAGGTTGCTGTGAGCGATCCTCAAACTATCTGCTAATAATGCCAGTATTGCTCGCAGGGACGGTTCTATTAGTATAAATAAATACAAATACAGCCAATGCAATTAACTGAAGTTTAGTTAATTCTTGCACCCCAAAAAAACAACAGCGGCGCTGGCATTTTTAACGGCTATTTTACAGAAACATTAGCACTCAAAGGGTTAAAAAAATACTGCTTGCAGTATAATTTCTAGAAAAGTAAGTAGTAAAAAGTATACAAAAATCAATGTAGATTTGAAAATGGACGTCTTCAGCTCGCCTCGGGGAGTAAATTAATACAAGAGAAGAATGGTAAATCTCATTACTTTCAATAATTGTTTGACACGACTCAGGGTTTGAGACATACTTACCTCCACTCCAGGTGCTTGGTCAGACTTGCTCAGAGACTATCATCTCAGCAGGCGTTGCTGAATTCAGCCTGCGGCCTTTTTGCTCACTAACTCCCAGCACTGGGCCTTCTCTCTGTTACAGGCCTCAGGCCTTTCCACATGCGCACCAAACATTGTTTGTGTCTCCAACATGGGAGCGGCCATATTGGTTTGATTCCCAGGAGTTCATCAGCCAATCCGGGAATGGTTATTCTGACATCATCCTGCAACAGTACAATGATGTTCTAAGGATTAGCAGCTTCCACAGCTCTCCAATACTTCTGCTAATTCAGCACCTGCAGCTTTCCACTCTGTCTGCTATCTGACTCCCTCTAGTGTCCAGTCTGGAACATTGCATCCTCTACCAGTATACCTGGTTCTCTGCTTGCCTTCTACACCTGCTATTGGTTCCAGTATTGCATCATACTCACTACAGCTGTCAAGTCACCAGTCAGAGAGACTAACATTGATATCTGCAGTAAAGACAGATACCTGCTGTTGCCATTATCATCAGTGACCCTCTCCTGTGACTATAGTGATACCCACCGTACACTTACCTGCAGTGACTTCATTCAGCAGTCTTCTTCATTGCCCTTGAAAGCCTGAGCCTGATCTCACTTACCAGTTGCTTACTGCCTCATCCTATTTTTCAGAGACTCCATCTTCCCCTGTGTGGGGTTCCTCTACAGACTCCTGTTACTCTCTATGCAGTCTAATGGTGCCCATAGACGGTCCGTTCCCGGACCGTCCTTTCTGTACTATGAGATGCGCGCTCCCGTGCATCTTATCGTACGGTACAAAAAGTATGTGCTGCACATACTTTTTGTACTAGGTACACATCGCATCGGATCCCAGTGCATGCACAAGGCATGCACTAGGGATGCGATCCGATGTGATGCGTGCTAATTAAGTGCCGAACGGATCCGTTAAACGGACCGTGTATGGGCACCTTAAGTTCATTAAGGAACCAAGCTTCCGCTACACTCCAGCTCGAGACCAGTGTCACCCTTCAGACGTGGCGTTTTTGCAACCTATCAACTGGATCTTTCTTAAGCAAAGTTACAGGTACTGCTGCTGAGAGAGTTAAATACCCTAGGCCAGGCCAAATTTTCCCTAGCTATGGCCTAATGAAGGGACCAAGGAGGAGGCTGGTCCGGCCCTCACCCTGTTTTATGTCAACAGCAGCAGTTTCATTCCTCAGCCAGCACATACCTGTGTGTTGTCTGGGCTGTGATGTTGTAGGGAGGCTGCTGACCCTTGCACATGTGCGGGGGGTTAAACAAGCACACTGAATGCCCCCCTCTTGATTTGCCTCTTATGCATTCCATGGCCAAAAATGACCGGGGCATGCAACAGCTTTCTATTCTCAGTCTGTGACAGATAGAGCTGGTTGTCTTGTATTTTACTTCACATTCACATTATTTCTCTCAAGTCTTAGTATATAAAAACCTTACACATACAGTATATGAAGCCTCCTGAAACATTTGATTGGGCACCATAAATGGCTTACATATATACAGTCATGGCCAGACTGGCCATCTGGCAAATGCCAGAGGGGCCGATGGCAAGGTGGGCCGATTTTATTCTTGTAAAGTGGGAGCTCCACCTCCCGATTAGTGCCCAGAGAGAGCCGCTGGACTCACAGCAGGTCCGGTGGCTCTCTCTGTGTGCCGCTGAAGTCCATGAGAGAGGGTGTGTCATACGCTGCTATTCCCCTCTCTCTTCCAAGTGGTGCATGTGTGGTGCATGCGTGTGCCCGGCGTGAGCACGCATGTGACAAAGGTTGTGCGCGTGCACAAATGCCAGGGCCAATTCGGCTGCCCAGTCCATTGCTGTACTGTATACAGTATATTTGAATGAATGAATTAAAAGGACATATGGACAAAAACATACAGTAACACTCCTGCTATAACCATTATATACAGTACTTAAATTACATTGAATCCTCATAATTCTAAATTATACTCTTAAAACTCTAGAGGGGAGATTTATCAAAGCTTGGATACAGATACAGGGGTACTGCTGCCCATACACGCTGCGATCCCGGCGTGCATTGTGGGCTAAAATAGCATCCATCACATCGCATTGCATGCCTTGTGCATGCAATGCGATGCGATGTGATGAAAAGCAAGTACAAAAAGTATGTGCAGCACATACTTTTTGTACTGTGCGATGAGGTGCTGCGGGAGCGCGCACCTCAAAGCACACATCGCACCGCCGGGAACTGCAACGTGTATGGGCGGCTTAAGAGAATGTGCAGCGGTCAGCAAACAGCCCTCACTATTGAAATCCCACATTGAAACCGAATGTGCGAAAGGAAGACTTTGCAACCGAGCAAAAATTTCCAAATCCTGTCGCAAGATACTCACCATCAAATCATATTTCCACTGGTCACCACTCATCTCAGTATAGACAGGGACTTATTCAGCGGCTGAGAAGAATACAGGCATATCCAGGCCTGAAGCTGACATCACACACCCTCCTTTTCTTACCATTCCCACTAAACAGCCCATTACCGGGTTCCTGAAAAAACAAAGTTAAGCAGCGCTTTCACACAATAATTGTTGAGAGTGTAGGCATCAATCTAATCATAAAAATTTAATAAAAAATACACATAAAAAATACAATATTAAAATAACAGTAGAATTAATAGGACCTCTGGATATATAGTCACCACTGATGAATTGATGAACCTGCTCTGATCTTGGAAATAAATGTCCAATGAAACTTGGAGGGAGTCCGTCCATATATTGTATATGACCTGTGGATGCTTGGTTGATGGCCCGTTGGCAGAAGTTGGTATAGCCAGCCCGGGGAACCTTTCTGTTTGCGCAATCCAATTCCAGGAATGATGGTCGGTCTGCAATCTCACCGATGGATAATTAGGACAGGATCAGATAGTTCAGCAGGTGGTCGAATGACAGCTTATAACAATTGGCAATGTGACTTTTCTCTGGAGGATGGTCCAAACGCACCAACGCGTTTCGCTGTGCTGACTCACATCTTTATCAAGGTGTGTTCTACTGGTGGAAGTCCACGTTATTTATACCTAACTTCCTCACAAGGGGGAGAATCCAGCTAAATGGTCTCCTGAAGCCTTGTCCGCCTTCCAGCAATTAAATCAAGCCTTCACTACTGCTGTGATTCTCCTTCAGCCAGATATCTTCTGAACTTTTATCCTCGAGGTGGATGCACAGCATCTGAACATGGGTTCTACTAAAAACTGTCAGTTGTCCATTCCAGGCAGGGACTTATTCAGCGGCTGAGAAGAATACAGGCATATCCAGGCCTGAAGCTGACATCACACACCCTCCCCTAAAATACTTTTCCCCCTGATACACCCAGTGTGTTGTTTTGGCATGCCTAAAGGTTTTCTTACCATTCCCACTAAACAGCCCATTACCGGGTTCCTGTCAATAAACTTGCGAATGGCTAGTGAAGGAAAAAAAAACAGGATTACTTCCCTAGCATGCGCCACACATGCATTGCTGACCCATACGAATGTGCAGTTCATACACAATCGACCACTGTGGGAATTCCCTCAGCAGTGATCTGGTTGATACAGTACAGTATATTCATTTTTTTCTTGCTCACAATCTGGCGAAAAAAGAGGTAACAAAATACAAAATACTAGTCTAGTATAATCACTTAAAATTTAGCTCTCCAACAGTGCGAATTTCATATAATAACATATCCATGAGTTGTACTATAGTGCTGCGATGCTTTTAGGATAATTTTGGCCTCTCCACTGGATTGTCACATACATTCAAAAATACTTTTAGTTCAGAAAAGCTGTTTTGTGATGCAGGGATTGTCTCTGTATGCAATAATAACTTTTTTATGCATAAATGTTTTCAAGTGTTAACATTACAATAAAAATACACATACTAGAAAGTTTAAAGAACTGAATACAGTAGCTACTTCAAAATAACGGTACTTGTTTCCTAGAACAGCGCCCACGATTCCATCGTATGGCATCATAGTGAAATCTCATCGCATTGCACCCCCCGCAATATTGCGGCATGCGATGCGATTTATAATTGTACAAGCACACAGATTTGTGCTTACAATGTGATTCCATCATTTAGTGTCACCCCCAGTGTCAACGCCACCCCCACTATCAACGTCAACCCGAAGCGTGGCGAGCGACGGCAGTACGCGTCCTCCGACCTTTTCATACCCCCACTATCCACATCGGCGTGGACTTGATTTTAGATAGTGTGGCGAGCACAGCAAGCCACCGTGCCCGGTGTGTGGCGAGCGGACGCGTAATACGAGCCCGAAGCACGGCGAGGGGACACGGATTACTTTACATGTATTCCACATCCCCTCGCCACGCTTCGGGCTGGTATTCCGCGCCCCCTCGTGAGGCTCGCTGCACTCGCCGCGCTTCGGGCTCGGTGGCTCGCTGCGCTCGCCACACTATCTAAATTCAACTCCACGCCAACGTGGATAGTGGGGGGATGAAAAGGTCGGAGGACGCATACCGCTGCCGCTCACCACGCTTCAGGATGGTGTGGATACTGGGGGTTACATCTCATTGTAAGCACACATCACATCTCATGGCATGGGTGCTTGTACAATGAAATATCACATTGCATGCCATTTGCTGGCATGCGATCCTATGCGATATTTCATTGTACAAGCACTCCTGTGCATTTAACATGGAGATCGCATCGCACAGCACAACACTAAAAACGGTAAGCTATGCCATGCGATGGGCGCCGTGCTAGGAAACAAGTACCAAAATAACTTACAGTACCTGGCGGCAGAGTGCAATGGGGTTGTGTAAACCCACTGCAAATATGCAATATACTAAAACAACTTGTAGATATGTTTATAATTCCAGATAAAAGTGTATTCTAGTCATTTGTGCTGAATAAAGCTGAAAAACTACTCAATACAAAGGATATATATTGTAAATTAGATCAAAACATAGTATAAATGCACACAAAACGTGTGTATTTGGACATACCCTAATAGGCCAGAAGTAACAGGATATGTTTTTTGTGGACAAAAAGAAAATGATTGAGCTCCACAGAGAAATATACCTCATTTGGGCCTTGGCTTCTCCTAAACTGGACCGGTCCTTATGTTCTCCACACAAGTATTAATATTTCACACTTTTGCACATAGGCATGTAACATTGGCCTCACAGATTTGCATGCGCAAAAAAACAAAACAGAGAAATGCTAGATTGAATATGTTTAATTCCAATTTTTTTTTCCAAAGCTTAATTACAAAACCAATTCAGGAGATTTATTAAGCCCTGTGAAATGACAAAGTGGCAAGTACTTGACAGTTACGGATTACTTTATCACTTCACGATGCTTAATAAATCTGCCCCAATATTACAAACAGTGACATACAGATTATATTGCAATTAGTTTAAGAGATAAAAGAGGGACATCAGAAATCATGGTTGTTTACATATAAGATCTAAATATCTGCCATCGAAGAAATCACAGAAGAAATCACAGAAAACAATTGGTGCATCCCTGTCTCAACAATTTTATTCAGGGACAATTTTCGTAATTTCAACATTCAACATTTTATTTTGACTGGAGGCTGCTATTCTGCCCCCTTCTTATGGATTAACTCACTCGGTACCAAAATGAATTGATTGATGCAACCTTGCTTAGATATGTGCAGACCCCCTTTGTTCTTATAACACAGGGTTACTTGTCAAACTAGCAGGTTTTACATAGAAGTTGCAACATCTTTGTAGAACTGGTAACATAACCCGTAGCATAGTGATATATGACTGTCTGCTCTGGGAAGTATAAAACATCCTTAGATCCTGTTATCTGCACCTTATTTCAAAGGTCTTTGTCACCTTTGTGGACTTAGTGTCTCTTGAGCGAAGATTGTTATGTAGACAGTGCCCTCCACACATGACTTACTGCTGTGTAGGATCTTTTATAACTCCACCAAATGTCTTTTACCTCAGTTCAGTTAGTTGCTATTTCATAAATGTAATCATAATACAGGTTGAAAATAAAAATTTCCATACAGAATATGTTAATTCCAGTCTTGTAGGTGGGATTGGGTCTCCAGGACTCAGGAACCCCAGTCAATGTTTTCTAGCTGTAATACTGTAAGTAGCAAAGTAAAGCTATTTCTGAAAACAGATGGCTTTGTAGATCTGCAGATTAGTCAGTATATTTTTGGAATGCGGCCACTTCAAGGGTCAGATAGAGGTATGGTTTAATCAATGCAAACCCTATATTATATTATTCTGAGAAATGATGGAGCTGAGTTTTTTCTAAGCTATCTTCCAATAGACAAAGTGGAAAGACAGCTGCTAAAAGGGATCAACACCCTTGATTATCCTTCAGTGATAAGTAATACACATTTGTTTATCTAGTTTTTGAATGTTGCCCATATGTATTAACTGGTCATCTAGGGCAAAAGAAGACTGGGGAGTGGCTGCAACACAATTTTACTGATCCAGAAACCATCCAATTTGCCGTAGCAACCAATCTCAATCTCTCATCCAAGGCTGTGGGAGCTGTAGATAAGCAATCAAAAGTCTGCATAATGAGGAGTTTGTTTTTTCCCATAAGATACCCACAAGCTCATGACATCTCCCATAATGTCATAATGTAAGGCATATATATATATATATATATATATATATATATATATATATATATATATATATATATATATATACTGTATATAGCTCATAGTGCACAAACAATAGGATTATTGTTTGTGCACTATGAGCTATTGAGGACCTGACGAAAAGACCTCTCCGGTCTTGAAACGTCGCCCGCTATTTTCATGCACTAAATACAACTTTAAATTGTTGCACAAGTCCGTAGAGTGCCGCCTCATTCATCTCATCGCCGCTAAGTCACTAAACTGTCGTCCTAAGTGTGCAGTTACTAAAGACGCTTGGAGTGCTTCTCCCACCCCTTACCTGTATATATATATATATATATATATATATATATATATATATATATATAAATATATATATATGGAGCCATCCTCATCTAGCCCTTTAATAGGATTAAGTGAGTAATGGGATTACTCTGCTAATCCCCTACTGTATTGTTCTATGTATTGTATTGCATCTGAGAACAATAGGCCTTGGCTCAGCATGGTTTACCATGGCTATCCAAAGATGACTAGATGAGACTGGCTATTTATCAATTTAGAGGGTCGGCACACATCTACAGTATGCCCAAAGTCCATCCACCTGGGGTAACGCCTCAATGGCCCAAACAGCCATATAGATAAACTGCATATAAATAACGCAAATCAATTTATTCCTTACATATGGTAACTACTGTAGCTAAAAGATAGATATATAACTGATAGATAGATAGATAGATAGATAGATAGATAGATAGATAGATAGATAGATAGATAGATATTGTAGCTAAAAGATTGATAGATAGACACAAATCTGTATAAAATATAGATAGATAGATAGATAGATAGATAGATAGATACATAGATAGATAAACTAAAATCTATATAACAGATAGATAACTAAAATCTATGTAACAGATAGATTACTAAAATCTATATAACAGATAGATACATAGCAAATATATAGATAAATAGCATATAGATAGAAATTGTAGATAGATAAATGCAATAAAATGCAATCAATACATTTTTTTTAAATGTGACTTCAAATATTCTCTTTGTATTGAATTCATATTGCTTTTAGAAACCTTGTTTCTCTCTCAGACCATTTACTTGATATATATCTTATTTCCCAAGATAGCATTTAATCATCTGAGTGCACAGAGACATGCTGTGCACATCCATCTTCAGATACACGTGTAGCTCTGGATATTGAATCTTTGTCCTTTGAAACATCAGGTTATGAAAGACACCCACAAGCTGCCAGTAACATAATACAATAAAGCAGAATGGGGCTATGTACATTATCCTTAGGAATTCATGGTTGGATTTTGTTTCATCTCTGTGGATTTAATGCATTCTCCCATATATTCATGCATTCATATATTCTCCCAGTAGGCACACATGCCTGAAAACACCCAAGTCAGCCTTCTCCAGCAGTAATATAGAGCTACACTATATACATAATTGTGAATGCCCCATATAAGAAAGTTCCATTTACTAGATAAGAGCGGGGCCCACAGGAATAATCTCTGTTATTGTAGAATATGTTCACTCACCACATGCCTACAGGTAATCTCCCAAAAGGGACCAAGATAAGACTGACAAATTAATATTTATGATATTTCATTCAGTTAGAGAATTCCGGGGAGAATAAAATAAATACACCCATAGAATTTCTCAATGTAACAACCTCACAATGTCCGAATCCCCCTGCTCTCTGCGAATAAACAGCATACCTCCCTACTGTCCCACCCCTGTCCCTTCCATGGAACACATTGTCCCATAGTTGGGCCAATGGGGGAACCATTTTGAATAGTCTCACGGAGAAAGCCAGCATCTCTGGAAGTAATGGACATGCCCCTATAGTGAAGAAACAGGGAATGCCATGAGGACCCGCCCCAAAAACCTCTAGATGATGTCTTCTTCTGAATCCATGGAACGGCTGTCAGATGTCGAGAGGTCCATGGATAGGTGAATATGTATTGTTGGAAATGGCTGTGGATTGTGGAATCCATGTCCATTTCCAACAATAAAGACTCGCCTCCATAGGGATGCAGGTCTGTAGCAGGTGAGTTCCATCTGGGATTGAACAGTGAACTGCTGGAAATATCGGCAAATATGAAATATCCCCATAATCTGCCCCAAACAGATTCATTACTAAAAAGCAAAATTGTGGCTAGCAAAATTCTTTATTTGCACAAGTGAGGTTTTCGGAAACCTCTGAAAATATAGATGATTGCAATAGTAATATAGTACAGGTTGAGTATCAATTATCCAAAATGCTCGGGACCAGAAGAATTTTGGATAACGGATTATTATGTATTTTGGAATATTTTTACATTTGAATGAGGTAACTTGAGGTATCTTGCATTTATGTTGGACAAACACACCAAACACAGTAGTGCCAGTTACAGATGTCCCCAGTAGGTTTTTAGCAAAAAATAAAAGTACATTTTGGAGACTATGGTTTTCTGAATAATTTGGATAATGGATTATTGGATAAGGGATACTCAACCTGTACTACTAGCTCGATTAGTTGATGGTCGAGTTGGGTGGTCTGTTTTTGCTGGCACAATGTACAGTTTTTCAGTAAGAGACAACAATCAATCCATAAATATCCACAAGGCCACAGTTAAACCAGTATTAACTGCAGCTACGGGGCTGATTCATCATCTGTAACTGAATAGCTGCAGACACTTTACCTGGGAGACAGTCCACACAGATTGACCCATGATTAATTCAAATGTCCACAACATCTTACTTTGGAGTTAGAAGACATCAAGAGTAGCATGAGCATATTTATCACGAGTGCATTATTATTATTATTATTATTATTAATATTATTACTATACATTTGATTTGTGTTAGTAAGGCTACACCACAGAAGTGCACCTGAAAAAAACCCTAGGACAATACTCAATTTTAAAAATGTATTATAATATGCAGTTATGTAAACTTGGACTTAAATACTTCTCAACCTTTGACATGTTTTACTAAATTAACTAAGAAAACATGTTTTACATTTTTATCGTACTTGATTCATGGTATTCATCAAAATTAAAATGGTTGTGCAAAATTGGCTTATAATATAAAAATTGTACTCAATCGCATTCACTCTACATTTACAACATAGATGCAGAGTGGCTAAAATGACATCACAAACGGTGATCTTGAAGCTAACAGGACATTTGCTCATATTTTTGTTGATTTTACTGTTCCTACATGATAATTCATAGCCCAGTGACAAAATCAGCATTCACTTTGTCAGTGACTGTGGATGCTTTTGAAAGTAATATTATTGTACTCAATTACTCCGGTACACAGTTAGCGCAAATATTCCCAAATAGTATTGTACATATCACATTAATATGACTTAGTGTCAACAAGCAATCTCTGATCTTTTTCTATCTATCTATATATATGTGTGTGTGTGTGTGTGTGTGTGTGTATATATATAGATATAGATATAGATATAGAAAGAGAGATACATACAATGGATTGGGGCAGGCACTCCAAGTCAGATGAAGAAGTATCACCAACCAATGGTTAAATGCAATGTTTCAATACCATTTATTGGTATTTGCATCAGGCTTAAACAAATATACAACTTTACATACCTTTATACCCCATGTGTGCTATAGATCTATAGATAGATAGATAGATAGATAGATAGACGCACACTTTGTTTGCAAAAACTTAACATAAGCCCATGATCTCTTTATCTCTGGCAACTTCTTTCTCTCTGCGTTATGAAGCTATCTATTGCCCACCTGACCTTCCCAAACAACAATTCCTGGAAGATTTATATGCCTGGCTCCCACACTTCTCATCTTCTGACATCTTCTCCATTGTGATGGGTGATTTCAATATCGCTATTAACAGCCGACTTTCTCTTAATTCTCTAAACTCTCTGTAAATGACACTCTTGACCTCACCCAATGGTCCGACTCCTCTACTCACAAGGAGGGCCACTGGTTTGATCTTATATTCACCAGGCTCTGTTCTGTTTCTGGATTTGAGAACACTCCATTCCCTCTCTCTGATCACAATCTTATCACCTTCTCAACCTCCTCCAGTGGTCCAAACCCTATTGAACCAAAGTCACGCAAGCCTCCTCTAACCCTCTGAAATACTAACACAACAACTGTTCTCACCAATTTCCACAATTGCCTGTCCTAAGACAGCTGTATTCCACCTGAACCAGACTCTATAATCAGCCCTTGATGAAGTTGCTCCAGTTACTCCTTACAATCCACGTACTGTAGGCTTAGATGCCAACCATGGCACTCCTAAATTAAAAAGATACCTACAAAAACTATCACGTAGAGTGGAACATCAGTGACGCAAATCTTGGAATCCAAGTGACTTCCTCACATGGAAAACTACCTACCAATCCTATCGTAATGCTCTGGACACTGCTAAACAATCTCTCATCTCTTCTCATGCCACTAACTCCAAGCAACTTTTTAATACATTTAAATCAATTCTTTACCCTCCCGCACCATTCCCACCAGCTACTATCAGTGCGCAAGAGCTTGCTTCCTTCTTCAAGGAAAAGATTGCTAAAATCCAAGGTGAAATGGCTTGCTCTTCCTCAGCCAGTGACCTCCTCACTTCCTTTCCTGAGCCCACTGGCATTTTCTCCCCCTTTGACCCCACAAGTGAGAATGAAGTTTCAACACTCTTCTCATTCTCCTGAGAATCACTTATTGCCAAGTATATCAATGTACAGCATACATAATACACAGGGAATTTGTTTCTGATAACCACTGCTCCCACACAGTGTACATACATAACAGACCAATTCAAACAGGATCATATCAAGGGGAGGGCATCAAGGTTGTATTTAGAGTCATGTGTCAAGTGCCGAGATTAGCGCAATGGGGTCTTTTGACTTTTGAGTTTATTATGGAATTTGGTTGGGGAAAAAACTGTTTCTGTGTCTGGCTGTCTTCACCAGTTGAGAGCTGTATCGTCTTCCAGATGGCAGTCTTCTGAACATGTCATGGGCAGGGTGGGAGTGGTCACTGATAATTCCTTTAGCATGTTTTGTAACCATTGACCTGTACATGTCCTCAATCTCCGGGAGATCTGATCCTATGATTTTTTCCGCTGCTTTTACAATTCGCTGTAATCTATTTCTCATTCTCCTACTCCACTACTTCTCATCTTGATCCTATACCCTTACACATCAGTAAATCTCTGTCTCCTGTGCTTATCCAAAACTAAAATCTGTACCCTCTCTCCCTCTACTGGTATCTTTCCTTCTCTGTTCAATCATGCACTTATTACTTCCATTCGAAAAAAAAAACACAATTCTGATCCAAATTGTCTCTCTAACTACCATCCCATCTCTCAACTCCCTTGACTATCCACTTGAGAGACTTGCCTATACTTGCCTCACAGACATTCTTAATGACTACAACTTATTGGACCCACTTCAGTCAGGCTTTCGCTGTCAACACTCCACAGAGACAGCACTGACTAAAGTAGTAAATGATCTGGCCACTACTAAATCTAAAGGCCATTTCTCCGTTCTTATTCCTCTAGATCTCTCAGCTGCCTTTGACAACTCTCTTCTCATACAAACACTACAGTGCCTAGGTCATCAGAATATAGACCTTTCTTGGTTCTCATCCTACCTATCTAATCACTCTTCCAGTGTTTGCTTCTCTGATTCTACATCCTCTTCACTACCTCTGTCAGTTGGAGTACTTCAGGGCTCAGTATCTTGTCCTCTGCTTTTCTCAATATATACCACCTCACTTGGCAAACTAATCAGCTTCTTCGGTTTTCACCATCAGTATTGCTCCGTGTCTCCAAATGCCTTTCTGCCATTTTGTCTTGGATATCATCTAATCACCTCAAACTAATTTCCAAAATAGAACTTATTATATTACCAACAGCCAAGAGCAGTTACCAACCTGATATCTCTATCACTGTTGAGAACACAAAAATCCCACTCTACAAGCTCGCTGCCTAGGGATCATCCTCGACTTTGAATTATCCTTTATTCCTCACATTCAATCTGTCTCTAAATCATGTTACATGCATCTAAAAAACATATCCAAAATGTATCCATATCTTATACAAGACACTGCAAAAAACTCTAATCCATGCACTCATTATCTCACATATTGATTATTGGGTACTTGTTTCCTAGCACGGCCACAACGATCATGATCGCGGGCATCGGGGGTAAAATTGGGGCCATCGCGGGCATCGCATGCACTAAAAAATGGGCTGCGATGGGCCAGACGCGATGCCCGCGATTTCCCCATAGAGAACAATGTTAAATGCCTCAATTTACCCGCGATGACCACAATTTCCCATAGGAAACAATGTAAAATGGCTCAATTTACCCAAATTATCATAGGAACAATGGTAAATGGGCCAAAAACACCCCTGAACATTGAAAAGTCCCCCCAAAAGTAGTTTACGCCACCACGTGATCAACGTGAACCCGAAGCGTGGCGAGCGCAGCAAGCCCGCGAGGGGCGGCGGTACGCGTCCTCCGACCTTTTCATACCCCTACTATCCACTAGGGCGTGGAGTTGAGAATAGAATAGTGTGGCGAGCGCAGCGAGCCACCGAGCCCGAAGCGTGGCGAGCGGACGCGGATACCTGTGAAGCCCGCGAAGGGATGCGTTTACCTGTGAAGGTATCCGCATCCCCTCGCGGGGCTCGCTGCGCTCGCCACACTTCGGGCTCGGTGGCGAGCTTAGTAAATGAGTATCCTCATTTACTTTCATATATGCAAAGATGGAACTATAATAGCTGACCTGTTTTCAAGTGGCCCCCTAAAAGAGTAATGACATTTGTAAATATATGTGTTAACATAAACCTAAACTCTTTTTAAACACCTTATCTCTTGCTTTACCTACGGGGGAATAAGCTGGATTTTATTCAACTCCTGTGCCACAGAGTAAGGATGTGGGGCAAATGTGCAGTTCTAGTGGGAGGCATGTTCTAAGCCTTGAGTCCTATTGGATAAAAAGCACTACTTAAATAAAACATATTATGATCATTAATATTATTATTAAATTACACCTGAAATGCAGTCTTCAGAGTTTTGGCTGCATTCTTGTATTTGCCAAGCTCCAAGGCATAAACCTGGAAGTCCCTATATCAATAAGGACAGCTCTAATTGGCAGAGCTTTGATTTGCAATTGTAATTACATTTCTCAGTACAATCAGGCATTATTAAGTCCGGGATTTCGCTGATAATTGACAGGATGTATTGCATCATGGATGCAATACATGGTACATCTCTCGCTATGGGGGTATCCCATCCGCTATTTCCACTGCCAAAAATAGCAGCCCTCGCCTATTCAATGCTGCTGTTTACAACTGCATTGAAGGTCATTTTGAAACAAGTTGGATCTGTTTTGTCGGAAACGGCCACAGATTGTAGAATTTACTGCCTTTTTCGCCAATCCTTGAACTTTACGACACTCGGAACATTAAATTCCAACTGTCGAGTTCCTGTCAGATGGAACAAAAACAGGCCGTGATTGCTACTGTCGGCACATTCTGACAGTCAGAATCCCCAATTAAATACCCAGACATATATTAAAACCTAATATTAATGCTTAACTGTTTCAGATGATTCCTTGATAATGTATAGAATCCCGGAGAGTTCATGTTAGTATATTTCCTAGAGGTGCACCAAGTGCAGGTAAATGAAATATATAAACAATTTGTAAACCCCTCAAGAGTAGTTTCACATAATATATACATTAATATGCAAGGACAAGAATGGGTTAAACCGCAACTCTAGATTGTTAAATCAGTGCGTGTGAGGCTCAGACAACAAGATGGATAATGACTCTCATCAACAAGACGTGACACTCAGTTATATATAGACTTGATAAACCAATAAAGCATACTGACACTAATGACTACTCAGTTAAATTATATTTATTTAATTAAATCTCAACTCTGGAATTCAAGCTATCTTTAACATGGTGTGTCATTGTTTCTGTTTACTTCTTAATCTATAATCCTCCAATACATCTACTGTAAAATTGTGTGAAATAATTGGAAATCCCCCAAAATAACTGCCATTGCTAATGCTAAAATATGCTAGGATAATTAAATTGTACTCTCCAAGTAAACAGTCTTTCATTTCTTGCTTAAACATGAATGTAATAACCCTATGTTAAGTATGACAGGCAAACAAGAATAAATGAATATAAAGATCAAGAATAATAAAAAGAGATGGATTTATAAGATACAAAAATGGTAATAACAGACAAGGATATGACTGTGTCAAGTAGGTACGGGTAAAGTACATTAGGGCGGAGTGAAAAAGATGAAATTGAGATATTCAAAATCGGCTAGTGTGGAAAAGTTGCGACTTGACCTGAATAAGAAACACGCAAAAGCGTTTTGCTCTAAGTCAATATCTTCTGTTCTTTTTAGATGAAAATAACAAAATGTTGGAAGAAGCTCTGATCTAGTTAAAATTTTATCAGGACGTCTTAAAGTGGTTAATTAATATACTTTAGCATAGTAAAAAAGAGTACAAGCTTGTCCTGATGCAAAGTTACTGACTTTGTCGAGAGAAAAAATCCCTGATAACTGACCCGTTTTCATGGTCACAAATGTGAATATTGTGTGTTTTGACCCGGAAGTGTTTTTTTTTTTTTTTTTTTGAGAGGATTGTCTGTAATTGAAGTGACCAAGAAAAAACACTTGGGGCAAAAAAATCTGGGTAAATCCCTTTTGTTTGACCTTAACAGAATTGTGCACCTCTGTTTTCTAGTGTACAACTCTTTACTGAATGCTACAGTAAGTTCAGTAAACAATGCATTACACTCTGTTATTTAGGTCATGGTTGCCTAACTGACCCTCTCCTACAGGGAGAAAATGTTCTGTTCCTGGACTTCCCTGGTAATGTATGATTGACATCACCTGCATGAAACACCTTTCTTATCAATTAACTAGGTCCCCAGAGGTAATGGGAATTATACATTACCAGGGAAGCCCAGGAACAGAGCATTTTCTCCCTGAAGGAGATGGTCAGGTAGGCAACTATGATTTAGGTACAGTATTTTAAACACTTTTGTTTATTGTCTTTAATTTGGGAAGTTTATTTTAAACATGAATTGGTAT
The DNA here is from genome assembly GCF_055691185.1 of Crinia signifera. Taxonomy (NCBI): domain Eukaryota; kingdom Metazoa; phylum Chordata; class Amphibia; order Anura; family Myobatrachidae; genus Crinia; species Crinia signifera. The sequence continues at coordinate 63,525,410 of NC_139217.1, read as the reverse complement.
GAAAAACCGTTTTGCATCCCCTATGATGGGCACATAATTGGGCTGATTTAGAGCATGTATTTATGCAAAAGTTTAGTCAATATATTAATGCTGTGTACACACAGTGAGATTTGCATTAGATTTTGACTATATAGTAAAAAGCTCATGCAGATCATACAGGTTTTTTACCTTGAGATCCCGATGTGCGCTTCCGTGACAGCACAAATCAAAACCCAGGTAGACAGGGCAGCAATGACTATATAGTGCAGATCTAATGCAGATTGTATGAATTGTACGGAAATAGTACAGAGTTAGAAAAGATTGCATAGTACTCCAGTCTCAAGTTAAATAGCAAGGGAATCTCACCGTATGTACACACCATAACAGTTAAATAAGTAAACGTGCATTCTGCTGTAATAAACAAATAAATCTAATGTTTAGAGAAATTAAATAAAGAACATTGATTCAAAAATAAAAGGTTTAAAGATGTTGCACATACAGTATTGCCTTCTTATTGTTTTTTTATGTTGTGTTTTGAGTTCAGTTTTATACAAACCACTTGTGATTGATGTCCAATATTATTAGACTGTTAAATTGGGTCAGTAAGTGCATAAAAAGGAAATAAAGTATTGCTGATTGTGTGCTCATTCTAGCACCTGCTATCTTTGAAAACCCATGCAGTTCCTGTTCCCTGCCTGGGGTGTCTCTGTATGCTGTGGTGTTTCTAGCACAGGTCTGGTTTGCATATCAGTGCTGATATACAGACCACACTGTGCTAGAAGGACTACAGCAGACAGCGACACCCCAAGCAGGGAAGATGAGCTGCATGGGTTTTAAAGATAGTGGGTGCTAGAATGAACACTACTGATCAATCCTGCCTAGTAATTAGCACAGTGATTGCCATATACTGTATTTACTGTATGTATCTGATTTTAGAATTCTGGCTTGACAGTTGCTGTGTCAAAGTTTTGCATAGCATATGGGTGTGGTATGACTTGTCGACAGTGACCATGTTGACATTCAGTATGTCTTCATGGATATGTTGACATGATGAACTGTCAACAAACCATCTCTGGTTGAATAGTGGGCTCTTACCATTTCTCATTGGCAGCTCCAGCTTCTCAGTAGACCTGTAATACTCTTGCATTCCAATGAGTATCTCTCCCCCAGTGCAAAATTGCCCACCTTGCTCTTCTGGCACATGCTTCCAGCAGCATAGATGCAAAACTGTTTTTCAGACAAATTGTTTACAGTTTACATGTTTAAAATAAACTGCCACAATTAAAGACAATAATCAGAAGTATTTAAAATCCTGTACCTAAATAACAGAGTGTAATGCATTGTTTACTGAACTTACTGTAGTATTCAGTAAACAGTTGGACATTAGAAGACACAGAGGTGCACTATTCTATGAAGGGCAAACAAAAAGGATTAACTCTGATATTTTGCCACAAGTTTTTTTTTTCTTGGTCATTTCAATTACAGACAATCCCCTCCAAAAAAAAAAAAAAACACTTTTGGGTGAAAACACACAATATTCACATTTGTGACCATGAAAACGGGTAGAATTATCAGGAATTTTTTCTCCCGTCAAAGTCAGTAACATTGCACTAGGACAAGCTCATACTCTTTTTGTACTATGCTAAAGTATATTAATGAACCACTTTAAGATGTCCTGACATAATTTTAACAAGATTGGAGCTTCTTCATACTTTTCGTTATTTTCATCTAAAAAAAGTAAAACTGTCTTGCCAGAACAGAAGATAGTAACTTAAAGCAAAACGGTTTTACACATTTATTATTCAGCTTACAATTTATATTACCAAACACATGTACACTCACCGTAAAAACAAAAAGGTAGTCTTTGGCGCCAGGGACCAGCGGGGTTTATCTGGTCACCCTGCAGCCACCGCGTTAGAGGAATGCCAGCCTCTAAACAACAACAGAGAACTAAAATAACGTGGGGCGCTTGGGTGAGACAAGAATGAATAACAAATTTATTAAAAAACACATATACACAACATTACATACATATATGCACTCTAAAATACAACAGTGTCAATTGGACACTAATTATAACCACTGTATATGAGCACTGGTGAATTGCACCTTTCCCTTTTAGGGTGGGAAGGGAGTAAAGGTGAAATTAGTTTCAATCCATTGATCCTTTAGACACAATGTCCTTTCTCCTTTTCAGGATAAAATAGTTCACAAAGGTGAAAAAGGGGGCACCTGGATCACTTGCTCCTGCTACCCGTCCATCACTGACTACAGAGCCGGAAGATTGACTCCAATAGCCGCAGGCCTCTCCTCCCACTGCAGACGCTGTGGCAGAGCGCCGCGTGTGTGAACAACATCAGGAGAGAAAGCCGCGGCGAGGAGACGGCACTTGCCGGGAGACACAGCCGGCTGCACGTACCATCTAACTTGGAGACAGCCGAGCTATACGGAGATAGCAGACGCTACAACACAGATCCCCCTGTGTACCAACCTGACCGTTGCCCACACCAAGGAGCGGTAAGAAATACTGCTGGTGACAGGACGGACACTGTTACTTCCATCCCAGTAACAGAAGTCCTGTCTCCACTTTGAGACTACCACTTCATTACTAAGTGAGGCGCTAATGTTGAAGTTAAATAAGTGTGCACACCGGCCCCCTTTTTTGACCTTTGTGAACTATTTTTATCCTAAAAAGGAAAAAGGACATTGTGTCTAAAGGATCAATGGATTGAAACTAATTTCACCTTTACTCCCTTCCCACCCTAAAAGGGAAAGGTGCAATTCACCAGTGCTCATATACAGTGGTTATAATTAGTGTCCAATTGACACTGTAGTATTTTAGAGTGCATATATGTATGTAATGTTGTGTATATGTGTTTTTTAATAAATTTGTCTTTCATTCTTGTCTCACCCAAGCGCCCCACGTTATTTTTGTTCACATGTAAACTCACGCACAGACATTCTAGGTTTAATTTGCTGGGAGCCAATTAGCCTACCAGTATATTTTTGGATTTGGGGAGGAAACCGGAGTACCTGGAAGGAACCCACGTAAGTACAGAGAGAATATACAAACTCTGCACAGTCAGAGTCATGGTGGGTATGTAACCCTTGACCTCAGTGCTGTGAGGCAGTAATGCTTACCATTACACCAACCGTACTGCCCTACATTAGTAATTTGGTCCATCGAGTAGCCTCTAGTGGTCAGTTGCAGTGCTTCACCTCATAGTAGAGGTGAGGATTTGTTGGCCTTTTATATACTGTATGTAGATTGTGCACTTGTTAATCTACTATGTACAAATTTTTGTAGTGGTTTCTTTTAGCAGGAGGAGCACCAGCATTATGGTCCGACATTGGGGGAGGGGAGAGCGGGGTTCAACAGCGCTCAGAACATTATGCAAATCTTTTCTTAAATCTCACAAACTTCTGTCTATAAGGGGGTTATTCTAATCCTTCTTAGATGGACAAAACCATGTGCACTGCAGGGGGGCAGATGTAACTTGTGCAGAGAGAGTTAGATTTGGGTGGGGTTTTACTTCAAAGTGAGATCTATATTGATGTTTAAAAATAAAGCAGCCATTATTTTCCCTGCACAGAAACAAAATAACTCACCCAAATCTAATTCTCTCTGCACATTTTACATCTGCCCCCCTGCAGTGCACATGGTTTTGTCCATCTAAGAAGAATTAGGTCAGAAAGAGTGAACTAGAATAAGGCCCTTTATGACAAATGGGTATGGCAAAAGTCCTATACACATGCTCCAAAGCTGTACATGTGCATGACTAAGGGCTGTTTCACACAGTACGGTTCCTGCCGCACGGTGAAATCCCGTACGGCCAGGGAGCCGTGCCGCACTCAGCAGTTGTGAATGGACACTATTGTGTCCATTCACACGGGACGGCCACGGCCCGGCCGCACGGCTGCAGCCGGATCCCCCCACTGGAAGGGACGGCTGCCGGGCTGTGGCCATCCCTGCCATTATAAAATTCTGAGTGCGGCGCGGCTCCCTGACCGTACGGGATTTCACCGTGCGGCAGGAACCGTACTGTGTGAAACAGCCCTAAGGGTGAGTGGTCTTGGGCAGCGGAGTTGCTCAGCCAGCCCCTGTTTCTATGAGTAGGGCAGCCAAGAAGAGCCATTTGGCTAGTCCCAGTCTCTCTGCAGGGCTGGACAAGACTTTCAGGCCATCTGCACTTCAGGCATATGCTAGAAGTGCCAGATGGGCAATCTGGCCCAGTTTGTGATTTATTTCATGTGATTCATTACACCAGTGTTACTCTTGAATAATGACACTTCTGTTGAATTTACAGATAGCCCAGGATCCTGCCCAGGATACATATAATCAGGCACACACAGCACAACCACTCAGGGTGTGATAAAATGTATTTAATGATTGCAGACAAGGTTCAGATGCCTTGGTAGGTCATGTTTAGCTGCTCTAAGCACAATGAAAGGTGAGCTATTTTGTGTTAGGTTGCCGTCTACTGCATAATCTGGTTTTACAACAACAAACAAGAAAGCATTTTGACTATGAAAGCCCACAGCGAGGAAGCAGGGGTCCTGATCTGCAGATAAGCTTGCTACAGAAGGATGAGGCAGGTTGGGCAGACAAGTACTATATTCTATGTGTAAGTTGCTGCTTTTTAAAGATAACTTTTTCATCAATTTTAAATGTAAAACATAATTATCCTACAGTATTTTTCTATTTCCTTATTGTAAACCTCAGCTCATTTGTGAAGAGCCTTCTGTGGCCTCTCCATCTGGAACTCTTAGCCTTGTTTGTAAATGTGAACTTAGTTTGTAAAATGTGATGAAATAAACTTGACTAAACAAGTGTATATCATGTTAGACAGCTGCAGGGTATATTTTGAATCAATTGTGAATCAATACTGTATATATCTAATAATAACATTTTCTAACTATCTGCAAAAAAAAGGGTCAAACATATGGTCCAAAGTATTCCTAGTTGAGAAAGACAACCAAATATAGACATACAGAAAGGCAATAATGATTTACAGAACACATAAAGGTGCAACTGAAATATTATTTATGTTGGTCTCAAATACCGGCCAATTTGATAGTTGCTATTCAATCTTCCAACTGTTAGAAACTTTCCGATAGTTGTAACTGAAGTGGAATGTCAAAAACAGCTGCAGATTGTCAAAAAAATGGCTGCAAATTTGACAATCTAGCGGCCATTTTCAACAATCTTTAATACATTGAATACCCCCCCGTAAAGTCTAAATTATTGTCAATTTAATTCCATATATTCACTTTCCTATATTGATTCTGTATTGATTCTGCTTTTTCTGGCAAGTTTGTTTCCATAAACTGTGCTTGAATGGGCTTATATTTAACCAGGGCTGGGCAACACCGGCCCTCCAGATGTTGATGAACTACACATCCCAGCATGCCTTGCATCAGTTTTAGCATAGCCACATAGCAAAACTAATGCAAAGCATCCTGGGATGTGTAGTTCATCAACATCTGGAGGGCCGGTGTTGCCCAGCCCTGTATTTAACTATAGATACTTCCATGTCTATTACTGGAGTGATTGGTGGTGGATGAGTCATCTTTACTATGGGGCAGCATTAGGTGGATAATTGCCCCTTAATCATTAAACCGGGTACAATGTTATTTACTATTTCTTAAATACTGCAGGAAAATACCTAAAATTGGAAACAGTGGTACAAACTGGGTATTTACAGACAGTCAAAAAGGTAGAGTGTATTTCAGACTTTAATAAAGTAATTTATGGGATTAGATGATGATAATGATAATAATAATAATAATAATAATAATAATAATAGTAATAATTATAATAATTATAATAATAATGTTATTTATATAGCACTTTTCTCATAGTAGTACTTAAAGTGCTTTAAATTTGCCTTTACAGCACAGAAAAACAAGCTTAACAGTGGGAATTAACAAAATGCTTCAGAGAACAGCAAAGTCTTGAGTCTTATTGGATTCCACAGTGGGGGCCTCTGTGCACGAAAGAACATTCCATAAAGTTAAAGCCACAAAGCTGAAAGCTAGAGACATTATTGTATATGACTTTTAGTACATGTTGTATTGGCTAATTAATAAAATGTGTATAGATCTTAGATAAGTGCACTTTTTTCTATGGGGCAGATGTATTTATTCTTGGAGAGTGATACAATGAAAAAATATATAATTCACAATACCAGTCAATCAGCTCCTGTTATTTTTAAACATAGCTGTAACATAGCAGTTAAGAACTCATTTGCTCATATTGGTACTTGTGTACTATCACGGCGCCCATCGCATCGCAGACCATATCGCATGCGATGCGATGCGATATCGGCCGATGTTCCACAATGTCATACAATTTTTAAATTGTATGGCATTGTATATGGCATACAATGCCATACAATGCGATGGGATGCAATTTTAACTTGTATAAGCACCTTAATGGGTGCTTACAATGTTAAATGCACCCCCACGCCACCCCCCAAGTATAAACGTGAACCCGAAGCGTGGCGAGTGCAGCGAGGGGCGGCGGTACGCGTCCTACGACCTTATCATACCCCCACTATCCACGTCGGCGTGGAGTTGATTCTATAAAGTGTGGCGAGCCCCGCGTGGGGACGCGGATACCTTCACAGGTATCCGCGTCCCCTCGCGGGCTTCACAGGTATCCACGTCCCCTCGCCACACTTTATAAAATCAACTCCACGCCGACATGGATAGTGGGGATATGAAAAGGTCGTAGGACGAGTACCGATGCCCCTCGCCACCCTTCGGGTTCACGTTTATACTTGGGGGGTGCCGTGGGGGTGCATTTAACAATTGTAAGCACCCGTTAGGGTGCTTATACAATTTAATATCGTATATGGGTCAAAATCGCATCGCATGCCATCGGGTGTATGGCATGCGATGCGATAATAAATCGGGCGACTAATTATCGTGGGCGCCGTGCTAGTACACAAGTACCCTCATCTTTTATCTCTCTCCGATTAATACTGTACCTCTCCCCTTATATACATTTATTAACTCATTATACAATCAATGCTTCTTGATAAGTAATTTGATTTCTTTTTTTGCAATTTAGAAGTTCAGAAGAGTAAAATTAATTAATTAATTAAGACAGTGGAAATCAAAATTTTATATTACTAACTAATCAACAATAAAACTCAAGTCAATTATTGTGGAAACATTAATTACTCATTCCTAGAGCATTGGAAGATGTCTTGACCAGGATAAGCTGGAGCTTTAGGAGTACTGTATATCAATTAAATGTTCATTTAAATCAATATTGTTTCTCCCAAATTTTAAATTGATTTAAATGGCTTACATTGAAAACTTTCAAATCACTAAATCCAATGCTCTTTGTGGTAGATAAAATCTAGTTGCATTGTGTATGGGAGTAGGATTTGCATTTTGAACAAATAGGGCTGAGGGAATAATAAGGTTAAAAGGGGACAAAATACCTCTTTTAACCAGGCTCAGACCCACTATATGTAGGAATATGTAGGTTTACTATTGTAGTTTATAAAAGTGGTTTCATCCCCTTCCAATGGAAGTAATTTCCAGAAGGAATAACAAATGTCCTAATAATGGTAACCAACACTGTATAGTGGTTGTTGACTGGCTAGTATTTAAAGGAGGGATCATACAGTAGACATAGACCAACACTAGCCTTGGTAGGACTAGCAAAAATATAATCGTTACTAGGTGTATTGGCCAAGGTATATTAAAATGTTTTGCTGTTAACTTAGAGGATGCTCCTGGTTATAATTTATTGATGTCTAATTGTTTGATGTGATAATTAAACACTGACAAATTTACTTCCTATTTAAGAGGCTTTTTTTTTCCCTTGATGGAGACTCCAACTAATTCAGGACCTGCTCCAGATGGCCATGTTACCAAGGTAAACATTGTATTTTATCAATAAGATGTCAAAAATGAAGAATTGATGGAGTTTCTGAAACAGAAGAAAAATAAAAGGATTGTGGAGAAAATAATCAATAGAAGACAAAAAGGATTACAATATAAAGTAAAAAAGTTCTAACACAAAAGTATAGAAGCAACCTTATTTCCATCAAGTCATCTTCAAAGAAACCAATATTTGTTGTAGTCTTGGCTGTCGGCATGGAAAGACAGAATACAACTTTTTCTGCTTGGCTCTCCAAATAAAATGACCTAAAAGCCTAGTGCTATCTCTCAAATATATAATAACCCTGGAGACCCTATCAACTGTAACTTATAATACCAGACTTCAAACTTTCAGTCCATTGAAAATGGATAATTTGTACTAATTAATCTCAAGTGCAAAACTTTTTGGATAGCTGGTTAACATATACTGCATCTTGCTCCTATCTGATTCTGCAGAAATTTACGCCTTGCTTATAATTTATAATTATAATGAATTCTCTTTATATTAGCACATTATGTGAAACTAAGACTATAATGAAAAATATATTACAATAGTTAATGAGAGACACATAAAATATTAAAAATTAAAAAAACTTCCTAAAATGAAATAACTATGCAAGTAAAAAAAAAGAATTATGTTCAAAAAGAATTTAAGTATATTTTTGCACAAATACCAGCTATAATTCTATTGTAATGTATTTACAGAAATATTGTAATATACTTAAGGCAGTTTTATTCAATTTACTTACTCATTTGTGTTCATGGATTACCTCTGTTTCCAGAATTTATCAATCATAAAATGCATTCTAACCTCTCAAACAGCTGTTTTTGGAGGATTGACAAATTATTACACTTATTACTCTCCCCGACCTTGTAACGCTTCAAACGGGCACTGAAAACCTACCTATTCATCAAAGTGCAACATTCCGCAGCGTAATCTAGTCCTATGGCTGCTCCTCTAACCCCCTGCCTCATGCCTTGACCATATTTTACTTACATCCTGCCATCAGGCCACCTCCTACCTGCTTGCACCTCAGTCATCGCCCCTTCCCATTAGATTGTTCGCTCCTCGGACCGGGCCCTCTTTCCTTTTGTTGTCAAAGCCCTTTTCTCCTCACATTTCACTTACAGCTCTCTCCTACTCAGCGACCATATTCACCAGCATACTCTTCTGCTGGTAAAGCCTCATCTCTATCTATTGCCACCAGCACCTACAGCAGTAGTACGGTGATTACTCCATTGCTACTTACATCTAAGCTGTAGTGTGTATTTAATTGTGGTGCTCTTTGTTACCTGTATTCAATTTTTGTTATTTATTTAATGTAATGTTAAGTTCTGTCTCATTGTACTGTTCTATTATATTCCATTTGTAAGATTCAGCAAAAAACTTGTGGCTCCTTATAAATAAAATGTAGTAATAGAATTAAAATAATAATAATAAATAGGCTAGTTATAGATTGAATATAGCAGAACATACAGTATTTGTAATATATACTGTAGTTCTCCTCTTTCTGCTCACAATCCAGTTCCAATAGACCAGGGGTCCTCAAACTATTTTGCTCTGGAACCCCATCAGACAATAAAAATAAGTACAGGACCCCAGCAAGTTACTCCAGAAGGACATCACATAACATGTGTAGTCATCAGACAGCAGCACTGTGGAGGCACATCATGATGGGAGGAGTTTAACATAACAGACAATTCAACAGATTTTTCAGACTCCTTGAATCACTGAGTTAGATTAGAAATGGGGGGGGGGGGTTGGAATGCACATCCAATTTACATGAGGTGCTATCACTTGTAGTTCTGCAAAGAAAAACACATGGTGCAGATGCACAGTCCATATTATTAATTAATCAGTCAATAATAGAGGTTCTTGGTATATTAATTGGCCAATAAATATTTGCCTACCAACCAGCTTCACGGTGACCTCATTTCTGGTGGGTCCCTAATACTAAGTATGAATCTAGGGCGCGGAACCCCAAAAAGGCCAGCATAAGCCAGTCACCCCAGGGCAGCACACAAGTGAAAAACTAAGCTATACTGTTAATAAGAAAGAAGCCGAAGGTAGAGGTTAAAAAGTGTAGTGCTAGAAAGTATAATATTAGTGAAAAATAAATAGTGCTAAATAAATGTTAGGGTGTGCCACCCCGAAAGCAACTCAGCTGCACCAGCCCAAGGTGAGACGCTCCCCAAATCCATCCCCAAGACTAGCAATTAGTGTCAATTTTTAGGTCTTACCTTAGATTAGAAATCCTGATGTTCAGCAACATGGAGTCGAACCCCATGCTGAGAAGGTCAGGACCCACTTTGGGGTCAGGACCCACACTTGAGAACCGCTGCAATAGACTTAAAATCCAGTTCAATAGTAAAAAATGACATCCCGGCCGACATCCAAAGCTTTTACTTTTTCGCTAATGTCAATTTCAAATGGTAGCAATTATAGACCATGGCAGAAGTTCCCAAACACAGTCTTCAAGACACTCCAACGGTCCAGGTTTTAAGTATATCCATGGCTCAGGACAGATGGTTAAATCAAATTGACTGTGGTACTAATTAAGTCACCTATGGCCAAGCATGTATATACTTAAAATCTGGACTGTTGGAGTGACTAGAAGACAGTTTTAGGGAACTAAACCAATTAATGTGCATACCTATTAGCCGAGTCCAAACCTAGAAGTAGAATGAACTTGCAAGCAAACTTTTCATTTTTTTTTAAATTTAACAGAAAGTATATTTTTGGAGCCTATGTTCTAGCATCTTCCTTTTTCATAAGCATTCCCAATCACCATAATTTGAATCAATGTGGAATGCTCCTATTTTGGGGTGAGGATTGCTGACTAAGAGGCTTATTGGTAAATAAGCCAGTTAGAGGTAGTAGGGAGACAGGAAGTGATTGAGAACAGCAGAAATGAGAATGACTGCAATAAAGAATTAGATGGGGTTCCATTAATATAATTGGGTACTGAGAGTCAACATATGCCAGGACAATAGGGTGACGCTGTTCACTCATTGTCTGGTATCTTTTTTTTTCAGAGCAATCCAAGCAATAATCCTAAATGAGTGGACAGTGTTGGACTTATTGTGTAAAATGTTAAACTATTTTTAATAGATTCAATTGAGTGGGTAGACCAAGCAGAAATTATTTAAATTTGACATACAGCCAAAATAGCCATATGCAATTATTACATGCACCTCTCCAAATTAAACTACAGTGTTTGCAATGAAACAAACAAACAAACAAACCCATTACCAGAGCAACATTAATGCAAGACTGTATGTGAAACTGTAATGAACATAAGGTAATATAATTGTAAATAATTAAAAAGGACAATATTATAACCATACATATTTTACCATAAAAAGAATTAAACTATTCACTTACCATAAAAAAAGAACATATTAAAATGTATATTACAAAGAAATCACAACCAAAGAACAGCTAATCCAAATACAACATTTAAATACACGTTCTAGACATGTCTTCTATTTATAGAAAAAACCCAAAAGAATGCTACAGTATTTTAAAAGACTGTGTGAATTTTTCGCACATTTTCCTTGTATATATTTTGATAATATAAAAATGCTTAGGCAGAACTTTATCTATTTTATTATCTTTTACAAAATAAATATAAAACAGTAAAAAAAGGATCGTTATTAGAAACAGAGGTGAATTTAGGGTATGGAGCATAACTATTGTAGGTGAAAAAATGCATAAAAGATTTGTAAATGAAATGTAAATGAAATGCCATATAAACAGACAATAATAATATTGTTGATATAAGGGATCCAGTGCGTTTAACATAAATAGATAAACAGACAACTAAAGAAGAGGCCTCAAGTCAAATTTCATGTAGTAGAATTATAGTTCGAAAGCGCTGAAAGAAAGGGTCACAACAAAATAACCTTCCAATGAAATGAAATGAAAAGATAAATGAAAACATACTGTACAAGATAGTTAGGTGGACATGTGGGATCAAAGCTGTAAAAGAGGTATATGGACTGTCAGTGGCGTGGGGTGCAGCTAGGGCACCCGGAGCTCATGTCACGGCTCCATCTCCTCCGTGCAATCGTGCAGGGTGGTGCCATTATGAGGTGCCTGTGCACCACTATGAGCGGGATGTACTAACTATTGCCGCTGCAGAAAGTGTCCTCCTTCTCTGGCTTTTTGTTTGCATACCTTACCGCCTCCCCACTGCCTGCGCTGACCGTCTGCATGTCCTCTATATTCACAGCAGTGTCTCTGCTACACCTCCTCTCTGCAGCGGGCCAGTCTGCTGCTGCTGTGCGTGATGTGACATGTCTGGCGCATGAGAGGGGTCTAGTAAGTCCATGTCGAGCGCCGGGCCAGAGTGCGCATGTCTGGAGTTTGGGACATCTGCGCATGCGGCCCACACGCTACTTGGCGGCAGCAGACTGGCCCGCTGCAGAGAGGAGGTGGTAGCAGAGACGCTTCCGTAACTATAGAGGACCTGCAGATGGTCAGTGCGGGTAGGGAGGAGGTGGTAAGTTATGCAAAGAAAAACCATGGAAAGAAGGACACTTTCCATGGCGGCAGTAGTTAGTACATCTCGCCTTAGGCTGGCCACAGCAGGGTGGCGCCCTGCAAACAGTTGGCGCCCTGGAGCACAAGCTCCGCCGGCGCCACCCTACACGCCTCTGTGGACTGTCTTAAAAACCCTCCTGCTAACACATAAGAGGCAAACTAACCTTGCAATATATTAATGGTAATCTAAAGCAAGTCATCCCCTCTGTAAAAATCCATTCCATAAAAACACAGGTGCTTATTTATACTTAAACATAATTAAAGTCTTCAGCTACTTTTATTGAAAATCAGGATTAAGAACTGAGATATATATATTATCTTATCTCACTCCTTACAATGCCCTTCTTTGTTGAGATGCCTTCCAATGAGAAACAATAATCCAAGATAGAAATGGTGGCACTCGGAGGCTGTGTAAAAAATTGTTCTTTTTATATAAGCAAAACAAGGTGCAAAAAATGAACTAACGTTTTGGGGAAACTCCCTGTTTTCAAGGTGCAGAATATCAAGCGACTATATTGCCAGCGATTGGAGTGTGCACCGGCGATAAATTTCTGGGTACGGGCTCTAGCTTTTAGATTCATGGCCTAGGAGTTCAGTTTCCTTCATTAATCTGCAGGTGAGACAAACACCTCAACAGAATATAACAGATTAAAAATATAACATATGATAAAAGAAAATATAATACACAGCAATACAATAAAAGGAATGCAACAGAGACATTTTCATCACATATTTCTTACAGACTCACAGCGAGTGATTCAATCAAAAACTATGAAGTTCAACTTTCTGAAATTCCCAATTTTTTTCAATTCCCTACACAAGTGTAATTACAATATTGAAACTGATATGTGTCAAGAATAAGATATATTTAGCCCTTTAAGTGCCAACATCTCTCTGAGAGATGTGCAAAATATCCACTAAAAATGCCAGCATCGCTCACATTTGTTATATAAATTTAAATAAAAAAATGTTGCGTAAAAAAAGCTTATATTTCCTATATAAGGTAAACATTACAGGTCATTAAAATGAATAAAAATGTTGGATCGCCAATGTTCACACTAAACCCAGCCATACACTACAGATCGATTGTCAGATTAGGCTGGTCGGAACAAAATCCTGGTAATGGATGAGAACAAATGACAGTTGACCATTTGATTTGAAATGCTGGAAAACTGCCAAACTGCCATTCAGATATTACCTGTTTTTTGTTCCAACCAGTCCAATCTGACAATCGATCTGTAGATGTATGGCCCACTAGTCACTCAAAGGGTTAACTAACAATACAAATCTTATTTACAAGTTATGCTGTGAAGGAACCAAATATTTAAGTCTAACATATTTATTTTTACTGTTGACATCTATATTTTCAAGTTCAAATAATCAATTCATTTTCACAATGTGGATTGTTAATTGTTGTTCTCTGTGGTTTCATTACAGCATCTTGAGCTTTCAAAATCTTAATATCAAACACAATCACCAGCCTGTGTCAGACACAGGGCCCTCATTATTTATAATTGCTTGATCTAAAACACCTCTAAGCAAGAGCACCTGGTATATTGTCCTTTTAATTCCATTATTTTCTGTGATAAATGGACACACAGATTTATTTTTAAAAGCCATACACAAAATAATATGTTTGGAAAAAATATACAGTAATAAACTTATATTTAATTATATGTTTGGAGAAAAAAAATTGACAGTCTTGTTTTGTAAACAGTATTTTTTATATAAGCTGCTATAAAATGAAGTGTGAGCAGGAGATATTTTACAGTAGACTTGTCAGTCACTGATTTTTGGATGCTATAAATTATTCAACTTTAAAAAAAAAAAATTCCTTACCTTTTTATTCAGTAGATACATTACAAAATACAGATGTGTCCTCATGCACCTATCACTTTTATGCCATATGGTGCAAGATGCCTGGAGCAATTGCTGTACTGCATACTGTACTTTTTTCCTTATTCTTCCAGTTTTTATTTCTCAACTATGCTACTTTTTATTTTACTGTTATGCTTTTCCCACAATTCTCAAATTATTGTTTTTTAATTGAAAAATAATTATTTTTATGTTGCAAATTAAATATTTCCATGCATGCATGGTGCTGGTGATCTAACGTCTGACCTTTACTGTGATACTTTTTGTAATATATTTTTTATCTTACAGTAGCTTACTTATAGTGTACTAGGCACATAATATTATACTGCTTTTAGACCGCAAATGTTGGGTCAAATCCAGGATTAGGACACGGGTCTGGCTCGGCAGCGACCCGGCATTTGCAGTAAATGTGGCTCTCAGTGACTGGTCTCATTGTCATCCAGGGGGTGGGGCAGAGTGGTGGCACATCAGGCGGGGGGCAGGGAGGAGGCAGTAAGTCACTGCTGCCTCCTCCAAAGAATGGAACCGCTCAACCTGGAAAAGGATGTGTGAGCGTACGTTTGATGAAGCGAGGTGGCCGGGGTCAGCCATTCACAAGGCCGGTGGGCAGCATTTACACACTCACTAAGCAGAGAATTTACACTGCTTAGGGAGTCAATGTGAATAAGGCCCATAATCTGATGCACTGTAGAAGCCACCTGTGTTCTGGCCTTTACAGAATGATAGGGTATTGGACATTGGAGATAGTTGAGTAGGAGTGTTCCAGTGCCATCAACTGTGGGGACCTAGGTAAAGGTGTTTCACCACAGGTGCTGATAATCATACATTACCAGGGAAGTTCAGGAACAGAGCATTTTCTCCCGCATGGAGAGGGTCAGGTAGGCAAGTATGCCATACCTTTAAGCCATACTTGCCTACCTGACCCTCTCCATGCGGGAGAAAATGCTCTGTTCCTGAACTTCCCTGGTAATGTATGATTGCCATCACCTGTGGAGAGCTAGTTAACTGATAAGAAAGGTGTTTAACCACAGGTGATGGCAATCATACATTACCAGGGAAGTTCAGGAACAGAGCATTTTCTCCCTCATGGAAAGGGTCAGGTAGGCAAGTATGCTTTAAGCTCTTGTGACAAACCACAAACCTTGACATTTCAAATAATACCCCCCTTCTAAGACTGAACAATGACCCCCCAAAACATAAAGCAGACAAACAACTAATTTCCATTTACAATCCCTTAAATTTCACAAATATTCCCACCCCTCCCCCAGTGGAGCCCAGAAACCATCCAGATAGCACCTACTCCTGTCCCTTTAACATATGTCGCAATGGGTATAGATGGGCACCTGCCTTAGATGAGTTTTTGCAGCATCGGGTACTCTGTGAACTGCAAAGTTTTTTATGTGAGAGACAGGAGGGGGATGGGGCTACATCTTTAAAAAATTCACTGGCTTACAGGTGACTTCACAGGTGCATTTGACTCCCAGGAATCTTCCCTGTAAGGCAGTGGTCAGGGAACTTGGTCCTCATTACCCCACGCAGTGCATGTTTTGCAGGTCTCCTCACAGAATCACAAGGGAAATAATTATCTCCACCTGTGGACCTTATACAATGTGTCTGTGAGTAATTAGTACACCTGTGCACCTGCTGGGTTACCAGCAAAACATGCACTGTGTGGGGTAATGAGGACCGAGTTCCCTGACCACTGCTGTAAGGTCTACAGGTGCCCATACACGTCCCGATGCGGGCGTGCGTTTTGAGCTTAAATAGCACGCGATGCGATGAAAAGCAAGTACAAAAAGTATGTGCAGCACATACTTTTTGTACTGTGCGATGAGGTGCCGCGGGAGCGCGCACCTCAAATCACATATCGCACCGCCGGGATCAGTGTGTGTATGGGTATCTTAAGGCCAATCTTCCCCCGGCTGTGCCCCAGTGGTGCACAGTTGGCTGGTCTGTAAATGTGGTCATGACAGGCACTCCACTGTGCATCTCTCACAACACACAGGCCTTTATTCAGATCTGATTGCAGTACAACTTTGTTTGGGAAATGGGCAAAACCATGTGCACTGCAGATGGGGCAGATGTAACATGTGCAAAGAGAGTTAAATTTGGGTGGGGTGTGTTGAAACTGAAATTTAAATTGCAGTGTAAAAATAATGCAGCCAGTATTTACCCTGCACAGAAACAAAATAACTCACTTAAATCTAACTCTCTCTACATCTGCCCCACCTGCAGTGCACATGGTTTTGCCCATTTTCCAAACAAATTTGTACTGCGATCGGATCTGAATAAGGGCCACAATGGAAGATGTCAGGTATTGGGATGTTTGAATATCTGGATGCAAGTCTGTGTACTCCACTCTTTGGAGAGATAGGCAGGGATCTGCTAGAATGTGTATGAATGATGATTACGTTTTGTAGGTTTTGTTTTTTATTCTAATATGTCATTGGGTTTTGGTTTTACCAAAACTGCCCTGACTGGTTTGGTTTTTGGATGTGTATTTTTTTTTAAATGTATAAAAACAGATAAGATCATATAATTAGATTTTTATTCCTACAGTATTTTTAATGACAATAATATTAATTCCCAGCTCAAAATATTGTTGCTATCCTGTTTATACTAAAAGGTTACACTAGCTAAGCTGTGACAGCAATGATGCGGCATACTGTACACACATGGCTGTTTAACTTCAATCTTGGCATATCTGGGAGTGGCACTATAGTGGCCGACAGGATGGCAAGACACCTTGAAAAAGGGCTGAGTTGGAGATCCTGAAACACGTTTTGAGAGAAGGAGCACACAGGATATGCCATGTTTTTACTGGAGTAAACCCCTTTTGTGACTGACAACCCTCTGAGTTGGGATCTTTCTTTCAGTGAACAAAGGGCCTCTCAGTGAGGTGATTGTCTGTCAATAAGAATCTTGGGTACTTGTGTAGTTTCACGGTTTCAGCTTAGGCTACGTTTGAAGCTACGCTATTAGCGTAGCCCAATGGCTGCCTTACTTGTGTAGTTTCACGGCGGCAGCCTAAGCTACGTTATCAGCGTAGGCTGCCACCGTGAAACTACACGAGTAACTGCCGTACTGTTGCCGGGAACTGCATCTCTGTCCCCGGTGTCCCTGGCAAGCCTACTCAGCGCCTCTCTCACACTGCCGGCGCCAGCATGATCCAATCTCTTAGGCGGAGAGGGGATCATGCAGGCGCCGGTGAGATGAGATGCTCCTGCATCTGAGTAGCTATTAAGGCAGGGTACATCAACCCCCACTATCCACGTCGGTGTAGAGGTGACTTTATATATTGTGGCGAGCGCAGCGAGCCACCGAGCCCGAAGCATGGGGAGCGCACGTGGATTATATGGCGAGCCCGAAGCATGGCGAGCGGACGCGGATTATATGGAAGAGTCTGGTGACCCACGAGTCCCAATAGTGACTGCAATCAGCACTGCTTCACAGCAGAATACAAAAACAATACTTCAAGTCATAACAATTAAAACAACTCTTTTCATAAATTAAAGTAAAAAAAAAATGAATGTATTCTTAGTCACACGCTCACACATCGATGTCCATTACAATAACCAGTTCTGATTTTCTACAGGTCATTAAGTCTTTAAATTTCGATGAGGATATGTGCTCTGAAATCAATCAGCATTTTTAGAATAAAAAGGAAGAAAAATGAACCTCACAAATCTTTAGAACTCAAACTAATTAAAGCAATGTAGGCCCTTAAGCCATGAGTGTGCTTGGGAAACCTTTTTTTCATTTGACAAATGTAGATATGATCAAACTGAACCTACGCTAATAGAATATTCAGCACACTAATATCTTTTTGTCTTGTTAGACACAACCCTTTATTAAAAATTGCAGCATGTTAATGTCAACAGTCTTTAAATTAGAGCATCTCACTTTAACTTTTCTTAAAGAAGAATATTATGGTACAGATATTCTACATGTATACAGATAAGGTATATATTTAACTCTATGTAATGGCCTAATGTGAGAGACTTTTGGTGGAACTAAGGGGGTTATTTTGTTTCACTCTTTCTGACAAGTTCCTTCTTAGATGGACAAAACCATGTGCACTGCAGGGGGGGGTAGATGTAACTTGAGCAGAGAGAATAAAATTTGGGTGGGGTTTTACTTCAAAGTGAGATCTATATTGCAGTGTAAGGTACTTGTGTACTTTCACGGCTCCCATCGCATGCCATTTGTAGTGGCATGCGATGGCATGCGATGGCATGCGATGCGATTTTACTGTGGTTTTATGTATTTTTGGTAAAAATCGCATGAGATCGCATGCGATCTGATGCGATGCAATGTCATTTTTCACTGAAATTATGGACATGAGTTGAAATCATGTAAAATGCACCCCAAATGTCATTTTTCACACTGAACCACCTCCACTATCAACGCCAACCCGAAGCGTGGCGAGTGCAGCGAGCCCGCCAGGGGCGGCGGTACGCGTCCTACGACCTTTTCATACCCCCACTATCCACGTCGGCGTGGAGTTGAGAATAGAAAGTTTGGCAAGCGCAGCGAGGGGACGCGGATACCTTCACAGGTATCCGTGTCCCCTCGCGGGCTTCACAGGTATCCGTGTCCCCTCGCGGGGCTCGCTGCGCTCGCCACGCTTCCTCACACCTTTCCTCACACTTTCTTCTTGTTCTACCACACCTTCGTATCTATTTTAATAAACTTCTGTCACTTCTTTACTTTATGTATATCCTTCGCCCCCTTTTTCTGTCACTATTTAGCATTATTGCTTTGCATTGACATGTCAGCCAGGCCCAGACACATTGCTGGTGTCTCCACCCATTATAAGGGTTGTGCTGAACTGCCACATCCACCAGCGGATACCGCTGATCCCGTTGCTACAGGTCATGGCATTCTCAGTCACTCTAGGCCACCTAGTTGTGGGGTGGTAAAAAGTGCTTTACATTCTCCACAGCGGACCGGAGCTGGGTTTGCTGTTGTTCAGCATGCTGTGGTGTGCGGCATCGCTGGTCCCATTGACTGCATCGTGGTCGGGTCTAGCAACGATCAGCACTGTTCAGGGGTTTGGGCAGCGCTGTATAACGAGTGAGATCAAGTCAGGCCTACTGGCTGTATAGTGGGATGGCTCAATGCATTTTGGCGCCCAAATGGCACCTTCCTCAGCAGCAGTACTCTGCTGTTGAGAAAGGTGCCATTTGGGTGCCAAAGCGTGTTGAGCCATCTCACCACATTGGTTCCAGAACGGCATTTTATCAACACAACAGGACCCTTTCATCTCCACTTTTGCCAGCGAAGTGCTATACGCCTACTGTGGACTATTCAAGATGGACTGTACATTGGCCAACCAGGGTAACCAACATTGAAAAGCTGGGTAATATTCCAGAACTATTATTCTTTCTCTACTCCAAGTTCTGTGATGGACCAAAATATACCAATAAGTGATTATAGAGCTTAAAGGTCTCATTGGAGACCAGACCACTTGCGGAGTAAATTCTCCTTCCCTCCTCAATCAGGATTAATCTGTTGCAACATTGACCCATTTTATTGATTTTATTCCATTTGTTTTTATATTTGGTTTGTCATTTGTGCACACAATAAATTGTCAATTAACTTTATATTTGTGATTCTCCCAGTGAAGCCCAGCGCTGCTCGACCTCCCTTTTTTTCCACTTTTTGTTTATCTCAGAGGGCCCCCACACTTTCCTCTAGAGCAGCAGCTAAAGACAGTGCTCATAGATATGTATTGTACCCTTTTTTCAAACACATAATTTCTTACGCCTATCACAAGAAATTAGATGTGATTTAGCAAGGGAGAGATTTCTTGTTAACGTTAATGTTGTTTGTTTATGGCAGGATGCAGCAGTTTCTAATGTCGTGCTTGAGCTTTTCACAGCTGTGGCAGGCACCATGCGATTTGGTGCGTACTTTGTCGGTCATTGGTGCTCGGAGCGATGGCCAGAGGCTTAGGTTCGAAACGGATTGATAGGGAGCATGCTCATTTTAGAGGTGTTCCCTATCATGGTTGCTTTGAAGCTTTGGTCAAGTGCTTTAAGAAACCGTGAGGTTATATTTTGGTGTGATAACCTCGGGCTGGAAGTCCACCTCACTTCCGTTTATCAAGGTTTTGGCTCAAATGATAATTACGTGTTTGGAGAACAACATTACGCTGTGCCAAACATGTACCCTTTGAGCATAATGTAATTGCCGATTCCCTTTTTCAATTCAATTGGGAACATTTTTAGCATCTATTGCCTTTGACACACACATGGGGAGATGAATGTCCATCTTATGTGTGGCAGGTGATACACGAAGGATGAAGGAGTTACCTCTCCAGTCCTTGGTGCCTGCAACATTTCAGGCTTATCTGGCCACATGGGAGAGCTGGACCCAGTATTTGATTGAGAGTGGTGGTGCAAATAAGAGTTTAAACAAATGAATTCTTGCCTTGTGTGCCATTTTTATGCCACAGGAAAATCACAGTCATACGTCAGTCGTGTTTTGTCCCGTATTTCATTCTTTTTGCATCTTTGCGAGAGGGAAATTACCAAGTCCATTTTTCTTTCAAGGATGCTGAAGGATGGGCAAGGGTGTCCCTGCCCTTGCCTGAAGGAGACGGCCTATTGATGAACATTTGTTATGATGAATCTCAAGGTAATTGAAGAGCATTTGCTTCTCGTATTACGAGATTCGTCTTTCTCACATGGCCTTTGTTATGGCATATCATTTCGCATTTGTCCCCTTCCCAATTTCACATCCATTAGGTCAGGGCTTTTCATTCCTGTCTTCTATGCTATTGGCTACATTATTTATATTTGTCAATGTTATTTTTGCAGCAAGATGGCTAGATTCAAATATGATCTAGCTCGTAGGCCATTCTTACATTATTTGGCTTTCCATGTTGCGAAAGACACATGCTTTCCAGAGATGTGGCTCACTCGCTGGATTGGCCATCATGGGCTGTTATGGCTTGATTTAAGGGAACTTAAAGGGGGCAACGACTTGACCACTAGAACAGGGTTGGACATAAGGTGGAAATTCTTCGCAACTTATGCATGAATGGAACTTCTGTAGGTTCTTTTGGTTTGACATTGTGCAGTGCAAGGTATTGCGTAATGCTTTCAATCCAGGCACTACTGACTTAGATGCAGAGTACTCTGGTAGAGAAGTGATACAACAAGGAGGTGTCGGTATACCACATGCAGACATTTCTTTTCAGGAGCAGAGCTTATGTAGGACAAACAGGGTTAATCTCTCATTATTTATGTGCTGAGGTCCTTTTAGTTTGTTTCTAGTTTGCGTGGGGGCAGGTTATAGGAACCTGTCTATTGGCATTCAGAACGGTTTTGTTTTAGTGTAATATGGTTTTACTTAAGTTTGACAGTTAATCATGAGTGGCTAGGTGTGGTAACAGGTTAAGAGTATGGGCATCACCTGTCCAGATGGGCCCATATGCCACTTCATGATTGGCTGTTCATTTTCAATAAATTAATGTTATGAGAGGGCATGTGGTCCAATGTTTGCCTCTACAGAGGTAGAGTGGTTAGCTATGCCCTTGTGTTTTAGTACGAGGGGTCAGGGGTAGTGGTAGAAGGTTGACCCTTGACCATAGGCAGTTGGCCCCATAGCTTTATTTTTTTGGTTGAGCCAGGATTCTGGCAGAAGGCCGATCATTGGCCATAAGGGCAGCAGGCCCTTGATATTTTTTATTTTCCATATTTTATTATTTTCTTTAATTAATTATTCATGCTCATAATTTACTTTACCGTGCTTCTCCCCGCCACCTTTAGTTTAGAGGAGGGACTTTAATTCTCATTTAGAATTCAAATAGGCCCTCCTACTAAATAAAAAGCCGACCCCTTTCATGCCATACTTCTGTTGTCCAAATCTTCATTTTAGATAAGTGGATATGATTGTCGTGTGACTGCATCTGTCTGTGTAAGGCTTATTAAAAATATATATATTTTGTACCTTTATGGTTGCAAAGATGTACAACAAATATAGTTGAAAACTGTACTGTGAGAAAGTATTTGGGGGTTTGTCCACATTTTGGACATTATTCGTTACATATAATGCAGAAATAATTCAGCCCTGTGAGAAGCAGCTTTGATACTGGCACGTTCATTTTATTCCATAATTTGGTTTAAAAAAAAAAAAATTATTTTCATAGCTGTAAAAGGCATAATTTAAATAAACATTAAGACTATCAGGGTATACTTAAAAATTAGTAGACAGACCCCTGCAAAGACTGTTAATTAAAATTTGTCTACACATTTAGAATTTATTTTAATTGGTAAAAAGTAAATCAAAGCATTAGTAGCAAGTATACATATTTGCTACTGCAGATTTGACTGTAAGAATATAAATATATTTCGAAGCATTTGCCAAAACTCCTATTCCATAAAATATAAGCCTAGACTTAATACTAAAAACGAATAAGATCTGATAATTAGCATGCAACAGGTGTTCACAATTTACCTCATTATTTTTGGGTATAAAGCCCTGGTACATGGTACTTCAGACATCCCCTTGAAAAAGCTGTTAAGCGAAACGCGTTGGTGTAACACAGCACCTGGACTCTAGATTTGCCCCATCACTTGTGCCCGGACCAACTTCCTTAACCATCCCAGCAGCTGTGGATTACTGGGACTCAAAATTGCCATTTCACCAGGTAGAACCCCATGCCAGCAGTTGTTCCCTGGGCAGGAGAATACAACATCTCCCACAAAGTCCCTGCCTTAGTACTCGGCCTCCAATATTTGGGATGTATCTAAAGGAAGCATCATAGGAACAGCCACTGGACACTTCCATCTGGACTCTTGGTGAATATCCTTGATAACAAAATTCTTTCTTGATACCAGCCATTTTAACATTGCTACTCAGCAAATGTTTTTACTTCCTTTTAATGTTCATTGCATTTATTTTACTGTATTAAATTTGAATATTACATAATTTTACACCTGTTGCATGTTTTAGATATAGCACAGTTTCACACTCCCCTCTTTTTAGCTACTTCCATTTATTTGGGCTTGACCCCAAATTATTGAAACTGCAGCTTTACCAAAACCCACTCTCCATTAGGTGCCTTCTCAGGACACCTAGTGCCCTAACCCCCTTGTTTATTTCACCACTATAAACAGACTGCTCCTCATACACTGCGTGACACCCCTCCTCACACACTGCATCCATGGACAGATTAAAAATGGATTAATGGATAGAGCTGCAGCTCCAGGTCTCTACGTAAAAATAGGCCCACCACCATGACAATCACTTGACCCGCTGGTCACATCATAAGAATTAAACTTGCATTCCTATTTTACTTTGTACTTGTATATATTTAGGATGACAGTGTATAGGTGTATATAGTGTATAGGTCAGAAGTGGGCAACAGGCGGCCTGAGGGACACATGTGGTCCGCAAACAGGGCCTACTATTGTATTGCATGATGTGTAAAAGGGGTCTATGGTGTGCTACAATGCATTCAAAGACACACACCCTATTTCTGAAGTGTGGCCCTCGAATATCTGCTGGAAGTTTTATGTTCCCCAGCTGAAATAATTGCCCATCCCTGGTATAGGTCCTACATCAGTGGCGTAACTATGCCTCTGCAGCCCCCGCCGTGGCGGGGAGGCGCAGAGTAACTATGGGCGCCGGGGGGGCTGCGGTGCTATAGTTACCTGCTGCGCTGCTGCCCGGCCGCATCTGCGGTCACTGTCCCGTCACTCGCTCCCGGCCCCGGCTCCTGCTGATAATGAAAACTGACACTTAGAAAATGGCTGCCCCCGTATTGCAGACAGTTTTGGCAGCCAGAAAACTCCACAGGATGATACTGAGCGCTGATTGTTATTCAGTGCTGCTGCTGTAACCAATAGGGGGATTACCATAAACCCCTAGTAGTAGTAGAAGACCAAAGAAGAGGAATAGGTACAGCGCTGCACTGAATATAGAAATATTGAATAAAAATTATTCACAATAAAATACAATATTACATTTAATAATACACACAAGACACACACATAAAACATGCAATCTCCTTAATTAGGGTTAGAGCTGGTTAGTAATCATTAGGTTTGCAATTGCATATATTATATGCTCCAACTTTGAGCCAGTTAGTGGATTTTAGTATAGTTGAGAGTTCAAGTCCCCACACATGTGCACATTAAATGTGGTTATACTTAATTGTAATCCAGGGGTATTGTGGCTTGTGACATCAGCGATGAAATTCTCCGACCCTTCTCACTTAGGTCATATCCGAGATGTTTTTCAATCTGCTGGGTACAATAGCAGCCTGGTGGTCCCCTCAACGCGTTTCTCCACCTAAAACGATCAGCGGCTTCCTCAGGAGAAGTTTTGGCAGCCATTTTCTAAGAGTCACTTTTCATTATCAGCCGGCGCCGTGAGACTGGACGGGACAGTGACCGCAGATGCGGCTCTGTCAGGTATGGGCATGGGGAGGGGCTCAGAGGGGAGGGAGAGAGAGAGGGGGAGGGGGGGCGCCGAAAAAGTTTGGTGGGGGGGGGGCGCAAAATATATAGTTACGCCACTGTCCTACATGCCTGCATGGCATTGTCCTCACCTCCTCCACTTCTCATTCTAGGCCTTTAAACATTTTTAGCTCCAGGTGAAGTAGGCCCTTTACCTGGCCCTGACTGCATCCCATACCTAGCATGACAATGACACACTGCAATCAATCCTCTGCTGCTCCCCATACATTACATACCACCCCTCCTAACATGCTGCTTCCATACACTGCATGATCCCTCCGCACACACTGCTCACCCTCCCCATACACTGCATGACACCCCTCCTCATACATTGCACCCCTTATACTGGAGGAAATCCCCCTCACACGTTGCTCCCCATACACTGGTTTATACCCTCCCCTCACATGCTGCACCCTGTACATTGCCCCATTATAGGTGGATGTGCTTTGCTCAGCCACTGGGAGCAGTGGGATTAGGAAACCATGGGTGAGATTTAATAGGATGAGAAATTCAGAAAGTGAGAGATTTGGTAAGAAATCTCCAGTTTTTTTAAAGCGGCAATCATTTACACTGCAAAACCAGTTTGATTTTGCAGTGTAAATGATTGCTGCTTTAAAAAAACTGGAGACTTCTTACCAAATCTCTCACTTTCTGAATCTCTCATCCTATTAAATCTCACCCCATGTGTCCAGTACTCAAAGCTGAGATCTCTGACATCACCATACTCCATTGCCAGAGACAGCCACAGACTCCTGGCACACACTGCTCAGGTAAAGCACCCCTTTACCCAATCACTGGGCACAAAACCCACGCATGTGCAATGCAATGCAATGCCTCCTTTCTGCAGTCAGCAGCAGTTTGCTGTCTACCCCCTTAACAGGGCTCTTATTCTACCCCCTGGCCTGACGCCGCCCCTGCTGTGTGCAATCCTGGCCAAGGGGTAGAAACGTACCTATATAGGGTCATGATCCTATATCATATATAAAAGAGCATGAAGCTACAGGTATTTATATGTTTGTACATCCACTGCTCCTGGGGGTAGAGAACATTTAGAAGAAACTGTTCTAAAATAGCAGCTCTTTGAAATACAACATTACTGTATGGGTATTTTGCATATAGATTTTGTTTCAGATGTTACATGGTAATAATGCTCTACTGAAAGGAACCGTTTAATATTCTAGCAAAATCTTAATATACTATTGAGCAAAACTGCAAATCTTTTTGTATAAAATATATTGAAATATGGGAAATCAGAGCGATTAACAGTTTGGACTAATACCCATTTCACATTACAGCTAAAATACAGTATATTGCCGATTTTAAATGGCTTTAAAACGTTTCTAGCTGTAATGTGAAAGGTCCAGAGAGAATTTACTGTTTTTAAAATACCTGTAATCCAAAACAGGTTAAAAGCAGTGTCCTACCCGTTTCTGAGCCAATCCATTTGTAGTGTGAATGGCTCTGAAACAGTATTTACAAGTCATGAGCAGGTCACAGAGGGTGATAGGCTATCTCCCTTGTGATCTCACCAGGCACAGGCTGGCAGTAAAGAGCAGAGAGGAGACTTTTTCAACCCAGTGCATACTGTGCAGGTGTTTGGATCATTTGGTCAACATTTCTACTTATCTTTTTTTACCTTACTTTATTTATATTTTTACCCACCCCATCTTTTTATGCTGTAAAAACCTCATACAGTATGTGAGCCTGTGTCTCAGAAATGTCCATTTAAAATGGGATACGGTTGTATTGTTGACTGCACTTACATTGACAGTCATTAGGTCGACACTGTTGGGTCGTCAGGGGGCAAGGTCGACAGGGTTCTAGGTTGACATGGGTGAAGGTCGACAGGTGTCTAGGTCGACATGGGACAAGGTCGACACATGTGTTAGGACAACATGGGTTAGATCGACAGGGTTTTTTTTCACTGTATTTTGAGCCGACATGTGCCGACAGGCAGTATTTCATGCCCTACCATCCACTAGGGCATGGTGGGAGAATAAAATAGGGTACTTGTTTCCTAGCACGGCGCCCGTCGTGGGTCATCACATACCTTAAGTTAAGGTATGCGATGGACCCGGCCGACGCGATTTTGGGCTATTTTTAGCCTTTTTCCGACAATTAAAAAATCGGGTCCATCACAAGCCATTATAATGAAATGCGATACGACCGACGCGACCAACGCGATTTAACATTGAATGCATTGTACTCATTGTTAAATTCCTATGTAAAATTGGGTCCATTGTTTGCCATTATAATGGCATACAATGCGACCAATGTGATGGACCCGATTTTACATTGGGAACAATGTTAAATGGGGCAATGTACCCGATTTTTTATTGTATACCCACCCTGATGGGTAATTTGTATGTGAAATGCCCCCCCCCCCATTGTTAACGCCACCCCACGATGAACGCCAACCCGAAGCGTGGCAAGCGCAGTGAGCCCGCGAGGGGCGGCGGTACGCGTCCTCTGACCTTTTCATAACCCCACTATCCACGTCGGCGTGGAGTTGATTTTATATAGTGTGGCGAGCGCAGCAAGCCACCGAGCCTGAAGCGTGGCGAGCGCAGCGCGCCCCGCGAGGGGACACATAATACCTGTGAAGTAATGCATGTCCCCTCGCGGGGCTCGCTGCGCTCGCCACGCTTTGGGCTTGGTGGCTCACTGCGCTCGCCACACTATATAAAGTTAACTCCACGCCAACGTGGATAGTGGGGGTATGAAAAGGTCGGAGGACGCGTACCGCCGCCCCTCGCGTTGGTTCCAATGTAAAAATTGCATCAATCGCGTCGATTGCATCGCATGCGATTTGGTTGCATGCGATGCAATCAACGCGATTTTTTAGGACCCGATGGATACAATTAAAATCGCAGGCACCGTGCTAGGAAACAAGTACCTAAAATAGTGTGCCGAGTGTAGTGAGGCTCCGTGCCAGAAGCATTGCGAGGGGCTGCGGTTCACTTCAAACTGTGTCCATGTTGACTGTGTCGACATTCGGGTTAAAAAAAGCAGCGAAAAAACCCACGTCGACCTAACGAGCTGTTGACCTAGACACATATTGACCTAGACAC
Organism: Crinia signifera; assembly: GCF_055691185.1. Lineage (NCBI taxonomy): Eukaryota > Metazoa > Chordata > Amphibia > Anura > Myobatrachidae > Crinia > Crinia signifera. The sequence goes on along the minus strand of NC_139217.1, from coordinate 63,497,568 downwards.
CTGTCGACCTTTACCCATGTTGACCTAGAGCCCTGTCGACCTAATGACTGTCGACCTAAGTATGGTTGATAAAATGATCCCCACCCTTTAAAATGACATCCACTGTTTTCTATGGGTGAAATAGGTTAAATGTGAATGGTACAAAAACGGTATTGAAATGGTAATATACCAGTTACGACATGCAATGTGAAAGGGGTTTAACTGACTTCAGACCTGTTTTAAGAAACGTTTACAAAAACGGGTTGAAAGCAGGTTTGGAATGTGAAAGCAGCATAACAGTGTACAGTATATGTTTTATTTTTTGTATTTAAGAGTGAAATTAAATGTGAAGTTATTATATTTCCATGCATTATTTCTTGAAGACTATAAGGGGGTAGAAAACACATGTATGTGACGTGCCATTACATTTCTAGGGTAAATTAGTAAGCCAGTTTCTCAAATTGACCACACTGTGGGTAAATCATGTTGACTCCGTAAGCAGTGTAAATAGCTGCTTACTGAGTGCTGAAACGGCGCCGCGCCGAACACCTGCCCCCACTGCTACCAAATCCCCTTGGTACCATGCGAGAGGATGTGGTTGCTAACACATCCCCTCGCCTGCGGACGCTAGCAGGAGAAATCATTCAATGGTCTACGATCATCGAATGCTTTCTCCTGCCTTCGGAAAAACAAGTCAATCTCAACTGACTTTTACAGTATTCCCTTTGGTGTCCGCCGAAGATGGGGCAGGCGCTGACATCCTGTATTCTCTCCCTATAAAGAGATGTAGATATGCCATATATTATAATGCTAAACATGATCAAACTCTACTTTTACTCTGAATATTCTAAAGAATATCAGTTGTATAACCTTTATTAAAGCTGCAGTTAATGGTTTAAAATTTGTTCTTAATTTATAGTTTAGTGCAACTTTTAACAGGGGCATCACTGATTGTGTTGAGACCCGTGTGCTGTATCTAAGGAGCACATTGGGAAAATGGAGTGTGGCCTCATATGTAAGGGATTCTGGGCCTTATGGCCCAAACTCTTGTTCTGTCATTTCAGAGAGCACAAAGATGCTGGCTGCACCCAGAGACCAATGTGTGTATGTGTGTGTGTGTGTGTGTGTGTGTATGTGTGTGTGCATGCAGTGCTACTCCTACACAGTGATAGGAGCCCAAGGCTCCTCAGAAAATGAGTCAGCACTTTGGTGTCACCCCTCAGAAGATGATACCCAGGTATGGCACAAACCCCGTTGTGATGCAAATTACTTTTAACTATATACCGGACTGTTTCCAAAAAATTTTGCTACAAACAGTAATATTGTTTGGTACTTATGTATTATCTGGGCTCCCATGTTAAATGCACCCCATTTTTTTATACCCCTACTATCCAACTACGCACAGAGTTGATTTTATATAGTGTGGCGAGCACAGCGAGCCACCGTGCCCGAAGCGTGGCGAGCGGATGCGGTCTCATAAGAAAAACGGGAGCCCAGATATTACATAAGTACCTAAAGAACAATACAGTAAGGTGTAATGTGAATAAGAATAAGGACCAATGGGACAGGGCCAGAAATACCAATGTTGCTAAGGTGCACCAACCAAAATCTTGCCTATGGCATCAAATTAACTAGGTCCGGCTCTGGTTCTATAAATAATGATAACTAAAGTGAAATATTTAGTCAATTACAATTTTGAGCTTTTTCTACCCTTTGTCGCATAAGTAAACAAACAGTATAGTGTGCAGTTCTATAATGTACTGTACAGTATCTCAACCTTCATCCTGCACTTCTTATAGTGTTGGTGCTTCATAACAGTAACATTTCACTGCTGAAGCATGAGTAGTGTATACTGTAGAACCAAAGTTTATCGAATTAAATGCAAACAGTTCCTGTAAAGTGTTTTAATGAAAAGGTGAGTTTTCAGAGAACTCTTGGAGGATTGGAGACTATAGGAATGTCTTATTGTACTTTAGAGGACATTCCACAGAATGGGTGCTGCCCAAAGAAAGTCCTTCAAAATATAAATTCTAAATAACTGATACCCACATGATATTTATAACCACACAATGTACAGTAGAAGTTAAACAATACATAGAGAATGTACAATATCTATACTGGGGAGATGTAAATTACACACAACCAGCATGGTAGCTACCAGAGGTGGCTGCAGCCCCGACCACTAGGTATATATACATACATCTTATCATGTACTCAATGTAAAATATGTGCTGCATCAATTCCCCGTGGTTCGCAAATACTGAGATCATGAGTGCTGCCAGGCACCTGGGAATAAGCATAAGCTATTACACACTGTCAGCATAATAGCTGACGTACTGTTAGCATGCAGATCATTGGTGAGTAACCATCTAATGATTTTGATTTTGAGAACCTTCCTGAATTACCCCCCTTTGAGAGGAATGTTATCTTACTTAACCGTAAGTTTTTTTATTCAAACTAAGATCAAATAACTCTGAGAGAACTTTTCCCAGTTTTTATTTCTTGCTTTAGTCTCCCTGAGATTTTTTTTACGGATTATATATTCTTAGGAAGTGAAATTTATGTATGTTATAAATGTCAAATGTAGTAAGTTATTTATTTGTGCAGCCCACTATGACTAAAATGACTTCAGAAAAAGCTAATAACAATGTTTGGGGAGAGTGAATACATGTAGTCTCTGCAGGTTCTCGTAAAAATGAACAAATCCACAAAATCCTACACAAATAACAGCATATTTACCATTGTAGATCAGAATGAAAAAAGAGTGTTGGAAAAGTCATGTCTATTTAAGTCAGATTGCAGAACGCCCTCAGGAAAGTCATTTTCAACCCTGGTGTTCTGGCTGCTTTTATCTGAATTAAATCAAAGTAATAGGTACTTAAACTTATTTTTCAGGCAAGCTACGCTGACTTGGCTATACTGCGTTCCTACTCTAAAGATTAAAATGAAATAAGAAAGATACAACTTTTCTGAAAATTGGATTTCAAACAAAGACTTTTTTTTAGACATATGAGAAACAAAACAATACTAGACGTACTGTAACTCTAATAATACATATGAAATTAATAGTTACAATAATTCATATTTGTAACATTAACATAGCAATGTCCTACACGAGGGAAAGTGTATGAGTTTAGGAGATCTGCAAGAAAAGTATTCTTTCCCAGAATTGAATGCCTTCACATTCCTACAAATAAAGAACTTTGTAGATTCCCTTCACTTCCCCACGAAATTTCAAAAACTACATTAGAACGTATATGTTTGGATGAATCCCTCACGAAGGGAATGATCTCGTCATTATATAATTTATTATTGCATTCGTCAGATCCTCCCGCTCCCAATTTTGAACGGCATTGGGAGGTAGATCTGGGAGTCCCTCCAGAAGAAGAGTCTTGGTCTCTAATCCGGGAGAGATTATCTAAAAATTCAATCTCTACTCTGATTAAAGAGAATGCATATAAGATCTATTATCGCTGGTATTTGGTCCCAGTTAAACTAAATAGAATATATAGCTCTGCTTCGCCTTATTGCTGGAGAGGCTGCGGCGAGTTGGGCTCTTTCTTGCACATATGGTGGTCTTGTCCTAAAATTGAGGCTTTTTGGAAAAAGGTGGCAAATTTATTGAGTAAAGTCTTACTAACTAATATAATTAGAGAGCCATGGTCTTTCCTTTTGGGACATCCAATAGCTTATTTAGAACCGCTTTCAGGTAAATTAGCAAGCCAGATATTAAGTGCTGCAAGATGTTTAATTGCATCACATTGGAAAAGCCTGGATCCCCCTTCCTCTCAGGCATTATTAAATAGGATATGGTTTGTGGCCTCAATGGAGAAGATCTCAGCATTTTTACAAAATAGATCCATAAAATTTATTCAAATTTGGAAGCCATGGTTTGTTTATATGCAATTGTTATTTGGTGGGGGAAAATGTGCCCAACTTGAGCAGTATTTATTCTGATTATTATTTATGTCCTCTTTCTATAAGGGCTTGAGGGGTAAGAGAGACACTTAACTGTCTTTTTTTTTAAAATAAATTCTCCTGGGCAATTATTATCTTTATTTACTATATTTATTACAATCTTCATTCATTTATTTTTATTTATTTAATTTTTATTTATTTGTTTTATATATGTATGTGTGTATATATATGTGTATATATGTATATGTGTATATATATATATATATATATATATATATATATATATATATATGTATATCTTTTAATTTTTCTTTTTCTTTTAATTTATATATATATATATATATATATATATATATATATATATATATGTGTCATTCCACAATTTTTAGGTTTATGATTAAGTATGAGTTACAGATAGAAATTCAAATGCTCAGGAAAGAGACATAGTGATCCTAGCAAAATTTGAAAAACTGAATATTTTGTTCTATGTATATTTGTTTGCTTCTATTGATACTCTTGAACATTGTAAGCTGTATATCAAAAACTGAATAAAATATATTGATTGGTAAAAAAAAAAAAAACATAGCAATGTGACCACTTCACATAATGGGACTTATTCAGTCCTGAATGCAGTCTTGGTTTGGTTGCAGTTGACTGATTGTGTAAGGACTGCTCATGCTTCGGGGCCACAGTGCACATGTTCTGCGATGTTATTGGGACCCTGGTCACAGAGTCCTGGGTGCGGCAGTATGATTTACGTGCTGCAGGTGTTTGGTGGAGTAAATGCGGAGGGTTCCAAAAAACGGGGGCATGTTTCAAAGACTTCAGCAGTGCGGTTTTGATGAGTAACCCGAGAGTTATTGTTGATCATCTGGGACTTTCATCAACAGCAGTTTCTATAGTTCACATAAAGGGAGAAATATTAATAACTCTAATAATTGCCGATCCGCAGTACGAACGGGTAAGATCGGGATCATCCGTAATAGGGTGGAAAAAACAACCAGAGAATACAGCTAATTTACTAGGCTGCCATATTATCTGGATTCAAAATTTGTCATATTGGGCCTTATTTTGGTTCATTCTTTCTGACAAAATCCTTCTTAGATGGGCAAAACCATGTGCACTGCAGGTTGGGCAGGTGTTACTTGTGCAGAGAGAATTAGATTTGGGTGGGGTTTTACTTCAAAGTGAGATCTATATTGCAGTGTAAAAATAAAGCACTCAGTATTTTCGCTGCACAGAAACAAAATTACTCACCCAAATCTAATTCTCTCTGCACATGTTACATCTGCCCCCCCTGCAGTGCACATGGTTTTGTCCATCTAAGAAGGATTTTGTCAGAAAGAATGAACCAAAATAAGGCCCATTATCCGGATTCAATTTTTTAAAACACACTGTAACAGATGTTGACATTTTAACACTATGGTGTTAACATTATATAATTGTCAGGAAAAACAAAATAGATGTCACACGGAGCGATCCCACATTTGGTGTCATTAGAGCTGTATTCCACAAGGTGGCGCATTAAGGAGGTCTATATACATTTGTTTATTATTATATAATTGTCGACATAGTCAACTGGGTATCTTTCAATTATAGTTTTGCAGTTGGAATATTTTTCTAAAATATATATTTTAAAATAAGAGATAAATATGTAAATGCATGATGTTGAATAATTTTTTGTAAAATATTAGATATCATGCCATACAAATTATATTAAAAATAAACATAATGGTGATTGATAACACTTTTAAGTAAGACAACAATACAAATATGTATCAAAGACCAATACATAATACTGTTATATGCTTAATACATTTTCCATATGGACATAATAGTTCACCTAAAAAAAAAATCATTGACATGTATCATTTAAAAGAAGGAGCTGTAATTAAAAATTGTGTTTCAGCTTCCTTAATTTTTATCATTAAAATGAAATGATTTTACTTGAAATATTTTAATCAATTACACTTATATTATTTAGTCCATTAAATATTGTCTGCTAGTCTGGAAAAATTAACTAGAGCGGAAATGTAGGAGACCGTCTGTTTTTTTCTTATTAAAATTCTACGGTCATTAAGTGTGATGTAATTGATTGAAGAAAACAGATGAATTGTTGTTATGCAGTTAAAATAATAAGCAGCAAATGTATTTTTAAATGTTAATACAAAAGTAATATTTCATGTAAATTTCCTGAACTCAATTCAGTGAGTCTTGAGAAATGCAAAACAGTCTCCAAAATGCAATATTTTAGTATAATAAAGACTTGGCAATAACACATACAGAACAAGATCATTTTATTCTAAAGCCGTTTTAGATTCCTGCGCTAAATTTGACTTTAAAATGGTATAAATTATATTATTTTAAGCTTGATATACAATATTTTTTACCCTCGTTTTAAGCCACTTTTAAAAAGTGGTTTATTTGGTATGTGTGTTGTTTATTTGTTTTATTAAAATCAGTAATTATTTTTCTTGATCAAATGTCACTATTATGAAATGTATATAAAGTTCCGTACACACTAAATGACTAAGGGCACCATCAAAATAATTAACATTGGGGGTTATTCAGACCTGATTGCGGCTGTGCAAGATTTCAATATACTGTGATCAGCTATATATATATATATATATATATATATATATATATATATATATATATATATATATATAAATATATACAGTATGCGGTATATTCACTTGGATTCTGAATCCACTGCAGAGTTGTGAAAAGGCTCTAATCGGAGAGGTGTCACATTACGCCCCCTGGCTTTGAAATCGTGTTACATGATTTACTAAGTGGAGCATCACAGTGCTGTCAAAGCATCTACGGTGACCACATCACCCAAGCACACACCCAAGAGTGTGTTCTTAATGTATCTGTACCTAATCAAGTTGTAAAAAGTTCACTGATCTTGGTGTACTACCCCTGAAGAAGTCCCTAGGGGACAAAACGCGTAGGTTTTTTTTTATGGTCAATCTACACCTATGGTCGAAATTCTGCAGTGAACAACAATGATCCACCGAAAATCTCTGTAAACGTTTCTGAACAAATGTTTTTTAAATTGTTTTAATTGTGTGTAATAAATATATTCTGTATTTACTTTTACAATTGTGGACTGGTGAAACAACTTTCTGAGCGCACCTCTACACTCTTTTCTCTATCTTCTTCATTAGACTTCCACTAGCGGCGGGGTCTTAGAGTAGTGCTGCTCACCAACTAGCGCAGGAATAGGTCACAACCCCTCTTCTTTCCATATATATATATATATATATATATATATATATATATATATATATATATATGTGTATATATATATATATATATATATATATATATATATATATATATATATACATATATTATACTGTATAAAATTTGCTGGCAGATGTTCAGTTAGTTTAGTGATATCACTCAGGTGCTCAAAAGGGAGGGGTGAATCTGAGTAAGAAAAATACACTTTGTTTCCCCCAGCACCCTGAATGATACTAGTAACAATATCTAAATCCTATATGGTAACAGAATTCAGAGATCTTGGTTACATAAATTGGGCAAATTTATGAATTAGCCTCCATGTCGTCATCAAGGCTTCTATCTGTATTAGGGGTCCCTAGTGCTATATCAAGGTAAGCCAGAACACCCAGGACAGCACACAAGGGAAAAAACAATATTGCTAATAAATATTAGTAATAGGAATCTGAAACTATATATAGAAAGTGAAACAAAGATAATGAAATGTAATTAAAATATTGTAATAGTGTTAGTGAAGAAATGAGTAAGTGCTAAGTGTTAATAGAATGTAATGGTGTGCAACACTGGAGCCATCCAACTACCAGCAGTTACATATTTTGAAAGATATGACTCAGAAGGGCCCTTCTGAGTGATTTATTTTAATTTCTCCTCTAGTGTGTATGGGGCTAGTTAAATATCGAAGCATTTAGTCAGGTTTGAAATCTGTGTACACATTACAGCATATAGTTATTGTATGATGACCACATTAATTATATAGTGTGAATGCAGCAAATATGCAGTACTGTAGTAACTAAATGGCTCCAAACACTCCTGTTATCGGTCGGATTGAGATATCGCTTTTTATGAGCTGCACATACTGTATGATTCAACCAATGCCATTCTGGAGCCTGGTTCCTTGGGATTTTCGGTCCGTTGCCTGTGATAAAATAATTTTTACAGATGCTAAAAGACTGAAATGATAGTCACTTCCGCCTGCCCGTGGGGACATAGGAGAAGATCGTGGCAACCTCCTAGCACCACCTGGCGGTTGCTTAGCAACAGGGGGACGCCGGGTGACATGCGCTCGGCCAACAGATTGAAATAGCAATCACAGGGGGCTGGTTCCATGGATGTGGCTGATTGGCCAGGGAAACCCTTTTAAGGGATTTGGCCTAGCTCAGCCCCCGGCGGTGATATTGCCTGACACTGGTAGTTCCTAGGCTCTGCTGGTCCTTCTGGGTTCAGTTCTTGTTCTGTGCCATTTGGTCTGCTCTAGTGTTTCCAAGCCTGCTTCATTTCACCTTTAGCTGCTGGAGGTCCCCTGGTTTCGGTGAGCCAGCGTGTGGTCACGTAAATGCTCCATAGGAGCCTGGTTCTGTTCCTTTATTTGTGTTATCTGGCAAGCTGCCAATTACCTTTTTATTGTTCTCATTAAATTGAAATTATCTCGATTCAGTCCTCCCTGGTGCAGCGAGGCACGGTATTCTCCAGGGTATTAGTTGTTTTGGGGTACCGTTTTATTGTGCTCCGGGTAAATTTATTGATTAGCTTATTTTTCCTCTTTGGACTTGTTGGAGGTACCCTTGTTCTTTGGCTATTGGTGTCTGCGACTGGCCAGGTGCCGTTAGGCAGGGTGTTTCCCCAGGTAGGCCCCTATAGTTAGATTTCCGTTTGACTGTACCCTTTGAGGATCACTGATACTTTGTCTCCACGTAAGGCCTGGTTGCACCAGAGTTGGGGTGGGCTTAACTTGCACCTTCAAATATGGCGACTACAGGTGAAGTCTAGCATTGCAGGTATCAGTCACCCATCAGAGGGGGTCAACAGAGTCAGGGTAGGGTGCGCTGTGGCCATTCTAAACAGTGGTCCCGGCTACGGGTTCATTCCCGAGACCAGAACATCCTCCAAGTTCCTAACATGTCCTGCTTTCAATATGTTTATTAAAATTGTCTGTATCTCCATTGTCCATTGTGAGACAAATTTCTCCACTGTGAGACGAATAAAGGAATTCTATCAAATATTGCCCATCGAATTCCTGAGGATTTATCTTCCCTTCATTTTATATTATTTGTTTCTCTTTTAAAAGACCCTGCATGCACTATTTTATTTTTATTCCTATGATATGCATTGTCATTGCCTCATTTAATGTCTTATAAACGGTATTACAATTCTAAAGACAATTGAAAGACAACATTTGGACATTTACAGGGTATGTATAACAAAGTTATAAATCTGAATTATAAACATGGAATAAATGGTGTTTTTGCATATAACAGAATTTATTAAGATAGACAATATGTTATTTTTTTTAAACAAGGTATGTATTTTTAGAGAACTGCAGATAGAGCCATCCTCATCTATCCCTTTATTAGTATTAAGTGAGCCAACTTAATCCCCTGCTAATACCCTGATGTATTGTTCTATGTATTGTATTGCAGCTGAGAACAATACATGATAATAAACCTTGGTGATACATGGTTCACCAGAGAAGGCTATTTGAAGAAGGGTGGTAGTATGTCGTACATCAGGGGTAGCCAACTCCAGCCCTCCAGAGCTACCAACAGTTAACATTTTACATGTATCCTCACAGAATCACAAGTGAAGTATTTAGCTCCACCTGTTGATATTTAAAATGTAACATGCAGTAATAAGTGCACCTGTGTACATGCGAGGTGAACTGGAAAATGTGAACTTTTGGTAGCTCTTAAGGATTGGAGTTGAATACCCCTGTCTTACATTTAAAAAAATACATTTTATTCTTTTAGTTCTCTTTAATACTTTTAGTAGATTTGTCATGCCATGAATATGGTAAGGATGAATTCAGTGGTGTAACTAGATATTTGTAGGACCCATAGCAAAAGTTTGTAAGGGCCTATTTGTAAGGGCCTATTAGGGCAGCACGGATGGTGTAATGGTTAGTATTACTGCCTCACAGCGCTGAGGTCATGGGTTCAAATCCCACCATGGCTCTAACTGTGCAGAGTTTGTATATTCTCCCCGTGCTTGCGTAGGTGTACTCCGGGTACTCCGGTTTCCTCCCACAATCCAAAAATATACAGGTAGGTTAATTGGCTTCCAACAAAATGAACCCTAGAATGTCTGTGTGTGCTTGTACATGTGGTAGGGAATATAGATTGTAAGCTTCACTGGGGCAGGAACTGATTGAGTGTTCAAATATTCTCTGCAAAGCGCTGCCGAATATGTGTGCGCTATATAAGAAACTGTTAATAAATAAATAATAAATAGTTGTGCCACCCAATGGTGAAAAATGTATGTTACATATTTAACTTTTCAGCTCTGGGCCCATAGCAGCTAAATTCCCTGATTCTATAGTAGTTACACCCTTGGATATATTCTTTCATGCTACAGTATACAGGTACTAAATATTTATTTGAAATGTATTGTATTTGTTCACACAGAAGCAATTACTTTGTAATAGTCCTTTAGTAGAATGAGTGCATGTTTATATATATTGGGAATATATTATTCTGCTATATGTACCAACCCTTTACCATTATCTCTGACAATAACAGTTAGGTTTTTATTTCCTGCATAAAGACTTAATCAAAATGTTTCAAGTGTATTCAGTCATATGACGATTAAGGAAAAAAAAACCTGTTCAAATGACTTAGACAACAGGACATTAAAACTCAGACTACATTATGGGCTTACAAAGACCTTTATAGAAAGGAGATTAGGCCATACCAATGTTAGGGCTAAATTTATTAAAGCTTCTAAAAATAAAAAGGGGTGATGTTTCCCAGTGCAACCAATCAGATTCTGTCTACCAATTTCTAGGGTGCAAAAGAGAAATGATAGACAGAGTCTAATCAAATGTTATGTCATCCCCTATTTTTATTTTAAGAAGCTTTAGTAAATTCACTCCTTAGAGTCACCTCGGTGCAGCAGTGGACCTTTCAAGCTAACACCCAGACATTTGAAGAGCTGGTAGTGGTGAATGAATGGTACCTGACCCTGGAAAAGCTGAAAAAAGGTCAGGTCAGGATACGTGCCAATACTAAAGCCCAGAACACAGGTCCCTGTGGATAAACCAAAGGCTCCACCTCCCAGAGTGTGCGTTGAATGTGGCGAGCCTGCTCATGTGCGGCGGGACTGCCCAAAACAGATAGAACCAATGGATTGCACTGCAGGCAAAGCAGCTCAGCTGATGGTCAGTATGGTGGCTGTGGCTTTATCCCAAGCAGAGTCTTCTCTGTCCTGGGTGCTGGTGCAGTTGGAAGGCCGTGAGATTTGGGCCCTGGTGGATACTGGTAGTGATCTCACCAGTGTTGCTGCCAATGTGGTTCCTCCAGGAGCTGACAAGGTTCTGCCTCCTAGTTACAAAGAAAGGGAAAGGGATGTTAATGGTAATGCACTAAGTTATATACAAGTTTACTTTTATTCATGTTATCATTAATATTTACTGCCTCCTGTCAAGGTGTTGTGTATCCATAACAATGTGGAGGAGTATCCATGGGTGTACTTACCCCTGACCATAGAGGGCTTACCATTAATGGTGGGGGCTACAGTGATCTCCAGACCACTTTCTCCATTAATTTTAGGCCGTGACTTCCAATAGCTGCAGGAGCTGGTTACCTGGCGTGACTTTGACAGACAGTCAGCATCAGAGGCAACTCAGGGGCCAGAGACCAGAGACTACCACAGCTTGGCATCTGTGAGAGCTACTGCAATTCCTGAACTACCCCAGGATACCAAGTCTGAGGCTCAATGGAACCCGTTTGGTGAGAAGATATCATTGCAGGACTCTGGGTGAGATCAACAGGATGGCAGCAATTTGGTACATGACTTTGAGACTGTAAAATTGGTTAATGTTAGGGTAACTGATGATGTACCATCAGAGTGTATGCCATATTTTGTAATTAGTTCCCAAAAACTGGTGTGGTTGGTATTAGAAGCTGTGCATACGCATTTGTGGGGTGGCCATCTGAGGGAGGAGAAAACAGTTCAACGCATACAGTTAAGTTTCTTTTGGCCAGGCATCTATACCTTTTTTAATAGGTATTGTCAGGAATGTCCAGTGTGCCAAAAGACAGCCCCACGGCCAGAGTTTTGGGTACCCCTCCGCATAATTTCTTTGCCTTTTGAGTGGATTGGTATGGATCTTATAAAGCCAGTGGAAAAGTCTGCTCAAGGGCACCATATGCTCCATATGCAGGTATTTGTGGGTCGGCGGCACTCGCAAACAATGAAGACACCAGGTGATAAACACGCCTGGTGTATTCATTGTTCGCGAGTGCCGCTGCCCCACAAATACATATATATATATATATATATATATATATATATATATATATATATATCCAGCACAGTAGTGTCAATAGTGCCCAGATTTTAATGGAATATATTCCATACATACAAACAATAAACAAAATGTTAGTAAAAAAGTACCGTGTTGGTGAGAATACAAATCCACCTCCCCTCTACCATGGGGTTGGGAATAGGATAAAGAATGGTTCCTGATCCCAAAAAAATGTGTGTGTGTTCTCCAATGTGTCCAACTCAAAAGTCAGACATTATAATATCCGACTACATGTGACTTTTCGCAGATGCTAAAAATTGGTTCCCATTACATACCAACCCCTGTTCGATCCTTGACACTTGGACGTTAGAAGAATCTTTAAGTGCAGCAAAGTTGTACAGCCTGTAATGACATTGTCGACAGGTCAACAACTTTCCTATTTAACTAAATTTTCTATCTCCATAGCTTTACCTCCATAACCTAGGAAAGCTAAAGAAAGTATCTATTTCCATGTTGTAAATCAATAATCAATACAAAACAATAACAGTTTCAGGTTATTCAAAAAAGAATGTAGTATACTTTCAATGTTCTCGTAATTCTTTGTAAGTTACTTTTTTTGTAACAGAAATTGATACTGGTAAAATACGCCAGAAATGCCCACAGAAGACTTTATCGTTGATGAGGCTGATAGCAAATGTAACTTTATATTTAATTATTCAGAATGAGCCCAATGATTTGACTTAAAGTAGCTTATTCCAAAATATTAATTACTGTTAGGCAAAACAAATTCTATTTTGCAAATAAAAAATGTTGCATGTTGGTGGTCATCATAATTAATGTCATTTAAATAATTATTTTATTCTAGCAATTACTTATGAGAATGGATATAGTACTTTGAACTTTTCAATTGATCTCCAATGATTTGTCCTAAATTAAGTAAAACCTACCAGGTATTGAACTAATTAGTGCCAACAAAGACATAGCAATACTAATCTAAAAGTGGTGAAATTTTTATTATCTGTCAATGCAAATATGATGTGCTAAGATCTCAATAAAATATGTAATTATCAGTATGCTGTGCCGCACGTCTCTAATGGCAATTTTTTTGAGCACTAGATTAATTAAACACTTCATTCTTGAGAACTAATGTGATGTGTTTACTGGGAAATCCTAAATGGTAGTTAGTTTATTCATGCAGAAAAACTGAGACTTACTATACAATAACTTGAAGAAGTATAACCTGTAACATTGGCAAAAGACAAAATAACTTTCATCATCTCATCAAGTAAATAAATATCTGACAGTACTGTATATACCAGGGGCATAACTAAAACCTTGTGGCCCCCATAGCACAATTTTGAAAGCCTCTCCAGCCTTTGCCACTACAATGCCCCATATGGGCAGCAAAGAAAGGAGAGCGAGAGAGAAAGTGGGTGTCAGGGGGAGAGAGAGAGAAAGATAGAGGAGCAAGTTAGACAGGCAGAGAGAGATATGGTTTTCGTGGTAAAAGAGGGAATGAGAAAAAGCGAGAGACCGTGTCAGAAAAAGAAAGAAGAGGATCAAGAGAAAGAGAGAGTGCCAGAGAGAGAGAGAGAGATAGATAGAGAGAAAGCATAAGGAGTGAGCAGAAGAGACACTACTTTATTCCAGCACAGGACTGGGCTGGAGGTATAGAGAGACAGATGGACAGACAGAGCATATGGGAGGGGCATAAATGGACAGATGGGATGAGGCATAGATGGACAGGCAAACAAAAAGAGCACCATATTGGGGTATAGAAAGACAGATGGGAGGGGGCATTAATGGACAGATGTAAAAATGGGAGGGGACACAGATAAACAAATCGATGGAGAGAGCACCATATGGGAGTATGGACGGATAGACGGGAGAGGGATAGGGGCATGGGCTGGCAGACAGAGCACTATATGGGGTCATAGACAGACAGACAAATGGACAAGAGAGGGCATAGACAGACAGATGGAATGGGGCAAAGAAATACAGGTTGGAGAGGGCATAGAGGGACAGATGGGAGTGGCACATAGACAGACAGGCCGGACCCTCTAACTGTAGTGGGTGTAGCGGATGTGGCTTTTATGGGGCCTGATGGCTTGAGGGGCTCCAACTGCAGTTCAACTGCATACTTTACATGTCGAACAGCTTGCAGTATTCACTATACAAGCACGATCAGATTCTCTACAACAAGCGGTTTTGCCTCCAGCCTCCTTTCCAGTAAGTAAACTACCTGTACCACACTGCAAACCCAGCCTGCAGCATCAGTATTGTGAAGACAAGTGGTGGGCCCCATATCAACTCCACCCCTTACACCCTCTATAGTTACGCCACTTGTATATACTATATATTTACTAACTGTCCATTTTGTGAATTTGCAAACAAAAAGCAATGGCAAACATGCTCCAATAATGGATTACCAACTGACATACTGTTTGAAAACTAAAACATACAGTTTTCTATTGGAACAAACACGTATTAACAACCTTTTCACATGCAATTATTTATTTTCTTTGTGTATTTATTGTCTAAAGAGACTTGTACTCTATGTCATTGTTTTTGCAGTTGGGCAATTATCAGCAGACTGTTCCTGAATCTTAAGCCCTGTACACACAGGGCGATATATCGGTGAGCGATATATCGCTCATGCTGAGCGATATATAGCTCGGTGTCCCGTTTGCATCAGCAACCAGAGGGAGCCCGGCAGTGGAAATCAGCTGGTCGCAGGAGCAAGCTCCTGTGACCAGTGATCACTTCCGGCAGAAAATGGAAGCGGGCACCAGGCGATTTATCGCCGGTGCACACTCCAATCGCGGGCAATATGGTTGCTCAGCGACCATATTTCCAGTGATATTTGCTATAATCGCCCCCCCGTGTGTACGCACCATTAGTCACACAACACATTCCTTTAGTGTCTCACAATGTGGATTTTTCTCTGAAGTGGTTGAAAAGGAAGGGACTGTTAGGGAGAGGCACCGGGGTGGCGTCCCAGGTGTTTCAGGGAGTGTTGTACACAATACCATTTTGGTTGACGATAGGATTATTTAGAAGGCAGATTATTAAATGCAGTTGCAAAGATTAGAAAAGCTGCTGGCAAGCATCCAAATAAAAATCCCGTCAGTGGAGAAATTTTCATATTTTTGCTCAGTACTTGTGTATAGGATTTCAGCTATGAATGCATATAGCCTCAAATTATGCATGGGAGGTTTGAGGCTTTTTTAAATCTTTTGAATCTCATTAAAATAATTACATCTTTGTTTTATCCATTTAAGTGGAAAAAAGAGGCAAACTATTTTACCTAAGAACTTACAAGCTCCAGATAAACATGTAGTTGGTCGCAATGAAAATCTTCACCCCAGACGGACCATGTGCATATTCACGCATGCGTAGGCCCCCACCATTGGTAAGGGGGTAAAATTCGGTCCCGTACGATTGATTCTGAATTAGGCCCATGGTACCACTGGAAACATGAAAACAGTTTGGTTAAATTTGAACCACAACACCCTGCAATGCAACATTCACAAACACAAATTAGAAATATGTTCATAATGAACATTACAGTAATTGCATTGATGACAGATATAAAATGATTGTAAAACAAAATACTAAACAATGCATCTGATTTGTGTTTTGACTTTCAAGCCTTTTTTTCATTAACCTTCAGCAGACCAAATGTTTTTTTCTGCAATTCAAACAGTCTGGTTTATTTTATTTTTTTCATTCAAAAATGGTCTACACTGAATATTGATCGATGTTCATGTTCTTATTTTAAAGTGACTCACCACTGGATCTGCTACTAGCGCTAGGGCTGTTGAGCCTGACTAGACGTTGGACCTGAAAGGGTTGAAGGCACAAGCTTGCCTGTCACATTTAAAGCCTGCATGCATCTTAAGCATGTCTTCTGAAACATGGACTGAACTGGAGTATTAAACCTATCTCTCATGTCTTCACAGGTAAATGAATTCCATCTTCAAAACCTGATGTGTTTTATTGCATTAAAGGTGCATACACACTGTGCAATTTTTTGACCAAATGTTGGGAAAACATTTCCATTGAACCCAGTGTCCTGGACGAAAGATGTTGAAGAAAGATATTGACGACAGACGAACGATGAATGATGATGCGCATACCCACCAGTTCAAGATTGTTCATCAACTGTGCAGGCAGCTCAATTTGGATATCTTTCAAAAAGAGCCTATAAACTGTAGCTAGATCTTTTGTCTTTCGTCTGTCGTCAATATCTTTCGTCAACATCTTTCGTCCAGGACACTGGGTTCAAGGGAAATGTCTTTCAATGAAATTGGTCAAAAAAATTGTACAGTGTGTATGCTCTCCCCCCATCCCAGTATCTTAATGAACCCATTGTTTAACGGAATGGGATCATTCGTCAGACTGCATTTAGGTCTACAGTCATTAGGTCGACCCCACTAGGTCGACTGGCAGGAAGGTCGACCTGACTTAAGGTCGACATGGGCCAAGGTCGACATGACTTAAGGTCGAATTTGCATAAAGGTCGACATGAGGAAGGTCGACTGGTCATAAGGTCGACATGGGTTTTTCACTGTTTTTTTATCCGAATGTCGACACAGTCGACATGGACACAGTTGGCAATGAGAATCGGACCCTCGCATCGCTCGCTTCGCTCGCAATGCTTCGGGCACGGTGCCTCGCTGCGCTCGGCACACTATTTTATTCTCCCACCACGCCCTAGTGGATGGTAGGGCATGAAATACCGCCTGTCGGCACATGTCGGCTCAAAAAACAGTGAAAAACCCATGTTGACCTTATGACCAGTCGACCTTCCTCATGTCGACCTTTATGCAAATTCGACCTTAAGTCATGTCGACCTTGGCCCATGTCGACCTTAAGTCAGGTCGACCTTCCTGCCAGTCGACCTAGTGGGGTCGACCTAATGACTATAGACCTAAATGCAGTCTGACGAATGACCGCATCCCGTTTAAACACCCCTCTCCCTGTACCAGCACTCACATGTTTTTATCTGACTAAATAAGAAATGTTTCTTAAATAAAAAAGTTTTTAGCCATTAAATAAAAGAGTACAGGTTCAATAATAATCCATTCTTGAAAAAGTACCTGCAGCAAGAAACGTGTTGTTGATATTAGGGAGATCTCTTACAGTATTTACTGTAGCCTATTATTGCAGATGAATACTGCATCACCAGTGCCTGTTCCATGCTCACCAGGTGTTACCAGTCTATCTGGAGGTGCATGGACTGAGGCAGAGGCATCAAAGAAACTGGGGTTTTTAAGTTGCAATTATCCAAAGCAGCTTTTCTTCCCAGCCATCCATGTCTGTTTGATATATATTTTTAATGCAAGAATCTGTCTTTAGTATAAACAAGAAAATGGAACCTCTTGCTCAGACCTTCACCATTTAATATTAGTAGGACAAATACACTTACAATCTCACGATATAACAAAGTAAATTTTATTACTGTAAATCAGTGATTTTCAACCTTTTTCAGGTCACGGCACACCGGACAAGACTTTAAAATTTCCAAGGCACACCAACAGTTTTTAATCAAATATAATGCTGTGTACACACGGGGGAGATAGGGGCTATAATCGCTGGGAATATGGTCGCAGGCGACCATATTGCCAGTGATTGGGAGTGTGCCCCAGCGATTAATCGCCGGGTGCGCGCTCCCGTTTTCTGCCCCATTGTAATCGCTGGTCACAGGAGCTTGCTCCTGCGACCAGCTAATTACCTCTGCGGCACCCCCAGCAGAGGTTCGTTTTCAACAGCGACCATCTCTGGTCGCTTGTTGAAAAGGAGACACTGAGCAATATATTGCTCAGCAATATATTGCAAGCAATATATTGCTAGCAATATATCTCCCCCCGTGTGTACGCACCTTAAGAGATATAAGACAAACATGTCCCCATTGTAATTGCACATACCTGCCCCCACAGCGTAATTATACACACATGTATTCCTCATTGCAATTCCACACACCTGCCCCCACAGCGTAATTATACACCCATGTATCCCTCATTGTAATTCCACACACCTGCCCTCCTAGTTATTCCAAATGTCTGCCCCTCCTTAGATATTCCAAGCATCAGCTCCCCCTTACAAATTACACAAATTCCCCTAGTTTGTTATTACAAGCACTCACCTGCCCCCTCAGGTATTCCAAAAATATTGCACACTTGTAAGATGGCTCTGACAGGAATCCCCAGTCCCCCCAGGGGCCTTCTGCGCATGCGTCGGGACACACCTGGGGCCAGCAATGCATAGGATGATCTAATGTTCCCAGCGCCTGCTATGCACAGGCATGTCCCAGCGTCACCTCCATAGGACAGCGCTTCGTGCACATTCTGTGTCGCACGCGCACACACACACAACACCGAGTATAAGGCGGAACCGAGCCGCCCCCCCCTCATGTCAAAGTGAAACTCTGCTGGTGAGTCGCCGTGACCCGCGGCCTGGCGACACACCTGTCAGCTGCCCGCGGCACACTGGTTGAAAATGTCTGCTGTAAGTCATATTGCATACATGGTAACAATATTTAAAATTGAAAAGCTAATACCAGGTATTGGTAAAAACCCAGAACTCCAGACCGGACAGGCTCCATTCATCAATATCTATCATTCTGGAGCTTGTAATGTCCAGTCCGTAGGGCTGCTGTGATACCTGTCACCAATGAGAGGAGTAGGGGCAGAATACAGGCTCCCGGCATGGTCCGGGGATGTAATAAAAACTGGAATGTTCCGGCCACACGGGGAGGCTGTAATCTCCCCTTCCCCATGTCCCTGGTGAAAGCCACCACAGGCATCCCCCTGGCCAAGACACCACTCGGACACTAAATCAGAGTTTTATTATTATTATTATTATTTAATATTATTTGGTAAAGCGAACCTACATTAAACCTTTTCTTATGAACTGTTTAGTTTAGAAATCTAGGTTCAAACCTTTGGGACTAAGGCAGTGGTGGAACTTGTGAGTGGTTGGTCCAGGTGCAGAAATATAATTCCACCCCCTCCACTTCAACCCAAATTAACCCATGTCCCATGTGGCCACTAAATATCCTAAAAGTTTAAGCAGTAAAAAAAAAGACAGGTAACCAGCTGTTTAAGGTTTTTACAAATATACCACATGCCGGTAAAATCTCTGATGGGAACATACTGTAAGCAGAGTTTTCAGAAATAGGGACAGATGTTCCCAATCACTATGAACTTCTTTAAATCAGTCATATTTCAATTTGTTTAGAATGCATAATTATGCATTTTTTTTAATATACAGATGATAACCAATACACTTATGATTACAGACAAGTGAAACAATTTTCCACATTTCAATATTTATGACATTGGTCTTAAAGTAACAGTCAAAATTGTTACTTTATAGCTTATAGTTTTGAAAGCGAAATTGCTGTATTTGGGATTGATGACCTGAAGCAAATGCTTGAAAGAAATTAAGTGCATAGTAAACACAGGAACCTATCATTTAAGTGATCATTCTAAATTAATCTAAAAAAATTAACCCCCCTCTCTCTCATGCATATATACAGTAGTTCTGCAACATTTCCAACAGAGATTGCTACTTAACATCAGTATATTGCTGCTGTACACACAGACAGGATACATTTTATAAAACACAAAAGCACTGTGCTCACCACCTCCGAGTGCTTCAGATGCCAGACACATTTACTGTGGAAAAGATTTTGAGGATACTAGAATTCCATGCGAAACAGCTTTCTGTCTCCTTAACACTGTATCAAGGCTCTTAAAGAAATTTAAGATTACTAATTAATAAATACTCATCCCAGGGTGAAACTGATCTAATTGACTAATACAGAGCTTTTTGTACTATTTGACATCAAGGCAATATTTTTGACTACTATCATTATTAGGTTAGCATTGTGTTTGAATTTCTCAGTTCGTTAGTACAATATATATAGACTTGTTTATCTATGGGATAGCAGCAAGCCACCACTGCCAACCGCTCCACGTGCTCATGGCAGTGGTGTAACTCTGGGAGGCAATGGAGTCATTTGCCGCCGGGCTTCTGGCCAGAAGGGGGTGCTGACTCCATTGTTCCCCATTAGATGTCATTGCTGCTGTAAACATGCCATGGAGCCATACATGGCTCATTTACACTTTACAGCAGCAACCCAGTGCGCACTGGTCTCCTACAGTGCACCCCCCTCCTGTCCGGCACCTGCACTGTGGCTGTCAGATCCCGATGCTCCTGTCTGCACCACAGCGCTGGGGAAGAGAGAAGTGTGAGCATTGCAAGCATGGTTTTTTTCATGAGCCCGGGGAGGACCCGCCCTCCTGAGCAGAGACTGAGTGAAAGTGAAACTAAGGCAGTCACCACGGAGCCCAGGCAGCGCAGCACTGAGTAAAGGCAGATATAGACTGTGCATATGCTGCTGGAGAACCAGCAGCACAAGGTAAGGGAAGGGGACTATGGGGAGAGTCTGCTGCACACTGTATATTGTGTTTATCACTCCCCCTCCTCCTCCTGGATCTGAACCTGGCTAAGCAGCCGTGGGCATCCCCATATGTGATCATGCCCCACCCACCCTACTTGTCTAGATGCCTGTCAGAGCTCTCTAAATAAGAGCCAGATGTATCAAGCTTCAAACAGTGATAACATGGAGAGTGATAAACAGCCAGCCAATCAGCTTCTACCTGTCATGTTACAGGCTGAGTTTGAAAAATAACAGGTAGGAGCTGAATGGCTGGTTGTTTATCACTCTCCACTTTATCACTTTTTGAAGCTTGATACATCTGGCCCTCAAGCCCTGTCCACATCTCCTCATGTTAAGTGTTTGCTCATATGTCCACCCACCTGTTTCAGGGCCAGTGAAAACTGTGGTGTAGGGGGGTTTCTAAATAGGGGTTGTTGTAATTTCCCTGCACACATCTAACACTAACACACACACACATCTCACTCACCCTTCCACCCAGTGTATGCCCCTTCATTCCCCCAATCAGCCAACTGCCACTCTGCTAGAAAACCCCCTCCTCCAGCCAGTCCAATCAGTGTTACCCCCATTCAGCACAGTTTTGCCCTTTCTCCAGCCTAGTGTCCCCCCTCCATATCACTGCACCTTCCCATCCAGCCTAGTGTCCCCTATATATCACCCACTCCATCTCCCCTTCACCCTCTCCCTAAGGTATCCCACTACCACTCCTCATGACCCTCTGCCTTTCCTGTCACCTTCTCCTTGTCATCCTCTGTCTCTCCCTGTCACCCACTGCCTCTCCTGTCACCCTCAGTACCTCCCATTCTGCTTTTCTGCTGTTTCACTATCTCCCCAACACCCAAACACAATCTGCCTCTCTGAGACATCACCCTCTCCCCATCTCTCGCTGCATCTCCATGTCTCCCTTTCCATCCTCAGGACAATGCACATAAAGGTGCACCCTGACGGGTCTTTACGTGTACTGAAATGGCCCTAAAAGATTAGACCAAATGCTCTATATACAGTACATGCGACTTTTGGATAAGAGATTTCCTCCTAGTCCATTCTTTAAAACCATGAACATATACTGATATGAGGGGCACTGTAGTATATTGCATTATAGATTGAATGCCAACAGACATGTATGTGTTTATATTTATATGTATATATAGATGTATTTATCTATTAATTAAAGTGGGGTTAGAGGGGGGCACCCACATTCATCTTGCCTCCGGGCGCCTGGTATAAACTTACGCCACTGGCTCATGGTACAGTATGCCATAGAAATCTCACCGGTGCATATACTGTGCCAGAGGCAGATTTAGACTTCATGGGGACCTAGGCAAGATACCGGTTTGGGGCCCTCCTCGTTAAAGCTTCATAGGACTATGGGCCTTATACTGGTTCACTCCTTCTGGCAAATTCCTTCTTAGATGGACAAAAACACGTGCACTGCAGGTGGGGCAAATGTAACTTGTGTTACTTAGGGCAGGATGTGCTAAGGTAAAAATGCGGTAAAACCCCGTTTTACAACAATAATAACTTCTTAGACTGTGAAATAACAAGAGCAACAATTTCTTAGACTTTGAATAATTTGGCAGCCTGTGAAAAATTTGGACTTAGAACTATAACCATGATTGCTAGGACTTAGAAGAAATAACGAAAGTCTCTAAAATACTTGAACTTTGAAATACCAATGATCTCTTGGACTTAGGAAAAAAAATGAATCCCTGAAATACTTGAACTTTGAAATAAAGAACTATGATAACTTGGACTTAGGTGAATACTGATGGCTTAAAGAATGATGCTGGGGGAGGAGCCAAAAAGGACATAGGTAGCACTGGGTCATACACCAACAGGAGTAAAGATGTCATCCGCAGGTTTTCCAGAATTAGACCTCAGAAAATAAGCTGTGGCAGGTTATCCAGATAAACATGAACAATTAATAAAAAATGGCCAGGTCCCCTATGTGTCAGTAAGATATTTAACGAAATTTGATATCTTACAGACAAGACAGCAAGGGGACCTGGACATTTTTTTTATCAATTATTCATGTTTATTGAATAACCTTTTTTTCTGGACATTGACTGTACATAATTTTAATTGTTGTGGATATTGTTAACCATTTTGGATTACCATTAGAAATAGGAATGCCAGTGCTGGCTGAATGACAATTATTAGACAGTTCACAATGATAAATTATATTTATTAACTATAATCATATATAATGAAAAAATCAATAATATTATAACTGATGAACATTTTAAAACACAATGAATAAAATTTAGAAAAAATGCAGATGTCACATCTGTGACTTCAATTGTGGTACAGTATCTGTTTGTGATGAGAGTTCAATAAAATAAAGTAACATATTGATCAAACTGGGTATGGAATGTTGGCATATTCCCATTTTAGGTGATCTACTGATGAATTTGGGGAATATGATGTAGTCCCTTTAGTTTTGGAGATGGGTCGCAGTATTCCCAATTGGTTTGCTCAATGTTTTCAAGAGCTCAAGGTTTCCTGATGGCAGCCACTTTTTATCTGGTGTGCTTTTAGGGATTGGGCTAGATATCTCATATACAGTAGATGGTCAGTCACTTTACCAGTTTTTTGATGACGCTCTATAGATTCAGGAGATGGAGCCTGGATCACCAAAGGAATAAAATAGCTCAATGCGTTTCCCCGGATAATTTCCTCAGGAGCAAGTAAAAAAATGTGTGCAAGGTAGCTCAATATATACCACTCAGTCAGATTTTATCAAAAGAACCATCATTAAACACATTTTTTTGTGGGGACAGTACATATGGTGTAATGGTTAACACTACTGCCTCACAGCAATGAGGTCATGGGTTTGATTCCCACCATGGCTCTAACTGTGCAGTTTGTATATTCCCCCCGTACTTACGTGGGTTTCCTCCGGTTACTCCGGTTTCCTCCCACAATCCGAAAATATACTGGAAGGCTTATTTGCTCCCAACAAAAAAATTAATCCTAGATTGTCTGTGTGCGTGTACATGTGATAGGGAATATAGATTGTAAGCTCCACTGGGGCAGGGACTGATGTGAATGTTGAAAATATTCTCTGTGCAGCGCTGCAGAATATGTGTGTGCTATATAAGAAACAGTTAATTAAAAAAATAAAAAAATCTGCCTTTTGGAAAATCCACCTCTGTATTGCGGAATGGGTGGAGCCAGTAACAAGTGGTGATCATAATATCGGTGATCACCTGGTGGAGTAAGGTCATCTGGTCACCAGGTGTTTATACCAGCATTAAAATGATAATGAAATACTATTGGTCCTTTTTTTTTAAATCAGAGAACAATTGCAGCTATAACGGCAGGTAGGTCATTTTATTACTGTAGGATTATACATCCATATCAGTTTTGCTTCATTATTTAGATTTTGTACTTATTTCCTAACAGTATTCCATTTTGCAATAGTTTTCAATCATAGCTTCTTATCTGTAGAAAGAAATGAGCTCTCTAAGGATTTTTCTGCATTGTAAAGCAACTACTGTAACAAGTATTTCTACCATAACAAAAAGTTACAATAACTCTGGATCCTTCTGTATAAAAGCCTTGCTGTTATCTTTATCGTTGCTTTGCATGGACCAGTATGCTTTTTGTACTCATTCTATACATTATACATACAGAGTAATGCTGCATGTACACAGTTACACACCATTTATTAAATATAAAAAAAATTAAGATATTTCTGTTTAAATATGCAAGTATAGTACCTGTACCTTTGCTGAGTTCCTGTATGGAAAGAGTGTTGACTTTTCAATTGAATTAGTTTAATTAAATTACACTACCTAATCTAAATCAGCAAAGCATAAATTATTTAATAAATCAAAATTCACATCTCTACTTTGCAGCTAATAAGTTCCAGTCGGTTTCCCATAAAGTAATTGAAGTTAGAGTATTGAAAATTCATGAATAGTATTCACTGAAAAATTCTGACACTTGCAATGGCATGAAATGTGTTTCACCAAGTTAAATACTCACCATATGGGTTGTATAGTATCTCTAAAAGAGGTTTACACGTGGTGCAATGTAATTTCAATTCAATCCCCATTCGATCCCAATCAAATTTGGGTCTTGTCTAACGGCAACATGTACACATTCGATTTAGACCAGGGGTAGCCAACTTCAGTCCTCGACAGCTACCAACAGTTCATGTTTTCCAGCTCACTTCGCAGGTGCACAAGTGCACTCATTACTAACACATTTTAAAAGATCCACAGGTGGAGCTAAATACTTCAGTTGTAATTCTGTGAGGAGGCCTGGAAAACGTTAACTGTTGGTAGCTCTCGAGGACTGGAGTTGGCTACCCCTGATTTAGACTATACAGTTCAGATCTGTAATATATAGTCTTGCTTGGACAGTCTATTTTTCAATTTGATTTCAATGCTGCATGGCCACACATTGGGATCGAATTGAAATCGAATACTTTTCTCCGTTCTATTCAATTTTGCTTATATAAGCCCTATTAGACATAATAGTGGCTGCAATGCAGCCGCAAGGTACCAATGTGCAAGACCCATGATGCAAGTATGACATCTCTGGGGCAAAAATGCCTCATTTTCTGAAAATTTAGGGATTTTGCTGCTGTTTAGGGGTAGGGTAGAGGCCAAGCATCTAGAGATTGCCTGGCCTCTGCATTGGGTGGCTTGCACGTCCCCATGGGTGTCACAAGCCACCCAATAATGAGTCTGTGATCTGAAGTCTGCATTATTACTGTATCAGGAGGCGTCTACTTTCAACAAACACCTCTACTGCAATACCATACAGAGCTATACTATGACCTTATCTGAATCAGGCCAATTGTTGGCAGTTTATTTGATACAAAATGGAAATGTTTTTACTTCACATTGCATTATCTTAGTATGAAATATAACTATTGTTATTTAAGAAGTGCAAACCAGTCCCTAAATGGTGCATAAATGGATATGGATTTTGGTTTGATTTCCACATGAGTTTTTATATTTCTGGTATGGTGCATAGGTTAACATATTCAACTCCAGTTTTAACTTAGAGACTTATTTTTTGCCCTAATCTCTGGTTGTGATTTGGAGACATTTTATAATACTGCTACAGTAGGTCTCATTTTGAATCTCTGTGTAGTGCACTGCTAGATACACATCAGTTAAAGTACTGTACCCATGCCAAACTTACTGTACCCATGCCAAACTTACTGTGGGATATAATGGTAAATTGCCTCTTTTCAAAGAGTCTTTGGGGCAGATGTATTAAGCCTTAACAAGAGATAAATGCAAGGGTGATAAAGAGAGATAAACATCCAGCCAATCATCTCCTTACTGACTTTTTTCAAACAAAGCCTGTAACATGGCAGTTAGGATGCGATTGGCTGGACGTTTATCTCTCTTTATCACCCTTGCATTTATCTTTTGTTAAGGCTTAATACATCTGCCCCTTTATTCCTTAAGAGCGCCAAAGTATGTAATCAACATAAATGTTTTTTCTTTACAGTAGAATAGCATAATTATAATAATTTTTTACACATCTTTATTTATTAACAGTTTCTTATAAAGATCAGCAAATTCCATTGGGCTTTACAATATGAGGCAGTGATAGAACACATTTAAGGGTATTTATAGACAGTCAAAGGTATGAGGGCCCTGCACGCAAGCTGACAATCTATAGATATGTGTTATCATATATATATAACACACAAAAAAGTGTTACAAAAGGGATTTTTTATTTTAATGTTACTGTACTTATTCAGTACTATAGGAGCAAGTGTTGATAAAGGTTTTTCTGATTGATAACTCATGCGTTACATTAAATAGACATTATAACCAGACCCTTACTCTACAGAATATCAATCCAATTGACATTTACACTTTAGATGATATAACAGTGAATCATTTTAATGAAGATCTCTTACCTTACTTGCAAATTTTTCATAGCATAGCTGAAGAGGTGTTTTTTCTGAACACACACAGGTCTACTGTACATATGTAGTAGTAGAAGTAGAGCTGAGGAATAATGTGTCTCTTGGGGGTGACTTAGCACTCATCATGGAAAAGTCCATTTTTGTTGAACCATCAGCATAGGTTTGTCTACATACATACCTCCCAACATGACCCATTTCAAAGGGGACTTGCCTCTGATTGTATGATTGCTATCACCTGTGTCAAACAGGGTAATTGACGAGAAAGGTGTTTTTCAACACAGGTGATGGCAATCTATATGATCAGAGGGAAGTTCGGGGAATGAAGCATTGTGTCCCTAGAGAAGGTCATGTTGCGAGGCATGTACACATGACAGGTAAATAGGTAATGCAGTAGTTAACTAAATGTATACAAAAAATAAGCAAGATACTAATGAATACCTTGATCATATAGTTGGAGAAAATGGAGGCAAATTAAACCTTCAACTGAGTTTCGCATGTTGAAAATGCAAAATGTATAACTCTACTCTATTTTACACTGTAGGTTCATTGTACAAACATGTTTTTGATCATAAATTTGGAATGTTTCCATGATGCAATTTAAGATTTCAGATATTTATTTTGAACAGGTGTTGGCAGATTGTGCTAGCTATCTAAACAGTTTATGCAAACCCAACTATTTATCACTTAGCAGGTGGTTATAACCGTACTGCATACACAGTATAAGCAATGTCTCTGACATCTATCTCATTTAATAAAAAGCATATGTGATCGTGATCTGAGCAATATACAAAAAAAAAAAAAAAACTACAGTATTATCGGCTTCGGGGATTATAAAAGATTCCGTGACTTGACGAAAATAAATGAAGTAATAATTAAAGTGATGCTCTCTACTAAATTACTAAGCAGATTTTAATTTACTTCCAAGGTCCTTTTTTCTGGCATGTTAATAATGAAATTAAAAGTATAAATGTTGCACGATACACTAGAGATTAGAAATTCGTGCCAGAAATCTCAAGTAATTTGTCATAAATTTTTTAATGTTAATTATGTATATCATGTTTTTTTTTCTCTAGTCTCTATAAACCTATTGACTCATGCAATGCAATCTGTCAATTAATTTCCTATCGAGTATTTTCTTAGACATGACAACATTATATAAACTGGGCAGACTTTTGAGCATGAATGACACGTTAAAGTGTCTCAAGTTTGACGCAGTGCTTAAATAAATCCAAGTCTGGCATCCCGGGATCCCATTATAGCTTTTTTATTTCCCAATCCAGATGTTGTTGTTTTGATTATATTTACAGTTATTGTGTTCCTTTGTTCTTTATCGTCCTTTGCAAACTCTAGAATTGAATTTTCATACGGTTATCATGGCACCATTTTTTTCTGTTTTGTATTTTTTGACAAATTTAACCTTTATTGCCATTTCATTGCTTTCGATTGGCATGCATGGCTAAGAGAGGCTATAGATGCATGTACAAGACCTGATAACAATTAATTTCATATGAACATATGGAACCAAGTAGTTTTGTCTTTTAAATGATTGCCCCTTTAAAATGGGGGGGGGGGGGCAAATGTGCCAGTAACTTGCCGCTGTTTGCAAGGTGTATGCTATTACATTTACCCCATTATTACAAAAGTTTGGCCAAAGCACTGGAATCGATAGTAAAGAAGAGTAAGTGGTTATTTAGTGAGCTGCTGTGTATAAGGTATGTCCAAATACCTTGAGACTGGGGCATCTTTCTACATTTACCCCATTATGTTCTAGACCATTGGATCCCAAACATTTTGCCATCACGTCCCCCTAGGCAAAAAGTTACTTATTTCTAAATATTAAATTAACTAAATTGTGTTTAATATGTCATTCTTATATTCAATTGTGTGGTGATTGGCAGCCACCATTTATGGATTTGCCTAATAAAATTGACCATAAATAAGTTGAATTGGTCCTTGACCACCAATCCAAGGCACCCATGCAAGTGTTCAGATGCAATCCAGGGAGCCACGGCACACAGTTTAGGAACCACTGTTCTAGACTCTTGTAGATTGAAATAGTATTTTTTGCTGCAATAGTTGGTCAGGTATTCATGTTGAAATTTGAAAGTTGCTATTACAGTAATGCAAATGCAGACTCATGGGCCAGCTATATGCAAGGTGAATATGAAATTATCTGCATTAGAATATATTTCACCAATTAAATAATACTAGTGCATTTTGAATTTAAAGCCTAAAGAGGGTAATTTAGCATTGCTGAAAGGCACAAATCTGCTCTAAAACATATTAACAAACTATGGTTAGATTTTTTCTGTTTTAAGCAAAGTCTGATTGGTCGTATTGGGAAAAATCTTAAAATATTTAAACAGTATTATTAACCCTCAAAGCCTATAAAATATGCATGCATTGTCAGCATTTCCTGCACATCATTTACTAACCGCTACCAATTTTGCACTTGGGGACATATTTTCGGACCTGGTAGCACCACTGTACATGGGCCGATGTCCGTAAGAATATGTGTATGCTAACATTGCCAGAGAGGAATTTTAAGACCATAGTCTAATCCAGTGGTAGCCAACTCCAGTCCTCGAGAGCTACCAACAGTTCACATTTTCCAGACAACCTAGCTGCTCCAAAGGTACACTCGCTACCTACTGACACATTTTAAAAGATCCACAGGTGGAGCTAATTACTTATTACTTATTGATTATGTGAGGAGATCTGGAAAACATTAACTATTGGTAGCTCTTGAGGACTGGAATTGGCTACTCCAGCTCTAAAATGACTAATCCAATCAAAAAAATGGTGGCAACTTTAATCAAATTAGCAGCCTCTCTAGACCTACAGTACAATACTGTATTCTGGCTGCTTTTGAAAATGAATACAGACTGTAGTAGATACTATATGGAAGATACCATTCTAATGTGCTGGGATATGGGTATTGAAAATAGAGTTATAGCCCTTATATAACAATTAGTTACAAGTATGTTTCATCCCACAACAGGTCTACCAGGCAAGACATCCATCTGAAGTGGATAAGTCATGCAAGGAGCTAAACATATAAACATAAAAACATAGAATTTGATGGCAGATAAGAACCACTTGGCCCATCTAGTCTGCCCCCTTTTAAACATGTTACCTCAAGCCATGGAGATGCCTACAGCCAATCAGGGCTGTGTGCTTCTAAAGCCCTATGAAAGCATTGATACCCACTGTCATTATTGCGGAGGAAGCCAACTCACCATGCAGTCAGTGGGAGGGGAACTGGCTCACCCCCGCTCCCGGTGCAAGGTGAGGCTGCAGCAGAGAGTCACTGGAGCCTGGAATGGTCATGTATGCTGGTGTAATATTCGTGTATGTATGAAAGTTATACTGCTCTCTGTGTGTATGTTTTTATTTGAACATTCTTTTTACAGGCAAACTACAATACCCATTAATGCCCCGAATGCTGGGACTAGTGATTTGCCAAGTCACAGTATGCTGGGAAGGCCTACAGGAACTTGCAGTTTGACTGTAAAAAGCAATGTTTTTTAAATTTAATTTTACATGTACAGTATCAGTCCGGTGTCCCCCGCCTGGACGGGTGAAGCCTGGGGAGGACCCCTTTATTCCCCCAGGTACCCCATCATGGGCTGACCAGCCATGGTGCACATGGTATAACCGGGGAACCTTGCTTAAAAAGTGTCCCCCGGCTGTAGCATTACACTGCGGGCTGTTGGAGCCCAGTGCTGGTTCGAAAATATGGAGGACACTCAAATGTTTTGTCCCCCATATATTTGGAACAAGGACCAGTCCAAGAGTCTGCGGCAGGTTTCCGAAATAGGAGGGGACCACTATGCGTTTTGTCCTCCATACTTTTGGAACCAGGTCTGGCTCAATGAGCCCAGGGCTGGTTATGCTCAGGAAGGGGAACCCAATGCCAATTTTTTGGTTTTAACTTTTACACATTTTTTAAGACAGAACCATGCACAGATTTCAATGATCTGTGCACGGTTCTGTTAAATTTGCCAGTCAGAAACTGGTCTATTTTTTTCTGTGATTTTTGGTAACGTTTACCAAAAGTTGGACCCTATTACATTTGCGAGTTGTATACTTTATAATGGGAAAACATCTTGATGCGATTTGAAGTGTGACCAAAAATTGCCATGTCAAAATGTGTGAATTTAGTTGCAAAAGTGCGATTTTACTGCAATTTGCACCCTATTAAATGTGCGATTTTTGGAAAACGTGCAAATTTGGCCGTTTTTGACCAAAAATTGCACGTCTAAAAAATTGCACCCTATTACATTTCTCCCCAAGAGTTGTGAAATTGACATCAGTCTAAGGTTTGTCAGTCAAGAGTCTATTGTAGTGGTCTCCAACCTTAATTGGGCGTGAGCTACTCAAGACAAAATAAACATCCTGAAGTTCTACTAACATTTTTTCAAAGAAATCTGCCTGTCCCTTACAAATTCTGCCACATATCATAATGCTTATTATACATAACACACACCGTAATGCCCCTGACTCAATGCCGCAGACTGTGTCCCACAGTAAGGCTTCTAATTAATTTAAAAATTGCCTGCTCATTGCCCAAGGTCAATGCTAATTGCAAAGGGTTTAACGCTCATTGCCATGGGTCAATGCTCTCTGCTGAGGGTCAATGCTCATTGCCAGGGGTCAATGCTTATTGCCAGGGGTTAATGCTCGTTGCCAGGGGGTTACATGGTAGAAGATGCAGCTTTACCGAAAGCAGCATCTTTCTTCATGTGTCATCATCGCTAAGCACTCCCGGAACTTCTGGGTAAGCCTGCAGTGCTGTACTCCTTTTCAGATGTTAGAGGTCAAATATAAACTCTAGCGTCTGTTTCCTCCAAGGTGCATCTTTCTCTGTGTTTCATCAGCGCTAAGCACTCCCAGAACTTCTGGGTAAGGCTGCAGTGCTGTACTCCTTTTCAGATGCTAGAGGTCAAATATAAACTCTAGCGTCTGTCTCCTCCAAGGTGGAGTCGGGGGAAGGTGGCGGGTGAGGAGAGGACGGATGGTATTGCTATGATTCATGCTGCCAGTGAGAGGAGTCTTGTTGTTTCTACTGTATAAAGGTCAAACCACTTGATATTTTTGATATTTTTCATGTGTTTAACCTCATCTTTCTTGCAGGTTGTTAAGAGAAAGCTTTATTTGAATGCTTGTGTAACATGGAGAAGCTTATTGCGAAGGGCAGTGTTAGAATATGAGACAGTCTCAGTACATAATACAGCATGGTTCCTCGAGGGATGCCTCATTCCATAATTTAAGATGTCATTGGAGTTAGTACTGTGCTTACTCAGTGCTGCCTTGTTTCTGCACAGTGTAACTTAGGGCCTTATTCTAGTTCACTCTTTCTGACAAAATCCTTCTTAGATGGACAAAACCATGTGCACTGCAGGGGTGCAGATGTAAAATGTGCAGAGAGAATTAAATTTGGGTGGGGTTTTACTTCAAAGTGAGATCTATATTGCAATGTCAAAATAAAGCAGCCAGTATTTACCCTGCACAGAAACAAAATAACTCACCCAAATCTAATTTTCTCTGAACATTTTACATCTGCCCCCCTGCAGTGCACATGGTTTTGTCAATCTAAGAAGGATTTTGTCAGAAAGAGTGAACTAGAATAAGGCCCTTAGTGGGCAGAAATCTACCCCTTAGCTCCAATAGACCTGCCTTTTTTAGCTGCATTACCATTGTCTGAGTATCCTGCACCATTACTCGCATCTTGTGTACCGCTCTGCTTCGTGCCTTAACCGGTGTAAACACATTATTTATTTAAGTTTCTTATATAGCGCAGCATATTCCGTTGCGCTTTACAATTGGAACTTATTCAGATCTGATTGCAGTACAAATTTGTTCTCAAAATGGGCAAAACCATGTGCACTGCAGGTGGGGCAGATGTAACCTGTGCAGAGAGAGTTAGATTTTTGCGAGTTATTTTGTTGCTGTTGCAATGGTAAATACTGGCTTCATTACTTTTATACTGAAATTTGGATTTCAGTTTCAACACACCCCGCCCAAATGTAACTCTCTCTGCACATAGTACATCTGTCCTACCTGCAGTGTACATGGTTTTGCCCATTTAGAGAAGGGCCTTTGTTTCGCCTGTTTCCTTCTGGAAAAGTGAATTCCCAAAAGCAGCATGGTTTTCGAGTGAAAACAGTGCTGCAGCACCCAAAACAGCCAGTTTTCACTGAAATGTGTTTTTGTTATCCAGCAATCTAATTGGATAGCCCAATAAAAACCACTAGTGAACAGTTTTTTTCTCCTGATGTTTTATAAGGAGTCCTTGGATACGGGGTGTGGATCTGTGATTGGCATTTCCAATCTACATCACAAACAACATAACAAGCCTATTCTATGCATAAATTGCACTTAATTTTTATTTGAAGTTTGAACACCTTATAGAGTTCATTTAATTCATTTGTAATCTCTGTTAATATATTAATCTATTTATTTTGCAGTGCAATAATTCTGCAGCCAGGCATTTTAGTAGGCAAAAATGCTGCCCATGAATATTACATTCGGCATAAATAGTTTATGTGATATATATATATTTAATAAATAAGACATGGAAATATTTAACTGATATATTTTGCAAAAAATATCTGCTTGATAAATAATTTACATGTTGCTGCATCACTTAAAATTGTAAATTTGTAATGTGAAGGTTGTGTGCAAAGCAATGCTGGTAAGCATTAAACTAATGCTGGGTACACACCAGAACGATGTGACTTCAATTCCCCCAATTTTGATACAATCTTGAATGATTGTATGTAAAATGGGCATGTTTTGGCATGTTTTAGATCCAATTCCGATCCGATGCGCGTCCCCGCTGGTCGTTTGGTCATTTAGGAGATCCTACCACCTGCAGTTAGGATTTAGCAACCATCCCTTCTGCTGGGTATCATGAGTAGAGAATGAGCAGATCGTGTGCTCCATACAGATCGTGTGACCATTGTACGATCATCTCATGATTATGATCATTCTGGTGTGTACCGTACATAAGAGCGGTCTGAAATGAGCCTACAGATGGAGCTATTTTCATTCATCCCGAAGGCGTCTCCCCATCTCAGCATGCTATTTGCTGAGAATGGGGTGTGTATGTGAAATGATCGTGTGCACCTTACACGGAAATGGGACGCACGAGCGTGTGAGGCGCTTGCACGTCCCCGTCTAGGAGTACCAAGATGGGGCAACACACCGGGCTCTTGTGATGAATGATGCAGGGGCGGATTGGCCTGCCGGGAAACCGGGCCATTTTTCGGTGGGCCGGTACTGATTTAGCTGCTTTTTCCCCTGGCTGGGCTGCCGCTTCCCCCTGGCTGGGGGCCTCAGACCACGCTACCACAGCAGTTAGTGCTCACGGTCACGGCCGCAGCCACCAACTCCTGGCTGCACACAGTTAATATGGCTGTATTAAAGTGTTGCTTTGGCCGCCGGTCACTTTCCGTGGACTGCTTGAGGATTTCACCCGGGCCGGATTTTATTACCAATCTGCCCCTGGAATGATGAATACTTTTATATTTGAACGAGATCTCTTGAGGTATCTTGCATTTATGTTGTATTAGCACATCAAACACATGAAATACACACAAATATATTTTATTTGTGCATGAAACAAGGTCTTATAACAAGAAACAAAGTTTGTGTACAATCTCAGATACTGAATTTGAATGCCAAGCAATTGGGCCATATTAAATGCTGCCGGCGAGGGGGTTAAATGGCGGGGATTGACAAAAATAAGCGACCCTTGGCATTAAACCCCCGCGCCGGCCACTCACCCTATACTACGTACCAGGGGAATACTCGTTGTCAGATGATGGCGAGGATCCCCCCAAACAGCCGCTTCCCCCTGGCTGGGGGCCTCAGACCACACTACCACAGCACTTAGTGCCCGCGACCGCAGCCATCAACTCCTGGCTGCACACAGTTAATATGGCTGCGTCTGTATTGAAGTTTTGCTATGGCCGCCGGACGCTTTCGGGTGATGTCACTGTTACCAACCCCACCATTACCAACCCCACTCCCAAACCTGGGTCATAACCATTACACCCCATCCCCCCCCCCCCACCTTTAGGCTGCTTGAGGATTTAACCTGGACCAAATTTTGTTACCAATCTGCCCCTGGAATGATGAATTGAAACGGCTCCATTTGTAAATATCTCTTTCTGGAGGAACTAAAATAGCAGAACTGTGAAAAGGCAGGTTCATACTATTTCCAGAGAAAAAAATTAGACCTCATGGGGTATTTGGCAAGAAACAACAGTATTTTGAGGCCCTCCTCAACAATCCATAGCGCTCTATTTTTGCTGCTGATTGCAGCCAGCATCGATAAAGTACCTCAGCTGCGCGAACTGCAGCAACGATAAATGCTCAGCTGCATTGGTAGATACTAAGACATTAGTACAATTTAAACATGCATTGGATAGACATAAGGATGCCCTAACAAAGAAATAAGGATCAAATTGGGTTCAAGGTAACAATATGTTTAAAAAAAAAAATGTACAGACTAGATGGGCTGAATGGTTCTTATCTGCAGTCACATTCTATGTTTCTATGTTTCCAAGGGTCAGATGCAATAAGCTTCAAAAGTGATAAAATGGAGAGTGATAAACAGCCAGCCAATCAGCTCCTACCTGCCATGTCACGGACTGTGTTTGAAAAATGTCAGGCAGGAGCTGATTGGTTGGGTGTTTATCACTCTCCATTTTATCACTTTTGAAGCTTAGTGCACCTGGCCCCAAATCTGAATCAGGGTCTCGGTCTTTTGGAAGTAGGCTTAATACCTGTGTCCCATTAAAACTGACTGCACACATACAGCGGATGAAACGATTTTGTGTGTGCAAATATTTTTTATCCTCTCAAAGAACATCAAAGGGACTTTGAGAGTGTGGACAAGTCCATGTGATGTCATGATGCCACATGGTAATCGTGCATTGCTCCTCTGAGAACGTTGTGTGCGGCTAGGATATCTTTATCGGGGCCCCTTTGGACCTGCTGGGCCCTAGCTGCAGGTTGCTTTGTGGAAAATCCGCCTCTATTGATGCTGCACAGTAATTCTGTCTCAGCTGAATTGTGTGTTTCTATATGCAATGAATCGGTGGCATGCCTTAAAACAAGGGAAAATAATGGTGAAGTGAGTGACATGTAATGAATGGGTTGCTACGGGCAACCAAAATACTGCATTAAGACTGCATTAACCAGATTAATTTATGTTGCTATTCAGTCTGAAGCCTTAAGAAATAAAACGCGGTGAACTCTTGCCTGCTGTAGTTCCAGCAGATATGCGTGCCAATTGTTTATTTTGTGAAATACTGTATAATGCCTGGTATCATTACTATATATTTAAATGAACTACAGTGAGTAAATAGCTGAACTGTGTTTTATTAAGGAAAAATGAAACCTGCAGATATGTTCTCGAGACAGGTTTTTTTGTTCAAAATTCAATAAGTGAAATAAAAAAGGAACAACACGATGGCAGTTCTTCATCCTGCTGTGCCATGCAGGGATGAAACACACATTTCCAACTCTGTTAGGGCATGTTTATATAGGCATAAAGCAGATAAAAAGACCAAAAAACATAACAGCGATGCTTTGATCTATTTTATACATAAACAGGTATGTACACATCAACTGCATTGTCATCCATCCTTGTTCAGTTTCATTTTACTTTATAAATTATAATATGGTAATATAGGTTGAGTATCCCTTATCCAAATATCCATTATCTAAATTATTCCAAAAACCATAGTCTCCAAAATGTACTTTTATTTTTTTGCTAAAAACCTACCAGCTACATCTATAACTGCCACTACTGGGGACATCTGTAACTGGCACTACTGGGGAAATCGCATGCAACTGGCACTAAATATGTGCAATGTTTTTTGCGTGCTGTGACCCCCTGCACATGCCATTTCCATGTCGTTAGGTTTTTGCAGTGATGGGGAAACGGAGTGTGTGGCCACTAAAACAGTGAGGCTTGTGGCAAAATGTGCTTGATGTGCTTATACAACATAAATGCAAGATACTTCAAGATACCTCCCAAGCATTTTGGATAAGGGATACTCAACCTGTAAATGAAAAGCATAAACATAATGTACATAGATATAAATATTTCTAAATAATCCCTTAAATTGACAATTTGAATTTGTATGGTAGCTAGATGACTTGGTCTGAACATTTCCAAAAGGACAGGTATTTCAGAGTTTCTGGTGTGCAGTGGTTAGGACCTACCAAATTAGTCCAACAGAGGGCACCTGTAGAGCAGCAACAAGGTTGTCTGTGCCCAAGTTTGAGTTATGTCTTGTGGCATGCCCACCTGGTCAAATCCCATAGAAGAGCTCAGGGCAGCCATCAGGGAGGGACTGCAGGGACTCCAGTCCCGGGCCTGGACAGAAATGGGGCCCTGGAATGGAGTTTATAAAGTATCATTTTTCATAATCAAAGTTCATATTTCCCTTGAAGCAATGTAGAGGTTGAGTAGTGCGGCCAGTGCTGCAGACACTGGAGGTCTCCCCGGGCATTCCAGGTGGTCGAGAAAGGGAAGGGGGGCCTTGCCTATTTTGTTAGACCCTGGCCCCACATTGTCAACCCCCCTATTTTGTCAGCCCCTGATTCTACCACCAGCCCCCGCTAGCACTAGGTCGGCTCCATCTGTATCCCAGCCTGGCGATTCCATGCCACGGCAAACAGGAAGGAGCAGTGGTGAACCGGCAATGATGAGTGTGGCTTCCTCTGTATACTTTTATAGAATGTACTTGTTAATACTACCTCAGGTTCATTGGCTGTTATGTGATTGTAAGAGTTTATGTGGCCATATTACATATCCACATTAGCATACATATTGTGAACATGCAGAAAACGCTGTGCAATTGAATAAGTGTTTAACAAAGTTAAAAAAGCCTATTTATCCAGTTAGCCTGCCTGCTGCTGCTACTGTAGTACTATATGGTACTTCTTGTTTCTTTCTGTCACTAGTATTTCACTGTTACGTTGGCCCTCATTCATGTTTCCTTGCTTCCCTGTGTGTTCATACAGGGGAGAGATATTTTGTGACTGCACATAAACATTTATGCGCATGTGCAAATGGATATTTATGCATCCAATCTGCATGCGGGCGGTGGGCACACTTTCATGTGGGTGGCGGGCAGTGTTTAGATGACCCACAAAGCTGCGAATAGTGTCTGGACCTGAGGTGACAAATATTTCAGAAGGATTAATATATTTGTTGTTAGTATTATTGTAGAGTACAGTACTACTTACTAGTCCAGTATCCATTTCTTGGCCAATTAATGGGTTTTAAGGTCATTGGTATAGGTTAGTAAGCCATTATTGATAAACAAGTCCTTAATGTGTTTCCCCACGTAATATCAGCAGCTTCCAATTCCACATGTCCCAGCTATGCCTCTCTTATACTGGGAGTTTCCGGTTTGGGCATGTGTAGTGCAGCATTTTTCCAAGTCTCCTTATCTCTTTGGACCACATGCACACTTTTCCCCCTTGTGTTATATCATATGGCTAAATTCCATAACACTTCCTGAGGTACTGCTCTATGGGGGGTCATTCAGACCTGCTTGCTAGGCTATGTAAATTTGCTGCCTAGCAAGCAGTGCGCATAGAGATCCTTAATAACTTTTTCTCACTTGTCTCTTTTTCATTCATATATTTTGGAACTTATTGCTGCCAATCATGTTCTGTTTTAAGGATATCCATAATCAATTGGTAAAAAATACCTTTACATCGCACGATGATAATGTAAATATCAGCGATGAAAATTTACTATCTGTGTTTTTTCAATTAGAGGCTGTTATGCTTAGAGAAAATAAGGCATGGTGGGAGGTTGTCACACTGGAACATTATTTAGCTTCAAAAATTGTACCTAGGGGTATTAAAATCTCTAAAGCCCCATCTTTTAACTCCTCAGATGACTCTTTTAGAGCAGAGTGGGATACCATACTAAATACATGTTCTCTATCATTGATTGATCAAGGATAGAACAAAAACTTTAAAAACTTTAAATGAAGAAATTGCTTCTTTACAAGATATGGTACGCCCCTTTAAATGTCTAGATGATTTAGTCATGTACGAAGAATCTCTGTTAGATAAAATGAGCAAAAATACTAGGTAAATGAGAGAGAGAAAAGGGAAAAAGATTTTAAGAGACACACAACCTGAAAAACTTTCTGTACCTCCCCTTTTAGGAGAAAAACAATCTAATCCTACTCCAGCACCTAAAACCCCTCAAATACAAAACAAAAATAAAAGAGCTCCAAGAATAAATACAATGTAAGATTAGAGGATCGGCTTGATATGCCAGTCTATGATACCCCGCCACACCATTACAACATGAGGAGACATAGATTCCAAAATCAGAATTAAAATCCAAATTCTAATAGAAATAGAGTCTAATTGGAGAAATCAAAACCCAGGTCCTCATCAACAAGATAATTGGCAAACACCAAGATATCTTTATTGTCTGAGACAAAGACCTCAAGAACACTTCAATTTAGATCTCACCAATAGGTATTCTGCATTTGATCATAAAAATACCAGAACCAATCAACCCTCTTCTTTTTAGATTGGGATTCAGACACACAGGGGAGATAATAGAATCCTCCAATTCTATTAAAACCAGAACAAGAAGAGGGAAATGAGCAGGGAAAAAGAATAATAAAAAACGGAATGTACAAAAGAGGAAGAAAAAAACTATTTTAGAACCCACCGCCTCAATTTCAAAAGAAAATTCAGGAAAGATCTTTAATCTTAGTGGCCGAGATCTGACTGATACTGAAATAAGTATTTTACAAAAAGGTCTCAAATTCGTGCCCACTTGTAAACCTAATTCTTTTTGATCTGTTTATAGTTGTGCAAAAATATATTAGAAACTTTTGTGAACTAAAGGGAACCGAGACTGATCCCCCACCGAGAAATGCACATAGTCAACTTTAAACCTCCCTCATCTTTTAATCCCATTCATTGTAGAGGTACCTTTCTAGATTGATTCAATAAGGGGGTATGTGATGAAATACCAAAACTCTGAAAAAACAAGAATCAAATAGTTATAAAAAGAAATGCAACTTAAGCAAGAAAGAATTCGAAACACTTAAGACTTTGAAGGACGACAAATCACTGATAATAAAGTCAGCCGATAAAGGTGGAGGTGTAGTCGTTATGAAAAAAGAGTTATATATGGAAGAAATAGAGAAAGAGTTAAAAACGGGTAGTACAAATAAGAAACTTAAATCTGACCTCACTGCAAAAATTAGTAAAGCTTTACTTGATTTTACCACTATTGCTTTTAATTATTAGGTTATTTCTAAAAATGAATTCGATTTTTTAAATATTAAAGA
Source organism: Crinia signifera (assembly GCF_055691185.1). Classification (NCBI taxonomy): domain Eukaryota; kingdom Metazoa; phylum Chordata; class Amphibia; order Anura; family Myobatrachidae; genus Crinia; species Crinia signifera. The sequence continues at coordinate 63,457,453 of NC_139217.1, read as the reverse complement.
ACCTTCCATACCTTCCCTCTATGTTTTACCGAAGGTCCATAAAGACTTAAATAAACCTCCGGGAAGGCCAATAGTATCAGGCTGCAATAGCTTAACAAGCAATTTATCCTCATTTATTGATTTTTACCTGCAACCTTTGGTGTCTTTAACCAAAGCATATCTCAAAGACACAGGCAATTTATTGAGAAACTTAACAATTTATATGTGGAAGTAAGGAGATTTATTATGCAGTGCTTATGTGAGTACCCTATATACAATAATAGATAAAGAAAAAGGTATCGGTGCTGTGTCACATTTTTTAAATCTTTGTCTGCATAGTTAAAAAATTAAAAACCTTCATTTTAGTATCAATTTTATACTTACCAACAATTATTTTTATCATGAAGGTAATTTTTATTTACAATGTGTGGGTACTGCGATGGGCAACAGATTCGCCCCTAGTTATGCCAATCTTTTTATGTCATACTGGGAACATCTTCATATTTGGCAGGATGGCGTTCTGGGGGCGGGTCTGGTTCTCTAGTATCGCTTCATAGATGATATCTTTTTTATCTGGAGAGATGGACAAGCATCGTTAGAAACATTTTGTCAAACTGAATATAAATGATTTTGCTATTAACTTAACTTTTACCCAAAATTTTAATGAGGTATCCTTTTTAGATCTTAATATTTATATATAAAATGGTACAGTAAATACCAAAACGTTTAGGAAGCCTACTGACTCCAATAGATATATTGAAATGTCTAGCCAACATCATATGAATTGGCTTAATGGCATTCCCTTTCGTCAATTTACCCGTATAAAAAGGAACTGTACGGATCAAAGTGTATGTGATACTCAAATCCACAAGACATATTAGATAAAGCAAAAAGGAGAATTAACGATAACGATAGAAGCGAATTATTGAAAGAGAAGGAGCCGATAATTGAAGCAGATACTAGACACCAATGGTCTTTTATTTCTCAATTTAATGATTCCCATTTTAAAATTGAAAATATTGTTAGGAAAAATTGGTATCTACTTAAACAGGATCCAATTTTGAGGAAATTATTACCCCCGAAACCTTCTTTTATTTACAGAAAATCTAAATCTATTAGAAATCATTTGGTAAGAAGAACGGTAGATAACCCAATAAGGCAAAGTGTAAGAACAAAGGGATTTCACCATTGTGGAAGCTGCCTGATGTGTAAGACAGTCAAATCATCAGACAGAAAAATGGTGGAATTTACGGTGAAGGACAATAACTATGATATAAATTTTTTTATTACATGCCACTCGAAAAATGTAATTTATCTTTTAGAATGTTCATGTAATTTTTTTATGTAGGTAAAACGACACGCCAATTAAAAATTCGACTGGCAGAACACGTATAGAATATACGTAAGGGTCTTTTAACCCATACAGTGTCTGAACATTTTAAAAACCCAACACCAATCTAAAGAATGTTTTATTAAAAATTTCTGGGGAATTCAGTTGGTTTTACCTAAATGGAGGACAAGAGATTTTGTAAAAAGATTGTCTCTAACTGAAATGCGCTGGCTATATCATTTGAATACCTCGTTCCAGAGGGATTAGATGATGAATTTGAGCTCAAACATTTTTTTATCTAGTAATTCAATGCCCTGTTTTATTCGATATTTCACCATCTATTCTTGCTGATTATTTATACATACTACTATTATATAATATTTATATATATTTACTCAGTTGTTTATTTTTTGCATGTTTTTATTGTAATATATATTGAAAAGCACTTTAATAAGGCTTATTCTTTAGTATTGGCGCTCCGTGTACACTACTGGAATGCATAATAAGCTGCATGGAACGCACGGCCATTTTGCCATCTGGGCATACAGGAAGTATGTGACGCTGTAATCCATTGCAGGTTCCGGCATTTGGCTGTGTGGAACACCCAGACATCTTGCTTCCTGTTTTAACAGGAAGCTTGACCTATTTTAGTGGACCGCAATTATAAAGTACTGTGGAACGCAACTGTGGATCTGCCGCAACCAGAAGTGACAACTAAATGAGCGCCACGCATTGGACTATAAATTTATGTTCAGGTAATGGCAAGACACGCTACTGACGAAGGATAATTATATCCGAAACGCGTTTAGCCTGTCTTGCTTTCTCATCTACCAGGACCATATTTAGGACAGGATCCCTGTGGACTCTGACCACCAGTTCCGGAGCTGAAGTCTGTTTACCGCTGGGACCTTTATGGACATCCCTCCTGTATATGCCGTGGATATCATTGATATGCTTTTTAATTCCAACTCATTGTAAGTGCAATGTGTATTAAAGTGTCATATTTTTTAATGGTATGCACTATTGGCTGTTTTATTCTCTCCACATATAACCAAATGGAGGAAAATTATGCTATGATGCAAGCGAATGTGTACACTTACACATCCAACTGCATGTGTCTGCACAGACAGAAATCATTTGATGGTTACTCACCATTGAATGATTTCTCTTCTGTTTGTAAAGAAAAGTAAGCCTATACTTACTTTTCTGATGGACGCTTCCCTACGAATTCCGGGTGGGCACTAACCTCATATGACATCATCTGCCCACACCAAGCAGAGAGGGGGCGGACCCCAGTGACTGACCCCTGCATGCCAGTGACTTTGTAAGTGTAAAATGCTGAAGGCGCATGCTCCAGGGGTTTGCACATGTGCATGAGAGACTAGGCACACGTAATAGTCAGGTGTCCCAATGCTTTTGCCCATACAGATGGAACAGCTCTCAATGGAGCTGCTCCTAGCATTAGAATCGGCAATCACCACTGTGTGCCATCCGACAGAAGGGGGCACAAGATGCTAGCACACCCCGTTCTGTCGGAGTCCGTCATCGTCCTCCGACGACTCCCCACTGCCACCTGCAGCCACCTCTTGCCCTGCCAGTCTCGCTGAAGCGGAGACAGACAGGGAATCTTCTCCCCACCACTGTGCTGACTAGGATGCGCGAGCATGTGAGACGCTTGCAGATCACAGTCAGATGGAGTTCCTGTCTGCCAGCCTGCGCCAGCCACCAGCCTGCACCGAGATCTAGCGATTCTTGAGGTTGGCTGACAGGTGCTCCATCTGTATAGTGCACATTTGCTTTTCACCAGTAAACAGAGTGCCTAGTCCTATCTAGAACCACACCAATCAGAACCACATCTAAAACATCTGTCTTTTTTCTGGTAATTTTACAAGCACTTATGTAAACCACAGCTCCATAGTTTGCATTGCTTATGTGTTTTCCATATCCCAAAAAAACACAGAGGTTTGTGGTCTGGCTATTTGATATAATGCTGTTTGATGTACAGGTTTGTCTTTAGTACATTGCATGGCCTACATTCCGATTCATCATTAGCGATAACATTGATATTTGGACCGCCAACCTTACAATAATTAATTTCTTTCTTTTCAATATCATAGTAAATAAAACCAAAAGCAATGGCAGCAAAATAGTTCTAAGAATGTGCTGGTTGCACAGAAAAATCAGTGTGCTGCTGTTGTAAAGATATCAAAACACCGCTCTAATGAAAGAAGAGCATGGAAACATTGACATTTCTGAATTGTAGTCTTCATTGGAAGGTTAAAAGGAAGAAAATGCTAGACGAAAAGGTTAATTATAAGCACTTTTAAAGGCATGCTTGCTTTTGTAGTAAGGAACACTCTTGCCTTAGAGCATGTCTCCATAGCAACATATTTTCTCAGGTTAGCCCTTACACCGTTAGATAAAGCAGCTAAGCTGAACTAACACTGAATCTGTAAAATGTGCATGTATATTGAAATATTTCTCCAGCTTATTGCACAAAATATAAAAGGAAGCCTTCAGGATGGAGGACAGGTGTGTCAAACATTAGCAGTCATGATTAAATAGATTATAATGACAGTAAATCTAAATGAGGAGGTATTCTTATACAAGTACATAAATACCGTATTAATTCTTGAAATCTCAGGAATAATAAAAAAAAAGTGCTAAAGTTATCAGTGCCATAAATAGACATTTTGCTGCCCTGTGCCAGAATGGGAATTGGTGCCCCATACTCAAAAGAGGTACACATTTAGGGACATGGCATCTTGGGGAAGGGGTGTGGCCACACAATAGTACCAATCCATATTACACCACACAGTAGTATCCGTTATTCACATTACACCACACAGTAGTGCCATTTGTACACATTGCACCAGATGGAGGACCTCTACACATTGAGATAGATAAAGCCCCTTAGGCACTTTGCGCCAAGTAGACCTCCTTAGAAACATTCTGCCAGGTAGAGCCCATTAGATACACTTCGCCATCTAGAGCCTCCTAAACACACTGCAAGATCTTTTTAATTATATTTAATTGGCCAATAACGACATGTATTTTTTTGGGGACAAATTATCAAAATTGGTGTACAAGTTGTGGGACAGGTTTATTGGGGCAGTGTATGATTGGGGCAAGTGTTGATATGCACCAGGTGGGAGTACTCTTTTTTTTAAGTTTTTTTTTCCTGAAAGTAGCTTAAAGTGACCCAAATTTTGTGTATACTCTTTTTTATTTACCAACAATTTAATTTGAGCACTTACAGTATTGGCCTGAAAAACACTTGCTTTATATGATTTTTTTGACTATTTAGAATACTGTTTATAACAGCCATTTCACACAGCTTAAGTACCCCAATTCTTTCGTTCTGTGATAGTGGGCCGACAATGTCTAGGTCAAAAAGTGACTAGATCGACCACTAACTGTCAACAGTGACTAGTTTGACTCCTATAAATGGTCAACATACCCTATGTCGACATTGACAGAAGGTCGACACAAGCAAAAGGGACATTGAAAAGGTCAATAAGGATTTTTCACAGGTTTTTGTTTCTATGTCGACATATAGACACCCTGGGTGAGATTTAATAGGATGAGAGATTCAGAAAGTGAGGAGTGATTTTGCAGGGTAAATGATTGCTGCTTTAAAAAAAACTGATTTCTTACCAAATCTCTCACTTTCTGAATCTCTCATCCTATTAAATCCCCCCCCCCCCGTGTGTGTACCACGTCCCATCACATAGCAAGCTGTGCTTGCTATAGTTTGGGTGTGTTGCCTTGCTGCATTTGGCACACTACAGGTTGAGTATCTCTTATCCAAATATCCGTTATCCAAATTATTCCTAAAACTATACATTCCAGAAATTGGAAAAAAAATTGTCTTTTTGGGGACATCGGTAACAGCACTACTGGGAACTTCGGTAAAAGAACTACTGGGGATATCTGTAACAGCACTACCGGGGACCTCTGTAACAGAACTACTGGGGACATCTGTAACAGCACTACCGGGGACCTCTGTAACAGCAATACTGAGGACATGATATGTAACTGGCACTAAATATGTGCAAGTAAATGATTGCTTGCCATTCAAATTCAGTGCCTGATATGGTACACAAACTTTGATTCCTGTTTTGGACCCTTGTTTCATGCACAAATAAAATATATTTGTGTGTATTTCATGTGTTTGATGTGTTTGTATAACATAAATGCAAGATACCTCAAGATGCATCATTGAAATATAAAAATATTCTGAAATACCGAATAATCCGTTATCCAAAATTCTTCTGGTCCCAAACATTTTGGATAAGGGATACTCAACCTGTATTATAAACTAACTCTATGCCCACTTGGATGGTAAAGTATGAACCAAGTCGGTCTAAGCAAAAAAAAAAACATGAAAAACTTGTATCGACCTTTTCAATGTTGACCATGCAATAGCTGACCTTTTGCTTGGGTCAACCTTCTGTCAATGTCGACCTAAGACATTTTGACCATTAGTAGTCGATCTAGTGACTGTCGACCTAAACATTGTTGATCCAGGGACCAGACACCAAATATTTTGGAAATAGGCTTGTAACGTACTGTTTTCCTAATTCAGTTTGGGGGTAAGATAGATTTCCCCATTTTCTGCTACACTATTCTTTGTTTTTGATGACAAGAATTTTCGTAAAAATTAAATTTTTGCAATTTTTAAAATTGTGAGAACAAGCAAAATGGCAATAAGCCGCTTGCAGTAATTCTTGGGGGATGTCCAAAAAAACTAATTTACGTTATCATGGCTAATTCCCCACATAGTACTAAATAGCAGTCAAAAGAAAAGTAGGGGTTTTACTTTTTTTGAGCAACGTTTCTGTTATTTAATCAAGAAGTTAATTATCAGAATGAGAGTATGCATCTGCCCATATTATTTTTCATAGGTAAAAAGAGACAAATAAAACGGTTTAATTAGGGTTCTGTTTGTTTGCAGCTTTATCTACAATCTGACCTCCCAGTCTCAATAAAACTGCAATTATTTATTCCTTTACTGTTTGTGTAATTAGTAGCATCATGGTGGTTGTAACAATGGTAAATGAATAATAACGTGTACGTCAATCTATAAAATAATTTACCATACATTCAGCATTAAATTCAATTTAGCGTTTTGTACAAAAGAATTAAAGCTCATCAAGTCATCGTATTACCATAGTATACTTTTCTATGCAACATATATGGTGTAACCTGAATCTAGCAGCAGCTTTGTAGTATGTCATGGTGTCTGGTCAGAGGGACGACAGTAACCATCGCGACATTCTCGATTCATTACAATTGTTCATTGTTCAGTCTGAGGATGCCAACGATTACTTTTAGGCCAGAGTTAGGGTAAGGTATTTGTGAGAGGGTTATTGGTAGGGGTAGAGATTAAGGGTAGGGATTACACCACTGGAATTAATCCTCAAATGTCTGTTGGACTTTGTAGAAGGTGATGCAAGACCACCAGGGTGCGTTTACTGTCATGCTGTATGTCAACAGTTCAACCATGTCAACATTATCATGTCAACATGATGAACTATTACATAATGACTTTATAACTATCCAACCCATAGATATAGGGCAGGCATGTCCAAACTATGGCCCTCCAGCTGTTCTGAAACTACAAGTCCCATCATGCCTTGCCACGGTTTTGCTGTTAGAGAATGCTAAAACTATGGCAAGGCATGCTGGGATGTGTAGCTGAAGGGCCATTGTTTGGACATGCATGATATAGGGCAATGTTACACTGACTCAGGGGTCCTCAAACTATTTTGCTCTTGGACCCCATCAGACAATAAAAATTACAGGACCCCAGCAAGTTACTGCAGAAGGTCATCACATCACATGTGTAGTCAGCAGACAGCACATTCATGGCAGCAGTGTGGAGGCACAGAGTGATGGGAGGAGTCTAACATAACAGTCAATTCAACAGATTTATCACACTCATTGAATCCCTAACTGAGATTAGAAAAGTCATCAGCCTGATGGTCAGCAACATGGAGTCGCAACCCCATGTTGAGAAGGTCGGGACCCACTTTGGGGTCAGGACCCACAGTTTGAGAACCACTGCACTGAATCTATCATTTCTGTAACTCATGGTAAAACCAATAAACGACTACTTTTAAAAATCTAAGATGACATCACCGTTTTTTAGTTTGCTTATATTTAGTTTTATCAAAATTAAACCATATTGAGGGGTATCCAGTACACATTGAAAGCTATCTTGGTCAAATGGCCAGCAGCTCTTGCATGCATCACCGGAATCCACTACAAAATGCAGACTGATAGAAGTAATGTACAATAAGCTATTTATTTTTTATTTTCCCGAGACATAGATTGTGGGGCTCTGCGTTTCACTCAATGCAGTTACAATCTAAAAATAGAAATATCTTGAAATTCAAACACTAGTATATTATAGGAACCACATTTCTATCCCTTGTTTATCGTAGAGTGTCACAAAGCCGATTTTCATAGAATTCATCTACCTTTGAACTGCTGAGATAAACAGGTTTGTTTGTTTTTTTATCCTAAAGGCTCTTACTTTGTGCCATATATATAAAATTCCTTAAACATGTCAAAATTTGGAAATATTAGGCAAAGCTCAGTGAATTAATGAGTATATGAATAGACTGAACTACAATGTTTGGATATTCAAAATTCTTTTGATTATATATGTGTAGATGTGTGTAACCTATTTATGTCAATGCATTTACCTTTTGCATTGCTAGCATTCCTCAACAGAGGTTTATATTTAACTGTCTCTGGGGGGAATTAAGAGATACTGTAGAGGGGTATATACAACAACCATTTTTCCAACATAGGGCCCTATTTACTAAGCCATGTAAAGGATCATAAAATAGACTCCACGGGTTGAAAGGCTGCTACTTTATCAGTCTCCACTTTATCTCCATCCAAGGCTTAGTGTATTGACGATGTATAGTCATAAATAAATAATTCTCCTTTCTTGAGTTTGTATAAGTACTTTGTTATGGCAAGTGACAGGAAAGATGCATAAAAATATTCCAGGAGTACCTTATACTGCAGTCATATGAGGTTTACAGCAGTGTACAGTGTACAGCCTGTGCCAGGCCAGCCAGCAGCATGAGCAGGAGAGGAGACCTCCTTGAGGGGAGGGGGGGGTGATGCACCGAGTCTGGGGGGGATGGAGGGAATGCGGCTGCCGAGTATGGGTCCGGGGGGGGGGACCTGGAGTGGTAGGGGGGAGCTGCTTCAGAATGCCGCCCTCTGGTGGCCGGCGCCCTATGCAAATGCCTAAGGCTGCCTAGTGGTGGCACCGGCCCTGCCCCCAGTAGTGTTAACAACTCCTCCCCATAGGGTTAACCCCCCCCCCCCATGAAGCCGGTACCTCCTGTCGCATCTGTCTTGTGGGTCCCGGCTCTCTGGGCTCCTGCTGCTTATATATATATATATCCTATATATTTAGCCAGATCTGTCAATCAGTGTGTGTATAATGCTGGGAGGAGTTACAGTTACACACTGAACTCCTCCCCCCCTCCCCTAGTTTTATACACACACACACAGTCCAACAGATCTGGCCAGCCCTTCCACCCCTTCCACACCCTCTGGACTCACACACAGTGAGGCACAGCAGTTGGAGACTGATCTGTGTGCGCCACTGGGTGCCCGCAATGAAGCTGCTGCTGTTGTTAGGGGTCAGGGAGGGGGCGGTGCTCACGCCTTGGCATTGGACAGCTTTGGCAGGAAAGGGGCGGGTGTAGGGCTGTGATTGGCGGCTGGCACCGCTAATCACTGTAGTGCATCGCTGATGCCTAGCCAGATCACCTGTGGTGTCCGGACAGACAGGACGATCCTCTCCCCGCCAGGTGAGCCTGCCACTGTACCCAGCCCTCAGTCCTCCCCACAATCACCTCCCCCTCCCCCCAGATCTCCCGGCAGTGTCACCCACTGGCAGGTTGGGACTTTTTCTAGTGGGGGGGGCGTGGAGCCAGTAGGGCTACAGCACGAAGGGGGTGAGCCCACCTCTCTTTATATATGGGCTGCTGCTGCTGAGTCATCGGTCATTGTAGTCCTGCATCTTCCCCCACTCCTCCTGCAGACTACAAGTCCCAGCATCCATGGCGATGCAGCCTGTTACTGACCTGAGACTGGCAGCCAGCCGACGTCACCACTCCTAGCGCTGATGCTGCATACAGTTTGCAATTTGGAAGAGGGGTCCTACTGGTGCTGGTCTGGGGGTGCAGCCCGGGGGGTGGGCGTGGCTTTAGGGGCTTTAGTGATGGGAGGGAGAGTGTTGCAGGTATACAGATAGCCTAAAGTCCAGAAATTTAGGCCAATCATACCAGGTAGTAGTATATTACATTCATTTATCAACAAATCCTAATACACCCAATATATATCTCCTATATATTTGGCCAGCTCTGAGTGTGTGTCCAACACCCGTGGAACACAAGGCCCCCTCCATCCCGAACCCAACTACAGCACAGCTGCACCTCCCCTACCCACACCACCCACATGCGGCCACGCAACAATCCAAACCACCCACACGGCCCAACCTAGCCCTGGCAACTCCACCACCCACAGTATCCCTAATCCCACCACACTGCCACCCACACCACCCAAAAGCACCTACCCCCACCCATAGCATTCTTGCACCTTGCCCTCACCCATGCAATAAATGGGTTCACAGGTTAAGCAGCCCCTTACGATGGTGTGAAGAGAGCCCGTAGGGCACAATGAATCACCTAGTATATATGTTCCAAAAAATTTGCATTCTCTCTCACCAATACAGAACAATGTGGTGCTCATATTACATGGAATATGTCTTACAATGTGTATCCCTAAATATACCAGGGTTTCCTAACCAATAAATGAGCAATTTATTTTCAACAAATACCGAGTGCAGTTTAGCAACTCCAATGTTTCGGTCTCAAAACAAGGAGAATTAAAATCAAGTGTTAGAGGCAATGTACATCAACATAGTCGAGAGACCCACCAAAGCCAAGAAGCTGGTTCACAGCGTCTGGGTCCTGGTATATATACCCTGCACAATAATCAAATTGCGTGCCCAAATCATGAGCCACACCTTGTGAAAGTGACCCACGATCGTGGACAATAATACTGATCCTATGGAATTAACAAGACAAGAATATATAACCAAGCGCAGGAAACCAACAGTTGTCCGTGCTGCCGTCTGGAAGGGATACTCAACCCTTCTTAAAACACAAAAAAGAAATCTACAAAAGTAGACGGCGCAAATGGACACACTTATAGAAGCAATTTGGTTAAAAATATATAAATGTTTTTTTATTATTATTTTTCAATATCAATAAAAGTAGGGCACCGGCCGGTGAGACCAAAAATCAAAACATTAATTACATAAAATTAAACACATATCGACATCAATGACATAATTTTGCAATAATTTGTAAAAAAACATTAGCATCAAATCTCGCTGAGTAAGTTCCAGCAACGATATAATATTTGCCTTGGGTCAGAGCAAACACGGGCTAGATAGCTATTAGCTTATCCTTAGCAAACATATGCACCAAATCTTTCTTCTCTGTCCAGCAATGGTTAATGGCAGTTTGTTAGTACAAGCTGGCTGCCTATTTGCCTCAGAAAGGATTTCAATGTGCACTCAGTGTTTTATGTTTTACACTGGTTAGTAGCTCAGTCATACAACAGCTTGTTAGTAATCAGTGGTTTTAGTTGTCACTGGTTAGTAGCTCAGTCACATTCAAGCTTGTTAGCATAGAAAAAGAAAAGGAGTTTTATAAAACTCCTTTTCTTTTTCTATGCTAACAAGCTTGAATGTGACTGAGCTACTAACCAGTGACAACTAAAACCACTGATTACTAACAAGCTGTTGTATGACTGAGCTACTAACCAGTGTAAAACATAAAACACTGAGTGCACATTGAAATCCTTTCTGAGGCAAATAGGCAGCCAGCTTGTACTAACAAACTGCCATTAACCATTGCTGGACAGAGAAGAAAGATTTGGTGCATATGTTTGCTAAGGATAAGCTAATAGCTATCTAGCCCGTGTTTGCTCTGACCCAAGGCAAATATTATATCGTTGCTGGAACTTACTCAGCGAGATTTGATGCTAATGTTTTTTACAAATTATTGCAAAATTATGTCATTGATGTCGATATGTGTTTAATTTTATGTAATTAATGTTTTGATTTTTGGTCTCACCGGCCGGTGCCCTACTTTTATTGATATTGAAAAATAATAATAAAAAAACATTTATATATTTTTAACCAAATTGCTTCTATAAGTGTGTCCATTTGCGCCGTCTACTTTTGTAGATTCCTATGGAATTACATTTCAAATTTGCCAAACAGAGCAACTCATTATGTCCCACTCTCTGTATTTCAACAAACATTAAAATATAATCTAGAATAATCACGCCTAATCTAGAATAATCACACATAGTGAACATGATGGCTTTATCTATTAGTTATATACTGTACTAGTAAGCCCGCTCGAAGCAAATGCTTCAAAAGCTAGATGTATTTTCACTTGCTGCCAACAGATGGCATTGTTTCAGAGACATGGACACTAGACATATAAATAGATGATATTTGCCTGGAATAAATGATCATATCAATCAATAATTTAAGACCCTTAAATTAAGAATAAGACTCAAAATGCCTCTAAACTTTCTCGATTTATTGGGAAAGCTATCATACCCATTGCTATCTCCATTTAGGGATTATCTTTTTCTGATTATGGTGGGTGCACCAATGTTTGATATCCAAAAGAGGAAGTCTACCTTCAATCCCAAATTTTGGGTTTTGAGAACTATGTTTTTGAGAAATTAATTGCCCTCATAAATTTGTAGTGAAAAAATGCAAGCTACATTAGTAAGAAATACAGAGATACTTAAAATAATGGATATTAGTAGTAGTAGTAGAAGTAGTAGTAGTAATAGTAGTAGTAGCAGTAGTACTATCAATTTCTTATATAGCGCATCATATTCATTTACACTTCACAAATGTGACTGTAGTAATAACAAAACTGAGTAATAACAATGTTATTGTGTATAAAGTCCTGTGATCCTGAGTGGGAGTGAATAACACATGAACGAGAAACACAGATCTTGTGCAGAGTGGAGAGGTCTAGTAGGTTGATATTTTGGAATAACTGAGGAGAAATTGGGGCATTTTGACTAATAGCCATATGTTTATGTGAAATAAGTTTATATTAAATATGGTAGCATACCGGTAACCAATGATGAGACTCACAGGCCAGATCTGCAATGAGAAAGATTAGCCTTGCAACTGAATTCAAAATTAATTGTAATATTGAGTCTTTTTTTTGGAAGACCAGTAAGGAAACAACTGTACTTATCAATGCAGCAAATTATGAGACCAACGGTAAGAGTATTTGCAGTGCCTTGTGTAAGATATCGTCATATTTTGTTACACGCTTTTGTTGTACATAACATGATTTTGAGACAGATTCAATGTGGTGAACAAAACAAAGTTCAGAGTCAAATATATTTATCTAAAATGATTTCAATTTAGCAAAATACAAAAATTTCGCAAGTTAATTAGCTTAAAGATTTGTTCAGACTTTCAAGGAGGCTGTCAAAGCCATGAGACACAAAATCATTATTTTTATGTTATTCAACTTCTACTACAACATTACAATATTGCTAGGAATATTTTGTGTTGGTCACAAAGTGTTACTATACTGTAGTATTATCAAAAAGACAGATGGCAGCCAAAAAATGTATAATGTCAATGTTGGCAGGGACATATGGTGCTGTCATGTAGATCAAATCCCTGTTGCTCAAGTGAGGGTGGTCACAAGCTCAGGTGTTGAATAAATTGATGAGATTTGGATTGAACAGTTTTGGATTGCTTCCACGGAGATATCTATGCAACAGGAGGTGACCCTAGAGGATCTAGTCATTGCACCAATTGTGTAACAGGAATGTGATTTTGAGCTGTGCGGTTCGGTTTTTTTCAAATGCAAACACACCTAAATTTAGGAGTTCCAGCTCAGTTCTGTTATGAATTCAGAACTCGGTTTCCTACACAGAACTTGGGTTTTGAATGGCACGTAAACTGGTCTAAACTAGGGATGTATAGATCCGGATTTACCCGGATCTCAAAACAGGATTTTATTGGCTCCAAAACATGTGAGAGCCGAATAGCCAATAAGAGCCCGTATTGAGATCCGGGTAAATCTGGACCTGCACATGCCTAGTCTAAACTACGTTATTGAAGCTGTTTTATAAATTTTTATTGATTTTTTTGTTTAAATCAATTAGTTTATTGATTTTATAATTGCTTTAAAGGAGTCCTAAAGCAAACCAAAAATGTAATCCAAACCAAAACACTTGAGGGTGGTTTTGCCAAAACCTGATGAGGCTTAAGAACAAAAGTCAAAACATGGGGGTTTGCACACATTTCACTTTTTTATTTCTTTTCATTTTATGCACATACCTGTGTGCTGAGTGATTAACTGGTTCCATACACGCGATTGTGTTAGCGTAACATTTGAGAATTCTATGCAGTACAGTTTATTAGCAGAACCAATAATAATGTTATTATAAGTGTAGAAAGTATAAAGTATGCGATCTGCATCCCGGTAGTCAGGAAGCTGGCATTCACTATACCAGTGATGGTTAACCTTGACAGTCCAGCTGTTGAACCACACATCCCAGTATGCCCTAAATCAGTTTTAGCATGGCTAAATAGTAAAACTGTAGCAGGGCATGCTGGGATGTGTAGTTTAACAACAGCTAGAGTGTTAAGGTTAGCCATCACTGCACTATACCAATATAGGCATCCTGAACTATATATATAACCTTCAGGAGACCAGAGCCAGATCTCCACAAGGTTCAGGATGCCGGCTCTGAAATAAGAACCAGCTGGCACCCCCATCAATAAGTAATTGGGTCCGACCAGCATTAGGCCCGGGTAAGGGGGTTTGGTTTAGGTGCTAGTGTTAGGACTTCAGTTTAGGCTGCAGGCAGAGGAGGGTTAGGGCTAAGCTATGGAAAGTGGGGTTAGGCCTACAAACTTGGAAGAGGGGTAGGGTTAGGCTGCCATTGGGGGGGATATGTTTAGGTAACGAGTATCGGGAGTTAGGGTATGGGGTTAGGTGCATGCTGCAAGGGGCAGGGTTAGGGTTAGGCTGCTAAAAACTCACGTTAGGGTTAAGTGGAGCAGGGGGATAGTAAGCATACTTACCTGACCCCTGTCTGGATTTCCTCCTTCGTAATTCTGGCTTTGATATTCTGAATGCCAACATCCTTACCGACGTTCATCCATATGTATTCCGATTATAACGATATAATCCTTATCTAAATCTAATGTAATACTCATAATTAACAAATAAAAAACTGGGAGACATGATGGTTACCCCAAAAAAGTGTGCTGTATACCAAATATGGACCTTATCCAGGTCCGTTCGCACGGCCACGTGCGTTTGCATGGGGCCGATGTTTTCTCATGCATGTGCATGAGATATGTGCGCGCCGCCACGACTGGTAGGGTGGGGTGAACGGGGCGGCGGGGGTTCCATTAGCATATGGGAACGCCCAGCGTTTCTTGGGCATTCCCATGAGAACGCTGGGCATTCTCATGCTAATGGGCAGATGATGTGGGCAAGCAGATCTAAGGTTGCTCTGAGCAATTTGCTTGCACGTTCCACACGTTGCCGACCATCGAATGATGCGGATGTTCCCCCACAGGCTGAAAATGGATTTTTATGTAAAACATCCATTTGCATGCCATGCAAAAGTACACGCCATGCGAATGGTGGCCCGGCGTACCACCATTCGCAAGGCGGGATCTGTTTGACTCGCTAGGATGCGAATTCACCAGAATAACCTCCTATATGTTTCTGTTTCTATGAATCATTGTAGTCCAGATGTACTGGCAGCCTGAATCAAAAGTACATTTAAGTTAAAGGATGGAAAACTGTAGCTTCCCTGTGAAAGTATTAACACAAGGGAGCCCTAACGAGCTGATACATCACCACCGTCTATATTGTAACAGCTGCCAGGTGAATTGGAACATGTGTTAATATTATCAATAATTTGGAGAAGGCGTACGATAACAGCAGACAGGGAAAACATAGTATTTTTCTGAGAACTATTAGTATTAATGATAATATTTACTCACTAAAAACATATTTGAAAAGAGAATATACTGTAGTTCAACATCAGAATGAAGGAAGATTACTGTGTGAGATTATTATAATCTTTATACCACAGAAATTCAGAAAGTAAATCTCTAGATTAGTGATGCTTTTCCCTTTGGCAAATGCAAACCTCAGGCCTCTATAGTTCTATATTTACACATAGGACATATTTTAAAAATAGAAAATCTGCCGCAATGCTGAATTTGCTGTATAGTTGTAGTTATATTATAAAACATGTATAATAATTGGAAAGTACAAAAATGCTATTAATACTCATAAAACAGGGGTGGCCAAACCAGTCCTCGAGACCTACCAACGGTCCACGTTTACCTAGCTGGTCCACAGCTGTAGTCATTACTAACTGTCACATGACCCAAATCACCTAGCTGGTGCACAGCTGTAGTCATTACTAACTGTCACATTTTCAAACATGCTGCATTCATTCCTACTATAGATCCACAGGTTACCTGAAAAAACATGAACTGTTGGTAGATCTTGAGAACAGGTTTGGCCACCCCTGACCTAAAAGAAAAGAAACCTCCAACATAAATAAGCGATGACGTGTGTTTCTTTTCTTCTTCTACATACATTTTAAGTAAACAATATAGGCGCGATTCACACCTGTTCATACAGGTCCGAACTGGAGTGGGGCCCGGATCACAGCATTGTGGGTATTAACAAACCGTCCCGCCTCCGCTTCATACTGCAATGCATCCACCCCTACGAGTCACGTTGATGGTGATTGGGCTCATGGGAATGTATTCCTCCTCCATAAAGGCGGTCGCATGCGACGTGGTGCGACAGTGTCATGCCACAACTATGTCATCTCTCTCCCGTGCCGGGCTCCCTCTGTACTACACTGAGGTGGAGGAATTAGGACAATAGTAGGAGGAACCTGGGAGAGACCAGCCGCAGCTCAGAGTCCACGGCCACACACACACACACACACAACCGTTTCAATCCTAGACTCACTTCTGTCTCCGTTTCTCCTTCTCCCCCTCCCCCTATTTTTAACCTCTTATCATTATCCGTCTCTTTCCTCTATTTCACTCTCTCCTCCCCATCTATCTTTATCCATTATACTGCTATGATATTCAATGGTATAGCCCACTTGATATAATATATATATATATATATATATATATATATATATATAATGTGTGTGTGTGCTACTTATGCTGTAGCTCCACCTACATTATGTACAGCTCCTCCTAGCCAAGCACCCCCCTTTCACCTATGATGGCCCTGCCCATTTGGTTAGTCCCGGCCCCATAATTTGTGATAGCAGCCCTGCCTCTATTGTACTGGGTACTGTGTGCACTCTTCTTGCAATCTTGGCAGAGGACATTTGCATAATGCATGTCTTGCCGCAGTTATATCGGTCCCTGCCTCTTGCCTTACTTTTTCAGATTTCCATATTATTTGCACTGCTACAGCACATAAATCCACTAGTGTGTACAGGGCTTTACCCCTAGTATCCTGGTTACATTCAGAAGCCAAAAGTAACAATTATACAAATTGATCATAATGTTTTTACATCTATTTCCTTCAAGGTCCTTTTAGTGTTGGAAAAATCATCATAAAATAGTAAAAGTCACCCCCTCATAAACCCATTTTTAACACCAGTTCTAATGCAATTAATAATGCAGCTATAATTATTAATTAATATAGAACATTGATCTCATCAAATCAAAAACATTTTTTGAAGCCGAACATAGTTATAAAATAATATTGCTCCCAAAAGAGTTTTATTGCAGCATTTTCTTTTGTGTTTGGCATCGCCGGTTGGTTTAAACCCAACCTCCAAACCAGCCAATAGTAAATAACTGACAGGTTTAAATGCCGCTGAACCCACCCTTTAGAAAATGTAACCATAGAGTGATGACTAATCTGTGTGATTGCTGTTAAAACTACATTGGGAATTGGACAGCCTCAGCAATTGAAACTGGAAATCTGTAAAGCCCATTAGGAGGCTGTGAAATATTTACTCTGTAACCCTGGAAAGATTTAATTTTGTTTTCCTTACAATAAATTGAAAGTATTTCTGGATATCTGTGTTAAATCTCCAGGTAAGCATTGACTTTTAGATTACTTGTAAAAAGTAATTGGTTGTTTAATTTTTTACTTCATGAAGCGCATATAACAGGTAGTGAATTTAGCTATATCAGCACTGTTGTACATTTTAAACACTATCTAGACAAAACTGTATGCAATCATTTATGTGCCTTGGGACACATCCGACATCTCTGATTTCCCACATAGATTATAATGGTCTGAAGCAGATGTGTCTTAAAATAAGAACTCATCAAGCCATGAGTGTTATCATTCTGACTGCTTCATCTTAACTCATCCCTGTAGTGCGCACCTGTGGTCAAACATACATCATGTACCTTTTGCAGCATAACATAGACAACCGCAGGAAAAATAAATCCCTTTTTTTTTTTATTGTGTATTAAATGTATTATTGCTGAGTGTTTTCATTTATAGGATGCCCTGGCTGTATAAATAACAATACTGTAAGGTTATTTAATTAGTAAACTACTGTATAACAGTTCCCCCTGACATGCTATAAGACTCTACAACATTAGTATGTCATAAAGGGAAGATGTCTCAAACCTTCAAGAGGTTTATTTACTGAGATGGGAGTTCTATTGAAGATGGAATGTTGCATATAGCAACCAATTAGGATCTACTTATTTATTTAGCACTTTCTAGAAGATCATAGATACAGATGGAGCTGGCTTCTTTCTTGCAGGGGCTGGCGATTCTATCGCCAGCCCCAGCCAGCGGGCGGCTCTCGCCAGGGGCGGGCGCACACGAGACGCTCGCATGCGCCCCGTGGCTATGGTGCTTTTACCGCCGCCCGCCGCCTCCCCTGGTGCCCCTCACTGCCCCGCAGTCCCTCTATCCCTGCCTGTCTACCTGAAGTGGAGATGGGCAGGGACCCACAGCGGCGCTGTCCGGAAACTGGGACGCACTTGCGTGTGAGACAGATGGAGCGCCTCTGCGCCGGCAATCCCCGGCCAAAAACCAGGGGCGCTCCATCTGTAGAATCTTATTGGTTGACCGTAGCAACATCCCATCTCCAGTAGAACTCCAATCTTAGTAAATAGGCCCCTATGAAGCAATAGTTGGAAACAGGTTGCTATGAGCAACTTTTCTACTTTAAAAGTCTTTAACTGAACATTGGAATTTTACATACTGTAAGTGTGAAAGAAGAAGCAACAGTTGGTGCACTTGGTCCACTTAAATTCTTACAGCAAATCTAGAACTTTACAGCCCACCAAAAGAAACTGTCTCCCTTGTGGAAGATTCAGAAAAAGAGTCAGGGGTGTCATAACTTAACTATATTATTAGTAGTATGATTACTACTACTACTACTACTACTACTACTACTACTACTACTACTACTACTATTATTGTTATTACTGCTACATTAAATACTACGACTTCTATTACTACTACTATTACTACTACTACTACTACTACTACTACTACTACTACTACTACTACTACTACTACTACTACTACTACTACTACTATTATTATTGTTATTACTGCTACATTAAATACTACGACTTCTATTACTACTACTATTACTACTACTACTACTACTACTACTACTACTACTACTACTACTACTACTACTATTATTATTATTATTGTTATTACTGCTATATTGACTATTACGACTACTACTGCGACTACGACTACTACTATTGTTTTTACTGGTACATTAAATACTACGACTTCTACTACTACTATTATCATTGTTATTACTGCTACATTGACTACTACGACTACTACTACTATGACTACTACCACTACTATTGTTATTGCTGCTACATTAACTACTACTACTACTACTACTAATATTGTTATTATTGCTACATTAACTACTACTACTACTACCATAGGCGTGCACAGCACATTTTATTAGGGGGTGCACCGTCAAAGGAGTGTGCATAGCTTCACCTATTGGGCGTGTCTAACACCGCCAATCAGGCGTGTCTTCCATCATCTATTGGCACTCACTATAATATAAAAAGTCTCTCTGCCACACCAAAATCTCCTGCCTATTTCAGTTGTAATCTTCTAATTACTCTATGTAACAGTACATGCAAATACAGTCATAAACATACAGTATATGGATGATGCAGGTATTTAGTGATATGACAATGGTCTAGTTCAATAAAAAATGCAAACACACATACAATCTTCTTTAAATGGAATACAGGTCTAAAAAGCAAAAGTCTTTGGTTAAGGGTTTTGCTGATATTGTTAGCAGCAGAGGTGTTCATAAGGGTGGGGCATAGCATTAGGGGGTGCCTGTGCACCTCTAACACTCAATGTGGGCACACCTATGACTACTACTACTACTACTACTACTAATACTACTACAGTATTATTGTTATTACTGCTACATTAACTATTACAACAACAACTACTACTACTACTATTGTTATTACTGCTACATTAACTACTACTACTAGTACTATTATTGTTATTACTGCTACATTAACTACTACAACTACTTCTACTACTACTACAAATACTACTACTAATATTGTTATTATTGCTACATTAACTACTACGACTACTACTACTTTTACTATTGTTATTACTGCTACATTAACTACTACGACTACTACTACTGCTATTACTACTACTACTACTACTACTACTACTATTATTGTTATTACTGCTACATTAACTACTACGACTACTACTACTACTGCTATTATACTACTACTACTACTACTACTACTACTACTACTACTACTACTATTATTGTTATTACTGCTACATTAACTACTATGACTACTACTACTACTATGACTACTACTACTACAAATACTACTACTAACATTGTTATTATTGCTACATTAACTACTACTACTACAAATACTACTGCTATTGTTATTACTGCTACATTAACTACTATGACTACTGCTATTACTACTACTACTACTACTACTATTATTGTTATTACTGCTACATTAACTACTATGACTACTACTACTACTGCTATTACTACTACTACTACTACTACTACTACTACTATTGTTATTACTGCTACATTAACTACTATGACTACTACTACTACGACTACTACTACTACAAATACTACTACTAACATTGTTATTATTGCTACATTAACTACTACTACTACTACAAATACTACTGCTATTGTTATTACTGCTACATTAACTACTATGACTACTGCTATTACTACTACTACTACTACTATTATTGTTATTACTGCTACATTAACTACTACGACTACTACTACTGCTATTACTACTACTACTACTACTACTATTATTGTTATTACTGCTACATTAACTACTATGACTACTACTACTACTACTGCTATTACTACTACTACTACTACTACTATTATTGTTATTACTGCTACATTAACTACTACCACTACTACTACTACTACTGCTATTACTACTACTACTACTACTACTACTACTACTACTACTACTACTATTATTATTGTTATTACTGCTACATTAACTACTACGACTACTACTACTACTACGACTACTACTACTACAAATACTACTACTAATATTGTTATTATTGCTACATTAACTACTACTACTACTACTACAAATACTACTGCTATTGTTATTACTGCTACATTAACTACTACTACTATTACTATTATTAGAAGTAAATGGACAGCTTGAGCCCCTGAGGGTACAAAATGATGCCTTGTGGTATCTGTGATGTAGTTGCAAGTGTAATCAATAGAGTTAGGAAGTGTATTTATGCATAATAAGTTGTTGCTGAGGTTAAACTAGAGAGGGAGTAAGAATTAAGATAGTAGAGTATTAGATACAAAGGTGGTAAATTAACTAAGATGGGAAGTTCTATTGAAGATGGGATGTTGCCCATAGCAACCTATCCAATTCTATTATCTTTGAAAAGGTACTAAATAAATAAGTAGAATCAGTTTGGTTGCTATGGACAACATGCCATCTTCAGTAGAACTCCAGTCTTAGTAAATTTACTGCTAATAGTTATAAAACTGTAAAAAAGGGATTAGTTTCATTAAATTAGTATAGCATGTTATACCCCTAACATGTACATTGTTTTTTTAAGGCAAAGTATGCTTTCTGTATATACAGTATTACAAATATGAGTTATTGGCGAATACAGTATATGGCATTCTTTTTAAAATAAAAGTTTTCTGACTCTTGGGTTAAAATGTAATAGGATGAGAGAATCAGAAATGAGATATTTGGTAAGAAATCTCCAGTTTTTTTTAAAGCGGCAATCAAACTGATTTTGCACTGTAAACAATTGCCGCTTTAAAAAACTGGAGATTTCTTACCAAGTCTCTCACTTTCTGATTCTCTCATCCTATTACATTTCACCCTTGGTGTGATTATTCTTCTGCATTCTGTAGTTTAGTATGTTATTACTGCCTCTCCACTCACCAACATGTTTCAGGCTCAAAAAGCCCTTTATCAAGGTGACCTTTAAAGGGTTGCTGTGATTTGTGTATCGGATTCCATAGAAAAAGTTAAGAGTGTAAAGAACTGGTCCCCTGCAAGAAACCTTTATATGACAATAAAGCCCATTTTTTAGGTCAGTATCTGAAAGAAAGAAAGGTTGTGACAGGATTGTAAAACTGGGGAAAGCGGGAAGGTGTACTCATTAAAGAAACCTTTACATGAAAATAGGGCCTATTTAGGAGGTCAGTATTTATAAGAAAGAAAAGTGAATGTGGACTTCTGGATTTGATGAAAGGGACATGGTGTATCCATTAAAGAAACCTTTGATGTGCACATAGGGCCCAGTCACAAGGTCAGTACGGCGACGTTGGGAGCAGTACTGTCATCTTTAAAGACATACATAGATTTAACCCTAACGATAAGTTTGCAGTTAAAGCGTTGGTGACTTGCAGATGGCAACCAATCAGCACTGAAGTAACATTATTTGCATAATAGAACATTATACAGAGCAGATGATTGGTTCCCATAGGCCACTTCTCCTCTGGCTCAATTCTTTCTTATCACTGCTTCATACATATACTCCTCTGTTTCTCAATAGAATGATGGCTGTTGGACACTTAGGGCCAGTGCAGCATGGACGGTTTTGCCCAGTTTGAGAACAAACGTGTCCTGTGATCAGGTATATATTAGCCTCGCCAAACAGCCCCTCTTAGTGCGCTAGCTTCTGTGAGGCTCTGCTGAGGTTAGGCAAATGTTTTGCATCTTCTATTGATAAAAATGCATCTTAGTTACATCATTATGCCCCAATAGACTGTGCACTGCTGATTAATTTGATATGCAACACTGGTATACATGTGCGCTACTAAAAATCTACACACGAAGCATTGCAATGCAGCAGCTGCAGCTTTTCTCCAATGCAAGTTCTGTTGTGCTATGCATACAGACTGAGGGCCAGATGCACTGAGCTTCAAAAGTGATAAAATGGAGAGTGATAAACAACCAGCCAATCAGCTCCTACCTGACATTTTTCAAACACAGTCTGTGACATAGGAGGTAGGAGCTGATTGGCTGGCTGTTTATAACTCTCCATTTTTTCACTTTTGAAGCTTAGTGCATCTGGCCCTCAATCACACAGAATCTACAAGTGGCGAATATACAAATGAATCATATAAAATAAATCAGCACAGTCTCCACCTGATGTCTGAAACTAAAGGTTGAATGGGACTTGGCGGCTCACACGCATCAGGCATTTCACACTGTGTGGCATATTAAGGATAGATCGGTCGGTGTTGTTTACCTGTTCTCTAGGTTGTGAAGATATACAGCCTAGCGAACAGGTCTTGTCGATTTGTTTTTTCTATGGTCATGTGTTCAGTAAGTTTATCTATTTTGACAGTAGCATTGACACTGGCCTGTTTGATTCAATTTGCAATATGCAGACAGTTTTTGAGGATGCTAGAGGAGGCGGCGTATGGGGGGCAGCCATTTTGTGAGTGTCTGTTTTCATTAGCAGCAAGTCAGAGCCAGGAGGAGAGCTCCAAACCCCTTCCTGCCCCTCCTGGAGCAAATGTGAATCTCGCCAAATCCATACACTCCCTGTGTTTGCACATGCGCAAATTTGCACATATGCAGATCCTGACCATCGGGGACTGGGACGAATTTAGCCCTCATGTTATTTGTAATTACTTTTGTTTATAAGCATTGTGTTTTCATAATATAATAAAACAAGGGAAAACAAATTAGCAGATTACTTTTGTTGTACACTTCATGGTTCATGTGTTGCATGAAATATTTTTTAAGCTATTTTTCAATTGTGAGACCTGTAGGATTTTGAAATTATGCAGTTGACAACACCTGGAACAGCAATCTCCCAAAAGAAAGATGATTTTATTGAATTACCGGTGTTAGTATAGCAATTTATATACGTAATTTAAATTTCCATAGCCATTAAAACTTTTTTGTACTTTGTTTGCCGCTCATTAAACCTTCATTTGCAATGTGCAGCTTTACCTAATTTAAAATTTATCTGTTAATTATTCACTCATTTATTTAAAATTGATTTATCTTCTAAAAGGTGATTCATTTTCTTAACCTGGAAACTATTGATTGATGTAAAAGTGAAGATAGAAGTCGCATTCAAAAAAGAGAGTAGTGCCTTAAGAAATATAAAAATGTAAAGATCATAAAAAGCTAAAAAGTAAAACATACATTAGTATCTAGTTTATTTTTCATTGTCAATGAGCTTATGAATTTATGATTACTTGTTTCGTACAACGTTTCATTAGTATGTAGTACAGAATTTAATTACACATCAATCATTTGTGCTGCTGAAAATTTGCTAAATCTAATTTTACGATGGAATCTAATTAATTTGCTGCTACAATTTTTAACACATGCTTCATAAAAGTTTAGAAGTTTTACTGTGGTAAGTATTCCAAGATTATCTGATAAACATAAAGTTTATTTCTAAATTTATAACATAAATGTAATGGGTTGTATACATTCTGTAACAGTTTTCGGAAGAGTGAGGATCTGATGGAACGTGTCAAAATATTTTATTTACTGGAATAAAAATACACATTTTAGAATTATTAATAATATTATTATTATTGTTATTATTTTTATTATGCTTTAAGTTTTTCGTTTCATGTAATTTTTACAAAAATATTCCAGGATTGTGAAATATTTTTCTTTAATACTCTGGTGGTAGAAATGTCCATTACCATTGAAAATGACTGTATATAAATCAATGCAATGTTGAATTTACAGCCCCAAAAGAAAGTATAGTAGAATATTGACAAAATACTGTACTGTACGTTTTTTTTTAAATACCAGGTCCCCTGTACTTTGGGTTGTTAGGCAACAGGGATCACAAGTAGCTGCAACTGTTTGCCTTTCAAGTATAATGTTACCGTGTGGTGCTTCACTCATATTATTGGGCACTTTCCATTAGAGGAGGGTATACTGTACACCAAGGGTCAGTTTGGGGTAACATCTTCAATCTATAGTGGTAGACACAGGTGTAATGAACCTTTTCTCTTCCTTTCACAATAATACAGTACAAGTGTACAGTGCATAGAGTAGAAGGGTATTATGTTTTTAATTTCAATTAAATAAGAATAAAAGTATCAAATAAATATCACTTAATATCTAGCCCTTATGAACTACACAGAGCCACAAGGCTGACTATGGCCTTTATTCAGATCTGATCGTAGTACAAATTTGTTTGGAAAATGGGCAAAACCATGTGCACTGCAGGTGGGGCAGATGTAACATGTGCAGAGAGAATTAGATTTGCGTGAGTTATTTTGTTTCTGTGCAGGGTAAATACTGGCTGCATTATTTTTACACTGCAATTTAGATTTTACGTTTCAACACACCCCACCCAAATTTAACTCTCTCTGCACATGTTACATCTGCCCCACCTGCAGTGCACATGGTTTTGCCCATTTTCCAAACAAATTTGTACTGCAATCAGATCTGAATAAGGGCCTATATGTACTAACTAGGTATTATAAATAAAAAGTACTTTTCTAGAGATTTACTGCAGGTGATCTCAAGAATGTGCAACAGACATTAATGACATAATGAAATCAAGACATCACTAACAGTATCTAGACCCAAACATACCTAATTCCTTTCCCCTGTTGTTGTTCCTCCACCCGTAGCAACTTCTACTCAACTCTATGCCACCCGAATGTCCCAACCCCACAATTCCCACAATTTATTTAAAACACAATACCAATGCCTAATCCCCTGAACCCTTTTTCCTTTTCACACCTGCACTCAACCCACAATGAATGCACTTTTAGATCTCTTGGACCTGGGGTGTGATTATACCGAAAATTACACTCAGGACTTTCCTTAAATAGTCAACATTATATGGACATTAAAGGCTATTCCAGGACTGAACTGACTTTGGGCCAGATGGACTAAGCTTCAAAAAGTGATAGAGTGGAGAGTTATAAAGAACCAGCCAATCAGTTCCTAACTGCCATGTTACAGACTGTGTTTAAAAAATGTTAGGCGGGAGCTGATTGGTTGTTAGTTTATCACTCTGCACTTTATCTCTTTTGAAGCTTAGTGCATCTTGCCCTTTGTACTGCAATATTCACTTAAGGTCTATGATTAAGTATCTCAGTGAATACAGAATGAATGATGTACAGTAGTACTTGAAAGTGTGTCTCTCTCTTTTGAAACAGTACGTCTATGGTAAACATCTACACTTCTAAAAACCCACACATTGGTAAATATACCCTTCAATTTCTTTCCATTTTGAATATAGCACTATTCATATAAAACAGATTGACTTTAGCACAGAGTCATTTGTCTCTATCTTTTGAGTATAGCACTTTGAGTATAAACAAGGCAGTAGGAAGGGTTTAGGGTTAGATATTAAGGGTATGCTATTAATACTTACAAGGATGCTGGAAGAAGTTATGGTAACATAAACACAAGAGTATCACAAATCTGATCCAGTAGCGAGAGTCACATGACCACCAGGACACAAAAGCCGTGTTAAAACTATTGCAGCTGTTAGGAGCCGTTAAGTCACTGCTAGACCTCCGGGCATGATAAGTCAAAAGTCAAAATTATGACCATGATTACATAATGAATGTTAATGTTATAGGGTCAATCCAATTCCCCGTGTAAGGTAGGAGGGGCTGTTTCTGTAGTGTGTAACAACCCTCAACGTCATTTATTTCTTACTGGCAGACTTTTTCTCAAAGCTCTGTGAGGATGTGGTACTCTAAATGCAGCATAAAAAATAAAATTGTCAAGGAATAGTACTCACCCCTATTATTGCTAGCATATCCTACCACACCCCTCATTTGAGAGATTTATACAGTATTAGTATTATTTTTCTTAGTATTATTTTTTTTTATAAGGTGTCAAAAGTTCCACAGCACTAAAAAGTTGTATATAACTGGCAATATATACAGACAGGAATTTTGGAGATGCTGCATCAGTATTTAGCGCAATACAGAGTCCAAACCCTCAATTGTGTATAACTGGCAATATGTTACATGAGTACAGACTAGTTTACAAACAATTTCACATAGATACTGTACATAGGGCCTGATTCGACCTGTTCACGAGGGCTGCATGTAATCACAGCCTCATGAACTAGTGAACACTGCCTGCCACCCAGCCAAATGGCCTTCCCCTCCCTGGTCCCCTCGCTAGCATGCAAGCGCATGTGTATGCTAACACATACCCTTGCATGCAGCCGAATGGAAGAGAATCATTCGAATTGATGTCATGTGATGTCAGCAGCCCACCATGAGCAGGCATCGCCACACCTGTGTTCTAATGGGAATTTCCAGCATTTTTATGGGGTTGCAAATAAAACACTGGCTTCCCCTGCTGCGGCCTCCCGCCCGCCCTCCCTTCCCAGAGCGGATGGCCCGGCCGTTAAACTTGCCAAAGTCGCTCGAAGCAGGGATTTTCAATTGTGCATATTCGTGTATGCACAAACCCCAAACATCGGTAAGGGCCCAATTTAGCCCATAATAAATTTGTCTGAATCGTTCCCAAAGTTACAGTTTGGAGTTAGCATTATTATGTAGGTCATACAAAGCTTACAATTTAAGCATTGTAAGCAATACTAGCCTAATGTCTCAAAAGCTGTGGACGGTGAAAAGCAGGTTTGATTTATGCTGTAATATAAAAGATGCAAGAAGAGGCAAAGATAACAACAAGATACAAATGGGGGGTTTCAATTACAGTTGGAGCCCTTCTCATTCAGCGGGGGGGGGGGGGTGTTACAGTTAGATCACCAACCACCAGCCCCCTGAAGGGGACGCCCGTGCATGAGACGCTAGCATGTCCCCTTCCGACGGAGCTATCCGCTGGTCCCCGGCGGGAGAAAAACTGATAGGTGTTAAATTAATTTACCCCCGTAATATTTTTACAGCAACATTATCTGCAAATAATATGTGATAGTATACCTGAAGATAATAAAATAAGATGAAAATATTTGGATCCCAAATTATATACTTTAAGCAGGTTCAATACAAAGTGAATACTTTTCAACTAAACACTTGGTACTTATGTAATATCTGGGCTCCCATTTTTCTTATGAGACCGCGTCCCCTCGCGGGGCTCGCTGCGCTCGCCACGCTTCGGGCACGGTGGCTCGCTGCGCTCGCCACACTATATAAAATCAACTCCATGCGTAGTTGGATAGTAGGGGTATGAAAAAATGGGGTGCATTTAACATGGAAGCCCAGATAATACATAAGTACCAAACACTTTCATTGACTCTTAAGTAGGGTAATACAGCCAGAGTTAGAACTACCATTGGTGCAGCAGGTGCACTGCACCAGGGCCCCTGGAGACTAAGGGGCCCATTGCTGCCCAGACCTGCAGATTGTACCCACTGGTGTGGGCAAATTACACTTTTGCACCTGAGCCCACCACTCACAAGTTCCACCATTAAATACAGCTGTATATACATCCACAGATATTGGCCCTCATTCAGATCTGATTGCAGTACAAATTTGTTCTCAAAATGGGCATAACCATGTGCATTGCAGGTGGGGCAGATGTAACATGTGCAGAGAGTGTTACATTTGGGTGGGGTGTGTTGAAACTGAAATCTAAATTGCAGTGCAAAATATAATACAGCCAGTATTTACCCTGCACAGAAAAAAAAATAACACCCAAATTTAACTCTCTCATGTTACATCTGCCCCACCTGCAGTGCACATGGTTTTGACCATTTTGAGAACAAATTTGTACTGCGATCAGATCTGAATAAGGGCCATTATGTCCTCTTTAATTGCATTATGCTATTTCA
Organism: Crinia signifera; assembly: GCF_055691185.1. NCBI lineage: Eukaryota > Metazoa > Chordata > Amphibia > Anura > Myobatrachidae > Crinia > Crinia signifera. Next base: position 63,428,722 of record NC_139217.1, on the reverse strand, counting down.
AAATTGTACAGAAATTATTAGGGTAGAAGGCAAAGTAGGTCCTTCCAAAATATTGAATATGGACAGGACATTGCCAAGCCCCCCCTATTGTGGTCTGAAAATCCTCCATACTGGGTACAATTTTTATATATAACAACTACAAGTCTGTAATACAGACCTGACATACATACATACGTATATATTCAAAAACTATACTGTATTCACCACAGTTGGATGTAAATCTAGTTGCATATGTAGTTTACTTGGCTTATTCAGCTACTAATCTCAATTTAGAAAACTAATTGTAAATTATATCAACTAAACAGAAAATAGAACTGGAAAACAAGATGCGATTATACTACCAGACATTCGAGTCATATACAATTTTTCAATATTTTGTTTTTAAATGATAAAATACAGATTTCAGTTCTTTTTCCATACAGCAAATATATGCAAAATATAAAGATAGCACAGAAAGTTTATTATTGCAGAAGTCTGCTTGTTGTTATACTAAGGACTTTGAATATACTGCATCCTTCACCAAATAATTAGTAAACTCTCTGGTAAATGCACAGGTGATCTCAAACAAAAGAAGGATCTTCACGTCAGTTTGGTATCATTAACTCAAAGGAGACACTTGATTATAAAATGCGTTTCAGTTTGGCATACAATAGCACAAATGACATTAGACTTAATGAGAAAATGAAAGTTTTTTTTTTCCCTTTAATGTGTAAGACTCAGCGCAGGATGCTACAATAGCTATGAGGAAAAATTATGGCTGGTAAGCAAATTCTTTTTAATTAAACAGAAGAAGCATGAAAGCTTAAAAAAGAATTTAATTAAAGATACTTGATTAATTTAAAACAATGTGTTTGGTGATCTGGATTGATCCCATCTGCCAGTAAAATTACTTAAAATGTAACATGTATTTAGATAGATGGATAGATAGACAGACGGGCAGATAAACAAAATGCTTTTGAAAAATGTACTCTTCTGTTGAATAAAATGAAAATATTTTTACTGAAATTACATAAGACTTGTATGATCGATAGCAAATATATGGTCCTACAGTAATGCTAGTAATGCTTTGCGGTTGCAAAGCGGCTATTGTACACCAAGTGGTTAATGTCTTCTTACTATGGGGTATATTCAATTGCTGTAGAAACTGCAGTCTTGTCGGAAAGTCATCAGTTTCCCATTTAAAATACTGTTGGCCAGAAAGGGTTCCAACCTATTCAATAAGGGCTGTTTTTTCTAATGCTCCTACCTGTCGGAAACCAGGTGGATTGGTGGAATAGCTGCCAAGCCACCTGCTTTTGACAGGATGAGGCCAAATCTTACAGGTTTTGGCCCCATTTCCGACAATCTCAATCCGACTTTAAAAGAAGTCAGATTGAGGCATGGAGGGTGGCATCGGGTGAGCAGCAGTCAGATTTAGCTGGATTGAATAGGGCATGTTGGATCCATTCTGACAAATGAAATTCAGAATAGTATCAACATTAATTGAATATACCCCTATGTATAAACCCCCCAAAAAACAAACCCTAATTTTTTTATACAGTGCTCCCATTCACTTATGTGCTTAGCTTTGAAAAGTTTGGTTTGATATGCAAACACATAAGTAGTCCACTCAGCCATGTAGTGCTGTTTTATTCCAAGGGTTAGCCCCCTTTGTCTGTTGCTAGTTTGTTGAATCATCCCTTGTGGTTAATTGCCGGGTTACTAGTGCAGAGGTGAGGAAATAATAGTAATAAAAGGGGGCAGTTTATATATGAGTTGTGAAATTTAAATTATATAGACAAGGAAAAAAGTTATTTATGTATTGTTAGAGCAGGTGGAGTATCAGTGGAAATGGTTGGTAAATGAAAATGTATTTAGAGTATGTCTGCATCACTAGAGAATGTGAATGTGAATAGTGTGGGTTACGTTCAGCATCCCCACAGTCAGAATCCCGATGGTAAGAAAGCCAGAAACTGGATACCACTGGTGAAAAAACTCTGGTAAGTATTCTAAGGAAAACCATAATCTCAACCTAACCCCATGGCCAGAATGGCCATAGACTTTACAGAGAAGATTCCCGGTAGGCTGATGCACCTATGAGGCCACCTGTCAGCCTGTAACTTTATTTAATTTTTTTTTTAAAGCTGTGGCTCTGCCCAGAGTAGTGGCCTTGTCCCCCCCCCCTGTCTCCCATACAAACAGCCTTTGCCAGATTATGGAAAGCCATTAGATTTGTATGGTACGGAATCAGCTGGGTGTGCGGCAGGGGTTTTTACCCAGAAACATGATGATGCCAACCAACCAATAGCATATTACAATGCCCAATTGGACACAGTAGCACACTCACTCCCCGGTTGTTTATGAAGTGTGGCTGCAATAGCGCAACTAGTAAGCAAGAGTGAAGACATGGTGCTGGGACACGATTTGACTGCTCTCCTAAATGCTGCCCAGACTCGATATGTGTCATCAGCTTGGTTCACCAAGTGGGAGCTGTCACTGATGGCCCCAGTAAACATTTCCATAAAATTATGCAACACACTGAACCCAGCCACAATCCTACTTCATGTGCCTTCCAAGGCACAAATGGGAGTTGATGGGAATGTTGCGGAAATAGAATTGTCAGAATTTTGTGAAAGTAAGGACAGACATGACTGCATGACATATTTGAATCAGACCTTCACAGCACTTCCTGACATAAGTGACAGCCCATTAGGTGAGGTAGACATAAACTTTTTCACTGATGGCAACTGTCATAGACAAGCAGAAATGGGAGAACTGTGCACAGGTTATGCAGTGGTAAATGGAAAAATATTGTGGAGGCTGAACCCCTTGGACCACCTCACTCTGCACAAGTGGCTGAACTGGTGGCAGTGACCAGGGCGTGTGAGCTGGCCAAACGGAAGTCAGTCTATATATACCAACTCTAGAAATGCTTTTGGAGTTGTGCATGATTTCGTGGCCTATGGCACCTCGGAAATTTCATGACAGCGGCTGGCACACCAGTGGCGCATGCAGCCTATATTAAAAGACTTCTGGTAGCTATCCAACTATCATACAATGTGGCTGTTATCAAATAAAAGGCCCATACAATGGATTAGGATCCAGTGTCCCTTGGTAACAGCTGTGTTGATGAGGCAGCGAAAAGGGCAGAATGTAAATAATTTTTCTCCCCCTGTAAACATTTGCACATTTCACAAAGAGTCTACATTAAACCTCACAGATATGCAGAATTTGTGTTCCCCACAGGAAAAGGCAATTTGGAAGTCAAATCGATGTGGTCAAGAGTCCACAAACTCTGGAGAGATGGACAAGGAAAACCAGTGGCCCCCAGGGCATACCTTCCTGGCCTAGCAGATGCGACTCACAGGCTGACTCATCTTGGCAGGGAGGGTATGTGCAAATTGGTCAAAGCATATTGGTGTGTCCCAGGGGTTCGCTTCACAGGCAGGTAAAGTGGCAATGTCAGAAAGAACATTGGAAAAGCCATTCTGATAGAGCCATCCCACATCCCTCCTACAGAAGGCCTTTTCCATGTAATACAAATCAACTTCATACAGTTGCCACCCTGTAGTAACTTAAAGTATGTATTGGTACAGATGGAGTGCCTTTAATCTTTGCAGGGGCTGTCGGTCGGATCGGCAGCCGCCAGTCCCTGTCAGCCTCCAGAAGGGGATGCATGCATACAAGATGCATGCGCATCACCTTCAAACAGAGCTCCCCCCGGGTCCCTGCCGCCTCGTCACCAGTTCCCAACACCATCCCACACCTCCCCGCTCCCCCTAACCATGCTCATCTCCCTGAAACAGAGACAGGCATGGTTCACTTCCCAGCCCGCACGGTAACTGGGACGTGAGTATGTGTGGGACGCTTGCACGTCCCAGTCAGATGGAGCACCGGCTCACCAGTAGATTCATTCTGGCGAGCCCCGGCACTGAACGAGAGGCACTCCATCTGTATCTATTGACATATTTTCTAATTGGGTGGAGGCATTCCCAGCTGCCTCCAACATTGCTACCTGTCAAGAGTTTGTTTGTCGGTATGGTATTCTAAAGGTTATCGAGAGTGACAGAGGCACAAGGGGAGAGAATGAATGGTACTATTAAGAACAAACTGGGTAAATGAATGGCTGAAACAGGGTTATTATGGCCAGAGGCACCGTCCATTGTGCTGTATAGTATAAGAACCACTCCCAGGGCGCCGCTTAACTTATCCCTATTTGAGATATTGTTTGGGAGGCAGCCGCACTTCATGATAGACCCACAGGTTGATCTGAAATTTAATAATGAAGTAAGTTTGCAATATCTTGTGAAGATGAGCCAACAGCTAAGGACACAGCAAAAAAAGCTGAACTTGCTGACACCTGACATGCCTGTTGAGAACTGTCATAATCTTGAACCAGGGGATTTTGTTATGATCCACAATTTTCTATGCTCAGGTTGCTTGATAGACCATTGTGAAGGACCATACCAAGTCTTGCGGACCAGCACCACATCACTAAAGGTTGCCGAAAGAGAAACTTGGGTACATGCGTACCACTGCAAGAAAGCCAGTAATTCAGAAGTACCTCATGTTTAGAATGAAGGAAAATAAATATTGCTAGAGGCATTGTTCCAGGAGAACTGAGAGGTTGAGCAACCTGTATAAGAGGCAGTAAGGAAAGCCCTGGTCAGAGGATGGAAGGACTACAAGCAACAGGTTCTTGGTTCTATTTTTGTTTTTTTCATTTTATTTTTATGTTCAAGGATATTTTGTGGATGCCAGGGAAAAGACGGAGTGGAGGGGGGCTCTGAAAGTGTGTTAACTGACCATGGTCATGTTGAAATAGAATCCCTAAATAAGCCTGATACATTACCCAGTTCAGTGCCGATGTGATTAATTATCATCTGATGAATACTGTGTCTGTAGATATTGCCAACCAAAGATGGAGGTGGAATGCATTCAGAGATGTCAGTCGACATCCCTTGAGTGACTACCACTCATTGGTGGGTATGGTCTTAAACCATGGTCTTAAACCAAACCGAATGTTATGTGTGCTCACAGGTACTGCAGAGACAGAGTAATATAGGCCTAGTCCCATATCCGTTAAAGTTATCCAAGGTGACGGCCATAACAGGAGGTTATTGTGTTACCCTTTCCACTCAGTATGGGGTTAAGTGTTGAACATATATTACCAACAGCACTGAAGACCCAGAAGAGATCATAGAACACAGAATGGATGAGATCCTTCAGCTTAAATGGGAGTTTAGGAGGGAACACAATGTCAGTTTCGTTGAGATAGGTGAAAAAGTCAGTGACTGGGCTTCCTGGCTGAACCCCATGAAATGGTTCTCTGGACTAGGATAGTGGGCTCAGGGAATCATAGCCAGTGTGGGTAAGCTGCTTCTCTGTATCTGTGGTGTTATCATAATTTCCGGGTTGTTGTTTAAGTGTGTTAGAGTGGTGACCCGGGGAAAGACTAAGCATATGGGAATAATGAGTGTAAAAATGAGAAATACCATGTAAGATGAGGGTTTGGTATATGACCTTAATATCGAAACCATCATTCTTAAGGGATACCATACAAAGGAAATGTATATTAATATACTGTATATGGATTTGTGTTTCCCTATTATTTCTTTGATCCTAAAATCTGTCCCCTATTATCCCTATGTCCCCAACTTCCATTATAGGTTTGATGAGATCCCACAGCAGACCAATGATCTTTAAGTATCAGCCAAGTACATAAAAAAGGTTGTCTCACCCCCCTACGCAAATATTTTTTTCAAACACGCACACATATACATAAACCGCTTTTATGTACCATCAGATAAATGTGTTTCAACATTTATCAATAATTTAGGATTAGCCATACAGTGCATGATGATAGATTTCTCCCCACACACACACACACACACACACCCGCACACACAGGTTTGTTTCTACCCAAACCTTTTACTTTCCTCCACTTGCAAAGTTAAAATTTTTATGAATTACATGTTATTAAAAATGTATATGTGACAGGTACACAACTTTAGAGTATTATGGCCGCCATTTGCATATCTACTGTACATAAAGTGCGAGTGAATATGACAGTTATAATGATACACATAGCGTTATACTCATACTCAAATAATAATAAAATATAGTAATCTAGTTTAAAAATGCACTCGGTGTGATTAGCATCTCTTACGCAGCATTCCGGTGGTTGAAGGGAAAAAGTGGCACATATTATTCACAAGTTGTGAACCATGGAAATAATGATAAAGGTATTGCCATGTGGCAAGGGAACATAAACCAGTTTGAACCAGCTTTACAGTAGGACCTCTAGGACAAGGTGACGGGCATAGAACAAAGACAGCTGTGCATCTGGACTAAGCCAACGAGAAGAGGTGAAAGCTGAACCCCTGACCAATGGTAGCCCTATTAAATCCTAGTGTTTTCCCATTAAATTGCTTCCCCTGGACTAGGAGTTTCTTTTTCTGCTGTGATTGATCTGCCTACAGTCTCCTGACCCAGGGAAAGCTCGGCCTAGGAAGACGGTAACTGTTACACTTTGTATTGGTGAAGTTGTATTACAGCTGATTGTACTTACATGTATTTTACCTTGTTTAGTTAATATAATAGTCTTGTATCTTGTATCTTTATTGTATATTATATCATATTGTATTGCTTTGTTACCCCCCTTTGTGTCCGCTAGGGACTAAATATATATGGTCAATGGGTTTGGACCCCTGATCTAAAGATATCTCACAGTCTCTTCTAAATTATTGCTAAGGGCTGACAGAGCATATGATATGCTCATATATAAAAGATTTGTGTGAGTACATTGTGCTATGTTTAGGTACGCCCAAGTTAGGAATCAAGGGTAACAGGTTTGCGTATCTCTACATAAACAGCGTAAGTAACTTACTGTCCATAAATTTACTATAGTATGGAAATTCATAGTTTGCGCATGTGCATAATTGTGGGATAAGGAAGGGGCCAAATTCGCACCTGAATTAAATGGTCTGAATCAGCCCCTAAGTGTGCATTTGGAAGGTGTATTTTGTATCCTGAAGATGAGAAAACAAATCTCAAAACATTGATAGCAAACAGGCTCCTGTTGTATTTAGAGAAGAAAGCATCTGGATTTCTGAAATGTGGACACTACCAAACGGCAGGGATGCCAACTGAGATCCGAGTGCCATTCGGTAATTCCTGACAAGCTTGGCTCGCCGAACGAGGCAAAACATCATCCTGGTGTCGGATTCTTGCGAGATTCGAACTCTATAAAAATCCCCCGCAACTGCTGCCATCTTCACTCCAGCAGTAAAGAGGGTTGAGGGATGATGTGTCTCTGTGTGTCTCTCTGAGAAACTGGCGTGGGGTGGCGACCTGGTCACAGTGGTGGTGTCCTGTGCAGGCCAGTGTAGTCCAGTCCTGTGGTACTGTGTTGTCTGCTGCCACTGCTGGTGTCCCTTGCTGCTGTATAAGTCCAATGTAGTGGTACTGTGCTGTCTAGTGCTGCTGTTAAGTCCAGTGGTGCTGCTAAGTCTAGTGATACTGCTGTTAAGTCCAGTGGTACAGCTAGTCCATTGGTACTTCTGTTAAGTCCAATGGTACTGCTAGTCCAGTGGTATAGCTGTTAAGTCCAGTGACAGTCCAGTGTACACTCTAAAAAAAAGGGTTATTTTAATCCGTCTAATTTTTTCAGGCTTCGAGATGTGTGTGTGTTGTACCCTCCTCCTGCGCCGCATATAAATTAAATAACTCCAAATAAAAGGGATATTTTCAAGCCGTCTAATTTACCCTCTTTAGACTCTCCTGGGGATTTTTGGTATCGGACAATGACAGTAGCATTGTGCGGGCATTACATATGGGCAATTTCCAACATGTGCCATGTTTTGCCCACACAATCTATTTGGTGGTGGAACATTTCCTTAAAAGTGACAGGAGCATGCCGGAGATGCTTTAGGTGGCATGCAAAATTGCGGGACACATTCTGCCACTGCCTGCCAAAGTCTGAAGCAACATAAAATAATCCTGAACCTGCCCTGCCAATACCTCAAACAAGAGGTGCTGGAACTCCAACCTCTATATGATGCAGAGGATGGAGGAGCAGCAAAAGGCCATTCAAGCTTACACAGCCACCTATGACATAGGAAAAGGAGTGGGGATACAATGGACTCAAGTGCAGTTGAGACTGATTTCTGTGTTGTGCAATGTTCTCCAGTCATTTGAACTTGCCACACGTGAAGTCAGTTCTGACACTGATCAGGCTGTTGCAGAAGCAGCTGGAGAAAGTGAAGGAGGAGCTAAAGCATCACGATTCTGCAAAGCATGTAGCTCTTGTGGATGAAGTCCTTAATATGTGTTGCCAGGATACGAGGGTGGTCAGTGTATTAGTCAGAGGAATACATTCTGGCTACCGTGCTTGATTTAAAGGGTATGTTGTGTCTTTGTTTCCGGCAGACACAAGTCTACAGCGGTGCAAAGACCTGCTGGTCAGGAGATTGTCATCTGAAGCGGCCCGTGACACGGCAACAGTTCCTCCTTCATCTTCTCCCACACCTCTGGCTGTAAGAAAACAGCTCAAATTTCCTACCCGACCCACTGGCGATGATGCAAGGCAGACAGGAGCGAGTTTGGACATCTGGTTGGACTGAAGGACCTGTGAACAAACGCCGACATGTCTACTGTCACTGCATATGATGCTGTCACCATTAAAACAATGGTGGAAGATTACTTTGGTGTCAGTATTCAAGTAGACATGTCAGACAATCCGTACCTGTATTGGCATTAGAAAAAGGCAGTTTGGATGCCCCTGTACCATATGTTGCTATGTACTGTATATAAATGTTTTTAAATCTTATATACTGCACAAAGTCCATTAAAAGTAATGCTTCTGGGATATTAAAAAGTAATATTTCGACAAGGAGATTAGTATAATTTTCAGAAAATAATTCGTTTTTTTTTTTTATCTTAAAAAGGAATTCATTATTACCTCTGTTTCTACGGAGAATGTACTTTTGTTCCCTAGGTCTAATGATGTGAATTTATATTTAGCAGATAAGAAAATTGTGCGATTTATAAAAAAAATCTGAAATAGTTCATTGGTAGGCTGAGCGCTTTTCCAACAAATCATGGCATTTTCTGCCTCGCCACACTGTTGTTTAATAGAGCACCTGGCCTATAAAACGTAAGGTAGAGCCCTCCCTTGTGTACTTTGCAAGAAGAAAACAGAATAAAAAATGAAAGAGATATTCGGTCTCAATGGAGCTTACACAGCGTTATTTTCCTCTTTCACCATCTGTTTGCCTGAAATAACTATGGGCACCAGAGTGTAGAACAAGTGATCGTGTTTGTCCAACTAAAGTTTTCAGTCAGCAACTTCATTTCTATTTTTGCATTGTAGGCAAAGGTTAGTGAGGTGGCGATGAGCAAACATATCTTCCGTCATTTGTATCATATGGTTTTATGCCAATTTTAAATAAATGAACTGTGTCGTTATTATTCAGAACACCTATAATGTGACATACTGTGCTGTAGGATGTCATGATCAACCGCTTCTGCTTACGGTAACAGCCAACAAGGATCATTCAATTACAGTGTCTTTAATGGGGCAAATCTAGAATTGGAGAAATTGTATCTGCTATTTGCCAAATACATGCATAGAGGCGAATAATGCAAATACCTATCGCAGGTGACCAGATCAAAACAAGAACATGTATGGAGTTTAATAAAAGTTATAATATATATATATATATATAACATATTTCCTTGATAATAAGATAATAAGACCCTCGATAATAAGACCTACCCTTACTTCTGCAGAAGGGTCCAACATAAGCCCTACACTGTAAATAAGACCAAGCTAAATCCCCACTTTGCCCGGTCCCTCAGCTACACTACAATGCTCCCAGCTCCACCCCCCACATGAAATGGATGCTGCTGTTAAAGATTTAACAGCAACATCCAATCACAGCTGCAGCATCTCACCTCGTTCCCTGGGAATGATGCTGGTGTGCGTGCCAGTGTCACTTACAGCAGCTCCATGGAGGAGAGTACAGAAAAAGAGTTGTTGATGAAGATGACATGACCATTTTTGAATTAAGGTAGATTTTTTTTTGTTCTTACTTACCTGTTTATTAAAATTGCTGTCACTGTTAATTAAAATAAGACCTACCCTGAAAAAAAGCCCTATGCTGTTTTTTTGGACCCGTCTTATTAACGGGGAAACACGGTACATATATACATATATAATATATATATATAGATGTAACGGGTCTCGTCCTTACTGGCGATCCGCCAGCAGCATGCTGCTGGCGGATCGCCAGCAACACGGCTCCGCTATCTGACTGAGATGCGCGTGCGTCCCCCACGCACGCGCGTCTCAGTATCCGGGCGGCGGGGCGGCGAGGCGGATGCATTACTGTCCGCCTCCCGCTCGAGGAGGCAGGGGGGGACCCGAGGAGGCTGCGGGGGGGTGCGGTCGCCCAGTGTGGGCACCGGGCGACCGAGGGCAGCACCGTCGGAAGGGGACGCGCGCGTCCCCTTCCGGCATACAGATGGCGGCGGGGGCAGGGGATGGCGATGGCGACGCCATCGCCATCCCCTGCAAAGATGAGACCCGATACATCTGTATATTTATTATTAGATATCGCGTTCGGATTCAGGGAATCCAGACACCCCCGGACACCCCCCTATCCGAGCGCGTTCACGAGCCTGTTCGGGTATTCCCACCCAGCCTCGTAGCACGCAAGATCCTTCTGTAGGATCTCGCAAGATCCGGACACTATCACTATATAAGGACGGCCGGGAGGGCGCCATGTTCACTCCAGTCTAGGAGATTGAACAGTGTGCACATCTGGCTGTCTTCCCTGGTGCCCGCCGTGTGCTCACTCTCCCACCTGGCTGCAAGCCTGCAACCTGTACTGCTGATAGTGATTATTGACTGTGACAAGTGCTACCTGCGGAGTGTAGTAGTTTGAACTTTTAACTGCTACACAGCTGAGTCAGACTGTGTTAGTGTGTTAGTGTAGTGTAGTGTGTGCTGTATATTATTTATCCCTGTAGTCTGTGCCTGTGCCTCATTGATTCACCTATCCTCCAGTCCCTGGCACCAATTAGTAATTTAACTTTGAACTACTAGGTGGCACATACACATTCACTCAGTGTACTACTGTACAGTACACTTCATCTGTAGTCCAGTCCTGTGACTGTCTGTGGCTCTACTAGTATCAGTCTGTGCCTGCGATATTTTGTAGTAAATTTAACCTGGAATCTGTGCCTTTGCCTCATGGATTAATTGATAATCCCTTTAAAATATTTATTTTTCTGTGTCTGCTGCTTTGTGACTAATATGAAATTATCCTGGGACCTGACTAGTCCTTCATTGCAGCTGCTCGCCCTGAGAGAACAGCCTTGGTTAGCACTCTAAGCAGTTTTTTCTGCAACTTGTCCTTGTTCCTCCAAAAGCTGCTGCTGGGGTACAGGGGTAGTCAATCCCTGTGGGTACTTCACAAGAAGAAAACGATATAGCAACAAAGGAGCAGCGCTGTGTTACAATGAATAAACAATAATTTGATTCAATATTTCTTTATGTAAAATCACTGTATTAAAAAAATATACATACAAACATACAACATTGCATATTAGGTAATAAAAATAAAATTCTCACTGGTGGGATGGATCACAAAACCACTGATCTTAACTTTGGAGATCTTAGTCCAAATGGTAAGTGCACTTGACCACAATTGTATAACAGATGCCCCCCCCCCCAAAAAAAAAAACAAACAAACAAACAGAGGCATCTGTTATACAATTGTATAGGTCTCATAAGAAAAACAGGAGCCCAGATATTACATAAGTACCGAAATATCTTATAAGTAAAATTGATGGGGCTAAGGCTAGCATTATGGGAATCAATATACCTAGTAAGATCAATCGCAAGACCCTTCCAAATAAACAGGAGATCATCTATGAACCGTGTAGTAAACATTATGCGATTTGCAATAATTTGGTTGGGAAAAAACATATCCTGCTCTATGTCAATCATGAAAATATTCACATAGGAGATGCCCCAATAGCACAACCAACCAGTTGCAGGAAGAACTTAGTATCATACAGTCATACCCGCCAACATGACCCATTTTATTAGGTCAGTGGTTCCCAAACTGTGCACCTAGGCTCCCTGGGGTGCCTCGGAGCACTTGCAGGGGTGCCTCAGGTTGGTGGTCCAGAACCAATTCAAATTATGTATGGCAGATGAAACAGGCAAAATCAGTGCTTGGGGCTTCCAATTATAAAATATGTGGGGAAACAGAAGTGCATAAAGCACAAAGTGCATTAAGAACATAAAGCACAACTTTATTTCATTAATTTTTTTTGGTACTTGTGTATTTTGGCAGCGCCCAACGCATCGCATACCATAAGGCATACGATGGTATGCGATGCGACGCAATATTGCGCAATATTGTACAATGCCATACAATTTTAAAATTGCATGACATTGTATACGGCATACAATGCCATACAATGCGATGCGATTAAACATTGCATAAGCACCCTAATGGGTGCTTACAATGTTAAATGCACCCCCCCGCCACCCCCCCACTATAAACATCAACCCGAAGCGTGGCGTGCGCAGCGAGCATGCGAGGGGCGGCGGTACGCGCCCTCCGACCTTTTCATACCCCCACAATCCACGTCGGCGTGGAGTTGAGAATAGAAAGTGTGGCGAGCACAGCGAGCCACTGAGCCCAAAGCGTGACGAGCGCAGCGAGCCCCGCAAGGGGATGCGGATACCTGTGAAGGCCATGAGGGGACTCCGATACCTGTGAAGGTGTCCGCGTCCGCTCGCCATGCTTCGGGCTCGGTGGCTCGCTACACTTTCTATTCTCAACTCCACGCCGACGTGGATAGTGGGGGTATGAAAAGGTCGGAGGACGCGTACCGCCGCCCCTCGCGGGCTCGCTGCGCTCGCCACGCTCGCCACGCTTCGGGTTCACGTTTATAGTGGGGGGGTGGCGTGGGGGTGCATTTAACATTGTAAGCACCCATTACGGTGCTTAAAAGCACCCTTTAGGGTGCTTATACAATCTTTCATCGTATAGGGGGCAAAAATCACGTTGCATCGCATCGCATGCCATCGGGTGCATGGCATGTGATGCGATTAAAACATCGCATGATGGGAATCGGGGGCGCCGCTATAATACACAAGTACCTTTTTTTTTTTATTATTCTTGGTAACAAACTTTGGCCTAGGGGTGCCCTGAAAAATATTCTGATACTCTTGGGTGCCGTGATTCAAAAAAGTTTGGGAACCTCTGCATTAGGTACAAAATGCTAATTTTCTGGACTTCCTCACCAGTGGCAGTTACAGAGGTGGGGCTTCAGCCCAGTCCAACATTCAAAAAGGGGAGTCACACCTAATGCTACTCCAAACATCACTGTCCTGGACTCACTGACAGTTGATGTGACCTCTCCTCTTTGAATTTTGAACTGTGCTGCAGTCCAACCTCTGTAACTGCCACTGGCAGGGAAGTCCAGGGACTGAGCATTTTGTACCTAATGGAATGGGTCATGTTGGAGGGTATGATACAGGAAGACATTTTTTGTTAACACCAAGTTTATTCGTTGCCCATAGAAAGATCCCATTTGAAATAGAACTCCCATTTTAGTAAATTTACCCCTAAAGCAGTCATTTAACTAGTACGTGTTATAAACTTGTTAACTACTGTAGAATATGATTGGTTACTATGGGCAACACTTCCACTTGTCATATATTGGGGGTTTAATAAATCTTGCCCAGTCTAAAAATTAGCCTATGGATTGACACCTACCATAAGTGTACTATTATTTGGTTTATCCAGTCTATAGCATGCTCTCAGTAATTTCTAATTTTTTTTTATCTAAGCAGGGCTATCTTAACAGCATTGTAGGCCCTGGGCAAAGCAATGCACACCCATTCTTAGGAGAATATGTAAACAGAAGAAAAAATAACATGTCCCTGCTGTGGATCCCTGTCCCATCTCTTCCCTTGCTTCAATATGGTGAATAGTTGTCAGCCCTTTGATTGGTAGATAGATCCAGCCTTCCACCAATCAGCATGCTGATAGACATCCACTGTCTGGCTGCAGGCTGGTAAACAGCTAAGAATGCGGTGCTCTGATTGATTGATTGATTGATAGCACCAGGCAACATTCTCTTCTGCCTCCCTTGTATCTGAGGAAGCAGATGCCCACAACACAATCTGCCCTAACTCTAAGGCCCTAAGAATTGGGAGGCTCTTGGGTAGCTGCCCATTGAGCCAATATGTTAAGATGCCCCTGATTCTAAGCAGTTGTTCGTGTTTGCATTATTTAATTATAATTGCTGGTCTTCCCCTATCCCTCTGTCCTTTGATTTGCCATATTTCTAAACTGGGGCCATCTAAATACTTGAGTAAAGTTCCACATGTCTGAGGAGCAACCATCAAAGATACAGACCCATAATGTAGACTGAGATAATGCAAATCTCAAGGTGGAATATGACAACACCTGCTGCTTCAATGTAAATTTGTCCATAAATATTGTATCTGTGTACTTATTTTGTTAGCATTGATTCCTCTGGGTAATCCCAGAGGTGGGTCTCCAGCGCAGTGCAAAATACAAATAGAGTAGCCACAAAAATTTGCAGTGGGTATGTTTGCAGGTGGTGCGGCTTGCTTATTTGAATGATGAACTGCAGCCCCACATTGAGCCACCACTGCTTGTCATGGTTCTTACTATTGCTGTTGTATCTGTCTTCACTTTGTCCATGTGTAAATTGTTTCTATACAGGTTGATGTATCAAACAATGAAAAAAGAGGGGGCATAGGCCTGTGGAGAAGTTGGCCATAGCATCCAATCCACTTCAAGAAAGGATTTACAGTATTAAGTATATTTTATACATTGATTGGTAGGGGATGGTTAGTTCCTATGGGCCACTTCTCCACTGGTCCACTTTATGCAGTGAATGTGTCACTAAAAGACAATGGTGAGATTTAATAGGATGAGAGATTCAGAAAGTGAGAGATTTGGTAAGAAATCTCCAGTTTGTTTAAAAGAAGCAATCATTTACACTCATAGGCGTGCGCAGCCCATTTTATTAGGGGGTGCACCATTCCAGGGGCATGTCAATCACTGGACATGTCCATCACAGCCTATTATTACAGAAAATGCCACACACTGTAATGCCCATTAGACATAATTCCACACTATAATGCCAATTCCACATAATGCCATGCACAGTAATGTCCATTCCACATAATGCCACACACAGTAATGCCCATTCCACATAATGCCACACACCATAATTGCCATCACACACAATGCTACCTGAGAAGGGGGTGCTTAAATGCTCGTTGACAGTGGGAGTTTCATGCTCATTGCGTGGGGGGGCGCACTGCACACATTTCCGGGTAGCGCTAAGCACTCTTCTTATCAGATGCCTGCCAGAGCCGCAGCAGCCTACTTCCCTTTTGAGCCGCTGGCCGGATGCTGCACAATGAAACTACTTTACTTGTCAGCATCCAGCCAGCGGTTAAAAAGGAAGGAGGCTGCGGCATTTCAGGTACAGCGGCCCGTGCCCTCCCATCTCTTCAGAGTGGCAGGGCCGGGACACTTGTACACCTAGTACCCAGTTGCAAATGCAGGATTCTTGTGAGGGGTTTCCGTTCATATACACACACACTTTAATACTGGAATAACATCACAACATGTTTCCAACAAAGCATACATGCAGTACATAAAGCTCTGAGAGACTTGCCTACCCTTCCAGGAGGCCAGAATGGTGCCCAATTTTTATGAGCCTTCCATCCATTCTGGGACTGTAGGCAAGTATGACACACAGTATACATACACACAATCGACACATACAGCATACATACACAGAGCATACATATACACACAGCCAACACGCATAGCATACATACACACAGCCGACACACACACACACACACACAGTATACATACACATAGCATAAATACACACACATAGTATACATACACACAGCCGACACAAACACACACAGTCTACATACACACAGCCAACACAATCATAGTATACACACACAGAGCCCCCCTTCACATAGTATACATATACACAGCCCCCTATGTACACACAGACACATGTATATACAAACAGAGCCCCCCACACACATAGTATACATATACAGACCCCCCCCCCCATGCACACAAACAGTCCCTCACATACACACACACACACACACACACACATAGTATACATACAGGCACAGCCTACACACACACACAGATGTACTGTAGTAAACACAGCCCCCCTATGCACACACACACACACACACTATACATAAACAAAGCTATACATAACAATAAAGACTGCACATATAACAAAAAAAACCCTGTTACAGTGCCTCCCAAAAAGCAGCACGTCAGTCACCAGAAAGTCGTCCTCACAGTCCTCACAGTCCTCCTCACCCAGCCAGCGTTGCTCAGTAATGTAATGCCTGAGAGGAGCTGTGCACTTTCAGCTCCCCCTACAGGCAGCCAGGGGCCTCGATGTAGTAGTGTATCCGATTCCTGCTTCAGCTCTGCTGTCTGTAACTGCGGCCAGCCTGGCTCTGCTGTCTGTAACTGCCTGCAATCGTGAGGGGGGTGCCCCTCATTAGGAGGTGCCTGTGCACCCCCGGCACCCCCTGTGCGCACGCCTATGTTTACACTGCAAAACCAGTTTGATTTTGCAGTGTAAATGATTGCCCCTTTAAAAAAAACCTGGAGATTTCTTACCAAATCTCTCACTTTCTGAATCCCTCATCCTATTAAATCTCACCATTGTCTGCCTATTGAATATTAAGGGCCTGATTCCGAGGTGGACAAGAAAGCAGCCGCAAGCTGCATCTATTGGCTTCACATGCCTGCCTACAGCTTTATGCAAATAGTAATACTGATTGGTGTATTCTTTTACGTTTACATTGACACCAAAAACACTGACAACTCTTGTCTACCTATTTCCATGTTGCTTTTGTTGACCTTTTCACATGTATGCATTGATCATTTCAACCGTTTGGAGTTGACCTAATTACTGTCGAACCTATGATCCACACCCCTCACTTATCTGCGAGCAACTGACATGTGTCTACTATCTTCGGAACATACCTACTCTCCAACATTGTATACTGTAGCTGTTCCATTGCCACTTACACAGTATTTTTAAAACCACCTACAGTAGCACCACTGCTTCGCTCACACTGTAAAAAACAAAAAATGGGAGTTTATGAAGCCTTTTGAAACTATGAGGCAGATTTATTAAGATTGGTGAAGTGATAATTGTCTGGTGATAACCCAACAGCCAATCAGCTCCTAACTGCCCACCCCACCCCATGTAATCTATGGTCATCTAGCGTTCTGAGGTTGACTGTAGGCTCTACGATTACTACCCTCTCTTGCTTTGACCCCTTTGTCTTGTCTCTGATGACAACCCTCTCTGTCTTTGACCTACAATGTCTCTCGAAAGACTCCTTAACTTGCTCAGGACCAATGGCTAGGTTCTGCTTACTTTGAGAATAGAACTATTTCCATTATCATTTTAAATGTTCAGTGCTAATGGGCCATGCTTGATTTAAACTTATTATTCAAGTGAATAAATGAGGGCGGAAAATCAAAAACATTGTAATTAGAAAATCCCCACTTTAGGATTAATTATTATCACAGTACTGGATCTTTAGGTCTTCAGTGTACCAGAATGTTTGCTGGAAGTAAGTTATTTATCTCCACCCATAGCTAAATGTTTAGTTGCGAGGTGGAGCTATTTTTAGGTAATCAACTTGTAATACAATTATTCCATGGTTTAAACAATAATACAGTAAAATGGCCTGAAAAGAATGTGTCTCTTAATTTAATTACAGCTACTGATGACGGCAATGTTTCTCCTGCATGAAATATTCATTCTGAGGTCATCTGAAGAGCGTTCTTGATGGTTATGAATTAATAAATGTCTCATCATGACACAAAATACAAAAAAAAAAGTATATTGAAAAAGTGTACTTTTTTATATTCTTTATCGCCTGAAACCATCTGTGAGGTACAGACCATTGTGGCTGAAGAAATCATGCAGTGCCTCATTATTTCTCTTATTAAATTGAATCCTATTTAAAACCAAATTTATCAGGACTAATGGTATTATCAGCATATTCATGTCAAAGGAAAAGTGCATAAAAAAGATTGAAAAGATACTATTTTCTGAGTCCTTTTTCATGTTCAGGGTACATTTTTAATAATATGATACATCATTAAGACTTACATCTTTCAAATTCAATATAAGTCAATATGGAGTATTGTCTTTTATTGTAAAGTTATACAGCATTCATGCTATACATGGAAACTTTATTGAATTGACAATGAATTCCTCAAACCAAGTTTAAAATGTATTGATAGTATGTTGGTTGGACAAACCAACTACATCCTAGTCAATCGCAAATCCCTACCTTGTAATCATAAAATAACTTTCCCTCATTATGCAGTTTTAAACAGATTGAAAAAGATTATCTTGCAGCATATTGTTGATATTGTTGGTGTGTGTGCGTGTGTGTGTGTGTGGAGGTGAAATGCAGAGTTCCAGTGGATACTGTATAGGCAGATTTAGACCTCACGAGGCGCTAGGCAAGACACCGGTTTGAGGCCCTCCAACAATCCATATCACTATATTTTTGTCATCGATAAAGTACCTTGGCACGTCTACAGTCCAACGATAAATTTTCAGCTGCGTGAACATCAGCATTGTGTACAAATCGGAACCAGGCTCTAGGATTTTGAAAGTAGGCATACTACCAGTGTCACATTTAAAACTAAATTGATAGCCCAAATACAGTGGATGAAACCATTTTGTGTGTCAAAACATTTTTATTCTATCAAAGAACATCAATAGGACTTTGGGAGTGTGGGGAGGTCCTTGTGATGTCATGATATCACCTGGCAGTCATACAATGCTTCTCTGGAAATGTTTTGGAGGGCCATGCTATCTTTATGGTACCCCTTGGGACCTGCTGTGAAAATCTGGAATAATAAGATACAGTAGACAGCACAATAGTGCTTTACCTGTATTTAAAGTGTAGCAAATTGTGTACAGCTGTACTCACAGTTACACATTTTAGGTACACTATATGGACCAAAGTATTCAGACAACCCAAACACTTAAAAACAGCATCATACAATTATCTCTCTTTCACCAAAACTCATAGTTGGCATTATGCAGTCAGGCAGGTAATATTCTCCCAGCATCCACCAAACCCGACTGCCAAAGAAAGAAGTGTGATTCGTCACTCCACAGAACATGTTTAGACTGCGTCACAGTCCAGAGTCCGTGTGCTTTACACCACTCCATCTGATGCTTGGCATTGGTCTTGGTATTGTGAAGCTTGCATGCAGCTGCTCAGTCATAATGACCCATTACATTAAGCTCCCACCACACAGGATTTGTGCTTACATTAATGCCAGTGGAATTTTGGAACTCTTCAGCCATGGAATCGGCAGAGCTTTGGCGACTTGAATGCACCTTGCAGAGGTGGCATCCTATCACAGTACCCATTTTGTATCACAAATATTTGCAAATGGAGACTGCATAGCTAGGTTCTTGATTTTATACACCTGTGGCAATCGGTCTGATTGAAAATCCTAAATTCAATAATTAACAGGTGTAGCCAAATACTTTTGTCCATATAGTGTACTTTCCATGCAGCAAAGCATACAGAGGACCAAGTGGTCATTTTTGTGTGTAATATTGCATCTGGTGCTTGCAGGATCCAGACAGATACTCAGGGTCATTGAGATAAGTGGAAGACATCCAAGTCACACTGTGGTACTATAACATAGTTGACATGGTGATTCTACACGCAAATAAGTGCAGAAGGTGGCCAACCTGTTAAAGTACAGTTGGTTCAATATGGAGCCTTGTAAATGATTTCACTTTTAAAAAACATTTGAGTTCATTCAGCATCCTGCAAGGCCATTGGACTCACAACACATTATATCCAGGCCCTAGTATTTTGTTCCCGAGTTCCACATACTGTAACTCTAAAGTAACTTGATAACATTGATCTGTGTCAAGGACATTAATGCTGCTTTCACATTGCCTAAACGTTTAAGACCCGGTATTTCAAAACTGTATTTAAAACGGGTCTGAGCCACTAAACCCCTTTCACATTGCAGGTGAAAACCGTTTTAAATAGCAATTAATACCATTCACACATTCAACCAGTTTATCCCCCAAGGGACACGTTTCAAGCCATAGAAATAGAGCCGTTCACACTGCCAAAAAAACAGCTCTGAAATGGGTAGGACACTGCTTTTTAACCGTTTAACAAATACCGGTATGTGTCAAACGGTTAAAGCACCCTGGAACTTTCACACTGCAGCTCTACCCATTTTAAAAGGCTAAAAACAGGTAAATTTACAATTTAAGAGCTGCAGTGTGAAAGGGGTATTAGTTGACAGCAGCGAGTACCTGTTGCTGTTTAAAGTACTTATTTTGTTCCATACAATACACTTTCCTTTTACAAACTGGCCCCCGTATCCTCTTTGCTCTAGGACACTTATAGCTATGAGATGTGTCCCCATGTAAACGTCTTTGTATCTCTATGGATTGATTCACACTTGCCTTGCACAAACAGTGACAAAAAACAGCAATTAATGTTTTTGCATGACTAACTTGACTAACAGGAAGCTGGAATATGTGGGTGGTAACTGGCCATTTTCTTGGACTGGTCAGGAATAACGCAGGCTTGGCCAGGTGGGTGTATGATGTCAGGGCCGGCCTTGATCATCCAGTCTCTTTTGTAGAGTTGTTGAAGGGTCAGAGTTACATACATTTACACAGACTGAGAAATCATTTGATGGTGAGTGAGTTGCGAATGCAAGACTTGACAGGGCGGCTTTTCTACCTGTCTAGGCGATGTCTATCGGATTGCAGACCTCTGCAATTTCACTCAACAGTGAATCAACTCTGAATCAAACCCTTAAGGCCCATACACACTGGGCGATTTTGAGCTGAAAGCCGCTGAAAACACCAAGTTTGAGTGGCTTTCAGCTGAAAGCCGCCCAGTGTGTATGAGCAGTGAGCGGTGATGCGCGCTCCCACATAATCGCCGGGAAAGCTGCTCATCTG
Organism: Crinia signifera; assembly: GCF_055691185.1. Classification (NCBI taxonomy): domain Eukaryota; kingdom Metazoa; phylum Chordata; class Amphibia; order Anura; family Myobatrachidae; genus Crinia; species Crinia signifera. Next base: position 63,407,626 of record NC_139217.1, on the reverse strand, counting down.
CTGGTATTACCAGCAGATGAGCGGCTTTGAGGATGGCTTTGCATAGCGCTCGGCTATGCAAAGCCGTTCACCACCCAGGGGGAAAGCCGCTCAATGTCTATGCACTGAGCGGCTTTCCCCCCAGCGATGACATTGGTCATCGCTTTCCATACACTCTGGACAGTTATTTGTAACAACATTAGCATTCTACAGTATATTGCACAAAACAAAAGTTCCTGTCCAAGGTGCTGAAGTTATACTCCTACCCAAGCAGGCCTGCTGACCACCAGGGGAAATTACCCAAAAGCGGCTGGCCATCTTTATACATTTTTGAACCATTTTATCATGCCATTTTGTAATGTTTAAAAAGAAAACTCCATTTTTATATAACTTAATATGTTCAAATCTCAGTTTAGGTTTTTATCTTGTCTTTTATATTTGTCACTGTCACTTTTTTGGACATTATTCTGAATTTGCCAAAGTTTTTGACACATACTGTTGTGCTGTTTTCAATCTCTTTTTTTTTCCCTGGGAATAATTTGATGCATGATATATCACAGACAATTTAATATTTGTACCTTGAACCAGTGCATGTTTTTATGGCAGAAATATCCGTTTTTCACATTTTCCATTATAAAGAGCATGGGTGAAACAAGATTCTGTTATTTGTATGGATATTATGCAAGATGGATATTTGAACAGAGATGAAATGTGCTTCTCAAGATATAACAGTGTTCTATATTGTTAACTTTGAAAAGAATCAATTGACTTTGCATGTTCTTCTAAATATGTTTTTTGTATTTGGAAACATGACTCATCTTTGAAACTAAAAACAAACCAGGAAAGAACTGTCTATTTCTTAGAGACACAGCATAACTTAATCTGAGAATAATAATATAGCTTTATAAACCCAATTGTGTGTGTGTGTACAGATGTGGACAGAGTCATTGATGCCACAATATGTCCACACCTACACACGCTTTGCAGCAGCCACTAGATGCTCCCAGCTGTGATGCACAACACAATAGTCAATAAAATCCACACTTGCAGTGTATCTCTGAAGCAAAATAAGTCAGCAAAGTTTTGATGTCATAGAACACTCCCATGTCTACAGAATATAAGTCTAGACACACTGATAGGACAATCACAGAGCAATGCCATTCTACAATAACTGGACAAAACATATCTATATATATGTAATGAATAAAGATGGCACTCAGAGTATTTTCAACAAGCTGTATATTGTGATTAGGAAAACAGACCAACGTTTCGGGGCTAAGTGTACCCCTTTGTCAAGGTCAACAAGTGAATCGATTCACTTGTTGACCTTGACAAAGGGGCACACTTAGCCCCGAAACATCGGTCCATTTTTCTATTCACAATATACAGCTTGTTGAAAATACTCTGAATGCTCATTACTCATCTATCACCATTCTGGAAAGGCACCGGGGTCGGAGACCAGAGAGGGAGAGTGCCAGGCCGCAAGAGAACTATATATATATATATATATATATATATATATATATATATATACAGTATATATGGGCATGATGGAATATGAATGACCATTATATCATATGATGCCGCTGTTGGAATAAACATTTCTATATTTATATAACAAAGTGGATTGTGCTCGACACCCTGCATAATAATGTGGGAATATATGGACTATGTTTGAGGCTTATGTTAGCACATAACAACCTCTTATCGAACACCCCAAAGCTGACTCAATTGAGTGAGAGTGCGGTCTTATTTGGACTATACAGATGGGGCAGGTCCCATCTTGGCAGGGGATGGCGCTGGCGACGCCAGCCGCCATCCCCCGCCAGCGCCATACCTATGGCGAGAAGGGGAGGCGCGCGCACGAGAGGCGCTTCCGTCCCCTTCCGACGGCGCTTCCGTCGCTTCCCCGGGTCACCGCCGGCTTGTCGGCAGTCACCCGGGGTCCCCGCCGCCTGCCCGCACCCCCCCCCCTAACCCTGTCCATCTCCCTGAGGCGGAGACAGACAGGGTTTCCGTCGCCCAGTCGACGGAGACTGAGACGCGCGTGCCTGTCTGATGGATGGCTAGGCTGCTGTCGGATCGCCAGCGGGGACGTTCTGGCGATCCGAAATTGAGCTAACTGACTATGGGCCAGATGCACTAAGCTTCAAAGTGATACAATGGAGAGTGATAAACAACCAGCCAATTAGCTCCTGTATTACATTTTTTAAACACAGTCTGTGACATGACAGGTAGGAGCTGATTGGCTGGTTGTTTATCACTTTCCATTTTATCACTTTTGAAGTGCAACTGGCCCTCAAGCAGTCACTTACATGGTACCTCCTATGTACTGATAGGGCTGTCTGATATAAGTCCATAACTACCATGTCTGTGCACTGATAGCGAGCTATTCCCTTGAGCATGTATACATGTAGCTACGCTCATCTGTCCTATTATATCGGTTGGCCCCACAGATAAGGTGTGTTCATCCACCAATACCCAGGCATGAGGTCTCCAATAAAATACAGTACAGTAATATAGTCCAAGAACTACTTTACCATTTTGTAAATATAGTATGCTATGTAGTTAATCATTCTTGGCCCGCCACTGTGTTGTACAGAAATGGTGCTACCAAGACACTTTTAGCTCCATGAGAGTGGGTTATGCTCTGCATGCATTTCCCCACCAAGACCCTGGGGCTAAATAAGCATCTATGCAGCATAATTACTGTACAACATGGTGTCGGCCATGAGGGAGACCACTCCCACCCAGCAGCATTTTGACAAATCAAAGTATATTTTGCAGTTTTAGAGGTGGAAATAATTTCTGAAAGGTCTATTTATTACATATCTGCTATAATTTCGTACATGTATGTTAATGTAATCATTGCCGATTATAACTAATCCAAACAAACCAACTTTAAGTATGTCTAACTATATAGAGCTGTTTTGTGTGAGATTTGCTAACCGTGACCCATTACTTCCTTGCTTCAACTGTCCCTTCACATACAAAGAAGTAATGCAGGCTGATGGTGGGGGAGATGTAGAGTTTGTTTGCAGTGAGCTTCCAAGCTGCGTGGGGATTGAAATCAGCGATGCTTGGGGGGGAGGGGGGAGAGGCACTGACCATGTGCTGGACTAAGCTCACTGTGGGAGCAGGTTTTGTTAGCTTCTCTTCTGCCGGAATGAGGTATCGTGACCACTTTCCGACCTGTCCGTTTTTATCTTGCTACTGTACATTGCAGCACACTACGAGGTCATCTAGCGGTGTAGTGTCCAATGTGGGCTAAGAGTGGCAAAGCATAGAGATTAAAGTCTGGGAGCAGGAGCACAGCTACAGTATGGAAACATGCATACAGTAGAACGTACTCTGTAAGAAACTGACCGGGCGTTTTTCACACCCCAAATTATGTGCACAAGTAAAGTGGAAGCAAAAGCATAAATACAGTATAGACATATTTTAATGTACAAATAAAAACCAACAAAATAGTGCAATTAAAAAAAAAATAGTTGTTGCTGACCAGGATTCGTACCCCGGGCGGTGTGCATGGCATGCGGTGGGCTTAACCGCTAGGCAATTAGGGATACTGTACCGCAAGCCTGTCATCTCATTCACACCTAATGCAGGAACCCGTAAGCCTTATGTAATTAGGCGGCTGGCGATTGCCAATGGTGCTCAGGGCTATGCTCAGGGTTTGTTTCAATGTACGTAAAATTATTTCATAGAAAAAAAGTGTATTTAATGTAAATGCTGCTGGGTGGTGGTGAGCTCCCTCATGGCAATAGCTTTGGCTCGCCACCATGTTGTACATAAATTGTTCTACATCGAGGCTCATTCATCCCCAGGAACTCGGTGGGGCAATGTATTCTCTTACGGAACTAAGCTCAGCATACATTTCCCCACAGAGTCCATTGGGTTGATTGAGCATCTATATACTGTAGCATAATTATTGTACAACATGGTAGTGGGCCGAGACTATTGGCCACAAGGGAGCTCAACCTTATTAAGCTACAGTAAGCTCTGCATAATGTACACAGTGCGGACAGTGAATGGCAATGGCGCTTCACATATCCATCCATGGCACTGTACTGTAGTTTTCATTATTGGAGCAATCACCACCCAGCTGCGAAGCGGTGTAATTATATGCTTTTGCCATAGTACACCTTAGTGCGCCATGACGGGACATTTCTCATGGCCCAACAACGAAGCCAGGATGGCAGGCCAACAGGGTAGATGAGCATGGCTACATCTGTATTCACATGAAATTATGCTGAACTCCTCAAAAAAAAGTGTATGGTGTCTATAATTGAATCAGTCGCAAGTCACATCAAACATCCAGGAAATATCCACAGTTTAATGTCATACTTTTTAAAATCTGGATGTAGGTGAAGGATCTTATGCCGCCCATACATGGTATGATAGGCACCTTGCATTTTGAACTAGACTGCAATCTAGATAAAAAAGTATGTGCACCACATACTCTTTGTGCTGTGCGATGGGATGTGTGCGGGAGCACGCCTCTCATCACACCCGGTAATTGTAACCAGGCCCGTCGCTACCAGCTCAGCACAGCCTGCAAAGCAGGTAAGCGCCGGGCCTTAGAGGCGCTTCCTCCCCTCCTCCCAGTCCAACAATGTAGATGCAGGCTTCTGGTTGCCGCAGCCTGCGCCTGTCATAACATATGATAGGCAGCGGCTCCAGCATCAGGCTTAGCCCTGCGGAAGGCAGCCAGACGGAAGTTGCCGTATCCCAGGCAGGCAGACGGGAGGAAGCTGCCCAATCCCACAGCAGTCCCGAACTAAGCGTGTAATGAGGTTGCCAGCCAGACTCCTGTCCAGCGGACCTATCCAGGGGGACCTGCGATTTCCTTATCCTGTCCAGCTATGCAGGTGATGTCATGCCTATGTTGCCGCACGCACGTGCGTGCAGGGGGGAAGAGCCAGTGGGCGGTTTTGACAAAAGCAGGTTGGCTTAGAGAAGCTCACTGAGGGAGCCAGGACACAGTCATGGAGGCCTGTGTGACAGTGTAGCTCCAAAGGTATGTGACACTATAAAAAAAAAAGTGCAATTACCCAGGGCCAGAATAGTGGGCCACTAAAATAGACACTGCAGCCTTCCCCCTACATGTGAGTGGCACCATCTGTATTAACACAGATTTGGGACAGAAATTTTCACCATGAATCAGGTATTAGGGGAGATGGAAGGGGGCATTGTGTGGGCACAACTCTGGGCATTATATGTAAGCAGCACTAGCATGGGCATTATGTGTAAGTGGCATTTCTGTGCATTATGTGTAAGCGGCATTACTGTTTGCGTTATCTGTAAGCTGCATTACCGTGTCCATTATGTGTATGCAGAATTATTGTGTGCATTATTTCTAACCTGCATTTCTCTGGTATAGGCATTATGTGTAAGCAACTGTACTGTGGGCATTATGTGTAAAACCTGCATTACTCTGGGCAATATGTGTAAGCGGTATTATTGCGGGCATTAGGTTTAACCTGCATTACTCTGTGAATTATGTGTAGGCAGCACTACTTTGGGCATTAGGTGTAACCTGCATTACTCTGGGCATTATGTGTAGGCAGGGCTACTATGAGCATTAGGTGTAACCTGCATTACTCTGGGCATTATGTATAGGCAGCGCTACTATGAGCATTAGGTGTAACCTGCATTATTCTGGACATTATGTGTAGGCAGCGCTACTAAGAGCATTAGGTGTAACCTGCATTATTCTGGAAATTATGTATAAGTGGCATTACTGTGGGAATTATGTGTAAGACATGTTACTGTGGGCAGTTTAGTGTAAAAGGCACTACTACTATTAGCATTTTATATAGGGGGCACTAATGTGTGGCATAATATGTATAAAGGGTACAATTGCCTGAAGTTAAATAATGGACGCTACTGTGTTTCGGAATGGGAATAAGGGAAAATTATGTATGGTATGTGAATTTGTGGCACTCCATGCGTTGTAATGTGAATAAGATTGTGCTACTGTGTGGTGTAATATGAGAACACATTCCTTGTGCGAACACACCTTTTTGTGGCACGTGCCTCTAGCATGCTCTCTTTTTTTAAGGTATGTGATGGAGGGCGCAAATTTAGAATTTGCAGGGTGGCGCTGAATGCCCTAGCACTGGCCCTGATTGTAACATGTATGGGCACCTTTAGGAAGGATTCAGAATTCCTTGTAAGGTGGGTATACAGTAGGTAGGTACCACTGACACGTTTTGCTGCCCAAGCCTGTAGCTTTCTCAAAAGCAGCATCTTGGTTTGATTGTTGCTTCTAATGATGTTTGTGCAGCATGAAGGAGAAATTAGCTTCTCAGAAATGCAAGGTAGAATCTAAAAGATGATTGCATGCAGCCCTTTTTTGACTCAAATGGTTCTGTAGCACTGATACAGAACCAGCCAATAAGCTTCTAAATACCATTGTGCAGGTTATGTTTGAAAAATGACAGGGGCTGATTGGCTTTCCCTGTAAAACTCTCCACTTTATTTCTATATAAAGTTTGATACATCTCACCCTCAAAGAGTAACAGTCGTGGGTGTTGCTGTACAGATATACCCTGTATCTATAGCTTCCAAGAATTTACATAGTCAAGCAAGGCTACAGAAGACTATCTTTAGCTCCTGTTACTGTGCCTCCACTGGGTAGGCATCTATATGTAGGTTATAGTCATTTGCTCATCTATGTATTGTAAGGCGCTGCAGAACCCTTGTGGCGCCATATAAATAATAATAATAATTCAGTGTACATAACCATGGAGAAAATTGCTTTGAAATGATATCTGCAAAATATGCAGCTATTGGGATGTGCATATGCATGAACAGGCGGATAAAGTAGTAGGAGGAGGCACATGTGCAGCCTCCTCCAGCCAAGCCCCCTCCTCTCTGCCAGGAGCATGGCCCACCAACTGCCTAGCGCAGAAGAGCCTCAGCACTGGAATGTTCAGTTGCAAGGTGGCCATTTATATGGCGATAACGCCAACGCTGCTGCCTTCATTGTGGGACTCCGGAGTTTAAAAGAATGGGTGCAGTGTGTGCAGTTTGGGCCCCCCTGCACCGCACACATTGAACCCATTATAAATATGGCACTGGCTATTTGCATCAATCTCTGGAACATGTAGGTTATAAGCTGCAATGGTCACTGTCACTTAAAGGTGGTGTTAGCTGTCAGGGTCAAGCTCCAAATAGTGAAGCTTTCTTAAGTTTGGTAAACTGGCTATTTTCAAAGTCCTTACTGAAAGTTGTGGGGACTGCTTGTGTAATTAAAAAGAGAAGTACCAGTGGCATGCGGTGGGGTGAGGCAGGTGAGGCACAGCCTTTCCTGTCATACTAGCGTATATGCCGGCATTTTGAATTGATAAAGTATGTCAAAAATACAAATAATTTATAAAAAAAATTCTTATTTTTATTATTCTAATCATTTTTATAGTCACAACTGGAGTAAAAAGTCTATGGCAGGTGAGGCAGTGCTTCACCTGGCTACCTTTTCTGCACATCTCTTAGCAAAAACTTAGCGAATCTCCAGCAGTATATACTGCTTCACATGATGTGTATAATGCTGGCATGTACCCCAAGGCTCATATATTGTCTGCATATCTGGCTCTGGTATTTGCCAGGGACTCTTGAGCCATTTACCTCACCGCACATCCCTGAGAAGTACCACCACAGATATCTTATATCCGCACTGGACCCCAATATGCTAAATCGTACCAAAACTTAAATATTTCTCTTATGCACAAAAAAGTTATTTCAGAGGATAGGCTACAAAAATACAGTTAGGCAGCTAAAGCATACCTTGAATAGTTCAGACCAGAAATGATATTGGAAGGTGATGTTAAATGCTCAAAATTAAACATAGGTAAAGTGCGCTCAAAACTTCCTCTAGAATTGGTAACATCTTTGTACGCACATTTATTAAGTCCTACAAAGGTATCGTTACCTCAAAAAAATACAGACACGTCAAAAAGTCAACAGGGTTACATCGATATAGGTCAACATGGAAATAAGTGTACCGCGTCCCCTCGCTCTCGGCACAATGCCTTGCTGCACTCAGCACACTATTGTAATTTAACTCTATGCCCACTTGGATCGGGAAGTAAGAACAAATTGGTTTCAAAGAAAAAAAATCATGATAAACTCCCATTAACTTTTAGACATGTCGACATTTTAAATGCCGACAATATAAATGTCCACATTTTGACAGTGTCGGGATGTTGACCATCTCGGCATAATAAATGGCATTTTGAACGTGTCAGTACTTTGACTGCCTGCCAATGATTGTCAGTAAATTGACTGCATCCCATACAAAAAAAAACATAATAATAATAATTATTATAGTAAAAATAATAGTGAATATGGGTTTGTACTTTTCTTGTTTATAAAACTTGACTAAAGGTGCGTACATCACTGGCGATATATATGGGTCGTTCGATTGAATAGCTAATATATCGATGCACCATCAGTCGGTATGTACGAGCAATATATCTGTGAATGGCATCGTTCACAGATATATTGTGTCTGCTCAGAAACACAGCCGATGCTCGATACATCTAGAGATATATCAGTGCATCGCATTGTGTGTATGGGCAAACCGCCTACCGTCCATACAGCCGCCCCGGGAGCCGCCGGATATTGACAGCTCAGTGGGCGGGTGCATGCATGCACCCACCCATTGTGATGTCAGTTCCGACGGATCGGGCAATGTGTATAGAGAACACGCTGCTCGATCCATCTACAGATATATCTTCATATCAATTGATCTGCAGGTATATCTATAAGTGTGTACCCAGCTTAACAATGTGTTTATTCTAAATGTATAATATATTTTAATACACTTGTAATATGTGCAATACATTAAAACAGTGGTTCTCAATCTCGGTCCTCAAGTACCCCCAACAGTGCACATTTTCCAGGTCTCCACACAGAAACACAGGTGAAATTATAAGCTCCACCTGTGATCTTTTAAATGTGCCAGTGAGTAATGAGTGCACCTGTGCTCCTGCCGGGTGACCTGGAAAACATGAACTGTTGGGGGAACTTGAGGACTGAGGTTAAGATCCACTACGTTAAAAGACTGCTTTGTTCATTATTATCTTGGATCATCAGCAACTGTAAAAGAAAAGTAACTGATTTAAACTGACTTGATGCTTTGTGATGAATGTTAAGAAAATCTAGAATGGAATGGAGCGAAATTAGATCTAGATCTACTTAGAAAGTAGAGTTCCATTTTATGAGGTTCAATCAGTTATTTTAGAGCAAAAAATGAAAAACGAAACACATTTCAATTTGGCCTGCGCTTTTTAAACAGTACCCGGCGTATTTAGCATGCAACAGCATATTCGAGATGAAGGGAGAGATTCAGACAGTAAGAATGAGAAAGGCTCAGTACGTGCACAGCACAAAGCCTAAATGATAAACTTATACGGCTGACAAATGAACAGGCAGCTGAGAGACATTGCAGTGTTCCAGGCTCTCAGACAAGGGAGAAGAAGCATTTTAAGCTACATTGCAATTTAAGGATGATATTGTGAGCCTTACAAGCAATATCAATTTTTACAACTCCTTATCACACACAGGAACAAAATAAATGATATGGGAATAGCCAAGTGAATAAGTCTCTGGGCTCGAAATAGATCTTTTATAATTGAATCTGGGCTATTTGTTCCTGACAAAGGCATAAATTGTACAAAACCTTACAGCAGAGACAATTAATATTTTTCCATGAAATATAAAACTTCTTTCAAGAAAAAGATTTTTTTTGTATTTCTTTATGGACTCATTACAGCACCCACTGTCTATTGCGTGTTGTACAGATGGAAAGTAGCTTGTTGTGGTGAATAGCCCACCGTTTCTAAGAATCCATTAAAGCTTTACTTTTAGCAGTGAATCTATTAAAAGTAACTACATGCAATTGTAAAGACTGGCGTAGCCAAGTTCTTTAGCCTCGTTGCTCGGTAGAGATATAACTGTAATTATAATAATCATAATAATAATAATTATGGTACTTGTTTCCTAGCATGGCCACAACGATCATGATCGTGGTCATCGGGTGTAAAATCGGGGGGCATCGCGGCCATCGCATGCACTAAAAAATCGGGTGCGATTTCCCCATAGAGAACAATGTTAAATGCCTCAATTTACCCGCGATGATCACGATTTCCCATAGGAAACAATGTGAAATGGCTCAATTTAACCAAATAATCATAGGAACAATGGTAAATGGCCCAAAAACACCCCTGAACATTGAAATGTCCCCCCCAAAAGTAGTTTACGCCACCCCGCGATCAACGTGAACCCAAAGCGTGGCGAGCGCAGCGAGCCCACGAGGGGCGGCGGTACGCGTCCTCCGACCTTTTCATACCCCCACTATCCACGTCGGCGTGGAGTTGAGAATAGAATAGTGTGGCGAGCGCAGCGAGCCACCGAGCCCGAAGCGTGGCGAGCGCAGCGAGCCCCACGAGGGGACGCGGATACCTGTGAAGCCCGCGAAGGGACGCGTTTACCTGTGAAGGTATCCGCGTCCCCTCGCGGGGCTCGCTGCGCTCGCCACGCTTTGGGCTCGGTGGCTCACTGCGCTCGCCACACTATTCTATTCTCAACTCCACGCCGACGTGGATAGTGGGGGTATGAAAAGGTCGGAGGACGCGTACCGCCGCCGCTCGCCACGCTTCGGGTTCACGTTGATCGCGGGGTGGCGTGAAATACTTTTGGGGGGACATGTCAATGTTCATGGGTGTTTTTTGGGGTTTCTGGCCCATTTACCATTGTTCCCTATGATGATTTGGGTAAATTGACCCATTTAACATTGTTTCCTATGGGAAATCGCGGTCATCGCGGGTAAATTGAGGCATTTAACATAGTTCCCTATGGGGAAATCGCGGCCATCGCGTGTGGACCATTTAAGCATTTTTTGCCGCATACGTCCCGACCGACGCGATTTTCACTGTTTTCAATGCATTTCAATGGAAAAATCGGGGGCATCGCGTCGGTCGCGTCGCAGGCCACTAAAAATTACACCCGATGGCCGCGATTGTGGCCGTGCTAGGAAACAAGTACCATAATTATATTATTACGATTATTATTATTATTACTACCAGTCTTTTAGATAGTGTGGCATATTCCGTTAAGGTGCCCACACACGCACAGATCCCGGCGGTGCGATGCTATACGATGGGGTGCGCGCTCCCGCGGCACCCCATCGCACAGTACAAAAAGTATGTGCTGCACATACTTTTTGTACTAGCTTTTTCTAGCATAGCATCGCATCGCATGCACATCGTATGCACAAGGCATACGATGCGATGCTATGTGTGCTAGTTAAGCCCACAACGCACGCCGGGATCGGTGCGTGTGTGGGCACCTTTACACTTTACATTTGGAGTAAAAGTAATTAAACAATACCAGATAATAGCAGACTGACATTGAGGTAGGAAAGCCATTCTCACCAGCAATAGGGAACTAATGCATATATTGGACATTTGATACATAAAATATCAGCAATATTATTGTTTATTTCAGGTTATGTATTAATTTAATACTAAAGCTAAATTATTTCATTTTGGTCTAGTAATTGACAAATTACTGCGTGTCTTGCCATTCATTGACTATTCCTTTGTGTCACCCGGTTTGGACTTCAGGAATACTTGGTACTGTGGACAGGCACCACCAGTTCCGGAGCTGGACTACCATCCCCACTGACACAACCCTCCTGCTGTGCCCCGGGTTTCATTTACATGCTTTTAATCATCTATCATTTGTAAGTGCACATCCTTATTAAATGTGTTGTTTAAAAACTTTATGCACTATTTTCTGTTTCTTTTTCATTTTATTTTCAGAGGACTGCAATCTCCCCATTAAACATCTACTTTGGAGATTATCCTAATTTGGATATTGGACTTTTGGTGACTATCCATACGGAGAAACTTTTTAGCGCTGTATATCTATTTATTTTTTGAACAGTTGTTTGATCTTTGAGGTGGTTTAAGAATAACACCTTGAATTGTTATTAGCTGTTATTGTGTGTGCACTATTATCACTCAGTCACCCTCTTTTTGATCACTCATCAATATATCAGTCACTGATTATATTGTGTGTAAAGGTCAACCAGATTCATAAAGGACTTCCTACTCAATTAAAAAAAAAATTGTGTCATTTATTTAGTTGGGGTCTGGGGATCACCTGCCTCTCTGCTGTGGTGTGGGTCGTCCAGAAGATGCAAATTTACTCATCAAACATTAAGCAACCCACATTAGTAGATCCTATAACACACTAGGGTGTTACACAGAAAAATCAAGTAACTGACTGTTGGTAAAGTTTCATAAATTTCTTGGGATCCACGTCTGACCCAGACAGACAGTTGGTTGCACCCTTTGTATGAAGTGGCTTTTAAACAACATTGTCAGATGTAAACTCATCTTGGGTCTATGGGTGATGTCTACAAATAGCTGAAAGAGACATTGTTAAAAAAGTTGCATGAAAATAAAATGAATGCTGTATTATATATATTGATGACTGTGATAGGTATGCAATTCTGTTTCAAAAGCTTAAAGCTGGTATCATGTTTGTACAAGAAGCTTATTTTACAAAACTCTGACCTGCAGCTTCTAGCTAAACAGTTCTTCCATTTATCTTATGCTTCTGAGGACAGCAAACATAGAGGTAAAATAATTTGATTTCAGAATATACTTTCACACCCATGAAAACTTTTGCAGACCTGGAGCGTCAATTTATAATAGATATTGTAACATTTCAGAATTTGATGATCCTACCATTCGTATACTGCATGCCCCGAATATATCTCAAATTATTATTTTTTCTAAATTTTCTCAGGCTCAAACAGGAGAGCGATTGTTGTGGGTAACTTTAAAACAAAAACTACAAATAGTATACTTGAAAGATCTTCTCAATCTGACAGTTGCCCATTATCAGCAAAACTTACTAAATTATAATTTTTATCTCTGTGACTTATGGAAAAATAAATATTGCACATATAGATCATACATTATGGTGTAGACATTGACCATATTCTAATAATGAAACATTTAGATGTAGAATTTACACCAATCCCCTAGTCTAATCAAATTCTGTAAACTGAACCACGTTGGTGGTCATCAGTCATGCTGGTGCTCAAGGCTTGACAATACCCTACTATCCAATCACTCAACCATTACTGGGATCTATTCGGCTATTTTAGATTTCTTCAAATTTGCTCTAATCAAAGACATCTCCCTTAGTGCAATACAGTATGAGAGGATCACAAAGCCACTATTCATGGGAAACTACTGTAGTTATCAGTGTTCATGGAGTTCAACACAGGTGCAAAGAGAGAGGTGAGGAGAAATGAGGCACATACTTTAGGTCAGCAGTTCTCAAACTGTGGGTGCTGACCCCGAAGTGGGTCGCGACCATCTCATCATGGGGTCCTGACACCATGTTGCTGACAGTCAGGCAGATGATTTCACTGATCTACAGTAAGTCAGGGAAGAAAGGAGTCTGAAAAATCAGTTGAATTGTCTGTTACTTCAAACTCCTGATATCACTGGCTTAGAGATCTGAGGAGTCATCAGGCAGACTTCCTGTCACCCATTGCCTCCCCCTGTCACCCACTGCCTCTCTGACATTCCCAAAGCCTTCATAGCAAGTGTAAGTTTTACCATTTTGCAATAATATATTAAAATACACATGTAGGGCAGGGACTCCGAAAGGAGCTCATCTCTGCAATTGTGTAAGATAATAAGTGATTCCATTAGGGGTAACTGAACTTCTATTTTGTGCATCTGCAATGCGGCCATGCATGTGTGGTCTGTTGACTACATGCGTGGCTGCCTTTCTACGGTAACTTGCTGATGTTGTGTAACCATCTTTATTGTCTGACGGGGTCCCAGAGCAAAATAGTTTGAGAGCCCCTGCTTTAGAGCAGAGGTGCTCAAGCTTGGTTCTTAAGGACTCCAACAGTGCATGTTTCCAGGTCTACTCACAGATTCGCAAGTGAAATAATTGGCCTGCAAATGTGGTAACGAGTATACCTGTACACCTTCCAGTGACCTGGTAAATGTGACTTGTTGGTAGTTCTTTGGGACCACTGCTTTAGATGTATCATCCAAGTCCACATACAAACATTATCACAAATAAATCTCTCCTAGAGGGCACCTAAATCTAACTCTCTATTGAAGAGCTGAAAAAAACCCACATATATTTAACAGTAAATCTATAATAGAAGCTCACAGTGTAGATATATTAGTTTTAAATGCATACTAAGTTCCAGATGATGCACAATGGAACTTGGTGCGAGAAAAAGCCATGGCCGCTGTACAGTAACATTTCACATTCAGATTCAGACTCATTCGCAAATAAAGGTACAAATGTCCCACATGGATATTTGATCCATTTAAAAATAGTTTTGCTGCTTCCAATTGATGTACATATTGAGCTAGAAAGATTGCAGTGTTTAAAGACACATCTGTAAATTGTTTATCAAGTCCTGGTATCCAAACTAGGTCAAGTGACTCTTTTTCTGTACATTAGGACCAAATGGATAATTTCAAGCTTCTGATTAAATGTTTATCTGACTCATTTGGATAAAACAGAGAGAGTGATTTGTTAACCGTGTTATTTGACAGAGTTGGTAGGAAATCCATGGAGAAAACATTGGTCACCACGCTCTCCTGTGGAATTTCCTAAGGCTGCAGCGGCATATTTAATCCCTCCAAAAATGTTCACTTAGTGTCTATATCTATAAGTACATGGCTCAGTTGTATCTTGCGTGGTATATTTTAAGTGAAGGCATGTAAAAAGAAACATGGTCTCATGATCTCGAGTTTGAGGACCCAGTTGTGACCTTGATGGTCCAGTGACAGATACTGGAGGAACACGTGTGATGATAAAGTAACTTTAAATATAAACCAAGGTCAAGGATGATACAGACGAATTGCAGAAAAGAAACATTGATACTGGAACCAGGAATGTACTGAGACTGGATAGGAATGAGGATTCAGTCTAAGGTTTTAAGCAAAGGCATATATAAAAGTAACAAACATTCATCTGGAATGGGATTGTATCAAAAGCAGGGTTAGCCTTGTGGCAGAGCAGATGTAGGCAAAAACTAGGTACCTCACCAGACAGACTGGTATAGAAATGCAACAGTTTATAATAGTGACAACTCAGGCTAAAGTATAACAGAAAACAGGCTTGAACTGGATAATCTCACCAGGCTTTCTGGACCGGATTCTGCAGAGGATTGTACCACAGGAGAATGCAGGCTATGGTTAAAAGAGAGGCAGGTTAATGACACCATAGAATGCAGGCTGTGACAATAGCAGAGGCAGGCTTGGACCCCAGAAGAATGCAGGCTGTGGTAATAGCAGAGACAGGCTTGTAACACAGGAGCGTTTACTAGACACACTGGACCGGGTTGAATGGCCGAGAAATGCATGTTTGTAGTGAGGCAAGGAAGCACAAAAGGTCGCTGCAGGCTGTAGCATAAAAGGTTCACTAAACTGTAGCATAGAAGATCTCTGCGGGCTATAGTATAAATGATCTCAGATGGCTTTATAGAGGTAGTGAAAGACAGTGGAGGAACTACCGAGGGTGCAGGGGGTGCAGCTGCTATGGGTCCCGACAGCTAAGGGGCCCCATGGACAGCAAGCAATCCTCTGCACTCTCTGAAGTTTTATTATTTTATTGAAGAGCTGCTGGAACACGGGACACCTGCTTCACCACGCCTTCACCACCGCAGGGAGAGGCTTTTTGGAAAATGCGGATGCAGCTAACAAGGATCACGCATCTCCCCTTGCGCTACAGGCCAGGATCAGCCTCACCTGGGGACGGACAGCCGGGAGAGCAGGGGGGGACCCGTGTGGAACAAAGTTGTGGAGGAGCAGCGCTGTATAGTGGATGATCTATCTGGTAATCTGGTGAAATGTGCTGGTCACTACCCCACTCTGCACGATGCGACTCTTGGTGGACAAACAAAAGGGAGGAGGCAGCGAGCGCCAGTGTCCCCGATCCTCACACCAAAGCAAGTAAAAGCATGATTTTGGGGTGACCCCAGGCTGTCACATCCTAGGCTACAGCCCCCACACTGTGTGCCCGACAACTGATCCCATGGAGCCAGGTTGGGGGTGGTGCTGTGCAGAAGGAGCCGGGCAGGTGGTGGCACCATGCGGAAGGAGCCAAGGGGTGGTGTCGTGCAGGAGATGCTGGGTGGGAAAAGAAACAGGAATGACACGCAAGGAGCCTTCTGGTGCCCAACCCACATCCTTCTTGACAGACGGGCCATCCGTCTGCGCTGCCAACCAAGTGCCTGGGATAGAAAGCAAGGGAGAAGACGGTCCTGCTGGCTGCTTCTGGTGAGATGATCAACTGTAAATAATAAGTTTAAAATGTTTTACTTACATTTTTTTATGTGTTTATCTGTCCTATACAAAAATCATGTTTGCTGCGATGCGGCATGCTGCGCCGGGCAGTGACTATTCACAGATGGGATGGGTGATCGTTCTTTTTTAAATTAATGGCGTGTTACAAATAGTCACAGGCCGGCACAGCATGTCGCATTGCAGCAAACATTAATATGACTAAATTGTCCTGCAGTCCCCACAGTGGCTTGGGGGAGCCAGAGTTGGCGGGGTCTGCGAGAAGCATCACTGCTAAGATGATGTTGTGCCGGTTGCAGTCTATTTTAGTAACAGACACATGGGGCTCGCTGTGCCATGAGAGTCCACCACAATTGTTTTTTATATTCCGGCCCCTGTGTTCTGAGCATATTGTATAATGGTCATTACAGTGTGTTGTATAATGTGTAAGGGGCATTGTGGCGTGTTGCATAATGTGAAAGACACATTGCGATGTGTCACATATTGTGTAAGGGGTATTGCAGTGTGTTGCATATTGTGTAAACCACAACAGCTCGGGACCCAATCTGCATATGGCCAAAGCAACAAACATCGGTGATAAAATATTAATATGCTTTTCAATAATCTATTCGGATGGCGTACTGATGGAGCATGTCTCTCCCAGCCCCCGCCAGCTGTTGGAAGGGGATGCACCCACGTCTCAGGTGTACACGTCCCCTTCCAACGGAGCTTCCAGCCGGTCCCTGCCACCGGTCCCCGCTGAGTGCCCCCACCTCCCCGCACCCCCCCTAATCCTGCTTGTCTCCCAGAAGCAAAGACATGCAGGGTTTGCGTCCATTGCCATGTGGGATGCTTGCGCGTCCCAGTCAGATGGAGCGCCATCTCGCCAGCGGGGTCATTCTGGCGTGCCCCGCCACTGGCTGAGAGGCGCTCCATTTGTAATTGCATTTCTGTTATATAATAAAATTATTTTACACACCAACTATAATGCATCATAATAAATAAGATAACATACAGCAAAACGTATTGTGTGTTGTATATTCACTGGCATGTTAATAAGCCAAATGACATAAAACTAAGGACTGGCAGTTTTGTCATTTAAATGTATTGCCGTAGAATTAAATCATATCTGTGATATGAATAAAGGTAAATATATTGTAGATATAGGATTTTCTATACATACATCATTTTTGAAGTTCATTAGATACTGTATATGTAAGATAATTAGCACTATATAAAATCCACAAGAAAGAAGAAAAAGAGAGAAGCTAGTTAAGTTGCGGTACACATGAACATATTCATAAAGCCCATACACTTTATTGCAATCAATTAAAATTTATATTAATCAATTTCTGCAAATTATAAAGTTAAAAACAGTGAAACAATAAAAACTAGTTCCGTGAATCAGAGTATAAAAATGTGATTAAAATGTTTCTGATGAAGTGGTTATTACTAAATAATATTTTAAGTTTATTTGCAGGAACAAATTTTATTATTTAATCTCAACATGATTTAATAAACTTCCCAGCTGTTTTTCATCATAGGTAACGAATAATGGCTTTTATGTGTTTTTTTGTTTGTTTTTTCTAACAAAAACTGTATGTAATAACAATTGTAAAAGAATCAGCAATAGCACAATGGCATAGTAAAAATAAGTAAAGGAAAATAAAAGGGATCAGAACCTGAATCCTGTGAAGAAAGGGAGTTCTATATACAGTATATTTTAAGGGGAGGGATAATAATGGACATTAATCATAACAATAACATAAGAATAAATACAGGGAGTCTGTTAGAACTTACAAACTGAAACAGCTCCATGGTAACACAGTGAAAGATGGTATGAAAAGAGATGGAAAGACTGATGAACAAGTCTATTATGGAGGATTGCTGTTATGTTTTCCATTTGATTTGGAAACCATACACAATAGACTTTAGCAGTGTGTAAGGGATAGTTTTAGCAACTTCCATTTGGAAGCTATCTGACACAACTGTATTAAGCATACGGGGCTGCCATCAGAAATTGTGGAGCCCCGGGACTGTCAGAATAGGTGGGTCCCCCTTCCCTTTCTTGAACCACTGGAATGCCTGGTGAGACCTCTGGTGTCTTCAGCACTGGACGCACTACTCAAACTCAACTTAAGGGAAATGGGAACTTTTTAAGACAAATTATACTTTATATGTAAACTCAAGTTTATATTTTTGCCGAATCCTCAAGACTTCCAGTTTCCCTCTATTAGGTAACAGTCGTTAGTGAGTTGACCATGCTTTAACATCTGTTGATGAAGACCTTATATTGATAAAGACCTTGGAAAAGGAGTTGCACTGATAGTCATAATGCACTTAACCATAGGGTATGTGATTGTAGCGTCCGGGAGTGTATGATTAAAGTGGCTCACCTAAAGTTATTACAATAATGTCATCTGTGGAAGAATCTAAGGCCTAGTTCTGGAAATATAATCAAATGAAGAGATGCAAGTACTGTACATGTGCCAAAGGAAATAATAAAGTAGTGGAGTCCAATCATATGTATCTGGGTACATGTTAGGTAGTTCCAAAGTGGGACTTGAACTGAGATTTTAGTTGTGGGTCTCAGCAGAGCCTGCCCTAGGCAAAATTTTGGCTTCTGCCCCCTAGCACTGCCGCTAGTTTTACCTCTGACCCAGCATCCATCACCCAGCAAAGCACACATAACCCAGCAGCTCAGATGCTGTCAGCTGCCAGCAACACCTACTGGCTTATATAGAATAGGTGCAAGGTTTGTGATGCACACAGGCCCCTGGGTCCAGGGGGCCCCACACTGTACACCCTGCACCCATTTCATTCTACTCACCTCTCTGTCGGCCAAGTAGCACAATGGTAAAGATCACTGGGAAAATGTCAGCTGTGGCCATTTTCTGGTGATTTAAGCATGGGCGATAGAGGTGTCCTCAAACAGCGTGGGAGCCATGTTTTTGGAGACAGGAACTCCAAAAAACGGGAAATATGAATATGGGCCACTATGTGATTTTTTATGTAAATATGGCTCATTACGAGCTGTGTAATGTAAATATGGGCCACTACGTGCTGTGTATTATCATTATGGGTCATTACATGCTGTGACCCATATTCACATTACACAGTGTGTAGTGGCCCATATTCACATTACACAGCACGTAGTGGCCCATAATCACATTACACAGTGTGTAGTGGCCCATAGAAACATAGAAACATAGAATTTGACGGCAGATAAGAACCACTTGGCCCATCTAGTCTGCCCCTTTTTTTAAACATGTTACCTCAAACCATATTTGATCCTTATTTTTTTGTAAGGATATCAATATGCTTATCCCAAGTATGTTTAAATTGTACTACTGTATTTGCGTCTACCACCTCTGTTGGGAGGCTATTCCACTTATCTACTACTCTTTCTGTGAAAAAATTCTTCCTCGCATTTCCCCTGAATCTTCCTCCCTCTAGTTTCAGTGCATGTCCTCGTGTTCTGTTGCTCCTCTTCCTGTGAAGAATGTCTCCCACCTGTACCTTGTTAAAGCCCTTGATATATTTGAAAGTTTCTATCATGTCCCCCCTTTCCCTTCTCTGCTCTAAAGTATACATATTAAGATCTTTTAGTCTTTCCTGGTACGTTTTGTGATGTAGGCCATGCACCATTTTAGTTGCTCTTCTTTGTACAGTCTCTAATGTATTTATATCCTTCTGGAGATATGGCCTCCAGAACTGAACACAATACTCTAGGTGAGGTCGTACCAATGACCTATACAGTGGCATTATTACTTCTTTCTTTCTACTGCTGATACCTCTCCCTATGCAACCAAGCATCTGACTTGGCTTCTTCATTGCTTTGTTACATTGCCTTCCTGCTTTTAAGTCCCCTGAAATAGTGACACCTAGATCCCTCTCTTCCTCAGTAGTTTCCATTATAGTGCCATTTATACTATACTTGAGTCTTTGGATTTCTGAGACCCAAGTGCATGATTTTGCATTTTTTGGCATTAAACTGTATTTGCCATTCTCTTGACCATTTCTCTAATCTGCCTAGATCCTCAATCATTTGTTTTACCCCTCCTGGTGTGTCTACCCTGTTGCATACCTTTGTGTCATCTGCAAAAAGGCACATTTTACTCTCAATTCCATTTGCAATATCACCAATAAAGATATTAAAAAGCACCGGTCCAAGTACAGATCCCTGAGGTACTCCACTTGTAACCTTTCCCTCCTTTGACTGTACTCCGTTTACTACAACTCTCTGTTTTCTGTCCTGCAACCACGCTCTTATCCATTCAACTATCTTAGAATCCAATCCCAAGCTTTCAAGTTTATTTAACAATCTGCGATGTGGGACAGTGTCAAAAGCTTTACTAAAGTCTAGATAAGCTACATCTACAGCCCTACCTTGATCTATTACTTTAGTCACCCAGTCAAAAAAGTCAATAAGATTTGTTTGACATGATCTTCCCCCAGTAAACCCATGCTGTTTTGGATCCTGTAAATTGCTGGTTTTGAGATATTCTACAACTCTTTGTTTTAAGAGTGTTTCCATCAATTTCCCTACTACTGATGTAAGGCTCACTGGTCGATAGTTGCTTACCTCTTCCTTGCTTCCACTTTTGTGCAGTGGGACTACATTCGCTGTTTTCCAGTCCTCTGGGATTACTCCAGTAGCTAGTGACTGGTTGAATAATTATGTTATTGGTTTTACCAGCTCCCCTTTAAGCTCTTTTAGTATCCTTGGATGTATCCCATCTGGCCCCATTGATTTATCCACTTTCAGTTTTGAGAGTTCTGTGAGGACTTTCTCCTCTGTAAATGTACTTGTCTCTCCCTCAGTTTTCTGACTATACTTGCAACTTAACTGTGGCCCCTCCCCCTCTCTTTTTCAGCAGTGAATACTGAGCAGAAATAATTATTAATATTATCTGCTATTACATTGTCCCCTTCAAGAAAACTTCCACTCTCTGTCTTCAGTCTTATTATTCCACTTTTTGTTTTTCTCCTTTCACTTATATACCTAAAAAAAGTTTTCCCCCCTTCACCCACTGACTGGGCCATTTTCTCTTCAGCCTGTGCTTTTGCACATCTGATTACCTTCTTAGCCTCCTTCTGTCACATTACACAGCACATAGTGGCCCATATCCACATTACACAGCGAATAGTGGCCCACATTCACATTACACAGCGCGTAGTGTCCCACATTCACATTACACAATGCGTAGTGATCCAGATGGGTGTGACAACATTTGGACAGAACACAGAGGGGGTGACACACATGATAGAAGACAGAGAGGGATATGTGACACAATGTCTGGGATAGAACACCAACAGGGGTGACCACATTTGGAACAAAACACAGTGGGGGTGTCACTCAGTAAAAGAACACAGCGGGGCTCACACAGGGGGGTGACAATGTATGGGACAGAACAAAATGGGGGGGGTCTAACAGAGGGGGGCATTTGGGACAGAACACATAAGGGGGTGACACAATGGGTGGGACAGAACACAGGGAGTGACAACATTTGGTACAGAACACAGAAGGGATGCGACACAAGGGGCACCCCTTCCAGTGTCTTCCAAGCAGATGTAGTGGGTGACAGGGTTGTGTCTGTGGGGAATGTCGGTGGGTGACAGAATAAAATGTGAGCAAAGGTCTCATCGTAACCCCCCCTGCTTTTTTTAAACTCTATCGTCCATTCAATAATCACATGGCACACCAACCCTTTCCCTCCCCCCAAGAAATGTACCCTCTTTTCCGTGTATTGTCTTGCAGCCGTGGCTTGTCTCTAGTTGTGCAGCTCCTCAGCTGAATGTCTTCATGTGCCATGTTATGATTGTGCTGCGCAGCTGAGGCTGTGTACAATAGGAGCATGAGCCTCCTTACTCGCTGATTCCTGCAGCCTCCCGAAGCAGCAATATGGGAAGCTGCGTGGTATAATGGGGTGGAGCTTGTGCTGCAAGTGGAGTGTGGCATGTGGAGTGGGAGTAGGGGGGGTGCAACCACCAACAGCATCCTGGCGCTCCCCTCATATCCCACCGTTGCATCCAATCTGAATCCCATCCCCTGACAGGAGTTGCCTGCTGCAGCAGCTGGTGCAGACACAGACTCGTGAGATGATGAAATCATCATCTTGCGAGAGTGACTGCAGATTGCAGAACTCCTCAGTGGCAGATGTCTGACTGCTGCCGCTGCACACACAACAGCAAAGCTTACTCGGGTCTCAGACCCAGTAGCCCACCCGGTGCACCCGCCGCCGCCACTCAGCAGCAGGACCCGCATCTCTAAGCCAGCACCTGCTCCGGCGGTACCACGGATGGGCACTGCATGAGCAGGCAGGTAGTTCAGCTCAGTGGCACTTTAAAATGGATGCTCCCCCACTGATTACCACTAAGGAGTCGCCCCTAGGCATAGGCCAATGCCCTAGGCAATTGAATAGTGTGCCTATGCCTAGGGCCGGCTCTGGGTCTCAGTTGGCCTTTTCATAGCTTTTGTGATATATTAGTCAACATACTTTAGAATATGGGAACATATTAATTATTAAATCAAATTATTTTCTCCAAGCACGCAAGCTGGGAATGGATGTTTATACTAAACATCCATGTGCACACATGCGAGGGGGGCGGCATTCGTGTGGGCGCCATTTAAAGCACGCGCAAAGCTGCCATATTTCGCCACTTTGCGTGTGAACCAGAATGAGGGCCTATGCGCCCATAATTGCAAAAGAGCCATCATTTTAAAGGCCAGGCATCAAGCACAACACATCAACTACTGGGAGATGCAGTAGGACTGCTACAAAGCTTAACAGCAGAAATGTATTAAGCAGCACCTCAGGTTGTAACATGGGATACAATACAAAATCCAATGCTTTACTTCTATGCAGTGTCAATACAATCTATCAAACTATCCACACCTTTGTGAGTCATCTAACAGAGATTGATGTCCTTTAATCCTAATTGCATAGAGTTTAAATTTCTGTTTTACCATACAGAATATACTTTATGTACTGCATCATTCAAGTAAAGCTTGGACTGCAATTTACAATTCGATTGCCATGCATCATAATTATGACAAATTAATTTCAGAGGGACAATACAAATTTGCTATTATACAATAAACCTATTGAAAAGGCAAATTATTACAAGCACAAAAAACAAGGGAAGTTCTAGCTCACATTCACTTGATTAATATTCAATGGAGACATTCTCATTTCTCTTAAACTGAAGGTACAGTGATGGTAAAATTGCTGACAGTTATCTCCTACAGTATCATAAAAACCCATGCCAATATGAATCTAATGATGTTACCCAATATTTCAGTTATGCTAGATTCAGTTTGCATTGAGTCTGATAGAATAATAATAGAGATGAATTGAGATTCAATAGACTTTTAAAGGTTGTCTGAGGTTGGAATGTTTTTTTTTTTTTAAAGGTGACAGGAGAGAAGCCGTAGTCTACAGAGGCTTCCACCCAAGGTAGGAATTATACCAGCTAAAGAGTCCTGGTGCTGTTCCACCCTCTCTACCAGCCCGCTGAGGTCACCCGCTACCTGGTGCTGAGGTCCATGGAGCCAGGAGTCCCCCTCCTTGGTCCCTGTGGGTTGCTGCCTATGCATCTAATAGAAGCGCCAGGCTCTAATAGGAAGTCCCACCGATGTGGAGAATTGGAAGTGCCGCAGGAGGTGTCCGCAGCCGTCCGGCCCACTACACAGTTGATAGACGGTCCTGCTGTCCCAGCATTTGCCCTCTCGACCCTGGGGATGCCCTTGGAACCTGATTTCTAGTGGCAGATGTGAATGGGGATGGGGAGCAAGCTGCAGATCCTTCCAAGAGCCATCAGCCTTACTGGCACCTATTCCAGTTGCCTCCCTTGTGACTTTCAGACCCCAAAGACAGGGATTTGATACCTGCACTGGACATTTTCCTCTACCATTCACCATTGCTCCACAGGATAAGTTGCATTTATTTCATTGATATCTGCAGCTCGACTCACTATATAACTTTTGCATACCAAATTACTCAATCATTTCCTGGCCTGAAAACTGCATTCAACCTTTTTCTATCTCTGATACTAGTGCTCCCCCCCTGTGACCATCTGAGTGTACTAAATCTACGACCTGACACCTCTACTGCACTAAATTCAATATACACAACTGTACTTCTGCTATAAAATATG
The DNA here is from genome assembly GCF_055691185.1 of Crinia signifera. Taxonomy (NCBI): domain Eukaryota; kingdom Metazoa; phylum Chordata; class Amphibia; order Anura; family Myobatrachidae; genus Crinia; species Crinia signifera. The sequence goes on along the minus strand of NC_139217.1, from coordinate 63,383,144 downwards.
TGAGGTTATGTTTCTGCAATGCGCAGCAATTGCTGCCTGACAGAGATGAGGGCTGCCCGACCATGATCACGGCCTTGCTGGGGGACCTTGACCCAATAGACCTCACCGACTATGTAGCTTTTCTTTGCCAATACACATTACATGGCAATGTGCTTCGTGCCTGCCTTATGATGAGATGCCATTCAAACAAACCGCCAGCAGCTACTCCTGCCAAACCCACTTTGTCTGCCGCCTTTCACACACTCTTTGGAGCTTCCCCATCCTCTGAAGTCCCCCCTTCCCCCCCGGATCCAGCTCCATCTCCAATGGCCTCTGAGTGCTTGGAGGGTTCACATACTCCCGAACCTCAATCCCTTTCTTTACTCTCAAAATCCCATGTGGGGACTTCAGGTATTTCAGAGATATTGAATCTTTTGCGCTCTCTTCCCACCAGAGAGGATCTACATCAGGTCTTACTCAGCTTGGAAAAGAGGATATAAGATGCTGTTCAAACTGGAGTGGAAGCCATTCAATCAGACCTTAATCAAGTAGGTGACCACTTGGTTGCCCTATAGGATCATACGGATTCAACCAACACCTAGCTCTCAGATATTGAGGCAACATTTCCTCAACAGACAATAATGATTGCAGATATGTAACAGAGACTTGATGATTTGGATAATAGGGGGCTTTGTAATAACCCCAGGATTAGGGGTATCCCAGAATATGTCCTGCAGGATGGTATACAGTAGTTGATGGACTCACATGAGGGCCTCCCCTTGGAACGTCCCAGAGACATCATATGTCGCCTTCACTATTATGGAGAAGATCTAGCAACAGGTACGACGGGCCTCAGAGATTGAATTTAACAGCATACCGGTGCAAGTTTTCCAAGACCACTCATGGAATACCCTACACCAATGACATATGTTACGGCCTGAGGAACTTCCTAAAAAGGTCTCAAGTTTCGTTGGGGATTTCCCCTCAGCATCCAGGTCATCCATATTGTCAAACATTTGGTATATGTTCCGACCTTCTGCGCCTCCCTAGAGCTGCCATCACAATCTCTACCTAACTGGCTCGATCCTTTTGATCCTCCATCTACAACAGCTATGCCATTACCTTGCTCAGAAAGCTGGCAGAAATCTTGCATGACCAGGCATAGAAGACATAACGCTCCTTCTGTTGAAGATGATGCAACCCTTAAACTTTTTGAAAAATGTTAGAGGTCTTAATGTGCCCCAAAAAACTATCCCGCCTACTTCACTGATTGCATGTTGACAAGATAGATGTTGCCTCCTTACAGGAAACCTATTTCAAATAAAAAGATTCCCCACACTTAACTTCAAGGTATTACCCAGAAGTGTACTTTTCATTGCCAAAGCTAGAGGGGTTGCTATCCTGTTCTCCAAACATTTAAAACTTGCCAACCTCCAGGAGACCCCAATAGGAGATGGTAGAGTACTACTTGTAAAAGCAACTAGAGCCTCCCAATGATACACCTTTGTTTATTTATACTTGCCCAATCAGGGCCAGACCCCATTCCTCCGCTCAGCCTGATTCCTCCGCTCAGCCCTAGAAACTGTAGTCCCATATTGATGGGGTACTATTAGTGGGATGTGACTTCAATTGGGCTTTGGAATCTACCTTAAACACATCCACAGGGGCACCACGTTCCTCTCATAGGGAAGCAAGGAGATTCCGGTCAGTTTTACATGACTTTCAGTTAATAGACTCATGGAGACAGCTCCACCTAGCAGAGAGGGATTACACATTTTTTTCAACTCCCCACAATACATATTCTCATATAGATTACTTTTGCTTGAGTCACTCCTACTTAGAGATTCTGAATGTGGCTTCCATTGGCCAGATTACCGGCTCATATGCTCCCATTACGATAACCCTACGCATTCACTATCCCTCACCTCAGGACTGGCATTGGAGGTTTAATGAGCAACTGCTCACAGACTCCCATTGTAAAGCTCAACTTCTGGGATTTATAGATGAGTACTTTGCCTCTAATGAGACTCCTGATGTCTCTCCTGTCTCGGTCTGGGAGGCCCACAAATGTGTGATTAGAGGCCATTGTATTCAGCTGGGGTCCTTCCTTAAAAAACATAAAACAGAATGCAGGGATTCTTTGCTCTCCAAGATAAGACTTTTGGAAGTGGCATAAAAAGATGCTAGGGCCCTAAGACATTTGTACAGCTGCAGGGTGCTAGAACCTCACTCAACACCTTGCTAGACGATGGAGTTAAAAGAGCGTATAGATGATGTAGACTACTGATGGGGAAACATGAGAAAAGATGGTGTGCCAGCGCTGGCTGAATAATTAGAAAGACCAGACGGTATCTCAAAAATATTACAAATTTAATTTACACATATATAAAAACAATAATGAAAAATAATAAACACATAAAATTAATATTAATGAAATAGGGATTATAAAATGAGCACAGGATGCTTGATGAGTATTGCGGAGCTCCACACTTGTGGAATAAGAAATATGAGTAAGTGATATTACCATCTGTAGATTGAGGTGTATAGGATGGGAACACCTGAAGGATGGTGATGACAAAGTCCCATTACAGCTGACCTGGATGGAAATACAGGTGGGATTCTCCTTATTTGGCGTCTACTCCTTGTAAGAACTGGATGATTAGGAACTGGCTGAAGTCCCAAAAAGAATTTGTAATCCAATTGAAAGATTTTTAGGAGATGATGGACGTCTGTGGGAGAAGGGGCATCACTTTGGGAGATGGAAGATGGAGATTGGATGCAGCTCAACGCGTTTCCCCGGATGTTTGCTGTCCGGCTTCCTCAGGAGCAAGTGTGTGGAGTGAGCTCTGGGCTCAGTTTAAATAGCAGAGAGCTAATTGCTCATTACATGCATCTGTGCGTCAGTGCTCAGGTTTAAAATACAAGAAATACAGATATATTGAAATGAATAAAATGAGAACCGTCTGGATTTAATATTCAAATAGAAAATGGTATAGGAGGCAGCATATATAAAATAAACATGGTTAAATACCCATTTAGAAAATGTAACGAAAATAGACACATAGTATTAACCTTTGACCTATAGGTCACATGATCGCTTGCCGGTATAGACAAATATGGATAAGCTGAATCACTAACAAATAGTGATAATACTTTATAAATTGGAGTATGGGGGAAGTACCTGGTGCTGGATGGAGCATACAAGAGACCACTGCCCGCCGCCGATTGCCGGTATCGGCGATGCGGGAGAGGGTCCACACGCATGTCTCCTCCAGCGTCTGAAGCGTTGCTAAGAGACGGCGTGTATATGACGCGACAGCGTGTCGCGTCACTAAACGTCGTACAGCAACCTAACCTGCGCCCCTCCCGCCGTCCAGCATAGCAGGCGAAAGTACGTCAGCCCGTTAACGTGGGGGCATGAACGTATGCGGTTCACCTTGCTGCTAAGCAACGGGAAGGGACGCAAGTTGTGGTAGATGTATCATGCCACTCAGAAGAAATCCACCACGAGGGATTTGACAGGACACAACCCCTAGTGACTCTTATGCAAAAAAAGGGGGGAGAGAGGTAGGGTAACATGGAGAATGGATAGATACTTTTATCAACATGAGGGTAATCATATATTGTACAATAACAATGATAATTGGCATTATATAATAGACAGAGAATATGAATATAGAGATAGAGGACATGTATATATGTAGAAAAAAACACATATTTACATCAATAATAAATAAAACAAATTCTAATATAACATAAGATATACATTTTTATGTGTATTTATTTATCCAGCTGTTTTTTGTTTTTTGAATAGAATTATCATCATACATTCGAAATAGAATATAATGAAGGGCTATATAATATAAAAATAAAACCTATAAATGTTTATTTGTCATAAGAGAGGTGGGGGTAGGGAGAAAAGGGAGGGGGGGGGGGAGAAGAGGGGGGGAGAGGAGCAATTGGGGGGGGAGGGGGGGGGGACGGGGGTTGAAGGTGACGGAAGGGGAGGGAAAGAGGGGAATGGTCTAGAGGACAGAATTTAGTTCTATTGTTTCATTTAAACCCTCAGGGTGTAGGGAATTAATTTTTAGAGTCCAATAGACCTCTCTCTTACACAGTAGATTGTATCTGTCTCCTCCTCGTGCTGTGGAGACAACATGTTCGAGACCTACTATTTTCAAACATGTGGGATCGGATGAATGTTTGGCTTTATAATGTCGAGACACACTATGTAACATATAACCTTTTAGAATGTTTCTCCTATGTTCCATAAATCTAGTGCATAGACTACGGGTCGTTCTACCAATATAGGATAGATTACAACTACATTGCATAAGATAAATAATGTATGTAGAATCACAGTTCATAAAACCTTTTGAGACTAGAGGGGGTTCTGAAGGTTAAATAGTTATGGGTGTTTTATTTTTAGGGACATGATTGCACATAGTACATTGGTTCTTTCCGCATTTGAAAAAACCTTTGGGTTTGTCAGGTAACCATGATAAATGATTATCTGATTTACTAAAAGTATCGGGTCTTTTCTTAGATAGATGGCTGGGAGCTAATAAAGTTTTTAATGTTTTGTTCTTTTTATAAATAACTATAGGTTGTTGTGGGATAATATCAGACAGTATCTTGTCTTGTAACAAAACTCTATAATTGCGGCGTACTATGTTTTTTATATCTTTGGCACAACTATTAAACTTACTAATAAATGCTATATCCCTTCCATCTTGTTTTTTCTTATTTTTAGGATTTTTTGGTTCTAATAAGGTTTTCCTGTCTATTTGCAAGACTTGATTATATGCATCTTGTATGAGATCTTCAGGATATTCTCTGTCACGAAAAGCTGTTGATAGAGTTTGTGCTTGACTTATGAATTTTTCTGTGTTGGTACAATTGCGTCGTAAACGCATAAATTGTCCCTTAGGGATATTAGTTAGCCAAGGGCTGTAATGTGCACTGTTATAATGAATATAAGAATTGGTACTGACAGGTTTGATGTAGTTGGAAGAAATGATTTTATCTTGATAAATCTCGAGAGTGACGTCCAGGAAGTCCACAGAGATCTTACTGAAAGTGTGAGTGAAGGTCAAATTATATAGGTTGGAATTAAGTGAATTGACAAATAGTGAAGCAGAATTAAGGTCCCCATCCCAAATAATAATCAAATCATCAATGTAACGGCCATAGAAGACCAGGCTCGCCTCCCAGCCGCCACCCCACACATGGGTCTCCTCCACCTCACCCATGTATAGGTTTGCATAGCTGGGTGCGAACCTGGTCCCCATGGCCGTCCCCATCGTCTGTAAATAATAATCACCGTGAAAAGTAAAATAATTGTGAGTAAGGATTGACTGTTGATAGCGCACCACTCACTTCTTTTTCTTGATGGAGAAACATGTCTGGTAAGACATTGGCTAGGGCTCTTAGAGCCCAGAGATCTAGGGATAACACGATAAGGACCATTGATCTGATCTCTCATGCAACCTCCACTGACACCCCAATGGTCCTCCTCTCCACAGATGCAGGAAAAGCCTTTGACAGGATTGACTGGAGGGAGTCCTGAGATGACTAGGCCTGGTAAATGCTTTTCTGCACAAAATACTATCTCTTTACAGGGCCCCATCAGCACAGGTGAGGATAAATGGAATCTTCTCTAATTAAATTCACATTAAGAATGGTATCCGATCGGGATACCCCCTCTCGCCACTAATCTTTGTCCTATGCATAGAGACTCTGGCAAGAGTGATGAGGGCTAACTCAGACACCTCAGGAATCCAGGTGGGGATGCAGTACCATTTGATGCTTTTTGCAGATGATCTCCTGACAGTCATTGCGAACCTCCCGAATCTTAGGCAAGAGTTCCATCGATCTAACAGATTATCAAATATCAAAATAAATTATTCTGTCTATTGCCATGAATGTCACTGCTATGGAGTGATGGTCACAGCCCTCTCAGCCTTCTTTCCATTTAAATGGTACCCGACTCACTTGCAGTATCTGGGTGTAGAGATCTCCAATAAATTAGATAACTTATTCTCCCTAAATTTTGTCCCCATATAAGTAGGGACCTGGCAAAGTGGCTCCTGCAGAAATTCACCTGGTTGGGTTGTATAAATGTGATCATATAGAACATACTTTCCAGACTCCTTTAGTTATTTCAGACATTACGGATAACTCTCCCCCCACACTTTCTCTCTGCAATCCATAACATTGTCCAAGACTGTTTGGGGAGGGTGGAAGCTGAGATTCAAACATCAGATTTTATTTAGAAGTAAAATAAATGGCTGTAGGCAGCATCCCTTTATCTCAACCTATTACCAAGCATCTCTACTTAGTAGAGTCATGGAATGGTCACGAGATTCAATGGATAAACAATGGGTGGACATCGAATACTTATCTACCAACTTAAAACTCAGATGTTTACCTTGGTGCATAGCAGTGGGACACACTAATCACCCCAACTTTTAAATTATGCACAATCAGGCCCAACTTTAAAACTATGGACAAAACTGAAAGTGAAATTAAATATCACTTCTATAATGTCCCCAATGACACCTATTGTTTATAATACCATGTTCCTCCCCGGCACCTCGGGATGATTGTCCCCTTTGCTGTCAGCTGGGGTCACCAGAATACACTACCTGATTTCCTCTAGCGCATATATACCTTTTGAGACACTGGAAGAGAGGGCAGGCCTGAACAAGTAGGATTATTGATTTTATTTACAAGTCTGGCACTTCACCACGTCACAAGGAGGTCTTCATATACAGGGTAGGGTGCTTACACCATTTAAGAGGATATGTTCCCAGCCACAACCACCAACACACGTGATATCTAATATATATCAGCTACTCTTATCTGCGCTTATGCCCCCTGAGCCGACATAACAGGAAGCCTGGGAGAAAGAAATTACTTTTAAAAAGATTAAAATTACATGGGACAGGGTGTATCAGGCCATTAGTGCTTGTTCAGCTAGCCTAGAAGTATTTGAGACTCAATATAAACTATTGACTAGATGGTACCATTGCCCAAGTATTCTACATAAGTTTTGCAGAGGTGTGTCCCCTCTCTGCTGGAGATGCGGACAGGGCACTTTCACATTTGGTGGGATTGTCATTTAATAGTGCCATTTTGGGATGATATCAGAAGACTGTCTGCAGATATATTGGGCTACCCTGTCCCAACCGGTCCTGACTTCTGGCTCCTATCACACTCAGACATACCTATATCTAAATACAAAAAAACTGCTTAAGCACATGAATAATGCAACCAGGGCAATACTACCAGTCCACTGGCTCTCGTCTGCCTCCTACATTGTGAGAGTGGTGCCTAATAAAACTATCGCCCCACAATGGGAGACTTAAGTATGGTCTGGTTTCCTGCTTTACAATAGGATGCCAAGATTCACCCAAACTCTAGACCGATGACTATAAAACCTCTCTACACACTCGATCCCCATCCTCTCCCTTCTGTCTTTCTTTCTTTTACTTTGCTATTTCTATATATGAAAAAAATTATGACTATTATAATACCTGTATCTTATAGCTTTGTGGATGGTAGTGTTTTTGATGCAGCTATTTATGTATTTGTATTGGAATGATTTTCATTCAGATGCTATGTTACCATGGTGTATCTTTGGTTTATTTGCTATATAATGTTTTGTAACATTGAGTAAAATGGTACAATAACAAAATGTGAAAAAAAAAGACCTGGGAATGTACAGTGGATGTAAACCACCCCATTATTGTTAGTATTACATAGAAGGTTCCGATACTGTAGAATTTAAAGCAAATTCAGTCTACAGTACAGTAGGATAGATGTATTAAGCCTTGAAAAGTGATAAAGTGAAGATTGATACAGGGCCATACAGTAAGCTCATCTACGTTCCCCAAAGGCAAGTTGGAGTTTGGTGCCCCCCCCCCTTTAGGCAGAAGGGAGCCTGCATTAGGAGGAGATGCATATACCGATATGCCACATGGATCATTATGTGGTTTCTCCAAGTTAGGCAGCTCTTAGTTTAGGTATATTTAAGTAAATACCCATACACATATTTTGATGGGAGCCCTGTACTGAGGAATCTGTTTAAGCACAATCTGCTCAGCAATCATCCGTCAGGGAGCTTAATGAGCGGGTTTGAATTGGCCCCAGAGTGTATACCACCTTTAAGGCCAGATGCACTTAGCTTCAAAGATGATAAAATGGAGAGTGATAAACAGCAAGCCAATCAGCTCCTACCTGCTATGTCACAGACTGTGTTTGAAAACTGTTAAGAAGGAGTGGAATGGTTGGTTGTTCATTACTCTCCATTTTATCACTTTTGAAGCTTAGTGCATCTGGCCCTTAATATCTCTCACTGTTCTGACTTCAATTACTTCTTAAAGTGAGAGGGAACGGGTGGAACTGAGTTCCACCACCTCTAATGGTAGGGGGAACTGAGTTCCACCTCTACCACAGTCCTGAACAGTAAAGCAAACAGAAAGGCCTGTCCCAGCAGCTTCTTCTACTGGTATGGTGTATGTGATGTCAGAACATCACCACTGTTGAAGTAAAGAAGGGCCACTAAGTGGAACAGGCTCTGTGGAACAAGCTCTGTGCATGCTGAAGCCAGGTGAGAGGGGGCTGGAGGGACTTAGAGGTGGTGAAGCTGCTGGAGGGACGCAAGGAATGGAGCTGCTGAGGGACATGGACAGAGATCTGCTGGATTGACAGAGACATATGTGTATAAGCAGCACAACTGTGAACATTATGTGTATAAGGGGCAATACTGTGTGACTTAATATGAATCAAGGGCACTACATGCGGTGTAATGTGTATATAATTGTGCTACTGTATGTTCTCATTTTAATTGGACTTACTATTGTGTGACCACACCCCTTTCTTGTGGGACCATTATCCCTTTATGGGAGGTAGGGCACAAATTCCCTGGCACTGGTCTAGGCTCTGTCTAATGTACGGGGAGGGGGGGGTGTTACGGGAAAGAAGTTTCAAAACCTCTCCAGTACCAGTTTAAGTCCTGCCGCTGGTACCTAGTATTTATCACCTCTGCACATCAGAAAAAGTACATACACATGCGCAATTTCATCAGCAGATGTCACTTATTACACCTGCCCACTACCAGCTATGAGTGACAGCAAATTCAAGGGAGGTCTTTAATACAGTGTTCCAGACTCCTTCACAGCTAGACCCATGCAGTGGACACATCCACTCATCTATAGCACTGATGGGTTCATATACTGTACATGTTTACACATTATTTGAAAAACAACAAATAAAAAGACTTGTGCTGTAAGATAAATGCATTTTTTTAATGACTTCCTTTTATTTTGCTCTCCCTAGAACCCACTTTTCAAGACAAATGCTTTCGAATGCCTCATTATAGGCATACCACTGATGCCAAATTCTGCAATTTAAGCAATATACAGTATGACATCTTGCCAGTATTAAACATTTACATCTCTGAGCTATGTATCTCTAAAATAAAATGAAAAATCTTTTTATTCCAAAATGGCAACTGAAGACAAGGTGGTATTATATTTTCATTAAAATTGATTGGAAAGTGCAATGCGGCCAGTTTCCTGAAGGATCCACTTCATGAGTGAAATGATCTCCTTACATGATGGATACCAGTTTGACAGCTTTTGTTTCCAGTGTAGATTTCATAAGATGGTTTATGAGTTTACAGCTGCAGTATCCTCGTGCTCTGCACAACATGAAGCACAGAGGTAGCCTCGCCACTTGAAGCTTTAATACCAATGTCTGGGTTTGTCAGGTACCTGTATTTGATAATACATCACAATAAAAGAATAAAACCTATGTAAACAGATTTATTGCTTATACATGAGAAAGATACCCCATGACAGCAATATATTGTGGCTATTCCTTACTGGTGATTCATTTTCCTTTTTTTTTTACTAGAATGCCAACATAATGATATTCAATAAAAAAATGTAAAAAACAAACAGAGGTTGCAAAATACATACAGATGGAGCAGCTCTCAATGGAACTGCTCCTGGCGATAGAACCGCCAAACACCGATGTGCGCCATCCGACAGAAGGGGGAACTCCACCGGCTCCTCGATGCTCCCTGTCCTCCCCTGTAGCCCTCTGCACCCACAACTTTCCCTGCCCATCTCCCTGAAGCGTGTGAGACACTCACGCGTCCCCATCAGATGGAGCTCCTGTTCCCCGTCCTGCGCCAGCTCAGGAGATCTGGCGATTCTAAATTCTGGCTGACGGGCGCTCCATCTGTACATGGGGGCATTTGGGAACAAGGAGTAAGTGCAAAAATGCAAGCTTGTTGCAATCTTTTTGGTGGTGTGTTTGAGGCTGTGGCTGCAATGTGAGACAGCCTCTGGTGAGTGTCTCAAATACAAATCAGGCGCTTCCAACATTCACACATATTTGCACTGCCCCATTTACAAAGATGAAGTCTGAAGCAGCTTTGCAATTGTTGATAATCCATGGTGCCACACCCCTTTTGAGAACGCATGCCACTGGGCCACACGGGAGTCCCAACTTGGGGTTTCAGAAAGTTGGGAGGTATGTTTACAGGCAGGGCCTAAAGTGGTCCTGGAGAGGTGGGGCACTTAGTTTCCCTCTGCCATCTAATTACCCCTCCTCCCCCTACATTAGGCAGAGCCAGAGCCAGTGGTAGGGGTTTTGGCACCCCCCTGCAAAATTTTCTGTTAGAATTATTGTGCAGAGCCAAGGTAAATTTAGAACTAGTTCCACCATTACAGGCAGGGCCGGTGCAAGGCACCTGAGCGCCCCAGGCGAGGGGGGGGTGGGGCGCCCCGGTGCCTATGGGGGGGGGGGTACCTGCGGCACTGTGTGATCTGGCGGCGGGGTCCCTGCAGTGATGCGCGCTATCTCAGCCAATCAGCATGCGGAATGTTTTCAAACCCAGCAGCGCTTCCCGCGTCGCCGCCTGGTTGCCGGATAGCGTGCATCACTGCAGGGACCCCGCCGCCAGATCACACAGTGCCGCAGGTACCCGGCACGGACACCCCTGCAGCCTCCATGGGAGAGGCGAGGGGCGAAGTGCCGCCCTCCAGTGGCTGGCGCCCTAGGCAAATGCCTATATTTGCCTAGTGGTGGCGCCGGCCCTGATTACAGGTGGTGAAACTCAGTTCCCCCACACACACACTTTAACCCCTGCTTACAGGTAACTCTGCTAGGTACTTCCACCTATAGTAATTGTATCTTAGGCTTTATCATTTTCTAATAATCCACTACAGTACTTTGTTTTTCTTTTTCTCTGACTTTTTCATTTTCTCTCTTGCTCTTTCTCATCAAGGTCACACATTGTTAGAAATATGTTTTGGAGGGTTTTTTTGGTATAATTTTATGTTATATATCGGATTTGTGTACATATATCTGAATATTGATTGAATGTTGACATTGCAGACATATTTCCAAAATATTGAGTTAATTAAGGAAGTACAGGCTTCTAATTACAATACTAACCTAATTAAGGAAGTAAAAGACCTTATAATCTGATCCTTCTCAACATTTCTGAATTTTCCATTTCTATATATTATCATTCATTTTCCTAATACTGTTTAATTCATGTATATCTCTATTCTTAATATAAATGCATGAAGCATCACATTTAGAATGTGGTGCATCTCATCACTCATTGCATGCATATAAGCATTTATTAGCCTATTAGGATTTTAGCAATGAATAGCTCTCCAAGTGAGTAATACACTTGCTTTGAGGGTGCTGAAAAGGTTCATTGGATCCCTGTCTGCGCGAAATGTAAATAGAATGCCATACTGTAGGTTTCCCAATGCATTACAGATGTGATGCATACAGTATGTGGTAAGCTGCCAAACTTCTGAAAACTGGGTTTTCCAAGACTTGACCACAATTTTATATAGAGGGAGCATATGTTTGGTATTATCGGTCTGCTTCTATGATGAGTTTTATCAAGATCAAGAGCAATTGCAGCAGGGCCCTCTTACCTCCAAGCATAGGTGCTGCCTTATGTTTTTGCTGGTGGGTGCTCAAGCCAAAAATATAGAGGAGTGGCTTCATGGGGAAGGAGTGTGGCCACAAAATAATACCAATTTATATTACGGAGCACAGTTGTCTCCAACATTCAAATTACGGCAACAGAGTTCCACATACATAAATGCCCCCACAGTGCAGGTACATAAATGCCCCACTCCGCGGACAGAATACACTCTTCCCGGCATACTGTTTCCCAGGTGGCCACAAACTAGCAAGTTAATATGGAGGCCCAGCAGCGGTCCGTGGGTGCTCATCAATTTCCGTGGTGCTCGGGCCCTTGAGCACCCACAGAATCGGCACCTATGCCTCCAAGTCTGTCTGTTGTTACCCAGTTTGTTCTCTCACTGTCTACAATTGTAAAGCGCAACGGAATCTGCTGCGCTATATAGGAAACTGTAAATAAATAAATAAACAAAAAGTACAGCAGTATCTTCAAATATGCATAAGTGAAAATTCCCAATGAGGCATAAGCTGAAAGTTCCACTTGGTGTACAAAGTTCATAGAGCCATTCCACACACAATGCCAAATGTAATAGGGTGCGAGAATCAGAGTGAAAGATTTTTGAAGATTTTTTCCATTTTATTAAAGCGGCAATCATTTCCATGGCAAAATCAACCTGTTTTTTTCAGTGTAAATGATTGCAGCTTTAAAAAAAAAAAAAAAATCTCACTTTCTGATTCTCACACCCTATGTCATTTGGAGCAATGTGTCAGGGTCCATCCTGTTTCCAGTTACTTGATGAAACTTCAGATGTGTAAGATAAGCAGCATGGCCACTGCAAATCAACAGCTCCTCTGGCAAATCAATGACACTTTAAGTGTTTCTGAAGTATTCATGCTTCCAGTAGTGTTTGTAATTATACATTTTCGGTGACAGTTAAACATTTTGACAGGGAAATACAGCAAAGTCACTCTATATCAAATTGTAGATATTCTTAAGGTTGAGTTATGTTGTTTTGCTGAAAAAAAGTCCTAATATATACTTCAAACATAAGTAAATAGCACAGACAAGAATCAAAGGAAAATTATTTTTCAGAGTGATGTTTAACATGTCTTACCTTCTTTTCTAGAGCCTGACCTTTGTGGTCCAAATCCAAGGTGTACTTGCAGCCCCAAACCTAGAATTTTACTAAAATGCATGCTTAACTACAGGACTGGCTTTCCCTTTCCTCTCTAAACCATCAGTGGACAATGAATGTTCTATTTCTAAGCCCTTATGATATCTTTTATGGGCTACCCCAGCTCAAAAAGCCCCATTGGGTCTCTGGGTTACACAGCATATTTGATTCTCTTACAGTGTGGGATAAGTTGATTAAGATTTTCGGTGAATTCTCTCTCCCTTCAGTCAACATTTCTATTTTAGGTATCCTAGCTGGTCCAGGACCTGGATTTAAGTAACTGTCATCCAATGTACCAAGAAAATGCATAAACTCTGTTATGAGACACACTAAATCAGGACCAGCAACAGGTAGGTGTGTGTGTGTGTGTGTGTGTGTGTGTGTGTGGGGGGGGGGGGGGCAAAGGGAACACCTGAGGGTCAGAGGGGCCCAGAGGATCAAGTACATAAAAGAGGGGTAGAACAACTTATTAATACCTTTGAAGTGCATGATCCGTCCATGCTGTCGATAGATTCTCTCCTTCACCTACTTGAAATTGCTTTACTTTATTATTTCCCCCTCTCTGTACAATTTCATACCAAATATGTTATTGCCCATATCTTTACAGTCACAAGGATGACCTTAGCCCAATTTTGGAAAAGGTCTAACCTGCCTCCCAGACCCAATTTTTTTTCCTGTGTTCAAATTACAGGTACCTATAAGCTGGAATCTATGGGTTGTAGATATTCCTCAGGACCTTCATCTACTTTCATAGAATAGAATCTCTGGTATGATTATTTTATTAATCTACCAACCACTCCACTCACAACAATCTCCTTAATTTGGTCCACCTGGATCTTTCTGTGCTTGGGTACTGGCTCCTCTTTAACAACAGCATATGGGGGGTCATTGAGATTACTGCACATGCGCACAGTATACAGTGTGCATGCGTGAGCCATCTGCCCAAAGCTTTTGCTCGCTGATTGAAGGGCAGTTGACACCCTGCAAATGTTTGGGGGGGGGGGGGTGTGCTGCCTGCATTTTACGGGCATACCAAAAAAACAAAAGTGTTCCGCTGCCGTTGGGAGGGAGGGCCACTGATCACGTCATCTCCATCTCCCCACAGCCTTCTGCAGTGCAGCGAGCAGGGGTAAAATCATGTTGAATGACTTTCCCCCCATGTGCATTTGCAGCCGTGCACAGGAGCAGGGGCCATGTGTGGGGTTTTTGTGCACTCGGCAGGGTGGTGACTACCTGCTTGCTGTTCTCCAAACACTCGCAGCCCAGCGAGGTCTGAATTGGACAAATAATTCATTGAGGTTTTCATGTTTCCAACGTCTTCTCTCATCTCCTCAGTTCTTCCTTACCCCAGAAAAAAAAAAGTTATTACTTCTTTGTGTGTAATGATCTTGTTTAAACCTCTATTCTTCTTCTTTGAATAGAAATGTATTAAAAATATTTAACCTTCCACAATAAAACTGGGAAGTAACGACAGAGAAAGCATGTGCATGAAGAATACAGGAACAGATACTTTTAAATTACTAATTTTGCTAATTGTCAGACATTATGCATATTTGATGAGGATTCGCATATATCTTTCAGTATTCCCAGTCAGTTTGATCAAATTAAAATAGTATTAGATATAAATAATTTAGTTTCTTGTCCCGCGTACCATTCATTACTTCTCTGCAGTATAATAAGTTTGTTATTTTTATGGAAAATGCACATATTTTGATACAGCACTGCCAATTATCTTCAGCGTCTGGAAGAGTATGTGCATCTTCTCCAACATTTCAAGTACAAAAATGAACACTGTGTATGGAGATATACAATCGGAGACTACACTTCAGTATCTAAAGTTCATCTGTAGCCTACAGACAGTGATTCCGTTGCCTATAGACATGCATTATAGCCGTTACTCAATTCACTCATAACTGATGCATCACGTTTTACTGTTGCTCCCCGGTTTCTATTGAACTGACAGGTTATAATTATATATCTTGCAGCAACTCTTTGTAAGATCACAGAGGATAAGGGGGGTTAAGGTGCCCACACACGCACCGATCCCGGCGGTGCGATGCTGTACGATGGGGTGCGCGCTCCCGCGGCACCTCATCTTACAGTACAAAAGGTATGTGCTGCACATACTTTTTGTACTAGCTTTTTCTAGCATAGCATCGCATCGCATGCACATCGTATGCACAAGGCATACGATGCGATGCTATGTGTGCTAGTTAAGCCCACAACGCACGCCGGGATCGGTGCGTGTGTGGGCACCTTTACTTAGACCTGATCGCTGCTCTGCAAAATTGCAGAACCAGATAGCCGCCGCCCCACCAGAGTAAAATTCCACCCTGTACAATGTTGCAAAAGACTTACAAATAAGTTTAAGGTACTTAAGGCATACAATCAACGCGATGGACCCGATTTTCTGTCAATCACCAGCTAATTTGCCGTTGAAAGAGAAAATCGCGTTGATCGCGTCCATCGCGGCCCTAATAAGGGGCCGCGATGCGACCGACGCGATCAACGCGATTTTCCCATAGAGAATAATGTTAAATTAATTTTAAAGTGAAAATCGGGTTGATCGCGCCGGTCGCGGGCCATTATAATGGCCCGCGATGCGATCAACGTGATTTTACATAGGTGACAATGTGAAATGGGCCAATATGGGCAATTTCACATTGAATATGGTTAAAAAGTATGTTTAATGCTCCCCCATTGTTAACGCTACCCCACTATTGACGCCAACCCGAAGCGAGCGCAGCGAGCCCGCGAGGGGCGGCGGTACGCGTCCTCCGACCTTTTCATACCCCCACTATCCACGTCGGCATGGAGTTGATTTAATAAAGTGTGGCGAGCGCAGCGAGGCGAGTGCAGCGGACACCTGTGAAGCCCGCGAGGGGACGCGGATACCTGTGAAGGTATCCGCGTCCCCTCGCCACGCTCCGGGCTCAGTGGCTCGCTGCGCTCGCCACACTTTATTAAATCGACTCCACGCCGATGTGGATAGTGGGGGTATGAAAAGGTCGGAGGACGCGTACCGCGTACCGCCGCGCCTCGCGCGCTCGCTGCACTCGCCACGCTTCGGGTTGGTGTCAATAGTGGGGTGGCGTTAACATTGGGGGGGCATTTAAAACATGAGGGGGGGTTTCTATTAAAATGGGGGTTTTGGGGGATTTTTACATTGAAATCAATGTAAAATCGGGTCTCAGGGACCATTTTACATTGATTCCAATGTAAAAATCGGGTCGATCGCGTCGATAGCATCGCATGCGATCAACGTGATTTTTCCGACCCGATAGATACAATTAAAATCGGTGGCGCTGTGCTAGGAAACAAGTACCAAAAAATGTTTTGTTCACTTTCTGGAATGTATGGTTTTCGGAATAAATTGGATTACAGATATTTGGATAAGGAAGACTCAACCTGTATTCATGTTTGCCTTGCTCTAATTTTTCATCTAATTTAGTGTTTCCTTTATATTTTTATATGTACAGGAAAATAAAAATTCAGGTGTTTAACCACTATTTTTCCCAAAAATGCTCAGAAACGCGATTTTCCCATAGAGAATAATGTTAAATTAATTTTAAAGTGAAAATCGGGTTGATCGCGCCGGTCGCGGGCCATTATAATGGCCCGCGATGCGATCAACGTGATTTTACATAGGTGACAATGTGAAATGGGCCAATATGGGCAATTTCACATTGAATATGGTTAAAAAGTATGTTTAATGCTCCCCCATTGTTAACGCTACCCCACTATTGACGCCAACCCGAAGCGAGCGCAGCGAGCCCGCGAGGGGCGGCGGTACGCGTCCTCCGACCTTTTCATACCCCCACTATCCACGTCGGCATGGAGTTGATTTAATAAAGTGTGGCGAGCGCAGCGAGGCGAGTGCAGCGGATACCTGTGAAGCCCGCGAGGGGACGCGGATACCTGTGAAGGTATCCTCGTCCCCTCGCCACGCTCCGGGCTCAGTGGCTCGCTGCGCTCGCCACACTTTATTAAATCGACTCCACGCCGATGTGGATAGATAAGGAAGACTCAACCTGTATTCATGTTTGCCTTGCTCTAATTTTTCATCTAATTTAGTGTTTCCTTTATATTTTTATATGTACAGGAAAATAAAAATTCAGGTGTTTAACCACTATTTTTCCCAAAAATGCTCAGAAATTTTTATTTACTTTTTACAAGGTTAAGACAGTGGCAAAACTTGTGGGTGGTGAGCCCAGGTGCAAAAATAAAACTTGGGCCCACCCACTCCACCCCAACCCAAGTTCACAATATACAACATAGAAGTACAGTAGGTGACAGAGGGTGATAATTGGCAACGTGGCAGAAAATAAAGATAGGGAACCAGGAAGCAGAGGGACCCTACATTGTGGCAACTGCAACCACAATTATAGGGTCCTTGTGTAGTGAGCTATCTGGCAGGTTGCATGAGATGTGACCAAATCAGGAAATGTCCAATCTAGTGCCAGTGAAATTTTAGAATTTAGCTGTGAAATCAGCAGAGCATTGGTGACTTCTATTCACCACGCACCTTAGCAGTTGCTGCCGTTACTTCTGCTTCGTGGCTGATTTGCTGTTGTTTCTAAATGCTTCCACTTTCTAATAACTTCACTTACAGTTGTCTGTGGAATAGACTGCAGGGTGAGAATTCAAGAACCGTCATATGACATATTACATATTAGAAAGGTGGTAGAACCACTGACCTGCTACACTGAAGATAGACACCTTACTAATAGAGCTTTTTGCTTCCTGATATATTTCAAGTCAAATAATTGACCTTGTTCCTTGGGTACAGTAATAAGCATGGATGATATAAGGATTAGCAGTACCACCTCACAACATTAATGTCTTAATGCTGCTCTCCACAACTGCCCCCCTAATTGTATGGAGTTTGTATATTCTCCTGGTGCTGATGGTTGTTTCTTCTCTGAACTCCGGTTTCCTCCCACAAACTAAAAAATACTGGCAGGTTAATTGACTCCCAGCAGAAAGTAACCCTAGGGAGCACATAGCTCTATCAGTAAGGTGCGTGTACATGTGTGTGCAACCTGCACTGGGACAAGGACTGATATGAATTAATACATATTTTATGCAAAGTACTGTATATAAATAACAAGTCAATAATAAAAATTAAAATGGTAAAGGACTATATAGACTACTTATAGAATCCATAAGCTTTTCATCAATCTTTCTGGCGAGCATGATAATTGGCATTTCATACACAGTCATAAAATAGGGAATAAATTATTTTTAAAACCACTCTTTGGAACGTGTAATTAGCCTTTAACCACCCTGTATGAAAATATAATTAAAAAGATTGATTTAAAACATCCATAAATATTTTTTTCTTTTTTTAAATGTATTCCCAGATTTTCCCTTGGCAATGTATTTTAATAACTAATGTGTATTACAATGTGAAATATACGTCATTCTACAAAAAATTAAATCGGAATTATTCTAACGCTAAAATATTATGATATATATATCTATATATCTATATTTATAGATATATAGATATATAGATATCTCTTATATATTTGGCTACATCTGTCACTCAAAGTGGGTGTCTGTGTCTATAACGCTCTGTTCCTGGACTTTCCTCTTAATGTGTGATTGCCTTCATCTGTGCTGAACACCTTTCTGAGAAATTAACCTGTTTAAAACAGGTGATGGCAATCATACATTAAGGGGAAGTCTAGAAACAGAGCATTGTGTCCCTCCTGGAGAGGGTCATGTTGGGAGGTATGTGACAGAGAACCGGCCCAGTGAGCCCACAGACAGTGCCAGACACCCACTGCCTTCCCATGTTGCCCAGCACTGCTACTCCACAGCCACCAGGTGAGCGCCCCCCTCCCGCGATTTGCGGCAAAACCTCCCCCCCCGCGCCCCCCCCCCCCCCCCCGCGATTCGCGGCAAAAACACCCGCTCCCCCGCGACCCCCCCTACCGCGAATCGCAGCAAAAACACCCCCGCGACCCCCCCTCCCGCGATTCGCTGCAAAAAGAACCCCCCCACGACCCCTCCCGCGAATCGCGGCATAACCACCACCCCGCGACCCCCCCTCCCGCGAATCGCGGCAAACCCTCCCCCGTGACCCCCCCCCCGATTCGTGGAAAAAACACACCCCCCCGCGACCTCCCTCCCGCGATTCGCGGCAAAAAGAACCCCCCGCGACCCCCCCTTGCACGATTGGCGGCACCCCCCCTGCGACCCCCCTCCCGTGATTCGCGGCACACCCCCCCCCCCCCGCAATTCGCAGCAGCCCCAGGATTAAATGGCACATGCAAAACACTGACATGGCTATGGTCGACAATGAAAAAGGTTGACATGAGTTTTTGAAGATATTTTTTTAATTTTTTCATATTCATTGTCATGTGTCGACATGGACACCAATGAAGTGGCACACTTATGTCAACATTTACATGTGTTGACCTTTCTGTGTTGATTTTTTCTTGTGGCGATTTGCGTCACACCCCCCGCAACCCCCCCTCCCGCGATTCGCGGCACCCCCCGTGACCCCCCATCTCCCGCAATTCACGGCAACCCCCCACCGGAACCCCTGTGAACCCCGCCCTCCCGCGATTCGCGGCACCCACCCCCGCGACCCCCCCTCCCGCAATTCGTGGCACCCCCCCGTGATTCGCGGCAGCTCCAGAATTAAATTGCACATGGAAAACACTGACATGGCTATGGTCGACAATGAAAAAGGTTGACATGAGTTTTTGAAGTTTTTTTGTCATTTTTTGAATATTATCATATTCATTCTCATGTGTCGACATGAACACCAATGAAGTGCCACACTTATGTCAACATTTACATGTGTTGACCTTTCTGTGTTGATTTTTTTCTTGTGGCGATTTGCGTCACACCCCCTGCAACCCCCCCTCCGGCGATTCGCGGCACCCCGGCACCCCCCTGCGACCCCCCCCCTCCCGCAATTCGCGGCAACCCCCCACTGGAACCCCCATGAACCCGCTCTCCCGCGATTCGCGGCACCCACCCCCCGCAACCCCCCCCCCTCCCGCAAATCGCGGCACCCCCCGCGATTCGCGGCAGCCCCAGGATTAAATGGCACATGCAAAACACTGGCATGGCTATGGTCGACAATGAAAAAGGTTGACATGAGTTTTTGAAGATTTATTTCATTTTTTGAATGTTTTCATATTCATTGTCATGTGTCAACATGGACACCAATGAAGTGGCACACTTATGTCAACATTTACATGTGTTGACCTTTCTGTGTTGATTTTTTCTTGTGGCGATTCGCGTCACACCCCCCGCAACCCCCCCCCCCCGCGATTCGCGGCACCCCCCGTGACCCCCCACCTCCCGCAATTCGCGGCAACCCCCCACCGGAACCCCTGTGAACCCCGCCCTCCCGCGATTCGCGGCAGCTCCAGAATTAAATTGCACATGGAAAACACTGACATGGCTATGGTCGACAATGAAAAAGGTTGACATGAGTTTTTGAAGTTTTTTTGTCATTTTTTGAATATTTTCATATTCATTCTCATGTGTCGACATGGACACCAATGAAGTGCCCCACTTATGTCAACATTTACATGTGTTGACCTTTCTGTGTTGATTTTTTCTTGTGGCGATTTGCGTCACACCCCCCCCACCCCCACAACCCCCACTCCCGCGATTCACGGCACACACACACCTCCCCCGCGATTCTCGGCACCCCACCCCGTGACCCCCCCTCCCGTGATTCACGGCACACCCCCGTGATCCCCCCTCCCATGATTTGCCGCAACCCCCGCCCCGTAACCCCCCCTCCCACGATTCGCGGCACCCACCCCCGCGACCCCCCCTCCCGCAATTCGCGGCAACCCCCCCCCCGCGATTCGCAGCAGCTCCAGAATTAAATTGCACATGGAAAACACTGACATGGCTATGGTCGACAATGAAAAAGGTTGACATGAGTTTTTGAAGTTTTTTTTTTCATTTTTGGAATGTTTTCATATTCATTCTCATGTGTCGACATGGACACCAATGAAGTGCCACACTTATGTCAACATTTACATGTGTTGACCTTTCTGTGTTGATTTTTTCTTGTGGCGATTCGCGTCACACCCCCCCACCCCCCCCCGCAACCCCCACTCCACCGATTCACGGCACACACACACCCCCCCGCGATTCTCGGCACCCCACCCCGTGACCCCCCCTCCCGTGATTCACGGCACACCCCCCGCGACCCCCCCTACCATGATTCGCCGCAACCCCCGCCCCCGTAACCCCCCCTCCCACGATTTGCGGCAACCCACCCCGCGACCCCCCTCCCGCGATTCTCTGCAATCCCTCCCCTCCCGCGATTCGCAGCATCCACCCCCCCACAACCCCCCCTCCTGTAATTCGCGGCACCCCCCGCGACCCCCCCTCCTGCAATTCGCGGCACCCTCCGCGACCCCCCCTCCCGCGATTCGCGGACACCTAAGTTGCAATACAGGGCATCTTTCATACAATTCTAACCATATTTCTCATATACAAACGTTCACAAATTAAGGGGGCGCAGCCCCTTACGACGGTGTGAAGAGCGCCCGTAGGGCGCGATGAATCACCTAGTATCTATATATCTATAGATATATATATACACACACACACACACACACATGCACAGATATGAAAACTGAAAGCGATGAGGTACGTTAAGGGTTAATGTATTTATGCCAGGGTATTCTGAACTTTACAGGAAGGAAAGTGTTTAATTCATGCAGCCTGTTCTTAGCAGCAAATTTATTACACATTTTACCCTGCAGATGTTTTTAATTAGCAGATAAGAGAAACAAATAATAAACTTTGTAAGTATTTCACTGCAGTGTATGAGTATTAATTGCTGTCATTTCCTATAACCTGAAGCACATCACTGTACGAAAAATAATATTAATTCAATTTAAGATTTGTGAGTGAAATTTGAACATTTAACATTGGCAACTGTGCAGAGAGTCTTTCCATTTTCATTCATTCTAATATAATTATAATTTTTGATTATCACAGTTTAATACACAAATAAACATAATGGAACAATTTACAAGTTTAATAAAAGTATTTTCAGCTTTTGGTAATGGAAGCTTGGGGAAAGATTCTGAAAATATTTATCATTTGAAATTAAAGAAGCTCTGATGTCCCTTTATGGGCAGGAATAGCATCCAGCGAGCATTACTTTGGGAGAGAAATTGAACATTGAACTTTAGTAATGAGGATAAACCAAATATGAAAATGGATCACGCTTCGCATTTACATAAAATGAGTTGGATTAGGTCCTGCATTTTAAGACTTCGGTGATTGTGGACTGGATGAAAAAGGTTAAGGGAGTATTCAATCCCGCCTCTATTTTCGCCTGTGGAAATAGCGGGCATCTCCCATTCAAAATTGGATCTGTTTTGTCAGAAAATGCCACAGGTTGTCGAATTCTCAGCCATTTCTGACAACCCATGCCCTTCTTCGCCAAACGTTGGACTTTCCATGACTCAACAGTCAGAACACTGAGGGGTAGATTTATTAAGCTCGGTGAAGTGATAAAGTGTCTGGTTTTTAATCACCGGCCAATCAGCTCATACCTGTCATTTTTCAAACCAAGCCTGTAACTTCACGTTTAGGAGCTGAATGGGTGGTGATAAAAACCAGATACTTTATCACTTCACCGTGCTTAATAAATCTGCCCCAGTCAAGGGGCCACATTCTCTAAGCTTCAAAAGTGATCAAATGGAGAGTGATAAACAGCCAGCCAATCATCTCCTGTCTGACATTTTTCAAACACAATCTGTGACATGGCAGGTAGGAGCTGATTGGCTGGCTGTTTATCACTCTCCATTTTATCAGTTTTGAAGCTTAGAGAATCTGGCCCAAGTTCCTGTATAAGGGAATGAAAAGGGCTTGGTATTCTGACTGTCTGTACGTTCCTGTTATGATGGTGCGCTAAGCATTTGTCTCTGTGGCAGCCTCCAGGCTGTTTGGTCCTCTGAGCTGCCTGTCCCTGCATGTGGGCGGTCCCCTGCTTCCCGCTCACTGTGACTGACAGCTCTCCTTCAGTTTGTCCGTTAGTGCGCCCTTCAGAGAAAGTGACAGCGCGCCTTTAGCTCAGAAGTGTATCCAGCGCTAGAGTGCTGAGGTAAGCCTGTACCCTGCTTACAGTGAGACATAGACAAGTGTCTGACAAGACGGCACTATAACCCTGCAGCACCTCCTGAGCTTCGACAGCTATCCCCACCGGAGGGAGCTGTCAATAACCGCCTAGCAGCATTTCTGTATGTAGCGCTGCAATGCTAGCCCTGAAGACCACAGCTTCAAGCCTGCCACAGAGACCTCAATCCATCCAGAAACAATAAGTACCTGAACCCTACACTGTGTTACCCTGTCTGTTATAAATTTGCTATTCTGATACCTGAAAGTTAACCCTTGACTGTCCTTTTAACCCTGTGCTCACTAAAATAAACCACGTTCATGGTTAAGCTCCAAAAGTGTGTAATCTAACAACACCACAAGCACTGTTATATACTGTACCATCAGTTCCAACAGTTGGAATCCCAGATTGAATACCCCCTAAATCCCTTACATTTTTATTCCTTCAGTACTGGCAGAAGACAAACAGTGGCGAGGGTGGTAAGAATTCTAACCCTTCCCTACACTCTAACCCTCCCTTCCTGTAAGCTAACCTTAACCCTCCCCCCTCATTGGAGATTAACCCAAACTGTACCCCCTTAGTGCCTGAACCTAACTCTCCATTCTTGGTGCCTAACCCTAATCCCCACTCACCCTACACAACCTAACCTCTCTGCAGCCTAACCCTAACCTCCAATATACTGCCTGAACCTAGCCCTCCCCCATCTCGCCACCTCCTCATTAGCCTAAC
Source organism: Crinia signifera (assembly GCF_055691185.1). Classification (NCBI taxonomy): domain Eukaryota; kingdom Metazoa; phylum Chordata; class Amphibia; order Anura; family Myobatrachidae; genus Crinia; species Crinia signifera. The sequence continues at coordinate 63,359,180 of NC_139217.1, read as the reverse complement.
CCTAACCAGCCCCGGCATACTCACTTTCAGGATGCTGACAGGATTCTGGCACCAGTTCGTGCCCCAGTCTTCTGACCAATCTTTGAGATTCTGCATCAGTATTTTTTAACTGCTGGCATCTTAAATTCAGGTATGGCGAACACATCCCCAATATGCATGCCCCATTCAATGGGGTGAAAATTTAAAGCACTGACAATTTGGTACAAAGTACAAGGTCCCAAGGGAAAGGTCAGTCACCTAGTTTTAATCTTACTTTCTCTCTTTTTTTCTTTTTCTTTCTTTCTCTCTTTCTCTCTCTCTTTCTTTCTTTCTCAAACATTTCAACATTCTGTAACCATTACAGTGTCAATATATTTTATGTTGACATGCTCCATACATCTGCATACAATGAGTTAACCTTTAAACAAGTGGGATATACTGTGCAGTAGTCCGGGCAGTACGGATTGTGTAATGGTTAGCATTATGGCCTCACAGCACTGAGGTCATGGGTTCGATTCCCATCATGGCTCTGACTGTGCGGAGTTTGTATATTCTCCCTGTACTTGCGTGGGTTTACTCTGGGTACTCCGGTTTCCTCCCACAATCCAAAAATATACTGGTAGGCAAATTAACCCTAGAATGTCTGTGCATGTACATGTGGTAGGGAATATAGATTGTAAGCTCCACTGGGGCAGGGACTGATGTGAATGTTCAAATATTCTCTGTAAAGCGCTGCGGAATATGTGTGCGCTATATAAGAAACTGTGGTACTGTTTACCTAGCACGGCGCCCGCGATTTTGATCGTGGGCATCGCAGGTAAAAAAATCGCGGGCATCGGGAACAATGTTAAATGTCTCAATTGACCCGATTTTCCTGTTCAATGCCTCAATTGACCCGATTTTTCCAGAGGAAACAATGTTAAATGGCCCACAGAGGCCAAATAGCCACCCTGAAGTGTGAAATGGCCCCCACAATTGTTAACGCCACCGCACGATCGACGTCAACCCGAAGCATGGCGAGCCCGCGAGGGGCAGCGGTACGCGTCCTACGACCTTTTCATACCCCCACTATCCACGTCGGCGTGGAGTTGAGAATAGAATAGTGTGGCTCGCTGCGCTCGCCACCGAGCCCGAAGCGTGGCGAGCGCAGCGAGCCCCGTGAGGGGACGCGGATACCTTCACAGGTAAACGAGTCCCTTCGCGGGCTTCACAGGTATCCGCGTCCCCTCGCGGGGCGCGCTGCGCTCGCCACGCTTCGGGCTCGGTGGCTCGCTGCGCTCGCCACACTATCCTATTCTCAACTCCACGCCGACATGGATAGTGGGGGTATGAAAAGGTCGTAGGACGCGTACCGCCGCCCCTCGCGGGCTCGCTGCGCTCGCCACGCTTCGGGTTCACGTTGATCGTGGGGTGGCGTTAACAATTGTGGGGGCCATTTCACACTTCAGGGTGCCTATTTGGCCTCTGTGGGCCATTTAACATTGTTTCCTATGGAAAAATCGGGTCAATTGAGGCATTGAACAGGAAAATCGGGTCAATTGAGGCATTTAACATTGTTCCCTATGGGAAATCGCGGGCATCGCGTCGGTCGGGTCGCACCCGATTTTTTAGTGCATTCAATGCCCGCGATGGCCACGATGGGCGCCGTGCTAAGTAAAGAGTACCGAAACTGTTAATAAATAAATAAAATAAACACAGTAGCTTTATTGTGAAAGGTATAGAGTATAAAACCAGGGCTGTTGAGCAGCACTTTACATAACAACAACATCAAAGCTACTTTGATGTAAATTATTGAAGCTAAGCCAAAGTACCCTTTTGTGTAACTCTAAAGACAAATGTAAATATTGTTTTTTGTACTGGTGTCATTTATATAACCCAAGGACTGGAAGAAAAACCGAGCAAAGATCTAATGGAGGACATTATCAGCATGGCAATACAAGGAGAAGAATTTAATGCTGCATGAGAGATTGAATTCTGCCTGAAATATACTAGATAGGGTTATCATAGATAGAAGCAAGAATATGGACATTGTAAATTCACTGCAGGGATGAAATATGAAATGCCCCTCGCTGCTGTTAAATAGATCATGGTGGAGCTTGCTAAGAGATTGCAACACAGTGGAGCACTGTCTAACTGAAACACATTCATTAATACAAAGTATCACAAATATTTGAATAAGCATATAAAACCACATGCTTAAATTATTTAAAAAAAAAACAATATGCATTTTAGCAAAATAAAGGTTCTGCAATGTGGTTATTGGACTAAAACAAAGTTTGATCACTTGACCCTACATACTGTATAATAATAAATAGCACCTACCATAATCCTTTATCAATAATAACCCTAAGGTGGTAAAACCGGATTGCTAGGTTCAAGCAATGTACTGTATTGCTGAGCTTTAGTTTTTAGTAAAGCATGAATCTAGGGAGGCCAATCCCGGGATCGGGATCGGCGGGATCCCGGGATTTTGGCCTAAAAAAGGCGGGATTTCAATCCCGGGATTGAGCCTTCCAATCCCGGGATTGCGGGATTAGTGCCCGATAGTAATATACCGGCAGACAGCAGTGTGGCTGATAGGAACAGTGAGTGTGCTGTAGCGGCATCATGGCGGTGGCCGGGCTGCGCAGCGTGACCCCTGACATCACGTCACGCTGCACAGCCCGGCCGCCGTCATACCGCTATAGCACACTGTTCTGTACTAGGTTGCCTGGCCACACACCTGCCCGCTGTGCAGCTCATCCTCCCTGGCTGCCCGCTGTGCAGCTCGCCCTACCTGGCCGCCCGCTGTGCAGCTCGCCCTACCTGGCCGCCCGCTGTGCAGCTCGTCCAACCTGGACGCCCGCTGTGCAGCTCGTCCAACCTGGCCGCCCGCTTGCTGGAGATGTTCCTGCTACTGCCTGTCACCACCTCAATGTAAGTGACAGTGCAGTGCAGGCAGGGGGATAGTGGTTTGGGATTATTCTGCCTATAATTGATTTACGGTGTGGGCAGTTTGGGGGGGATGGGGACAGCAGTGTTTTTTTTTTTGTATCAGGGAGGCCAATCCCGGGATCCCGGGAATCCCGGGATTGAGCATTTTTCAATCCCGAATCCTGGGATTGAAAAAATGCCCCGGGATTGGCAACCCTACATGAATCTCATTGCTACTAAGAAATCAACACACCACCCTGTCCGCTGGTAATTTACACCTGTCTACTGCATACAGCGCATGCGCTTTTTTTGTTAAATGCGCAGTACAGTTCTTGATATGCTGTTCCGTTAGGGCTGCAGGCACAATTGCAGTGCTGTGGATGGTGTGCCGTCAGGGTGCTGCGACCCACTGATGATTCCTAGCGGTTACACAATGCCTAGAGTGCCCCTTCTAGTATCTATTGTACCTATTTCATTAAAAAAATTGAGCAAGCATTAGGTCGACAGTGTCTAGGTGGACAGTCAAATGGTTGACATTGGGTTTTTCACTGTTTTTTGAGCCATCATCTGCCGACAGGTGGTATTTCATGCCCTACCATCCACTAGGGCAGTGGTTCCCAAACTGTGTGCCTAGGCACCCTGGTGTGCCTCAGGACACTTGCAGGGGTGCCTTGGGTTGGTGGACCAAGATCAATTCATATTCTTTATGGTCAATGTACCAGGCAAAACCAGTGCTGGTGGCTGCCAATCATAATATATGTGGACAAACAGAAGCAAATCCTGTCCCTCACCAGATAACTGTGACATATAAACACAATGCACTTAATTTAATATGTGTTTTCTGAATTTCTCAATAAGAAGCATTTGGCCTAGGGGTGCCTTGAAAATATTTTGATGCTCTAGGGTGCCGTGATTCAAAATAGTTTGGGAACCACTGCACTAGGGCGTGGTTGGAGAACAAACATGCCCGAAGCATAGCGAGTGCAGCAGTCCACTGGAAACTGTGTCGACTGTGTCTATATTCAAAATCAACCCCTCAACCATGGCATACCAAATGCACCAGATATCTTCAAAAATGCTCACGCAATGCCGAGCGACAATCAAGGAAATCACGCTCTAAGGCAGACTTCCTCCACTTTAAACGTATGCTCTCATCCTCTGATGCTGCCCTTTCCCTCGCTACAGTATCTTACTTCAAAATTCTCATCTCCTCCCAGTCTTCCAACTCCCGGCGCCTCTTTGCCACTGTCAACTCCCTCCTCTGCCCACCACCACCTCCTCTCCCTTCCTCACTGTCTATTCTTGACTTTGCCACTTATTTCACATCCAAGATTGACTCCATACATCAAGACATTTATCCCACCAAATCACCAGCAACCAGCCACCTCCTATCCCTTACCACCCCTCCCTTTCCCTCTCACCAACTCTAACATCTTTCTCCTATGTATCTGGTGAGGAAGTTTTGGCCCTCATCCATTCCTCTCTCACCACCACCTCCCCACTTGACCCTCTCCCCTCCCACCTCCTCTGCCACCTCTCTCCTTTTGCCTGTTCCCATCTTGCCCACCTTCTCAATCTCTCCCTCTCATCAGGCACTGTCCCCTCTGCCTTCAAGCATGCTAATGTCTCCCCTATTCTTAAAAAATCGACCCTTGATCCTAACACCCTCTCCAACTACCGACCCATCTCTCTCCTCCCTTTTACCTCCAGACTCCTTGAGCGTATTTTCTACAACCGCCTCACTGACTTTCTTTCCTCCCACTCTCTGCTTGACCCATTCCAATCTGGCTTCCGTTCTCTCCACTCCACTGAAACTGCCCTCACAAAAGTCTGCAATGATCTTCATGGGCCACTACTCTCTGCTTATTCTTCTTGACCTCTCAGCTGCATTTGACACTGTGGACCACCCTCTCCTTTTCCGAATCCTTCACTCCCTTGGTCTGCGTGATACTGCTCTCTCCTGGCTGTCCTCCTACCTCCCTGATTGTTCCTTCTCTGTATCCTTTCATAACACTACCTCCCCACACTTCCACTAACCGTTGGGGTCCCACAAGGTTCTGTTCTTGGTCTTCTCCTTTTCTCTCTCTACACATCCTCATTAGGTGAGCTCATTAGTTCTTTTGACTTTCAATATCATCTCTATGCTGATGATACTCAAATCTACCTTTCATCCCCTGACCTTTTCCCCGCTCACCTAACTCGTATCTCCAACTGTCTCTGCTATCTCTTCCTGGATGTCCCAGCGCTTTCTCAAACTTAACATGTCGAAGACTGAGATGATCATCTTCCCACCCTCCCGCACAACCTCACATCCCACAATCTCATTATCTATTGATGGCACGACTATCACCTCTAGCTCCCAAGTACGCTGTCTTGTAGTAATCCTTGACTCCTCGCTCTCCTTCAAACCACATATTCAGCACCTCTCACAAACCTGCCATTTTCATCTCATAAATATTTCCAGAATTAGACCTTTTCTCACTCATGATGCCAATAAGACCATTATCCACTCACTGATCATATCCAGGCTGGACTACTGCAATCTGCTCCTAACTGGTATCCCTGACAAATGCCTGTCTACTTTCCAATCTATGGCTCAGATTTTTCACATACTGCTCCCTTATGGGCCCCATACATCAGCAATCACAATTTATGGATTTCCAGATAAAGGGATTTTTTGGCCAGATAAATGGATTTTACAATCTATCTGACTTTGCCCACACATTACAGATTTCAGTGATCGGCAGATTTTTCCATCTAAAGATTGCATCTTCATATCTGGAAATTGCCCAAGCGATTGTCATTTCAGCTGTTCATAATGTAAATAGATGAAGAAGACGAATTGGGAATGCCCACATATATAAAAAAGATCTGCAGATAATACCAGATTATTAAACATGTTTAAAAACCTGATTAAGCAATCGATTGGCGATTTTGATTGGGATTGCCAAAAGGGGGAGCCCACACATCTAAAATTAATTGTGGCAATCATCTCCATATCTGAAAATTGTCACAATTAATTGCTGATGTATGGGGCCCTTTACTCTCCCCCTCAGACTCTCCACTTCTATACAGAACTTCAAACGGGCTCTTAAGACCCACTTCTTCACCAAACCCAGCAAACTGTCCTTCTAACCCTCTGCTCCTTGCCCTATCTACCCCTCCGGTGTCACCCCTGTCTGTCTGCCCCCCCTCTTTAGAATGTAAGCTCTCACGAGCAGGGACTTCTTACCTCATGTGCTTATCCTTTCTTACTCAGCAGTCTTCGACTGCACCAAAGCATGCTGTTTGCTGCTGTTTGCTGCCACCTTGATACTTATGTAGTAGCAATTGGCTGATGTTCCTATAATCATTTACCCTGTATTTGTCCTGTATGGTCTTCAACTGTGTTTTACAGTTTGATTATATATACTCTGTAACTGGGCGCTGAGGAGCACTTGTGGCGCCATATAAATAAAGAATAATAATAATACTGTACATCTCCCCCTTAGGGCCAGATGTATCAAGCTTCAAAAAGTGATAAAGTGGGGAGTGATAAACAACCAGCCAATCAACTCCTACCTGTCAATGTTCAAACCCTTCCTGTAACATGGCAGGTAGGAGCGGATTGGCTGGTTGTTTATCACTCTCCATTTATCACTTTTTGAAGCATGATAAATCTGGCCGTTAATGTATTAAAGTCTGTTTGATCCCGGATCAGATTGCCATGTATGGTTGGCATACTGTCTGAATCGGGCTTTACAGTCTGTAAGCCTCCTTCCTGAAATGCCTACATGCAATGTATCTGGCTGATGTTTTTAACAAATGCAGTGAGTGTGCAGGATAGAGATACATAGACCTTTTTTGAGCCCCTGGGACCCGCTGGGCTCAAGGCATCCGCTGCAGCCGGCATCTGAGATATCGTTGATGGCAGTCATAGGTGAATTAGATGTAATGACCTTTGGAGGCACCGTTTGACAGGATGCAGGGGAGCTGTGGGGCCCAAGAAGCAGCATGGGACCCATAGCAACTGCACCTTCTGCATCCACGTTAGTTACGCCACTGCCTTTGAGTATTATCACGTATTGGTCAGGCATTGATACCTAGAATCATTTCCTGCTAATTATTGGGTCGGGGTATCGGAAGATACCAGTTTATAGGCATCTTAATTTATAAAAATAATAGATAGTAGTTGATTGGTTGGTGCTTTCTCCCCCTCCAAACTTTGATAAACCCCCCTTTAGCCAGCTAGAAACCAAAACTGGAAAAGAGTAAGAGACTTCCCATTCCAGGACATTACTAAAACCCACCCAGTCTCTTAATCTTTTGGCTATGGCCATAAACTAAACTTGCTAATTAATTAACCTGCTGAAACTATTGCCACTGCATTGAAACTGCCTGTTTAGCAGGTCAACATGTGTTCAGCAAATACCTAAAGCTCTACATAAGCAAAAATAGACTAAAGCCCCATACACACTAAGCTACAGTATATTACAAATGATAGCACTAATTTTGTCCATCCTGAGCAAAATTGTTTGTACTATCGCTTAGTGTGCATGTTTAATATTGTTATGATATGTTTTCCCATTAATGATGTGTTCCGTTGCCTGTACATGCAACTAAACATGACTATACCGTCAATGACTGCATGTACGAAGCTGGGACAGGATGACATCACTGAACGATATCATTAATGATATCATTCAGTGTGTATGCTATGTCATTCACCAAGTGTTCAATGAAAATCAATGACGAAATCACTCATGGATCGGCTAGTAGGGAGGCCAATCCCGGGATCGGGATAGGCGGGATCCCGGGATTTTGCACTAAAATCGTCGGGATTTGAATCCCGGGATTGAAGCTTCCTATTCCGGGATTAGTAACCCCATGCAAAAATTTACTTTTGTTTGAGCACCTTAGAATATGGTTCAGACGCTACCCGGCTGACTGCTCCTTACCCCCAGTTCTGCTGTTCGGGAGTCAGGACAGTGTGCTGTGCTGACAAGCATGGCGGCGCCCAGGCTGCACAGCGTGACCCCTGCACAGCCCGGCCGCTACTATGCCTGTCGACACAGCACACACTGTCCCAAACCCGGACAGATGCCCGCTGTGTCGTTCCCAGCCTCCTGCCCACCCGCCGGAGATAGATGGTCCTGCTGCTGCCTGTGACCTGTCACCACCACCACTGCCATAAGTGACAGGGCAGAGAGGATGGGCATGGGGAGGATGTGCGGGGGTGGGGGGGGGGGGTGCAGGCTTAGAAGTACTTTATAGTGACATCTGGGGGAGGGGCCTTTTTTTTTATTAGGGGGGCCAATCCCGGGATTGGCATCCCATTCGGCTAGTGTATACCCAGCTTTACTTCCCTGTAAGCACATACATATTTATATAAAAGATAATAAACTCCAACTTGTTTCATTTCAAAAGTTAGATTGATTGAATAAAGAGTTCAGAATGTGCTGATATATGTAAAAATGCAATAATAGGGCATTTAAACTTTTACATAATGCCGCAAGATGAATTTTCAGGGAACATTCTCATGCAAAACACAGATAAAATGTTTATAGTTTTTCCTTCCAGTGGCAATGAAATAAGGCCGTGTTCGATTCAATCTGTATTTTTAATGTCGTACAGCTTGTTGGATAAAAGGAAGAATGCAGGAAAATTGTATCATTTTAAACAGAGATGACAGAAAAACAAGATAGAGGGATTTTTTGCAGATAATCCATTCATGTAAACAAAAACTATGCAAATCTCCAGAAAAGGCTTTCCCCCCTTTTCTTTAAGTAAATTGGAAATGTACAATACACAGATAAGAAGCCAAACTAAGCAGTTTTAGAGGTCAATCATTAGTCTCTACATAAATATTTAATACTCTTTCAGCTCCACTGGATATATACACAGTTCTTTGGAGACGAGAATATTGTAATAAGATATTAAAATTTCATACAATGCCACAGCTGAGGTGATTGTCAGTGTGAATGTGTGATTTTTTCAGGCACTTTAAAACTTTGCTGAATATAACAAAATCACCTACAGTACAGTACATCTTAAGAGAGTGTATAGTCATTTAGCTATTGTACAACTGAGGTGATATAGGGGTCTATGGACTAATGCGGGGTACACACCAGGACGACCCGCTCACGATGCACATCGTGAGCGGGTCGTCAGTGTCTCGTCCGACCCGCTCACGATGACGCGGGGGGGCACGACCCGCTCACGATGTGCACCGTGAGCGGGTCCGATCCGATGGCGACCCCCACCCGGCTGTATGGTCGTCATTGAGATCCTACCTGCAGCAGGTAGGATCTCAATAACGACCGACCCGCGGGACCGCGCATCGGATCGGTATCGGTCCACACCAGGTCAGAAAAGGGCCCAATCAGCACACAATCTACATCCAATTGATCGGAATTGGATCTAGATTGTGCGGATCGGGCCCTAGTCGTCCTGGTGTGTACCCAGCATAAGAGAGTGGACAGATATACTGTACAGGGCGTTATTCAGAATTCGCATGGTGACCGAGAACCGAATGACTACACGTGCGTATGGATTGCAGAACACATGCACAATGCCAAACTGACACAAGATTGACTTGATGGACTTAAGTCTTTTATAAACCTCACCAACTACAGTAGGGTAACATACCTCCCAACTTTGGAGGAGTCCGAGGAGGGATGCAGCTGCTGCGCGCCGTAGGCTCTCCCGCGAGGCCACGCCCCCATTTTGCCACTATGGGGGCATGACCCAGAGGCTCTGTGAGCCTCTAGCCATTCCCCCAGCCCCCTGGCTACGGGAATAGACGCTGTGCGCATGCGCACAGCGTTTATTCCCCGCTGCTTAGCAGCCGACAGGGGGGACTCCCAACAGCCCCCCCTCACCGCGGGACACTGCCGACCGCGGGAGGGACAGCGGGACAGGCCCTGATAATCGGGACTGTCCCGCTGTAATCGGGACTGTTGGGAGGTATGGGGTAATATGTTATATAAGCTTGGAGACCTTACTCAGTTGCATGCTCTAGATGCCCTACTTTTAATTCTCATTTAATACATGCATTAGAAGATGAAGGGGTTCTGTATACATCTTAGTAAAAGTAGGATTTTGTCATTTGCCATGCAATAATATATAAAAATATAAATCACTTTAAATATGCCCATTCACCTTTCCTGTGTATTTAATGGGTGGGCATAGGACCTGAAGTGATAAATGGCAGAATATTTTAGGTATAGGTACACAAAATTTAGGTAGGCCCATACGAGACAAAGAACAGGTAAACAAATTCCTCTATTTCCTGTTAGGAACTCATGCTACATGAATGCAAGTGACAACAGTCTGGAAATAGCGGACATAAGGCTTATAGCAGAATGATTTACAAAGACACAACACCAAAAAGAACACCACAGCCATGAAAATAGCGGTGAATCTAGAGGTTGCCATACTCAGATGAAGAAAGCACCAGGTTGCATATGGTACATACGGATGATAAATCTAAAATGTTCCTAGTTCAACACCATACATAGGGTCAGCATGCATTAGATCAACAGGTACAAAAGTTATAAAAGGTCAATATGACGATGGTCAACACACAAACGCCCTTATTAAGATCTGATCGCTGTACAAATTTGTTCTCAAAACCATGTGCACTGCAGGTGGGGCAGATGTAACATGCATAGAGAGAGTTAGATTTGTGTGAGTTATTTTGTTTCTGTGCAGGGTAAATACTGGCTGCATTATTTTTACACTGCAATTTAGATTTGAGTTTCAACATCCCCCCCCCCCAAATTTAACTCTCTCTGCACGTTACATCTGCCCCACCTGAAGACACATGGTTTTGTCCATTTTGCCTCAGCGAGTGAACCAAAATAAGGGCCAAATAGTGGACTTGTTTTTTTGTGTTCACGTTTTCCCAACATACAGTATGTATGCTTTATTTACTATCCATGTTTTTTGCGAAGTGAGCCCGCAAGGGTACACATTTGTACTGATGGTGGCCATATACGATGGAATATACAAAAATTTGGCCAAAAAAACTCATATGACCACTTTTGTGTTGATCATTGTCATGTACACCTTTTACCCTGTCCATTTTTTGACAACTCTAACCACTGTCGGCCTTTTGTACCTGTCCGCCTCATTGATGTCAAACTATTGACTACCTGTACATTGCAGATCTATTAGAGCGTGCTCATTGGAAATGCTGCTGAAAAATACTACCAAATGAGTGAAGAAGTATTCCTCCCAGGAACACAAATGCCACCGATATACTAAGGGTTTCTCACGTGGGATACGGTCATTAGCTCGACAAGCATTGGGTCGATATGCAGAAAGGTTGACATGGGTGTAGGTCGACACAATCATTAGGTCGACATGGGCAATGTCAACAGTCAAACAGTCAACATGGTGTTTTTCACTGCTTTTTGAGCCGACATGTGCCGACAGGTGGTATTTCATGCCCTACCAACCACTAGGGCGTGGTTGGAGAATAAAATAGTGTGATGAGCGAGGTGAGCGCAGCAAGCAATGTGTCGACATTCGGTTAATAAAAAATGTGAGAAACCAATGTCGACCTTGCCCATGTCGACCTAATGCTTTTGTCGACCTAATGACATTGTCGACCTTATTCTATATGAACTTATTTGAGTTTTCGGAGCCGACCATCGAATGATGTGGCGCATACGCGCAAAACTAAGACACTCTTACAAGGACAGGTGATTTCAGCTGCCTGTCCCCAGCACCCGCGTCATCGGGCCATTACCATGAGAATGCCCAGCGTTTTCATTTTAACACCCATGAAATGCTGGGAGTTCCAATTGGGGCATCCCCCAGCCCACCACCCCACACCTCCCCCCACACACCTGCACTGTTGTGTGTGAGTGCCTGGTGAACACTCTATTCGTCGTGGCCGCTCACATATGCGCAGAAATGCGCATGCGCAGAACAAAAACATTGCGCTCCTGTGCAAATTCGCATGGGAGGGCATAAGGCCCTCTATCTGTTTTCTATTGGATTAGAGACTCTTATCAATGCATTCCATTTGAGAGACAGATTTTATTAACTGTTACATAGTATAGTTACATAGTAGATAAGGCTGAATAAAGACTTGCGTCCATCTAGTTCAACCTACGTTTTAATAGCTTATCCCTTGTAAAAGACAGAATATGGTTCTTATTAGTACCCCTGGATATTTGTATCCAATAAATGCTTGTCCAACCTTATTTTGAACGTATTTATTGTATCTGCCAACACCACCTCTCCAGGAAGAGAGTTCCAAAGTTTGACTGCTCTGACCGTAAAGAAATTTTTTCTTTTGAGGGAACGAAATTTTCTTTCCTCTAATCTAAATTCGTGCCCTCGTGTCCTAGTTTCCTTTCTTGCAGTAAAAAGAGTGCTTGAGAGTTCCTTATATTGGCCCCTGATATATTTGTACATGTTGAGCATGTCCCCCCTTAAACGTCTCTTCTCTAGTGTAAATAGTCCTAGCTTGCTTAATCTCTCCTCATAGCTTAAATTCTCCATTCCCCTAATAAGCTTTGTTGCTCTTCTTTGGGTTTTTTCCAATTCCATGATGTCCTTTTTATAGTGTGGGGCCCAGAACTGTACTCCATATTCAAGGTGTGGTCTAACCAATGCCTTGTACAGTGGCATAATTACTTTTGAGTCCCTAGTTTCCATGCCCCTTTTAATACATGCTAGAATTCTGTTGGCCTTTTTTGTTGCAATGTGACATTGAACACTGCACCCCAGCTTATTATCTATATGGACTCCTAGATCCTTTTCAAGTGCTGAAGTACCTAATGCCTCCCCGCTTAGGTTGTAACTTGCACACTGGTTACGTCTCCCAAGATGCATAACCTTGCATTTATCCACATTGAACCACATCTTCCACTTTTTAGCCCACTCATCTAGTTTGTTAAGATCATTTTGAAGTATGTTCACATCTTCTGTTGATTCAATAACTCTACTCAGTTTTGTGTCATCAGCAAAGATGGATACATCGCTGAGAATCCCCATCCCGATATCGTTAATATAAATGTTAAACAAGATGGGCCCCAGTACCGAACCCTGTGGCACTCCACTTAGTACTGGTATCATAGTTGATACTGCACTGTTCACAACCACTCTTTGTTCTCTATTACACAGCCAGTTCCCTACCCATCTACAGATATTTGCACCTAGTCCCAGGTCCACCATTTTATTTATCAACCTCTTGTGTGGTACTGTATCAAAAGCTTTTGCAAAATCAAGGAAGACCACATCTACTGCGTTTCCATTATCAAGGTTTTTGCTGACATCCTCGTAGAAGCCCAGTAAATTTGTCTGGCAGGAACGATTTTTAACAAACCCATGTTGGTTAATACTAAGTAAACTATGAAGGTCTAAGTATTCCAGGATACCATCCCTTAAAATTCCTTCAAATATTTTACCCACTATTGATGTTAAACTCACAGGCCTGTAATTTGCAGGGTCATCCCTTTTACCTTTTTTAAATATTGGCACTACCTCTGCTATTCTCCAGTCTTTTGGTACCATACCTGTTGATAGTGAATTTTCAAAAATGCAATATAGAGGGGTCGCTAGTTCCTCCCTTAACTCCATTAGTACCCTAGGATGAATACCATCTGGCCCTGGTGATTTGTTAGTTTTTATTTTGCTGAGCCTCAAAATGATATCCTCGGTCGAGAGAACCATATTGTGGTCCGGTTTGTTTGTCCCAGTTGAGGTATCTGTGCTTTCCACTAACTGCTCTCCCCTAGTAAATACTGATGAGAAGAACTTATTTAACACTTCCGCTTTTTCATTATCTTCTGCAAAATTTTTACCGTTGATATCTGTTAGTGGGCCTATGTTCTCTTTAATTATTCGCTTGCTGTTTATGTACTTGAAAAACTTCTTGGGGTTAGTTTTGCTTTCTGTGGCTATACACTCTTCATTTTCCCTTTTAGCTACTTTGATTACCTCTTTACAAGTTTTGTTTGTTTCTTTATACTTGATGAACGTCTCCTCATTTACGTTATTTTTATAGAACTTAAACGCTTTTGTTTTATTGTTGATCGCTGTCCTTACTTTTTTGTCCAACCATGTTGGCTTTTTTTTGTTAAATTTACCCTTGTTGACTTTTGGAATGTATTTAGTAGTTAGTGATTCTAGCACATTTTTAAATGTATCCCACATTTCCTCTGCCTTCTTTCCTTCGAATAACTCTCCCCAATTAATTTCTTTTAGAGCTTCCCGGAATAAAATGAAATTAGCTTTTCTGAAGTTTAGTACTTTACCCGGTCCTGTATTATATTGAGGTTTTCGGAAGTTGATTTCCAGTGAGACCATGTTGTGGTCACTGTTCCCTAGGTGTTCAATTACTCTGGTGTTTGAAACTAAATCTATGTTATTTGTTAATACTAAGTCCAATAGTGCCCCATTACGGGTTGGAGCATCTACCGTTTGAGTGATAAACTGATCCTTGAGCAAGCTTAGGAACCCACTGCTTTTAGATGATTTACATGTCTCATTTTTCCAGTCAATATCTGGTAAATTAAAATCCCCCATTATTATTACCTGCCCCTGATCTGATTCTGATGATTTTTTGATTTGGTTTAGGAGTAGAGACTCGTCCCTATCGTTCACGTTTGGCGGTCTGTAGCATACCCCTAATAAAATTTTATTATTGGGTTTTTTATTTTTATCAGTTATCTCTGCCCACACAGCCTCCGAGTTATCTTCTTCTGTATCTGAGATCATAATTTGCCCACAAGATATTAAGTCCTTTTTTACATAAAGGCACACCCCCCCGCCCCTTCTATTTTCCCTGTCTTTCCTGTAGAGTGTATATCCCTCCATGCTTAGCGCCCAATCGTGTGACTCATTACACCATGTTTCTGTTATACCAATAATGTCATAATCATCCCTAATGGCCACGGCCTCTAGTTCCCCTATTTTTCCTGCTAAGCTTCTTGCATTAGCCAGTATGCATTTGAGTTTGTGTTTATTATTGGATGCTACCGTTGAGGCTACGTTGGGATCTCGTTTCTCTATTGAGTTCTTACTGATTCTAGTTTTTCTCCCCAACCCCCCTTCTCCACCCTCCAATCTCTTAAATGCCCCTTCATCACTGTACTGTCTAATATGCCCATAGTTTATATCTGCATCCCTCCCCCCTATACCTAGTTTAAAGACTCCTCCAACCTTCTAACCATCCTGCCTCCCAGCACTGCCGCCCCCTTTCCATTCAGGTGCAATCCGTCTCTGCTGTATAGATGGCGCCCGTCTGAAAAGTCCGACCAATGCTCTAGGAATCCAAACCCCTCTTTCCTACACCATCCCTTTAGCCACGCGTTTAGCTCCATAAGCTCCCTCTGTCTTCCTGTACTAGCGCGTGGCACAGGTAAAATTTCAGAGAAAATTACCTTGGATGTCCTTGCTTTTAATCTACGTCCTAAGTCCCTGAAATCGTTTTTAAGGACACCCCACCTGCCGCTGACTTGATCATTTGTGCCAACATGCACCATGACCGCTGGGTCTATTCCAGCCCCTCCCAGTAATCTGTCCACCCGGTCCGCGATATGCCGTACCCGAGCACCCGGAAGACAACAGACTGTACGACAATCACGGTCCCGGTAGCAGATTGCCCTATCTGTCTTACGGATGATAGAATCCCCTACCACCACCATCTGTCTTGTGGTCCCTGGTTCTCTAGCCCCCACTATGTCTGATGTGCCTGTCCTCTGGTTGCTAGAGGTACATGTCACATCCGACCCCACCAGTATTGAAGTAACATCCGCAGTAGCTTCATCCAATCTGGGGAATCTACTGGGATTGGTTAAGTCAGCACTGGCCTGCCTCTTCCTCCCCCTACTACCCCTTCTGACTGTTACCCAGCTAGCTGGCTCTACCTCCTCATCTACTGCTAAAACCCCCTGATCCTCCAAAGTTTCCACCGTGAGGCGGAAACTTTCTTCTAATTTGGCAATGTCCCTCAGAGTTTCGATGGTCTGCTTTAGATCAGAAATCTGGGCTTCCAAAGCAGTCATCTCTACGCACCTCACACAGATGTATTCTCTCTGGATCTTTTGATCCAAATGCGCATACATCTGGCAAGACACGCACTGAGTGAGATTGCCGACCCCACTCATGGTTAATTAGTTTGGGTTCTGCTGTTTCGTACGGGGGTGCTATATGCTAAATTATTTTAATTTTTTATTTAAATTTTATTTTATTTTATTTCAGTACTTATTATCTGTGGACTATGTTACTGGGGGAAACTAATGGGCACCTATACCTTAGTCAGAACAGAAAAAAGAAAATATGTAGTGTAGAATGAAGGAAGAAAAGAGACAAAAGACAAGTAGACAAAAATGTACTGCTTATAACAGTGATCCTATGCAGAACCTACCCTATAGAATAAAAGAAAAGGATACTCCCAAACAACTCTAAACAACTCTAAGCAATCCAATAATTAAAAAAAGCACAAAACAAATTGAGAAACAGAAGAAAGGGAAAAAAAAAACCAGTACAATAAGTGGCAAAAGACGACAAGAGAGACAAATTTATACAGTTTGATGCAGTATACTTGCGGTTTTATGCTTCCTCAGGTGATCGTGCAGCTCCTTGCTTCGCAGCGTACCCCGTCCTTTTCCTGGTGCTTGCTTCCCCTGACCGACCTGACCGACCTGCTTTTCTTCGCCTCACCGCCTCCTCCGCACACGTGAGTCCTGCTCCGGCTCCCTGATGATTCTTCTATGGTAACCTGGTTAGGCACCTGTTTGATGGCGCCTGTTTGTCAGTGAAGTGAAGTGAAGGACAGGCCTGAGGGTGTCCGGGCTTCACCTTGTCCCCCTGGTGCCACTGATCAGCCCCTTAGACCGGTCCTCCTTGTCTGGTCCCCCCCTTACAGCACTGGTGCCACTGCACTGTACTGTACAGCCCCCTCGTACACCCCCTTGGTGACGCTGCCTCTGTACAGTTGGTCCCGGTTTACAGTCCCTTTTCCCGGTGCTCCTTGCCCGGGCCCCCCCCCCCCGAAGCCCTGGTGCCGCTGTACAACCCCCTGTACAACCCCCTGTACAGCGAGATTCAGCGTGCAGCTAGCAGCGTGCAGCTGACTCGCGTCCCCCCGCACTTCCGGCTTCCGGCTGAGCGGATGCGCGTCACACAGCGTCACACAGCGCGTCCCTCAGCGTCTCTCACAGCGTCAAGTGTTACTTATTGTTTTTTTTTTTATTTAATATTTACTAATTTATCTTTATGTTACACTTTTTAGACCGATTTTGAATAAGCATAGATGGTTTAATGAACATACGGTGCATAATTATTGTTGTAAATGTATGGTAATGTTCTACATTGTATCCTTTACAAATAAACTCCCATTTACATATCATAAGACAAGGTTTCCATGTAGCGCCTTTGATTTGTATAGCAATGGTGGGTGACATTCTATGGGATGAGATTTTTAGACTTTTGCGATTTTTTTCGCAAAAACGGCCGAAATCGCATTTTTTCAATTTTCGCATATTTAATGAGCTCCGAAAATGTGAAAAAAATGCGATTTTTGCCAACAAGTTGGACACAGTGGAAATGCGATGGCTGCTTTTCGCAGCACATCGCATCCAGATGTTTTCACATGGAAAAGTATACAAATCGCATATTTAATGGTATGCGATTTGTATAAAGTGTGACTTTAATTCGCCCAAAAATCAGATCAGGTTCTGATGGGCGAATTAGCCAGAACCCTGCACAGATCGCAATGTTCTGTGCAGGGTTCTGGTGTAAAAATTAAAAAAAAACAGTTAAAATAAAAAAAAATGAGCGCGGGGTCCCCCGCCAGAGCATAACCAGCCCCGGGCTCATTGAGCCGGTGCTAGTGACATAAAATCAGGGTCCCCGACAAATAGGGGTCCCCTTGATTTAATGAAAACTAACTAACTTTCCCCTCCCACAGCCTAACCCTAACTTTTCCATCACACATCCTACCACTAACCTCCCCCTCCCATATCCTAACCCTAACCTCCCACATCCTAACCTTAACTTCCCGCTCCCACATCCTAACCCTATCCTCCCCCTCCGACAGCCTAACCTTCCCCTCCCACAGCTTAACCCTAACCTCACCCCTCCCGCAGCTAACCCTAACCATCACCTCAAATGTAGTGTCCCTTTGTGTTATTGGCCTTAATACATTTTATAATTAATAGGACTCTACAGTTAAAATCAGAGAAATTCAATTCATAGGATTAGTATTCGGATTTGTGATTCAATAAATTTCTATGTTTAAGTTCACTATTGATATGGCTGTTGTGGACCTGATTGTTAATGGGGATGAGAAGGCGTACCAGGATGATGTTTTCCATCTTGTTAGTAGCGGTTTTAGATGATCAATTTGCAGCCACTAATCATAAATAGCTTTAATGTAAAGAGAGTGAGCAGTTTGAGTATGTGTTACTGTCAAAGAGGATATGCAGCCAAATGTAATAGCCTCCAATTGATAAAGTACCCACCAATTAGCCCCTAACTGCCATGTTACAGTTTTAAAATGACTATTTGAGTATATGGTTAGTAAGTACTTCATCCCCATCCACTTTGTGATGGAGATGCTGTACTTAAATGCAGATAGCAGCATCAAATGTTTATTATATGTAATAAATGCCAAAAACTGTCACAAAAACCGCCACTGATGCACTGCTAACACCCCCCTCCCCCTCTTTCCCATGCACTGTGTGATCACTGCTGTAGCCCAGGGACAGCAACCACCACTTTGCTTAACTACCTGGAGAACCACCTGGCGCATCCTTAGGACACACCCAGCATCCAGCTTCTCACTCCTGGCATCTTGCTTCCAGTGCAGGTGACATCATCATCTCAAAAGCAGTAAATGTGCGGCAGAAGACCAGGCCACCGAATTTCCCTGGTACAGTGCGACCTGGTTGCTGTCATGGTTTCCAAATATGTACCACATAAATGAATTGTCTTAACATTTAAAGCAGCCAGTTCACTACAATATCCCTTTAACTTTTAAAATCACATTAAAAGTCCATCTATACACCTCAGGTCATACATTAATGCTTGTTTTGGCTTTAGTTCCAAGCTGGCATAAATAGAGAGTTTACTGTACTAGACTGTATTAATTAAGTGTCTACATGGACCTATTTATTTTCCTATCACTGCATTTTACTGAGCCACAGAGAAACAGTTTATTTTATTTGCAATGTGTTCTGTTAGTCTCTTCAAGTCTTGGCACGATAAACTTTAGAATCTTAAAAACAGTGCTGAGAATGGTTACCTAATGTGCTGCTAAGAAATTCCTCCTCCTTTATTGATCATATGACACTGAAAGGTCTATAAATTAGGCTGATCTCTTGGGGAAGACTATAACACATTTTACATGACAAAAGAGCTCTGTGCCTGGTGAGCAAAACTATTACAGGAAATACTAAATAATTCCGGCTCGGCTGTAGAATGTTATAAAAAAACAAATGTTCACATTCTCATTACTGAGGTTTTTTTAATTAGTTTTAGCAGTACGGCTCAGGCAAAGTAAACGTTGAAATCAACAACAGAGTGTTCACCTCACATGGTTTCACATCTGTAATATTGTTTAAAGTATGGTGAAATACATGTACGAAACAAAATATATAACAAATAGGCAAAATTCTAAAATATTAAATTTGTATTGGTAATTTAAGAAAAAAGTTACATGCTATAAAATAATATTATTTTATATTATACTTATTATTATATGTATATTTCTCATTCAGTGTACAATAGGGATACAAACTGTTTTTCTTTCCTAACCAGATTTACCCCTCCCTGTTGGCACCTGAATGACAGACCTCTGATTGAGCAGCTTACCAATAAAAGTGTTGTGCAGTTGAGAGGCATAGATGGGTCAGCAATAGGAGGGATTGCTGACACCTGAGTGCCATTGGAGAAGCCAGGGGTATCTCCAGGTAAGCTGGCTCTCAGATGTTGTAAGCCATTATCATGTGGCCTTACACTGGGCTATTAGGCCCATAAATTTGTTATTGTGCATGGGATGGGTTTGGGAGTGTGATTCCCCCTTTGTTGGTATGGCTGGTCTGCTCCAGGGTAGCACACCCTAACACTTTATTAACATTTATGTTTTTTCCCTATTGTATGTATTATTTTAATCACACCTTCACCTCCCTACATAGCACTTATGTGCCTCTTATTTAACACCTACTAACTTTCATTTGTGTGCTGCCCTGGAGTAGTCAGCCTGTGTTGGCATGTTGGGGGCCCACACCCCAGACCCATACCCAGTGTTAGGGACCCCCAGTGACAGAGACGCCTTGACGTACGGCCTGGGGGCTTAACCCTATATCTGCAGATATATGCAACCAAGATCTCTGTATTATCTGATTATTATATGTATATTTCTCATTCAGTGTGCAATAGGGATACAAACTGTTTTTCTTTCCTAACCAGATTTACCCCTCCCTGTTGGCACCTGAATGACAGACCTCTGATTGAGCAGCTTACCAATAAAAGTGTTGTGCAGTTGAGAGGCATAGATGGGTCAGCAATAGGAGGGATTGCTGACACCTGAGTGCCATTGGAGAAGCCAGGGGTATCTCCAGGTAAGCTGGCTCTCAGATGTTGTAAGCCATTATCATGTGGCCTTACACTGGGCTATTAGGCCCATAAATTTGTTATTGTGCATGGGATGGGTTTGGGAGTGTGATTCCCCCTTTGTTGGTATGGCTGGTCTGCTCCAGGGTAGCACACCCTAACACTTTATTAACATTTATGTTTTTTCCCTATTGTATGTATTATTTTAATCACACCTTCACCTCCCTACATAGCACTTATGTGCTTCTTATTTAACACCTACTAACTTTCATTTGTGTGCTGCCCTGGAGTAGTCAGCCTGTGTCGGCATGTTGGGGGCCCACACCCCAGACCCATACCCAGTGTTAGGGACCCCCAGTGACAGAGACGCCTTGACGTACGGCCTGGGGGCTTAACCCTATATCTGCAGATATATGCAACCAAGATCTCTGTATTATCTGATTATTATATGTATATTTCTCATTCAGTGTGCAATAGGGATACAAACTGTTTTTCTTTCCTAACCAGATTTACCCCTCCCTGTTGGCACCTGAATGACAGACCTCTGATTGAGCAGCTTACCAATAAAAGTGTTGTGCAGTTGAGAGGCATAGATGGGTCAGCAATAGGAGGGATTGCTGACACCTGAGTGCCATTGGAGAAGCCAGGGGTATCTCCAGGTAAGCTGGCTCTCAGATGTTGTAAGCCATTATCATGTGGCCTTACACTGGGCTATTAGGCCCATAAATTTGTTATTGTGCATGGGATGGGTTTGGGAGTGTGATTCCCCCTTTGTTGGTATGGCTGGTCTGCTCCAGGGTAGCACACCCTAACACTTTATTAACATTTATGTTTTTTCCCTATTGTATGTATTATTTTAATCACACCTTCACCTCCCTACATAGCACTTATGTGCTTCTTATTTAACACCTACTAACTTTCATTTGTGTGCTGCCCTGGAGTAGTCAGCCTGTGTCGGCATGTTGGGGGCCCACACCCCAGACCCATACCCAGTGTTAGGGACCCCCAGTGACAGAGACGCCTTGACGTACGGCCTGGGGGCTTAACCCTATATCTGCAGATATATGCAACCAAGATCTCTGTATTATCTGATTATTATATGTATATTTCTCATTCAGTGTGCAATAGGGATACAAACTGTTTTTCTTTCCTAACCAGATTTACCCCTCCCTGTTGGCACCTGAATGACAGACCTCTGATTGAGCAGCTTACCAATAAAAGTGTTGTGCAGTTGAGAGGCATAGATGGGTCAGCAATAGGAGGGATTGCTGACACCTGAGTGCCATTGGAGAAGCCAGGGGTATCTCCAGGTAAGCTGGCTCTCAGATGTTGTAAGCCATTATCATGTGGCCTTACACTGGGCTATTAGGCCCATAAATTTGTTATTGTGCATGGGATGGGTTTGGGAGTGTGATTCCCCCTTTGTTGGTATGGCTGGTCTGCTCCAGGGTAGCACACCCTAACACTTTATTAACATTTATGTTTTTTCCCTATTGTATGTATTATTTTAATCACACCTTCACCTCCCTACATAGCACTTATGTGCTTCTTATTTAACACCTACTAACTTTCATTTGTGTGCTGCCCTGGAGTAGTCAGCCTGTGTCGGCATGTTGGGGGCCCACACCCCAGACCCATACCCAGTGTTAGGGACCCCCAGTGACAGAGACGCCTTGACGTACGGCCTGGGGGCTTAACCCTATATCTGCAGATATATGCAACCAAGATCTCTGTATTATCTGATTATTATATGTATATTTCTCATTCAGTGTGCAATAGGGATACAAACTGTTTTTCTTTCCTAACCAGATTTACCCCTCCCTGTTGGCACCTGAATGACAGACCTCTGATTGAGCAGCTTACCAATAAAAGTGTTATGCTATAAAATAACAAATAAGACATATCGGTATCAAAAAAGTGGTGTATAGAGCAGAATAATATAAAAATTATAATGTATATGATATTCCAACCGCCTGTACACTTGCTGCAGTGGCTGCCAGTGACTGACATCACATTTGTAAATTTTGCCCATTGTGATGTCAACTATGACACATTGGGTTGGCAGAACTTTTGTCTAGTATGAACCCATCATTACACTCAACCAGCAATACTGGAAGTCAAGATCAGATGACCTGGTTTGCACTCAGAGCTTGTACTATATGTGTTAGGAACAGGGAGATCTCGCCTACCCTAACTCCGTTGTTACCCCTTGGAGTTGGCGGATGCGTGCTAAGCTAACCTTCACCAATAATAGCCGCGTTCGTGGGAGCCCGTTAGTCAGGCTCCCACCCCGATGCCACCTGGTCTTACTAGTGACAACGCAGCCGCCAAGGCCGGAGGTAAACAAGGGGAAATCTACCTAACAAACCAAAGAGGCGAGAACCACCCTGCCCCACGGAGGGGGGTGTCAGTGGATAGCGGACTGGGCTGGGTCCCGCGGTGCTAATGCTGTGGGCAACAGGCAAGACAATGTACCGTGGCCAAACTGACTGGTATCACAATACACGAGGTGTACCCAGATGCTGAGCAAGAGTAACAATACACGGTAGTCTGACACAATCAGACCTGCTGACGGGTGTAACAATACACAGTATGCTGACACAATAAGAACTGCTGACGGGTGTAACAATACACAGTATGTTGATACAATAAGAACTGCTGACAGGTGTAACAATACACAATATGCTGACACAATAAGAACTGCTGACGGGTGTAACAATACACAATATGCTGACACAATAAGAACTGCTGACGGGTGTAACAATACACAATATGCTGACACAATAAGAACTGACAATAAGGGAAGCAAGGAGTGAGAATGTCCCAACTTATCTGAACACCAAGAGATCGGCAGACAGACACAAGCAAGGATTCTGGAGGCAGCCAGGAACAGGGACTGGAAAACAGGAACCACGGGTGAGCAGGAGCCTGGAACCGGAAACACTCAGGATGCCAAATCAAGAGCTATAGCCGGCGTCTGAGTGCTCCAGTAACCAGGTTTAAATAGCGCGCCAAGCGCTACCCTGACGCTGCGTGCGGCGTCATGCACACCCCTTCCTCCCTGCGGCCGCCAGGCGTCCCCCGTCGCCTTGGCAACCGCTGCGGCAGGGGAGGAAGGGGTTGTACGCCGGCAGCCTGACTGCCTGCCGGAAGCTCCCGGCTGATGACGCGACGCCGTCGCGGTAACCCGGCAACCGCCAGAAGAACAGAGGAGACTGCCGGGCGAGCGGAGGCGCTGCCCGTGCAGCTCCTAACAGTACCCCCCCCTTGAGGAGGGGTCACCGAACCCTTAGAACCAGGTTTGAACGGGAAGGTCTTAAAGAACTCTGCTTTGAGCCTGGGCGCATGTAACAATCGCTCAGGCACCCAAGACCTCTCCTCTTCTCCGAACCCCTTCCAATGGACCAAAAATTTCAGTTGACCCCGAACAACCTTGGAATCCAATATCTGTTCTACTATGAATTCTTTGTGCCCTTGAATGAGGACTGGTTCGCGGTTGGAAGCAGGCCCTGATTGGGAAGCCATCGAGGCTGGTTTAAGAAGAGAACAATGAAAGACATTATTGATCCGCAGTGCTCTGGGGAGCTGCAACCTAAATGCCACCGGATTGACTTGAGCAGTGATCAAAAATGGACCGATGAACCTGGGCCCTAATTTAGGACATCTCTGGCGAAGCTTAATGTGGCGAGTAGACAACCACACCTTTTGCCCCACTCGGAAAAAACATGGTCTCCTATGTTTGTCAAAAAATTTTTTTGAACGTGCTGAAGATTGCCTCAGAGCCAAATGAACCTTTTGCCACGACTTTCTAAGGAAGGACACTGTGGAGAAGGGCGGCCGAGAGGAATCCCTAGGAACAAAGAAGGAGTTGCACTTGGGATGGAACCCGAAATTACACAAAAAAGGCGAGCTCTTGGAGGCCGCATGATACGAGTTGTTATAAGCAAATTCTGCCAAAGGTACCAGTTCGGCCCAATTGCTCTGACATTTGGAGACGAAGCAGCGTAAATATTGCTCCAATGCCTGATTGACCCTTTCGGTCTGCCCGTTGGACTGTGGGTGATGCCCGGAGGAAAGACTGACCTGTATTCCTAAACCGGAACAAAAACTTCTCCAGAACCTGGCCACAAACTGAGATCCCCTGTCAGAAACTATATCCAAGGGAAGGCCATGGAGTCTGAAAATATGCGAGATAAAGAGCTGTGCCAACTCTTTAGCAGTGGGAAGTTTACGCAAGGGAATAAAATGTGCCATCTTGCTAAAGCGGTCGACCGTGACCCAAATGGTGGTAAAACGAGAAGAAGAAGGAAGATCGACAATGAAGTCCATAGAAATATGGGACCATGGCCTTTCTGGAATGAACAACGGCAGGAGAGTACCCACTGGTGATGATCTGGGAGATTTATGTCGAGCACATACCGGACAAGAGGAGATAAACAGAGCAACATCCTGTTTTATGGTGGGCCACCAAACCGCCCTAGACAAGTGCTCAAGGGTCTTGGTAACGCCAGGGTGTCCAGTGACCCTACTGGAATGAAAGTCATTGAGGACCAATTTTCTGAGGTGTTTAGGAATAAACAGTCTATTATGTGGAGTCCCCTGAGGAGCAGAAGGCTGGGAAGCCAGGACACGGGAGGCCAAGTCCTGAGTCAGACCCGCAAAAATGACAGAAGACGGGACAATGGGTGTATCTTTGAGTCCAGTGCTCTGACAAGTCTGGAAACTACGAGATAAAGCATCAGCTTTGACATTTTTGGGGCCGGGTCTGAATGTAATGATGAATTGAAACCTGGTAAAGAACAACGCCCACCGGACTTGTCGTGGGTTTAATCGTTTAGCAGACTCGATGTAGGCTAAGTTTTTATGGTCGGTAATCACAGTGATGATGTGTTTGGCCCCTTCTAACCAATGACGCCACTCCTCAAAGGCCCACTTAATGGCCAACAATTCACGATTCCCGACATCATAGTTCCTTTCGGCCGAGGAGAACTTACGGGAGAAGAAGGCGCAAGGATGAATTTTCTGATCATGAATGTCCTTCTGAGACAGGACAGCTCCAGCCCCTACATCCGAGGCATCAACCTCCACAATGAAAGGAATTCTGGGATCTGGGTGATGTAAGACAGGAGCTGAGCAGAAGGCCTTTTTTAACTGATGAAAAGACTCAACGGCCTGTGGGGACCAAATTTCAGGATTGGCTCCCTTGCGAGTCAGTTCCACAATGGGGGCAACAATGTCAGAAAAGGACCGGATGAATCTCCGATAATAATTGGAGAATCCTAAGAATCTTTGGATGGCCTTGAGATTGTTTGGACGAGCCCAGGACATGATGGCTTGAACCTTGCTGGGGTCCATGGAAAAACCCTTTGGAGAGATGACATAACCCAGAAAAGAGACTTGAGCAATTTCGAATTCACACTTTTCGAGTTTGGCGTATAATTGATATTCACGCAACTTCTGAAGAATCAGGCGGACGTGTTGCCGATGTTCAGAAAGTGACTTGGAAAAAATCAAAATGTCGTCTAAGTAAACCACAGCAAATACCCCCAGGAACAGCCGGAGTACTTCATTGATGAAATCCTGAAAAACTGCAGGAGCGTTGGCCAAGCCGAACGGCATCACAAGATATTCGTAGTGACCTGAATGTGTGTTAAAGGCTGTCTTCCACTCATCTCCCTTTCTAATCCTGATGAGGTTATATGCTCCTCTAAGATCAATCTTGGAAAACACCACCGCTTCCCGGATTTGATCGAACAAAACAGAGATGAGTGGTAACGGATAGGAATTTTTTACAGTAATTTTGTTCAAGGCCCTATAGTCTATGCAGGGACGCAAAGATCCATCTTTTTTTTCAACAAAAAAAAACCCTGCACCTACAGGAGATTTAGAAGGACGAATGAATCCCTTTTCGAGACTCTCTTTTATGTATGAATCCATGGCCTGGGATTCAGGTTCTGAGAGGGCATATAGACGTCCCTTGGGCAATCTGGCATTGGGAACTAAGTCTATGGCACAATCAAAGGGACGGTGAGGGGGCAACGTATCAGCTTCCTTCTTGGAAAACACATCGGCAAAGTCTCTGTAGGGTACGGGTAAAGAAGAAAAAACGGGAAGGACAAGACGAAGAGGAAGAGAGAGACAATGATCAGAACAGGAAGAGCCCCAACGTATGATTTCTCCTGTGGTCCAGTCGATACTGGGATTGTGCTTCCTAAGCCATGGTAACCCCAGGACGAGTGGCGTGAGTGGACAGTGAAACAACAGAAAAGAAATCTCTTCTGAATGAAGAGCCCCCACCGAAAGCTGGAGAGGAGGGGTGCACGCGGTAACACTGCCGTTGGCGAGTGGCTGACCATCCAGGCCACAAACCGACAAGGAATTGACCAGGGAAATGGGTTTGAGCCCCAACGAACAAACCAGCCCCCTGTCAATAAAATTGCCGGCTGCACCGCAATCAACAAAGGCAGTGGTAGCGACAGTGCAGTTATTACAGGTGACAGAAACCTGAATAATGATCGAGTCTAGGGGAGAAAAACAAGATAGGCCCAAGTGAGTTTCCCCAAACCCACCTAGGCCCTGTCTTTTCCCGCCTTCAACGGACAGACCACTGCACGGTGACCCTGACCTCCACAATACAGACAGAGACCCTTCAGCCTCCTACGATTCTTTTCTGCGGCAGATAAACGTGTAGCCCCAATTTGCATGGGTTCGTCACAGACAACCTCCGAGGTCTCCCCCGGTGATGTGGAAGGATATACCCCAGAGACCCTTTCCCTCTGGCGTTCCCGGAACCTCCGATCTACCTTGATGGCTAACTCCATAATTTCATCCAGGGAGGTCGGGGTAGGGTAGTGAACCAATGCATCTTTTAACGTCTCAGATAAACCAATGCGAAACTGGCTACGGAGTGCTGGGTCATTCCAACCAGAGTCAATGGCCCACCTCCTGAATTGGGTACAATAAGCCTCTGCGTTACTCTGACCCTGCCGTAGTGCCCTCAGGTTGGCTTTGGCTGAGGCAGCACGGTCTGGGTCGTCGTAAAGCAACCCCATGGCAGAAAAAAAAGCATTCACAGAGGTAAGGGCCTCGGACCCTGCGGGAAGGCCAAACGCCCAGGTCTGAGGGTCTCCTTGTAACAGGGAGATGACCATTCCCACACGCTGGGATTCCACGCCAGAGGAGGCCGGGCGGAGTTTGAAATAAAGTTTACATGACTCTCTAAAGTTAAAAAACTGGGAACGTTCCCCGGAAAACCGGTCCGGGAGACTCAACTTGGGTTCGGGGTTTCTAGATGAGGATAAGACCCCTTGCACCCGTTCCTCTTGTGAGTTTACCCGGAGGGTCAACTTCTAAAGCTCTTGAGTAAGAGTATGCATCTGCCCCGCCAGAGCGTGATTAGCAGCCTGCTGGGCCGGATCCATAATGGCTGACTGGAAGTTGGGTGAAGTATGGGCCGGCTATAATGTTAGGAACAGGGAGATCTCGCCTACCCTAACTCCGTTGTTACCCCTTGGAGTTGGCGGATGCGTGCTAAGCTAACCTTCACCAATAATAGCCGCGTTCGTGGGAGCCCGTTAGTCAGGCTCCCACCCCGATGCCACCTGGTCTTACTAGTGACAACGCAGCCGCCAAGGCCGGAGGTAAACAAGGGGAAATCTACCTAACAAACCAAAGAGGCGAGAACCACCCTGCCCCACGGAGGGGGGTGTCAGTGGATAGCGGACTGGGCTGGGTCCCGCGGTGCTAATGCTGTGGGCAACAGGCAAGACAATGTACCGTGGCCAAACTGACTGGTATCACAATACACGAGGTGTACCCAGATGCTGAGCAAGAGTAACAATACACGGTAGTCTGACACAATCAGACCTGCTGACGGGTGTAACAATACACAGTATGCTGACACAATAAGAACTGCTGACGGGTGTAACAATACACAGTATGTTGATACAATAAGAACTGCTGACGGGTGTAACAATACACAATATGCTGACACAATAAGAACTGCTGACGGGTGTAACAATACACAATATGCTGACACAATAAGAACTGCTGACGGGTGTAACAATACACAATATGCTGACACAATAAGAACTGACAATAAGGGAAGCAAGGAGTGAGAATGTCCCAACTTATCTGAACACCAAGAGATCGGCAGACAGACACAAGCAAGGATTCTGGAGGCAGCCAGGAACAGGGACTGGAAAACAGGAACCACGGGTGAGCAGGAGCCTGGAACCGGAAACACTCAGGACGCCAAATCAAGAGCTATAGCCGGCGTCTGAGTGCTCCAGTAACCAGGTTTAAATAGCGCGCCAAGCGCTACCCTGACGCTGCGTGCGGCGTCATGCACACCCCTTCCTCCCTGCGGCCGCCAGGCGTCCCCCGTCGCCTTGGCAACCGCTGCGGTAGGGGAGGAAGGGGTTGTACGCCGGCAGCCTGACTGCCTGCCGGAAGCTCCCGGCTGATGACGCGACGGCGTCCCGGTAACCCGGCAACCGCCGGAAGAACAGAGGAGACTGCCGGGCGAGCGGAGGCGCTGCCCGTGCAGCTCCTAACAATATGTCTGGAGAAATGGTGTGTCTATGCCTCTATACAAAACCCACCAATGCAGCCCATTAGGGTATTAAATATAGGTATCTCTGAGCACAGGTGCCAATGGTGAGTTGTAACATACATCATGCAGTTGAACAGATCTTGGTAATATGTGTCTTTCCAGGAAATTTGAGTTTTGGAGCAGCAACTGAGCAGCACAAGACGAGTGTATGAAACCATCCATACAGTACTTGTTGGAGTGCCATGGGAGTTTTATGGGCATGTACTGTCTGTATCTATAGCTCTGGGAAATTCTGGGAGTCATGCATACAGGTAAGGGAACTCTATTTCAGATGGATCTTTTGCACCTAGCATGGAAGGCTAGTGGTGTATAGGCTGGTACTAATGATGATTGCAGTTGCCATAAACCCAGTGGGCAGCACATCTTCCCACTTGCAGATGCACAGACCCTCAAATTAGACCTAAGGATATTCGCATCAGCATAAGCATTAAATCAGGATTCCACAGCTGCCAACAAGTTCAGTCACTTTGCATTTGACTTTGTGCCGGGCCCTTACATCTAATTACTTTGTTTAAAAAATATATTGTTTTTATACCTTGAAAAAGGAATATTTCTGTGTTTAATTAATATATACAGTATTCAGATGGCTGACAGACAATAGTGAATAACTCTAAACAACAGGTTATCAGTCGGTCCTCAGGACCCCACACAGTGTATGTTTTGCAGGTCTCCTCAAAGAATCAAGTGAAATAATTAGCTCCACCTGTGGATCTTTTAAAATGTGTCAATCGGTAATGAGTACATCTGTGCACCTGCCGGGTGACCTGGAAAACGTGAACTGTGTCCTGACCGAGTTTGACTGTGTGACCGACCAAGTTTGAGAACCACTGCTCTAAACAAGGGCGTAACTACCATAGGTGCAAGGGGTGCAGCTGCTATGGGGCCCAGAGCTGAGGGGGCCCATCTTTGCTGTCTAAGTATATGTTTTACATACATTTATCACAATCAGTTGCTAAATAGGGGGCCCTTACAAACTTTTACTAAGGGGCCCACGATTATCTAGGTACGCCTCTGGCTCTAAATCATAGCAACCAAGCAACCTTTCACCTGCATGAATTAGAGAACTATATGAACAGAGAACTTTTTATTGTTTACATAAGTTCAATTAAGATGTTACACCTTTAAGCAGTGTTAGTGAATTAGTCCTACTGTACTTTTAAAGTAATGTACCGGTAATTTCCTGTGTTTTATAGATTTGGGGATCATGATGTGCCATATAAAGAGTTTGACATATTTATTTATTTATTTATAAATTAAACGGTTTCTTATATAGCGCAGCATATTCCATTGTGCTTTACAATA
This sequence comes from Crinia signifera, assembly GCF_055691185.1. Lineage (NCBI taxonomy): Eukaryota > Metazoa > Chordata > Amphibia > Anura > Myobatrachidae > Crinia > Crinia signifera. The sequence goes on along the minus strand of NC_139217.1, from coordinate 63,328,816 downwards.
GGAGACCGTGATATAACAAACTGGGTATTTACAGACAGTCAAAGGTATGAGGGCCCTACTCGCAAGATTACAATCTGTAGAAGTACACGTAGACTGCACCATCACTGCACATTGGTCAGCCGTGTACCATCGGCGCCGCTCCCTTCCTCTCCCTCCACCCGCACTCCATCACATAGAAATTGCCTCCCCCCAACCCGGCCTCTAGGAGTAGTTACATTATATGGCTAAAATAAGTAAAAGAAAATGTAGAGGTGTAGGGGATTGGCTTGGGCCTCCCTAACCCTCTGGGTCCCATAGCATCTGCATCCCCTGCACCCTCTATAGTTACGCCACTGGGCCGTATTCAATGGAACCCAGCGAGGTGGAAACGGTGTGTGCGGCCGCCAAAACAGTGAGGCTCCCGGCTAAATGCAGTGTGCTTCCTACATTAGCCGCAAACCTCACCATTTGGAGGAATCCTCACCGTCCTCTGAAAGTGAGGATTCTCCCGGAACGTTGAACAGGGTGAGCGGACGGTGCAGGGGTTAAATGGCGAGGGTGGCTTATTTTCGGCAATCCTCACAGTTTAACCCCCTCATCGGATGCATTGAATTTGGCCCACTGTATCCAAGTCTCTATAATAATGTCCAGAAACCTACAAATCAAAGACAGTTAAGCTCACAGTGCTCAGAGCAGAATGGACAGTTCATTCATCCTTTGCTCAGAAAGACCATAAATGTAAAAAAAAAAATTGGGTGTTGGAAATCGAAAGTCAAAACTCAACAATATACCCATCCGCAGACTATTACTGTGGCACAGCTCATTGGCCAACCTTTAACATCAAAACAGGGAGTCTGGAGTTAGCAAGATATCCCTAGAGAGGACAAGGCAATAGCTTCCTCATTCAAAAGTTTAATAATAAAGATTTTCACTTTGTCATTAATGAGCTGTGCAGGCTGCATTTGAAAATAAATGTGTACGGATTTATCCCCACTGAACTTTGAAGGCATAGACAGACTTAAGATATTTGCAGCAGCTAAATCATTATTTCTCCAGGCTTCCTGCTAATTAGTTAGATTTTCTTGCTGAGCATGAATAAGGGTAGAGTATGCATTTACCTGAATTTATTTTGATAAATGCAAGCAAACTCTTGCAACTCTTATTTATTTTTCTAATGGAATTAGCAAACTTCCTCCCATGGACTTCATACATAGGGCAATATTCAATGAGAATACTCGGCATATGCAGCGAATCCTGTTTAGGATTCGCTGCACAGTCGCCGTGTTCCGGAGGGCTGCAGCATTTGCTGCCAGCCCTCCCTGTCACTGTATTCAATGCCGCAGGGGTTCTCTGCCCCTGACGGCGATTCTTTACCCCAGCAGCGAACGCCGCAGGGAGCCGGGGGACGGCGGCAGGCAGGGAGATGGAAGCCTCCCTGCCTGTGCCAGACACTGTGGGGCAGAAGCAGGGCTCCCGGGGACACAGGCAGCAGAAGCTGCCCCCCGGGAGAGCTAGCAGGGGACGTGGGTAGGGAGCCGCTTGCACTGCTCCCGATCGTGCATATGTAATGATCGGGAGCAGTGAATATATGAATATCTAATGAGCGGCTCTCGGCCCCCTGCTGGCTGTTTAGTGTAAAAAAAATATATATATAAATAAATAAATATATATTCATGTGCTGTAAGCACATGAATAAAAATAGTCGCAGACAGAGTGACTGAGCCCTACAAATCTTTGTGTGATGCCCTTATTCTTATAAGGTCATCCTTCAGGTATTTTTTGTTTTATATATACTTGTTTTTAATTTTGGCTGTTTTAGCATTAAAGCACTTTTTCAGTACTAAGACGGCCTCCACCTTTTGCTTGCATGTACTGCTCGTGATTTGAGTCAGTTTATGGGAGCAGAGGAGAACGCTAACAAAAGATACCCTGATAGGAGTACCACCGTTTTATGCACCGTAAGTACGGTACGCATAAACATAGCATATAGACGACCACACCCCCGGTGATCCCGATAAAAAGATACCTTTACACACATATTAGTGCATGCTTCTCATTGTATAAAATCCACAACAAGGGACATCCTGATGGGAACACATAAACCACAGAACCCGTCATAAAGAAACCATTATAGGAGTCCATATACTACTCCAATTGTGAGTATGGTACGCATCTTCGCCATCTTCTTTTGTGTGGAAAATTCAGTGCCTTCTGAATAGAGAAAATGTAAAAATTGTCCTATACATTCTTTATTCCATAATTCGATCCATCGACATCGGAGTCAAGCGCCTTCAATATTGTCCGTCAATCACTGTTTGCCGACGGCGAATATTGCACGTTGAATAGGGTGATTCACTTTTTCAGTAAAAAGATTCACCTTAGAGCACGAAAATAGCACACATTAGCCATAGAACGAATCAGCCCCATTGAATACTGCCCATACTGTATAGGGGGTTATGCAGACCTCAATGTAAAGCCTCTTTTTTTCTCAAAAGGACAACACCATGTTGCACTGCAGGTGGGAAGATGCAGGGCCTGATTAAAGGTTCCAGGTGTTCTAGGTTAATAAACTTGTAGCTCCCGTTGTAATGCTGCTAAACACATGTGTTTGGACTCTCAGGGACTCGCAAGTCATACTGCCCATGTGTATGAAACAAAGGTTATACAACTGTCATGTAGGATCTAGTGCTTGTGGCATACTTGCCTACCTGACCCTCTCCATGCGGGAGAAAATGCTCTGCTCCTGGACTTCCCCGGTAATGTATGATTGCCATCACCTGTGGTGAAACACCTTTACCTAGCTCCCCACAGGTGATAGTAATCATACATTACCAGGAAAGTCCAGAAACAGAGCATTTTCTCCCGCATGGAGAGGGTCAGGTAGGCAACTATGTCTTGTGGTGTGTGAAGCAGGCTTTGGCCATACTTGCCTACCTGACCCTCTCCACGCGGGAGAAAATGCTCTGTTCCTGGACTTCCCTGGTAATGTATGATTGCCATCACCTGTGGGGAGCTAGGTAAAGGTGTTTCACCACAGTTGATGGCAATCATACATTACCAGGGAAGTCCAGGAACAGAGCATTTTCTCCCGCATGGAGAGGGTCAGGTAGGCAAGTATGGCTTTGGCTTTGGGCTGTCCAGCTGGCACTGTAGCCCAATGTATATAAAGTAATGGTTCCATCAGTAATATACATTAGCACAGCCTCCTGGCAGCAGGGTTGCCTACCTGACCCTCTCCTAAAGGGACAGATGTATCAAGCTTCAAAAAGTGATCAAATGGAGAGTGACAAACAGCCAGCCAATCAGCTCCTTTCTGATTTTTTAGACTCCTTGAATCACTGACTGAGGTTACAAAAGTCATAAGCCTGATGGTCAGCAACATGGAGTCGAGACCCCATACTGAGAAGGTCGGGACCCGCTTTGGGGTCAGGACCCACAGTTTGAGAACCGCTGACCTAGATAATTGGGCAGGAGCATAGTAATGTTCCAAGACAGAAATTGCTAGAACAAAAGACTAATAGCTATAGTGAACCGGACAAAAGGCCAAGGGATCCAGCAGAGATGAAACTTCTAGAGGCAGGAGCAACGAGTTCATATTCTGACAGACCCTTTATCACTTCATCGAGCTGTAGATCTCGCTATGATGCCAAATACATAAACCATCTAATTCCAGCTTAACATCTTTTATAATTTAGTAGTACATTATAACCATGTGTTTCCTATTATTTTAATAAGACCAGAAAATATATGTCTTGTCTCAAAGTAAAATTTCCTATGTCTAAAACAGCCATACCTGGTGATAAAGTATAGTATGCACCTTTGGGGGTTGGAGATCCCAGAAGAAGCATCTTCATCGCTAGCAGTGCTGTTAGCAAACCATTAAAGCTCTAAGTGTCTTCCCACAGAATATCAGTTACATCCAGTAGTAGCTGTCAACAACTAATATCAGAATGCACTATCAGTTAATATACAGTAATGCATCTCACTTGTTTAACAGTCTCATGCTCACTCATACACACAAACTCAAAACTGAACCTTGCCGGTGTTCATTTTTAAAACTACACTTGATACGGCCTGACAAGCATCAAGGAAAATATTTTTTATGCTTTTAAACACTTTTAGAGTAATTTAGAGTAAGGCTGCATGCATTACAATACCTGTACATTTCTACCTGTATTCAGAATTCGACAGATCTACAGTATGTACTGTAGCTACTCTGCCCCAACACATTCACTTGTGGGAGTAAACATAGGCAGGGGTGGATTGGGAATTAAAAGCAGCCAGGGAAATCAATTGAAGCAGTCCTGGGGGGGACCTGTTCCGCGCCGGAGGCGAGCGCAAATATCTAGGGGGCATGGCCTAGGGATATGGGGGTGTGGCGTATTTCAACGTGGTCACGCCCCATTTTAGCTACAGTGGGAGCATGGCTAGTAGCTCTCTCTGACAGGGGCGTATTGGCCCTGTCAGTGTTACATAGCCATGGTTACCCATTACCATCCTTTAGTAGGAGAATCATCTCACCGTGATGGCCATTACACATTTTGCCACACACTATGATGCCCAGTATACATTTTGCCACACACTATGATGCCCAGTATACATTTTGCCACACACTATGATGCCCAGTATACATTACGCCACACACTGTGATGTCCATTACACATTCTTTGACACACATGATGCCCATTACACAGTGTGAACACGGCATAAATGGGGCAGAGGACTGGGCCCACTGGGACTGGCTGGACATATCCCATATCTCCCTTCCTGACCCCCTCCTCATATCCCACTTCACCTCCTTTACCTTTGCTGGTCCCCTTGTGATAGGCACATTGCGGGAGCCGGGCAGGATGAGGTGAGGTTTGCTATGGCGGACCGCTGGCTCTGGTCTCTTTACTGCAGCCTGCACAGGTCCGGCGCAGGCTGCACAACCACAGACATCATAATAGTCAGCCATCACAGCTCACACTTTGCTGGTGGCTGTGACTGGACTCAGGGAGCAATGCTGCGGATCCACAACGGAGATCCGATCCCCACCTCCCCCCCACACGCAACATACCCAACATCCCCACCACCACAACACCATGCAACATCTGCGGCAGGGGTAAGCACTGCTGAAACCTTGTGGTGCCATATAAACAATAATAATAATAATAAACCCAGACATTTTTTTGGGAGCATAATGATAAATAGATAGATTAGATAGATAGATATGGAGCCAGAAAACACAAAAAAGAGTTATAAAACTTTTTTGTATACTTTCAGCCATGACATGCACTGCTTCTCTTCTCAGCGAACACTGGGGCAGTTACGCCCAGTTACGCGCCCGGGAATTATTAATGCGGACTTCCCTACCAAGCATAACGTGACATACAGCTGCAGATTGTAAACACCGCGGCAGACATCAGGGGTCCCCCAGCTGCCTGTAGCCAGCATATATACACAGCTCCTCCCCAGCCACCAGCACCCCGTACTAATGGAATAACTCTTCTCCTCACCTGGTCCTGCGTCTAACCCCTGCCCACACTCTCCCCCAGGTACGTAGCTGCAGCAACATATACTGTACGCTGGCCCGGCTGTGCTGCTGCTGCTGCCACCTTCCACATGCAGTAGCGGCGGCAGTCAGTAGTGCAGTGATTGGATCTGTGCGCTCTCCTTGGTGGCGGATGTAGCAGTGAGGTTCCGTCTGCATGATGGACGGAAACGTCGGCAGTCGTGCGGGGAGGTCATTAGGAGGTGCCTGTGCAACCCTGGCACCCCCCATGCGCACGCCTATGGTGGTCACAGATATCAGCAGCGCTGCGAGATGGGATGGGCAGTGCAGTGGCGGACTGGCGGGTATTAGATTTTTAAAATACCTGTCAAATGACTGGCCGTTCTCTGATTGGCTCTCAGCCATATAGAGAATGGCCAGTCATTTGACAGGTATTTTAAAATTCTAATACCCGCCAGTCCGCCACTGCCCATCTCGCAGCGCTGCTGATATCTGTAATCACACCACCCGGCCAGGTCAGCACTCGCCAGCGCCGCCGGCTAAGCGCTCAGGGACCCGCTGCCCGCCCCACTGCTCCTCCTGATGAGGATCAACGCCGCCCCCTGCCCCTAACCGGACACTACTCAGTCACCACCGCTGCTTCCGTCGACGTCCAGTGCCACAGTGCAGCATACCCCAAAACAAATATGGGCGCCGCATATGTGCATTTAATATATGCATATATGCGGCGGCCATATTTGTTTTGGGCAATGCTGCCGTTTTTTGACCAGGCTGGGCTGCGGCCGCTTCTAAGCAAGGTAAGCGGCCCAGCCAGAGTGAAATTTGGTCCGGCCCACCGGGAAACGGATTCTGGTTTACTCAGTAAGCTGCGAAGCTCGCACCACTCGGCCCGGCGACACTGTAAATCGCCAATGCCATTCGCACAGTGGATCTGCACTTGCACACAAAAGACCTACGCATGCGCAGTACACCAGCCATCGGAACGTGGCCGAATTTGGCCCTATCCGAACAGACCAGAATTACCCTCTTAAGGTGCCCATACACTAGTAAGATTTATGGCCAAAATAAGACTTACCATCACTGGCAATGCCAAAACTTGCAACAGCACTATGCAGGGTGCAATTTTTTGGTTTGAACATGGCATCCTCTGACAGTGCCCCTGCATCTTTAGCCTGTTTATTTCTCTGGTACACCCATGGGAAATACCTATCTCTGCATTCAAATATATTCCTTATATCTCAGTGGTAATGATGGTAACTTTTAGCATGCATTACAATTAAAAAGAAAAGATAAATTACCTCCAATGGTACCTATGACCCCATCATTCACACATGATTATTTTTTTCTCTATTTTAATCTGTTTTTTACTAATGTAACAGCTGACATGTACAGTACTTGTAGACACAGTTGTTGTTTTATTAACTGTATCAGGTATGTTGGGAAAATATTCTAGGCTTGGCATAGTCAGCCACTGCAAACTCATATTCTTTTCAAGGCCCTGTTGTCCTAACTGAGATGTTCATTGTGAGGGGATGCAGTCAGAATACTGATAGTAGTATCCCAATGTACAGAATCCTAGTAGTAAGTGCTGGCTTTAGGGTTAGGATTAGGCACTAAAGGCAGGGCAAGGGTTAGGTTTCAGGGGTCTGGATGCATACCCTCCAACATGACCCATTCCATTAGGTACAAAATGCTCTGATTCTGGACTTCCATGCCAGTTGCAGTTGCCGATGTGAGCCTGCAGCACAGCCCAATAGCCAAAAAGGGGAGCCACACCAAACATCACTGTCCTGGACTCACTGGCAGTTGATGTGACCCCCCTCTTTGAATTCTGGACTGTGCTGAAGCCCCAACTCTGTAACTGCCACTGGCAGGGAAGTCCACGAACAGAGCATTTTGTACCTAATGGAATGGGTCATGTTGGAGGGTATGTGGATGTTAGGGTTAGACTACATTGGAGGGGGTTAGTGTTAGTATGTGAGGGATGCTATAAGGGTTGCAGGAGGGGATGATTAGAGTTAGGCAGTTGAAGAGGTGCGTTAGGTACCGTGGTAGGCCTAAAACAATTGCAGGGATCTGTCAAACATTTGACCATCAGAATGCTGCTGTTGGCATCCTGACTATCAAGATTTCATGTCACGATCCGGTTATTAAAGCACAGCTTTTTACCTTTTAAATGCCTTCACAGACTAAGTGTGCTAGACCCGGTTTCCATCTGTGCTGCCAGCATGCAGCGTGCTACATGCCATCTCCTCAGACACTCTCCTGTGGTCCCTGTCTCGATGTCATGGCATGATCTCAGCTTGCTCCCTCTGTCATGCTAGATGTCCTTCCTGGTCCTCCGTGCTGTCCGGCGCAGCCATTGCAGTTGGCCGCAGTCATGCTTCGTACAAACAGACTTTCCCTCCACAGCCAGTTCTATTGGAGATAGGATGTTGCCATAGCAACCAATCAGATCCTATTATCTTCTTGAATGTGTTACATCCCTCCCAACATGACCCATTCCAGGAGGGACAAAATGCTCTGCTCCTGGACATCCTTGCCAGTTGCAGTTACAGAGGTGGGACTGCACCACTGTCGCAAATTGAAATAGGGGAGCTACACCTGCCAGTGAGTCTGGACTGTTATGTTTAGGGTGGCAGTTGGTTGGGCTCCCCTATCTGAATTTTGGACTGTGCGGCAGCCCTGCAACTCTACAACTGCCACTGGCATGGATGTACAGAAACAGATCTTGTCCCTCCTGGAATGGGTCATGTTGAGAGATATGGTGCTATATAAATAAGAAATACAGGGGCAGATTTATTAAGCTTGGAGAAGAGATAAACTGGAGATAAGGCAAAAGGAGATAAAATGCCAGCCAATGAACTGTGTTTTAAAATGACAGTTGGGAGTTGATTGGCTGGTGCTTTTTCTCCTTTTACCTTTTCTCCAGTTTATCTCTACTTCAGGCTTAATAAATCTGCCCCATAAGTACTAACCCTTGAAACGTGATAAAATGAAGAGTTGTAAACCAACAACCAATCAGCTGCTACTTGTCATTTTTCAAACACAGCCTTTTACATGACAGCTAGCAACTGATTGGCTGGGGGTGAATTTGCGGCGGAGGCAGCGAAAAGACCTAAAGGGTGGTGATACCCTGCTATGCGGTGATGCGGCGGCTGGAGATTCCTACATTAGGAATCTGGCTGTGAGACTGCTATCAGAAGTGCACAGCACATGCTGTAGGTGTGTGCTGCTGCCCCAGAGGGACGAAGGACGAAGGAGGAGGGAGGGTCAGACCAGGGCCCCCACTGGGCCCCTCCAGCAAGCCTGAGCCCGGGTAATGAGTACCCGCTTCCCCCCCTCCCCCTCGGCAGCCTTGGCAAAATTAGTGCTGGAGAAGATACCAGATCTTAAGTTACCTTTCCTCTAGCCTACAGATGGCTAACCTTGACACTCCAGCTGCTGTTGAACTACACATCCCAGCATGCCCTACATCATTTTTAGCGTGGTCAAATAGCAAAACTTTAGCAGAGCATGCTGGGATGTGTAGTTCCACCACAGCTGGAGTTAGCCATCATGCTCTAGCCTGTACTTAGTGCTAGAAGGCTGGTTATACATAGAAATAGGAATTATGGCCTCAGCAGTTCGCCAACAGACCCTTTGCCTGCAAATTCCCCGCAGCAGACTTCCAGTCAGTGACGTTCAGCAGTGGTGATCTGACCAATGCTGACTGTACAGTATCTCTGACATCTTACTGTCAGCACACTGAGCTTATGTACCAAGCTACAGTACTGCCGAGCATTTTTCCATTTTATACTAGGAAACAACTTCCATTTGGGATACCCATAACAAGACCCATGGCAGTTAGCAGATTGGAATATATAAAGCTAATCTGAGATTCATATAATTACCCTTGAGGAATAATTAAGCAATTGGAAATTTTCTAATAACTTAATTACTGTACTCAGTAATTGCTGCAATCGGGTGTTGGGAGCAAAAGTCTTGTGTGAGTGTTTACAAATGTGTATGATTGTGTGTGAGTAGGGCCAGACTGGGGTATGAAGGACCCACTGGGGGAATGCAGTGGTAGGGGTCCACGCTTAGCGCTGAGACTTCCACCACAGAGGCTTGGCTAACCATTAGAGCAGGCATGTCCAAACTGTGACCCTCCAGCTGTTGTAAAACTACACATCCCAGCATGCCTTGCCATAGTTTTAGAATTCCCTAATAGCAAAACTTTGGTAAGGCATGATGGGACTTGTAGTTTCACAACAGCTGGAGGGCCATAGTTTGGACATGCCTGCATTAGAGAGTGCATTGCCTTGTCATCTTTATAAATATATAATACTAAGCGCTCAGTGCATGGGATGATGTAGTAGATGAATAACAGCAATGCACTGTAGGGAATAAACGATAGTTGTTTGAAGTATAAGGTAACATATGTATAATGTATAATTCAAGTGCATAGTCTAGAACAGTGGTAGCCAACTCCAGTCCTCGAGAACTACCTGTTCCAACAAAATAGGAGGTGTATGAGTCCCTCCCAGTGCGCAATAGGCTGCCAATGGGGTTGATCCCTTCAGGTGCCCTCCCACCTGTTTTAAGATAGTGCCAAAAAACAAAAGATTGGGATAAGCCCACTATCGGCGCCACTGGTGAGGAGAGGAAATTAATCAAGAAATGTGCATCCCTTATAGGGAAGTACCGTTCCTCTTCTCCATATGGGTCAATCACGGGTTAACCAGAAACAAGAACAGAATAGGACTTTAGGATACATTCTGAGGTGAAGCTTGTCTTTCTGGTTAACCCCTGATTGACCCGTACGGAGAAGAGGAATGGTACTTACCTAAAAGGGATGCACATTTCTTGATTAATTTCCTCTCCTCACCAGTGGCGCCGATAGTGGCCTACCTGTACCAACAGTTCACAGTTTCCAGACAATCTAGCTGCTGCACAGGTGCACTCATTACTGACTAACACATTTTAAAAGAAGCTAATTACTTCACTTGTGATTCTGTGAGAAGATCTGGAAAAAATTAACTGTTGGTAGCTCTCGGGGACTGGAGTTGGCTACCCCAGGTCTAGAACCTCATTCCTAGAGGAGGGTGTGGACCACCTGAGGTTTCCCCTGTTCCCCCAATGGGCCAGTCCGACCCTGTTATGAGTGTGTGAATGTGTCTGCGTGTGAACCCTCCTCTCCACCTTATCCATGTAATGTCATCCACCCTGGAGATTGTTGCTGAGAGAACTACTTTGTCACTTCCCAGCACCTCCAGAGCCTCCCAGTAGATCCCGAAACCCAAAGCAGCCCCTTCCCAGTGGCAAGATGGAGGGGGAGACCACCGAAAACCCTAGAGACCACCAGAGAGCACCTGGCAGGTATATATTCTTATGTCAGGTATTTTATATCACAGATATCCCGAACGAGTGTACTGCTCTAATCCAAAATTCAGTGCAAGGTTTTTTTTACCTCATTACCTCATGCTCAATTGAATTCCCCAAATGTTTCTAATAAGCAGGAACAATCAAAATTGGAAACAAAATTTTTAATTGAACTACGATTTGACGGAACTACGAATTTACAATTTTATATCTATTGACAGACAAGAGGCTTTTGTCTGCTTTTTAGTGGTTCCTCCTAATAAATGATAATATATTGTTTCTAAACATTCATAAAGACTTTATATTTAAACATCCTGTGTTACTGATAATAGATAATAATTAAAGTAATTAAAAACATATGAAAGGCTCCAATAATATTATTGCTTATGCTGCAGATGTAAGTCAGTGCTATTCAGTAAGTCTTTTAGTTGTTCTCTCTGTACCATGTAGATCGGAGCATATGCTTAGCAGCAAATATTTTCACACTGATGGATTCTGTGCTTATACAGTAAGCTCAACATATGTTTATATCAAATGCTTAATGGATGCATTGAACTACAGTATACTTTACTAAAATGTGTGTGGCTGAATATTTAGCAGGGGCCTCTTGGTTATGCAGTAAAACAAGCGAAAGAAACTTCACCCCCCCCCCCCCCAAAAAAAAGTTTCACAAAGTGCACTGAATAAATCTGTAAAAATAGTTTTCACCCACGCATTTATTAATATTTCTCAATCCTTCATATGGTAAAATAATTTGTTATAATTAACCTATCATGTATCTTCCTCCCAAAGTAAATGGCGGCATCTGTAATAATAAATGCAAGCTATTTTGTTACTCACATTAAATATGCAAAGACTTTATTATAATTTCAAGACATTTCACACATGTTTTAACAATGCGGATTTTTAAAAAGGATGAGTTTCTCCACTGATTACCAGAATGAATCTGACATACCCTGGGATTTGTATATAATCAATTATGGATGTTACATTTGTAATAAAATGTATTCATTTCACAGCGTAAAATGCATGATCAATTCATATTGTGTTGGTGTTATGACAATGGTCATGTAGAATGGAAATATGAAATAAATGACTACAAATAAGTTGCGTTTCCTAAACTTTTCGAGTAGGAACTTTTATCTAAATCTTTTTTTTTTAATTCTTTCCAATTGGTTGAATGTGGTTGTATCAATAAAAGATATAACTTTACCCAATTTAGCCATATGGCCAAATTAGCCATTTAGTCTAATCTGTAGACACAACTTTTGATTTGGCAAAACATATAATACTTTAATCTGCTTACTTTTTATTATTTTTGTACAGGAAATAAAAGTAATCCATCCAATCTCTACTCATGGAGGAGCATCTTCAGGCCCCAATAAACTATGCAATTTGGGCCCAATTTCACCCGATTCGGATGGATCGGGCAGGGAAATGAGGCCAAATCGCATGTGTAGACACCCTGTCCGACCCGATGCATGGTCCCGTGAGCATCGGATCGGAGTCGGGAGGTTGGACCGGCTGCACACAAGATTTGCTAAATCTTATGTGCAGGCTCCGGGTGGGGGACTCTGCGAGGCAAACAGGGGTGGGGGGCCTTTAGCCACGCTAAGCATTTTGGGTCTGATTCTGTTTGGCTCGGTAAACTGTGAAGATTGCAGTTTACTGAACCCCAGAGAGCTTGCCCTGCCGAATATACCCCCCACCGCCGTTTTCCCCTCATAACCATGCGAGGGCATGCGTTACGAATTGGAGCCTTGGGGTAAATAAGGAGCTTTCACCACAATGGCATTAAAAATTAACAAAACACCAAAACTGTGTATTTAAACAATGATGTGGAGTCCTTTAAGAAAAGGCACCCTGATTATAAGTTCAGTGTATTACACTTGAGATCTGGATGATGCTCTTTTTAATGTAGTTTTCCCATTAGTCCGTTCTCTTTGCTTTATATCATAAGCAGTAAAGGCAGAGATAATTTCACCATAAGATCTTCATATTTCTCATAACAGGGTGAATCGACACAGTGACTCTCAAATATAGAAAGCAAACAGTAAGTGGTAAATTTATTGAAGCTTCTAAAAATGAAAACAGGTTATGTTGCCCTAGCAATTCAGGACCATAACTAGGCTTGTGCCAGTGGTGCCAGGAGGTACCAGGTACGATAGGAGAAGCAATCTCCCCACTCTGCATCCTGCTGCTGCTGGGTACTGCAGAGAAAGAGGTGTCAGGCAGCAGATGAGTGACAGGGAATCGGAAGTGAGCAGGCTTGAGATTTTAAAAATCCCATTGAAATCAATGGGTGGCCGCTGATTGGCTGAAAGAGCCACCTGTCACGGCTCTCAGCATTTTCTCTTTGATGTTAATGGGACACCAGGTTTAATATAGCATCAGCTTTCCTACCTGCACTGTGCCACTTGTACCCACATGCTGCAAACTCGACCAGCACTCCCACTGCCGCCACCCACACATTAAGGAGACTGCCGGCACTTCTATACTGCTGGCACCCTTGCACTGCCAACAATGCCACCCTTTGCGCTGAGGATACCTCTAGTCCTCCAGCATTGCCAACACCACCGGCACAGCTGACACCGTCATCTCCCTCGAACTATGGCCCCTCAACCGCCAGCACCCCCTGACACCATGGTTACAGTGTGTAATATTGTTGTATCTGACACATACCGTATCCTGCACTGTATCCAACCTGTTCTTTAATGCGCACTGTATCCAACCCACACTGTGGGGCCAATTCAGACCTGATCGCACTGCTGCGCATTCACACAGTGGGCGATTATCGATAGACTGCGCATGCATATTGGCTGCAATACGGGTGTGCGCGATGCCTTCCAGTGCTGGAATCCTGCTACTTTTTCAATTCGCAAGCAATTTGCAAGGTGATTGACAGTAAGTAAGCATCTGTGGGTGGTAACCGGACATTTTATGGGAGTGCCAATATAAACGCTAGGCATGGCTGGAATAAATTCTGTGATTATAAGGGAAAACGCAGAGGTGCCATTTAAGGGAGTCTGTGTGACGTCAGTAACATACTGAATTTTCCTGTATTCATTGTAGCCACAGAGTAAGTCTCTGGCTTCTCCGATCCTGCAATGACCATTGGAAAATCATTCCATGATGAGGCCTGTAATAAAGGGTTTCGTCCATATTCGTTTGGCACACGCCGTACACATCCACAGTGTGCACATTACTTTGCAAGGCAGGATTTCCCTCTACTGGGGCGGTGTCTCCCTGATCACTGTCCATGTGATTAGGTCTGATTTACCCCTGTATCAAACCCACACTGAATCCATCCTGCAATCTATCCAGTCCACACTGTATCCCACAGTGTGGACCTTATTCTGGTCCACACGCAATGCTGCAATTTTCGCAGCATTGCATGTGGATGTAACGCCACCCACAGGGCCATCCGCACCCCCTTGCATTCCTCAATCCCCCACAGGCATGCGAATGGACTGTGATGAACTCACACCTCTAGTCAACAACATGCAGAAGTAAGGTTCTAATATGTGGGAAAGGATGTATATTATACAGTATATCTCATCCTCAGTATGTACAGTATAAGTCTCCTAAAAGACACATACAGTACATTACTGCAGAGTATATTGAAATTATTATTATGGTTTCAGGCAGGGGCGTAACTAGACCTTTGTGGGCCCCATAGCAAAATTCTAAATGGGGCTCCCTGGTTTGGTGTCTGATAGGGGAGTGGAGGGGCAGGACCAGGCACAGTGGACACTGACGTGCAAGTTATATAAATTTGATTGAGCAGCTGTCACACTGTGTATATATATATATATATATATATATATATATATATATATACACAGTACACAATATGCCATTACCTACCCCTCCCCCTCCTCCCCCTGAACACCGTGTCCTGCACCCTTTTACTCCTGTCGCTTACCCATGCACCGGAAAGCCGCAGCGGCCAGTGCAACCCTCACCTGCACAATAAAGCATGAACATCCTTCTCTCACCTGTCCTCTGCAGAACAGGAGAAGCTCAGCCCAGTAACCCCATCGCATGCTCTGTAGTGCAGCAGGTCAAATGGGCCGGCGCTTGCGGGGGCGGGCTCCGCCGCAAGAGGGAACATGAGACTCGCCCACCACCAATCAACTGCTGCTGGGACGACTATAATATTAACATCTTTGCACAGACGTCCCAGCAGCTGAGCGGCACCAAGCCGCATTACGTTAAGTAATGTGCCCCGTATCGGCCTGCATTCTGCATGATCAGTGTGACTGGGTGCAGGGGAGCGGCGGGCATAGGTAGCCCCTTGCTTTCCTGGCCGTGCGCCAGGTTTTCTGTGTGCAGGGGCTACTGCAAGTGGCTCTGGCATCCGCCGCTCCCCTGCGCTGTGTGTCCTGTCTGCAAGCGGCGGAGGGAGCCGCCGCTCTCCTATACACCGACCTCCTTCCGGGTGTCCGTCAATGAAGGGGGACACACTGGCGCAGCCTCTGCCCACGCTGCACAGAGGGTGCAGGGGATGCAGCTGCTATGGGGCCCCCAAAGGCCCGGGCCCCATAGCAGCTGCACCCCCTGCACCCTCTGTAGTTACGCCACTGGTTTCAGGGTTATGGTTTCATAATTGTGCAGCAATTAGACATGGACATATTCATATCAACAGCTATTAGGTGGAATGTTGTATCAGCTGCGAGTGGAGGTGGTGTAATGATATGAAATAAGGATAATCAGCAGCATTATCTAGACAATTGTGACTGGCTGTTCATGTAATTACCTCTATCTGATAGTACTTAAATCATTAGTGTCTCAAATATATTATATGAAGTGGCAGATGTCTATTCACATTACATACAGTAATTAACATTTCCGCTTGAACTCTTGTATGAAAGGAGAGTACCATTGATTTATAAAGGGAATAACAACAAATGTTTCTATCTAATGCAATGTTAGCATCGCGGGTGTCGGGGGTAAAAAATAGCGCGATTTTCCCATAGGGATCAATGTTAAAAGTCAGATTGAACGCGATTTTAGTGTTAAATGCCTCAATGCCCGCGATTTTTACATAGGAAACAATGTTAAATGGGCCACAGAGCCCTAATAGTCCCCTGAAGTCTTAAATGGCCCCCACAATTTTTGACGCCACCCCACGATCAACGTGAACCCGAAGCGTGGCGAGCGCAGCGAGCCCGCGAGGGGCGGCGGTACGCGTCCTCCGACCTTTTCATACCCCCACTATCCACGTCGGCGTGGAGTTGAGAATAGAATAGTGTGGCGAGCGCAGCGAGCCACCGAGCCCGAAGCGTGGCGAGCCCCGCGAGGGGACGCGGATACCTTCACAGTTATACGCGTCCCCTCGCGGGCTTCACAGGTGTCCGTGGCGACGCGGACACCTGTGAAGCCCGCGAGGGGACGCGTTTACCTGTGAAGGTATCCGCGTCCCCTCGCGGGGCTCGCTGCGCTCGCCACGCTTCGGGCTCGGTGGCTCGCTGCGCTCGCCACACTATTCTATTCTCAACTCCACGCCGACGTGGATAGTGGGGGTATGAAATGGTCGGAGGACGCGTACCGCCGCCCCTCGCGGGCTCGCTGCGCTCGCCACGCTTCGGGTTGACGTTGATCGTGGGGTGCCGTTAAAAATTGTGGGGGCCATTTCAGACTTCAGGGGGACTATTAGGGCTCTGTGGCCCATTTAACATTGTTTCCTATGGAAAAATCGCGGGCATTGAGGCATTGAACACTAAAATCGCGTCCAATCTCACTTTTAACATTGGTCCCTATGGGAAATCGCGGCCATCGCGGGCATCGCATCGCACCCGTTTTTTAGTGCATTCGATGGTCGCGATGGTCGCGATGGGCGCCGTTCTAGGTAAAGAGTACCCAATTTACTATTGTACAGTATTTAAGTTTATTTTATATTGAAAATGGGATATCTACATGTGTTCATAAATTAAGATTATATGCATATTGCACTTCATTGAAGTATTATCATTTGAAACATGGGCATAACTATAGTGGATGCAACGGGTGTCATTGCTATGGGACCTAAAAGTTTAAGGGGCCTGAATCCAGGTCAAAAAGTTGCATACCAATTTGTCAGATTTGACTGCTAAGCAATTGGGTCTGATCCATTGCCCAGTCTCAATTGTGGGACGTTACATTTTCAGTGAGAGGGTGCTATACTAAAAAAGGGGCATAATTTGAACTGTTGATCACTATTATTTGGCATAATATGAACTGGAGGGCACTGTGATGTGTCATAATCGGACGTGCTCTTTGTAATGTACACAGCATGTTAATGTTACATGACAATTGGGACACTGTAATGTGACATTATAAACTGGTTTAATTTGAACTGGAAGTAGTCTAATGTGGCACAGTATGAATAGTAGGCACTGTTATGTGATATATTATGAACCGGGGACACTGTCATAATGTGAATTAGGGATACTGTACCAGTACTGTGAACTGGTAAACCCTACAATATGTCACCATGTGAATTAGGGCACTACTATGGTTTATAAAATAAATGAGGGCACTCCTATGGTTTATAAAATAAATGAGGGCACTCCTATGAGGCACAACATTAACTAGGGAACTATTATGGAGCATAAAAGGAACTAGGGCACTATTATGGGGTATAATCTTAATTACTGCTGTAGAGTGTTGTCTCTCAGGAAGCATTTGCACAGGGGCCCTTTCAACATGTTGCTATGGGTCCCTCGTAGTTCTGGTTGAACCCCTGATTTAAACATGTACTGCGCATAAACATGTGTTTCCTTCATCATGCTTATTTGTCTGCAGATGTTCGGTGCACAAATATGTCCACTTCTAAGAAGAAGATATAACAGGATAAGTAGAAATAATTGTTTGGTTACTATTGGTAACTTCACTATGTCCTCTTTAGATTGTTTACTAAATCTTGCCCTAAATGAGCTCCCAAATATCTTAACAATTGAATTCATATAACTACCAGGAAATGAGTTTTTCCAGAAACTTTTGTTTATTCTTGATGAGTGGAAAGCCTATAAAAATTATACAAAATTACTTTCACTAAAAGTGCCCATACACGTCGCATCTCAGCGCATCTCAGGTTTTGCAGCACATACTTTTTGTACTAGATCTCATCTCATCGCAAAACCGAGATGCGATGAGATGCCATAATGTATACAATAATTGTAACGTGTATGGGCACCTTTAGAGCTGTGACAGTTTTTACTTTCTCTGCTAGCCATGGCAGTTTTTAGCCCACAAACTGTCCACCCCACCCCCAGTCTATATCTGCTCTTACCCCCAATCTCTGTCCAGTTCCCTCTCTCCCATAGGCAGCAAGTTTGAAACAATTCAATGTCCCTGCAAAAATAGCTTTCACTTTCACAAAAGAGTAATTTGGTCCGTCGGGTGGCCTCTAGTGGTCAGTGGCGGTACTTCACCTCATAGAGGTGAGGAGTAGTTAGCCATTTATAGATCGATAGATAGAAATATAATACAGTAGATAGATACTGTAGATAGCACCATTTGGGAAAGCAAAGTGATATAGGCTTTTTGGTACTTGTTTCCTAGCACGACGCCTACGATATTCAGTCATATGGCATCGTATACATTGTATAGCAGCGCATGCCATATGCCCGCATGCGATGCATGCGATGCAATGCAATTTTAAAATTTCATAAGCACCCTAATGGGTTTTTTCAATGTTAAATGGTCCCCTATATGATTTTTAATTGTATAAGCATCCTAATGGGTGCTTACAATGTTAAATGCACGCCACCCCCACTATCAACGCCAACCCGAAGCGTGGCGAGCGTAGCGAGCCCGCGAGGGCCGGCGGTACACGTCCTCTGACCTTTTCATACCCTCACTATCCACGTCGGCATGGAGTTGATTCTATATAGTCTGACGAGCGCAGCGAGCCACCGAGCCCGAAGCTTGACGAGCGCAGCGAGCCCCGCGAGGGGACGCGCATTACTTTACATGTATTCCACGTCCCCTCGCGGTGCTCGTCAGACTATATAAAATCAACTCCACTCCGATGTGGATGGTGAGGGTATGAAAAGGTCGGAGGATGCTTACCCCCGCCCCTCGCGGGCTCGCAGTTCACGCCACGCTTCGGGTTGGCGTTGATAGTGGGGGTATCATGGGGGTGCTTTTAACATTGTAAGCACACATTATTGTGCTTATACAATTAATAATCTTATAGGGGGGCCATTTAACATTGAAAGCACCCAATAGGGTGCTTATACAATTTTAAATCGTATACCATCGCATTGTATGCCATATACAATGGTATACGATTTTAAAATTGTATAACATCGGGTGCCATCTTGTCGCATCACATACCATTGTAAGGCTTATGGTATATGATGCGATGGGCGCCATGCTAGGCTTTTTTTTGTGAATCATACCTAATAAATATTATATCGTATTGCTTAAACCTTTGAGTGCAAACATCTCTGTGAGAGATACGCAAAATATCTGCTAAAAATGCCAACATCTCTGTGAGCGATGCGCAAAATATGAGTGTCAAAATCTCTGGGGTCAATTCTATTAACCCCAAAGAGTGCGAGTTGCCGTTCAGGTGCCTTTTTAACACTGAAAACGGCACCCGAATTAACCCTAACTCGCACCCTTCGCAGGGCCAAATTCGCAGAAAATTTCTTGTACCCCTGTGGAGGTGCGAGCACTTTTCAGTGGATTCGGCCAGTCCGTAAAGTCCGCACCCTTTGGGTGTAATAGGATCGACCCCCTTGTGAGAGACGTGCAAGATATCTGCTAAAGATACCAGCATTGCTCACATTTGTTATATAAATTCAAATAGAAAATGTTGTGGAAAAAAAGATTATATTTCCTATATAAGGTAAAAATTACTTTGATTAATTAAAATGTTTACCTGCCAATTTTCACATCAATTTTGACAAATTCACTTGGCACTCAAAGGGTAAATGTATAATGTAAATGTATAATAGTGTGTATTCCACTTAAATAGCTATTCTTTTTTCGGTACTTATTTCCTAGCACGGCGCCCGTCTCATTGATTGTATGCCTTAAGTTTAAGGTACTTAAGGCATACAATCAACGCGATGGACCCGATTTTCTGTCCTGCTAATTTGCCGGTGAAAGAGAAAATCGCGTTGATCGCGTCCATCACGGCCCATTATAATGGGCCGCGATGCGGCCGACGCGATCAACGCGATTTTCCCATAGAGAATAATGTTAAATTATTTTTCAAGTCAAAATCGGGTTGATCGCGTCGGTCGCAGGCCATTATAATGGCCCGCGATGCGATCAAAGCGATTTTACATAGGGGACAATGGGAAATGGGCCAATATGGCCCATTTCTCATTGAGTATGGTTATAAAGTATGGTTAATGCCCCCCCATTGTTAACACCACCCCACTGTTGACGTCAACCCGAAGTATGGCGAGCGCAGAGAGCCCTATCCACGTCGGTGTGGAGTTGATTTTATAAAGTGTGGTGAGCGCAGCGAGCCACCGAGCCCGAAGCGTGGCGTGCGTATCACGCCCCGCGAGGGGACGCGTATACCTGTGAAGTTATGCGCGTCCCCTCGCGGGGCTCGCTGAGCTCGCCACGCTTCGGGCTCGGTGGCTCACTGCGCTCGCCACACTTTATAAAATCAACTACACGCCGACGTGGATAGTGGGGGTATGAAAAGGTCGAAGGGCGCGAACCGCCGCCCCTTGCATGCTCGCTGCGCTCGCCACACTTCGGGTTGCCGTCAATAGTGGGGTGGCGTTAACATTGGGGGGCATTTAAAACATGAGGGGGGTTTTCTATTAAAATGGGGGGTTTTGGGGCTTTTTACATTGAAATCAATGTAAAATCGGGTCTCAGGGACCATTTTACATTGATTCCAATGTAAAAATCAGGTCGATCGCATCGATCGCATTGCATGCGATTTGGTTGGCATGCGATGCGATCGACGCGATTTTCCCGACCCGATCAATACAATCAAAATCGCGGGCGCCGTGCTAGGAAATAAGTACCCTTTTTTCTTCCCCCCTTCTCAGCTTGCATTTATTTATCTTCAATAGAGGTAAAAATACAAGAGCCATAAAATAACTGTAATTGTTCAAGAATGTTTCTGATCCATTTGGCAAACAGTAATACAATTTTGGGACATGTTTCAATGATCTATGTTGGTTATTAAAAATATTATTTATATCTTGTTAGATGATTCAATAAACTTAGATATAATACAAGGGGCCAACGGAGCCACATGTGGCCAGTACTGTGAGACAAAACGCTAAGGACATGAATTTGATTACTGACTGGGGTCTTATCTGTGTGAAAATGTATGTTTCCCTCTATTTGCATGGGGTTCCTTCAGGTGTGTCAGTTTCTTGATACATAGGGATAGGAACAAAGAATAACTACCTGCCTATATTCCTTCAGTGACATTGGTGCCTGGTTGCAGCTTACAGTATACCAGTTTAAATTTGACCTTATTATAACTTTTTCTATTGATAGTGTGTCTCCTATAAATATTGTGAAACGCATTACCATACCTCCTCAATATCTTGAGTGGGAAAGTCAGCAGGAGCACCTTTTTACACACATCCCCAAAAAGGGGCATGGCCTCAGAGCAAAAGGGGCATGACTTTATAACAATGGTACAATTGCAAGCCACACCCCCATTTTCCATCACTGTGGGGACATGCTCAGTGCTCTAAATTTACTAAGATGAGAGTTCTATTGAATTGATGTTGCCATAGCAACCAATTAGATTCTATCTATTATCTTTTAGATGGTGCTAAATAAATAAGTAGTAGTTCTGATGGAACTGTTTGCTATGGACCAACATCCCATCTTCAATAGAACTCCCATCTTAGTAAGTTTATCCTCATGTGTCTACCGTAAATAGATGCTTTGCACAGAGAAGTAAGTGACAGGGTTTTCTCAACTGCCCCCCCACCACCACCAAAGGACACGACTGCCTGTGAATTGGGAGTGTATGCTTTATACAGTGACAACCTTTACACTGGAGTTTCTCCTTCTTATAAAAGTAATCAGTTGAGCACAAGGGTGTAACTACCATTGGTGCAAGGGGTGCAGCTATGGGGCTCAGAGCTGAAGGGGGCCCATCATTACTGTCTAAGGAATATGTTTTACATATATTTATCACCATCAGTTGCTAAATAGGTGGCCCTTACAAACTTTTGCTATGGGGCCTATGAATATCTAATTATGCCCCTGGTTAAGCAGTTAACACGGGGACTAGGCTATGTTTGCTGTCGACAGTCTACTGTACTTTCATGTCATATCCCTGCCCAGCTGAGCTAATTTTGGTTAATGGTACATAGAGTTATAATGCGACTCGTCAAGGTATTAATCAATTCTCCGAGACAATTCAATGTCCTCAGCTTAACTTTCTCAGTGAATCCTATTTTCTCAATGGTGTTAATTGTCTCATTTATATATTGCTGCTCTGTCGTTTGTTCTTTGTTTTACTTGATTTTATTCTAGTTTCTAATGTTACAAATTACTATTTAAATTTATATTGTCATTTCTTTTTTTTTCTCTTCTTCAATTTAACAGTTTATATGAGAATCTTGGTTTGATGATTATTCTGTAATAAATACCATCTCTAACGGTGTTCTCTAGTTAACTTCCGTATTAAGCTTGTTTAACTGCTAGTGGGATTACTAGTTTCCTAAAATTCCATAAATCAATGTTATGCGTTTGCAATAAAAGACAGAAAATGGACCCATGATAAGGATTAGCAGGATTTATGCTTCCAAATTCTGTTTATGTTATTGAACTGGAATAATTTGCCCATTATTATGTAACATATAAAGTGTTATTTTCTAAAGTTTCAGTAAAACAGTCACTATAAACACATTAGCACATTACTTAGACCATCTTTAATAAGTGAATTGCTCTTTTCAAACAATAGATCATCATAATGTTTTATGACAATATATGTGTAATAAGTAATGGTTTATGCACACTGTTCCGAGAATCTGAAGGAGTAAAAAAACATTACTATTGTATTGGAAATTTTAGAGCTAAAACATGTTGATTTTAATAAAGTGTATTTATGTTACTGTTTATCATTTTGCAACATCTTGAACAATGATGTTTGTAGATGAAAAACGGTTTGCGTGAAAACAGATTTGTCTGGGCTTATAATGATACCTAACTTCAATATATTCATGTATTTTTTAACAGTCACCAGGTATGTGCTTCTGGACCATTTATGCTGGGACAATGGGCTTAATTCAAACTTGTTCTCTAGGTTGCATATGTATCCCTACCAGTGGCATAACAATAGCCCCGCAGACCCCGGGGTGATGGGGAGGCGCTGAGAATGTGTGGGTGCCGGCAGGGCTATTGTTACACCTCTGCCGCCTGCCGTGACCTGCCGCGTCTGTGGCCCGGACCCACAGATTTACTTGTCTGCAGTCCCGGCTGTCCTCCTGGCTCCTTATGCTTATGAAAACTGACCATCGCAAAATGACTGCCCCCATACAGCAGACAGTTTTTGAGGATGCTAGAGGAGGCATCCTCTAGCATCCTCAAACCTCCTTTTCATTAGCAGGAGTTTGAGGAGTGCTGTTACCACAGACAAGACCAGCGGCGGAAGTTGCATACGGACCAGTAAGGTGGGTTGGGAGGGGGTTAACACTTTACTTGTGTGTGGGGGGGAGCTGCCAAAATCTTCCGCGGGGGGGGGGGGTGCAAATTTAGAAGTTACGCCAATGATCTCTACATACAGTAATAGCAATTTTATATATTTTGCACTGTTCTCAGGGCTATTTTTCAGCAGGCTCCAGCAGGAACTGAGGCCATTATTCTAGTTCACTCTTTCTGAAAAAATATTTCTTAGATGGACAAAACCATGTGCACTGCAGGTGAGGCAGGTGTTACTTGTGCAGAGATAATTAGATTTGGGTGGGGTTTTACACCTGCCTTACCTGCAGTGCACATGGTTTTGTCCATCTAAGAAATATTTTTTCAGAAAGAGTGAACTAGAATAATGGCCTCAGTTCCTGCTGGAGCCTGCTGAAAAATAGCCCTGACTGTTCTTCAGCAGAGAAAGACATCAAAAACATGGTACAAAGTACAAGAATTTGGCTTTACAGCAAGTAGAAAACCACACAGAAATAAAACAACGAAAACCTAGAACTCCTAATAAGCACATTGCAGGGTTGGTACAAACATGCTACACTCCATGGGTTATATATTCTACTATAGAAAGGTATCAGACAAGGCAGCCATCTTGTGTATTCTATGCACGATTACCCTGAGTGGAACAGGCTATGCCAAGAATAGATTACGCAACATGGATGATTGCGGAATCCTAATTCTGGGAGAAAGGTCCCAACATAACCATCAGGTCCCTGTATTTTTTATCCCAACCATGAATGCACCAGGTGAGACAGCCATGTTGGGTGTGTTACAAAGGTTACACTGTGGAAGATTAGCCATACAAGGACCCATTAACAAAAATAATATATGTGGTGCGCAGTTATCAGTGGCTGACAGGGGGTGGTCGGTCCCCGAAAGACAGTAAACAAGAAAGGATATGCCAGCGCTGGCTGCAAACAGTAATTTTTAGATGGTTCTCATAGATAAAAATAATTTATTAACTTTAATAATATAAAATTGAAAAAACAATATAATATAACTAAGACAATGCAAACACAATATATAAAAAAACTATCAACATCTAGGTATCTGTAAGGCCACTTTACCAATGTGTCAGATAGAGCTCTAGTCTTTCAGGTATCCAATTAAGGTAAATGCAGTGCAGTTCAATGGTAAATGATAGAGTCCCAGTATGGCAATGTATTTAAAAAGTTCAACGCGTTTCCCCGGATAATTTATAACCTCCGGCTTCCTGAGGCGATGAGGCGGAGGGGAATCAGCTGGAGCTCCATTAGAAGGGGATGCGCATGCATCTCGTGAGCCCACATCCCCTTCCGGCGGCGGGAGGGGCTTACAGTTGGGGTTGACCACCAGCCCTGCAGAGATAAAAGGCGCTACAGACTATCTGCATCTATTTATCTGGGTATATTCCTAATTAAACACAGCAGTCTTAACTTCCATTAACAGCAATTAATAGCAATTTGTTCTATGATCAGTGGCATATACATCTGAAATATGACCGTTGTTAACATTGCTGTACATTACCCAGAACCTGGCTGCATATGTATCCTCATAGTTCTAGCCTAAGTACACCATGCACTGCGAGAAGCCTGGGGTTAGTGAGCTGGCAGTTCCTATGCAACTCTACTGATTAAAATGATATGCAGCATGCTTATATTTTGTTTGCTATTATGACTAAAATGTAGCTGAAATACTAAAATATAGCGTTTTGTATGCATATAAAGCCACGGTTGACCAGAATATAGGCATGCTACATATAATTTCAATAATTTTAATAAACAGATTTCACTTTTGCATCATATTTGCATAGCACATTTTCTGGAACAAAAAAATACAAAAACACACTTGACTAAGCAGGACTAAAGAAGCCCATACATGCTCCGTTTTTGCCGGCTCCGTTTTGTACTATGCGATGCGCGCTCCAGTATGTGCTGCACATACTTTTTGTACTAGGTACACATCGTATCGGATCGCAGTGCATGCACACTGCATGCACTAGGGATGCGATCCGATACGATGTGTACTTTAAAAGTACAGAACGGAGGGTACTTATGTAGTATCTGGGCTGCCGATTTTTTGATTGTATGCCTTAAGTTAAGGCATACAATCAGATGCGATGCGATGCGATATCGCATCGCATCGCATATGACCATATCGCATGCGATGCGATGCGATGACCCGATTTTTCCATAGGATTCAATGTTAAAATGGACTGAGTCCATTTTAACATGGAATTCAATGGGAAAAAGGGGTCCTTTTCATACCCCTACTATCCAAGTGGGCATGGAGTTGGATATAAACCTGTGGCGAGCGTAGCGAGCCACCGAGCCCGAAGCGTGGCGAGCGAAGCGTGCCCCGTGAGGGGATGGTATTCTGTGTCCCCTCGAGGGGCTCGCTACGCTCGCCACGCTTCGGGCTCGGTGGCTCGCTACGCTCGCCACAGGTTTATATCCAACTCCATGCCCACTTGGATAGTAGGGGTATGAAAAGGACCCCTTTTCCCATTGAATTCTATGTTAAAATGGACTCAGTCCATTTTAACATTGAATCCTATGGAAAAATCGGGTCCATCGCATCGCATCGCATCGCATGCAATATGGTCGGGTGCGATGCGATGCGATGGACCCGATTTCAAAATCGGCAGCCCAGTTACTACATAAGTACCGAACGGAGCTTTAAAACGGAGCGTGTATGGGCTCCTTAAAATGAACTTTTAACATGTAGGAGAAGGAGGATGTAGGAGTACACACATGTACTAGTTTACAGGTACTAAACACTGGACATTGATAAAGAGATAAACTACAAGTAAAAAGTTCTTACTGTCATTTTTCAACACAGCATGTAACATGGCAGTAAGGAGATGATTCACTGGCACTTTATCTCTCTCTACTTTATTATATTCCAAGACTTAGTACATCTTCTTATAAGGCCAGGTACACACTAGATGATTAATAATCTGATATATTGTTCAGATGTCATTTACATCTGATCTGCAACCCCCACACTGAAGTTAGCTAGACCTCACTAGTGATGCTATGCTGGAGCTTGAAATGTTAAAGGGTCTATTATGAGATATGGAGGTGATGCCAATGCCATGTAGGCATGTAGGAATCATACACTAAACAATATACAAGTAAAAAATTTGCATACATGTGTAAAATAGGATTGCACTTCAAATATTTACAATTTATGGCCAACCACGTGGGCAGCTGTGGTCTGTCTAGTGATCAACGTTCGGTCATGATGATTGGCCTATTTTTATGTGGAAGTCTTGAGCTGCAGCTCCATCCACCCCATTGTTAATCTGGACCTGGTAGTACAGATGGAGCACCTCTCAGCCAGCGCCAGGGCTCACCAGAATTCTTCAATGGCGAGATGGCGCTCCATTTGACTGGGATCCGAACCCTGCCCGTCTCTGCTTCAGGGAGACGGGCAGAGTTGGGGCAGGAGCATGTAGGTGGGGGATAGCGTTGGGAACGGTCTGTCAGGAGCCATGCATCATGGCTCAGTCCTGTCATGTCTGTTCTGTGTTGTTTTCACTGTTTCTGGTATTGGACTCTCTGGTGGCCTCCGGTGGTGAGTCTGTGCCATTACAGCTCAATCTTATGTGAGCTTAATTATGCATAAGTCTGAGAGGTAATTAGCTCGTTATCACAGCTTGGGAGCTGTCTGGATCTTTCCCAGATGAATAATCACTTGAGCCCTTCATAGGGAATTCTCTACAGCACTGCCCTGCTGGTGATAGTTTCCTGTTCCTGTTGCTGAGAGCTGCAGTTCTTTGCTTCCTGCTGATCACCTGTCAGTTCATTGCTTCCTGCAGTGTGTCCTGGCCTTGCTGCAGTATTGGTTCTGTCTTGCTCTGGTTTGGTCCTGTCCTGTCCTGATCAACGTTGCTGTCCTGTCCAGTCCAGTAAGTCCTTCCCAGCCTGCATTTATCCTTCTGGTGCAGCTGGGAATCCAATTCTGGTCATGTAAGTGCTCCAGTGGAGCCTGGTTCTGTTTGTTATTTATTTACTAAGTTCTGGCAAGCTGCCATAGTTTTTTCTTTATTACTGTGGGCAAGTTGCCCTGTTTACTTTGTTACGTCATATCTACTTTTGGTCCAGCTCTCATTGGTACAGAGAGGCCCACGGTTGTGGGTATATGCCGGTTTTGAGGTACCGCAGGTTATTGTGTATCCAGTATTTACTTTGGCGTGTTTTGTTTGGTGGCACCCGGTCCATCCGAACTTGGTGTCTGTGACTGGGTCACACTCTCTGTCCTTGGCCTGGTGCCATCAGGTAGGGTGTTCCTCCCAGATAGGGTCAGTTAGATAGATCTCCTCTTGGCACTATCTCTGGCAGTCACCGTAGACTAGTCATCACGTAAAACCTGGTTGCATCGGGGGGGGGGGGGGGGGGTGGGCTTAACTCGCTCCTTCAAACACGACAACTACAGGAGAATCCTAGCAATTCGCAGTCTATGGTCACCTGCCCAAGAAGGTCAATAGAGTCAGTGTAGGGTGCGCCGCTGCTGTCCTAAACAGCGGTCCCGGCTGAGGACTCTGCCCACCACCACCATATGCACATCCCCTTCCGGTGGCTGGCGGGGGCAGGTGGTTGGGGCCGACCACCAGCCACTGCAAAGATAAAAGGTGCTCCATCTGTATCTTAAACCCTGTATGAATAGATCCACATGAAATACATCTTGCCCAGTTGGAACCATCTTGGGTGTGCATTCTAAGATCCCCCCCCCCCCCCCACAACCAGTTCGAACCATCCAAGGCATCTCACTCAGGGGATCTAGGTTGCTATTTGCAGGGTGTACAAACAGTAGAGGTTTAGCATCCTGGTATAGTATACAGTGGGTTAGAAGTATATATACTATATATATAACATACATATATAACATTTTACCCATTCTCATGATGCTCACACTAGTAACACCTCAATTTACAATATCTGCTCTCATGGTTATAACTGTATACCTACAGATGGAACACCTCTCAGCCAGCGCCAGGGCTCACCAGAATACCCCCGCTGGTGATCACCAATTGGAGAGATGCTCCATCTGACTGGGACGCGCGAGCGTCTCACATGCACTTGCATCTCACATGCACTCGTGTCCCAGTTTTCAGTCGGCGGGGGATGCGAACCCTACCCATCTCCATTTCAGGTAGACGGGCAGGGTTGGGGGGGGGGGGGGGGAGTGCAGGGAGGCGGTGGGGACCAACGAGGAGCTCCATCGGAAGGGGAAGCATGAGCATCTCATGCGTGCGTGTCCTCTTCCGGCGGCTGGTGGGGGCTGGCGGTTGGCGATCCACACAATAGCTTGTTTATAGCCCCACCCCCACTTTAAAATGTCAATACTGAGATTGAGATTTAGAGCAAATCATGTCATTGGCCAGATCGCCTCCTTTATTTGGGAAGTGGGTGTCACCGAATTGACGCAGTGCAGCTTTGTGGAACTTGAATGCTCTCCTGAAATTTGGGAGCTTCATGGCCATTCAAATGGAGTAGTAAAATATGCTATAAGGTTACATTTATGTTTTGAAGGTAAATAATTGAAGCCTCGTACAGTAGGAGCACATTACTAATGTACATTTTGTATCTATTTGCCTCAGTACATTATTTTTACATGATTATTTAACTAAAAGAAAAATGTAAAAAGGACAATTTGAAACAGAACCCGACCATGAAATAAAATTCACATGGGGCCTAATTCAGAACTGATCGCACGGCTGTTAATTTGCAAAGCCATTCGATAAGGTAATCATCACCACCCCCCTAGAGAAAAATCTCACCCTGTGCAAAGCTGCGATAAGCCTGTGAAGATTTTGCAGGCCTGCGATTTGCTCCAAATCCATTCGCAATCACTTACCATCTAATCTATTTTCCAGTTTGTGCAGTCTGGTCGTAGCCCAGGACTTACTCAGCTGCTGCGATAGAAACAGGCTGATTGAAGCCGGAGCTGACATCACATGCCTTTAGCTCAAATGCGTTTTCCCTGACACTCCCAGAAAAAGGCCGGTTACCACCACCCCCAAACATTGGCTTTCTGTCAATCAACTTGTGAGTGGCCAGTGATGATAAAAGTAGAAGGCTTTTATTGCAGGTTGGCCTCTCGCATGCATACTATGAGCCTTATACATGCGCCGTCTATCCATAATTGCCAAGACTGCGAATTTCGCAGCTACAGTATGCAATCATTAGCCCCTCAGTACAATTTGATAAGTAAATGTTTTTTTTCTTCCAATGGGCTATGTATAAATTTGTTCCAATTAGCAGCAAATATGGCTCCCCATATTTTTTGGATCAAGATTGGTTTCTATTAAGGGGCTGATGCACAACAGAACAACTTTGGTTTATAAATGTATCTTGTATGTTTTCACACTGAGAAACTCTTTTTTTTTATTCTATGTAAAAAGATTAGCAGACAACATTGTTGGTTATTCTCTGTGACATTATTTACTAGGTCCTTTAATAACACAATATAACAGTGATGGCTAACCTTGACACTCCAGCTGTTGTTGAACTACACATCCCAACGTGCCCTGCATCAGTTTTAGCATGGCCCAATAGCAAAACTGTAGCGGGGCATGCTGGGATGTGTAGTTCAACAACAGTTAGCGTGTCAAGGTTAGCCATAACTCCACTATAAGCTCCTTGATCGGAACTTAATTAATTTATTATAACATTTTTGGGCTTAATTTATTGTGATATATTTCTATTGGTATTTTTATTTGATTTCTATGCACAACTATTGTTTCCTATATCTACCAAGTCTCTTGTTAACACTGTCTGTTTTATTTTTTAAACATATGTGTGGTTAAATTATGCAAACTATGCTTAGTATAGCGTGTGCAGATGAATTAATTTAGTGGCTTTGGCTCTATGTAAGTCCACTCTGGGGATAACTTAGTACATGTCCATTTCCTTTAAGAAAATTCACTGGAATGGAAGAAATGCATTTAGAGGACACAGACAATCTGCATCTATTTATCTGGGTATATTCCTAATTAAACACAGCAGTCAACTTCACTTGTTCCATTAACAGCAATTAACAGCAATTTGTTCCATTATCAGCGGCATATACATCTGAAATATGACTGTTGTTAACATTTGCTGTACATTACCCAGAACCTGGCTGCATATGTGTCCTCATAGTTCTAACCCATCCTCCGATGGTCGCCAACCATCGAATTATGGACCGAGCGGTTAGGCAGCCACGAGTGCTCCAGACCACTCATACAGTTATACGTGTGAAAGCAGGGATATGGGTGGGCAGCTGACATCCTCCTATGTCAGCTGTCCGCCCCCCACATGTGTGTCCCGGCCAGATTTCCATATGCACGCCCATCACTTTCATGGGAACGCCCATGAAACGCGGGGCATATGCAGATGGTAATGAGCCCAAACAGCCATTCACGCCCGTCTCCACCCCCTGTTCGGATGGTTCCGTACGGAATTCATGCCATGTTCGGACATGCGAGGCGTTTGCACATGCGCAGAAACGCCTCTGCACATGCGCACACACAAAACATCAGCTGTCTATCCGCACACGCAGCCGTCCGACTCAATCAGATTAACCCCCATGGTGTGTTATACACACAGTGAGTATTTAAACTGGAGTAGGATTATTGAGTTGCTCAGATTATTGTGCTGTATTAGCCTAGGATTTGTGTGTCGTCTCAAGGGATATGCCGCAAGCCTCCAATCTTTTTGATGAGGCATCTTTAAGCAAGGAGGAGATGTAAGCCTTACTGATGATGAGGTTGATAAGGTCTTATTTGACAGATGGATTTTGACGAGCTACCAGCAGAAACCCCTAGTGACCTCTTTTTTAAATTAAATCTCCTCAGAAGGCGGCAATTCCTGAGTGAATATTATCATAAGAAGAGGATCCCTAGGGATTTCAGAATAAACAACATTCCGACTATCGGACGTAGGAATTCAGCATTCTGTATAAAATGGTACGGAGTGCTGAATAAATGTTCATCAGACCTTATGGTTTTGGTTATTGAGGAAGTGGGGAGTGAGCTTAAAGTGAAATCTGATATTAAAGAATTTGAAAAAACTTATAACCAGACACTAGTCAAGGACAAAACAGGTGAATGGTTGAACTACAAGAACAAATCGATAAATATCAGTCTGATTTGCTGGCTTTTAAAAGGAAAAAGTGGGATACGGTTGAGGCTGACTATAAGCGACATTCTGTGTATCAGTGGCTTACTGGGGATTCCTACAATAACAGACATAAATACAGAACCCACTTTGAAAACAGAAATCAGGGCCTAGGCATACTGATTCCTCACCAGAGTCTGACACTTCTGGGAGGTTGCCCCCCTTAGGACATCCCTCCTCATCTTTTTTAGGACGGGATGTGCGGCCTAGATCGGCAAAAGAGCACAGAATAGGAGACCGCACACGCAAAGGAGGAGATACAAAAGGATGCCGAGGGAGGGGCAAGAGAAATTCATTTTTAATTTATCTGATTATATCCTATCCACGCCTGAAGAGTCCTTGCCAGTGAAAGGTTTGAGTTTCGTTCCAAAGTGTAAATTTAACTCTACTGGGTGGTCTATTAACCATTACAACAATTATAACCATTACAAGATGGGGGTTAAGCTGTGCCTCAAATATTTTTTTTCTAACAAAGATGCACTTGAGCTTTACCCATGAAAACTTTTTGGTTGATAGCAAGGTTTAGAACTATGATGAAGGTAGGGTTAAGGTTTTTTATAATCTTACGCAGGATGAGCGTATGCTGAAGGTAGGGTTAAGGTTTTTGATAATCTTACGCAGGATGAGCGTGAGGCCTTAAATACCCTCAAAAATAATAAATCAATTGTAATAAGGTATGCAAACAAAGGAGTCACAGTGGTGCTGCAGAACTCTGCTGACTATGATTGTGAGGTCTGAAGGCAGCTTGGAGATGCAAACACATATCGCCCGGTCAGATTCAACCCCATGAGCGCCATTAAACAACAAATTGATTCAACTTTATTGATGGCCTTACATATGGTGTGGATTGATAAAATTATTACAGGTGGAGCATCCAAGATGCCCCATTTTCTACACCTTGCCAAAGGTGCACAAGTCGCTCATGGACCCTCCAGGAAGGCCCATCATTTCAGGGTGTGGGTCGCTGTTGCAACCTTTGGCCAGTTTGTAGATAATTACTTACAGCCTTGTGTGCAGGCTGTAGAAAGTTACATTAAGGATACGGATCCTTTCCTGGAAGGCCTGAGCGACTTAGTGAACAAACCTGAGGACTGTATTCTAGCCTCACTTGATGTATCCTGACTCTATACGGTTTTCCTGCATGAGGGTGGGATACAGGCAGTGAGAGAAGCATTAGCTAGAGGTCCATATGAGGGTCCCCCTATCAAATTAATTTGCCAACTATTTCATTTGGTCTTAACCAAAAACCACTTTATGTACCATGGCGGCTACTACATGCAGGTAGCCAGGATCACCATGGACTCTAAATTGGCAAATGGATTTACAAATTTGTATATGGCTGCATACCAGACAGTGCATATTCTGGGCAAATACAGTACAAACATTCTGTACTTTAAAAGATTTATAGATGATCTGTTCATAATGTGGAAGGGATCGGAGCAATCTTTCCATGAGATGGTAACAGCTCAACACTCTGGATTGTCCTATTCGCTTCACTGCGTCGGCTGACCATTATAGGATGAACTTTTTGGATGTGACAGTCATTGATAAGGGTACCCACCTCGATTATACCCTCTATCGAAAACTAACTTGCAGGAACACCCTGTTATGGTCCTCAAGCCATCACTCCAACAACCTGAAATTAAAGCTACCCATATCGCAGATGCTAAGAGTTCTGAGAAACAACTCTGCTCCAGATGTTGTGGAGATACAGCTCTCTGAATGCTGTGAGAGATTTCGGGAGCATGGTAATCAGGAAAGGGATATTCAAAATAGTCTCAAGAGAGTGAGACAGATCCATCGGACACGATCGGCAAAGAATAAAAGTTTTACTAACCACATGACAGTGGTGACCAAATGTGACACCAGGCTTAAAGCAGTGGAAAGTGTCATTAGAGGGCAATGGCATATCTTGGACACTGATCCAGCATTTAAATTTTTTACCAAGGCACCCCCTCTGATTGGAGTCAAACAGGGACAAAACTTGAAGGACATTTTGCTAAGGCCTGTTGGTACACGTGATAAAAGGTGGTTATCCATTAAACCAGGGTGCTAAAAATGCCATAGCTGTACCACTTGTAGAGGGACGATCAGTGGCTCATCTTTCCATCACCCTCATACAGGGAGAAAAATCACTATATGCCAACATTCGACATGCCAACTAGACCATGTGATATATTTCCTGAGATGCCCATGAGGGTTGTTTTACATGGGCAAGACTATTCGCACCTTTGTCGAGAGGATGAACCAACATCTGTCGTCAATTAGGTTTACATATGAACATAATTGTATGGACAAACCGGTGGCAGCCCATTTCCTGAGATGTAAACACCAGATTTCCACACTTGAGTTCCCCCGC
Source organism: Crinia signifera (assembly GCF_055691185.1). Classification (NCBI taxonomy): domain Eukaryota; kingdom Metazoa; phylum Chordata; class Amphibia; order Anura; family Myobatrachidae; genus Crinia; species Crinia signifera. The sequence goes on along the minus strand of NC_139217.1, from coordinate 63,294,846 downwards.
TGTTGCGAGGAGGGGACAGGGGACTGATCTTGTTGAGAAAGGAGGCCAAATGGATTTTACAACTTGGCACTGTGGCACCTAGTGGCTTAAATGAGAATAATTCTTTATCTGTTTTTCTCTAATGTGAAGGGATGGTCTGAGCTTCTCTAAAATTTAGTACTCTTTATTTTTTGTTTACGGTTTATTATCAATTTGTGTTATAATTTTTTGTTTTTTGTCATACAGTTTTTGTAAGTGCTGAGGGTGAGCTTATCTAAGCCTGCGCTCGATACTTATATAGTAAATGGTATATGGGTGCACCTTACATCTAGTGTATATATATATATATCTATGGAAGTCAATGCTGCTGAAAGCTGCGCAGTAAAAATTCCCTAGGAGACTTGGACTCCTTGATGTAGATGAGCAGCACGCAGTGGAACGTTCCACAGACCTGGAAGTAGGTTTGTAACATCACGTCCGGCTGAGACACATGCAGGGAGACTGTGAGTAATGGACAGCGTGGCTGTGAACATACACAGCAAACACTCAGAGCATGCAAGTGTTGGCTATAGGGTATATAGCGGCTGTTAGGTATATTGCCCAGTTGTCTTTCTTGTATATTTAGGGATTTGTGAAGACAGAGATTGGAGGTAGGAGCAGATAGGGACTGGGGGTAGGGTGGAGAGTTTGTGGACTAAAAACTGTCACAGCTCAAAGTGAAAGCACATTGCGGAAGACATCATTTTTTGATGGGCTTTTAGCTAGTTAAATATATAAATCTATACAAAATATAATTTGTGGATATGAACCACATTGTATGCCCTCATCTTTGTATGATATTTTTGGGTTTTAGTTTTACAGTAAGTATTTACTGGAATATTTTGTTTTTAATCTTTAAGTATTGGAGAATCTACTGTACATATATATTTTCAGATACTTTTTGTACTGTGTCTCCAAACCATTTATTTTCATTATTATATTGGCTACATGGCTGTAAAAGTTTTGTATGATTTTACAGCTTCATAAACAATGTGTTAGCTGTGCTCCTTTCATCTTATATTTAGGACATTTATTTTCTTGTTTGTTCCTTTGAAACGTTGATAGGGTCTATCAAAAGCTGTGCAGGCTCAGTGAACAATGTACAATTGTTTTATTCTCTGTGTCTGTACAGGTCTTTTTCAGTCAAATTTTCATAACCCATTTATCAAAGTCTGTTCTATGATATCTGTTTAATTCTCTAGACCAATGTTTTTCAGATTACCCAAGAAGCCTCTTGCATTGCATGGTGAAAGGTACTATATAAAACTTGACACATTATTTTTCAGCTTACAATTACTTTATTTTTTTCCATATCTGATATCAACATACCCATAAAAACATAATAATTAACAGCATATAAATTGCTAACCTATCAAGACTATGGTGAGATTTAGGGGGTTATTCTGATTTACTCGGAAAGGCACAATCACTCTCTAATGGACAAAACCATGTGCACTGCAGGTGGGGCTGATATAAAATGTGCAGAGAGAGTTAGATTTGGGTGGGGGGTGTACTTCAAACTGATATCTATATTGCAGTGTAAAAATAAAGCAGCCAGGATTTACTCTACACAGAAACAATAAAACACCTAAATCTAACTCTCTCTGCACATGTTACATCTGCCCCTACTGCAGTGCATATGGTTTTGTCCATTAGAGAGCGATTGTGTCTTTCCGAGCAAATCAGAATAACCCCTTTAATCTTTTGATGGACAATACAATTTAAAGACTTCCACATGGCGATACACAATTTTTCATAGATTTTGTCTAAATAAACATACAGTATACAGTATGTATACTATTTTTCTTCAGTATTTTTGTGGGGGAAGTGATATAGGCCACAAACACTGGGTGATATCGCTCATTTTATCTCGTTTGAGAGATATCGCTCATTTTATTGTCCAGTGTGTATGCTACACCTGGCGGCCGATACACGCTCCCATGCACAGACAAGGGTGCGGAACATTAATGAGGGCCATGCTGCCCCCGCTCCCCCCGCCATCATCCCCATTTGCATCAGCAAGTGTGCATGCTCCTACCAATGCCAACCACATATACCCAATCAAAATTATTACCAGTAATACATAAAGGGCAGTATTCAATGCTCCCATTTTGCTTTTTTTTTCTGGTGAGGGTCCCTTTTTTTGGGCAAGAAGGCCAGTCCTCTCTCCAAAAATGTTCCTCGACCCATTCATCGCTCCTGCTTCACCAAAAATTGAGCTTTGCCCTGTTCACCGCTTGGTCATTGCTCTTGTTGCTTTCTTATGGGAAATTTTGTGTATCTCGCCATTTGTATATTCAATGCAAAAATGGAGAACGCTGCTCACTTTTTTTTTGGTATGGCTCTCCGTTGTGCTGTCCGCATCTATTTAAGGTCAACTGAACTTACGTACTAAGTCAATTTTTTTATTATTTGAAGGATCTAGATTATTATTTTTTTCTTTAGAAGCACCACATTAATATATTTTTATTTTTTTGTGGTCATTCCCCCCCCCCCCCCCCCACCCCCATGATGCATTTTTTTTCTCCCTGTATTCTCTACCCATGATTCACCTCTGTTATCACCCATGATTCATCTCTTCTTCCTCACTCCTTCATTTGGAATCGTTTTTTTAGGCTAATTTGTGTTTTTCTGCAATATTTGAACACTGGCTACAAATGCCAGTGTTCAAATAGTCAACGTCACGACAAATGGTCAACGTCACGGGCGGTGAGCAGCTGACACGTTGAATAGGGTCAACAGGAGGCATGGTGAGGGGTAGAAAAAATGGAGAATGCACAGCGAACGAAATATAGAGAACACTGTGCCATGCTTGCCGGAGCTTTGAATATACCCCAAAGTATACTATTTGGAAACTGATCATTATATTATCATGTGGCAGGGTATTGCACCGTACATTATGGGGTAAATTTCTTAAAATGTCTTAAAATTTGAAGAGGTGATGTTGCTCATAGTAACCAATCAGATTCTGTCTATCATATTCTAGGATGCAATAGAGAAATGATTGGTTGGTTGCTATTGGAAACATCACCACTTTTCGGCTTTTAGAAGCTTTAGTACATTTCCCCCTCTGTCTTTATTTCACCCCCGGTGCCATTCTGTAAGTAATCTAACTTTGCTAATCATTATTATTTTTTACACAGAATGCACAGAATTATGAACTGTTCCCACCAATCAGTACCCGCAGGCCCTTGTATTTATTTATTCTTTTAACTATTTTAATTTTAGTAACAACAAAGAGATAGAATGTTCATTTGTTCATAGGTCACTAATTAGAGACTGCAAACACTGTTCCCGTTTTTTACCTTTTGCAGCTGTACAGATAACTTATGAAGACCAGCAGGGAACATATTTCATTATATACTATAGCTGGCAGGTGTGGCGTTTGAGTCATCTGTTCACCTTGGAAGGTGATGTACCAGTTATTTAAAACCAGGTTCATAGGTTAGATATTTTAAGTCCAACAAAATAAAAGCATAAAACGGACAAGGATGAACGGGCAAACCTTCAATGCACTGTTTGACTTTTGCTGTTATATTTCTTTTGAATAATCTCAACAAGAGAGCAGGCCGGCAAGGGCTCATTTGTAATCTTTTTTATTCATTTACCAGGTGTGTGAGAAAGCGTACTTGTTATGGCTACACATGCACATCTATACACGTACATCCTCACCTGGACTGCATACAGCGATATGATGACTTTGTGTGTGTGTGGGGGGGGGGGGGGGGGGGGAGGGGGTGCAATATACTGTACCTGTTTTGGAAACTCCTAAGATATACCAGAATCAACAGTCGTTTTTACAATTAGATACTCAAATAATTAGAATTTATTTCAAATACTGTGCTACATCACTAGTTGTGGGCACTGTAATGGGAAAGTATGTGCACAGATATTGCAGTGATATCTAATGGCACATGGGGATGCTCATACTGGGTGTTTCCATGGGTCCACCCGACCCCGCCGCCATCCGCATGTGGGCCACCCCGCTCTGATACCTGCAAATAAGGCTGCCATTAGAAATTGTTGATCCAGGGACTGACCAAATAGACAAGGCCCCCCCATCCATTTCTCAAACACCTTGAATGCCCGGTGAGACCTGTGTCGGCAGCACTGGCTGCACTACTAAACCTCTAAGTTCTATCACTCAATGGACCATCAGTGATAAACAGCTAGCCAATCAGCTCCTCCCTGTTATGTTACAGACTGGGTTTAAAAAAACATTACAGGTAGGAGCTGATTGGCTGGTTGTTTATCACTCTCCACTTTATCACTTTCTGAAGCTTGATACATGTGGCCCAATGGCTTGTGCTCACATGAAGTGACCATTTTACTATCATTGGGAGAATAAGGACTAATGTTTTTTTAATTATAGCAACAATTTTTGTCTAGAAGCCAATTCAGATAAGTCACATAGGCATCGGCCCTGAAAGTTCACAGCAGTGCAGAGTATTTTCTATTTACATAAATAGGTCAGTGAGGACAGAGCCACGTGTGACATGACAATGTCATCAGATAAGAAGAGGCATGAGGAAGAGTTAGCAACTGCAAAAGGAAACATTGATAGTGGAAAGTGCATGACAAAACATGTCATGTGAAACTCTTGGCAACTGGTGCAAGCAATTGTGTTGTTAAAAACGGCATGGGGTCAGCATCCCGGGGGTCAGGATGTCAGCATTTAGTATATTGATGCTGGCCTTCCAACTATCATCAGGACACCTGTGCCAATCTGACATCCCAAACAGTGAGAATGTCGCCAGCTCCCGGGAAGGGTGTGTTAGGTCTAGACACTAGTGGGGGGATTTAGGGATAAGCTGTGGGGAGGGGAAGGTTAGGGTAAGGCTCCGTGAAGGTTGGGTTAGGTTTATGCAATTTGAATGTTTTGTTGGACAGTCAGCCAATGTTGATGGTGCTTGACTCCGTGTTTTTTGGATGTTGTCTCATACAGTGTTAAGATATTTGACCTGATGTTCATAAAAAACAATAATAGAACAAGGTATAAGATTACAAAAACGTAATCAAAATCACACAGAAAGAAACAGGGGTGATCTCCTACCGAACTCACAGAATATCCCGTGACATCCCGTGTGTAAAGGTATCTTTATGGGAACACCTCCACTGTTGATCAGAAAGTGTCAAGGGTAAGTGTGCACCGTACAACAGAGTGACTGCAATCTTCTTGTTTTGTTCTGTCCTGGGTAGACGGTCTTGGCCGCCCTGGCCACTTCTCAGGTATTTCTTTTTTACCTTTTTATATTTTCTCAGTGTTTACCTCTCATGTTATTAAATACTCCTTTTACTGAGACATTCCCATTTTCTTTACAATATCACTCTTTAATGCGATGTGTGTTTTTGGGGAACAATCCAGAGGACTGTTTTTAAGGTGGTGCTCTGCTATCGATGCTGTAAGTACAGTACGCATTCATTGTCTTGAAGTATCTCACGCCTGGTGGTATCCCTTAAAAGAAACCGTGATAAGCACGGTATTACATTCATTATTGTGAGTTGGGTACGCCATCTTGGTCCCCTAAGTCCTTAATATTTTGAAGGCTATAGATAATAAACTGACATATGTCCTTCTCTTTTCTGATATATGAAAGTCATGCACCCAAAAAAAACCCGGTTATGAGAAGAATTTTTACAGCTCCATATAAAGAAACCGCTATACGAGTTAATTTAACCTTTTGTGAGTACGGTACGCACTTGTCCTTAACACTTTCTGATCAACACTGGAGGTGTTTCCATAAAGATACCTTTACACATGGGATCTCACGGGATATTCTGTGAGTTTGGTACGAGATCACCCCCCTTTTTTCTGCACGATTTTGATTACGTTTTTGTAATCTTACACATTGTTCTATTATTGTTTTTGGTACTTATGTATTATCTGGGCTCCCATGTTAAATGCACCCCATTTTTTCATACCCCTACTATCCAACTGTGCATGGAGTTGATTTTATATAGTGTGGCGAGCGCAGCGAGCCACCGTGCCCGAAGAAAAACGGGAGCCCAGATATTACATAAGTACCTTGTTTTTTTATGAACATCACGTCAAATACCTTAACACAGTATGACACAACATCCAAAAAGCACGGAATCAAGCGCCATCAACTCTGTTTATCCAGTTGCACTTTCCACAAAGGCGGCCTTCCAGTGATCCTCCATCAGTATTGAGGCTGCAACGACTTTTAGACAGCACCTCTAGACTTTCTCACCACTTTTTTCTTCAGTCAGCCAATGTTACCTATTTTATCTTGTCTCAATGTTTCAAACAATCCATTAAATATATAAGTTTGCTAGTATAAAATGCTTTAACTACAATAGGCTAACTGCTGTAGTGTATTATATTAGAAATATGAAGATTGGTCTATTGAACTTGGCGATAAAAAGTTTCAAAAGACTTTTTAGATTTAACTGAAACTATTTTATATTCACCACTCTATTTCACCGTCAGATACCTAAAACACAATCACTGAAATTAAAGGGTGAAATTAGATTTAATCATTTTATTAGATTTGATTTTCAAAGTTGGATACACTTACAAGTTATTTTATCAATTTGAACTGCACTTATGTAGTCTAAAAATTTTCTATAATTAAATAATCCCTTTTTCAAATTTGATAAAAACAGTCAACCCTTTAAAATTAAAATTTGTCCTAGGGTACAGCAAAGCAATTTCATCTCTTTGCTATAATTGGATTCATATTAGATTGCGCTTATGACAATTATATAAATTCAGGATATGAGCTGTGTTTTGAAAAATATTTGAATAGAATGTCTTTTCAATAGAGTGTGTGGCTGATAATAGACGTTTGAATATTGTCTTAGGTAAGGTTTATGTTGTCCAGTCAGAATTACATTATAATGCGTTTTTAATCGGATTTTACAGAGTAGACTATTAAAGTATTTTTATTGTATTTTCACATCAAAAGTATTTGCTTAATTGTGCCTATTATAAGATTCAAAGGGGTAAATTTACTAACGCTTCTAAAAATTGAGGTGGTTTTGCCCATAACAACCAACCAGGTTCTGTCTGTCATTTATTTTTTTCATCCTAGTACGTCACCAGCGCGCCTGGAAACTCACGCAATGCACTCCTGGGACCACTGGAGATGCCGGAGATGAAGCTGAACACCTGCCATGGATGCCGGAGGACTCCATGGATGCCGAGGGACCATCGGGGACCCACCAGGGGACAGGTAAGTATGTAAAAAAAAAATATAAAAAAAAACGTAAAAATCCCTTATTCGGAATGCTCGTGGTCCCGAGAGATACTCAACCTGTATTTATGTTTCCATTGAATTCAGAGTTTCAAGAACAAAATGGATTTTATTTTACATGAGTGTGGTAAATAAAGGTTATATATTGTGAGTGCTGTCAGTGGCACTAAGAAGGTAGGAGAACGGGTTCTAATTACTCAAGCCCAGGCTTCTCGGAGGTGCCTGAGACTGCATGCCAACCCCTTCTTACTGTAAGTCAGCAACAGCCTCTCCCCCCAGCACAGCACAAGGAGGCTGCTACCACTAAGCACAGCAGTACCCTGCAGGGTGGTAGTGTTCCTCCTTGTATCAGAATCGGACTGAGGTCAGCACCTCTTTGCAGTGCTTACACAGTCATTTTAAAGAGGATGTGACCATAAATATTATGTCAAACATACTGCAATTTCACTATGCAAACATTATCAGCGGTTTTGAAACTGCTGCTTCGTAAATCCCAGTCCTTGTCCTCTGTGCAGGTGACAGGGAGGGTCAAGGGTGACACTTGTACCAGGCCCCGGCCAGTTGAGGGGCCCCAAGGCTTTGAGGGACTCAGGGGCTTTAATCATGGCTGAATAGTCACCTGTCTGGCTACCTATACTAATGAGTTTAGTGACATCACACAACGCACCAAATCACACGACGCACAATGCTGTGCCCTCCCATCTGCCCTTCCCTTTTATATTGCATAGTAAATATTAATTATTTGTTTATTTCTAATAATAAAAAAATACATTCTATATGCAATGTAATACACATCCACATGCAGTGGATTGTGGATTGGGGGGCCCAAGAATTATCATTGATAAGATTTCTATTGCCAGTCCTGCTTGTCCTTTGTCTTAAAACGAATATTTACATAAAAATGATTATGCTTTCCGATGTGCCTTGTTTCAGCAAGCTTTATCACTTTTTACCATTTTTTGATATTCAGTTGTGTAAGTGACGCAATGCCAAACTATGATGATGACAGAGGCGTAACTCTGGGAGGCAATGGAGTCATCTGCTGCTGGGCTCCTGCTCCTTAGGTGGCACCTCTCCTCCCCTGTAAGTTTGAATATATATAGTCTATGTACTGCACACACACACACACACACACACACATGCATGCATATATTTATATATGGTATGTGTGTGTGGGGTGGGCACCAATATTAACCTTCCCTCTGGGCAACTGGGACAAACTTACGCCACTTGATGGCCTGTACTCATGGAGCCAGAAAGCTGTACATCACTGCATTGTGCAAAATACCCAACATCCACCTTACCTTTATCTTCAGGGAGGTATTTCCCTATCCACACATCTTGCGGTGTGATTTATGGGTAATAACTTTCCTGAATTATAACCAATTAAAAGTATGTTTAGATTTAAAAGCAATTACAATGTAATAATTTCTGGTTCTTTACAGCAGCAGCATAATTAAGAAAGTATTATAGGAAATACTGATTACGTTCTTTACTGATTAGAAGTATAGTTGAGTAAGTTCCTGTTTTATTTCTATATAGGTTACACAAGTCAGTGAAGAATAGCTAAGTATGCTGGTAATTTATAATGCATTATACTGAGAGTGAAATCTTCAAATCATAAAAGCTCCACGCTGCGCACCAGGATTACAGATTCATTAAAAGACATGTCATATACACCAATGGTTCTTTCATACTGAAGACTTTTTTACTGCATAGGTTATTTTCATTGTTATTGTCAATGTTAAAGCACAAAAAGCAAAGGGATGCTTGTTTCTGACAGTTACTGTATATTAGACTACGAAGCAATTTGCACAGAAATCCAACACATTATTATATATTTTAAAGGTTTATCGTATTTTTTTTTATTAACCTTTAAATGTATAACAGTTTTTGTATATTTTACTTACTCATATTTTTTTGATCAAATACCTTAGAAATGTTTTCTGTAGGTTAACTTTTACATTCATAAACTTAATGCAAACATTTTTTACAAATATATTTATTTCTCTTCGGGGCTTATAAAACCACAAATAATATTAGGGGGGTATTGAATCCCGGGTCACGACTGCCGATCTGTCCCAACAGCCATGACACTGGCCCATTTTTGTTCTGCAGGATTCAATGTCCGCCTGCCGGTCGGCAAACAGGGGGCGTGTTCGCATAAACGGCCATGGATTGTCGAGATTCAGCCATGATTGCTACAATTCACGGTCGTAATCAACAAAACCGGCCCAACAGCTTTCAAAGTTGGGCCTGTTCTGTCGATCTGCCTCTTCAATGCTGTTGGGCAAGACAGCATTGAATAGGCACCCACTGCTATTTCCCCCATCGAAAAAGCAGCTGGGATTGAATACCTCCCTTAGTTTTTTAAACTATAAAACTAAATAAGTTATACACATGGCAACATGAGTGAAGAACATGTAACTGTAGCAGAAAACATTGCCCTATTATTATGGAACAGTATTTTATCAGTGAACGTTTTGTATCTTTCTTTTTGCAAAAAAGTAGTATAACATTTTTAAAAAATGTCTTACGGCCCCAATTTGTTCTTACCCTGTTGCTTAATTTATTTCTGCTCCAGTAACAAAACATACCACTTTCTGCTGCTTCACTCCTGGGGAAAGGGGCCAGTGCCTGCTCATTCCTTTACATTGGGGAAAGTGGGATGAAACTTCTTACCAAAAGGTGGATTAATTTTTTAGTCAATTCTGCCCAAATAGGTGTCACATGAATGTGTCTCTGGCTGCCATACACCAGCCTGGGGAGTTGCATAAGCTTCAATCAGCTGGCATTCTGTTCAAAAGGGAGATGATGTCAATTGTATCCAGCTTAGTACGGCCCACCACTCCGGACTCCAGCCTCACTCAGTGTCATCCGTTCCAAGCACAGACAGGCCCAAGCAGCAGCAGTAGCCAGTGGGAGGTGGAGACAGTGGGGGTGGTGGAGCAAGAGGTGGGCTGTTGCCATTCCAGATTTACCGTGATCCCAGGTAGGTTCTAGCAGGTAGGCTCTTGCAGGGGCCGGAGCTTCATTGGCAGCCACCAGCAGAGACATTGGGCTCAGCAGCAGCAAATTGCCAGCCAGAGCTGGACTGGGACCAGAAATCGGCCCTGGCATTTTGAGCACAGGCGAAAAGGGGGCATGACCTTATGGAAAGGAGGCGTGGCATCAGGAAAGGAGGCATTACACATTATGGAACACACGTAATGCCCATTACACATTATGGAACACACGTAATGCCCATTACACATTATGGAACACACGTAATGCCCATTACAGAATATTACACAATCCATTATGCCCATGGTATATGTCCTGCCAGTAATTGCTTCTTCCCAATGACAAAAGAGAGGATGACACTCAAAGTTGCTGGAGTCGGACTCAAGACAAGAGCGCAGGACACTCAGCAGCACTCTCACAGCAGGTAGCCCAGGACAGATTTGTGTGATGACTGCAGGCTGGCTCTGCTCTGTACCCCGCCATACAGCTTCTCCTGTCCTGCCCGATGTGGTCGCGTTGCGATGAGAGCCAGCATTGCTACCCGCACAGCGGAGTACGGTGCAGCTGCACTGCAGCAAGGAGGGCAGGCACCGCTGGACAGGAGAGGCACTCTCCCCACTCCGCATTCTCCACTGCTCCCATCTGCCCCTGCTCCAGAATTCACATTTGCACATATAAGTGAGCCTCATGTTAGCAGCATGTACTATGAGGCCGGGCCCTGTCTATCCACACCACAGCGGGTGGTGCGTTTCTGACATTATAAAGTTCCTGCATCGTGACGCGGTCGGCCCCTCAGGTCCCCCCCACACACACTGCTAAGACTGGAGGGGGCAGATCAGATGTGTGGCGGTCGTGTCATGAGGTCAATATGCTAATGACACGGCCGCCTGGCGTGATGCAGAAAATCGTCCCACAAGGGCAGTGCCAGATGGCCAGACCGGCCCTGTTGCCAGCTCTATTCTCTGCCCAGATGACATTGAAAAACTACAGTATGTGGGGGTCCTACATGAAGTAATAGAACACACAAATGTACCATCTAATATTTTTGCATATATGTGGGTACATCACCAAACATTGATCTATGCAATCCATTTTTCCCATTATTGTGTTATACCACTCTGTGCCTAATCCTGATGCTAGAATCTCTCGCTGTCTAGAGATACTAAAACCATACTAAAAAAAGTGTCTGCTAGCCACAGCCGCTACTATTGATAATAATTGAAATAACATATAAATGGACAAAAGTTAAGATAATACATAATGATACATATAGGGCAATCAGCTGTTAAAACTATATGGCTATTATATGAGGAAACTAACTAAGTCATATGTGTTAGGATAAGCTTAGCATGGCATTATGTATCTTTATTTTGCATAACTTCCGCTGAAGTGGACATATGATTTAACTGTGAAAAAAAAAAACAAGTTGAGTATTTGATCTACACATCTGGCATATTATGCCCTAAATGTTGCTTATTTTTGTATCTGCTCTATCTTTGTGTAAAAATATTTTACAGAAATCCCTGAAGATACTGGATGCTTGTGAACTTTTCTCAGCCATTTCAGATAGACATTATTATACTTAGAGGAATTCATATCAACGGCAGGTGCGTTATTAACCCACTCAGCAGTATCTTGCCTTGCCTTGGATTGGGGTCTGATGCCATGTTGGAGGTTAGTAGTCTCAGCAGATTCCACATTGCAGCGGCCTGCAGGAGTATGTGGTTTGGCTGCTGGTCGACCCTGGGAAGCTGGTACCACCATCTTGAATATGGGCCAGTCTGCACTCCTCCTTTCCAGTGCTTCCTGACTCTCAGCCTATGGGAGGTGAGTGCTGGGTATTTAGTCTGGCCTCTCTGACCAGAGAGCTGTCAGTCCAAAGTGTCTTACCTTGTGTGCACTACCTGGTGCCTGCAGATTTCATGAGGTCTATGCTGGTTACTCTGCTCAGCCTGCCACAACTTTCACCTGAGGTTCTTCTTTGCTACACTTGCTGCAGATATCATCTATCCGTTTGGTGTTAACTCCATCAGCACAAATGGATGATCCAGTGCTGCCTCTGTCCTTTTTTGCTCCTTCCCCTGCGTCCTTTCCTAGTCATCCAGATTCAGCCAACTCACAGAATCATCGTTCTTTCAAATTTACAGCATTACAAGACTATTGTTATTTCCACAGTCCTAGTTTCATTGCTTCTTCAAGTCAAAGCATTGCAGAGACTGTCATTGTTTTTCTTAAAGTCACAGTATCATGATTCTTTCAAAGCCAAAGCTAAAGTATCCAAAGACTATATGTTCTTAAAGTCACAGTACTTTCATTCTTCCAAAGTCAAAGAATTCAGATATTGCCATTGTTCTTCTTAAAGTCATAGTATCATAATTTCTTCAAAGCCAAAGTTAAAGCACTCAGAGACTAACATTGTTTATCTTAAAGTCATGGTATCATTGTTTCTTCAAGTCAAAGTTTTACAGAGACTATTATGATTAAAGTCCTATTCATGTTACGCTATTTCGAGTCAAATGAATTGTTGTTATACTGTACTAATTACATCTTGTTGTTATTCCTGAAGTCTTGCGTTCTTGCATTGTATATTTCTAAGTTGACTTGTATCTTTATGAAGAAGAATATTCTAAAACCTACAAGCTTTAACCCTAAGTCCTCTGTGTCCATAACTCCTGCTACACCACCGACTCCATCAAATGCTACAGTTGTGACAATTCAAAACTCTCACGAGGTGGTATACCTTCTAATTTTGATAGCTCTTGATAATTTCCCTATACATGAAAGGGTTAAAAATTCCAAGAAGAAGAAAGAAAAGGCAACTATTGATGTATATTTGCGGGCTCCGGGATGAAGACGTCATCCGCCTACCCCAGCACACTGCATCATAGCTGTATTTGCATGGGAACGCCCAGCATTTGGATGGGGAGATCCATGTTCCAGCACCGCCACCACCCCCTATCAACCCCCGTCCTGCCCTTCCCCCTGGGGAAGCACCGCACCAACTGTGGAGGTCGGCGAAGACACCCCTGCACATGCACATATGAGAATATGTGCATGCGCAGTATTCACCCTGGTCCCCTGTGTGAACATGTAGGGGACCGAAGGAATTAGCATCAGAAAGGCACAGGCCATGGACTTTTTGGTGAGTTGTGGTCCTGCTACTGCTTTTTCTTGCAATTAAGGGCCACTTGCAGAGTTTGCAAAAGCCAGGTCTAAACAAAAATCTGGCATCTTCTGTACCTTCTTTCTCCTCCATCTCCTTAACGTTTGCAATGACTGCATTTGATAATTCATTTCTTTTGGGTCTTGAAATAGACGTGAAATAAAGCTTTATTTTTTTCCCAAAAACTTTTCAAAGCTAATGTTACGAACAATATAAAAAAAATTTGCAATATAGTTGTAACTATATTTGTCCCTTTAGAGTTTGTTCATCATGGTTTTTTGAAACCTTATCTTGGGAGCTTATATATTCACGATGCAAATACAAGCAAGGAAGGGTGTGCAATCAGTTTATACATAAAAGATGATACAGCTGTGGTGCGACTTCATATCAGATTTACATTTTAAAAACAACACACTGAGCATAGACTTTACAAATTCATTAAAAGTCAGGTTATCAGCCAATAGCTCATTTCTTCTACCACATACAGAGAATTATGACAGTATAGGAATTGGGTCATGTTCAACAATTTTTTCATAAATACACTGCAGAAAAGCTAAATCCTATTTTTGTGAAGTTAGATTATAATATGAAATGCAGATTATTTTACAATGGATATTATTCCCAAACATTTCAAGATAGTGAAGAATACAATTTAAATATAATAATTCTGTATATGTATCAAACATTTGAGAAAGATAAAGTTCCGACCAATCAGGGCCTGTCATTTTACAGGCTTTGTTAGAAAAAAAACAACAGATGCTGATTGGTTGGTTCCTTATCTCTGTTCAAGGCATAATACATCTGTCTTATGTGTGGCAAAAATTGCAATTGAACATTATGAAATGTAAAGGAATATTTTGGAATGAGGTACATTTACTATATAACAATAAATAAAAGCAAAATAATAAAAAATCTCATTATGTCAATCCATAGATGCTCACTGACTCAAATTTTAATTTCTTCCATATTTTTCGTCTTAGGGAATTTAGGTCAGGGTAGTGACTGAACCATTCTTCCCAACATGACCCATTCCAGGAGGGACAAAATGCTCTGCTCCTGGACTTCCTTGCCAGAGGTGGGACTGCACCATTGTCCAAAGTTCAAATAGATGAGCCACACAGTGAGTCCCGGACTGTGGTGTTTGGGGTGGCAGTTGGTTGGGCTCCCCTATCTGAATTTTGGACTGCGCTGCAACTCTGCAACTGCCTCTGGCATGGAAGTCAAGTAACAGAGCATTTTGTCCCTCCTGGAATGGGTCATGTTGGGAGGTATGGTGAACCATTTCCCAAGCCTTGCATCCTTGGAAGTGACATTAGTTGCCAGGGGTACGGACTGCAGCCCCACCAGGAAATCCACTACTTGTCAGTGTCAGTGAGTTACAGTGTATGACTGCCCTGGCTTCACTGTGACTGGCAGTGACTGATTAAGTTCTCCCTCTGAGACTGCCAGAGTGGGCTGAGATGAGCTGAAAGTGTTCTTCCAGTAGGAAGCCACTCCCTGTTTTATTATCAGGCTTATCTGGCCTCTGTAGCAGGGGCGGGCTGGGCCGGAGGGCAGGGTGCCATCTGCCCCCCAGGCCGCTCTGTCAGGTGTGCTGCGGGCGGCGGCCGTTACCGTGGCCGCCTTAACGTTTTTTTGCATTGCCGGTGGCCATGTTCCTGTAGTCTTTTAAAAGACTGCGGCCACAGGAACATGGCCGCCGGCCTCCACTGCTACGTCCACTGCCCGGCTGCCTGTTCCCTCTTATCCCCGGGCAGACGCTGGGTGTGGAGTGGACGTCATGACGATGACGCCTCCCACCCACGCGTCTCAGCGTCTGCAGAGGAAGGCAGGCTGCAGGCTGTGGCGTAGCTTCTGCGCAGTGCTCCTTCCCCGCTGCCCGGCGCTCCCTCCCCGCTTATGCAAAGTGCCCCAGCGGGAGCCAACACTGCTGAGGACAGCCGGTGCCAGCTGCCCTCAGCTTCTCAGCGGCGCTGGCTGTCCCGACTCCTCAGAAGCGGTGCTCCCCCATCTCTCCCGCCTGGGCACTTTGCATTGCAGCTGAACTCGGCATGAGATTTTTGTGGGGTTTTTTTTGGGGGGGGGGGGGGAGGCGAGAAGCTGAGGACAGCCACCGCCGCTGAAGGACGGGTCACCGCAAGAACTCCCAGCCAGACCAGATACCACTAGGATGCCAGCGGCAAGGTCCAGGAGCTGCCTGTGAACTATGAAGCTGTGTGAGGAGGACACACCAGGGGAAGGTGAGCTGCTACTTAGGGCTGGGGAGGGCCATGGCTGAGTGCTGAGGAGGGTGGGACTAACACTGAAGGCTGGGAAGGGAGGGCTACCACTGAGAGCTGGGGAGAGGGGTGCTGCCATTGAAGGCTGGGGATGGGGGTGCTGCCACTGAGGGCTGGGGTGGGTGTAGTTGCTGACACGGAGGGCTGGGTAGGGGGATTCTGCCATTGATAAATTCAAATGATTCTATGTTTGTATGACAGCTGGGGATTGGGGGTGCTGTCACTGGGGGATGGGGGTGCTAATACTAAGGGCTGGGGAGGGGTGGGTGCTGCCACTGAGGGCTGGGGAGGGGGAGTACTACCACTGAGGGCTGAGGAGCGGGTGGGTGCTGCTTCTGAGAGCTTGAGAGTGCTTGCCGTGACATTACAGGCCGCTCTCCCTGTATAATAAAAGTAATGCCATGACACCACAGGCTGCTCCCTCTGTATAATAATAATAATGCCATGACACCACAGGCTGCTCCCCCTGTATAATATAAAAGTAATGCCATGACACCACAGGCTGCTCCCTCTGTATACAAATAATGCCATGATGCCACAGGCTGCTCCCCCTGTATAATAATTTGTGTCATGGCATTACTATTATTATATTATACGGGGGAGCAGCCTGTGGTGTTATGGCATTATTATTATACAGAGGGAGCAGCCTGTGTTGTTATGGCATTACTATTATTATATTATACGGGGGAGCAGCCTGTGGTGTTATGGCATTACTTTTATATTATACAGGGGGAGCAGCCTGTGGTGTTATGGCATTACTTTTATATTATACAGGAGGAGCAGTCTGTGGTGTCATGGCATTATTATTATTATTATTATTATTATTATTATTATTATTATTATTATTATTATTATTATTATTATACAGGGGGAGCAGCCTGTGGTGTCATGGCATTACTTTTATATAATACAGGGGGAGCAGCCTGTGGTGTCATAATTATTATTGTACAGGGGGAGCAGCCTGTGGTGTCATGGCATTATGCCATGACACCACAGGCTGCTCCCTCTGTATAATAATAATGCCATGACACCACAGGCTGCTCCCCCTGTATAATATAAAAGTAATGCCATGACACCACAGGCTGCTCCCTCTGTATAATAATAATGCCATGACACCACAGACTGCTCCCCCTGTATAATATAAAAGTAATGCCATTACAACACAGGCTGCTCCCTCTGTATAATAATAATGCCATGACACCACAGGCTGCTCCCCCTGTATAATATAATAATAGTAATGCCATGACACAAATTATTATCCAGGGGGAGCAGCCTGTGCCATCATGGCATTATTATTATACAGGGGGAGCAGCCTGTGGTGTCATGGCATTACTTTTCTTATACAGGGAGAGCGGCCTGTAATGTCACGGCATGATTATTATACAGGGGGAGCAGCCTGTGGTGTCCTGTCTTTTATGCAAGGGTGCAGCCTGTGGTGCTGTGTTCTTTATGCAGGAGAGCAGCCTGTGATGTCCTGTTCTTTATTTATGCAGATCAGTCTGTGGTGTCCAGTCCAATGCGCTACTTATGGGCCAGTGCTCTGGACTTGCCCCCCAGGCTAAAATTTGCCAGCCAGCCCCTGCTCTGTAGGCTGCAGCCAATGAAATTCATATAAACCAGTGTTTTGTGCATGCACAGCCCAGACCGCCACTTATGCAAATGTGCTGGTCCCAGAACCTCTCAGACCCATTGTGCAGGTGCTGGGACCCAACTGGCAGATGGCCAGGGTTGGCTATGTCACCTTTTCTGGGAACGACAGCAGCAGCACACTTACCGCAAGCAGGTAGGAGCTGCTGCTGGTTATGGTCCTACCTTAAATTTAAGAGTTTTTTATATCTGATCGCATGGCTGTAAATTCAAAGGCCAGGATATAATCGGTTGACTGCGCATGCGTAGGGCTCCTAATACACATGCTCGAGCCCATCCTGCAATGAATTCCAGCTTTTTTATCTTCGGCTGTTTGCAAGATGATTGACAGAAAGGCGTTTTGTAGTGGCAACCATCCATTTTCGAGTGTTAGTGAAGATGCAGACGTGCTCAGGTATTTGACATTCAGTGGTGTGATGTCAGCTCCGGGCCCAGATCAGCCTGTTTCTATTGCAGCCATCGAGTACAGTAGGTCTTGGGCACGGATTGAACACAATGTGAAAATCAGTCAATAGTGAATGAGTTGCAAATGGATTTGCAGCTAATCACAGGCCTGCAAAATTTTTGCAAGCTTTTCTCAAGCCATGCACATCAATTCTCAGGCTTGCACAGTGCAGGACTTCACTCTGGCTAGGGGGCGCATAGCTGATTGCAGGGCTCTGCAAATTAGCAGAGAAGTGATCCGGTCTGAATAGCCCACTAAGGGGGTAATTCTGATTGACTTGCAGTACTGCGAGTTCGTCCTCCTTTGCGAATAGCTTTGGCAACTTGCACAGTGTTTAAGCCATTTGCATACATCGAGGCAGGCCAGCGGCAGATGGTGGTGGGGCCGGTGATCACCCATTGGAATGCCCAGCATTTTATGGGCGTCCCCATGAAAACGTTTAGCGTTCCCATGGGTACGCGGGGAGAATTATGTCTGCTGGAGGTGAGCGGCTGACATCACAAGACAACAGTCGCCCGTCCCGTCTTCAGCTTGGTGCTTGCAAATAAAGGCCAATTCCCACTGACTTTTATTTTTGAAGCTAGGAGAAATGATTCGTTGGTCAGCGACCATCAAATGATTTCTCCTGCAGCGGAGACATGCAAGGGGATGTGTCTTCTCTATACTTCCCCTTTCATGTTAACGCGGGGATTCAGTGGTGGCGCCGGGTATTTGAAGGGACAGTGTCACAGGCACTAGGTAAGCTGCAATCGTTGCAGCTCACCGAGCCAGAGAGAATCATCCCCCTAACTTCACTATGAAAATGTATCTGATAATCTTTTCTAGAAATCGTGCGGTGCAACAGCTATATAACAGAGATGAGAGCTATACTGTCTTCAAATATGCATATTATGCATAATTATATATGTATGTATATTTCAATTTACATTTTATAAAATTTAAATCTAAATCTGTAGATAGTTTCCGCCATGTGGTTGGTTTAAGTAGTGCCTAAAAAACACTTTTTTTAAATAAATTTCACAATTCCAAATGTGTAAATTTTTAATTTTCAAGGCCAAGTGAGTATTATGGCTAATACATATAATATGAAGAGTTTTGAAGGTTTAATTCATCTGCTTAGCCATTCTAATTAACATTGTTTTCTGTACTTGTTGTTCTAAAAGAAATTTTTAAGGATTCCTAACAAATCAGATAATCTGTCAAACACCCATTCACAGTACAAATGTGTAAGTTAATTAAAACTTGGGTGAATCGAGATGATCCATTTTCTTTGCTGTGTGTTGATTCTTGTACACAAGATGCGGAAGTCTATTGCAGTTCCCAGATCTGAGTAACTTAATTTTCTGGGTCATGCATCACTTGATGCGGAAATGAGAATGGATATTAGGGTCTGACATTTTAACAGTGTTATGAAATGTGGCGGTTATACAGAAATTGTTACTGTGCCAAGTGTTGTATTTTATTGTATTAGATGTTTGTGTATTGCTCAGACTAGCTCTTACTTTTGCTATGCAAAATAAATATGGTAATTGTGTAGCAGTTTCACACAATATTGAAACCTATTTTCTTAAATCAGCTGCCTTTGGATTGATGCTGAATCTGACATATTTTGTGCCTTCTCTTTAAATTTCATTATATTGTTAAAAAAGTTACAGTTGACATAAACACCAGAAAGTTATCCTTTATAACATTGTTTTGAAGCATTTTGCATGCCGTAGTAGACTGAGCTGGGTTATTAAATTGGAAACAATCTGATTTCTTGGCATTTTCAGTAGAAGAACACAAACATTTTTTTTTACCACTTTAGACAAGCAAATGTTATTTATTTAATTAATGTGTAAGATCTTAATGAATTTAAATACCACTGGGTCGTAAAAAGGATACATACTGTACTGTAGCAATAATGAATCAATATTCTATGGGACCAGTTAGCAGTACTGAACCAATTGGCTAAGTTTTGCTCTATGCAGAACAGTGGGTATATACTGTAGGTACAGTAGCATACCTCCCAACTTATGCAGCAGTTAAAGAGGGACACTCACGCGGTGGAGCCAAGTGAGCACCCAAAAATGGAGAGTGGCCTATGTAAATGAGGACATGTTCTATGCAAATGAGGCAGCCATCGGGCCACGCCCCCTTTTGTCATCCTTTGCACCCCTAAATAGGGCAGGACAGGGCAGTAGCGCACGCAGGGGGGGGTTTCCGAGTACCCAGAAACCCCCAAGGAGTCTAGGCTGAAAGCTGAGGGTCCCCTCTTACCATGAGTATAAGTATAAAATCGGACCTTGGGAACTGGAGATATCTGACTTCAAAGCAGTGGTCCCCATCCAAGCCTGTTAATTGCTCTTCCCAGTCAGATTCTGTCTGACGTAGAGTTTTTCTGAGGGTATATTCCAAAAGTTGGGACTCTCCCTCTTTGAAGGACACTAGAAGCTTGTCTCTACTCTTCCCAGAACCAGAGATATCAGCCTTCCAGCAGCTGGTTACTGCTCCAGCTCCACACACCTGGTATGTAGTTTTATATACTCGTTGGCAGATTGCTCTGCCTCCTGAACTGTGATCCCCTAGTCCCCAATACCATTTGTTAGGTGGGATTCTCTTGTTTTTAATTCCATTAAAATCTAATAAATCTATTTGCGGGAACTGGAGATATCTGCAGTCAAGCAAGCTGTCCTCTCACCAGAAAATAATGAATAATAAGCCCACTCCACTATACACCCCTCCTCTGCGTATTAAACATCCTCTACCGCCCTGGAAGTTATGTATCAGGGCCCCTTCATTCAGCCCAATGCCCCCTTCTCCCACCTCATCTCCCACCATCTGTGCAGTAAAGGGGTAATTAGTGGAAATTACTGATCCAGGCCCTACATGCTGAGCGGTTGATATAATACCCCCTACCACCCGCGGGACATCAAAGCATATACTGGGTCACCTAAGTGTCCATCTCTGTGCTTTGCTCCGTCCCTCTGGAAACCCCCTTCTGAAAATCCTGCGTTTGCCCCTGCGACAGGGGACCGTCCCAAAAAACCTGGACGATCCCGCGAAAGAAGGGACTGTTGTGAGGTATGTGGTAGTTATCTGTGTAGATTTGTGTAAATCTGCCCCTTGCACTGGCCTCCGCCTAGGTAGGTGTAATAGGGAGGGCCCTATTAAGATAAGAGCAAGATAAGAGCAATAAGAGAATTTTTCATGATTGCGAACACATAAAGCCTAGACAAAATTTTGATATACATGTAGGAAAGCTGTATTATATACAGGTGGATGGGGCAGGTGCTAATAGCAAATATCAGTTGATAATAATGATAGTCACCAACACAACCAAAATGCTTGTGATTGGTTGATTTTAAATACTCGATTGACACTGATTGGTTCTTTCTTCATGGCTCATTCATAGATTATGATTATGGGTACTTGTTTCCTAGCATGGCGCCCATCGCATCGCATACCATAACGATGGTATGCGATGCGATGTGATGTTTGCCGGTGTTTTCAATGTTAAATGTGGCCCCTATAAGATAAATAATTGTATAAGCACCCTAATAGGTGCTTACAATGTTAAAAGCACCCCCATGCCTATCAAGGCCAACCCGAAGCGTGGCGAGCGCAGCGGTACACGTCCTCCGACCTTTTCATACCCCCACTATCCACGTCGGCGTGGAGTTGATTTTATATAGTGTGGCGAGGGCAGTGAGCCCGAAGCGTGGCGAGCGCATGCGGAATACATGTGAAGTAATGCGTGTCCCCTCGCGGGGTTCGCCACGCTTCGTGCTCGGTGGCTCACTGCACTCGCCACACTATATAAGATCAACTCCACGCTGACGTGGATAATGGGGGTGTGAAAAGGTCGGTGGACGCGTACCGCCACCCCTCGCGGGCTCACTGCGCTCGCCACGCTTCGGGTTAACGTCAATACTGGGGGTGGCGTGGGGGTGAATTTAACATTTTAAGCACCCATTAGGGTGATTATACAATAAAAAATTGTATAGGGGCTTATACAATTTAAAATCGCATGGCATCGCATGCCATACGCCCGCATGGGATGCGATGAGATGCCATACAACTTAATATCGTGGGCGCCGTGCTAGGAAATAAGTACCTGATCATGTATAGCTTGTTTAAGAATAATAATTTTAGCGCTTCCAAAACAGAATTCTGTATAAGTCAGGGTTAAATCATTAACAATACCTAAGAGGAAATGCATTTAAATGCACAAAATGTGACTAGGTGGCTGTGATGTGCACCTGAAGAAAACTGGACACATATGCTGAGGACTAGATCTGGGCATATGCAACCCATGCAATTTGCGAAGGGTGACTTAGCTCCAGAGGTTGCACCCAGGTATAGGCTGCCTGGGCAGGTGGGATAATTTAAAAATCCACGGCCGTTTTCAACAAAACAGATTATAGTCGGATCCTTTTTGTCGTATTCCGCATTCAATGCTGTCGGAAACGACAGCAATGAATAGGTGGTCCGCTGCTATTTGCCCTGTCGGAAATAGCGATGGGGATTGAATACCACCCATAGTCTGTTGTATCAAAGAGAAGTTGATAGTTTTGATGATTTTGGTTTTATGGAAAAAGTGGTCTTATATTGCTAACGTTAGTGGCATTTTAAGAAACTTGTTTCAGGTCGAGAGTCTCTTGCTCCTTACAAAGAGATGTTATTACAAATCAATATTTGTGATGAAATCAAATTCCATAACAATTCTTTGTCTGTCTCATCCAAAATAGAAAATTTGCATAGAGATTTTTCTATTTTAGTGCTTCAGACTCATTTTGCCGTCACAGATAGTGATTAGCAGGGTAGTCGGGAGTTACCACAGTGATGTTTCATTTGAACTTGCACGAGCAGGGCCCTCTTCCTTTTCATACTTTTCCTTCTCTTATTTAAACTATTGTCTTCCCCATACTAACTTCGATGGGTTTCTGCCACCCTGATACTTATTTTAGTGTTGTCTGCTGATGCAGCTAAGTTTATATATCTATAATATATCATAATATAATCATAATATAATATATTGTCTTGAACTAATCATCCTTTTCTTGTTTTGTATATTTATTTGCAGATGGAGCCCCTCTCATTCACCGCCAGCGTTCGCCAGAATGTCCCTGCTGGTGAGTGCTGGCAGAGAGAGACTCCATTAGACCTGGACGCGTGAGTGTCTCACACGCACTTGTGTCCCAGTCATTCGGCAGCTGGGCGGCGGGACCCTGCCCATCTCCGCTTCAGGGAGATGGGCAGGGTTAGGGGAAGGGTTCATGGAGGCGGTGGGGACCGACTATAGGGACTGGGGAGGTGGAGGACGGTAGCGGGGAGCTCCGTCAGAATGGGGCACGTGAGCGTGCCGTTCTCGCCCGCCCCCTTCTGTTAGATTCTATCGCCAGCCCCTGCAAGCATGAGACCGGCTCCATCTGTATATAATGGTGTGCTTCCATATAAAGGATAAAAATAATACTACTAAAAATAATAATAATAAGAAGAAGAAGAAGAAGAAGAAGAAGAAGAAGAAGAAGAAGAAGAAGAAGAAGCAGATGAGTGTAGACATGTATTTTTCTCATAGGTGCTCATAGAGTTAAAATAAAAAAATTACAATTAAACTTTACTGACTTCCCTAGTATTTATATTTGTAGTCAGAAAGATAAATGTAACAGAGGAGTATCTCCTATTGATTTCATTCACTCCTGAAATTCTGTTAAGGTATACTAACTAGGAAATTGCTTTCAGAGTCCAGAGGGCTCTTCCCTATGACAGTTTACCCTTTTGAGAAAAGGACACAGTTCCATCTTCTTCAGAAAGAGAATGAAACCTAGAAATTGAGATTTTCTTACTTGACCGCAATAAAGTTTTTTTTGCTACTGATAGAAATGTGTCTTTGTTTGCAATGTACACCATCACTGACAAAGGAAAAAACATTTAAGATAGTAAAACTAAAAGTTATAGTTTGAATATTTGAATGCACAAAATAAAAAAAGTCACACATTTCATATAGATTGAGTTAAATTTCCTTCTACTTATGGTTGTATAATATTACACTACATTTGCTCATCTTTGAATAGGGGCGTCAGCTCTGTGCTCAGTAGATGGGCTAAGGGTTCTTTTTTGTCCGTTGCAGCGTGAGAAGCTTGGAGGATAGACTTCCCACTATCTTAGCTAGGTTAGGTAGATGCTTGAACGGAAGCAAACAAAGAAACAAAACAGAAACAGAAACAACATTCGTATGCAGTGATATATATGTTGAGAGAAACATGCTCAATTATCAGAGTAGGTTCTATAGTTCGTGATCCATAATACGGTTCATATAGGCAATGGTGTGTTTGTAATCAGATCATATGAATATGCACAAATGTGCGGAAATATACATGTATCAAAACAAATGCATATGTATCTTGAAAGATGAGAAATGTAGACGTGATAGTCAAATAAAGATATCATTTTATTTAGTTTAGTTTATGTATAGAGGTAGAGGAGATTATATATATATATATGACAATGGTGATAAAAAAAAAAATAGTTTCTCTATACTATTACTGGTATACAACATATAGCATGTAAGACACAGTAACAACATAAATGTACGTGTGTAGTGGGTATTAGGTACACCAAGTTAGCGTTTTACTCTATTTATCAGGAGTAGATGGAGTTTATCCTGTGAGGCGGGAAGAGGTGGGGTGGGATGTAAAGTGCTATGCTCACCTAATTGTTTCCTTTTTGTTTTTTTCAATGTGGATCCGATTCTGTGGTGGATGGGGGTATGCTGCAGCATGCAGCACATGGCCTGTCCAGCCATGCTGCTGGATAGATCGACAGTATACAGCTACATCTGTATGGTGCAGCAAGTCAAATACAGAATGAGGTACTTGTATACTATCACGGCTCCCATTGCATGCCATCGCATGCCATATGTAATGGCATGCGATGGCATGCGATGCATGCGATGGCATGCGATGCGATTTTACCGGGTTTTTAATGCATTTGTGAGAAAAATTGCATGCCATGCGATGCGATGGCATGCGTTTTTGTTCACAAATGCATCCAAATGCCTTTAAATTAGTAGTAAACATGTGAAATGCACCCCAAATGTAATTTTTCACACTGTACCACCCCCACTATCAACGACAACCCGAAGCATGGCGAGCGGCGGCGGTACGCGTCCTACGACCTTTTCATATCCCCACTATCCACGTCGGCGTGGAGTTGAGAATAGAAAGTGTGGCGAGCGCAGCGAGCCACCGAGCCCGAAGCGTGGCGAGCGGATTCGGATACCTTCACAGGTATCCGTGTCCCCTCGCGGGATTCACAGGTATCCGCTGCCGCTCGCCACGCTTCGGGCTCAGTGGCTCGCTGCGCTCCCCACACTTTCTATTCTCAACTCCACACCGACGTGGAAAGTGGGGGTATGAAAAGGTCGTAGGAAACTCAGAGAGGGGCCTAGCTGAAATTAAACCTATGAAATGTGCACTGTGAGAAAGTAGTGCTAACCTCTTTGCCTTTTGCAACCTTTACAATGACTTCAGGAGTACAACGTTAGGCTTTCACACACATTGTACACAAAATGCACTAATTCTAGCATGTAACTATTGTATTCTGTAATGGAAAATGGTGGGAAACCTATGGATGGTCAATATGAAGAATGGTTTATGGTTTACACATCTGTGTCTATCACCCAGTCTCACTACCATATACAAATCTGTGCCTGTGACTCTAACTCCGCTACTCCTGCCCATTCTATAGCAATGCAAGTTTTACCAGGAAACAGTTCCACCTGTTCTCTTAGCTTCGCACTTAGAGGTCTTCAGCCCTCAGGCCCATAGTTGCAAGACCCAAACAATCTTGTAGCTTCTAGGTAACAGGTGTCGATTAGATTCTGGTTAGCCACAATGGCTGAGCTCATCCTAATCTGGCAATCGGTATACTTCTCCACAGTCTGCTACATGGTAATATTATTGGGAGCCATGCTCTATTTAATACTCTCTGTTACATTTTTTTTTATATCCGTTCTCTATCTCGAAACACAATAACACAATGCTTCAACTGTCGCATGCACTCTTTAACTCACTGGCATAATCACATGAGTGGACAGGTCACTGCTTCACAAGCAATCTCTCCAATCATCTCCTTCCGCTGTGAAAGTTCCATACATCTGATTGGCTATGCTATGCAATGTAATAAAACATTTAGCTAAAAAAAAAAAAAAATGAGTAGCATTTGTTCTAACCACCTATTTGTTTTAACTCCTACCTACAAGACTTCACCCATTGTGCTGCTCACTTATGGAATTTCCTATCTTCATAATCAGATGCCAACCAAACCATACGATCTGGAATCTTGCTGAAAAGTCATCATAGTGTAAGAGCGTACCATATTCTCTACTGTATCATTCATGTTCATATTAATTATTTCTCCCATTCTCCACTACAATCAGTCAGACTGCAGCCCTCCAAAGCCTTTCTTTTGGGTTTAATGGTGGATTTGGCAGAGGTCATAGCCATTTACAGAGCCTGGAGCACCCTACAAATAAATTATATAAACTAAAGGATAGATAGATAGATAGATAGATAGATAGATAGATAGATAGATAGATAGATAGAAGTGTTCATTCTAGCACCCGCCATATTTGAAAACCCATGCAGTTCCTGTTCCCCGCCTGCGGTGTCGCTGCCTGCTGTGGTGTTTCTAGCACAGGTCTAGTTTGCATATAGTGCTGATATACAGACCACACTGTGCTAGAATCACTACAGCAGACAGTGACACCCCAGGCAGGAAAGAGGAACTGCATGGGTTTTCAAAGATGGCGAGAATGTGTGCCTGGGCCAACGCGTTTCGCTGCTGGGTGCAGCTTTTTCCTTGAAAAGGCTGCATCCAGCAGCGAAACGCGTTGGCCCAGGCACACAGCCTACCCACCCCCCACGCTGCTGTTCCAGTCATCACCAACTACCACCTGAAAGCCTCAATTGGAGAACCAGACCCTCACTGGCCACAAATACACTGACCGGAGTGTGGTGCAAACCATCTGAAGGCAAGCCGCCTCTCTAACCACCCACCCGGGTCACTCAGCGGACCACCTACAAACACTTCTGATATTCCAACCGGGAGGAACGCCACCCCCACCATTCATTTGGAGGAAGTATTGTATGGATTTCACTTTGGTCAAATCTGGAGGATAATTCCATCATCCTATCTCCCTGCTTCACACTGAACTGTGGACTTCTAAAGGTGATGCAGCTCTCATACCCTCTTGCCATTTTCCCTATTTTCACATAATACTTTGTATTATATTATTTTATTATTATATTTTATTAGTGTCAATTTTAGTGTGTCATTTGTATTATTAAAGTGCTTTTTTACTTGACCTTGCTCTGTCATCAATCAAGCGCAATCTATACTCTGTACGTATTTACAAATTACCCTTAATAATCCTTTGCTGTCTATTCTATTAAGAAATACAGTACACTTTGAAATTCACACAGACATATCTCCAAAGACTTTTGAGAGAGTTAATCCGAGACACGTTAATAGTTGCTCCCTGCAGCCAAAATAAGTTGGCAGCAACAAGTTTAGGTGTTGCTTATGTTTGATAGATATACCTAGCACTCATATCTTGTTTGTCAATAACACCGAACACTGAATTTCTATTTTCTTCTCTTGGAATTGTCCACACTGTTAATGAGTTTGTAAAAAAAATAAAAATAATAATAATAATAATAATGTGCAACGTTTTGCGAAAATGCTAATCATAATATCTGCAAAGTTTGTTCTCAGCACCATCAGACATTTCAGCACATTGAGTTGTTACGGCGCTATATAACAACACAGAAAAAAACGCATTAAATGACCTTGATAGAATGTGACAATAATTGAACTGAAATTCTATCCAAACAATGGAAGCTAGTATGAAAAAGAAGCGATGTGATATTTACAGCTGTCTCGTAGATTCAAAATAATATAGTTAGAAATGTCATTTTTGGAAATGTTACAATATTTTTTATTGATCTTTGTTAGCTTTTATTTTGATCTATGGTATTTCATTGTACAAACCAAAGTGTCGAGATAATGATTTTCTTTATTTTATTATTTAAATGTGATTTTGTATGGGCTTTATGTAATAACTTTAAGTGTAGTCCAAATTTATAAACTTCTCAATATTAATCGTTAACCATGCAATTAACAATTAACCATGCAATCCTATGGCTCATGGTGCAAACTTTACAGGGTGCATTTTCAGCGTAATCCACTTGGAAATGGGGGAGGTCAGGGAGTGCAGTGAAGGAAGGAGGCGTGGAACTGATAAAGAGAGGGTGGGGGGGGGTGAGGTGAGGAACATATTAAGATGGAAGTAAGACGGGTGCAAGGATAGTCCCAAAGGATGGGCCATTAACTAATCACACACTACCATTATTAACTGTAGAAGGCAGCTTCAATGCACTATTTGACCCAGTACTTTAAATGGCATCTCTCAGTTGTGTTGTGGGTGGCTAGCTGCCCCATTGTTGCCCCCCCCCCCCCATGTTCCAGTACACCAAACTACATAATATAGAGAAGAACACAAATGAACATAAGAAATTATAATTAAATGAAGAACTACAGTACAGTATATAACAATTATGTTTTAGTTTATATGAAGGAAGAATGTGTACAATACAATACATGACCACCTTTACAAGTTACAGGTCATTATCGTTAATGTTCCTCTGTAAATTATTTGTTGGCTATTCACATGCAACACACAGACAAAAGTCATCAATTCATATATCAAAGTATTAGTATAAAACAATGATAAATTAAATGATATTTCTCCCAGATTTAAACTTCATGCACAATTTATATTATATAACAATGTTAGATGATGACCACTATCTTCTTTGAATCATACAAAGAGAATTAATTAAATTATATTAATCAATGTTGATCTTAGGGACTGTAATATTGATAAAAAAATGTGTAATATTAATCAAAAATGATGTATTCTCAACATCAATAAATATGGATGAAATATATTATTAAAACTAAAGGGGAATGTTGGAAACAGTTTGATCAGAAATGAAATCAATATAGTCAGACAGTATTTATCTTGGAGCTAATAAAGGGATTATAACGAATGTTAGTATGTACATAATAGAATGAATTACAGACAATGATATGCTCTTCAAGTGGGTCAGGTTATAAAGCCCTGTTATTTCAATTCACGTTACAGTTGGTATTTATGATTCAAATTGATTCATAATGTGGAGTGCCTAGTGGTGACAACACAAGCGGTATCTAAAATGGCATATAATCGAAAGATGCCTTATGTGTTGTTCAACTGGCTGTGGCTGCTCGACTTGTTGTCAATATTATCCCTCACTGTTTTTTCTATATATTAAAAAAAAAAGATAAAAAAAAAAAAAATCATTACAGTGACTGATGTTCTTGGTTTTTGAAAATAACTAACTATATATTTAAATAAACCATCCTGCAGCATACAATTATTAGAAATCAAAAGTACAAACAAAGGCTGCAAAAATGTTATAAAAATGAATAAAACAGAAGGAGATTGGTGTTGCTGTGAAAATGTGCACTTTTAACTTAAAAGTGATGTAAATTCTCATGAAAATGGTTTTCTTTATAATAAATCAAGAATATATGTCAAAATGCGCAAGCCGCTACTAAAATATTTCTGAAAACGTACATTACTGGCTGCGTGAGCGGATAAAGGGAGAGATATTCCCAATATCATGCATAATTAATCATTGTGAGTGTTTCCCATCTTTAACCTGTACAATATATAAATGTTTAATAGTTAGCAATGAACGCCTGCAGTAAGTAGGGATATGAAAGTCTACATTTTGCTGAGTTGCACTTGAAAGGCTTTAATGTATTATACTTAGGATTACAAAAGGCTGACTTTTAGATTAACTTAATGGAAATGTACCGTGTCTTACCATGCAAACCCTCCTCCAAACTGATGGATTTTAGCTTACTTGTCACTGATGTAAAAGTTTCCTTTGACATAAATTCTGCATTTGGAATAGAAAAGCATGTCAGAATTGCCTTTCTTTTAACAGTTTTCGGTTGGCAGAATTATAGTGAGTTGGAAACGAGTTATTGTTCCAGGATGGCAATCACCGAAAAAGGTGCTGTATGCTATACTTTAGGAAACAATCACAAAATTATGTATATATGCACAATAGCTAGAATGCTAGTACAAATAGACTTGCAATGCTACTATAAGGATACAGCAGTATTCATAATACATTTGTGAATGCATATAACAAGACATAGTAGCATGTGTAATAGGGTCCGAGTTTGACGGAGGTGCGCAATGCCGGCCAATCTCAAAGTTTTTTTTAAAGCGGCAATCATTTACAAGGCAAAACTATGCACTGTAATTCATTGCAGCTTTAAAAACAAAACATCCAAGGCCAGGTGAGGACAGAGGGTGGAGGAGGAAAGCAGAACCAATGGATTCTTGTACAGAATCCAGAAGCTGCCGCAGCAGTGCACTGCTGACTGATTGTAATTATACAGTCTGTCAGCTGCACACCCCCAGTGCCGCTAAAGCAGACACCTGACAGTGGGTAGCCTAGAGGCTGCTGCCAAAGCAGGAGAGGCTGCTCAATAGGGGAAACAAGAATAGGCAGATTGTCCTCTCCACTGGCGCTCTGTCAGGATGGTACCTCCCTTAAATCTGAGGTACGGTCCTCTTCTCCCAAATAAAGTGATAGCAAGGTGTATTAATAAATACCATACATCCCTCAAAGTAAAATAACGCTCCTCTTCTCCGCCTTTGTGAATAGCAATCTGTGTCACCACGATTATTGGTCCCCTTTGATACGTTGGTGGTCAGTCACGCTCCCCCAAAAGGAATACAGAAAATGGCACAAATAGTATAATACCATTTAATGTACAATATAACAAAATACACAGGTGAGACAGAAACAATAGACAAGTGAATGGTAGGATGGCCTGTTACCCGATATGGTGGAGAACGTGGATAACGATCCAGTCCTCAAAGATGGCAAAATATGGATGGTAGTGAACCCGGGTTTTCACTATCAAACGACCACCACAGCAGGCACAGGATCCACTCAGTCCAGACAGAATGTCCACAAGCAATGAAGTCCCAGCTCCAAGCGCTTTCGACCTCCTCTGAGGCCTTTTTCAAGGAGAATGCTGGGAATTAAAAAAGTCCGGTTATTTATACGATGTTCCTCCAATCAGGGCACAGTGGTGTGTTGAGTGACCCTCTAGTGCACCAATTGAAAAACAGTCCTCCGTCATATGGGGGCGGGTGATGCTTCTTGTATCAGACGTATCAGACGCGAATCCAGGAAATCTCCGGCAACTGCCGCGACTTCCGGTCCGCGATGCCGCACTTCTGGCGTGCTACATCACATCCGGCTAGGTACATCAGATATCCGGTCTTAGGTCCCGGCGGCCATATTAGTACACCCTTATCTTCCGCGTTTAGATAGGAAGATGGTTCATAGTTTTCGGGTGCAATTTCTAACGGCAGTAATAAGGGTGTTTTAGAATCTTATCAAATTCCGGATTTTCTACAGAAAAAAGGTTTAAATAAGTAAAACCATAATGATACATATAACATTGATACAATTTGATGACACTCATAATGATAATAGAATCTAAAAATGGAATAAAAAACGGCAGTAAAATCAGAGCATTAAAAGAGGATAAAAGTGTACAATAGGCAAAGGACAAAACTTTGGTTTAAAATTATAAAAACCATTTTACTTCAAAGTCCTGATTAAGACCCTTTGGTTTAAGAGTGTTAAAATTATATATACACTTCATTTCCTCCTGAGCCAGTGAGGTAGATAAATTTCTGTTTCTAATATTAGAACAGATTTGTTTAATGCATAAAAAACGAGTAATGGCATCTGTTGAAGAATTATGTTTCACTTTAAAATGGTGCGACAGGGAGTGAGATTCTAATCCCTTTTTAATATTATTCAGATGTTCATTTAACCGAACTTTAAAAGGTCTACTGGTTCGACCTATATAGAAAAGTTCACAGGAACATTCTATAGCATAAATAACATTTTTGGTGTTGCAGGTTAAAAATTGATCCAAGTCATGATAATAACCATTTATCTCAATTCTCTCATATTTGGTTATTCCCCTGTTCTTGACCGTTTTGCAGCCCTTACAGCCGCCACATCTGTGGAACCCCTTTGTTGCAATGGTCCCTTTGGGTTTGCTGGATATCAAAGCACTCCGCACAATTTTATTTCTAATATTGGGTGCTTTTCTATAAATGAAATTGGGACGATCTGGTAAGTGTGACCCCAGTATTGGGTCCTTTTTTAAAATCCCCCAATTACGTTTAAAAGACTTTTCTATATTTTTATGTTGCGCATTAAAGCCAGTAATAAAAGACCATTTAAAATTGTCATTCTTCGACGAGACGTCTTCTTTATCTTTTAAAAGATCGTTTCTCTCAATCAAGTTTGTATCTTCCATTTTTGATTTGATAAATTGGGCATCATATCCGCTTTTTATAAATCTATGGGCCATATCAGTTGCTTGTTCTTGATATATAGTATTATCCGTACAGTTGCGTCTTACTCTTTTAAATTGGCCACCGGGAATGGCATTCAACCATTGTAGGTGGTGACAGCTATCATGTTGAATGTAGGCCAAACAATCTGTAG
This sequence comes from Crinia signifera, assembly GCF_055691185.1. NCBI lineage: Eukaryota > Metazoa > Chordata > Amphibia > Anura > Myobatrachidae > Crinia > Crinia signifera. The sequence goes on along the minus strand of NC_139217.1, from coordinate 63,262,426 downwards.
GTTTAGTAAAAGTCTTTGTCTTTAAAATTCCATCTTCAATAAAAACTGTTATGTCTAAAAAGTCAATAGAAGTTCTACTTATATTAAAAGTAAGCTCGATATTAATGGTATTCGAATTTAAATATTGACAAAAAGAGTTTAGATCATCCTCAGTGCCTCTCCAGAAAAAAATTATGTCATCTATGTATCGTTTCCATGACACCAGGTTCGCCCCATATGGGTTGTTAGACCATACTTTGTCTTCTTCCCACGCCCCCATAAAAATGTTGGCGTAGCTGGGGGCGAACCTGGTGCCCATGGCTGTTCCCGTTTTTTGGACATAAAAACTATCCTGAAATAAAAAATAATTGTTGTTCAAGATAAAACTCACTCCTTCTTCGATAAAATTCTGTAAATCTTGGTTTAGGTCACTGGTTTGTAAGGCTCGTTTGATGGCTGTTAGACCGTGATGATGTTCAATTATAGTGTATAATGATTTCACGTCAGCAGTGACCATAATAATATCTTCATTAAAAAGTATGCCAGATAAAACATTTAAAAGACTTTTTGTGTCTTTAAGGTGCGAAGGATTATTAATGACAAGAGGTTGTAAATAAAAGTCAATATATTCAGATAAATTCGCCGTCAGGGAATTAATCCCTGATACAATAGGGCGTCCGGGCGGGTGAGTAACATTTTTGTGGATTTTGGGAAGTAAATAAATAACGGGAATGGAGGGTTCGGTATTAAGGAGAAATTTATAAGTGCTATCTTCTAGAACCTCTTGATGTTTAAATTTGTCTAAAAGGGTAGTAAGTTTTTTCAGCATGTTATCTGTGGGGTCACCCCTTAGTTTGTGATAAGTGGTCTTATCCTCCACCTGAGAGAGTACCTCGTTGACATACCAAGTTTTATCCATAAGCACTATCCCCCCGCCTTTATCGGCGGGTTTTATGATGAGATCTTGATTCTCACTTAAGTTCTTTAATGCCTCCCTTTCTTTTTTAGACAAGTTATATTTTGCTTCTCCCGGTTTTATGTTTTTTATATCTTCCTGTATTAGGGTGCAGAAGGTATCTATAAAGCTCCCTTTAACATGGGCCGGGAAAAAAATGGATTTAGGTTTAAATCTATTTATGGTCTCAGGCTCTGGATCAGTAAGGGTGAGGGCTGGATTTTCCTGCTCCTTCTGGATAAAGAATTTTTTTATACAAAGCTTACGTATGTATTTATGGACGTCCACGAAGGTGGCAAATTTATTAATATTAGCTGTAGGGGCATATTTTAAGCCTTTTTCCAGGACAGAGGTTTCATATGAATCCAGTACATGGGAGCTTATATTGAAAATTTTAATGGTGCTTCGGGGTGTGCCACCTTCCGGTGGGTCATCCGATTCACCAATGGGTGATTTTCTCTTTTTAGGTTTTTTCCTCACCGGCTTTCTTTTAGATGGTACTTTCTTTTTTCCTGCTCTTTTTCCTCTATGTGTAGGTAATTTATGATGGGTCATTATCTCCATGACTGTCTTTTGTCTCTTGCCCCTAAAAAATGAACACGGTTGTGTTCTCGTGCTAATGGTTGGAATCTATTCCGAAAGTGGAGTGGTGAAAAATTGTCTGATCTTTCACCTTGTTCCTCAAATCTATTATTGCCCTCATTATTAGAAGGTCTTCCCCTCTCATTGGTGTCCCGAAATCTAGAGTTATAATGTGATGATAAGGTAAATCTATTCCCTCTTGGTGAGTGGGATTGTCTGGAGTTATCTCTTATATTCTCCTGGTTCCTGAATCTTTTTTGGATTCGATAGGGTGATCGGGGATTAGGATGATCTTCTTTTGTTCTACTATCTAGATGTTTTTTTACTCTATATATTTTTTCTGGTGACATAGATCTCCATTTTTGATGATCCCTATTATAGGTTTTATATGAGTCTTTCCTCCTTCTAACGGGGGATCTATAATGGAAAAAAGAAAAGTACCATCTAAAAGAAAGCGGGTGAGGAAAAAACCTAAAAAGAGAAAATCACCCATTGGTGAATCGGATGACCCACCGGAAGGTGGCACACCCCGAAGCACCATTAAAATTTTCAATATAAGCTCCCATGTACTGGATTCATATGAAACCTCTGTCCTGGAAAAAGGCTTAAAATATGCCCCTACAGCTAATATTAATAAATTTGCCACCTTCGTGGACGTCCATAAATACATACGTAAGCTTTGTATAAAAAAATTCTTTATCCAGAAGGAGCAGGAAAATCCAGCCCTCACCCTTACTGATCCAGAGCCTGAGACCATAAATAGATTTAAACCTAAATCCATTTTTTTCCCGGCCCATGTTAAAGGGAGCTTTATAGATACCTTCTGCACCCTAATACAGGAAGATATAAAAAACATAAAACCGGGAGAAGCAAAATATAACTTGTCTAAAAAAGAAAGGGAGGCATTAAAGAACTTAAGTGAGAATCAAGATCTCATCATAAAACCCGCCGATAAAGGCGGGGGGATAGTGCTTATGGATAAAACTTGGTATGTCAACTAGGTACTCTCTCAGGTGGAGGATAAGACCACTTATCACAAACTAAGGGGTGACCCCACAGATAACATGCTGAAAAAACTTACTACCCTTTTAGACAAATTTAAACATCAAGAGGTTCTAGAAGATAGCACTTATAAATTTCTCCTTAATACCGAACCCTCCATTCCCGTTATTTATTTACTTCCCAAAATCCACAAAAATGTTACTCACCCGCCCGGACGCCCTATTGTATCAGGGATTAATTCCCTGACGGCGAATTTATCTGAATATATTGACTTTTATTTACAACCTCTTGTCATTAATAATCCTTCGCACCTTAAAGACACAAAAAGTCTTTTAAATGTTTTATCTGGCATACTTTTTAATGAAGATATTATTATGGTCACTGCTGACGTGAAATCATTATACACTATAATTGAACATCATCACGGTCTAACAGCCATCAAACGAGCCTTACAAACCAGTGACCTAAACCAAGATTTACAGAATTTTATCGAAGAAGGAGTGAGTTTTATCTTGAACAACAATTATTTTTTATTTCAGGATAGTTTTTATGTCCAAAAAACGGGAACAGCCATGGGCACCAGGTTCGCCCCCAGCTACGCCAACATTTTTATGGGGGCGTGGGAAGAAGACAAAGTATGGTCTAACAACCCATATGGGGCGAACCTGGTGTCATGGAAACGATACATAGATGACATAATTTTTTTCTGGAGAGGCACTGAGGATGATCTAAACTCTTTTTGTCAATATTTAAATTCGAATACCATTAATATCGAGCTTACTTTTAATATAAGTAGAACTTCTATTGACTTTTTAGACATAACAGTTTTTATTGAAGATGGAATTTTAAAGACAAAGACTTTTACTAAACCTACAGATTGTTTGGCCTACATTCAACATGATAGCTGTCACCACCTACAATGGTTGAATGCCATTCCCGGTGGCCAATTTAAAAGAGTAAGACGCAACTGTACGGATAATACTATATATCAAGAACAAGCAACTGATATGGCCCATAGATTTATAAAAAGCGGATATGATGCCCAATTTATCAAATCAAAAATGGAAGATACAAACTTGATTGAGAGAAACGATCTTTTAAAAGATAAAGAAGACGTCTCGTCGAAGAATGACAATTTTAAATGGGCTTTTATTACTGGCTTTAATGCGCAACATAAAAATATAGAAAAGTCTTTTAAACGTAATTGGGGGATTTTAAAAAAGGACCCAATACTGGGGTCACACTTACCAGATCGTCCCAATTTCATTTATAGAAAAGCACCCAATATTAGAAATAAAATTGTGCGGAGTGCTTTGATATCCAGCAAACCCAAAGGGACCATTGCAACAAAGGGGTTCCACAGATGTGGCGGCTGTAAGGGCTGCAAAACGGTCAAGAACAGGGGAATAACCAAATATGAGAGAATTGAGATAAATGGTTATTATCATGACTTGGATCAATTTTTAACCTGCAACACCAAAAATTTTATTTATGCTATAGAATGTTCCTGTGAACTTTTCTATATAGGTCGAACCAGTAGACCTTTTAAAGTTCGGTTAAATGAACATCTGAATAATATTAAAAAGGGATTAGAATCTCACTCCCTGTCGCACCATTTTAAAGTGAAACATAATTCTTCAACAGATGCCATTACTCGTTTTTTATGCATTAAACAAATCTGTTCTAATATTAGAAACAGAAATTTATCTACCTCACTGGCTCAGGAGGAAATGAAGTGTATATATAATTTTAACACTCTTAAACCAAAGGGTCTTAATCAGGACTTTGAAGTAAAATGGTTTTTATAATTTTAAACCAAAGTTTTGTCCTTTGCCTATTGTACACTTTTATCCTCTTTTAATGCTCTGATTTTACTGCCGTTTTTTATTCCATTTTTAGATTCTATTATCATTATGAGTGTCATCAAATTGTATCAATGTTATATGTATCATTATGGTTTTACTTATTTAAACCTTTTTTCTGTAGAAAATCCGGAATTTGATAAGATTCTAAAACACCCTGATTACTGCCGTTAGAAATTGCACCCGAAAACTATGAACCATCTTCCTATCTAAACGCGGAAGATAAGGGTGTACTAATATGGCCGCCGGGACCTAAGACCGGATATCTGATGTACCTAGCCGGATGTGATGTAGCACGCCAGAAGTGCGGCATCGCGGACCGGAAGTCGCGGCAGTTGCCGGAGATTTCCTGGATTCGCGTCTGATACGTCTGATACAAGAAGCATCACCCGCCCCCATATGACGGAGGACTGTTTTTCAATTGGTGCACTAGAGGGTCACTCAACACACCACTGTGCCCTGATTGGAGGAACATCGTATAAATAACCGGACTTTTTTAATTCCCAGCATTCTCCTTGAAAAAGGCCTCAGAGGAGGTCGAAAGCGCTTGGAGCTGGGACTTCATTGCTTGTGGACATTCTGTCTGGACTGAGTGGATCCTGTGCCTGCTGTGGTGGTCGTTTGATAGTGAAAACCCGGGTTCACTACCATCCATATTTTGCCATCTTTGAGGACTGGATCGTTATCCACGTTCTCCACCATATCGGGTAACAGGCCATCCTACCATTCACTTGTCTATTGTTTCTGTCTCACCTGTGTATTTTGTTATATTGTACATTAAATGGTATTATACTATTTGTGCCATTTTCTGTATTCCTTTTGGGGGAGCGTGACTGACCACCAACGTATCAAAGGGGACCAATAATCGTGGTGACACAGATTGCTATTCACAAAGGCGGAGAAGAGGAGCGTTATTTTACTTTGAGGGATGTATGGTATTTATTAATACACCTTGCTATCACTTTATTTGGGAGAAGAGGACCGTACCTCAGATTTAAGGGAGGTACCATCCTGACAGAGCGCCAGTGGAGAGGACAATCTGCCTATTCTTGTTTCTGTGTATCTGATGGTGTTTGGGTCACCATTTTAGTTTGAACTCTCCTAGGCTGCTTTAGCGCACAAGCACATCGATTCAAATTTTTTCTGTATATGCTCAATAGGGGAGCCAGAGGAGTGGGGAGAGAAGCTAATGCAGGGTTGCCGACCCTCCCGGAATTTGCGGGAGTCTCCCGAAAATCGAGTTCTTCCTCCCGGCCCCCGGAAGGGTGGGCAACCCTCCCGGAATCAGGGGGACCCCCACTGAGCCCCCCGATCGCGGCATTTATATGCCGCAATCCGCGGGTCTCAGGGGAGGGGGCGGAGCTAAAACGGCACAATTGTGACGTTTTAGCCCCGCCCCCTCCACGGATAACAGTAATTTCGGCTATTTGTTGTAATGGGGCGGGGCTTAATGGCGTCACAGTTAAGCCCCGCCCCCAAATTGCGTAATGCAAGATTCCACTCCGGGCTTCTCCCGGAGAGGATTTTTTGAAAGTCGGCAACCCTGAGCTAATGTGGGGGGAGAGAGGCTACGTTGCAGGGGGGGAGGCAGAGGAGTGGAGAGAGACTTCTTCAGTAAGGAGAGGGGGAGAAGCTGCTGTGGTGGGAGGGAGGCTGCTGCAAGGAAGGGCAGGTCTGGAAGAAGGGATGGTGTCTGGCCTGTAGAAGTGCTGAGGGCTGCTGGTGAGGCTGCAGTAATGAAAGTATCTGCTGGATCTTCTAGCAGTTATGTCCACATCATAGCCAAATCAGTGATACAGCCTGGAGCACCAGTGGAAACTGCCTGGTAAATTGCTGTGTAAACTATGGTGCTCTGTTATTTTATCTGTCCTTCTGTGCCCCCTCCTGCCCTTCCACCCAACTATGTTCCCTTTCATCCATCCATTTATGCCCCTCCTGTCCATCTGTCTATGCTCCTTCCATCTGTCTGTCTGTCTATGCCCCTCTCCCGTCCGTCCGTCTGTCTTTGGTTCTTTTGTCAGTCCATCTATGTATGCCCCCTCCTGTCCCTATGTCTTTGCCCCATTCACCTTTCTATGCTCCTTCCATCCATCTATGCCCCCCTCCCTTCTATCCATCTATGCTCCTTCACATCCATCTATGCTCCTTCTGTCCATGCCCTGTCCCATCTGTCCATTTATGTTCTTCCATCTGTCCCTCTATGACCCATCCTGTCTGTCTCTCTGTCTATGCCCCTCCAGTCTGTCTGTCTATGCCACCATATGGTCCTCTGTCCATCCATATATCCTATTTCTCTCTCCCTAACACTGTATCTCTTTCTCTCATTTTCCATGTAAATATTCTCTTTTAAAAAAAAGTACCTGCATGCGGGGTATTTGGACTGACCAGTTTGAGGGTTAATTTAAAGGACATGGGACAAATATACAAATGCCCCTCAGTTGTGGCAGTACCATACTGACTGTTAGAGCCCAGTGCTGGCTTAAAATCATGCGACCTTTGTTCTAAATGATCTTCTGATGGCAAGAGACAGAGGAAATGGCATAACTATTGTGGGTGCAATTGCTATGGGACCCCACAGCTGGGGGGGCCCGCGGGCCCAGCAACCTACCCCCTGCACCATTCCTATGTTTATATAATTTTCTTGTGGCCTGCAAATGAGCACGAGCAGTGCAAGCTCACTGCTAAGCCCTAGCATGGGCGGGCGGGTGGCCGTGTGACCACTGTCACTGACAGCGGGTAGCGGCCTGCAGGGGGTCCCTATCACCGCGGCGTAGACCATGATGCCCTCAGTATATGTGGCTGGGGTCCAGGTGACTGAGTGTCTACTGATGCTGACAACTGGCAGCAGCCTGTGTGAGGGGGCGGGTCCGGTGAAGCTGATGCCAGGCTGTGGCAGCACGGCCTGTAAGGGGGGTCCGGGTGACTGATGCCGGGTGACTCTGATGCCAGGCGACTCTGATGCTGGGCAGCGGCCAGCAAGGGGTTAAGGTGGACCAAGGCGCTGATGTCCAGCACCAGCCGGTGGGAGGGCCATGTGACCGCTGATGCCGAGTAGCGGCGCACACAGGGGGTGGTGTCCAGGTGGCCACTGGCCAGCGGAGGTAGGGTATTCTATAGTCTGGGGGACAGTTTAAGATGACCATGGCCTAGATGGGACACACAGTCACTGCAAATGATGCTCTCCTGGTCTGCCAGCACTACCAGAGAGAGCCTGACAGCCAGGAGGTTTCAGTGAAGCAGCTGCAGGTTGAGGTGAGTAAATGTTTATGTTTATAGCTATGTACAGTAATTACCACACTTGTACTGTATATGTCATCTCAAATCATTTATCATATGTATATATGTAATTGGGGATTGTTGGTGTTGGTTGCTAGAGTGTAACTGCCACCGGACGTCTGACTATCCCCTAGTCTCTCCCTCCCCACTGCCTACCGACTCTCTATCCATGCCCTACCGCCCTGCGTCTCTCTGTCCCCTTCTTACCACCATGCCTCTCTGTCCCCTCCCTACCGCCCTGCATCTCTCCCCTCCCTACTGCCCTGTGTCTCACTGTCACCTCCCTACTGCCCTGCATCTCTCTATCCCTTCCCTACTTTCCTGCATCTCTATCCCCTCCCTACCACTTATCATCTATCTCCTCCCTATTGTCCTGCATCTCTCTGTCCCCTCCAGCAGATAAAAACTTGTAGTGCACCACAGTGTAGTGGAAAAGGGGTGACTGCAGTGCAGAGTATGTTTTTTTTTATGTAAGAACCTATTTGGGGTTTTTTCATTGAGGGGGGGGGGGGGTCCTTGCAAGATTTTGCAATGGGGCCCACAAAGCTCTAGTTACACCCCTGGACAGAGGTGACAGTTCGATCTTAATCCTGTTTGATCTATCTGCAGCATTTGATATTGTGGAACATGAGCTTCTGATTGAGTGCCGGAAAAATTTCTATGGACTGGATGGCACAGTACTAATCTGGTTCAAATCATTTCTTACTGGCAGATCACAGAGTGTGTCATCTGAAGTATACTCCTCACCATCAGTGCCACTGCCATGTGGTGCCCCACAAAGTTCTATATTATAACCAATGCTTTTTCCAGTGTACATGTTGCCACTGGGTGAAATAATTAGGTGCCATGGCTTGGTTTATCACTGCTATCCTTTGCTCCAGGCACTGAGAACCCAATAACAACTACAGTAAATGGCTGTCTAGCTGAGCTCCAGGAGAGGATGAGTGCTAGTTGGCTGAGGCTGAATTCTGATAAAACAGAGGTCTTTATGTCCTTATGATAGGGCCTCAACATTAAAGGACAAGACTGCAGCATAGCCACCCAACTGGACTGACACTTGGGATTACAGAATTACAAAACTCTGATCATGTGTGGAACCTTGGCATTGTGCTGGATGGCCGCCTGACACTTAAACATCAGATATTAGCCACAATCAAAATCTCTTTCTTTTATCTGAGTAATATAGCCAGAATCAAACACTTACTGTAATTGCCTCTGAATATCTGCCAAAAGTCATACATACATTTGTATCATCTCGATTAGATTACTGCAGCAGTTCTCAAACTGTGGGTCCGGACTCCAAAGTGGGTCCCGACCTTCTCAGCATGGGGTCACGACTCCATGTTGCTGACCATCAGGCTGATGACTTTTCTTATCTCAGTCAGTGATTCAAGGAGTCTGAAAAGTCTGTTGAATTGTCTGTAATATTAGACTCCTCACATCATGTTGTGCCTCCACAATGCTGCCATGTATGTGCTGTCTGCTGAACACACATGTGATGTGATGACCTTCTGCAGTAATTTGCTGGGGTCCTGTCATTAATTTTATTGCCTGATTGGGTCCCACAGCAAAATAGTTTGAGAACCTTTGGATTACTGCAATGCCTTCTTCCTTGGTCTTCCAGCTAAAGAATTGCACCGATTACAGCTGGTACAAAGAAGAGCTGCTAGGCTATTAACCAACCAGCTCAGTTTAAGCCTCATAACTCACATTTTCTACTCCCTTTACTGGCTTCCTATAAAATGGGGAATCATATATAAAGGTGCGTACACACGGGGCAATATGATCGCTGGCAATATATTGCTAGCAATATATTGCTCAGCAATCATATTGCCCCGTGTCCCGTTTTCATCTGCGACCAGAGATGGTCGCAGATTAAAATTTAAACACTGCTGGGTGAAGAGGCAGGGAATGTCGCTGGTCGGAGGAGCATGTTCCTCCGACCAGCGACCATTCAGGGGCTGAAAACGGGAACGCACACTCCAATCACTGGCAATATGGTCGCTCAGCGACCATATTCCCAGCGATTTCAGCCCCTATCGCCCCCGTGTGTACACAGCATAAGATGAACTTACTGAGTTTTAAAGCCCTACATGACCAAGGCCCAAGGAAGAAGAAGCTTCTCATTCCAAACCATACCATCCAATTAAAGCGATCTGTAAATGAAGGACTTTAAGCAGTACCTAGAATCTCCCATAATTCATCAGGAAGTTGAGCTTTTAGCCATGGAACTCACTTCCCCGCACAGTTCGAGAGGCCCCGTCTCTAGAATCCTTCAAAATCAGACTCAAGAATTCCCTGTTTACTCAGCCATTTCCTTAATTCCCTTAAATATCATTTATGAAAAGCTTTTATGTACTTCATTGTTCCTGTACTTTATTACATTTATTCTATTTGTTAAGTGCCTTGAGTCCTATTGGACAAAGAGCGCTATATAAATAAAATTATTATTATTATTTTATTGGTTGAATGTTATGTCTTTAAGAAGTTCTTACCTTAAATCTTCTTTTCTTGGTCCAACATCATTTTGTATAAAACATAAGTCATCCACTCAACATTGTACAATTAGAGAAGAACCCACTAAATAATTAGTTAATTTCAGGTGAATCCATCTACTTAATGTACTGTAAGAGAGCACTTCTGATTAGATATAAGCATACTGTTTATTAATGTACCTTCTGTATTATAGCAATAAAAAATACAAATACATATATACACTAACATACCCTCCACCATGACCCATTGCATTTGGTACACAATGCTCTGTTCCAGGACTTCCCTGGTAATGTAGGATTGCAATCACCTGAGTTGAAACACCCTTCTCGTCAATTACCTAATTCCACACAGGTGATGGCAACCATACATTAAGAGGGAAGTCCAGGAGCAGAGCATTGTGTACCGAATGCAATGGGTCATGTTGGAGGGTATGCACTAATCTGACTAGTAATGTATGTTTTTAAAGTTAGAAGTCTTTATTACCTACATTTAATAACTGCAGACTAAGTCATTTTGCATATTTAAAGATACTGTACAGTGTTTATAAAAAAAATTAGGTAGTTAAAATTAATAGTTATTTGTCAATAAATAACCAGTTTTTAATGGGAAATTGGATTATAAAAATGTTTTGCTTTCTTGAGTACTATTTACCCACACTGAATTTGCATCATGGAAATGTTTCTCAGCTTTGTTATGTGTGCAGATTTCATGTGGTGCTAATTGTAATTGTCAATAGAGGTGAGCAACATTTTAAAGACTGATCAGTGACTGATCTGCTCGTTAACACTTTCAAGTCATACAGCAACAAAAGACAGCAACATTAATTGACTATCATCATCTCTGCTCTATTAATATAATATAAATACATCATAGTATCCAAATACAGTGCTGTACAGCCAATAGAATGGCTACAACTAATGCAAAATGCTGTATAATGCTCTCAGCAAAACTACACTCCTTTTTTATTATTAATATTACATACAAATGTGTTCTCTTACACCTAGCATTATTACTGAGTTATTTTAAGCTTCGATCCCTCTAGCCCTGGGATTGATCGTTCTGCCAGGGAGCATCTAATGGTCAAATTATGATGGCCATATTGGACTCATTGGACTCGACGGGGCTCTGTAAGTTGCTGTGGGTGCCGCAGGTACCCCTCAGACCACGCGGACCCCCCGTGTAGCGGGTGGGCACCGGGGCACCCCCATCCCCCTTCGCCTGGGGTGCTCCGGTGCCTTGCACCGCCCCTGACTGACCATCAGGCTAATGACTCTTCTAATCTCAGTGAGTGATCCAAGGAGTCTGAAAAATCTGTTGAATGGTCTGCTATTTTAGACTCCTCCCATAATTTTGTGCCCCCACAATGCTGCCATGTATGGGCTGTCTGCTGACTACACATGTGATGTGATGACCTTCTGCGGTAATTTGCTGGGGTCCCGTAATTATATTTATTGTCTAATGGGGTCTCAGAGCAAAATAGTTTGAGGATCCATGCACTATTCTATTTGTGCTTTAGAATGAAAAAAGTAATGAGAGGTTTGGAAAATTATTTGTTTAACTTAAATTAAAATAACATAACAATCATGGACCCCCTGAGTTAGCAATTGCCATCTCAGACTATAGCGCTGTGGCTGGTTGTCTCTTTTAGAATTCAAACAGATTTTATTTAGTTATTTATTTATTCATTCCTGCATTGTTTAAAAGAGCAGTCACCATCATCATCATCATTAAGTTGATTCTTCAGATCATAACTTTGTTTAAACTACATCACGATAATCCAGTTTGAATTGGATTGGATTGGATACCCAAAAAAGAAAACAAATTGCACAAGACAATAATGAAGTACTATTTGTCAGAGTTGTCAGAACCCGTACCGTTAGATTTGTCTACACACAGTAGATATGTAGTGTGACGAAACGAGATGGACCTGGACTGAGAACCTTCATATTCACCTCTCGTTTCTCACAGTGTAATGTACTTTTTAATCCTTGGCCCAGTTTATACACAAGGGCACCTGTGAGTTATGTGTATTGTTATGTACTGTTATCAGGTCTATACTGCGGGATTGTAGGTATTGGAGAGATACAGGTCATTGCCATAGTGTGGGACAGAAAGCAGAGCCAGGTAGCTGGGCTAGCTAATTACCATGTGTATCACAGTCCCTAGTCCATTGTGGGAGGTGTGATAGGTGTTGCTGGTAATGTAGCAGAACAATGCCTGAGTGACTGATAAAATAGCTGCCAGACAAAGAGATGTATCTAGGTAACCTGGGAGATAATAGGTCAGACCCCCCCAGGGGATGTACAATGGGCCTCTGCTGCACTATATTGGCTGACCCAGCATTGGGATATCTGAGCCTACCCCCTGAGTAGACTTTGTGGCACCAGGGGGGATCTGCCAGCCAGGTATATAAGGAGAACAGTTTCTCTATGGAGAGATTCTATCCTGGTGGGTCCTGTAACTAAGACTTTAGAGGAAACCCTACCAGGACACAGGATTGTCTAGCTAATGGTAGTGGTAAGGCTGCAGGATACTGAGATTGCTATATCAGGGCACTGACTGCGAGAGGCTGCAGGAGGATCTATGCTACCAATTATCCTGTACCATGTGACCACCTTCTCTGTTGTGCTGTTATAATAAAGACTTATTTTTAATAAAGTCTTGTCTGCCCGAGTGATTTGCATCCCACCAAGGGTAACCACCTTCCCAGCTAAGGTTGGTTTCCTCACATGTAGCATATAGGGAGAGACATTGACATCACCATAGGCAATCCTCATTGTCACTGTACCTCCCAGTGAGGATTGCCTATGGTGACGTCACTGTCTCTACCTATATGCTACATGTCTACTGTGTGTAGACAAATCTAACGTTACGGGTTCTGACAACTCTTTTATACTTTGAAATTACTATTAGCCCAAATAGTACTTCACTATTGTCTTTTGCAATTTGTCTTCTTTTTTGGGTATCCCATTTGGGAGGACTTTTGGACTCGAAAATCCATTTTGATTTAGAACTTCAGCGCTCAGAAATACACCAAGGTTCTTCTGAAGTTCCTAAGATAGTACACAAACCTTGCTTCATGCTCAAATAAAATATATTTGTGTGTATTTCATGTGTTTGATGTGTTTATACAACATAAATGCATTTGGTGTTCACACATGGGTCCTGTTCCCAAGATACCTCTTGAAATCTAACAATATTCAGAGATATATAACATTCCATTATCCAAAATGCTTCTGTTCCGGAGCATTTTGTATAAGGCAGGGCTGGGCAACACCGGCCCTCCAGATGTTGATGAACTACACATCCCAGCATGCCTTGCATCAGTTTCTGCATGGCCACATAGCAAAACTAATGCAAAGCATCCTGGGATGTGTAGTTCATCAACATCTGAAGGGCCAGTGTTGCCCAGCCCTGGTATAAGGGATACTCAACCTGTATTTATATACTATTTTGAGTTGCCACTGCCTTTAAATTAATGGCAAAACAATGTGCATTATTTTGCATTTAAACAGCTCTTGCTGCATAGATATTAAAGATGAAATATTCCAAGTTAACAAAGAATGTCAAGTGTAAGTAAATACCTTGTTATCCAACATAAGTAAGTATGGTCTTAACAAGATCTCACCCTGTGAAGCTCTCTGATTGAGAAATTTTAATTGCAGATAAATCACATATGCATGCGGGAAACATACAGACTTCAAAACCTAGTTGGGTTTGCAGCTTTTAACCCAGCAAAAACTGCTTTTGTTTTGTATTGATTTATATCACACAGGTCTGCTTTGTTCAAATAAGGCAGCTTGTCAATGGTAAGATGAAGCAGTAATGACTTTGAAATGAAAGGGAATAGCCATGCTAATAACTTTACAGAAGAGGTGTTAGCTTGCATTCTTTAACCTTGGTAACCAAGCTTTATTGATATTTTACAAACACGTTGCATTCATTTGAAGCTTTTAACATTTTAACACAAGTGAATAACTTTCTCACTCAATCCATTGACTTTTTAATAATATATGCATTTAAAGAGGCCCTGGTAATTTGGATGCCTAAATTGAGATTGAAAAAGTAAGTCTAAATAATTAAATTCTCTTAATATGGAAGTTGCCATTTGAGGCACCTATTATATAAAAACTACCCTGTATAGGCATTTGGTGTGAGAAAATTCAGGAAAATTGTATTTAAGTGAATTTTATTTCAGTTATAACTGACATCTGTTCATTGCAGAAAATAGATAGGTATACTGTATATGTATATACATTTGTCTTCTGCAGCTTGATAAAGGGCCCGCAAGGGCTTGAAAAGTTGGGATACCCCTGGCAGTTCGTGTCATTTATTTGAGTGACGCCATCACCACGCTATATATATATATATATATATATATATATATATATATATATATATATAAATATATAGTAGTATGTTGATGGTCTAGCACTCACGCTGTAGTAAATTTAGAGCTTTGTCAGGTGCCTTCTCTGGTGTAGATGAACATGTAGAATGTGGAGCGGCATTCCTGGGTCCAATGTTGCAAGAATACACTAATGCAAGTGCTTTGCTTAAACGTTTCGGTTTAATGATTTAAAACCGTCATCAGGAAGGTATTCCTGATGACGGTTTTTAATCAATAAACTGAAATGTTTTAATTCGACTTGAAACTTTTTGGATACTGTATCCCATATGGACTCAACAAGGGATATGAGATAACTCCCTTTATAAACCAGTAAAATTATAAAAAATATCTAAATATACAAATAATTATATAACATCCCAATTTCATTATTAGGCTGACACTACATGGTATTTTTTAGAGTTTTTGATGTTTTTTATGATTTTTTTATGTATACTTATATATAAAAAATGTGATTGACGATTATTGTAACAAAAACGTTATGCTTGTATATCCAGCAAACCTTAATGCTGTTTAGAGGTTCTGCTAGGATTTTTTAAAAGAAGCCGCTAATCTATATGTATATATTTCCCATGGGAGAACCTTTGGTTAAGCACTAAAATATTATAAAACATTGGCGTTAAAATGAAGCATACATAATACACGAGTACAAATGTCCTGTGTTTATAAGCTTTATGATGTAATTTACTGATCTAATAATCAACGTGCATGGTGATATTGTTTAATACGATCTATATCACGCACAAAAACTATACCTCATAATGCTAATCTGCCAAGGGTTCTCATTGGTTGAAAGTTTCTTTTAAACATTGATGGGTAGTCACAAGGCCATGCCCTCTGATGAAGTCTCTGACGAAACGTGTTAGGGCGTGGCTTGTGACACCTGCAACCTGCTACCGCCCAACGCGTTTCGTCAATGTGACTTCATCAAGAGACCCCTTGATGAAGTCACTTTGACGAAACGCATTGGGGGACCTAACCTCCTACCATCATCTTGAGATAAGCACCTTATTGAACATTCTTACTTATCTTAAAATATTTGTTTTTTTATATGTAAAAAATAAAAAAAATTATTGATATATTTTTATCTAAAAAAAGTTTTCTTATCCTCCTTTGTAATTTTTATGTATTTTAACCCATGTCCTTATATACCTTTTTGTCATCTAAATAAATATATATTTTTTTCATAATCAGCTTTTTACTAGCACAGTAATTAGTCACCGTTCTCTTTATACATCTGTCCACATTTTTCTAAAGTAATATACCATTACTCTTTTTTAAAGATTGGCTGACACCCTCCACTAATCAAGGGAATATTACTGTTTTAACTACATTTCACTTTAGCACAGGTGGCGCCGCTCATACCAACTGTATATATATATATATATATATATATATATATATATATATATATATATATATATATATACTGGAATATTCGACTGCACACTTAGGTTTTGATAATAAAGAAACTGCTGACCTCTTTATCTTGAATAGCAATGTTTCAATGTTTTAATACATTTTTCATCAAGCTTACCAAAAACAAACATACAGATACCTTTATATAACAAGCCTCACCCTCCATGTGAACAGCGATTCCAGGTACGGGACCATGTGCCCGGCCGGGACGCATTAGAATGACGTCATCATGAGCCTCCTTTTACCCAGGAGACCAGGACGCCGTAGTTCCGTGGCAACGCATCTAGTATCACCTTAAAAACCATGCAAATATATTAGAAAGTAAAGCTGATATAATGCAAACATTCATGAACAATACAACAATATTCCATGCATAAATCATGAATATAAAAATACACTGAGCAATCAAAAAAAAATTTCAACCTAGTTGGTCATTTAACCCAAAAGGAGCCAATGTATTTAACCACATAAATCATTGGTTTTCTCTTTTTAATAACATAGTGCCCCTTTTACCACCTCTTTTCGGGGGGGGGGATGTAATCTATCATCCTGTATCAGATGGAGGTTAGAGAATGTCTGCTCTCTACGAAATATCTAGCGACAGGTTGATCACTGCTGCCGACTTCCAAAGCCAATTTTATAGCAGATCTGAGCTTTTTATCTGGGTCTAAATATACTGTATATGCACATGCTCATGCACTTAGCACTTTAGCCATGACATGTCAACAGAATCTATGGCACTTGTATCACTAATTGTTTGAATACACTGATTTTAAAGGCCAATCAGCTTCGCCTATTTGTTCATCTGGTCGACTGACCACAGTCGTGCTGACATGGAAAGTTTGTTTATATAATATATATATATATATATATATATATATATACATCCAAAGAAAAGGTGGCACTCAGAGACGGTATTAGTGAATCCAAACAATAAACTTGGCAACATTTTGGGGCTGTGCCCCTTTCTCAAGTCACAACAAGGTTCACTTGTTGTGGCTTGAGAAAGGGGTGCAGCCCCGAAACGTTGCCAAGTTTATTAAACCCACCATTGTTTGGATTCACTAATACCGTCTCTGAGTGCCACCTTTTCTTTGGATGTATATGTGAACTGCCTGCTGACAGGATTCCAGGAAGGCACCAGGGCAAGGATCGCAATCTAGGCACAGGGGGAGTGCTGGTTCATTGACTATATATACACACATATATATATATATATATATATATATATATATATATACTCAAGGTGTCAGCCTGGCACTCCCGGGGTGCTGGTACAACTGCCGTGGGTGCCTTCTGGCAGGGGGAAATGCAGGTCTCAGCTTATGGTCTCAACCAACGTTTCGGGGACAACACTCCTTGCACACCTTGAAAACGGGGAGTGTTGTCCCCGAAACGTTAGTCACTATTGTGCATTAAAAGTTTGCTGTTTTGAAGTCCGTTGGAGTGCCGCTGATTGTTACTTAGCTGAGACCTATATATATATATATATATAACGAAAGAAGAAATCCGGCACTCAACCAAAGTATCAGCTGTACTTGCTCCGGTGCCTTCCCAGGTGCTGGGACCCAATGTAGAAGAATGGCAAGAAGGCGTCACTCGGAGACTGCATAAAGGTTCAAAGCTTTATTGTGGTGACCGACACCAGTGTTTCGAGCTTTATGCTCGTCCTCAGGGTACCCTGAGGACGAGCATAAAGCTCGAAACACTGGTGTCGGTCACCACAATAAAGCTTTGAACCTTTATGCAGTCTCCGAGTGACGCCTTATTGCCATTCTTCTATATATATATATATATATATATATATATATATGCAAGGAACTGACACCGACAGAGTGAGTGTTCCCCGCCACCAGGCACCCAGCATTGCATGAACTGTACCTGTTTGGCCGTGGCAAGCATCTATTAGGAAGATCCAGACATGGCTCTTTCTATTTGGTTTTAAAAAGTTTACTGGCACCGTGCACTTTAGCCCATTAGGGCCTTTCTCCAGGAGCCCAAGCAGGGTTATACTGAACTGACCCACTGCTCTGTTACGGCATCACCATATTGCAGCAGCTATATCAACATGGCGGCAGAAGATGCAACAGCGCAGATCAGTCACCTGCTACAAAAAGTGGGCGATATGTTCTCCTACTCAGAAACTGAGGAGGAGGCTATAATCTTTTCAAAAGGAATTGATGATGAGATAGAAGCTAGCTCCAGCGATATTATATTCAGGGATTGGATTAGGCTTAAAAAGAACGAAGTGGATTTCCACCTACACTGCCTATCCTTAAGTGATTATTATAAACTCAAATACATCCCTAGGGGCTTCAGGGTGAAGAACTGCCCCACTATCGGTCGCCATGATCCAGCCTTTTGTAAACGCTGGATCGCTATTGTCAACAAATGCGCGTTTGAACTGATGTTATTATTTATCGATCAATCATCAAAAGAATTGGAAAAGACTAAAGTTAAAATTGCTACTTTTGAATCGACCCATGTACCCACCCTTGTAGCAGATAAAGAAACCGATTGGCCGGCACAATTGCAAGTGCAAATAACCCAGTATAAAAAAGACATTATAAAATTCAAAAAAGAAAAACTACAAAAAGTCACCATGGACTATGAGAGGCATACAGTCTACAAATGGCTGTCAGACCCTAATGCCTCTGCTCAACGCAGAGTCCCTTTTTTCAGGCGTAATAGAAAGCCATATACCAGATTTGACACAGAATCATCCCATGAAGCAGGGAGTTCTAACTCTAAAGTAGAAGGACCCTCTGGAGCAAAAACTGGAGGCCCAAGAGGAGGTACACGAGGCGAGGCAAACAAAATCAGAGGCAGAGGCAGGTCAGGCAGGCCGCCGAAACAAAGATAGATACCATTTATAATTTGTCATCATATGAGCTATCACCAAGTGAAGTTAATTTACTGAGCAAAGGACTATCTTTTATACCATCTACCAGTTTTGACCATTTCCAGTGGAATGTGGAAAAACAAGCCCTCAATCGTAAACTCCGTCTGAAAGAATTCTTTCATGCCCGCCCACCTGAAACCAACCAGCCCAGCAACATGCATAATTTGGAAAGGAAACTACCTGACAAACTCAAGAAATATTCTCCTCCTTCTACATTTGACCCGTTGTCAAACAACCCCAGCATAAAAACATTTACAAGGATGCTGGATGGAGAGGTCAAGGAGCTAAATAGCCAACCAAAGCAGTACCCCCACAATCGATCCCCATTGGAGCGACAGGCGCTTAAATCATTGTCCCTAAATAAAAGCCTTGTTATTCGATCGGCGGATAAAGGTGGGGGCATAGTCCTCCTGGACTATAAAATCGAAGCTGAACGACACCTAGGTGACACAGAAGTTTTTCACCCTCTTCCACGAGATCCTACAGCTCAGTGCAAAAAAGCACTAATTGAAGTGTTAAAGGAAGCTATCACCTCGAATCTCATAGAGGCCTCTTGGATGCCAGCTTTGGTTCCTGATTTTCCTCTGGTGCCCCTGTATTATACCATACCCAAGATTCATAAAAAATGCGGAGAGGCCCCTGGGGCGCCCCATCATAGCAGCCAGAGGCTCTCTCTTTCAGCCTGTCGCCACTTTGTTGGACACACTATTACAGCCATGGATTGTGCAAGAACCCAGCTTTATGAGAGACACTGGACAGTTCCTTTCAAAACTTAAGGACATTACTCTCACTCCAGATGACTGCTGGCTAATTGGGATCAACGTAGTCAGTTTATATACCTCGATCCCGCACGAGTTTGGCCTGGAAGCCATCAAAAAATTTCTTGTGTCAAGAAAAGCGTTTCCCGAAGAGCAGATTGCAGTTATCATCAAATTGTTAAAGTTAATTCTTTACAATAATTTCTTCATCTATGATGAAAAATTCTATTTGCAGGCACAGGGCTGTGCTATGGGATCTGGCGCAGCCCCGTGCTATGCAAATATTGTGATGTATGTTGTTGAAGAGCAATTATTTTACAGCAATCCCACCATGGTAAACAACACTATTTCATTCAGTCGATATATCGATGATTTATTCATCGTATTGAAGAGCTCCAAAGCCATGTTTGAAAAAATTATTCAGGATTACCATGCCTTGGGAGGGCCCATTGAGTTTACATATGTCATGGAACAAAGTTCCATGAACTTTCTGGATGTCAAAGTGGGCATCCAGGAAAGTAAAATAACCACCACTGTATTTACCAAGCCCACAGATCGAAATCTTTTATTACAAGCATCCAGTTGCCATCCGAAGTCCCTCATTAGAGGCCTACCCTTCTCCCAAATGGTCCGCATTATGCGGATCAATAGCGATAGAGAAGTAGCCATCACTCAGATTGATGCACTAGTTGATAAATTATTGACACGGGGCTATCCACTGGCAGTGTTGACCACAGCCAAAACCAAAGCTCTTAAACTTCAGCGTAACTCTTTATCAACCACCTCCCACAGTAAACAAGTAGACGAAAATATACTCCCTTGGGTTAATCGCTACAATATAGCATCTCCAGGTGTTCAAAAAATAGCCAAAAAACACTGACCCCTGATTTCTTCAGACACCTCTACAGGCCTAGCTAACACCCGGCTTATGCCCTGTTATTCGCGGGGTAAAAATTTACGCTCTTGGTTGGTTAAAACTGATATAGCCAACCTTAAATCTGAACAAATATCCAGAACCTTTTTGCCTATGGCAAAATTAGGGTGCAGCAGATGTGGGTGCGTAACCTGACAATTTTTATTGGCAGGAGACTCATTCCAACACCCCCATACAGGACACACGTATAAAATCCGACACCGACTCAATTGTGAGTCCACCTTTACTGTATACCAGGTCATTTGTCCTTGTGGCCTGGTATACATAGGAAAAACTGAAAATAAATTGATTGATTCCATACCACCTACCATCAGAGGTTGTAACGGAGGGTTAAAGTTAATCCAGTAGGAAAACCGCTGGATAGCCCGACTTGTCATTCAACCCAGGGGGCTCAATGAATATATTTCATATAATTGTTTTCAGTAAAGTTATTATGCTTCATATTATTGCATAAATGATTCCCCCAGGATGTTGATCAGTATGTAGTACCCAGCTTGAGGCTTTTAAATTTGTTTCAGTATATACATGCACAATGTCAATGTTTTTAATTTGCCTTCTAGATTACCCCTGACGGCGTCACTGTTGCTGAGCAACAGAGACGCTTCTCCCGAGGAAGCGGACCCGCTGACGGCATGACGTCATCGGCAGCATGCTGCGTGTCCAAGAGGCGTTCCTGTTCTGACGCTGGCATCCCCCCGGTGAGAACGGTGGGATTACATCTATTTAAATGTATGTTTTGTCTTGCACTTGTTTAGCTTGAAAACAGTTATCAAAACTGAAATGTTGCAGAGCATCCTGATATCACAGGGTGTTATTTCCGAGTGCCGCACCATTGTCCTTCTATATATATATATATATATATATATATATATATATATATATATATATATATATATATATATATATATTCATTCATACAGTGGAAGGGACCTGTCACTCAGGACTTCAGTGGATGCCAGTATTTGCTCTGGTGCCTCCTTGTGAGGGCAGACCACCCTCACAATATAGACAAATGGAAGAATTGGCACTCAGAGACTTAAGGTAGTGGTAAAGTGGTGGATATTTATAATCCAAAAACGATCAACGTTTCGGGGTTCGGCGACCCCTTCTTCAGCATATAAAAGAGATCCTGAACTGCCCACGTTAAAAAGCAACTCCTTAACACCATGCTACCATAGAGGACTTTATAATAACAGGCTAATGCTGTTCCTCACATGTTGGTGGATTCATGTATTGTGGCGCACCGGCAGCCAAAAGATGGCACCCAATGGAGCAATTCAAGCGTTTCTCCTTTTGACCATACACAGCCATCGGCACTTACTGTATGTGGCACTCTGGTAATTCTTATATAAATTAAGTCTTCCTTACCGATACAGCCGAGAGCGAGGATCTGTCTGATTCTTCACAGAGCGATAAGTATAGAGTGGATAACCCTTGTTAAGAGACAATGGTAGGAAATCAACTCAATGCTCTATTTCTCTTCCAGCATATGGATAAATTGCAGTGGCGTAGCTTGTGTAAGGCAGCCCCCGCTGCCGCTTGGGGGAGCAAGCGACAGCGGGGTCTGTGTGGGCGCAGGGCTCTCATGGCTGTGGATCAGGGAGACGGAGGAGGGGTTACCTCGTCTCTCTGTCAGTGCAGCAGCGGCTGGCGTCTAAAGTTAAAATTATCCCCCCCTTCCTGCCAGAGTGCAGCAGGAGCGTCTGGACTCCGGTGTCTAAACCCGCCCCCACACACAAACCTGTCAGTGCGCAGAGGCGGCCGGCTTCTCCCGTTCTCCGTGCCAGGCTGGGAATCCTCTGTTTACACTGACAGCCTGAAACTCCGTCCGCACAGGCTGTCAGTGAGATTAATGTTTCTGCTACTGGGCACGGAACTATTCCCTTGACGTGAGTCAGTCCTCCCCCTCCAAATACTTACGTGTACTATGTTCAGGGCAGACAGTTTAACTATATGAGACCCTTCTTTACTACTGCTGATTTTTGTGTGTGTATGTGTATGTATGTTATGTATGTATGTGTGTGTATGTGTATGTATGTTATGTATGTATGTGTGTGTATGTGTGTATGTATGTATGTACTGTATGTATGTATGTGTGTGTATGTGTGTGTGTATGTATGAATGTATGTATGTATGTATGTGTATGTATGTATGTATGTATGTGTATGTATGTATGTGTATGTATGTATGTGTATGTATGTATGTGTGTGTATGTATGTATGTATGTATGTATGTGTATCTATGTATGTATGTGTGTGTGTGTATGTGTGTGTGTATGTATGTATGTGTGTGTGCGTGTATGTATGTATGTATGTATGTCCGGCACTCCCAGCTATCAAAAGATCTACGGCTCCTGGTGCCCTTACAAATGGATACCCAGCGTGTATAGAGGTGTGGCACTCAGGACAAATTAAACCGACTCACGGAGAAGTCACCACTTGTCTTTATGTGTCCTGAGTGCCGCACCTCTGTATACGCCCTATATATATATATATATATATATATATATATATATCCACCAGACGGGCGGCACTCACGGAAATAACAGGCAAGACACACAAAGCGCACTTTGTGTGTCTTGCCTGTTATTTCCGTGAGTGCCGCCCGTCTGGTGGATATCTGTGTTTTTGGCATAGAAGGGCACCCGGAGCCAATTACACACTACAAGCGAGTGCCGGACCCCTGGACTCCTATATATATATATATATATATATATATATATATATATCAACCAAACCCCTTCTTTTTCGCGCTAAATTCTGAGAGATTATTAGTTTGCTGCCTGTTTCCACAATACCCCTGTTGGCTGAGGGGAATTAGAAAAGATACGAGAACAAGTGTGGAATGGCGCACTTCTCAACTTTAGTCCATAATATAGTAAACAATGTCCATAACTTGGTGTTATTCTCTTTATTAAAAGTCTTTTTAGACAAAAAGTGCTGTTTTCACCCAACGCGTTTCGCCCAACAAGGGGCTTCCTCAGGGGTATCAGCTTTATAGAATAACGTTGTGGTAAAACTATAAACAGGGTGGAAAGTGTGTGTGATTCTTTCCTCTAAGCCAAAAGAGAAGGGCACCCAGCCTATGCTACTGTCTCAATCGGTTGATAACTGGCCCGAAATGGCCCCGCCTCTGGTAGTAAGAGTTGTTTTGGGGTAATAAATGCCGGTATTCAAGTGGATCGCCCATACAATTGGTCACCTGGATAAGTGTTCACTTGTCTGGCTCAGCTCTTGCTGAGCCAGACAAGTGAACACTTATCCAGGTGACCAATTGTATGGGCGATCCACTTGAATACCGGCATTTATTACCCCAAAACAACTCTTACTACCAGAGGCGGGGCCATTTCTGGCCAGTTATCAACCGATTGAGACAGTAGCATAGGCTGGGTGCCCTTCTCTTTTGGCTTAGAGGAAAGAATCACACACACTTTCCACCCTGTTTATAGTTTTACCACAACGTTATTCTATAAAGCTGATACCCCTGAGGAAGCCCCTTGTTGGGCGAAACGCGTTGGGTGAAAACAGCACTTTTTGTCTAAAAAGACTTTTAATAAAGAGAATAACACCAAGTTATGGACATTGTTTACTATATTATGGACTAAAGTTGAGAAGTGCGCCATTCCACACTTGTTCTCATATATATATATATATATATATATATATATATATACACACACACACACATCGTTACTAGGCAACTAGGGCATAAAGATTTGTGGCATAATGTGTAGCAAAAAGATGGAGCAAAAATTACAAAAATGGGCCATGAGTCAGGGATTTATTTTTCCTGTGGTGGCCAAAGTTTGTGCAGGTTGTAAAACAGGTATAAAGTAATCTTTTTTGCAAGACCACAGCCCTTGCAGCAAGGCCACAAACCTGTTTTTCAGAAACATGCATATGCTTTATTTTGAAAATATCTATGGGGGCACCATTGCCTAAAACCTCCCTGTTTGTTTTACCAAAATGCTATGGGGAGGGGGCGCCAGGAACTTTTTTGGCAGGGGGGAGCAAAATTTCTAGCTACGCCCCTGATAAATTGGAAATACAGTAACAATTATGTTTGTTTAAAACTAGCAGATTACTTTGGCAGTTAGAGATTGCAAATGACAGCACTACCGACTTGGGTGCTCTAAATACTGCAGTATAACTCAGTTAACCGTTCTATTGAGTCTCGGTGGGGAATTGGCTATATATTATACTAAATAGGACCTTTTATAAGCCCATGTAAAATCAACATCAAGCAACAATTATTGTTTGCTTTTCTGGATACTCTTATTCAGATATCACAAATATTAACCGTAAAGCATAATCACCACTGTGTTTGGCTCTTTCTTTATCCCCCCAAATGGCACCAGGTAAAACCATGAAGATCAGTGCAATATATGTAACAGAATCAGACTTTTATCCACCTGTGCCAACAAGATAGTAACGTGAAGATCAATCTTGCATATAAAATGTAGAATGCAATTTCCTATCAATAATCCAGTTATTAATACGTACTGCAGACTGCAATGTACTACTATAACTTTGTGATAGGTACCCATATATTGCTGTTGTAAGTCACTTGTGAAGGTAAGTATAATTCAACCAGTGTTTGACCTGTGCACAGGATTTAGCTAGGAATCCGTTAGCTAAGTAGAAGTTCAAGTTTGATAAGTTCCCTTCAATGTTTTTTATCTGGCTTAATGGAGGCCAAGGTCCATAACCAGAAAGGCCTCCATAAGGTTTGGGTGAGGTGGTAAACAGCTACAGTATATGCAGAGTCTATGTACTGCTAACAATGACCATTAGATGATGGTATCTCACTGCGGATAAAAAGACAATGGAAAAAGGGAGGCTGTGCGCTAGAGAGACCACTGTGTGTATATGGTTAATATAATAATTCCTCTTAAAGCAGCAGTGAAATGTGGCTACCAACTCACATTCAAATGTAAAACAGAAGAAAAGACGAAAAACTGGTACCAGAGCACTATGTCTTACACGTTTCTCCACCTTGTATGCAGTCTGCGGCTTCCTCAAAGACAGTGTATATACATACATGCTTGCTAACCTGCATAATTATTCTCCTAACTTTCAATTGGTCACATATCTTTTTATTATCAATGTAGAAGTTTTTCCTTTTTATTGATATTTATGTAAAGGTTTATTAATGTTGGATTGGTTAGGTATTCTCTATAGTTACTTGGTCTTATTGTATTTAAATTTTAATGATTTGATTTTTATAAAATAAAAAACATCAAATATGTAATTCCATTATAGCGCAGTGTTTATCGTCTTTTTTTCTCACGGCGGATAACTACAGCAGTAGGGTGTGTTAAATTGTCTGAAATTCCAGTTTTGAATCCCCTCTGGTACAAAAGTTAAAGATAAAGTATAAGTGTGGAACCCTGTAGGAAGAAGTCTTTATAAGTCACTTGAAAGTCTAATATCACTATTGACCTTAGCTTGCAGTATTAAACGTTGATAAATGTGTATTAAACTCACACTGTAGTTCAAATGTCTCTAGAGGCCTGGAGTGCAGGAGTCTAAGCTTGTCAAATGTAATGCACTTTGCTGCAGCAGATGTCTGAATGTTATGCTTACCTGGCGGTGTTCGTCCAACCCCCACCCCCACCAGACAGGGTTAACTACTGGTCGTGACAGTGCAGATACTTCTTCCCTTGGGCTGTACCTTCAGAGGCAGGTCACCAAGTGTGAGCGGGACCCTTCGGATATCTGGCCTGTAGTTTGGTCATGTAGGTGGGGCATGTATCGCAGGCCGCATCCAGCACAACGCCATCGCCAACCTTTTCCCTCGCTCACTCAGCATCTCCAGGAGCTGTCAGAACCGGGGGTGCCAGTCACCGGCTTCTGCTTCTCACTGCCATTGGCCTCGAGTCCCTGTGTGCTGACCTCCCAGGTGAGACAATCCTCCACTCTCTGCCGCCATATTCTCTCAGCTTCCTCCTGTGCTGTCTCACGTGCTTCAGGTCACGTTGTGCTCCAGAGCCAATCAGCGTGCAACATTGCTTCTCACTCTCTTTAGGCTGAAATCCTGCTATATGTTAATGCACTCTCATCTTTCACTTTCACAATTTAGGTTGCTTAGCCTATAAGCCATGAACATAAAACTTAACAATCACAAGTTCTTTCACACCTATAGAAGGTTAGGGTAGTAGTCAACATTTGTAATCCACGAAAAGGGGCACTCCTATGCAGTGGAGTGTCACACTTACTGTACATTACTGATATGCTGTTTGATCATTTTGGCAGGCTCGTAGTTAGGTAATGCATAAAAGACAACTTTATTAGATATTAGAAGCCATTAGGAGTACTCATTGGTAAACAAATCCCATTTCAAACTTCAACAGACAAAACTTTATTAGTCATATGTCTTAAAAAAATAAAAATACAGATAGAATAGTTAGCTGCTTACTGATTGGATTGCAAATAAATGCTAGCTGTATGTAATGGAACATATAAAGTACTGTCCTTAAGTGTGAAAGTCAAACTGATGTGGTTAAATACTCAAAATCCAAAATCATCATTCTAACTTAGTGAGCGACTCTCATGAGTTTTGTTGTCCATCATCACTTATCATTTATCATATTTTTATATTCAACCCTCATAAGACATCACTCATTGCTCATAACTTGTAGCTAATGGCTTGTCACTTGTTCATCATTAATTGCTCATTTCTAATCACTAGAGAGGAGGGGGTCTGGTTCTTATAAAATTGAGCCCACCCTAATTTTGCATTTCTAAGTGGATTCAGATCCAGGCTTAAACATAATCTTATTTTTAAACCTGTTTGTGTTCAGCAAGCTACAAGTATGCAGTAATACCGTGAAACGTGGGAGCGAGAGATATCAAGAAGTTGCTCATACTCTAAATCAGGCATGTCCAACGTTGGCCCTCCAGATGTTATGAAACTACACATCCCAGCATGCTTTGCCACAGTTTTGCTATTAGAGAATGCTAAAACTATTGCAAAGCATGCTGGGATGTGTAGTTTCAAAACATCTGGAGGGCCAACGTTGGACATGCCTGCTCTAAATAGATCAGTAAGCAGCCTCTAAAACCAGAACAATGAAGAACACCACCTTCTTAACATAAAGTAGCACAATAGGGTGGTGGTTCAGATGGTGCTAGGAGCCAATAGAATGTTAATAATGGTACCACAATATTACCTGAATGACTGGGACACTATGTACATTTGTACAAATGGATTTTCTAAACATCATACAGAATAAAAAAAAAACAATAAAACCAATCAAATACAAGTTATGCAATATTTTCAAATGTAAAGCCACAGACATAGTCATACATCTTATCATGTGTAGATGTTGGGGTGGGCTAAGTTCTGGATATCAAGTGGTCCCAGGCAGAGCAGGTGATCTTTTGATCATTCTTGTCTTCTTTTATGGCCTTTTACTTCTAATTGACTTCAAAATAGAATATAGTCCACGTCTTAATATTATTAAGTCTATTTGCTCAATCTATCATTCTTTTAGATTCCATCCACTATATACTCCAAAGCCATTCCCTGTACTTCCCTTTGGTCTCTAAGTTAGTTCTTGAGTAATGACAACATTCTTGGTTACTTTCTATGGGGTTATATAGTTTATTAAACTGCTATCCTCCTGTTTGCCTCTGCTGTGTGGCAATGTTTCATAGATGTGCTATAAAGTGCCATGTGTTTGTTGCTTAAGGTCCACATCATCGATGTTGACTGATGACAGGGAGAATCGCTGTCCTGAAAAATGCTCAGTGCATACACACTCAGCGTTTTTTCGCCCCTTGTAGCGATTTTCCCGGGGTGGATGACTCTCCAAAGCAGGAAGCTATGGAAAGCAGTCCACTCCACCGATCATCTGCTGGTAATACCACGCATCGCATTAGCGCTCACCGCCCCGTACACACTGGGAGGCTTTCAAGGTGAAAGCAGCTCAAAAGAGTAAACTGAGCTGCTTTCAGCTCAAAGTCACCCAGTGTGTACAGGCCTTAAGTTTCTATTGGCAGAGTGTTTGTATAATCCTGCTGTGTGGTTGTTAGACGACACACTTAGAAGATATAACCAGCTTGAGATTTATTCAAGTGATAAGCTTGCAGTGTACAACGGTACTTCAGTAGTTAACTTCACATGCAATACAACTGATGCAGGAATCACAGTCACAGGTGTTACTTATCTGGACTCTGTTCAGCTTGTGCATAGGTTAATGCCAATGACTGGTTTACGCTGGAGCTATCTCTCCCAGTAACGTTACTGCCACAGACGATGAATCTCCTGGGGTAAGGGACACGCTTGTAACGGGAGTACAGCAGGACTTGCTCTTACGCGCTCCGGTGCACGTGGAGCTGCAAACCAGCATGGAGGATGACACACAGGCTCGGAGGCACACTATCACTTCCCGACAAGAAGGAAACGCTGCCAGCAGGGTCAGGGGGCTCTGCCCTGCTATTCGCTATGTAAGCTGTCACTCAGGGTGACGTCTAGCTACAGTGGCTGCAGGGGGACAAGGCAGTCTGTAGGCTGCCCACTAACCAGTATATGGAGACAGACGCAGGGCGCTGCTTTCTAACACTCCCCCTCGCTCAAGGCTGTCTTCGGCTACATAAAAGAACTTAATACAATACTTTGTCCTTTGTTATACCTGTAACCGAAAATATGGTTAGAGAGAAAGACACTCAGAACATCAAAACTTCAAATCAACATTTTGAACTTAAACAAGTCCACAGTCCTTCACAAACTTAATAAGCAAGTTTGTCGACAGTCCTTTTGTAAGCATGTCAGCGACATTCTCTTCACTTGCAATGTATTCGACATCGATGGACTTGCTCTCCACTAGATCTCTGATGAAGTGGTGTCTAATCGCGATGTGTTTCGACCTTCCATGGTGCTTGGTACTACAGGAAAGATCTATTGCTCCCCTGTTATCACATGCGATGCTGATAGTCTCTTCTTCATAAAGTAGACCTAACTCATACAAAGTCTCTTTGATCCAGAGTGCTTCCTTTGATGTCTCTGTAAGATAGATGATGGGGAAAGGACAGGTAGGGGATTTATCTGCACACTCTTGGTGGGTCGTTAGTCGTTTTGTTCGTGGACCCGTGTTGCCCGCTATTCTGATTCACTTGCGGGGGTGCCACTCAAGGTAACTAGGAGTATACAGAAAACTGTGATAGCACAGAGAATAGTGCCAAAAAAGAACGTTACGCTATTAGAGTGCACACTGTTTATTTATGTATGTTTTTTACTGTATTGTAATCTGAGTCTGTAATAAAATTTAGCTTTTAATAAACTTTCTTTAAAAAGATTTCCTCTTTGTTTTGATTCCTTTATATTCGTGAGAAAAAAGAGGATTGAGTTTTCTAGGTGAAATATAGAATTAAAATTGTTTACATTTAGACATGGTGCTCATACAAGGAAATGAAATGAGAAGATGTGAAAGAATAGAATGTTTAAAACAAAAGGATGTTAGAGCCTGCAGTCTGCTGCACTTAATTTGATTTTCTCAATTTTTTAAATTTTATTATAGGTATTCCCTGGGTCTTGTTATATCTGTGCACTGTTGCCTATGATTGGCTTATGCCCAGTTACCTGTTTAAATGTATCTAGTGTAGGAATATACGCTGATATTTATTATTGCCAATATTATTGGCTTCTAATTCAGCGTGTTCCTTTATTTCAGAGCTAGGTGTGTGTTTGGGTTATTTTTATTCTCTCTAGGTTTGGGGTTATATCGTCTCCTCAGAACTTAGAGGTTCTGTCTGCCCCAATTGGTTGTTATTGTATCAGGGTTTCAGTTTAAAGAGTTTTTAGAAAATAAGTTCTTTTTGTGAAATTCTGTGTACAGTTTTTACTTGTATTTATAGCCTTTGAGCTTTGATTTTAATATTTATACAGTTGCACAATTTGTTTAATGGGTCTATCGCTGTTCCCCTCGATGTATATTTCAACACCGCACTAAGGGTCCCTGCCTGGACCGACAGTTGGAACCCTGTTTGCGGTTTTTCAGTTACAGATTTATTGGGGTTCTCTTTCAGTGATTCTCCCATCAAAGTTTCACATGCATATATTTATTGTTTATTTGCACATATTATATTCAGATAGTTGTTTGGTGCTTATTTATAGGTTTTGGCTGGTATATTCTGTTTTATTCTTGTGGATTGTATTATTTATTGCCACATTGTATCATTTAATTTCAACAGTCATCTCCTATCTGAATTGGTAGTTGAGATTTTGCTACAGTCTCCTGTTCTAGCAAAATGCTGATGTCGATACTGTATTTTTAGATAATAATATACCCAGCACTATATTGTCCTTTTATATGCGCATTTGTTTAATCTTGTATTTACCCTATGCAGAATGAATTGCAGTTCCCTAGTTGGGTAAGGGTTAATACTGATTCTCTGTGTATCCTCACAGGTTTATTGTATGTGCACTCGCTGGCTTATAAGTAAATTCCAAAACTCCTTATCCCTGCTCTGTGTGGGTAGCAGATTCTAATTTATGCGTATACACCTTGATTCGTTTCCATGTATTTACATGGGTTGTTATTATTGTGGATAAACACTGCAGTATGCTCTGTATATGTACGTTTTAATAGTACTAGTGCATCGCTGGTTTTCCCCACTTTGGCTAAATATTTGCCGCTGGTTGTCCCCACGCACACACCTTATTTCTCTAAGTACAGTTTGTATACATTTTTACAACATTGTAATTGATATCATTTCAGTGCAGCTAGAGGTCAGGCTCTAATAGCTCGACGCGCGTTTCACCTAACAAGGCTTTTTCAAGACCAGCCAGGTGTCTCCTTAGGATTATATTTATTTATTTTCAGGCTCCAATCACGCCGCGCTCTCGCGGTCACGTGTTGTTCTACAGGCCAATCTCACGGCTGTAGTTCTTTTGGTGATCAGACGGCATCTCCGTCTGTTTTCCCTGTTTCCGGGTCATGTGATCAGCGTCATGCATCACATGCTCCCGACCGGCCAATCACCATCCTGGGATCTCGATCCCGGAGCTGGCTGTGCCCGGGACTATGTATGTTAAAACATAAGTATTATACTTATGTCTTTTTTGTTTATTCGAACGTCTTTCCATACCTTTATTTCCGTATGTATATATTGTAGTGAACATGCTTTAATCTTGACATGATATTAGTGTCCCTATTCCCCAGCCATTCTTGGCATCCTGGTGTTGATATTCTTTTATGCCATGTTTTGGGGGGTCCGGAATCTGTATACTATAATATCATCTTTAATTTAAAGTTTTAAGTCCTGTTTCGTGAAATTTGTCATGAAGATTAGTCATTCCTTTTTACTTGGGCTCATCAGAGTTTCATTATTATATTAATTGTCTGTCCCTCGACAGTTGTCATTTAGTTAGTTATAGAAGCGTTATGATTTATTCAGTTTCCCACATAATACTGATCTATCTCAATGTGTAAGTCTAAATTGGGTTTATGTGATAAAAAGGTGAGTACAGTGAACAAAGATGAAAAAGAAAACGTGAAAAAATATATATATAGTGGTAATGGTGAAGAATTTTAATTATATAGTGAAACTCAATGTACATATTGGTGATCCATTGGTGGTGTAGTTATTCACCACTTGATGTTTTGTTTTAGTTGCTTTTTTATATATAAAAAAGGAAGTGATAATTTCTGGGAAAAATAGAAAAGAGAAGAGAAATAAATGAATAAAAAAAGTGATAATAGTGGATTCTTATTATAAGTATAATGTGAAATATCTGGATTGAATACAGTATATGTGGGTCAAGATATCATGTATATCCCATTATATTATATCTACAGTGGGTAATATTAGGTATCCTATATTATGAATAATAAATTAAATGATCATATTTATGAATATAGATTCTTCTTGTTTTAACGTATTTCTTTTTTATTATCTGTGTTCTGTAGGGAGAGGTGGAGGAGCCTAAGAGAAACCTACAGAACACAGATAATAAAAAAGAAATAAATAAATAAATAAATAAATATGATCATTTAATTTATTATTCATAATATAGGATACCTAATATTACCCACTGTAGATATAATATAATGGGATATACATGATATCTTGACCCACATATACTGTATTCAATCCAGATATTTCACATTATACTTATAATAAGAATCCACTATTATCACTTTTTTTATTCATTTATTTCTCTTCTCTTTTCTATTTTTCCCAGAAATTATCACTTCCTTTTTTATATATAAAAAAGCAACTAAAACAAAACATCAAGTGGTGAATAACTACACCACCAATGGATCACCAATATGTACATTGAGTTTCACTATATAATTAAAATTCTTCACCATTACCACTATATATATATTTTTTCACGTTTTCTTTTTCATCTTTGTTCACTGTACTCACCTTTTTATCACATAAACCCAATTTAGACTTACACATTGAGATAGATCAGTATTATGTGGGAAACTGAATAAATCATAACGCTTCTATAACTAACTAAATGACAACTGTCGAGGGACAGACAATTAATATAATAATGAAACTCTGATGAGCCCAAGTAAAAAGGAATGACTAATCTTCATGACAAATTTCACGAAACAGGACTTAAAACTTTAAATTAAAGATGATATTATAGTATACAGATTCCGGACCCCCCAAAACATGGCATAAAAGAATATCAACACCAGGATGCCAAGAATGGCTGGGGAATAGGGACACTAATATCATGTCAAGATTAAAGCATGTTCACTACAATATATACATACGGAAATAAAGGTATGGAAAGACGTTCGAATAAACAAAAAAGACATAAGTATAATACTTATGTTTTAACATACATAGTC
The DNA here is from genome assembly GCF_055691185.1 of Crinia signifera. Lineage (NCBI taxonomy): Eukaryota > Metazoa > Chordata > Amphibia > Anura > Myobatrachidae > Crinia > Crinia signifera. The sequence continues at coordinate 63,229,039 of NC_139217.1, read as the reverse complement.
CCGGGCACAGCCAGCTCCGGGATCGAGATCCCAGGATGGTGATTGGCCGGTCGGGAGCATGTGATGCATGACGCTGATCACATGACCCGGAAACAGGGAAAACAGACGGAGATGCCGTCTGATCACCAAAAGAACTACAGCCGTGAGATTGGCCTGTAGAACAACACGTGACCGCGAGAGCGCGGCGTGATTGGAGCCTGAAAATAAATAAATATAATCCTAAGGAGACACCTGGCTGGTCTTGAAAAAGCCTTGTTAGGTGAAACGCGCGTCGAGCTATTAGAGCCTGACCTCTAGCTGCACTGAAATGATATCAATTACAATGTTGTAAAAATGTATACAAACTGTACTTAGAGAAATAAGGTGTGTGCGTGGGGACAACCAGCGGCAAATATTTAGCCAAAGTGGGGAAAACCAGCGATGCACTAGTACTATTAAAACGTACATATACAGAGCATACTGCAGTGTTTATCCACAATAATAACAACCCATGTAAATACATGGAAACGAATCAAGGTGTATACGCATAAATTAGAATCTGCTACCCACACAGAGCAGGGATAAGGAGTTTTGGAATTTACTTATAAGCCAGCGAGTGCACATACAATAAACCTGTGAGGATACACAGAGAATCAGTATTAACCCTTACCCAACTAGGGAACTGCAATTCATTCTGCATAGGGTAAATACAAGATTAAACAAATGCGCATATAAAAGGACAATATAGTGCTGGGTATATTATTATCTAAAAATACAGTATCGACATCAGCATTTTGCTAGAACAGGAGACTGTAGCAAAATCTCAACTACCAATTCAGATAGGAGATGACTGTTGAAATTAAATGATACAATGTGGCAATAAATAATACAATCCACAAGAATAAAACAGAATATACCAGCCAAAACCTATAAATAAGCACCAAACAACTATCTGAATATAATATGTGCAAATAAACAATAAATATATGCATGTGAAACTTTGATGGGAGAATCACTGAAAGAGAACCCCAATAAATCTGTAACTGAAAAACCGCAAACAGGGTTCCAACTGTCGGTCCAGGCAGGGACCCTTAGTGCGGTGTTGAAATATACATCGAGGGGAACAGCGATAGACCCATTAAACAAATTGTGCAACTGTATAAATATTAAAATCAAAGCTCAAAGGCTATAAATACAAGTAAAAACTGTACACAGAATTTCACAAAAAGAACTTATTTTCTAAAAACTCTTTAAACTGAAACCCTGATACAATAACAACCAATTGGGGCAGACAGAACCTCTAAGTTCTGAGGAGACGATATAACCCCAAACCTAGAGAGAATAAAAATAACCCAAACACACACCTAGCTCTGAAATAAAGGAACACGCTGAATTAGAAGCCAATAATATTGGCAATAATAAATATCAGCGTATATTCCTACACTAGATACATTTAAACAGGTAACTGGGCATAAGCCAATCATAGGCAACAGTGCACAGATATAACAAGACCCAGGGAATACCTATAATAAAATTTAAAAAATTGAGAAAATCAAATTAAGTGCAGCAGACTGCAGGCTCTAACATCCTTTTGTTTTAAACATTCTATTCTTTCACATCTTCTCATTTCATTTCCTTGTATGAGCACCATGTCTAAATGTAAACAATTTTAATTCTATATTTCACCTAGAAAACTCAATCCTCTTTTTTCTCACGAATATAAAGGAATCAAAACAAAGAGGAAATCTTTTTAAAGAAAGTTTATTAAAAGCTAAATTTTATTACAGACTCAGATTACAATACAGTAAAAAACATACATAAATAAACAGTGTGCACTCTAATAGCGTAACGTTCTTTTTTGGCACTATTCTCTGTGCTATCACAGTTTTATGTCTCTGTAAGAGCCATGTATTCGGCCTCAGTTGTTGAGAGAGCAACGGTTGGTTGTTTTCTACTCGCCCAACTAACTGCTGCCCCAGCCAATGTGAACAGGTAACCGGTATGGGAACGTCGATCATCTTCATCTGCTCCCCAGTCGGCATCGCAGAAGACTTTCAAATTTGAGTTGCTTGTCTTGGCGAACTTTAATTTCAAGGAACTTGTACCTTTTAGGTATCTCAGATTCCTCTTCACTGCGATCCAGTGTTGCCTTCCAGGATTTATTGCAAATTGGCTCACCCGACTGACTGCATGAGTGATGTCTGGACGGGTTCCGATACTTGCATACATAAGACTTCCAACCACGTTCTTGTAAGGAACATCTTGCATTTCCTCTACCTCTTCTTGTGTGGTTGGTGACATACCTTTTGTCATCTTGATGCTCTTGTCAATTGGTGTATTTACTGACTTGGAGTCTGCCATCCCATACTTCAAGATTTTTGCCTCGATGTACATTTGTTGGTCGACTGTGACTGTTCCCTTTTGCAAGTCTTGAACAATTCTCATTCCCAACAAATGATTGGCTGGGCCTAGGTCTTTCAACTTAAATCTCTGTTTTAGTTGATCTCTCACACCTATGATGTGATCTTGGTGACCTGCTATAAGTATATCATCCACATAGACTGCTATGATGAACAACTTTTCTCCCAGAGTTTTGTGATAAAGGCAGTGGTCAGTCTCTGATCTAATAAAATTCATTTCAAGTAGTACTGCATCCAATTTTATGTACCAGCAACGACCACTCTGTTTTAGGCCGTATATGGATTTCTTCAGAAGACACACCTTCTCTATCTGAAGCTCATCCTCATTATAATGATCTGGCGATTCCATATAGATCTCTTCAAGTAGTTCTCCATTTAGGAACGCTGAGTCGAAGTCTAGTTGGTATAGCAGTAAGTTTTGTAAGGTGGCGACTGCAATTACTAATCTAAGAGTGTTATACCTTGCAACTGGTGAGTATATCTCCCCATAGTCAATTCCGGATCTCTGTGTGTATCCCTTAGCAACAAGACGGGCTTTGTAACGGGCAACTTCTCCGTCCGAATTTAACTTCTTGCAGAAGACCCACTTGTTTTTGACTGTCTTGCGGTTGCTTGGCCTATCTACTATGGTCCAAGTATTGTTCTCTTTCAGTGCTGATAGCTCTGTGTCTATTGCAGATTTCCATTTCGCCCAATCACTGCACGCTTTCGCTTCTCAAATACTCTGAGGTTCACTGAAAACAATGTTCGCATATTCTTCCTCATACCTTCTGGCTGGTATGCCCTTGTTGCTTCTTACGGAAGCCCTGTTTGTTGGTTCGCTTCCCTCTTCGGTATTTTCTATTTCAGGCATGCTTTCTATTTCGCACACCTCTACTAGTGCTTGCTTTTCTTGCTCTTTTGCTTTTGTGGGTGATGCTGTTTCATGAAATATTACATCTCTTGATTTCAGAAGACGTCTGTACTCTGCATCCCAGAGCCTGTACCCTTTGCTCTCCTCACAATAGCCTAGCAGTATGCACTGTCTTGATTTCGGGTCAAGTTTCTTCCTTTTCTCCTTTGGTATATGCGCATAAGCTCTGCTCCCAAAGACACGGAGATGACTGATGTCTGGCTTCTTCCCAGACCAGGCCTCAAAGGGGGTTTTTCCCTTCACGGCCACTGTAGGTGTTCTGTTTTTCAGGTATACTGCAGTAGATACAGCTTCTGCCCAAAAACTCTTCTCCAGGCCAGCATCGTTTACCATCGCTCGTGCTCTTTCAACGATTGTTCAGTTTGCCCTTTCACTTACGCCATTCTGTTCAGGCGTGTAGGCCATCGTCAGCTGATGCTTTATGCCATGTTTTCTGAGAAAGTCGGTTAGTTCTTCATTTTCGTACTCTCCCCCATTGTCGGATCTCAGGGCTTTTAGCTTTAGGCCCGTCTGAGTCTCCACTAGGTTCTTGTACTCCACAATTTTCTTGACCACCTCACTTTTCTTCCTTATGAAGTATACGTGTGTCATTCTTGTGGCGTCATCGATGAGAGTCATGAAGTACTTGTAACCACTGGTTGACTCCTCTTCCATTGGTCCGCACACATCTGTGTGCACCAGAGCTAACTGTGATTCTGCTCTGCCTGCTGACTTGGGAAATGGGTTGCGGGTCTGCTTGCCTTTTATGAAACTCTCGCACACAGGTCTTTCGGTGTCTTTCACTGTGATCCCTGTTGCCATCCCATCAGCTAATTTCTGGACATTGTCATATCCTAAGTGTCCCAAACGTCTGTGCCAGAGTTCCATCGACTCATTTTCAGCAGAGGCTGCCAAAGCTACCCATTCATCTGTGTCTAGGACGTATAGTTGGTTGCATCGGGTTGCTGAAGCAATTACAGTCCCTCTTTCATTATGCACCATACACCTGCCCTTTGCAAACTGGACTCTGTAGCCTTTTGTCTCGAGTACGCTGATAGCGATGAGGTTACTTCCCAATTCTGGTACATACAGGACGTCTTGGATATCTGTGACTACTGTCTGTCCCTCAATTCTTAGTCTCACTGTGATTGTCCCAACACTTGATGCAGTAAGGACCTTTTCACCAATCCCTGTAACTGTTGTGGGTGTACACTGTGTTAAAGAATTGAACCACTCCTTGTTGCAGCTGAAGTGTCTAGAGGCTCCCGAGTCCATGTACCAGCAATCCCTCCTTGGCTTGTCTGCTACATTCAGTGCCGACTCGTTCTTCTTGTCATGCCGCTTGTGCGTACCACTAGTGTTCTTCATCCTGCATTCTGAAGCCTTGTGCCCTACTTTGTGGCACACATAACATTTGAATGTGCATTTCTTGGGTTTTGCACCCTTTGCTACTAAGGCAGAACCCTCAGCTATGGCATCCTTGTGGATTCTTTCTTGGAACTGTAGTAGCTTGGCCCTCACAACTTCTGTTGTAAGCTTGGTTTCATTCGACTCTAGTGCGACAACTAGGAAGTCAAATTCTTCTGTCAAGTTCTGCAGCATTACCATCGCCACTTCTTCCTCATCCACTTTTGCTCCTACACATGCCAATTGCTGAGCTATTGATAGTATTTTATCAATATAATCGTTCATGTCCTTGCATGCATTCAACTTTGTTCCATACAGTGTGCGTCTCAGGCTTATCCTTCTCATCAGGCCTTTATTCTCATAAGCACCTTGTAGAGTTGTCCACATGTCCTTAGCGGACTCTTTCCCACAGATTGTAGAATATACATGCTGCTCCACAGCCAGGCCTATTGTGCCGATGGCCCTGTCTACCTCTTCTGGGTTTGGACTATCTCCTGGGGCTATTGTGACTTTCCATAGCTTCTCCCTTTTAAGCTGCATTTCCATAGCGAACTTCCATGTAGTGTAATTCTCTGAGCCTTTGAGTTTTGGAAAGTTCATGCTATGCCCTGTGCTGTGCATTCTCGTTAACTCTTCCACAAATGTCAATTTAGAAATAATTCCTTTGTGTTCTTTTATGTACTGCGCTAGCACTTGGTCTTTAGGGGGTTAATCTTCGCGCACGTGACGTGCTGGGCCTATAACCTATTGGCAGAGTATTTGTATAATCGTGCTGTGTGGTTGTTAGACGACACACTTAGAAGATATAACCAGCTTGAGATTTATTCAAGTGATAAGCTTGCAGTGTACAACGGTACTTCAGTAGTTAACTTCACATGCAATACAACTGATGCAGGAATCACAGTCACAGGTGTTACTTATCTGGACTCTGTTCAGCTTGTGCATAGGTTAATGCCAATGACTGGTTTACGCTGGCGCTATCTCTCCCAGTAACGCTACTGCCACAGACGATGAATCTCCTGGGGTAAGGGACACGCTTGTAACGGGAGTACAGCAGGACTTGCTCTTACGCGCTCCGGTGCACGTGGAGCTGCAAACCAGCATGGAGGATGACACACACGCTCGGAGGCACACTATCACTTCCCGACAAGAAGGAAACGCTGCCAGCAGGGTCAGGGGGCTCTGCCCTGCTATTCGCTATGTAAGCTGTCACTCAGGGTGACGTCTAGCTACAGTGGCTGCAGGGGGACAAGGCAGTCTGTAGGCTGCCCACTAACCAGTATATGGAGACAGACGCAGGGCGCTGCTTTCTAACAGTTTCAACAGCCCATGTTTGGCCAATATTGGTGAAAACATAATTGAGTAGTAATGACTGGAAATTACTTTCTACAAGTTGCAAGGGTGACTGGGTCATTCTTATAATTTATATAACTTTCAATTTATTTACCATATAAAAGACACCATATATACATTTTTATACAAACTTGTTTGCTTCTAACAAATTAAAATATCCATTCTAATTCCATATTACTCTGGAGAATGATAATGACTCTACATTAAGTGGACAATGGATGGACTAATTGCTGTTATGTGGAGCCATAAGTAGGCGATCCCAAAGACCAAAAGGTTCTTTAGTAGAACCACAAGCTGCCCCACACGGTCCTTCTATCTGGCTAGCAGGATGCCTGGTATGGCACTCTGCATCAGTGTCATTGCTGCAGCTCTACCGGAGAGTTCTTTATACAACACCAGGCATGTATCCGTTCTTCCAGAGGCTGATAGCTCCACCCCCTCAGTGTAACATCATGCCAGTGGGGGCGTGGCCTGCATAGTGCCAGCAAGAGCTGTTATGGCATTTTATAATGGATATATAAATGGATATAAAAAAATCTGTTGCTAAAATATTGGCAATTGTCACAGCTGTACAAACAAAAACTCTATTTGTGGCACATTTATTTACAAATTGCAATATACTTACTATTGTGTGTATTAATACTTCCAAAGTTATACCGCCACATGCATGGAATAACATTAAGATAAAGCTGCTTTTACAGACCATAGTATTAACATAAATAAAAGATGGATAGAGGTAGGAAACCATGACACTTCAAGTACTCATTATTGCCTAGCTGTTCCTTTATCATGATAATACAGTACAGTATATACAATTTAAAATGACTTTCGGAAATGTTTATCTCCTTACTACTTACTAATACCATTCTGTTTACTGGATTTTGTTATTCTGAAGTCAGATCATAATGTCTATCATTATACATTGGATAAACACAAAGGCTTAATTTTCCATACAGCAAAAGTAAATGAGTTTTTTTTTTTTTTAAATGTTGCCAATAGTTCCCATCATTTGTAAGTGACAGAGTGTAGAATTGTAAAAGAATAAAAAGTCTTATTTTAACATATCCCATTTAATGTTACATATTTTATTATATTCAGTTCAACAGTGACATCTGGTGGCTGACAAAATATTACACTAGTGCAGAACCATTAAAATACCATTCAAAATGCATTGTAATTGTAATAGAATTGTAAAAAAATAAGTAACATAATAATAATAATAATAATAATAATAATAATAATAATAATAATAATAATATAATTTAATAATAGATAATAATAATAATAATAATAATAATAATAATAATAATAATAATAATAATAATAGATGTACAGTAAGATGACGTGAAGTTTTCTTCTAGTGGAAATATAAAAACTGTAAAAAAAAAAAAAATTCCATAGCTACAAGTAGTTGTGATATCACTTTTTTATGATGTTAAAACAAACTAAAAAGATGAATCTGTATGTTTTTCTCTATTTTCACTATTTTTCGAGGTTACATTATAATAACACATTTTTTCATTCACTTTTGAGAACGTGTTTTTAGAATTTACAGATACACTGTCGCTAGAAGGGGTGTTTGCTCCAAGATACTTTTCTGTATCGCTTGTATGTGTGCCTTAATTGCAATATGATGTGCTTTATGAGACTGCACTGATTCATTTGATATGAAATGTTTGTATATAAGTGTGCCACTGAGTCTGAATCTGCATATAAAGTTTTACAATGCAGTAGCTGCATCTTCTTCTCACGCCAAATGGAGAGTTCGGTTGAAGATTCTACGGTACTTGTGTATTATCTGGGCGCCTGATATATCGCATCGCATGCCACTAATTAAGGCATGCGGTGCGATGGGACCCGATTTTGAGGCTTTCCTGGGCAGAGTGTACAATTTTAATATCGCGTTGCATCGCATGCCATTATAATGGCATGCGATGCGACGCGATTATACCCGATATTACATTGTACAGGCACCCTGATGCCTGATTACAATGTTAAATGCACCCCCATACCTGATTTTTAATTGTACACCCACCCTGATGGGTGATTACTATGTGAAATGCCCCCCCCCCCCATTGTTAACGCCACCCCAGTATCACCGCCAACCCGAAGCGCAGCGAGCACGTGAGGGGCAGCGGTACACGTCCTCCGACCTTTTCATACCCCCACTATCCACATCGTTGTGGAGTTGACTTTATATAGTGTGGCGAGCGCAGCGAGCCACTGAGCCCGAAGCGTGGCGAGCGGCCGCGTAATATATGGATAGTGGGGGTATGAAAAGGTCGGAGGATGCGTACCGCCACCCCTCGCGGGCTCGCTGCGCTCGCCACGCTTCGGTTTGGTGTTGATAGTGGGGTGGCGTTAACAATTGGGGGCCATTTAACATAGTAATTACCCATCAGGGTGGGTGTACAATCAAAAATCGGGTCTGGGAGGGCATTTAAAATAGGAATCAGGCATCTGGGGGCGCCCAGATAATACACAAGTACCGATTCTACTTATTTATTTAGCACCTTTTTGCACAGGTCTGGCCAATCTGTGGGTCTTGTGTGAAACTACAAATCCCAGCATGCATTGCCACAGTTTTGCTATTAATAATTGCTTAAGCTGTGGCAGGTCCTGCTGGGATGTTTAGTTTCACAACAGCTGGAGAGCCATAGGTTTGCCAGGTCTGTTCTAGAAGATAATAGATCAAATTTGATTGGTTGCTATGGGCAACATCCCACCTTCAATAGAACTCCCATCTTCTTCGTAGTCTGACTCACACCACAGTTACTAATACTGTATATTAATCAGTGTGGTCTTGTGAAGCAGATTTGACACGTCACATTGCGATTAAGATGCGCATTCAAATAAAATAGCCATGAAAAAGCCTATCCATTCCTCAATAAGTATCTACATACACTGCATAACAAAGAGCCCAGCCAACCATATACAGTGGAGTTTGTATTTAGTGGGAAGGGGAAGACACAGTACTGTGGAAATATCATGTTATGGCATAAACTGAAAACATGGTACAGCATGATACATTTCAATCAAAGTGTAACAATGTGGGAAAGTAACAGGCTAGGAGCATCCTACTGTATATAATGCACGCTGCATACAAATAATGGTCAGTTCTGCCTATTTTATCAATATTATGCCTGCAGTAAGAGTCACATCCATCATTTCATATGAGAACACACAATTCAGCTCCAGTGGCAAAACATATCTTTAAACTCATGACTATTTAATGTCCTAAATGTACATTTCACCCTCTGGGGGTCATGCGAAGTTAGATGGAGTTCAAGTGAAAAATAAGACTTTAAAAAAGGGGTCCTTTGTGTAACATGCAGGGCGGGCTATATCGCAGGATGCGAGCATCTGGTACGGGTTTGAAATGCAAAGCTCTATTCCATTCTCACAACAGAAGCACAGGTCGGGTATCCCGTATCCGGGCATCCCGTATCCGAATTATTCCAAAAACCGTGTTTTTTTGGAATAATTATTTTTTATTTTTTTTCCCCTAACCCTCTTTTAATACTTACCAAGTCCTCCGGCGTCCACGGCAGGCCTTCAGCATCCTCTCCGGTGTCTCCAGCGGTCCCAGGAGTGCCTTGCGCGAGTGCGCGCGCGTGCCGGTGACGTCACCGGCGTGCCTGGGAACTTGCGCAAAGCACTCCTAGGACCGCTGGAGACGCCAGAGACGGTGCTGGTGGCCTGCCGTGGACGCCGGAGGACTCCATGGACGCCGAGGGACCATCGGGGACCCACCAGGGGCAGGTAAGTTTGGCAAAAAAAAATTATTCCAAAAACCGGAATTTTCCCTTATCCGGAATGCTCGTGGTCCCGAGCATTTCGGATAAGGGATACTCAACCTGTATATACTGTATGTGCCCGGTTTACGCCAGGATGTATACTGTACATAATATATACACCATATAGACCATATCTGGTCACTGTAAATAACTAGCAAAGTAACAGTTATCATGTGAAAAATAGGTGTAATGATAAAATGAAAGTATTGGGTATAAATCCTTAAACACATAGAACGTCATCCGCTTTACAAAGATCAAATGGGAATCTGCTTTGTCGCTGTTTCCTATTACAATAATACTCTAATAATGTGAGTAGATTGCAGAAGGTGGGAGGGATTCATATGCATTCAGCCAATCAGAGGTGCCCGTGGATCATCACCATCATGAATGCTCATTTTACAACAGGTATCAAGAGATCACGCTGTTACCGGCAGGCTGCCACTGCTGCTGTGTCACTCCAAAGATGGACACAGGGGGCCTGATTCTGAATTTCCCCCTGCTGCTACTGATTTAGAGTCTTTTGTTGTATTCGTGTCTGAGCGCGTTACAGATATGTGCATCTCAGTCCCAACTGCAGCGTAACCTGTATATAAAAATAATGATGCTTAAATCAAGCGAATCTTAAATCATGCTGGTTTTAGCGGCTTAGACCATGGGTGTAACTACCAGAGGCAATGGAGTCTTCTGCCTCTGGGCTCCAGGCCCTAAGGGGCACCTATATGTATAGCAGCACCTGTGTCGGATCCATGTGAGACTGCTGCTGTTCCAATGGAGCTTTGTGGCGCACCCGCGGCTGCTGCATATTTAATTGGCCCTTCTACCAACTGTAATAGAGGACAGGGTGGCCCCCACCTGGTACCGATCAGCGCACAGCAAGCGATGGTACACCCGCCGTTGCTGCTGGACTATGAGATGAATGCTGGTCCTGCATGCTGCAGATGGCTGAATTTCATGAGTCTGCCCCTGCCCCACTGGCTGTTGTTACAGAATGTAGTTGGAGCTCGGCCTATTCACTGCGGGCTCTGAGAGTGTTAGCTATAATTTAGTAAGAACACACACACGCGCTCACACACTCATTCACATACACCATGGGCCTGACCGCGGTTCACTTGCGAAAGCAAATTCTCTCTCTAATGGACAAAACCATGTGCACTGCAGGGGGGCAGGTGTAACATGTGCAATAAGAGTCATGATGTGTATACACAGTCGATAAGGCTTGCTATTCGATCCGATGCGCTCAGATCGCATCAGGATCGAATCGCACAGCAAGCCACCCAACATGCATGCGATTTTGACTATATAGTGCAGATCTGCACTATATAGTCATTGCTGCCCTGTCAATCTGGGTTTCGATTTGTGCTGTCCTGGGAGCACGCATCGGGATCGCAAGGTAAAAAACCTGTGTGATCTGCATGCGATCTTGATGCGATTTTGACTATATAGTCAAAATTGTATGCAGGATTGTACCGTGTGTACACACCATTACATTTGGGTGAGTTATTTTGTTTCTGTAAGTAAATACTGGCTGCTTTATTTTTACACTGCAATATTGATATCAGTTTGAAGTACAAACCTCACCCAAATCTAACTCTCTCTGCACATGTTACATCTGCCCCCCCCCTGCAGTGCATGTGGTTTTGTCCATTCGAGAGAGAATTTGCTTTTGCAAGTGAACCAGAATCAGGGCCCATATTTGGTTTCCCTTATTTTAAAGTGGGGGCATTAGACTTCACCTTGCCTCCGGGTGACTGGGATGAACTTATGCCCCCCCCCCCCCCCCCCCCCCCCCGCAATCTCACAGAATGAAGTCTGCACTTGTGCAGTGTAGATATCATTGGTGATGTTCACATCTGGCCTTACATACGTAGCGGCTGTGCGAAGATATACCAATGTCGCAGCCGCCAGAACTTGTATTGAGATGCCCAATGGAGATGTCTCTAATCTGCCCCTAGCGAACAAATGCCTAACCATCGGACCCTTATCTGTGAATCATCAACCTTCTCAATAACACTGTTGCGATGCAGCATGGCAGCTGGAAGTGAGTTAACGGAGCCAGTTTTACTCATGGAATTTCAGAAAATCAAACTTAAGTCTAGCTTTTTCTATTTGTCAGTCCATACAGTAAGAAAATGCCATACTTGATAGATGACTTCTCAAGAAGAAATATTGCAACTAGCATTAAAATTACTTTTTAATCCTTACTTTGGCAGAGGCATTGCAAACTATATTTTTTCAGACATATAATATATGAGTCATCTATGGTGCCTGCTGTGTCAACTCAGGGAATATTTATATTATTCTATAAGGCCATAGAAGTTTCCTATTACCATGCAGTGTTTTACATTAGGGAATTTATACGCAACGAAAAAAAAAAATATGTGTATATACTTTTTATTCAAGGAAAACAAACGCTTCATTTAATCAATATTGGGGATTGACATACTTGATTAGCCTAAGGTGACACCATTGTTCCTACTCAAGATATGTATTGTCAAGCTGGAACAATGCATTGCAAGAATGAAGAATGAATGAAACAGCTGTGTTTGAAAAAAAATCTCCTTCCTCTTTTTCTTCACTTTATCTCTTCACCAGGTTTAACACATCTGCCCCTACATAAGAAAAGAGAGTTATCCTTGCTCTAACGTCCAAGGCCAATCATATTATAGCACCAACAACCTTCAACACCTTTCATCCAAAAACTCTATTCATGTCAATATGCAGGGAAACATACACACTTGCCGATACTGGCAGCAGTCTGCAGCATGGCCCTCACTTGCGGTGTCCTCTGTCGTCTCGCATGTACAGACAATGGATGATGTTGCTGATGAAGTGCTGGTGCGCACAAGTTAGCAGCATAGTGCATGCACACTAGGCGATATGAAGATTTTATCATTCTGATCTGCCGGAATCAGCAAAATATTTGTATTATCATATAGTGTGTGTACCCAGATGGAGATGTTGGGTGAAAGGGGGCCAGATGTATCAAGCTTCAAAATTATAAATTGGAGAGTGATAAACAACCAGCTCCTGTCTGTTATTTTTCAAACCCAGCCTGTGAAATTGCAGGTAGGAGCTGATTGGATGGTTGTTTATCACCCTCCTTTTTTATCACTTTTTTAAGCTTGATACATCTGGCCCAATAAGAGGGTGATAGTTAGATAGAGGGTAATGGAAACAGTGGGTTATAGGGAGATAGAGAGTGTTAGAGAGACAGTGGGGGACAGGGAGACAATGGTTGACATAAAGAGGGTAGATAGAGGGTAACAGTAAGAGTAACAGGAAGACATTCGGTGAAAGTGGGTGAAAAGCAAAAGGGTTACACTCAACTGGTCTCCCGATATCTCTTTCATAGACACAACGCAAGGCCTAGCATTGTGTCTATGAACGAGATACCGGGAGATGAGATGAGTGTTACCAGCTGCAACAAACAGGCGTAGTCATACTCCACCACATACGCCATCTGATTGCGGTGATTAGAGATGTCTATTCTGGTATGTGACCCAGACCATTGTCACTTATTGTTTTACTATTAAGCTTTTGCATTTTATTGGATACTTTGCACTATGAAGCGCTCCTTTCTAATGCTATAGAACAGATTACCTGTGGAATCAAATGTAGTTGTACTGGCGCTAGCTGAAAAACACACTTGAGACGTTATAGCAATTGACAATTTTACTGATTAGACCACAAATAATAAATGAATATATAATTAAATATAATACAATACAATCTATTAAAATTTAAAATTAAAGAGATGACTAATTGTGGGGCTCAGTCACTTCATCAATTTAGTGGTAAATTGAATAAATTCATAAACAGCTGAATAAGGGTATAAAGATATTACCATCCTTGTTACTCCTCAGATGTTTTTAGGAGAATATTTGTAATCCAATGGTTTTTGATAAAGTGGACCAATATTTCCAAGTGCTCTTTGATTTCAAGAGCTAAGGACTCCCTTGTTTGTAGCTCACCTTGGCATCGAATTCAGGGATTGGGCTATTTTTCTTGGATCCAGTTAGCATGGTGTGCTAATGATGGGGAAAAGTGGGTTGGTCTCCAGGATGGGTTACCCCTTCAGCTGGTCAATAAAAGGTGCTCAACGCGTTTCCCCGGTTAGGTAAGTATCCGGCTTCCTCAGGAGCAAGCTGTAGAATCAGGATCACCTGTCACTGAAAGTGGGGAGCTGCCGGTGTCATACATTCACTAAGTGCTGTTACTTAGGAGAAAAGAAAAAGCGGCATCTCCATTTAAAAAGGACATAACGTTGACATGTGGTTGCAAAAGGAAGAAGCGACTGTATACAAAATATATATTGTCTAACTGGTTCCATAAATCAAAAGTTCATTGTGTGCAATCAAATTACATTAATTTTACTTACTCAGAATAATTTAAAAAATTTTTTTTATTAAATTTGTGTATGTTTGAACTGATGATACAATACACCTAGTGTAATTGATCAATTTGCCATTATACTGTATTACATGCTTATACCTATACCCTTGGTTCCATTCCAAGCCCATGGATAGTGATCTCTTCAGGTCTGATTCTTTCTACAGTAGCAAAACCATCACCTAAGTGTATTTATTTTAATCTGAGCGAGAGATACTGTAGCACTTTCTATAACAACCTATGGCACATCACTCTATAAATACACCCCTGGCCGCTAGCCTAAGGTTCTATTTAAATCAGGCCTAGGAAGCCTTAAGGTAGTGACACACAGGGTTGCACAACACTAGCATTTTGTAGCTTAAGATATGTAATATTTAATGGCTGTATTTTCCTTCCATTACAATCTTTATATAATTCTTTAGCATGGATATTTTTGCAGAAAATACTGTAGAGGAAAAGGCAGACATTGAATCTAATGCTAGTATTGTGTAGCTCCGCATGACATTACCCTAAGGTTATCTACAGTAGGTTTGGATTAACTAGACCATGATAAATTAGGATTCTTACAAACATCTTGGTGAAAGTAAATTCTGTGATCATTTGGTTATTACATTACCTACTGTATAAGCAATTACATTTACATTCCATGGTTTAACCCATTTGTAATGAAATGGAATAGAAATAAATATACATCTTAAATATAATAAATAAAATAGTTTGAGTTATAATTTCAGATCTGCTACTGAAGTGTAAGCTTTTTTATGAAAATAGCTTACATAGGGGTTTATTCAGGTTGATACGTCCGGTTGCGAGTTTGCATCCTTGCGAGTCAACCAGAACCCGCCCTGCGAATGGTGATACACCGGCACAACATTCGCACCGTGCGTACGTTCGCATGGCATGTAAATGGATGTTTTACATAAACATCCATTCGCATGCCAGTGGGAACCTCCCACATCTTTTGATGGTCATCGAAAGATGTGGTGCACACACGCATATATAAAGTGACTCTCAGGTCATTTTTATATGAGTGTACGTTCTTGCAGAGATGGGCGGGCAGCTGACATCTGGTGCTGTCAGCTGCCCGCCCCCGGCACCTCGTCACTGGGCGATTACCATGAGAATGCTCAGCATTTTCATGGGAACACCCATGAAACAGTGGGCCTTCCCATAGGCACCCCTACCCGCCACCCCATGCCCTTCCCCGCATGCGCCCACCGGCCGCAAGGTTGGGTGCGTGCACCAAGCAAACACCTTGTGCGTCGTGGGAACACGCACCCAGCGTCTGCACATGCACAGAAATGCATCTGCGCATGCACAGACGCTAAAAGTCGCCCCTGTGTAAACGCCTATGGACTGCCGAACAGACCTGAAGGTCCATAGTATTGTTGATTTAAGCCCAGTTCAATTAATTTGATCATGAATTCTGAAATATGTAAATTAAATTGTTGCAACGGTCTCCAGCCTTTGTTGTTCTATTTTCCCACCATGGCTATCGTTCTCTAATTATGTTTTAGGTAATGTCAATGTAAAAGGATGGGAGTGTTAAGATGCATTTAATAAAAAAATATTAACATTTGTTTATTTTTCTGTTTTTTTTATATTTAATTTCTTGATTTGATAAGTCACATTTTAATCACTCAAATAAAAATGAGACATTCACACACACTGTAAATTGGGCAAAATATACTGTACAATGTGTAAAAAGTTAATTAGCATGATAGAAAATCCTACCAACATAAATAAAATTGCAATAAAGTACTGTATTAAAAATAATTTATAATGTCCCAAATATGATATTGTATATTAAAATATTCTGAACCACAACCACTGTAGTAAATATTTTGATCAAAATATATATTAGATATATATTTTAAAATAATTTGAACCACAGTGTGTACTGTATGAATTTGTTTTAGTTATTATTATTATTATTATTATTATTATTATTATTATTATTATCTGATGGACAAATTAGAAAAAAGTTACTGGCATTGTGAATTGTGATTGGATAGATTAAATTGTGGTCAGAATTTGATTGTTATAAATATTAGTTTTCAACATTATAGGGCAATGCCTGTTTTTATGACAATTATACATGCAGAATAAATATTCTTACAGTACAGGGCTGACATTTAAACATTTGCTTGATAACCTTAACTGACCGCTCGCGTGTACATGATGTTCTTTGCCATTGTATCACAGTATTGTCTAAGTTACAGAGTTTCCAAGCTAGCAATTTTTTCATTACTATGTCAGCTGCCATCTATGGTTGATGCTGACTTATATTAAGTGTATTGAAAGCATTCATGATATTTTGTAAGACTGTAAGTGATGGAAAACTGGCAGCATTGGTAATGTTGTTTATTGCAGTGTAATGTTCCATTACTAACCTTCATTTATGGAGGAAGACAAATCTGAAGAGGCACAGTATGCAGAAGTGTAAGCTCCACATCAAAAATCCACCCACAGGCCACTCTAGAACCACCTCTCAAACTTTTAAGTTGCTCTTTAAAGACCTGGTTGTGGTTTGATTTATTAATCATGTATGGTTTAAAATAATCCTAAGAGTGGATGCTGGATCTGTCTTTATTGCATGTGTCACTTGTGTGTATTTTAAACTGTACCTTATTTTGGACAAAGTGGACACATGCTGCAACTTTGATAAAAATGCATCTGAAAGGTGCAAAATGCATATTATTAACACAATAAGGAAAGACCCTTTTAGGTAGGGTGCATGGATTTACCAACTACCTCCATACAGTGGCGTAAGTTCATTCCAGTTGCCCGGAGGCAAGATAACTATTAGTGCCCCCCAAATAGCTCAGCCAGTAAGACAGGTCGTTGGTTCTAATACAGAGTGCGACACTTGCAAAAATGATGTTAGGAGAGGGAGTCAGTTACAGGCGCGATCAACAGCTTTCAATTAACTAATTCAAACTTGAAGGTTAGGAGAGGTGCCCCTTGGGAGCAAGAGCCCGGTGGCAGATAACTCCATTGCCTCCCAGAGTTACGCCTCTGACCTCATAAGTGCAAAACTAAAACTACACCCCATTCTTAGACTCACTGGGGGAAATTGACTAATATGGGAGCTCTTTTTTACATGGGATTTTGCTATGGGCACTATACTATCTATTATCTTCTAGAAAATGCAAAAAAAATAATCTTAAGGTGCCCATACACGTTACAATTATTGTATACAATATTGTATACAATATCGCATCTCATCCGATCTCGGTTTTGCGATGACATCAGATTAGATGAGATCTAATACAAAAAGTATGTGCTGCACATACTTTTTGTACTAGATCTCATCTCATCTGATGTCATCGCAAAACCGAGATCGGATGAGATGCGATATTGTATCCAATATTGGATACAATAATTGTAACGTGTATGGGCACCTTTAGTAAATTTTGGCCTCTGAATTTAAATAAAAAAAAATCCTACTTACGCACTCATCACCATTCATACCCTCCCTATGAGGATGCGTATCTTATTTTATTTCTTTATTTCCAGTTATTTATACAGCTCGCACATATTCCACAGCACTTTACAGATATTATTAGAACATTCACATCAGTCCCTGCCCAGTGGAGCTTAAAATCCCTACCACATATACACGCACATTCATTCATTCTAGGTTTAATTTTTTGGGAGCCAAGTATGTGCTGTCACAAAACAAGGGGAAAAAAAGATTGTTTTGTGACCACACATTCATTTGATATAAATATATATAACTGTGTGCCGAAATGTGCGGCATAACCCTCGATCTATATGAGATTGATTCCCAGATTTATCTGGGATCAATCCATATAGTGCTGCATGACCAGTTGGCCTAAATGTATGTAGTCGTATGTTGAGTTGTGCAGTATAACCTAAATGCAGTACTCAGAAATGCACACAAGCAAAGGGAGAATATATAAACTCCTCACAGTTAGGTCCAGGATGGGAATGAAACCAATGACCAGTGCTGTGAGGCAGTAATGCTAACCATTACACCATCCATGTTGCCCTATTGCATCATAGTTAGGAAGTATGATGATGTCAGTAATTGTGCCAGGACTAAGCCCTAAAGTACAGAAAGAAAGTGTGCAATTTCTTCAGGGTTGTGGTACAGGGGTACGACAGTCGGGATCCCGACAGTCATTAGCCCGAAGTTGGGATCCCGACTGCCTGGACTCAGACAGCATAGTGAGCGCAACTAAGCCCCTTGCAGGCACGGTGGCTCGCTATGCGAGCCACCTATTCTATTCTCCCTCTATGGGGGTCGTGGACCCCCACAAGGGAAAATAGCAGACGGTCGTCGGGAACCCGGCTGTCAGTGTTTTGACGGGATCCTGATGTCGGGTAAATGCCTGTCGGGATCCCGACTTTACCCTTTCTTCAGTACTCTCTGATACTGACATTTACAGAAGCACGAATAGTCTTGAAGATCAATCCTTAAAACAGTACTGCCCCTTAAAATTTACTTTCTGGTTATCATGTGTGATCATCAAACATGAACAGTCTATAGTACAGAAATCAATAAGTAGGTTAGGGTTAGAGGAGGATCTTATCCATCCTGACTTCTATAAATTCAAGTGCACCTTGAGGGGAAGATCCACATCTTAATGAAGTCCTCTCTACAGTAAGTCATTGTTTGGTGATTACATTTGATCACTCAGAAAAGGCAGGAGATAAGGAAATGGCCAAATCTACTGGATCCTAGAAATCGAAAACTTTTTTTGAAAAAGTATAGTCACATCTTTCAAATTATATGACCCCTTAGTATTTATTGACTGGTGGTCACCAAATATTAACACCTTAAACTACAGTATTTGTTTCCCAAATTCAGCATTAAAGCATCCTAACCATACAGTATTTAAGGAAACCATGGCAGAAAACAGAAAGTTTAATAAAAATCAATAGGTAATTATTTAGTCACTTGTGCTCATGCATGCATATCATTAAAACCTGGGCCATTAGGATTCTATGATGACTGAGTTTGGGCACCTACAGTACACAATAAAAATATTAAGGGGGTATTCAACAGCCACAACATTTGTCCTGTTTTTGCCTTGAATAGCAGAAACCCACGGATTCAGATTAAACTACGGAATCCATGGGTTTTTCCCCAATTGTGTACCAGAGTATACAAGGTTTACCCTGACCAAAAAACAAATATTTAAAACATGACCTCTCAGGCGCTCCTTCCTAGGGTATTACAGGTTTCTCTCCCGTAAATTAATTGCTTGGAAAGAAGAGAGAATTAAAAAATGCAAATAGTAAAGCAAGTTTTTTAACACTCTCCCTCCCCCTTTAATGAACAATTAAGATGTGATACAATGATTAAAAACAATTTCATAAAAATACTCTCAAACAATGCATAAAGTGCTGTGTGCATTCATGGACGTTTATCCAGGCAGGACATGGGCTGATAATTACCAAATCTGTTGGGAACTGGTGATCAATTAGTTCCAATAAGAGCATGCAACACACTTCACCAGTGGTGTTGTTACTGAGTCCTCTTTGGCAAAAAAACGCTCCCAGGGTCATCCGTCCGTCACCAGCACAAATACCACTTCTCTGCCAAAACTTCACCAATGCGTTTCTTCCTGTATATAGGACTTTTTCAAGGTGTGCAGACATAAGGCAATGATCCTGTTTTTATACCCTAACTCTGTATGCCAGCTGGACCCTAATCAGCGATTTCCTACAAGTCCCATGGTCCTTTGCCAGCATACAGACTTCCGGCTCACATGTTAATGTGAGTCGGGTTACCATAGAGACACTGGTGTCCTGACACAGCAGGATGCCAGGAAGCATACAGACTTCCGGCTCACATGTTAATGTGAGTCGGGTTACCATAGAGACACTGGCGTCCTGACATAGCAGGACGCCAGGTCCCGATACCTCATATCCGGTGGCTGATTCAGCTATGACTCCTCCGGGTTTCTATGGTGATCTGTATACGCTGTTATTCAGCTCTATAATACCCGGAGCTTGGTTCCGATACCTCACTTCCGGTGAGGTCTTTCTTGCGTCCCTTCTAGGTTTCCATGGTTATTCTAGACGCAATATCTCTGTTTCTGAGCCCCGGGACTTGGCGTTCTTAGTTGCCATAGCGACCTCGGATGTTTTATTTCTCTCTTTATCATTTATGTTTCCAGCAACTTTAGATGTAACTCGCATCCACATAAAAAGAAAAAGATCATTTTTAAAAACACATTAAAACGGCAGATCATTAAAAATGCAGTATGATACACAATTTATGAGGGACCCATAAAAACTAGAACCACTCGGCAGCTTCCGAATTTGCGCCACTTGACCACCATACTCACATTGGTTGTATTGGTAAGGTCAGAGCCGGATTAACAATGGGCCTGATGGAGCTATAGCTCCAGGCCCACTCTCCAAAATAGGCCCATTTTGTAGCTGATGGTCAGGGCTTTCCAACGAGACCAGCCCCACGTCGCTAGCCCCCCGGGAACCGGAGATACCGCCAGGCAAACCTGGAACGTTTTCCCCATAGGATAACATGGGGACCCGCTAATTCCGACCTCCACCCGGTTCCAACGGCTGCCAGTTCCCCCTACAGCATCACAGAAACTCGAGGTTGATCTCAGTCGAACCCAAATCGCTGGGCCTTCAATTTGATACCTGGTCCATATGGGTTCATTGGTTCTAGAGATATTGCAGGTAAAACTATTTTTTTTTTTTTCATTTCTGAAATGTAATTTCATGGCTGTTCATGTTGTTTGAGGACAGATTTCTCTGGAACCAAACGGCCCAGTTTCACGGGACCAAAATCATTTGAAGGCTACATGTAAATGGGTCAGTTGGTTCCAAAGACATAGCTGGTTGTTTAAAGGGGGCAGGGGTGGTTTTCTCTCCCCCTCACACCAGAAAATGCAGGGACTAGGCTGGTGTAAAAGGGGCCAGTCCGAGAATGTACCTGCATGATCCTGGGACCATATTCCCTGCATTTTCTGGTATGAAAGGGGTATTATTTCAAATAGCTAGGACATGCAGTGCTCTGAATACAGCCGGGCAGCCCCCTGCTCTCTGCCCGGCTGTTAATGCCCGGCGGCGACTGTCCCCCAGTTACCGCGAGCATGTATTCCCCCTTGGCAAAGAGCATGTAATCCCACATGGCAACGAGCATGGAACCCCTGGCAATGAGCATGGAACCCCTGGCAATGAACATGGAACCCCTGGCAATGAACATGTAGGTAAGCAACACTTATGTAGCATAATTTTTAATAGGCATTATGGTGTTTGGCATAATACGCAATGGAGATTATGGTGCGAGGCTTAACATGTAATGGACATTATGGTGTAAATTTTTAATGTGCGCCTTTGGCGAGCAATGCCCCTATTTATGAAGCATATTGTGCATTATTGCTCAATCTGTTTGGTATAGTGCAGGCATGTCCAAACTATGGCCCTCCAGCTGTGAAACTACAAGTCCCATCATGCGCTGCCACAGTTTTGCAATTAGGGAATGCTAAAATTATGTCAAGGCATGCTGGGACGTGTAGATTCACAACAACTGGAGGGCCACTGTTTGGACATGTCTGGTATAGTGTGTATTTTGGCTCAATCCATGTGGCAAAATGTGAATTTTGCCTTAATCTGTGTGGCATAAAGTGAATTTTGACTCAATCTGTGTGCAATAGTCTGAATTTTTGCTCAATCGGTGTGAATTTTGTCTCATTCCATGTGGCATAATGTGTAAGAAGCAAGTACAGTATAAGGGGTTACTATTGTGTGTGTTGCATGATTTGTATAAGGGGTATATGGTGTGGTAAACTTAGGTTACCACATAAAAGGTGCTGACATATTGTCTACCAAGTTTCGATTTCCTGTATTTTTTTATGACTGGAGTGCTGCCTCACCCCGCAAGTATCTTAGGACACCTGGATCCTGTGGGTGCACCTTTGGAGTGCACCCGCCAATATATCTCCCTGCATTTTTCTTATGCCAGCCCCCTGCCTTTTCCAGGCATATATAATTAGTTGAAAGTATTTACACAAATAGAGACACACCCATGAGCAGACCACCCAAACAGAACACTGGTCACGCCACCCACATTATTAGGTGCTGGCCGCAACCCCTATTATTGCCCATAATAGGCCCTTGATAATTTTCAGCTCCAGGCCCATTTAGACCTTAATCTGGCTCTGGGTAAGGTTTGCCCTGAGTTTACCTCGCAGCTCATACAGATTTGTGGTTCTTTCCAAAATTGGGCATTAATGTGCAGAGTAATTCCCGCTTATTGGATTGCTTCGGCATGGTAATTATCCATAGGGTAAAGGCTAATTGAATTCCCCCCTTAGAAGTTCAGAAAGCCATAATTAGGGAAAATATTTAGTATATACAGTAGTATCTCTCCTATCCTAGCTCCAGTAAACTCAACATTCCCATAATTTGGTTGGATAGATTGCTCACTCTTCAAAATAATATTCATTATTGGGTTAAACGTATCATTCTTATATTTTATGTATTTCATAAAAAAATATATTTGTTAAAAAAATCAAATACTTTTTTTAACCATTTATTGGGCCTGATGTAGTGATGTCCGAATTGACAGGAAGTGTGGGTGTTTTTTTTTTAAGCCACCTTGTAAATGATTGCCACTTGTTGATTGGAACCCGCACCTCCGGCCAACTCAGTTGTCATCACACCCGGACCCATTGTATTAGTTGTGTCATGAGTGTGGCTGTTGCATGAACAAATTACAGATAATGATGTTGGAATCTTACCAACCAAAAACGTAAAAAATCAGGAAAGCACAAAGCATTATGGGTACATTTGCTAAAGCTTCTAAAAATTAACAGATGTGATGCAACATCATCAGATTCTGTCTGTATTATTTTCTAGGATGCAATAAAGAAATGATAGACAGCATCTGATTGGTTGGTTTTTAGTAACATCATCTCTTTTCATTTTTAGAAGCTTTAGTAAATGTATCCCTGAGCCTCACATGGATGTGCAAATCACTACTTAAGAGATAGTGGGGCAGATGTATTAAGCCTATAGAAGAGATAAACTGGAGATAAAGTGGAGATAACGTGAAAGGAGATAAAGCACCAGCCAATGAACAGTGTTTGAAAATGACAGTTGGGAGGTGATTGGCTGGTGCTTTATGTCCTTTCACTTTATCTCCACTTTATCTCCAGTTTATCTCTTCTCCGGGCTTAATACATCTGCCCCACTGTGATGCAGCTCAACCAATGTCTGTAATGGTATTTTCTATGTTATACTTGCGCATGCCCTGTAAACAATGACTGTGGAATATACATCTTCTTAGAACATTGCCTTCGTTACTGTCA
This sequence comes from Crinia signifera, assembly GCF_055691185.1. Lineage (NCBI taxonomy): Eukaryota > Metazoa > Chordata > Amphibia > Anura > Myobatrachidae > Crinia > Crinia signifera. The sequence goes on along the minus strand of NC_139217.1, from coordinate 63,205,485 downwards.
CTCTTCCAGTAAGAACTACTGTAATATCTAAATATCTTGCAACTCCTGTTTTATTTGAGTAAGATGAAAGGAGTTTGCAGCACACACACTTTTTTATTGCAAAGACAATACAGTAATTATATATTACCTAAAATCCATCCCATTGAGGTCATTGTTTGATGAAGAACAATGGTAATTCTCAAATACCCACTTTGCTGGCAGGCTTGTAATAATGTATAATTACTGAATATTTTGTAAGTCTCCTACTGGGTTCTTTCAGCAAATATAGACATTTGCAACACACAATTATCTGTCGCTATTACAATGCAGTACATTTCCTTCATCTTTTGTGACAATTGTTTGTTGAAGAACAAGGAAAATGTGAAAATGGATCATTCTTACTGTTAATTTGTCATTGATCAAATAGTGCAGGAATGCAGGACAGTCAAGAGTCACGTTATAGGCACCGACAAACTTCACTTCTCCCAGAGAAAGAGGAAACATTAATGGGAAATGTTTTACACAGTACAGTATGGATCTCATTCTACATATTGAATTTCATTTTTCATCAGATCTTATCATAAGTAAATCAGAACAGATTTGCAAACTAATCAGATTTTTTTTTAAATTTCCAAAACATGTACAAATTTAAATTGCCAGCCAGAGAGGCCTGGAGCATTCTTAGGACACTCTAGGCCAGGTATTCCACCCTTGTTCTGGAAGGAACACTACCGGTGAAGGTTTTAGGTGTAATAAAGCTACAGTACAGATGGTTTAATCAAAATCACTAAGGTATTAATTAAGTTACCTGCCCTCAAGCATCAATATTATATCAATAAAACTTGGACTGTTGTGCTGGATACACACTATAAGAATATCTGTCCACTCTTTCTGGTTGGTGAAAAAATCTGGTGATACACAAATGACAATCAAGCTTTTGCTCCTAAAAGCTGGAAAATGATCAAATAGATTTAACCAATTTGTTTGGATGCCCATCTTGGTCTGTTTTCCAGTGTTTAGGAGCAAAAGGTCAATTTTCTCTTGATCGCATTTATTACAAGATTTTTATTCCACTCGGATAGATTGGACTGATAATCTTATTGCATGTATCCAGCTTAAGTGTGCCTTGAGGACTGAGGTTGGGAAAGCCTACTGTAGGGATTCCCTGTCTTCCTGGTACTAGCTGACCCGCTACTTGACATGACATCATGGCATCAAATGTATGGAAGTCTTGGGTGGCACAGGGTGGATAAAAGGCAAGCTATGGTCCTGATGACAAGTGGATAAGTTTCCCAGGTCAAGAATTCAGCTATAAATTATCTAGGACATTCTAGTGCATTCATTGACATGGTAGCTGTAAGCTGACTTTTTGTTATAGGCAACTTTTTTTCAACTGTGCTCTTTAGAAAGCTTGATATGTCTCCTCCATAGTGTTTTTGTGGTCACTCTATAAATCATGTGTATGCATCATCTTGTGTCGCTACTACTCTGCACTTTATTTACATAGACAATTAGGAGACACAGCATAATGATGTCATGTGCGCAACCTCATGACATCAGGAGCTATTGGGGTGGAGTTGCACATGGCACATTTGAGCCCTGTTTTGCTGCCGACATCTCCCTGTCACCACCTAGGAACAATCAAAATGTGCAGGGTTTAGACAACTGTACAGTGCAACAGGTGCACAGAAGACAAAAACTCTCCAATGCATTCTATATTGCAGCTTCTCAGAATTATATACCATATCTGGTGCCCAATGGGCCTGATTCATATTTGTAAGTAAAGCAAAAAACAAGCAACTGGGCAAAACCATGTTGCTCTGCAGGTGGGGCAGATGTAACATGAGCAGAGAGATTGAGATTTGCAATGTGGCAGAGGTGGAACTACCATTGGTACAGCAGATGCATTGTGTCGGAGCCACTGAGAACTAAGGGACCCACCACTACCCAAACCAGCAATGAGTTATCCTTTGGCCCTTCCACGGACCATTTTGAGCAATGTTGGATGATAGGCCCAGTGCAGAGAGCAGGGTGGTCTCCACTGCCTGAGGGACCTGGCACATACCTTGTTCCAGACTGATAGCCGAGTCCAGCCACCTATGAGTGCTGATGATCAGTCACATACTGCCTCTAATTAACAGACAGCTGTACATTTTTTCTAATTTACTTCTGTCTATGAAATAAAGACAGCTCACAACCAGTGTAAATGTCACTGTCAGAGTATGAGTGATCGAGTGCCAAACTGAGGAAAGTCAAAGGGCATGGGGGCCTGTCAAAGGCAGAGCATGGGCCAATGTGTTCCTGCCTCCGCCAAATGACATGCCCCCCTGTTCTCCACAATGTACTGGACATTGTGTTTGTACTCATCACCCACTGTCCCCATGTTACTCTCTCCCTGTCACCCACTCAATCTCAGTGTCACATTCTGCCTCCACTCTTCCTCTCCCTGGGCCAGATGTACTAAGCCTCGAAAAGGGATAAAATGGAGGATGATAAACCGCCAACTAACCAGCTCCTAGCTGTTATTTTTCAAACCCATTCTATAACATGGCAGTTGGGAGCTGATTGGGTGGTACGTTGTCACTCTATTTTATAACCTTTAAAGCTTAGTACATCTGCCCTCATATCACACACTGCTATTACATATTGTGAACTTGCATTGGGGTGGAAGAGGGGGGCCTATTTTTGCACCTGGGCCCACAACCCACAAGCTCCGCCACTGATTTGCGGGCTACATACAAAAGCAACCAGTATTTATACTGTACAGAAAAAATTAAACCAACCCAAATCTAAATCTCTATGCACGTGTTAAATTTTCACCACCTGCAGTGCAGCGTGGCATTGTCCAGTTGCTTGATTATTTTTGTTTTACTTACCAACATGAATCCGACCCAATGTTAGTACACTGATTACACCTATCTGATGATGTTCATAATTTAGTTTAGTTTACAGAATTAATTCTGATGTATATTTGTAAGTTAAGTAAATCATTTCAGTTTTGGTGACATTAGTTCTTTCTGCCCTTCATCATCGAGACACTATAGCAATTTGTAGGGAACAAAAAAAATGAATAATAAGCATTCTCCTGGCGCTGCCAGTAAGTTCTCTAAACAAAACATCAATTATTAATTTCCAAATTTTTCTGACCACAGCATTTTATTAAATTATTTCTGGCAGTCTGCCCTGCTTTGTGTAGCTGCTGTTGATGCCCCCCTTCTTTAAAGTAATCATTTATGCTACATGGCACCTTTCGTTTCCTTCTAAATTAATATTTCATCAAAATGATATTACAAAAATAAAACACCAGCACATTAATATTGCATGTAAGCTCCAGGCTGCACTAGGCTTTCATACGTTTCCGAAAGGTCACTGAAAGTAAAAAATTTATAGAGCTATAGTATCAAATTACCTTATGTTAAAAAGTATTTTAATTTTGAAATATTAATTATCACTGTGCCCTGTTGAAAGTGTTTAATTTTACAATAGCAACTTCATTAGTACAGTACATACATAAGCCATGTAGTATAATATAATTCTAGAATGCGCACAAGAATAGACAAAACACACAGTATATAAGAATTGTGCCAAAATATGGATATAAATGTTTCTATATAAATGTTTTGCCAATATTTGTATCTTACAGAACTTTTTTAATGCCTCATTGTAACCACCATGGGCAGGTTGGGATGGAACATCAGCCCAGGACATTTATGTAAGTAGCCCTAATGGGGGTGGGTTCTGTTGAAGGGGGGCAAGATTCGTCCTCATTAGGCCAGATTCTGATTTAGACATACTGTACATGTAGTTTCGGTATTCCTAATTGCTTACAGCACATGAATAAAAATAGCATGCCCCTCGGGAAACGCTTCTGATTTTGAAACCACTTGCCGCACGCTGATTGGCTTAATCTCAGCCAATCAGAGTGCAGCAAGTGGTTTCAAACCCAGAAGCGCTTCCCGCGCCGTCGCGCGCATAGCGCTAGTTATTCTCTATTCACTGCAGGGACCCCGCTGCCGCCAGCAGCTTTATACAGTGACAGCGCCGCAGGTACCCCCGCGGCACGGACACCCCTGCCCACTCCAGCACTGCAGGGACGCCGACAGCGATATGCTGGGGGGTGAGGGGCGAACTGCCGCCCTCCAGGTGCCGGCGCCCTAGGCAAATGCCTAGAGCTGCCTAGTGGTGGCGCCGGCCCTGTGTATTTATGTATCTGAGGCCAGTGTAGGGCTAATTGTTTATGTACCTGTGCTGGAGGACTACTATATCTATTTGGGGCCAAGGAGTAGGTGGGTATGTCTCTTGGTCCAGGGGCTATGTTGGGAAGTGTATTTGATGCCAGATAGGCTGGAAATTGTATGTCTCTGGAGCAAGGCTAGTGTATACCCCTGGGACTGGAAAAGGATGGCAGCTGGGGAGGTGACACTAGTAACATGGGATGAGAACAATAGAGAACAGTGCTCAGATGGAGACATAGCTGGGATGAAGTGCTGAAATGGCATGTGTGCTGGATAGGGGACAGTGCTTTAATGGTGGAGAGGATAGTGTTCAGATATTGAAGGGCAAGCTGGGGAGGGGACAATGCTCACATGGAGTGACTACTGGGGTGGGAATGGTGCTGAGATGGTGTCACAGTTGGGATGATAACTTTGTTTATGGGATGACAGATGGGATGGGGACAATGTTGTAGGAGATGAGGATGGGATACTGCTGACATTAGGGAGAGCTGGGAAGGGGATATTGCTGATATGAGGTGGGAGCTGGGGAGGGGATATTGCTGGTAGGAGGTGAAAGCTGTTGAGAACAGTGCTTGCTATGCCACTGTTCCTGGTGAATGGCACCTGGAAGCAGTGGCAAAACTAGGGGATGTGGACTGCTACTCGGTGTCACCCACACACTTGACCTTATTAACCTTGTGGTTTACCGCAAACTGAATTGACTGAGCTCCATTTGAGTAACAGCTGTATAGACGTCAGCCAATCAGGAGAATGGCACTCCCTCATTGGCTCCTGGGTCTCAAAGTGACAGAAGTCACCCAAAGGCCCAGAAGTCCGGGAAGAGAACCCATGTGTATACATGGGTTCTCTTCAGTCTGTATGTTTCCGGAATTTTGCAATTGGTTATTTTTTTATCACTGGGATGCCTAATTTGGACCGAAGAGGACACGATCTATAATGGTTTAGTTGAGTATATATATTTTTTACAGGTACCACTATGGATTACTACTAGAGAAGAGACCAAAGGGTGACATGGGAATGTAGGGAAGTATATGTATGCAAGTTGGTGTACATTTATAGTAATCTTTTACTTTCATGGTGTGTGTCTTTATTGTAATATTTGTTTTACAGGTAAAATTACAGGTACCAGAAGGCCCTTCAATGCCCTGCATGCTGATACTTGTGGCTCTCCAAGAACCAGCATGTGGGAGGTTTGCTGGGACCTGTAGTTCCGCAGGTAAATAATAATGTTACTTTTACACTTAAAGCTATCAATTTGGCACTTACCATTAGGGGTGCCATAACCAGCCGCTATATTTTTGCAATCAACACGAGGTTAGTAAGGTAATATTACAGCCAGGGGCCACATTTAAATTGGAGTCTGCAGCCATGGAATTACCCCCAAATAATGAGCCCTGAAACACAGGGCGTGTTTCAGGGCTTACTATTTGCATTTGCATGCATATGCACCCACCCATTTTGGATTTCAGTGCCATCGAATCAGATAGTATGTATGAAGAACATGCCGCCCGTTCCTTCTGTAGATATATCTGCAGATCAATTGATATTTCTACTAGTGTGTACCCAGCTTTAGCCTCCAGGAAAATTTAAAGTTGCTACAGATGGAGACAGGTTTATTCATACGGCCTGCGCGTTGATCGATGAGAATGGGATGCGCATGCATGCAAGACGTTCGCAAGTCCCTGTCTCGGCAAATCGCGTGCTGAAAAGCTCCAGCGCACTGGCCTGATGAACAACCGTGGCTCCTTCTGTATGTAGTGATATTCCGATCATCAATTGTCTGATATACTGTATCTGTGGTCAATATTTTTGAAAATAAAATTGATAAAATAGTCTTGATGAACTTTGAAATAGTTGTTCTTAACCTAATCCAGTCTTTTAAAAAAAATTGATTTTTTTATTTGTTTTTTGGTTAAAATATTAGACATTTATATGGAACAGTTTTTAGTGTTTTTTGGCGCAAAACAAATGCATAAAAAAGAAATGTATGATTTTTAGTTAAAAGTATGAGAACAAACAATTGAAACGTTTAAAAATAATCTGTCTTCTTAAAGAAGAATCTTATGCACAAGAGAAAAACCTAAAAGACATTAAAAAATCTGATCTTGAAAGAGTACCTGGAGGAAGGGAGAAACCACATTATCCTGGGAAGCAGATCTCTGCATGGGTCTACAAGAAAGACAGTTTGAGATCAATGGTCTAAAAGAGCCAACAAGAGATGGTTTTGCAGAACCAAGAGAAATATACAAGTGTCACTGCTTGTATGAAGACGTGCATACAATAAGCATTTTCAAAAATGTCATATGCTACAAAGAAAATGTACATTACTGAAAGCACACAAACGTCGTTTTGCCAGAATTCGAGCACGAAGTTGATAACTGAACAAAAAAAAAAAAAACATATCTAAGAGAGTATAAAATAGTGAAATAGAAAGTGCATGAAAAACTGGCCTTACAAGTTTTATAAGTAAAAATAGAGATGTTGAGTGAATCCTTGCAAAATAGCCTTATGGAATTGCCTGGCACATGAACAATACCTGAGTGACTGGTAAAATATCTGCCATACAAAGAGATATATCTAGGCCAGCAGGTAATCTGGGAGATAATACTGTACTGTAGGTCAGACCTCCCAGGTGATGTACAAAGGGTCTCTGCTGCACTATACTTGCTGACATAGCATTGGAATATCTGACCCTACCCTCTGAGTAGACTATGTGGCACCAGGGGGGATCTGCCAGCCAGGTATATAAGGAGAACAGTTTCTCAATGGAGGAGTTTCTATCCTGGTGGATCCTGTATATCAGACATCAGAGCAAACCCTAGGGCAGGATCTGTGTGAGCCAGTACCCCAGGCTGGGGAACACAGGACTGTCTAGCTAACGGCAGGGGTAATGCTGCAGACTACTCAGATTTGAGGGTGCTGACTACAAGAGGCTGCTGGAGGATCTATGCTTCCAATTACCCTGTACCATGCGAGCATCTTATTCTGTCGTACTATCATAATAAAGACTTATTTTATATAGTCTTGGCTGCCCGAGTGATTTGAATCCCACCAAAGATAACCACTACCCCAGCTAAGTGTGCTTTCCTCACTGTACAGTACAGGATCATCACTACTCACAACAGACTATACATGGCTAATTGCAAGCTTTTTGTCAATGAATTCTAATATTACCAGGAATACTAGTGAAATAAGCTATATATTATGCCATATTTGTTTTCATTTTTCTTAAGGAAGCATTATACATTATGGCAGTGTATCCCAAACTTTTTTGATTCTTGCACTTGAGCATCAAAATATTTCCGGCACCCCTAGGCCAAATGTTAATTATTGCTACATTCAGAAAAAAAATAATTAAATGAAGTAAATGGTGTTTATATGTCATCATTGGGGTCAGTTACATGGTGCCTTATTCTAGTTCACTCTTTCTGACAAAATCCTTCTTATACTGGTTTCACATCACATAAACGGCATTGACCCGGTAATTTTAAACATTTTTAAAAATGGGTCAGACAGCCTTAACCCCTTTCACACCGCATAGCTTAAACGGTATATTACCTGTTTAAGTGCAGTCTGAAAGGGTTTTACCGTTTCAATGCCGTTTTGTCCCATCACTTTTTTAAATGTGTAGGATCCTGCTTTTAACACCTTTCAAAATACAGGTATTCTGTAACCGGTAAATTGACAATGGAGCTTTCGCATTGCAGCTGTCCCGGTTTTAAAACGGTAAAAAACGGCAATATACCGTGTTAAAGCTGCAATGTGAAAGGGGTTTTATATCGACAAAACCATGTGCACTGCAGGTGGGGCAGATGTTACTTGTGCAGAGAGAATTAGATTTGGGCAGGGTTTTACTTGAAAGTGAGATCTATATTGCAGTGTAAAAATAAAGCAGTCAGTATTTTCCCTGCACAGAAACAAAATAACTCACCCAAATCTAATTCTCTCTGCACATTTTACATCTGCAGTGCACATGGTTTTGTCCATCTAAGAACGATTTTGTCAGAAAGCGTGAACTAGAATAAGGCCCATGGTAAGAGACAGGATTTGCTACTGTTTATCCACATTATCATTGACCTCACTGGTTTTGCGGTGATATTGATCATACATAGAATAATTGGTCCTGGGCCACCAACGCAGGGCACCCCTGCAACTGTCCGGAGGCACCCCAGGGTTCCACGGTACATAGTTTGGGAACCATTATGGTCTTCTGAGAATTCTTAGTACTAATAACAATTGTAACATTGTGATATAGTTGCCTCTTTATCAGTGGCGTAACTATAAAAATCGCGCCCCCCAGCCAAAAATTTCGACAGCGCCCCCAACAAATATCGGCAGCACCCCCTCTCCTTCCCTGCCGCCCATGCGCCCGTGCCTTACCCTCTGCTGTGCTTCAGTCCCGGCTCCCATCCTGGCTTATGCCAGTATGCTCTATTCTGCTGGTTTGAAAATGGACCATCACAAAATGTGTGCCCCCATACAGCAGACAGTTTTAGAGAACAGTCTGCTGTACGGGGGCGGACATTTTATGATGGTCCATTTTCATTTCAGCAGAAGCCAGGGTAGGAGGGGAGCCGGGACCGCTGCGCAGACAGGTAAATCTGTGGTTCCCAGCAGCAGCACAACAGCATTACGATAGCCCCGCAGACCCCCGGCACCCACACTTACACAGCACCTCCCCGCGACTGCGGGGTCTGCGGGCTATTGATACACCACTAATCTTTATTACAAGGAAGCATTATACCACTTGTTTTCTCTGAGGAGCCTCAGTATCAAAACAACATTGTTTGCCATTTTGTTTGCTTCGTGTCTGTTAAACTACAATATGCTACTTGAAAAATTCTCGTGATAATGTAGCTCCATACAATATATAGTGTTACATAAATTTTTTATTGCGTTGCTGTGCCCAATGAGTACAGGATTGTGTTAATTTTTGAGAAAGGTGATCAGCAATATTATAATTAATCATGTACCAGTCTCCAAAAATGCAATCCGTTAAGTATATACTGTATATCTTTACAATATATATAATTCACCTACTTGCACTATTTGACACGTCAACATTTTTTTATATATTTGATTACAATTTATATTTGTGTGTTTTTTATGATTTTGCCGGCCACAGGGATTCTATACCTTCCCTGTGACAAAATTAACCGCATAATTTTAATAGAACACCTTAAAAGTTAAGTTTTAACTTATTCAAAATCCAGGAGTGCCCCCACACAGAGGTTTTACATTTATTCTTTGGATTCTTCATCCAGAGAATTCCTGTTTTCCTAGTTATCACCAACTTTTCATTTTTTATTAAGCTTTTACACTCAGATTTAAGATTTATTTTCAAAGCTTCAAAATACAGCAAACTGTTGATGTAATACACTATACTGTATGTTTGAGTTCTGCAGAATATTATATTATTTATGACTTTGTATGTTTTTTCAAATGTGTGTAATAATCATTGAGGTCATGTTGTAAATGTTCCATTTGATGTCATGAGTAAGTAGAGTAATTCATTTTTCTTTTATTCTTTTGAAACTTCTTTAATTACCATACCTTTGTGGAATCTCCTGGGGGTTTTTTTTAATCATTGTAGAGACCTCTTTAATTTTTAAGTTATTTATATGCATATAGTACTTACCATATTATTTGTGTAGAGTTCTAAATATATTTTTGAGTATGAAACTGGGTGTTTATAAAACTAGTTTTCATTTAAAATATGGATGGAAGGTATTTCAGAATTTTGCTGTGAATAATCCTTCTTATCGTCATTTTCAACAATTTATATAATATAATATATCATATAAAAAAATGTTTTTAATATTATATATTTTTAATAAAATGTATATTTATGCTGAAGTTTAAAATTAAAAATGAATATATTTATAATAAAAAAACTTTTTTTATATGATTTGGATCATGCTAATACACCATAAAAAATTAATTTGTTGTGAACTGGGAGCAATACAGAATATATGCTGAATGTATTGATATTTGTGCGAAGATACAAAATATATTATGATAAATTTTTCGATGAGACACACTGTTAAACTAATTAAAATGTTTGTAGTCTCAACATAATAACTGAAAAATAAGACATTTGGGTAAAATAAAAATGTTTATTTTGTTGGAAGAGGAAGTAACAATTCTTTATATTATGTGCCTAGTTTTTAAATTCATTAAATGTTTCTCTATATTGTCACTGTAAGTAAATGTACACTTTCAAATATTAGAGCACTGCATTATTAGTAGCAAAAGCATAAAATGTATTTATCTTTATACTTAAATAGATATACAGTAATGAAGACAAAAAACCCTACAAACTAACATGTATGCAAAGTAGATGAGCAGTTCTGATTTCCTAAAATCCGAATTGCCAAGGTAATTCAAACTGCAGCTCAGATCTCTCTCTCTCTCTCTCTCTCTCTCTCTCTCTCTCTCTCTCTCATCCACGGATGCCTATCTGCGGCTAAACCTCAAGATCCTGCTGTTGGCACCATTTTCAAAGTCCTATTGAAATGATTGGGTGATCACTGATTGGCTAATAGAGCTGTCACGGCTCTCAGCCAATAAGCGGGTCTCCATAGACTTCAACGGGGAAATGCATGTAAGATGGCACCCCCTCACACTGAAAACGATGCCTCCCACATTGCTCACCTCACCGACATACTCCCGCACTGAAGACACCACCTGCACTCCCGCACTGAAGACACCACCTGCACTCCCGCACTGAAGACACCACCTGCACTCCCACACTGAAGACACCACCTGCACTGGCACTCCCACATTAAGGACACTGCCAGCGACCCCACACTGCTGACACACCAGGAACCCCCACACTAATGACATTACCAGCACTCCAGCAAAGCCTACATAGCAGACACTTCCACACTGTGGACATCACTGGCACCAATGCACTGCTGACATTGTCACAAACCTCACACTAGAGAAACCTCAGGTATTCCTGCACTGCTAACACTGCCACCATCTCCACTGAGGATGCCTCTGGACCAACTGCTCTGCTGGCAATGACAGTACTCCCACACTGAGGAAACTGCTGGTGCTGTCACACTGTAGACACAGCAGGTACCTCTGTATTAAGAACATCACTGACACCCCTGCACTGCCGACACTGCCAGAAACCTCACACCGAGGACACCTTAAGCACCCCTGCACTGCAGACACTGACATAACTTCCGCACTGAGGAAACTGCTGGTGCTCCCACACTCTTGATACTGCAATCACAACCACACTGTTGATTCCTCTGGTACAGCTGACACATCTGGCACCCTGCACCAAGGACATTGCCAATACTCTCAAATTGATAACACCGCTGGCACTCCTGCACTGTTGACACCACCGGCATCCCCACACTACCACCACTCCTACTCTGAAGGCACTGCAGGCACCCTCAAAATGCCAACACTGTCAGTCCTACACTGAGGACACCAACAGCACTCCCACACTGTAGACACTACTGGCACTCCCAGACTGAGGACATTGCCAGCCACCCCGCAGTGCCGACACAGTGGGATCCTGCACTGAGGACATCACTGTCACCCTTGCACTGCTGACACTGGCAGAAACCTGACACTAGGAAAACTTCTCCGCTCTGAGATACTGACAGCATTCCTGCACTAAGGCCCTGCTGGCACACCCACACTACTGACACAGCAGACACCGCCATACTGAGGACATCGCCAGCACTCTTACACTGCATACTAAGGACACCTCAGACACTCCTGCACTGTCAACACTGCCACCATCTCCTCTCTGAGAACACCTCCGACACCCCTGCACTGGCCACAGTGAGAGGAATACCGCACTGAAGAAACTGCTGCTGCTCCCACACTGTCGACACTGCAAGAACAAAAACACTGTTGCCACTGCAGACACAGCTGACAGATCTAAAACTGCTTGCATCCTCAAACTGATGACACCACTGGCACTCCCTCTTCAGAGCCCATTGATCAGTTAGCCACCTCCCCAGTCCCACCCCGTGCATGGCTGTGAATACCTTTACAGCCATGTGAATACTAGCTAATCCATTTGCAGTCACAGTACCATTGAAGCCCCCCCCCCCCCAACTTCCAGTGTGTGCAGCAGCACAGTAGCCTGTGACTTTCTCGGTGCTGCGATGAAGAATGGCACGATCATGGTTGGAGCTAATGTCAGATGTCCTACCATCAAATGCCTGTTTACCGCTTGTGTTTTCGAAGTCAATTCCAATAAAAATCTGAGTCACTCCTAAAAACGCCTGCTTCCTGTCAATCACCCATTGTATGGTCTGTGACGTATGGGACCTTGTGCATGCACCCTATGAAACATGCAAATAATTGTCAGGGATGGGAACTCGCAGTCCAGGGTACAGTTCTGAGGCCCTATATCCCACGCTATATCCTTCCCATACTGAACCGACCTGCATTGTATCCAACCAACACTATATCCTACACTATATCCCTCCCATACTGCACCAACATGCATTGTATCCAACCAACACTATATCCCGCACTATATCCCTCCCATACTGTACCAACCTGCATTGTATCCAACCAACACTATATCCCGCACTAAATCCCTCCCATATTGTACCAACCTGCATTGTATCCAACCAACACTATATCCCGCACTATATCCCTCCCATACTGTACCAACCTGCATTGTATCCAACCAACACTATATCCCACGCTGTATCCTTCCCATACTGCACCGACCTGCATTGTATCCAACCAACACTATATCCCGCACTATATCCCTCCCATATTGTACCAACCTGCATTGTATCCAACCAACACTATATCCCGTACTGTATCCCTCCCATACTGCACTGACCTGCATTGTATCCAACCAACACTATATCCCGCACTATATCCCTCCCATACTGCACTGACCTGCATTGTATCCAACCAACACTATATCCTGGACTGTATCCCGCCCACTCTACCAACCTGTTCCCAGCTCTCACTGTACTGTAACTCATATTGTGATCTGCATTGTATCCAACTCACACTGTATCCAAACCACACTATACTGTATGCTACACTATAACCCATAATATATTTGACCTGCAGTGCACTCTGCACAAAAACTAATTAAGCTACCTAAATCTAACCCATGTGCACATGTTACATTTCCTGCACTCTATCTGACACGTACTATACATATGCTGTATTCAACCCACACTGGGCCTACTGTAATTCAGACTGGAATACAAAAGCATTTTATTTCTTTAAAGGACAAAACCAGGAGAAAACCATGGGCCTTATTTTGGTTCATTCTTTCTGACAAAATCCTTCTTAGATGGGCAAAACCATGTGCACTGCAGGTGGGGCAGATGTAACATGTGCAGAGAGCATTAGATTTGGGTGGGGTTTTACTTCAAAGTGAGATCTATATTGCAGTGTAAAAATAAAGCAGTCAGTATTTTCCCTGCACAGAAACAAAATTACTCACCCAAATCTAATTCTCTCTGCACATGTTACATCTGCCCCCCCTGCAGTGCACATGGTTTTGTCCATCTAAGAAGGATTTTGTCAGAAAGAATGAACCAAAATAAAGCCCTAAGTTACACTTTGGTTGTTGTAAATGTAATACGTGCAGAGAGAGTTAGATGTAGGTGGGGTGGGTTCAAACTGATATCAAAATTGAGGTGTAAAATAGTGTAAAGCAGCCAGTATTTACAATGCACAGAAACAAAATAACTCATCCAAATTGAACTCTATCTGCACAAGTTTCATATCCTGCACTGCCGGTTCGCTGATGTCATATGGGGATGCGTCGGAGCATCATCAGGGGTGGGGGAGGAGGCAGCACTTCAAGCTGGCGTTGTTCCAAGCGCTGCCTCCTCCATAGTTCGAACGGGAAACGGACTATGGAGGAGGCAGCGCTTGGAATAGTGCCAGACTGTCACTGTTTAACCCGTTCACACTGCACAGCAACGAACTGGTAAGAACCCTTCTTCTTACCTGGTTCGAATTGCTGTGTTGCCACTGGTTAGCTGTAACCAGTAACCCCTTTCACAGGACACGAATTACTGGGTCGAACCGGCAAGACATGATCCCGGTAATTTTGTGCAATGTGAAAGGGGTATCAGGCTCTTAAGGGCCCTGCATACGCAGAGATTTGTGCCAGAGATTCATAACGGCAGATTCAGCATGAGAGATTTAAAATCTGTCACACAAAAAGTGACGTCAAACACTGCACTTCATCACAAAAATGTATATGGTTTAGACAGTAATTTCCTATCCACCACATAAAATATGTATGTTTCCAGAGCTCCTATCCCTCTGCATACAGCAAAAGAAGAGACACATAATGGCAGCATGAATAAGGAACATTTAACCTAAAACCCCAAAGCACAATGTGGAATCTTTGTGAGCTCAGACACTACTGATGTACAAACACTTGTACAGTATAGACAATAACACACAGACTGAAGGCCACATGTAGTGCTTCCCTGATGCTCTCAACAACACACGAGAAGAAGCCACGATCACACTCTTCCTGCCGGGATAGTGGCACAGGTACACGCTAATTGTGACACAGAGACCCTTCCCCCAACCAGGCCTGGGCCCATCCCCACGGGCAGCAAGCCCCGCTCTCACGTACTTTGCCTTACCGTTCAGCCTCCTCCGCCGCCAGCTCTGGCTAAGTGCCGTAGCGATTGTCGTGGCTCCCCTCCATCAGTCCGCCCATATATCCAACTTCGTCTCGCAGGAGAGGGAGGAGCGCCGCTCCTGTTGCCCCGGCAATCGCACCGTCACATCCCCATCTCGTGGCTGCGAGGTCCCGGCCTCACGGTTCTGACCGGCTCAGTCCAGTCGCTCAGATGGCCCTGCTCATCCCCGCACCACACACGTGGGAGATGAGCAGTAGCATCTCAGCGACTGTCACTGAATTTACGGACGGGGCTGTTCTGAATCTTGTGCAGATACACACACAGCGATTTACATGCGTTTTCAGGCATTTTCTCAGGGATCTAGTAAAATCGCTCAGAAAATGCCTGCAAGTCGCCCAATGTGTGGGGCCCATTCGTTTTATCCATGGCAATCTGTTCAGAAGTCTTGTATAGAGAGTGAAGAGGTTGGAACACAGCACAATGTTTTCATTTGCAAATTAGCCTCAGTCTGCAGGTACAAGATTTTCTTTTATTATAAAACAAAAGGCTGTTTTCAAAGCCTGAAATTATTTTTTTACCTGTATCAGCAGGATGTCTTCTGATAATATTCAGAAAGGATGTATTAAATTCTAAAACTTTGAAGTTCCCTCTGTCACACTAATAACATTTCTGTTACCTTGAAACGGCTTAACGGAAATGGTTCTTATGAAAGTTTATCCCCAAGGAGTTGTAGTATTAAGTGCAAAAAAAGATTTTACTTCATTTGGTATTTTCTTAGCCAGCCTACTCCACATATTCCCCTTTGTATTAATTTGACAACAAAACCTGTCATACAGTAGTGTGAGATCTAGAAAGAGTTTAATAAAAGGCTTGCATCTTACTCCGAAAAGTGCTTCTTTATTATTGCAAGTGGCAAGGGTCATTTTAATTTCGACATGCAGAAATTAGTTTTTGTATCAGCAGCATCATTCTGCATCAGATGTTGTCACGTTGTTAAAGTTTCCATTTCACACAAAACTGAGTTACAGAAATAAATTATTTAACGTTAAATCAGTGAACATGATGTGGTTTACTCAAATAGTGTATTCTATTGCATATGCAGTGACTCGGATTAAACCAGTACTGTAAGCAGGGCAGCAGAGAGCCTGCCAAGGCCTGGATACTCTTCGGAAGGCGTGGCCTAATTGTGGGAGGTGTGGCCATGAGGCCGTAGAATACAATATAGAAAAAAATAGCACTTTAAGCACCTTCCTAGCCGCACTGCAATCCAGCACACAGCAGCATGTGATGGGTTGAAAAGAGCTGCTGCAGCTGCTTCTGCCAGGTAATGGGGGCCCCCTCTGGGCCCAAACCTCCCAACTTTAGAGGCTCATTGCACATTGTATCACTCCCATGAGGCCACACCCACATTTTGCCCCTGTGGGGGGCATGGCTCCAGACCCTCTGCCTGCAGGAATATATGGACTACCCCTTCCCCCCGCCCCATCACTGGACACTGCTGGCCCCGGGCCGGGCGGGATGCAGAGAACATCCAAAAAGAAACGTGACAGTCCTGACGAAATTTGGGAGGTATGTGGGAAGATAGTTGGGAGGTATGTGGGCCCCTCCATCAGTCCTGGTCTGGGGTAATAAGTTCCCCCACCCTCTCTCTCGGGCACCACTGATTGTATGTGTTATCAAGGCTGGATTAACCATGGGGCAGGTGGAGCGGCAGCTCCAGGCCCCCCAAGAAAATATGCCGACCTCATTCACTGCAGATTGTGTTGACAGGAAAAATGATTACCACCAGCAGCAATCCAAAGCCTAGCACTAGTTACATGTTTGCATTTCAATGCATTGCAATGTCATATAGGTGGGTTGTTATGCATTGTGATGTCATAAATGTGCTATCTAAATGTGTGAATTTCAATGCATTCTGATGCCATATACTTTTTTATGCATTGTGATGTTATGGAGGTTGTTTTATATGCTGGCCCAATGATCATGGAAAGCCACTCACTCTGGTGTGATGATCCACAGTCACACATCATATATGTAGAAAAATTGGTAGGAAAGTCTCATGCCACTGGGCATCTTCCTCTTCCTCCCTTTATAATGCATGTAGTGGGCACTGACCAGACTGTGAGGAAGGGGGTTTCCTGGCAACTGGAAACCCCTCCCCCCAATCCTGCATTTGCTTACTTTACATGAAATCAAATAATGAAAAGTAAACCAGCATGTGCGGCTGGACAAATGCATTTGAAAATATTTTTTTGGCATCTAGCATTGAAGAGTCTACTCTAGATCTAGTAAAACTAATGTCATATTCAGAATCATCTCCACACAGTTACCCAAAATTCATGAGGGTTTATTTACTAAGATGGGAGTTATACTGAGGGTGGGATGTTGCTATGGGCATCCATCAGATTCCACCTATTAGAATGTGCTAAATAAATAAGAAGTAGATTCTGATTGGTTGCTATGGGCAATATCCTATCTTCAATAAAACTCCCATTTTTAGTAAATAAATCCCATGGTGCACTGCCAGAATTCTCTTCAAATCAGTGCTCGAAATGGAAATTTAGAGGTGGGGTATGGGAAAAGAAGGGATGCAGTCATGCGTGCGCTGGAGGTGTGCGTGCTCCAGGAAAAGAGGGCATGGCCACTCAAAAGGGGCGTTTCCTTAAGTGTACCACACCAAATACCATTTATACATATTATGCAACCCATAGTAGAACCCCTTATACTATCTAGTACTAGTGCCCCTTACACATTATGCCACAGGGACAGAGAGAGTGACAGCAGGGATGCAGAGGCCATTTGTGAGATGAAGCATTATAGCAGGCTATTTACTTTGCAAGCCTTCCATGGGTCCAGCAGAGGCTGGGGTCAGAACTGGGCAAACACCACGTGGGGGAAGGTGTCATTGAGAGAAAGGGAGAGAGACAGGAAGAAAGAGAATTATAGCGAGAGGGTGTCAGGGAAGAGTAAGGGGAGAGAGAGAGGGTGTCAGGGAAGAGAAAGGGGGGTAGAGAATAAGCAAGCGATAGAGGGTATCAGGGAGAGAAGGGGGAGATAGAAAAAGGGTGAGAAAGAAAGGGTGCCATCGAGAGAAAGGGGGAGAGACAGGGAGTAAGAGAGAGAGAAAGCGAGAGAGTGTCAGGGTGAAAGACAATGCCAGGTAGGGACTGTCTGAGAGAGAGAGAAAGGAGAAGGAGAAGTGTGGGGGAATGTGATGGGGAGGGGAGCCATAGAGGGGAAGACAGAGCAGTGGAGAGGAAAAGTGGAGAGGGAGAGATAGAGGGGGAGAGGAGGAGGAGAGAAGAAGGAGGAGGTGAGGAGGAGGGTAAGGAATAGGGGGAGCGGAGGAGAGGGGGGAGTTGAGGAGAAGGAGCAGAGGATAGGAGGAGGGGGAGTGTGGAGAGTGTGGGGGAGGGCACTGTGTACCTCCTGTCACGATCAGTAGATCTATTTTTTCTGCCCCTGCTCCCAGGTCTGCTGCACTCTCTCCCTCTGCACTAGTCATCTCCTCCCCTGTCTTCTTGGGTCTTCTCTTTTTGCAGAGCAGGCTCCCCATCAGCCAACGCTCCCTGGCACAGCATCTTCCCAGTGCCGGGTATCCTCTCCCTGCAGTGCAGGGTCCCTGACAGCTTCTTCTCCCTGTCACAGCCATTGTGTGTTCTCTCCCTGCAGTGCAGGGTCCCCGCCAACAGGTGCGGCAGCTCCTGTTTGCTGTCGCTTGTCACCTGCAGCCTATACTTTTACTACTGTAGGACGGGGACCAGCTCTTCATGCTGTCGGCACTGTCACTGCCTGTCATGTGTGACAGGTGCAGACAGTGGTAGCCTGCAGCTATACAAGGTGCAGTGAGAGTGCCTGCTCAGTCCGGTGACTAGCGGCTGCCGGGTGTGTGAGCGGAGATTGGGAGGGGCGGAGACATCTCCATATGAGCCCAGGGGGTTTGGGAGGAAGTTCAGTCGGAGACAGCTCCCTGTGAAGCAGGGCATGATAGGGAGCTGCTGAGTGGGTGAGGGGAGACTGCTCCCCCTTGTGGGTGAGCTCAGGAGACAGTTTCTGCACCGCTGCCACAAAAAAAAAAATCAGTGCTTGAAGGAAGTGCCGGTATGGCATACTGGTGTATACCGGCCCACTTTGAGCACTGCTTCTAATTACCAATAGCAGGTACATAAAAGTAATTGTTAAGTCAAAGTATATTACTGATAGCATAGGCAGCAATTCTGTGAAATACAGTACTGTACTGTTATACTGCTCCTAGAAATGTGTATTCCTGTAAAATAGCTACAGCAATGTAGAACAAAGTGGTGTTCAGGTAAAAGAAATATATTTTCCTCAAATAAATTGACTCTAGGCTTTCATACCTTATGCCTTATTAAAGTCATTTTATTTTTTTATCACATACTTCTTTCGGTTTCTATGGCAACAGTGAATTTGTGGTTTAATGCATAAATGATATTAGGTAGGTGAACACAAAAGGCCAGCCCTGAAAGGAAGTAATGAGATAAGTAAAAAGATAATTGACCCAATATTTTATTAATGGCAAAAGTAATAATTACCTTCAGTTACTTTATTTTTCATTTAATAAAATGTAACTTTTAACCCTGTGGTGAAGCAAGGTGTAAATGTTTGCTTGATGTGATGGGCCTTCCTGTACTAGGGCACACAACTGTGTCATTTTGTAATAAATTACAGATCACTGCATCCAGTATAATGCCTGAGAAACATGCGTGCTGAGAGCACCTGTACATTAATCAAAATAGGATGCTACGCAGATAAATGATCGGCCTCCTTTGGTGCATGGTTACAGTGTCACCCCCGATATAGGCAGATTAGGGGGGTGTTTCCAGGGGGTACATAACCATAGGCCCCCCATCTCTTAAGGCATATCTGTCAACTTTATAGACAGGTGAAGAAGGAGTTCACCCTGGGGGCGTGCCCAAAAGTAAGGGGCATGGCTTAGCCGCAAGGGGGCATGGTATGTAAATCGCTTCATTCCTGCGAGGCCACACCCATTTTCACCACTGAGGGGGCCTGACCAGCAGCTATATAAGCTGCTAGTCAGCCCCCAGCCTCTCTAGTACAGGAATAGACGCTGTGCGCATGCGCACAGAGTTTATTCACCAGGTGACAGGGGGGGGGTACTCCCAACTGAAAAAAACTGGGATGTTCCGACAGAAAGAGGAACAGTTGGGAGGTATGTCTTAAGGGCCCCCCCATCCCTGCAGAAGGAGATATGTGGATGCCTCCATTTCTGCAGGGTCCGTCCAGAGCCTCCTGCGCAGTACAACGGGAGCACGACTACTGTTGCTTGTTCAGACCTCCTGGGCCAGCACGGCTCTCTGGCAGCAGCAGAGAGAGCTAAAAAGCAGGTGGAGCCGGATCAAGGCTCCAGGTCCTCTGGCATAGATTGGGTCCTTTTGGTTCCAAAGTAGGCATCCACGGACTTGGCAAATAAAAAAACACGAAAAACCCGGTGCCAGCACGGACTTCTGAGTAGATGCAGGATGTGTGTTTACATCCTGCGACTCCTCTTCCCGAATGTTGCTATTGGCTGCCTAGCAGCACCTAGTGGCCAATCAAGACTCACGAGGCCTGAGGGGATATGAGACAAGTGTGATACCCCTAGGTCCAGGGTGTTCCTACACATGCTAAGACCTAAGTTACTTATATCTGTAGGAATATATTTTACATTGTATTTGTATATGCCACATGAATAGTGATAAATTGGTGGTCTAATAGTTGGTCACATGACCTAGAGACTGCTGAAGCCAGGAGCTGGGGGTTGATGGCAATAATAATGTTAGTTGCTGTTGCTGAGGTGATTTTGAGGAGAGCTGCCGATGGAGACGAGCTCTTGCAAGATCATAAATGTTGTACAATCTGAGCTCCAGTGTTCCAGGATTTTCCCTGTAGATCCTGCTACTGTATATAATTGATTCCCGAAGTGTTTTTACAAGCTCATTTGATCATGTTTCTGGATTTCCCTTAGGCATTGATATGCTGTGTACCAGTTCCTAGCCTGTATAACCACCTCAGCTACTTTGCTGGACTTTATGCTGCCCTCTGGCTATCGGCCATAACCTGTTTTGCAAAACAATGCATCTATACTGAAAAAGAAGTATCCATACTCTTCTTATCCTCCTACTCCCCTACCTCTCATCTTTATTCTATACCTACTTAAGTCATTAAAACTCTATCCCCTGTGCTTATCCCAACCTTAACTAGAATCTGCAATCTCTCTCTCTCTCTCTTGCTACTGGTACTTTTTCTTCACTCTTCAAACATGCAGTAATTACTCCCAAAAAACACAATTCTGACCCTAACACTCTCTCTCAAACCACTGTCCTATCTCTCAGCTCCAATGCCTCTCCAAGCTACTAAAGAGACTTGTCTACTCTCGCCTCACACACTTTCTTAACTCTCACACCCTATTAGACCTACTTCAGTCAGGCTTTCGTTCCCAACACTCCACTGAGACAGCACTGACTAAAGTGGTGAATGATCTGGCCATCAGTCCAAAGGCCATTACTCACTACTCATTCTTCTAAATATTTCTGCTGCTTTTGACACTGTTGATCACACTCTTCTCATATAAAACTACAGTCCCTAGGTCTTAATGATACAGCCCTCTCCTGGTTCTCATCTTACATATCTGATCGTTCTTTCAGTGTTCTCTTGTCTGTCTCTACCTCCTCTTCACTGCCTCTGTCAGTTGGAATTCAACAAGGTGTACTGTAGGTCTGCTTTTCTCAATCTACAATCTATACCTTATCTCTTGGCAAACTAATTAGCTCTTTGGATTTCAGTATCACTTGCATGCGGACGATACTTAAATCTATCATCAACTCCAGAGTTGTCACCAGTGGTTTTGGGCAGAGTCTATGAATGCCTCTCTGCCATCTCATCTTGAATGTCTTCTCACCACCTCAAACTCAATATTTCCAAAACAGAATTAATTATATTCCCCAAGAACAGTTACCATCTTGATATCTCCATAACTGTTGACAACTCGACAATCTACCCTATTACACAAGCTCATTGCCTAGAGATCATCCTCAATTCTGAACTGTCCTTTGTTCCCCACATTCAATCTGTATCCAAATCATGTTACATGCATCTAAAAAACATACCCAGAATACTACGCTATCTTACACAAGACACTACTAAATCCCTTATCCATGCACTCATTATATCCTGCATTGATTATTGCAATAGTCTCCTAACTGGTCTTCCCAAGAACAGACTCTCGCCACTGCAATCCATTGTACATCCTGCCGCATCATCTGCTGATCTGTTCTGCCAGTCCCTCCATTGGTTGCCTCTATTTAATTTAAAATACTTCTGCTCACATATAAAGCTATTAACCATACAACACCAGCATATACCTCTTTACTTATCACAAAATATCTCCCATCTCGACCACTCCGCTCTGCACAAGATCTGCGTCTCTCTTCTGCACGGATCACTAGATCCCATTCACTATTACAGGACTTTCCATCGGGCTGCCCCACCTATGGAATGCCCTTCCATGCACTTGTGTTTTTCTCCTATTTCCCCATAGATTGTAAGTTTACACCAGGGCCCACTTACCTGCAAGTCTGTGTGTTGTTACCCAGTTTGTTTTATCATTGTCAACAATTGTAAAGCACAACGGAATCTATTGCGCTTTATAAGAAACTTTAAATAAAATATACTCATTCCAGCTATACCAGTAATAATCCAGCTTCACATGGTGCATCTTGGTTAGAAATATTCCAGTTTAATAATATAATCTGTTTTCTCTTATTAATTATCTAACATCTGAGAAAGTTATTCAACCCAGATCGCTGGACTGCTAATTTGCCGAGTCTTACGATCAGGTAATTACCGCCCAGCCGGAGTGATATTCCACCCTGTTCAAGGCTTGCAAAAATGAGGCCAATCAGCGATTAGCAACAGATTCATACGTAACCCTCTCACCATCAAATGATTTTTTTCAGTGTGTGCAGTCTGTACTTAGCCCAGGACATACTCAGCAGATGCGATAGAGACAGAATGGTCGGAACTTGAGCGGACATCACACAACTTCCCTTAAAACACCTAGGCACGCCTGCATTTTACCTGACACTCCCAGAAAATGGTCAGTTCCCACCCACCCCGTCTTCCTGTCAATCAACTTGCATACGGCCAGCAATAAAAAGTAGCAGGAAGGCCTTGCCCATGCTTACTATGAGCCATATGCATGTGCAGTCATTCGATTACCGGGCAGCTTACGAATTCGGAGCTGTGCGATCTGGTCAAAATAACTTTCTGAGTCAGTGTGGGAAAGGAAATAGACGGCCGGACATAGGCATCGGCACAATTCAAGCAACTCTGCAATTACCATGGCTAATTTCAAAGTCAAAACCAGATTTGAGTTTTTAATGATTGCTACTTTTAAACTAACGGGCACATGTGCTATAGAGCCCTATACCACAGCCAAGTGACTTCATTCAATTATTTTTAATAATACAAGCCTAGTACTAATTATGTTGTTTTGTCTGCAATATTAAGCAAATATTAATTGTCCTCTTATGTGAACTTTATTAATGTAAGCTAATACCCCTTTTACACCAAAATCCCTGGTCGGACCCTGGTCTTTGAACACGGGAGTTTCCAGGGTTGGACCCAGCTTCATACCCCATTTACACAGCACTGTGACCCAGGTCGGACCCAGGTCTGCACCGTTTACACTGAACCTGGGTCAGCCCTGCTTTTCCCTATGGATGACATTAAAAATGTCCATTTTAGGACCAATAAACTGCCATCCAACCTTCCCTCAAATATTTTAAATAAAAATTAAAAGACCTGACAAGTTAGCATTGAAAAATGTTGGTTTGTTTATTTTGTAAAATATTTTTCAAAAAGTTGTATTCAGTGCTCAAGCGCACATAGCGGTATAAAAGTGCAGCATCATCCATGTGCTCCCCCCCAGCCCCCTTCCCCTGCAGCAGCAGACCGAATCTCCCATGTGTTTTCCCCCAGCCCCCCCCCCCCCCTAAAAAAAAAATATATATATATATATATATATATATATATATAAATGATACTGCATCCAATTATGAATTCTGTGTGCACTGCTCATATCCTTCCTGGCTGCTGTCTTTTGCCACTGCAGCGCACTGTGGAAAGGCATCCAGCACTTCTGGTATCCCTTCAGCACTACCTGGATGTCCCAACCTGGGTTGGGACCATTTACACCGCCTACGACCCAGGTCCAACCAGTGTTCAACCCTGGTCAGGACCTGGGTAGGAGACCAGTGTTACTGGACCTGGGTTGGTGCCTTTTACACCAACTCTGACCTGGGTCCGACCTGGGTCCAACCTGGGTTATTCCTTGGTGTAAATGGGGTATAAGTATTTTGTTTGGAGTTGAGGTTATGCCTAGTTGTTATAATATCTTTCCAAATAGAAGATATTTGAAGTTTCCAAAGATTAAAGGATTATTCTATTTGCATATAAAAGCTGTATGTGTTCTGTATACAGTTTTTATTATACGTGCTTCCCTACCCATTGTCAGTGCTTTACCCAGTAAAATAAATTTGTTGATATAAATGATTGCCCTTTCCTAACCAATTAGGTGTAATGCAAAAGATGTAAAAAATTTACAGCAATTTACATATTCCAAATTCTAGACATATTTTTATCTTAACTTCTTTTTTTCTTCAATTGTAATTGTATCCTGATTTAGATACCTAAGAATGATCTTGATAAATTTCCACCAATTAGAAATCGAAGAAAATCGACCTATTACATATATTCCTAGTTGGCAAAGTTCATTATTATACTGTACTGTATATAGAATTTTTAGGATTGCTTCCATAGTTGATCCAACACTTCAACATATACAAACTACAGGCCTAGGGGACTAAAAACTAAAACAAGAAAACAAAAATAAAAAACTTTGCAAACATTAGCGACAAAAAATCTCAGATGCCAAAAACATGTTCTTACCACAAATTTTTTAGCACCCTACAAGATTCAACCTTTTCCCAGCTGAACATACATAGGGTCTGTGAAAAGCTGCAGACCTATGTATTTCCACAGCACTTTTCTGAATTTTTTTTTATCGGGGACAAAAACTCATTAAGCTCCAGCATCTGGGCTTATTGAATAGCCCTGTCGGCGGTATTTATCCATGATAAGTTAGGGTAAATAAAGCCTAAATGTACTTATTGTATTGAATGAGGGTTGTAGACATTTACCTTCAAAAATATACAGACACAAACATAGATATCACCAGCATGCAGGGCCGGCGCCACCACTAGGCAGACTTTGGCATTTGCCTAGGGCGCCGGCCACTGGAGGGCGGCAATTGTGACCCCCCCTTACAGGATGGAGGTAAGTGCCGCCGCTGCTTCACCAACCCCCCCCCCCTCCGTGGAGTGATTTGGCGGCATCGCCCATGGAGCGATGCAGCATCACCCGCCCCCCACCACCGTGAAGCGACCCTGTGCACATTCTCCCCCCCCCCGCGAACCAACGGAGCCAGCAGCGCTGCATCACCCGGCGGCAGCGCAGCATCACCCGTGCACATCGCACCCCACCATGGAGCGACATGTCGGCCGCAACGCAGCTGTCCCCCCTCCCGCTGGAACAGGTGAGCACCGGGGCGCCCCCTCCCTATCCCGCCTGGGGCGCTCCGGTGACTTGCACCGGCACTGCCAGCATGAATAGGACTCCTGGAACCTTGTATAACTGCCTTAAAATAAACCCTTAAGGACAAAGATTCTTGGAATCTTGATATCACTAATGTTTATCTCAAACTACTGCAACCTCAATTAGAATGTAGTCCATAATATATAGTAGCAGAATCCTTATATAAACTGCTCTATAGATATTACAGTGATACAGATGGAGCAGCTCTCATTTCAGCTGCTCCTGGCTATTCTATCACCATTCGCTGCCAGCCGCCGTCCTCTGACAGAAGGGGGCATGCAAACACGAGACGCTTGTGTGCCCTGTTTTGTCAAAAGCAGTAGCAGCCCTCCACCTGGCTCTGCCCCTCCTCCCACTCTGCCCATCTTCCTGAAGTGTAGGCGGCAGGGAAGATGCTCCCCGACGCCTTGCTGATGGGGACGCGCAACCGCTTCCCTGTCAGATGGAGCTGTTGTCTGCCAGCCTGCGCCAGCACATGAGATTTGGGGATCGAGCAGGCTGGCTGACAGCTGCTCCATCTGTACGATTACTTACTGATCATTAAATGTATACAAACGTTGAGGTTTATTTACTAAGATGGGAGTTCAACTGAAGATGGGATACTGACCATAGCAACCAATCAGAATATACTTTTTTATTTATTAGCTCATTCTAGAAGATAATAGAATAATAGATAGAATCTGATTGGCTGTCTATAGCCACAGCTTCAATAGAACTCTCATCTTAGTAAATAAACCCCTTTGTTCCATAAAGGGGTTGGAGGTTGTACATGTGCAGATAGTGCGAAACCTTGCAGAGCCGTTTGCTCCATTGTGGGAGGAATGGGGTCGGGCAGTAGCTGGCATATACAAATGTTGGGCATACCCCTGCAGACGCAGAGCTGTCAATCAAGATGGGTGGGTAGAGACTGCGCTATGGACCACTAGAGTAAGGGCTGCAGCTGGGTGTGTGGGTACGCAACAATACACAAGGTTTTTTTTTGCAAATTATGTTTATTAAGGTTTTGACAAGTGGTTATAAACAATAAACATCACATCCACAGAAGAGACAGATATAGAAAAAAACATAACATCATCATTAGAATATGAGTTTACAAAAATAGTCCTTCCAGGAGGCTGCTAAATACTAGCATGTCCTTAACAGTATTGCGGTCTTGCAGCTTAATTATGTGAGATAGCAGCTTTCATATAGCAGGAGTTAATTCACATTGTCAAACCTATTTTTCTAGATATAAAGGGTGAACTGGTGGAAACAAGGGGGGAGGGGCGAAAAAGGAGGGGGTGTGGGGGGGGGAGGGGGGGGCAGCTAATGTCTGTTGAGTTTGGTTGGGTATGTGGTGGCTTATAGTTGGCTTTACAAGGCTTCAGGGGGTAATTCTATCAGTTTGCAAATTTCTAATATTTGTTCTTGGGGGCGGCTCTTGATGAAAGGTCCCCAGGTTCTGTAGAATTTCTCGTGAGAGGAGGGGATGGAGTTTCTTATAATATCATACCTGTCTTAATAAAGGTATTTCAGTAAGAGGGATTCGACTTCGTTCACTGTTGGGATATGGGGTTTTATCCATGAGTTAAGGATGACCTTTTTTGCAACAGTGACTGTGAGCGTAAGTATGGGTATAAGGTTGTTGGAGGGAGGGGGGACATTCCATGAATCAAAGTTGGCGAACAAAAGTGGGAGAGGGGCTAGCTGTGCAGGGAAGTCATAGGTGTATCTAATATGGCATATCAATTTGTTCCAGAACCTTGTTATGTGCCTGCAGGACCAGAAATTGTGGAAGAAGGAAGCTCCCTGTGATCTACATTTCGGGCAAGAACCATCCTCCTCCAGCACAAAAAAGCTTCTTTGGTGCTGGGAAATGTATGCTCTGTGTAGGAATTTTGTGTGTACCTCTTGCAGTACCGAGGATTTTAATATTTTTATAATTTTGCTGTGATATTTAAAAATTTCGTTTGAGTCGTTCAATAAAGGGATGTCCTTTTTCCACGAGCACATAGTCTGAGTCATGCATTTCTGAGCAGGTGTGGTTGCAAGTATTTCATAAAACATTTTAGACTTGAACTTACCCTGGATGAATTTGGAGGCCACTCCAGATAGCTTCAGCATGGCAGGTTCCTTGAGTTTAGGCAAGGGGAGAGAGCACACATAGTGGGAAATCTGGAGGAGAGGGAAAAGAGAGCCGGGGAGAAGCCCATATTGACTCTGTAGGGTTGAGATGGAATATAGATTGCCTCCTGGGTCAAACACCTGGGAGATCTTTTTCAGTCCCTTAAGAAAGATTCTTTGGGTACCCGCACTGTCTAGTCCTGGGGAGAACAATGGATTACCCCAGAGGGGAATCCATGGGGATATCGTGGGATTCAGATTCATCGTTTGGGAGACAGACCACCATGCCGCATGGATGTCCATGAAGAGTTTGTTCTGTAGTAAGTGTTTTGGAATTTTGTGTTTTGGTGTGTGTAGCAGGGCGCTGGGCGAGAAGGGGGAAAAGAGGGCGCAGTCTAGGGAGTAGTCTGAGTAATTGTTAGTTTCTGTTAGCCAGCCTACTGCAAAACGACATAAGAGAGATTTAGAGTATTGCTTAAGATCGGGGATGTTAAGGCCTCCCATTGTTTTGGGGAGTTGTAGTTTGTGAAGAGCTATTTTAGATTTTTTTCCGTTCCAAAGGAATTTTGTTATTCTGGAGTTGAATTTCCTCACATCTGAGTTATTAATTTTTATGGGGATCATTTGTATGACATAAAATAACCTGGGCATTATGATTGATTTTATTACCTCCGCTCTCCCCAGCAGGGACAGCGGCAAGTCTGTCCACGAATCCATGGTCTTATTTATGGATGTGAATAGGGGTTCAAAATTGCAAGGGTATAATCTTTCTAGCTTGGATGGAATCTGGACTCCCAAGTATTTTAATTGGGTTGTTTGCATTTTTATAGACTGCATCTCAGTCCCTGCCTGAAAGAGCGGGGGGGGGGGGGGGGGGGGGGGCTTTTATCATCATGAGTTCTGATTTTGAGAGGTTGATTTTATAGCCTGAAAAGGAGCTGTATGTTTGGATAATTTTTAGGGCTTCGGGCAGGGAGTGTTCTGGCGCTGTTAAAAATAGTAGCATGTCATCAGCGAAGAGCGAGACCCTAAGGTCCACATTCTCCACTTTTATACCTGTAAAGGAGGGGGTTTGCCGTAGTGTGATTGCTAGAGGCTCAAGGGCCAGTGCAAAGAGTAGCGGTGATAATGGGCAGCCTTGTCTCGTGCCTCGGGCTATTGGGAAGGGGTCTGATAGTTGGCCATTGCACATTAATCTTGAGGCAGAGTTTTTATAAAGGGTTTGGAGAATGTTAATGAATTTTTCGGGGAGGGAGAATCTTCGCATGGTGTCATATAGATGATCCCAGTGGACCATGTCGAACGCCTTTTCCGCGTCAAGGGACAGAACTGCCAGCGGGGCGTCCGACACCGTCCACTGGGATACATGCAGGGCTGTCAGGACCTTCCTGATGTTAGTCACTGGGTTCCTTCCTGATATAAATCCTGTCTGGTCTGTATGGATCAGAGATGGGAGTAGAGGTTTTAGTCTTTCTGCGAGTATTTTAGTGAGGATCTTGTAATCTATGTCTAACAGAGATATAGGCCTGTAGGATCCCGGGTCTGTTAGGTCTCGGCCTGCCTTTGGGAGGACCTTGATGGTGGCCAGATTAAAAAGTGGGGGGGCATTATTGGTTTGTTGGATTTGATTGTACACTGCTGCTAGTGTGGGGGCAATTTTCGGGGCGAGGAGTTTATAGTAGTCCGAGGTTAGGCCATCTGGGCCTGGGGCTTTGCCTGTTTAAAGTCCGGATATTATTTTTAATACTTCTTCTGAAGTGAAGGGGGCAGTGAGGGTGTCCATTAGGGCGAGGGGTAGTTGGGGGATGGGTAGACCTTCCCAGAATTGCTGGGCTTGTCGTATGTCTGAATCTGGGGGACCGTATAGGGAGCTATAGAATGTGTGTAGGGTTTGGGCTATTTGCTTGTTTGAGGTAGTCAATGAACCATCTGGTCGTTTGAGGGGGTGGATTAGTGAAGGGGATTGGTGTCCTTTGAGTATGTTAGTTAGGAGCTTACTGGATTTTTTTCCATATTTATGGAAACGAGCGTTAGATTTAAAGGTGTATAGTGATTCAGATTTAATGAAGAGTCCTTCGAATGTGGATTTTGCCTTTTGATACTCCGCTTTTGTGGAAGGTGAGGGGGAATTTTTAAAGAGTATATATTTGGTGGATAAGGAGGTTTGGGCTTGTGCAAATTCGCGAGCGATATTTTTCTTTTGGTATGCGGTGTGGGCAATCATGGCTCCTCTGATAGTGGCCTTTGAGGCCTGCCAGTAGAGGGCGGGGTTGGTTTGTTCCGTGGGTTTGTTGTGTAGGGCGAAATCATCCCATGCTGCGTTTACCGCCTGTTTTAAGGAGGCTGAGGCAGGCAGGTATGAGGGGCATCTCCAAGTGATCGTGGGGCCTTTTTCGGGGGATAGACGTATTTTTACCCATATAACAGCGTGGTCGGAGAGGGAGATGGGTTCTATAAAAGAGGAGAGAATAGCTGGAAATAAGCTTACTGATAGCAGGATGTAGTCAATACGGGAGAGTGTTCCGGCAGAGGCGGACAGGCATGAGAAATCGCGTTCAGTGGGGTGGAAAATTCTCCATACATCCATCAAGTTGAGTCTTTCCGCCAGTGCCGGGACCCCTAGTTTGGGGAGGTTCCTTGGTGTGGGGAATTGTTTGTCAAGTTGTGGGTCAGATACTAAATTAAGATCTCCGCAGAGAATGATAGGTAGGTGTAGTAGGGGGGTAAGAATTTTGACTATGTTTAAGAAGAATTGTCTAGAGTACGTATTAGGGGCATAAATATTGAGTATTATGTACTGAGATTGTGTGTGAGTGATGCGGCATATGGTATATCTACCTTCTGGATCAGTGTGAAGTGTTTCTGCCGTGATGGGTAGCTGCCTTCGAGCTATGATTGCTACTCCCCGAGCCTTTGAGTTGAAGGATGCTGAAGAAAGGACCTGCCAGCCAAGCATCCGGAGTTTGGCCGATTCAGGCTGGGTAAGGTGGGTCTCCTGCAGGCACACAACATCAAGATGCAACTTGTTAAGATATATTAATATGCGTTTTCTTTTTTGAGGCGAATTTATCCCGCCTACATTCCAACTACCAATTGTCAGTTCAGACATAAATCCACACTGGGAATGGGTAGCCGGAAAGGTAAATACATTGAAGCTTTATGTCCTGTCGGGCGGCATTTTATAACGACAACATTGCTGCTTAAGGGGGAGGAATAGGAGGGAAGGGGGGGGGGGGGGAGAAATAACATGTAAACTTTGACTTCCAGAAAAACTTTCTGAGGGTCTCGACCATCAGCCAAGGCACTCAGGCAGGGGGGGTTGGGGAGACTAGGGGTAACACCACCACCCAGGTGTTATCCCCACACACGCAATATAGTGTAACATCAAATAAATACAACATTTAACATGAGCATAACGTTAAACTTGAGCATATCGCCCGCCACAGGCAATAATAGAACTGGGGGGGGGGGGGTAGGGGAGAAATGTCGTAGTTCTGATGACCATGGGTCATATGGTCTCAAATTCGGGAGGCCGTCAGTGTGCTTCATTTCTCTGTGGAAGATTTCAATTGCGCTTGCTTCTGTGGAAGGGGAGGAATTAGGGTCCAGATAGGAGGGGGGAGTTGAGTGGGAAGAGGGATGTGTCATCTCTTCTGTCCTCATGGTAAAAGTTCTCGAACAGCTTGGGGTGCCGTAGAATGTGGACTAGAGGGGGAAGGTATAATGGGCGTAGTCCATTTTAGTATATGGATCAGATGAGGGTATTGATCTGAACTTCACGAGATAGGATCAGCGGCGAGTAGTAAGTAGGGGGGTAAGGTGGGGGGTGGGGTATTGGTTGACGAGGAGAGGTCGTCCTCTCACAGAAGCAGCTTTTGCTTTAAGACACCAGGGTAAGTATAGGTGTGGGGGGGGGGGGGGTTTCCCAGAATAAGGGAAAAGGTTGCATGGAGTATTTATGTGCCGCTTTAGGATTGTTCATCAGCCCAATCATGGGCCGGCCGGGAGGCTTCAGCTTCATCCTGTAGGTAGGCTTCAGCGTCCAAGTGAGAGGTAAAGTCTTTAAAGGTGTTATCTTTGAAGACCCGCAGCCTGGCTGGGTACAGCATAGCAAATTTGGTTCCGTCGCTGATCAGTTTGGCACATATGGGGGCAAAGTCCCTCCTAGCTTTGGATAATTCCGCGGAGAAATCTTGAAAGAGTAAGATTTTTGTTCCCTGCCATGTTATGTCTTTGATTTTCCTTGACGCTGACCACAGCAGTTCCTTATGTAGGAAGTTAAGGGTTTTGAAAATCACTGCCCGGGGTCTAGCCCCATCTTGTGGGCGAATTGAGCCTAGTCTGTGTGCTCTTTCTATGATTAAGTCCTCACATTTATCAGAGACTTGTAGTATTTCTGGCAGGGTTATGCGAATAAAGTCAAATAATTCTTGACCTCTGACTGTTTCAGGTAAACCTATGATTCTCGGATTACATCTGCGCGAGCGGTTTTCCAAATCTTGCACCTTGTTGTGCAGATTTGTTATTTCCTTCTGGGAAGCTTGCAGGGAATCTTTAAGTTCGCTGATGTCTGCAAAGTTAGCTCCCACAGTTTGCTCAGTGGATTGTACCCTCTGCTGCAGTTGCGCTATTTGCTTATTAATATCTGCCGTTTGTGCCTTTAGGAGGGGTCCTATGGCAGTTCTAATGGCTTCTACCATGTCTCCATAGGTCACAGGGGCAGTTGAGGGCGGCAGGTGTGTCCCAGGGGACAGGTACTCACTGTGGGGGTTCAAGTCAGCATCCGTGGGGGGGACAGGCTTATTAACTGTCAGCGTTTCTCTGTCAGAGATGGAGGCGCTTGGGGAGGCAGGTGCAGCTCTCCGGGGAATGGCGTCCGGCGCCATCTTGGATCCCGGCGTCTTTTCTCTTTTCTGGCGGCTGGTGCTGCTGGGCATAGCGCTGAGGAAGCGCTTCATGCAGCGGAGGCTTCTGCGGAGGTGAGGGGTGGCGGGCGGGCTGCTTGGAGGCTTTTAAGCCGAGTATTTAGCGGTGTGGGGTGCCTGGATAGCGGAGCTCCACTCTCCCACTACCGCATCTTCCAGGGGCGGAACCGGAAGTCTCAATACACAAGGTTACATAAATAATAGAAAAATAATTTACACCCTGCGCACCACTTTCACCTACAGATGCCTACTTAGGGCAGGATCTGATGTCACATGACGTCAGCACCCGCCCCAAATTCGGAAATCTGCGGCCATATTAAAAATCAGTCTAGAACGGGTGAAATATCATTTGATGATGAACGACCTTCAAATGATTTTTCCTCCGCATGGCCACAATCAGGCACTATATCCATAATACATGATCTGGTCTCAGTCAGTTTGGATATGGGAGACCCATCCTATACTAGATTATAACTTGGTATGCTATTCAAATCAAATCATAGAAACATAGAATTTGACGGCAGATAAGAACCACTTGGCCCATCTAGTGTGCTTTTCCATTTATCCAATACCCTTTGTGTGTTCTATTGTTGGAGACTTGGGGCCTTATTCTGATCGGTGCGGATATTCCCGAATTCTTACGGTGCGGGCCGCATGCCACGCTGTGCGGCAGCGTGCGGGCATCGTCCGTAGAAATGCCCACGTGTCCTCCGCATTCGGACGGACTCACTCTTTAAGAACAGGGCGTGTGTACGGACGACATACAAACCATGCGTGTGCGGAGGAAACACTCCGATTCTGCACGGTCTGACCGCGTATGCACGGCCTTCCCGCGTCAGAACGGACGCGAAGCGGCCACTACGCACAGATGCGGTGTACTTACGCACAAAACCAGACTACTCTTATCTGAGTTCCCAAATAGATCACATGACACACTTATGCAATTAACAAACCACTTTGAGAACAGATTGTTGCTCCTGGTCATCTGTTATTTAGCTAATTGATCCTTAAACACTTACAAGCACTATACATTAACCCTAACATTCCCTATGTGGATAAAAATGTTATCTACCCTTTTACTGTGTACATATCTAAACATCCACATGTTTGTGTTTTAAATGCTTTTTATACTTTTAATGTTAAATTCTAAAATAACACACAGACAACTTCTTAAACAACGGCAAACTTTTATTTAAATAAATACAACACATGGACCACCATCACTCGTCCAGCAGCAGGACACAGAGGTCCTCCACATGAGCCGTCATCCGCCTCAGGTCCTCCCTTAAGCTCATCAGAGCCCCTCTTACTCCCTGGGGTGGCTCCTGGTAATCTGTGTGCATGAGAAAGGGGGTACAACATTAATTATGCTACTCACGTACACCTTGTACAGTCAATCCTAAGTACCTACACCACAGGTCTTCAACCGGTGGCCCTCCAGATGTTGTGGAACTACATGTCCCAGCATGCCCTGAGGTTTTTTGGCATGTTCTTATAGGAAAAAATGTGGCAATGCATGTTGGAACATGTAGTTTCACAACATCTGGAGGGCCAAAGGTTGAAGACCCATGACCTACACCATGAGAAAACATACATACAAAAAAAGCCTTATCCACTCTTGTATGTTATGTCATCAAATATATGATCATGATGCTGCCACCACACACAAACACTTGTGTGACATATACATTTCACAATCTATATATCAAAAACAGAACCACACTTGAGGATCACTCACACTTGTCCTGGCCAAAGACTCCTCACTCAACTCAAAACATACACTCACTACAACATGCCACATTGACCCATACATATATACCTGCATGTTACTGCTTAATAGCTAAACTGCATGATAGATAGATCGAATAGATAGAATAGATACCACAGGAAAATGCTAGGCTACTCCCTCTTCCCATTACTTCATGATTCCTTGTCACATTTGCCACATAGGTGAAAGTGCAGCACTAATCCGCTTCCATACACCAAACAATTTCTAAGGTCAATCCATCATACATAATACCTTACAAAAATACATGACAACAACACGGGCACACTGGCTAGAGGGGGGCCCATGCAAACTGCCCACATGGGACTCCAGTATAAATCAGGCCTGCCCATATTCCATTGATGTTTTATTGTTGTTTCTATACAAAGAGCATCCATAAATTAAGACTCATCACCTACATGAGCATCCAGATTGCACGTTTGCAGCATGGGCCTATAAGACCAAAGTGTGTCTGTTGTTTTCCATTTTTTGGGACTACTCTTTACTATATTATAGGAAAATGAAATCAGCTGTGCGACATAACAACCTGTACCTAACTCAGTAATGAAGCATTATGTCTACTTACCCCTGCCAGGCAGCTCCACCAGGTCCTCATCCTCCACATTGGGAGGTGGTGGCAGATCGTCCAGGGGTAGGGGCACCTCCTCCTCCTCCACGTAGACCTCCTGTGCCTCCTCCGTGTCCTCCTCTGTCACATAACTGTGGGCCTGTGACTCCTCCTCAATGCCCACCTCCTGTCTGGCCTCCTCAATGGGCACCTCCTGGGAGTCCTCCTCATTGCCCACCTCCTGTCTGGCCTCGGCACTGCCCACCTCCTGGGCCTCCTGACGGGCCTGTCTGGCTCTCTCCCGCGCTGTGGGTTAAACAAACAAAATGGGTGAGTGTCATTTCACATTTAAATTACTCTAACAAGTACATCTCATAACCACATTATATATGTGTTATATATCACACATATAGTATATGGCTTTTCTATGTCATAAACACCCAATTGACCTCATGTAATATTAATATTAAATAATGTTAAAATGCAAACACTCACTGGCCTAGATGCAGTAGCCTTCAAAAGTGATAAAATGTAGAGTGATAAACACGCAGCCAATCAGATCCTTCCTGTCATGTCACAGACTGTAGTTGTAAAATGCCAGGTAGGAGCTGATTGGCTGCCTGTTTGTTACTCTCCATTTTAACACTTTTGAAGCAGACCGAATCCTGGCCACTGTAATTTATAGGTATTTGGCGAAAATACTTACAGCGTTGCAGACGCCGCCTCAGAGCCTGCAGACGATCCGGCTCCCGCCTCCGCAGGTCGGACCATCGCCTCTCCAGTTGAGCGATGGTCCTCCGCACATGCGTGCGGGCGAATATGCGGCGCCGGGCCGCAACATACACCCGGCGCTTATCCCTATTGGAGATGAAGGGGCCTGCCTGCCCCAGTCTCCGCTCCATCACTCCCACCAGCGCCAGTAGCTCCGCAGTGGAGAAGGGATCTGCACGCTGGTAGGCAGCCATTTTAGGAGTGGCACTAATCAAACAATCATGTGCTGTCATTGGTTGGTTAGAGTGATATTTGGTATTAACTTTATTGTTCATTTGTACACTAACAGCGTGTATGCGCCCGAACAGACGGCTAACCCATTGCATCGCACCCCCATCCTAAACACACAGTCTAAACTAAGATGTAAACACATTATATATAATCTATAACATTCACCAAACATGGGTATAAGCACCAGGTGAAATAGTCTGCATCACTAGACACTAACACCTAACTCAACAAGGTACTAAACAGCTATTTTATAATGAAAGCTATGCAACAGAAACATAGCAAATAGTGGCAGACCTTTTCCCAAAATTACGCCATGGTGCCATGTGTACACTTACCTTCTACTGGGCCATACTACAGAGGTGGAATGAAAAGTAGCTAGCATCCAGCCTGAATTTGGAGTGCTTTCACATGTGATTTGGATGGTAGCACTGATTACTTGTGGCTAAGTGGTGGACTGGATTGACATATGGAATGGGTAGTGTCAGTTGTACTACATAGCAAACAAGTGCACAGTACAGAAGTACATTCAAATATACATGTAATGTCTGACCTCAGTTGTATTGGGTCATTGGTGTTGGAATCTGCATTTAGCTAATAAATCAGACTTACTGAGTTTGCCAGGTTTTTTGTACATATTTTTCAACACCAAGGGGCGGCCCGTATGCGCCGCACGGTTGACGCTGGCGTACGGGACGCGGCCGTACGGAACGCAGGTTGCAGCTGATTAACGCCAATTACAGAAATAGTATTTAAAGTAGTCCTAGAAAGGCAAACACTTGTTGCAAACATGCCAGGCTCAGAGTCAGAGGAAGACCAGGTGGTGCAGAATCTCTTGGCACGCATGGAGGCCAACACCACCTATGTCATCCTCAACCCAGAGGACCCAGATGGCCCATCAACATCAGGCCAATCAACAGCTGGGCCATCCTCAGCTTCAGCAGAATCATTGGGAACACAGCAGGTGGCTTCCCAACAGAGTAGCCAGCCCAGCACTTCAGGTACAGCAACCGGTGGCCGTGGCCGTGGCAGTGCCCGTGGCCGCAGTGGGGCAACACGGGAACCAACAACACGAAACATGGCATATGAACCGCGGGAGCTTGACATCCTGGTGACCCGGGCACGTGATTTAATTGAGTGTCCAGCGGTGAAGTTGACACACACAAGGAGATGGAAGATCTGGGAGGAGATAACGGTGGAGATTAATGCAGTGGCTCCACAAGTTCGTCAGACAGAGCATGTTAGGAAGAGGCAAGTACATGTGTGTTACATTAGAGTAGTACAAGTCCAGTAATGTTTACATTCAATATTAGATGGAGTTGGCCAATGGGTGTTCACGTTGCTTGGAGGCACAGACATGTTGGCCATGACATTGAATTGATAGTTATTGGAGGGTGACTGTTTTTGTATCTTCTAAGGGTTGGTATGAAAAATGAATATAATGTAAGTTTGATGTCAGTAGGCACATGTTGTATTATGTTTCAGATTGCAATGGGTGCTACAGCAAACATGAGGAGTTACATGTATTAATATGTACACTTTGATTGCAGGTGGCACGACTTCAAAGGCAACCTCAAGAAGAAATTGACCGAGCGGTGGCAACACAGCCAGACCTCTGGGGCTGGCCCCATGCCATCCAAGCTGGAGCTCACCCCCCTGGAAGAGATGGCCCAGTGCTGTATTGCAGTGGAGGAGGTCCGGGGGGTGAGTACTATAGACAGCGAGTCCCCAGCGGAAGTGATGGCTTCTACTCTTGAAGGTAATTATTTGCCAGGCCATAAGTAGATGTTTAAAATTTTGCATGGAATGTGTGGTAATTGGAATTTTCTTGTTCAACAGCATCGCCACCGCTTGGTCAAGATTCTCTTGAGGAGGTTGTGGAGTCTGTGCCACCTGGCCCCAGTAGCAGGCCCGTGCAGCAGCCGCCGGGATTGTCTGCGGCTGAATTGTCCATGTGGGGCCGTGTGCTGGATAGTATTGTGCAGCAGGGAGAGTCGGCATTCGAGCGGGTGCGTAGGGCCGAGGAGGTGCTGCAGGGTTTGACCACCAGCCAGCAGAGTATTGCTGAGAGCCTGCAGGCTATGAGTGCCAGCCAGCAAGCTATGGCTGCCAGCCACCAAGCTATTGCTGGTAGCCTGCAGGTGCTGGCTGATCAAGCCCTGCGGCAAAACGACCTCCTCCTCCGCCATAATGAACTTATGGTGGAGCTAGTTAACAGCAATAGGGCCCTAATGTCACCCGCTTTGGGTGCATTACCAACCTCATCACTCCCTGCTGCCAGAGGGGGAAGAAGATCCACCCCCTCACCAGCATGTGCTCCACATGAGCCACCATCGGACTCTGGCCGTGGACGAGGCCGAAGAGCTGCTGCACGTGGCAAGGAGCCTGCCAGGGGCAAACGTGCTTGCAAATGAACTTGTGTCCCCATTAATCTCCTCCGTTATGTCTTCCCAAATCTTCCATTGAGCTGTGTGTGTCAGAATCCTGTGTCCAAATCCGTGCCCAGGGTCACCACTTTTGCCCGCGGTTCAAATGTCATGTTTGGTTCACCTGTTGCCCTGTTTCGGCTACCATTACTGTGTGCTGTACTTGAAGTGTTGGTGCTGTACTTTTGTTGTGAAGCCACCTGATGTGTTCCCAATGATTCTGCTGTGGCTATTTATTATATATTATGTCATTTTTGTCCTGGTATGGTACCATTTGTTTTGTTATGGTTTTGAAATTTGTACCAAAGTTTGTTTAATAAATTTTATGTTGGCCCCCCAAATGTCTGTATTAATTGATACATGCACAAGTGCCATGTGTATTAGTATTATTAATATTAAGTTGTGTTGATTATTTGCAGTGTAAAAGTGTGTGACAAGTGCAGCATGTAATGTTCCCTTTAAGCTGCAATGCTTCCAATTGTAGCAGTGAGAAGCGTGTAACTAACAAGTAATGGGTGAAGTATGTAATTGTATTGTGTTCAGGTGACATTGGTTGAGGTGCGTTCGTCCTGATTAGGCGTTCCGATTGCCTAGCGCATGACCGAGTGGTGTCCGCAAAGCAAGAGTAACCTTTTGTACACCGCACATTTCTTCCCTTTTTGCTCGCGTGTATTCGGCGTGCTGTCCGAATGCACGCCTACCAAAATGTGTGTACTCCCCCGTGTCCGCCCATGTTTCCGCCCAGTTTAGCCCACTTTGAAACTACGCCCCTGTGTCATTCCGCATGACGCCCATAACACACCCATATTGGCCGAATGATTGCGGTGCACATTTCTGTACGGTATTAGTGAGAACAAGTACGGAGACCATGCGTGGCACATGCGCGTAGCGTTCTCCACGCATGCGCAGACGGCTAAAAAACGCCATCCGAAAGAATTCGGAAAAGTCCGCACCGATCAGAATAAGGGCCTTGGACCTTTTGTGTATAATGGATTATTTTGTTGCTAACATTTCTTAACATCCCCAAACAGATGTGACACAAAAAGCATACTTTTTTTAAAAATCCCCATTTGTAAATATCAGGACCTTCGTAATTACTTATCATTTAGACCTCAGCAAGTTCTATCATTTAATAAATCCTCGGTAGTCTTGTGTCAAATAACACAGAACAGAAGAATTTATGTGCTAAATAAAAGTATATCCAGTGATTTAGCCGCTACAATATAAATCCCAGTCCGCAACAATAACTGCATTCAAACTTTTAAGGCTTTGTAAGCCTCCTTTCTTACAGTACATCTTGCCTCTATAGCCACAACAAATTTGTCTGGTTGCAGCAAATTATTAATTTACCTTGCACAATAGCTAAAAAATGGTTTCTCTTTAAAAATATTGATTTAATATTTTGAATCCATACAAATGGTTTGCCAATGTTTAATGCTTTAAATAAAGCTTTGAACATTGAAGTCCAGGAGCGGAGCATTTTGTAATGGAATGGGTCATGTTGGAGGGTATTTAAGTCACCTGCATCCCCTCCAGCCCACCGCACCTCCCATGGGTGAGCTGCCCCCCAACAGAGTACAAGTGGATAGGCTGAGGTGACCTAATGATGTGATTTCTGCTGAATATGCACCATTAGAACCCTGTCACCGCTCTGCTATACAACGCTTATTATCTCTGCACTGTAGAGTAAAGGGGGGGGGGGGGGCAAAGGCCCGATCCCGCTGCCATGCTCTCCAGATGGCCATCCTGTATGCTAGCCATGCCCAATATTCTCTGACTGGGCTGCCACTCCATAGGAGGGCAGTCGAGTTGGTAAGCATGATTCAGTAGCCCAAAAGAATATAAAATATATGCTGAAAATTGTAAAAGCATTTTGCCCATCAAGAAATAAAGCAGCAATAACGACCTCAAGATGAGTCATTTCTTTATAACTTTGTTCCAAAGGAACTTTTGATTGAATACAAGAATAATGGAAATTCAAAGTAATGTATGTTGTTAGAAAAGGGCTATTGTTTTTGTGCCTGAGGCATAATGCAACAGATCTAGCAACTGGCGTGTTCTTCTCTGTGTCAGATGACAGTTTTTTCTGGAATGCCGAAGGGGGACAATTGAATTAACTATATGATTCAACACATTATCATGTATGTTATAGACAGATACAAGAGATCAGGGTACATTAAAATAAAGTGATATATGAATAACAACAGCTATCAGGAATGCCATTTTTCTACATAATGGAAAATAACAAAAGTGTTGCATTAATAACTCAATTCATATTTTTATTATTGTTCAGCGCTGATAAATTATTTGCAATATTTGGTACTGCTTTCCTAGCACGGCGCCCATGATCTAGATTGTATGTGTGGGGCTGATATCTCAAGCATCTCATGCATCTTATGTGTTTGTGCGGCATAAGATGCATGAGATGATGCAATCGACGCGATTGACGAGATTTTTACATTGCAAGCATCTCATGCATCTTATGTGTTTGTGCGGCATAAGATGCATGAGATGATGAAATCGACGCAATCGACGTGATTTTTACATTAGAATCAATGTAAAAAGGCCCCAAAACCCCAATTTTAATTGCTAACCCCCCCTCATGGGTGAAATAGCCCCCCCATTGTTGACGCCACCCCACTATTGACGGCAACCCGAAGCGTGGCGAGTGCAGCGAGCCCGCGAAGGGCGGCGGTACGCGTCCTCCGACCTTTTCATACCCCCACTATCCACGTCGGCATGGAGTTGATTTTATATAGTGTGGCAAGCGCAGCGAGCCACCGAGCCGGAAGCGTGGCGAGCGCAGCGAGCCCCGTGAGGGGACGCAGAATACATGTAAAGGAGTCCGCGTCCCCTCGCTGCGCACGCCACACTTCGGGCTCGGTGGCTCGCTGCGCTCGCCACACTATATAAAATCAACTCCACGCCGTTGTGGATAGTGGGGGTATGAAAGTTCGGAGGACGCGTACCGCCGCCGCTCGCCACGCTTCGTGTTGGCGTTGATAGTGCTGGTGGCGTTAACAATGGTTATTGGGGGCTCACGATTTTTTATCTCATGGATCTCATGCATCTTATGGATGCATAAGATCCATGAGATTAAAAAATCGGGTCCATCGCGTTGATTGTATGCCTTAAGTACCTTAAACATACAATCAATGAGACGGGCGCCGTGCTAGGAAAGCAGTACCCAATATTTCTACCAAGATAAATGTTATAGAGGTTCGAAGTATCCAGTGTTTAGTAAAAGACCATGGACGAGATTTAATGAGATGCGATTTTTAGTCACTTTTTTATCACATTTTTTTAAATCGCATTTTTTTGCCTGAATTCGACTATTTAATGAGATTCGAATTCAAATGGCATAGTTGCATAACATAGAGGGGGTAGAGGAGATTGGTACTTGTTTCCTAGAACGGCGCCCACGATTTTGATCTTAGGCATCGCAAGGAAAAAAATCGCGTCGGTCGCATCGCATGCGGCCAAAAAATCGCATGCGATGCGACCGACGCAATTACCGCGATTTTACATAGGGAACAATGTTAAACGGCCCAATTGACCCGATTTCACATAGGGAACAATGTTAAATGGCCCACAGACCCCAAATACCCACCCTGAAGTGTGAAATGGCCCTCCCAATTGTTAACGCCACCCCACGATCAACGTCAATCCGAAGCGTGGCAAGCGCAGCGTGCCTGCGAGGGGCGGCGGTACGCGTCCTCCGACCTTTTCATACCCCCAACATCTGCCCCCCAGGCCGCACTGGCAGGGCTGCTGCGGGCCGCGGCCGTGTCCGAGGCCACCTTCCCGTTTTTTTTTTCACTGCCGGCGGCCATGTTCCTGTGGTCTTTTAAATTATGTCTGAGGCCACAGGAACATGGCCGCCGGCCTCAGGGGCAAACGCAGGATTTTCAGAAGGGGGTTTCCAGAGGGGCGGAGCAAAGCACGGAGATGGACACTTAGGTGACCCAGTATATGACGAGTCAGTTAAAGTATTATAGATAGACCAAATGTATATAAATAATAAAAAAAAATATATATATATATATATATATATATATATATATATATATAAAATGCACACACACACATATATATATACACATACAGGGGAGTCCACAGCAGTGCAGACCCCTGGGCATAGCAATGTATTGGGGCCCCTACCAATCCTCCAGCAGCAGGGGTGGGGGAAGCTTTGATGACCCGCGGGTAGTAGGGAGTATTATATCAACCGCTCAGCATGTAGGGCCTGGATCAGTAATTTCCACTAATTACCCCTTTACTGCACAGATGGTGGGAGATGAGGTGG
Source organism: Crinia signifera (assembly GCF_055691185.1). Classification (NCBI taxonomy): domain Eukaryota; kingdom Metazoa; phylum Chordata; class Amphibia; order Anura; family Myobatrachidae; genus Crinia; species Crinia signifera. The sequence continues at coordinate 63,162,889 of NC_139217.1, read as the reverse complement.
GGGAAGGGGGTATTGGGCTGAATGAAGGGGCCCTGATACATAACTTCCAGGGTGGTAGAAGATGTTTAATATGCAGAGGAGGGGTGTATAGTGGAGTGGGCTTATTATCCATAATTTTCTGGTGGGAGGACAGCTTGCTTGACTGCAGATATCTCCAGTTCCCAGATACAGATTTCTTAGATTTTAATGTAATTAAAAACTAGAGAATCCCACTTACCAAATGGTATTGGGGACTAGGGGATCAGAGTTCAGGAGGCGGAGCAATCTGCCCACGAGTATATAAAACTACATACAGTACCAGGTGTGTGGAGGTGGAGCAGTAACCAGCTGCTGGAAGGCTGATATCTCTGGCTCTGGGAACAGTAGAGACAAGCTACTAGTGTCCATCAAAGGGGTAGAGTCCCAGCTTTTGGAATATACCCTCAGATAAACTCTAATTCAGACAGAACCTGAAATATCTGACTGGGAAGAGCAATTAAAAGGCTTGGATGGGGACCACTTCTTTGAACTCAGATATCTCCAGTTCCCAAGGTCCGATTTTAAAAATTCTTGTAATCATGGAAAGAGGGGACCCTCAGCTTTCAGCCTAGGGCCCTTAGACTCCTGGGGGGGTTTCTGGGTACTCGGAAACCCCCCCTGCGTGCGCTACTGGCCGGCCTCCACGACTAGGTGGAGGAGGGCCGGCAGCCTATTCCCTCTTATCCCCGTCGGCAGTGCCAGGCGCTGGGTGGGGACGTCATGACGATGATGCCTCCCACCCACGCGTCTGCAGACTCAGAGACTGGAGGCAGCGTCAGGCAGGCCGCAGGACAAGTCGTGGGGGCCGCAGCAGGAGGCCGCACAGAGTATAATTGAAATTCCTGGAGCCGCAGTAGGAGAGGAGCCTGGGGATAAAACACAGGGAGTATTAAACACCTAAAACGATATATCGGCAGTTTCATGTATATTAATAATAATGCAATGACACCACAGGGTGCTCCCCCTGTATAATAATTTGTGTCATGGCATTACTATTATTATATTATACAGAGAAAGCAGCCTGTGGTGTCATGGCATTACTTTTATATTATACAGGGGGAGCAGCCTGTGGTGTCATTATTATTGTACAGGGGGAGCAGCCTGTGGTGTCATGGCATAATGCCATGACACCACAGGCTGCTCCCCCTGTACAATAATAATGCCATGACACCACAGGCTGCTCCCCCTGTATAATATAAAAGTAATGCCATGACACCACAGGCTGCTCCCTCTGTATAATAATAATGCAATGACGCCACAGGCTGCTCCCCCTGTATAATAATTTGTGTCATGGCATTACTATTGTTATATTATACAGCGGGAGCAGCCTGTGGTGTCATGGCATTATTATTATACAGCGAGAGCAGCCTGTGGTGTCATTGCATTATTATTATACAGCGGGAGCAGCCTGTGGTGTCATTGCATTATTATTATACAGCGGGAGCAGCCTGTAGTGTCATGGCATTAGTTTTATATTATACAGGGGGAGCAACCTGTGGTGTCATAATTGTTATTGTACAGGGGGAGCAGCCTGTGGTGTCATGGCATTATGCCATGACACCACAGGCTGCTCCCTCTGTATAATAATAATGCCATGACACCACAGGCTGCTCCCGCCGTATAATATAAAAGTAATGCCATGACACCACAGGCTGCTCTCTGTATAATAATAATAATGCAATGACACCACAGGCTGCTCCCTCTGTATAATATAATAATAGTAATGCCATGACACAAATTATTATACAGGGGGAGCAGCCTGTGGCATCATGGCATTATTATTATACAGGGGGAGCAGCCTGTGGCATCATGGCAATATTATTATTATACAGGGGGAGCAGCCTGTGGTGTCCTGTCTTTTATGCAGGGGTGCGCTCTCCCCCGCCCCCCCCCCTCCCCCCAGAAGCAGCATCAGATGGAGAGACAGCAACAATGGTGAGTTGCTGGTGGGAAATTTTGGCACTGTGGGGCATATGTGTTTCTGGCACTGTGGGGGCATATGTGTATTTGGCACTGTGGGGGAATATCTGGCACTGTGGGGGCATATGTGTCTCTGGCACTGTGGGGGCATATCTTGCACTGTGGGGGCATATGTGTACTTGGCACTGTGGGGGAATATCTGGCACTGCGGGGGCATATGTGTATCTCGCACTGTGGGGGCATATCTGGCACTGTGGGGGCATATGTGTCTCTGGCACTGTGGGGGCATATGTGTATCTGGCACTGTGGGGGAATATCTGGCACTGTGGGGGCATATGTGGCTCTGGCACTGTGGGGGCATATGTGTCTCTGACACTGTGGGGGCATATCTGGCACTGTGAGGGCATACTGTATGTGTATTTGGCACTGTGGCAGAATATCTGGCACTGTGGGGGAAAATCTGTAACTGTGGACATCACATTGTGCGGTGTAATGGGCATCATGGTATGGGGCATAATGGGCATTACGGTGTGGGGAGCATTGGGTAATTGCCATCAAAGTATGGGGTGCAATGGGCATCAAGGTGTGCGTCATAATGTGTAATTAGCATCACAATGGCAATCTGCAGGTACAAAATACAATCATGGTACAGGCCATGCCCCCTTATGATAGGCCACACACATATCATAAGGGGGCGTGGCCTGTACCATGGGGGGGGGGTATGGGCCAGTGCTCTGGACTTGCCCCCTAGGCTAAAAGTTGCCAGCCAGCCCCTGACGTTGGCATGGAGTTGAGAATAGAAAGTGTGGCGAGCGCAGCGAGCCACCGAGCCCGAAGCGTGGTGAGCCCCACAGGTATCGGCGTTCCCTCACGGGCTTCACAGGTATCCGCGTCCCCTCGCGAGGCTCGCTACGCTCGCCACGCTTCGGGCTCGGTGGCTCACTGCGATCACCACACTTTCTATTCTCAACTCCACGCCGATGTGGATAGTGGGGGTATGAAAAGGTCGTAGGACACGTACCGCCGCCCCTCGCAGGCTCGCTGCGCTCGCCACGCTTCGGGTTGACGTTGATCGTGGGGTGGCGTTAACAATTGGGAGGGCCATTTCACTCTTCAGGGTGGCTATTTGGGGTCTGTGGGCCATTTAACATTGTTCCCTATGTAAAATCGGGTCAATTGGGCCATTTAACATTGTTCCCTATGTAAAATCGGTAATCGCGGCGGTCGCATCGCATGCGATTTTTTGGCCGCATGCGTTGCAACCGACGTGACATATTCTATGTAAAATCGCGGCCATCACATCGGTCGCATCGCATGCCATTATAATGGTATGCGATGTACATGCGATGCCCGCGATGGGCGCCGTTCTAGGAAACAAGTACCATGACATTAATTTGGTCCAGATTAGGTTCATGGCCACTTAGATCCCCAGTCCCGACTCTAGTTGATAATGCCTATAATACAAGCTTTTGGACTGCTAGTGACAATATAAATCTTTAGTCTTTAGCTCAAAGTAACATTTTTGCGAATATTTGGGCAAAATTTTTATACAAATATGGATGTAAGGGTATGTATTGATGTATGTATATGTGTGTGTATGTTCCAGCTTACAGTAACTCTGGAATGCCTGGAGCAATTTACACCAAACTTTGTACACATATGATTTACAATCTGGGGAAAAAAATACTGTGGGGGTAAGAAACCTCTTTCAAATGTATTTCACATTTTTTGTCAGGGCAATGACCTGGAATATTTAGACCTTCATAGTTTACTCAGTAGTAACCAGCATGGGTTCGTAAAAAATCGTTCATGCCAAACAAATTTACTAGAGTTCTATGAAGAGGTTAGCAAAAACCTTGATAATGCAAACGATGTAGATGTGATCTTCCGAGATTTTGCTAAAGCTTTTGATACAGTACCATACATGAGGTTTATAAATAAAATGGAGGACCTGGGATTAGGGCAAATATCTGTAGATGGGTAGGGAACTGGCTGTGTAATAGAGAACAAAGAGTGGTTGTGAACAGTGCCATATTAAATAAGATACCAGTACTAAGTGGAGTGCCACAGGGTTCGGTACTAGGGCCCACTTTATTAAAAAAAATTATTAGTGACGATATTGGCATGGGGTTACTTAGCAATGTATCCATCTTTGCAGATACATGTAAGCTACGAGGAGAGATTGAGCACTTTGGGACTATTTACACTAGAGAAGGAGGGCTCAACATGTACAAATATATTAGGGGCCAATATAAGAAACTGTCAAACACCCTTTTTTCTGCTAGAAAGGAATCTAGGATGCAAGGGCACGAGTTTAGATTAGAAAAAAAAAAAGATTTTGTTCCATTAGAAGAAAAAAATTCTTTACGGTCAGAGCAGTCAAACTTTGGAACTCTCTTCCTGGAGAAGTGGTGTCGGCAGACACAATAAATAAGTTTAAAATAAGGTCGGATAAACATTTATTGGTTAAAAATATCCATGGGTACAAATAAGTAACATAATCTGTCTATGAAGACAGGGTTTGTCCCCTGAAACGTTACTTGTACCTGCTAATACAAAATTTTACTGCAGTCTCTGAGTGCTGTTCAGTTCCGTTTGACTGTGATTTGGATTTGGTAACTATTTTGTGATTCAGGCATCGGAGCAATTTGTAATTGATTTAGTGAGTGCCGGCAGTATTGGAAATATATATATCACTGCACTGCATATATATGCACTCAGCAGACTTGTTACAAGATGTTAATTTCAGAAGATATTCAACGTTTCGGGTGTTATAGTTAGTGACCTGCCATCAGGAAAATCTAAATACATAGGGGGAAATTTACTAAAGGAAATTTGTAAAAAATAGGTGTATTTGTATCCTGTAATACACTTATTTTTGACATTTACTATCCCGAAAATACGGCAATTCGTATTCGTATTGCTAGCACATCAATACGACTACGAATTGCCGTATTTTCGGGATAGTAAATGTCAAAAATAAGTGTATTTCTGGATACAAATACACCTATTTTTTTACAAATTTCCTTTAGTAAATTTCCCCCATACTAACTAGGGTTATTACCTCTTCCCTTTAATTCCGGACACATATTAATTACACAGGTTCTGTGGCTGGCTGACTTCAAGACTCCATTTCAACAGTTTTTTTTTTTTAAACAAAAACAGTTGAAATGGAGTCTTGAAGTCAGTCAGCCACAGAACCTGTGTAATTAATATGTGCCCGGAATTAAAGGGATGAGGTGTTAACACTAACACTAACCCTCCCTGCTAGTGCCTAGACCTAACCCCCATAACCCAACCCTTAAACCTAACCCTAACCCCTCCATACAGCCTCACTCTAAGCCCCCCCCCCCCATGCTAAAACCTATCCCCCCTTCCCTGGCCGTGTGCTAGCCTGTTATGCCTACTTACTGATCGAGATGCCGGCAGTCTGCATTTTGGCAATGGCATCCTGGTCTTTTTCAAAGTTTCATCGCTGGTCTTCTGAAAGCAGTCAGGATGCTGATGTTGGTACATTGAATTCCATCATCCTGTCTGCCGGGATGCTGACCACATCCAGTTTCCAAATTAGACTGATTTTATTTAGCTTTGGAAATGTGATATAAAAGAAGTAGAGGAAGACAGGAGAGGAGTCGGTGGGGAGTGGGCTTGTGACAAGAAGGTCAGGTTTAGAGGATAGGGATCCAACAGTTACTGAATATCAGAAGGAAACTGAGGACCACAATTCTGGAGAGGAGCTACAGTCTGGCAAAACAAAATCTGACCATAATGTTAGCTTTCATTATGAATGCATTTATGCCCTAGGTAATTCCTTACTGACACATTATAATACATTATTTTGGAGGAGGGTCTTGCAGACATGTTTTAAGTGCAAACTATTATGTGGCAGTAGGCTACAGATGCTGTGAATTGCATTGGCAGCACTGTGCCCTTTTTCCAGTGCTGAATGAACAGCAGAACTGAAGTGATATTTACAACTATTTCCATTGTGCTGTATAGGTTCTTATTTGTATTTATTTTATCGATTTCATTTCTCTAATTCATAATTTCTGTAATTCAGTTTTTGCCTTAGTTATTTACCATGGTGATGGACTTTCTTTGATGACGCTCTGTTTGGCTTCAGATTCAAGGTGCCAAGTTATGGTACTCAAGGTACAAAATAATGGGTGCCTCCATTCCCTATATATATATATATAGCCCTCTGACGAAGTCAATGACGAAATGCATTGGGGCGTGGCCTAGCGTCTTCTCTGACCAAGAACTTTGAACCTGTGGGGTGTGAGACCGCAACCGCTGTTGCTGTGGATGCCACAATTGAGTGTAACCTCTCCTACAAACTACTGCTGGGAAAAGCAGTTTATGCGATTCTACTGCGGCGACTAGTGCCGCTTGTTGTGGTACGTGACCCCCGCTACCTATTTTATCTTCTGTGTACCCTTCAATAAATTGTTTAAAATTGATTCATGCACTATAGTGCGCTTGCTCTTATCGTTTCTTTTGTAGACAAAACACACCTGTGGATTCAGGATTACCTCCATGAGAGGAAGAGCTTAAGCTGCCGGGCTATATACACCTGAGTGCATTTGAAAGAGACTGTGTGGAGGATACACTCCTGTGGTACTATTGTTCAGATTTGGACACTGGCTTTTTTCTCATAAGTTTTTGCGCACTGTTATTTTTCTCTTTTTCTCCATATATATATATATATATATATATATATATATATATATATATATATATATATATATACACTAATCATCGGCAGTCACCATTCCTAGATTTGGGGTGCCATATGGTTTGTGACCACATTGTCTGACACTACTGTGATACAGATGGGGCCGCTCTCATTATGGCCACCGGCGTGCCATCCTCAAGTTTCTGGTGGATGGCAACCTGGCGGACAGGATGTGGACGTGTGAGCTTCTCACATACTCGCGTGTCCATTGTCGAGAATGGGGCATACGAGCATCTTGACTTGCGCATGCCCCATTTTAGCATGGTGGCGGGCAGCGGTAGTCGCGATGGGAGTCACTCAGATGAGAGCAGCCCCATCTTTACTATGGTTATGGTCATTATTTTGGGCAATAGAGTAGGTCCTGCAGAAAAGTGAGGTTCCGTGCTGAAAATAATCTGTGATATGGAATAATAAGAGCATATTAGTGTATTCAAGAATAAAACTAATAATGAAGATATGGTGACTGACTATCTTCCTGTCACATTGATAAACAATGCAGAGATGGAGGAAAAAAAGTAAAAATATAAAAATAAACCTGACGTTGATGACAATGTATAACCATATGGATTCCTATGTTTAATTGCTTTGTTCCTTTTTTTTTTTACAGTGACAATAATTTTCCAACTAATTAAAGACCAGCTGTTCCTAAGAATGCCAGGCAGTCAATTAAAAATGTGAAACCAGGTAAACAACCTTTGCTGCCAGCTAGCTAAGGGAACCACCTTCTGTCACTTATAGGGAGAGTGATTGTTAGCTTTGCTTTATAATTACTTGCTGTCATATTGCACACTGTATACGTTCACGGCAGATACGGTAATTGGGCATTGATCCAATTTTCCATTTTAGAAATGTGTTCAATATCTTAGTATTCACAGCTTATTTTTAAAACATAAGCGTTGCACAGTGACATAATCCACACTTTTACGGGCTGTTTTGCAGCAATAATGGCTCAGATATGTTTCATTTTCTGATTCCTTAAGTGAGTACAATAATACAGATACGAGATTAAAAAATTACAACATTGTAGGATTAGTATTCAGTTTGCAAACTGCCGCACAACAGATACAGGTTCAGAACCCATGATTTGTCATCTTAGGGTTTGGAGGGTGAAACTGCGGATAATTTGGTTTAGTCCATGATGTTTAAGCCAAACTGTGAAACATTTATTTTATTTACCTACAAGGACGCTAGACATAGTATACAGTTTACAATATTACTTTATATTGTGTATGCAATATTTATTATCACCACCCACTATTCGAGGGTTGTTGAGAATAGTCCAAGTGTTTTATCTTATGGTAGAATGTGTGATTTTCGCTAGACCCACTTTCCTAGGGATTCTAGACCTACTGCATGTTCACCTAGGACTGGTTGGCACTATGGTGGGGGACCCTGAGGAGCAGATTGGGAACTGAAAGTGGCCACACATGGGCAGCACTAAATCAAATGTAGGAGGAACCAACACCAAGATAAGCAGGATTAATTAATCACTACACCTGTGTGGAAGCCATTGGCACTCTAGGTTTCCCCAGACCTTTAAACTGCTGTGACAAACCATAAAGTTCCACATTACAAATAATGCCCTTCCTCCCTTCACTGAGACTGAACACAGACCCCAAAACCTCTATCAAGCAGACAAACAACTCATTACCATATTCCCCAAATATCACAAATATCCTCACCCCTCCTCCAATGGAGCCTAGTAATTGATACATCCCCATATAGCAACCAATCCTGTCCCTTTACAGATGTCACAATAGATATAGATGGGCGCCCACCTTAGATGAGTATTTGCAGCATTGGCTATTCTACTGTGAACTGGTTGGCAGGTGGACTCACCAGTGCATCAGCCTCCCAGGAATCTTCCCTGTAAGTTCTAAGGCCAATCTGACCCTGAGGACCCTAGGTAAAGCCTAGTGATGGATAGAGGAACTTTCAGGAGAACCCAGGCTTTTTTACCCCATGATGTTTACACTACCAGCCTAGAGATAGTGGCCTAGCTCTGGCTGTGGATGTGCCTTGGGATATATTTATTATTTATTTACATTTACTTAAATAGCGCAGCATATTCCATTGCACTTTTCTATTGGAAACAACAGTGATAAAACAAACTGGGTAGAAAGAAACCGACATATAGGTCGAATTTCCTACCATTTCTTAATGCTATATAGAAGCATGGGATAGTGGCAATATCACTTTTTAGAATAAGTTCAATTTAGAAGGCCAAAATGACCATTAGTAAAATTCAGAGGTGTTATTTAGAACGTTCAGTTCCCAGCCAAAACAGTAACTATATCCCATGGGGTCTATGGGGGTTATTCTGGTTCACTCCTGGCAAATTCCTTTTTAGATGGACAAAACCATGTGCACTGCAGGTGGGGTAGATGTTACTTATTCCACCCAATGCAAACCCCCCCCCCCCTCCCAATCATGCCCGGAGTTCTCCTTCAACTCCAGACACTGGCAGCCATTTGAAATGCGGCACTGTCTGGTGAGCCAATCAGAGGTAGCATACTGGCAGCCACTCTGACTGGCTGGTGAGACTCGAGCTCCGATTGGATCACAAGGTGGCACCATATTTTAAATGGCCACCAGTGTCTGTAGATGGAGAAGAAGACTGTGCTCCAGTACAAGTACTTCAGGAGCAGCGGAATCCAGCGAGGGCAGTGCAGCTCCCCTCAGTGACCAGCACAGCCAGGCGGTGAGAGAGAGGACTAGAAATCAGTACCGGGTCCCACAATTTCTAGTGGCACTCCTGGTGTAGTGTCAGTCTGCTTCAAGCACTCAATCATCATCCCTGTGCCAAAGAAACCTGCGACATCTGCATACCTGAGCAACTACAGGCCTGTAGGGTAAAGTTGGGTGGGCTTTAGTGCTGCCTGTATGTGAATTAGTTTTGGTTGGGTTGGAAGGAAAATTATTGTGGTGGTTTATGTATTTGTATGTATAGGAATGAAGAAGAAGGAGGAAATGTAGATAGAAACTTGAGTTTATTGCTTTACAATTTAATTCGCTATTAAGAAATGTATTTTTCCTAATGCTGCGGATGTTTGGTCAAATGCTGTGAATGTGGTTTTGGCCCTGTCGATGCGGCTTTCTCGTAGTGTGAGTAGGCCCATGTATTGATAGTGTGGTGGATGTGTGCTGCACTGTATTTATGGGATAAAGATTTACAGTAAAGAAGGTGGATACACTGCACTTAAATTGTTAGTATGTGTCTACCAGGCGCTGCTTTGCCTTAAGGGTATCCCAAACCCTTTTGTTTCATATATGGTAAAGTTGGGTGGGCTTTAGCACTGCCCGTATGTGAATTAGTTTTGGTTGGGTTGGAAGGAAAAGGAGGGAGGAGGAGGAGGAGGAGGAGGCTTGAGTTTATTGCTTTGCAAGTTAATTCACTGTTAAGAAATGGGTTTCAGGTGTGGGCTTAATTGGTGTTTTCTTACACCTCTTTGGGGTCCCCCAACTGGGGAATTTTCAGTGCTGTGTCACTACAGGGAGATTCCTGATAGGGGTTCAGGTAGTCCTTTAAGGATTCATTTATGCTTCCGTAGGTCCCTTTTTACAGTCTCTGAGTGATGTGCAGTGAAAATAATGTTATTATTGCAGTGAATTGTCTTGCTTGACTGCAGCAGAGTGGAAAGGAGCCTGTTGGGCTTAAGGCAATTCAAAGGAACTCCTACGCAATCTGTTCATGAGCAGATGGGAGGAGGAATCCATCTAGGATGGACATGAGTTTGGGACAAATCTCGTCCTCTAGCGAAGGTACATAGATGACATACTTTTCATCTGGCAGGGCACCGAGGAGACTCTATCCACATTTATCAATTACCTCAACAGAAATGTAGTTTTCACAACAGTATACAGCAAAACACGAGTAGAGTTTCTGGATCTAGACATACACACAGTAGGACAGAAAATAGAGACAAAAACATTTTACAAGACAGTAGACGTGAACAGCTATATCCTCTCTGACAGCGGACACCACAAAAACTGGTTAAAAAGCATCCCACTAGGACAATCACCAGATTAAGATAAAACTGTTAAAATATAGAAACATACAGAACTCAGAGCCAAAAACTCAAACCACAATTTAAAAAAAAAAACTATAACACACAAATGGTCGAGCAAGCATACCAAACAGCAGAACAAAAAAATAGAATTTAACTTTTACAGATGAAAGACAAGAAAAACAGTACCAACAACACAAACAATGACATTTATTTTATCACAGAATTCAGCAAAGCAGCAGGTCAGATAAAATCATTAATCAACAAACACTGGAAGATTTTATTAAAGGATGACACTTTATCAGGCATACTACCCAAACACCCTAAATTAGTATACAGAAAAGCGCCCCACATCAAACAAAATCGGGTCAGAAATCACATACCACCAATAAAAAGCAGACAAAGCAAAATAGACAGTCACGCTGACACACATGGATTTCATCAATGTGGAACCTGTGTAGGATGTAGAACATGCAACAAAGCAAAAGGGAAGACCGCAAGAACATTCATATCCACAGTAACCAAACAGACCTTTAACATAAAAGACAAATTGACCTGTCACACTAAAGGTGTAATATACCTACTGACATGCCCATGCGGACTACAGTACATAGGACGCACAATTAGATCGTTCAAAGTAAGACTGGTTGAACACTTAAGGAACATCCGCAAAGGATATGACCAACACAGCCTATCTGCACATTACAAACAGACACATGGCAAGACCCCATAAGTTTAGAATTTACCATCATAAAGAAAGTGACACCTAACTGGAGAGGAGGGAACTATGGGAAGGCTCTGGACAAGGAAGAATTGAAATGGATATATACCCTCAAGACACTAGAACCAAAAGGTCTAAACATCAATTTTAATATAGCATCTATTCTTTGATTTAACATCAAGAGATACACCAGCAAATGATATGCGCCATTAAGCACAACATGCCATCATATCACATCCCTATTTCACAAACATATCATCTCCCTGATACTTTATACCAGGGCTGGGCAACACGGCCCTCCAGATGGTGATGAACTACACATCCCAGCATGCCTTGCATCAGTTTCAGCATGGCCACATAGCAAAACTAATGCAAAGCATCCTGCTGGGATGTGTAGTTCATTAACATCTGGAGGGCCAGTGTTGCCCAGCCCTGCTTTATACCCACAAACATTAATGATTAACTGCCCGCCCACCAAGGCTGGTTACCACATCAGATTCCACAATCATGATGAACTACACATCCCAGCATGCCTTGCATCAGTTTCAGCATGGCCACATAGCAAAACTAATGCAAAGCATCCTGCTGGGATGTGTACTTCATTAACATCTGGAGGGCCAGTGTTGCCCAGCCCTGCTTTATACCCACAAACATTAATGATTAACTGCCCGCCCACCAAGGCTGGTTACCACATCAGATTTCACTCATATCATGGATATGCTTCAAGTAATATACAATACATCCCAAAATAAACTTTATCTCTCTAGACTCTATCTACAGACCTGCATGTACGTATCACAGAATAAACTACATTTTCCCGGACTGTATCTCTCTCTCTATTTTTTTCCAAAGTTAAGCACACTTCACAGAATATACTTTATCTCTCCTGATTTTGTCTCTCTATTTATGTTTTTCTCAACTTTACCTTTTCATCTAAACCATAACTCTCTCAGCAATCTTGACCCACGAGGAGGTGCACTTGGCAACTGGTATGACCACCCACAATCATATACTAATTAGTAAAATCATTTCTTAGAAAAAATTAGATCATCCAATTCCATTTTTATCCCATACATCAGTCACCAGACTGACAGAACCAGACGTATGACTCATAAAAAAGAGGGCGTGACCATCTAGATGGGAATAACCAAGTTGCTAACAACCAGTGAAATTCAATCATACTGACCAACCAGAGGAAGGTGGGTAGTAGAAAACTACCTCCAGCCCCAGCACACAGTAACCTTGAAAAAGGCTTATTTATGCCGAAACGCATTGATCACTGCACCAAATTAGAACATCCACAGCTATCTTAAAACCCACATAGGCAACAGACACCAAGGACCGGATGAGGGAGCACTAACAGGTCCAGAGAACCACCAGATCCCACGAGAGCCGAGGAATCTGTGAACTGACATCACAGACAGAGACAGGCTTCACGCTCGCAGAAGCAGGCACGCGCCGACCAGCACCCGGGAGGAGGCGCACTCTACACCAAAAAGAACATGGTGAGGACACCGCAGCACAGACCAACAGCCCAGTAAAACTGTGAGTTTACACAGCAAAGTCCACACTGCACCACTTGCTGAGCGGGACACCGCAGGCAAGTCTGTAAAACTTCACCACTAACTATAAGGGAACACAAGTAGGAGAGGACATAGGCAATAAAGCCTATGAGATTGTAAAGGGGTTCTACCAAATTGCCTGAAGCCTTTTAGGCTCCCTCTTACTCAGAGACTATCTAACAAAACTTTTTCCTCACTTTAGCAAAACATTATTGATTCACCACAATGCCTGACTTCCAACTGTGACAGAGGAAGGAGAGGACATAGGCTACAGAGTCTATGAGATTGTAAAGGAGTTCCTTTAAATTGCCTTAAGCCCAACAGGCTCCTTTCCACTCTGTTACAGTCAAGCAAGACAATTCACCCCAATAATAACATTATTTTCACTGCACATCACTCAGAGAGACCGTAGACCCCTGTAAAAAGGGACCTACAGGATCATAAAGGAATCCTCAAAGGACTACCTGAACCCCTATCGGGAATCTTCCTGTAGTGACATGGCACTGAAAATTCCCCAGTTTAGGCTCCCTCTTACTCAGAGACTATCTAACAAAACTTTTTCCTCACTTTAGCAAAACATTATTGATTCACCACAATGCCTGGCTTCCAACTGTGACAGAGGAAGGAGAGGACATAGGCTACAGAGTCTATGAGATTGTAAAGGAGTTCCTTTAAATTGCCTTAAGCCCAACAGGCTCCTTTCCACTCTGTTACAGTCAAGCAAGACAATTCACCCCAATAATAACATTATTTTCACTGCACATCACTCAGAGAGACCGTAGACCCCTGTAAAAAGGGACCTACAGGATCATAAAGGAATCCTCAAAGGACTACCTGAACCCCTATCGGGAATCTTCCTGTAGTGACATGGCACTGAAAATTCCCCAGTTGGGGGACCCCAAAGAGGTGTAAGAAAACACCAATTAAGCCCACACCTGAAACCCATTTCTTAATAGCAAATTAACTTGTAAAGCAATAAACTCAAGTTTCTATCCACATGTCCTCCTTCTTCTTCATTCCTATATATACAAATACATAAACCACCACACTAATTTTCCTTCCAACCCAACCAAAACTATTTCACATACAGGCAGCGCTAAAGCACACCCAACTTTACCATATATGAACCAAAAGGGTTTGGGATACCCTTAAGGCAAAGCAGCACCTGGTAGACACATACCAATAAGGTGAGCGTAGTGTATCCACCTTCTTTACAGGCCTGTAGCACTAACATCGGTGGTAATGAAGACGTTGGAACGGCTTGTACTGGCCTATCTAAAGTCCACAGTAGGTCCCCTCCTCGACCCTCTACAGTCTGCCTACAGAGCAAATAGACCTGCAGAGGATGTAGTGAACCTGGGTCTGCACCACATCTTAAAGCATGTGGACTACCCGGGGGGGGGGGGGGGTATGCCAGGATACTGTTCATGGACTTCAGCTCGGCATTCAACATCATCCTACCAGGATCTGCTGAAATTGAAAATGCTACAACTAGGCGACTCGGAAGGTCTATGCTCCTGGGTGTTGAACTTTCTAATGGAGTGGGAGCAGAGAGACGGGATGGGGAAATTCACCTCTCGTGCACGGTCCAACAGCACGGGAGTCCCCCAAGAGTGTGTCCTCTCCCCTTTACTCTTCTCTCTTTATACCAATAGTGTGTCCTCTCCCCTTTCCTCTTCTCTCTTTATACCAATGACTGCACCTCTGAGGACACGTTGGTGAAGCTCCTCAAATTTGCGGATGACACTACGCTAATTGGTCTGATCACAGAGAGTGATGAGACTGCCTACAGGCAAGAGGTGGATCAGTTACCAATGTGGCAAAGATGGTTGAGATGATCATTGACTTCAGGAAGAAACCCCCTATACTCCCTCCACTAACAGTTGAGGGTAGCGCAGTAGCGATAGTGGAATCCTTCAGATTCCTAGGCTCCACAATTGCCAAGGACATGAAGTGAAGGGCTAACATCGACTGCATTTTGGGAAAATCTCAGCAAAGACTTTTTGTCCTATGCCAACTCAGGAAGTTCAAATTGCTGCAGGAACTCCTGGTGCTCTTCTACTCTGCAATCATCCATGATCTGTACCTCTATTATAATTTGGTATGGCTCGGCCTCAGCCTATGACAGGAATAGATTACAGCGAATTGTAAGAGCAGCAGAAAAATCATTGGATCGGATCTCCCAGCGATTGAGGACATATATAGGTCAAGTGTTACAAAGCAAGCTGGAAGGATTATCAATGACCACTCCCACCCTGCTTATGACTTGTTCAGAAGGCTGCCATCTGGGAGGCGGTACGGCTCGCAACTGGTGAGGACAGCCAGACACATAAAGAGATTTTTTTCCCCAAGCAACTTCCCTAATAAATTCAAAGGACGGTTACTCCACCTAATTTGAAACTAAACTTGGCACATGCAGCTAGTAACGAGCATGCTGCCCTCCCCATGTGCATTGATCCTGTTTTTGTATTGGTCTGTTATGTATGTATACTGTCTGGAAACAGTGGTTATCGTAAACAAATTCCTCATGTATTGTGTATTGTGGACTGATATACTTGTCAATAAAGTGATTCTGATTCTGATAATTGGGACAAGCTATTTATCAGAACCAGGGCTAGAATAGCACACAAGAGAAACCCCAGTGGGCCGCACTGCCTGATTGCCACCACCTACTCATTTAGAGGTTTAGTTTGAGCAAATTCATGGTCTAAGTAACAAAATAAAAGACATTTTAATTGTAAGCTTTTTAATTATAGCTTCGTATTAATATGCCTATATATCAATGTAAAATTAAAAAGTGTATTATTCTTTATACTGCGCCCTCTCATTATAGGGTACACTATATATTTCTAGATTGCGAATTGAGTACTCCAGTAGACTAGTGGGGGCAGCACTAATTGTAAAGTGATCAATGTGGCTAATATTTATTATTAATTTGCGCCTGATTGTTTTTAGTACGCAGTATACTATACTGCAATTGTTATATATGGAGATGTCATTCACCGTAGTACCAAAGTAACCAAACCCTGGTTGGCTGTAGAATATGTAGCATTACATTATTTTACCAGAATTACTTTTGGTTTAGATTATGCCACATGAAATCTCCCTGATAGATTGGGCCTGATTCAGACCTGTTCCAAGGGCTGCGAATCTGCAGCTGAAGCGATTATGGAACAAGCAGCATGCGCACGGTAGGCAGTGTGCATACGTGAGACGTCCGACTGAAGGCAGTGAGCGAAGGCTAGCCTTCACTCACTGCTCACAGGTTTATTGATGGTCACCGACCATCGAATGATGTGGAACATGCAGGCATATCTAAGTGATTCTGAGGTCACTTAGATTTGCGTGCACCCTCGGGAGAACGTAGACCGGCAGCTGACATCCAGTGATATCAGCTTCTTGCCCCTGGCACCGATGTCACGGTCCGATTACGATGGGAATGCCCAGCATTTACATGGGAATGCCCAAGAAACGCTGGGCAATCCTAAGGATGTCACTATCCGCCGCTACCCCATGCCCCCCGGCTGCAGCCTTGGGTGCGTGTACCCAGTGAACAGTCTTTTCGCCGTGGCCACACACACCTTCGGCAGAAATGCTGCTTCGCATATGCCAAACATCAGTCCCAGTGCGAATGAACGCTGGCTACGAACGGACCAAAATAAGGGCCATAATCTCCAATTTCCAGATAAACATCACTGATAACAGCGTGGAAAAAAATCAGATACATGCAATTGGTTTTGTCATGTAATTTGTCAATTTGCAGTTGTTAAAGAATCGCTTATTTTAATCACAGCTCAATTGTAGTTGGCACTTACAACTTCTGTCAGCTTTTATGTCGGTTTGACGATGCCAGCAGAATATACTGCACAGGTACAGTAAGTGATAAAGTATTAAAACCATAAAACTTATCACGTTAAATTGAGCATGACAGCTAACGTGAACACATTAATTCTGCAGCGCCCATGATTCAAACTCTGTCCCTGCTTAAAATTGTCTGTAATTACAGACTCTGATCTCTGTATTATTTTTCCTTTCAAAACTATTGTAGATATTATTTTCTAGCTTATTTTTTATGACAAAGTAAAGAATAGCTGATAAGTTAATACACTGTGTGATGAAAATAATTACCGTCTCAGTCATATGTACTTACCCTCTGTAGGCTGCAGGAATTAGTTTTTTGAAGGGATAAAGTAAGGAACGCAATGTAGTGTTAGAAGCTTCCAAGAATTCTATTTAATGTAATAGTGTTTCCACTAACTTTAAATAAGTTAAAATTAATATGGGAAATCAAATATTTTGAGATAAAAAGTACAGTGGTTATAGGGTCCACAGCTGGGGGAGTTATGTTTGACCCATGTTTCTATGTGAGTTAGAAATGTTGGTATGGGCCCCCAAATTACAATTTTATGCCCCTAGTTTGCAGTGTGTGTGAGATTTTCTCAATTACAACACACACAGGACTTTTAACATGTTCTGCTGGAGGATATTCCACAACAAAACAAACGCATTGGGTAAAGCCATTGTGTTAAATAGCATCACATTTATACTCCGCTACATAGTTGGTGTAGCATATTTGCTTTGTTTGTATTTTTAGATGGTTTTGTATTCTATTAAGTTGTATTTGTAATACCCAAGTTGTATATAAATTAGAGATGAGCGGGTTCAGTTCCTAGAGAACATATATATATCTCCTAATAAAAGAAAGCAATGACATAAAATCAGTGTCGGACTGAAAGGCCCACTGGTGGAATGCAGTGGTTGAGCTCATTGCTTAGGGATGTGGGCAGAGTGACCATGGTTTGCCAACCATTAGAGAGTACATGGGCTAGATCCCTTGATAAATATATAGTAAATACTGCTAGTGCATGCATGATAATGTAGCAGATCAATAACAGCAATGCACTGTAGTGATTACACCATAGGCCTGTACAATATAAGGTAATATATGTATGATGTGTAATCCAAGTGCACAGTCTGGAACCTAGTATTTAGATGAGGAGGTGGGGGGCACAAGAGCTGGGGCCCACCACGGGTTTCCCCTGTAACCCTATGGGCCAATACAACTCTGCATACAGTATAATTATGAAAAAATGATACCATCACACAAACCCTCACATTTACATCTTATTTGCATAGTCTCTGGGAAATTCCAGGAGGTTGGCCATATCTCTTGCTTTCTTCCTGCTTCCTAGTGAAACGGACAGCATGGAGAGATGACATCGGGAATTGAATTAGAATTTTTCAGGGGGCACGGCTAATGAGGCAAAAACATATCCTGCCCCCATATTGCAGGGCCTAATGACATGTTTTCTTCCTCCCCAAAATTGCCTGCAGCATCTCTTCTCTGGGAAGTACAGTACACATATCTGGCATACTCATTTATCGGGGGTATCCTATTTTTGGTTGATAAAAATGGCCTTTTATTGTGAAGTATGACTGATAGTCAACATCCCTGTAGTCATCAGCCAAAAATGGACCTATGTTGGCACGACAACACATGGGGTAACTTCCCAATCCCTCGGTGGCTGCTTTTCAGGGCATATGCTTCACATGCCTGAGGAAGACAAGGCATAATACCCAATAAGTACTGGCATGAAGGATAAGGACGCTAATATTGGTGGTAATAAGATAGCCCCCAGCACAACAATAACCCACAGTAACCGACCCTGAGTAATTGGATACCTCCCCAATGTGCGAAAGTAACAATTGGAAAAATACCCTTTTTTTATGTTTTTCAACCAAATGCTCATAACTTAGTACACATATTTATTCCAAATGTATTTACAATAAAATCTCTGCACCTCTGAAACAAAAAATACAAAATCCTATTTGATTAGGTAAAAAAAAAAATTATAATCGGAAAAAGTATAAACTGTTCATCATTAAACTGCAAATGGGTTAATTTGATAAATATTAAAAAAACGATATTGAAGTAAAATTAATAATGAATTATTTTTAAATGATAAAAAACATCTATTTCTACAATACAAACGTGTTACAGTCCATTTTATTTAGAGATCTGTTTGAAATACATTTTGTATTATGCTCATTGAATCCTGTCTTTTCTGCTTTTGAGAATAACCAGGTTTAGTTCCTTGATAACATTCTGGGGCAGTTGTGTGTTTGATGACAGCTCTTTGTTCATCTGATCTGCAGGATTGTGTAGCCTCTTGACATCCATTGTGTGTATTTCTCTCGTGTCACCACTATAATTCTTAGGACTGTCAAGGTCAACCAAGCTGTAGTGTTTCTTTTGGTTACTAAGCCTTTCTTCTTTACAACTGAACACATCCACCATCATTGACATCCTGTGTTGCACTGCATTGCTGAGTTCTTCTTTGGAAGCTGCATGTTTCATTTTTCTTCTTGTTTTCTCAGACTTTGAATAGATAAAAAAAGGGACATAAATAAAATATAAAGTCTATCCAGAACACTATTGCAATAAAACAAACCAGTCCACTTAAATCCAAGGTCAAACTAATATGTATTATTCATTAAGGTACAGTATACTCATAGCAAGTGTTCTACTGTGTTTCTATGTATGTAGTGTATACAAACATTAGCAATTTTGTTGGTTAAGACATGTTGCTATGTCCTACTGGTGTAAAACCTAGGAGGTTAACATTAGGCACCAGTGGAATCGTAAAATCGAATTTAGGTTAATTTTGGAACAGCATAGATAGAACCCTTATAAGAAATATTCAGAAAACTGTAGGTTTTCAAAATATTTCTGGATTCCCCCCCCCCCCCCCCCCCCAACCACCTTTTTTTATACTCACCTTGTCCCACGGTGTCAACGGCAGCCATCCGAATCATCTTCAGCAATGTCCCAAGGATGCATGGGTGCGCCGATGACAGCATGACATCACCGGTCATGGTGCACCCTTGCAATGCAACCTTGGGACCGGTGATGCCGCTGAAGACACAGATCCGGATGGTCAGACGCCGGGTGACGCTGTGGATGCCGGGGGCCTCCAGGGGATCAGGTAAGTATGTAAAATAATATATTCCGAAATCCAAAATAATCCCTTATCCAAAATGTTCATGGTCCCCAGCATTTCGGATAAGGGATAGTCAACCTGTAATAGTAGGATGAAGAAGCGTAAATTCATCCCTGTCGCCCTGGGGCAAGTTGCAATTTGGTGCCCCCTCCCTTTAAATAGGTTATGGTATAGCGGGTTGACTGGTGATCCCGCTGAGTTAGCTGGCTGAAGATAGTCGGCGGCCGATAGAGCAGCAGTAACGCTAACTAAATGCCAGCGGGTGATTGGCGTCATCATGGTCGACAGCAGTTTTTCAGGATTTTTTGGTGCCGAATGTCATAGGGGTCCCCGGGGACACTGTATATGAAAAGTGTCCCCTTGCATGGCTTGCTGCACTCACTACACTTGACACACTGTCCTTTTCTAACTCTATGTCCACTTGGATAGTAAAGTATGTTCCAAGTGGACCTGCACCGAAAAATCCTAAAAACTCTTGACGACCATGGTCCTGCCAATCTCCCGTCTTACTAGCGCTACTGACGCTCTAACATCAGCCGACTATCTTCAGCTGTCTGTCTAACTCAGTGGGGTTGACCATAACATGGTTGATCTACACCCAGTCGACCCGGCATCCGCATACCCTTTAGAAAAAGGGGAGTACAAATATAGTAAGTGTTCCAAATTGTAGGTGTTATCAGGGCTCCCTGGGTAGAGGAAATTATGCAGCAGCTGTGGGTGTGCTGCAGAGTTCTCTTGCAAGAGCAGTGGTGAGACTTTGACCCTGCTGTGGACCACACAAATGGTGCTAAAATTTCAGGTGCCCCCGGAGTCCGGAGGCAAGCATCTCCTTTGCCCCTGGGTTATGCCCCTGGTAGTACCATCTAACAGTGGCTAAGAGGTACTAACACTGAGAAATTTGGTGCTGCACTGCTACTTATGTGCAGCACTGTAACACTCAAGACAATGACACACATGACAAGGTGCCATCTTGGTAAACAGTGCCTGGATGGTTTTACTACATACTGTAACATAACATACAGTGCAGGAGAGCACTCCTCTCCAACAAACATATGTCTAATTGGAGGTTTAGCACAGATTGACATCTTTTTAAAACTCATCAACACATATATGCCAAGGAATTTTACATTCAGCAGTAGATATCAGAGCTGGCCCTAGGCATAGGCAAACTAGGCAAATGCCTAGGGCATTTGGAATGTCTAGGGGCACCAGCAGCTTCTGCTGATTAAAATGATATGCAGCATGCCTATATTCTGTGAGTGAGTGAGGCTGTATCTGCATATGAAATAGTAATTTCCATGAATGCACTGTAACTTAGAATTCCGTATGCAGGTATAGCCACAGTCGCACACAGAATATAGCCATGCCACATATCATTTTAATCATCGGAAGCTCCTTGTGTGTCCTGGTTACATAACAATGCAAATAAGATGAATTTTCAGCACCCAACATTAGCAGTACTGGCCAGGAGCTGCATGGCCTATTGAGGCAAGATGTAAACATCTGTATCCAAGCAGAGGCAGAGGTCACAGTGTTAGCGGCTGTGCGAGTGCTGTCTGCGGGTGGGTTGGTTTTGCAATAGTGTTCGGAATACTATATGTGTAATGGGCATTATGTGTGTCATATATAAATGCATTACTAATGTGCGACATATGTGTAACAGGCATTATGTGTGTCATGTGTATAAGGGCATTTATAATGTGCAACATATGTGTAATGGGCATTATGTGTGTCATGTGTATAAGGGCATTAATAATATGCAACGTATGTGTAAGGGGCATTATGTGTGTCGTTATGTGTATGAAGGGCATTAATAATGTGCAACATATGTGTAAGGGGCATTATGTGTGTCATTATGTGTTCGAAGGGCATTAATAAAGGTTGGCATAATGTGTAAGGGGCATTATGTTTATAAGGACATTAATAATCTGTGTCATGTGTAAGGCGCATTACTGTGTAGTATTAACATCGGTGCCGAGAGAAAGGAGTAGGGTGTACAAATTTCCCAGGCAAAAGTCTGATGGAAGGGCCCATTGGGGGCCCCAAGCCCCCTCCCCTTAAGTGACAACAGCAGCTGCAGCTCTTCTCCTCTGACCAGCCCACACTGCTTTGTGCTGGATTGCAGTGTGGCCATGGAGGTGCTTAAAATATACAATATTTACTCAGGATTTTTTTCTAAGGGTATAATGTGAATAATGTGAGGCGTAATGTATATAAGGTAAAGTGGTACTACTGTGTGATGTAACGTGAATAAGGGACACCATCGCATGATTTAATGTGAATAAAGTTGCACTAATGTGTGTCATAATTTGAATTGGGGGTACTATTGTGTGGCCATGCCCCTTCCCAGCAAGAACACACCCCTGTTTGGGCACCGAATGTGTGCGCTGTTTCTATTCAAAATATTGCGGGTAGGAGCACCAAAATGATGACTGCTATGATGAGGGGTGATGGTGCTGGGAAAGGGGAGAAGGATCAGAGGCAGAACTAGTGGCGGTGCTAGGGGGCACCAGCCAAAATCTTGCCTAGAGCGTCATTTAGGCTAGGACCAGCTCTGGTATATATAAATACAGTTTAAGAGACATTAATTTGCCCTTTGTTTCCCCAGTTCTAGTACAGTAGATACATATTACATATGTACTGTATGGTTCTTTTTATGGCTGAAAAGCATCAGGCTCTTGTTCTTAGGTGTGTGAGTCCATATGTGTTGGGGGAAAAAGGGATGGTAACACATTGTGAATCCCATGCCCCATGAGTTAATACTGTGCCCACACAAAGTTGACTGCAGCTGTGGAAAACCCTGACCTGCCTTGACCCCAATACAATGTAGCCACTCCTCACTCCTTTCTACTTACCATTATTGACTCCGTGCAAAAATTAAAATTCTTTGTCAGTAATAGTATATTGGCCTTTTAGTTTCAAATAACAGTGGGGGAATGTAAGTGTAAAATATAAATTGTAATACTTTTATATTTTTAAATATATTACACATATATCTATAGTCATGCATGTGTGGTCATCAGCTTTGTGATTATGTGCCAAAAATACATCTTAGTTGTAGCACAAAGTGACCAGGATGCACGAGGAGACTGAATTTGATACATGGCACTTGGGCTAAGTCTGTATACGGATCACAGCAAGACTTGTATTGGACAATTGCTGTAAGCTTCACGATAAAGATTTAGATATATAAAAGTGTAAAATATCACATAAGTAAACTTGTCGCAAGTCAAATTTGCAGCTGAAAAGAAGAAAAAAGACACCCAATGCGAGATTCACACACACCCTGGCATGCCAATAGGAGCTAATTGGTGTGACTGCAGCAAAGATGTATGAGGGCATATCTGTTATAAGAGGTGCTACCATGCTGAAGTTTGTGGTGGCACACAGAAAAAAAGAAAAGCTGCAGGTGCACTCACTAGTTATTAAGAAGTACTAGTAATCAGAAAAATTACAATAAACTGTGCAATTGAACATGCAGAAAAACTGAGGTTCAGACAAAAAAAAATGGACCCACCTACAGTACCATGGCCTGGTGACCTCCTCGGGTTAGTCACTAGCATTCCTATGGTTCAAGTGCAGAGCTGGGTCCCATTGAAGTGAATAAGAAGGCAGGTGAATGCGCCAGCCCACTCCCATTTAAGTCTATGGCTTAGCAGGAGTGTGCAATTGCATGTGTCCTTGCGCAAAAAGTACATAAAAGGACCCATCTGTAAGTGCTAAACGCATTACAAAGGCGAGAAGTAGAAATAAGGTATTACAAAATGTTATGTAAGTAGTATTTAATATAAGCGTTACAAAACTGTAATGCTTACTAGTACGGCTGCTTGGGGCAATCAGCAATGTTAGGGACCCACCTGATGTGGTCTCCTGTCATGGTTCAGTAGGTGGGCAAATATTTTTGGCCAAAAATGATGCTTAGAAGCTCACTTGTACTCCATGTTCAATGGCAGGGTTTATTATAAATCTTCTGATTACCGGTGTTCTTAGTGCTTACAGTGTGCCTGGTGCATTGGGCCCATTCTGTGTGGCCAAGTGCCTGACTATTCATCAAGATGCCATAGGTCGACATCTGAAAAAGATCGACATACCTTAGGTCAACATGGCCACAAGGTCAACATGCCTTTTTCACCTTTTTTTTTAATTAAAATATGTTTTTTCATACTTTATTATCCAAGTGGACATAGGGGTTTATTCTAGTTCATCCTTTCTGACAAAATCCTTCTTAGATGGACAAAACCATGTGCACTGCAGGGGGGCAGATGTAACGTGTGCAGAGAGAATTAGATTTGGGTGAGTTTTCTGTGCAGGGAAAATACTGACTGCATGATTTTACACTGCAATATAGATCTCAATTTGAAGAAAAACCCCACCCAAATCTAATTCTCTCTGCACAAGTAACACCTGCCCACCTGCAGTGCACATGGTTTTGTCCATCTAAGAAGGATTTTGTCAGAAAGAATGAACTAGAATAACCCCCATAGAGTTCAATTATAATATTGTGCCGAGCATAACGAGGCACCTTACCCAAAGCATGGCGAGCGAAGTCTGTACACTTATACGGTATACGTGTCGACATAGACACAAAAATTGTGAAAAACTGACGGTGAACTCCTTCGACCGTCTACGTGACAACCTATTGCTATTCTTCATGTCAACCTTTTGACTATGTTGACCTAAGGTATATTCACCTTTTTCATGTGTTGAGCTATAGCCTGTCGACCAATAGTGGTCGACCGATCGACCGTCAACCTTAAAACTGTCGACCCATACCTGCATGCCAATGCTGCACTAGCCGACCCAAACGCAATATAGGATAAAAGATTCTAATGGGATTAATCTCCCCGTTGCCGTGAAGTGCAAATAATGGATGGCTACAGTATACTATTTAAACATTTTTGGAATATCTTTTATTCTGCAAATTGTAACTGGTCCTAAAGAACCACTGTGCCTCGCATCAGTTCAAGTACAGAATTGTGTTATTACTGTGGTCTGAATGGAGCACCACTACAATGAACATGAAAAAGCATGTTGCTTGAATACCATATTTATAATATATAATACATTCATGAGCAATTGTTGGACCCAACGTATAATTATTACAGTTACTGAAGTTGTTGACCTGGACAAAAGTCAGAATTATGTTAATCATTTTTTCCCCCACAAGAGCTCCTCATCGCGCTCTGCGAGCCAGAGTACTGTTTAATCTCTAAGCACTTAATTAATATTATTATCCCCTGCTAAAATATATGCAATGTAATTTAGTGTATTTCTCTTAGAGAGTCCGTAATTATTCAGACAAAGTACTAGAATAAAGGCTTGTATATGCTAAACTGCAGACTCACCGCAGGCAAGTGCTTAGCTTCAGCGGGGTCCATCTTTGCTTTCCCACAAAATTCTCTTATCTGTAGATTTGAAGCTGTGAGAGTTTTTTCATTCCTTTTTCTTGGAAATAAATCGCCAGCATACTGTAGGATGTAAGGTTTTAGAATAATATTATTTAATGGTATTTGGATTTAAAAAAAACTGTACTAGAGAGATTTATGTGATTATATTGAATAAGAGATACAGATGGAGCTGCCTTCATTCAGTGGGGCAAAAGAGAAAAGAAAAAGTACTCTCTATTTTTGGGGGCACGCTTTTAAATTTAAAACTTAACGTTTAATTATAGTTTCATTAAGATAAATTTAGACATGACAAGACAGACATACAAAAAACATGTACGATTCTTGAGACTCAAAAAATGACTGAGTTCTCTATTGATTATTGAGGTACCACAATATATGAAGTGGACCGCGAATATTTATTATCATGGTAAAATACCTAATTTTGCACCGACATTTTTAGTTTTAAGGTCGTTATTATTTTCTATTGACAGGAAGATTTTTGATATAAGGAAAAGAAGGGGGGGAAAGGAAAAAGAGAAAGAAAGAAAGAAAGAAGGGAGGAGAGAGGAAAAAAGGGAAAAGAGACGCACGCCATCCCATCACACTAGACGGAGGACATGTAAAACAGACAGCCACGCGCAAAACGCGCTGCCATGGCAACGCGCTGTATACAAGCGCACGTCATGGCTGTGTGCAGAACACGTTGCCATGGCGATGCGCTGTATACAAGCGCACGTCATGGCGACACGCTGTCCATACAGCCACGCGCAGAATACGTTGCCATGACAATGCGCTATACACAGGCGCACGTCATGGCGACGGTGGCACCCGCCCATCCTGTCTGGTGCTTGATCTTACAAGATATGGACGGAGACGCCGGCGCCGCGCCTGGGGGAATAGAGAGGGGATGCCCCCCCGCCCCCCCTCCTCCTCCGGCATACAGTGACCAACTTTTACAGGTATAAACTAACGCAAATTGCTGCTAAGAGTACCAAGGTAAAAGATATACACCTACCCACCTAATATTATGACACACCCATAATTTCTATTGGTGATAGATACACCCTACGTCAGGACACACCCACATATCTCATTGGTGTAAGACCAAATAAAACCCAGCACAAGCCAGACAGCAGTAGGATACTGAGGAAGCGGGACCTCCGCGAAACAGCTGTCTATCCCACAACTACTTTTTGCACCTTGAGCTACTGAGGAGACACCAGGCTCCCCATTACTACGATCAGGTCCAGACCTAAGAAAAAATCTCTTTCCTTCTGCAGCAGACTGACTGTCCCTAAGATCATAGCAGACAACTATCTGGGTGGTGGTAAGACCCCTATTTAGGGGCTGCTAACACTGTAATTATTTTATACATTTGTGAATACGACCCCACAGAAATTATACTGTATTGCTGTTATTCTTAGAAAAGGGCTTCATTGTTTTTCTTTGAGTTTTACCCTTGTCTGCTCTGATTGGTTTAGAACCATTAAGATCACCTAGAGTGTTACCTTTCATGTGAAGGAATGAGATGCATGATTATGTTTTCTTAAAAAAATTTATATAATTAGTGACAGGAGTATTTTCTACTATTGTGAAAACAGGTGATTAAGCTGATGCTTGATACTTGTAAATTGATATACAGGTGTATATAATTATACTGTGATCAAATGACCACTCTTTTTATCTTCTTTTGATATCACACATTCCAAATAAAACTGCGTTCACCTGCTATTCTATTTCTTTTATTTCTCTAACGATATATCTTTCTCTATATAACTGGGAAATTCCATTATTGTCTTTAAAGGTGGAGTTCACCGCTCATCGCCCACCAATACTGCAAAGCAAGTGGGAGATAGCAGCGTGCACATACACCCTACAAGACAATTAACTTTGCTCTCTAAAAACTATACACTTTCTGGGCTCAAAACCTCACTGATTGAGGGTAGATTTCCCTGCAAGGGCTCAGCTAATCAGGGAGTCGCCCACTCTAACAGAGAGGGAATTATAGCCCAACTGTTTAACACCCTTATCTGCAACTGTCGCATGGTCAGACTCGCTCAATTGCACAGTCTGGTTTAGCCAGACATACAGAGCAATCAGCAGCAGTCACCGTGATCACAATCAAACTGCAGGGGTGTACTGACACTTAATTTGTTCTTCATCAATTTCTTCCTCTTACTTCCCTTCTTCTTCGACCCTCCCCCTCCTCCTCCCTCCCTCTTTTCCCTTTTTTCCTCTCTCCTCCCTTCTTTCTTTCTTTCTTTCTCTTTTTCCTTTCCCCCCCTTCTTTTCCTTATATCAAAAATCTTCCTGTCAATAGAAAATAATAACGACCTTAAAACTAAAAATGTCGGTGCAAAATTAGGTATTTTACCATGATAATAAATATTCGCGGTCCACTTCATATATTGTGGTACCTCAATAATCAATAGAGAACTCAGTCATTTTTTGAGTCTCAAGAATCGTACATGTTTTTTGTATGTCTGTCTTGTCATGTCTAAATTTATCTTAATGAAACTATAATTAAACGTTAAGTTTTAAATTTAAAAGCGTGCCCCCAAAAATAGAGAGTACTTTTTCTTTTCTCTTTTGCATCATTTCTTACTCTCAGGGGAGCACCTCCACAATATTTACCAATGTATAACGCATATTAGATAATATAAAATAGTGGATTGTCTTATATAATTATATCTGATATATATCCCATATACCGCAAAGTGGTACTGGTGCACAGGTTTTCTTTCCCAATCTACCTTTCCCCATGTTGTAGTATTCATTCAGTGGGGGTCTGGGGGCTGGATCGCCATCTGCCAGCCCCCGCCAGCTGCCGGAAGGAAAACACGAGACGCTTGCGTGTCCCCTTCCGATGAAGCTCTCAGCTGGTCCAGGCCGCCCCCCCCCCCCCATCCTTTGCCGCCCAGAAACGGGAACACACGTATGTGAGAGACGCTCATGCGTCCCAGTTAGATGGAGTGCCGGCTGGCCAGCAGGGGCATTCTGGCAAGCCCTGGCGCTGGCTGAGAGGCGCTCTATCCCTACATATTTACAAACCACTAACAATAGTGATGAGACTAGCAGGTATGTGCAGCAGTTGTGGCCCACTATTAGTACTGATCGTGATTTACCAGCATTACAGAATACTCGCCGTATGCCAGCATATAGTCAGGCAAGGAAACTCCAGGACCAGCTGGTGACGTTGGACATTACTGATCTAGCTAAACCAGCACATTCAGTACACTTAGTACACTTCCTGTCCAAGCCAAATGGGTGCTACCGTTGCTTGGGATGCACTACATGTAGCTCCTTACTGACGGGCAACAATTTTAAGCACCCATTCAGTGGCAAAAAATGTATGATTAACCATGTGCTCACATGTACAAGGAAATTCATTGTGTACTTAATTTATTGCTCTTGTGGGTACATATATGTCCATTAAACAGAGACCACTTTACGTGAGAGAATGGCTAATCATGATACGAGCAGCACTTCAGTCGGATGTCAGTGACCAACCGGTCGCCAGACATTGTGTGACAGCTGGCCACTCAATTGCTAGATTACGTACTAGATTAAAAGATCACATCCCCCATTGAGGAGAGGAGGTGATAGAGGTAAACTATTGCTGAGAATGGAAAGCAAATGGATTTTGAGGCTGGATTCAATGGCCCCCAAGGGACTTAATGAAAAATCAGGATTACATTGTTTCCTATAGTATCTAAACAGTTTACTTCAGCCATCTGATTATCATAACTGGTTCATCAAATGTACGATTATCATGTTTACAGATAACAGTGGGCCTTATTCTGATCGGTGCGGCCGGATCCGAATATGCGGCCAGAACCGTGCGTGCGAAACCCCGCCTTCCATATGAATCGCCAACTCCGTCCGTACGCGGTAAGAAGCTGGCCGAACGGACCGCACGTGTATTTTTCATGGAATACGCCTCCTCCATCTCAGGGAACCTCCCCCATCATTCGATGGTCGCAGACCATCGAATGCAGGACCGAGTGGTCCACCAGCTCCCGCAACCTCAGACCACACGGACATTTTTCCGTGCAAAAGCAGGGATCTGGGCGGGCAGCTGACATTCTGGCGATGTCATATGTCCGCCCCCTACACGTGCGTGACGACTGCATTACCATACGTACGCCCAGCGTTTGCATGGGAACGCCCATGAAACGCGGGGCGTATGCATATGGTGATGAGCCCAAATAGCCCTTCACGCCCCTCTCCACCCCCTGTTCGGAGCGTTCACATTTCATGCGGGATTTGGCCGTACGCCCCGCTCGCACATGCGCAGAGACGCCTCTGCACATGCGCAGACACAAAACATCGGCGGACCGACCGCACGCGGACATTACCGCACCAACCAGAATAAGGGCCAGTGTATGGTTAGATATGTTGGATATATATAATGAGGAAAAGTGGCTCTAAATTGCTCACCCTCAGTAATGAAAGGTGCCATCTGCTGAGAATAAAATGGTTTACAAAGAGAGAGGGTGCAAATGCACTATGCGATCATTACATTACAATATAATATATAACAAGAGGTTGTTAGTATATCATTGGCCAGTGATATTGGTTATTGGCCTGCCCACCAATTGGTCGGCGGGCCAATATCACTGGCCAATGATATACTAACAACCTCTTATTATATATTATATTGTAATGTAATGATCGCATAGTGCATTTGCCCCCTCTCTCTCCAGATATATATAATGATATGGATATATATTGATTTATGTTTTGTATATTGCTTTGTAATAAAAACTGCTCCTTGATGTTTTTAATCTCCTTTTATGTTGATTTTATTTCTGTGTACTAAGGGATTCTCCATTTCACAGTACTAGCTGGTCCAGCTGTGCTCGGGCCTTTGATTGGTCTTTGAGCACAGGTGAGACTGCAGCGGGGTGTGGTCCTGTGAACCCTTGGTGAAGGTGTCTGGACTGTCTGAATAAAGTTATGTTTTGTAATCATCATGTGCTGTTCCCTGATGACGGGAGGTCCTCTCAAGATAAAAAAATTTTTTTACTTGCAAGATGTCTGATGAGTGCCTTTTTCAATTACTAAGTATATGGGACCCTGAGTCTAAAGACGGCACTGGAGCGTCTCAACATGTTTACCTTCTACGCATGCCAGGTATATCTCCTACTATCTATCTATCTAAAAGTATATTTACTTAAATGAATGCAGATTATTCCCACAGCATGCAACTGAAATATTTCAACAGTACTTTTCTAAGCAGCATTTTCAAGGTAACACTTATCTGCTTTTGTTATCTTTATAAAATAAATAATATCAATTTCAAATCAACAATTTACTGAATTCCATGGCATTATGTGAGTTGAAAACAAACCGCACTATAGTCTAGTCAGACTAATACAAAAATGATAAAAAAAAGGGTTTGTTCTTTTCTTTTGGTTAGCATCTAGTAATGTTGTAATTTCCCATTACTATGCTGAGGTATAAAAGCTTCAACATTTTCCACAATTGTAGATTGTATTAAACAAAACAAAATCAGTCATTACACAAAAGATGAAGGTGAGAGGAATGTTTAAATACAGAGGGTTTTTTTTCATTCTCCTTGAATGCATTTATTCATTTTCAAAATATACTGTAAGCTTATAAATGCGATGATTTTTATTTTAAAACAACAGCATCATTCTTTTTGCATCTGTAGTCAAACACACAGAAGTTCATAAAATAGGTTCCAAAATTGCAGGATTGGAGGGATTTTACGGCCTGCCCTGGAAACACATACAGTATATCAGGAAATTCCAGGTGCTGCTGATTACAGACCTATAGAGGATAAATTAACACAACTGCGCTCAGCTTGTGTGTGCTCTAAGCTAGGTCCAGGTGCTGCTAGTCTCATGAAGGGTATCCCAGTCCCTTTTGATTGGATAGAAGATAGTTTGGGGTGAGACAGCGCTATCCTGTTTGTAATGTCACTATGTAAATATGTATGTGAGAAAAGAAAGGTAGAAAGGTAGACGTATAAAATGAGGTTTATTGAAAGGTCAATATAATTCTAAGCAAGTAGCTAAAATTGTAGTATCCTTGATATGTGCTTAATACCAGACTCTGGGATGGTCTTTCACCCTAATGGTATAAGAGGGGGGGGGGGGGGGGGGTTTGTGTACCTCTATGGGTATTTACTTGGTGTTTTAATTACACCTCAGAGGTGTAATTAAAACACCTCTGATTACAGACCTGGCTTCTGCTACGGCTCCAATACCTGGTCTGGATCCTCCACATTAGATACTGTCTCTGACACACTTCTCTCCCCTTAGATTCAACCACGCTGGTGAAGCTACAAAATTTTCAGGTAATCTCTCTGCCTTGCCCACCTCTACTTTTGTCATATGCCCGGGCACACAGCCCTCCACCACTTTCCAGAGGTCGCCTACCTCACCTTCTTCCTCCTCCCCTAGCTTCACTATACGGTTGCTTGGAGGATCAAGACCTACAAACCACGGGAAAAGGGCATTGGCATTGAGGTACTGCTTCCGCGGACAATGCCGCACCTCAAACTTAAATGGCTGTAAGGCTAAAAACCAATGGGTCACACAAGCATTCACCTCCTTGTTTGTGTGCATCCATTATAAGGGTGCATGGTCTGTGACCAACAAAAACTGTCGTCTGAAAGTCCTGCAGTGATATCTTCTCACTAACTGGGTTCCATTGGGCCTCAGACTTGGTCTCTTTGGGTGGTTCAGGACCTGCTGTAGCTCTCCACTATGTCAAGTTTTGGTACGGTAGTCTCTGGCCCATGAGTTGATTCAGTAGCTAACAGTTTGTTGGTGTCATGTCAGGTAACCAGTTCCTGCTGCAACTGAAAGTGATGGCCCAGGATAAGGTGGTCTGGAGGTCTTGAACTGCCACTCCTCAACATCACCATGGATGTGCAACACCCTAACAGGAGGTAGGATCTTGTTAGCTACTGGAGGAACCACATTGACAGCAATAATGGTGAGCACACTGCTGGTATCCACTAGTGCCCAAATCTCCAGGCTTTCCAACTGTACCAGCACCCGGACAAGGGAGGACTCTGCTTGGGTTACACCCACAGCCACCAGGCTGACCAATGGCCAAGCCATTTATCCCGAACTGCAATCAATCGTCTCTCCCTGTTTTGGGCAGTCATGCAGCACATTAACAGGCTCACCACACTCAAAGCACACAATGGAAGGCAGAGCCTTTGGCTTAACCTCAGGGACCTGAGTTCTGGGCTTTGGTACTGGCACGAATCCTGACCTGGCTTACTAAATTTCTCCAAAGTCAGGCGCCACTCAATCACCACTGACTTCTCCTCCAGTCTGGGTATTAGCCTGTAGGGCCCACTGCTGTGCTGAGTGGTCTAACACCTGCATAACCTGGTCCAGTGCAACTATCTCCATAATTTGCACTGCACAATTTTTATCCAGCTGCAACCAGGCGTTGCCAGCTAGCTTAGTTTGGCCAGCTGAATACTGGGAGGCTCAGAGTCCTCCAGCCTCCTTATCATGAAATTCCTGGGCTTTGCCATCCCCTGTAACTCCAATCCTGTCAAGCATCGCTTTTTTAAGGCCAGGGTAGGAGCGGGCCACCGCCACAGACATATCTATCTAGGTCGCTATCACCCCAGCGATTAGTATCCAGCAGGCTCGATAAATCTATAATCACCAGTGTCAGGGCCAGTGTTCTTATGCAGAACACTGGCCCTGACAGATCGTTCGGAGCAATATAGCATCTCTCAAAACGCTGATTTCCCGGTTTTTAGGCCCAATAAGTCTTTTATAAACATGACATTTTCTGACTCAACTGAATGCTAATTGATGTCCCAGAAAACAATAAGATGCCTAACAATTCTGACATTCAACATTCCATTCAAAATATTTTGCAGAGTAAATTTAATAAAATGAACATGAAATTTCTGCATCCATAGGTTTTTCTTTAGTATTGTAGAAGAAATAGAAAGCGGAGAGGTTGTCTGTAAATAGTTGAGTCCTGAGTTGAATGTATGCATGGTTTTGGATCATATTGTCTGAAGTGTATTCTGGACGCAAGTACAAGTGTGGCCATCATATGCATTTTAATCACATCGACAATTGTGACTGAATAGCTGTAATGTAACAGCAAAGTTCAATGAGAGCATGCTAATGGAATCGTTTTATAAAGATGGAAGAATGCAGTAATAACACTGTGTTAATGGTATCTTCGTTATTTTAGTATCGGTTGGTACAGTTGCATCCTGATGATGATGACGATGATGATCAAACAACACATGCAGATCAGAGACGGATTGAGACCTCATGGTGCCATAAGCATAATAGTAGTTTGGGGCTCCCCTTCCTCAAACAATCCATAACAATATAGGAGCAGGGGGGTAGGAAGAGGAGCAGCACAGAGGACGGGGAGGGGGGTAGGAGTCTGTGCTGCATAGAGGGCAGTGGGCAGCAATAGGTGGCGATACCCTGCCCTGCAATGATGCAGGGATGGGTACTAGTACATTTAAAAATGACGTAAAACGGGGGTTTTCCCGCATTTTCGTCTTAGTACATCCCCGGTAGTTGAATCTAACACTAACTGTCACGGTTGAAGATTCAGATGGGGTCGTGTGATGCACAGGGACTGGAGACGAGGCAGTAGCAGTAGGGTTAAAACAAGCGGGTTTAATCAATGATATCATACAGGGACTCAAATACTTCTTTGAGATAAAGGCAGGCAAAATAATAATAATGAGTAGCAATGATAAAGAATGTCCAGATAACAATGATGAGGAATATCCAGAGTACAATGATGAGGAATATCCAGAGTACAATGATGAGGAATATCCAGAGTACAATGATGAGGAATGCCTGAGACCTGAGGATGCTGGAGACGGATTCTTGAAAGATCCAGGAGCGGGACCGGAGTTAGGAATCCAGGAGGGAGCACTCAAGAGTACCAGGGAGAAGCTGGCAACCAGCGTGACTGGAATGAGCGATGGGGTCAAATAGCCGATAGCAAGCTGACAGGCACAGCGGGAATAGCAAGGGCACAATGAGTCAGGAGCATTCCAGGAAGTGCACGGCACAGAAGACTCTTTGCACTGACACTGAGCTACCTAGGCAGATCCCCTTTATGCGAAGAGGGCGGCTGCCACAGTGAAACAGGTGAGAATACCTGACCTGGCCCAATCCCCTGTTTGCCCTCAAGCAAGATGGCGGAGCTGGCCTCCCGGCATCTGTAGCCTTAGAGCAGGACCATGCTGCAGATTCTCATGCTGCCTTCCAACACTGCCGGACCTCTGCCTGCCGTCTCACCTGACATGGAGGCCGACACACGCCAGCCGGCGGTGGACATGGGCGGGTGAGTGCAGTACCCGCCGTGTACCACCGCGGCGGCGTGTGACAACTAACTCTGAATTGTGGCCAAAATTCTTTGCAAAAATATTAAATATGTTGTGAGTGTAAGACTAGGACAACAATAAAGTGTGAGTTTTTAGAAGTGAGAGATATTGTCCACAGCAACCAATCAGATTGTAGCATTATCCTCCAAGAAGGTGCTATGTAAAATTTGATTAGTTGCTATGGGCAACATCTCTCAATTCTTAAAACCCACACTTAATTAA
Source organism: Crinia signifera (assembly GCF_055691185.1). NCBI lineage: Eukaryota > Metazoa > Chordata > Amphibia > Anura > Myobatrachidae > Crinia > Crinia signifera. Next base: position 63,127,946 of record NC_139217.1, on the reverse strand, counting down.
TTTTACCCAAATGAGTGCATGTCCCTAGGAATATCTAGGGCTTTGCATGCCCAGAACATTGCTAGGTTAAATCTGCTCTGGAATGCCTCTATGGGCTGCTGCGGGGTAGCCCATAAAAACAGATAGTACACAGGCCAAAACTACACATGTGCCGGACCCGAGACCTTAAATATGTTTCTATGGACTGCTGATTAAGCAGCCCATAAAGGCTGGGGGGCCAGCAAATGTTCGGTACCGAAAGAGCTACTACGCAGCGGGGACCAGCAGCACGGCGGCAATGTGGCCTCATGGCAGCCCCCCTCCTCCACAGAGGTAAGAGCCACCACTGCATCTACCCCTATATTTCTCAGGGGTAGGAGAAAGAGGATGTTGTAGAACTACAGCCTCTTGAAGATCCTTTTTGACTCAGACATCCTATGGCACTGAAAGAGGATGCTTCCTGACACCCCAAAACATTTTTGTACTGCTATTTTTCAACACTGCTACAGTTAGTGAATGTAACACAAACCTAAAACCTTACAACAAGTTGGTTCTAATGCTTGATCATAATATAAATCATATAAAAAAAAAAACTGTTCAGTGTCTCCATATGAAACCAAAATAAACAAAAACGTAAAAGGAAAAAGCAGAAAAAACTTCTGCAGATAAGAAATATAATAAAAATGTATTAGCAGCAAAATCATGGCATTTTTCATCTGGTGATAAATGGTTATATAGGAATGTAAAAACTCTAATTTAAAAAAATAATATTAATATTGTGCAAACCATTTTCTTAAACCAGATTTCTGCCTTACTTTGGGACCCCGATTAGTTCAATAATAGAATTGAAAGTACCATTTTTTATATTTAAAAAAAATGTTTTCAATGTGCTATTTATTATAAAGTACTGTATGTTTTGTATCATTAATAGTACACGATTACCATAATACTTCTTAAATGCTATACCTGGAAATACACATATTGCTAATAAGAAAAAAAATAAAATTCCAAGTGCATAATGGTTTAATACTGTATGAAAACATTCAGAACAAATCATATGATTTGTAATTCTTCCTAAGTATATCTATGATTTATATTTTTTTTCCATCAGACATCAGAATTTAAATTACTGTATCTTTGCACGAATACTTAATTAGTATTCCTGTGCCTGGATATAAATTTTATTGGTCGTGATTGTATTCTACCCAAATTTTATGCATGATGCTTTAATGCCCAAATCATAAAATCATTCCTAACAGGTTGATTTGTGTCTCTTCAATAACAGGTTCATTGCTAGTATAATATATCTAGAAAGATAAATGTGTGTCTTTAAAATCACTGAAATATGTTTATCCACTGATCCATCTAGAATCACTTTACCTGTGCATTAAGAATACTAATTAACCACTCCATTTGTGCTTCTTCTGTATCGCAACAGAGATACCTTAAAAAAGATAGACACATTTACAAAGAGAGCTTTCAAAACATAAAAACAGACAGAATTTTGTATTATTATCACTATATAATATTGGAGCAAAAAATAAGTGATTTATGCTGTGTACACACTTCAAAGATGTATTCGCCAACCTGCCATCACACTATACACACTTACCAATCAGCCATCAGTGTTGGCGGACAATGCCGCCATGGTATAGGTGGTTGAGGGGCAGAGCAAGATTAAGGGCCTTATGGGCTTGGAGCAGGGGCGAATAGCCATAGACCTTACAGAAAAGATTCTCGGGAGGCCAACGCATTTACAAGGCCACCTGTCCAGATTAATAGCCCCATTCCCCTCCTGTCTCCCATATAAACAACCTTTGTCAGGTCACAGAGCAGAGTAACCAATGCTGCAAATACTCATCTAAAGTGGGTGTGCAACTATGGTGACATCTGTTAATGGGACAGGAGTGGGTGATATCTGGAGGTGTAACCATTTCTGAGGTGTTTCTGGGCTTCACTGGGGGAGGGGGGGATATTTATGATATTCGAAGGATTATGGTAATTAGTGTTTGTCTGAATTCATGAGGTTTGGGGTCTTTGTTCAGACTCAGTGAGGGGGAATTGGTATATTATTTGAAACGTGGAAGTTTGTGGTTTGTTTCAGCAGCTTAAAAGCCTTGTGGCCACTAGACTGCCAAGTGTATTGAAACCAATGGCTTCCACACAGGTATAGTAATGGATTAATCCTGCCTATTTTGGTGTTGGTCCCGCCTACACTTCATTTGGTGCCGCCCATGTAAGGCCACTTCTAGAAATTTTTCCTGGGCCGCTATTAGTTCCCAATCCGCCCCTGGCTTGGAGCTTAAAATGTTCAAATAGGAGAAGTGGAGGAGGCGGGGCCAATGCCATGTAGGCATGTAGAACAAAAACACTATAACAGGCCTGCACCTTTGCTGGTGTAGCATAGGCTGAGCGGTACCCGGTGGGAGCCATCCTGTCATATATACATACAGTAAGTGTTAGCAGGGCTCCAGGGGTAGAGCCAATTAACTATGCAGCAGCAAGTGCACCACAGAGCTTTGTTGGAAAAGCAGTGGTCACACTTGTATCCTGCTATAAAGCACACAGGTGCTGCTGTACATGCAAGTTCCCCTTTCAGGGCTTGGAGCCTAGAGGCAGGTGTCTCCATTGTCTCTGGGAGTTATGACCCTTTTCTTAGGACAGAAACTGGTAAATCTGTATCTTTTGTAAATGAAACATAGCTTAACCCTTTCAGTGCAATGGTGCCGTGAGAGATGTGCAAAATATCCGCTAAAAATGCCAGCATCGCTCTTTTTGGTGCAATATTTTACTAAACTTCAATGAACTGACTTTAGATCATTTGCCATCAATAACTAAAGTGATTCATATCCCTTGACTATGGCCCTGACATTTATAGTGGATATTTTGCACATCTTTTACAGCAACGTTGGTACTCAAAGGGCTAATAAAGTTAGTAAATCTAAGCAACATCTTTGTTACGGCTTAACAATACGCTATAGCTTACTGTAATTTAAAACAAAGACCAAAATCCACATACCGTAACTGCTTTGCATGTGCATTTGAGATGTGTGATTTTTTTTTTTTAAATAACCTTGTTTTTGTATAGCACTGCAATATTGTGCAGAGCGCACAATATTGCAGTGCTATACAAAAACAAGGTTATTTAAAAAAAAAAATCACACATCTCAAATGCACATGCAAAGCAGTTACGGTATGTGGATTTTGGTCTTTGTTTTAAATTACAGTAAGCTATAGCGTATTGTTTAATTCTGAAACAACTGCATTGCTGTAAAATAAAAAATCATGAATATAAGTAGTGAAATTTGTCTCAGTGATGAAAGGAGATTGAAGGAGATTGAACACCATGGCTGCATTACAATTTAATAATGATTGACTGGAAGCCTATGCTTCAAGCTCATGTGCTACCCGGGGTGCCCTCTGCAGACAGGTAATCCGGCTGTAGCCGAACCAATCACAATAAATATTGTAACGCGGGCAGGGGTTTCCATTCCATGATACAGAATAAATATGATGAGTAATTTATATTGATTCTTCTATATTTCTTTTTTTTTTTTTACAGGATTTTATAATATTTCTCTTCAGTTACTATATGCCTATAATAAAATTGTATATTTTTTGTGCAATTATGCTGAAAACTAGTTTGAAAGTTTTTGTCTTACCATTGATGTTTTTCAAAACAAATTGTTAAGCCAAAACTGTAAAAAAATAAAGAGAATTAAATTATAATGAAAAATAAGTAAGTAAGTAAGTAAAATGCACCAATACCCCAAGAATCAGTTGCTTAGATACTTAGGGGTATATTTATTAGAAACATAGAAACATAGAATTTGACGGCAGATAAGAACCACTTGGCCCATCTAGGCTGCCCCTTTTGTAAACATGTTACCTCAAACCCTATTTGATCCTTATTTTTTGTAAGGATATCAATATGCCTATTCCAAGCATTTTTAAATTGTTCTACTGTATTTGCCTCTACCACCTCTGATGGGAGGCTATTCCACTTATATAGAAACATAGAATTTGATGGCAGATAAGAACCATTAAAGCTTCTAAGGTATAAATGAAAAGTGGTGCTGTTGCCGATAGCATTTATTGTTTACATTTTGTCTACCATTTTTACGGAATGCAATAAAGAAATGATAGACAGACTCTAATAGGTTGCTATAGGAAACATCACCCTATTTCACATTTAAAAACTTTAGCACTGTAAATAGCCGTAGCAGCCAGTAAGCTTTTTACAATAGATCTGTATAGATTTTTAATGTCAAGGCCCCATAAATGAAAGATATATTGAGGCAAATCAAGAAAATTAAACACGTTTACAAATCCTGATTCCCCGATCCCAACTGAAAACGGTCAAGATTGGCAAATCAGGCATTTTTGATTTTGTGAATTGGTGGATCAGTAGCGCTACCTAACGTATGGAGACCATTAGATTGATTGAATAGATAATTTTTGTATCTGCTTATTCATACTTACTTATGGGGTATTTTTTCCTGTATGTCATTGTTGTGCATTTTTCTTTATTGAAAACCTATTTAACTCTTGTTAAACTTCTTAACAACAGCTAGATTTTTTCGTACGGTACATGCAGTAATATTTTTAAAACACAAATACTATACAACAAATTTGTGAGCCATAATCAACACAATATACACAATAAAATCAGTTTTATTGCTCATGGATGCAGATTTGATAAAGTGATTAATGTTGATAGCTGCAAGAAACCTGTATATCAGTAATTAACATGATTGCTACTTTTCCTTTAGTAACTAATCTTCTATATGGTTCTTTAAATTGAAAATAACATTGGTGTGCCAAATAAATGAATAAATTAGCGATTTTATCTCTTGAAAAACAACAAACCACTAAACATTGACTGAGAGTCAATAAACCAGCAGGTTATTTATAAAGTTGTCAATACATTAAATTACATTAACAAAGCAAGTCTCAGAATGAAATGTGAAATACTCATTAAAGTAATCTATAGACAAAGAAAGTCGGACTCTGATAAACAATGGCAACAAAAAAATCACTTTAGAATAGTGCATTAGCAGAATCACTACAAAATACATTACATGCACAGGTTAATCTTGAAATAAATTAGCTTTTGTGTTGAAATGACTATCATTGCACAAGAACCAATTGGATTTACCTTTAACGGAATTACCAGTATTGTTATTTGCACCCTGCTACAGTGATTCTAACAAATTAAGCTGTAAAAGCAGGTGGGATACCGTACAGAAATAGGTTAATTACTGTAAATACATTCAGTAAAAAAAAAAATATTTTAATATTCTTCATTTTATTTTCCACTATATTTCCCAATGTTCCTTGGCAACAATGGTTTTCATTTTAAAGTGTTATTTGGTAGCTTTCTGAAATTCTTGTCTTGTATTATTATTACTAAGCCAGCAACTGAAACCTGTATTACAAACTAAATTTACAGATAAATACCCAACAATATAGCTTAGGAGAACTACAAATACTTAAGGCAAAGGCAACTACTTAAAGTTGTTAATTTGCTGAAATCATTTGTATTTGCAGTATGCGGATTACACTTCCTTCTCGCTGGGCTTGAATTAATTTACTAAACACTCTAGCAGGCGGTGCGGAGCTCAATTGGAAAGGGACGTGCATGCGCGTCTCCTTCTGGTAGCTGGTGGGGGCTGGCGGTTGGCGATCCGACTGCCAGACCCCCGCTAAAACGAGCTGCGCTCCATCTGTAAATGAAATGGGGGTGTCTAACTGCCTCTTAAAAGGCAGGAGAGGGAGATAAGATAACTGTCATCAGAGTAACAATGTATTACGACTTCAAACATGATCAAAGACCAAAGTCATATGTTACATATTTTATTATAAATTGAAGAATTCTCTAATAGCTAGGCATTCCTAAAATCATAGAAATCTAATACTTGAGGTCTGTACGCAAGTTGGGTGTGTTTTTAGTATATCTAAAGGACTTTATTCTGGTCCACATGCAACGCTGCAAATTTTGCAGCATTGCGTGTGGAATAAACGCCGTCCGCCACTCGCAGATCCTTCCCACCCTCCCTCGCACACAGGGTTGTCTGCACGGTTGCGAATGGATGTTTTGCCAAAACATCGATTCGCAGCCTATGGGGCACCACCCACATCATTCAATCGAAATATGTGGAAGGTGCATGCATATCTAAGTGACTCTTCGGGATTTGCGTGCACACTCTACAGTAACTGGGCGGGCAGCTGACATCCGCCTGACAGCTGCCTGCTCCCTGCACATGTACTATAGGGTGACTTCCATGGGAATGCCCAGCGTTCCCATGGGCGGTTCCCCCTGCCTGCCGTCCCCCGCCCACAGTCTTGGGTACCTGCACCCGCCAAACACTCTATTCGCTGTGGTCGCACGCACCCCGCGCATGCGCAAAAATGCACAGTTAAAAAACATTTGCATACGAGGACCAGAACAACCCCCTAAATGTATGGTTTTGAAAAAAATATATTCATTTAATAACTTTAAAATGTAAAAGAATGTGATAATACCATATTCATGTAGCTATTACAAAGGGTAAATTATATACAATTATTTGTATTTATCTTTAAAGTTATGTGGGCAATCCTGATTTAAATAACTGGACAGCCTGTGAGCAGAGACTTGTCTATGCCCTCACTGAGGGTTTGGATGGTGGAAAAAAAGGTATGAAAGCTTTTTGTTATTTGTCAGATTTTGGGGCTCAATCTCATTGAAAGAAAGATTGCAGCTTTTTTTTCCATCTATGGCCTAAACCATCGGTGCCGATTTATGTTTTTGCTGGTGGGTGCTCAAGCCAAAAATATAGGGGACTGGCTTCACTGGGAAGGGGCGTGGCCTCAAAATAATACCAATATTACACAGCACAGTTGTCTCCAATATTGAAATTACAGCAGCAGAGTTCCCTTTTTTACACATTACAGCAGCAGAGTCCCCCTTTTTACACATTAAATGCTCCCACAGTGCCAAATACATAAATGCCCCCCCCCCCCCAGTGCAGGTACATAAATGCTACTCAGCCGCGCAGCACGCCCAGAGCACGCACATGCTGGCCGGCCCACATCCGCATATTACTCCGTGGACGGAATACACTCTTCCCGCCATCCTGGCATACTATTGCCTGGTGGCAGGTCCGGCGATGCGGGTACTGCAGCCACAAATTAGCAGGTTAATATGGCGGCCCAGCAGCAGGACTCAGACCCGTGGGTACTCACCAATTTCCGTGGGTGCTCAGGCCCTTGAGCACCCACAGAATCGGCACCTATGGCCTAAACCATAATAATCTGTGTATTATAGGCCTTTATTCAGATCTTATCTCGGTACAAATTTGTTCTCAAAATGGACAAAACCATGTGCACTGCAGGTGGGGCAGATGTAACATGTGCAGAGAGAGTTAGATTTGTGTGAGTTATTTTGTTTCTGTGCAGGGTAAATACTGGCTGCATTATTTATACACTGCAATTTAGATTTCAGTTTCAACACACCGCACCCAAAATATAACTCTCATATGTTACATCTGCCCCACCTGCAGTGCACACGGTTTTGCCCATTTTGAGAACAAATTTGTACTGCGATCAGATCTGAATAAGGGCCATAGTCTGCATGCTTTTTTCCTTTTATATGAAATTGCAACATTCCTTTTGTAAATAAAGTATTTCTTTTTTAGTCTATTTTAATTTTAATTTAAGCTTCAGAGCCGAGTCTTTGAGGAACCGATGAGTCTTATTTGCTAGAGACCCTGGGAGACTAGCTACAGTAACTATGTGATAACCTGTGTCGCTGAGTAATCCTTTATTGTAGACATGGTTGTATCAGACCACAGACAGTGTTGGAAAAATCAAAAAATCATTGTGAGCATTATATTTGGCTCAAGGGAATGAATGTGTGTGTGTGGGGGGGGGGGGGGGGGGGGGGCATGGATAAAGGTGACACCCGGAATTTATTCTTCTTTTTTCTCCATGACTACATAACTTTTATTGATCAAGATTAGAGTCACTTATGACATCGTAACATATTTCTTTTCTATCTTTATGTGGATGATATTTTCCTTACTATAGTAAACCCTTTGACATCTCTGTATAATAGTATAAAGACTCATGATAGATTGACTCTAGGTGGACAGTCATAATGTTGACCACTACTGTTCGACAGTCAAGAGGTCGACAGGGTCAAAAGGTCAACAGGCAAAAGGTTGACAGGGTCAAAAGGTCGACAGGGTCAAAAGGATGACGTTTTCAAAAGGTCAACATGAAAAAGGTCGACATGAGTTTAAAAATATTTGAGCCGACATGTGCCGACAGGTGATATCTCATGTCCTACATCCACTATGCATGGAGAATATAATAGTGTGCCCTAGTGTATGGGGGCTCTTAGACCCATAGGAGTTTTCAAACATTTAGAAAGTGGTTGCAAAATCCTCCATTCAAGTGTAGATTAAGGAGAACACATGTAGATTGCTATACTGGTAAGAATATGCTAATACTAGATTCATTGCTAGAGGAACTGTAACCATCTGGGTTGTTTCTTGTATCTGTGGTGGGACAGTCCTAAACTAAAACTATCCTGGGTTATCTACCTGGCTTCTTCTATTATAGGTTGGCTAAATCCATCTGACCATAAACCATTGGTGGTCAAAATGGTCCTCCAGGTCTATGAACAGTTCTTGTTTTCAAGACCACCTGTGGATCTATGGAATGCACTACATATTGAAAAATGTGACAGTAATTATACCCCTGTGCAACAGCTAGGTGGTCTGGAAAACATGTTAGGTGTTCTCAAGGATCAGTTTTGCCACTCCTGCTTGAAACGCATCTTGTTACCTCTAATGCCCCTTTCAGACCGCACTAAAAAAACGGTATTTTGACGATTTTTAACCGTTTTGAAACGGTAATGTGTGCGGTCTGAAAGGTGCAAAGTGATTTTACTGTTTCCAAAAAAACGTTTTTTGGGGCCTTATTTTGGTTCATTCTTTCTGACAAAATCCTTCTTAGATGGGCAAAACCATGTGCACTGCAGGTGGGCCAGATGTAACTTGTGCAGAGAGAATTAGATTTGGGTGGGGTTTTACTTCAAAGTGAGATCTATAATGCAGTGTAAAAATAAAGCAGTCAGTATTTTCCCTGCACAGAAACAAAAATACTCACCCAAATCTAATTCTCTCTGCACATGTTACATCTGCCCCCCCTGCAGTGCACATGGTTTTGTCCATCTAAGAAGGATTTTGTCAGAAAGAATGAACCAAAATAAGGCCCTTGGAAACGGTAAAAAAGCAGGGTCCTACCCGTTTCAGACCCGTTTTTATTTGGTGTCAAAACGGATATAAAACAGGGCAGCGCAGGGAGGGGAATAATCGCGAGAGACGAGGCCTGCAATACTGCCATCAAAACTGCTAAATTTATGGGGGGGGGGGAAGACTCTGCCCGCAAAACTGATTAATTTATTAGGGGGGGCGCGCGTGTGCGTCTGCCCAGCATTGTTGTAGATGGTTGCCATGACGGGCTGGGTAGTGGCGTGGTCAGGATGTCGGGACCGGAGTCCCACTGTCACTGCTGCCGCCGCGCACTCACTCCTTCTCCCTCTATAGTGCACTCCTCTCCTCGGTTGGCCAGTGCAGGACGGCGCACGAGTCCTGTCCCCCTGCCCCCCCCCCAATAAATGAATCAGCTTTGCGGGAGGACCCCCTGGAGCCTGGACCGGCCACAGTGCACAGGTGAGCAAAAGCCGTTTTCATGATCGCTTTCACACCGCAAACCTGCTTTAGACCAGGTATTTAGATGCGGTGTGAAGGGGGTAAACTTCCTCTGACCCGTTTTAAAAAACGTTTTAAATACCTGGTCTAAAGCAGGTTTTACGGTCTGAAAGCAGCATAACTATCCCCCACTTCTCCAGGCACACCCATAAATGAATAAATTATTTAGGAGTATACTGAGTGTGTTTCCTTGCCTTATTGCCTCTGTATGTGCTGCTATGCCAAGATTGTACAGATATCAAACATACCGCTAACATCTTGTGAAACTCCTGCGCATACATTTAGAATACATGGTCTTCATGGAACTCTGTTCATCAGCTGCCTCTTCATAGTCTGTGATTCTGACCCTGGCCTAGAACTTCAGAGACCCCTTTTAATACAACTATTAGCATCCACTCATAAGCATGATAATTACATCCGGCAATCCTAATCCCAATTCTTCTCTCATTCTGGGGGTTATGCTGCCGCCACCCGTTTGCAAGGGCGATTTTCAAGGAGGGCATGCGAATAGATGTTACACATTTGCAGGCCAGAGGGGATCGCTCACATCATTCAATGGTTGCCGATGTGGTGCGTGCATGCATATGTAAGTTTGCTCTGAGCAACCTTATATATGCATGTACGCTCGGGGGGAAGTGGGCGGGCAGCTGACATCTGGTGATGTCAGCTGCCCGCCCCCGCCCCCCCCCCCCGCATTCACGTCACGGCCTTATTACCATGAGAATGCCCATGCACAGAAATGCGCACAGCCCGACCATCGTTACATATTTTGTTCCATACTACAGTCTGTTAGCATTTCTTTATGAATGCTATGTGTCTGCTGCAAGCTCACTGTGACCTATTACTGTACTTGTGTGGTTCTGGGTTTCTTCAATAATATTGTATTAAAAAGCATAACACAATGGGCATGTTTCTGAGGTTACCACTTATGAGGTCAGTGTTTTACCACACCCAAGATCAGCTTGTATTTTAGCATTGTTGGCAACTTACTGTACATATATAATTTATCTACTTATCTACTTTAGTTAAGAAAACAACTATAATGACACAAATAAAACCCACACCAAACTGTGCACTTAGCCGTAACATCTGCGTACATGGAGAAGTTATCCTAACTGCTACTGTGCTACTGTATTAAATAATCTTCTTTCATAAAGTACCTTGTTGGTGGTTTCATTTTCTTCCTGACTCCAATGTAAAGCTTGCATGGTACCACAGGCAATACTTTTTCTGGCTTGATGCTCTAAGTTAAAATAAATAAAAGTGTGTTAAAAAGGAAAAAGGTAAATCTTAGGAGCCTACGATTAATATTGTTATTACAGTACTGTTGTATTTACGAGTCGTGCTTGTTACTATGATTACTGCTCATCAACTGGGGGGCAAAAACAGAAGTTATCACTGTAATTCCTAGTTTTCAAATATTTTGTCCTAATTAATGTTTTATTGTGTTTTGTGCACCATGTAAGAGAAGGGAAAAATTATTTCTGTTCTTTCCTGTGGTCTGTAATCATGGTCCAAGTAACTTCTAGAACCACTGTCCCAACAGCACTTTCAAGTCAGAAAAGACACTAGACATAATTGTATGTACTTATGGATTGTGAACAATATACTGTAGGTCACACAATGTATATTTGCTACAGTATAACTGTCTGTGTAAAGTACAAACTGTTTCTGTTAATCTTTATAGTACTAAGTTGGTAAAGGAGTCACTTCACTGCCATAGAAATACATTTATATTTTTTACATACAGACAATCCTGTTTTTTATTAAAAAAAAAACACTTTTGAAACCCTTAAAACACAACCTATTTAATTTAAATAAGGTGATACAGGCAGAATCCCGGTGGTCAGGATACTTGCATTCAGTATCCAGCATCCCAACTGCCATCAGAAGACCAGTGCCAGATCTAGAAAAGGATTAATATACCGATGCTGGAAGGGTAAGGTTAGGGTTAAGCTGTGGGGAGGAGGGGTTGGGTTTTCCCACTTAAACCCCTTTCACATTGCAGCTTTTACATGGTATATTGTCATTTTTTTTACCGTTTTAAAATGGTAACAGCTGCAGCGTAAAAGCTCCATTGTCAATTTACCAGTTACAGAATACCGGTAGTTTGAAACGTGTTAAAAGCAGGATTCTACACGTTTCTGAGCCGTTTGCCCTGCAGTTTGAACAGCTCAGAAACGGTATTTGCTACAAATGATAACCACACAAGGGTGAAAGGTTATCTCCCTGTACGATCCCCGCCCACAAGCAGGAAATAAATATTTAAAATGGCATTGTATGGCTTTCTATGGGTGAAACGGGTTGAATCTGAAAGGTACAAAAACGGTATTGAAACTGCAATATACCGTTTACAACATGCAATATGAAAGGGGTTTAACTGGCTTTTGACCCATTTTAAGACATGTTTACAAAAACGGGTTGAAAGCAGGTTTGCAATGTGAAACCAGTATTAGGCTTGGGCTGCAGGTTAAGGGATTAGGTTTATGTGTAGGGGTGCATAAGTGTGGTTTAGTCACTAGTGGGTAGGATTGTGGTAAGGCTGACCGGTGGCACCCTGACCACTGGCAGTCCGTATGTATCTCTAAATAAGTTATATACGCTGGGCGTTCCCATGGGTACGCAGGTGGCCCGATGCCTGCTGGTGGCAGGCGGCTAACGTCACATGATGTCAGCCGCCCACCACATCTTCATTGTTGCGCTCGTAAATAAAAGTCAGTTTTCACTGACTTCTATTTGCGATGGCAGGAGAAATCATTTGATGGTCAACGACCATGGAATGATTTCTCCTGCTAGTTCTTGGACACATACCCTCGCATGGTACCGAGGGGATTCGGCAGCGGGGGGGCTGTATTTGTCCAGGCAGCGTGCGGCATTGCAGGGCAACCTGAAACAGGGTCTATATTTCAATAGGCAATCTGATATATTTATTGTTGTTGATTATTTAAAAGTAAGCACTAGAATTATAAGTATAAAAGTAATAAAGGTACTTGTGTATTATCACGGCGCCCACTAAGCTATTTGCTTAGTGGGCTATTCTACGTAGGAAAATCGCATCGCATCACATGGGCCATTTAAAGGGCGATGCGATGCGATGCGATGCAATCCGATTTTCCTATGTAATATATTCACTGCTCTCTTAGCCCCGGGGGATCGCATCGCACCTACCGCAAAATCACATGCGATTTTATACAGTGTACGATGCCTTTAGCTATACAATAATATCATTGGATGCCATTGTATGACATTGTATGACATATAATGAGGTTTGGGGCACCCCCCACTATCAACGCCACCCCGAAGCGTGGCGAGAGCAGCGGAACGCATCCTCCGACGTTTTCATACCCCTACTATCCATGTCGGCGTGGAGTTGATTTTATATTATAGTGTGGCAAGCGCAGCAAGCCACCAGCCACGAAGCTGCACTCGCCACGCTTCGGCTCGGTGGCTCGCTGCGCTCACCACACTATAGAGAGTCAACTCCACGCCGACGTGCATAGTAGGGGTATGAAAAGGTCGGAGGACGCATTCCACTGCGCTCGCCATGCTTCAGGGTGGTGTGGATAGTTGGGGGGTGCCTCAAACCTCATTCTATGTTATAAAATTATATCATTGTATAGGTAATGTAATGGCATCGTACACCCTATAAAATCGCATGAGATTTTGCGGGAGGTGCGATGCGATTCCCCGGGGCTAAGAGAGCAGTGAATAAATTACATAGGAAAATCGGATCGAATCGCACGTCCCTTAAAATGGCCCATGCGATGCGATTTTCCTACGGTGCCGTACTTAAGAAACTTGGGCGCCATGATAATACACAAGTACAGTAACAACAAATATATTAGTGTTCCCACTAGGCTGTTTTAGCGGGGCACTGCGCCCTGCCCGATTTTTTAAGTGAAAAATGCGCCCTGCCCCTCTGGCAGCGCCCCGCTAAACCAGTCTGCCTTTGTCCCCGCTGTTTTGACCGGGGAAGCCCGGCGCCGCTGTACATAGCGATGCCCGGCACTTCCCCGGCAGTTTACAGCCTTCCAGGTGGCCGGGTCCGCCCCCTGTGCATGACGCCGCCGGCAGCGCCCACCACTGTGCATGACGCCGCCGGCCGTGCCCACTCCTCTGCGTGATTCCGCCGGCCGGGCATGCCCCTTTTCGTCACGGCGCGGTCCGGGCACGCCCCTTTTGTGACGTTGGCGGCCCGGGCACGCCCAAAATAGTGACGTCGGCGTGCCCGGTCCGACCCCCCCGCCCTGCCCACCCTAGTGGCCACCTGTGGAGAATACTTTTCAAGGTACTGTACTGTACTGCATGTTCCTAATGCCGGCAATAAACGGAATCTGTTGCAGGTGTAGAATATCCAGCACTCTCCTAAGTATGAGTCCCAAACAAGTTTGGTAAAATCCAAATAGCTGAGTTTTATTCAATTTGCACACGGTGTCAAGTAGATAAATTCACAGGTGTTTTATAGAACATGCCCCGACGTTTCGATCCCACACAAGGGGATCTTTCTCAAGAGGCTTTAAGTTCAGTAGTACAGCGATTTCAGCGAAGAATCAAGGGGAAAACCCTGGGTAACCGGAGCATATATAATATATATATATATATATATATATATATATATATATATATATATATTAATGACCGTATTTGCATTAAGGAATTGGAGATATCAGAGAATACTCTACCTACAGTATATTAATATTATTATTGTTATTATCATTTTATTTATAAGGCGCCACAAGTGTTTCGCAGCGCTGTACAAAGTTTTCCTTTGGGAGACAAAACTTGGCATAACATTGAATAAATAACTAAAATAGAGTACACATGTACTCAATAGGGAATGCAAAATATATAAGCACCATTGGTCCAAGTCGTAATTTATACATATATTATTGTAATTAAGGGCCTTATTCTGGTCTGTGCAGCCGGAGCCGAATATGCGGCCAGGACCGTGTGTCCTAAACCCCGCCTTACGTACGGATCGCTCACTCCGTCCGAATGTGGTAAGCCGCTGACCGCACGGAGCACGAGTGGATTTCTCATGTATACACCTCTTCCATCTCTGGGAACCTCCCCCATCATTCGATGGTCGCAGACCATCGAATGCAGGACCGAGTGGTCAGGCAGCTCCCGCGAGCTCAGACCACTCGGGCATTTCTCCGTGCAAAAGCAGGGATCTGGGCGGGCAGCTGATCCGGCAATGTCATATGTCCGCCCCCTACACGTGCGTCACGGCCGCATTACCATACGTACGCTCAGCGTTTTCATGGGAACGCCCATGAAACGCGGGGCGTATGCATATGTTAATGAGTCCAAACAGCCCTCCACGCCCCTCTCCTCCCCCTGTTCGTAGTGTAAACAATTCATGCGGACGTAGGTCCCTTTCGCACATGCGCAGATATGCCTCTGCACATGCGCAAACACAAAACATCGGCGGAACGAACGCACGCGGACATATCCGCACCAACCAGAATAAGGGCCTAAATTACAACTGCATTTTATTTTATTCCAATAAAACTGAATATTCCTGATACCCTGGGCCAAGTGTATCAAGGCCAGATGTATAAACAGCCAGCCAATCAACTCCTACCTGTCATGTTACAGGCTGGGTTTGAAAAAAATGACAGGTGGGAGCTGATTGGCTGGTTATCACTCTCCACTTTATCACTTTTTTGAAGCTTGATACATCTGGTCCATTTTTTTTCAATATGAACCCAGAGAGTTTTGGAATAAAAGAATTAAGGGGTACATTAAATAAAGTGTGAGACATGTTGCCCATACTTATAATTTATCTAGCACCTTCTACATAAAAGCTAGAATCTGATTGGTGCTATGTGCAACATCTCTCACTTCTAAAAACGTATACTTTAGTAAATCCACCCCGAAATATGAGATTGAACATTTCAGTCTACTTCACATTACAGAAATATATTTTTAACCAGTTTTACAAAAGTTAGTTTAGAGTTTTCACTGTCACTGAAAACCAAGTACAGTAGGTATCATATTTCTCTGCTTTACAGCTTGAACCTAAAATTTGCAATGTTCTGTTTTGTGTTAATTGGTGTGAATATGCCGTTCTTCTATAAGACCTTTGAAATAAAATCCCAAATGTAACCGCACATTATTCAAAACAGAAAAACATGTTTTCTCGCTTATTTCAGTAAAATACAGGTTTACTGTAGCATGGAAAAGTATTTTTTACTCTAAGTTATCTGTCTGTTGCTTAAACATGTTCAGAGTAGAGATACGCAGGTTCGGATTTACCCGGATCTCAAAATGGGATCTTATTGGCTATTGGCTGTCACATGTTTTGGCTCCAAAACATGTAACAGCCGGATCTATATCACTACTATGTGGAATATTTGCCACTTTGGCATTTTATTTATTAAGATGGGAGTTCTAGTAAAGATTGGATGTTGCTATTGGCAACCATTTTGTCTATCATCTTCGAGAAGGTGCTAAATGAATAAGTAGATTCTGAATGGTTGCTATGGACAACATCCCATCTTCAATAGAACTTCCATCTTATTAAATTTACCCCTATGTGTCCAGGCCACAGATAAGGAGAGAGAAACTCCCTGAACTAGCAGAAATCTCCTTGGTTGCTATGGCTGCAGTTAGAAATCGGAGCGGTATATACTGTGGGTGGAGTTATAGCAGGTGGTAGGGTGTAAATTTGTGTGTAAACTAGTTTAAAAAAAATTGTTAAAGATTGCCCTGTGGCGATGGATGGTATTAATATGTCAATCCATCATAAATGATAGGATACCCTAGCCCAGCCTCAATCAGCTCAGTACAGTATACAGATGTATCAGCCGCCATGTTTTCTGCAATGTATACTCGTCACGTGCATACTAATCAAGGCATTGACTGAGGGGTTATTCAGACCCGATCGCATGGCTATGAATGTGTACTGTATGGCCCATAGTAGGCATGCACGAGGCGTTCCTCTTATAATATCCTGCTACTTTTTTATATCACTGGCAATACGCAAGGCAGGACAGAAAGCCGGTTTTGAGGGTAGTAACCACCAGTCACTTTCTGCGAGTGTCAGGGAAAATGCAGGCATGCCCAGGCATTTAGGGAAAGGTACAGACTGCCCACACTGGTAGTCATTCAGTCAATGGTGAGTGATTGCTAATGGATTTGCAGCAAAATCCGTCATAAGAAATTCAAAAGCTTGCATGGGGCGGGATTTCACTGTCTGGGCAGGGTATAACGATTTGCAGGTCTCTGCAAATTAGCAGAGAATCGATCAGGTCAAAATAACCCCCTGAGTGAGCTTGGGTGCGATTGTACCACAGAAAGTATATATTCTCTGGTAAAAATATACGCACATGCAAATATACCCACACAAATCACGCAGCAAAGGGATTGCGGATGGGATTAGGTGCAGCCTATATGGGGGCTGCTACATCTGTACATAAAAACTCTCATAGCAGCTCCACACATCTACCCCATACCCTCCAACATGACCCATTCCATTAGGTACAAAATGCTCTGTTCCTGGACTTCCCTGCCAGTGGCAGTTACAGATGTGAGCCTGCAGCACAGTCCAAGGTACTTGTGTATTATCACGGCGCTCCCCGATGTTGATCGCGCAATGTTTTTATCGCATCGCATGCCATATACCCGATGGCATGCGATGCGATGCGAAGCGATTTTACACCCCTATTCGATTAAAAATTGTACAAGCACCCTAATGGGTGCTTACAATGTTAAATGCACCCCCACGCCACCCCCCACTATAAACGTGATGTCACAACGGATTGTTGTGGATCCACTGGGGGCGTGGATTCTGACATGGATGCCAATGGTGGAGAAAGAACTGCTGGTCGAATATACTGGCGTCTCATAGGAGTCTCCAGGGAGTTTGGCTATACTCCTAATCAGAGGCGCGGAGTCTAACTGAGTGGCGGTTTTCACCATGGACCCCCGCAAGGGGATTTGGACTTAGCTGCGTCCACCCAGCAGGTCGCGGCCCTCCAATCAGGAGCCTCCAAGGAGATTAGGACGCTTGCTGGAACAGCTGGATATAGCTGTACTCAGGAGACGCTTGAAATAATAATAGAACTTAGGAGACACTTGAAACGTGAACTGAACTCAGAAGGCACTCGGAGGGTTAACGGAACTCAGGAGACACTTGAAACGTGAACTGAACTCAGAAGGCACTCGGAGGGTTAACAGAACTCAGGAGACACTCGGAGGGTTAACAGAACTCAGGAGACACTTGGAAGATAAACAGAACTCAGGAGGCACTTGAAGGGTTAACGGAACTCAGGAGACACTTGAAAGGATAACGAGATGCTTCTGATTGCGAACAGGACTCAGAGAGACCTGGAGCTGTGTACACTCTCACTGGCTGTCAGCAGGACACTGCGCAGAAAGCAGAAGTAGCAGCAGCATTGTAGAATAGAGGGCCCAGCCTTTTATTCCTCCAGGCAGTGATGTCACAGGCCCAACCTCCAATCAGAGGTTATATCAGACCCTGCCCCCTTCTGCCTAATGCCACAAGCAAGATGGCGGCGCCCGTCCCAGGAGCCGACCGTGGGAACAGCCGGACCACCAGAGGACATACCCCCGTCCCTGCCAGTGACACCAAGTCGGGGAAGCGCAGAGTGACGGGTGTAGCACAGCCAGGAGTACAGCGCCCGTGCAGGTGAGTAATGCACGCGGCGCAATGCTCTGCAGAACCGGCGGTGGCCGGGGGACCTGACATGTGAACCCAAAGCGTGGCGAGCGCAGCGAGCCTACGAGGGGCGGCGGTACGCGTCCTACGACCTTTTCTTACCCTCACTATCCACGTCGGCGTGGAGTTGATTTTATATAGTGTGGCGAGCACAGCGAGCCACCGAGCCCAAAGCGTGGGGGTGCATTTAACATTGTAAGCACCCATTAGGGTGCATTTAACATTGTAAGCACCCATTAGGGTGCTTATACAATTTTTTATCGCATCCCATCACATTGTATGGCATTGTATGCCATATACAATGTCATACAATTTTTAAATTGTATGACATTGTACAACATCGCGCGATATTGCATCGCATACCATCGTATGTCTTATGGTATGCGATGTGATGGGCACCGCGATAATACACAAGTACCCAGTCCAATATTCAAAAGGGGAGCCACACCTAATGCCACCTCAAGCATCACTGTCCTGGACTTACTGCCAGTTGAAGTTACCCCCCTCTTTGAATATTGGACTGTGCTGGAGTCCAACCTCTGTAACTGCCACTGACAGGGAAGTCCAGGAACAAAGCATTTTGTACCTAATGGAATGGGTCATGTTGGAGGGTATGCTACCCCAGTCCTGAGTGACTCACCTCCCTCTCACATACATACCCCACAGCCACCTTCTTCTCACATGTGCTCCTGCCATTTGGATGTAAGTCATTTTTTTATAATGCACCTCTCTGATATAGACATAAACATCAGCTCTTATAGGTGTTACTTTCATAATCTCCCTGAAATGTTTTTAAAAGTAGGCAAATTCAGTTCAAAGTACCCATCTCTGTCCAATCCACAAAATGTACTCAGAGGATTGCAAGGGAGACGTAACCTAATGCTGTACCACTGCTGCAACTGCACCACCAAACCTCTACAACATCAAGGGCTGGGAAAAACTTCCCATTTTTAGATTACTTAATAATCCAAATATTTTAAATGAAACAAAATGGTATGGTATGGATCATTATTTGTCGGGTCATTATTTCTGGAGTCTGAAATTAAGAACACACAAAGAAGTGGGATATTCAAAATAATCATTTTAAACACTATATTTTATTTTAAAAAAAATATATACAGGCTTAATATGTTGGCGATACAGTAGTTCTACACACTTTTTTTAAATAAACAGAATTGTAATTACATTTTCTGTTTAAACAAACATTAAAAAATGTAATAATCTTGGGCAGATATAGGCCCTTATTCTGATCGGTGCGGTGTTTTCCGCTTGCGGTCGTACCGCCGATGTTTGTCGTCTGCGCATGTGCAGAGGTCACTCTGCGCATGTGCAAGCGGTTTTGCCGTACGTTTTTTTTAGACGCCGCACAGGGGGCGGAGAGGGGCGTGAAGGGCTACTTAGCCTCATTACCCTATGCATACGCCCCGCGTTTCATGGGCGTTCCCATGCAAACGCTGGGCGTATGCATGGTAATGAAGCCGTGACGCATGTGTAGAGGGCGGGCATCTGACATCGCCGGATGTCAGCTGCCCGCCCCCATACATGATTTCATACGGACAAGTGTCCGTGTGGTCTAGGGTGGCGGGAGCTGGTGGAGCGTGCGGCCGTGCATTCGATGGTCGGCGACCATCGAATGCAGGGGCTGCTCCCAAGATGGAGGAGGCGTATCCCCGTCCACTTTCATGCGGACCGCCACATATCCGCGTACGGACGGAGGTGGCGATCCGTATGGAAGGCGGGGATTCGCCTGCACGGTCCTGGCCGCATATTCTGATCTGGCCGCACAGATCAGAATAAGGGCCATAGAGACAAAATATTTCAAATAATTTGGTGAACCAAACTGGAAAATTTTCTCATCTCTGATGTTTAGAACTATTTTGAATCTTTTTTTCAGCAGCATACTGTTCAATATTTACCCACATTTTACATTTGCCAACTACATATTATTCACTCTTAAGAAAAAAAAACAATATTTTGTACTATGTTTCTTTTCCAAAGTGTTTATGGAGCTTAGACTTCTTTTCACTAAGGAACTCTTGAAAATGAATTTGTACACAACATAATTACAGGCTTGTACTAAAAACCTAACATTTCTGTCATCAATATATTTTATGTGTAAACAGACATTACCACCCACTCTGTGTATTCAATCATTTGAAGCTAGAATTTTGAATAAATACCATGTAGCATTCACAAAGATGATCAGTTCTAGGCTGGAAAATTGGGTATGCGGTGGTAGTTTGTGGCATTTATTCAATCTCACATGGGATAATTTACTACAACACAGTATAGTGTATTTTGTTAATTTTATACCCTTTGCGCATTTTCTAGTTGTGTCTACAATAAACAGTTTATACAAGTAAAAAGGTAAACCAAAAAGATGTCTACTAATGGTTGAGAGACCATTTCACCTGTCAACTTTGTAGCGTTGGATTTACTCCCAATTAATCCAACAGTAGTGTTTCATTGGGGACAATAATAGCACATCTACTATGTTAAGTCCCACAATTTAATTTTCACATTTAAAGGCACAATGTTCTCAAAAATGAATCCGGATATAATAATTCCTCTTTATTTCACAATGTTCGTTTAGGTCCTTGGGGAGTAAAATTAATTCAGTCTGTATGAAGTTAAGAGTGCTACTGACATATAGGATGTAATGTGATTTCCACTGATTTTGGAAACGATTTTGTGACCAATTTTTCATCAAAAGTCAGACATTTCGCAAAGTCGACCAATGTAATAGTGTCTAAATTCATTCAAAGTTGGAAACTTTCAGCTCTGAATGAGAGTGGCCAGTAAATAGTCAATTGTAACAATTAAATATTTTAAAAATTATTAATTTGGAATAAATGGTGAAATAAGTTAGAGCATAAGATGAAAACTGGATACTGGATAAGGATAGCGATATAAAGTGGAGTATGTACACTCGTAAATAGCTGTGAACCTAAGATGGGGAGGGGGGGCTTGGGGGTTCTGGGAGGGGGGGTTTGGGGGGGAGGCTGGTAGGTAAGGAACCGAAGTAACAGATTAGAATTGTATAAAATTATGTGAGTTGAGTACACACACCCGGGACTCGGCGCTACACAATGACACCCGCCCATATATAGCCGTGGGAGGAAGAGAACTAGAATGGCTTAAGAATAGATATGTAAAGATTCACTTATTATTGAACTACACTATTAATTATTTAACATATTATTAAGGCACTTCTTTATTAAATAGGAAAGTTAGAAAGAGAAAGGAGAAATCACTTAGACAAATAGAAGGTTTAATAAGGTGCACGACACAAGACACTTTTGAAAGAATAATAAGACACGGAACAATGACTAGATACTTAATATTAATTAACAAAAGGTTTAGAGAATTCTCGTAGATAAGCGCAAAAGAATAGACACGCAATAAGGTAATTAACGGAGGTCAATGATGTGGCGCCGAGGAATGGGGGAAAAAACAAAAAGTAAAAAAATTAAATAAAATGTATGTATTCAACATAGAACGCAATGAACGACTAAAGCATAACAATACAAATGTTGAAGTTTCCTCCCCCTATTTTATGTATGAATCTGAAATTTATAAAAATAAATATTTTAAAAATTATTAATTATAACCTTAAAAATCACAAATATAATCTAATCTTTTAAAATAGCTCATGTACTGTACATGTCCTTTTTGCAATTTGTGCCCCATAAAATTCACCAAGATGGCCAGTCCAGAGGTGACAGAGATGTAAGCATCCCAGAGGTGGACCAAAAAACAGACATCAGAATCTGGACAAAACAGGTATAGGCAACTTTTGCACATAGAGGCTTGACCATATCATAAGCATGGATGGGGGCAGTGAAGGCAGCATGCAAAGGGTTGGACACTGATAAGCAAAATAGAGCATTAAGGAGGGCAGTATCACTCAGTCAGTGATCCATATGATGATGAAGTCAGTATGCAGTTAAAGTTGGAGACAACATAGAAACATACAGTATAATTTAACCAAATATAAGAACCATTTGGCCCATCTAGTCTGCCCCATTTCTAACCATATTGTTACCTCAAACCATATTTGATCCTTATTTTTTGAAAACATATCATGTCCCATGCATGTTTCATCTGTTCTACTGTCTTAGACACCTCTGATGGGAGGCAATTCCAATTGTCCACTATCCTTTCTGTGAAGTAATTTTTCCTCAGATTTCACCTGAACCTAACTTTCCCCGGTTCTAATAATTCTCTTCATTTGAGGAATGTTTCCCTCCTAGAACTTGTTAAAACCCTTGATATATTTGAAAGTTTCTGTCATGTCCCCCCTTTCCCTTCTCCGCTCCAAATCTTACATATTGAGATTTTTTTTTAGTCTTTCGAAGGAAGTTTTGTGATGTAGGCCATGAATGGTGGTCTGCCATTGCCTCCATGCCCCTGAGCCCACCCACAGTGTCTGCACTGTAATTGGCTATTTTATCAGCTTCTTCAACAACCACGTAGGCAGCGGGTGCGGGGCTACCTCTGGTTCTAATACAACTCAGGCGTCATGGCTAACAGACAGCTAGGTACTGTCTCACTTCCCTGTACTTGCTAGATTCGTTCTACCTTATGAGAAAAGAAGAAAATTGGTGGTGGAGCGCTAATTTTATAAAAATGGTTGACCAATTGGGTATTACAATATTAATATTTAATATAACACATCAATAAAACAACATGACAATACGATCACATATAATAAAAAAGATAAAAAATATTGTATAATTACTATGACAGTGTCCACCTCTACAAAGGCCTGGGTGTAAATGCAAAATAAAGTCTCACTTGTTCCTAGTGTTGCCCTCTCATAAGATGAATTGCTGGATAGCGGGTGTCCATATACCTGTTTGCAGCCTGATGATATAGAGCTCCCCTCGTGAGGAAAGATGGCACACGTCTCACGGAATGGAGGGCTGCAAGATGTTATCAGGTGGTGGTGTCCCTTTTGAGAGTCCAGTACTTGATGAGATTGGAGGGCTGGTCCAAGTGGGAGTTGAAATCACAAGATTTGTAATCCACAGGTAGTGTAGAGGATATCCGCCTAACGCGTTTCGTCATCCACAGATGGCTTTGTCAAAGGCCTTTGACAAAGCCATCTGTGGATGACCACCAGGACTGTTGACCTGCGCTCTGTCTATCCTACGACCCATACCCCTAGTAAAACTGATTGAGGTACTGATAAAGTCACCAGAGCCTAACCAGGTATATCTGGATATCCCTGGAGTGTTGGGTATGCTCTGAGGACCTCATTTTTCGAGGCTATGGCCATGTTGTATTTATAAAACATAGAGGGGGAAATTTACTTAAGATGTGAAATACACTTCACAGGTCATGTTGCTATGGGCAACCAATCAGATCATGTCTACTATTTTCTAGAGGGTGAAAAAGAAATAAGAAGTAGCTTCTGATTGGTTGCCCATAGCAACATGACGTGTGAAGTGTATTTCACATCTTAGTAAATTTTCACCCAGAATTTATGGGGTTTGGATTTTATTGACAGTGACAATTATTATCTTTGATCTATCAGTATGCCTGTAAAAAAAATCTGTTCATTCCCCATGTCCTGATAGCACCTAATTAGATGCGCAAACTGATATGATTGCTACTGTAGTACACAGAGCGAAGTTCTAATCACACATTCAGTATATTTTTATATAATATCTTAGAAAATTAAACAAACTGAAAACTCAACAATGAAATATCATTTTTTATATGAAGGGAAAAAAGCAATTTTGCTATAAATTCATATCTAGTAAGTTCATCAAGAAAAATAACATTTCTTATAGTATTGTACTTGAAGGAACAGTTCATATATATTTCTTAGTACATTATATTAAATTAAATCCTGTCTTGTTGAAAACACAAAACTTCTATTTGTTTAGGAAGTATATTGTTTTCTGGGCACATAGAGTCTCTGCCTATGGTTGACATGAAGGAGGGTATTCAATCATAGCCAAAATTTTGGACAGGCAAAAAACTGCTGAGGTTTGCCTTTCAGTATTCCATCATGGACATTTTCATCTGTTTTTGAGTACATTATTGCCCATGCCTTTTTACTTTTTCGGGGGGCGAAATGGCATGGGCGAAAACGGCTGCAAATTCGCTGAAAATTTACGGCAATTTTGCAGATTCACGTGGTTTTCACCAATGCTGGATTTTTTGCTCAGGTGAAAAATCAGCAGTGGGATTGAATTGGCGAATCTAATTCACCCTAAAAACAAGTGAAAAGGGCATTTTTTGCGCTGCCGAAAATTTAGTCCGGAATTGAACATCCCCCTAAGAGCACCCCCTAAGGCCCATACAGATGGAGCGAAGCTTATTCAGCCGTCTTGCGTTAGCCATACAGCTCACCGTTCACTGAGACAAGCGAGTGCCTCACACGCAAGCACTTCCCATTCTCAGCATGCTTTGGCGAACAGCGCGCCGAGACAGGAAGCAGGCCGGCTAGATAGCACGGCTCCATCTATACATCATGGAATGAATTAGGGCAATTCCCAATTCTCTCGATGTCTGGGTTGACGTAATCAGGGAATTAAACATTTTGGAAATCCTCAACTCATCAATTTCAATCAAAACATGATTGACATCAATGAGTCGAGTATCTTTAACAACGTTTTTCTTCCAATACCCCAATGGATCATTGATTAATCGATTGTTAATTGCTGACCAGTATCGGGGAATCACCAGTCTGAAGTATGCCCATTATTATTTGCTGCACAGTGATAAGATAAAGAAAAAGATGACTGTAAAATAAGCATGGGGATGTTGAATATTATGTTTGTTGTACAGAATAAGAATTTACAAGGAATCAAATATTGCCCATATTTTATGGACTTTATAAGTATATAAACAGTAATGCCTGGTACACACCAGGATGATAAGGGCCTGATCCCCTCAATCTAGATCCAATTCCGACCAATTGGATGTAGATTGTGTGGTGATTGGGCCCTTTTCTGTCCCAGTGTGGACCGATACCGATCCGATGCGCGGTCCAGCGGTCGGTCGTCGTTATTCAGATCCTACCTGCAGCAGGTAGGATCTGAATAACGACCATACAGCCGAGTGCGGGTCGCCATCGGATCGGACCCGCTCACGGTGCACATCATGAGCGGGTCTGAAGAAACACTGACGACCCGCTCACAATGTGCACCAGTGAGCGGGTAAGACAGATAGAGAGTGCACAATGTGCACCGTGAGAGAGAGAGAGAGAGTGCACAATGTGCACCGTGAGCGGGTAAGACAGAGAGAGAGTGAGAGAGAGAGAGAGAGAAAGAGTTTAAGGAAAAAGACAATAAGGAGAATAAAGAGAGAAGCGAAAGGAAAAAGAGGTTGTCAGGCAAAAAGGGAAAGGGAGGAGAGTGTGTCAGAGAGAGAGAGAAAGAGAGAGAGAGAGGTGGGAAAATATATAGCTGATCAAATTGTTAATATATTGTTACCTTTATGTCTTTGTAGATAAGGAGCTTCCTTTCTCTCAAAACAAAATATCTCTCTTGAAACTTATTTGCAGAAAGAAGTTTTGATGAATCCTCTTTGTATTTCATATTGCCTGTTTGAATGTGACGGAAAATATTCCTGCCTAAAATAAAATATAGATTACTTGCCAGATTTATATCACTAGAAATGAATATGGCTTTCTTATCTCATTTTAGAATTGTATTTCTTACTTTAGGTACATTTTTAATTTGTTATGCATTTAATAAAATAATATGTAGCAATTGATATAGTATATGTACACTGTTCCAATCATTTTAATTCCATTTAGGATTTGAATTCATTTACAGTCTCCCAGTTTTATCAGCACCAGGATCTGCTTGCACCGGAGCCTTTCATTATTAAGTGTAATGTCCCATTCCACTAACTCATATAAAGCTTTTGAAAGACTTTACATACTTGGCCAGATGTATCAAGCTTCAAAAGTGATAAAATGGAGAGTGATAAATGGCCAGCTCCTACCTGTCATGTTACAAGATGGGTTTGAAAAATGGGTACTTGTTTCCTAGCACGGCGCCCAGATTTCCTACGTACGGCACCGTAGGGAAATCACATTTTTTTTAATGTCTTTTTTTTCTATGGGCATTGTACCCCAGTATATCTCATGGCATCGCATCGCATGTCCTGCAAAATCGCATGCGAACGCATGCGATTGTTATAGGGTGTGCGATGCCATGACATTAGGTATACAATAATATGATTGTATGTTCCAAAAATAGGTTTAATGCCCCCCACTATCCACGCCACCCCGAAGTGTAGCGTAGCGTCCGACTTTTTCATTACCCCACTTTCCACGTCGGCGTGGAGTTGATTTTATATAGTGTGGCGAGCGCAGCAAGCCACCGAGCCCGAAGCGTGGCGAGCTCCGCAAGGGGATGTGTATTACTTTACATGTATTCCGCACCCCCTTGCGGGGCTCGCTGTGCTCGCCACTCTTCGGGCTTGGTGGCTCACTGTGCTCGCCACACTATATAAAATCAACTCCACGCCGACATGGTTAGTGGGGTAATGAAAAAGTCAGAGGACGAAAAATTACAGGCAGGAGCTGATTGGCTGGCTGTTTATCACTCTCCATTTTATCCCTTTTGAAGCTTGATACATCTGGCCCATGGAGAGAAAAGAAGGGGCGACTATTTCACAAATCTGATATTAAGTTATTCAAAAGCGTTTTCAATTGTGATCACTCTTTAATTGTATAATATGTATTAATATCTGTGTAATTTTTTTTGGTACTTATGTACTAACTGGGCTGCCGATTTTGAAATCGGGTCCATCGCATCGCATCCGACCATATCGCATGCAATGCGATGGACCCGATTTTTCCATAGGTTTCAATGTTAAAATGGACTGAGTTGGATATAAACCTGTGGCGAGCGTAGCGAGCCACCGAGCCCGAAGCGTGGCGAGCGGACACAGAATACCGTCCCCTCGCGGGGCTCGCTTCGCTCGCCACGCTTCGGGCTCGGTGGCTCGCTACAGGTTTATATCAAACTCAATGCCCACTTGGATAGTAGGGGTATGAAAAGGACCCCTTTTCCCCATTGAATTCCATGTTAAAATGGACTCAGTCCATTTTAACATTGAATCCTATGGAAAAATCGGGTCATCGCATCGCATGTGATATGGTCGTATGCGATGCGATGCGATATCGCATCGCATCTGATTGTATGCCTTAAGTTAAGGCATACAATCAAAAAATCGGCAGCCTAGATAATACATACCGTATTTTCCGGCGTATAAGACGACTTTTTACCCCAGAAAAAAATGCCTCCAAGTGGGGGGTCGTCTTATACGCCGGGTGCACGGCGTGACATACTGGTATTATTATTTTCCGGGTGCGTCATACAATTATTACAGGGTAGCTCTCCCACCCCCCTCTTATGCATACGGTACCTTGAAATAATAGTATCCAGGTATGCCAGCGCTGCTCCTTCCGTTCTGCCTAACCGCCAGTCACGTTGAGCATTGAAGTCGGCGGCAGGCTCGGGTGTTTTCGGCGCGGCTCGGGAGGACTTGTGTGCCTGAGCGCTCCCGAGTCCCCCCCCGAGCCGCGCCGAAAATACCCGAGCCTGCCGCCGACTTCAATGCTCAACGTGATCGCGGTTAGGCAGAACGGAAGGAGCAGCGCTGGCATACCTGGATACTCTTATTTCAAGGTACCGTGTGCATAAGAAGGGGGTGGGGGGGCTGAGGAGAGCTACCCTACAATATATTTTATGCCTGGGGGGGGGGGGGGGAGGACAGCGGCATGAGGGGGTCTTAAAACTTTATGTGGTGGGTTTTGCTGGGGCAGGACAAACCTGCCCTGATAGCAGGGCCGGCCTTAGGCATAGGCCAACTAGGCAATTGCCTAGGGCATTTGGAATGCCTGGGGGCATCAGCAGCTTCTGCTGATTAAAATGATATGCAGCATGCCTATATTCTTTGTGTGAGTGAGGCCATTCCCCTTCCCAGCAAGAACACACCCCTGTTTGGGCTGTGCACAGAATGTGTGCACTGTTTCTATTTAAAATATTGCGGGTAGGAGCACCAAAATGATGACTGCTATGATAAGGGTTGATGGTGCTGGGAAAGGGGAGCAGGGTCAGAGGCAGAACTAGTGGCGGTGCTAAGGGGCGCAAGCCAAAATCTTGCCTAGGGTGTCATTTAGGCTAGGGCCGGCTCTGCCTGATAGGTTTGTCCTGCCCCAGCAAAACCCACCACTCAAGGGGTTAATATATGGTACGGTACTATAATACTGGTCCCTGCTCCCTGTCTGCCCTCCCTGTATCCCTGACTCCATGTCAATAGCAGCAGTCTGTCAATGTTGGGGGGTCGTCTTATACGCCGAGTCGTCTTATACGCCGGCATATACGGTAAGTACCTTTTTTTTTACTACCCACGCTGTGTGATACTATTTTACTTTATTCCACTTAGAAAGCGCATGTACAATACATTAGTTTTCATTCTACTTGTTAATACTGTACTATATTAATATGTATCAACATCATTTAAAAAAAGCCTCTCTTACTATAGTGTTAGCTATTAAATAATATAGCCATAAATTCTGTTTGTTGCAAATCACAAAATTATAAATACCAATAGTAATAAAGGTAATTTTGGCCCTTATTCTGATCGGTGCGGTAATATCAGCGTGCGTTCGTGCCGCCGATGTTTTGTGTCTGCGCATGTGCAGAGGCGTCTCTGCGCATGTGCGAGCGGGGCGTACGGCCAAATCCCGCATGAAATGTGAACACTCCGAACAGGGGGTGGAGAGGGGAGTGAAGGGCTATTTGGGCTCATTATCATATGCATACGCCCCGCATTTCATGGGCGTTCCCATGCAAATGCTGGGCGTACGTATGGTAATGCGGCCGTGACGCACGTGTAGGGGGCGGACATATGACATCGCCGGATGTCAGCTGCCCACCCAGATCCCTGCTTTTGCACGGAAAAATGTCCGTGTGGTCTGAGGTTGTGGGAGCTGGTGGACCACTCGGTCCTGCATTCGATGGTCTGCGACCATCGAATGATGGGGGAGGTTCCCTGAGATGGAGGAGGCGTATTCCGTGAAAAATACACGTGCGGTCCGTTCGGCCAGCTTCTTACCGCGTACGGACGGAGTTGGCGATCCGTATGGAAGGCGGGGTTTCGCACGCACGGTCCTGGCCGCATAATCGGATCCGGCCGCACCGATCAGAATAAGGGCCTTTATTATTGATATTAATAATACCGTATACTGTATAATGTAATACTTAATGGCTATAAGGAGCACATAGGTGAACCTAGTATGGTCCTAATAGCATACTGTATGTAACTATAACTAATGATGGGGAAAAAAATTGTACATTAGTCCTGCTAAACAAAACACTGGTTTCAAAAAAGTATTCAATGCCATGTGGCAAGAGCTGGGGATCAGGCCTATTGTCAAATGTCAACCCCGTTGACGGTATTGTGATGTTTTCTCTACATATTGTAATATACTGTGGGTGTATTATGGTGTTTGTTTATAACTATGTATATTTGTTAAATTAACATTATTACAGTACTGCATGGGGAACAGCTTTCTATGACCATTTTCCAAAAAAGTTGTTAAATAACTTTCTCAAGAAATAATTTGTCATTTTCCTCATACTTTCATAATTATTGTTTCACCAGTGCCACTACACAAACCAGATAAAAAATATAGCAGTGGTAAAAGTTGCAGAAAAATGTTTTTTTTTTTTTTGCATGGGGATTCAGAATCAATTGACAGAGACATAGGACAACAATAAGGTAAAAACACAATAGTCTTCTGCATTGTCCTATGAATCGAGCTATATAAATAGGTAAAGGTCATCATACACCTTTAAATCTCTACTTGAAGCTTATACAAATAACTATTAAGGTGGGGCTGATGTAGATGTAATGGGATGCAGTTACAATCCCGGCGGTCGGGATCCCGGCGTTCAGAATCCCGACGCCGGAATCCCGACCGCCGAAATGCCGACACATTCTCCCTCCGTGGGTGTCCACGACACCCCTGGAGGGAGAATAAATTAGTGTGCCGAGCGTAGCGAGGCACCGGGCCCACTGCGTGGTGAGCGCAGCGAGCCCGCAAGGGGGGGGGGGGGGGCGATCCACGTCCCCCCCTTGTCGGCATTTCGGCTGTCGGGATTCCGGCGTCGGGATTCTGAACGCCGGGATCCCGACCGCCGGGATTCAATACTGAATCCGATGTAATGGAGAGAGAGTTAGATTTGGAGAGTTATTTTGTTTCTGTGCAGGGTAAATACTGGCTGCTTTATTTTTACACCCAAATCTAACTCTCTCTGCACGTTACATCTGCCCTCCCCCCTCAAATATTGAGATTCAGCTCATGTACTAAACCTCAAGAGATAGGCTTATTAATTTTAATAATAATAAGAATAAGCAACACATGTACCTCTTTGAGCTATGAACAGATTTGTTGAAGTATAACTGTAGGAAATATTGCTAAAAGCACAAGAGACAATTATTTCTCATTTTATTAACTTTTTTATTGTACATAATCAAAACTTTCTAAAAGTACCCTTTGTGCCCTTTATAATTGATTAAGATATTGAACTAAAAGCTACTCGTACAGATAATGTATTAGAAACTTGGCATAGCAAGAAGACATAATTAAAGGTGATCTTGAGTCTTTAGGGATTAATTCCCACTTAACTAGCATCTTTCTTTAATTGCCATTACCCTGCTCAATGCAGGAACAGTTGTTCCATTTACGCGAGTCTTTATTTTATCAGTAATAATCTGCTGGCAAGGCAGTCTAACTTCACAGGTATACGCGTCCCCTCGCGGGGCTCGCTGCGCTCGCCACGCTTCGGGCTCGGTGGCTCGCTGCGCTCGCCACACTATTATATTCTCACTCCACGCCCTAGTGGATAGTAGGGGAATGAAAAGGTCGGAGGACGCGCACCGCCGCCCCTCGCGGACTCGCTGCGCTCGCCACGCTTCGGGTTCACGTCTATCGTGGGGTCATGGCGGGCACATAAAAAATGTGAAATGGGTCATATTGGCCCATTTCACCTTTTTTATCATTTTTTCCTATGTGAGATGGACTTAATCAAGTCCATCTCATCTTGTGCCATTATAATGGCACAAGACCGACCGATTTCAATGTTAAAAGATTTTTTAACATTGAAGTCTATGGAAAAATCGGGTCAATCGGTCGGTCGCATCGCGGCCGATTTTAATTGGTCGCGACCGACCGATTGACCCGATTTCTGTCAATCAAAGTGAAAAAATTGTAAAAAATCGGCCACATCGTGAGGATCGTGTCCCTTAATTAAGAGCCACGATCACTCACGATTGTGGCCGTTCTAGGAAACAAGTACCAAGAAATGTTTTTAACAAATACAATAGACTATCACTATAAGTAAAAATTGGAAAATAATAAAAATAATAATATCAGCAAATATCAGCAATGCTATCCGTAGAATTACATAATGATATTTATCAAGTGAGCCTATGGGTGAGATTTAATAGGATGAGAGATTCAAAAAGTGAGAGATTTGGTAAGAAATCTCCAGTTTTGTTAAAGCGGCAATCATTTACACTGCAAAACCAGTTTGATTTTGCAGTGTAAATGATTGCCGCTTTAAAACAAAAATGGAGATTTCTTACCAAATCTCTCACTTTCTGAATATCACATCCTATTAAATCTCACCCAACATGTCCATAA
Organism: Crinia signifera; assembly: GCF_055691185.1. NCBI lineage: Eukaryota > Metazoa > Chordata > Amphibia > Anura > Myobatrachidae > Crinia > Crinia signifera. The sequence continues at coordinate 63,095,836 of NC_139217.1, read as the reverse complement.
AGCACAAGTCAAGGTGTATACCCTCTTCGCGGTCATTGGAAATCCACTGTTAAAAATGTACAAAGTAGAAACAATACAAAGTAGTGTAGGTCATTGACCATTAATGTTTAGGAACCATCAATGGTTTGCCACCAAGGTTGATGTTTTTCCATCAATGGCAGAGCGCAGAAAGCTCTCCACTCTTGACTGCAGACAAGAGACCTTATTCAGGTCTGTTCGCTGTGGCCGCTTGTTCGCACAGGGACCGATGTCTTGTTATTGTGCATGCGCAGGGTGCATGCGTCCACGGCGAACAATCTGTTCACTGTATCCACCCATGGGAATGTCCAGCGTTTCGTGGGTGTTCCCATGTAAATCACCTGGTGACGCGGGGGGCGGGCAGCTGATATCACCGGATGTCAACTGCCCACCTTGTTCCTGTCGATGGTGCATGCATATCTATGGGACCTTCCACATCATTCAATGGTCGGCTGCGAATGGATATTTTGCCAAAACATCCATTCACAGACATGTGGGCAACTCGACATGCCAGGAGGGTGAGTGATCCTGCAAGCGGAGGATGGCATATAGTCCTCGTGTAACATTGTGAATTTCACAACATAGCGTGTGAACCAGAATAACTCACATAGCGGTTTATTCTAGTTCATTCTTTCTGACAAAATCCTTCTTAGATGGACAAAACCATGTGCACTTCAGGGGGGCAGATGTAACATGTGCAGATAGAATTAGATTTGGGTGAGTTATTTTGTTTCTGTGCAGGGAAAATACTGACTGCTTTATTTTACACTGCAATATAGATCTCACTTTGAAGAAAAACCCCACCCAAATCTAATTCTCTCTGCACAAGTAACACCTGCCCCACCTGCAGTGCACATGGTTTTGTCCATCTAAGAAGGATTTTGTCAGAAAGAATGAACTAGAATAACCCCCATAGTGTGTTTCTGTTTGACCCCGTGTTAGTGATAAGTTACACTAAAGTTTAGCTTTGCATTGCCATCTGTTTGACCTGTCTCCTTTTTAACTAGCTATGAATGGAAAATAAATCAATACACAAATTGCGTGGAAAAGATTTCTTCAAAGCGTGTTTGGGGCCAAAGAGCAGAACATTTGCGGCAATGCAGGATGATTCCAGGATTCAACACATAGGGGGTTATTCAATCAGTGCTGATATTTTTTAATTTATGGCCCTTATTCTGATCGGTGCGTACTTTCGAGAATTCTTTCGGATCGCGTTTTTTAGCCGTCTGCGCATGCGTGGGGAACGCAATGCGCATGTGCCACGTATGGTCTCCGTACTTGTTCTCACTAATACCGTACAGAAATGTGCACCGCAATCACTCGGCCAATATGGGTGTGTTATGGGCGTCATGCGGAATGACACAGGGGCGTAGTTTCAAAATGGGCTAAACTGGGCGGAAACATGGGCGGACACGGGGGAGTACACTTATTTTGGTGGGCGTGCATTCGGACAGCACACCGAATGCACGCGAACAAAAAGGGAAGAAATGTGCGGTGTCCAAAAGGCTACTATTGCTTAGCGGACACCACCCGGTCATGCGCTAGGCAATCGGAACGCCTAATCAGGACGGACGCACCTCAACCAATGTCAGGTGAACACAATACAATCACCTACTTTACTCATTACTTGTAAATTACACGCTTCTCACTGCTTCAATTGAAACCAATGCACCTTAAATGGACCATTATTAAACACACACATATATGCTGCAGTTTGCACACACTTTTACACTGCAAATAATGAACACAGCTTCATATTACTAATACACATGTCACTTCTGCATGTATCAATTAATCCAGACATTTTGGGGCCAAAAATAACATTTATTAAATCAACAAAGAAAATATTTGCAAAACCATCACAAAATAAATGGTACCATAACAGGACAAAAATTAAATAATATATAAAAAATAGCCACAGCAGAATCATTAGGAACACATCAGGTGGCTTCACAACAAAAGTACAGCAACAACACTTCAAGTACAGCACACAGTAATACTAGGCCAAACAGGGCAACAGGGGAACCAAACATGACATTTGAACCGCGGGCAAATGTGGTGACCCTCGGCACGGAATTTGACAGCGGATGCTGACACACACAGCTCGATGGAAGATTTGGGAATACATAACGGTGGAGATTAATGGGGACACAAGTTCATTTGCGAGCACGTTTGCCCCTGGCAGGCTCCTTGCCACGTGCAGCAGCTCTTCGGCCTCGCCCACGGCCACGCTCAGATGGAGGGTCACGTGGAGCACATGCTGGGGAGGGGGAGGATGTTCTTCCCCCTCTGGCAGCAGGGAGTGATGATGGTGGTAATGCACCCGAAACGGATGCTATCAGGACCCTATTGCTGTTAACTAGCTCCACCATAAGCTCATTATGGCGGAGGAGGAGGTCATTTTGCCGCAGGGCTTGATCAGCCAGCACCTGCAGGCTAGCAGCAATGGATTGCTGGGTGACAGCCATAGCCTGCAGGCTCCCAGCGATACTCTGCTGGCTGGTGGTCAAACCCTGCAGCACCTCCTCGGTCCTACGCACCCGCTCGAATGCCGAGTCTCCCTGCTGCACAATACTGTCTAGCATACGGCCCCACGTGGACAATTCAGCCGCGGACATTGGCGGCTGCTGCTGCACGGGCCTGCTACTGGGGCCAGGTGGCACAGACTCCACAACCTCCTCAAGAGATTCTTGACCAAGCGGTGGGGATGCTGTTGAAGGAGAAAATACCAATTACCACACATTCCATGCAAAATTCAAAACATCTACTTATGGCCTGGCAAATAATTACCTTCAAGCGTAGAAGCCATCACTTCCGCTGGGGACTCGCTGTCTATGGTGCTCACCCCCCGGACCTCCTCCACTGCTATGCAGCACTGTGCAATCTCTTCCAGGGGGGTGAGCTTCAGCTTGGCAGGCATGGGGCCAGCCCCAGAGGTGTGGCTGTGTTGCCACCGCTCGGTCAATTTCTTCTTGAGGTTGCCTTTGAAGTCGTGCCACCTGCAATCAAAGTGTACATATTAATACATGTCACTCCTCATGTTTGCTGTAGCACCCATTGCAATGTGAAACATAATACAACATGTGCCTCCTGACACCAAACTTAAAATATATTATTTTTTAAAAACAACCCTTAGAGGATATAACCACAGTCACCCTACAATAACTATCAAATCAATATCATGGCAAACAGTTCTGTGCCTCCAAGCAACGTGACCACCCATTGACCAACTCCATCTAATATTGAATGTAAACATTACTGGACTTGGACTGCTCAAATGTAAAACACATGTACTTGCCTCTTCTTAACGTGCTCCGTCTCACGAACTTGTGGAGCCACTGCATTAATCTCCGCCGTTATCTCCTCCCAGATCTTCCATCTCCTTGTGTGTGTCCACTTTACCGCTGGGCACTCGATCAAATCACGTGCCCGGGTCACCAGGATGGCAAGCTCCTGCGGTTCATATGCCATGTTTCTTGTGGTTGGTTCCTCTGTTGCCCGACTGCGGACACGGCCACGGGCACGGCCACGGCCACCGGTTGCTGTACTTGAAGTGCTGGCCTGGCTACTCTGTTGGGAAGCCACCTGCTGTGTTCCCAATGATTCTGCTGATGCTGAGGATGGGCCAGCTGCAGCTTGGCCAGATGTGGATGGCCCATCTGGCTGCTCTGGGTTGAGGGGGACATAGGTGGTGTTGGACTTCATGCGGGCCAAGAGGTTCTGCACCACCTGTTCTTCCTCAGACTCTGAGCCAGCCATGTTTGCAACAACTGTTTGCCTTTCTAGGACCACTTTAAATACTATTTCTGTAATTGGCGTTAATCAGCTGCAACCTGCGTTCCGTACGGCCGCGTTCCGTATGGCAGCGTCAACCGTGCGGCGCATACGGCACGCCCCTTGGTGTGGCTAAATATTTCACAAAAACCTGGCTTAATGAGTAAGTCTGATTTAGTAGCTAAATGCTGCTTTCAACACCAAAGACCAAATAAAACTGAGGTCACACATGAAATGTATATTTGAATGTACACCTGTACTGTGCACTTGTTTGGTATGTAGTACAACTGACACTACCCATTCCATATGTCAATCCAGTCCACCACTTAGCCACAAGTAATCAGTGCTAGCATCAAAATCACATGTGAAAGCACTCCAAATTCATGCTGGATGCTAGCTACTTTTCATTCCACCTCTGTAGTATGGCCCAGTAGAAGGTAAGTGTACACATGGCAGCATGGCCTAATTTGGGGAAAAGGTCTGCCACTATTTGCTATGTTTTGGTTGCATAGCTTTCATTCTAAAAGAGCTGTTTAGTACCTTTTTGAGTTAGGTGTCAGTGTCTAGTGATGCAGACTATTTCACCTGGTGCTTATACCCATGTTTGGTGAATGTTATAGATTATATATAATGTGTATACATCATAGTTTAGAGTGTGTGTTTAGGATGGGGGTGTGATGCAATGGGTTAGCCGTATGTTCGGGCACATACACGCTGTTAGTGTAAAAATGAACAATAAAGTTAATACCAAATATCACTCTGACCAACCAATGACAGCACATTATTGTTTGCTTTGTGCCATTGCTAAAATGGCTGCCTACCAGCGAGCACAACCATTCTCCACTGCGGAGCTGCTCTCGCTGGTGGCAGTGATGGAGAGGAGGCTGGGGCAAGCAGGGCCATTTATATCCAACCGGGACAAGCGGCGGGCATACGTGGCGGCCCGGCACCGAATCTTCGCCCGCACCAATGTGCGAAGGACCATCGCCCAATTGGAGAGGCGATGGTCTGACCTGCGGAGGCGGGAGCCGGAGCGTCTGCAGGCTCTGAGGCGGCGTCTCCAACGCTGTAAGTATTTTCGCTGAATACACATTTTTGACAGTGGGCCCGATTCTCAAAGCTTCAAAAGTCATAAAATGGAGAGTAATATACAGGCAGCCAATCTACTTCTACCTGTCATTTTTCAAACACAGTCTGTGACATGGCAGGTATGAGCTGATTGGCTGCCTGTTTATCACTCTCCATTGTATCACTTTTGAAGCTTAGTGCATCCAGCCCAGTGAATGTTATCATTTTCACATTATTGAATATTAATATTACATGAGGTCAATTGTGTGTTGATGACATAGAAATGCCACATATATAATGTGGTTATGATATGTACCTGTTATAGTGATTTGAATTCTTTATTCTCTACTAATGTGGCTGTATTATGTGAACTCCCAGCCATTTATCTAATTTGCCTCATTGACTACTGGTCGAAAAAAAAGAGATTTACAGGTAATGTTTGAAAAGTAAAACAACAAATGTTTTTATATAATATCATATCATTTTTATTGTAGAATACTAATAACATTGAATGTCAAATGACACTCAACCATTTTGTTTGTTAAACCCACAGCGCGGGAGAGAGCCAGACAGGCCCGTGAGGAGGCCACAGACGAGGCCCAGGAGGAGGCCCAGGAGGAGGCACAGGAGGAGGCCCAGGAGGAGGCCCAGGAGGAAGAAGTGGAGGGCCAGGTGGAGGTGGAGGAGGAGGAGGCGGGACAGGTGGAGATGGAGGAGGTTGAGGGCCGCCAGGAGGTGGAATACCTCACCTCCACCACCCCTACACACACCCCTCCCTCTAGCCACTCACCAACCTCCTCTGTCTACCTCCCCCCCCCCGTGTACCAAGAGGAGGAGGAGATCACCCTACCCCTCCCCGATTTGCCACCACCTCCCAATGTGGAGGCAGAAAAGATGGCGGAGCTGGCTGGCAGGGGTAAGTAGACGTAATGCATCATTACTGACTTAGGTACAGTTTGTTATGTCGCACAGCTGATTACATTTTGCTATAATATAGTGAAGAGTAGTCCAACAAAATGGAAAACAACAGACACACTTTGCCCTTATAGGACCATGCTGCAAACGTACAATCTGGATGCTCATGTAGGTGATGAGTGTTTATTTATGGAGGGTCTTTGTATAGAAGCAACAATAAAACATCAATGGAATATGGGCAGGCCTGATTTATACTGGAGTCCCAAGTGGCCAGTTCCCCTGGGCCCCCCTCTAGCCAGTGGGCCCGTGTTGTTGTCATGTATTTTTGAAAGGTATTATGTAGGATGGATTGACCTTAGAAATTGTTTGGTGTATGGAAGCGGATTAGTGCAGCACTTTCACCTATCTGGCAATGTGACAAGGAATCATGAAGTAATGGGTAGAGGGACTAGGCTAGCCTTTTAATGTGGTATCTATTCTATCTCTCTCTCTCTCTCTCTCTCTCTCTCTCTCTCTCTATCTCTCTATCTCTCTATCTATCTATCTATCTATCTATATATCTATCTATCTATCTATCATGCAGTTTAGCTATTAAGCAGTAACATGCAGGTATATATGTATGGGTAAATGTGGCATGTTGTAGTGGGTGTATGTTTTGAGTTGAGTGAGGAGTCTTTGGGCAGGACAACTGTGAGTGATCCTCAAGTGTGGTTGTGATTTTGATATATAGATTGTGAAATGTATATGTCACACAAGTGTGTGTGTGTGTGTATGTGTGTGTGTATGTGTGTGTGTGTATGTATGTGTGTGTGTGTGTATGTATGTGTGTGTGTATGTGTGTGTGTGTATGTGTATGTGTGTGTGTGTGTGTGTGGTGGCAGCATCATGATCATATATTTGCTGCCATTACATACAGGATTGGCTAAGTATATGTTTGTATGTATGATTTCTCATGGGGTAGGTACTTAGGATTGACTGTACAAGGTGTACGTGAGTAGCATAATTAATGTTGTACCCCCTTTCTCATGCCTACAGATTACCAGGAGGCAGCCCAGGGTGTGCGTGCGGCCATCATGAGGATGCGGGAGGACCTTCTGAGGATGGCTGGCCATCTCCAGGACCTCTGCGACCTGCTCCTCGATTAATTTTTTTTTAAATTTATGTTAATGTAAATAAAAGTTACGGTTGGATTAAGAAGTTGTCTGTGTGTTATTTTAGTATTTTGCATTAAAAGTATAAATAGCATATAATAAAAAAAATTGTTGATGTTTAGTTATGTACACAGCAAAAGGGTAGATCACATTTTTATCCCCATAGGGAATGTTAGGGTTAATGTATAGTGCTTGTAAGTGTTTAAGGATCAATTAGATAAATAAGAGATGACCAGGAGCAACAATCTGTTTTCAAAGTGGTTTGATAATTGCCTAAGTGTGTCATGTGATCTATTTGGGAACTCAGATAAGAGTAGTCTGGTTTTGTGCGTAAGTACACCGCATCTGTGCGTAGTGGCCGGCTCGCGTGCGTTCTGACACGGGAAGGCCGTGCATACGCGGTCACACCGTGAAGAATCTGACTGTTTCCCCCGCACACGCATGGTTTGTATGTCGTCCGTAAACACGCCCTGTTCTTAAAGAGTGAGTCCGTCCGAATGCGGAGGACACGTGGGCGTTTCTACGGACGTTAGCCGTACGCCACCGCACAGCGTGGCGCGCGGACCGCACCGAAAGAATTCGCGAACGGCCGCACCGATCAGAATAAGGGCCTATATTCGAACTGTTCACTATTGGAATATTTCTGATGGTCGGTTTTGTGAAAACTCCTGTGAATTTGACAATTTAGCATCTGTTTTTTTTTTTAAATGCAGATTCAGTGTTTAAAAAAATTGAATCCTCATTGGCAAAAATGGATACTAAATTGTCGAATTTGTGGCTATTTTTGCCGATCCGCAGCTGCACTGAATAGGTGTGTGCCGATATTTCTACCTGTTGGAAATATTGGCACACGGTGAATACCTCCCATAGACTGTATCATGGTGTACATGCTTTCTTCAGCTATCTCTTGCATCAAATCCAAATTAAAGTAGGACATTTTTATTGTGTATTCATAGGAATTAATGATCTTTTTAAAGAACTTTTTGAGCTGTTTTGTGCTCTTTCATTGCTATATGAATGGAACATTTAAATGACTTGGACAGCCCATGTTATTGAACCTTAAATTAGTTTCTCTTAAAAAGTTGGAGATGATAATATGTAGAACTAATACTGTACATTGTTTGATTTACCAGCTCATTATACCTAAAAGAGTACTTATAATGCGTTAACCATTGTGTGACATTTTAATAAAGCATCGAATTCTGGTCATTATATTCCACTTTTGATCATTTTTTTAAAGACATTATAAATTGGAATAAATACTAAATATTGAATATAAAAGTCAACAACTGCAGTACTTACATGGGTTATGATAAAAATACACATTTTAATCATAGGAGATTTAAAAAAAAAAAAAAAACGTTCCTGAAATTCTAAAAGAACTTCAGCGATCTGGAAAATGTGTTTTTTGTTTTTCTTATAATGTCCATCTAGCTGTGACAATAATGCTAAAGTGTTTGTAATGGTTCAGTAAAAACTTTAGGTCAGATTTAGCGTAGGTTGCAGTTTTGCAAAGTAAAGAGCTGTAAGTTTTAATCCTCCTAAGAAGTGTATCTGGACACTGTAATTGGGCCAGATCTCTGGGGAGAGTGCTGCACTTACGTGCCACATGTCGATGCAATTATTACAAACAGCTTGTACTTCCATGTCCCGATCCACATGCGCTATTACTGTACATTTTATTTTGCTATGTACCTGTATATGCAATAACACAATTTTTGCAGCCTAGAGTATGACATCCAACTATTAATATGGCTCTTATATGTCTAAGGGGTATATTTATCAATGCCTTAAAACAAGCTTTGATAAGAACTATATTGCGGCAATAAGAAAATAATTATCGGGGGATAAAATAAAAATCATGCAGTGACACAGGCTCTATGCCTTTCATGAAAAATCATAATATATTGGATATAGAGTCCAATGCCATCAAAAGATGGTATTGGCTTCCGAGAACCAGACCCGCCGATAGGTGGGTGCTGTGGGTACAGCTGTCCCATGCCCCGGCCTCTGGAAGGGCCCAAACAGCTAATTTTGCTCACCGCAAACCCCCCCCCCCCCCAACATCCTCCGCTGTGATGCCTGCTTCTTCAATGCAGGACGCCGGCGACCAATTAAAATGCTGCACTGGCTTTTGAGCCAATCAGAGCTCGTGTACCGTTAACCAATCAGAGTGGCTGCCGGTACACGAGCTCTGATTGGCTCACCAGCCGGTGCTGCATTCGCTGGCGTCCTGCATTGAAGAAGCCTGTGCTTTGGGACCTGCAGCAGGAGTCGGGCGGTAAGTGAAGGGAGGGTGGAAAGATGATAGGGGGGAGATGGGGGGAGCCCCAGAGGGGCCCAGACTGGAAATCAGTCCCAGGCCCCAAAATTCCTAGTGGCAGCCCTGCCGAGAACCAAGCTCTGTGATGATCATCTTACTTGTACATAAAGGAAGGGGTTGTGTATAAAGGTGCTTAATCATTCACATTGGGCCGTATTCAATTCAGTATAGGGCTGGCGCCAGTTTCGATGGTGCAACTGATAGAGGGGTCTTTATGTGTATGTGAATCCTGCTAATGTAGAGTGAAAAAAGCTGCTCAGTTTCAAAAGGGAAACAATTAAATAATTACAAATGAGTTCTGAAAATGGGTTCTGTGGTCATGGATAAAAGAAAGTTGAGTACTAGTGTAGTTTCACGGCTGAGTCCCCTTGCGGGGCTCGCTTCGCTCGCCCACGCTGCGGGCTCGGTGGCTCTATACACTCGCCAAGCTATTTAAAAACAACTCCATGACAACATGGATAGTGGAGGTATGAACTATCCATGTTGGCATGGAGTTAAGTTACTTTATTTAACATAGTTTGTGGCGAGCGTAGAACCCGGAAGTAGCGCCGTGAAACTACACAAATACCGAAAGTTGTTACTAAAGTACTTTTAATCAGTGTGTCATACTGTGTTACAGACAGTATTGCAACCAAATGTCTCGAGTTTCAAATTGGTTGTTGAATCTGTGTTTGCATTAACTTTTCCCTTGCAGAGCAGTTAAGAAAGCAATAGGGATAGGCCTAGTGCACACGGAGGGTGGTTCAGCTGGGCTGGTCCTGCTGCATACTGTAGATGCATACAACTCTGCGTATTGGTTTATATACTATACTGTATATTGTTCATTGCACACAATGCAGTAACTACAGTATTGTAGGCTACTTGGTAGTTGCTTTACCCTTTATCTGTGCATATACCTTTCTGTGTGTGCAGTTTATTACTATATTTGTATTTGTTTTCTACTCCTTCAATAGTTCAATGTTTTGCCTTTAATTTTTTATTGTTTTTATCTTGACCTTTTGTATACTGATCCCTGCACTTTTATCTAACAAATAATAGGGCACACCCTAATGTCTGGACCCCCCTCACCAGGGCCAGCGCTAGCTGCTCAACAGAGGATGCAAAGCAGGAGAAGCACTCTCTCTGCTCTGCACCCTGCTGCAGTTGTCCTGTTGCCGCTGGCGCTGTGCCTGTAACACTGGGCCTTATTCTAGTTCACTCTTTCTGATAAAATCCTTCTTAGATGGCCAAAACCATGTGCACTGCAGGTGGGGCAGATGTAACTTGTGCAGAGAGAATTAAATTTGCGTTAGGTTTTACTTCAAAGTGAGATCTATATTGCAGTATAAAAATAAAGCAGTCAGTATTTACCCTGCACAGAAACAAAATAACTCACCCAAATCGAATTCTTTATGCACATTTTACATCTGCCCCCGCTGCAGTGTACATGGTTTTGTCCATCTAAGAAGGATTTTGTCAGAAAGAGTGAACTAGAATAAGGCCCTCTGTCTGACAGGTAGCAGTGTCTGCAGCTAGACGCTCCTCGCACCCCCTGTGACAGCCGATGTTGAAAAGGTGGTAGAGATACAGTACCTGTGACAGAGGAGACAGAGCTACACAGGTCCAGGTCATAGAAGTAGAGGTGGTGAGTATTACATGGGGCAATGTACAGTATATGGCTCTATGGGTGGGTGTTACGTAGATGGCACTACAGATATTACTTATATGGGACTATGGGGGCATTACATATATGTCACTATGGGTGGCATAATGTATATGGAACTATAGGGGGCATTATGTATATGGCACTATGGGTAGACATTCTGTATATGGCACATTGGGGGCATTACATATATGTCGCTATGGGTCGTATAATGTATATGGAACTATAGGGGGCATTATGTATATGGTCCTATGGGCAGGCATTCTGTATATGGCACTTTGGGTGGGCATAATGTATATGGCACTATGGGTGGGCATTCTGTATATGGCGCTATGGGTAGGTACTCTGTATATGGCACAATGGGTGGAAATTCTGTATATGGCACTATGGGTATGAATTATGTATATGGCAATACAGGGGGCTTTATGTGTGTAAATGGCACTACTAGGGGCATTATGTATGCATCACTAAAATGCCATGTGTAGGACAGGAAGACACACAATTTATAGTTTCGCCACTGCACATCAGTGTTAGCCAGTAGTGCTGGAAACGTTGGCGTTGCAAAAAACTGGATCTTCTGCCATGAAACCCCTGGTAATGAGTGTGAAGCCCCTGACAATAAGTAGGTAATTTCAAGGTAATTCAAAGCCTAACTGTGGGCCAAAATTTGTAAGGGTATTATTGTGTGTAAAACATCAAATGGTGTCAGGGGTATAACTGTGCATGGCATAATGTGTAATGGCCAATATAGTGTGTGGCATATTGCATAAGGGGCATTACGGTATATGGCATATTTGTAAAGGACAGAATAATGTGTGAAAGAGGGGCAGATTTATTAAGCTCGGTGAAGTGATAAAGTATCTGGTTTTTATCAACGGCCAATCAGCTTCTAACTGTAAAGTTACAGGCTTGGTTTGAAAAATGACAGGTAGGAGCTGATTGGCTGCTGATAAAAGACACTTTATCACTTCACCAAGCGTAATAAATCTACCCCTAATCTGTTTCAGACCTGATCGCTGCTATGTAAATTTGGCAAATTTTGGCAAACTGACAAAATTAAATTCTGATGAATCTATTCATAAGCCGGTGATAAAAAAAAACTGGTGTTTGGGGGTGGTAACTTACATTTTCTGGGTGTATCATAAAAAACACTGGCATGCCAAAGGGGAGGTCTGTGACATCAGCGTCAGCTATCTATGAGCCTGACTCTGTCGCAGAGTTGTGGAAGGGTCGGAGTTACACCCACCATTGTTGGATGGTGAGTGAGTTTTGTACAGATTTGCTGTACGATGATCAGCCATATTTGTGCAAGCCAATCGCAGACTTGCACGGGGGTGGGATTTAAATCTATCTCGGTGGCAACTATCTGATCACAGGGTTCTGCAAAGTCGCCCACCAGTGATCAGGTCTCAATCACTACTGTATACCCCAGTTTTAGAGCCTCCACGCCCACCATAGGCAAAAAAAAAAATTCTGATTCATGCCCCTGAATGTAAGGGGCATGAATCAGGAATGTTTTTTTGCCTATGGTGGGCAATGTCTGGGCGTGTAGGCTGCAAAACTGGGGTATACGGTCCATCTGTCTCTGCAAAGCGTCTCCCTTTTCAGCTAGGCCACACCCCATTTTAGAACACTGCGCGCACACACATTCTTTGTTCTGACAATATCTATAGGGGTAGTAATGTATTTTTATTTGTTCACCCATTTATGTGCTACGTACAAGTAGGGATAATATAAATAATAACACTGCACAAACTCCTATTGATATTGGCCCCTAATGAGAATATCTGATATAAAGAAACCGGCTGGGTGTTGCTTCCATTGTATCCGTTAGTAATAATATGGTTGTGACTAGTTCCCCTTTGTTGTAAGGATCTGGGGAGGAGAGGGGGTGGGAAGAGGAGGAGCAAGGTCGGAACAAGGGACCCAAACGGACCCTTGCTGGCTCACTTCACTCGCCACGCTTCAGGCACTGTGGCTCGCTTCGCTCGCCACCTGGTTACTAAAGGAAACCAGTGGTGGCGGGGATAGTGAAGAAACAAGCCCTCCGTGTCCGAAGAGTGGTGAGCGAAGCAAGCCCGCAAGGGTCTGTTTGGGTCTCTTGTTCAGCCCTTGCTCCCCTCTCTCTCCACCCCCTCTCCTCCCCAGTTCCTTACGGCGAAGGGGAACTAGCCGCTGCCGTAAAAATAATATCCTGTGATATCAGTGAGGACACTAGAGGGAAAGTGCAGATCACCTATCATGAGCCCTAATCTCAATGCCAGATTGTTCTGTCACAAGCAACAGCTACACCAGAGATCAATGAAAGGGGAGAGAGGGACAATAGTTTGGGCTTTCAAGTCCATTGAGATTAGCACTTGAAATTCTACTGTACTGTATGTTTGTGGACATATACTAGGCTTGTCATAATATCCCTTTAATCTGGGACATCTATGATTTACACAGGTTCTGTGGCTGTCTAAATTCAATCCTGCATTTTACCTTGTTTTAGTCACAGAACGGATAAATCATACAGTAGGTGCCCAGGTTTAAGGGTTATTATGGTAAGCCATAGTACATGCAACATAGTGATTTGTGATACTGATAAATCAATCAGCATTTACATACACACCATGCTGGTGTCGTTATCTAGAGCAGGCCAGATCAACCTGTGGCTCTCAAGCTGTTGTGTAACGACAAGTCCCAGCATGCACTGCCACAGGTTTACTATTATGGAATGCTGGGATGTGTAGTTTCACAGCATCTGGAGAGCTACAGGTTGGCCAGCCGTGATCTAGAGAATGTTATCAATGCAGTGTTGGGAGGATGCATTAGGGCTCCTATCAGCACCATGGACATTGACCAATATATGGTAGAATTTTGCTTTTCTTACCTGATTGGATAATGTTGGTGAGCGTAGACATACTCTGGACATATTTAATGCTGAGTTTATATTGTGTGAAAGGGCTTTAAATAATATCTATGCTGCAGCATGTTTTCACTAATTAAACTGTGGACTTTACTTGTCCTATGGGCCTGTTTGGTCTTTGTCAGCCTTTGATAGATTATTGTTCTTGTGTAATTGGCAAAATCTCTTGGATGCCATTGATCTGTACATAAGAATGAGCTAAAGGCACAAGTGAAATGAGCATAGGGAATTGTATCCCATAAGAGTACAAGGAAATTAAGAACAACATTTAATAAAGACGTTCTAGATTCACTTTAAATAAATGTCTTAACACTTAGCGGTCCTCAAATCCTTTTCTCATGTTACAATTTAACAAGAGAACATTTGATATGGATTATGCTTATGAATCGCAGACACTTCAACCAAAAATATATAACTACAGATGGAGTGCCACTCATTCAGCGCCGGGGATCGCCAGTATGTCCCTCCAGGCGCTCGTCAGCGGAGAGGCGCGCCCTCTGACTGGGACACGCAAGCATCTCACACGCACACTTCCCAGTTTTTCGTCGGCAGGGGATGGAATCCCTGTCTGTCTCTGCTTCAGGGAGACGGGCAGGGTTTGGGGGGGAAGGGGGGTGCGGGCAACGACAGGGGAGCGGCGTGGAGGCGCCAGAGGGTTCCAACGGAAGAGGGCACGGGAGCATCTTGTGTGCGCACGTCCCCTTCTGGGGGCTGGCAGTTGGCGATCCGACCCCCAGACCCCTACTAGACAAGAGGCGCTAAATCTGTATATATACGGAGGCTATCATTGTTTTTTGCCTGTCACATTGTCTTTGAATGTGTTACCCGGCAACAAAGAAATATCAAATATCAAGAAGCAAAAATAGCATTTTATCAACTTCATTTTGTCATATCTGCATCCTCACAGGCAGTTATTATATTATTGATTACTTCTAACCTTTCATTCTTCATGATATGAGACCCAGCAGCCTGGAAATAACATTATCAATACAGGATTACTACTACAGTTATCATTTTACCTCAGTATTATGACATTAACAAGGTTAGTGCTTATCACCCCCTATGAACCTCCATGTCAACATACCTAAACTATTCGGGTGACTGCTTGCAGGAAAGGACTTTACAAGTAGGTAGGCGTTTCCTGGGTCACGAAGAATGCTCCATTCCAGAACTGTGGCTAAAACTTTTTCATTGTAGTGCATGGGGCGCTCTGTAATATGAAAAGATGTATTTGTATTCAACACATAGCATTATGTACTAGTAAAAAATGACATATTAGGATAATAGGAACAGCACATGAAAAGTTTTCAGTTAGCCAAGCACATTCTGAGCACATTCTCAGTATAAAATTGAGAAGAAAAAAGCTAACTCTTTTTTGGGGGCACTTACTTCAAATATAAATTTTTAACTTTTTAAATACTAAGGGGGGTATTCAATCTTCGGGTCACGGCAGACGAGCTTGCTCGCCTGCCGTGACCCAGTCCCGTTCTCGGTCAGCTCGACCGAGAACATGCAGGCGGGATTCAATGTCCCGCCTGCAGCGGGACGAGAAGGGGGCGTGGCCGTGAGTTGCGGCCGGGAAGTGACGAGATGCAGCCGGCAGCTCGTCACTTCCCGGCTGTTCTCGGCAGAACGAGCCCGACAGCTAGATATGTCGGGCTCGTTCCGCCAGGAAACCCTGTTCAATGCTGTCGGGAAAGACAGCATTGAATAGGGCCCGTCGAGCATCTCCCCCACGGGAGATGCTCGACGGCGATTGAATATCCCCCTATGTGTTGGGTGTGTGGGGGGTAATCCAAAGAGCTGTACAGCAAACAGTAATATAGACCCCCAATCAGGTCAATATAAGGAGAGAGAATATATATTGGATGACGAGAGAGAAAAGAAAGATAGTGTATTATAGTGTGGAAATGTGAATAGGTTGTTTAATTATGAGCTAGACTATACTTGGATGCATCGGCCTGAACTTGCCTTATCACCCCTAGTATGTCTGTCTCATTATGATGGAACCGTCTACTGTCACAAATCAGTGTGCACCTAAAGTGCTGAATGTATCAGCTATCATTAGTCAATTTTTCCATATGTGGTGCTCCGTAGAACCCCATGGGCAATAGATCATTTGTGCTGAATTTTTTGGGATTTTTTTATGCTTCGTGATTATAAAACCTTACTAAGGGGTTTATTCTAGTTCATTCTTTCTGACAAAATCCTTCTTAAAATGGACAAAACCATGTGCACTGCAGGGGGGAAGATGCAATATGTGCAGAGAGAATTAGATTTGGGTGAGTTATTTTGTTTCTGTGCAGGGTAAATACTGACTGCTTTATTTTTACACTGCAATATAGATCTCACTTTGAAGTAAAACCCCACCCAAATCTAATTCTTTTTGCACAAGTAACATCTGCCCCACCTGCAGTGCACATGGTTTTGTCCATCTAAGAAGGATTTTGTCAAAAAGAGTGAACTAGAATAAGGCCCTAAGTGTGGTGTTTTCACCAAAGAATGTGAAAATAAAATGTGATAATTAAATGGCGATGATGTTTCTGTTTGGTGGTGTCAGCCACTGACGGAGGACCCCACTGTCAATGATTTCTCTTGTGCTTTATTGCACCAACACTCTATGCATATTCTCAGAGCTTATAGGGATAAAAAGAATAGTAAAATTAGTATTCACCCCTAGGGTCCCAACTGTTCCTTGTTTGCCCGTGTGCCAATGGGCAGTGAACGGGCTAAACTGTGTACAGGTTAAGGGGCCACTATGGTGGGGGCAGCTGAAGAAAGATAACCGGGATCTGCTTTTGGGGTCCGGCTCCTGGATCACCCCTGTTGGAATACCAGTGCAGGGGGTCACTCACTGGCTGGCCGCAATGAGAGTCCCTTAGTATGATATAACTGTCAGTGCAAGCCAAACCTCCTCTTTCCCTAGCCACATTCTCAGTATATACAGGGCCGAAACTAGGAATTTTGTCACCCAGAGAAATTATAATATTATCTTAAAGCGATCACAGCAGTTTGCAGCTCTGAATCAAACCCTTTGTGTATAAATATACTATGGGCCTTATTCTGATCGCAGTACAAATTTGTTTTTCAAAATAGGCAACACCATGTGCACTGCAGGTGGGGCAGATGTAACATGTACAGAGAGAGTTAGATTTGGGTGGGGTGTGTTGAAACTGAAATCTAAATTACAGTGTAAAAATAATGCAGTCAGTATTTACCCTGCACGGAAACAAAATAACTCACACAAATCTACCTCTCTCTGCACATGTTACATGTGCATTAACTGCAGTGCACATGGTTTTGCCCATTTTGAGAACAAATTTGTACTTCGATCAGATCTGAATAAGGGCACATATAAGAAGATATATTGGGAATTTGGAGATTTGAAGTGAATTGCTGTGAACCATTGTAATATAAATTATTTATATATATATATATATATATATATATATATATATATATATATATATATATATATATATATATATATATACACACACACACAGGTGGAGTATCCAATATCCAAAATGCTAGGGACAAGGAGCATTTTGGATAAGGGATAATGATTTTAGAATATTTTTTGTTTTTTATACTCACCTGGTCCCCAAGCGGTCTCCAGGTGGTCCCCGGCGTCCATCCTAAAAGGCACCCCTGGACCCAGTGATGCATTGCGCGGGTGACGTCATGATGTTCCTGGCACACTTGCGCAATGCATAATTTGGACCAGGAGTACCTCTGAAGAGGGACACTGTGGACGCCAGGGGACCTAATGTATAACTTTTCAAGGCTTAACACATCTCGCCCAAAGGGAAGAGAGGTAGAGTGGAGAGAGAGATGAAATACCATCTAATCTGTGTTTGACAACATGACAGTTAGGATCAGGTTGGCTGGTGCTGTTACACGTACCGGCAGTGAGGTCACGGGCAGCGGCTGTTACACTACACAGTACTTGGGCGGTCTCCTGCAAACTAGTGTTTCACCAATAACATCCGCGATTCCTCGTCAGGTTATGCCCCCATATTACCGAGATGCCATCTGATCTTATTTGGGGACAAGGTGACTAGCGACTACTATGCAGAAGGAAGTGCTCACAAATTGAATACCCGTAAAAACGCGCTGGTGTACACTGTATACAGAATATAAGAAACAGTGGAGAGGGCAACCCCTAACTGCAACAATGAATGATATAAAGATATACACAAAGGATAACTTAGCTGGTATATGGTCACTAGGTCCATTGGCGTAACTATAATTTTATTTTTTTTAAAAACAACATTTCAACCTTTTGACTGTCGACCTTCCCAATTTTTATCTAATGCTTGTGTAGACCTAATGACCTGTCGATCTAACCCATGTCGACATTCAGTCCTGCATGCGACCTTAATGCATGTTGACCTTAATGCATGTCGACCTAATGCTTGTCGACCAACTTGCTGTCTGCCCAATGATCCCACCCCACTTAGCTGAAGGCTGCAGGACTAGAGACACTGGTGAGACACTAGAGCAGCTTCCAGGGAGCCAGCAGAGTTGAGCAAAACAAGGGAACCAAACAGCTGTCTGGAGATCCAGTAACCAGGAGACACAGCACCTCCCTACAGCAGAACTATAACTGGCGTCTGCTAGAGCAGGCGTCGGCCATTTAAAAACTAGTTGCCTCTTCCTGAGCGGCCCAGATGCTGGGTGACATCAGACACTAACCGCCCCCAACCACCTAGCCATGGGCGGAAGACTTCTGCCTGGCCAACGCATCCTAAGCATGGCCGGGAGTCCCTCGCCCTAGTACCGCATATCCCTCCAGAGGAAACCAGAGGGGTCGATATATCAAGCATTGAAAAGAACGGAGAAGTGGACCCGTGGAGAAGTTGCTCATAGCTGCTGATCAGAATTTACCTATCGTTCATATAATGAACTTGATAAATGATTTTCCACTGGTGCATTTCTCCACTCGTTTCACTACTTAATACACCTACAATTAACTGCTAAGGCACTAGCAGCATGAAAATCATGTCCAATCACACCTACCCAATCCCACACTAACAGCTTTGTTGGGCCCTGGTTAAGGGAGCTGGTTCGACCAAGCAGGGGAGGTGTGACAAGACCATCTCCTCCATTCTCTCTCTCCATGCCCAAAGCGTTGTTCTCTACAACAGGGTAGGGCAGCACAAACTGGGCCTCTCTGTAGATCTGAATAAAGAGTACCCTCTCCCCATACCCTCTCTGTGCTAGTAAGTCCCTTTGTGTAATGCCCACTCTTTCTTCTGTGGGATCCAGCCCTGTTGGTGCCTGCCTGTTCCGCCTTCTTGGTCAATCTGCTCTCTACATATGCACTTTAATTTCATACTAATTTAATAACATGCTCACATATCTTTTGACCATAATAATAACTTTGCTCACATAAAATGAAATAATCAGTACATTTACTAATATCATATGAAGTTACAAGAAACAAGTCAATAAATAACAAAATACTGTATAGACAGTATAGTACATACCAATCTCTCCATTCTCAAGGACTTCAAACGTAGTCCAGAATGTTTCCTTTGGCAAGGTGATGTTTCTGATGCCAGCTACACAACTGGTCAGCTCCGAAGATACCATTTCTGGAGAAACCTACATAATGCATCATAAACCACTGTGTTTATTCAAAATGAAGCCTTGAATGTTTTCTACAATTATTCACTCATTAATTAGCAAAGTGTTTCCTGAAGCACAGGCAGAAGTGGTTGTCTGAAGGGATTCAGTATGAAATGCCGGCGGTCGAAATCCAGACGGTCGAAAATCCAGATGCCGAAATCCTGGCAGCCGAAATGCCGACAAGGGGGGGCCGTGGATCGACGACCCCCCCCCCCCCTTTGCGGGCTCACTGCGCTCGCCACGCAGCGGGCCCAGTGCCTCGTTACACTCGGCACACTATTTTATTCTCCCTCTATGGGTCTCGTGGACACCCATAGAGAGACAAAGTGCCAGCATTGCGGCAGTCGGGATTCCGTGTCAGTATTTCGTCCGTCGGGATTCCGACCGCCGGCATATTGACCGCATCCTGTCTAAAGCTCTGGAAAGTCATAATTAAACCTCCGTCCTAATGTACAGAAAGGCTATCCTCAGCTTTCTCTTGTCCAGACTACATTTAAAATCTGACACATCAATGCATCAATGTAGCAAAGTAAAAAGAGCGTCTAAAGTTGACAGTCATGCAAATAAAAGGTAGTTTAATTATATAAATTCATTGCAAATGTATATTTTTTTAAAATGTTAAAGACATTTATAAATATTCAGCCCATGGACATGAAAGCTGGTTATAACCACCACCAGTTATCTGCCTGTAATCAGAGTCATAAAGACTTTCTTCCAGAATACAATACGCCGGTCCACTTTTAGTTTGTTAGTACTCTATGTTTTTAAGCCCTTCTCCACTTTATTCACCCCTGTACTGAGCTTATTTTTTGCTTTTTTTTTTTAAGCTTGGTCAGTTTCAAAACATCTGTATTTATTTTTAAGCATTACTCTAAGAACTGGTGGAGGCTAAAGCTGTGTACACACAGTGAGATTTTGTGTTCAATTTTGTATATATAGTCAAAATCAAAACAAACTCAAATGGACGTTGTACGGTTTTCAGCTGCATTTGATGCCGATTCGATCCCGATGCGTGTTCCCATTTAGTGTAAATCGAACAGTAAAATAGACTGTGCAGGCAAGACTATATAGTACAGATCTGTACTCTATATAGTCCAAATCGGATGTGTTTTGCTTACTGTTCGATTTGATCCTGATTTTTCAACAGTCAGGGTTTTCGTCCCAAATTTGTGAACCTACTGGAATTTCCAGGAGAGTGAGCAAGTATATTTATGGCCAACTAAAGAGTCTCAATCTATAGATAAATCCAGATCTAAATTGAGATCACTCAGCTTCCAACAAAACAGATATAGACCTGCCAAGGGTGGTGGAATCATGTTCCCTGTGTTGGGTCCAGCTTCTCAATGGGGCATGGCCGTATGGCTGCACCCCAACACTTTTGAAAACCTGACCCAACAGATCTCTTGGCGGCCCGAAGTTTATCCACTCAGTTTCATAACATGAATCTTTCCTACTGTATATACGTATATTGATGACAAACTGAATAAAGCACCCCCCTAAGAAATATATAATAATGCTTTATAACATTTCCATGAACCTTACCCAATCTCCGTGTTCCCTTTTAGTTTCCTTTTAACTTAACTAAAATGTAACAAGTAAAATAATTTAGAATGTCCTGAAAATGTTTTAGTTTAGTACGTAATTCCTGATGAGGGAAATACAATATATAGATATCTACAGTAACTGAACCATGTTGGAGATACTATATACTGTATGTATAATATTAATTATGATTGAATTATTGATAGGACAGCCCATTTACTTCCCTTAACATATTATTTGCTCTTTTTTAGTGTATTGGGTAGGTACAGTAGGTACTTAACCTGGTGTTTTACATGGTACCATAGTTAATATCTATGCATCCATGTTGCCTTAGTCCCCAGACCCCAAATCAATCACTGATTATATGTTTACCAACAAGATGTAGTAAATATACTAGTGCTCAAAATGCCTATTGTGTATTGAAATGTGGCACTCTTTATTTGTACTCTATTTTTGTTATGTATTCAATGTAATACTGTTTTGTCTCCCTGTACTGTTCCTTTATACCGCGCTGCAAAACACTTGTGTCGCCTTATAAATAAAATTAAAATAATATTAATATCCCCTCCTGAGTTAGGCTACAGGAGGGAAAAGGGTACTAGAGGGGATGGTAAGCCTGTGGGAGCGGTGGGTTAGGCCATGGGAGGGGAAAAGCTATTAGAGGGAATGGTAAGCCTGTGGGAAGGGTGAGATAGGCTACGAGCGGGTAAAGGTTACTAGAGGGGATGGTTAGGTTGCTGGAGGGTTGAGTTAGGCTACAGGAGGGGAAAGGCTACTATAAAGGATGGTAAGCATGTGAGAGGGGTGGGTTAGGCTATGGGAGGGGAAAAGCTACTAGAGGGGATGGTAAGCCTGTGGGAAGGGTGAGTTAGGCTACGAGCGGGGAAAGGCTACTAGAGGGGATGGTAAGCCTGCGGGAGGGGTGGGTTAGGCTATGGGAGGGGAAAAGCTATTAGAGGGGATGGTTAGGCTGCGGGAGGGTTGAGTTAGGCTACAAGCGGGGAAAGGTTACTAGAGGGGATGGTTAGGTTGCTGGAGGGTTGAGTTAGGCTACAGGAGGGGAAAGGCTACTAGAAAGGATGGTAAGCCTCTGAGAGGGGTGGGTTAGGCTATGGGAGGGGAAAAGCTACTAGAGGGGATGGTTAGCCTGTGGGAAGGGTGAGTTAGGCTACGGAAGGGGAAAGGCTACTAGAGGGGATGGTTAGGCTGCAGGAAAGGTGGATTAGGCTTAGAGTTACAATACTTGCAAAAATCCATTAGGATTTTGAACATCAAGATATCGCTACCAGGATTCTATCCTGAATGTCAGGATATGACACCCAATCTCTATCACATTTGAATAATTATTTTTTTCCTCAGACATATCAGCCCTGCAATGCAGGCAGAATACAGTACCTGTATTGTTTCTTCTATCTACATGCAGCAGACAAGAAGAAATAACCCTCACCCTTACCCTAATAATAACAGAAGTGTCAGGGTCTTTCCTTTCCATGAATACCTCAAGCAATAAGTCACCAGATTGTGGAGATTGAATCTGAAAAAGATATTGGATTAGTAAAAATAAGCATTTTCAAATATACAATTACCCGGGCGCCGCTGCATCGCAGGGCAGTGTATCTTCACCTTTGGGTGGCGATACCCGAGAGAAGCCTATGGGCTTCTATCGCCAGCCGCTGCTTGACGTCCGCTGCAAACTCCTACCCCCCTCCGTTCTGCTCCTCCTCCCCCAGCAGCATGTCACAGCCGAGGATGTCCTTCTGGCTGCAGGGGGGTGGAGGAGACGCCGGGGACCGCCGCAAAGCCCAGGAGGTGACGAAGACCCCCAGCACACCACATCACAGGTATCGCTGATGGCCTCCGTCACCGCACCGCGATGCTAGCCACATATGTTAGTACATACAGTATGCACTAGCAACGCGGCAGGGTCGTGGCGAGGGTCGGCAATGTATGTTAATACATCCCGCCCTAAATACCTATATTGTGTGTTTATAAATATTGGTTTTATAAGCAATTATGGAAACTACTTGTATATCCTGTCTAAGGAATCTTTACTGTAATACACAGTATAGACAGTATACCAAAGTATACACAGTGCTTGAGCAGTTATTAAAGACATATGTTTCCCAATGTAGACATTCCTTAGAAAGAACTACTACTGCCAATTGTATGAAACAGGCCATAGAAACGTTCCCAATGTTAACAAAATATTTTTGTAATTCAAACATACTTACTGCGATTGTAAGCTATACAGGAAATTATATATTATGTAAACTACCGATGTGTCCACATTCATCTAGCCTACTTTCGCATATAAAACACTGTAAGGTTCCATTTTTTTATGCAGATACAGCCTCCATCATACACAGATTTCAGATATGCCACATATCATTTATATCAGCAGAAGATGCTTCGGTGTCTCTGATTTGTGAATAAGATGCATTTTAAAAGGAAAAGTTGCATGTCACACGGCGCTCATGCATTTAGTATAACGTGACTTGTATTTCATGGAGGATAAATGTGTGTAGACACAGCTGGAAATAAGCAATTTTTTAAAATGACTAAAATACAAGTCTATATAATAAAAGTCTAATGCACCTCTATGGTACAATGACCCTATGCTCAAATAAATACAGATACATGGGGCTCAACACTCACCATAATAAACTAACTCACCCTAATATAGCAATTATCAAATAAATAATGGGGTTTTAGGCCACTGCACCCCAACCTGGGAATGGCGAGTGCAGAGTGCACCCCATTCGTAGGAATGACAAGTGCTGTTGTATCCTGTATGTATATATTTTGTTTTATTATTAATTAACCATTCTGTGATCAAGCTTGCAGCAGGGCCCTCCTACCTCCAAGTCAGTCTGTTGTTACTCAGTTTGTTTTATCAATGTCATGCAATGCTATTTTAGCACAAAACGTACCATATAATCGGTACGTGTATGGGCACCTTAAGGTAGGTGAGCTCTAAACCAGAAAACAAGCACATGTTCTGGTCAGTTAGTTATAGTGTGCCCTAGTAAAATGGAGTCCCTAGGCGATGGGCTGCAGGCTTTAATGCATTGATCATTGATTCATGAATTAAAACCCCATTATTTATTTGATTATATGTATATTAAGGTGAGTTAGTTTATTACGGTGAAACTTTTCACCTTGAAAAAGGAGCGTTGGTGCTCCGAAAGGTTGGTGTGTTTTCTGAAAAAATTTTTTTGAAAAGTTTCCCTGGAATGCCGTGATTTCTTCCCCATCTATATATCTATATATCTATATATATAGATATATATATATATAGATATATATATATATATATATATACACACACACGCACACACACACATACATACATATATACATACATATATACATACACATAGAGAAAGAATGCAGGGTTGTTTTATGCCACTTTTATTTCCCAACTTTCTGTTAGAAATATATGGATATATTACCTGGACATCATTCCATTTCGTGATAAAACGGTTTTCAATATCCATTTGTCGTAGTTGTTCCACACTTACCTACACAGAAATAACCATGTCAGATCTGTAGTGTCATGTCATCCTTAGCTGGCAATGTGCCCATCTGACCTTACTCACATTAAAAATCACTGGGTAGAGTCTGATCAGCTCCTCTGTAACCTGGACCTCCGTGTCAAGCTGTCCTTTGGTTTGAAAGAGGTAAGACGCAAATGCTTTTGCTAAAATGTGCGTGTCCAGGTGATTGACATCAGAGCATTTTTGAATCCTATTACAGTAGTGAAATAAAAAAGAAATACCGTAATGTTGTAAACACAATAGTGATAATCACAAAGGATTTGCGGATGACTTAATGCATTACATACTGTCGGCACATAAAGACGCTACTGATCCTTGTTACAAACTCAGTAATCCCTGGGGTGTGAAAGCTCAGACTGTCTATGAAAATTAGGAAGATTTTGCAGAAATTACATTTGTAGGCTCCATGTTCATGTGGGATACAGTAGTTGTCATCATGGTCTCAGTCGTAATTTTGTACTGTCTCTATGACAGTTAAACAGGCGCTACTTAGGGCTCTTGCTCAAATAAGCAGCAGCTATGATGGAGGGGTAGTCACTCCCCTATATAAAACAAAAAAATATAAGATGGAAATAGCTGCGCTCAAAGGAGATCAAGCTATTGTCACACAGCGTGCTAAAAAATATTATATATATATATATATATATATATTAAGACATAATGACATACAATAAAAAAATTGTTAAGGAAAAAACATTAAAAACAATTCATAATTGAATGGATACTGGGAGAAAGGATTAGGCACCACTATTATTCCTCTTTATAGGATCCTGTTCCAAAAGTGCGGACTGTGATAAACCAGTGTAAATGGACAGTTCATTAAACCACTCACGATTATTGGGTATAAAGTCCTGAACTGAATTGCAGATGAGTAGAAAACCCTTTGGAGTGGTGCCGACGGCTCTTTGTCCTTTTGAGCGATTGCTGCTCCAGATGGTATACTGTATGTGCAAGTCCTGGTTCAGGAATCCGTATTGTAATCCAAAGATTTAGAGGAAACGTTGGGGTGTCTGGGCTTTGACTGATGCATTTCACTGGGGGGGTTCCCAGCTTTTTCAAAGGTCGTTGAAAAAGCTGGGAACCCCCCAGCGAAACGCGTCAGTGGGTTCCCTATAGCTTATAGGAAAGGTGGAGAAGTTGACCAATAAGCTTCTAGATATCACTTTCTAGAAGCTGGGTATGTACACTCCATACACTCATAATTATATAAAAAAAACTGGTTTATGGCAGACTTTGTGGCCAACTTGGCAGCTGGTCATTATGTTGTCATAATATGAAAAGCGAGTGCAAAGAGCGCAAGCGATGATAAGCTTCTAGGCTGAGGGATTGTGTGAGCTTTGCATAGTTCTGTTAGGTAGGGAAACAGTTAACAGGCTTAGGCCTGTAGGTCATTTAAATAAGGGGAGTGTTAGGGAGGAGCTAGCAAACATTTTGGGCCTTATTCTGGTTCACTCTCAGAGGCAAAATCCTTCTCAAATGGACAAAACCATGTGCACTGCATGTGGGGAGATGTAATTTGTGCAGAGAGAATTAGATTTGGTGGGGTTTTACTTCAAAGTGAGATCTATATTGCAGTGTAAGAATAAAGCAGCCAGTATTCACTCTGCACAGAAACAAAATAAGTCACCCAAATCTAATTCCCTCTGTACATGTTACATCTGCCCCAGCTGCAGTGCACACGGTTTTTGTCCATTTGAGAAGGAAACTGCCTCTTTGTCTGTTTGCAGGAGTTTCAGCCATCTCCTTCTCTGGAATTTTCCCCGCCCTCCCTCCCCAAGTCACCTTTTTGTCCCCACCCATTTTTTTCTTTAACGGTTGGGGTTTGTCAACCTATATTTGTGGCAGGAAAGAATGGCAGTTACAGTGGTTATTGCTCTGCTGTTTTTAGGGTGCACTCTTTGGCCAATACATTGTATACACTGGCTTTCCTACCGGGGGTCATTGGGGCTTGGCTGTCTGGCAGGCCCTATTATGGTGTATTGAGGAGAGAGTGGAGACCCGGCATTTGTTGCCGTTGCCAATAAATTAAGCAATATCATGTCGTGGACATGAGTGTTGGCATTAAGTCGTAATGTCACTGTGGGTCTGGCCGTTCTTTCTTATGGCTACCATACTTAGCTTAAAAATTATAATAAATTCCGGTTGACCAATTTTAAAAGGCATTTCAGTTGTCCGTGTGATTATTTCTAGTTAAGTTAGTTAATTAGTGATAAGATTATTGTGCAATGATGTCATACAGTCCATATCTGCCGATATAAAGTTTATGAGCCTATGCTTGTATGGAATCCAGGAGATGTACTTCCAGCTACCTCATTGTTAATCTCTTCGTGCTAGAAGATGACTGATTGATACATCTCCCAGGCTGTTTTCTCTATGACATTCAAATTCTCTAGCAAGGTTATGGAATATAATTAGATTTTCGTTATCATTTTTTTTTCATAAAAATACGGCAAATTGGCCATTATGGTGAGCAACAGCGAGAACAAATATCAATAAAGTCAATAACTCAGAACAAAGGCTGTTGCTTTTTTTCTGTACAAAATATTTAGGCACTGATTACTTTAGATACTATGGGGGAAATTTACTAAGAATACAAATACGATGTATCGTATTTGAATTCTTAATACAAATGAATACAACTGCATACGGCTGTTTCAGCCGTATGCAAAATCTTGTTCCGGAGGGTTATTTACAAAGCAGTCAAATACGAGTGCTTTGTAACCCTCTGATGTCGTATTGATTCGTATTAGCGGCCGCTAATACGAATTTGTCTAGGCAGTCTGCACGGATCAGTGAGATCCGTGCAGGCTGCAGTGTGTTAAAAAAAAATAGAAAAAAAAATAATTAAATGAAAAAAAAAACGGGGACCCAGGGACCTACCTACGGGTTCAAGATAGGTAAGTATCAGTAGGTGTGTAATGTACAGATGAATCTTGCCTCGTTGTTGCTGGCGAACCGCCAGCAGCATGCTGCTGGCGATCCGCCAGCAACACGGCGCCTCTACCTGACTGAGATGCGCGTGCGTCCCCCACGCACGCGCGTCTCAGTATCCGGGCGGCGGGGCGGCGAGGCGGACGCAATACTGTCCGCCTCCCACTCGAGGGGGCTGGGGGGGACCCGAGGCACTGCAGGGGGGTGCGGTCGCCCGGTGTGGGCACCGGGCGACCGAGGGCAGCACCGTCCTATGAAAATTCAATTATTTTTTTTACGAATTCATCTTAGTAAATTTCCCCCTACAGTATATATAAGTAGTTCTTAACCTGGGTCCTCAAGTACCCCCAACAGTGCACATTTTCCAGGTCATCCTGCAGGTGCACAGGTGCATTTAATATTCACTGACACATTTCAAAAGATCACAGGTGGAGCTAATTATTTCACCTGTGATTCTGTGTGGAGACCTGAAAAACGTGCACTGTTGGGGGTTACTTGAGGACCGGGGTTGAGAACGAATGATGTAATATAGCAAAGAGAAAAAAAAGCTAAAAATACCTGAAAGCTAATTGGTTCGCAGGTCAATTGATTCACTGTGGAATGATTCAATATATGGTTAAAAAACATAACACTGCCAATCTAGAGCTCTCATACACTTGCCATATATAGACAATATGTTATTGGCTAAACTTAATAGGGCGGAGTGAAGAAATTTACTAGATTATTTATTATTTACTACAGTGTGCGGTCACAGGCCACTGCACCCCATTCTGGGAAGTTTGGGTGCTTTTTGTGCCCATTCTTAGGAATGGCAAGTGCTGTGGTACATCTGTATCTCTATATGTGTGGGTTAATTTTTAATTAACTGTTACTGTGATCATAGCTTTCTCATGCACCCTAGATAAGCTCATTCATCTGAAACCTGTGACAGTTGCCCCTTTAATACTAAGTAGGTGTGTTAGGTGACTGCCTCATCTTTAAAAGCCATAAGGTCGTTTTCAGGTGAGCTTTAAACTAAGAAAAAACACATGTTCATTTAGCTATGCTGTGTTAGTAGTTGCCAGGTTCTTGAGAGACCAGTTATTAGTGTAGGACTTGCAGTGAAATGGGGTCACTTGGCGATGGGCTGCAAGCTTAAATGCATTGAACAATTCATGAACAAAAACCCCATTATTTATTTAATTATTTGTATGTTAAGGTGAGTTAGTTTGTTGGAGTGTCACTGACAGCAGCACATCCCTGTCATACTGACAGCAGCACATACCTGCCTCACTGACAGCAGCACATCCCTGCCTCACTGACAGCAGCACATCCATGCCTCACTGACAGCAGCATAGCCTTGCCTCACTGACAGCACATCCTTGTCTCACTGACAGCAACACATCCCTGCCTCACCGACAGCAGCACATCCCTGCCTCACTGACAGCAGCACATCCCTGCCTCACTGGCAGCAGCACATCCCTGCCTCACTGACAACAGCACATCCCTGCCTCACTGACAGCACATCCCTGTCTCACTGACAGCAACACATCCCTGCCTCACTGACAGCAGCACATCCCTGCCTCACTGACAGCAGCACAACCCTGCCTCACTGACAGCAGCACATCCCTGCCTCACTGAAAGCAGCACATCCCTGCCTCACTGACAGCAGCACATCCCTGCCTCACTGACAACAGCACATCCATGCCTCACTGACAGCAGCATAGCCTTGCCTCACTGACAGCAGCACATCCCTGCCTCACTGACAGCAGCACATCCCTGCCTCACTGACAGCAGCACATCCCTGCCTCACTGACAGCAGCACATCCCTGACTCACTGACAGCAGCACATCCCTGCCTCACTAACGGCAGCACATCCCTGCCTCACTGACAGCACATCCATGCCTCACTGACAGCAGCATAGCCTTGCCTCACTGACAGCAGCACATCCCTGCCTCACTGACAGCACATCCATGCCTCACTGACAGCAGCACATCCCTGCCTCACTGACAGCAGCACATCCCTGCCTCACTAACAGCAGCACATCCCTGCCTCACTGACAACAGCACATCCATGCCTCACTGACAGCAGCATAGCCTTGCCTCACTGACAGCAGCATATCCCTGCCTCACTGACAGCAGCATATCATTGCCTCACTGACAGCAGCCAATCACAGCCTCACTGACAGCAGCACATCCCTGCCTCATTGACAGCAGCATATCCCTGCCTCACTGACAGCAGCACATCCATGCCTCACTGACAACAGCACATCCCTGCCTCACTGACAGCAGCATATCATTGCCTCACTGACAGCAAACAATCACAGCCTCACTGATAGTAGCATATCCCTGTCATACTGACAGCAGCACAT
Source organism: Crinia signifera (assembly GCF_055691185.1). Classification (NCBI taxonomy): domain Eukaryota; kingdom Metazoa; phylum Chordata; class Amphibia; order Anura; family Myobatrachidae; genus Crinia; species Crinia signifera. Next base: position 63,066,023 of record NC_139217.1, on the reverse strand, counting down.
CCCTGCCTCACTGACAGCAGAACATCCCTGCCTCAGTGACAGCCGCCATCCCTATCTAGTGAAAGCAGCAAATCCCTTCCTTAGTGACAGCAGCATATCCCTCTCTCACCAACAGGAGCACATGGCGGCCTCATTGACTGAAGCACATGGCGGCCTCATTGACTGAAGCACATGGCGGCCTTATTGACTGCAGCACATGGCGGCCTCATTGACTGCAGCACATGGCGGCCTCATTGACTGCAGCACATGTATTTATTTACACTGTTACATTTTTAATCATTTAAAACCATTCAAACTTTACAGCCTATTCTGGACTATTGTTCCTCGTATTCTGCATCTGCTTCACAGTATTTTGTCACAGCAGCATCCCTTTTATTACATAAAGTATGCCACTATTAGGTGTGTGTTCGCACTGATATACACATATGTAAAGGTTTGCACATTGTATGTCAAAGCTTAACTACATACCCAAGAATAGTATATCTATTACATAGTGTGTGTGTGTGTGTGTGACTCAGTGACGTGCGGTGAGGTTAGTGTTAGGTGAGGCAGGAGCTTTTATGGACAGTGACAGAGGGGTATGTGGGACTCTCCCCACATACCCCTCTGTCACTGTCCATAAAAGCTCGACAGTGGGGGATGGGGGAGAGTGACAGTGGGGAGAGTGACAGCGGGGGATGGGTTTAGTGACAGTAGAGGATGGGGGAGAGTGACAGTGGGGAGAGTGACAGCGGGGGGATGGGTTTAGTGACAGTAGAGGATGGGGGAGAGTGACAGTGGGGAAAGTGACAGTGGGAGATGGGGGAGTGACAGCAGGGATAGTGAGAGTGGGGGATGGGGGAGAATGACAGTGGGGAGAGTGATAGTGGGGACATAGGGCTGAATCATCACTTACTTTTGAAGCCTACCAGGGCTCCAGCGGCATTGGCAGCGGGATGAGGGATTACAGCCTAGCGGAGGGGATGATACAGACGAAGTCACGCAGATCATGAATAAAGCCGTCCCAGGCTGCAGTTGCAGGAGGAAGGAGAAGAGCCAGGTCTCACAGAGGTGTCCCGATATACTGTACAGCGCTACAGTGTCATCTTGAAGAGAGCGGGGAGCGGACCGGTAGCTGGAGGAGTGAGGGGAGCCAGGCCTCCCAGCGTGGTCCCAGCATAAGAAGAGATCAGGATCCAGTGGGGTTGAGGCCGGTGTAGGATGAGGGAGGTTAGCTGGGGCACCCTAACAGATCTCCCGGCGCCCTGCGCTCCTGGGACTGCAGGTTATTGCTGGCGATGCTGAGCTCAGCTCGCAAAGCAGGCTCCGCTCCAGGCATGCTTCTGCCCCAGGACCAGCTCTCCCGGCGCCCTGCGCTCCTGGGACTGCAGGTTATTGCTGGCGATGCTGAGCTCGCAAAGCAGGCTCCGCTCCAGGCCATGCTTCTGCCCCAGCACCAGCTCGATCTTGGCAGCCAGGTCCTGGGCTAGCTCGACTGCCGTTAATGGGTCCAGCAGCCTCCTGCCCAGCCGTGTGTGACAGCGGATCAGTCTGTCAGTGTGTGACAGACTGATCTGCTGTCCAATGACATCTGTCTCAGTGACAAGGGCGTGCTTTCATGTGAGCTGAAGGCACGTCCCTGTCACTGAGGCAGAGGAGTAGGTGCCGTTTCCCCATTCTAATTTAATGGGCTTTTCAGCCTCTGCTTGTGCCCGCAATTTAGCCCTGCCCCCCGCTGCTGACAGTTTTAAACTGTCAGCTTGAGGCACAGCTACCGCTGCTTCCCAGCGCTCACACAGCCTCTCAAACCATAAATTATAAAAATAAAAAATACAAATAAGATATTTATAACACAGTATATGTTTATAAATATCATCTTTGTATTTTTTTTTTTTATTTATGACAGGTGAGGCTCTGCCTCCCCTGCCTCCCCTGACTGCACGTGCCTGGTGTGACTGTGTGACTGACTGTGTGTGTGTGTGTGTGTGTGTGTGTGTGTGTGTGTGTCTGTGCACAGCATTACAATATAAACTTATAATGTTTTAATTTTGCATTGCATTATTTATGCCCTTTTCCTGTGAATGGAACTGAACATCTGCTGGAATTTAGTCACACATTAGTATTATTTTACATAATGTCTATAATCATTTTTTAGCTATAAGGTCACTAATTGTCTACATGAACCATTTACTGTGAAAATGTCAGGAAAGAGCCTAGGAAGGAAATCCCTAGTGGGGACGGATGCTATTGGATTTTGCTGATCTACATTACCTCAACGTTTAACAGAACATCGGTGTCCAGAGAAACATTAGGTTGCCCTGGAAGCAGCAGAGACATCATTTTGCTGGGGATAATGTACAGTTCACTACACTACACTTTATTTTGTGTGGAAATATATAGAGGTTAGATTATTCATATTGTTATTCTGTGGGCATAGTACTTTTACCAATCCACTAGATAAAGCATTGCAGATCAAACATACCGTAAGATCACTAACATTCAAATGTGTCTTACATTGTGTTACCACGCATGACATATTCCCCTCACTAATCTCTAAGACACATCTGACGGTAAAACACCTATACACACACTTTTACCTTCTGGTTCATGTCATTAAATTTAATCTGTTACTGTGTCATCATAATCCCCAAAATATACTGCGAGCCTCTGTGTGGATGGATCCCTCCATTCCCACACTAACACACTAACATCAGATGCTCATCAGCGCCGTCTTAACTATCTATCCGTCTAATTAAAATGATAAATAAACAAATAAATAAACAAATAAATACATAAATATATTAATATATATCAAGGTCCCAGAGGAGGAGCGAAACGTCGATGCTCTGTACCCTCTGCCATGCTGCCTGATTAAATGCAATTGATCAAAGAGAAAGACTGGTGAGTGACGCCATTATTTGGAAAGTGTGTTTTACCATATGGTTTGGAATATAACCTATGGCGTTGGATGGTCACCCCAGCACCTAATTGATTGCCAGATGTGAGTGCCAGCCATATGGACAACATATATATATATATATATATCATGGGGCAGCACTTTCAATCAATAAATGAAATTCTGCTCCGGTGCCAATCCAGGAAAGACACTGGGTCACCAAATATAATAACAGAAACAGCGGCACCCGGAGACTTGAAGAAAGGAAACACACTGCAGTTTCAGGTGATCAAACGTTTTCGATGTTTATTACATCGTCATCAGGATGGTGACGATGTAATAAACATCGAAAACGTTTGATCACCTGAAACTGCAGTTTGATATAAACCAAAAGACCGGCACTCAAGTCTTGTAGGTGGGTGCCCCAGAGTACTGGCTCCGGTGCCCTCTGGCAAGAGGGGATGAGGCCTCAGCAGTATTAGAACAAGGAATAAGCGGCACTCGGAGACTTCAAAGGATGGTGAAATGAAGAGAATATTTAATCCATGTGCAAAGAAGACGTTTTGGAGCTCGAGGGCCCCGCCGTCAGTTCAGGGAAATCACAGAACTGACGGCGGGGCCCTCGAGCTCCAAAACGTTTTCTTTGCACATGGATTAAATATCCTCTTCATTTCACCATCCTTTGAAGTCTCTGAGTGCTGCTTATTCCTTGTTCTCTCTCTCTCTCTCTCTCTAGAGAGCACTCACCAGACTTCCAATTTCTGATGCAGAATAAAACTTTTAATACATTACCGGAGTCTTCATAACAATGTCGACGTTTCGAGCCACGCCGGGCCCTTTGTCAAGACCAAAATGAGAGTGGGTCACAGCCCCAGGAGAAGAAGATCTATATATATATATATATATATAGCAATGCTTAGCAGAGCAGCAGACAGAGGGGACTCCCAACAGCTATAAAGCAGACAGTGGTAGTGTTATAGCGTGGGGCAAGGGAGATTACTATGACTGTACACCACCAGGATCCACTGCATTTTGAGCTTCAAGGTATTGTGCCAAAATGGGCAGGGGAGGAACACAACAGGGAAGAAGGTCCTGCCAGTGAAAGACAGTGAGAGAAAGTCATAAGTAACACATATACAGTCATAGGTAACACATATACAGTCATAGGTAACACATAGACAGTGAAAGTTAAATTTTAGGGAGAAGTGGAATTGAGGAGGGATTTATAGCAGTTTAAATTGGATTCTGAAGGGAAAGGAGAGCTAGAGAAGGGCATGGGATGGAGCAAATTTGTTTGGAGGTGAGCTGAAGCAGTAAGAACAGATTGGAGTAATGAGAGGTGGGAGCTTGGGAGAAAAGAATTGAGGATGCTGTAGTAGCGCAGACTATAGATGACCAGTGTGTGGATGACGGTCTTTGTTGGCTCTTAGGTAATAAAGAGTGTAATCCTGGGGAGCAGTATCATGCATACTAAAGCAAAACAATATTATCATAATGATAGGGAGGGTCCACGGTGTAAATAGTAGTGGGCAGATTTGGCAGCAAGAAGGTCATTAGTTACTATAGTAAAGACAGTTTCATTAGAGTAGACAGGACGAGACTCAGAACTGGGTAGATAATCCAATCAAGAGGATATTTGGCGGTAATTAGAGTGTTAGGTCATTGATGAGTTTTTAAGGATGGTAGAGGCTAAAGCTTGTTTCCATGCAGAGAGAATGGTGACTGATGATTGAGAAAGGTTCCCAAAGTAAGCAAGATGGGAACATGTAAGGTAAGAGAAGGGATGGAAGATGTGGGGTAGGATCAAGGGGAAGTGGTTGAAGAAGAGGACGGTATAAGACCATAGCTTTATATAGAAAAACTGGGTAGTATGAAGTCAAAGTTGGCAGGATAGAGGTATATAATGGAGAGAGGCTTCAGGTGCTAAGGCAGGATGAGATTGTAAAGGTGCATACACACTGTAAAAAAAATTTGACCAATTTGGTTGAAAGACATTTCCATTGAACCCAGTGTCCTGGACAAAAGTTGTTGACGAAAGATATTGACGACAGACGAACGATGAATGATGATGCGCATACCCGCCAGTTGTTCATCAAGATTGTTCGTCAACTGTGCATGCAGCTCAATTTGGATATCTTTCAAAAAGAGCCTATAAATTGTAGCTATATCTTACGTCTGTCGTCAATACCTTTCGTCAACATCTTTCACCCAGGACACTGGGTTCAATGGAAATGTCTTTCAACCAAATTGGTCAAAAAATTTGTACAGTGTGTATGCACCTTTAGAGTTACTGGAGCTTGGTAGAGATTTTGATTTGGAGCAGGACGATTGGAAAAGTGTTGGGATGGTAATCTGAGTTAAGAGGGCGGCTAACTGCCAATGGATGGGCAGGGAGCTGATTACCTATGATGTGGGAGAAAGTTGGGAGAGGTGCAGGGTGTAGTGGAGGGGAAGCAAGATCACAGCGTGTAACAAGTGATTGAAAATGAATGGTGATGAGGGGAGGGGCTAGCAACAGAGGGCAGACAGAGTAGGGAGTCGGGATAATAGACTAGTGGGTGGAGAAAGAGGTAGGAGTTGATGAATAAAGAGGGGATTGCCAGGCAGGCGGGAATATTGATGATGAATACTTGTTATGGGACTTAAATAAGCAGCTAAAAAGAAAGAGAACAGAGCTCGTAAATATTAAAGCAGGACAATACTCTTATAATCTGAAAATTAATAATCTTACAATATGACAGTAATGGGACTGCACTATAATAAGAAATGTTAAGATCACATTAGCGTAAAGCAATGGGAAAAAGTAATGGCAAAACAATTAAAGATTGAATGGAATACAGACAGAATGACAGCAATGTTATAGAGACACGTGTGAAAGAAATTCTTAATAAACTCAACAAGCAAAAGTGAAATCATATCTACAGTACAGTATTTAGCAAGACAGCAAGACAGCAAAGGGTTCATTAAGGGTTGTCCAGTTTGTGCAGGAAGTAGGTGCTTGAGGTGGAGAATAATAATCAAACTCACTGAAGTGTGTAACATCCAATTCTCTAGTGACAGAGATTTCCGCTACAGTGTTCTCCTTCTGTTTAACTCCTGTATAACTCTAAAATTTCTTATAAAAATCTCACTATACTTAGGAAAAATAAAACACTTAAAAAAACCTCTTTAAGTAGATTTGTATGTACCATAGAGCTTACACTCATTAAATGTGTGTTCACTAATGCTCTCCCACTACCAGGGCGAATAACAAAGTTGAAAATAGACAGCTATATGTATATATATATATATATATATATATATATATATATATACACTTTTTTTTTTCAGAATAAGTGGGAAAACCACTTCCTGAACACTTCCTAACTGGACAGCTGACCTGTGTGCAGTTTCGAGGTCTTGCTTGATTCTTACAGGTATGCCTACAGGCGTCTGCCTTTGTCACAACTACTCAAATATAGTCTCAGAGTTCTCCCTGCCACCTGCAAGTAATAATGCAGACTTCCTAGCACCCATTAGCCACCTGCATCAGTGGCCTCCAGCTCCAGGCATACTGTTCTCTAACTCTCTAACTTCTCTAACTCTTTTCTGGACCGTCTAACTGCTACAGCCCCACTAATTCAGCTGTTAATCAGCACTGCCTCACACACACACACACACACACATATATGTATAGGTATATAGGAGGGATGCGGTCAATTTCCCGGCGGTCGGAATCGCGTCGGTCAAAATCCCGAAACTTTCTCCCTTTGTGGGTGTCCACGACACCCATAGAGGGAGAATATATTAGCGCACAGAGCGTAGCAAGGCACCAGGCCCACTGCGTGCCGAGCGCAGTGAGCCCACAAGGGGGGGAGATCCACGTCCGCCCCTTGTCGGGATTTCGGCGGTCGGGATTCCCGCGTCGGGATTTTGACCGCCAGGATTCCGACCGCTGGGATTCCATACGAATCCATATAGGAACCTGAAATCGAATCGAAACCGAAACGTTGAACACATCTGGGAGTCTGGTATCCTTTATTCTTACAGTCCAAAAGTGCCGCCTGTTACAGCACCAGGCAATCTACTGTTCTCATTTCTTAACATGGAGTGCGTGCAACACATCAGATATCTATCTATCTATCTATCTATATATATATACATATATATATATATATACACACATCCATGTCCCCGACACTCCGTTCCACTCCCTGTGTTGCTGCTCCGGTGCCCTACTGTGGGGGAACCAACGTCCACCACTGATATGCGATACAGACGAGGCGGCACTCAAAAGGCTTTGAATAAAGTGCTTTTAGTGAAGAAAGGGCAACATCTACGTTTCGGGGTTCAAGATCCCATCGTCAGAATCCCTAGAGTGCACATCCGGTCTTATTGACTCCATATTGGCTAGATTACCATTATTGATTGCCTATGCTATTGGGGGCCAATATTTGTAAACCGGTGGTGAACCCCTGATCTGATTTGCTTTATCCAGCCTGATTTTTAATCAAATTTATGGCGATTGCCTTCAATATTTACTGATTCCACCTCTTGGGTCCTTTTATGCATGATTACAGCACAAAATAAGCCTGTTTCTAATTGATGATTTACGCATAATTGTAGTCTGTTACAAACTACTTTTCTCGCCCCTGAATTCATTCCGGTGACAAAATGCATTGGGCTCACTATACTCTTTGGAAATCTAAATTACTGCAAATTATTCATCAATTGTATTAAATTTTTATTAAATTCCATTATTTTATCAAAAAATGTTGTATTTGTTGCTAGCACACTCTGAAACTCTCTCTTTCCCTGATCTCCAAAACCCTTGGATCTCAGCTAACAGGGGTTCCTTTAAAGGTGCTGCTATTGTTCTATTAAGCGCGGTTGGGGTCTTTTGTGTCTTTGTATATATGTATATATATATATATATATATATATATATATATATATATATATATAGAGGATGGAGGGAGAGAGAGAGGCACTCCACGGGACTTTGTTGCAAAGAAGGTCACGGACCTATAGTGACTGTCTCCTTCAAGGCAGCCACAATTTTTATTGGGGCTGCCACTGACAGAATGTGTGCGGCCGGCTGTGGGTTAGGGGATGGACACGGTGGTGGCAGTGAGAGAGTGTGGGTGTGTCAGGCATTCATTATGAGGTGCCTGTGCCGGCACCTTCCTAGCGCACGCCTATGTGTGTGATTATGCGCATACCTCGGCGAGCCATTTGCTCCATGAAGGGGAGCGGGCAGCAGCAGCGGAATGCCAAGGGTTTTAGGGGCGTCCTCCTGAGAACGCAGGTGTGTTGCTGTCTGCTCGGTGCAGGCAGCTGACGTTACATTCAAATTCGGCAGATAGTGGCTGGTATAAAAAAGTCAGTTTTTGATGGCACGCCCAGAAAACTCTGGCCAGTCCCCTTTGTCCACTCCCTGCTCGCCCCCTTTCTACCCACCATTGAGACGCATGCCTCAGCGAGTGTAAAACTAGCCAAAGGCGTTTGCTCAGGGGGGGGTTGCACAAATCCCCACAATCGGCCGGTTGAGAAAATTCTGATTCTTTGTAGCACATTTTCTGCATTCAAAAAGTTATTGTTATAGCAACTTTTAAAGACACAACAAGTGAGCTATTTATGTTTGGTTTTAATTCATCTAATTACATAGCACAGACAGGCAGACTGACCTGTAGAGGTGTTCAATTACAGCTGCCAGCGTAGCTCTCTGCAGCGGTGGGAGCGAATCAATTAAAGTTTTGTACTTTACCACCCGCTCCTGCTCATCCGGAATATCTGTTACAAAAACAAAAGCATTCAAACATAATAACTGAAGAACATTGCTATAATGACAAAACATATTTTAATTGACAAAAGTTAAGAATATACAGTATTAACTATAAGGGATAACGTGTACTAAGTTAAATCATTTACATTAAAAGATGACAGTGAAACCATTAAAAACAAAAGAATTAGCTGTAATATAGGCACTAATTGCCATTACGGAACGCCATGATATTGGGACGGGAGTATAAATAAGTAGACAGTTTTTAACTCCTTTATACTAATTATGTTTTAAAACAAAGAAGCTTTCATTGTGATATAGGGGGTAATTCTGGTTGATTCGCAATGCTGCAAATTTGAAGCCTTGTGAGTCCACCAAACCCCACCTTGCGAATGGTTGGCTGGCGCCTCCCATTCGCAAGAGCATTTCGCTCGCAGGGGCTTGCGAATGGATGTTACACATTAACATCCATTCACAGGGCAGGAGGAACCTCCCACATCTTTCGATGGTCACCGACCATCGAAAGATGTGGAAGGTGCACACATATAAAAGTGACTCTCAAGTCACTTACATATGCGTAAAGAAGTTACCAATATATCCCCTTAGCGCTGGTTGTGAATAAAGTTCTTATTCTCTTATTGGTTGCCCAAAAGAAAAACAGAGAAGAAACCACAATAGTGTAATACAGTTTTCAATACTGATACATTTAATCTACAGTGATTTTTCTGACTCGTACCCTTTTCTTATGTCTTCTATTTTGTAGACAATAGCGTTTCACAGGGGAGCGGTCACGTCACCGGTACGTCAAATGTGTCACTTGCCCATAGAAAAGAGAAGGTACTGGATAGTGCAATACAGTTTTTATTCTATGACATGGACATAAATAAAACAAAGAATAGCAAGGTGGACTCTCACCAAGTCGTGTGGTTCCAGTACCACCAAGCCTTTCAACTCTAGGCGGCTGGAGTTGAAAGGCTTGGTGGTACTGGAACCTGGGAGACTGTCAGGGACACCTGGGATCCCCCATACTTAACATCTGCGCTGTTGTCTACATCTTTGTGTGTGGACCACACGACTTGGTGAGAGTCCACCCTGCTATTCTTTGTTTTATTTATGTCCATGTCATAGAATAAAAACTGTATTGCACTATCCAGTACCTTCTCTTTTCTATGGGCAAGTGACACATTTGACGTACCGGTGACGTGACCGCTCCCCTGTGAAACGCTATTGTCTACAAAATAGTAGACATAAGAAAAGGGTACGAGTCAAAAAAATCACTGTAGATTAAATTTATCAGTATTGAAAACTGTATTACACTATTGTGTTTTCTTCTCTGTTTTTCTTTTGGGCAACCAATAAGAGAATAAGAACTTCATTCACAACAAGCGCTAAGGGGATATATTGGTAACTTCTTTATATATTGTCCACTATTTGGGTGTGGGTAGGTGACCCGCACTTTCCCGTATATCCCTCAGCGAAGGTATAGCGCAACAGTTCACTCCACTACTTTTACTTTGGATATTACTTATATATGCGTGCACGCTGGGAAGGAAATGGGCAGGCAGCTGACATCCGGTGATGTCAGAAGCCAGCCCTCTGCTCCCGCATCATGGTCTCATTAGCATGAGAATGCCCAGCATTCTCATGGGAATGCCCATGAAACGCTGGGCATTCCCATATGCTAATGAGGTTGCCCCTCTCCACACCCAGCATGCTGTCCTGGGTGCGTGCATGAGCAGAACAAAAACATTGGTCCCCGTGCGAACGCAGCCCTGCTGCAACCAGAATAACCCCCATAATTGACTGTATCTACAAGTCCTGCATGCTCCTCTCGTCCCATTTCCCATCAGGGCAAAGGTTCTACCAAACTCTGCCATTACAGTACAAGTTTAAAGGCTATCCATGCTTAAGCACTGGTGACATCTAGGACCTTATTCAGATCTGAGCTCAGTACAAATTTGTTTAGAAAATGGGCAAAATCATGTGCACTGCAGGTGGGGTAGATGTTACTTGTGCAGAGAGAGTTAAATTTGGGTGGGGTGTGTTGAAACTGAAATCTAAATTGCAGTGTAAAAATAATGTAGCCAGTATTTACCCTGCACAGAAACAAAATAACTCACACAAATCTAACTCTCTCTATACATGTTACATCTACCCCTCCTGCAGTGCACATGGTTTTGCCCATTTTCCAAACTAATTTGTACTGAGCTCAGATCTGAATAAGGCCCCTAGACTGAAGTATGGAGCAGTGGGGGCACTCAGCACATATAGACATACATGAGCCAAGGACTCAGCATTTGTTTGACTCTTCAAAAGCTGCCCCCAGACTCCTGTGAAAGTAGCCAATAAGAGTGTGGGGGCGGGCTTAGGAGAGTGGCGCCTAATGACGAGTCTCAGGTTCACCAAGGAGGCTATGGTAAGCAGCGCCACTGACTATCTGGATATACTTCCAGTACATATATAACATACATCACATACACTTGTATGTTTATTTGTGCTTAGTAACCTTGTACTAGGTTGCAGACGCCACTGATGGATATTCAATAACTAGCATTTGCCAGGAACTGGCTTAGCCAATAGAATTAAAATTACAATCATTTAAAAATCACAACCAACATGGTTTTGCCTTTTGAACGATAGCCAACTGAAATCTATGACAATTTATACATCATGCATGCTTATACATAAGGGCCTACATATCCATACGGTTGTCTTACCCCAGCTTCCCATCTCTTTTCTCATTCCCGCCTGTTCTCCCACATCTCTACCCTGTTGCTCTGCTCACATGCCTCTGCTCTGGGGGACATAATACACAGAGAATATGCTCATGCTTGCTGCCCCAAACCCATTACACAAGGCAGCAGCCACCAGCCAGGGCTTCCAGGATTGCTTTATCTTCCTGTTCCTCCTGTGCCAACAATGGAAGGGAGAACAGCTCAAATCACGCACGTACCTCATTCTGTGACCCAGCAGTGATTTTGTCTAGGTTGAGGTACTTGGTGAATGGGTGGCTGAATGAGGTGGGCAGGCAGCTGCATGCAGTGTGTGCCTGTTCACTAAAGGGAGAGGAGAGGCTGTATCAGGCACACTAGTGAGTGCTGTGGAGGGACGAAGGGGTTGGGGCCATCTCCTTTAAGCTCTCTACTTGACTTGCACTAGGCTCACAGCTTTAGCTCATTAGAGGTCCAGCTGATCTGCGAGTGCTGGAGAAATCATTCGATGGTCGATGATCATCGAATGATTTCTCCCTGGCTGCGAATGGATGAATATGCAAATCATCCATTTGCAACCCTGCAGGGATTCACGGGGATCGCGGCTTGCAGGGGGAGGGGCGGCCTGTAGTGCGGGCGCCGGGCACCGTGTGATGGAATCAACCAGAATACGGTCCTAAGTTGCTTCCTTGTAACACCAATGAACTTTCTTTTCAGTGGATTTATTGTTCTAAACATATAATACTGCATTTTATTCTTATTTTGTTTCCTATGTATCACTACATTGTAATGATTAGATACAGTATCTTACTTCAGTAAAACAATTGCCTGCATATAAGCCATTATTGTTCATTACACTGTACACCTAAAGTTTTAGTTAGTGAGGCCAAACAACTCACAATATACAGATGGAGCCAAGCTTATTCATCCCGACAGCACGGCCAGGCGAGGGTATTGACATGCCGCTGTTATAGCCAGCTCGGGCGCATTGAGACACGACAACATACAGCATGCAATACACATCTCCACCACTGGGTGGATAATGCTCCACTAATCCAGCGGCACATGGATATACAGATTGAGCAGCACCATTCGAGGAGAATGGGACACGCTAGCGTGCGAGATTCTCGCGGGTCCCATTGCTGTGAATGTGGCACATGTACATCTCATTCTTGGTGAACAGTGCTACAGTTCCATCTGTACAGTAGAAAACAATGCAAGCTCTGGAAAATGGACCGTGACAACTGTGATGCACAGTGGTCAGATGGGGAGAGTGAAAAAAAAAAATACTCTAAATCAGTAAATAAAATTAGTGTATTCAGACACAAACAAATGGTTTAAGCCAACAGTCTATTGACGTTAGGCTTTTGTGCGCGTCCAGGTCCCCTAGGTAAATGATTTCATAAAATGATCATACTAAACGCAAACCAGCATGCTGCAGCAATCTTCCCATAGCCAACACATCATAAGCATAGCTGATGTCAAGGGATCACTGCTTACATTGACTCATGAGCATGGGTCTCTATCACCAGGTGTCGTAGGCTAGTAGATAAGTGTGCTGCTCTCCATGCTTGGAGACCTGGGTTCGATTCTTAGAGATATTTTTTATTTTTGGTTCTTACAAAACATTTACAAAACTTATTTTTAATTTAACTATGCACACTCAAAAAAATTGTTTCCATAACTAAGTTTCCGAGTGTCTTAATACCCACAATCCACAGCATACTGAAGTATTGACCTGTGTAAACAAGAGAGAAAGAAAAGAAATCAGTTTGGAGTGGGGCGCACTCCTTACCCAGAGTGTCTCTTATTGGACTTTTTCATAAAAACGTACCTAATGTTAGGTGTATACTTTATTAGTGTGTATTCAACACGTTAGCCTATCCGGCCATCACTTTTATTAATATTCTGGGTTTTCAACTGTATTAGTTGTATTAAACCTTTCTATAATCAATTCCCTTTATAAGGGATCAAACGTAGCGAAAATATTAAAAACAAATAAAGATATAGAAAAACAAAGAAATAGAAATTTTAAAACGTGTCTCTGTGACCTTTTTGTAGCTTATTTGGAAATTGCTTATTGCTGTTATATAAAGTCTGTGTTAATTACATTTGTAATAAAAGATATTTATTTCTTGAACAGCAGTGTTTGGTGTTAATTGTTGCAGTTGTTATTATTGTGTGTATCCACCCAATATATTTTGTATCAGTATAATCTTGATACAATTGTTGGGTCGAGTTATTCTTTATTATAATGTATGTCTTATATTCTCTCCAGTATGTCGGGGGTCATTTATTCTGGCTGTTCAGATGTGACTAGTTTCCCGATATATGATTGATCTTAGAATATGACATAAATGGGGGAATGCCTGCCGTACAGCCCAATATTCCTCCTATTAACAATGTCCAAGGATCAATGAACAGGAATTAATTACACATGTGTACATGTATGTTAGGTTCTTAGTAGTGTTGTTATTCACATTTATATGCACAATATTCTGTTTTTTCAACAATACGTTGTGTTTCTGCATACACACCAGGCGATTTATTAGATTGAACTTATAATTCACTTTGCGTGATTCCGCATAATATTCACTGCCAGTATGCGGTGTATGAAGTTTTTAGTGTGCAGTTCAGGTGGCCACACCATTTAATTTGTGGTATTATTGTGGCTCTCCTTCTCCAAATACACACTCAATAACACAACTTTTATGCTCCTGCATACACACCAGGCAACTAACAGGTTGGACTTAATGTTCACGTTACGTGATACCGCATAGTATTTGCTGCCAAACAGTAGTTTGTTGCTAGTCAGTGTATGTACAGAGTCAGTTAGATTGTTAGTCCTCCGTTAAACATATAAATGAGTCTGATTTCTGCATACACACCAGGCGATTTATTAGATTGAACTTATAATTCACTTTGTGTGATTCCGCATAATATTCACTGCCAGTATGCGGTGTGTGAAGTTTTAGTGTGAAGTTCAAGTGGCCACACGATTTAATTCGTGGTATTATTGTGGCTCTCCTTCTCCAGGTACACACTTAATAACACAACTTTATGCTCCTGCATACACACCAGGCAACTAACAGGTTGGACTTAATGTTCACTTTGCGTGATACCGCATAGTATTTGCTGCCAATCAATAGTTTGTTGCTAGTCAGTGTATCTACAGAGTTAGTTAGATTGTTAGTCCTCCATTAAACATATAATTGAGTCTGATTTTTCGCATACACATGTGGCAATCTGCCGATTTATCTTGGAGATTGAATCTCTTTAACTCGTGTTTTTTATCACACTGATCAGGCACCCACAGATAACTGGATGAGAATAAATGTAACTTATTGTATTTTTTGTTATAGCAAAAGAGAATTTCACTTTTATTTTCTCTCAGATTTGTGCTAAATACTGCTGGTTTTTTCTGTCACTTCATTAGAGCGTATTTTGCTCCCTGTATACTCCTTTAGCTGCACAGCTTAAAGATTTATGGCTAGTGCTTAAGAATCAGATAGTGCAATAAATATTATATTTATAAAGCTGTATCCTGAACTGCAGTTTCACCGTTTAATATATCCGCCGTTAGTCACCGCTCTGTAAGGCTGAAATAACGGATGTCAAAGTGACCTGCGTTTACAGGTAGCAGACTGAATCTCTTCCAATGGCTTGTATTGTCACAGTGGTTTATTAGTACATTTAGGAGATTTGAATATAATAGTAAAAGATCGTGGGAGTATTTAGACAGAGAGTACCGGTGGGCGCTTCCAGCCGGGGATTGAGTCTCACCGACTGGTACACTCCGCCGCAGCAGTTATAGAGCACAAGTGCGATTAGCCGCTCCTAAGCCAGGGAGTGAATCTCTCAGGCTAGTGTGCGCTCATCGCAGTAGTGTTTCATACATTAGTATTGCTATATCAGTTATACACAATATATAAACACCAAACAGATATATTTAAACACAGATCATTGCTACAAGGTTACAGAGTGAATGCCGATGCGCATTTCGCTCAGTAGCTTTTTCGAGGCTGTCACCTAGGTATCTGGCCCGCCTCCATTGGGCTTTATTTATGGGAAATGGTCCAAATGGGGCGTTAATGCATTTGGACCAATTGCGATTTTTTATCAGGATTTTCAAATGTAGCATTGCGATCTGATTGGTGGGTACTCCGTTGGGAGTATATGTCCCTTATTTCATTATCAGAGTGTTCCATTATGTTCTTCTCTTATTCATTTATACCCTTCATATCCATTTTTACAATATAAATAATAATATTGGTTGGAAACCATAAATGTATTATTCACACTAGTTATGCTATCTTATCAATTATGTATAACACCGCATTTTTACTCTTGATTGTTATTTTATAATTCATTGGTATGAATGATCTTACTGTATCCTCATTTATTAAAATGTATTTTTAATGTATTTTTAGTTTCCTCGTGCTCTGTTCTGTATTTCTTATAGCAGGAGAGAGGAAAGACTTAATTGATTTTATTAGAGGTTCACTTATTTTATTGATTTGTTATTCTTATTTATTACATATTTAATCTGATCAGTGAGCTACTCTTCAATTGGATTAATTATTCCCCTTAAAATATGATATTCTAAGTGGCTATAAAAAAGAGATGATTTGAAAAATCCAGCTTGTGTAGATATTGAGTGATTATTATTTTTGTGTTTATTAAATTTTATGAGAAGCTTATATTTATGTGAAAGTTAAAGTGCAAAAAATCATATGTGAACAAAACAAAAGTACAAACAGTGGGTTTAAACGTGAAATTATTGTGTTTATAATTATAGCTTTGAGTGATATGGAAAAAGTGTGTAAAAATTAATGAGGTACTGTGGTACTGTTATATGAGCCTTATATTCTGCCCATACAAGATATTGTGCCTTATAATTTATAAGGTTATCAAGTGATATATTAGTGCTATGTGATATTAGGTGATGACCTATAGTAGTGCACGTGATGAATTATATGTGGACATATCTATGTTCCACATTTTTTATTGGAGTATAATCATCTTATAATGCTCTTGATTAAATTCTATTCCTTA
This sequence comes from Crinia signifera, assembly GCF_055691185.1. NCBI lineage: Eukaryota > Metazoa > Chordata > Amphibia > Anura > Myobatrachidae > Crinia > Crinia signifera. Next base: position 63,049,621 of record NC_139217.1, on the reverse strand, counting down.
GATATTTCATTTATCCTGAAGGTGGTGGGTGGATAGTTGGCTCTATTTCTTCTAGAGCTTAAGTGTTAAATTTACATGTATTTTGAATTCGCTGTTATGTGAATTTCCTAATTATAATTGCTTCAAGGGAAATTCTTGAGGTGAGTAAGAGTTTTTATATGAGGGTTATTTCGGAGTTATGCTCATCTTGGTATATTTGTTATTTCCTCCTTTTTTCTTGTCACATTATTTCTGATATAATCACTTTTGAACTGATCATGGGATATTAGGTCTGTATATGGTTCACAGAAAGGCAGAATAGTGTATCTCTTCATTGAGGCCATGTGGTCTCAAGCTATTCATTAAGAAGATGTATCTCGATTCTTTTTTGAGGAGTTCATGTGTAATATCTCCCCCTCTGATCCCTAGGTTGACTTTTTCTAGGGCAATAGCTTCCAATCCCTTGGGGTTGCTTTGATGGAATCTTAAGAAGTGTCTGGCGACACTAGTGATCTTCTTCATCTTGTCCATCTCTTTCTGTGCATTTTTGATGTTGCCTATGTGTTCTAATATTCTCTTTTTCCATGGTCTCTTGGTCATCCCAATGTACTTGAGACCACAGGGACAAATTAGGCAGTAGATGACTCCCGATGACTCACAGTTTATGAAATCTTTTATCTTCAGAATTTCATCATATCTGTTCAGGACATCTTTAGTATTTGTGACATATTCACATGCTTTACACCTCCCGCATTTGTGGCATCCTCGTATACTTGGTATGCTCTTTTTCTTCCGTACAAAGTGACTTTGGGTTAATCGATCTTTTAGATTTGCAGATTTTCTCCAGCTACACTGAATACGGTCACCAATTGTTCCTTTCAGGTCTTCATCAGTTGTCAGTACATGCTGATGTTTTGCAAGAATTTGATTAATTTCTTTCCATTCTGTACAATAAGTACTGATGAATCTTGGAATGTTTTCATTGATCTTTTTGGGTTTTGGTGTAAGCAGGGTGCTTCTGGGAATTTTCTTTGCTGCAGAATATGCTTGTTTAAGGAGCTTATTACTGTACCCCCGTAATATCAATCTTTGTTTGAGTTCCTGTGCTCTTTGTTCGAAGATAATATCTTCAGAGCAATTGCGTCTTAATCGGATATATTCCCCTTTGGGGATCCCCCTAAGGGTCGCAGGAAGATGTGAACTGGTTTTATGTAGGATGCTGTTCGTAGCTGTTTCCTTGCGGTAGATGTCAGTTATTAGTCTGTTGTCCTCAGTTTTCTTGATTTTTAAATCTAAGAATGAGATTTCTTTTTTACTGATACAGGATGTGAGTCTTAGATTCAGTGTGTTGATGTTCAGGATATCAATCATTTCTTTAAGGAGTTCCATACTGCCTTCCCAGATTATCAGAATATCATCAATGAATCTATACCACCCTACGATGCAGTTGGTGTATAGCTCATTTTCTGAGGTAAAGACCCATTCCTTTTCCCACCAGCCGAGGTAAATATTAGCATATGTCGGAGCACAGGTACTACCCATCGCGGTCCCACGGACCTGTAGGTAGTACCTGTCGTCGAAGGTAAAGAAATTATGTGTTAGGACAAATTCCAGGAGTTTGACCACAAACTCATCAATCTCTTCAAATTTTTTCATTTTAAGGAAATATTGGGTGGCATGGATACCTTTCTCATGGCTAATACTGGTATATAATGACTCTACGTCACATGTGCAAAGTATGGTGTTATCTGCAACATGTGTGTCTTCCAGTTTCCTGAGAATATCCATAGAGTCCCTGATATAAGATGGTAGTTCCACCACAAATCTCCTCAGGTAGTGATCCACAAATGTACTGGCTCTTTCGGTAAGATTTAGTATACCTGAAATTATTGGTCTCCCAGATGGATTGGTTTTGTTTTTGTGTATTTTGGGTAACATATAGAATGTTGACATTTTTGGGTTGGTCACCCCCAAGTATTCCATCTCTGTTTTTGAAATAATTCCATTCTCATATGTTTTTTTGATTATGTTTTCATATTGTTTTAAGAAGTTTGCTGTGGGATTGAATATTAGCCTCTTGTACGTTGTGGTATCTGATAGTTGTCGATCAGCTTCTTTAAGGTACATTTCCTTGTCCCACAGAACAATATTACCACCCTTGTCAGATGATTTAAAGATGGTATCGTCCCATTTCTGCATCTCTTTTATTGCTATTTGTTCCTCCTTGCTGATGTTTGAGCATTTCTTATGTTTTTTATTTGAGGATATTTTGTCCAGATCTCGAGACACTAGTTCTGTGAAGATCTGTACTTGTGGACAGATTTGCGTACTAGGAGTGAACGTAGATTTTTTCTTTAAGGGTTTTAGGTTTAGTGGATCAGGTTCTGTATCTTCCTCTGTTCCAGCTTCAAGATCTTCCAGTATCCTAAGGATACGTTCATCTTCTTCATTGAAGTCTTGGATTGTAGGTGTATAATCCCCTGCTTGTTCTTTTCTGGAGTATAATTTCTTCAGAAGAAGTTTTCTTGCATATAAATGTATATCTTTTTCAACTATGAACCTGTCCATTTGCTGGTCTGGGGAGAAGCTGAGTCCCTTAGAGAGGACACTGATCTGTGGTGGTGTCAATGTTCTTTTGGTGAGATTAATAATTTGCAGTTCATCTTTGTTTAATATCTCCGTGCTTGTCGTCTTTGTCTCTGTGGGTATCTTTCCCAGTCCCTCTTGTCTCTTTTTCGGGCATTTTTTCCCACCTCTCCTGATTTTCTTGAACTCTCTGGTCCTCTGTCTCCTTCTCGTGATGTTCCCTCTCCTAAAAAACGGGCCCTCTGCCAATTATTAGTTAGTGCGAGATTGGTATCTTCTCCTTCTGAGGACTCCATTTCTGAGCTGCTGATATTATAGGAGTTATCCGGGTCTCTCCGTTTTTGTTTGATGTTCCACTTATAGACCGAATTCTGCATGTAATCCCCTTTGTCCCGTTGGAATTTTGATCTTTTCCTTTCTATGAGCATTTTTTCAAATTTGTCTAAGTCATCCTTATATTTACTGTACATTTTCTGGAATTCTTCCTCTTTTTCAGAGAGTTTAAGTTTCTCACCGAGTTTATCAATCTCTACAGTATATTTTTCTAGGTTTCTCATATCGTGTTTAATGAGAATCCCTATACATTCTCTGGAGCATTTTAAAAGGGCTGTCTCCCACTCCTTCCTTAGGTCCTCGTCTATTTCAAAGGATGGGAACAGTCGAGGTCTTAGTCCTCTAGGTGTCATATCAAATTTTAGGTAGTTTTCAAAGGTCACCTTATTCCAATGTGCCTTGGTTTGTTTGTATAATAAATTTTTTAGATCTGTAAGGTCTGTGCTCCAATGGTTGTTATGGGTATTTGCACTGTTATCACCAAAGAGGTTGCCTGATTCATCGTTCCACCTTTCCCTCCTGCTCCCAAGTTCTTTACTTAGACTAAAGTTGCTCATTTTGAGTTGGGTCGATACCTTCTAGTGATGGTTCTCTAGGTTCACGTGTCAGATAGTATTGGTACAAATAGATACCTTGTATATACTATGTGGGATTATGTGCTGGATCAGATTCGAGTGGTGTGACCACTCTTCAATAGATACTGAATAGAAGGAGGTTGGGTGATCCGCACCATAAGTTAGATATTCATATTTTTATATTCTACATATTATTTTCTTTCTGGGTAGAGAGATACTCGCTTACCAAGAATTTTTTCAAAATATAATTCCTGGTTTGCTAGGGTGCAGCCCTCTGATTTGTCAATTAAGCAGTGTAAACAAGAGAGAAAGAAAAGAAATCAGTTTGGAGTGGGGCGCACTCCTTACCCAGAGTGTCTCTTATTGGACTTTTTCATAAAAACGTACCTAATGTTAGGTGTATACTTTATTAGTGTGTATTCAACACGTTAGCCTATCCGGCCATCACTTTTATTAATATTCTGGGTTTTCAACTGTATTAGTTGTATTAAACCTTTCTATAATCAATTCCCTTTATAAGGGATCAAACGTAGCGAAAATATTAAAAACAAATAAAGATATAGAAAAACAAAGAAATAGAAATTTTAAAACGTGTCTCTGTGACCTTTTTGTAGCTTATTTGGAAATTGCTTATTGCTGTTATATAAAGTCTGTGTTAATTACATTTGTAATAAAAGATATTTATTTCTTGAACAGCAGTGTTTGGTGTTAATTGTTGCAGTTGTTATTATTGTGTGTATCCACCCAATATATTTTGTATCAGTATAATCTTGATACAATTGTTGGGTCGAGTTATTCTTTATTATAATGTATGTCTTATATTCTCTCCAGTATGTCGGGGGTCATTTATTCTGGCTGTTCAGATGTGACTAGTTTCCCGATATATGATTGATCTTAGAATATGACATAAATGGGGGAATGCCTGCCGTACAGCCCAATATTCCTCCTATTAACAATGTCCAAGGATCAATGAACAGGAATTAATTACACATGTGTACATGTATGTTAGGTTCTTAGTAGTGTTGTTATTCACATTTATATGCACAATATTCTGTTTTTTCAACAATACGTTGTGTTTCTGCATACACACCAGGCGATTTATTAGATTGAACTTATAATTCACTTTGCGTGATTCCGCATAATATTCACTGCCAGTATGCGGTGTATGAAGTTTTTAGTGTGCAGTTCAGGTGGCCACACCATTTAATTTGTGGTATTATTGTGGCTCTCCTTCTCCAAATACACACTCAATAACACAACTTTTATGCTCCTGCATACACACCAGGCAACTAACAGGTTGGACTTAATGTTCACGTTACGTGATACCGCATAGTATTTGCTGCCAAACAGTAGTTTGTTGCTAGTCAGTGTATGTACAGAGTCAGTTAGATTGTTAGTCCTCCGTTAAACATATAAATGAGTCTGATTTCTGCATACACACCAGGCGATTTATTAGATTGAACTTATAATTCACTTTGTGTGATTCCGCATAATATTCACTGCCAGTATGCGGTGTGTGAAGTTTTAGTGTGAAGTTCAAGTGGCCACACGATTTAATTCGTGGTATTATTGTGGCTCTCCTTCTCCAGGTACACACTTAATAACACAACTTTATGCTCCTGCATACACACCAGGCAAACATAAAACCAGTTCACATCTTCCTGCGACCCTTAGGGGGATCCCCAAAGGGGAATATATCCGATTAAGACGTAATTGCTCTGAAGATATTATCTTCGAACAAAGAGCACAGGAACTCAAACAAAGATTGATATTACGGGGGTACAGTAATAAGCTCCTTAAACAAGCATATTCTGCAGCAAAGAAAATTCCCAGAAGCACCCTGCTTACACCAAAACCCAAAAAGATCAATGAAAACATTCCAAGATTCATCAGTACTTATTGTACAGAATGGAAAGAAATTAATCAAATTCTTGCAAAACATCAGCATGTACTGACAACTGATGAAGACCTGAAAGGAACAATTGGTGACCGTATTCAGTGTAGCTGGAGAAAATCTGCAAATCTAAAAGATCGATTAACCCAAAGTCACTTTGTACGGAAGAAAAAGAGCATACCAAGTATACGAGGATGCCACAAATGCGGGAGGTGTAAAGCATGTGAATATGTCACAAATACTAAAGATGTCCTGAACAGATATGATGAAATTCTGAAGATAAAAGATTTCATAAACTGTGAGTCATCGGGAGTCATCTACTGCCTAATTTGTCCCTGTGGTCTCAAGTACATTGGGATGACCAAGAGACCATGGAAAAAGAGAATATTAGAACACATAGGCAACATCAAAAATGCACAGAAAGAGATGGACAAGATGAAGAAGATCACTAGTGTCGCCAGACACTTCTTAAGATTCCATCAAAGCAACCCCAAGGGATTGGAAGCTATTGCCCTAGAAAAAGTCAACCTAGGGATCAGAGGGGGAGATATTACACATGAACTCCTCAAAAAAGAATCGAGATACATCTTCTTAATGAATAGCTTGAGACCACATGGCCTCAATGAAGAGATACACTATTCTGCCTTTCTGTGAACCATATACAGACCTAATATCCCATGATCAGTTCAAAAGTGATTATATCAGAAATTATGTGACAAGAAAAAAGGAGGAAATAACAAATATACCAAGATGAGCATAACTCCGAAATAACCCTCATATAAAAACTCTTACTCACCTCAAGAATTTCCCTTGAAGCAATTATAATTAGGAAATTCACATAACAGCGAATTCAAAATACATGTAAATTTAACACTTAAGCTCTAGAAGAAATAGAGCCAACTATCCACCCACCACCTTCAGGATAAATGAAATATCTAAGGAATAGAATTTAATCAAGAGCATTATAAGATGATTATACTCCAATAAAAAATGTGGAACATAGATATGTCCACATATAATTCATCACGTGCACTACTATAGGTCATCACCTAATATCACATAGCACTAATATATCACTTGATAACCTTATAAATTATAAGGCACAATATCTTGTATGGGCAGAATATAAGGCTCATATAACAGTACCACAGTACCTCATTAATTTTTACACACTTTTTCCATATCACTCAAAGCTATAATTATAAACACAATAATTTCACGTTTAAACCCACTGTTTGTACTTTTGTTTTGTTCACATATGATTTTTTGCACTTTAACTTTCACATAAATATAAGCTTCTCATAAAATTTAATAAACACAAAAATAATAATCACTCAATATCTACACAAGCTGGATTTTTCAAATCATCTCTTTTTTATAGCCACTTAGAATATCATATTTTAAGGGGAATAATTAATCCAATTGAAGAGTAGCTCACTGATCAGATTAAATATGTAATAAATAAGAATAACAAATCAATAAAATAAGTGAACCTCTAATAAAATCAATTAAGTCTTTCCTCTCTCCTGCTATAAGAAATACAGAACAGAGCACGAGGAAACTAAAAATACATTAAAAATACATTTTAATAAATGAGGATACAGTAAGATCATTCATACCAATGAATTATAAAATAACAATCAAGAGTAAAAATGCGGTGTTATACATAATTGATAAGATAGCATAACTAGTGTGAATAATAAATTTATGGTTTCCAACCAATATTATTATTTATATTGTAAAAATGGATATGAAGGGTATAAATGAATAAGAGAAGAACATAATGGAACACTCTGATAATGAAATAAGGGACATATACTCCCAACGGAGTACCCACCAATCAGATCGCAATGCTACATTTGAAAATCCTGATAAAAAATCGCAATTGGTCCAAATGCATTAACGCCCCATTTGGACCATTTCCCATAAATAAAGCCCAATGGAGGCGGGCCAGATACCTAGGTGACAGCCTCGAAAAAGCTACTGAGCGAAATGCGCATCGGCATTCACTCTGTAACCTTGTAGCAATGATCTGTGTTTAAATATATCTGTTTGGTGTTTATATATTGTGTATAACTGATATAGCAATACTAATGTATGAAACACTACTGCGATGAGCGCACACTAGCCTGAGAGATTCACTCCCTGGCTTAGGAGCGGCTAATCGCACTTGTGCTCTATAACTGCTGCGGCGGAGTGTACCAGTCGGTGAGACTCAATCCCCGGCTGGAAGCGCCCACCGGTACTCTCTGTCTAAATACTCCCACGATCTTTTACTATTATATTCAAATCTCCTAAATGTACTAATAAACCACTGTGACAATACAAGCCAGTGGAAGAGATTCAGTCTGCTACCTGTAAACGCAGGTCACTTTGACATCCGTTATTTCAGCCTTACAGAGCGGTGACTAACGGCGGATATATTAAACGGTGAAACTGCAGTTCAGGATACAGCTTTATAAATATAATATTTATTGCACTATCTGATTCTTAAGCACTAGCCATAAATCTTTAAGCTGTGCAGCTAAAGGAGTATACAGGGAGCAAAATACGCTCTAATGAAGTGACAGAAAAAACCAGCAGTATTTAGCACAAATCTGAGAGAAAATAAAAGTGAAATTCTCTTTTGCTATAACAAAAAATACAATAAGTTACATTTATTCTCATCCAGTTATCTGTGGGTGCCTGATCAGTGTGATAAAAAACACGAGTTAAAGAGATTCAATCTCCAAGATAAATCGGCAGATTGCCACATGTGTATGCGAAAAATCAGACTCAATTATATGTTTAATGGAGGACTAACAATCTAACTAACTCTGTAGATACACTGACTAGCAACAAACTATTGATTGGCAGCAAATACTATGCGGTATCACGCAAAGTGAACATTAAGTCCAACCTGTTAGTTGCCTGGTGTGTATGCAGGAGCATAAAGTTGTGTTATTAAGTGTGTACCTGGAGAAGGAGAGCCACAATAATACCACGAATTAAATCGTGTGGCCACTTGAACTTCACACTAAAACTTCACACACCGCATACTGGCAGTGAATATTATGCGGAATCACACAAAGTGAATTATAAGTTCAATCTAATAAATCGCCTGGTGTGTATGCAGAAATCAGACTCATTTATATGTTTAACGGAGGACTAACAATCTAACTGACTCTGTACATACACTGACTAGCAACAAACTACTGTTTGGCAGCAAATACTATGCGGTATCACGTAACGTGAACATTAAGTCCAACCTGTTAGTTGCCTGGTGTGTATGCAGGAGCATAAAAGTTGTGTTATTGAGTGTGTATTTGGAGAAGGAGAGCCACAATAATACCACAAATTAAATGGTGTGGCCACCTGAACTGCACACTAAAAACTTCATACACCGCATACTGGCAGTGAATATTATGCGGAATCACGCAAAGTGAATTATAAGTTCAATCTAATAAATCGCCTGGTGTGTATGCAGAAACACAACGTATTGTTGAAAAAACAGAATATTGTGCATATAAATGTGAATAACAACACTACTAAGAACCTAACATACATGTACACATGTGTAATTAATTCCTGTTCATTGATCCTTGGACATTGTTAATAGGAGGAATATTGGGCTGTACGGCAGGCATTCCCCCATTTATGTCATATTCTAAGATCAATCATATATCGGGAAACTAGTCACATCTGAACAGCCAGAATAAATGACCCCCGACATACTGGAGAGAATATAAGACATACATTATAATAAAGAATAACTCGACCCAACAATTGTATCAAGATTATACTGATACAAAATATATTGGGTGGATACACACAATAATAACAACTGCAACAATTAACACCAAACACTGCTGTTCAAGAAATAAATATCTTTTATTACAAATGTAATTAACACAGACTTTATATAACAGCAATAAGCAATTTCCAAATAAGCTACAAAAAGGTCACAGAGACACGTTTTAAAATTTCTATTTCTTTGTTTTTCTATATCTTTATTTGTTTTTAATATTTTCGCTACGTTTGATCCCTTATAAAGGGAATTGATTATAGAAAGGTTTAATACAACTAATACAGTTGAAAACCCAGAATATTAATAAAAGTGATGGCCGGATAGGCTAACGTGTTGAATACACACTAATAAAGTATACACCTAACATTAGGTACGTTTTTATGAAAAAGTCCAATAAGAGACACTCTGGGTAAGGAGTGCGCCCCACTCCAAACTGATTTCTTTTCTTTCTCTCTTGTTTACACTGCTTAATTGACAAATCAGAGGGCTGCACCCTAGCAAACCAGGAATTATATTTTGAAAAAATTCTTGGTAAGCGAGTATCTCTCTACCCAGAAAGAAAATAATATGTAGAATATAAAAATATGAATATCTAACTTATGGTGCGGATCACCCAACCTCCTTCTATGAAGTATTGACCTCTCAGCCCTTCATTTACATTCACGCCAGTCTCCTTCTCTGTGAAAAGAGCAGTCTCCCAGGGAAGGGAGGAGGGAAGTGGATGGGCATTTAATCAGCCAGCGTTACCCAGCTGTATTCACAGAAGCTGTGTTCAATTGGGATTACTGGACTGTATGTGTGCGTCCAAGCCCCCGCACAGTATAGTATACCTTGACAACTGTACTTTTAATGTGCTGTATACTGCACACACAGACCCGTGGTCAGGTGAAGAGAGTGAAAATAAATAAATAAAAATATTCTAAATCCGTAAATAAAAATAGTTTATTCAGATGTAAATGAACGATTTAAAGCAGTCTTCCCATAGCCGATAGCATAACTGATGGCAAGGTATCACTCTTTACATTGACTCATAAACATGGGTCACTATAACCAGGTGTTGTAGACTAGTGGATAAGTGTGGGTTTGATTCTTAAGGCCCCCATACATTAGGCCGACTTGTCCTAGGGACAAGTCGGACCCAATTTACCTGCGAGCCGCCCGGCAGCTCCCCGGGAGGCTCACATACAATTTGGCACTTGATGTGCCATTTTTACATGGGATAAATCGCATGCGATTTATCCCATGTAAAAAAAACCCGGGGAGCTGCAGGGCGGTGAGCAGTAGTGGGGGCGGGCAGCGGCAGTAGTGGGGACGGGCAGCGGTGGTGGGGGCGGCCAGCGGCGGTAGTGGGGGCGGGCAGCGGCGGTGGGGGGGGGGGGGGGCGGTCAGCGGCAGCGGGCGGCGTTTGCGGTGAGCGCAGTGTACTTACACATAGCAGCAGCGGCGGGGACGGGACGCGCAGTGGCGGCTATTATATTTTTAAAATACTTGTCAAATGACCGGCCGCTCTCTGATTGGCTGAGAACTCTCCGGCCAATCAGAGAGCGGCCGGTCATTTGACAAGTATTTTAAAAATATAATAGCCGCCACTGCGCGTCCCGTCCCCGCCGCTGCTGCTATGTGTAAGTACACTGCGCTCACCGCACACGCCGCCCGTCCCCACTGCCGCTGGCCGCCCCCACCACCGCTGCCGCTGGCCGCCCCCACCACCGCTGCCGCTGGTCGCCCCCACTACTCCCCCGGTGTCTGTATGCATATGCCTGTCAGGTGGCAGGCATATGCATACAGGGAGGTCGGACGTGATCGTATGTACAGACCGTCCGACCTCCCTGATCCGGTCCGATGCGCACGGGACCGCGCATCGGATCGGATCAAATGTCACATACCTACGATTTTGGGCCGATTTCATCCGATTATCGGCACAAAGTGCCGAAATCGGATGAAATCGTCCCAAAATCGCATAGTGTATGGGGGCCTTAAGAGTGAGATTTTTTTTTATCTTTTGTCTGTTGTCTGTTGACCTTGCCATTGTCAACCTAATGCTTGTGTAGACCTTCCAACCTTGTCAACCTTAGCCATGTTGACCTACAGTATTTCAGGTGTCAACCTTTAGTGGTTGACCCCATATTAAACAGCTAGTTTATTAGTAATCAAGCAATTTATTGCACTGAACTAACTCGGATGCATTTGGCCTTTCTCTCGCCATTGGTCAATATTTCCTCTCACTCCCCTTCTGAGTCCTGATTGGTCCCCGGGCTGCATGTTGGCTACACTTTAATAAGACTGAAACATAAGAACCTAAAATGTTATACACAATGAGAGACAATAAACCCCAACTTCTAAATAGAACCTACAGTATTTTCCTTAAACACATATCAAGCAGATCATTTTGCCACTCATACTAATATTAATATCACACAATAACAGTTGTGATATTACACTCTGTTACCGCCATGAACCTTTTGCATATTTCCATATAATCAAAAAAGTGTTGATTGTTAGATCTCGACCTTAACAAGTACAGGGGGCAAGGTGTAGACTTGGATTTGCATAAACATGTAGCACGTTACAACTTGCTACTTTTGTCACTATTATTTCATGTTTATTTATGAAAATATACCTTTAGATATCTTGCTTTAAAACATTATTTCCATTCTATATGATTCAAAAGTAAATTTTTAATACCTAACTAAAAAACAAGCTACATACAGTATGTGTCCTGTAGTGTTGCATTGTGGCATGTGTTTTGTGGAGCAGTGGGAGCAATGTATGCATGAATGGGGGATGCGTGGGCGCGGTCTTGCGCTGCAGCACTGCATGAGGACACATACAGTATGTAATCACACTGCTTTCATTCTGGACATGGACTCTCATTTTGTTAGTGCAGGGACGTGCAGTCAGGGGAGGCAGGGGAGGCAGTGCCTCCCCTGTCATAATGATGTGAATAATAAAAAGAAGATATTTATATATCTTCTTTTATTATTTTCATCATTTCTACCTCTCCCCCTGCCTCCTACCATCTTACACTGTTGCATGTGAGGGTGGGAGGCAGCGGGAGAGGTGCCTCCCGCTGTTAACATTAAAACATCGGGCAGCGGGGGGTGGGTAGGGGAGGGCAGGGGGCAGGGTGCAGCAATGGGCTGTAAAAGCCCATTGAAAATGAATGGGGAAGCGGCACTCATACTGGTGCCGCAATGACAGGGGCACCAGTATGAATGCATGCCCCCAGATGTGATTGGGTCAGCGGATCCAGTGATGGATCCGCTGTCCAATCACAAACATGCAGGGCCCACCTGCATAGGATGCAGCAGCGCGACAGCGTGGAGTCCGGCGCCGCTGTCACCGCCGAGGAGAGGTGAGTCCGCCGGGGGAGGGGGGCGCATGTACGCCCTGCTGCCTGTGCCCGGAAGCTGCATATACCATATAGCATGGTATGCGGGCGGGCGAGGGGGGGGGGGCCCGTGCGGGGAGATCAGTGCCTCCCCAGGCAATGACCTCACCGCACGTCACTGTGTTAGTGTAATTTAAGAACACATGTGTCACGATTTGGAGTATGAGAAACACGTTCTTTCCATTAAAATGTTTCTCTATCCCTGCTCTGAAGTACACTCCGGTGCAGTGTTCAGTCTGCAGGCAATCCGGCGTCCGGCCAGCGCGGACCGCACTCATCCACCAGCGCTCATTCTGTCACTCTGGCGCACACCTGTCTGCTGCAGGCCACTGGTCTAGATAATGCTCTAACGCAGTAACAATTGTGGCATCATTCCACTACAGCCTATCAGCTGTATAGAGACACTATAAGTATGCCGAGAAGAGACTTACAATCGGCCAGTGCAATGATGTCTCCAGCAATGCTGTATCTCTGTATCTGCTCCTGTGTAAATCCCGACTACAGACTAGTGCATTACCATCCTGCTGCACAACCGGCTCCCTCCAGTGATCACACTGGTTATTCCAGTTGATTCCTAGAGATTATGCTATCATCTCCCATTGGTTACCAGCTGTCATATTTGATTCACCATCGGTTCACCATGGACTCATCATTGATTTTCAGCTATCACTGCTTACTTAGATCAGCTACCCAGATCATCTTCAAAGTACCATCCTCTTTTACCAGTCACCAGTCAAAGAGTCACTCTCGATATCAGCCACTATCAGTGTGCCAACATAGGTAACTGTCTTTATCGGTTAACTAGATTTATCCAGCATGCTGGCTATTAATCGCCGGGAAATAGCAACACACAGGGTGGCATGTCGATATTGCTATGGTCCCTACACACGGGTTGATGTAGGGGCATTTTTTAAACAATCTAGTGAAATCGCTTATAAAATGCCCTGAAATCGCTCGTGATAATAATAATAACCTACCTCACAACTGGCCCGAATTCCACTGGATCAGCCCGTTTTTTTGGGGATGGTCCCGCATCCTGCCCGGGGCCAGCAGTGTCCCTCGGTGGGTGGGGAGTGCAGTTCGGAGACCTCCCTTCCCGGAACTGCTCTGCGGTGAAAAGATGCTGTGCGCTTATGCACAGCATCTATTCCCGGAGACAGAGGGGCTGGGGGCATGGCCAGTGGCTCACAGAGCTGCTAGCCATGTCCCCACAGTGACGAAAGTGGGGCATGGCCTCACAGTGTCATCTTGAATATAGGCCCCATTGCCGCGAGGCCACGCTTCTAGGACATCAGATGTTGGGAAGTATGCAATAATATTAATAATCAGAACTACAGTGGAGAGGATTTTTTAAAGCAATAACCACTTTTTAACATTGCGGGTATAATAAAATAATAGAATGTCCCTAAATACAATAATGACATTGGCCCTTATTCTAGTTGATTCGGTCGGATGCGTATTTTCGGACAGGAACCAAGTGAACTTAGCCCCGCCTTCCGTACGGGTCACTTATACCATCTGAATGCGGTAAGACGCCGACCGAACGGACCGCAAGTGGATTTTTCATGTGAACACCTCCTCCATCGAAAGCTGGACCGAGTGGTCAGACAGCACTGAATGCTTCAGACCACTCGGGCATTTCTCCTTGCAAAAGCAGGGATATGGGCGGGCAGCTGGCATCCGGCTATGTCATATGTCCACCCCCCACGGGCGGATTACCATACGTACGCCCAGCGTTTTCATGGGAATGCCACTGAAACGCGGGCATACGCATATGGTAATGAGCCCAAACAGCCCTTCACGCCCCTCTCCACCCCCTTTTCGGATTGTTCCGACCGATCGTGCGGCCGTCCGCATTCGGAGCCATCCGACTCAACCAGAATAAGGCCCATAGTGACTTAGCTAGTGCATCAGGCGGAATTGCAAGCAAAACAAGTGCAGGCCTACAGGTAGCCAGGGGCCAAGTTAGCACTCCTGCAGCCAGGTGCTGTACGTTACGTTCTAACAGCATCTGCCCCAGGGTGATGTGTAGTACTTTAATATTGCAGCGTTAAATAATGATCCTGTGAGAACTCTCTCATGTAGACAGGTTAAGACACTGAACAGTTGCGCAGTTGAAAACAAAAAACAGGAGACAAAAAAGATGCTCCTAATGTAACATATTGTGTGTGATAACAAATGTTGCTCATATTATCCATTCTCTGTAAAGTGGTAGGTTCAAGTCTTCTGTGACAGCAGGAAGCTTTATTCTAACGTTACAGCAAAGGAAGCTTACTCTAATAACATTATGTCTGCTGTCTCGGGGGATTTTAAGCAAAAATCTTTCACTGAAATAAACATCTTTTACTTAGTAGATGCATTCGTTCAAATGAATAATGAAACAACTATTTCTGGAACACAGTGTCATTACCTAGGGCAGAGATCCAATGTGGATAAAGTTCTTTTGTCAGAAGTGCATCATTTATTTCATAGAAAAAACATTTCAGCACATCAGTCACGTCTTCCAGATGATGTTTTCCGACTTTTAGTTTAATGCTCCGTGCATCCTTTTTAAAGTCGTCCAACAGCTCCCTTACTTTCAGCGGGTCCCCGTTCTTGAGATACAGAGATTTGCTTCCCAAGCCTTAATATAAGAAGACATCAAAATAAACATGTCTAAGCAAATTATAATAATGTATGGTAAACTGACATTCGCTTCGAAAAATGTAAAATCTGTCTTGTAAGCTATACTCAGCGCAAATATGTCTTACAAAAAGTCACAGTATACATGTATCAATTATTGCTGTAGCTAGAACACAAAGAAAAGTGCATTGCTCGCATTGGGACTAATTCAGCATGCATAGGTAATCAGAGAATTTCCAGCGGAAAGCGGGTAGAAAGCCACCGCCCAGACAGAAAGCGAAGACGCCCCTTGCAAAATTGCGAATTCGACGCAATAGCAATGTATTCGCAGATCCATTTGCAAAAAGCAAACCATCAAACTGTTTTTTTTCTATCTGCGCCAGTCTAGGGCTTCCACTAGTCTGCTCAAAAATCAGGCTGGAAGTGGTCATCGCTGACCCAACCAAAAAACCTGAACAACGCCTGTATTTGTACAACATACACCGAGAAAAACACCATGTTTCTGCCCTTAAATGCTGGCTTCCTGTCAATCGAACTGCGGATACTCACAACATCTATGTGTACGGATATTTTCCTGCTATTTGGGTCATTCGCAGTCATTCGATAATTGCTCAATTTGCAAATGCATTGATTAGCGATAAGGGTTGCCACCTCACTCATCATCGATTCCTGGAGATTTCCCCCCCCCCTCTAACTCCAATGCACGCGCTCCTGGAAAAGTGGGCGTGGCCTCGTAATATGGACATGGTCTATTCCGGCAAGAGGGCATGTATTCAAGTGCCCATATATATATATATATATATATATATATATATATATATATATATATATATATATGGGCACTCACATGTGCGGAATGGCGTACACCCGGCAGTTACACTGAGGAGGTGTTTTGTCTATGATGTATTCACTGATGGCTGTCTGCATGTCTTGAAAAAGTCTCAAATTGGAGCCGAAACGTTGACCTAAGATGTGGCAGCGTGTTTAATAAAGAAGCATTTGAAAAACTCATTTACAGTCTGGAGAGTGGCCTCATACTTCACTGTACCCACCTTTATATATATATATATATATATATATATATAGAGAGGCTTTTTTAGACACCCGGACTCTGGGAGAATCCCGGAATCCGGGGACTGGAAAAGCCACCAGGAGGGTTGCCACCCAAAATGGGAGAATCCCAGAAATCCGGGAGCGGTGACAACCCTATTAGCGATCCATGCTGAATTAAGCCCATAGTCCGATATTACTGCTTAGGGAGTAGCTGTAGTTCGTAAGTTTTTTTTTTTTTTTACTGTGGCCCACTTCTACACAATATATATATATATATATATATATATATATATATATATATATATATATATATATATAAGTCACAGCAGGATCCGGCTCTCCATATAATAGTAAATCAGCGCCGGGTGCCCATAAAGCATAACAAACAGCAGAACATGGGGGATATAGCACTCCAGGCGACTTGGTGATAAAAGATACTCACAGACCATGTCACCATGCTTCAAAATGATCTTGCAATTCTAGATGAGTGGGCAAAAAAATGGAAGATGAGGTTCAATGTAGATAAATGTAAGGTTATGCACCTTGGGAGACACAACCAGTGTGCAAGTTACAACCTTAGCGGAGAGGGACTGGGTAATTCCATACTTGAAAAGGATCTAGGAGTCCAAATAGACAGCAATCTAGGATGTAGTGCCCATTGTAATGTAGCTACAAAAAAGGCCAACAAAATTCTGGCATGTATTAAGAGGGGAATGGAAACTAGGGACTCAAGGGTAATTATGCCACTATATAAAGCATTGGTGAGACCTCACCTAGAGTACGGAGTACAGTTCTGGGCCCCACACTATAAAAAGGACATCATAGAATTAGAAGTCCAAAGGCGAGCAACAAAGCTTATTAGGGGAATGGAGAATTTAAGCTACGGGGAGAGATTAAGCAATTTGGGACTATTTACATTAGAAAAGAGACGTTTAAGGGGGGACATGCTCAACATGTACAAGTATATCAAGGGCCAATATAAGGAACTGTCACACACCCTCTTTTCTACTAGAAAGGAATCTAGGACACGAGGGCATGAGTATAGATTAGAAGAAAAAAGATTTCATTCAGCTAGTAGAAAGAATTTCTTTACGGTCAGAACAGTCAAACTCTGGAACTCTCTTCCCAGAGAGGTGGTAATGGCTGGCTCATTAAATGCGTTCAAGGCAAAGTTGGACAAACATTTACTGGAGAAAAACATCCATGGGTACAAATAGGAAATATAATTTGTCTGTAAAATACCAGAACCTACCAAATCAGCAATGGACATAGGCGTGCGCACATTGAGTGTTAGGGGTGCACAGGCACCCCCTAATGCTGTGCCCCACCCTTATGAACACCTCCCTGCCACTAGCAACCAGCAATTCCGTTTACCAAAGACTTTAGCTTTTTAGAACTGTATTCCATTAAAAGAAGCACCCATCAATCAATGATGTGTGTTTTGCATTATTAATTGTACTAGAACATTGTCATATCACTACATACCTGCGTCATCCATATAGGTTTGTGAATAATCTGAAATATGCAGGAGATTATGGTGTGGCTGAGAGACATTTTATATTGTAGCAAGTGCCAAAAGATGATAGACACCTGATTGGCGGTGTTAGACATGCCCAATAGAATGGTGCACCCCCTAATGAAATGTGCTGCGCACGCCTATGGCAATGGATATCTATACCAGGTTGAACTAGATGGACGCAAGTCTTTTTTCAGCCTTACCTACTATGTAACTATGAAACTATGTAACCAGTTAAGGTTCACAACGTTTCAATGCCCGTTTATTTGTGGCATACCTGACGAAAATGCCACAAATAAACGGGCATTGAAACGTTGTGAACCTTAACTGGTCTGTGAGTATCTTTTATCACCAAGTCGCCTGGAGTGCTATATGCTATATCCCCCATGTTCTGCTATATATATATATATATATATATATATATATATATATATATATATATATATATATATATACACAGACAGTATAAATGATCCAATTTATTACCAAACCTGCCCAATTCACTCCTTTACTAAATTTGTGTCACAAGCTTCTCACCTACCTTAAGGGTCCATTTATATTGATTTTAAATAACTGTTGTGTAAATCACACAACTAATAACATTGATAAATTGATTTTTATTAAGAAAAAAATATATGTTAGTAAAATGTATGTTAGTAAATGTTCATTTTAGCCCCTAAAATGCAACACTAATTTAGAATTATTTCGAATCTATTTACCACTTAACTGGCTAATATTTTTTTTTACAAAAAAAAAAAACGCTTGGAAATTGTCTTTTTTTTATGATTGAATTAAGTTAAGAACTTTTTTTGAAACATTTATTTAAACATTGGTGGCTGATATATCGACATACTGATGATCAGAACAATGCGTTGACTCATTTGCGACTTTATTTGTTCCGGCAACTGCCGAGTGTGCACAGTGATGGTAAGGGATGCTTGTTTTACATATTACCAGCAACTGCTAAACTCTGCAGGAGCGTGGTGGGGGGTGCAAGAGGATTTACCTATCAGCAGTGATTGGAAACATGGCAGGCACTGGGGGAGGGAACAAGAAGCAGAGGGACTGGGAGGTAGCTCTATAATTGGAAGCTACTGGAAGGTTACCTTCAAGCTATTTAAGTTTCTTATAGGAGAGTAACCAGAACTTTGTTGGCACACAGCAAAATATTAAAAGGGCCACTTCCCAATGCTTCTAGAGATGCTAACCTGCACCAATTATATCTTAGTGGATGTTCATGCAATATACAGTATAGTACAGTAATAGTGCCAAATAGTGCCCAATTTTATTTTATGCCCTATACTAGTAGTTCACATTTAACCAGTCAGTGCCACAAGTTCATCTAATGCCTGATATAACCTCTTAGAGGTTGGGTATATGATGTCATCCCAACCTCCCTTAAGGTTTTGTGGCGATCCTCTTCTCCAAATAACAGATAGCAAGAGTTAGGGACCATGGACCATTTTCACACTCCAGATCCGTATACACTCCATCCACAATGGATATCCCACATAGGAAGAGAGGAGAAGAACAATTGCGCAATACCACTTTTTATTTATGTACACACAATAGAACAAATCAATGATAAAAAAATTGCACAGATCCAGTCGAAAGGAGAAGGGGTGGAGTTTACCATAAAAGATGGAGAACCAGGTGAAAGGCTCTCTGAATGGGCATAGACGGTGACAGATGTTCAAAAACCCGGGTGGCCACAGCGTCAGTCCACAGAGAGGTCACTCCTTCTCCAGATCTCCCAGTCCGTAGGTGCAGCCTGCTCCAATGCGTTCCGGACACCAATGTGTCCTTTTTAAAGGAGTATGAACTCCATCTTTTATGGTAAACTCCACCCCTTCTCCTTTCGACTGGATCTGTGCAATTTTTTTATCATTGATTTGTTCTATTGTGTGTACATAAATAAAAAGTGGTATTGCGCAATTGTTCTTCTCCTCTCTTCCTATGTGGGATATCCATTGTGGATGGAGTGTATACGGATCTGGAGTGTGAAAATGGTCCATGGTCCCTAACTCTTGCTATCTGTTATTTGGAGAAGAGGATCGCCACAAAACCTTAAGGGAGGTGTGGTTGAATTATATCTGTGTGAGCGCTGATAGTGAAGACCGACCCCCGTTTGTATCCTGGGTGATACTCATCCGTTTTAAGTTGTGTCACCGCCACCTGGGAAGGCGGTTAGGCATTGGACTTCACAGCCAGCAGCTATTAATTAAGTTTTATTTGTCTAGTCTGCGCAGAACTATTGTGTTCCGGTTGAGTTTTTGTTTTCACACCATTACGTCAAGAATTTGTTTCACCTCAAATTCCACATTACGTTCTACTTGGACATTAGAATTTCTTGGTGGTGTTTTTTGGAACTGACTGAGGATTAAGGGTTTCAGAAGGGAGACATGGAATGAGTTTGAGATCCGCAATGAAGGAGGTAATTTCAAACGAACAACTACAGTATGATTGACCTCCGTAATTGAATACGGGCCGATGTATTGTGGTGCCAGCTTCATGGACGGAACCTTGAGACGAATATGCCGAGTTGATAACCACACCCTATCACCAACTTTATATGCTGGAGCAGCACTTCTCCTTCGATCAGCACAGGTTTTGTATCTATCGGAAGCTTGTCGTAGTGCCCTTCGTACATTCTTCCATATACTTGAAAAAAATCGAACTGATGACTGAACCGCAGGCAACTCATTACCAGGGAGTTTGGAGAAGTCTGGAACACGAGGATGTACTCCATAAACAACGAAGAAGGGAGTGGCTTGGCTGGAAGAGTGATATGTGTTATTATGGGCGAATTCCGCCCATGGTAGAAGTTCAAGCCAGTTGTCCTGGGACGAAGAGAGGTAAAGCCGGATAAAACTTTTTAAGTCCTGGTTAACCCTCTCAGTTTGTCCGTTGGTTTGGGTATGAAAGGCGGTTGAGAACTTTAGATTAATCTGAAAGGCTGAACATAATGCCCTCCAGAACCGAGCCACAAACTGGACACCCCGATCGGATACAATTTCTGACGGTAGCCCATGTAGACGAAAGATTTGAGATATAAAAAGTTGGGCAAGGGTTGGAACACTTGGTAGTCCCTTCAGAGGTATGAAGTGAGCCATTTTGGAAAAACAATCGATTACTACCCATATTGTATCGTATCCGTTAGAGGAGGGTAAGTCCGTGATAAAATCCATAGGCACGTGGGTCCAGGGCTGTGAAGGTATTGGAAGAGGTAGGAGTTTTCCCGCTGGAGACTAGCGGGACATTTGTTGAGCACATCCTGGGCAGGACACAAAACTTTGGACGTCTGTCCTCATTGTAGACCACCAATAATTTCTCTGGAGAATCTCCAGGGTTTTTTTTGCACCTGGATGTCTGGAAATTTGGAGTCATGTGCCCAATGTAATATTTTTTTATGAAGTTTAGGCTCCACATAGGTTTTGCCTCTGGGAATACTGATGATTTTGGTGTCGGCGAAAGCGGAAGAATCTAGAATTGGATAGGGATGATTCGCTTCATCTTCAGAAGAATAGGAGCGAGACAGGGCATCCGCTTTAAGGTTCTGGGATCCCGGACGGAAGGAGAGTTTGAAATGGAACCGGGTAAAGAACATCGCCCATCTTGCCAGTCGTGGGTTCAAGCATTAAGCGTTTCTGAGGTAAATTAGATTTTTGTGATCAGTATAGCTCTGAATCGGAAACTGAGCCCCATTCAGAAGATAGCGCCATTCCTCTAATGCTAGCTTGATGGCTAGAAGCTCCTGTTCCCCAATCGCATAATTCTTTTCAGCAGGTAGGAACTTCCGGGAAAAGAAACCACAGGGATGGGTGGAACCATCCTCATATTTCTGGGAAAGAATCGCACCCACAGCCTCAGAGGATGCGTCCACCTCTAGGATAAAGGGCTTCGAGAGATCAGGCTTGCAGAGAACAGGTGCCAAAATGAATGCTTGTTTTAACTGATGAAAGGCGGACAATACCTACGAGGACCATATTGCCGCATTGGCTGACTTTTTTGTTAGAGCGGTGATTGGGGCCACAATGGTGGAGAAGCCTCGGATGAACTTCCGGTAGTAATTGGCGAACCCTAGTAATCGCTGAACAGCCCGAAGTGTAAGGGGTTGTGACCAATTCAAGATGGCTTGGACCTTCTCTGGATCCATTTGCAGGCCATGTCCTGAGATAATATACGGAGCCTTTGGAGAACTTTTTTGACTTGAGTCCGATGGGTTGCCAAATCTCTGGAGAAGATCAGAATGTCGTCCAAATACACAACGACTGACTGATACCAGAGGTCTCTGAAAATCTCATTCAAAAAGTTTTGGAAAACTGCAGGGGCGTTGCACAGGCCAAACGGCATGACCAGATATTCATAATGGCCGTCTCTAGTATTAAAAGCCGTCTTCCATTCGTCCCCTTCTCTTATGCGGATGAGGTTGTAGGCCCCTCTTAAATCCAGTTTGGAAAAAAAGTTGCCCCCTTTATGCGATCAAAAAGTTCCGGAATCAAAGGCAGAGGATACTTGTTCTTAATCGTGATTTCATTCAATCCCCGATAATCGATGCAAGGTCGCAAGGTTCCATCTTTTTTCTTTACAAAAAAAACCCCTGCACCGGCTGGGGAGGAGGAAGGTCGAATGAACCCCTTCTGTAGGTTTTCAGAAATGTAGTTACTCATTGCTTGTGTTTCTGGTAGTGACAAAGGGTAGATCCGCCCCCGTGGGGGCATTTTACCGGGGACTAGATCGATGGGACAATCCCATTCCCGATGTGGAGGAAGAATATTAGCTGCTTGCTTGTTAAACACGTCTAAGAATGAAACATACGGAGAAGGAATCCCATTCTCAGACCCCGAGTTCAAAGTCCTAAGAGGAATTACTTTGGACAAACAGTTTCGAGTGCACAAAGGACCCCATGCCGTTATTTGCATGGAAGGCCAATCAATTCGAGGATTATGTTTTTGGAGCCAATGAAAGCTCAACACCATTGGAGACGTCGTTCGGGGAATTATGAGGAATTCAATCTCTTCCTGATGCAGAACCCTAACACCCAGAGATAAGGATGTTGTGCAAGAGGAGATTAACCCACTTGGAATGTAACTCCCATCAACAGCAGTCAGACGCACTGGATTTTTAAGATCTTTAATGGGTAAGGAATACAACTTAACAAAATTAGCTGAAATAAAGTTTCCTGCGGCTCCAGAATCCAGAAGGGCCTGTGTCTTCAGCGTCTGACCTGCGAAACAAAGTTGAACTTGAATGATGGAGTCAGACAATATGGAGGAGGAAGAAAGCTGACCCAATCTTACCTCTCTGTCCTTGCCTTGTATTGGTCGGTGGGAACGATGAGGGCACTGAGCGACTTGATGACCGGCCTCACCACAGTACATACACAATCTCTCCTGGAATCGACGCTGTTGTTCTTGGGAAGTGAGCCGGGCCCGGTTAATTTGCATGGGTTCCTCAGACGTAGACGGGGATGATACCAGAAGCACAGACGGAAGAGTACCCCCGAAGCGTTCCCCTCTAGACTTCTCTGCCTGATGCTCCCTGAACCTCATGTCAATCTTGTTGCAAAGAGAGATTAGGTCTTCTAACTTAGAAGGTAGGTCGCGGGACACAAGATCATCCTTCAACTTATCGGAAAGCCCACTCCAGAAAGCTGATAGCAATGCCTCCTCATTCCAGGAGACCTCCGAGACCAGGGTCTGAAACTGGACCATGTACTGTGCTACGGAACGATTCCAAAGCCTGACTTGGCTGTGATCTAAGGGAATACCACAAGCATTTCTGGTGGTTGGTGTGGCCAAAATTCCTGACTTGGTTGTGGTCCATTGGGATACTACAGTCTGACTGCAGTTTCCTCTTTTAACCTTTATGGAACGCGGTACTATTGGGAAAATGGTATTTTAAAAAAGGATGTAGAGACTATAATGACATGTGGGCGTAATTATTTATATTTTCGAACTGAGGTTAGAACAGTAAAATGTATTTTTTTCATTACTCACATCGGTACGTTCAGAGTAATTAACGAGGCTTACTGAAAAATATATGATTATATCTACCTGCGCCATGCAATATCCTACTCAGTTTATGACGGTATTTGTCTGTGGGCATCAACAACTCTGAATAACAAAATCGAGGGCTGCATTCCAACAAATATCAACACTTCTAAAAGGTTAATTAGAATATCTCAGAAAAACAAGTTTCTGAATCTTATTTGGTTGCAGCTGCTTGCTATTCATATATTAAATATATACATATTTCAACAGGCTTACAATTACCTAATATCAGTCAAAAACAATCTGCTGAACATAAACTCTGTATTACCTACCATACTGTGTAACAAATGCCATACAGCTATGCACAATAATTGGAATGTTGTTTTTGCAGAGCTGCTGATCCTGGAGAGCATTGCCATCTGTACTTGCTGCTTTTTCAATTGCACAATGCCAGACCATGAAATCCTGAATGTTGTGTCCATGGATATATAATGTCCTGCACGTTGAAAAATTAAGTGAAGAAATATTATATACTATACATAAAAAATTACCAAAATTAAAAATAAAAGTTAAAGATTGTGTTGTGCGTAAAATATGCTGAACATATGTAAGGTCACATATGACTTGTTTAACAGTTAAATCACAAAATTAAAGGTTACACTAACCAGGGGATGCGGTCATTTCATCTACAGCATGATGGTCGACAGTCATTAGGTCGACACCATTAGGTCGACATGGTTCTAGGTCGACATGTCTAGGTCAACATGGGAAAAGGTCGACATGGTTCTAGGTCGAAAGGTCATTAGTTCGACAGGTCATTAGTTGGACAGTGTCTAGGTCGACAGTGAAAAGGTTGACATGGCGGGAGAAGAAAATAGTGTGCCGAGCGTAGCGAGGCACCGTGCCCGACGCATTGCGAGCGCAGCGAGCGATGTGAGGGGATGCTGTGCACTTTGAACTGTGTCTATGTCGACTGTGTTGACATTCAGGTAAAAAAACAGTGAAAAACCCCATGTCGACCTTTTGACTGTCGACCTAGACATTGAACTAATGACCTGTCGAACTAACGACCTGTCGGACTAATGACCTTTTGACCTTTTCCCATGTCGACCTTATCCCATGTCGACCATCAGGCTGTAAACCAAATGATCCCAACCCCTAACCAGGGCCTGATTAAAGGCTCCAGGCTCCAGGTGCCCTAGGCTAATACACGTCTAGCTTCCCTTGTAATGCTGCTGGACACATGTGTATGGGTGCTCAGGGACTCCCCATTCATACTGCTTATGTGCAAGTAACAAAGGTTATATACCCGGCATGTAGGATCTAATGTTTGTGGTGTGTGGAGGAGACTGTGGCTTTAGGTTGCCCAACTGGCGCTGTAGCACAATGTACATAAAGTAATGGTTCCATCAGTAAGTTACATTGGCACAGCCATCTGGCAGTCACCTTAAGATCTTTACCCCCCACAGTACATCAGGACGGGTGATCGCTAACAAGCATGGAATAAATTAGGCCTTCATTTTATTCTTTGACTGTTTACTGCAAGCCCCTCCCCCAGTCCTGGCGCCCTAGGCCGCAGCCTAATCTGCCTATTGGTTAATCAGGCACTGGCACTAACTGAATTTATGATTTTCCAATTACTCAGGATATCTACTAAGAATATGTTTGCCAATTGTTGTACAAGGGATAAGAAATGTACCCACAGTAATACTGAAGCGATGTGCATACAGCCCTATCATACCCTCCAACATTTTTAGGGCAGAAATCGGTACACATACTGAAAGGGGCGTGGCCGTGGAAAAAGGGGGCGTGGTCATGGTAAAGGGGGGGGGGCGCAAGCCATGTTGGAGGGTATGCAGGTAACAGAGCCCTGGGGGGCATATGGCACCCTGACACCCTGGCCCAGCACCTGATGCAGCTCATGTCACATGGTGGCTTGGTGGGCTGCTGGCATATTAAATAAGTATATTTAATATACTTATTTAAAAAAATAAGTATATTAAATATGCTTATTTAATATGCCAGCAGCCCACCAAGCCACCATGTGACATGAGCTGCAAACAGGTGCGACATGATGCTGGATACTAGAAGACACCGCTGGAGTGATTTAGTGAGCCACCTACTTGCTGCACTCTGAATGAGTTCATCTCTGATGTGCCTTCTGTTACATATGACTGTGGCAGGCTCCGGACTGGGACTACGACCACTGCGTCCTCCTGGAGATCATCCCCCCTCATGCGCGCCGGGGCTGGCCACCGCATCCCGGACCCTCACAGAGATTCGCGCCCTCAGTTCTCTGTCTGCACGTCGTTCCCCTGAGTGCGGTGCTGGCACGTGATGTCATGACACCATGCAATGCACTCATTGGAGCGGAGGGGGAGAGGGGAGAGCCGGCGCACCACAGGGCAGCAAGCAGCAGGGCCCAGGAACTGACAGCGGCAGCCAGGAGGAGGAATGATTTTTTGCGGCGCACTGTAAGTTAAAGAAAAGCGGTACATTCGGTACAAACTGATTTTGCCGGTACAGACTGTTAAAAAACAGTACTGTACCGGCAAAATCGGTACAGTTGGAGGGTATGCCCTATGTTGGTTTGACAGGTCAAAATATTGGAACCTGGAAACAGATTGGGGGATGTCAATGAAGGACAGAATGTACATTTTCCGTCCTTCTCTAGCATGCACTGTGCCGCTAGCAACATCGCTAGGTGTGATGTGCAGCACATTAACGCTACAATAGCATTGCATATCGCAGCATACACACTGAGGGGTAGATGTATGAAGCAGTGATAAGGGAGGAGAAGTGATCAAGAGGAGAATTGGCCCATGCAACCAATCAGCACTGAAGTAACATCTGTAATTTGCATAATATAAAATTATACAGAGCAGCTGATTGGTAGCCATGGGTCACTGCTCCTCTGGCTCACTAATCACTGCTTCATACATCCACCCAAGTGTGATATGCCGGTCTGATATGCCCATGTGTGTCTGGCTTAACAGTGATTTATGGAAACAGTTCCCAATTTGAACAGAAGTGTCGGTTAAGGTAACTTTGCGACGTGTAAGATTTTTTGCTATTATATCCTATAATAATACAAGGCTCCTCACCTCTATGGGGAGATTTGTGTTTTGCGCGCCGGCAGCCACTAGATGGCATGTGACAGAGCAATCCAGGTGTTGCTCCTTTCAGGTGCGCACAGCCGCCAGCGCTGACACTACTGTCATGTTGCTTTCGGACCTGACACAGGGGATTATTCAGACCTGATTGCACGGCTGCTACTTTGCAGTCAGTCAAGATCTAGTTGCCGGGATTTTAACAGTCAGGATTCCGAGGTCGGTCTACTGCCCAGAGGTCATCCGGCATCCTTTCAAATGCCTGGGCATACCTACATTTTCTCTGACCCTCCCAGAAAACAGCCTGTCACCACCCACAAACGCTGGCTTCCTGTCAATCAAATTGCATATGGCCAGCGAGTAGCAGGGTGGCAGGATTTGTGCATGCATACTACTAACCTTACTCATGCGCAGTTTTTTTGATTATCACCCAGCCTGTGAATTTGCGTCCATGCAATCAGGTCTGAATTACCCCCACAGTCAGATGTATGTGGTCCCTGGGCCGACAATGACTAGGTCGACAGCCACTAGGTAGACCACTAATGGTTGACAGTAACTAGGGCGTCACCTAAGATTGGGTGACATTCCCTAGGTCGACATTGGCAGAAGGTCAACACAAGCTTAAGGTCAAAATGGACACGGTTGACATGCCAATGTCGACATGAGTTTTTCACGTTAAAAAAAAAAAGATTATTTTCACACTATTATATTCTAGTGGGCATAGACTGGGTATATAATAGTGTGCCGAGCGCATGGTGAGGGCAGCGAGCTATGCGAGGGGATGCGGCACGCTTATACAGCGTCCATGTTTATGTATGTCGACATAGGTTACAAAAACCCGTGAAAAATTTAAAGTTGACCGTATTCATGACGGCCTAAAGCAGGCATGTCCAACGTTGGCCCTCCAGATGTTTTGAAACTACACATCCCAGCATGCTTTGCAATAGTTTTAGCATTCTCTAATAGCAAAACTGTGGCAAAGCATGCTGGGATGTTTAGTTTCCCAACATCTGGAGGGCCAACGTTGGACATGCCTGGCCTAAAGCTTGTGTCGACCTTCTGTCAATGTCGAAATAGGGTATATATCGATTATTCTTAGGTGGCGACCTAGTCAGTCGACCATTAGTGGTGGACCACTGGCTGTCTACCCAGACATGGTCTTCCATCTAAACCATAACCATAGTCAGAATAGTTCTCTGATTTAGAACATCTGTATTGTCGTCTGCATGTTTTATTTACTCTCCCGCAGACTATTGCTGAATTCATTCAGTGGAATCATTACCTTCCATTTTCAACCAGCAGAACAACATTTCTCTTTTCTCCATTTATCACAGACGAGCTCCTTGCTGGAAAACAAACAAGCTGCAAGTTAGTCATTAACAATAATAGCGAAGTATCACAATACCTCTGCCATAGTCATATTGGAAGCACAAACACTTATAATATGTACTACAGTTACCTGTATGTGATTTTTACAACACAATATTTGATTTATCTCTACAGGTCGGTGTTATGTGCGTGGCAACAGAAATGTCTGCACCTCTAGCATTGTGCTACACTGTAGGTGAAAAGTGTCTGTGCATCACCATTTGTCATATGCAAGCGTGGGATATGTGTCTTTCGTGTGTTGAGCCGAACTTGGTTTAATTAAATTACCGTGCATAAAGATTCAGCTTGTTTTGCTTTGGCAACTGTGTGCTGTAATGTCTGCCAAAAATGTGCCTATAGTGTTCAATTAAATGAATAGACTCCTGCTCAGCACAACATAATGACTCAAAAAGCAGTTTACAAAGTGCAGATTAATTTTTGTGGTATTGACGTTCTTTCCTTAAACTTTTTGTGTGTTGGCCAGAGCACCGTCACTAAAGGGAGTGCAGACCGCAGAGTTCTACCGCTCTGTACTATGCGTGTCGGCATGACTACATACAGAGGCCCATGGGTGTTTGGTGCCCTGGCTTTAAAAAAGTACAAACTGTACACGCATTCATTTTAGTTATTATATCAACATTAAGGAATAGATGCAATAATAATAACAACAACAACAACAACAACAACAATAATAATAATAACAATAATAATAATAATAATAATAATAATAACAACAAAAACATATGTATAACCCTGTATAGAAAAGTCTACTTTTGGGGGTAAATTTACTAAGATGGGAGTTCTATTGAAGATGAGACATTGCCCATAGCGACCAATCAAAATCTACTTCTTATTTATTAAACACCTTCTAGAAAGATAATAAAAAGATAATAGATAAAATCTGAATGGTTGCCCATAGCAACATCCCATCTTTAATGGAACTCCCATCGCAGTAAATAAACTATGGATGGCCATCATTTCCATTGCCATCGATGGTTTCCATCGATGGCAACAGTGCAACTGGGCATCGATAGTGTTAAGCTATGCAATGGATGACAATCAATGTTTTTGCCATTTGGACCAATCAAAACATGTGAGAGGGGCTTCACGGGTGTCAGGGACGGAGCTATCCATGAAAAATTAGCGAAACATTGGTTTTGCTGTGACACTGATCGGAGAGTAGCAATCTGGTCGCCCCCCCCCCCCCCCCCCCCCCCAACATTGGCCAGAAACCCTCAATGATTTTGAATCATCGCTGGTTGATGGTCATCCCTAAAATAAAGTAAACCCCTTGGAGTCTTATGTGGGTCGCAACTGGTATCCTTGTTCTGAAGAGTTACATTCAGTACTATTTTTCTAGAAAAATAGGCTCAGGAACTCCGGGTCTGGGGGTGGGTTGATGAAATAAAAATAGAGATAGACGAGAGAGAGAGAGAGAGAGAGAGAGAGAGAGAGAGAGAGAGAGAGAGAGAGAGAGAGAGAGAGAGAGAGAGAGAGAGAGAGAGAGAGAGAGAGAGAGAGAGAGAGAGAGAGAGAGAGAGAGATGTAGAAACGAAGGCATTCACAGGGGACTTTAAAATAAAACTTCTGTTATGGAAAGTACATTCTGGGCCAGAACAGGTTCAGGGACCCAGTTCCTGATGATGTCATAATTAATAAGAGGTTCAGGAACTGAGTTCCTGCTAGTTCCTGCAGAAAAATAGCATTGGTTACATTTATTCTGAAGCGCCTGCACAGGAGGTCCCACATACAGTAGCAAGGTTCTCCTTAATACAGGCAAGAAGGTAGGATTGGATTGCTTTGAAAAGCTGGTCACAATGTTTAGGTTATGAACATCCAAATAACATATGAACAAAGGCCTCAAATGGAACTTAAAAGCACATCTCAGGCGAGTGCCTGTAATTGTGAAATACAACTATAACAGTCCTAATTCAGAATAGATTTATGAGAGAGACTAAAGGGTTGGTACAGGTCAGACATACTTCATTTGTACAGAACCACCCACACAGCCAAGGATCTTGGCAGTATAATGCAAGTGATTTCATACACAGGACATATATTGTCGTGTCATGTTATGTATATGGAAAACAGAGGATACAAGCCTATTGTTTATGAAAGGAATTGATATAAAGAAGAAATAGCCTTCAAAAAGCTGCTGTACCTTGAAACCCAAACATGCCCAGAGAGCTTTTGTAAGTCCTTTACAACATCTAGTGCTCAAAAGATCAAAGAAGTTTCATAATGATTACATTGAGAGATACGGTTAATACTAAGGTACAGCATGCTAAGGTAGGATTCAGTATGAAATCCCAGCGGTCGGGATCCCGGCAATAAAAATCCCGACGCCGAAATCCCGACCGCCGAAATCCCGACAAGTGGGGGGCATGGATCGCCCCTCCTTGGTGGCTCGCTACGCTCGCCACGCAGCGGGCCCGGTGCCTCGCTACGCTCTGCACGCTAATTTATCCTCCCTCCAGGGGTGTCGTGCACACCCACGGAGGGAGAAAGTGTCGGGATTTCAGTGGTCGGGATTTCGGCGGTCGGGATTCCAGCGTCGGGATTCTGAACGCCGGGATCCCAACCACAGGGATTTAAACTGTATCCCTCTAAGGTATTATCCAGTGTTTGGCACATAGCCACAAACTTTAACTGGTTTTAGTTTGCCATATATTCATTCAACCTGCTCACCGGCAGCTTTGAAAAGTTTAGTGTCTGTATTCAAGAGTGAGACTGGCCTATAACTGAAACAGTTAGCTGAAACCTTAAGGGGCTTGGAGATCCCAATTATAGGAGTGAGTAGTGTCAGGATGAACTTTTCCCGCTGTGGAATGTAAGTGATACCTGTGACACCATGACAGAACATCACAAAACTATCTTCCATAAGTGGCCTGTTTGGCTGTGGACAGGGCCAAAAAATTTGGACAATGCCCACTTATCTAAAAAATGTTGGAAAGCACTAACATCGGAAGTTTCACCAGGGTCAGTTTTGTGCAGCACAGATGGTGTAATGGTCTTTAGTTCGCTTCCTACCATGGCTCTTACTGCGCAGAGTTTGTATATTCTCCCCGTACTTGCGTGTGTTTCCTCCGGGTACACCAGTTTCCTCCCACAAACCAAAAATATACTGGTAGGTTATTTGGCTCCAAATAACAAAATTTATCCTAGAATGTCTGTGTGCGTGTGCATGTGGTAGGGAATATAGATTGTAAGCTCCACTGGGGCAGGGACTGATTTGAATGTTCAAATGTTCTCTGTAATAAGGGAGTCATAAAATGATTGAATGGTGCTGGCTAAAACTGCACGTTCCCTGATATCTGCAAACAATACAGAAGCATTTCTGTTAAGCTCTCTTATGGGAACAAGCCCATTACATGATCACATGGACAGGACACAAGAATACCTGCTTCTTCACTAGTGATAAACTGTGATGCAAAAGTAAAAGGTCCAGCAAAAATATATATATATACAGTATATATATCGGAGCTTGAAAAAGATAAATTAAATAGACCGAAACGTCACTTGACATTACCGTCTCCTGCCTCTGTTTTTGATTAAGTCCTGTGAGTGCCCCCGCTTCCCCCCTGGTTATTTATATATATATATATATATATATATATATATTTATTTATTTATAACACACAATTATAGTGTATATTGACATACTAAGTTCCTGCAGTTTCTTCAGTTCTATAACTTCTCCTTTAATATTCTCTTGTGTGTTGCTGTAGTGCAGGCGGGCTTTCTCCAAGGCAAAACAACCTTCTTTCCAGTCCATGAGACTATAGGAGTCTTTGTAATGTAAATATCCAATTACATCAAACTCTAACTCTGTTAACTTTTCCTCTACAGTAGGAACAAAATTCTGCAAAAATAAAAGTATAATAATGAATATTATTTATTTTCTGTATTGATGTTACTGACACCAATAAGTTCTGTACATATTCAGCACTTTGCAATAGTGATCAAATGTTCGAAAAGACAAAAACGAAAACAAAAAAATAAGTAGACAAAACACTCTTGTACTAAATGCACCCAACTAAAAAAGTGTAATTACCTCAAAATTATCATTCCTTCAGCACTGTTATTTTTTACCATAGTTGATTGGGCATGACGATATGTGACGGCTATGCTACAGATCTTGGAACTGATGATTTGTATGTACAGTAGGGTCAGGTTGCTTTAGGCTGCTACAAGGGAGGATTAGGGGGGGTTGGGGGAGAGGGTTGGGGTGCCCGGGGCTGCCACCAGAAATTGTGGGGACCAGGACTGACAAAACCCACCACCGCACTCACAAAGAATCTAACCAGCCTCAACCCTCAATGTTTCATAGGCTACAGCTTCTTAGAGAAACGCCAGCATCACCCTCCCCATATTTACAGTATATACTGGACAGGCGGCCCCCCTCAATATTTACTTACCGGGCGGGTGGTACTCCTCAATCAGGATGTCTGTGGTGGCTCCGGGTGGCACGGCATGATGTCATTACGCCACGCGGTTGGGGCTTTCTCTGAGGGTTCCCAGCTCCTGCTGGCCACTGAACTGCCTGTGCCTGTGTCAACGGCAGCAGGGCAGGCACTGAATTACCAATAAAGGGGGCTGTGTGTGTGTGTGCGGCGCAGCCCCCAACTGTTGAGGCAACCCGCGGCAGCAGGTGTGACTGTGTCAGGGGGGTTCTGGCAGTCGTGCAGGCTGCGGGGAAAGCTGCGGGGCCCTATAGCACCCCCCTGATGGCGGTCCTGAGGGTGCCTGAAGCTGGCCATACATCTACAGATTTATTGTCAGATCTGGCTGGTTGGAACAAAAACCTGGAAAACTGACAAACTGTCATTCACATACTACCAGGTTTTTGTTCCAACCAGCCAGATCTGACAATCAATCTGTAGATGTATGGCCAGCTTAAGGAGCCCATATTGGAATGCCAGGGTCATTCTTATAACTGCCGGCATCCTCACTGCCGGGATATTAAATAACAGTATCTGTTGGAATGTTTTAGGTGCCCATCCTACTATTTCTCTCCATATTGCAGGGGTTCCTGATGTTAATACCTTCTATAATTGTTGTTGTTCTTTAAAATATCTAAAAATGAAATAGCCTAATTAAGGCTTCTACACATTCCAAGATAATGATTGTATGCATTACTAATTAACATGCCCTTTGGGCTAAGGAATTAAAATATGTGGATTAATACAGATAGAGCCAGCCTCAATCATCCTGTCCCCAGGGTACCAATCGCCGCAGTGCACCGGGGATTCTGCAATTACATGGCAGAGATATATATTCTAAGAAAAGCACATGAGAATAGAGGGCCCTGCTTGTAAGAGATTACATTCTAAAGGATTTATGTTTGGGTGCCACAAGCACTGGTTTTGCCTATTACATTGACCATAAATAATTTGAATTGGTCCTGAACCATCAACCCAGGGCACCCCTGCAAGTGCTCTACGGCACTGGGTGCCACATCACACAGTTTGTTGACTGTTGACATATACATTGTTGATCTATCATATCAGGGTCGAAACTAGGAATTCTGGCACCTGGGGAAAACAAGTAAATTAGTGAACCCCCCCCCCCCCCCCAAAAAGTCATAGTTCCTTTGATGCTGAAAGGAAGGTAAGACCCAGGCCACACAGTGCAGCGGTGCAAGTACAATTCTTTCTTGGTGGTACTGAAATGGCCATGGTCACATGTCATGGGGGAGCGTGGTCACAGAAATAGAGGGGAGTGGCTACATTACAATAGGGGTGTGGCCACCTTTTGCTACACGCCGTAATGCCCATTACACATGACGCCACACACTGTACTACCCATTACACATGATGCCACACATCGTACTACCTATTACACATGACGCCACACACCGTAATGCCCATTACACATGACACCACACACTGTACTACCGATTACACATGACGCCACACTCCGTACTACCCATTACACATGACAAAATAAAAAAATAAAAACTATACAATAGTCTTTTTGGAAAACTCCTCTTCATGCATGTGCCATACTGTCATGTTCTTTGAACTCATTATTGCCTGGCTAATACTCTCCTAATTTGTAGCCCTAATTATATTACATTAGCAATTTTCTATGCAATTTTTGTGTATATTCCCGTTAGGCATTTTTTTTTTTTTAAATGAAAAAAAATAAAAAGAAATTGCATATTATGTAGATTACTTTAAAAATAAATAAATTAAAAACTTTCAAGCTGGTTCCTTTGAGAGCTTACAGTTAACAACGCCAATTTATTTAATGCTAATGCCTTAGGCTTAACTTTATCAGATAATTATCAGCGGTACCTTAGATATTGCCTTGGCCCATTCTCTCTGAGACTCTGCATTTTCAGCTCCAAAAAGAAACATACGTTCTGACAATAAGAAGATCTCAAAAGTAGAAATGGCCCTAGAGCAAACAGAAAGAAAACAGTTGTATTTAGATTGTATAATCTAATGTAGCCCGAGGCTTAAATCCCTTTAATAGCAATTGCTATTTCATGCCCTGGTAGAATACTGTGAATGAAGAGAAAATTGCTTATAATATCTGATATATTGAAACTTTGAAAAATATAGGTATTTAGAGAAACTTCTAGTACTTTTATTTCGCACTTGTGACACCTCACAAATATCCTGTCTTATTGGCTTCTTGAAGCCTATAAAAACAATTATATTTAATTCCCAGCATAGACTTCTCGCAAATAGTCAATAACCACTAAGAGGTTTTTGTTTTTTTTACTGAACGCCTATTTGTACTCGCAATTTATTTGATACAATTATTTTATAGATTTACAGCTCATCTCCTAAAGCTATTTAAAAATACCATTGCCATAAAATACTGTTAGATTATTGTTCTGGCAAAAACTTTGAAATAGAGACGCTTTCCATTTTTTTTAATATTATTTAAATTAATATAGTGTTGTCTTCAATATAATGATAATTGCTGTTTAGATTTTTTTTATTATTATTATTATTTTTTTTTTTTAACTCCATGCAAAGAAATATGTGTTCAATCAGTTAGACTCCAGAGTATAGTGCACTGGTAGAATAAAAATGTAATAGAGATTAATGTGATCAATTTTGTTGGCATTCTTTGCACTCCAGCAGTAAGATTTGATAGGGAGAATTAATGTAACGGAATTAGTGAGATAGCATCTACATCACTTCTGAAAAGAAAAGTATTACTAACACTGCATAGCATAAAACATTTAAAAGGCAAAAAGTTCCAATGTATTTGTAACAAGAGGACTAGGAATAAAAAATATTTTATTCTGTGAAAAAAACAAACCGCAGGCTGGTTTTTTATATGCATTTTCAACGAGTACCTTCAAGTAAATTGGCAGTTTGACATGTGCTATATTAGTAATTACCTTTAAAATAAAAATACACTTAGTTATGTTTTAAAAGGGTCTCTCAAGCAAATTACATGAGCTAAATAGATAGCTCTTGCTGTGTTCCATTGATCATGTTAAAAGCAATCCATTTTAGTTAAAACTAATTATTTGTTCGGTTGAAAACAGAAGCATTTTATTGTGTCCATTAACAGAACATTATTCTGATTGCTGCCCTTTTAAGCTATGGTTCAAGGTAGACGTGATCCATTTTTCCGAGAAACTTTTACATTTTATAGTAATGGATGTACTAGGTGTATTCATAGAGAAGGCAAGATTTTTTTTTATATTTTATTCCAAATTATTTTTTCTTCAAAGTATCTAGACAGGCTACTGTCTTAAGACTCAGCAGGCAGTGCACTATGTTACTGAGAACCATTATTCAAGAACCAATAAGGTTTTTGATTATTTATTAAGAGCATTGGTGAAACTTTGCAAATAATAAATTACACAAATGAATACTGAAAGTATAATCAGGTGCAACCTTCAAAAAATTAATTATTAAATAAATAATAGTAATGATAATAATAATTTGATTTTAATGATGATAATTTAATTTGATGATAAAACATCGGAGAGATGGTCAGGTACTGATAAAATACATAGCAGCAATAGTATATGGCAGCACTGATACATATACTATTGCTGCTATGTATTTTATCAGTACCTGACCATCTCTCCGATGTTTTATCATGTTTTTATGAAATGACACCTTTCTTTTAAGTATATTCATCTTTTCTCTTAATATCAGAATTGTGTATATATAGCGTACACCCTCATATGCCGGAGCGTAGTTGGAACGCATCCGCATAGTGAGGTGAAACGCACAGCCATGTTTTTTTACTTTAGAGGCGGAAGTGTTATCTCCTGGCGCCGGCGTCACCGGTGATGCGCTCCAGTTTGATTGGACGACGCGCACCGCCCTTTCTGTGACGCGCGCCGCACCTAGAGGTGTGATAACACGGCCCTCCCTCTTTACAATGTAGAAAGCACGTAGAAATACGTGTGATGATACGCGTTATGCGCTTCCCATACACAGATGGAACGCACGGCCATTTGCTAAGAAATGATTGGCCACTTTGAGTTTTGACCCTCACCATCACCTGTATTTAAGGAAGTCATATACTGTTAGTTAACACGCTACTGAGGAAGGACCTAGTGTCCGAAATGCATTTGGCGTTTGTTGCCTAACCTATCAAAGGACTTTCTGTGCGGACATTCGAGAACCCAGCTCTCCCCAGTTTCCGGACCTGGTGGTATCCTGTTTCTTGGATTGTTTCCCTGGCACTCCAGTCCTGCTTTTGAGCGTTTTATTGAAGCTTTTATTATCCCTACAAATTGTAAGTGCACATCCCTATTAAACTTCATGTTTTAAAAAAGTTATGCACTATTTTCTTTTTCTGTGTCATTTCATATCCAAATTGGGAGGACGTTACCATTGGAGGATCTTAGAATCTTTGTGAAATCCCACTCATTGTGGAATCCCATTGGTGACATTCCATGACTCTCTTGTGTGTCTTTTTTAGTACACAGTGACTATTTTTTATGAGAACTGCACACGCGCTAATTGATCAGTTTTTCCTTTTTTTGCACATATTCTATACCAGGTGGTCATTGAATGTCACCTTAAAC
Source organism: Crinia signifera (assembly GCF_055691185.1). Taxonomy (NCBI): domain Eukaryota; kingdom Metazoa; phylum Chordata; class Amphibia; order Anura; family Myobatrachidae; genus Crinia; species Crinia signifera. The sequence continues at coordinate 63,012,398 of NC_139217.1, read as the reverse complement.
TGTTTATAAGCTGCATTGTGTATCGTGCGCACCCAATCACTTGGTTCCTTTTCTTTGTTAACCATTCGATCTTAGTAAATTTCCCCGATAGTGTCAGGATATGCTTTTGCTGACCTTGTGAGATTAGGTGACCTGTCCACACATGAAACTCTATGGAGTAATATTTCAACATTCTGCCAGAGTCTCCTGTGCAAAATGATGCATTTTCTTTGTATTTTATACTGCACATCAGCATATATCTGTAAAAATGGCGCTGGTTCCATTATGCTGGTTGTTTCTCCAGTGGAGGTGGAAAAGCATGGGAAGCACTGGTCACAGTTCTTTCCCTTATGATACGATCAAACATTTTCAGCCCCAAGTCCGAGTGACCCTTAAGCTGGCTGTTTGAGTTACAGAAACACTTCTACACTCTTGTTGCGATGAGTAGGTGACTATGCGGGTTGTGTATGATTGGTCGACAGTTATCATGTCCACGTTCATCATGTCTATATGGATAATATGTCAACATAATAAATTGTTGACAAACAGGGGATGAGTTCCACCAGAGAATTCTCAGCAGCAGCATTCCACTGAGTATTTTTCCCATTATCCCAAATCCTAATCCCTAACCCCCCACCCACCCACACAAACACATCTCAACCATTACCACTTCCTGCAACCTAATGCTAGCCCTACCGACAATACCTAATCCTAACATTTGGCATCCTCAAACTATCAATATTTTGCCTGGTGACAGTTCAGATGTCGACAATTTGAACATGTCAACATTCTGTGGGTGTCAACTTGGTGCCTTTTGACAGTTGGAACCACTTTGATATTTGAATGTCTACACAGTGGTATCGAAATTGTGAATATCGATTTGGTTACTGTCGACATTTTGACCAGATACCGACTTTGCTACAATGCAACCTAAAAGATATGGTCATCCGTCAATACGTACTGTAGGTATACAGATGATATAAAGTGTTATATCATGCAAGTACATTTATTTATATTATTCTTATTGTAATATCAGTGTGAGACAATGGGGGGAATGCATCAAACTTTCTAAAGATGATTTGAAGAAAAGTTGCCATAGCAATCTGATCTGATCATATCTATTATTTATGAAGCACATTCTAAAAAAATTTCACAGCAGCTGATTGGTTGCAATGGGCAACACCTCCACCTATTCTTTTCAGAAGGTTTGATACTGTATATTTTCCCCCAATGATTGGTATTGAAAGTTGTTTCTAAGTTCACCTACTTCTGAACTGATGCTGATTTTAGTTCTACCAGCTATACCCCTATTTATACTGTATTTTTCAACACACCCTGTACGTTACCTTGTAATTAGTTTTTTTGTTTGCTATGTACGGCGCTGCGGACACTTTGCTAAATGTACTTGTGCATATGTTTATGTTGTTTCTTCAAATTTCAGTTTGGAAACATTTGGTTTTACGGGAAAGCAATAAAATTATATTGGTATTATTAATGTCTCAATATATTAATGCAATATAAAAGTCATATAAAACAACAAAATAAAGTTCTGTGATTGTTTATGTTGTTGAAGAAAAGAAGAGTTGAAAAAAAAGTCACACAGTCACTTCATAAACAAGACTGGGTTCCGAAGTACAGTTTCACTCCATACAAATGAAGCAGTTTGTCAGTACTAAAGCAAGACACTGTACTGTAATATGGTAATGACGTGAATAAGGTGTTAAGAAGTTATGTTAATCACTTTACAAAATAAATAGTTTGTTTGCATCATTATAGCTGCCATTCTGACATATTATAAAGTCACGCATTTCTTAGTAGCTAATTTCAGATCATTTATAGCACATCACTAGACTCAGTAATTCACACTGTATTAATGATACAATAGGGTCTACTTTTTTTTTTTTATAAAGACTTGTATTCCATTTTATACTATTTTACAAAAATAAATTCAGTAGGTATCAGAGATATTTACTATCTTAAATTGGTTAATCCAGTTTGGACCATACATGTTATAATGCTAAAAATCATCACGTCAACATGGTCATTATGTCATCTTTGAAAATTTTGACATTCATTATGTAGACAGTGATGAAATGTTAATATGTTAGCATGTTGAAATGTTGTCCCTGGTGGGCCAGAGGTGACTTACCTCTTCCTGAGAGCATCAGCAGTTCCAGATGCATCTTCCTGGTCCGGTGGTCATGTGACAGTTCTGGTTCAGACAGTCAATCCTTTGATGTTCCAAGAAATATTTCCCTGCTGTCCCTAACCTTATTCTTTACCCCTAATGATCCGTCAAGTGTCTAGCTCAGTGGTTCCCAAACTTTTTTGAATCACGGCGCCCTAGAGTAACATAATCTTCTCTCACCGAACTCCTAGGCCAAAATATTCTCATTGATAATTTTTTTTAAAATATATTCAATTAAGTAAATTGTGTTTAGATTTCATCCTTAGGTTTAATGAAGTGGTGAGGGATAGGATTCAGTTTTGGGTTTCCACTTATTTTTATGATTGATAGCCATCAGCAGTGATTTCTCATATTATATTGATCATAAGTAATTTGAATTCGTCATGGACCACCAACCCCAGGCACTCCTGCAAGAGTTTCGAGGCACCCTAGTTTGGGAACCACTAGTACATTTTAACACTGTCGACGTCAAAACAGTTTACATTATGGTGTCGACATTCTGAATGTAGACATTGCTATTGGTGACCTTTTGACATCCCAATCAATCCAAATCGATTCATAGTTGCATCTTCTACTGTTAGTGTATTTGATTAACCTAGAGCAGAAAGGAATTGTTGCTGGAGTATGTTTTCCCTGACTCTATGTCCACTCTGGCTCTGGGATGGCATTTGGAATGGAAAGAGCTGATGGTGCTGATTCTCTCACTTAACATTGGTTTGGACATTTGTTATCTATCTATCTATCTATCTATCTATCTATCTATCTATCTATTTATTTGGATATATTACATTGTTTCCATAAATATAAGGGTAAAATAGACCTAAATGTCATGAAAATTATCCACACCAAGTTTTTGTCATTGATTAGTTACCGCAGTAGCTTCCATTTGGTAAAGAACAATATATGTACAGAGGATCTGGCATTTATAGTCCCCTTCTTATTGTCCGCCTGACACCCAAAGGGCCCAAAGCGAGGAAATACAATGGTTGGGGCTCATGATTAAGGGATCTGGATAGCAACAACAGAGGGGCTTGGCCAGTTGTAAGAGAGACCATGGTCCGCCTGCAAAGAACAGGGCCCCTTTATAAAGTGGGGAAAGAGTTGTATAAGCACTTCACACTTTGACTGGCAGGATGCCAAATTTATATATAGTTTCCATAAACATGATTCCCCAGAATACCTGTGGGACAGTCGCCCCTGCCTCTATCTATTGTATATCTGGATATTAGCTATTTATGTTAATAACTTTAGATTACTAATGTTGGGCAGATAAAAAACTTATGGAGGTTTGGCATTTAATGTACTAAATGTAATAGTGGCCCTTATTCTGATCGGTGCGGATATTCCCGCTTGCGTACGGGCCGCCGATGTTTATCGTCTGTGCATGTGCAGAGGTCACTCTGCGCATGTGCAGGCGGTTTCGCCGCATGGATTCTTTAGACGCCGCACAGGGGGCGTAGAGGGGCGTGAGGGGCTACTTAGCCTCATTACCCTATGCATACGCCCCGCGTTTCATGGGCGTTCCCATGCAAACGTGGGGCGTATGCATGGTAATGAGGCCGTGACGCGTGGGAACGGGGCGGGCATCTGACATCGCCGGATGTCAGCTGCCCGCCCCCATACAAGATTTCACACGGACAAGTGTCCGTGTGGTCTTGTGTTGCGGGACCTGGTGGAGCGTGCGGCCCTGCATTCGATGTTCAGCGACCATCGAATGCAGGGGCTGCTCCCACCATGGAGGAGGCGTATCCCCGTCCACATTCATGCGGACCGCCACATATCCGCATACGGACGGAGGTGGCGATCCGTACGGAAAGCGGGGATTCGCCAAGACGGACATCACCGCATATTTCTGATCGGGCCGCACCGATCAGAATAAGGGCCAGTGTGTGATTTTGGAGGATGTGCGATTTTTGAGGATGAAAACGGCAAAATTTGCACATTTTACGAAAACCGCACATGCAATAGTGTGCGAATTGCTGTAAAAATCACAGGTTTTGCCGTGACCAAAAATCTGACATCAAAGACCGCATCCAGAGGGTTTCCTGCTGAATATATACAATATGCTTCTGGCAGGTGAGTTTGACAGAAGCATGCACAGGCCATTGAGATCCGTGCATGCTTCATCTGGAACAGTTTTTAAATAGTTAAAATTAAAAATATCACTCTCCCCCCCTCTCCCCCAAGCATAACCAGCCCTGTGCTCATTTTATGCAAGGTCCCCCGGCCAAAGCATTACACAGTGACTGGCCAGGGCCCTTGGGGTAGTGAGGACCCTCCCAATAAAGGGTTCCCCCCCAGGCTACCCGAGGCTGAGGCTATCCCCAATACCCCTCTGCAGTGGGTGCTGGGTTTATAGTCTTTTTGTGTAAAAAATAAAAATAATTTTGGGTCCTGCTGTGAAACAATAAGTCCTAGCAAGCCTCCCCTGCATGCAGATACTTGGGGAACCACAAGTACCAAGTACCTGCATTCGGGGTATTAAAAAACACGCTGGGACTTGTAGTTTCACAGCACAATCAATACTAAAATAAAAACACATACACTTGAAAGTATAACTTTATTAACATACATGCACTCACACAACATACATACATACATACATACATACATCTATACATATACTCACCTATTTTGCCATGCAAATCGGTGCCTTTTTCCATAGAATCCACTAGGTACCTGTGGACAAAAAAATCCAAAACTCACCTACTTACATTGTAGATCACATCCTCTTCTGTTGATGTAGGCATCCATGGTTTAAAAAAAAAAAAAATAGTGACCCATACCACCGGACTGAGGAGCCGGATTTGTCTTTACACATGCCGCTCCTCCCCAAAATTGAAGGGGAATCCCACTGATGTCAGTTAGTGACATCAGTGGGACCTGATAGGCAGTTAGTGACCAATAGAAGGCTATGTTATGTAAATAACATGGGCTACTATGATGGGAACCAGCAAATCAGCCTGGCCGCAAAGTTAATTGAAGGGATCCCTTCAATTAACTATACGATCAGGCTGATTTGAACCTCACTACATTTGGCCCCCTATGTACAGGACAGCATCTGCCTGGATCCATGAAGAAGATGACCGTGCACCAAAATTAACCTATTTAATGCACATTGTTTGAGAGTGTATCTAACAAATAGTTAAAACTAAGGTAAGTGTTGAATTTACAATAAAAAGACATGTTGGGACTGTTACACCAATGCACTTACGAAAAAAAGCCAGACACAGGTACATTTATACTTATCAAAGTCTCTTTGATCCAACTGAAAGTTTATACATGTGAAAAGTATATTTTGGATTGATTTGAAGAAACTACAGTAAATGACTAAGACTTTGTGTTTTTCTTCATTCCATTCAGAATTAATGTACTTCAAAGAGTCAGGCTGACAACCTAAAATTTATAAACTTTTTAAAACACCTGCTAAAATAATAAATTGATAAGATTTAGCAGCACTGGGAATGACTAAGACATACAATTATACCCACTGTGTTCAGAAAAACATATTGTACTGTACTGAGCTAGCAGCAAATAGTAAGTCCTGCTTTTATAGTACCATCGCCACATGTTACTAGTAACACAAGTAACCACAATGACTTGATAAAAACTCCAATGAAACAGCAATAAAAGCAGACAGATCTTACTTTATAAGATAGTATGAGTAATTTAAACCCCAAAGTAGCTTTAATTCAACAAAAATTATAATTTTTCAGCATTTCTCAACATGACCTTCCCACACCTGCCCCCTTACCAACCTATTGGGCAGGCTATTATAAGGGGTAGGCTTTGTTATACCACAATAATAATACAGAACTCTCTTCTGCACTTAAATATATGATATTATGACATATCAGTGTTCCTGCATGGTCCCTGTGAGATACTGTAAGGCAGTGGTTCCACAACTTGGTGCCTAGGCATTCTGGGATACGGCGTGGCAAGGGTTCCATGTGTTGGTGGTCCAGGACCAATTTAAATTATTTCTGATCAATGTGATAGACAAAACCAGCGATAGTGACTGCCAATCATAAAGGGGTTTATTCTAGTTCATTCTTTCTGACAAAATCCTTCTTAGATGGACAAAACCATGTGCACTGCATGGGGGCAGATGTAACATGTGCAGAGAGAATTAGATTTAGGTGATGACAGGTAGGCACAATTTACTTAAAAAAAAAAAAATTCAACAAGACAAAATGCTATGAGAAATGCTAATACAGTACTTTAGGGAGCGTGATTCAATAGACATTAGAAACCACTGCTGTATGGGTTATATCAGGGTTACATCAGTCTCTTTACATTATTACTTTGATGTTTGATGTTCTAAGACAGTACAAAGACCAATGAAAATAAATCTGTAAACATGTTATTAAGATAGCCGCCTTCATATAAGGAACCCAAAAATGTAAAAAATATACACTAAATTAATCATTTAGCATTATTTTTATTTATTTACAATTAAAATATCTATACTTATCCTCCTATTATATCTGAAATGAACTCAATTAGAGAATCTACTTAGCCTCAGGGTTCACCACACAGTTAAAAGCTCTAGGTTTCTTGCTTAGAGCTATTCAATAAAAAAGCCTTATTCCAACATGTTTATCCATTGTAAAATGCGGTTTCAATGGGTTTCCCTGTACCTTAAACCTTAGTGGCACCTCTGTGATTTAAGATATTGGGAATAATGTGTCCGCAGGTCTTACTTGCCAACTTTCCTAATACCTGCTGGAGACTCCTGAATTTTCATGTAGTCTCATGCACCCCAGGAAGAGTGGGTGCCACTACCACATCCCACCCACTTCCTAGTGAAGTGGAAAGAATGGGAAGATAAATACCATGAATCATAAGTCAGTTGGAACCTATTCAAATATGTGAGAATTGTGGCATTGTACCATGAGGGGTGGGTCCTAAAATGCAATTATTCCAGCTTCATCCCATCACCGCCTACTTTCTTCTTCTCTCGAGGCTTCTTACAGAAAAGGAACCTTCAAATGTCAGTAAATACAGTATGCAAGTTTTGATATTGCCGAGTTATACAGGCAAATACCAGCAGAGGTTGAGTATAAAATCAAGCCTCTCGGGGTCCAAGCAGCCTGAAGACTGACCACAGAATCCCAATGGATACCGGTAACAATTTGAATGATACCCCTAACCCTAATCCACCCCTCCCACAGCCTAACCCTAACCACCACCAGCCAAACCCTAACTTCCCCCACTCCCGCAGCTTAACCCTAACTCTCCCCCTAGAGCCTAATACTAACTTCAAACCCAGTACTTACTGGCAGGATCTATCGGTATTCTGTCAATTGGGATTCCCAACTTCCAGGATTTTGATTGAATGCCACCAGCAAATGGCTCAATTTATGAACATCAAAGTTACTTAACCAAGGGTGTTGTTTTTTTTGTTTTGTTTTTTAAGTATTGCAGGCAGTAGTGGCTCCAAAGGTGAGGCTGCAGTCCAAAATTCAAATAGGGGAGAAACACCAACTGCAAGTGAGTCCTTATTGGCAGTTGCTGTGCCTCCCCTTTTTGAATTTTGAACTGGACTGCAGCCCATCCTCTGGAACAGGGACATCTGTACTCAGTGGTACATGTATATAAAATGCTAATGGTGGCAGTAGCTCAACAGCCGGTGACAGTATACTGCTTGCAGTTAGTGGTGAAGGGTGCTATAATAGCTTTATGAAGGTAAGCTAGGGGGTGAATAATCTAAATAATGATGTATAAAAAGTCCACTCATACTAGTTGGTTAATGTCATATTTGAATTACAAATTGTAATTATGTAGTGAAATTGAATGAAGGAACTATAGGTATAATATCTGCTCATACATACCATGAAGTCAGATTGAAATCTGATGGGTGGACTACCAAACACAGAGCTTCACTTAAATCAATACAACCCTCTGGCGTGGAATCATTTTCATCTTCGTAATAGCGCAGAAGACTGTTGTCTATGGTACACCACCATTTCTTCATTTCTAATATAAAACAGTAACAAAATACAAGATTGACTCAGAATTGACTCAGAATGTGACAGTTGAAAAACACTAAGATCTTGCTACTGTTTAGGGTGTTTGAGTGTGAACAAATAATTAAATGCGGCCTATAAAAGCTTCTATTATCCAAACCACATACCTCATTATTTGCAGTATTTTAAAGCATATACAGATGTAGTCACGTTCAACGTTGCCCAGACAATCACCATGTGCAACTCCCTTGACAACTGGCTTGATGCCAAGTGTGTGCGTCTTATTCGCTTCCACAGCTTATTAAATGCATTGAGCATCAATATAGCAGTATGGTGATTCTGCGCCATGGGTGCAAAATGAGTGAAACTATTGGACACGATGTGTGCCCAAATGAAAAGGAGATTTTTGTAGCGGCGTTGTATCTAATTACAGTGGGTTATTGTGTTTGCTGATAGATGGCGTGGCGTTTTTCCCAATTGTGCACGTGTAGTGAATGACTTTGCCTCAGTTTCTTTATTCCTGGAAAGTTGTGTTTCACGCTCGGATGCATGATGGATTCCTCCAGTTCCTCCGTTGTTATCCAGTTTCTATGCGCAGGAGGCGAGTATGGTTGTGGAATGTATATCAGGGTGAAGGCAGTGTATGGAGAGCAGTGTCTCGCACATTGCACCATATTCCGGTGGTGTCAGTGTTATGAGGTAGGAAGCCAAAGCATCAAGGACATGCCACTGCCCGGCAGGCACACATTGACACCAACCCCCCACGATTTCGGCTGTTGAGGATCTTATTCGTCAGAATCACCACACGTGAATTTCCCACTGCTTCCATAAACCTAAAGCACAGTGGGCGGGATATACTAAGGGAAAAATGCAGCAAAACGGGGGTTTACCGCATTTTTCCCTTAGTACATCCCGGCTACCTTTGGGTGGCGATACCCTATAGAAGCATATGGGCTTCTTATCGCCGCAGACACCGACCCAACTCTGAGTCCCGTCCTCCATCAAACTCCTCCTCCCCCTAGCAAAATATCACAGCCGGAGGTCCTTCTGGCTGCAGGGGGAGGAGGAGGTGGCGGGGACAGTCGCTTCCCGTTCTGGCGGGAGAACTTGAAAAGGGAGAGATCAGGGTTGTGATGGAGACCCCCCGCACACCACGTTATAGATGTTGCAGGGTGCCTTTGTCACCGCATTGGGATGCTAGTCGCATACGTTAGTACATATGCAATAGCATCGCTGCGGTAGCGCAACAAGGGGCGGCAATGTATTTTAAAAAAGCATCCACGTTGGAGGGAAGAGAAGAACGGGCCCTAGAAGAGCCTCGTACATTTAAATCTTTAGCCCACATCCCTTGGTATCCTGCCTGAAAAAATATAAAGGACCTGATTCAGAGGCGCATTGAAACCGCATGCAATGCCGATGTTCACGTAGTCGTGCCATTATTATATGCTACTGTACATGTGTTCCCGAGTGGATGCACAAACATGATGTGATTCAGACATTAGGCCAGATGCACCAAGCTTCAAAAAGTGATACAGTGGAGAGGGATAAACTACCAGCCAATCAGCTTACATATATCATTCCTAAACCCGGTCTGTGACATGACAATTAGGAGCTGATTGGTAGTTTTATCACTCTCCACTTTATCACTTTTTAAAGCTTGGTGAACCTGGCCCATTATCAGAAAGGGGGTCAGCAAATATATGGGAGTGACTGGGAGGAGACCTGAAGTGAACGCAAGATAATCCATCTCAGAAGCATATCATGGGAGTGTCACAAGCGTGCCAGTGTCAGAGTCTGAGTCTCAGGTGCAAAGTCTCTTCTATGTTCCATGTTCAGATGAAAACACTGCCCCTGCCATAGTGCTTGGTTCAAACGCCCATTGTGATTGCAGTGCTGTGCCGCTGGTGGAGTGTCTAGTATGTTACTGCATATAGTGGGAAATGTACATTCAGCAATAGGCAGTTCACAAGGGGAACACTGAAACTAGCATGTGCATTTTATGGCTCTTGTAGCTCCACCAACAAACACAGAAGCAGAAGCGTCCCCACCTTTGGATCAGACCCATTGTCAGCTATACATTGTCAGAATTGCCAGCTTGAGACATTTTACTAGATAGTTTACTGGTAGTAGAGTATAGGCCATTCTTTCACATCAAGACAAACCTTGGCATACGGTGCGTGTATCATCTAACTAAACCATATACTGGGAGTTATCTCAGACCTGATCGGGAATTCACACAGTGGCCGATTACCGATCAACTGCTCTTTTGTATGGATCGTAGCGCACATGCTCGAGGCCAAACAGGAAAAAAAATCTGCCATCTTTTTTTGACCACTAGCTGTATGCTACAGTAGTTGATTGACAGGAAGCCGGCATATGGGGATGGTTTAAGGGGTAAATTTACTATCATCCGTGTTCATGCGTGTTTATGTTGCGAGACTGTATCTCGGTAATGCACGAAACACAGATCCTGACAGATTTTGCTCAAATACGAATGAAAATCACAGCAGAACACACTTGCAAGAATCAATAGACCATCACCCAAACTTGGCAGGACTTTCCACGGGCATCACTAAAGCACCAGAGTTTACGATCTGCAAACTTTGTCATGAATTCAGCTGAAAATGCACTTCTCAAATGTCTGCTGTGTCTGCAGACGTGTGCACAGATCAGTCAGATAAAGGGCCTGATTCAGGTTTGCTTAACGAGCGGGCTAACACCACCCATCGGGCGAACAAACGCCCGCCCTTGCTGCCCCATGAATATCCTTGGTGGCATGCAAATGGATGTGTAAGTTCACACATCCATTTGCATGCGGTCGTACGGCCGAAAAAATCTTTCGATGGTCAGCGACCGTGAAATGATTATTGATGCGTTCGCATATAAATGTCAAGGACTGTCTTTTATTAGACTTGGAAAAGTCCTAGAACGGGGCAGGTGCTGATGTCATGTGACATAAGCCGCCCACTCCATGCAGGCTTCAATACGCCCGCATTCGCATGGGGACTCTCAACTTGTTTCTGAGTTCGCACACCATTTTTGTTAGAGGACAGTCCCTATGTGACTGTCCCCTGCCCGCCACGATGTTTGAGAATGTCTCGGAGACTGTGATAGTCACTGTAGGCGTTCGCACAGCGGCCATGTACATGCGTATATTTGCAGATACGCATGCGCAGAGCCGCACCATCGGTCCGAGGAACAAATTCACATTTGGCTGAGCCAGCGTGAATCACCCCCAAAATGTAAAAAAATCTCTTTGTATAACTACTGTATGACTAGGGTATACCTAGCAAAGGTGCAACTGCTATAGTGGTACATAGGGCTCCTTACCAACCTTTGCTACGGGGCCTATAACTATCTAGTTACCCATTGAACTATGATATTCCTCGGATCTGTAACATTACATATAAGAAATATAAGCTGACCTTTGTGTCAAATGGGAATATGTACCAAATTTTGGAGAGACACAGATAGACCAGCTCTTATTAGAGCTGCTCCTGGCGATAGAATGGCCAACCGCCGCTGTTCATCATATGACAGAAAGGGGTGCTTGTGCAAGAGATGTTCGCACTCCCCATTCTTTCGGCGCCCGCCGCCGCCCTCCGCTGGCTCCCCCCGTCACCGCCTGCAGCCCCCCGCAGCCCCCACTAACCCTGCCCATCTCCCTGAAGCGGAGACGGGCAGGGAATCCGCTCCCCGCCGCCATGATCAGATGGAGCTCAGGAGATCTGCCGATTCCTCAGGCTGTCTGGGAGGCGCTCTATCTGTATCGGTTGGGATCATCCAGTCGACCCCAACTATGTTGACAGTCATTAAGTTGACACCATTGGGTCGACAAACAGCAAGGTTGACAGGGGTCTATGTCAACATGGGTCATGGTCAACAGGGGTCTAAGTCGAAAAGGGACTAGGTGGACATGGGTCTAGGTCGTCACATGCATTAGGTCGATGTATGCGAACACATGTGACATCAGCCACGTGCCCCCATGAGGCATCGGCCCGGCAGCATTTTCATGGGGAATTCGGCCCCAACAGATCATTATTGAATCACCCCTCATAAAGTGAAGTAATTGCCCATAGCAACTGTGAAGGAATGGCATTGGCGATAAAAGTGTATTGTGACATCTTCTACTCCACAGTAATTAATGTACATTTTAGCCCTCTTGTTCTCTGCAGATGTTTCTATTCCCCATATCTGTGTGTACCATAGTATTAGACTGTATATTGCCCAATATGATCAGACAGGAAATGTCCACAGGGGTGATCCAACTCCCCTGCTATTTACAGGAAGGTTATGTCCACAGGGGGTAATCAGGACATAAACCAAATTACCTGGTGGTTGTTCCTCCTTATTGACACTCCTTTGCATATCTCTGGTCACTAGCAGACTTATTGAAACCAGACTCAGCAGGGGGGCAGCAGCAGATGGACAGGTGGGATATACCTGATTCTTGAATCCACCAATCCTGGACTTGGGCATGCCCACTGATGGTACCAGGACCGTAGGAAATTAGAAGGTTTTAAAATGACTTGCACACAAGCCAGGGGAGAGATTTTTGGACTGTCCTAGACTAAGAGGTTGTACTCTGTCTAGGTATCGTGTGGACTTATCTGCTATTACTGCTGTGTGGAGGAGTGATAGTTTTGTGATTTGGAACTGCTGCTACAAGGACTGCCATTTTGGACTGCTACCCGATAACGTTTATATGCTACATCTGCCTCGTGTTCCTGTGTTTGTCTACCTGTGTGTGCTTTGGAAAATAAACCGATATTTTGGTTTCATCTGCTCGGTGTCTGAGTAATTGAGGAACCTCGTAACCTCACAGCAACCATTTTGTCTCTGTCATTTCAAAACTGTGCTAGGTAAGTGACAGAAGCTGATTAGTTGTTGGTGCATCTTCTCCACTGCATGTCTCCACATGGTTTGTGCTTGATAAGGCAACTTCTCCACTATCCAAAGTTTAATAAATCCCCCCCCCCCACACACAATTTTTTTTTGTCCGACCAAACTGTGGGCTGTCCAAGGGACCATAAGCAATGCTGAAATATTCTAATGAGATCATTACAAAAGGAGAGAAACCGATATTTGGGCTTTAGACCTACTGTATAAATCCTTGAGGATTAATTACCAAGGGCCAGATGTATCAAGCTTCAAAAAGTGATAAAACGGAGAGTGCTAAACAACCAATCAGCTCCTAAATGTCATTTTTGAAGCTTGATACATCTGTCCCTAATAATGGCATGCTGTAATAATGACATTCGTTACATGATAGGCGTTAACAGCCTTAAAAGAAAATTATTACAGTACCTTCTTTTATTTTTTGGTTGGCGGAAATCTTCGAAGAGCTTGAAGACGCTTTATACAAAAATCCACAATGAAACACATTTTGATTACTTCCAGTCTGTGAGAGAGAGTCGGATGTTTTGTAATCTAAAAGGATTTAAAATAATATTTTCCATGTGTTCAAAAAATATTGACCAATAATTGTTGTTTCATTAAAAATAATTCAAATCTATTACATTCAAGACTGTGGCCTGTTCCTTAATGTAACTTAATTTACAATATACAACACTGTTTATTGTACTATAGCTATTAACCTGAAAAGCTGTAAATATGAGCCTAATTCATCATGGATCAACTAATGTGAGAATTATCAGTGGACTGCGAGGTGTAAGCTGCCACTGAGATAGAGAGCCAGATTCTCGAAGCTTCAAAAGTGATAAAATGGAGAGTGATAAACAGCCACCCAATCAGCTCCTACCTGCCATGTCACAGACCGTGTTTGAAAAATGTCAGGAGCTGATTGGCTGGCTATTTATCACTCTCCATTTTATCACTTTTGAAACTTAGAGAATCTGTCCCACAAAGAGAAAACGTCCCTTGCTACATTGCAAGAGAATTGTGAATGGATTGCAAATCACAATCCATTTGCAAATCCATACGCAATTCTCAAACCATCAAAGACTTTTTGCCCTCTGTGCATTTGCGAGTAGGTCTGAGCATAGGTGTGCGCACATTGAGTGTTAGGGGTGCACAGGCACCCCCTAATGCTGTGCCCCACCCTTATGAACACCTCTGCTGCTATCAATACCAGCAATACCTTTAACCAAAGACTTTTGCTTTTTAGAACTGTATTCCATTTAAAGAAGTGCCCATCAATCAATTATATGTGTGGTTTGCATTGTTAATTGTACTAGACCATTGTCATATCACTAAATACCTGCCTTAGCCATATATGTTTATTTGCATGTACTGTTACACAGAGTAATTAGAAGATTACCACTGAAATAGGCAGGATATTTTGATGTGGCTGAGAGACTTTTTATATTGTAGCGAGTGCCAATAGATGATGGAAGACACGACTGATTGGCGATGTTAGACACGCCCAATAGGTGGAGCTATGCACACTCCTTTGACAGTGCACCCCCTAATAAAATGTGCTGCGCATGCCTATGGGTCTGAGGCTTCCACTAATCAGTGACTCAGACAGGCTGGAACTGGTCATCGCTGACATCACAGACCCTCCTCAAAAAGGCCTGGGTGCATTTTTTCATGCACACCCAGAAATCGTTACATCTCCACCCCCAAACAATATCTTTCTGTCAGTCAAGCTCCGATCCATATGCATTAACCCCTTCCCGACATTTGACGTACATTTACGTCATGGTCGGGATGTACTTCCCGACACATGACGTAAATGTACGTCATGACTTTAAAGTGTCACCGCGTCTAGAGACGCGGTGACAGAGGGACGATGTCTGCTGTCCCTGACAGCAGACATCTTCCCTCATTGCCCAGGGGGGGCAGCGATGCCCCCCCGATCGGCGATCGTTGCAATTGGCTGTTCAAATGTGAACAGCCAATTGCAGCGTTTACTGTGTTATGTATATAATTTTGACTCTGCTGCCCCCTAGTGTCCAAAAAAAATAAAAGAAAGTTGAAATAATGAATGAAACATAAAGTTTACATATGGTCTATGTTAGTTATGAACTATTTTGAGTGGTATGATTATTTGTCTCACAAGCAGAAAATTTAACATTTTGCAAATTGCAAAATGTTCAATTTTTTTACGACATTTTGGTATTTTTCACAAAAAAAAAAAAACTGTATCGACCAAAATTTACCACTAACTTAAAGTACAATGTGTCACGAGAAAACAATCTCAAAATCACTGGGATAAGTAAAAGCAAAAAAAAGTTATCCCCACTTAAGTGATACATGTCAGATTTGAAAAAAAGGCCTCTGTCAGGAAGGCAAAAACAGGCTGCGTCGGTAAGGGGTTAACAGATGCTATGTCACCTCGTGTATGCCCAATGCATATGGAGGGTGATTCTGGTTGACCCGCAAAGCTGCAAGGTTCGCACCTTTGCAGGTCCTCTAAACGTGGCCCTAACAAATGCATGCCCCCCTTGCACGCCGATTTCCACGAATGCATGCGAATGGATATTAAGCATAAACATCTATTCACAGCCTTACGCACCAAGTGGCTGCACATGCGCAGAAGTGTTGATGCACATGCACAGTCCCTAAACATCGCTCCCATGTGCGAATGCGCAGGGGAGCGATGAGACCAGAATTAGGGCCATGATACGCAGGCGCAGTCATTCTATAATTGCTCAAATTTTGAATTCTCTGATTAGCCATCCGTGCTGAATTAGCCCCTAAGCCTTTATAAAAACATAGAGAGAGATCAATTGGAATCAGTAGTAGTAGAAGTGGTAACCAATGAGCTTTTAGCTACCATTTTACAAACTGACAGGAGCTAATTGATTGGTAAAATATCGCTCTTCCACTTTATCTCTCTCCTTTTTTTTCCACTATTAATGGGGGGAAAATGTATGTTAAAAAAAATATTAGCATTTTGAAAGCATAGCGGGAATTTAAATGAGTGTGGTAAATTTTAAGGTGATTATGTTTTTTGGAGGGCAAGTCAGTGAAAACCCGTAATTTTTTATGTAAAATTTACCTGCTATTGTACAAAGACACACAAGAGATTCGGTACAAATTCCTGCCTTCAGGCAGGTAAAACAAAATCCCCAAACAAATAATTGAATTATGCAATGGGGTTTAACTAACCATGGTAATTTACTGTTCTTAATTGAATTTCTCCCATAGGCCTTTATTCAGATCTGATCACATTTCAAATTTGTTTGAAAAATGGGCAAAACCATGTGCATTTTTTTTGTTTCTGTACATGGTAAATACTGGCTGCATTATTTTTACACTGCAATTTAGATTTCAGTTTCAACACACCCCACCCAAATTTAACTCTCTGCACATCTTACAGCTGCCCCACCTGCAGTGCACATGGGCCCTTATTCTAATTCGGACGGTACGGCCCGCGTGCGGCCGTACCGCCGATGTTTTTACTCTGCACATGCGCAGAGGTGAATCTGCGCATGTGCAGCCCCCTTCGCCGCAGACGTATTTCGTCCGCCGCAAAGGGGGCGTATAGGGGCGTGAGAGGCATCATGCCCTCATTTCCCTATGTGTACGCCCCGCGTTTCATGGGCGTTCCCATGCAAACGCGGGGCGTATGCATGGTAATGAGGCCATGACGCAACTCATGGGGGCGGAAAGCTGACGTCGCCGGATGTCAGCTTTCAGCCCCCATACAAGCTACCACACGGACGATTGTCCGTGTGGTCTCAGCTTGCGGGAGCTGCCGCGGCGTGCGGACCTGCCTTCGATGGTCGACGACCATCGAATGCAGGGGGCAGCTCCCACCATGGTGGAGGCGTACGCCTCCACCATTTTTATGCGGATCGCCAGCCGTCCGTGTACGGACGGCCGTGGCGATCCGTAGGGTGGGCGGGGATTGGTTTGTGCGGCCGAAGCCCCGTGTGCGGCTCTGGCCGCACCAACCAGAATAAGGGCCATGGTTTTGCCCATTTTGCGAACAAATTTGTACTGCGATCAGATCTGAATAAGGGCCATAAAGTCATGAGGCAAACCCCAGCAGCGCAAAACATATAGAAATATTAATATTTATGATTTCGCATGCAACAATGGAGAATCAGAAAACAGTGGTTATACACACTCCTAGATAAAATACCAGGTTGAGTATCCTTATCCAAAATGCTAGGGACAGGAAGAATTTTGGATAAAGGATTATTCTGTATTTTGAATGATGAGTTATCTTGCATTTATGTTGTATAAGCACATCAAACACATGAAATACACAGAAATATATTTTATTTGTGCATGAATGAAGGTTTTAAAAAAAAATAAAACAAAGTTTGCATACAATCTCAGACACTGAATTTGAATGCCAAGCAACTATGTCTTTGCACATATTTAGTGCCAGTTACATGTTATTTCCCCAGTAGTGCCAGTTACAGATATAGCCAGTAGGTTTTCATACCTCCCAACTGTCCCGCTAAACGCGGGAGCGTCCCGGTTTTTGGGGACGTTCCCTTGTCCCTCCCGCGGCCGGCAGTTTGGGGGGGGGACAGTTGGGAGTCCCCCCAATCTGACAGAATAGACGCTGTGCGCATTCAGCGGCGCAGTGGCCGGGGCATGGCCTAATTTGCAGAAGTGGTGCCCTCATTTGCATACACCACGCCCCCTTTTCTATTCTCCAATTGAAAAAGTTGGGAGGTATGGGTTTTTAGCTAAAAATAAAAAAAATAAAGTACAAAAAAATAAAAGTACATTTTTTATTTGTATAAGGGATACTCAACCTGTACTACAATACCTTCTAAAAGCACTGTAAAGGCCCCCATACACTAGGGCGACTTGTCCTTAGGACAAGTCGCCCCCGACTTCCCCCTGAGCTTCCCCTGCTGCTCCCCGGGGGAGCTTGATTAGATTGGCACTTGATGTGCCATTTTTTACATGTGATAAATCGTCTCGATTTATCACATGTAAAAAACCCGGGGAGCAGGGGGGGGGGGGCTACCGAGCAGGGCTGCTGGTGGGAGCAGGGGGGGCTGGGGACGCTGCGGGGGACACAGGCGGCATAGAGCTGGGCAGGGGAAGCCGGCCGGGAGCTGTCAGTAATGAATAAAAAAAAAAAGCCCATACAATGAATGGGCGGCCTGTGATTGGCTGCTGAGCGCTCTCTCAGCCAATTGCTGACTGGCTGAGAGAGCGCTCAGCCAATCACAGGCCGCCCATTCATTGTATGGGCTTTTTTTTTTTATTCATTACCGACAGCTCCCGGCTGGCTCCCCCTGCCCGGCTCTATGCCGCCTGTGTCCCCAGCCCCCCCTGCTCCCTCCACCGCCGCGCCCCCCCACTAGGTCCCAAGTCGGGTGGTCGGACGTGCAGCAGGTCCGACCACCCGACGCAGATCCGATGCGCACGGGACCGCGCATCGGATCTGAGGGGACATCAAAACTAGCCGATTTTGGTCCGATTTCGGCCAGATCCGACTGATCTGGCCGAAATCGGACCAAAATCGGCTAGTGTAAGGGGGCCTTAAGGACGTAAAATAATACAAATGCTGTAGCACGTTTTCAAGATTTTTTACCTGACAATCTATTATTATGTAAGAACTCCATCTGCAAACACTGTCCAGCCATTTTGGCTAAAAGGTATGGGGTGCTGTAGACGGGGTCTCCAGTTGCGCACATGATGTTGGCTCCACTGAACACTAGTGTCATTGTTTCCAATACATCCGGCTTAGTTACTGCAGTACATAAAGCCTACAAACAGTTTTAAAGAATATTACAGTCTAAAACAATTAATGCTCCATAATAATACAGAGCAACCAGTAATGTGTCATTCTCAAGAGCATTTTAAGTAAAGGTAGAAAAACCTTGATAGACCTTATCGCATTTTATAGACCTCGGCGCATTTGATAAGGCAAAACGGTTAGGAAAAGACAAGATTGCCTACAGTACATTTTGCAGTCACGGTTGCAACTAGGGAATCTAGTGTGCAGGCATTGGATGTGAGGGGGCATAGAGTCAACTGGAATGCCCCCGACTGATCTTTAGCTGATGTCTGGTCCGATGATTTGTGACCGGACTCCCTGTCTGCCTGAAGTTTCTTCAGGTTGCCCGGAGGCAAAATAAATATTGGTGTGCAGACATACAGTAGAGGTACCGCAATGCGTGTGATGTCATGATGTTATGTGCACTAATGCTGTAGCGACTCCAGAGGGGAATACAGGCTGTTGTAAAGTCACTGCGGGGAGTGGAGTTGTCCTGAGTTTGGTCATGACTATGGTCATAACCAGTAATTGAGAGGTAGATTTATTAATCTCGGTGAAGTGATAAAGTGTCTGGTTTTTATCACTGGCCAATCAGCTCCTACCTGTCAGCTTAATAAATCTGCCCCTGATTCACTTAACTTTATCAAATTAGCATCAGGACTGTGGTTGCAAAGATCCCCAAATCCTGATGCAGGGTAGAGCCAAATATAATACTAACACTGAATATTCTATCTCTCTGTCTATTAAACCATACACTTTACTGCAACCACCTGTAGGTACAGTAATTACACAATGGACCACAGGTTCTCACATTCTATCATTCTATCAATCTATGAGTAGACTAAAGTACCAATACAGTTAGTGGGTTTTACCTGGGGGGGACTGCAGGCCACCCAACTCAGTGCCAGTAGAAACAGATACGGTCCATGACTGCAATGGCTTCACTGTGACTAACGGTGACTTCCTATTGGAAGTCCTACCTGCCAGTCACAGACATACAAGGAAGTCCAAGGTGCATCCTGTCCCTGGAACGGCTAGTCCAGGCTGCTATGAGTACAGAGCCGGCTTCCTACAGGATGCCACTTCCTGCTTTATTGCACAACCTATTTCCAAAAAAGGCAGTATTCCATACTAGGGCGAGGAGGGAGAAAATGATTGTATCCCGAGTGCAGCAAGGCACTGTGCCCAAAGCATGAGTCCAGTGAGCCATGCAAGGGGATGCTGTACACTTTTACAGCGTCCATGTCGACTTGCGTCGAACGTCAAGACAAAAAGAAAAAGAAAAACTCATGTCAACCTTTTGACTGTCGACCTAATGCTTGTGTCAACCTTCCGCCCTTGTCGACCTTTAGTGGTCGACGTTCATAGTGTCTTCCTTATGACCATAGTTACCTCCCCCCCTGCATTCTGCAGGAGACTCCCTGAAATAGCAGCAATCTCCCTCTCTCCCTCATTAGTCTAGCAATCTCCCTCATGTCACCTAGACCACATTACACTGTTACATTTTTGGGGAGAAAAAGAATGAGAGATAGATACAGTTACATTGAATCAGCAATCAGCACCATTTCCCAGCACGTTACCAAGTATGCAGTAACTATAGTATTAAGTATTACTAACTGCAGTAACTATAGTATTAAGTATTACTAACTGCTTTGGGGCTCATCTACATTTGGATCGAAGTTATTATAAATGAAACACCCACGCTTCTAGGTGCCACATTCACAATCTCTTTTTACAATCTCTCCATATGTAGAACTAGACACGCCCCTTAAGTGGAGCATGACACACCCCCTCAATGGGGTGCTGCACAAAATTCTACTACCAACTGTAATCTCCCTGAAAATAGTTTTCAAAAGTAGGCAAGTATGCCTATGACCCATAGATACAGTAGATAGACACAACTTGCATGGTAAGCTTTGCAGTACTTTAATAAATAAGTCTCCCCTATTCCTCACAGAAGAGTAAATGAACAGGGAGCTGCGGCGTTGTGCTGGTAAATGACTAGTGAAGGATAACATGTTTACATTTGGGTGCTTACCTCATTCAGCTGCTGAGGAGTCAGGCCAGGAGAAAGTATCTTTTTAAATCTTCCTTCTTTGTATTTTTGTGTGACAAATAATCTCCTCTGATTAATGGCGGAGGTCACAGGAAGCATGTTTTCAGGCAAAAGATTTGCTTCCCAGAAGCTATTAACTTTTTCATTTCCCAGAACAATGAAAAGCTACCAAAAGAAAACAAGAATAAACTCAAAGATAATGAAATCATCTATTATATATGTTGCTGGTTTCACGGCTTAGTATCTCTGCATTGCTATAGTGATGAAAGGTAGACTGTATCAACGGGCAAACGGGGGATGATTCATAAACACTGCATGAGATCTACTAAGCCGGGGATGGGGAACATTCGGCTCTCCAGCTGTTGTTCAACTACACATCCCAGCATGCCCTGCAACAGTTTTAGCATGACCAAATATCAAAACTGTAGTAGGGCATGCTGGGTTGTGTAGTTCAACAACAGCTGGAGGGCCGAAGGTTCCCCATCCCTGCACTAAATGAACTAGCACCATGTTATATACCTTAGGCCTTGTGTCTCTCTCTGCTGCTGGTGAACAATGGACTTCAATTAAAATTAAATCTTAAACTTAAATCATAATTTGTTAAAGCCTGTAATCGGGCATAGCGCTATGACCTCTTTCTCACTGATGTCCTCATCTTCTCCTGTATTATATTATTATGTAGCAAATTTGACCATGTTTATCTGTATGTGTCATATACAGGGTTGCCTACCCTCCTGGAATGGCCGGGAAGCTCCACAGAAAGGTGGGCAACACTCCTGGATACCAGCGGCACCTCCGAATGCAGAGGTGACACAGGCGAAGAGGTGATGCAGGCAGAAAGGTGCAGCCATGAGTCGTTTTGGAGAGTCGGTTTGGAGAAGTGCGGCCGTGGGTCAGTGAGGCTGGCGGAGGGGGCGCAGGCAAAGATGTGCCGCAGGTGGATTGTGCAGAGTGATCTCTGACCAGATACAGCCGGGTGCGGGAGCAGCTAGGCAGTGTCTGAGCAAGTGCGCATGCGCAGGCTAATCCCGAAATCCCGGTGAATTTAGGGCCAAATCCCTGTATCCTGCTGATCCTGGAATTGGCTACCCTACATGTACTGTATACAATATGTGCATGTTGAGAGCATCCAGACTTACCGATCTCAAGAATAAAAGTCATTTAATGAACATATAATAATGAGGTTATCTTTACTTTTCGTAAACAGATTACGTTTCCCACTGTACTAAAATACTGGAGGGAGCACTGTGATAATAAGACTATCTTGGATCCAACTCCCCTACTCCTGTACAGCCTTCCTAGCCTGCTGACAGTGAAGGAGGTGCTCAGATCTGGCTCTTGTGTTTCTCAGCGGTATGGCGAGAGGAATTGCAGGGACAGAGCTTTATCGCAATCTCTGTCCCTGCATGTGATAATTGATGCATCCCTGCAAGGTATTCAATTATCGCAGTATTGGGTGAAGTAATTGTCAGAACATGAGGTCTCTGACAGAGATATAGTTGTGCCTCATTTTGACACTCAACAAAACCTGCTGAATCTGTACTTTTTATCCCCATCTCTCACTACAGTATATCACTATATATGCAATCTGTGTGTTTTCTCTGTCCTTATTGCCTGACCAAGTTCAACCACAAACTGTGTTTAAACCAGTCTTAGGGCCTTATTCTGGTTGGAGCGGCCGGGCCGTACGCGTACGTCCCGGGATTTTTTATGATCTGCGCATGCGTACATTCGCCAATGCGCAGGCGCGACCACTCACCAACGCTTACGGACGGGTCTCTACGTGGGAAAAAACCTGTACGCGAGTGTACGGTATTGGGGGCGGCATAGGGGCGTGAAGAGGGGAGCGGCCGAAATAATGAGGGAAAATGGGCGTAAATATGGGCGTACACGGGGGTGTGCACAAAAAAACGAGCGGTGCTACTACCGCACGATCGACTAAGGCACCGTTCATTTCGGACACAAAACAGGCGGCCGCCAACCGCCAGCTCAAACCACCCCTACAGATACCGCATGCCAGCGTGCGCCTGAGTTTGCTAATTAACGCTGATTCCTACTCAAACACATACACCTGAATGTAATAAGCAATGCTGCAGTCTATTAAGTCCAAACCATGATTTCACTACCTGCAAGCCACACACAGCACTCAAACACATTGGAAGCTTATCTTTATATACTTCTCGACATTTAAAGGTTTGTTTAATTTAAGGTAATAATCTTTTTAAGACCTGCTTATATATGCTAAGGTAGCTATTTATGGAACATGTTACAACAACTCTTTCAAAAACACACTTTCTCTTGTCCCATCACATACTTCACATGAGCAGAACTGTGCCCATAACCTCACATCACACCAATGGTGCATGTTTCATATATCAATGTGGGTTATTAGACATGGTTGTGTTCACATGTGACATTGAAGTGTAGCACTATCTACAAACACACCTTTCTATTATTCTCAAAACATACATGTAACATATGTACACACATATGACATTATCAGGGGGACAAACACCAGGGCTATTTTTCAGCAGGCTCCAGCAGCAACTGAGGCCCTTATTCTAGGTCACTCTTTCTGACCACATATTTCTTAGATGGTCAAAACCATGTGCACTGCAGGTGAGGCAGGTGTAAAACCCCACCCAAATCTGATTATCTCTGCACAAGTAACACCTGCCTCACCTGCAGTGCACATGGTTTTGTCCATCTAAGAAATATTTTGTCTGAGTGAACTAGAATAAGGGCCTCAGTTCCTGCTGGAGCCTGCTGAAAAATAGCCCTGACAAACACACTAACCTTTTCTTCACCGCTAGCCAATCTCTGACCACTGGTGACACCTGGTTCACTTCCTCTGTGATCTTGTCCCAAAGCTTTCTCCTTGCACTGGCACCCGGCTTCCTGGTTGCCAATTCTATCCATTCGCGTGCCCTGGGCACTAAGATTCTTAATTCTGCCTCTACAAATGCAGGGTTTCTCTTTCTGGTGGTGGCATCCTGCTCAGTCCTCACCCTCGATGTTGCAGCCTGTTTTCTGGTGGCCCCAGTTCTCTCACCATGCACCTGCTGGGTCACACCTGTTTGGAGAGATGCAACCTCTTGTTCTGGCTGGTTGCTTGGCCCTTGTGGAGCTGGTGGAGGTTGAACAGGGCCTGTTACTGAGGGGCCCGCTTGGCCTTGGGTCCTCCTTGTCCTCTCCTGCTCCCTCTGCCTCAACCTTTCCAGCAAGGATTCTGCTCTGGCCCTCTGGAGAGCGTCCTCAGCTGCGGAATCGTCTGAACTAGACATGTTTGCAGCAATTGTGGCCTGCATCTGACTGAATATTTATATGTTAATCTCCCGCCATGAACAAGGGGGCGTATATTTTTTCCCGCAATTACGCCGATATTTCCCGCCGATAACTGCCGCTTAAATTACGCAGGTCTCCGTGCACCTGATCAATCACCTGTATATGCACATACACAGGTTGTGGAGCATTGTGTTCTGCATCGTGAAATGTGTGCACCTGTCATTCCAATGATGAGTGTTGTCAGCTGGTATCTGTTGGAGTTCGTGTATGCTTTGTGAGTCACATTTCAAAACATCACGTTATAATGCTTTCCTTACATATGTAATGAGTCTGAAATTGTCATACACCAACATGTTGCATTGTGCCCCTTTAAGCAGCGTATTTGTAAGTAGACGCTTGCGTGTATTAATTTCCGCACACTGTATATACAGTACGTCTCTCCATGGAAAACGGTGTATTGTGCCCCCCTTTAAGCAGAGTATTTGTAAGTAGACGCTTGCGTGTATTAATTTCCGCACACTGTTTATACAGTATGTCTCTCCATGGAAAACGGTGTATTGTGCCCCCCTTTAAGCAGCGTATTTGTAAGTAGACGCTTGCGTGTATTATTTTTCGCACACTGTATATACAGTTCCTCTCTATACATTGAATGCATGCTGTTGGTTTTGGTCTGTGTATATCGGAACGGTCCGCGTAAGTTTCTATTCGCATCCAGTTTGTTAATGTAAGAAGGATTAATAAAGTTAATACCAAACAAACAATTTTTTACACCAATCAGCAAGCACCAAAAGTGATATATGTACCTGCAATTAATAACTGCGCCATTGCCACCATGACTTCAACCAGGGCTAGGGCGTTTTCTACCCAGGAGCTATTGGCCTTGGTTGAGGTCATGGACCGCCGCCTGGGGCCCAGGGGCCCTTATGTGTCAAATAATGACAAGCGGCGGGCATATAATGCTGCCCGCCAGCTAATCTTCGCCCGGACCGGCGTTCACAGGAGCCTGGGCCAAGTTGAGCGGCGCTGGTCTGACCTGCGCCGGCGGCAGCCAGTGTTGCTATCATCACTTCGCCGCCATATTGCCCGATGTAAGTTTTTATTTACTAGTATGCCCTACCCCCACCCCCTCCCCAACCCCCTCCCCAACCCCCTCCCCCACCCACACCCCTACCCCCACCCACACCCCTACCCCCACCCCCTCCCCAACCCCCACCCCCTCCCCAACCCCCTCCCCTACCCCCTCCCCAACCCCCTCCCCTACCCCCACCCCCACCCCCTCCCCACCCCATTTCCTACCCCCCTACACCTCTCCACCACCCACCCCCAAACCTCTCCAATCCCCACTCACACCCACTACCTCTATTCAAATTCCCATCCCATCCCCCTTGCTCCTGATCCCCCCAACCACCGCACAGCCAACCAGCGGCGACCAGGATGGCTCAAGTAGCCGTAAGTAAATAATGTGTCTAATGTTTACCTACACATTTCTACACATAAACAATCACAACAACCACATATGTGTATCCAACATCAACATTAGTTGCAACATATCACTGCAGGGCGACCATGAGGTGTGTCCTGTCCTTCTCCAGGAACAAGGGTCCCCTTGGTGGTTTTTTTGAGTGTGGCCATGCCTCACCCCTTGAATAATTGACATAACAGTACATCCAATGAGATATCCGACATTAGTGGTGTGGTAGTAATGTGGCTCCAGGTGTTGGGTAACTCCAGTTCCCAGCATGATGTGCAACATAAATGTAGAGATTGTTTTGTTAATAGTGTGTGAGGCCATGCGGATGCATGCTTTACAAACATAGCTGTAGGCCTATAATTTGTACAGCAATGTCCTAAATTTAAAATAGTAAGGAGTGCTTAAGCCACAACAATGTCATAACCCTTAAATAGCACAGCCTAATTGTGAGGTTAGAGGACAGTCCCCCAAAACCAAACTACCAATTGGGTCTCAGCATACATACATTCAAGAAGGAGTAATTGAATTAATGTTATTTACTATGTACAGTATGTGTGTGTTAACATATTATTTTTTAGTACTGTGTTTACAGCAGACCCATCTTCAATGTAGTTTCTAAATGTATGTGGCCCTCACACATAACTCTGAACTTTTTATTATGTACAAATACAACAAACATTTGTGTATGTTATATATTAATTTTTTGTTTTATCCCTTCATTACAGACACTGAACAGCAGCAGGAGGAGGTGGCAGCCCTAATGCGGGAGATTGTCCTCACCCTCCTGTACCTCCAGATCCTGTTTGGCCTTCTGGAGGCCCGCATTTAATTTTTTTTTATCCCCCCCCCCCCCCCCCCCCCCCTTATTATTTTTGTTCTAAATAAAAGTTTATGTACAGTTCGAAATTGCCTGTGTTTTTAATCAGAAATATGTTAGAGGGCTTGTAAGGGTAGGTACATACAGATGTGTACTGTAAGTTATACTTGTAATTTGAGGTGAGGGGTAATGATTGATGTGTGAATGTGTGTGTTTTTGAGTCAAATAACACATAGTGAAAATGCATGAATGTTTAATGTTGTTAGATTAAAACATCACACATAACATCAGGGTAGGTATACATGTTACACATTGTGGTCAAAGTAATTATGGACATAATTTAGTACATATACAGAAACACCAACATAACTTGATTTAAAAGTAACAGCAATATGGGGACACATAGATAGTGATTAAAATGCCACATTAGAACATAACAAATATACATGTAATGAGGGTTAAAATGTTGTTTTATTAGGGTCTTTATTAAGGTAGACAATTGAGTTAATAGAAAACAATAATTGAATAACAATTAGACTAATTAATTAATTGTCTGATTTGTAGTTGAAAGGCAAGATTTGCAGGTCCATATATGTGAAGGGTATGCCAGCGTGCACGGACGTACGCTCACTCTCACGAGCGGTGACATAAGCTGAGTTTTCCATTGAAAACAATAGGGACCCGTCCGTGCAAGCTGGCGTACGCTCAGATCTCCGCAAGAAGTCGGTGGGAAGACGGACGAAAGACGTCCGTAAACGGCGCCGTACGCTCAGTTGTACGCCTGTTGTCGGAGTGCAAGGACTGGGCCGTCCGCGTACGTTGCCGTACGCTCATTTGTACGCCACTCCCCTTCTACGTTATTTCTGCCCGTACGTAAGCGGCTGATTTGTGGGTGGACTTAACCCTAACGGCCGCGTACGGCTAGCGTACGTTAATAGTGAACGTACGCACGTTTGGCCGCTCCGATCAGAATAACCTCCTTAATGTATTCATGGTAGCCTTAAGAGCTGCCAAAAGAACTAAGGGAGATTCTCTCTGCTCCCAGGCTAAGAAGTGACATTCTGTCAGGGGATTGCTGTGGAAACTGTTGGTTTGTATTGTGTTACTGGAGTATGCTGAGCTGTTATCACCCATTCTGTTTAATAAACTACTGTTGGTTATTTATCTATCATGGTGCCTGAGTGATTTGGATCTTCACAGTAATCATATCCCATCCGCATGTGAGGTGCGAATTAAGAAAATATGCCCCAAAGTATCTTCATAAAAAGTCTCAAAAAATTGCTCTCATACATATATACTCATAAAAGATCTGTTTAAACTACAGATGTGCAGGTTCAGATTTTTTACAAATTATCGCAAGTTGGGATTTTTTCCGATTGGCTAACAGCTGTCATGTGTTTTGGATATCCAATAAAATCCCGCTTTGAGATCCGAATAAATCCAGGTAAAACTGAACCAACATATTCTAGTTTAAACTGTGTAAGGTCAGCAACCAATGTAATAAAGTAAAATAAAGTATAATAATACCGTACCTCAATAAGTTTATCGCTCCAGATTTCTGCATCTACCTTTAAGCTATGCACCTTGGAAATGTTGCTTCCCAATGTCTTATGTTGACCTTTAAAAATAATAATGATGATGATACTGTAAGTCTATTATTCAGATTTGTACATTGATTAAATTAACGGCATGTCATGATAATATGATTTCACTCTAAGAAAGATAAGGTACGATATGAGTTTTGAGTTTCAACTGCCTATTGAACTAAACTGATCTGTCTTCCTAACATGGGACCCAATAAACAGGTTCCAAACTCTTGTGTAGCAGAACTCAAGTAGCCATTTATAATATTCATTGGATGCCTTGGTTTCAATACTAAAATTCAATTACTAAAGCTGAATACAGTAGCAATTGCATACAGTACTGTATATTACCAATACTCAGGGGTTAAAGTGAGGGGGAACGGGGTGGAACTGAGGTGTGAGTTCCACCACCTCTAATGGTAGGGGGAACTGAGTTCCACCTCTACCTCAGCCCTGAACAGTAAAGCCAACAGAAAAGCCTGTCCCAGTGTCTTCTTCTTCTGGCACGGTGTATGTGATGTCATGCCATCAGCGCCGCAAAAAGTGAGCCACTAAGAGGAGCAGGCTCTGTGCTTGCTGAAGACAAGATGGAGGGACACAGAGGTGGGGAACCTTCTGGAGGGGTATATAGGCATGGAGCTGCTGAGGAACAGAGACAGGTGGTTATAAGCAGCACAACTGTGGACATTATGTGTATAAAGGGCACAACATGCGGTGTAATGTGTATATGATTGTGCTACTGTGTGTTGTAATTTTTTGGGCGTTACTATTATGTGACCACACCCCTTTTTGTGGGACCATTATCCATTTATGGGAGTTAGGGCAGTGTTAGGGGAAAGGAGTTCCACCACCTCTCTGGGGCCACTTTAAGCCCTGGCAATACTGTAGAAACATAACCTACCATAAGAGGTAGATTTATCATGAACAACCTAATGTAATTCAGGTACCGTAGTAGTAGCAGCAGTGGTGAAAGTTCTTCTATTAAAGCTCATTGGGCCTTTGATAACTGCAGGCATCAGGGAATCTCTCACTGGTTTGTTATTCCATTTCATAACGACATAAATATACAAATTTGGTGTAAGAACAAATTAACACTCTGGAACAAAGAGTTAGGAGCGTCTGAGTGGCATCTCCATTGGGTAGTAAGGAGGCTTCATGACCAGATTAACAATGGGGCAGATGGAGCTGCACCTCCAGGCCTCCACATAAAAATGGTCCATCATCATGACAGCATTATGATCACCAGATAGACACCAGTTGACCACATGGCCACCCATAAATCATACGTTTTAGAAATTGCATTTCTATTTTACACATTTATGCAATGTTTGTTCTTTTATATATTTAGGGAGACACTGGTAGTCATATTGTATAGTTTCTACATGCAGAAGTGGATGCAGGCTGCATCGATAGAGCACCTTGGCACATGTAGAGCCTATAGATCAGGGGTGGGGACCCTTTTTTGTGCCAAGGGCCGTTTGTATGGGGAAAAAATCCTTCGGGGGCCATATGTAAAAATGTCTCTTTCAAATTGTCCTGCTGCAGCCGTCCCACGCTCCGGCGGCTGCCGCTGAATAGGACTGACAGTCTCCGGGTGCTGTTGATTAAGAGGAATCTCGCGAGAACTACCGACCTATCGCTAGAATTCCCCTGTACTTGACTCCCGGCAAAGCCGCTGTGCGGGTGGGAGGGCCACTCAGGCCGGCTACGGGGGCCGCATATGGCCCCCGGGCCTGAGGTTCCCCACCCCTGCTATAGATAAATGCTCAGCTGCATGAACATGGCATTGCGTACAAATCTGAATCAGGTTCTAGGTATTTTGGAATTAGACTGAGTCACATTTAAAGTAAACTGACTGCCGACATACACTGGATAAAACCATTTTGTGTGTCCAATTTTTATCCTATTAAAGAACACCAAAGGGACTTTGGGCAGATCCATGTGATGTATTGATTCCAGGCAGCAGTCGCGCAATGCTCCTCTGGGAATATTATGGATAACCAGGACATCTTTATGGGGCCAGTTGGCAGGTGCCTAGGTTGCCTTGTGGAAAATCCACCTCTGCCTGCATGGCATTAGCCTCACCTCTCCACTTCTCATAATAGGCCCTTGAACATTTTCAGCTCCAGGCCCGTGAGGCCCTTAATCTGGCCTTGGTAGGCTTAGATGGCTGAGGACATGTTGTGGGCACATAGATAGAATTTTGGGCTATGTATTCTGTGAACCAAGAGATCCATCTTATTTTAAACAGATCTGTATCACCCCATTCAGATACGAACCCCGGTTCAGAGACTGTTCTAATCGTGTGATCAACCCATGTTGCATCTTTCACACTTTGGTCTGACTTATGGAACAGGGTTTCTAGGTCATAAAGAGCTTACTGTTCACCATGATGTTTTTTGATCAAATCTTGGGTAGACTAACCAGAGAGCACTCTCGTTACCACATTATATATGCCTCATATTATGGAAGTCAGCCCTTTTACTGTAACTTCCAAAAAAACGCTATCTGTAATGTTCAATTTACAGCTCATTATAAGTGTGGGATGGCTGATCTCTGTCTTTCCTGTCTGACGTCTGGATTTGGGCCATATGCTATTTATATCATGTGGGGACTGGTACCCACAAAGTCCTTATTTGGGGATGCTATTAAGATGCTGGCACTTAGGATGCCAATTGTTAGAAGACCGACAGAAGCATCCCGATGCACAGACCCGACCTGACCCCTGGATGGTAGGTTTTCTAACCCTCCCTCTACCCTCCCTTCCTGCAACCTAGCCCTAACCACCCCCGTGCTGCTGATACTCTAACAAAACTCCCTTAATGCCTAACCCTGACTCTCCATTCTTAGTGGCTAACCTTAGCTCTATTCCCCGCACCCTAATCCTAGCCACCCGCCCTGCTTCCT
Source organism: Crinia signifera (assembly GCF_055691185.1). Taxonomy (NCBI): domain Eukaryota; kingdom Metazoa; phylum Chordata; class Amphibia; order Anura; family Myobatrachidae; genus Crinia; species Crinia signifera. Next base: position 62,981,483 of record NC_139217.1, on the reverse strand, counting down.
AGCCCTGACCTCTCACATACTGCCTAATTTTAACCCTGCCCACATCCTAATCCTAACCACACATGGCATTCTTAAACTTTGTACAGTACTTGTCACTAAATGAAGATTGGCAGTGCTGTCCTGCCGGCCTAGTGGCAATTACAGAGTGTTGGCAAACTCACATGTTTCACTCCATTCCAAGAACTGGGCGCTGCCATGTTAGTTTTGGGTCAGCTGACTACTTTGGATCAAATCCCAAACTACTCCACTGTCAGCCAATCACCATGGCCAATCATCAAACAGCCAGTGGTATAAATTCAGTCTCCAAGCACTATGGAATTGCCAGTGCTTTGATGTACCAACCCTGCTAACAGTCTGCTAAACCTACTCCTGGTTAACAAAGACTCCAGTGCTAATTCCAGCTGTAGCACCGCCTGGCTTCCCTGGCTATCCTGAGTAGCTGTCCCGCTGCTAATCATCAGTCCATTCTGGTGTTCCTAGCTAGCTGTCCTGTCTCCCCTGGACTTTGCCATTCTGTGAGAGATATAATGTGGAGAAGGTACCTGCTGTCATGGTACTGGGATTGGTACCTTTAGGCCAGTCATCATTCATTGTTGCCAACCATTATCAGTTAAATTATTACTACCCCCGGATGTTACCCAGATTATTGGGGTTATTCAGACATGATGGCAAGGGTGCTACTTTGCAGAACCGTGCAATCAGGTATACGCCGCCCAGCCAGAGTGAAGTTCCACCCTGTGCAAGCCTGGGATAAGCTTGAGAAAATTTTGCGATTAGCTGCAAATCCATATGCAATCACTCACCATCTAGTGATTTCTCCAGTGTGTGCAGTCTGTGCGTAGCCCAGGACTTAGTGGCTGCGATAGAAGCAGGCTGATCGGGGCCGGGGCTGGCATCATACAACTTCCTGTCAAAAGGCTAGGCACACTTGCATTTTCCCCGACACTCCCTGGCTCTGGTAAGTAACTACACCCAAACGCTGGCTTTCTGTCAATCAACTTGTGCACGGCCAATGATCAAATAAGTGGCAGTATTTTATCGCAGGTGACCTCACGCATGTGTACTACGGGCTGTACTCATGTGCAGTCTATTGATTATCGCCCAGCCTTGGCAGCCTTGTGATCAGGTCTGAATAACCCCCTACATCCTGAATTCAGATTACTGTAGGTGAAGATCTTGTCAAGATCATTTCTGATAACTAAACAAGTGAAGAAATCAAGAGTCATCAAAATAAGCAAATATGAAATAATATGAAACAATTGTGACCTCATTGTATTATAACTGATGTGGGATATGGAAATACAACAGGAAAACTCATGATTCATTTATTTTAAATATAAAAATAGTATGCCCTTCCACCCTTGGAATAGTCATCTAAAGCAGGATAATGATGCTATAACACATGAAAACAGATATTTGGTTTTATTTCTACACAGAGGTTTGGTGTCAGTTATCTTTACCATGCAGCTGAAATTCAAATAAATATATCTTGTACTCATAACGCATTATTCCATCCATTCTACAAGATAAAAATATCCTCTTGTTGCAGTTTTTATCGCAAGCAGACTGGGGTTATATTTGACTTTTTTCTGCTGATAGAATGTATACAACTTATGTCTGTGATTTATTTCTGTTACAAGAAAACTTTATTCCAAAAGTACAGTAGTATCACAAGCTTCATATGTACACACCTTATCTCTTCAAGCCTTCTGAAAATGCTGTTAACTGCATACCAACAAGATAATGGGAAAGTCCATTAATATGCAAGTATGAATTTGTGTGTGTGAACAAAAGTATTGCATCTTTACTAGCTACAAACAGTGCAGGTGACAAACACACTGTAAAAGTACATACACACTTTTGTGCCCAGCGTGTATGGACAGCGATGATGTGAAAATCACTGGCCTGAAAATCAATTCAAGCATACGCACTGAGCGATTTTCCCCATGGCCAGCAATTTTCACAGGGGGTGGATGAATTTCCGTAGCAGGTCGCTGTGGATAGCCGCCTATCGCTCATCTGCATGTAATACCAGCAGGGACTTTATTTGCCACTAGGCACATGAGGCACGTGGGGGGTACGCGAATCGCGGGAGGGAGGGGGGGTCGCAGGGCACGTGGGGAGTCCGCGAATCACAGGAGGGGGCGTCGCAGGGGTCCATGAATCGGGGAGGGGTGTCGCGGGGGCCCACGGGAGGGGGAGTTGCAAGGGAGTCAGAGAATGGTGGCAGGGGGTGGGGTCATGGGGGGTCCGCAAAATGCAAGGGGGGCTACTGCTCCATATCCCAGCACCAGCTGAAGTGGCAGTAGCAACATCTCAAGCTCTGGGGAGGAGGAGAGGACAGGGCGCCTCTTCCAGACCTGGGACTGTGATGGCTATACATCGGCAGGTAGGGGAGGGGGGGCACAATGTTGTGCCTAGGGGTGGCCTGTCACTTAAATCCGTCCCTGAATACCAGCAGATCAGCAGCGGTGGCCGGCGCATCATCGCCCACCGCTCATCGCTAGCCCCCACACACTGGGCGGCTTTTGAGCTGAAAGCAGCTCGAATGACAAAACTGAGCTGCTTTCAGCTCAAAGTCGCCCAGTGTGTATGGGCCTTAACACTATTACAAAATAGCACAAAAGTAGTCATATACAAAACCTTTTCCATTTCTTAAAATACCAAACCAGAATCCAAGACTACTGTAACAATCCTCAATACTGTTCCTTACACTCAGAGAAGAACCTACAGTAGGTGCCTGCCTAGGGCCCAGCAGGTCCCAAGGGGTTCCATAAAGATATCCGGTACTTGTGTATTTTCACGGCGCCAGATATATCGGATGTGATATCGGCCGATATATCAGATGTGATATTGGCCGATATATCGGATGTGATATCGGCTGATATATCGATGCGATCCAAACCGATTTTTGACCTGTTCATAACCCCACAATCCACTATGCATGGAGTGTGGCGAGCGCAGCGAGCCACCGAGCCCGAATCGTGGCGAGGGGACGCGGATTACTGCGCTCGCCACACTATATAAAATCATTATGAACAGGTCAAAAATCGTTTTGGATTGCATCGATATATCGGCCGATATTGCATCCGATATATCAGCCGATATCCCATCAGATATATCGGGCGCCATGAAAATACACAAGTACCAGATATCCTGACACCCTAAAACATTGCCTGATATCATGTTTGATGTTCTTTGATGAGGATAAAATAATGCTTAGACACACAATGGTCTTATTCACTGTATGTGGGCAGTCAGTTCACTTTAAATGTGACACAGGTAGTAAACCATCTTATAAACACCTGGAACCTGCTAAAAATCTGTACACAATGCCGGTGTTTATGCAGCTGAGAATTTATTGGGAGACTGTGTATGCTCCAAGGTACTTTACTGATGCCACCTGCAATCAGCAGCAAAAATGTAGTGCTATGGATTGTATGAGGAGGGCCCCAAACTGGTATTTTGCCTAGAACCTCATGAGGTAACAGTAACATAGTAATGAAGGCTGAAAAAAGACATTAGTCCATCGAGTTTAACCTATATGACTTGTAACTACTGAGTTGAGTAAGTCATATCTATATGATTCCTGTAGTGGCCAAACGTGTTGTGATTATACCCTCTGGCGATAAATTTATCATACATTAGGTCAACCTGTAAATCTGTTTAATGCCATCCAAGCGATTGCTAGATAAGCATAAAGCATAAAGCTCGTGGGCACCGGATGCTAGCAACAGATTATTTCTAGCTGTAGATTTACAATATAATGACGTTTCAAGGTGACCGTCCACTTTTTTAATTGTGACATCAAGAAAATTCACCTGTGTAATATCAATGTTGAAAGTGAGTTTCACAGGGTTATCGATTGCATTATGGGCCTCAATCAAAGTGCTGAACTCTTCAGCAATGCCCCCCCCATACACACACACACACACACACACACACAATGAGCAGATCGTCTATTAAACGGAAAAAAAACCAAGATCTTATCTGCAATCCCTTTGGAGCTAAAAAACACATCTTGTTCAATCATGAACATGAAGGAATAAGCGTACAAAGTAACGGCGACCTGTGTATCTAGATGATGGCACGCTCCACGTGCTTACCGCCGCAATGCCAGCAATTTCTTCTCTGTGGGTGTCCACGACATCCATAGTGGGAGAAAAACATAGTGTGCCGAGCGTAGCGTGGCACTGGGCCCGCTGCGTTGCGAGTGCAGCGATCCCACAAGGGAGGGCGATCCATGGCCCCTCCTTGTCGGTATTTCGGCGGTCGGGATTCCGGTGTAGGGATTTCGTAAATATATATATAGTAAAAAGTCCAAATAAGAGCACTCACCAGACTTCCAGCACTTCTGCAGTTAAAATTTTTTTAATACATCACCAAGGGATTAAACAGTCATGTCGACGTTTCGAGCCATACAAGGCCCTTTGTCAAGACCACACTCTCAGATGTCTCCACAGCATCAGAAGATCTACAGCTGATTAGTGTGATAGATCTTCTGATGCTGTGGAGACATCTGAGAGTGTGGTCTTGACAAAGGGCCTTGTATGGCTCGAAACGTCGACATGACTGTTTAATCCCTTGGTGATGTATTAAAAAACTTTTAACTGCAGAAGTGCTGGAAGTCTGGTGAGTGCTCTTATTTGGACTTTTTACTATATACGGCTGTACCCCCCGGGACTTCATTCTGAGATGTTGTGCACCCCAGCGGATGACCAAAGTGGACTGTGAGTGCCAGAGCCTATGTCTATATATATATATATATATATATATATATATATATATATATATATATATATATATATATATATATATATATATATACTTGCAGTAGAGCTGGCACTCTTCCAAATACAGGTAACTTGGCCCCGGTGCCTACAGATCGCAGCAACGCTGAGATCACAAATATAACACAGATACAGTGGCACTCGGGTTCTCAAAAATGATGACACCAGTCAGAAGTAGTCTAACGACGTTTCATTTTTCAAACGGAAATTTGAAACCTGATGAAATTTCCGTTTGAGAAATGAAACGTCGTTAGACTACTTCTGACTGGTGTCATCATTTTTGAGAACCCGAGTGCCACTGTATCTGTGTTTTATATATATATATATATATATATATATATATATATATATATATATATATATACTGCTTGCATGTTTCCGGTAGCCCCCTTGCTGCGAAACCGAACTACGAAGCCAGAGCAGGGATGCTATGATTTAAGTTGCAGGGTCTGAGTGTGATGTAATGTAGCTGCCACTGCACCTTCCTCAAACGGTCCGAACACTCCTCAGTTGTCCAGATAAGGCCTACTAAATTAGGCTCCATGTCTCTTAGCATGGTTTGCATCTATTGTTATGCTTTAATCCTCTTTACCATAACCAACTGGAGTTCACATGAATGGTAAAGAATGAAAAGTAAAAAAAGTAAAAAAAAAAATTCCCGGAAAATGCATGTCACCCCTTCCATGTGCCGACCATAACCCTGTCATCGTTTTGGACAATAAATTTGTTGACCATATGGTGTCAACCTACTGCCGATCAGCCATCCGGATACCGTTGGGTTGGTGATACCCGGTGCGCACTCTGCACTGTCACCCCAATGCAGCGGAAAATGGACTGTGGCCTGATTAAGAGGGGGTGTGGCCTCACGGGAGCCTGTTTCTGGCACTCCAGGGGCATGGCTTGCATCCCCATCCCCCATGCTGTCTGCAGGTGTCACCCCTTTTAAGGAGGATACCCGGGTGCAGCCACACACCCCCGCACCTGGGTAATGATGCCAACTGCTACAGATATAGACATATATGTACACAATTACAAAAAAAGGGGGAATTCATATGCCAATATGAATGTGTTTTCTACAGAGTGCAAGTAAGGACATCTTCTTATTCTATCTATCATTTAAAACCAGGTGCATGAAGATTTAAATTAGATTAGCTCCCGCTCAGCGACAATAAGAACACAATAGTTATATGCTGATCATAGACAGGTAACACAATAAGCCTCCGTTGAGTATCGGCCAGTAGCCAACCCTTTGCATGACTCCAGGTCTCTCATGCACAGTAATAACATTTCTTTTGTAGTGTGATAAAAATTAAAACCAATTTCTGCAAGCAAAGCAATAAAATAAATAGTGTTCTACACTCACAGGTCACATAAACTCAGTGAATTGAAAACACGTTGAAGAAAGTGTGTTTTTGAGTATTAAATATTCAGTGGCATTTAACAGAGCAACATTTCACATTGTCTCATGAAGGTCTGCTATGTAATTCATTTATCATCCACCAAGCCTATTATCAGCATAAGCATCTGTTCTCTGCTTACAATCCGTGTGCAATTTCAGTTCACACAGCTGTAAAATTGCAGTTTTATGTTAAATTTGGAATCTCTAACTAAACTTAAATGGGGCAGAGAATACTGTGTGCGCCGTGATTTGTGTCTCAGCAACTCACAAACTCACAACAAGAGTCTAGTGTGTTACAGTAAGTGACAAAGTTTCCACCAAGGTTCATTCTTGTATTTAAAAAAAAAATTATAATAATTTTTTAAGTTAATATTTAGATTTTATTATACGTTGTTACTAATGCTTGAAATAATTTCCTATGTAATAACCTTTATTTTATAATGATAAGCGTCCCTCTAGAACAGGCAATCCTAAAGACGGTCCTCAAGGCACACTCAAGGTGCGTACACACGGGGCAATATGATCGCTGGCAATATATTGCTAGCAATATATTGCTCAGCAATCATATTGCTCAGTGTCCCGTTTTCATCTGCGACCAGAGATACAGATGGGTCTTGTCCCATCTTTGCAGGGGATGGCGCTGGCGTCGCCAGCCGCCATCCCCCGCCAGCGCCATGGCGACGGTGAGAAGCGGACGCGCGCGCACGAGAGGCGCGCGCGTCCCCTTCCGACGGCGCTTCGATGCGTTCCCCCGGGTCCCCGCCGGCTTGCCGGCGGTAACCCGGGGTCCCCGCCGCCTGCCCGCACCCCCCACTAACCCCCCTAGCCCTGTCCGTCTCCCTGAGGCGGAGACGGACAGGGTTTCCGTCGCGCTAGCGCCGGAGACTGAGACGCGCGTGCGCGTGAGACGCACGCGCGTCTCAGTCTCCTCGCTGGCGAGGCTGCTGGCGGGTCGCCAGCGCGTACGTTCTGGCGACCCGCCAGCAAGGATGGCAAAAGACCCATCTGTAGTCGCAGATGAAAATCACACTGCCGGGAGAAGAGGCAGGGGAAGTCGCTGTTCGGAGGAGCATGCTCCTCCAACCAGCGACCATTCAGGGGCTGAAAACGGGAGCGTGCACCACCCGATTTATTTAATACTGGTGCACACTCCAATCACTGGCAATATGGTTGCTCAGCGACCATATTTTCATCGATATTTGCTATAATCGCCCCCATGCGCAAGCAACATAACAGTGCAGGTTTTAGTGATATGCAGGCTTGAGCACAGGTGACTTAATTAGTAGCCGAGGAATTCTGATTAAACCATCTGAGCTGAATACTGGATATCACTAAAACATGCACTGTTGGTGTGCCTTGAGGACCGTGGTTGGGAATGCCTGGTCTAGAATACTCTTTATTGTGTACCTAGTACATTTGAAGGGTGTGGCTCCTTCAGCTTGGATTGTCACCTGCCCGGAGAGTTTTTTATTTAGTATTGATCTCTAGAATTCACATACTGTATAGTGAAATGCATCCTACCAATGATACCATTTGTCAGTTTCAGATATTAGTTTGGGGTGCAAGAGCCCCCTGAGTTTATGTGGCTCGACCTCTTTGGCACATTATAACACCTTAATTTGATATTCTCCAAGTGATTCTTGATGCAATATTCAGGCCCATCGGGGGGTGGGGGGGAACTCTACATGTTTCGTCCATCAGACTTCTTAAAGAAGAAGCCGGTACTTGTTTCCTATCTGGGCGCCCAGGTTTTCTACGTACGGCACCGTACTGAAATCGGATCGCATCGCATCGTACACATACACGATATTGAACGATGCGATGAGATGCGATGCGATGCGATCCGATTTCCCATAGGAAACAATGTTAAATGGCTCAATTTAGCCAAATTATCATAGGAACAATAGTAAATGGGCCAAAAACACCCCTGAACATTGAAATGTCCCCCCAAAAGTAGTTGACGCCACCCCGCCATCAACGTGAACCCGAAGCGTGGCGAGCGCAGCGAGCCCGCGAGGGGCGGCGGTACGCGTCCTCCGACCTTTTCATGCCCTACTATCCACTAGGGCGTGGAGTGAGAATAGAATAGTGTGGCGAGCGCAGCGAGCCACCGAGCCCGAAGCGTGGCGAGCGCAGCGAGCCCCGCGAGGGGACGCGGATACCTTCACAGTTATACGCGTCCCCTCGCGGGATTCCCAGGTGTCCATGGCGACGCGGACACCTGGGAAGCCCGCAAAGGGACGCGTTTACCTGTGAAGGTATCCGCGTCCCCTCGCGGGGCTCGCTGCGCTCGCCACGCTTCGGGCTCGGTGGCTCGCTGCGCTCGCCACACTATTCTATTCTCACTCCACGCCCTAGTGGATAGTAGGGCATGAAAAGGTCGGAGGACGCGTACCGCCGCCCCTCGCGGGCTCGCTGCGCTCGCCACGCTTCGGGTTCACGTTGATGGCGGGGTGGCGTCAACTACTTTTGGGGGGACATTTCAATGTTCAGGGGTGTTTTTGGCCCATTTACTATTGTTCCTATGATAATTTGGCTAAATTGAGCCATTTCACATTGTTTCCTATGGGAAATCGAATCGGATCGCATCGCATCGCATCGCATCGTTCAATATCGTGTATGTGTACGATGCGATGCGATCAGATTTCACTACGGAGAATAGCATGGTGCTCAATTAACTTAGTGGGCGCCCAGATAGGAAACAAGTACCAAGAAGCCTGATGGACAAAACGCTTTAAATATTGTTTTTTATATAGATTGTTTTTAATATTATAGATGTGTTATGTATTGATCTTATATCTATTAAATGTGTATATATGTATATATATACATATTTAACAATGGGGGGATCCCCTTCCTGCGCTCAGATTGTGCAAGCAGCTCCTCTGAGGGGTCCTCTGTTAGATAGGACCCGAAAGATAGAAATGAAAAAAAAAGAAGAGTTTCAGAGGGCGCTTCAGATGGTAAATCAATTTTGAATTGACGATTAATATTTAATAAAATGTACAAACATATAAAAAAAACTGTAATCAGGTATCATACAAATACATGTGGTGAATAATCTTAACAGTAAATACAGCTCTGATTAGTTGTATAGTTTGATCGATGACAAGGGTCCAACGCGTTTCGTCATGGTCAAGACTTCATCAGGGGCAAGAGTGCAATCGATAATAACTATAAGTGTCCTATACAGTGGATTCACAGACGAATAGTTAAAAAAACCAGTCCGGGAAGATCCCAATCACTCGGGACAAAGAAAATAATATTTTTCTCAAACTTAGAGTAGTTAATTAGAAGGTTTGCTGGAAGAAATTTCCACAATAGTATGCACAGGAGTAGTAGCATGCAGCTGGAGTTCCCCACAGTGAATCATACATACATATATATATATATATATATATATATATATATATATATATATATATATATATACACAGTATATATATACACTGTAGAAAGATAGATAGATAGATAGATAGATAGATAGATAGATAGATAGATAGATAGATAGATAGCCTTTCTTTCTAAATGAAGTTAAAAGAGTTTCCATTTTTAAAATGGAAAATGACAATTTTCAGACTAATATCACTTTCTCCTTTTTTGCAGTGTTTGACATCAGAAACAGAACTAAGTGAACTTTTAACAGAATGATGGATAGCGCACTCTGTGATTGTTTGCAGTGTTGGTCAATTAGGGGGGGGGAAGGGGGGGAGGAAAGTGGGGGAATGGGGGATTGGGATGGGTGAGAGAAGGGTGGGGAGGAGGGGAGATGTTTGACAGGTTTAATAGGTATTTAAATAATAGTCAGAATTGGATAAATGATAAAATTAAGATTTATTAAATAAAGGTACAATCTGTTAGTCTTTGTGCACCACTGGGGCTGGTGGTGACAATGTCAATGGTGCAGATCAATGGGTGTTTGGGGATCACCTAACTGTCCCTATTTGGAGCCCTTGTGGGGATTGGGATGCCAACGGGTTCCCTTATACCATACGTCCTAAAGGGACCTATGTCTCCTAATAGGGATACAGTTTAGGTGTAAATAGTCTGCTGTCTTTGTATGCTGTGGTGGTATTGATTGCTGATGGCGTATGGTTGTACTGACTAGGAGCCCCGTGGGGATCAGGATACCAACAGGTACCTTTAAACCATAAATCTCGTGGACTTATGTCTCCTGGAGTTCCCGATGGGGTTTGTATACAGTGGTGCCTGATGTGGAAGTCCTGGAGGGGAGAAAGAAAAGCAAGTAGTGGCGTCCCGCACCTTGCTTCTTACCCTGTTCCTGGTAGATGTGCTGTGCCGTCCTGGGCTCTCTTGGAGACCAGATGGATCCTGTCTTGTGCCTGGATCGGTGTGGCATCTGCTGTGGGAAACGGTGAATCCCTGCTGACAGCATGTGCTCCGAGTTGCCGGTCTGTCGGGCCCGGCGTGTAAAGTCAGCGCGCTCTACTCACTCGGAGGAGACTGGTGAAGGTCTGCAATGCCTTGGGTGTGCTGTAGTTTTCTGTGTCTAACGCGTTTCGGCTGTAAAAAGCCTTTGTCAAGGATAATGTCTTGGGATGTGGACGGTCTTATATAGGGCATGGAGGTGTGTCTGATCTCCTTAATTAGTAGGAGTGTCTCCTGTCTATGTGCGCCTATCTGTTATCAAGTGGCGGTTGTCATGGTTACTACGTAACCTGCGTTGCGTTCTGGATAGGATTGTAGTCAGTTACGGTTGTCATGGGAAATGGATTGTTATGCTTAAGGGATATTTAAAGGTATGATGGTTATGGTGCTATGTTAGAGTGGTTTTCGATGGTTTAATTAAGATTGTTTATTTAAATATGGTTTATTTAAATTGAGATGGGAGGTTAGTTCTATACAATAATGAATTTGGTTAGTCATATTATAATATATGGGGGGGGGAAGGGGAAAGTGTTGGGGACGGCTGGCAGGGGGGGTCTGGTGGAGGAAAAGGAAGGGTTGGGTGAATTCCATGTCATCTGTACTATCTGATAATTAATTATGTGATGCTGCTGATGTTGAAGTCTATGTCATGTCCTTTTGGTTGCATTGTTTGTAAGGTGTATATCCATTTCATCTCTTCCTTATTGATTTTCTTGTTGAAGTCACCCCTTCGCCAGTTGGGGGTCACTTGTTTGATGCCCATGTAGGTCATGAGTGATGGGTTCATGTTGTGTTTTTCTTTAAAGTGTTGTGATACGCTGTGTTGTTCATATACGATTCTAATATTGCGTATGTGTTTGTAGATACGATTTTTGAGCAGTCTAATGGTCCTACCTACAGATTGAGTGCCACAAGGGCACGCAATCAAATATATGGTCCCCTTGGTATGGCAGGTTATCTCTTTTTTGACTTTGTAAGTATGACCCGTGGTGTATGAACTGAAGCTGTTTTTGGTTTTATTCCCCCTATTCGTGATTCTGCAGCCCATACATGTGCCGCAATGGTGAAACCCTGGGTTAAGTGTGCTGCCATCTAATTTTCGCTGTTTTCTGAGCAGGGGGGATGTGGTTGCATACTAATTGTTTTCTTATGTCTGGGGCTTTTCTGTAAACTACTTTGGGTTGTGGTGGTAGGATATCCGCCAATGTGTCATCTTCCAGGAGGATGTGCCAATGTTTTTTGACTATGGCAGGTATTCAATGCTTGCTCTGGGGAGCTGCAGTGAATCCTGTGTAGGATTCGCTGCACTTTCTCCCCAATTCTCCCTGTAGGGAGATTCGCCGGGCAGCCGCCCGTTCTCCCTATTCAACGCCTCAGGGGCTCTCTGCCCCTGGCGGCGAATTTTAACCCCCCCGGCGAATGCCGCCAGAGAGCTGGGGGACGGCTGCAGGCAGGGAGATGGAAGCCTCCCTGCCTGCGCCAGACACTGCGGGGGTGAAGGAGGGCTGTGGGGGACAGAGGGAGAGCCCCCAGAGCTGGCAGGGGGATGTGTTAGGAAGCCGCTACACACTGGTCCCGATTGTGCATGTGTAATGATTGGGACGAGTGTGCAGTGAATATATGAATATTAATGAGCGGCTCCCGGCTCGGCCCCCTGCTGGTGAATGTGTAAAAAAAAATATATATATTGTTTAAAAAAAAAAAAAAATTAAATATATTCATGTGCTGCAAGCTCATGAATAAAAATAGCATGCCCCTTCACAGAAAAAAAATCTGATTTTTTGACACCAAAATAAAAATAAAAAACGCTTTATTTTCAAAGATCACATTCCAGTTCTCCAGAAAAAGATGACGAATGTAAAATGGAGAATCCGGGGAAAATCACTGGAGAAAGCAGTTCTCCACTTCAGCATTGAATACACTCTCGGTGAATTCCACTAAAAACCCCATTGAAAACCACTGGCGAATCGCGGAGAATCACAAACAGAGAATCGCTAGACATTCGCTCTTCATTTGCAGAGAATTGTGTCCATTGAATAGGGCGAATTGTTTTTCCAGTGTGAAAATTCCCTGTAAACCCGGGGAATTGACTGATTCCCCAGAAAATATGGAGAATCAGAGGCATTGAATACTCGCCTATGTGTTTGATCTGGTTAGCTGAGTTGTTGTATTGTGTCACAAAGTATGGGCCGTCAGTGTTTCCTTTGGTGTCTGCTTTCTTGTGTGTGAGTAGTGTGTCTCTCTCAGTTTGTTGTATTCTGTCATATGCATCGTCAACTATTTTTGTGTTGTAATTTTTTTCTTTCAATTTTTGTTTGAGGTCTTGTCCTTGAATTTGATATTCTTTTGTTGTGGTGCAATTCCTCCTAATTCTGGTGAATTGGCCTAATGGGATGCTCTTAATCCAGTTAAGGGTGGTGGCTACTGGTGGATAAGATATAGCTGTTTATATCAACGGGTTTGTGTAATGTGCGGGTGGCAAGTTGGTTATTGTCTATGTAGATTTATAAATCTAAAAATTCTACTTTTTCTGTGCTGTAGTTGGTGGTAAATTTGAGATTGCAATTGTTGGAGTTGATGTGTGTTAGGAACTGTGTCAGTGTTGATTCGGATCCTTCCCATATGAACATGACATCGTCTATATATCTCCGCCAGAGGACAAGGTTCGCCCCAAAGCCATGCCACTCCCATATGTTCTCTCTCTCCCAGTTCCTCATGAAGAGGTTGGCATAGCTTGGGGCGAACCTTGTCCCCATGGCGGTACCTGTTGTCTGTAGATAGAAATGATCTTGAAACCAGGTGTAGTTGTGTTCCAAGATATACTGAATTGAGTCTAGAATGAAGGTGGCCTGTGTTGGGTGCATGTCCGTGTCTGTCTCTAGGTAGTGTTTGATACTGTCTAACCCTTGTTGGTGATTGATGACTGTATATAGTGACGTGACGTCACTGGTGCCTATCAGCATCCCCTCTTTCAATTGAATGCCTTGTAGTGTCTGTAATGTGTGTGTGGTGTCTCTGAGAATCACAGAGTGCGCTATCCATCATCCTTTTAAAACCATTACCAAAGGGGTTCTGGACAACCTCCAGGACAAGCAGCACCACGCACATAGATCAGGTAGAGTGCAATATACCCTACTTTTTGAATTAGCCTACTGTCCAATATATTGCTGCATATACCATACACCAAAATACCACTAAATTCATGGGAATCCTAGAGATCAGAAACACCCGAATTGAGAGGGCAAAACAAACTTTTTCACAGTTTGACCACACCGCCCACACACTGAATTTAGGACAAGAAATACACAACAACATCTACAAATTAGAAAAACTTTTAAACAAAGAGACAAAATTATGGTGGGATACTTTTGCCCTCCAATGGTATATAGACCAAAAAACCATACCTAAAGGTTTGGAAATCAAAAAAGCACCTACATGCAATAGAGATGACTCAGAATTCATGAGCAAATGGAACTCAATACTTAAAGAGAGCTCCATCAGACTCTTACAATTACTGATTGAACAACACGAGAAGGACTTGGAAGTTCTAGACAGAGATATTACCACACTACACTCCACCCTAGAACCATACAAAAATCAAGAGGGATACACAAACATTGAGACAATCACAGAAACCAGACTAAATAAAGGGAAAAAAAACATTATAGAAAAGAAGAAATCCAAATTCCTAAGGGACAAGTGGGGTATTAAAACACATACCACAACAAGAATTAGGAGATTGAGTCAAAAAACCGCCCAGAAACACACACCAAAGATAAAGAACACGCAAACAAATAAAAAACAACCGATACTGAAAAAAAAACCAATTCCAACAAGAGGGAACAAGAACTACAGACACCCCACGAAAGGAACCGTTCTCACATACCAACAGTACATGAAGGTAATCCACACAGAAATAGACGAGTACACAGACTCAGATGAAAACACTCTGGACAAGACATGCATATCAGAGGCAGACTCATCATCTCAGTGCACGGCACGGAACAACTAGATCACGCCGAAATAGCAAGACAATCACTAGGGATAGGCTGCATCACGCAACTGAGAGGACAAAACACCACAGAAGACATGATGACCATACATGGCACCACAAATACAAAAAAGAACACAAACACCGACGTACTGACACAGGACGCAGGCACTGCCCAATGGGATCTGAATTTTTTAGACCTAGAGGCAGGGTTTGCGTCCTGCCTCACACAAACAGCAAAAACCACCTCAACCAAAAGAAAACTAGCAGAACTAGAAGAGGATGCAGGGGAGGTCAAAGAAGCCAAACCTCTACACACAGAACAGACCCAAACATTAAAAATGCAGAGAACAGTAGAGACACAAGATCAGACTCAAACACACCAACCGACCCACACATAGACAAGAAAGGAGGGATTTTCAAACTAAGTTCCATAGAACTAGACACAACATCAATATCTGCCCTCCAGAAAGGCATCAAGTTTGCACCCACACATACCATGAACAAATTTGAAACATATCTGGATATAAAATCTTTCACACGAAAAATCACCCTGAAAAAATACTTCGCCAGAGAACAAATACAATACCTCCCAAAACAAACCACGGACAACTTCAAACACACTGACCTAAAAAAAACCTCCACATTCAACCCGACATACAGCAGAGGACATTTCATCAACACATTTGAAGACTTAGTAATCAAAGACATGGAGAAAATAGACAACAAATACAACAATAAAAAACATAACATGAGAAAAGCAGAAAAAGATTCACTTGTAAAAATCAGAGACAACGACAGCATCATAATAAAACCAGCGGATAAGGGGGGTGGGTTGGTGGTCCTAGACAAACACAAATACATTACAGAAAGCCTGAGATTGCTTGGGGACACTACCACATATCGCATTCTAAAAGGAGACCCCACCAAACACTTCAAAGAATCATTACAAAAACATCTTGACAAAGGTTTAGACTTGGGCATCCTCAATAAGCAAGAACACGAATACATATCCCCAAAAAACCCTGTAATACCAGTTTTCTACCAATTACCAAAAGTACACAAAGACACAACAAACCCACCAGGAAGACCGATCATTTCCGGCATAGATTCAATCTCATCCAATTTATCACGATACATAGATCAGTTCCTGCAAAAATACGTCACCGTACAAAAATCCTTTCTCAGAGACACCACACACACATTAGAGACACTACAAGACATTCAATGGAAAGAGGGGATGCTGATAGGCACCAGTGACGTCACGTCACTATATACAGTCATCAATCACCAACAAGGGTTAGACAGTATCAAACACTACCTAGAGACAGACACGGACATGCACCCAACACAGGCCACCTTCATTCTAGACTCAATTCAGTATATCTTGGAACACAACTACACCTGGTTTCAAGATCATTTCTATCTACAGACAACAGGTACCACCATGGGGACACGGTTCGCCCCAAGCTATGGCAACCTCTTCATGAGCAACTGGGAGAAAGAGAGAGAACATATGGGAGGGGCATGGCTTTGGGGCGAACCTTGTCCTCTGGCGGAGATATATAGACGATGTCCTGTTCATATGGGAAGGATCCGAATCAACACTGACACAGTTCCTAACACACATCAACTCCAACAATTGCAATCTCAAATTTACCACCAACTACAGCACAGAAAAAGTAGAATTTTTAGATTTATAAATCTACATAGACAATAACCAACTCGCCACCCGCACAGTCCACAAACCCGTTGATATAAACAGCTATATCTTATCCACCAGTAGCCAGCACCCCAACTGGATTAAGAGCATCCCATTAGGCCAATTCACCAGAATTAGGAGGAATTGCACCACAACAAAAGAATATCAAATTCAAGGACAAGACCTCAAACAAAAATTGAAAGAAAAAAATTACAACACAAAAATAGTTGACGATGCATATGACAGAATACAACAAACTGAGAGAGACACACTACTCACACACAAGAAAGCAGACACCAAAGGAAACACTGACGGCCCATACTTTGTGACAAAATACAAAAACTCAGATAACCAGATCAAACACATAGTCAAAAAACATTGGCACATCCTCCTGGAAGATGACACATTGGCGGATATCCTACCACCACAACCCAAAGTAGTTTACAGAAAAGCCCCAGACATAAGAAAACAATTAGTATGCAACCACATCCCCCCTGCTCAGAAAACAGCGAAAATTAGATGGCAGCACACTTAACCCAGGGTTTCACCATTGCGGCACATGTATGGGCTGCAGAATCACGAATAGGGGGAATAAAACCAAAAACAGCTTCAGTTCATACACCACGGGTCATACTTACAAAGTCAAAGAAGAGATAACCTGCCATACCAAGGGGACCATATATTTGATTGCGTGCCCTTGTGGCACTCAATCTGTAGGTAGGACCATTAGACCAACAAGACACCACAGACTGATACTGAGCGCTGATTGAATATTCCGTACTGCTGCTGGACCTTGAGGGGGATTACCACAAACCCCTCCAAAGTATGCACAAGAAAAAAGAAAGTAGGAACAGCGCTGTACTGAATATATAAAAATTTAATAAAGAATTGCAATTTTACATATTATAACAGTCAATAATAGACAAACAAGACTTACATACATGAAACACAGAAACTCCCCCTTATATAACTGGTGCTGGTTAGGCTTTGTTAAATGCAATTGCGGAAGCTTTGCTCATATATAGAGCCAGTTAGTAGGTTAGTACTGAGTTCAGTCCCCACAGAAATGTGCACATTTTTAAGTGGTATACCTATTTTATAATCCTGAGGTGAAGTGTGGCTTGCAAATAATGGCGATTTTCTCCGACCTTTAGCAATAGGTCATATCCGAGATTGGTAATCAGCCCAATGTTGTTGGCAGCCTTAGTGTCCCCTCTCAACGCATTTCTCCGCCTTAAAGTCCTGTCAGCGGCTTCCTCAGGAGAAGTATACAAGTTGTAACACACTTCCGCCTTTTATGGCGGTATTTCCCGCTTTGCGCATGCCCGCGCGTCATGCGGGTCAGGCCTCGCTTTCACAGAGCCATCTCTTATTTGTTAAGCCGGCCGCGCCTCCATATGGCACAGCCGCATTGTCGATTGGTATACCGCGTCACGCGGGTCAGGCCTCGTTTTCATATAGCCTATTGTTACACGCTCCACAGATGAGCGTGATCGCGTCATGCGTGTCGGACCTCGTTTTGGTAATTCCTTTGTTTATACGCTCCACATAAGGGCATGGCCGCGTCATGCGGCTCAGGTCTCATTTTCACCGCAGTTGCAGACCCAACAGCTTATTTGTGGTTGGCTGAGTGTAAAGATTTATACTGAACGCTTCCTGTTTGCGTACCACGAGCCAAACCTTGCCTCCTAGCAGGATATATATGTGTCACCAGACCAGTATTATTCTTAAATAGCGTAAACTCGCTATTAGCACCAGCTTAAAGATGTTATTCCTATTTTGGACAGACAGACATTTACCATACATTTAATCATATAATACTATATAAATAATTATATTTAGAGCGAGATATTGTCCTTAATTCAAAATATACCATATATAAAATAATTTTGTTCACAGAGCATATAAAAAAAGAAAAATTAAAAATATTAAAAATATTTTCTATACATATAGACAGTGTTTTTCGGGAGGACAAAAACACTGAATCTAGATACATTACAATCATAATGATATAGGATACATATCCCAATAATGTGTCGATTTCCAAAACCAATTGTCTTAGATACAATTTATACACGTTCATTTGGAAAATCCACATCAATCTAGTCTCATCTTTACACTCCTGATGCAGATTCTAGAGGTTCTTTCAGTCATTAACAGTAGGGATCAATAGTAAAGATACTTCTTACCACCCATCCCACCCTTACAATATCCAAACCGGATAACTACCCTCCCCCCCCCCATTTCCCGCAGAAGACAACAGTCGGAAGAAAAACATAAATAATTTATATTGAGGACCTACTTAATCAAGATTTAAATATTGTTAAGCTCGATGGTATCATTAAGTCCTTTTGGTACCATGGTGCCAAGGCGGAACATCCAATAGGCTTCTCTTGTGCATAATTTATTGAACCTATCCCCTCCTCTACTGGTGGTTTTAACTTGTTCAATAGCATTGACTTCCACGTTTTTGCGGGATGACCCTTGACATACTGAAATGTGTTTGGATAGGGGGTGACATTAGACCGCTCGGTACTCTTTACCTATCACGGCGCCCATCGCGGGCATCGCGGGTACATTTATGTCTGGCCGCGACGCGACCGACGCGATGCCCGCGATTTCCCATTGAAACCGATGTTAAACATGGAAATCGCGTCGGTCGCGTCGCGGCCGGCCATAAATGTACCCGCGATGCCCGCGACGCGATGCACCCGATTTCCCATAGCAATCAATGTTAAATGGCCCGACCGACGCGATTTTACTGTTAAATGCCTCAATGGACCCGATGTGGCCATAGGAAACAATGTTAAATGGGCCACAGAGGCCAAATAGGCAACCTTGACTGGGAAATGGCCCCCCCAATTGTTACCGCCACCCCACGATCAACGTCAACCCGAAGCGTGGCGAGCGCAGCGAGCCCGCGAGGGGCGGCGGTACGCGTCCTCCGACCTTTTCATGCCCTACTATCCACGTCGGCGTGGAGTTGAGAATAGAATAGTGTGGCGAGCGCAGCAAGCCATCGTGCCCGAAGCGTGGCGAGCGCAGCGAGCCCCGCGAGGGTACGCGGATACCTTCACAGGTAAACGCGTCCCCTCGCGGGCTTCACAGGTGTCCGCGTCGCCACGGACACCTGTGAAGCCCGCGAGGGGACGCGTATAACTGTGAAGGTATCCGCGTCCCCTCGCGGGGCTCGCTGCGCTCGCCACGCTTCGGGCTCGGTGGCTCGCTGCGCTCGCCACACTATTCTATTCTCAACTCCACGCCGACGTGGATAGTAGGGCATGAAAAGGTCGGAGGACACGTACCGCCGCCGCTCGCCACGCTTCGGGTTGACGTTGATCGTGGGGTGGCGGTAACAATTGGGGGGGCCATTTCAGAGTTCAGGGTAAGTATTTGGTCTCTAAGGCCCATTAAACATTGTTTCCTATGCTAAAATCGGGTCCAGTCAGCCATTTAACATGAAAATCGTGTCCATCGGGCCTTTTAACATTGATTCCTATGGCAAATCGTGGGCATCGCGTCGCGGCCATCGTGTGCACATTTATGGCCGGCCGCGACGCGACCGACGCAATGTCCATGTTTAACATGGTTTTCAATGGGAAATCGTGGACATCGTGTCGGTCGCGTCGTGTCCGGGCATCTTTAGCCCGCATACGACGCGACCGACGCGATTTTTTACCTCACGATGCCCACGATCAAGATCGTGGGCGCCGTGCTAGGTAAAGAGTACCGACCGCTCAAAAATCGTATCTACGAACACATACGCAATATTAGAATCGGATATGAACAACACAGCGTATCACAACACTTTAAAGAAAAACACAACATGAACCCATCACTCATGATCTACATGGGCAACAAACAAGTGACCCCCAACTGGCGAGGGGGTGACTTCAACAAGAAAATCAATAAGGAAGAGATGAAATGGTTATACCTCTTACAAACAATGCAACCAAAAGGACATAACATAGACTTCAACATCAGCAGCATCACATAATTAATTATCAGATAGTACAGATGACATGGAATTCACCCAACCCTCCCTTTTCCTCCTCCAGACCACCCCTGCCAGCCGTCCCCAACACTCCCCCCCCCCCATATATTGCAATATGACTAACCAAATTCATTATTGTACGTATAGAACTAACCTCCCATCTCAATTTAAATAAACCATATTTAAATAAACAATCTGATTAAACCCACTCTAGCATGGCACCATAACCATCATACCTTTTAAATATCCCTTAAGCATAACAATCCATTTCCCATGACAACCGTAACTGACTACAATCCTGTCCAGAATGCAACGCAGGATATGTAGTAACCATGACAACCGCCACTTGATAACAGATAGGCGCACATAGACGGGAGACACTCCTACTAATTAAGGAGATCAGACACACCCCCATGCCCTATATAAGACCGTCCACATCCCAAGACATTATCCTTGACAAAGGCTTTTTACAGCCGAAACGCGTTGGACACAGAAAACTACAGCACCCACAAGGCATTGCAGACCTTCACCAGTCTCCTCCAAGTGAGTAGAGCGCGCTGACGTCACATAGCGGTGCACTGAGACACGCCGGGCCCGACAGACCGGCAACTCGGAGCACAAGCTGTCAGCGGGGATTCACCGTTTCCCACAGCAGACGCCACACCGATCCAGGCACAAGACAGGATCCATCTGGTCTCCAAGAGATCCTAGGACGGCACAGCACATCTACCAGGAACGGGGTAAGAAGCAAGGTGCGGAACGCCGCTACTTGCTTTTCTTTCTCCCCTCCAGGACTTCCACATCAGGCACCACTGTATGCAAACCCCATCGGGAACTCCAGGAGACATAAGTCCACGAGATTTATGGTTTAAAGGTACCTGTTGGTATCCTGATCCCCACGGGGCTCCTGGTCAGTACAACCATACGCCATCAGCATTCAATACCACCATAGCATACAAAGACAGCAGACTATTTACACCCAAACTGTATCCCTATTAGGAGACATAGGTCCCTTTAGGACGTATGGTATAAGGGAACCCGTTGGCATCCCAATCCCCACAAGGGCTCCAAATAGGGACAGTTAGGTGATCCCCAAACACCCATTGATCTGCACCATTGACATTGTCACCACCAGCCTAATTGACCAACACTGCAAACAATCACAGAGTGCGCTATCCATCATTCTGTTAAAACCATTACCAAAGGTGTTCTGGACAACCCCCAGGACAAGCAGCACCACGCACATAGATCAGGTAGAGCGCAATATACCCTACTTTTTGAGAGAACCAAGTGAACGCCAATGGGTTTATTTACTTAGATGGGAATTCAATTAAAGATGGGATGTTGCTATGGGCAACCAATAAAATTCTATTATCTTCTAGAACAGTGGTCTCAACACCGGTCATCAGGACCCCCACACAGTGCATGTTTTCCAGGTCACCAGCAGCTGCCCTCTGTATCACCAACTGCCACATTGTAAAAATGCATAGGAAAACATGAACTGTGTGGGGGTCCTGAGGGCCGGAGTTGAGAACTACTGTTCTTGAAGGTGCTCAATATATAAGAAGTAATGGCTGTACACACACTTAGATTTTGACAGGTTTTCGATTCGATCTTACTTAAATTACAAAATCAAATCGAAACCGAATCGAAATCAAACTGTTTTTAAGACACCCTTTGATCCGCATTCAATTCAATGCTGTGTTTTGACTTTCGAGGTGAAAATGTGGAATAGTCTGTAAATCCTTCTTGTTGAGGCCAAGGAATTTTCAGGATCCGTGCGTGTGTGTGTGTGTGTGTGTGTGTGTGTGTGTGTGTGTGTGAGTGCATGTCTGTCTCTCTCTCTCTCTCTCTCTTTCTCTCTATATCGGACAGTACTGAACAATTCAATTTAGAACAGGAATCTTTTTCAAGGTAACATTTCAAGGTGCACATTTCACTAAATATTGTTAGTCTCTGGACTTTACAAGTTCATATTTACTGATGTGTGTATTCAAAACTAAAAACAAAATACTCTACAACCAAGTTCAGCTAACATGCCAGGATGAACGGTACACGGTCACTAGGTCGACACATATAATGTTGGCATGCCTTATATGTATCGACATATGACCTTCTAACCCTGTCGACTTTAGCCATGTCGACATATTTCATGTCTCGTCCTAAGCCATGTCGACTGTCAGAGGTTGACCCAAGGCATGTCAATCTAATATTGGTCGACCCGATGACCCATACCCGGATGAACTGTAACCAATGTCTATATACAGTAGGCATGACCACATATTAGCATCACAGTGTTTTTTCATTAGAAATACTCTAGAAATGTGTATACGTTTTATTGTTGTTTATCTGCGTTGTGTTCTAGAAGGTTCCTCTGTCATATGTCTTAAAAAAAAGACATTTTCTCAATAACCGATTCTTAACAAGAGGAGATATACTGAACTAAGACGCGGCAGTGCGATATGCTAGAACAGGGGTGTCCAAACTTTTAGCGAGTTTTGGTGAGGTGAAAATGTGGGGGGCCGACCATTCAGCCTGACATTCTTTGAATCATTAATCGCATCAGTATGGTCCCCCACTCTGCTCCCATTCACTTTATGTCCCCCACTGTATATTCCCTCGACTGCCCCCCCCCTCTGTATTTCCTCCAGCCTGCCCCCATTCACTGTTTGTCCCCCACTCTGTCCCTTCACTGTATATTCCCCTGCCTGACCATCTTTCTCTGTATGACCCCAGCCTGCTCCTCCTTCACTGTATGTCCACCATTCACTGTATGTTCCCCACTCTGCACCCATTCACTCTGTCCCCCAGCCCATCCCCCTTCTCTGAATGTCCATCACTGCCTCCATTCATTGTATGTCCCCAAACCTGACTCTCCTTCACTATTGTCCCCCAATCTACCCCCATTCAATGTATGATTCCCATTCACTGTATAACTCCCATTCACTATGTCCTACAGCCTGCCCCCCCTTCTCTGAATGTTCATCACTGCCTCCATTCACTGTATGTCCCCCACTCTGCCCCCATTGACTGTATGTCCCCCTGCCTGCCCCCTCCCTTCTCTGTATGTTTCCCAGCCTCTTGTGTGAGCCAGAGGACGAAGAGGCAAAGCAGGAACTGCAAGGACAGGAGATGCTTGGGCTCCCGCTGCTGCATGTTATGGGAGCAAGCTTCCCCCTTGCTGGCCCCCTCCCCACACACTGCTGTCACTGTGATTGCGGAGGAGGGAGATATACAATTGCAGCTGCAGGGGTTGGATGCATACTGACCCGAAAGACGCCAAACACATCTCACTGTGGTAGCCGGCACCTCCTCACTGCTGCAGACAGCAAGGTAAAGGCACGCACTCCGGGGCCCCACCTTTAATGCTGTGTGTCCCGCAACTGATGCTCCACCCGCTTCTGGCTGGAGGCTGCGGGCCGCTTGAAATGACAGGACGGGCCGCAATTGGCCCCCGGGCCAGACTTTGGACATGCCTGTGCTAGAACATATAAAATGGCATGTAGTAATACAAAGTTGCTACATTATAACAGTCGTTTACCTGCACAGTTTCTGCAAATGACAACACAAAGGTTGATTGATGCCCAGTCAGGATTTGGAGCGCGACAATCTGCACAACTTTGGTTCGATTCATTGAACCAAATCTTTTCAGCTACTTCATAATCAGCAACAATCTCTGCTATTGATTGCTGTAATTCTTCAATCCACTCCTGCTTCTCTCTCTCCGACTCTGCTGTAAAGCTAAAGTAATTAGACTTATTATGACATTGATTATCTTTTAAAGTCCGAAAAAGCAATGGAATATATATTTTCACCTAAGCTTAACCCCAATTTTAGCCTTCAAAGGAGGCATCATGGATGGAGTAATGGTTACAATGGAATAACCAATATGTTCTGGCGATACCATGACATCACCGCATCTGATAATATTGCAGTGGGGAGGGGTCACCTGCACCCGTAAGTGCAGCACTGTCTACACTATCCTGAGGACACACTAAGGCTGGTTTCACACACTCCGGCTGCTGCCGGAAGGTGAAATCCCGCACGGCCAGGGAGCCGTGCCGCACACATTAGTTCTGAATGGACACTATTGTGTCCATTCACACGGGATGGCCACGGCCCGGCCGCACGGCTGCAGCCGGATCCCGCCACTGAAAGGGACGGCTGCCGGGCTGTGGCCATCCCTTCCATGATAAACTAGTGTGTGCGGCACGGCTCCCTGGCCGTGCGGGATTTCACCGTCCGGCAGCAGCCGGAGTGTGTGAAACCAGCCTAAGAGCTGCACAGATTGCAAGGAGTCTACCTGGTGTGTCTAAAGCAAGGCTGGCTATACCGGTCCTTGAGACCTACCAACGGTCCACATTTTCCAAATCACCTAGCTGGTGCCCAGCTGTAGTCATTAACAACTATCACATTACCCATATAACCTAGCTGGTGCACATCTGTAGTCATTACTAACTGTCACATGACCCAAATCTCCTAGCTGGTGCCCAGCTGTAGTCATCACCAACTATCACATGACCCATATAACCTAGCTGGTGCACATCTGTAGTCATTACTAACTGTCACATGACCCAAATCTCCTAGCTGGTGCACAGCTGTAGTCATTAACAACTATCACATGACCCATATAACCTAGCTGGTGCACATCTGTAGTCATTACTAACTGTCACATGACCCAAATCACCTAGCTGGTGCCCAGCTGTAGTCATTAACAACTATCACATGACCCATATAACCTAGCTGGTGCACATCTGTAGTCATTACTAACTGTCACATGACCCAAATCTCCTAGCTGGTGCCCAGCTGTAGTCATTAACAACTATCACATGACCCATATAACCTAGCTGGTGCACATCTGTAGTCATTACTAACTGTCACATGACCCAAATCTCCTAGCTGGTGCCCAGCTGTAGTCATTAACAACTATCACATGACCCATATAACCTAGCTGGTGCACATCTGTAGTCATTACTAACTGTCACATGACCCAAATCACCTAGCTGGTGCCCAGCTGTAGTCATTAACAACTATCACATGACCCATATAACCTAGCTGGTGCACATCTGTAGTCATTACTAACTGTCACATGACCCAAATCTCCTAGCTGGTGCCCAGCTGTAGTCATTAACAACTATCACATGACCCATATAACCTAGCTGGTGCACATCTGTAGTCATTACTAACTGTCACATGACCCAAATCTCCTAGCTGGTGCCCAGCTGTAGTCATTAACAACTATCACATGACCCATATAACCTAGCTGGTGCACATCTGTAGTCATTACTAACTGTCACATGACCCAAATCACCTAGCTGGTGCCCAGCTGTAGTCATTAACAACTATCACATGACCCATATAACCTAGCTGGTGCACATGTGTAGTCATTGCTAATGGGATCCGGACAATGGGTCTACAGGAAAAAGGTAGACAACCATTAGGTCGACACCATTAGGTCGACAAACAAGAAGGTCGACAAGCAAAAATGTCGACATACAAAAAGGTCGACATTTAAAAAGGTTGACATATGAAAACGGTCAACATTCAAAAAGGTCGACACAATCATTAGCTCAACAGTGTCTAGGTCGACAGTCAAAAGGTCAACATGGTTTTTTTCACTCAGTACGGGTGGCTGACATCACATTAAGTGAACGCCCGCCCCCTCTTCGGCAGACTCCGACAGAAATAAAAGTCAATTTAGAATGACTTTTATTTCTGAAGGGGAGAGAAATTATTTGGTTGTCGTCAGAGGATTTCTCTTTGCTTCAGCCCCATGCGAGGCAATGTGTTTGCGTACATCCCCTCTCATGGTACCAAGGGTATTCGGACGCAGGGTGGGCGGGTGATGTTTATGGGCTTGCTAGGTAGCAAATGTACGTTGCTTAGCATTAAAGTCCCTTCTGGCCCCCAGCTCCCTTAAAGAGGCTAAACAAGGTACTATGCCAACTTCTATACCCTCCTGGCTTCCATCCAACACCCAGGGCTGTTTCAAATGTGGCCGTGATTCCTGCATCACTTGCAAAAATATTCAAAATAGAACCCTCAGAATGAAAGATAATGGTTTAATAAAACCAATTAAGGGTTTCATTTATTTTGATGCCAACTATGTGATCTACCTACTGACCTGTGGCTGTGGCCTTAGGTATGTGGAGAGGACCACAAGACCCATTCATGTCCGTTTCCTTGCACATTGAAGGAACATCATGAACAAATATCTACTACACAGTGTCGCCACGTTGAGTGCCATGGGAGCGATCCCAAAGATTTGAAAGGTACTCTTTACCTAGAAGGGCGCCCGTCGCGGGCATCGCGGGTACATTTATGTATGGCCGCGACGCGACCGACGCGATGCCCGCGATTTCCCATTGAAAACAATGTTAAACATGGAAATCGTGTCGGTCGCGTCGCGGCCGTCCATAAATGTACCCGCGATGCCCGCGACGCGATGCTCCCGATTTCCCATAGGAATCAATGTTAAAAGGCGCGATGGACCCGATTTTACTGTTAAATGGCTCAATCCACCCGATTTGGCCATAGGAATCAATGTTAAATGGGCCACAGAGCCCATTAACCCTTCAATGTCCCCCCCAATTTTTAACGCCACCCCACGATCCACGCGAACCCGAAGCGTGGCGAGCGCAGCGAGCCCGCGAGGGGCGGCGGTACGCGTCCTCCGACCTTTTCATGCCCTACTATCCACTAGGGCGTGGTGTGAGAATATAATAGTGTGGCGAGCGCGAAGCGTGGCGAGCGCAGCGAGCCCCGCGAGGGGACGCGGATACCTTCACAGGTAGACGCGTCCCCTCGCGGGCTTCACAGGTGTCCGCCTCGCCACGGACACCTGTGAAGCCCACGAGGGGACGCGTCTACCTGTGAAGGTATCCGCGTCCCCTCGCGGGGCTCGCTGCGCTCGCCACGCTTCGGGCTCGGTGGCTCGCTGCGCTCGCCACACTATTGTATTCTCACACCACGCCCTAGTGGATAGTAGGGCATGAAAAGGTCGGAGGACGCGTACCGCCGCCCCTCGCGGGCTCGCTGCGCTCGCCACGCTTCGGGTTCGCGTGGATCGTGGGGTGGCGTTAAAAATTGGGGGGGACATTGAAGGGTTAATGGGCTCTGTGGCCCATTTTACATTGATTTCTATGGCCAAATCGGGTCTATTGAGGCATTTAACAGTCAAATCGCGGTCAATCAGCCTTTTTAACATTGATTCCTATGGGAAAATCGCGGTCATCGCGGTCATCGCGGGCATCGCGGCCATCCCGATTTACCCACGATGCCCACGATGCCCGCGATTTTTACCCCCGATCACCGCGATTTCAATCGCTGGCGCCCTTCTAGGTAAAGAGTACCATTTGAAAATAATTGGTTTAGAGCGCATCAATGTCACTAAGGGCCTTATTCTGGTTCACTCCTTTTGGCAAATTCCTTCTTAGCTGGACAAAACCATGTGCACTGCAGGGGGGCAGATGTAAAATGTGCAGAGAGAATTAGATTTGGGTGAGTTATTTTGTTTCTGTGCAGGGAAAATACTGACTGCTCTATTTTTACACTGCAATATAGATCTCACTTTGAAGTAAAACCCCATCCAAATCTAACTCTCGCTGCACAAGTAACATCTACTCCACCTGCAGTGCACATTGTTTTGTCCAGCTAAGAAGGAATTTGCCAGAAGGAGTGAACCAGAATAAGGCCATAAACGTGGTGGTGATAGGTTTAAGATTCTATGCCGCCAGGAGATATATTGGATCTTCAAACTAGACTCATTGTTCCCCAAAGGACTCAATGAATTCGTAGAGATAAATAAAGTTCTAGGGTCATACTGTATGTTCCCTATTCTTACCTATTTGTTACTGACTCTTTAATATGTTTATATACTGTAGAATATAGATCTTTCTTTATAGAAACTTTATGATATATACCTATATATAATGGAGATATTTAGGGATTTTCCGCATAAATATACATACAATGCAGATATCTATTTAGTTTATTTTATGTGAGTAATGGTTCTAGTGTGTATAGTGGTAATTAGCTGGAATATCAGGATATCACTTCCGCATTTGTGGCTCAGTAGAGGAAGGTGACCACCTTTCCGGCCTACTTTGGAACGCACACTTCCGGTAGACCGCCACACTATACTGATGCTTCAGTCCCAAAGGGATTGCTATTATTTTTATGAACATTCAATTAGTTCCTTTACTTACATACATCTATACCTGGAAGTGATCACCCGGGACCAAGTGCAAAGGTCAATTAAACTATATTATTGTGATATTATTTTGCATTTCTAAGTTATTTGATGTATCATTTTGATACCAGGTATATGATGTTTGTGTTTTTAACTGATGACTGTGTCTCCAAGTATCCTATACTATTTTTATATATCAAAAGTGTGTTAAGTGTTTAATGAGCTGGACTTCAGTCACCTTGATAAAGCTGTCCTTTGATGGTGGCAAAACGCGTAGGTGAGACCTCTGGGACCTGTATTATCAATTTTTCTGGACATTTACCTGCCCATGTCTCTGGACTCTTTCTGTTTTTTTCCCCCTACTTTGGAGAACCTCAGTCTTGGAGCCTAGCCGCATCAGAGGATGAGAGAGGATCCGCTCTCAACACTAGTCCACCACTGGACCAGACACCTCCAGCGACAACAAGTACTTTTCATCAAGGACTCCATCATGGGAATATAAACCACCTTCACTTTTCCAACTAATACCCATCAGGTCATCAGCTCCCTCTTGTTTTTATACGTTACCATCCCAGGTTTTATATATATATATATATATATATATATATATATATATATATATATATATATATATATATATATATATATATATATATATATATAGAGAGAGATTTGATAGAAGAAACAAACGCGGCACTCTGGGAATTTTTTAGAAAACGTATATTGTAGCAAAAATAGCTTCCAACGTTTCGGGGTATATGTCACCCCTTTGTCAAGGATAATTGTGCACAATTATCCTTGACAAAGGGGTGACATATACCCCGAAACGTTGAAAGCTATTTTTGCTACAATATACGTTTTCTAAAAAATTCCCAGAGTGCCGCGTTTGTTTCTTCTATCAAATCTGTACACCGCTGTTCCAGAAGGCACCTGGGTCAACTATATTGCTGGAGGAGTGCCAGGCCTACACCCACACCTATATATATATATATATATATATATATATATATATATATATATATATATATATATATACATACATACACAGTTCCAGTCCAATTTGGCTTGCCTTGGTGACACACTGAACTACATCTGTCTGTCTTGAAAAAGGCCCTACGGGGTTGAAACGTTGACCTGACTCAAATGATGCCATACTTGGATTAAAAAGCAACTTTTACCTGCATTTGTTGGTGAGTGCCCTTTCTGGCCAAATTGGACTGGAACTGTGTATATACCTTGGAATCTTGGATTCCTTAAGGAGCACCCCTGTTGAGTTATCTACTGGGAGTGCCGGCTAAAACACGCTGTATATATATATATATGTATATATATATACAGCGTGTTTTAGCCGGCACTCCCAGGATGAGGTCCAAAGGTCCAATAGATGCTGACCCGGTGCCTTCCACTATGGCCCTCAGGCCCTGGTATAGAATGTAGAAATGAGGCGGCACTCTCAGATTTAGAAAAAGATGTGAAAACGTGCTATTTATTCGTCCAACATGTTTCGGGCATGTGTCGCCCAGATTTATAGCGGACCTAGAATAAATGTTTACTATTTTTATAAACTGTTCACATTTGAAAATAGATTTAAAACAGATTTTTGTCTTTACCAGAAATTTCTAAATGGTGTCGTGATCTCAAAACACTTCCGATCAATGCTTTTCAACATGATCATAGTCATCGTAATGTCAGTGATGGTAATCCCAGCATTGTAGTCCTAGAAAATAGAACAAGGAACATAGAATTATTCTATAAACAATTGTAATATAGTCTTACATAATGGATGAGCTATTGAAAGGGTAATAGATCAATGGGTAAGTGATAACGTATATTATAATAATAAAACAATTGTCACTGTACTGTAGTAAAGAATCCATAACTCTATTTATTGCTATCTAAGGATGAAAGACAATATGCAAAGCGATACTTAAATTTTATTTTCCTATTAAGAGTTTATGAAAAGTATTGAATATGTCAAAATTTAATGAGGACTCGTAAAGAATATTTTACAAACACAAAAGGCTACGTTAGCATAGAAACAAAAGTTTCTCCGCAAAAAGTATTTTAATGTAAATTAACACAGACAAGATACATTTTTGTGTTCAAATGGTATAGTATGGTTTAACAGCACAATCAGAGAGCAGCAGGTATTATACAGTATGTACAGTATAATAACCAACTTTGTAATGTAATAAGATAACCACTGAACATACTGTACAATATGGAGTACAATTTGGAGTCAATTGAACTTCAGTTTAAAATTAAGACAAAATTCTGAATTTCTAAAATTTTGAACTTCTGAAAATTGGCCGGATTGGCTCCCTGGGATGCCATAGCGGTTTGCTGCTGGGCTAGGCCCCCTTTCTCACCTTAGTGGAGCAAGTCTCATCTAAAATCTTCCAGCTCACTATTATTTTTTTCCTGTCTGGTGTCAATGGTGATGTTTATTTGCTTGTGAGGACAATGTGGGAGCCAATGTTATAGTCATTTTTACCTGAGCAGTGTTTTTCCTCTGTATGTGCATCTGAGTTCCACTGCGCATGTGTCTGGGTGGTGTTCATACTGAACAACATTACAGTAAATACACAAGCGCATGCACAAAGAATTGCATTAGGAATGTGTTGGTCACTCTTGGGTGGTTTACTTCATTTAATATATTTTTTTTACTTTATTAAAAAGCAAGGCTTAAAGTGGTCATGGAAAGGTGGTGGAACCCCCCCCCCAGAGCCAGGATATTTGGCACCCCCAGCAAACTATAAATTTGTGCCCTACCTCCCATACTGTATAAAGGGATTGTTCATACAGTATTACATCACTCAGTATTGTCCCTTATTGTTACGATACACTAGTACTTCTTATACAAATAGTAGTGCTTCTTGTACACATAGTACCCACAATAGTAATGCCCCTTACACGCAAAGTAGTGTCCCTGTCCCTCCAGCAGCTCCATGCCCTTTGTCCCTTCAGTAGCTTCCCCACCACTCTCTGTCCCTCCAGTCCCCTCTAACCTTATCACTGTGCACATAGCCTGCTCCTCTTAGTGGCTCTTCTTCACTACAGCGGCAGTGATGGCATGACATCACATACGACATACCAAAAAAGGAAACTGCTGGTACAGGCTTTTCTGCTGGAAGTGCAGGGCTGTGATGGAGAAGGAATTAGTTCCCCCTACCATTACAAGTGGTGGAACACATTTCCACCCCATTATCCCCATTTTAATCCCTGACATTTTTGGACAAGGGTTGCTTAAAAAAATGATGACTATAAAGCTTGCCGTGATTCAAGAAAGTTTGGGAAACACTGCCGCAAAGCAAAACTATGAAAATGGGTACTGTGGAAAAAGAAACTGGCTACACAGTAATATTACAGTAGCTGTTCATATTAACTTTAGGAAAACGTAGTTCTACATATACTTTGATTTGGGGGCATAATCAGAGGTGGAACTACCATTGGTGCAGCAGATGCACCAGGGTCCCTGATGACTAGAAGACCCACAGCTGCCACCAACTAGTGTGTGGAATATTCTGAACTAGGGATGGAGTGGAGGAGGGGGACGCAAATTATATTTTTGTACCTGGGCCAACAACTCTCAAGTTCCGCCATTAGGCATAACAATATCTGTGTGGCCCCCCTTGCAAAATTTTGCTATGCCCATACGGCCTACAGTTTTTGTACAAAACAATTATTTATTACCATGAATAAGTCCAAAATTCAAGACATTTTGGGGCAGATGTATGAAAGATTGTTAATGGGGGGAGAAGAGGTATCAGCGCACGTTATGTGCACTGATACCGTTTCTCCCCATGTATGAAGGAGCAAGCGTGCGGTAAATGACGCCCCTGTCCATATCGGTGCTGCTATCTAAATGATAGCAGGCTGAATGTATGAACGGTCAGCATCGCTGACTGTTCTGCTCACTGCTGCTTTTGCCCTATCTCAACAGCAGGGACAGCACTGTAAAGTAGTGAGATCCTGCGCATGCCCAGTCCAGCCAGCTGGGGGGAAGGAAACAGCGCATCAGTGTAAGCTATCTCCAGGAGGGGACATCGCCAGGGGGGGGGGGGGGAGTAAGTGCTCCCCCACTTCGGCAGACAAGATGTTAATACATCTTGTCTGTCTCCCCTCCTGCTTCGCCTCGTTAATGAGGCACATCAGAAAGTGTAATAGCAGCGCATATGCTCTATCTGCAAAAGAATATTCTTGCATTGCAAATCCAGGCACACTTATTACCTACCATGTACGGATTCAGTATGAAATCCCGGCGGTCGGGATCCCGGCATTCAAAATCCCGACGCCGGAATCCCGACCGCCGAAATCCCGACAAGGGGGGGACGTGGATCGCCCCCCCCTTGCGGGCTCATTGCGCTCGCCATGCAGCTTGCCCGGTGCCTTGCTACGCTCGGCACGCTAATTTATTTTCCATCCAGAGGTGTCGTGGACACCCACGGAGGGAGAAAGTGTCGGGATTGCGGCGGTCGGGATTCCGGCGTCGGGATTCTAAACGCCAGGATCCCGACCGCCGGGTTTTTAACTGCATCCCCCATGTACATACGCTGCAGCATTGCCCTTGCTCCCCCCCCCCCCTTTCCCCTCACATCATCCCTCACACACACACATACCGTCGGTCTCTCCCCGCCGACATTGGCAGGGTCCTCACCTCCACCAATATATGGAAGAAACCATCACATTTTACTCCCATGCTGGTAGGCATTTTTTACCCTATAGAAAACCCCAACTCTTTTAGGACCAAAGGTCCATTTTCTGAACACAAATAATAAATAAGTAATAAATAAGGAGAATCCTGGCATTCCATTAGTCTTATGCCTTTTTATTTATTGAATCAATGAGCAGGATTATAGGAAAATAAATGAAAAGATCAAAAATAATTAACAAGGTGAAACAGAATTGCGTGTAAACGGGCCTTTGAATTAACCTTTTACGTTTTGCTGCCATACACATTCCCCAAATTCATTAGTAAAACTGTCTTGTAGGCTTATTTATAATTAAGGTACATTTTCACTTTATCTTTTACATATAGCTGCTATTAAAATGGTTGACCGCTTTGGAATGTTTCCATTTCAATTTGTTAAATGATGAAATAAAATTAGATTTTGTTTGGAAATGTTATGGTGTAAAATAAAACAACCATGAATTACAAGGTGGGGTGTGAGAATTGGGTTAGATTCAGTTCCTGCCCCAGCCATTATCTCCATATTTAACAATAATGCTCCACAATTTCTGCAGACGGACTGCCCCTATTTGCATACCTCCCAGCTTTTTCAAACTCTGGACATGTCACGCTGAAAGCGCGGCCTGGGAAGGGGGTGGAGCTGTGGTTCTGTGGGCGTGACCACAGGAAAAGGGATGTGGCCTAGGACCTCATCCTCCCTGTTTTCATAAACACCCCCTTTCTCCCTTCCTGCACTAAATAGATCACTGGCTGCTCTGAGTGGTGCTCTCTGGCTCCCCTGGGACACTGTGACCTGCGGAAGGGACAGTGGAACAGTCTCCAATTAGCGGGACTGTCCCACTGAAATCCAGTTAAAAATGAACTAGTACTATCCTTGGTGCAAAACATCTATCTATCTATGAACAGTCATTATTAACACTTATTATTATGCATAATTGTTGCATATCAAATTAATCAGCACAGTCCACTCCTAGTGCGTCTTAGTCTCAGCGCAACTAAGACATATTTTCATCAAACGAAACTAGCGGCACAGATTCCCCCAGGGATCTTGTACTGGGTGTTGTATTGAGGATAGATATATGAGTACAATTCTGCATAGCTCTACGTTCTGTTGACTTGAGTTCTCCTAACTTATCCCGTGTGAGAACTCGTCGTTACACAATGAATCTCATTCAAGTGCTCGGTTTTCATACCAGACCATTTCATCTTTCCCATGCAATCTAGAATGCTATATCCATATACTGCAGGTAAAAATAAGAAACTGCAGATGCTCACGTTAATAATGGAGGATTGCACCAGGCAGCATAGCACTTTCAATATCCTCGGTTTCATGATCAACAAAAAGACATGTACTGTATTGGAGCACCACACAGGCTGCCGGATGGAACCTATTGGCATCTTAAAGAACGACAAATCATGGGGGACCTATGTTGACAGCATATCATTCAAAGATATGCTGATCTCAGTCTTGTGCACTGTATAATGAGTGCAGAGTGTGCTGTAGCCCCCGGGGCTGTGAGCAGGACAAGATAAACAGAATCTTATACAATCTGCTAAATTCACATGAACGTACAAGTCTGCAACCTGCCTCTAAATCTGTGCCCTTCACAGAAGCTTTAACCCTATTCTATCTTGGTTGAAAAGATACCGTTGTACTCTAAATTTGTATATGACAGGTGATTTGTATATTTTCAATATCAATGTTAGTGAAGTCATATAAAACTTTGTGTCCATTGTGTTGCTGACATGTACAATCTGCTCTTAACTATAACAATGCTAGCACGTGCTACAGATGGAGCCCCTCTCATTCACTCACTTATTGCCAGCCCCCGCTATTCTCCATAAGGGGGGCAAGACGCCAACGGAGCTATCTGTCACCTTGTCGTTGCTCCCTGACGGCCCCTGCCACCTCCTCCTAACCCTGTCCGTCTACCTCAAGCGGAGACGAGCAGGGTTTTCACTCCCCGCCGCCAAGTGACTGAGGCGTGTGTGCGCGTGTGAGACGTTTGCACGTCCCAATCAGATGGAGCTCTTCTCCGCTGGCGATCGGGGGCATTCTGGCAATTCCCAGCACTGCATGAGAGGCGCTCCATCTGTACATACTCTAACTTAGAAGTAAAAACATTTAGAGCCTTTGACAATAGACCAATATACATCTTTTCCCTTGACTCATATGGCCAGATGTATTAAGCTTCAAAAGTGATAAAATGGAGAGTGGTAAACAGGCAGCCAGTCAGCTCTTACCTGCCATGTCACAGGCTGGATTTGAAAAATGACAGATAGGAGCTGATTGGCTGGCTGTTTATCACTATCCATTTTATCACTTTTTGGAGCGTGAAACATCTGGCCCTAGAGTGTCTAAACCATTCTACTGTGCCCAAGTCCTGTGACTCTCTTCCCCACTCATTGACAGAGCCCACACTGTGGTGATCTCCCCTTGAGCGAACAAAGCTCTCCATTAGCCAGCATATCTTTAAGCAATCCATGAAAACCTAACTGTTAAATAAGCCAATCAAAATTGTGAGGCGTTCTCTAAAACCAGCTTCACATTGCAACTTTAAAACGATATATTGCCATTTTTTTACCGTTTTAAAACCGGGACAGCTGCAATGTGAAAGCTCCATTTTCAATTTACAGGTTACAGAATACCAGTATTTTGAAACTAAATAAGGGCCGTGCAGGATCCTACACGTTTAAAAAAAGTGATGGTAAAAAACGGCATTGAAACGGTAATACCCCTTTCAGAACGACTAAAACTGGTAATATACCTTTTAAGCTTTGCGATGTGAAAGGGGTTAAGGCTGTCTGCCCTTTTTTTTTAAACGTTTCAAATTACCGGCTCAATGCCTTTTATGCGATGTGAAACCAGCTTTACTCACCTTAGGCTACTCCACCTGATAATCAACCCTCCTCACTAATACCCCTTTTAGACCAAAACGCCGGGTCGCACCCGGCTTTTTGGACCCTGGTTGAAGCTGGGTGCGACCCGGCGTTTAGGGGCATTTACACCGGACGGCTTAAATGCCCGCACCCCCCTCCCGCCCCTTCCCGGCGCTTGAAGATGACAGCGCAATGTCATCTTCAAGCGCCGATTGACGCCGCCGTACCCGGAACGCTGCTGGGGGCAGCCCAGCACTAAGGTAAGCTGATAGGCTGCCCCCAGTCCCCGCGCGCACCACCCCACCATTGGACAGGAGGTGAATGGATGCCGCCCACAGGCATCCGTTCACCTCCCTCCCCCGCTGCTGTCTGCAGAGTATAGCAGACAGCAGCTCCGGCTGTCAGTGTCAGACTGACAATCCGTCCAACCTGCGGACGCTGCGGTCCGCAGGTTGGACGTTCCCCATTCATGTAAATGGGAGCCGGGTCATCCGACCCGGCGTTCCCATTTACACCTCCCTCTACCCAGGTCCTAGCCGTGTTCTACCCAGGTCAGGACCTGGGTAGAAGTCCCGTGTAAAGGGACACGGCATTAGGGATTTACACCGCCGAAGATCCGGGTCTGACCCGCCGCTGACCCGGATTTTTCGGCGGTGTAAAAGGGGTATAAATGGTACATTTGTTTTCAATCTCAGGTAATCCACTGACTCCTCACACTGCCATCTCTGTGTGATTGGATGATACAGTCCATGGAAAAATATGTAAATGTACCATTTAACCTCCTGTATAAAAACACCTACAGTATTTCCTATAGAATGTAATACTCATGCCGGTGCTATAAAAACTAATGTTAACCCTTCAAGTGACAAAATCTCTGTGAGAAATGTGCAAAATATATGCTAAAAATACCAGCATCGCTCACATTTGTTATATAAATTCAAAAAAGGAATGTTGTGTTAAAAAAAAGTATATTTCCTAAATAAGGTAAACAATACAGGTCATTATGACGAATTAAAATGTTTGCCAATTTTCACACCTATTTTGACCAATTTACTTGGCAATCAAAGCGTTAATAATAAAAATAAATATAATAATAATAATAATAATATTTAATAATGCTATCAAATGGCCTTAGCAGTGCTTTGAGTCAGTCAGTTTCCAAACTGCTTGGTGGGATCTAATGGCATCCTAGATTAAGTCATTGCTTGAATAACGAATGCCGGAAGCTCTCTCTCTCTCTCTCTGCATATGTTACATCTGCCCCACCTGCAGTACAACATGGTTTTGCCCATTTGAGAAAGATTTCGCTTTTTCGATCAACTCTGGATCAGGACCCATGTCTAATTAAGCAGAGATTCCAAGGCTTGTGAAATCTGCTTAGGTCAAAAGCTATGGATGTCACCAAAACCTCATTTCCTTTTCACTTGTGTTTGCAAATAAATACAGCTGGATTCTATATTTGGTTAAGCATAATGATTGGTAATTATTGAAAACACTGGCGTTTTACATTTTGAAATAAGATGTATTTGGAAGTAATGTGTATTTAAAATAAACTAAAATGAAAAGAACATGGCAAAATAGGGTGGATTACATTGATAAAGGACTTCATGGCATAACAGAGGCAATCAGGGCCGGTGCTAGGGTGTCCGGCGCCCTCCTGCAAACCATACATTTTGCGCCCTTTCACATTGCCATTGCAACAAGTTGCAGCCCGATTGTGGGAGTGTATGCAACATGCGATCCTATGGATGATCTCGGGTGCATGTACATGTATGCATACACCATCTCAGTGCTGTGTCCACAAAATGTTGCAGGCACTAAAGATGCCCATACACGCTAAGAGAATCACATATGTTATGGGCTAGATCGCATCACATGGCATGCAAGAGGGGAGGAGATAGAGGTGGCGGAGTGTTGAGGACTGGCAGTGGCACTGGCACAGCACACTGAGAAGAGGGAAGGAAGGGGAGGCGGCGCTGCTGCCTGTTCATCATTTGATTGACAGCTGACAGGCGCAGGTAGCAATGGGTAGGGGGCGGATCCGGACATGGCATGTCATCCAGGCATTCACAGACAGAGCTACATGCCTCAGCACAAGTGTCCGTGAGGAAGAGGGGGCAGGTCACAGGAGGAGGACAGTGTGTGCGCAGTGCAGGGAGCTGCTCAGCCTCTCCATACTGCCGCCAGCTGTCAGACAGGCACTGCGGGCGGTGTGCAGGAGTGCAGGAGGCAGTGACAGTGATGGATGAGGCATCTTTAGCAGAGCAGGGAGGGAGACAGCGCCTTTTCAGCATGGCGCCTCCCTGCTTTGCAGGAGCTGCTGAGTGGGTAGCGCCGGCCCTGGAGGCAATGGCCCTTATTTAGATCTGATCGCAGTACAAATTTGTTCTCAAAATGGGCAAAACCATGTGCACTGCAGGTGGGGCAGAAGTAACATGTGCAGTTAGAGTTGGGTGGGGTGTCTTGAAACTGAAATCTATATTGCAGTGTAAAAATAATGCAGCCACATACAGTACCTCTCAACCGTCCTGATAATCGCGGGAAAGTCCCGGTTTTCGGGGACGTTCTCGCGTCCCTCCCGCCACCGCCAGTGTCTCGCGGCGGGGGGGACAGTTGGAAGTACCCCGTTAGTTGCTGTCGAGCGGAAAATAGACGCTGTGCGCACGGCGTCTATCCCCCGCATCCAGAGGGGCTGGGAGCTTGGCTAGAGGCTCACAGAGCGAATATAGGACATGCCCCTCCTGCGGCAAGCCACGCCTCCTATTTTCGGACGTGTCCCTCCTTGGACATACTAGAAGTTGGGAGGTATGCAGACAGTATTTACCCTGCACAGAAACAAAATAACTCACACAAATCTAACTCTCTCTGCACGTTACATCTGCCCCTGCATCTGCCCCACCTGCAGTGCACATGGTTTTGCCCATTTTGAGAACAAATTTTTACTGCAATCAGATCTGAATAAGGGCCAATGTGTAGAGCTTGGTGTTAAAACTGTAGTACAGTAGTTACATAAACTCTATCATGAAATAAGAAAAAAACTGCCACAATAATGATATGGTGAGAGACAAAATAAAAGTTAAAATCCATCTCATGCTAATGGCCCTTATTCTGATCGGTGCGGAAATTCCCGCATGCGGACGGACCGCCGATGTTGATCGTCTGCGCATGTGCAGAGGTCACTCTGCGCATGTGCAGGCGATTTCGCCGCACGGATTCTTTATACGCCGCACAGGGGGCGTAGAGGGGCGTGAGGGGCTACTTAGCCTCATTACCCTATGCATACGCCCCCCGTTTCATGGGCGTTCCCATGCAAACGCGGGGCGTATGCATGGTAATGAGGCCGTGACGCGTGTGTACGGGGCGGGCATCTGACATCGCCGGATGTCAGCTGCCCGCCTCTATACATGATTTCACACGGACAAGTGTCCGTGTGGTCTTGTGTTGCGGGACCTGGTGGAGCGTGCGGCCCTGCATTCGATGTTCGGCGACCATCGAATGCAGGGGCTGCTCCCACCATGGAGGAGGCGTATCCCCGTCCAATTTCATGCGGATCGCCACATATCCGCATACGGACGGCAGGTGGCGATCCGTATGGAAGGCGGGGATTCGCCTGCACGGTTGCGGCCGCATATTCTGATCGGGCCGCACCGATCAGAATAAGGGCCATAATTATGTGCATTGCACTGTGATCCCAAAAATAAAATTTGTATTGGCACATGCCAAGTTACCAGCAGTATATTAGTATCATCGGAATGGTTGTCAGATTGCCAGGAGCAACACGATTAAGAAAGAATGGAATGAAAGTAAGACAAATAATATTAATGGAGGCAGTGTGTAATGTCATTAATGGTGAACCTGAAACAGAGGTGGAATCTTGATATTTAGCAATAGGAAGTACAGAGAAAAACAACTTAGGTAATTTTAAAGGTCGCTGGATAAAAAACTTTGGTACTTGTTTCCTAGAACGGCCACAATCGTGAGTGATCGTGGCTCTTAATTAAGGGACACGATCCTCACGATGTGGCCGATTTTTTACAATTTTTTCCCTTTGAATGACAGAAATCGGGTCAATCGGTCGGTCGCGACCAATTAAAATCGGCCGCGATGCGACCGACCGATTCACCCGATTTTTCCATAGACTTCAATGTTAAAAAATCTTTTAACATTGAAATCGGGAGGATCGCGTCGGTCTTGTGCCATTATAATGGCACAAGATTAGATGGACTTGATTAAGTCCATCTCACATAGGGAAAAATGATAAAAAAGGTGAAATGGGCCAATATGACCCATTTCACATTTTTTATGTGCCCGCCATGACCCCACGATAGACGTGAACCCGAAGCGTGGCGAGGGGCGGCGGTACGCGTCCTCCGACCTTTTCATTCCCCTACTATCCACGTCGGCGTGGAGTTGAGAATATATAGTGTGGCGAGCGCAGCGAGCCACCGAGCCCGAAGCGTGGCGAGCGCAGCGAGCCCCGCGAGGGGACGCGTATACCTGTGAAGTTATACGCGGCCCCTCGCGGGGCTCGCTGCGCTCGCCACGCTTCGGGCTCGGTGGCTCGCTGCGCTCGCCACACTATATATTCTCAACTCCACGCCGACGTGGATAGTAGGGGAATGAAAAGGTCGGAGGACGCGCACCGCCGCCCCTCGCGGGCTCGCTGCGCTCGCCACGCTTCGGGTTGACGTCTATCGTGGGGTCTAGCCCACTCAGTAACATTTGGGGGGGCAATTGAAACAAATCTGGTGAAAAAAAAAAAAAAAAACGGGTGAAAAATCGGTCGGTCGGATCGGTCGCATCGTATGCGACCAAATCGCATGCGATGCGATTGATCCGATTTTTTATCTTACGACCACAACGATCTAAATCGTTGTGGCCGTGCTAGGAAACAAGTACCAAAACTTTTGCTCCAACTTGAGTGCACTAAAACATGAATGGAGGGGATGCAGTTAAAATCCCGGTGGTCGGGATCCCGGCGTTCAGAATCCCGACGCCGGAATCCCGACCGCCGAAATGCCGACACATTCTCCCTCCTGGGGTGTCCACGACAC
This sequence comes from Crinia signifera, assembly GCF_055691185.1. NCBI lineage: Eukaryota > Metazoa > Chordata > Amphibia > Anura > Myobatrachidae > Crinia > Crinia signifera. The sequence goes on along the minus strand of NC_139217.1, from coordinate 62,940,403 downwards.
CCCTGGAGGGAGAATAAATTAGTGTGCCGAGCGTAGCGAGGCACCGGGCCCGCTGCGTGGCGAGCGCAGCGAGCCCGCAAGGGGGGGTGATCCACGTCCCCCCCTTGTCGGCATTTCGGCTGTCGGGATTCCGGCGTCGGGATTCTGAACGCCGGGATCCCGACCACCGGGATTCAATACTGAATCCGAATGGAGCCAGTCTAGATACTGGTCACCTTGGGGATAAGGTCGTATTGTCGACAGCACTTAGGTCGACAGTCATTAGGTTGACACCGTTGGGTCGACAGGTGGGAAGGTCGACAGGGTTCTAGGTTGACATGGGTCAAGGTCGACATGGGTTTAGGTCGACATATGTGTTATGTAGACATGGGTTAGGTCGACAGGTCATTAGGTCGACATGGGGTTTTCACTGATTTTTGAGCCGACAGGTGGTATTTCATGCCCTACCGTCCACTAGGGCGTGGTGGGAGAATAAAATATAAAATAGTGTGCCCGAAACATTGCGAGCGAAGCGAGGGGCTGCGGTTCACTTCCAACTGTGTCCATGTCGACTGTGTCGACATTCGGGTAAAAAACCGTGAAAAAAACCCATGTCAACCTAACCCATGTCGACATAACGCATATGTCGACCTAAACCCATGTCGACCTTGTCCCATGTCGACCTAGACACCTGTCGACCTTGACCCATGTCGACCTAGAACCCTGTCGACCTTCCCACCTGTCGACCTAACGGTGTAAACCTAATGACTGTCAACCTAATGGTGTGTACACACGGTTGAGATGCCGTGCTATACGAGTCCCGATGCGATCAGATCGCATCGGAACTCGCATTGGACAGCATGCATGAAGTGGCACAATATAGACTATATAGTGCAGATCTGCACTATATATTCTTGGCTGCCCTCTCTATTTGACTGCCGATGTTCACTCACACGGGAGCACACATCAGCAGCGCATTGGGCTCGCAAGCCCTAAAAAAGCATACAATCAGCATGCGATATGGCTTCCGATGTTCACTATATCGGCAACATCGGAAGCCATATCGCACCATGTGTACACACTATAACTGTGGTCGATAAAACGATCCACATCCTCACCTTGGTACAACTCTGCTGGTATGTCATGCAGGGGCTGGCTGGCAACTTTTAGCCTAGGGGGCAAGTCCAGAGCACTGGCCCATAATCAGCCAAGTCACCGCCGGAAGGAATGCTTTTGCGCGCCGTAGGCGCGCCGAAAAATTAGGGGCGTGGCCTATCATAAGGGGCGTTGCCTGTACCATGATTGTATTGTGTACCTGCAGATTGCACATTTTAGCGAACCTTGTAATACCCATTACACATAAAGCCACATGCCGTAATGCCAATTACACATTATGCTGAACACCATGATGCCAGTTACACATTACGCCCAAACACTGCGATGCTAATTACTCAATACACCGCACACTGTGATGCTAATTACACATTATGCTGCACACCTTGATGCCCATTACACCCCATACTGTGATGGCAATTACCCAATGCTCCCCACACCGTAATGTCCATTACGCCCCATACCATGATGCCCATTACACCGCACAATGTGATGTCCACAGTGCCAGATATGCCCCCACAGTGCAAGATATTCCGCCACAGTACCAAATACACATATGCCCCCACAGTGCCAGACACAAATGCCGCCACAGTGCCAGATATTCTGCCACAGTGCCAAATACGCATATTCCTCCACAGTGCCAGATATGCCCCCAGAGTGCCAGAGACACATATGCCCCCACAGTGCCAGAGACACATATGCCCCCACAGTGCCAAAGACACATATGCCCCCACAGTGCCAGATATGCCCCCACAGTGCCAGAGACACATATGCCCCCACAGTGCCAGAGACACATATGCCCCCACAGTGCCAAATACACATATGCCCCCACAGTGCCAAATACACATATGCCCCCACAGTGCCAGATACACATATGCCCCCACAGTGCCAGATACACATATGCCCCCACAGTGCCAGATATGCCCCCACAGTGCCAAATACACATATGCCCCACAGTGCCAGATACACATATGCCCCCACAGTGCCAAATACACATATGCCCCCACAGTGCCAGATACACATATGCCCCCACAGTGCCAAATACACATATGCCCCACTGTGCCAGATACACATATGCCCCCACAGTGCCAAATACATATATGCCCCCACAGTGCCAGATATGCCCCCCACAGTGCCAGATACACATATGCCCCCACACAGTGCCAGATATGCCCCCACACAGTGCCAGATATGCCCCCACACAGTGCCAGATATGCCCCCACACAGTGCCAGATATGCCCCCACACAGTGCCAGATATGCCCCCCACAGTGACAGAAACACATATGCTGGGGTGAGGGAGGGGGGGGGGGGAGAGCGCTTACCCACTCGCTAGCTGCGGGCCGTGCTGCGGCTGGATCAGCTTCTCCAGCCCTCCTGCGCTGGCCGCGGCTTCCAGAACACGGCCGCGGCTACAGGAAAATGGCCGCCGGCCTCCTGCACTGAGAACATGTCCTCAGTGCAGGGGGCCGGCGGCCATTTTCCTGTAGCCGCGGCCGTGTTCTGTAAGCCGCGGCCAGTGCAGGAGGGCTGGAGAAGCTGATCCAGCCGCAGCACGGCCCGCAGCCAGTGGGTGGGTAAGCGGCCCGGGGGGCATATGGCACTCTGCCCCCCGGCCCAGCCCGCCCCTGATGTCATGGCATCATGCAATGTGAATCATTGCACTGCTGATCTGCTCTGCAAGTCCCTCCATTCAGTGGCGTAGCTACAGGGGTCGCAGCGGTCGCACCTGCGACCGGGCCCCTGAGCCAGGGGGGCCCAACTCCCGCCACTGTCCGGCCGTCCTGGATGAGGGTAGTGAACAGCACCCGTTCCCAGTGGTGCTTTGCGGGCCCGGCCAGCGTGCATCGCGCTGACGTCACGCGGCTCTGGCACGTACCCTCCCGGGGGGGGGGGGGCGTAGGACGTTCGGTGGGGCTAAGGACGGCATCTCAGGAGCTGCCTCGGTAAGTTGCGATGTCCGCAGCTTGGCGAGGCGAACCAACCGGAATCGGGCACATAATAAAGTCACCACTTTTAGCAGAACTGGTAACAGACACCTCAAGGTAATACCTCAGGTAAATAAAAGTCTCCATGATTATAACCTCTCCTTTTAAAGTAAATAAAGTGACATCCTGCAATAGGTTCCTGTCCTGTTCTTCTCCCTGGCATGGTGGTTTAAAGACCACCCAGTGTGAATTATGTCATTGATCCCCGTTTCTATGGTCACTCAAAGGGCCTCAGTTTTTTTATTCAATATTTTGTTGTAAATTAGTTTTAATGCTGCTTTTCGCATACATTTTTACCCCTCCGTTGATTTTTCCCAATCTGAGCTTTCTAATTAAAGTATATCCGGTCAACTATTCTACCATACACGTAGATATAAATGTGCAGATGTGCTAATTATGTGGGATCATGTAAACTCCACCATTATATAACACAGCTTTATTTATTTGATGTGAGATTATGCATTCTGTTTTGCTTGTTTATAAGTAACACTACAGGTTATATGTTATATATATTAAAAGAGGCACTTTACAATACTACTATTACCACTCCTAACAACAAACATTCTTACTGCTCCTAGGTCTGCCACCATCTGAGCTTCCAGTAACCTGGGCCTCTCCAGTTTTATCATCTTTGTTCTTTTAATATTTTATTTAAATAAACTGCTATCCTATGTTTAAATGTTAGTTCTATTATTGGTACTTCTTTACTTTCACGGCGCCAGCATGGCGCCGCGCGTACTTCCGGGTTGCGCTCGCCACAAACTAAGTAAAATAAACGAAGTTAACGCCATGCCAACATGGATAGTTCATACCTCCACTATCCATGTTTGCATGGAGTTGATTTTAATTAGCGTGGCGAGCGTAGCGAGCCACCGAGCCCGCAGCGCGGGCGAGCGAAGCGACCCCCGCAAGGGGACTCTGACGCGCGGCGCCATGCTGGCGCCGTGAAAGTAAAGAAGTACCCTATTATTAACATAATATACTTGATGTATTAAAATATAAACAGACAGAGATTTTAATTTTTTTGTATGTAGGGGGGCCCCAAGCTGACCTTTCGCACCAGGGCCCATGAACCCTTAGCTATGCCCCTGCCTCCATTGGTTGCCTGTATCTTACCGTATTCAATATAAAACACTTCTACTCGCATATAAAGCTATTAACCACACTGCACCAACATATATCTCTGCACTCATCACAAAATATCTCCCATCTCGACCACTACGCTCTACACAAGATCTGCGTCACTAGCTCCCATTCACTATTGCAGGACTTTCATCGGGCTGCCCCCACCCTATAGAATGCTCTTCCATGCACAATAAGACTCTCCACTAGCCTCCAAACTTTCAAGTGTTCCCTGAAAACTCACCTCTTCAGGCAAGCCTATCATTTTTAAGTACCACACGCATAACCCTCTGAGGCACTTACAGATGGAGCCCTCCTCATTTAGCCCTTCAATAGGATTTATACCCCACTGCCACAAAAACCCGGGTATTTCCCAGGGCAAGCTGAAAATTCCGGTGTCCTGTCTCAGTGTGAAAGGGTCTTTGTGAAATTCCCGGGTGTTATGCCCCTGGAATTACACCCGGGTTTTTTGCAGGGTTTTTCCTGGGTAATACACAGGTTTATGGCAGTGTAAACAGCACAGACCCGGGTTTTTCACACACAAAAACGAGCTCATTGGGGGATGTAATCATGTGATATGTGACATCATCTTTAGCCAGCCAATAAAAGCTGCTTTTAAACAGCCTATCACAGCAATTTGTACAAATTTCCCAACACCCAATCAAAGCTGCTATTACATTCCACACACTTATTGGAAGGCAGACTATGGAAAGCATTATGAAAGGAGTAGACACGGGAAATTCCCGGGTCTGAGGTGCAGTGTGAAGGGGGTCTGTTATGCTGACAAGCTCTGTGCCCCCCCCCAAAATCAGGCAAGAAAAACCCGGGATTTTGCAGGGGCGGCAATGAGAACGCAGCATAAGTGAGTAATAGGATTACTCTGCTAATCCCCTACTGTATTGTTCTATGTATTGTATTGCTGCTGAGAACAATAGGATAGCCATGGCTAGCCATGGTGAGCCATGACCTAAGGAACAAATTTGTGTATGTACTATATAGCTTCACTTCTGGACCTGCAACTTGGTGGGACTGCTATGCTACGGTGCCTGTCCTTGCAGCAGGGCCCTCTTACCTCCAAGTCTGTCTGTTGTTACCCAGTTTGTTTTATCTCTGTTTTATCTCTGTTTACAATTGTAAAGCGCAACAGAATCTGCTGCGCTATTTAAAAAACTGTAAATAAATAAATAATATATCATGACAAGTTTCTTTAGCTGACTCGTTCTGGCCCTACCAACAAAATTCCAGCACCCTAGACAGCTACTTAATGGCAGAGCCAGCCCTGGGATTAACCATTGTCTGACAGGCAGCATAGTTGGTGGGCACACGATTAGTCTATTAGAAACGTACATACAGTATGTATACTGTACATATGTCATAGATCTAATCAGACAAGCGAGGTTTCTATTGACATGTGCAAATGTATCCACTTTCAGATTTACATGTATACAGTATTCCTGGCGTGGTTAGATATTTTTTTTCCCACTTACACATCTTTCCTTTTGCTTTTTATATATTATCTGTTGTATTTTAATCTGCAAAGGATTGTGTGAAAAAAGGTGTCAGGAGTATTGTCTACACCGATGCATGAAGCCTCCCCATGTATCTTCAATAATATTCTTTTCAATCAGCCATCGTGAATCCATTCACAGCAGCCACCAGGCAAACTGTGTTACTGTACTGCATAAAATATGTTGCTGAGCATTGTTACTCGAAAGAAATTTGTCTTCTAAAAAAAAAACAAATCCCAAAAATCAGACATCCAGTAACTCTGGCAAGAGCCACTGCCCCATGAAATGTGAGGCACAAACAAGTCTCACGCTGATGAGCACAGCATGCATCTGGGGACCGGTCAGAGATACTTCAGTGGCTTAAGAATGGCCTTGCTGATTAGATTATATCGCCCTATTATTTCCTGCTCAGGAAGATTAAACAGAATGACCTGAAAAACTGGCTGGAAATTCTTTCCAGCATCTTTAAGCAGAAGAGAGTGACCTGACAGTCTTGTCTGTGAAAGAGATTGAATGCCGACGGTTCATGCTATTGTTCCAGCAGAGGGATAATACAAGTTTTAACAAGCAGCTACTGATTTTAATCTAAACTGTGATTACACCATTTTAACATTAGAGAACAATGCAGTATTTTCTATAAAAAAATTAATTGTTGTTACTTTTTTTACAGAGTTGAGTCGGAACTCACAGCGAGCAATAAAGATTGGCAAATTGATTATTTTTATTTATTATTCATTTAGTTATTTACTATGGGAGAAAATGATTCCCGTTTCCCTTGTCTCTGTTCTGGTATTGTTTCTTCTGCCAGGATGATATAATTCTGTGCAGAGATGGTTATACTGTACCATGGGAACATTATAATTCCAGATAGCTTGTATTTATTTATGTGCAATGCTTATCACATCCAAAGCAGAAGAAATATTTTAGTTTTCACACTGTGGGTCGCGACCATCTCAGTATGGCGACATACTCAAGGGTGCAAGTGCATTAGGTGCAGGTAGGTCTTCCTGCACCCAGCGCACCATTGCCCTTTGCCTAGCTCAATCCTCATTGTAGCTGGGAGAAGGTGTGGCTGTGGCCATGTATTCAGCAGTGCAGGTTCCATGTAAACATAGTGCATGAACGTTCAAGAGTCCTGTGGTGTGCGGCAGGGAGAGCTGGGCCTGGGCAGTACCTTCCCTGTGATACTGATCCCGTCATGGCTCATTTTATTATTAAATTACCACCCATGCCTTTTGCCCACCCCCCAAAAAAATATACACCTACTGCCTCTCCCTAGATATCCAATACCACCATATGAATCTTTTTATGACCCATTTCCTCCCCTGTCACCCACTGCCTCTCTTCTGTCACCCACCACCTCTCCCTTCTCCATCCACCTCTCCCCTGTCCCATCTACTGTCTCTCCCCCTGTCACCCCAAAGCCTTCCTTTGTTTGCCCCTAAGTGAACCTATGTCAAAGCCTTTAAATTACCTCAGTTTCATAGATTTTGCAAGTACCGGGTCATTGTCATTAAGACTAAAAAAATGAATGATGCTGGAGACTGTGTAACAACAGTTAGGGAAGCGGAGTTTGAGTTTTGGAAAATGCTAATAAAAGTTAGCCCAGGTCCCTCACCTTTTGAGCTCAGAGTACCACAAGGTACAACTCCCCAGTTGACCCTTACTAAGCAGGGCACCACCAAAAACTGACCTGCAGATGTTACTTCTGTTAGCTTTCTCTTGGGTGATCTGAATTGGTTGTATATAGAGATAATTATACATTTAACTAAGGGCTTCGTACTATAGCAATCGACCTTTAGAAAATACTATGGGATGCTGACGTTACCCTCCTGGCATAGGTCTGTAAAAAAGCTATACATGAACATGCCACCTGGCAAGGCAGGGCACATACAGTGGATGCCCATGATAACATTAAAACAGATTATAGTTATAGGTGAAAAAACAAACAACAATGATCAATGCCATGGAAGAAGTGTCATGAAATGTGTAATACCCTGGAACTGCAAGGGTTAACCGATACTGCAAGAGTTAATAACTATGTAGCCATATGTTGCATAGCAAGGGCTGTTTCCTGTGCACTGATTGGGGGAAGTTTGGCACTCAGCCAGCTTTCATGTGCAAGCCTCCTGCAGAGGGGGAAAAGGGTGTGGTCATTAGCCCAACATTGGGATCCCAACTGCCTGGACTCAGACAGCATGGTGAGCGCAAAAAAAGCCCCTTGCGTGCTCACTGCGCCCGCCATGCTGCGGGCACGGTGGCTCGCTATGCTCGCCACCTATTCTATTCTCCCTCTATGGGGGTCGTGGACCCCCACGAGGGAGAATAGCCGATGGCCGTCGGGCAACTGTCTGTCGGAGTTTTGACAGTTGGGATCCCAACGTCGGGTAAATGAAAGTCGGGATCCCGACTGTCGGCACCGCATCCGGCACCCGGGGAAAACAGGAAGTGTAAGTTAGAAAAGATCAGAAGTCTGGAGTGTTAGCTAGGAGAAGGAGCATGTTTGCTGGGACCATGGGATGGCCAGCCTTTGTTTCCATGGTCCCCAGCTTTGGAAACAACTGCCATGATTTGCACCCCTTCTATATAGAGAGCACCAGCACCTGTGGGTTGCTGTGAATAGAGTCCATTTCTGCTGAGTAACATGAGGAGAATGCAGCATCAGTGAGAGCCCCTCACACAAAATGTGGGGAGTGCTGCCAGTCCCTGCAATGAACCTGACAGTGAGAGAGAGAGAGATTGCAGTGTGAGAGCAGCAGTACTCAGAGCCCAGGGAGAGGGTGATGCCCACCTGTAGAGGTGCCCTAGAAGAGTGCCTGGTGTGAGTCTCAGGAGAGGATGTATCTGGGTGAGTGGTCAAAGCCACATGGCATGCTTAGTTGCCCCATTGACAAGAGTCCTTGTTGTGGATGAGAGAGACAGTAACCTGTAATGTGTAACTACTGGTCGCAGAATGTCCTGCTATGTACTGCTGTTCGCCATATTTATGCTGCTGCAATTAAGTGATGTGCTAGAGGTTGTGCCTTGATGTAACCGATTAAGTGATGTGCTGGAGGAGTTGACCTGATATCTGATCTAATGTAACCATTATGCTGTGTGCTAGAGGAGATTGTTGAGAAGTTATCCCTGCTATATGTTAAATAAACTGTTTATGCTGTTTTATGAGATGGCCTGGAGCCCAATTCTTTCTGCGCTGCACTGACACCTGTAGTCCACTCCCAAAATGCAACTGTAAGTTAAGCACAGGTACCAGGGGACCCCCTGGTACCTGTGCTAAACCCATGACCAGCTGGAGGAAAGTAAGTGTAATGCACCATACACAGTGGCTGCAGTTCAATGAATTAATTTCAAGCACATACAGGGTTCCCATCATACAATAAAGAACACAGGCATATGGTGAGCGTGTCTGGGTTCATTGTCACCTGCTGTGTATCTGAATGTATATTACTATCTATATGTGATACCCTGTTATAGCTTTTTTAGAGTTATTTTTAATAAACAGTGCTTATTGAGCCAGAAGATCCATGTATAAGGTAACCGCTATATGAGGATACACAATGAGACCGTGTAAGCATACATGTGAGCATCCTCTTGGTCCCTTTTGGGTTGTGTGTTGGCTGGGAAAGATACCTTTTATGTGCATGGTACTTCAAGGATGAATGTAAGCCGAGTGTAGGCTAACTTTCCATCTCAACACTACGGTGACCCCTGAAAGGAAAAATTTTCCACCACCCATATCAGAGGGTTGTGGTATCCCTAAAATTGAAGATTTACATTCTCCCATTTATTGGACTTACTACACTATGGCACTTTTTGCTCTTCTTTGGTGTCTCTGCATATTTTAAAAACATCCGGGAGAGAAAGAAAAGAAGAGAGGATAAAACGATCATACCGCTTATCCATTAATTATATGTATGGATGGTAAGAGCGCAATTGAGGAGAATATCATATTTTGTCAGTATTGTGTCTTAAGAGGTTTGGCGACCTTTTTTCAAAATTCTCCTTATACTGTAGCTGCTTTGAGCGCAGTTGAAATTTTCATTTTTTTCTTGTATTTATGATGTTCAAAGTTATGTCAACCCGGTCAAATGCTTTAAGTAGCATTGTGGTATCATGTAGTTAGTGAAGACAGACGTTCTAATCAATCTTCTGACCACTTTTTGGGTCAAAGATTGAGTCTTCTAGGGCAGTGACTTATCATGTAAACTCTAGTGGTCTGCACACTGCCTGCTCGTCCCTCCTTGAGCTTGCCTTAAGATGCCCGCATTTTGGATGTACCACCACAATCAGAGGAGGATTTTCCACAAGGCAACCTAAGCCTCTTCCTGGGCCCAACAAGTCCCAAGGGGCTCCACAAAGATATCCATAACGTTCTAAGAAGAGCATTGCGCGACTATTGCGTCATGTAATTGACATTGGACCTTCCCACACTCCCAAAGTCCCTTTCATGTTCTTTGATAAGATAAAAAATACTTGGACTCACAAAATGGTTTGATCCACTGTATGTGACTCAGGTATTAAGCATACTTCACAAAGACCTACAGCCTGATTCAGGTTTATACACAATTCTGATGTTCATGCAGCTCTCAGTAGACTGTGCCCATTCCAAGGTAACTCTATCAATGCCGCCTGCAATCAACAAAAATACAGTGCTATTTGTAGTTTGATGAAGGAGGGGCCACAAATTGGTTTCTTGCCTTGGGCCCCATTAGGTCAAATGATGCCTCTGGCCCCAGTCAGGAACTCCCCTCCTGCCACTATTGCAATATTGTCAGTCAGGCACAGTAGCTGAATCCCAATGCACAAGCAAGACTTTGGCATAACAGTGCATGGGTGTGCAGAACTGACAACTCAATCTTAAAGAACAAAATGTTTAAAATACAATTTAAAAGGAGCAATTATAGCCAATTATATGGCATTCCGTTACATTTCTGCATGCTTTTTTTGCAAAGCAATCTCTTTCTTGTGAGATTATCTAGCTGCTTCTTTGAAGCTTGAAAAAATGTGCCTGGTCCTGCTGCCAGCTCCGGGTGGCCGGGCATGCAGAGACAGAACCCAAGGCCAGGGTAGGTGTTGTATTTGTGTTCCACAGCCAGTCATACTTATTTACCTCACGTTGTGAATATATTTTTCAATAAATCTTTATGGATAAAGAAAAACACAGGGGCTGATGCAAAGTTGAATAAAAGTTGGTTCTGCAGACGTATTTCGTATTTTTATTCACACTGCACATCCTGCTGAAAGGATGAAATTGGGCAGTAATGGGATAGAGGCGTCACCGGGTCTGGTGACACGCTGAGTGCACTCTTTATCCCCTGCTGAAAAGAGCCATGGCCTTACCTAAATGGGGCAAGGCCTCTGCATAAATCCTGGTTACAGTGCCTGCACTGTTGGCTCCTTCTCTATAACAGGAGATGGGTGCTGCAAGAGAATGTCACACTGCAGCATTTGGCTCCTGTCACTGTGGAGGAGCCAACATTTTGGCATCACCTGGGTGCGGACTGCACCCCCATCTGATGCCACTGTAATAGGGCAAGTTTACTGTGGATGCACCAGCAAATTACAGATTATATGTAGGAGTACTGTACCTCTGTTTTCAGACAGATCTTTTGCAACAAGCAGTGGCGATTGAAGCCATGTAACAGATGTGCCTAGGGGCAGCATTTTGATGCTTGTGTTGGTACTGTCAGCCCAAAATGTACCAGTTACTGCTAAATATTTCCACTGTACTGTACCATATGCATATCTTGAATGGTTTGTAAATGGCTAGGACATGCATATACTGCCCCTGCAAGCTGACCTACTTAGTAAATATGTACAAATAATAAAAAATAAAAAAGTAATAGTGACTTTTTGATATTTTATTAAATTGTCTTTCCTGAAATGACGACATAACCAATCAATAGAAATAATAAAATTAGGTAAAGGGGGGGAGGAGGGCATCTGTTACTGTTAAGCCAAGCGGCCCCTCAAGAAAATTCAGCCCTTTTAACAAAGTAGAGCTGGTATAAATGCACCCTGATTATAATGTTGGCTATCACACCAAGCACATCAATGGGAGCAGTCGGGTTGCGGAGATCCAGATCACTGTGCTTAAAGCATACTGGCCTACCCTTCAGAAGATCAGGTGGCTCTCCAGCCCTCTGGAAAGGTAGGAAAGTATCCTGCTTCCTTCCTGGCCCCACACATCCTCCTTGGCCATTGGGACAAATACCGGTATTTGTTTGTGGTGGATCTAAAATAATGCATATCGGGTCATTTGTGTCATTAGCCCCATTGTCTCCATAGACCTGAATATCGCAAATGTAAGACCCTGTCCCCACACTCCAAAGTGCAGCATCAGTGGTGCCAAGAGGGGGGGGGGGGGGGGGGCGGGTAGTGGGTCCTTTATCCAGGCCGGGTCTGTTGGAGGGGCCCCAATACCGCTCCCTCAACCCCTGTTGCAGGGAGTGAATGAGAACTAACTGCCGCTGCAGCCACTCTCTCCTTCCAAGCACACGCTGCTCAATGCTGTGTGCTGAGCGGGTGAGAGGCAGCTGTGGCAGCCTGTTGTCTACTACTCCCTGCGTGTGGGTGTACCCCGCTGTCCCCTGGATCACGCGGGCGCACAAACTAATTATTTTTTATTTTTTCTGTTGGCCACACCTCCTTATTTTTCCAGGGGCCTGGCTGAACTGTGCACCATTAGTGTTTCCTGCCCCGGCTTCTCCCAGAGAAGAGACAACAAAGATAGGAAAGTGTGGCTTAGAAGGGAACTTGAAATACAAGAATCCTTTATGTTTAATTGCGACATCGTAGCCCAGCCGCCACTTAATAATGCCCTTTTCATTTTCATATGCATTGTATGGCACATCCCACCTTCGGGTCCGCCGGCCCCTTATGTGCCAATCATCACACTGCCGCAAAGTGTATAAGTATGAGAAATGCTTTGTAAATGTACTTTGTGTATATTATATATGAAAATGTAATTCATTAGAATCTGTTTTCCTATTATTATTAATACCAGAGCTTGGTACGTTTTATTCGTATGCATTTATGTTATAAGCATTGGGGGACTGAGTGTGATGCAGATGCAAGATGCAAACAGATGTGTATTGCTCATACGGTATGTCTTGACAGGTCCCTTGCTGAAGGACTTTGGAACTGTCACAACATTGAGATATTCTTCAGAAGTACAATCCTCTCACTTCAGACAACTGCATCTCATTCTCTACGTATATATCTATAATTTACATTTCACTGGAATTGGTCAATTGCTTTCCTCCTATGAAATATATATGACCCATGCCAGTTAATCTTAACCAAGATTGCACAACACTGTCTCTTTCTTTGACATTTTCTTAGAAAACTGTACTATACAAAGAGAGACTACCCCCCCCCGGAGTGCTTTGCATCTAAAGCTCCCAATCCCTTTAAAGGAGCCAAATACAGGGGTCACAGAGGTTACTGCTTGACACGGGAGTGTTTAACCTGATCGGACAGGGATCTAATTTTTGTGTCCCCAGCTTAATAAAGGCCAGAATGTTTACCATATTTATTTATTGCCAGTTATTTATATAGCGCACACATACTGTAGGACCTTATTCTGGTTGACTTGCAAAGTGAATTTCGCAGCTTTGCGAGTCCACCAAATGCCGCATGAATGACGTTCTCTGATGTCAGCTGCCCGCCCCCTGCATGTGCATCACGGGCACATTAGGATGGGAACTGCCAGCATTTTCATGGGAATGCCCATGCAACGCTGGGCGTTCCCATGGGCGCAGCTGCCCTCCGCCCCCCCCCCCCCACCCGCACTGTTTGCTGTGCCCTGTGGCACCAAGTGTCTGCACATGCGCATAAACTACAATAACCCCCATATTTATAGAGAATATTTAAACATTCACATCAGCCCCTGCCCCAGTGGAGCTTACAATCTATATTCCCCAGCACATGCACATGCACACACAGACATTCTAGGGTTAAATTTTGTTGGGAGACAATTAACCTTCCAGTATATTTTTAGATTGTGGTAGGAAATCAGAGCACCCAGAGGAAACCCACGCAAACACAGGGAGAATATACAAACTCCGAACTCCGCACAGTTAGGACCATGGTGTGATTCACACCCATGACCTCAGTGCTGTGAGGCAGTAATGCTAACCATTGCATCGTCCGCACAGCCCATCACCCCCTATGTCACAGATGTCAATTGCTTATAAAATAAAAGACAACATAAATCATAAAAAGGCAAGTAGCCAGTAAGTGAGGGACTTGCAGTGCTCACTGGTGATTGTACGGAGGGGTGCAGATCAAGCCCAGAAAGTGGATAGGGTGGCTGTGAAAGTCTAAAGACTATATCAGTGAGATCCTATGTGCGGTGGGGGAGGTCAAGCCTAGGGCTGGCTGAGTGCACAAGCTGTGTGATTATTTATCATATAACTGACGTTTACTCAAATAATATTGCTCACAGTATTAATTTGTTTCAAGTTGCACCGTGTCGGAACTCAAGTGGATTCTAAACCAAACTATTTTTCTGCAATAACTGGATGGTTAAGCTACGATCTGTACACATGCACTGCCGTTCGATTACTGGCCACCCTGCAAATTTGCAGCCATGCGATCAGGTCTGAATAACCCCCCTTTATCCCTTGCACCTCCATGTAGAGCAAAGGTATATATATATATATATATATATATATATATATATATACTGTATACAACGATGTGGTGTTTCGGCTTTTGTTCTGGCACATCGCACCTATCAACTAGTGATGTGCAGGCTCTGATTTACTCTGATTTCAAAGCAGGATCTTATTGGCTATCCCAAATCACATGACAGTTGTTGACAGTTGATAGCCAATAAGATCCTGCTTTGAAATCAGAGTAAATCAGAGTAAATGCACATCTCTACTATCAACACTACCTGAATTAGTCCCTCCCTATTATCTAAAGATATAGAAAACCTAGAGGAACATCCCTCACCCCTACCACTCATCTCTCAGTCTCTCACACCCCAACACAACATCCTTCATAGTCATTTTTGTGCCCTAGCACCGTATAATCAATTTTGGAAAATGAAATAAGCCTTTGTATAATTGGCCTAGGATTACATTTGTCCTCTGGTTATCATTTATCACTGAAAGGTTACGCTATTGGAGAATGCCAGTAGTGTTCCATCCTTGTACATATCTTTTTTAATAATATGAAGTTACAGCAGGCAATGACTGCGGTTGTAGGAATATACAGTATCCTAAGCATGACATATAAGTGCAATGCTATAATAACTCAGCATCGCACTATAAAGTCATTTGAATCTGAAAGGCATCCATTCACTGACTCAAGGGCAAAAGCTTTTTAAATAAATCTACAAATGAAAGGTTGCACCTCCTGAGTATATACCCTTTAGATATGGAGATCATTAACACAGTGCATAGATTTCATTTCACATCCAGTGCCAGAGGTAACACAACTGGGAACATTTATCACATGTAATAACCAGATATATTTGGCCCCAATTCCTCTATTTCGATGATTTCCCAAACGTCCCTTCCTTAGCTCCGTTTATCAATATATTTTTGTACCAATTTCCTCCTCCTATTATTATTTTTTATACCTCTGAAGACCTCTGCTGCATCAATCCCTTCCATTGTAATCTGATTCCCGGAATATATATATTCAACGGATGCTTATTCAATTCGTCATTCCGAGTGGCAGCTGAATTTACCGTGTCTTATTTTTACCGTCGGTAATTTATGGTATTAAAATTAATTAGAGCCATTTTATTATAAAACAAAACAAAAATCAAGCTGCGATCTGTTTCCTTTGGCAACCCACGTCAAAGTAAGTAAGTGTATGAAATCTAGCAACACGTATTAAAAACAGCATAACACTGTAACTCCGCAACGTGCCAACAAATTATCCTCACAGCATCGCTTATCATTAACAGAAATACAGGGAAATCAAACTCCTGTCATACGTTGTGCAAAGAAAAAGAGAGAGGGAGAAGAAAAAAAATCAATATCGGAGAGAGTAAATTATTCAACAATAAAAAATAAATATTTTATAAATTGCGGTTTGTATATTGTAGTGCACTTTATTAATTCCGGCTTCTGTTTGTGCGAAGAATGTATTTTCCACTCGGCGCTATGACAAATTAATTAAATTACTATAATGGTTTATAAAATTAGAACTGTTCTGTCAAACTAATTAAATAAAGAAGGATTGCATCACTTTGTGCAGTTGCAGCAGATGTTTTAACACCCGCTTCATTATATTGTTTTCTTCAACGCATTTCAATATTTAATCTAACACCGCTGCAAACAATGTTTTGGTTATCTGCCTAACACATAATCAATTTGCTTTCCCTTCAAATGATATATTGGATTATTATGCCTCAAATAGGTAATGAACAGCTCTACACATAGGTTTCTTAATTGAGAAATGAATGCCATGGACATCTTTTGTATTTCTGTACAGTATGTGTTTCTCTTAAACAAGCCTACACTATCTACGATTGTATTATTGCTCGGAAATGCAAGTGTGATTGTCATCACAATTTTCCTGCATGAGTTTCAAAGTAGCTACGCTGTTAGATAGACAGTCAATAGGTCAATATCAAAAGGGGTCGCCATGAAAATGGTGGCAGGCAATAGTTCAACATGGGGAACGGTCGACATGGTGAAAAGTAGAGATGTGCAGGCTCTGATTTATGGGCCCCATACATCAGCAATCACAATTTATGGATTTCCAGATACAGGGATTTTTTGGCCAGATAAATGGATTTTACAATCTATCTGACTTTGCCCACACATTACAGATTTATTTCAGTGATCGGCAGATTTTTCCATCTAAAGATTGCATCTCCATATCTGGAAATTGCCCAATCGATTGCTGTTCACAATGTAAATAGATGAAGAAGACGAATTGGGAATGCCCACACATATAAAAAAGATCCGCAGATAATACCAGATTATTAAACATGTTTAAAAACCTGATTAAGCAATCGATTGGTGATTTTGATTTTGATTGCCAAAAGGGGGAGCCCACACATCTAAAATTAATTGTGGCAATCATCTCCATATCTGAAAATTGTCACAATTAATTGCTGATGTATGGGGGCCTTTACTCTGATTTCAAAGCAGGATCTTATTGGCTATCAACTGTCAACAACTGTCATGTGATTTGGGATAGCCAATAAGATCCTGCTTTGAAATCAGAGTAAATCAGAGCTTGCACATCTCTAGTGAAAAGGTCGACGTGGGATTCTCACGTTTTTTTTTGTTAACACCTGTTGACACGGACCCCACCAATTAGTGTCATCCCCCCATTAGGGTACCAGTCCACGTGGATGGTTAAGTATGAAAAACTCCAAAGAATGAAAAACATTGGGAAAAACTCATGTTGACGTTTTTCATATTGAACTTTTGACCACGTCGACATATTGCATTTCAACCCTAAGATGTGGACCTATAAATGGTCTATCTAAACACGGTAGATCTATCAAATGGCAAATGTTTGATTTTAGAATTATTGTCGACAGCCCATGAAGGATGTACAGTATTAGTAGCTTACTAATTAACAAGCTGTAGTCTGCCCCAAAGTGCAATGTATGTAATAAAGTACATCAGTCACATGCAGGTACAATAATCACGTTAAGCCACCTACCATATTCTCTCTCTCTTTGTTGTGATGACTGAGCACTCAGATCCACAAACAAACGCACAGGAGACTGGTCATGCTGTGCGGAAGGGGGGTTTCTGGGTAACAGGAAACCCCCCTTTGTTTACCTATGATATTGTACATATGAACTTGCATGAGTTGGAGGATCTGAAATATTCTGTGTTGCTTGCAGCAATGGCCATTTTCCCAGCATTATCCCCAGTATACACGCACAAAACACCAGAAAACTGGAAACTACACCAAGGCCCTTATTCAGATCTAATCGCAGTACAAATTTGTTCTCAAAATGGGCTAAACCATGTGCACTGCAGGAGGTGGTGCAGATGTAACATGTATAGAGAGAGTTATATGTGTGTGAGTTTTTTTGTTTCTGTGCAGCGTAAATATTGGCTGCATTATTTTTACACTGCAATTTAGATTTCAGTTTCAACACACCTGACCACACCCAAATTTAACTTTCTCTCTCTGCACATGTTACATCTGCCCCACCTGCAGTACACATGGTTTTGCCCATTTTGAGAACAAATGTGTACTGCGATCAGATCTGAATAATGGTCCATTTTTCATGTACCTGGTGCAGCGCTGCTGCTGCTGCCGATGTGGGACTACAGAGAGGGAAGTAATGGAGAACTGTGTGCAAGGAAGGCAGTATGGACCACACACCCTGCACCGGGTGAGTTGGCCATGCATCTTTATTGTTCTAAATGTGCATCTTATTCGCGCAACTAGAAGTGACAAAACTACCGATGTGTCCACTTTAGTCTATACACCTTGGTGTGAGTGTTTCATCTAATGATTTTCCCCCGTATACTTCCATTCGCATGCAAATGTGGACATTCGGTCAGGGAAGAAAGTTCCCTCACCTGACATGCAGCGTCTAACTGCTGGGAAAGCAGCGAATGTATGCTGCTTACAGCGCCAATGTGAATCAGGCCTATAGCCTGAACAGACCAGTAAGTTGTATAAATGTGTGAAAAACATGTAAAATAAATGGTATAGTATGCCATGAAATGTTGAGACTCATAGGCTGGAATGGCACGCTATGTAAATGTAAATATATAGACCAGACAGTCTCTACAAAGAACAGAACTCCCCTCCTGAATGGGAATAGAAATACACTCCCCATCTAACATATACAGTACAGTAGTAGCCTCTAAACAGGTAATGTAACCTTTTGGTGTGCATCAGGACACATTGACTATTTTGACACCACTTCACCCAATGCGTGAATATCACATTAACACAGGGATATATATCCCTATTATCATTTCCTATTTATTGTCGTCAATGGGGTCTGATGATGCAATTTATGATGGATTACTTCAATGTAGCCCCGCCCCTTATTATACAATGCCTGTACTATCAAAATTGTATAGCAGGGGTAATTAGAGTAACTAGAAATTTTGCACACAACTGACCAAAAAATTTCTTACACCCAACCCCCTAAATGCTTGTTGCTAGGGGTTACAAGATCACTGCCGGGGGTTACATGCTCATAGCTAGGGGTTTCATACTCGTTTCCTACTATTTCTTATTCATTGCCAGTGGTTTTTTGCTTGTTGCCAGTGGTTACATGCTCATTGTCAGGGAATCACATGCCTAATGCCAGAGGGTTACATGCTCACTGCCGGAGGCTATATATATATATATATATATATATATATATATATATATATATATATATATATATATATATATATATATATATATATATATATATATATATATATATATATATATATATATATATAGACAGATCTGGCATTCTCCAACATTTTAGGGGTATTTTATTCAGCCCTTTCATCAGGACATTGTCAGGAAAAGTATGGTCATTTATTCATTATTGGAGAGTGCCAGATCTGTTGAATTTATTCATATGGAGCTTGTTTGTGGGCTGTTCGTGGCACCTAGCATCTATCCATTTGTCCAATAGGACCCTTAGCATCTGATCTGTCTCCTCCAAGACGGCAACCATTTTTGAAGGAACATTTTCAGCAGATTCCATATAGATGGCCAGACCCATTGGAATCTGCAGAGACCATGCACCCCCACAGTGACTGCTCCCCAAGCCACCGCTTTGGCTGTAGTGCCATTGATACGCCACTGGCAGGGATGTGGCCACAATGACAGGATGGTGAGCACTACGTGCCATATACAGCATTCTATCATGAGCCCTGCCCATCCCCGCCCCTATGCCGCATCATGATCAGCCCCTGCTGCGCTGTGCTGGTAGCCACTCCCATAGGGGGTAATCAGAAAGTTGGCAACCCTGCTCTCTAGTCTGATTTACTAACATAACAGAGCTGTCCTAACAGTCAATAAAACATGCAACAGTTCTCTCCTCAACAATATGTTAAACTCCAACAAAATAGACCATAAGAGATGTGCTCTGCAGTGTGACTGTGTTAGAATGACACAGTCTAACACAGTCACACCGCAGAGCACATCTCTTGTGGTCTATTGTCTTGGAGTTTAACTAGCCCTATTACTATCTGCCAACTTTGGATGGTAATTGCAGCTATATCATTGATTTAAAGCTCTTTCCACACAATATGCCCCATCAAATTTGCATCCACCAGTAGGCCATAATTAACACTTTAAGTTACCATTGTTCCATATAAGTATAAAGATTTTTAAAGCCATCTCATACCAACATTACTCTTGGTGGTTAATATTAAAGACGATCAATTGTACACATCACCCCCTGAGGCAACATCTTTCTCTGATGGTGTAATGAGAGCAAAGGCTTCAGGAATTGTTGAAAATTAAACATTGAAGCTCCTTGTATTGCCCGTGAAGCACCCTCTATGTTAATGTACACGCCACACTCGGAACCGAACAACCCCTGATGAAGTTTTATCTTGATGAAACGCATTAGGTTCTTTGCTACTGTGAAAGTATTCCATCTAGTCTTACAAGTGTTGAGCATATCGTAACAGAGGATCTGTCATAAGTGAAATTTTATCAACTTTTATGAACTAAAGACTTTTTATGAAAATAAACATTCTGAAGAATTTTGGGACTTTTTAATCTTGATGACTCTATAAGATTATATTGAATATGGATTCACACCATTGGGCGCCATTTCACCACTGTTGTTTTATGCAGATGTAGCCCTCTTCATCATTGCCGGGCGCCCACCAGATCCCCTTCTCTGGCGAGCGCCGGCAACAGCGACTGGGACGCGCGTGCATCTCACACGCGCGTCCCAGTCTGGCGACGGCGGTGCATCGGGTCCCTGCCCGTCCCCGCTTCAGGAAGATGGGCAGGGTTAGGGGGGGTTTGGGGTGGCGAGGGGGACCGGCGGCGATGGCAAGGGAAGCAGAAGGGACCCACGGCAAGCTCCGTTGCCACGGGGCACGCGAGCATCTCATGTGCACGCGGGCCCCTGGCGAGAGCCAGTCGCTGGCGGGGGGCTGGCGATAGAATCGCCAGCCCCTGCAATGATAGAGAGGGCTACATCTGTATATTCTATATAGATAGTAATGATTCTACAGTGCACCTGCACCCCCTCCCCCCTTTCATTGGGACCCACCAGATGAGGTCACCTGGACATTGCTTGATGTCCAATATTTTTGGCCTAAAAGGTATGCTTAGCACCTCAATTTTATTCTATCATAGATTGCAGAGTTCTTTATAATTAGTCTGATTAGCGGTGCTTTGTACTATAGCATGATAGCATCTCTCACTATATTTGTAATTATGGTGTGTAGTCCAATTAGGATGTAATTAGGAGTTGCAGTCCACGCTTCCCCCCTCCTCCACACAAAGACAAAGTTTTCACGATGTTGGCTGCCGCTGGGCGAGATCAGAGAGGCTAAGCACTGTCTGATGACTCCTCAGATCTCTTAGCCAGTGATCCAAGGAGTCTGCAGTAAAATACAGTTCAAATTATAACAGACTCCTAAGATTACTGACTCATAGATCCAAGGATCATCAGGTACAGTAGCAGCTCCAACCCCATCCCAGTGCTCAGTCAACCGATTTCTATGGTCTCCTATGCCCAGGGTCAGTCCTGCATATGCATTCAGCATGCGGTTGAAGGCAGCTAGTGACCCCTCTAGGACTGGAATCATTCTGATAGATGTAGGTTCACCACCACACATCCGGGTTTACTCCGGACAGTCCAGAAATTAAGACCAGAGTCTGGAGGCGTGAAGTTCCCGAACTATGCAATTTAAAGCTGGTAGCTGCCTCTTTCCGGACATTGGGCGAGATTCACCAATAATTCACGGTGCACATCGCCGGCATTCGCATAGTTACTTATCGCATATGCAGTAATGCACTGGGTCCCCCCCTCCCTGCCGGAACTCTTACACAGCTGTAAGGGCACCGGTTCCTCCTCCCTGCACTCAGAAGTGGTGCAGGCAGGAGGAAATCACTGGTCCGGGCAGCACAGCAGGAGGCTTCCCGGACATATGTGAGGGGGGTGTGGCGCAGATCGGCGGGGGGTGCGCGGGGCGGCGGGGGACGCGAAGGGAAGCCCATAGGCTTCCATGGGGTTACGCCAAATAGGAAAAAAAAACAGGGTTTTTACGGCATTTTTACCTTCTTGAATCTGGCCCATTGTATAGTCCGGGAACCTCAGGCCCTCCGGACTCAGTATTAATTATCTGACTGTCCAAAGTAATCCCTGAAGGGTGGTAACCCAATAAAGATGTCCCCCGTACCAGCCCCTCCCTGCTCTGATTTTTATTTTGTCCTGGGTGGCTAATGTTAATATCCATCACAGTCATTTTTAATATTGTACTGTTATATTTGTTTCTTGGGAGGATCATAGAGAGAAGGGGAAGGCACATGAATAGACTAATGGAGAACTAAAAGTCGTTTGTTACAAAAGTAGCTCATGTCACACAGAAAGACCGACGAGAGCTTGATATAACTAATGTAGGGAGAGACCTGACAGGAGTATATTAGGACAAATGATGGCATTTGTGAGCAGTTAGGATGGACTTTATGAACTAATAGGAAGAGTGACAAAGGTTTAATAGGACAAATGATGAGGTTTGTAAGCAGTTAGCAAGTGACAATTACTAAGCAGACAAATAATGGAGCCTGTGAGCAGATGCGAGTAAGACTGACACAGGACTGGCCGGAAAGACAAAGGTTTTGCAGGAGAAAGGACAAAGTGAGAATTCTAGACGAGATAGAATGTAACTATGTGATTGCTAAAGATTCTAATGTGCTTCGCTGGGTAAAATGCTTGAGGATTGTAACCCAGTAATCATTCCAGGAGATCCAAAGTGTCCGAAATGGTTCTTTTGTTCTCAGTTGTAATTTGTCCTGATTGCTGCACTATGTGGCCTCGTACACAGAGGTGTTATTGCTAAGATCGTACTGGGCACCTTATAGCCTACTTACATGGCTGACACTCAGCCTCCAATAAAATGTAAGCAAATCGAGCTGTGTACGACCCACACAGTCTCTGCAGCAGTTTCGGCATTGCATACAGCATAAAGCGGAGTTAAATGGGGACACTAATTAAGTACATAGTACACTATGCTGCAGGAAATCATTAAGATGTGTCACAAGGTTTTCTCGGAGACGTAGACCGTAGCTTGATGCATCCATTCACTGTCACTGATCAGTAATGGGAGACATGAGAATTACACTTCCACACATAGCGTTCACAATGGAGATCTCCATTTGTAGTGTAGGTGCAGCTAGGCTTAGGTAACATGCAAAACGGTCCACACAAACTCCCCCCACCCCTGGCACATATGATGTCATGACATCACTGAACAAGCTCCAGGCACAGGAAGATGGATGTCACACGCACATCCTAAGGCATACCTTCCAACAGCCTCGCTATTTTGAGATTGTCCCACAGTCCCTCCCACAGGTAATGTCCTGCGGGTGGGGGGTGGTAGTTGGGGGGGAGGTGAAGTTCATTGCTGCTTTGCTCTGCTGAAGAGCTGATCGCTGCACACAGCATCTCTTCAGTGCAGGGAGGAAGCGAGGGCAGGGAGGGAGCCAGGAGCTGTCCAGCTGCTAGTGGAGCACTGGGCACTACTGGGGACATGATATTACCTGGCACTACTGGGGACATCTGTAACTGGCACTACTGGGGACATCTGTAACTGGCACTACTGGGGACATGATATGTAACTGGCACTAATGGGGACATGATATGTAACTGGCACTACTGGGAACATGATATGTAACTGGCACTACTGGGGACATCTGTAACTGGCACTACTGGGAACATGATATGTAACTGGCACTAATGGGAACATGATATGTAACTGGCACTACTGGGGACATATGTAACTGGCACTACTGGGAACATAATATGTAACTGGCACTACTGGGGACATCTGTAACTGGCACTACTGGGTACATCTGTAACTGGCACTTCTTGGAACATGATATGTAACTGGCACTACTGGGGACATCTGTTACTGGCACTACTGGGAACATGATATGTAACTGGCACTACTGGGGACATCTGAAACTGGCACTACTGGGAACATGATATGTAACTGGCACTACTGGGGACATCTGTTACTGGCACTACTGGGAACATGATATGTAACTGGCACTACTGGGGACATCTGTAACTTGCACTACTGGGGACATTGGTAACTGACACTACTGGGGACATGACATGTAACTGGCACTACTGGGGACATGATTTGTAACTGGCACTACTGGGTACATCTGTAATTGGCACTACTGGGGACATATTTAACTGGCACTAGGTGAAGTTCATTGCTGCTTTGCTCTGCTGAAGAGCTGATCGCTGCACACAGCATCTCTTCAGTGCAGGGAGGAAGCGAGGGCAGGGAGGGAGCCAGGAGCTGTCCAGCTGCTAGTGGAGCACTGGGCACTACTGGGGACATGATATTACCTGGCACTACTGGGGACATCTGTAACTGGCACTACTGGGGACATCTGTAACTGGCACTACTGGGGACATGATATGTAACTGGCACTAATGGGGACATGATATGTAACTGGCACTACTGGGAACATGATATGTAACTGGCACTACTGGGGACATCTGTAACTGGCACTACTGGGAACATGATATGTAACTGGCACTAATGGGAACATGATATGTAACTGGCACTACTGGGGACATATGTAACTGGCACTACTGGGAACATAATATGTAACTGGCACTACTGGGGACATCTGTAACTGGCACTACTGGGTACATCTGTAACTGGCACTTCTTGGAACATGATATGTAACTGGCACTACTGGGGACATCTGTTACTGGCACTACTGGGAACATGATATGTAACTGGCACTACTGGGGACATCTGAAACTGGCACTACTGGGAACATGATATGTAACTGGCACTACTGGGGACATCTGTTACTGGCACTACTGGGAACATGATATGTAACTGGCACTACTGGGGACATCTGTAACTTGCACTACTGGGGACATTGGTAACTGACACTACTGGGGACATGACATGTAACTGGCACTACTGGGGACATGATTTGTAACTGGCACTACTGGGTACATCTGTAATTGGCACTACTGGGGACATATTTAACTGGCACTACTGGGGACATGATATGTAACTGGCACTACAGGGGACATGATATGTAACTGGCACTACTGGGGACATCTGTAACTGGCACTACTGGGGAAATGATATGTTTCATTCTACAAATACAAGTATAAGTGGAGTCTATAAGGCATGAAAATGAAAACAACATATATTGTAGCAGATCTCATATCATGTAAATTCAATAAAGAAGTCCCCAAGGTGAATCACTCCAAGAAAAGGTGTTCTTGTACATGTCCTTCCACCATTGAAGTAAGTAGTGCTTGGTACGACACCGTTTACTTACTTCAATGGTGGAAGGACATCTATAAGAACACCTTTTCTTGGAGTGATTCACCTTGGGGACTTCTTTATTGAATTTACATATATGAGATCTGATACAACATATGTTGTTTTCATTTCCATGACCTTCTATATAAATACATCTATTGGGAACAATTGAGACATCCAGAACCGTCTGAATCATTGCACCCATTAACAAAAGGGAAGTCACGTATGCATGTATTATATATTTAAAAAAAATCATTCATAAGCACCTTATAGACTCCACTTATACTTGTATTTGTAGACTGTAATTTCTGGGGGAAGGTGATCCTCCAATAAGTGTTTGAGCCAATCAGGGCAGCTGCGCAAGGAGGTGTATTCCATTACATAAACTTTGTTTCATGTTTTGAAAACTTGTTTTGTGTACAAATAAAATCTATTTGTGTGTATTTCATGTGTTTGTACAACATAAATGCAAGATACCTCATTGAAATATAAAAATATTCTGAGTTACGGCATTATCCAAAATGCTTCTGGTCTCGAGCATTTTAGATAAAGGATACTCAACGTGTATTATTATTTTTAAATAATGCCACGACATATTTCATTCACCCCTTTTAACAGCAATAGAAATCCTGTCATCACCTTAATTTAGTAATTAATTATCTAGGAGCAGCTGCCTTGGAGATACTGGTGAGAGGGATTTAAAAAAAAAAAAAAAAGTAAATGAATAAATAAACAAAAATGACACTTCTTTAATATTGTGCAAATAGGAGAAAATAATTTATTTAAATAATAACGCATTTATCATTTATTGGGATTTATTTAGTAAGCCTTGGAGAGAGAGAGCAATTGAAGAGAGTTAAAACACCAGTCAATCAGCTCCTAAATGACACGTCTAAGGGGTGTGTTTAAAATAATTACAGTTAGGAGATAATTGGCAAGGCTTCATAAATAGACCCTTATATCTCTCTTCAAGGTTTAAGGTGCATACACACTGTGTAATTTGATCTTCCAATATAGTCAAAATCTAGTATAGTCAACAACAGTATAGTCTAGTATAGTCAAAATCAGCCATAGTCAAAATCTCAAGAAAATACAGTCAAAATTGTATGGGTCCGAGATAAAGGGAAATTGCATAGTCGAAATCTCACAGTGTGTATGCATCTTTAAGGCCCCCATACACTTTGCAACTTCAACGAGGAGAGAAGTTGCATCCAATTCCCAGTGAGCCGACCCGGGACCTTCCCAGGTGGCAGGATCACATTCGATGTGGTCCTTCTGCATGTGATGTATCGCTGGGAGGGGGTCCAACTCAGAGGGCAGACGTACAGCACCGGTTCAAATGGGATGTCATACACATGCGATTTGCACCAATTTCACCTCTTTTCTCGTCCTGATCTGCCAGAATCTGGTGAAATCAGGCCCAAATCAAATCGCATAGTGTATGGGGGTTTTTAGTACTGTAAATCTGCCATAAATCTGATATTCTGATATAATCTGATATCCTGAGATCCCTATTTGTTAGGTTTTCCCATGCTTTATATGAGGAAGTTATGCAAGAGGAAACTGGTGAATCTCTTTAACAATGGCTGTACTGCAGGTTATGTTAAGTTACGTTATCTTTGGTGGTCACCCTTCGGTCGATAGTGAGAAATCGACTATACTGACTGTTGTAAAGTTTTTCTACATTTGCTAATTAGCTATTAATACGACACACTTACAACTTTATCCGTTATAATATAGACAAACTCATGGAAAAGTTAAAGTACCAATGTTATTTCATACAGTCAAGGAACCAGTACGTTATTCGTAGAGTTCTAGAAATGAGCATCTAAGCTGCTGTAAACAAAACATATGCACAGACATCACACTGCGAATTCAATCTCATAAGATTGGGTTGAAAAAATCTTAACAACACACAATATATATTATATATATAGAGAGAGGGGGGGTGGAGAGAGTCACAATTTTTTTCTGAACTGTACTTAATAGAATTCAGTGTGATGTGTTCTTATTTTAACACTAGGTAGGTTTTAACACTGCAGTCATAAAAAAGCTCTATAAATCACAATGGGAGTAGTTCTAGCATGGATGTGAGTGCCAATATAAGAAGTGAATTAGCTCATACCTTTGTGAATTTTCAGTCTTATTTCATACCACCGGATTTCTGTGTATTTCTTTCTTTTAAGGCAACACTGCCCTCTGTTGGTTTTGGCACTAACTGTCAGCTTCACATTCTAATCCAGAGAAATATATTCTTCTCCAGCTCAGCCCTGCAATGGCTTCCAACCAGAAGCTGGCAGGGTATGCTGTGACTTGTAGTTCTGCAAAAGCTGGAGGGCCGGCGTTTGGATTAAGCTAGTCACAGGACATTTTTGTAGTGTAACGCACTGTTGCGGATGTGGCGTTTTCATTTTCTGCTTTTTTATAAAAAAAAAAAAAGAAATTCCATCCCAGAACATCTGTCTTGCTTTTATTTTTCGATGTCATTTATACTGCGCAATGTTCCAAATACCTTGCCTGATATATCGACTTCAATGCCGTGTCATATTAATTATAGCTCGGGCCAATTCAGAACATTGACTATAGTAAATAAAAATCGCACACGGAGATATTACATTATATATGAATTGATTTTGTGACAGGCCCATCATTTCCCCAAGCGCTCTCATGTTTAATCTGTGGACCGATGTCCGTTTGTCATTACTGCAGCTATTCTTAAACTTTTACAGAACTGGAGAAAGAATAGTAATAATCAACATTATAGAGATCTCTTTACAGGAGCATGTGTTCGTAATGTAGACGTGGTGTAATACAATGGCTTTTGTTTTGTACATAGCAAAAGAAAAAAATGCCAAGAACAATCTTTGGACAGGTCGTGCTGGCAAAAATCATTTAGCACCTCTTATACCCCTATGAACTAGAAAGATCTTTGCAGCAAAGCAATAGAAAAAAAATACAAGACAACCCAACAAGCTGATTAAAGTAATGGAATATAACATCAATGGACACCCGGACCACGAGTACATCCTACAGTATGTGGTATCTACAGAACTCTCATCCAATCACACAATTCATCTGCAATTCCAGAGGAACCAGACATGGCTCTTATGTGGGGTACACACCAGGACGATATGGCCCAAAACGAGCCAATTTAGATACAATCTCAACCGATTGTATGTAAATCCGCCATGTTTTGGCCCATTTCGCTGCCCTTTTGATGCGATCCCGATCCGATGCGTTGCCCCACGGGTCGTTAAGTATGTTCTGAGATCCTACCTGTTGCAGGTAGGATCTCAGAAACAAACATTGAAGTGGGTGCGGGTCGTGATCGGATCGCGAATACATCAGGGGCATTTTCTGTGCCGGTCGGCGGCTCCGTCAGCTCGTGAGCAGGTCGTACGTTCCTGTGAAGACCCGCTCACGCGCAGGATCGTCCCGGTGTGTACCCAGCATTACATTACCTATGCATCTATTTAATCTCCAATGATTGATCTCCATTAAAGACCAGATATAAATGGGCAAACACATGTTTTTGAATATTTTTGTACATGTTTTACCAACATTTGATTGATTTACTATGAACATGGACTGGGATTAGGAATAGTAACCTACCGTAAATGTTGTGAGCCAAGTAAGCTCAAGAGAGTATATGTTTTTACTGATAGTGGTCACATATTACCAAACATACCAGATTTGACCCAGAAAAACTGAAAATACTTGGGTTGACCTTTTTGTGTAGACCCTTGTTACATTGACCCATGGACCCTGTTGACCTATTATACCTAAATATTGTGGCATATGCTCAATTATCTTAGTGATATCACTGTAAGAAAGGGTGGAGTAGTACTGAGTAAGAGAAAAATACATTGTTTCCCCCATCATGTTGAGTGACATCAGTAACCAGATTTAAATACTACTGTACATTGTAATAGAATTCAGAGATCTTGGGTGAAATGTAATGAATGAGAGATTCAGAAAGTGAGAGATTTGGTAAGAAATCTCCAGGTTTTTTTAAAGCGGCAATCATTTACACTGCAAAATCAAACTGGTTTTATGCTGTAAATGATTGCCGCTTTAAAAAAAAAACTGGAGATTTCTTACCAAATCTCTCACTTCTTGGTTACAACATATATTTTCGCAAATATAGGAATAAGCCCCCAAGCTACCGTAAAGGCTTCTCTGTGTATTGGGGATCCCTATTGCTATATTTAGGTGACCCTAAAAAAAATCAACATAACCCAAAAAGCCCAGAGCAGCACACCAGTGAAAAATCTAAAGTGTTAATGAATAAATATAAGTGTATACAGCTCTGCCCTCAATTCACATTATTCCACAAAGTGCATAGTAGGCAATTCTGAGAGCCTTAATGAACTAGGTGCAGTACAGTAAGGCCTTGAGGTGGATGCCCTAAGCCCCTGGCCCTGTAGCAATGATAGCACCTGCTCCTACTATGGGTACACCCCTGGTCCTTTACATACTAAACTAAATGAATCATGTTGATAATGCTGACAATACACATAGCAACAGAAGCCCTGTCCTATCATCTATTATCATCTTTTACCTTGTATAATCTCATATCATTGTATTATTCCACACATACCTGTTTGCTTTTACTGAGCCATAATTTACTTCCATTTATTACGGTATAGATTTTGGTTTTGTATCCTCTTAGCTCAAGGTATCCACTTTTCTCACCAACACCCAACACCAGACTCTGCTTTGCCTGTGTCGCCACTACACGTTCCAAGGTGCTTATCCAGTCATCTCTATGTCCTAAGAGATAACATTAATAAACAAAGTCAGACCTTAATAATATGAACACTATTTTGATATTATTAGCATTGTAATAAAATCACAAATCCACCAAATGTTCTGGTGAAACCGAGGCACCTTTTCCAGAAGCTCTTATGCTGTGAGGGCTATTTCACACGCTCTGGCTCCTGACGGACAGCGAAATCCCGCACCGCCAGGGAGCCGTGCCGCACACTGTAGTTTACAATGGAGGGGATGGCCACAGCCCGGCAGCCGTCCCTTCCACTGGTGGGATCCGGCTGCAACCGGGTGGCCGGTCCGTGGCCGTCCCGTGTGAATAGACACAAATTGTGTCCATTATTAACTACAGTGTGCGGCGCGGCTTTTCACCGTGCGGGATTTCGCCGTCCGACAGGAGCCGGAGCATGTAAAATAGCCCTGAGGATGATGAGCTATTCAGTTCTATATCTACATATATATGCGTGGAATGTTATATTTGTTACTATCTGTCTAATTCGATTTCTGATAGCCTGGTCTTTTACCCAGTGATTAGTTATGCCCTGGTATTATAGGGGGCATTGCCAACATCCATATTGAAAGTATTGAAAGACCAAGGACCTCTGATGAATCTGAAAGGTTCCTATTCATCAAGGTACTGTATATATTGTATATAATGTGATAGAGGGAAAGAGAGAGATAACAAAAGTATATCCAGGGAGTCTTTCAATCAGCTAAAGGGTTTACCCCTAGGTGTGGGGATTCAGGCTACAGATTCCGCTTAAACTATAGAATAGATATGTTCTTTCATGTACACCAGGGGTGGGGAACCTCAGGGCCGGTCTGAGTGGCCCTCCCACCCGCGTGTTCACGAGTCAGCTTGTTCACGCATCAGTGAACAAGCTTCGTAGCGAAACACGTGTCTGACGCGCAGGACACACCCCCCCAGGATACCCTCCACACAACTTCACCACGGACACGCCGTTCCGGCGTCTGAATGTCTCCCGCACAGGAAGGTAAAGCAGGCTGAGCCTGCCAGCAACCCGTTAGAACGCCGGCATCACCCGCAATTCTGCTTTCCCTGCTAGCACCCCTGTAGCACTGCGGTGCACTAACCCAGCATAGCTGTGTAAGGGCCGCCAACTTTCTGGCAAATCCTGCACCCATAGTTATTGATTATATGCCGCTGAAAGCGCAACCTCATTCAGTATTTCTAGGATAGTAGCAGGCAAGACTCTGGGCGGTATTCAATGTGAATACCTGCGAGGTGCAGCGAATCCTTTTTTGGATTCGCTGCACATTCGCCACGTTCCGGAGCCGGTGGGCTCCGGTATTCAACGAGTCAGGGGCAGCGAGCCCCTGACTGGCGAATATGAGCTCCTGCGGCGATTGCCGCAGGGAGCCTCAGGACGGTGCCAGGCAGAGAGATGGTAGTCTCTCTGCCTAGCCCAGACCTTTGTGGGGGGTTAGGTGTGCTCCCCGGGTGCCAGGCAGCACAGGCTGCCCCCCCCGGGGGTGCCAGCAGGCAAGCGTATATTCACTACACACGATCAAAATGATCGTGCAGTGAATATATGAATATGTAATGAGCGGCTCCGCTCTGGCGCCACCTGCTGGATGCTGTGTAAAAAAAAAATAAAAAAAAATAATAATATTATTTTTAAAATTAAATATATATTCATGTGCTTACAGCACATGAATAAAAATAGCATGCCCCTCCTCAGAATAAAATTCCTGATTTTTTGACACCAAATGTAAAAAACAAAACACTTTATTTTAAAAGTTCACATTCCACTTCACCATAAAAAGATAGCGATTGCTACTCGGTGAATCATGGTGAAAAAAACCTAGAAATGTATTCGCCATGTGGTCATTGAATAGGGTGATTCACCGTTTTTGACAGAAATTCGCCAAACAGCACAAATTCGCCATAAAAACCTGGCGAATCAGGCTCATTGAATACCGCCCTCTATCTCTCAAACCCAGCACTTGTGTATTACGGAGCCGACCGTTACCTAACTTGCGAGTAGATGGTAACTGGTGCTGGTTCTCCTGACTTGCGGTATTACCCGCTATTCTGTCTTCCCTACTAGTACCACCAGAACAATCCTGTATACAAGCCTAATATAGCTGTGTTAGCTCCAATTTTGGCAATTTCTGCACATAATATTGTATGTTGTATGTTGCTGGCAGTGCAACTGAACCCAGCACTGTTGTATCACAGCGCCGACCTTTATCCAGCCTGGGAATAATCTGTGCTGGTTTTTCTGTTTTTGAATGTGCACAAGCTGTGTACGATAACCCAAATACCACAGGACAGCTACATGCTGAGAGAGTCCTGCAATTATATCTTGTGTTATGCTAACAGTGTCCGTGAATATCTATATTTTCATGGCACCAGCAGATAATACCAGATTCTCAAGCTATTGTCACAATGTATAGCAGACTGTAAATTGTGCCATTGTTACTGTGGATTATATACCGAGGTATCACCACTGCCATACACTGTATGAAATTTGATTATCTTCTATTTTCATAATATCACTTGGTGAAACAGAACCTCCCCTTTATTATAACGCAAGCTCAGAGAATTTGAGATACCGAACGACCAATGAACAAACCTGGCTCACTGCCAAAATCTGCCACACTTATATCCTAATATTGCCTTAAATTGAGTAATATAGCAACGGTGCTTATGTTGGTCACTACCATATTCTAACCATTGTCCAACGCCAGTGCCAATCCTATTCAACCCCAAAAGAAGTTGGCCCTCCCACCCACCTGGTGGCTTTGCCGGGAGTCAAGTACAGGGGAATTCTCACGAGAGGTCGGTAGTTCTCGTGAGATTCCTCTTAATCAACAGTAGCCGGAGACTGTCAGTCCTATTCAGCGGCAGTCACCAGAGCGTAGGACGGCTGCAGCAAGACAATTTGTAAGACACATTTTTACATATGGCCCCCAAAGGATTTTTTCCCCATACAAATGGCCCTTGGCACAAAAAGGTTCCCAACCCCTGATGTACGCGGACACAATTTTGCCCTTTTTGCATGGACATGAGCTACAGGTTAAGTACAAGTTCAGGGATTCATGTTCAGTGCAATGCCTAATAATTGAATTGCTCTGGGGTAGTAAAACTTGGTGTTAAATTAAATACTACCCACAGTGTGTATTGCTCTACAACATTCGGTCCCGGTTATATTATCATTAATAATACAATGTACAAAGATACTCAGTCATGCATCAGCTCAGCAAATTGCATTTCTATATAGAAGAGGGAGCTCATGTAATACCCTGCGAGCTGCGCGCTCTGCGTAAATGTCAGTATTCAATATGTCCATATGAGTATGTCCATATTTTTAAAACGGCGGTCATTTAATTTAACATGCGTTCCACTGAGGGGGTGCAGCACGAGCAAAGTCCTGAACTCTAAGGTGTGAAGCAGTAAACAGGTTGGAAGAGAGACCATAGTCGTTGGACCAATGGTCGACAGATGCTATATTTTTTACTTTAAGTTTAATCCAACCTACACCTTACTTTCTTTCTAATTCAAAACCCTAACTCTGCCCCTGGTGTCTAACCTAACCGTGCCCTTCCCCTGCCTAGTCCTCCCAAAGTCCCTAATCCTAACCATCATCTTTGGCAACCTAATGTGCTGAACCCTAAACCACAAAAATTATGAAAAACCAGGTGTCAACATTTTTGTATCAACCATTTGCATGTCAACCTTTTGACCCTGTTAACATTTTGACCCTATCAACACAAGTCCATGATAATCATTCAACTGTTGACCTTTTAACCCTGTTGACCTACTGACTGTCTATCAATGTACTGTCTATATTTCAAAATGACAAAACTCAGTTTATTGGGGCAGGTTTATTAAGCTTGGTGAAGTGATAAAATGTCTAGTTTTTTATCACCGGCCAATCAGCTCCTTCCTGTCATTTTTCAAACCAAGCCTGTAACTTCACAGGTAGGAGCTGATTGGCCAGTGATAAAAAAACAGACACTTTATCACTTCACCAAGCTTAATAAATCTGCCCCTGTGTTACACAAATGATAACTAGAAGCTGATTGGTTACTGGGACAATTCTCCACTTTATCTCTCTCAAAGTTTGAAAATCTCCCCTCTAATTTGGAAACTTCTTTACTGCCACAATAGCATTCACCTGTGTCATGAAATAACAAACCATTAATACATTCTAAACAGAATCGGCTCCATACCTTCCTTCTCTGCTCGGAAAACAAAAGTCCTCTGCGACGTCACAACTTCAAACCTGTTCTCGCCAAGTTTTTTAGTTTTTGTTATTGCATACAGTAGAATCTTCCCTTTGGCAAAAACATCCTGCAATTAACACAAATCATGTAAATAGAAAAATTAGGATTTTTAAATATGGGTTCGATTATCATCAACAGGAAGAAGAGAGAAGATGTTTCCTCTCTGTACAAGGCTCAGAACGATGCCAGCACTACTTGCCAGTGCTTGTTCACTCTATGTGGAATATGAACTAAGCCTTGGAGACTGATAAAGTGGAGCAAGAAAAAGTACCAGTCAATCAGCTCCTAATCTTGTACCATGACAGTTAGGAGCGGATTGGTGGATGCTTTACCTTTCTCAACTGTATCACTCTTTAAGCAACTGTCACTGACTGTTGTCACACTGGCTTAGCTCAGAAGTGGTCAGATTACAGCAGTATGTGATAGCACTTTTGTAAGGAGGCTCCGGTCAAAGCTCTACTGCCCAGAGCCGGTAGCCCCACCCACTATCCGGTTTAGGCGGAGAGGCCTGCACGTAAAGCCGTGCTCCAGCATTGGAAAGGAGTAACTGCTCTCAAGGACAGAGGAGCTGGGTGGTGCTGTCACAAAGATTCGTACAACTCATAATAATGGCATTAGGATTCCATTTCCAGTGGGTGGACAAACTGTACATCTCCGAATTAGGCCCTTTATTTTTATCACACTTGTCCCCATTATTGGGGTTTCCTAAAGCAAAGCAAATTAAATAAATGTAAGATTTTCCAGTGTTTGTCTCTTTCTGATCACCTGTCTATGGCCCTTATTCTGGTTCACTTGTTACATAAAATTCCTTCTCAAATGGACAAAATCATGTGCAGTGCAGGTGGGGCAGATCAAACTTGTGCAGAGAGAATTAGATTTGGGTGGGATTTTACTTCAAAGTGATATAATAAAACAGTCAGTATTTTCCCTGGGCAGAAACAAAATAATTCACCCAAATCTAAATCTCTCTGCACATGATACATCTGCCCCCCCCCCCCCCCCCCCCCTGCAATGCACATGGTTTTGTCCATTTGAGAAGAAATTTGCCTTTGCGAGGGAACCAGAATAAGGGCCTATGTTCGGAGGCTTGGCTCATGGAGACTGCCGAGAAGAAAACTGCTTTTGTGAAGCTTTTATGTTTTAAAAATAAACCCTTCTTCAGTTGTGCATTTCAATCTAATAGCATTAGAGTCATTCAATCTCCACCCATTGATTTATAACCAATCTGCCTATATTCTGCACTTGCTTTATCCCTTTCTGATGCCTTTATCTGCCAACGACCATTTTTCATTCATGGCTACTACAGTAGATGTCCAATCCATCCTTTACACAACGTATGGCACTCACTTTATCTAATTTGCAATCTTGATTCTTTTCGAACCTTGGATGTATCCTGCACTAAATGAAATGACCAAACGTTCCGTCCAATCAATGCAAGTAATCAGGCAACAGCTCAATTTTAAATTTTTGCAAGATCCTTTTAAGTTGAAAGCCATAACTTTTAGGATCTTGAATTAAGTGTAATTTATAGCAAAGATCGACATTCAATGCAAACAAATGTCAAGAAGCTATTTTCCAAAGGTGTGGTTTTTTTAACATTACTAAAAACAATTCCTTATCATTGAGTAAATGAAAACTAGACTATGAAAAGGGTGGAGTTGCCCATAGCGACCGCATATGTTCTGAAATATATCAGTGCATGAGCAATATACAGACCAATAATGAATGGGGATAAAGTAGAATATGTATGCGCTATATAAAAAGTTGTTAATACATAAATAAAATAAAGGCAATATAATAATTTGTGTGCCCATCGCAGATAATAAGTCACATACCCACAGATGGTATATGAAACAGGTTCTCAAAGTCGGTCCTCAGGACCCCACACAGTTCATGTTTTGCAGGTTTTTCTCACAGAATTACATGTGAAATAATTGGCTCCACCTGTGGATCTTTTAAAATGTGTCAGTCAGTAATAAGTACACCTGTCGGGTGACCTGGAAAATGTGACCTGTGTGGGGTCCGAGTTTGAGAACCACTGATATATGAGATTATACAGTGTCACCCATGTTATATCACCCGCCAATACTCCATACATTTATCAGGCTGTTTTGCTGACAGAAGGCAACCATTATTACGGTAATGAACACCTGCTCAATCAGCAGGCGGTAATGCCATAGCAGGTGCACATGCGTCACAGGCTCCCCTAGCAAAAACATGCCCTGCCCCAAACTAGTCAGCCCAGGCCGAGGAGTCACCTAGATGTGGCAACCTAATAAAGCTGTATCCTCCTGATTAACTCTTAGACTGCATCGAAGACTGATTTTTCATATGCTTGTTATATATATATGTCATGTTATCCATTTTAACCCAGTGTGTCAATGAAACAATGGGGGGAATTCTGGTTGATTAGCGAGGCTGCAAATTCACAGCCTTGCAAGTCCACCGCACCTTGCTTTGCGAATGTTGGCCTGGCCGACATCCACTCGCAGCTTGTGAATGGATGTTTTACATAAGAATCCATTTGCAGCCTGAGGGGAACACCCACATCATTCGATGGTCACCGACCATCGAATGCTGTGGAAGGCACTGTGTGCTGTGGAAGGCACACGCACATCTATGGTGGCTCAGAGCAACCTTAGATGTACGTGGGCATTCTAAAGGAAGTGAGCCCATGGCGCCCATGTCACGGGGCGATATCCATGGGAACACCCAGCGATTTAATGGGAATGCACATGAAATGATGTGCGTTCCCGTTGGCAAGTCTCCCAGCCCGGCCCACCCACCGGCCGAAACGTTGGGTGCGTGCACCCGGCGAACAATTTTTTTGCCGTGGACGCAAGCACCTGGCGCATGCACATGTACAGAAATGCAAATGCATTGAGATTGCATGCGAGCGAACAGACGAATAGTCCAATGTGACAAAACTAAGGGCCTTATTCTATTTCACTCTTAGAGGCAATTCCTTCTCAAATGGACAATACCACGTGCACTGCAGGTGGGGCAGATGTTACTTGTGCATAGAGAGTTAGATTTGGGTGGTATTTTCTTCAAAGTGAGATCTATATTGCAGTGTAAAAATAAAGCAGTCACTATTTTCCCTACACAGAAACAAAATAACTCACTCAAATCTAATTCTATCTGCACCTGTTACATCTGCCCCACCTGCAGTGCACATGGTTTTGTCATCTGAGAAGGAATTTGCCTCTAAGAGTGAACTAGAATAAGGCCCTAAGTAACAATTTTTTCCTTTTTTAAATAATGGACATAAAATGACTTCCTGTATACCATGATGTCAACTAGAGGTTACTCACAGAAGAAAAAAATGGATTAAAGAAAAGTACAATACTCACAATTAGTGTTAAGGAGCCCATACACGCTGTGTACGGCTCCGTTCTGTACTATGCGATGCGCGCTCCTGTGCATCACATAGTACGGTACAAAAAGTATGTGCTGCACATACTTTTTGTACTAGGTACACATCGTATCGGATCGTAGTGCATGCACACTGCATGCACTAGGGATGCGATCCGACACGATGTGTGCTGTTTAAGTCCCAAACGGATCCGGTAAACGGACCGTGTATGGGCTGCTTAATAGACTATGAACAATTAACCCAAGTCACTTACAGGATATAAAAATATTATAGGTCACAAATATCTATGTTACATACTTGGATTATGGCTTTAAGCGATATATGTAAATGTTTTTTTAACAAGCAACAAGTTACACATAAGATATATGTAATTTAAAAAGATTAGAACAGTATTATAGTTAACGTCTTACCCTGTCACTCTGGTAGTAAGAAAAATGATGCCCATCAATTTTAACCCACCTCTTCTGAAACATACAACTACTGAAGAACAAAATAGATAGTGTTAACCACATTCATCAAATATAAAGTACATAGTTACATAGTAGGTAAGGCTGGAAAAAGACTTGCGTCCATCTAGTTCAACCTGGTATAGATATCCATTGCTGATTTGGTAGGTTCTGATATTTTACAGA
Organism: Crinia signifera; assembly: GCF_055691185.1. Lineage (NCBI taxonomy): Eukaryota > Metazoa > Chordata > Amphibia > Anura > Myobatrachidae > Crinia > Crinia signifera. The sequence goes on along the minus strand of NC_139217.1, from coordinate 62,902,209 downwards.
CAGATTATATTTCTTATTTGTACCCATGGATGTTTTTATCCAGTAAATGTTTGTCCAACTTTGCCTTGAACGCATTTAATGAGCCAGCCGTTACCACCTCTCTGGGAAGAGAGTTCCAGAGTTTGACTGTTCTGACCGTAAAGAAATTCTTTCTACTAGCTGAATGAAATCTTTTTTCTTCTAATCTATACTCATGCCCTTGTGTCCTAGATTCCTTTCTAGTAGAAAAGAGGGTGTGTGACAGTTCCTTATATTGGCCCTTGATATACTTGTACATGTTGAGCATGTCCCCCCTTAAACGTCTCTTTTCCAATGTAAATAGTCCCAAATTGCTTAATCTCTCCCCGTAGCTTAAATTCTCCATTCCCTTAATAAGCTTTGTTGCTCTAGTGTGGGGCCCAGAACTGCACTCCGTACTCGAGGTGAGGTCTCACCAATGCTTTATACAGTGGCATAATTACCCTTGAGTCCCTAGTTTCCATTCCCCTCTTAATACATGCCAGAATTTTGTTGGCCTTTTTTGTAGCTACATTACAATGGGCACTACATCCCAGTTTGCTGTCTATTTGGACTCCTAGATCCTTTTCAAGTATGGAATTACCCAGTTTCTCTCCTCTAAGGTTGTAACTTGCACACTGGTTGTGTCTCCTATGGTGCATAACCTTACATTTATCTACACTGAACCTTATTTTCCATTTTTTTGCCCACTCATCTAGAATTGCAAGATCATTTTGAAGCATGGTGACATCTTCTAAAGATTTGATGACTTTGCTAAGTTTTGTATCGTCCGCAAAGATGGATACATTGCTGAGTAACCCTATCCCAATATCGTTAATAAAAATGTTAAACAGAATGGGCCCCAAAACCGAACCCTGGGGCACTCCACTTAGTACCGGTATCGTATCTGATACGGCACCATTCACAACCACTCTTTGTTTTCTATTACATAGCCAATTCCCTACCCATCTGCAGATATTTTCACCCAATCCTAGGTTCTCCATTTTATTAATCAATCTCTTGTGTGGGACAGTATCAAATGCTTTAGCGAAATCTAGGAAAATCACATCTACAGCATTTCCATTATCAAGGTTTTTGCTAACCCCTTCATAGAACCCTAGTAGATTAGTTTGGCATGAACAATTTTTCACAAACCCATGTTGGTTAGTACTGAGTAGACGGTGATGGTCTAAATATTCCTGGATACCATACCTTAAAAATCCTTCAAATAGTTTACCCACAATTGATGTTAAACTAACGGGTCTGTAATTAGCGGGATCTTCCTTTTTTGAATATTGGCACTACCTCTGCTATTCTCCAATCTTTTGGTACTATACCTGGCGATAGTACAATAATAAATTTATCATCATTGTTTTTCAATTGTTCCAGAATTCCATTAAAAATATTTGGTTTACAGTATGTCTATGTGTACAGTTACAGTATGAATCTACTATCATATGTTTTGGTGCTGAAACTGTTAAATGCTAGATTTGTGTGTTGTTTATTTGTTGTTGATTTGCCTCTTTTTTCCTTGGAGGTTGCAATAGATGAAAGATTCCAGGAGATGTGCTATATGTGTGATTAATATCACATATAACGAAAATTAATTAACAGAATTGATGGTATTCACATGTAAAGAGGTGTTCCGGATATTTTTAATGCTCGAGTTTTGTAATGTGTGTTATATACAGTAGTCAGTCTATCAAGAATTGTCAGCGACATTCTCAAACAGAAAACCTTGAAATCCTATTAATGGATATAAAGCTTACTGTATGGACGTTCTTGACTTTTGTATGGTAGATAGTTGTTGTGTCTGGTCTTATGCACATTAATTAGAAAAACACTATTATGCTGCTTTACAGGATCTGGAAATACTGCATTGTTTGATTCAGCTTGAACAACTAATACAGTATGATTGGGATCACTGACCTCTATGGTCATTGAAAAAGCACACAATGCACCCACTGATAATAGCACAGATCCAAAGAGTGAACCTCACCTGTGTGGGGAAAGTTTGTCTAACCAGCCATCTTTATTCAGCATAGTAGACGATCCATAAAAGCATGCGTATGGTGTGATTGAGTACTCTTCCGTGGACAATGGATCCATTTCTTGAGCCGATATTTCTTCTTCATGGAGACTGATCTTATCTTTCTGTATTTTGGGATCTGGGAGTGATTGTCTTGTCTTGTCCACAGTGGGCATTACTCCCGGCCTAAGTGTGTATTCTTCCACCGTCGAATACACTGACTCCTCTTGTCCTTGCATTGGGGGTGTTTTACATGGAGAATTATGTTCTGAGCTATTAAAATCAGAAACAAATTAGTAATCCATTCACTACACTTTTTCATGAATCTTAAGCTGTGTACACACAGGGGAGATATATTGCTCAGCCATATATGGCTGAGCAATACAGTATATGGCTGATTAATATATAGCTCAGTTTCTCCTGTACATCAGCGACCAGAGATGGTCGCTGATGAAAAAGAAACTGCCGGGGGGAGCCCGGCAGTGGTAATCAGCTGGTCGCAGGAGCATGTTCCTGCGACCAGCGATCACCACAGGGGCAAAAACGGGAGCGCGCACCCGGCGATATATCGCCGGTGCACACTCCCATTGCGGGCAAAATCGCCCCCGTGTGTACGCACCTTTAGTATATTCTTAGTTTGCATTTAACTTGAGTGCCAACATCTGTGACATATGTGCAAAAGATATACTAAAAATGCCACCGTCGCTCACATTTATTATGTAAATTCAAATAAAAAATGTTGTGTATAAAAAAGATATTTCCTATATAAAGGTAAACATTGCAGGTCATTATGATGAATAAAAATGTTTCCTTGGCAATTTTCACACCTGTTTTAACAAATTCACTCTGTACTCGAAAAGTTCAAGTTCAAAGAGGCCAGCTCCCTGGTGGCTCACTTTATGCCAGAAGCAGGTATCTCATTTGTGTCACGCCACTGCCTCCTGCTGCTTATCAACAGCTTCTGCTTCTTTCTCTTTAACATGAACAGAAGCTCTATGTGGGGGCCCGAGAAACACTAATGTATTCAATGCTTTAGGTGCCCTAAAAGTGCCCATACACTAGAAGATTCACATGCGATTTGGTCACTTTTTATGCCATGGCAAGTATAAATCACATGAAAAGCGCCCAAATTGCATCAGGTACGGTGCGCATCGCATGGACAGGGCCGCTGACAGGGGGGTGCTGTGGTACAGCTGCCCCGGGCCACAGCCTCTGGATGTTCCCGGGCACACAGCGACAGCGGCACGGTGCCACACTCCCGCAACCACACACCGCCCCCCCCCCCACCCACACCCCCACACGCACAATACACAGTGTAACCTGCAGAGCACCGAGCCGGCGCTCTGCACAATGCACTGTGCTGTGTGCACTCCCGAGGAGATGCGCCACCAAGGAGATGCTCCGCCGCAGATAGGTGAGTAATGATACTCGGGGGGGCAGGGGTGGCCGTAATGGTACTGAGGGGGGCACGATTCCTAGTGGTGTCCCTGCACATGGAAGTCTGCGAGTCACACCGGCAGGCTTGCTTGGGATCACATGCACATGCAAAAGAACCGCATACAATATATCGCATGTGATCCTGCCACCCGGGCGGCTCAAGGGAGGATCGCGTGCATCTTCTCCGAGGGAAGAAATTACACATGTGTATGGCCAGCTTAAGCAACTACCTAGGTATGCCGTATGTTAGCCTTGGCCCATTTAGATCACTAAGGAATCTAGCCACAAGACCTAGTGCCCAGTGCAGGCGATTCTATAAGTTTCACATTCTTTTATTTACTCTCACTGGGTAAATTCTGTGCAAATTTAGGCAGTTACTGTATTCAGGCCACTTCTTTCTATACCAGACCTGGACATGTCCTGTCATTACTGATGTCATTCTCCCCATGTAAAATGAAAGTTATGTCTATAGTACAGTCAGTGGCAGGGCTGCAGCCCCCCCAGGTAAAATCCGCCACTGTAGTGAAGCCAGATGCGGTCTGTGAGACTGCACTGGCTCCACTGTGCCTGGCAGTGACTTCCTATTGGAAGTCCGACCTGCTAGTCACAAAGGCAGTCCCATTGGGAGGTGTTCCCTCCCTCTGGGATGTCTTTCTGCGGGCTGCATTACAAAATCGTCGATTGCGCATGCGCAGTACCTAATATCGGTACTGCACATGCGCTGGTCCCGGTGCCTGTCATTTGTATTGTACAGGTGCCAGGACCAAGATTCCTTCTATGGGCTGTTGCCGAAGCAGCCAATAGAAGCTGGCCACATGCGCAGTACAGATGTTTGTACTGTGCATGCGCCAGTCCCGGCATCTGTCATCAAAGCACAGGCACCGGGGACCAGGAGAAGAACTGCAGCGGCGGTGGCTGCAGTGGCCGCAGCTGCTGCAGCAGCAATAGGGGGAGGGGTGCCTGCATCATGATTCCCCCGCAGCGGCTGCAGTCAGTGGCAGCCCCCTCCCCCAAGAAGGTACAGGCCACCACTTAGTACAGTCCCCACAATATTTATATAGTGCTCACAAATTGTAACCAGTGCACCTTAGTGAACAGTGAGCTCTGCGAACTAAAGGTCCACAGACACTGGCCGATTTTGCCGAGCATGTATGGTGAGAGATAATGGGGAAAAGCGCTGGGATGAAAGATGCTCAGTGCATACAAACTGAGCATTTTTCGACCTGTTTTGGGATTTTTCCAGGGGTGAATAAGGCAGGACGCTATGTTAAGCGGTGCACTCCACCGCTCATCTGCAGGTAATACCAGCAGATGAGCAGCCGGGCCAGCGATGATGCGGGAGCGTGCATCAGCGCTCACCGCTCATTGCTGCCGCGTACACACTGTGCGTCTTTCAAGATGAGTTTGAAGAAACTTAGGGAGCTCGAGGTGTGCTCCCACCACCAGTGCTGTGCCTAAACACGTGCATAGGGGGCCGTGCGATCGTTGGACCCTCTCCCAAAGGAGAAGGGCCCCGTTTTTCCCCTAACCCCTCTCAACCATAAGGCCGAGAAGGGGAAAATAGGGAACGGTGGGTCTCTTCGCCGAAGTTTAGAGAGACCCTCTTTCCTCAACCCTCGGAAGGGTCAGGACGGTGGGTCCTCCGCACCCGAAGGTTTGGAGAGACCCGCATTAGACTTCCCTCCGCCTTGCGGCTCGGGGTCGTCCTCGAGGGGACCGAAGCTCTCCCCAAAAGGCGAGAGCTTCGGCACATTGAGGAATGGTAGGCCCATAAGGGTCAACCACACAACCCAAAAAAAGTGACACACTACAGAAAAACAGAAATCGTGAAAAGTGACGAACGTGAAGAAGGAAGAGAAATAAATAATAAAGAGGACCCCAGCCAGAAGGCCGGGGTGGGGGTGTGAAAAATTGTCCTACCCCATCCAAAAGGATGAGGTAAGGACGTGCAGCCTATCCTAGAGGGGAAGTGCGCAGTGCAAGTGCTTACTTGTGCAAGGTGATTTTTGGGATCACCCGTGCAGGTTCGGCACCTCGAGTTTCCCTGGGGGCACAGTGCAGCCTCGGACTCCAGGCAGCCGACCGATCAGCGTCCGACCAAGTGTTTCTCTGCTCCCATCGTAGGGCACTTTCCAGCCCCTGGCATGGGAATGGGTATTCCACTGGGCTTTTCGAAAGACTCCCTTAAGTGTTGCGGCCCCCTCGGAAGAGCAATCTACTCAGTCTCAGTGTTTCTCCGATCCCAAGGTTAAGGTACTAAGCTGGGCCTTTCGCGGTCTCCCCATCAGAGGCTACGAACTTCTGGAACAGGAGCCATCTACTCAGTCCCAGCCTTTCTCCGCTCCCTGGGAATGGATACTAGACTGAGCCTTTCACTGTCTGAAAGCCACTCAAACGAGTAAACCTCAAAGTCGCCCAGTGTGTATGGGCCTTTAAAGTTCAAGACAACTAAGTAATGATCTATAAGACTATAATATTTTTAATGATTTATCCATTAAAAATAAAAAAAATTCAAAAAGGAGAAAAATATATAAATACTAAAGGCACCGGAGGTTAAAACTTACATCATTTACAATACACAAACATTTGATAATAATTTTCATGGACACTTTGCTGGTGGGGAATCGTGTATCATTTGCATATAATTACATTGTGTACCTGCAGTACAAGCAAATATTTGGTCACTGCAACCTCATTGTTAACCGAATCGGTGAAGATAATTATAATTTCGTTTTTTTAAGCATCTATACTTTCCTATAATCAATATTAGCTTGGATAATGTACCAGATGTTGTACACAGAGAAAGATAAATTTAGTTTAGATTGAAAGCGTTTCATTTTCAGGTATACAGAGAGTCAAAACAAAGAAATGAGGACAGTTGGCAAAATCTGAATGACAAAAAGGTAAATAAAGTCAGATTATTTTTACCTTGTGCTGATTCTGGTGCTTTCGTTCAGATCACTATTACTAGAAACTGAGAACTTATCGCCGGAAGCTTCCTGGAAGACAGTTTAAAAAAATAGGCAATGTAATATTTCTGCTGCTGGGCACTATGATAAAATGAAAACAAGGTTATTTTAATATGCTATTATTCAGATTGGATTTTGTATATTTCTAACGCTTGCAAATTTTTCCTATAATATTCACCCAACCAGTGGCAGAAGTATTACCCAGGCAGCATGACCGTTATGGAGCCTAAGTTTTGGAACTGAATCGGTCCCAAAGTTCTAACAGGATATAAAAGCAAAATAAAAATAAAACTCTCAGCATAGTTTGCATCTACATGTTATTTTGATTTAAGTCACATCCTGAAACAGGCCCATTGTGTGCCAGTCCCCCCTGACATATTTGATCCCGAAAATTGGGCCCCCCTCCTGGATATGGCCGGAACCCCCTGCATCTCCCCCCGGCAGCGGCAAAAATTTCTGATGAAGGGCAGGGCTAAATATGAAAATCACGCCCTTTTAGCCCTACCCCCTCCTAAAAGACCCGCAAATTGCAGTATTTGCATTACTAGGGGCGGAGCTTGATGTCAACACCAAGCCCCGCCCCAGACGTGCTGCTGACAGTCTCCTCTCCGGGGTCCTCCCGGAGAGGAGACTTTAAAAGTAGGCAAGTATGATTTTAGTGTGCTCCAGAAAAGAACAGAGCTGGCTCACAACCAATGGCACTGTGGGTATTTTGTATATAGACAGTTGCATACACAGGCATTCTGTGAATTGTATGACAGCTCCTGCTACCGTTAAGCAGATTCAGGATAATTTGAAAATTGTTGCAGTTCGCTCAGATATTTGTATATAACGTCTGAGATGATTTCAAACATGAAAGGTTCTGACCCATCTTTTCATCTCTATTTTCTCCTGTCCCCTTGATACCAGAAAGAAGCTGCAGTCAACATGTTTTATTTATTAGAATGCATGAAGTGTCTTGGACTGACTGCAAATATCATATAAAATTAAGAGAATGCCAGGAGCCATGCCAGGAATATAATGCTGATGCTGTTTGTCACATCATATGTTGAATATATGCTTTAATTTTTATTTTTCTGTGAGCGATGTACGCGGCAAATGAAAATCAGAGAAAGGATCTAATGTGGGCGTGGCTTGAAGCCTGTTAGAAATGTGGTTTACGTTCTGAATAAATCACATCTCTATATATAGCACTGTAGCTGTTGTAAATATACAGTATAGACACATATAGCCTGGAGCGACAGGCACCTACAGTACTCGGTGATATGATTCACATCCTCCATGTACAGCTCATCTAAAAAATATTAAGAACTGTATATAAAAATGAGAGATTGCTAGATTATTCTGGTAGATAATTTTACAGGAATATGTACAATATTAGGCATATTTCAGGGAGTATATTAGGTATATACAGTAGGCTGTATTTCAGGGAGACCCCTGGAATTGTAGCAATCTCCCTTACTGCACCTTACCCCCATTATGTAGCTGTTTTATTAAATGGAGAAAGAAAAATAATATATTTATTCACAGTTTCAGATATAGCGCAGCAGATTCAGTTGCGCTTTACAATTGTAGACAGTTATAGAATAAACTAGGTAACAACAGACAGACTTGGAGGTAGGAGGGCCCTGCTGCAAGCTTACAATCTATAGGGATATAGGGGGAAACACAAGGACAGGCACCAGTAATAGCATAGCTTGTAGGTCCGGAAGGGAAGCTATATAATACATAGGTGCAGTGGCGTAAGTTCGCTCCAGTTGCCCAGAGGCAAGATATATATTGTGCCCGCCCCCCCCTCCCCCACAACCTAATATATGTCTGTTCTGAAATGTATACTGTATGTGTTCAATCTATATCGCTCTCTATATATGTTTGTATCTCTATATATATAGAGAGAGAGATAGAAAGAGAGAGAGAACACACATATTTCTCAGAACTCAGCCACAGAAGTGATATAATTGGCTTTCAATTAACTTATTTAACCTTGCAGGGGAGGAGAGGTGCCCCATTGAGAGCAGGAGCCCTGCGGCAGATGACTCCATTGCCTCCCAGAGTTCTGCCTCTGCATAGGTGCCTCAGAGGGTTATACGTGTAGAACTTAAATATGATAGGCTTGCCTAAAGAGGTGAGTTTTCAGGGAATGCTTGGAAAGTTTGGAGGCTAGTGGAGAGTCTTATTCCATAGGGTGGGAGCAGCCCGATGAAAGTCCTGTAATAGTGAATGGGAGCTAGTGATCCGTGCAGAAGAGAGACGCAGATCTTGTGCAGAGCGGAGTGGCCGAGATGGGAGATATATTGTGATAAGTAAAGAGATATATGCTGGTGCAGTATGGTTAATAGATTTATATGTGAGTACAATTATTTAATATTGAATTCGGTTAAATACAGGGACTGGCAGAGCGGATCAGCAGACGATGAGCGCCTTGCTAGGAAGATCAGCCTAGCAGCAGAATTTAAAATGGATTGCAGTGGCGAGAGTCTGTTCTTACCATATATAACCAGTGGCAGCTCCAGAGATGAGGCTGCAGCCAGGGCCGTTGAGAGAAGGAGGGAGCAGGTACTAAATTCCCAGGCCCAGGTTTGCTGGCCCTGGTCGAACCCACCCTTCCCCCTCCGTCCCTACCGGGCAGCAGCAGCACCAGCAGAACACACCTCTTCAGCATGTGCTGTGCAGATGCTCATGCTGAGCCTGCTGTCAGCACAGCACATGCTGTAGGTATGTGCTGCTGCTGCTGCTGCTGAGGAGCGGGAGGGAGGTCGGGGGGGGTACAATAACAACCCCCCTCAACTTAAGAGTGTTTTTTTTCACCCCCTCTAAACATTTTGGGGGCGTGGCCTAATCATGGGAGTTAGCCATGCCTCCTGCAATTAGGCCACACCCCCAAAATTTTACCGGGGCCCGGCATACCTCTCGGCGGCCCTGGCTGCTGCACATTTCAGAATTCAAATAGGGGTGTTACATCAACTGCCAGTAAGTCCATTTGGAATTACAGTTGGTTGCAGTTGGTGCGCCTCCCCTATTTGAATTTTGGACTGTGCTGGAAAAAGGGAGAAAAAAAACCAGATATAAACATGCATAAGTAACCTATCCCCTATATATAACTATGGCTTTGCACATTACTACAGCAGATATGGTTTTGCATATCAACGTTTGGCTCTGCATGTTAGTGTTGACACCTGACATGTCTCCGCCAATTAAACTTGGCACCAAATGTGACTGTAAACATTACATTTGGAACATGTACAGTATGCCTGAGCACAATAGTTGTGGCATCAGAAATGACTGTGCTCATTGGCACCTGATTAGAACACTGCATCTTATTCCCGCACAGTACTGTGTGTGTGTGTATATATACAGTGTTTATATATACACGTATATTGCTTTGCTCATTAACTATCCCACCAGGTACATAATGGCTCTGCACATCAGCTAGAGCATTGCACATTGTACCTGGCAACAGAAAAGGCTCCGCATATTTATCTTGGCACCAGGTACAGCATTAAGCCTTTGAGAATGATAAAGTGGAGAGAGATACATCGGGAGAGAGCCCCTAACTGCCATTGTTTTCAAACACAGTCTGTAACATGGCAGTTAAGAGATGATTGGCTGGTACATTTTCTCTCTCCATGGCTTAGTACACCTTTATCAAAGCACGACTCTCTTTAGAGATTGCCCTGATGTTTGTTTAATGCTCCAGAGCAGGACAGTGCTGTGCGGACATAAAGGGCAGTATGTACTAAGCAACAGTTTGCCGTGGAATCTGATACGTCGGGTTTTATGGGCAATATTTATTAAATATCACTCTGACCTTCTAAACTGAACCTGCCATCAACCCCCTTCAGTTTCTAAACTCCAGTCCTGCCACAATAATGTTGCCATCTCGTAGTGCGGTATGATACCTAAGAACCGTACCGACTTCTATACGGTATGTTTTTTGCTAAGAATAGAAAAATGGAGGTAAAAATTGCTGCAGGGTTTCTTTGCACAATTATTACCATCACTAGGACTTCAAGGTGGTAATGGTAGGGGAGAAATGGGGGGAACAAAAGTGTGGGTCACCCCCTCCAGTAACTAGCAGAAGACTTTATCAGCTGGGGACTAAGATACTACGGGTGCCAGATGACAGCCCGTCAATCGGGATCCCGACAGTCGGTATACTGACATCGGAATCCTGAAGCTCAAGAATAGAACATGTAACTTCTTTATGCTCGCCCCCCTGTCCGGCCACCAGCAGTCAGGATTACGATATTGGTATACTGATTAATGACTGTCGGGATCCCAATTGTTGGGCAGTCATACCACACCTGGTACTACAGCAGTGGGGGCACAGAAAGGAAACTCCCAGAGGCAACTGTGTCAGTTTTGCACAGGTTCAAAACATAATACATTTGATGGTACAGTAGTGCGTGTTTGTGGCAGTTATTTAGGCAATTTTGAGCTAATTCAATTACCCCCCTTCCCCGTTTAAACATTGTCATCCCTCATTGATATCAGGAGCAAGGAGCAGGATCTGTAACATTACGGCAAGTATTGCACTAAGATACTGACATAATTTACTATGTTACAAAGTACACATCACTGGCAGAAACTACACACCGGAGACCGGCAGGCGGCGCTGACCTGTTCACTAGGCTGCAAGTACTGTATACGCAGCCTAGCGAAAATCCCTGAATCAGGCCCTTAGTGCCCTGTTACTGGATAAATATATAGATAAGGTAAGCAAGCATGTATGCAAATGGATGAGGTACAGTTATTAGGCCTGTAAACAAACAAATGAGGTAAGCAGGCTTGTATGCAAATGGATGAGGTACAGTATTTAGGCTTGTAAACAAACAAATTAGGTAAGCAGGCTTGTATGCAAATCGATGGAGTAAGCAGGCCTATATGCAAATGTACGAGGTAAGGTGTCCTGTATGCAAATGGTTGAAGTAAGCAGTCTGAATGCAAATGGTGAGGTAAGCATACCTGTATGCAAATGAGTGAGGTAAGTAGACCTGTATGCAAATAGATGAGGTAAGTAGACCTGTATGCAAATGAGTGAGGTAAGCAGGCATATATGCAAATGACTGAGGTAAGTAGACCTGTATGCAAATAGATGCGGTAAGTAGGCCTGTATGCAAATTGGTGAGGTAAACAGGCCTGTATGCAATGGATGAGGTAAGTAGGCCTGAATGTAAACGGATGAGGTAAGCAGCAGGCCTGAATGTAAATGGATGAGGTAAGTAGTCCTATATGAAAATCGATGAGGTACAGGCAGTAGGCCTGTATGCAAATGGATGAGATAAGCAGGCCCATATGCAAATAGTTGAGATATGCAGGCCTGTTTGCAAATTGGTGAGGTACAGGAAGTAGGCCTGTATGGAAATTGATTCAAACGTTCATGCAGTTACATGCTCAGCTGTGATTGCTTATTCAGGGGTAGTGAAAAATACACAAATGTCTCAGACGCTATCTTGTGCACAGAGGCGGTCACCTCTGCCGCTAACCAATACATAACTGAAAACAATGGTCACACCTCGGCACAACCATTAACCCTGCGATATCTCAGACTGAGCATCTCACTGAAGAGATGTCCCTTACCACAACGCCACATGAGCTCAGTACAGCGTAGTAGTAAAAGATTGCTTTACTAAATCCAATGTCGAACGTAAATCATGCCCTCTGATTGAACTCGCCTAAGTAATATTAGTAAAAAATGTAAACAACCAAAAATATGCCCATATATTTGCTGGGTGTGGTGGTGCCCATACATGGAGCGATGTTCTCCGTGCAGGGCCGGTGCCACCACTAGGCAGCTCTAGGCATTTGCCTAGGGCGCCAGCCACTGGAGGGCGGCAGTTTGCAGCAGGTCCCCCCGGATGGAGGTAAGTGGCACCGGCCGCAACCCCCCTCCCCCTCCGAAGCGACCAGGCCCCCCTCCCCACCCCTGGAGTTACCTAGCGGCACTCGCCGCATCACCTGACACCCCTTCCCCACATGGCATGCTTAGCGGCATCGGCGGCTGCATCACCCGACACACACCCCCACCTGGCACGCTTAGCGGCACCGGCGGCCGCATCACCCGACACCCCCTCCCTGGCAAACACCCCCCCCCCCCTTGCCTCCGTGTGTTTTGCACTAGATAACATCACATCTAGTTCAAAACACATGCAATGTGCTACAGCAGTGTACGTTTTGTACTAAGTACAAAAAGTATGGGAGCGTGCATTGTATCTCACGGGAAAAACACACGGTGTATGGGCACCTTTATATTTCAAATAAAGATAAAAAAGACTGTGCTATTGGATTATGCTGTTGTCCCTTTAAGCTGTTTTAGCTATTCTTAATTTTATATATATATATATATATATATATATATATATATATATATATATATATATATATATACTGTGAGTTTTAATTAAATTTTAGCTGCAGACAACGAATTGTTTTTCAATGCTATTTCTATTACAATAGCTCATTTGCATTGACACATAAGACATAGCATACCTCTGTGCACTCGGAAGCTCGGAAAAAGAACGTCTCCTCATATGGTGAGATCGGGTGGATGTTTTCATCTCCAGTTTGCTCTGCATTAATTAAATACAAATGAACAGTCAGACTTATACTGCATCTCACATGCCAGGATTTTTAAAACTGTAGCTACAGGTGTGCAAAAATATATATTTAAAAGATAGACCATAAGGGGTAAATTTACTACAATGGGAGTTCTAATGAGTATGGGCTGTTGTCCATAGCAACTTCTATCTAGTATCTTCTAGAAGGTGCAAAATAATTAAGAAGTATAATCTGATTGGTTTCTATAGGAAACATCCAATCTTCAGTAGAACTCCCATCTTAGTAAATTTACACCTGGTCTACACCTTATTTGTCAGAAAAGTTGTCGAATTTATGGCCGTTTCTCGACAATCCAAGGCCGTTTTCCTCGACACGCCCCCTTTTAGCTTTTCACCCAAAGGTGGCGATACCCTGCCCTGCAAAGACGCGGCAGCCGGATATTAGTACATTTTTCCCTTAGTACATCCCGCCCTTTGACATTGTCAGCCATCCAGATACCTTGGAGCAAATTTACTAAAGCTCTCATTAGAGTGGCTCCTGGCGATAGAATAGCCATGCTCCGTCCCTATCCAGCGGCTGTCATCCAACAGAATGTGGTGTGCGCATGAGACGCTCGTGCACCCCATTTTGTTGGCGTATGTAGCAGCCCTCCGCCTGTCTCCCCACCCCTGCCCGCTCTGCCCCAGCCTGCCCCCGCTCCCTGACCATCTCCCTGAAACGGTGATGGTCAGGGAAGCCCTTGGTCCCCGCTCCCAGCCGCCATGCTGACGGGGACATGTGAGCAAGTGAGTTGCTTGTGCTTCCCCATCAGCTGGTCCGCTGTCCACCAGCCTTTACCAGCACATGAAATCTGACGGTGGCTTCCATGTGTATTATATTTATGGATATTACAGTATACTTGTGTTGCTTAATTCTACTATATATCATGTAGCTGGCATTACATTGTTTTACTGCTGTGTGCAGATTATCATTATCTTGGGTGACCTCTTGTGGACTCATCATGTACTGCAGTAATATTTCATTTTTTTAAAAGCAGTAGCTACTTCCTCAATACACTTCTGCCTTTGTCATTCTGGAAAACAATTATAGGTATTTGCTTCTACATATTGATTTGTTTAACAAGTTTATCACTCTTCACCGTGTTTGTCTTGTCGCTCTTAAGGTACAAAGTACATGAGGACTGCAGACAAAGGGCCTATTTACTGTACTCCTGAGAAGATCTTAAACAATAACAAATATAACACACAATTTCCTTATATGTCTACATCTATAACATGCCTAAAACAAACTTCACTAGAGAACAGAAAATATATATACAATGTAGTTCACTTATGTTGTGGAAAGATGACTCACGTTTTGTTAAGTTGCAGGTAGAATTTCCTTCAGGATTATTATCCATTGTACTTACGTCTTTGGCGTTCCTAAAACAGAGTAAACAAGTGTCACCTTCAAACATTGTGTTATAGTGTGATATACAATCTAACAGTTAGCTGTCATAATAATACTATGCTATCATATTACAGTTATCTCAATTTCCAATACAATTTAGAGATTTCAGTTTGCTATCTAAAGGGGCATACAGATGGAGCGCCTCCGGCCTTATTTGCCCGGGGATCACCAGCATGTCTCCGCTGGCGATAGCCGACGCAGAGGTGCTCCATCTGACTGGGATACATATGCGTCTCACACGCACACGCGTCCCAGTTTCAGCATGGCGTCGCTGAGGGTCCTTGCCTGTCTCCACTTCAGGGAGATGGGCAGGGATAGAGGGACGGTGAGGCAGTAAGGTGCACCGGGGGAGGCGGCGGAGCCAGCACCGTAGCCACGGGGCGCACGCGTCTCGTGCGCGCACACGCCCCTGGTGAGAGCTGGCCACTGGCGGGGGCTAGCGCTAGCGCCAGCCCCTGCAAGGAAGAGGCTGGCTTTATCTGTACACACCGGACAACTGCTGAGTGATCTCAGCAATGTAGATTGCTCAGCACACAGCGCTGCACAGTAATGTGTGCTGATTGGTCTGCCAGGGCCAGTGTTCTCCAGTGATTAAGTAGATATATTCAGCATGCTGGATATTAATCGCCGGCCGATACATACCCTCCAACATGACCCATTCCATTAGGTACAAAATGCTCTGTTTCTGGACTTCCCTGCCTGTGGCAGTTGCAGAGGTTGGGCTCCAGCACAGTCCAATATTCAAATAGAGGAGCCACACCTACTGCCACCTCAAACATCACTGTCCTGGACTCACTGCCAGTTGATGTGATGTGTCTTTGAATATTGGACTGTGCTGGAGCCCCACCTCTGTAACTGCCACTGGCAGGGAAGTCCAGGAACAGAGCATTTTGTACCTAATGGAATGGGTCATGTTGGAGGGTATGCCGATAGTGACGTGCGGGGCCGTGCATCACTATCGCCCCTACACACGGAACAATGTAGGGGCATTTTTTAAGCAATCTTTACAGTCACAGAAACTGTAAAGATGTATTATCACTGTGAAATACAGCGCGCCAAGCATTCCAATGATACAAATTGCATTAATATGTATTAATATGCAATTATTATTGAAAAGGACAGCTTTTTCGAACAGAGGTGCCCTTTGCAAAGCTGCCGCCATCATGTGAGAGGGTACAGCCGGTTTTCCTTTTTCCTCCTACATTCAGTGATCAGGATTAGTGATTAGCATTTTTTTCAATCATTGTCTTCCCTATTTTAAAAAAATGCCCCGGCCGCTCCACATATTTACATACCTGGGTGAGAGCGCCTGTGATCGGGAGCCGGGTGGTGCAGTTGAGGTGGGCAGGAGGTTTATGGGAGCAATAGGGCTGTGTGGCTGGGAGGCGGTGAGTGGGGGGGATGCATCGGTGCGACAAGAAGTCGGTATGGGCATGAATCGATGAGTCCGGGAGCGCCGGTGCAGCTTGTGGGCTGCGCAGCATGACCACTGACATCATGTCACGATGCATAGAGCATCATTCCGGTGATGGGAGAAGCCGGCCAGCATCTGAGTGAGTGCTCAGACGCTGCCCGGCATTGGACTGCGCCAGTGTTCCCTCTAAGCTGTGCGCACGTGCGCGCGCACACACCTTGACGAGCATGCGCACAGACATTACAACTGAGCGCACAAAGCAGCAATGGTCCCTTTTTGCAGTTGTGGACTCAATTAATGTGTGTTTCACCCATTAACTACATTGTGTACTGTATTTTGAATGTTTAAATGATTAATATAATTTTGAAGTAAAGTTAACACAAATGCTGAACATAAATTTCCATTTATATATAAGTGACGCACAAAAATGTAAATTTCATTCCAAAGTTGCACAGCCAAAATTTTTAGTCGCACACAGCCTTCGTAAAATTAGAGGGAACATTGGACTGCGCATGCGCAGTCTGATCCCAAAATCCCGGTATTGGAATCTCCAATGAAATCCCAGCGATTTTGGTGCCAAATCCCAGGACCAACCAATCCCGGGATTGGCCACCTTAATCAGGATGTATTATCATTGTGAAATACATCCCACCAAGCTTCGCAACTATACTAATTGCATATGTATTGACATATGAAATTAGTATCACAAAGGACAGCTCTTCCGAAAAGAGCTGCCCTTTGCGGAGCTGCCGCTGCCAGGTGAAAGGGTGCCCGTGGGTTTTCCTTGCCTCTTGCTGCTGGCAGCTGCGGTGACTCCCAGGCTCCTCCATCCTGCACCCGGAAAGGCAAAGCCAGTGTTGCTAGGGAGGAGGAGGTCACTGTATCCAGGAAGCACACCAGGAGGCAGCCCAGACAGGAGGTGAGGCAGGCCGGAGCATGCGGTGAAGGAGCGGCGAGGGAAAAAGCTGGCATTACCCCCCGCATCAAAAACTCTGGTGATTGATACATAAGAAAATGCAGTAAAACCCAAGAAAACAGGGTTTTTAACACAGTTTTAATTTAATGAATCCCGCCTTTTCCTATATGTCATGGGATCTACAGTGGTTGCTACGCTTATTTCTTATAATACTCAAGTTTGCCTAATGACCACTGAACTGAGAACATCAGAAACCACCACATACTGTATAATGCTATTAGGACTTATGGCTTATACAGACACTATCACATTACATGTCACCTTTTGAAGGACGTCTCAGTGACAGACACGGGCAGATCTGGAACTGGTCTATTTCTCAGAATGAACGATCTTGTTGGGACTTTCTTATCTTTTGTCATCTTCATATGATTATTATTAATTTCTCCATATAAATCATTTTCAACCATGTGTCCCTGGAATTCAAAAAACTCAAAGTTTCCGGAGTCCCTGTGTTCTCTATCACCCTGGTCATTGTTATCACCCGAGCTGCCAGTTGGCTTTTCTGGGTCAACCTGTTTGAGCTGCATGGAAACGATATCCCCCGTCCGTCCTGGTGGTCGGCGATCCACTGACGAACCCATATGTATTGTGCTTGATTTCTGTGATAGACTTGGAGATGTTTTATCAACCATTGCAATATCAGCAGCATCATGTTTTAATAAAGTGTTTGAGCCTATTACTTCCGTAGTAGAATGCTCAGGAGTCCGACATTCCTTCTCCAGTAATTCCTCTATCTTCCTGAGAATCCGCTTCCTATGGCCGGTAAGTGATACTCCCATTTCTTGCAGCATTTCATGATTTAATTGGACACAATCTGAAAGAGATTTGTATCCAAATGTTTGGAAGAGTGAGCAATAAGTTTCCAAATGAATATCAGCAAGCATCTGTCCAATGTCACGTCCCATTTGGCTGTAGGAGGTCATTATGACATCTTGACACTTGTATAAGGCATCATTGGGAAAATATCACGGACAGTAGTTAGACCAATCCAGAGGCATGTCATGTGAGTCACCAATATTGGACCTGCAATAACAGAAGACACTGGTCAGGGTGAGTTCTGATAACTCAAACATCTATATATGGTATATATGCTTCGGTGAACATTCACAATTGACTTGAAATGTTAAGCATATCCTGCCTAGCAGTGTCTTTATTTCTGTGAGTGCCACCCGCATCCTCAAGCATTATCTGTATTTCAAGGAGGGCACCCAGATTACAATATACTAAGAGGAGTGAGTGCCGAAGGATTGATCTATTATTTATTTATTTATATATATATATATATATATATATATATATATATATATATATATATATATATATATGCAGAAGAGTATTCAGAGGGTGCTCCCCAATAAGACAACAATTTTTGTTAAAAACACAAATTTAATAATAATTCAGATAATCCATTGGATCAATATAATAATGCTTGGTTCACAGTTGTAAGATGTCGAAAACACATGTTGTCCAACGCGTTTCGTCACACACGTGACTTCATCAGGGGCAATATGGACAGTAGACACCTTTCATTTTCTCAAAAATGTTAATAGGTAGGGTGAAGTGTGCTGTGTGAGATCCAAATCAGGATATATATATATATATATATATATATACACACACACGCAACAGAGTTCAATCAAGCAGCGGCACTCAGAGGACTTTGGAAAAATGTATTTAAGGCATTACAAAAATGCACAGATCTGTCATTTCGGGACAATTACAAGAACTCTGTTTTACCAATTATATCCAGAAGGCACTGCCGCACACTCTAAATATATATATATATATATATATATATATATATATAAACAACATTAGCATGGAAGTCACATTTGCATATTCTAAATAGACTACTGACCAGCTCGTAAAAATGCCAATGAAACACTTGCATTTTCCCCATAGACCACACCTCACCGTGTGTACAGTACGCCTCTTTCATTTGTCAACTCATTGGCCAAAATTTACTAAGATGCAGTTTTTATTTTTCATGAGATGTTGCTATGTGCAACCAATCAGAATCTACTTATTTAGCACCATCTAGAAGATAATAGATAGTATATGGTTACCCATAGCAACATCCCATGTGAAATAGAACTCCCATTTTAGGACGTTTCCCCCATTGTCTTTTGATAATGGTAAATGCGTTAATGGCAAACACCGGTATGCATCTTTGGAACAAAGTCAAAAACGAATAAAGCCAAAACCTAAAGCTCTTTTTTTTTGACTACCTGCCATGATATAAGGAATAGACTGTGATGTTCGACTTCTAGATTTTTTACATTTCAATTAAATTTGAATTAAAATCTGTTTCCTGAAATGTCAAACTGCCAAGTATGTAGGCTAGAATAAACTTTTTTTTTTACCCGAAAATACATAATAGGACATTGTATTATGAAATGTAGGATGATTTTGTTTTATTATTGTATAAATATCCCGCTTCAAGCTGCATTTAAGAACACGAAATGTACAATGTCAAATAAATGAGCTTAGATTCCAACCCTAAACTGTTCTAAAAGCCACCAATGTTCAGTAATTAAAATGTGATCCTGTAAATGATACTGACCAAGGGGTTGAGAGACCAAGAACCTCACTTGATGCACGAAGTGTTTGTCATATTGTTGACAGAAAATGGAAGACTATTTTTTTTTTGGTTCTAACATACAGTAATTGTCCTATAAATATTCATGGCAGCAATGTGGAAAAACTAATGAACAGCTTGGAGCTCTTCCTTATTAAGATAGCCAATTAAAGTCTCTAACATCACTACAAAAGCTTTCACAGTGCTAAATGTTCTGTTTACCACCTGGTTTGAACTTTCCACAAGCAATGTCCTCTTCTACATTAACTTCATTACGTAATCTCAAACAACAGAAAGTTAATCATTAGAAAAAAAAAATCAGATCGCTTACTATCATCAAATAGAATTAAGAGCAACAACAGCATAACCTCCAACCGTTCAGCTGGTAAACCATGCTGGGACTTGTAGTTTGCAGAACCTGGAGAGAGTGGGCTAGCCAGTCTAGGGTGAGCAACCGTCCTCCTTTAGGGAGGAGATTCCTTCGTTTGTGAGGTCTGTCCTCCCTGGAAAAGTGTGCTCCTTTTATTGCCCTTAATAAAAGGTTGACAGTCATTAGGTGACCACTATTAGTCAACAGGCCAAAGGTCGACACACCAAGGGAAGCATTGTACTTATACGGTGTCCTTGTCGACATTTGCCAAAATAGACACAAAAACCATCATTTTGACCTTTTTCATGTCCATCTGTTCCATGTCGACCAATAGTGGTCGACCTGACCGTAGACCTTTTTGCTGTCAACAAATCAACCCACGCCCTGTGATTCTCATTCCATTTTCTTCTTAGTTTTCTTAAATTCAATCCAAGCAGTGAACTAATGTACCGTATATGGACACAACATCTGTGGTGGGAAGCATTAAGGAAACAGTCTGAAAATACACCTGGTTTAATATTTATAATAACATTTTATTTTATTATGTTTCCACTAAACAGAAAAAAAAAGATTCTAGTCTTAGCCTTATTATATATAGTTAGCCTTATTACATATCCATCTATAAGTCTATGGAAACAATACCACCCAAGAAATATACACAATTTTATACAATAAAACTTTTTCCCCCTGACATCTCCCTATACAGCAGGGGTGGGCAATAAGTGGCCCTCAAGCTGTTGATGATCTACACATCCCAGCATGCATTGCCTCGGTTTTGCTATTTGGCCATACTGAAACTGATGCAAGGCATGCTGGGATGTGTAGTTCAACAGCCGTAGGGCCGCTTATTGCCCACCCCTGCTATACAGTCATGCACACGTGATTCTGTGTGGCTGTCTATTTGATATGCATGTCTCAGGGTTTCTGGGTAAGAATCACAGGATCACACTGGGGATACTCACCTTGCAATACCTGATGGTAACAGAGGAGTACCCTTGTTAGCGTATGCCTGAAGACCACTCGCCTCTTATCTATCTTTCTGGGACTGGAGACGGACACGAGACTCACTCCTCATCCTATACTGTTAAGCAAGACGAGAGAGCAGCAGAAGTCCCGTGCACTGTGGAAATCCCAACTGTATGTGAAAAGTTGTTGGTTGCCAATATTATATACCAGGCATTCCCAACCACGGTCCTCAAGGCACACCAACAGTGCAGGTTTTAGTGATATCCAGGCTTCAGCACAGATGGTTTAATCAGAATCCCTCAGATACTAATTAAGTCACCTGTGCTCAAGTCTGGATATCTACAAAACCTGCACTGTTGGTGTGCCTTGATGACCGTGGTTGGGAATGCCTGTTATATACTGTCAGCATTGGAACATATGCAGCATTATTCTGGCGACTGTGTGCATTATAGAAATCAGTTAATAGCAACACACTCTTTCAGCAATACTGTTCACAACATTGGCACTATTACTGTAAATCCTCTAATGCAGTTGTGGCTCTTTATCTGATATCCATGTCTCAGGTTTTCAGGGTAAAGGTCACGGGATCACACTAGGGACATCCACCCTGCAATGCCTGCTGGTAATAGGGGGCATTCTTGTTAGTGTATACCTGAAAGACCACCCCTGTAATCGACTGTATCTTTCTGGGACTGGATACAGGCACAAGACTCTCTCACTCCTCGTGCTATGCTGTTAAGCAAGGCAATTGAGCAGCAGAAGTCCTGTGCACTGTGGAAACCCCAACTTATTGTCACAGTTCATCTGTTTAACACCTCTAATACAACAGGTTGAGTATCCCTTATCCAAATATCCGTTATCCAATTATTCCGAAAACCATACATTCCAGAAATGTATTTATTTTTGCTAAAAACCTACTTGGGACATCTGCAACAGCATTACTGAGGACATGGTATGTAACTGACACTACTGGGGACATCTGTACCAGCACTACTGAGGACATGGTGTGTAACTGACACTACTGGGGACATCTGTACCAGCACTACTGAGGACATGATATGTAACTGGCACTACTGGGGACATCTGTACCAGCACTACTGAGGACATGATATGTAACTGGCACTACTGGGGACATCTGTACCAGCACTACTGAGGACATGGTATGTAACTGGCACTACTGGGGACATCTGTACCAGCACTACTGAGGACATGGTATGTAACTGGCACTACTGGGGACATCTGTACCAGCACTACTGAGGACATGATATGTAACTGGCACTACTGGGGACATCTGTACCAGCACTACTGAGGACATGGTATGTAACTGGCACTACTGGGGACATCTGTACCGGCACTACTGAGGACATGGTATGTAACTGGCACTACTGGGGACATCTGTACCAGCACTACTGAGGACATGGTATGTAACTGGCACTACTGGGGACATCTGTACCGGCACTACTGAGGACATGGTATGTAACTGGCACTACTGGGGACATCTGTACCAGCACTACTGAGGACATGGTATGTAACTGGCACTACTGGGGACATCTGTACCAGCACTACTGAGGACATGGTATGTAACTGGCACTACTGGGGACATCTGTACCAGCACTACTGAGGACATGATATGTAACTGGCACTACTGGGGACATCTGTACCAGCACTACTGAGGACATGGTATGTAACTGGCACTACTGGGGACATCTGTACCAGCACTACTGAGGACATGGTATGTAACTGACACTACTGGGGACATCTGTACCAGCACTACTGAGGACATGGTATGTAACTGGCACTACTGGGGACATCTGTACCAGCACTACTGGGGACATGATATGTAACTGGCACTACTGGGGACATCTGTAACAGCACTACTGAGGACATGGTATGTAACTGGCACTACTGGGGACATCTGTAACAGCACTAGTGAGGACATGATATGTAACTGGCACTACTGGGGACATCTGTAACAGCACTACCGAGGACATGATATGTAACTGGCTCTACTGGGGACATCTGTAACAGCACTAGTGAGGACATAATATGTAACTGGCACTACTGGGGACATCTGTAACAGCACTAGTGAGGACATGATATGTAACTGGCACTACTGGGGACATCTGTAACAGCACTACTGAGGACATGGTATGTATCTGGCACTACTGGGGACATCTGTAACAGCACTACTGAGGACATGATATGTAACTGGCACTACTGGGGACATCTGTAACAGCACTACTGAGGACATGATATGTAACTGGCACTACTGGGGACATCTGTAACAGCACTACTGAGGACATGATATGTAACTGGCACTACTGGGGACATCTGTACCAGCACTACTGAGGACATGATATGTAACTGGCACTACTGGGGACATCTGTAACAGCACTAGTGAGGACATGATATGTAACTGGCACTACTGGGGACATCTGTAACAGCACTACTGAGGACATGGTATGTAACTGGCGCTACTGGGGACATATGTAACAGCACTAGTGAGGACATGATATGTAACTGGCACTACTGGGGACATCTGTAACAGCACTAGTGAGGACATGATATGTAACTGGCACTACTGGGGACATCTGTAACAGCACTACTGAGGACATGGTATGTAACTGGCACTACTGGGGACATCTGTACCAGCACTACTGGGGACATGATATGTAACTGGCACTACTGGGGACATCTGTAACAGCACTACTGAGGACATGGTATGTAACTGGCACTACTGGGGACATCTGTAACAGCACTAGTGAGGACATGATATGTAACTGGCACTACTGGGGACATCTGTAACAGCACTACCGAGGACATGATATGTAACTGGCTCTAATGGGGACATCTGTAACAGCACTAGTGAGGACATGATATGTAACTGGCACTACTGGGGACATCTGTAACAGCACTAGTGAGGACATGATATGTAACTGGCACTACTGGGGACATCTGTAACAGCACTACTGAGGACATGGTATGTATCTGGCACTACTGGGGACATCTGTAACAGCACTAGTGAGGACATGGTATGTAACTGGCCCTACTGGGGACATCTGTAACAGCACTACTGAGGACATGATATGTAACTGGCACTACTGGGGACATCTGTAACAGCACTACTGAGGACATGATATGTAACTGGCACTACTGGGGACATCTGTAACAGCACTACTGAGGACATGATATGTAACTGGCACTACTGGGGACATCTGTAACAGCACTAGTGAGGACATGATATGTAACTGGCACTACTGGGGACATCTGTAACAGCACTAGTGAGGACATGGTATGTAACTGGCGCTACTGGGGACATATGTAACAGCACTAGTGAGGACATGATATGTAACTGGCACTACTGGGGACATCTGTAACAGCACTAGTGAGGACATGATATGTAACTGGCACTACTGGGGACATCTGTAACAGCACTAGTGAGGACATGATATGTAACTGGCACTACTGGGGACATCTGTAACAGCACTACTGAGGACATGGTATGTAACTGGCACTACTGGGGACATCTGTAACAGCACTAGTGAGGACATGATATGTAACTGGCACTACTGGGGACATCTGTAACAGCACTAGTGAGGACATAATATGTAACTGGCACTGCTGGGGACATCTGTAACAGCACTAGTGAGGACATGATATGTAACTGGCACTACTGGGGAGATCTGTAACAGCACTAATGAGGACATGATATGTAACTGGCACTACTGGGACATCTGTAACAGCACTAGTGAGGACATAATATGTAACTGGCACTACTGGGGACATCTGTAACAGCACTAGTGAGGGCATGATATGTAACTGGCACTACTGGGACATCTGTACCAACACTACTGAGGACATGATATGTAACTGGCACTACTGGGGACATGATATGTAACTGGCACTACTGAGGACATGATATGTAACTGGCACTACTGGGACATCTGTACCAGCACTACTGAGGACATGATATGTAACTGGCACTACTGGGGACATCTGTAACAGCACTACTGAGGACATAATATAGAATTGACACTAAATATGTGCAAGGACATGATTGCTTGCCATTCAAATTTAATATCTGAGATTCTACACAAAATTTGTTTCATGTTTTAAAACCTTGTCTTATGCACAAATAAAATATATTTGTGAGTATTTCATGTGTTGGATGTGTTTGTACAACATAAATGCAGGATACCTCAAGATACATCATTGAAAAATACGGAATAATCCGTTATCCAAAATTCTTCTGGTCCCAAGCATTTTGGATAAGGGATATGTAGTAGCTAATAAATACAATGTCTGACTACAAAGTCACAGGCAATGGGTTTAACCATTGCTCTGAAATATAGTAGAGCGCAGAGTGAACAAATAACAAAGCGCTCTCAATTCAAATTCATGAATGTTGTATATGTATTAGTGAATGAAGGGGCTAGGAAAGGAATAAGGGCGGGATGTATTAATATACATCGCCGCCCTTCGCTGCCTGCCCGCCACGATGCCAGCGCATATGTACTAACATATGCGGCTGGCATCACAGTGCGGTAACGGAGACCCCGCGATACCTGTACTGTGGTGTGCGGGGGGTCTCTGTCTCCTCCCTGCTGCCTCAACTGCCTTCACGCCTAGGACAGCTAAGCAGGCTGTCCCCGGCGCCTCCTCCCCCTGCAGCCGGAAGGACGTCCGGCTGCGTTGCTAGGGAGAGGAAGGGCTTACCTTCCGTGGTCCAGGAGGACCTGTAAGAAGGTAAGCCAAAGGGAGGGGGGCGGCGGGGTTGCGGCGAGGTGGCGGGCGGCGAAAAGAAGCACATAGGCTTCTATACGGTATCGCCACCCAGCGAAATCGGTGCGGCCGGGTAATAGTACATAGGAAAATGCGGTAAAACGGGGGTTTTACCGCATTTTCCCCTTAGTACATCCCGCCCTAAGTCAGAAGATATCGGGCTTTATTGAGGAGGGCAGATTCACAATCCAATATATTAAAGTTCTCTTCAGAATAATTTGTGTATCATCACTCACCTCAAATTCCAAATAGTTTTGCCCAGCCCTTTATAAAGTGGAGACTTCCTGTGATGCAGAAAGTGAGGCAGTGATTCTACTAGTCAGTGATGGCTTCACTGAAATGAAGTTCTCCTGGTGCCTACAGTAGTTGGATATCCAACAGAACTAAGACCTTGCTTTGTGAATAGTATATAAGTACTGCTTACACATGGAGACAGTCATTACTAGAGATGAAGAAAAATCAGTAGATATCAGTGACCTTTTCAAAACTGTTCTGCATTATATACGTCTCATTCCGCATCTGGCCAAGGAACGTCACCGAATTTTACAGTGAAATATTCTGGGTGAAATTTCCCACTCTATCACTCCACACCACAGGTTAAAATGATGTTCTAGCATTGTCCCATCTCTTGTAATCAGGGCAGCCGAGAGGAATGCCGGGCCCCGGTAACATTTTAGGGTAGTGGCCTAAGTGTGGTAGGTGTGGCCACCTCCTGTGCAAGGCCACGCCCCCAAAATGTTTAAAGGGGGAGAAAGGAAACTCTAAAAATGCTAAACTCAGCAGCAGCAGCACACCTACAGCATGTGCTGCGCTTACACTGACACGTTGTCAGTGAGACGATCATGCTGAGCCTGCTGTCAGCACAGCACATGCTGTAGAAGTGTGTGCTGCTGGTGCTGCCCGGGAGGGATGGAGGGGGAAGGGAGGGGTCGGACAAGGGCCCCTGCCGGGCCCCTCCAGCAAGCCCGGGCCCGGGTAATTATTACCCCCCCCCCCCCCCTTCCTCTCGGCTGCCCTGCTTGTAATACAAGATCCATGGCATCTGGAATTTACAAATACAGCAATCAATGAAATTCCACTCCTTTGTGAAATGGTCTGGTGGTCTGGTACCGGTGGCATTGCTCAGCTTCAGTATGTCAACGGGTTTCCCTGAATCCTACAGTGGCATTCTAATGAATACTAATTCACATCATAAAATGGTTGGCACATGTGTATGCAACATGCGCATGTTAACCCCTTCCCGACATTTGACGTATATATACGTCATGGCCGGGATGTACTTCCCGACACATGACGTATATATACGTCATGACTTCAAAGTGCCACTGCGTCTCGAGACGCAGTGACAGAGGGACGATGTCTGCTGTCCCTGACAGCAGACATGTCCCTGCATGCCCAGGGGGGGCTGCGATGCCGCCCCCCCGTCGGCGATCGCTGTGATTGGCTGTTCAGTGTGAACAGCCATTCACAGCGTTTTCCTGTGTTACTGGCGAATCAGACGCTCGGTAACACAGGTGTCAATCACCGCCGGGCGTCAGGGGGCATGAGGGGGTCATCGGTGACGACGACACCTCACCCCACCTGCCCCCAAGGCTGTGATTGGTCCGTGGGACCCACGGACCAATCACAGCCAAGGCGCGTGATTTAAACTAACGGTGACTGCGCTGCAGACGCCATTCCGGTCTGGAATTGCGTGCAGAGCGGTCACCGTGCCAATCTGTCATGATACATACCTGATCCTTGCCTGAAACTTACCTGATCACCGCTGATCACCGCTGGTAGCGTGCTGCCAGCAGCTGTATACTTCCTGGATCTTGTGACTTCTGTGTGTGCTGCTGCAGCAGTGTCATAGAGTCACAGATCGTGAGAGATAGGGACAGATAGTGACAGAGAGTGATAGAGAGTGATAGAGAGTGATAGAGAGTGATAGAGAGTGAGAGATAGAGAGAGATAGTGACAGAGAGTGACAGAGAGTGATAGAGAGTGCTATATTTTGTGTCTGCTACCCCCCCTTTTGTGCTGATCAGTATATCTGTGCTGATCAGCAACTTTTTGGGGGTGCAGGGTTTTTTTTATATATACCTGTCAGTTGCTGCCAGTTGCACTGTCAGTTGCACCAAAGGTTGTGCACCTGCTGCCCCTCACTGGTAATCAGTGTCGCATCACTGATCACCTTTTTTTTTTTTTTTTTGAGGGTGCTGTGGGGTCTTTTTTTAAATTTTTTTTTTACACACACTGTGATTTTGTGGGTGTCCTGTGGCCACTGTGCGCTGATCAGTGACGTACATCACTGATCAGCTTTTTCGGCACAGGGTTGATCTATTTTATTTTTTTTTTTATCAAATTCCTGTTGCCTTTGAGCGCTGTTCAGTGACGGACGTTACTGACCAACATCTGTGCTCAATTTTTGGCGCAGGACCTTTTTTTTTTTTTTTTTAACCCCTTCAATTTTTATTTTTTTTATTGGGATCAAATTCCTGTATAAAGTATTTTTTTTTCTGCACTACATACACACTACACACTACATACCCCCCGTGTTGAAATAAAGTTTGTACCCCCCCTACACTATACACGTGTTGAAACATTACACTTACACAAAAATAAAAATGGCATCCCAAATGTCATCCCAAATGTCATCCCAAATGTCATCCCAGTCATCCAAAAGAATGTATTCAGCGGAGGAGGCATATGCCATGCTTGCCTCTGACTCTGACTCTGACACAGCCAGTGATGCAAGCGGGGAATTTGAAGGATTCGCCTTAAGCTCCTCTTCCTCCTCTGCTGATGAGGGACCCCCTCAAAGAGGCCCCCGTAGAGCAGCTGAGACCCCCCCCCCAAATGATTGATCCCGTATGGACCCCACCACCAGACAATTTTGAGCCCCAGGTTCCTGAGTTTTTGGCCATCCCAGGAATCCAATTTGATTCAGCAGGTCTCAGAGAAATTGACTTTTTCAAATTATTTTTCTCTGATGATTTTATAAATTTAATGGTGGACCAAACTAATTTATATTCCCAGCAGTTTATTGCTCAAAACCCCACGTCATCATTTGCTAGGTGGACCCCTGTAGATGCAGTAGAGATGATGACGTTTTGGGGTCTGGTGTTACATATGGGCATAGTAAAAAAGCCAGAAATTAGGCAATATTGGAGTACAGATGTTCTGTACAGCACCCCATTTTACCGTATGGCCATGACTCGTGCTCGTTTTGAGATAATCCTTAAATTTTTACATTACACCGATAATACACTGTGCCCACCCAGAGATGATCCCACCTTTGACCGGCTATTCAAAGTCAGGCCGGTCATTGATCATTTCAGTGCCAAATTTGCAGAGATGTACATCCCTGAAAAATGTATTTGTATTGACGAGTCCCTTATACATTTTAAAGGAAGGGTTAAATTCCGCCAGTACCTTCCCAGTAAGAGGGCAAGGTATGGCATAAAAATGTATAAGCTGTGTGAAAGCACCTCAGGGTACACCCACAGGTTTAGGGTATATGAAGGGAAGGATTCAAGAATTGAACCGCCAGAATGCCCCCCCTCCCTCGTAGGTGTTAGTGGAAAAAATGTCTGGGATTTAGTGCACCCCTTCCTGGATAAAGGTTATCACCTCTATGTGGATAACTTTTACACTAGCATCCCCCTGTTTAAGGCCCTTGGTTCAAGAGGTACAGCAGCTTGCGGTACTGTGCGTAAGAACCAAAGAGGCCTCCCAAAAACGCACATTGCCCAAGTAATGAGAAGGGGTGAAAGCAGGGGAATATGCACCGAAAATATGTTGTTGGTCAAATATAAGGACAAGAGGGATGTCCTTATACTGACAACAATTCATGGAGACAGTACCACCTCCATCCCTGTACGAGGTACCAGTACCCACACCTCAAAACCTAATTGTATCCTACAGATGGCGCCGGGCTTGTCTTTGCTGGGGATGGCGGAGGACTCGCCACCCGCCATCCCCCGCCCCGCGCCATCTGTATGTCGGAAGGGGACGCGCGTGCACGAGGTGCACGCGCGTCCCGTTCCGACGGTGCTTTTGCCCGGGTCCCCGCCGGCTTCCCCGGGTCCCCGCCGGTCCACACCGCCCCCCCGCAGCCCCCCGCAGCCCTGCCCGTCTCCCTGAAGCTGGAGACGGGCAGGACTGCACCCGCCGCGCCGCCTCGCCGCCCGGCTATTGAGACGCTCGTGCGTGGGAGACGCACGAGCGTCTCATTCAGCCAGAGCGCCAGATTGCTGGCGGATCGCCAGGGACACGGTCCTGGCGCTCCGCCAGCAATAATAAGGCCAGCTCCATCTGTAGATTACAATAGGTACATGGGCGGAGTGGATCTTTCAGATCAGGTACTGAAGCCGTACAGTGCCCTGCGGAAAACAAAAATCTGGTACAAGAAGCTGGCCGTGTATATCATCCAGATGGCACTGTATAACGCTTACGTGCTATTCCGTTCTACCAGCCAGAGGGGGACATTTATGCACTTTCAAGAGGAAGTCATAAAGGGCCTAATATTTGGGAACCAGCAGGCAGAGGGCCCCAGTACTTCTAGTACTGGCCCCCGTATTGTACCAGGGCAGCATTTTCCTGATGAAATCCCCTCCACTGCAAGAAAGGGCAGGACACAAAAAGGTGCAAAGTTTGCTATAAAAAGGGAATAAGAAAGGAAACTATTTTCCACTGTGAAACTTGCCCCGACAAACCCGGCCTATGTATAAAGGAGTGTTTTAAAATATACCACACATCTATGGATTATTAGGTTCATCATTTCACCGTGCTTCGGGGGTCTTGCTAATGCCACATAGCACCCACCATTCATTCCACCAGAATCTGAGCTGCAAAATCCAAAAATCACTCCTTCCCTTCTGAGTCCTGCCATGCACCCAACTGGTATTTTTTGGTCACATATGAGGCATTGCCATACTCGGGAGAAATTGGGGCACAGATTTTGGGGTGCTTTTTCTCCTTCATACCTTCTGAAAATGAAAAATTTTGAGCCAGAACTGCATTTTTGTGTAAAAAATGTAATTTTTCATTTTCACTGCCCAGTTGTATAAAAATTGGTGAAACCCCTGGGGGTTTGAAATGTACACTATACCCCTAGATGAATTCCCTGAGGGGTGTAGTTTGCAAAATGGGGTCACTTGTGGGGGGCTTCCACTGTATTGGTGCTTTGGGGGTCTTGCTAATGCGACATAGCACCCACCAACATTCCACCAGAATCTGTGCTGCAAAATCCAAATATCACTCCTTCCCTTCTGAGTCCTGCCACTTTTTGGTCACACATGAGGCATTGCCGTACTCGGGAGAAATTGGGGCACAGATTTTGGGGTGCTTTTTCTCCTTCATACCTTCTGAAAATGAAAAATTTTGAGCCAGAACTGCATTTTTGTGTAAAAAAATGTAATTTTTCATTTTCACTGCCCAGTTGTATCAAAATTGGTGAAACCCCTGGGGGTTTGAAATGTACACTATACCCCTAGATGAATTCCCTGAGGGGTGTAATTTGCAAAATGGGGTCACTTGTGGGGGGCTTCCACTGTATTGGTGCTTTGGGGGTCTTGCTAATGCGACATAGCACCCACCAACATTCCACCAGAATCTGAGCTGCAAAATCCAAAAATCACTCCTTCCCTTCTGAGTCCTGCCATGCACCCAAATGGTATTTTTTGGTCACATGTGAGACATTGCCGTACTCGGGAGAAATTAGGGCACAGATTTTGGGGTGCTTTTTCTCCTTCATTCCTTGTGAAAATGAAAAATTTTGAGCCAGAACTGCATTTTTGTGTAAAAAATGTAATTTTTCATTTGCACAGCCCAGTTGTATCAAAATTGGTGAAACCCCTGCGGGTTTGAAATGTACACTATACCCCTAGATGAATTCCCTGAGGGGTGTAGTTTGCAAAATGGGGTCACTTGTGGGGGGGTTCCACTGTATTGGTGCTTGGGGGGTCTTGCTAATGCGACATAGCACCCACCAACATTCCACCAGAATCTGAGCTGCAAAATCCAAAAATCACTCCTTCCCTTCTGAGTCCTGCCATGCACCCAAATGGTATTTTTTGGTCACATGTGAGACATTGCCGTACTCGGGAGAAATTGGGGCACAGATTTTGGGGTGCTTTTTCTCCTTCATTCCTTGTGAAAATGAAAAATTTTGAGCCAGAACTGCATTTTTGTGTAAAAAATGTAATTTTTCATTTGCACAGCCCAGTTGTATCAAAATTGGTGAAACCCCTAGGGGTTTGAAATGTACACTATACCCCTAGATAAATTCCCTGAGGGGTGTAGTTTGCAAAATGGGGTCACTTGTGGGGGGGTTCCACTGTATTGGTGCTTGGGGGGTCTTGCTAATGCGACATAGCACCCACCAACATTCCACCAGAATCTGAGCTGCAAAATCCAAAAATCACTCCTTCCCTTCTGAGTCCTGCCATGCACCCAAATGGTATTTTTTGGTCACATGTGAGACATTGCCGTACTCGGGAGAAATTAGGGCACAGATTTTGGGGTGCTTTTTCTCCTTCATTTCTTGCGAAAATGAAAAATTTTGAGCCAGAACTGCATTTTTGTGTAAAAAATGTAATTTTTCATTTGCACAGCCCAGTTGTATCAAAATTGGTAAAACCCCTGGGGGTTTGAAATGTACACTATACCCCTAGATGAATTCCCTGAGGGGTGTAGTTTGCAAAATGGGGTCACTTGTGGGGGGGTTCCACTGTATTGGTGCTTGGGGGGTCTTGCTAATGCGACATAGCACCCACCAACATTCCACCAGAATCTGAGCTGCAAAATCCAAAAATCACTCCTTCCCTTCTGAGTCCTGCCATGCACCCAAATGGTATTTTTTGGTCACATGTGAGGCATTGCCGTACTCGGGAGAAATTGGGGAACAGATTTTGGGGTGCTTTGTCTCCTTCATTCCTTGTGAAAATGAAAAATTTTGAGCCAGAACTGCATTTTTGTGTAAAAAAATTAATTTTTCATTTTCACTGCCCAGTTGTACCACAATTGGTGAAACCCCTGGGGGTTTGAAATGTACACTATACCCCTAGATGAATTTTCTGAGGGGTGTAGTTTGCAAAATGGGGTCACTTGTGGGGGGGTTCCTAAATTTTAGCATCTTATGGTGCCTAGAAACCTACATGGTGCCTAAAAATAATCTCATAAAAAGGAGGCTCCAAAATCAAGTAGGTGCTCCTTCTATTATGAAGCCTGTGGTTTGGTCAACGTGCACACTAGGGCCACATATAGGATATTTATGAAAACAAAAGAATTGGGGGAATCAATTTTTAGTCACATTTCTCTAGTAAAATCTACTGTGCTCCTTAGAAAAATGTATTAAAATTGCAAATCTGCAAAAAAAAATGAAATTTTGAAATTTCACCTACACTTTGTTTTAATTCCTGTGAAACACCTAAAGGGTTAACAAACTTCCAAAATGCTGTTTTGAATACTGTGAGGGGTGCAGTTTTTGAAATGGCATCATTTATGGGGGTGTCTCACATACAAGTCCCTCAAAGTCACATCAGAACTGAACTGGTCCCTAAAAAAATCAGTGTTTGAAATTTTCTTGAAAATTTGAGAATTTGCTATTCATATTTTAAGCCTCCTAGTGTCCAAAAAAATTAAAAGGAAGTTGAAATAATGATGGAAACATAAAGTAGACATATGGTCTATGTTAGTTATTAACTATTTTGAGTGGTATGATTATTTGTCCCACAAGCAGAAAATTTAACATTTTGCAAATTGCTAAATTTTCCATTTTTTTACGACATTTTGGTATTTTTCACAAAAAAACACAGACTGTATCGACCCAAATTTACCACTAATTTGAAGTACAATGTGTCACGAGAAAACAATCTCAAAATCACTGGGATAAGTAAAAGCAAAAAAAAGTTATCCCCACTTAAGTGATACATGTCAGATTTGAAAAAAAGGGCTCTGTCAGGAAGGCAAAAACTGGCTGTGTCAGGAAGGGGTTAAAGCATTAAGGCTATGGTGGAACCCCTATGTAGGAAACTCAGAAAAGCGGCAATCCTTTCACCAGTTTGATTTTGCAGTGTAAATGATTGCTGCTTTAAAAAAAACTGGAGATTTCCTACCAAATCTCTCACTTTCTGATTCTCTCATCCTATTACATTTCACCCAATGTTTGGTCCCATTAATGTAAACTGCTTTATGCTTATAAAGGTCTCACTCACAGACCTTTTCGGCCATCCCGCACGCACCCCCGCCCCCTTTTCGGCCATCTCTTTTGGAAATAAAAGACAGTCTATACTGACTTTTATTTGTGAACGTGAAAAAAAATCAATTGATGGTCAGCGATCATCGAATTATTTTTTACTGGTGCGGCTGCATGCAAAGGAATGTGATAGTGTACACATCACGTCGCATGCAAATGCAGGGATTCGCGTGGCAGGAGGGGAGACAATCGGCCGGCCGGCGGCCGGCGCTTACCTGTTCGCTGGGCTGTGAACATACACAGCCTAGAGAACAGGTCTGAATCAGACCCAAAGCTTGTCATCCTTCCCTCTGTACTGTCCACAGGCCCAATGCTAGATTCCCCTGGAGGGTAGGCGATCATTAGGTGGACAGTGTCTAGGTCGACAGTCAAAATGTCAACCACTATTGGTCAACAGACAAAAGGTCAATGTGGAAAAAGGTCGACATTTGTTTTTCATAATTTTTCGCCCGAAAAACGACTTGTTCATACTTTATCATCTCAGTGGGCATAGAGCAGTGATTTTCAACCATTTTACCTTGCAGCACACAAACTAAGATTTTAAAATTGCCAAGGCGCACCATGAGATCCCCCACAGGACAAAACACATTGGCCCCACAGGAAAAAAAAACAATCCTATTGGTCCCATATAAAAAACAATCCCACTGGTCCCCACAGGTAACAAAAATAAAATACATTGGTCCTTTACATGAAAAGAAGAGACCAGTAAATAACAGTAGAACTGGTGGTGGCTGTAAACTGGTTTGGGCATCTCTAGATCTGGGGGCACACTTGAGGACAGCTTAATGCATATAGTGCCCGAAGCAAGCGAGTGCTGTGAGTCATGCAAGGGGATGCGGTATAGTCACTCGCAGTGACATTGGATATCGCTTGCAATCTCCCTGCAGTTGCGCTTGGTACATTGCCGGTATATTTTCATTCAAATTTTTATTATCGGATGCAAAATGTATTGCTAATAATCATTGCAGTGCGATCATTAATACATAGGCCTCTAAAGATTGATTGTTCCATTGAAATGCCGCTGTTGACATGTTTCTTGCTATGTTACCTGAATGATTACAGGATGGCAAACAAACAGTTCCCGTAACTTGACAATAAATTGAACTGTGTAGATCTGGCATGAGATGAACTGGAGCTATGCTGAACTTCCTCACAATAAAATTGCCACTTTTAGAGAACCCATAAATTAAGGTCTTTCCATTGCAAACGTAATACATTTTCTTCTGGGAACAACCGAAATCCATGTACAAAACCACTTAAAAGGAAAAGGCCCCATGCTGCCTGTGCGCCTAAATCCAAAATAATAAAACCTTGTGACAACTACTGTACAAAGTTTCCTTTGTGATTTAGCTACGGGTGAACAAAACGTTTTTTTAAAATGTTTGTAAGAGGATTGCGAGTAGTTACCCGCTGCCCAGACAGAAAAAAAACTTGCCCCGTAAAAATTTGATAGTGAATTGCAAAAATATCACTATCTGCTATACTGTCGCACAGCCATATGCAATTCCCAAACCATCAAATGATTTTTCCACATTGTGTGAGTAAAGGTGTGAACACAGGGTACGATCCTGATATGGATTCGATACCGGCGGATGCCGATCCAAGCAGGGTGCCAGCATCGGCTGGCAGGGAGGGAGGGATGGCTGGCTGGCAGGGTGGAGGCCTCATTCTGCTGCACAGGATCAAATCGATATTGGGTGTGGGCAAACACGGTACGATTTGCACTAACTTGTTATCGATTTTGACTAGTGGCGGTTATTACCTATAGGCTGCACTCCCAGGTAAAATCTGCCACCGTGCCCTGAATAAGTGAAGCCAGATGCAGTCTGTGAGACTGCACTGGTTTCACTGTGACTGGAAGTGACTTCCTATTGGAATTGTGACCTACCACTCACCAATGGCAGTCCAACTGGGAGGTATTTCCTCCCACTGGTTTACATCTATGGGCTGCATTGACTGCAGCCCATAGAATCCAGGGTAAATGCATGTGCAACACAGAGGCCGATATTATGCATGCACTGGTCCTGGTGCCTGTCATCTGCAGTGTACAGGTGCAGGGACCATGACTTAGCTTCTATAGGCTGCTGCCGAAGCCGCCCATAGAAGCTGAAGGCCAACGCATTCACAGTACCGAGGACGCTACTTTGTATGTGCTGGTCCTGCCACCACGGCAAGGACCAATGGGAAGGGGGGCAGCATTGCAGCCAGCAGCAGCCCCATCCTGCACCGAAGTATATACTATAATCAAAATCGATAGCCCAAACTATATCGTTCAGTAACATCACCCGACCCCCAGCTTGAACATGCATTCCTTGAAGATAACATTGACCTCCAGATACAGACTACATTAGATATCATTAATGACCTGCAGGAAGCATGCATCGTTAAAGATATGGTGGGGGGGGGTATTTAAACCTGCTAGGTCCCCTGTGCATTCTACTAGTTCGCTGTCTCATTCGCGGGCGGGTGGTATGGGGTGGCAGTGAGGGGATGCACCCATGGGTACCTAGAAAATGCTGGGTGTTTCCATGGAAATTAGGCAGTGTGTTGGGGCGGGCAGCTGAATCACCGGATGTCAGCTGCCCACCCTGTTCCCGCACAGCTTGTATGTTTCAAATCATTCGATGGTTGGAGACCATCGAATGATTTGGTCCCCACAGCCAAGGCTGTGAATGGATGTTTATGCAAAACATCCAATCAAAGCTGTGCCGGGAACGTGGCGAGTGAGAGGGGGGGCGGGCGGCAGTACACGTGGCAGGCGGTGTTTAAACCACACGCATTGATTCGAATTGCGCAATGCTGCTTGTGAACTAGAATAACCCCCTTTGAGTGTACACATTGTACGATATGAA
This sequence comes from Crinia signifera, assembly GCF_055691185.1. Taxonomy (NCBI): domain Eukaryota; kingdom Metazoa; phylum Chordata; class Amphibia; order Anura; family Myobatrachidae; genus Crinia; species Crinia signifera. Next base: position 62,865,593 of record NC_139217.1, on the reverse strand, counting down.
TTATATATTATCAACGATACCGTTATCATTTATATCAGTAACAATACTGTACATTTTCTATGAGACTTAAGGGGAAAGTGAGCTCTAGAAAAACTTACAAAAGTCTTGGGTCCTGGAAATAGTCCCCATATCTAATTTCACAACATACCGAATCAGATTTATACCCTTACGCAGGGCTGTGAATTTGCAGCTCCACCAATTCATGATAGACCGCGCATGCACACAGTACGCTCTGCGCAAGTGCAAGGTCCCCCTGTGAACAAAGCCAGCAATGGCTAGCTATTTGCAAGATCATTGACAGATGTTGGGTGTTGGGGCGGCCCTCCGGCATTTTCTGAGAGTGCTGTCAAAAACCACAGGCTGTTGGGAGGGAGGGACGCTGATGTCAGCTGCGGCCCGATCTCCCCACAGCCATTGTAGCGCACTGAGTAAGTCTTGATTTATGCAGCGCTGCATATGGGGTGGGGGGGGGGGTGAAACCATTCAATGGTGAGTGAATTCAAATGGATTTCCCCATCTTCGCACAACTGTGATGGCATTCGCAGCCGTGTACAGGGGCGGATTATCACTCTGGCGGAAATGCGGCAAACTGATCGCTGGGTTCCAAACATTCGGAACCGAGTGATCAGATCTGAATCTGAGGGTTGTATTCAATTAGAACTGAAAATTTTCGGTTCAAAAACAGGGGGCCAAATGTAATAGGGTGAGAGTTTCAGAAAGTTAGAGATTTTGGGAGAGTTTTCCCCTTTTTTTAAAGCAGCAATCAATTACATGGCAAAATCAACCTGGTTTTGCAGTGTAATTGATTGCTGCTTTAAAAAAAGGGGAAAACTCTCCCAAAATCTCTCACTTTCTGAAACTCTCACCCTATTACATTTGGCCCAGGGTCTTTTTTGTGATATTGGGGGTTTTAGTGCTGAAATCTGGTTAGGCTATTCAATTAGCCTGTTTCTTCCACCTGAAAAATTCTCATCTCTTCAGTAAAAATACATAAGATCCTGTAAAATTTAGCTACTGTGGTTTTGCCTGAAAATCCTCGATAATTGTCGGTTAATGAGCTAAGTAAATTGAATACCACCCCGTATTTATTTGGACACAAGTTAAGACTAGAGCTCCATAAACTTCTAAAGTCTAACACATTATGAACACAATTATACAATGTATTACAGATCTCTGGTTAATAACAAGAAAAAAGTTTATAAAAAATAATATTAGATTTTCTTTCACTTAAGATATTTCCCCCCCCCCCCTAAAATAATGTTCTCGTTTCATATTTTAACTTTCCAGATTTTTAATCCTGTTGTGCACAAAAAATGCAGTTTGTTCTTAAATTGCTAGGCACAAAATAAGCAAGTCAGGACTGTAATTGGCATTTATATATATATATAACTTACTATTAGTTAGCTGTAAAGCCACACACACTATATAAAACAAAGTTACTCAGGAAGTCATATAAAACATAACTGCAGGGAGCATATAACACAAAAGAATCTACACAAACATCACCCTCGGCCAAAGAGGCGTACAGACATTTAATCTGTGCAGTACAGTAGTTATCACTGAGCTAGGTGTCAGCACTCAGAGATTCCTGTACCTTTCATTATTCTCACCCCACTTCACAAAGTCTTCTTACCTGTCATTGCATCCTTCTGAATCTCCTCTAAAGTTCCTTATCACCTAAAACGGAGGCATGCTGTGCAAATGCCTCGCACCTCATGTCTGTTACATCTACACTAGATTTCCCTTTATTTTTTCCTGTTTCCTTTTCAGACTTTGTCCGTTCATAATACATTTTTCTAGAGGGAGGGCTCAGGTTTTCCAATTTCACCTAAGCAAGTACAGAAGTCACACCCAGTTATGCAAACGCACAACCTGAGTCAAGGCAAAGGAATTTATTTCTCCATCTGCTCCAACCTATTTGTATAGTGTGCAAAAAGCTACAATGACACATACAATATAAGGTAGGAAAGGACCACCGATACAAAATAACCACTGTGATCTCTCACCCAATAAGACAGATGAGAGGTAAGAAGGCCACGCTTGCTAGACAAGATAATGGGTGACATGCACTAAGCCTTGTAAAGTGATAAAATGGAGAGTGATAAACCACCAACCAGCTCTCAACTGAAAATTTCCAGGCATACCACTAATATCAAGGTTTGTGCCAGCGGTGCCTGCAGCTGTGCACCACTGGCGCATCACCTGTCTGGGCACCCCTCCCCTCCCATCGCTCCCTCTCACCTTTCTGCTCTGACAATCATACGCCGGAGCTCAGGGCTGCACGGGGGGAGCACCCAGAAATTCAGGCACCCGAGTCCTACCGAGCATCCCCAAGCCTGCTGCCTGTGGTCACTGCTGACTGTGACTGGTGGCTGCGGCAGCGGCAGGGGAGCTCCGGCGTACAAACTTTGGAGCGGAGGTGAGGGAGGGGGGGGCTACAATCTGTGGTGGGTTTTTCTGTGGGGGTGTGGCACCCCGCGGGCGAGTGGGAGGGGGTGAGGGCACCCCGGCGGGAAGCACTTCTGATTTGGAAAACACTGGCCACACACTGATTGGCTCAATCTCAGCCAATCAGGTGAACTGCCGCCCTCCAGTGGCCAGACCCTAGGCAAATGCCTAAAGCTGCCTAGTGATGGCGCCGGCCCTGGTACTGCCCCAGCAAAACCCACCACTCAAGGGGTTAATGAGGAAAACCAGTATGCACTCCCTAGGTCTGCAATCAGTCAATATTCATAACGTCAACAGTTTTTGAGAATGGGATGTACTAAACAGAAAATTCGGTAAAACCCATTTTCAGATGCACTAAAGCCCCACCGCCGGGGCTTCATTGTTGGGTGGGGGGGGGGGGGGGTGGTTACACCAGCACTTGCTGACTTAACCCAATAGAAGCCTATGGGCTTCTTCTCGTGTCCCCTGCCGCCCCGCACCAACCCCCACCTACTACAGCACTTGTTAACATTGTGACCATGTTGACATGTCCATAGACATTATGACATACTTGCCGACTTTAAGCACTAAGAGGAGACTCTCTGTGGCATTCCTGGGGGCGGGACAGAGTTTCTCATCATCCACCACAATCCCCATTACAGTAAATGATGCGATTTGCGGCTCTTCGGGGAGGGGCTAAAATGACGCGACTTGCAACATTTTAGCCCCACCCCCCTCTCCAAATCTCCGCAAATACCGGCATTTGACCAGAGAAGTAGGGGGCTGCGGGAGGGCCAGACAAATGCGGGAGGCTGGCCCACCCTTCCATAGGGCTGGGAGGGGAACATGATTTTCGGGAGCCACCCTGCCATTCCAAGAGGGTAGGCAAGTATGCATTATGACCAGGTCATAGTCCACATTTTGTCACTATGAATGTCAACAGGGTCAATGTCGACTTAATATGCTGAACCCAGAACACATAAGCATATTGAAAGGGCTTCCACACAGTAATGCAGTAATTTAGCACAATTTTATATAACAATGCCAATCTGACTTTCAGCGTACAGCTACCATGGCGCAGACGCTTAGTGCCACCGTGATGAGGGATTACTGGGGCATGTTCAGCAGAAGTTTCGGTCATCACAACGTTACAAATATTTCCTTAGCAATAACGCTTATTGTGATGTCAGTTTGTCAGATTGTGTTATCCCTGAAAGATAAACCGTGTACAGCCTCATTCAGTTATCAGTACTTTTATTTATGTGGTAGAGGATTTGTAGATAAGCCACAAACACACAGTGTCCTCCAACGACTAAATCTAGAAACAAAAGAGGTATTTCGCTGTCTGTAGCCATGGAGCCCTCAACCGCTTAAGTTGGGTGCACACTATCTGATTTCACTGATCGATATTCACTATATGATATTGTTAAGGATATCATCGTGCATATCATTCTGTGTGTAAACAATGCCGTCCAATCTGACAATAATTTCAGTGACCGCATGTTCAGCTGGGGTCCCGGTGATATTGTCCAGTGTTTACCCACTGGTCGTTTTTGCAGCACTACTGATATCGTTAATTATATTGGCGGTGCCGCATATCGTACAGTGTGTGGGGGTTTATATGATATATTCTTTATTGATCCAAATCATGGACCTGCAGTTACATGCAGTAGTTTATGTACTGGCTAGTGATTATTACTAGTAGGCGACAGACAAGCATACTCACCCAATTGGCAGTTAATTTTATCAATATATAAAATATAGATAATGGTAAAACATATACAGAGAGATTCAGTGGAGGATACACATATCATTGCCACATATAAACCACACCTGCCACATTACAGTGTTTATCCTCGAGCCCCTGGACAACCTTATCAGTCTGTGAGACAAACAGCAAAAATGAAACAATCTTCAATCTATTACAGCTTCCATATCTCCCAAATTTTGAAATGTGCTAGGCAGGACCCCCCCAATATATGGGGGCACGGCCTACAAATTGTGTCACTCTGACGAGGTCACGCCCCGTTTTCACCGCTGTGGAGACATGGCCAGCAGCTCTGTGAGCTGCTGCCCATGCCATTGGCCCCTCTGATCCCTGGAATAGGTGCTGTGCTCATGCGCACAGCGTCTATTCCCCGCTCCTCTGGCAGGCAGGGGGGACTCCCAACTGCCCACTACGGGACACTGCCAGTCCCAGGCAGGACCATCCCAATGAAATGGAATGGTCCCTCATAAATCGTGACAGTTGGGAGGTAGGCAGAATCTTTTCAAGTCTGAGAAGCACTCCATGCGCCTCAGAGACTCTAAATACCATGCACCCCTGACTGAATAAACAACTAACCTTCATTTAATTAAACGGAATTGTGAAATTGTATATGCTTTGACAAGGCTTAACCCCTTCAGTGGTGGGGTTTTTAGGGAGCGCTTCCCACTGGGCTACTTTTTTATGGGAAGCACTCCCTAAAAAACCCACCACTCTCTCCCCGGGTCTGGGCAGCACCGCTGAACTGTCAATCAGCCGCTGCCCGTCCCTGCGCCCCGCCGCCCTTGCTCCCGGCAGCTGGCTTGTCATAAGCCGGCGCCGGAGACGTCAATACAAAACCTGGAAGGGAGGGGGGATGAGGAGGAGGCGCGGCAGAGGGGAGGGAGCCGGGCAGCGCCGAAGCTGCCACAGTTCAGCAATTGAACTCAGCAGCGCTGCCCGGCTCTAAACAGTGGCAATCCAGAGAATTTTCCGGGCTTGCCAGACTGGGCACTGAGGCACAGCCCAGAAAATTCTCGGGATTGCCACTGAAGGGGTTAAATGTCCAATAAGCAATAGAGTCAGAGAGACCCACAGATGTACCCATGCTCAGCTTTGCCATGATATGTCCTATTCACCGCAAAGCTGGTAAGAGTACTGTGCCCGTGGATATGATGCATGTGTGCGCATCATAGGAATACTTTGGGCTCCGGCTAGTTGCAGCTCGGCATATTACATTGCATCTGCAGATGACACGTGTGCCTGTGTGACTGTGCCGCAGGATAGATGACGGTGGCTTCATCTGTAAAGAGGGGTATTGAGGTATTGAAGTGATAACCATGGCCGATGTTTTGACTATTATTTCGCACCTCGAAGCCACCAATTACGCAGATTTTTTTCTCACATCCCATATAGGCGAGCAGGAAAATTTGGGAAGTATCCCAATTATTGGTGATGTGTGCATGGAGAGAGAGAGATTAAAGCCGGGCATACATTAGGGCGACTTCTCCTAGGGGAGAAGTCACTCACGATCAGGGCCGGCGCTACCCACTCAGCAGCTCCTGCAAAACAGGGAGGCGCCATGCTGAAAAGGCGCTGGCTCCCTCCCTGCTCTGCTAGAGCTGCCTCACTGACACTGACGCAGCTGATACTGCGCAAACATTTCACTGTGTAGCAAACAACTATACAACAAGGGATAAGCTACTATAAACATAGGTTGAACTAGATGGATGCAAGCCTTTATTCAGCCTCACCTACTATGTAACAATGTAACAAACCGGTCGCATCTCAGTAATGTGTACGCAAAATGTTGTAGGCACATCACAGGGTGCATACGCTCCCACAAACGGGCTGCAACTTGTTGCAATGATAGTGTGGAAGGGCGCAAAATGGCCCTTATTCTGATCGGTGCGGATATTCCCGCATTCTTACGGAGCGGTCCGCACGCAACGGTGTTCTGCCGCGTGCGGCCATCGTCCGTAGAAACGCCCACGGGTCCTCCGCATTCGGACGGACTCACTCTTTAAGAACAGGGCGTGTTTACGGACGACATACAAACCATGCGTGTGCGGGAGAAACACTCAGATTCTGCACGGTATTACAGAGTATTACAGAGTATTACAGAGTATGCTCGGGAATACCGCATCCGAACGGGAGCCAAGCGGTGCTACCGCCCGTAAGCGGAGTATTTACGCCAAACAACCCACTATTATGTATCTTCTGCAATACATCACATGACCCACTTATTCAATTACCTATCCTCATAAAAAACTTCTTATTTGGAATTGGAATCAATTAGATGCCAATATATCCTTACAAGCATGCCTAACACATGCATTGCACACATTAACCCTTACAGCAATTGAAGTGCAATGGTTTCAATTAAAGCACTGACAAGCGTCCTATTAGTGAGTAATGAGTAAAGGAGTCGATTCTATTGGGTTCAGGTGTTAATGCTTGTAGTCATTAGGCGTACGTTCGCCTACCGCATGAACGAGTGGTGTCCGCAAAGCAATAGTACACTTGTGGACACCGCACATTTCTTCCCTTTTTGATCGCGTGCATTCGGAGTGGTATCCGAATGTACGCCCCCCAACATAAGTGTACTCCCCCGTGTCCGCCCATGTTTCCGCCCCGTTTTGCCCACTTTGAAACTACGCCCATGTGTCATTCCGCATGACGCCCATAATACGCCCATATTTCCCGACTGATTGCGGGGAACAGTTTGGGACGGGATTTGGCCGAACTGGTACGGAGTCAAGGCCTGGCACATGCGCGTTGCGTTCTCCACGCATGCGCAGACGCCGTAAAGACGCCATCCGAAAGTATGCGGTAAAGTACGCGTCAATCAGAATAAGGGCCAATGTATGGTTTGCAGGAGGGCGCCGGAGACCCTAGCACCGGCCCTGCTCACGATTCCCCCTAGAGCGGGCCAGGAAATACTGGGCTGTAGGATCGCATGAAATATAGTGTATGCCGTTCTTCGCATATGATAAATCACATGCGAGCCAAGCCTGAACAGATCGGATGCGATCCAACAGATGGCTTCTGCAGCCAGTGCAACTTGCAGGCTCCGGCTCGATGTGCACACGACCATGCATCATACCTGCTTTCAATTAGAGATTCCAGAGATCCGAGCCCCCATGGACGTCATCATTCCGAGCCTGGTTCCGAGCAGCGCTCGGAGATTCCCGCCTGACTCGGGTCCGTCCGCGTGGTCAGAACGTCATCTCCCGGCGCCGGATTTTGCGAGGCTTTAAATAGCAGCTTGTTGCGCCGCGGTCTACGGCGGCTGGCAGAGAAGAACAGCGGCGCGTCCCGGCTGCGCGTTCTGACGTAACGCCGTCTGGTTGCTCGGCAACCAGAGACGCCAGAGGACGCCGCAGTCGGGCGCAGCCTCCGCCCTCCACCGCATCATGTCCGGGTAATCCCGGAAGCCGGAAGGACCCGGCACAAGGGGGCATGACGCGACGGCGCCGTTGCTTAGCAACGGACGCCGTCGCCTAGTACACGGACGCCATTGCCCGCATTCTTTGGGTCAGGCTACCAATTACCCGGCGCCCAGTCCTCCATTGGACCAGGAGGTGGGCTGACTCATATTGGATCAATGCCAGTGCCTATTTAAGGGCTTCTGGGTCTCACAAGCCCCGCCGGTGATAGCTCCTGTGACAGTGGTTCCTGTCTGCTCTCTGTCCCGGCTCCAGGGAATTCTGGTTTGTAGTGCTCTCCTGGCCTGTTCGTCAAGCCTCTCCCTGGTATCCGTGAGTACCCCTTTTAGGGGCAGTTCTGCTCTTGTATTATTGCCCGTCCTGGGGTTTTGTGTTATTTGCTGACCTTGTCCAGCGGCTTGCTGGCAGGTACTTTTGTCCGGTCGCTCATTGTTTAGTGTTGTTCTTGTCCTGTTTGTAGTGTGCCTTTTGCGTGGTGTATTTTCTCTTGTTCATGCGACTCTGTCGCCGGTGGTTGGCGACTAGGTCGCTGGCGCTTAGCAGCATAGTTAGCTGGGCAAGCGGCCCTTTGTTAATTTTCAGTCAGGTCCCTTAGCTAGTTCTCCTCTTGGCTGTACCCTCAGGAGATCCCGGTTCCTTGTCACCCCATAACTCCTGGCTGAACCGGAGTCAGGGCGGGCTTAACTCGCCCTTTCAAACGTGGCGGCTAAAGGCGAAGCCTAGTTCAGCAGGAACCGGTTATCTAACTTTGGGGGCCAACAGAGACAGAGGAGGGCATCGCTGTGGCTGTTCTAAACAGCAGTCCCAGCTACGGGTTCACTCCCGACAAAACCATAACATTATCACCGGCCATACTAAAACCAGGAAGGGAGTACAGAGTATTAGGGGATAATTTGTCCAGGATTTACTATGAACCCTACTACGCCGAATCCAGCCCAGGCGTTTGCCAACCAATTACAGAACCTTACCCAGATGGTGCAAGATTTATCCTTGCGTGTGAAATCCCAGGAGGAGGTGTCCCGAGCTCCTCCCGCTGTGACTCCCGAGCCCAAGATGAACCTCCCGGACCAGTTTTCCGGAAATCGCCAAAATTTTTACAATTTCCGGGAGAGCTGTAAGCTATACTTCCGTTTGAGACCTAGGTCCTCTGGGTCTGAGCAACAGCAAATTGGGTTGGTAATCTCCTTACTCCAGGGGGATCCCCAAACCTGGGCCTTTGGTCTCAAACCGGACGATCCGGCATTCCGTTCAGTTGACGCCTTCTTTAAGTCACTAGGATTATTGTATGACGATCCCGATAGAGAGGCCTCAGCCGAAAGTCATTTACGGGCCCTAAAACAGGGGAGGAATCTGGCAGAGGCATACTGCACGGAGTTTCGCCGTTGGTCCAACGACTGTGGTTGGAACGACCCGGCCTTACGCAGCCAGTTTCGGCAGGGGTTGTCAGAGGCGATCAAGGATAGCCTCATCCAGTACCCTACACCGGAGACTTTAGATAAACTAATGGAGCTTTCTATAAAGATTGATCGTTGGCTCCGTGCTTCGCCCCACCTCGATTGGTTATGTTCCGTCTGAGGAGGAAGAAGAACCCATGCAGCTGGGGGCTTTTAGGATTACTCAAGACGAAAGAGCTCGTAGGATGTCCGCTGGTCTTTGTCTCTATTGTGGCAGTAAGGGTCATGTGGTGCGCACTTGCCCGAACAAGTCGGGAAACGCACAGACCAAGTGAATTGTGAGGGGGTTCATCTTGGTCTTCAGCTTATCTCCTCTCGTAACGCACTACTAGTACCGGACAGTGTCTGGGTAAACGAGACTGAGACTCCCGTTTCCGCCTTCATCGATAGCGGGGCAGCTGGGAATTTTTTGGATGTCTCTTTTGCCAGTAAGTTAGGTATTCCCAAATTAGACCTTGATAAAATGCTTATAATGCGAGGGCTGGATGGTGATCCTCTCCCCAGTGGAGTAATCGCGTGTCAGACTCCCCTGTTACGGTTTCGAGTGGGGATCTTGCATGAGGAGATGATCTCTTTTTATTTAACTTCCTGCTCCTTAGTTCCAGTTGTCTTAGGTTATCCCTGGCTCCAGAACCACAATCCTCAGATCGATTGGCAGGCTGGAGAGATCACACGTTGGAGTGATCAGTGTTCTGGGTCTTGCATAAAAAGTCCTATTCAGTTGGCAGCCGTCTCTCTGGAGGGGATTCCTGCCAGTTACTCAGACTTTGCCGACGTATTCTCCAAGGGTCAGGCGGACGTATTACCACCTCACCGTCCATATGACTGTGCCATTGAACTAATGCCGGAGGTTCAATACCCTAAGGCCAGACTCTATTCTCTGTCTGGTCCTGAGACCCGCTCCATGAATGAGTACATTCAGGAGAATTTGGCCAAGGGGTTTATCAGACCATCTAAATCTCCTTTGAGCGCAGGGTTTTTTTTTGTTTCCAAAAAGGATGGATCCCTTAGGCCCTGTATAGATTGCAGGGCTCTCAACAAGATGACAGTAAAGAATACTTACCCGCTACCATTAATCTCGGTTCTGTTTGATCAGTTACGTTCGGCCAAGATCTTCTCCAAAATTGATCTCCGGGGAGCGTACAATCTGATACGCATTAGAGCCGGGGACGAATGGAAGACAGCCTTCAGTACCCAAACAGGGCACTATGAATACCTGGTGATGCCCTTTGGGTTATCTAATGCACCGGCTGTCTTTAAAGACTTTATTAATGATGTCCTCAGGGACTTTCTGGGGAAGATCGTGGTTGTCTATCTTGATGACATTATGATTTATTCCAGTACCCTAGAAGAACATCGTTTTCAGGTGCGACAAGTCCTGCAGAAGCTCAGTGAAAACCATCTTTTCGCCAAATTGGAGAAATGCGAATTCGAAGTCCCCGAGGTAAACCTTCCTGGGATATGTCATTTCTTCGGACGGTTTTCGCATGGAACCAAAGAAATTGCAGGCGGTCTTGGAGTGGGTGCGACCCTCTAATCTCAAAGCCCTCCAGAGATTTTTAGGGTTCGAAAATTATTATAGACAATTTATTCGGTCTTTTTCTGATGTGGTCGCCCCCATCGTGGCCCTTACTAAAAAGGGAGCCGATCCAGCCAACTGGTCCCCACAAGCTGAGTGGGCCTTTGTGGCACTTAAACAAGCTTTTTCTACAGCTCCAATCCTTAGGCATCCTGATCCGGAGCAACCCTTCGTGGTTGAGGTCGATGCCTCAGAAGTGGGAGCAGGAGCTGTTCTATCGCAGGGGGATTCCAGTTCCTCGTTTCTTTTCCCATGTGCCTACATGTCTAGGAAATTTTCCTCGGCAGAGGCCAACTACGATGTGGGTAATCGGGAGTTACTGGCCATCAAGTGGGCCTTCGAGGAATGGAGACACTGGCTTGAGGGGGCGAGCCACCAAATACTGGTGATTACTGACCACAAAAACCTGCAATATCTCGAATTTGCCAAACGTTTAAATGCCCGTCAGGCTAGGTGGGCGTTATTCTTTATGCGCTTTAATTTTGTCATTTCTTATAGGCCAGGGTCCAAGAATGTCCGAGCGAATGCCCTCTCCCGCAGCTTCTTGCCCAGGCAAGAGATATGGGTTCCTTCAGCACCCATTCTTCCACCCTCTGTAATCCATTCTGGTCTTACCCAGACGCTTAAAGACTTACTTCTTCAAGCTCAGGATGAAGCGCCCAGTCAAAAACCCGCTGGACGCCTGTTTGTTCCGCAGGCCTTGAGAAAAGAGGTGTTGGCTGAATTCCATGAAAGTAGAATTGCGGGACATCCGGGTGTTAAAAGGACGTTGCAACTCCTTTCTCGTAGCGGCTGGTGGCCCGATATTTCCACAGACACCAAGGACTTTGTCTTGTCTTGTCCCGAGTGTGCCAGACATAAAGTTCCCAGGACTGCTCCGGCAGGACAATTAATACCATTGGCAATTCCATCCAGACCATGGTCTCATATTGCCATGGATTTTGTGGTGGACCTACCCATGTCCCACGGATTCCAGGTCATCTGGGTGGTTATTGACCGTTTCAGTAAAATGGCTCATTTTGTTCCATTACCGCAATTACCAACAGCCAATGGTTTAGCCAATTTGTTCTTACTTCACATCTTCAGACTCCATGGGCTGCCCTCTGACATTGTATCGGACCGGGGGTCCCAATTCATTGCTCGCTTCTGGAAGCTCTTTTGTGCAGCTCTTAAAATAAAGCTTAGTTTGACTTCAGCTTACCATCCCCAATCAAATGGTCAGACGGAGCGGCTCAATCAGTCCTTAAAGCAGTATTTACGCCTGTTTTTGTCCAAAACACAAGATGATTGGGCAGATTTTCTGCCTATCGCCGAGTTTGCATATAACAATGCTCATCACTCCTCCACGAAGACATCTCCTTTCTTTGCCGTCTATGGAGTCCATCCCAAAGCCAATGCACTGGGTCCGGAAAGTTCCGTAGTTTTATCTTCTACAACGACCCGGCTACGAACCGTATGGAAACAAGTGCATTTAGCCCTCAAAGGAGCTGCCTTTCGGGAGAAAGTCTTTTCAGACCGTTCGAGGCGGCCTTGTAAGTTCAAAGTGGGCGATAGAGTCTGGTTATCGACCAGTAACATTAAACTTCGACAGCCATCTGCCAAATTTGGTCCGAGGTTTATTGGTCCATTTATCATCATTAAAAAGGTCAACCCAGTAGCCTTTCGGTTACGAATTCCCAGCTCGCTTAAGATCGCCAATACGTTTCATTCCTCCCTCCTCAAACCAGCCGTTTTTTTCGAAAAAATTTCCACGAAGGGTGGTTCAGAATAGACCTCCAGTGGATGTCCATGGACATTCGGAATTTCTAGTGGAAAAGATTCTGGATTGCAAAAGGTCTCGTGGTTCCGTGTATTTCCTTGTTCATTGGAAGGGATATGGGCCGGAGGAGAGGTCCTGGGTCTCTAATAGGGACTTGCACGCCCCGAGATTAAAAGCAGAATTTTTTCGAAATTTTCCCCATAAGACTGGTCATAGGGGTTTGTTAACCCCTCCTCGAGGGGGGGGTACTGTTGCGCCGCGGTCTCCGGCGGCTGGCAGAGGGGAACAGCGGCGCGTCCCGGCTGCGCGTTCTGACGTAACGCCGTCTGGTTGCTCGGCAACCAGAGACGCCAGGGGACGCCGCAGTCGGGCGCAGCCTCCGCCCTCCACCGCATCATGTCTGGGTAATCCCAGAAGCCGGAAGGACCCGGCACAAGGGGGCATGATGCGACGGCGCCGTTGCTTAGCAACGGACGCCGTCGCCTAGTACACGGACGCCATTGCCCGCATTCTTTGGGTCAGGCTACCAATTACCCGGCGCCCAGTCCTCCATTGGACCAGGAGGTGGGCTGGCTCATATTGGATCAATGCCAGTGCCTATTTAAGGGCTTCTGGGTCTCACAAGCCCCGCCGGTGATAGCTCCTGTGACAGTGGTTCCTGTCTGCTCTCTGTCCCGGCTCCAGGGAATTCTGGTTTGTAGTGCTCTCCTGGCCTGTTCGTCCAGCCTCTCCCTGGTATCCGTGAGTACCCCTTTTAGGGGCAGTTCTGCTCTTGTATTATTGCCCGTCCTGGGGTTTTGTGTTATTTGCTGACCTTGTCCAGCGGCTTGCTGGCAGGTACTTTTGTCCGGTCGCTGGTTATCTTATTGCCTGATTTACAGGTCGTGCCTCCGGCACTTCTTTCATTGTTTAGTGTTGTTCTTGTCCTGTTTGTAGTGTGCCTTTTGCGTGGTGTATTTTCTCTTGTTCATGCGACTCTGTCGCCGGTGGTTGGCGACTAGGTCGCTGGCGCTTAGCAGCATAGTTAGCTGGGCAAGCGGCCCTTTGTTAATTTTCAGTCAGGTCCCTTAGCTAGTTCTCCTCTTGGCTGTACCCTCAGGAGATCCCGGTTCCTTGTCACCCCATAACTCCTGGCTGCACCGGAGTCAGGGCGGGCTTAACTCGCCCTTTCAAACATGGCGGCTAAAGGCGAAGCCTAGTTCAGCAGGAACCGGTTACCTAACTTTGGGGGCCAACAGAGACAGAGTAGGGTCTCGCTGTGGCTGTTCTAAACAGCAGTCCCGGCTACGGGTTCACTCCCGACAAAACCATAACACAGCTGCTGCGCCCGCCATATTCACTCCAGTCTAGTAGTGGGTTGGGAGAGGGTGTGTTGGTGCTGCTGCTGGGGCTTAAACTTGAGCTTGAGCTTGAATATTTTTTATTCGCTGGGGCTGTCTCTCAGTGCTGGTGTGTAGTCTAACTGTGTACTTGTAGTACTACTGTCTCCTCTGTGCGGTCTACCTCTGGTGTGCTGTGCTGTAATTATTTTATACGCTGGGGCTGTCTCCCTCAGTGCTGCTGTGTACTCTGTTCTCCTCTCTGCTTAGGGTGGGCTCTCCCTAGCAGTCTAACTGTAACTGTTTACCTGTAGTACTACTGTCTCCTCTGTGCTGGGGCCTACCTCTGGTGCTGTGCTGTAATATATATTATATGAATAATGAATTATATTATATATATAGTCCACTGGTGCTGCCTGCACTGAATCTGCCAGTATTATTTAGTTACTCAGTCCACTGTTGCCACTGGCAGTGCTACTGCCTACCTAGTGTACCTACCTAGTACATACTAGGCTGCTACAGGTATATCTATTTTAATTAAAAAATAATACTTGTGTTGTGTGGGACTGTAAAAAATAATTCCATGCTGCTGGTGCACTGACGTGTGCCACTGAGTGCCACTGCCAAGCAGTACCTAATAATAAAATTAATTATTATAAATTCTGCTGGTGCACTTTATAAAGCTACTGGTGGTGTGAAATATAACTACCTTTTGTGGTGACCACTGGCAGTGCTACTGCAGGGTTGCCGACTTGCACAAAATCCTCTCCGGGAGAAGCCCAGAGAGGAATCTTTCATTACGAGTTCGGGGGGGGCTTAATGGTGACGTCATTAAGCCCCGTCCCCATTACGGCAAATAGACGAAATAACTGATCTACATGGAGGGGAGGGGGATAAAATGACACGAATGTGCCATTTTAGCTCCACCTCCTCCTCTGAGACCCGCGGATTGCGGCATTTAAATGCCGCGATCGGGGGGGCTCAGTGGGGGTCCCCCTGATTTCGGGAGGGTTGCCCACCCTTCCGGGGGCCGGGAGGGGGGACCTGATTTTTGGGAGACTCCCGCAAATTCCGGGAGGGTCGGTAACCCTGTGCTACTGCCAAGCAGTACCTAATAATAAAATTAATTATTATAAATTCTGCTGGTGCACTGCATAAAGCTACTGGTGGTGTGTAATATAACTACCTTTTGTGGTGACCACTGGCAGTGCTACTGCAGGGTTGCCGACTTGCACAAAATCCTCTCCGGGAGAAGCCCGGAGAGGAATCTTTCATTACGAGTTCGGGGGGGGGCTTAATGGTGACGTCATTAAGCCCCATCCCCATTACGGCAAATAGACGAAATAACTGATCTACATGGAGGGGAGGGGGATAAAATGACACGAATGTGCCATTTTAGCTCCGCCCCCTCCTCTGAGACCCGCGGATTGCGGCATTTAAATGCCGCGATCGGGGGGGCTCAGTGGGGGTCCCCCTGATTTCGAGAGGGTTGCCCACCCTTCCGGGGGCCGGGAGGGGGGACCTGATTTTTGGGAGACTCCGGGAGGGTCGGTAACCCTGTGCTACTGCCTGCCTGCCTACCTACCTAGTAGTTTATTTTCTCTACCTACTAGGCTGCTATATTATTAATACTTAATTGATTGAATTATATATAGTCCACTGGTGCTGCCTGCACTGAATACTGTGAATAGAGGTTGCTAGTATTATTTACTCAGTCCACTGTTGCCACTGGCAGTGTTACTGCCTAAGTGTACCTACCTACCTAGTAGTACAACTACATACTAGGCTGCTATATCTAATTTAATTAAAAAATAATACTTGCGCTGTGTGGGACTGTAAAAAATAATTCCATGCTGCTGGTGCACTGATGTGTGCCACTGAATGCCACTGCCAAGCAGTACCTAATAATAAAATCAATTATTATAAATTCTGCTGGTGCACAATACTAGTATTGCTGATGTATCTACCTGTCTTGTGCCTAGTACTGTCTTATCTACCTGTCTGGTGCCTAGTACTGCCATATCTACCATCTGGTCTGGGGCTCACTGCCTAATACTGCCCTACCTACCTGTCTGGTCTGGCGCTCACTGCCTAATACTGCCGTATCTACCTGTCTGGTCTGGGGCCCACTGCCTAATTCTGCCGTATCTACCTGTCTGGTCTGGCGCTCACTGCCTAATACTGCTAAATCTACCGTCTGTTATGGGGCTCACTGCCTAATACTGGGGTATCTACCGTCTGGTCTGGGGCTCACTGCCTAATACTGCCGTATCTACCTGTCTGGTCTGGCGCTCACTGCCTAATACTGTCGTATCTACTTGTCTGGTCTGGGGCTCACTGCCTAATACTGCCGTATCTACTGTCTGTTTTGGGGCTCACTGCTTATACTTCCGTATCTACCTGTCTGGTCTGGTGCTCACTGCCTAATACTGCTGTATCTACCTGTCTGGTCTGGGGCTCACTGCCTAATACTGCCGTAGGTACTTGTTTCCTAGCACGGCCACAATCGCGGGCATCGTGTGCCTTAACTTTAAGGCACACGATGCCCGCGATGCCCGCGATTTCCCCATAGGCTTCAATGTTAAAATATTTTAACATTGAAGCCTATGCGCGTCCGACGCGATGCCCCCGATTTCTCCATAGGCTTCAATGTTAAAATATTTTAACATTGAAGCCTATGCGATGGACCCGATTTGTCCATAGGCTTCAATGTTAAAATATTTTAACATTGAAAATGAGTGCATTTAACATAGGAAAAAATGGGAAATGGCCCATTATGGGCCATTTCTCATTGGGTATGGCCCCGGCATATGTGTGTAAAAAATAATGGCCCCCCATTGTGACCGCCACCCCCACAATTGACGCGAACCCGAAGCGTGGCGAGCGCAGCGGTGCGCGTCATCCGACCTTTTCATTCCCCTACTATCCACGTCGGCGTGGAGTTGAGAATATATAGTGTGGCGAGCGTAGCGAGCCACCGAGCCTGAAGCGTGGCGAGCGCAGCGAGCCCCGCGAGGGGACGCGGATACCTGTCAAGCCCACGAGGGGCGTCCCTCGCGGGCTTGACAGGTATCCGCGTCCCCTCGCGGGGCTCGCTGCGCTCGCCACGCTTCGGGCTCGGTGGCTCGCTATGCTCGCCACGCTATATATTCTCAACTCCACGCCGACGTGGATAGTAGGGGAATGAAAAGGTCGGAGGACGCGCACCGCCGCCACGCTTCGGGTTCGCGTCAATCGTGGGGGTGGCGGCCACAATGGGGGTACATTATTTTTTACACACATGCCGGGGCCATACCTAATGAGAAATGGCCCATATTGGGCTATTTACCTTTTTTTTTCTATGTTAAATGTACTCAGTTTCAATGTTAAAATAATTTAACATTGAAGCCTATGGAGAAATCGGGTCCATCGCGTCTGCACACCATGGACGCGATGGACCCGATTTCTCCATAGGCTTCAATGTTAAATTATTTTAACATTGAAGCCTATGGAGAAATCGGGTACATCGCGTCGGTCGCGTCGTGTGCGTTTTGGTATGGACCCGACGCGACCGACGCAATTTTTTTTCCGACACGACCACCACGATATAAATCGTGGTGGCCGTGCTAGGAAACAAGTACCCTGCCGTATCTACCTGTCTGGTCTGGGGCTCACTACCTAATATTGGCGTATCTAACGTCTGGTCTGGGGCTCACTGCCTAATACTGCCGTATCTACCTGTCTGGTCTGGGGCCCACTGCCTAATACTTCTGTACCTACCTGTCTAGTCTGGGGCCCACTGCCTAATATTGCAGTACCTACCTGTCTGGTCTGGGGCTCTCTGCCTAATACTGCCGTATCTACCTGTCTGGTCTGGGGCTCACTGCCTAATACTGCCGTATCTACCTGTCTGGTCTGGGGCTCACTGCCTAACACCGGCTTATCTACCGTCTGGTCTGGGGCTCACTGCCTAATACTGCCGTACCTACCTGACTGGTCTGGGGCTCACTGCCTAATACTGCTGTATCTACCTGTCTGGCCTGGGGCTCACTGCCTAATACTGCCGTATCTACCTGTCTGGTCTGGGGCTCACTGCCTAATACTGCCGTAACTACCTGTCTGGTCTGGGGCTCACTACCTAATACTGCTGTATCTACCTGTGTGGTCTGGGGCTCACTGCCTAATACTGGCGTATCTACCGTCTGGTCTGGGGCTCACTGCCTAATAGTGCCGTATCTACCTGTCTGGTCTGGGGCTCACTGCCTAATACTGCCTTATCTACCTGTCTGGTCTGGGGCCCACTGCCTAATACTGCCGCAACTACCTGTCTGGTCTGTGGCCCACTGCCTAATACTTCCGTATCTACCTGTCTGGTCTGGGGCTCACTGCCTAATACTGGCGTATCTACCGTCTGGTCTAGGGCTCACTGCCTAATAGTGCCGTATCTACCTGTCTGGTCTGGGGCCCACTGCCTAATACTGCCGTACCTACCTGTCTGGTCTGGCGCTCACTGCCTAATACTGCCGTATCTACCTGTCTAGTCTGGCGCGCACTGCCTAATACTGCTGTATCTGTCTGGTCTGGGGCTCACTGCCTAATACTGCCGTATCTACCTGTCTGGTCTGGGGCTCACTACCTAATATTGGCGTATCTAACGTCTGGTCTGGGGCTCACTGCCTAATATTGGCGTATCTAACGTCTGGTCTGGGGCCCACTGCCTAATACTGCTGTACCTACCTGTCTGGTCTGGGGCTCACTGCCTAATACTGCCTTATCTACCTGTCTGGTCTGGGGCCCACTGCCTAATACTGCCGCAACTACCTGTCTGGTCTGTGGCCCACTGCCTAATACTTCCGTATCTACCTGTCTGGTCTGGGGCTCACTGCCTAATACTGGCGTATCTACCGTCTGGTCTAGGGCTCACTGCCTAATAGTGCCGTATCTACCTGTCTGGTCTGGGGCCCACTGCCTAATACTGCCGTACCTACCTGTCTGGTCTGGCGCTCACTGCCTAATACTGCCGTATCTACCTGTCTAGTCTGGCGCGCACTGCCTAATACTGCTGTATCTGTCTGGTCTGGGGCTCACTGCCTAATACTGCCGTATCTACCTGTCTGGTCTGGGGCTCACTACCTAATATTGGCGTATCTAACGTCTGGTCTGGGGCTCACTGCCTAATACTGTTGTATCTACTGTCTGGTCTGGGGCCCACTGCCTAATACTGCTGTACCTACCTGTCTGGTCTGGGGCTCACTGCCTAATACTGACGTATCTACCTGTCTGGTCTGGGGCTCACTGCCTAATACTGCCGTATCTACCTGTCTGGTCTGGGGCTCACTACCTAATACTGCTGTATCTACCTGTCTGGTCTGGGGCTCACTGCCTAATACTGGCGTATCTACCGTCTGGTCTGGGGCTCACTGCCTAATAGTGCTGTATCTACCTGTCTGGTCTGGGGCTCACTGCCTAATACTGCCTTATCTACCTGTCTGGTCTGGGGCCCACTGCCTAATACTGCCGCAACTACCTGTCTGGTCTGTGGCCCACTGCCTAATACTTCCGTATCTACCTGTCTGGTCTGGGGCTCACTGCCTAATACTGGCGTATCTACCGTCTGGTCTAGGGCTCACTGCCTAATAGTGCCGTATCTACCTGTCTGGTCTGGGGCCCACTGCCTAATACTGCCGTACCTACCTGTCTGGTCTGGCGCTCACTGCCTAATACTGCCGTATCTACCTGTTTAGTCTGGCGCGCACTGCCTAATACTGCTGTATCTGTCTGGTCTGGGGCTCACTGCCTAATACTGCCATATCTACCTGTCTGGTCTGGGGCTCACTACCTAATATTGGCGTATCTAACGTCTGGTCTGGGGCTCACTGCCTAATACTGTTGTATCTACTGTCTGGTCTGGGGCCCACTGCCTAATACTGCTGTACCTACCTGTCTGGTCTGGGGCTCACTGCCTAATACTGCCGTATCTACCTGTCTGGTCTGGGGCTCACTGCCTAATACTGCCGTACCTACCTGTCTGGTCTGGGGCCCACTGCCTAGTACTGCCTTATCTACCTGTCTTGTGTCTAGTACTGCCGTATCTACCTGCCTGGTGCCTAGTACTGCCGTATCTACTGCTGCAGTGCCATTCTTACATGAGCCACGTGTTTGTGCTGCACACTTGTGTGGCTTAGCATAGTTTTACAGCTACCTCGGTGCAACCTTTTGCCCTAAAAACAATATTGTGAGGTGTTCAGAATAGACTAGAAATGAGTGGAAATTAATGTTATTGAGGTTAATATAGCGTAGGAGCAAAAAAAAAACTGAAATTCTGCGATTTTAGCAGTTTTTATGCTTTTTTAACAAAAAAATCAGAACCCAAAACCCAAGAAATCCAAACACAAAACACTTAGGAGATGTTTTGGCAAAACCTATTAGAACCCAAAACCTCAAGGTAATCAGAACCCAAAACCCAAAAAGTGGCCTGTACACATCCCTACTTTCAATAACATGCAATTTGGATGCATTTCATGCTACTGATCGCCGCAACCGCATGAAAAGAGCCCAAATCGCATGTGAATCGCGTAGTATATGAACACCTTAAGAGTTAAGCGATAAGGGGATTGGTTCATTTCCTCTTAAACTTTTTTGTATAATCGTTCTGTTTTTATATCAGTATATTCATTTTATTGTTTTTCTTTTTTTTTTTTGTAAAGTTGAGACGATTCCGGCATTACATGTTATTATTCCGCGCCTACCCAACATAAAAGTATCTTTATATGGTTGTTTTTAGTTTTGACGGCGGAAAAGACAGTGTGAGAGTCTAGTGTTAATTGTCTGTACTCTACTAACGGCCTGACATTGCGGCAATGAAACATGCCATTACCGAGTTCATTTCAAATCATGGATTGAGTCACAGCCAATTCTATCCTCAGTACACAGATTATGGCAAGTCAGCTGTTCAATGAATATTATGGGAAACCAATGTATATATTGTACATACTTCCTATTCTAAAAATGGTTCATGTTAATGTATCCCTTTGCTGTCTTTATTTGACTCCCGGTGATGGATGGCGGCTATACCAGCTGGCAGTGCTGCTTTTAATGCAGCTGATTTAAAGTTGCGCAAGCATTTTCTGTGTGCAGAATTAGCAGTCACGCAAATAATGTTACGAGTTTAAATGAAAACTTTTTTTTACAAGCAGGACCCCCCCCCTCACAACCCCAAATCAGGCCATTTTACATTTCTTTTCCTTACAGCAAAAAATTATTTTTCAAGGTGGAAATTTTGTACAGTACACTCTGTAGTAATGTAGTTGAATTTGCACCACCTAGATTGAAATCACGGCCCTACTGTGTCCAATGTTCCTTCCAGGTGTTTTTTGGTCACCTGCCGATTGAAGCCACAGTGCATCACCGCTGAAATTGTGAAGTTGTTCTGATTTATTTCATGCTATAAAGTTAATGAATATAAGTCAGAACATGTTTGCAAGTACAATATACTCAGAAGGACTCTGTTTTCACCACTTTTGATAAACATAAAAAACAATGTCCAAACATGCCCAGTTTTTGTTAGAAGAAATGTTTGTTTTATCTACCGAGGACCTGCACACACCACTAGATATTACCGTAATGTGGTTAGATTATATATCACATTAATGTAGAGGTTGAGCGTCGCAAGCCGAGTCCAGTCGCTGAAAAATTCAGAATGCACCGTACCAGGACACACTTGCCCACAGATAGAGATGAGTAGTTTAGTTTCAATGGAAAACAAACCCACCCAAACTTAAGAGGTCCAAGCGGGGCAACTAAAATGGTGCATGGCCTACATCACAAAATGTACCAGGAAAGACTAAAATATCTTAGTATGTATAGTTTAGAGCAAAGAAGGGAAAGGGGGGACATGATATAAACTTCCAAATATATCAAGGGTTTTCAATAGGTATAGGTGGGAGACATTCTTCACAGGAAGCGGAGCAGCAGAACACGAGGACATGGACTGAAACTGAAACTAGAGGGAGGAAGATTCAGGGGAAATGTGAGGAAAAATTACTTCACATGTATAAGGAATACTATACTGTGTAATGTGTATAAAGATAAGAATTATGACATGTTGGTGATTGTCTTGTCTTTTTGTGCTGCTTTTTTACATATAAGCACACATTTTATTGGAAACATTAAATAGATTTATCTGGTGCCATGTTTGTCAGGCCTTTACTATGACTTGTGGTATTTATTTTTTAATTTGTAAAACAGAAACAATGTTTTTTGTATTTTTATTTTTTATTTTTTATAAAAAAATTTTTATCAAATGTCCATGATTCACTAACATCCCATCTGAGTACAATATCGATTCTCTTTGCATCTACTGTATACCGTCTGGTGAGTATACTGTATCTTTCCTCACACCCTGTTTGTGCTACTGCTCTGTCTCTATGTTTAGCCAGCCAGGTTTTGGCCTAAAGTAGATAAAACGATGGGCCTAATTCATACCTAATAGCCGGTCTGCTAATTTTTGGGGCCCTGTGATTAGGTATATGCCACCCCTCTAGTGTGAGAATTAGCTGGATCTCCGAATAGTTGCAAATCCATTCACAAGTCAGTATGTGCAGTCTATGCGTAGTCCAAGACTTACTCGACAGCTCAGATAGAATCAGTCAGACCAGAGCCAACTGACATCACCCGCCTTACAGACTGCCTGTAGTTTCCCTGACACTCCCAGAAAATGGCCGATTACCACACCAAATGCCGGTTTCCTGTCAATCAAGTTGCGCACGGCCAGCGACAAAAAAAGTTATGGGATTTTATTGCAGGATGGCCTCGCACCTGCCTATTACTGGCTATATTTATAATAATCAGGTCTGAATTAGGCTCAATATTGTGAGGTTGTCAAACGTGAGCATAGGCGTGCGCAGCCCATTTTCTTAGGGGGTGCACCATGAAGGGGGGGCGTGTCTATCACCACGGGGGGCGTGTCTATCACCACCTACTGGGCGTGTCTATCAACACCTATTGTGCATCAATGTAAACTAAATAGGTGACCAAAAATGTATACCGTAATGCATAATACATGTCACACACCCATTACTAGTATACCACATGCCATAATGCCCATTACACGTTATGCCAGACACCATAATGCCCATTACGCCTCAAAACATGATGCCCATTACACATTTTGTGTCAAACTTTGATGCCCAGTATGCCTCACACCTTGATGCCCCTTACACATTACGCCTCACACCGTGAAGCCCATTACACATTATGCCACACACATAATTTGATACACGTGATGCCCATTACACTGTATGCCACACACCGTAATGCCTAATACATACAGTATAATGCCATATAAGTACAGCTTACCTACATGTTCGTTGCTAGGAGTTACATGCTTGATACCAGAGAATTCATGCTTGTTGCGCAAGGGGGATTATACGCTCGTTGCCCAGTGGGGATTACATGCTTGTTGCCCAGAGGGGGGGATTACATGCTTATTGCCAAGCAGGGGATTACGTGCTCATTGCCCAGCCCAGTAGCCCAGGAGATGTACTCACAGACACAATCACAGCCACAGAACTATGTATCAGATGGGGATTATTTAAACGGGAAGTGAAGGGATTATCTGAGAAAGATTTTTGCATGTGGCACAATCCAAGCCTTAGCTGAATCAGCCCACGGCATTTGCTAATGTCTAGGGCAGGCTTTATCATGGTGAAACACCCTCCCCCACCTCCTGACCCCCAGCTTCAACAAACACGCCGGCTCCCTGGTGGCCATCCCCGGCACACTCACCCTCCAGCAGCCGCAGGAGCATTTCGCAAAAGTCCACGGAGAGGCACAGCATGGCAGGCGAGTCTTTTGCCCATAAGAAAGAGTGCACATGTCCGCGCACGGCCCCCTGTTGATTGGTGTCCTGCTGCTGTTGAGCTCCTGCAGATCAACAACAGTAGCGGGACGCCAATCAACAGGGGGCCATGCACACAGGAAGGAGGCTGCTGGACACGGGTGGGCAGGCTTCAGCGGGGACACAATATGCGGCCGCAGCAGCACTGACCAGGAGCCAGCCCGGCTGAGCAGCATCGTCATTGCTGCTGCCGGTGAAAATGAGGTGCTGCAAACATGTGGGGGATGCCGGTCATTAGGAGGTGCCTGTGCACCCCCGGCACCCCCCGTGCGCACGCCTATGAACGTGAGTAGGAATTTTATTAAGGTTAAAATACTGTAGGAATAAATACTGTAGGAATCCTCAGGCCTTGATCATATTGTGGAAACTCGCATTAATCTGTTACATTGGTGGGTTGCTTCTTGGCCATTTACCCCATGTAAATAGTGGGTGCCCAATGAGTACTGTATTTCAGTGGTAGATGGATGTACAGTAGCAGAGACAGGCATGGCCATAGGTGCAGTTGTCCTTAATGGTTTACAATTGAGATCAATATTGGCATAAACCATAAATGGCAGGTGACTATTCTATGTGATGCCATCAATGGTTTAGGCATCTTGTTTTCTGCATATGTGAGGTGACTGGCATGTATTCTGTATAAGAAATGGGTTGGGGCAGAGCTGTGACTGACAGCTTAGCGTGTTAAGGAGGCGGGACATCCCATTATGGTTCTTATGAGTTGGGGGGGGGGGGGGACGGCACAGAGCTGCTGGCTGACAGCCTGGCAGCCCTGCGAAACAGCAGCAAAAATGAAAGCATCAGGAGAAAAATAATATCGGGCAGATGGCTACCATCGATGGCAGGAAACCAACCGCTTACACGCCATTGGTGTTAAAAGTGATCAACCCCAGTCATAGTGCCAGATATATCTTGGGTCGAAAAGTGATAAAAAAAAACAGACAATCAGCTCCTAATGGTCATGTTACAGGCTGGGTTTGAAAAAATGACAGGTAGGATGTGATTGGCTGGTTGCTTATCACTCTCCATTTTATCACTTTTTGAAGTTTGATACATCCGGCCCATAGATTTATGGCCATCTCTAAGCAGAGATATACGCCACAACCACCTACCAATCAAGCAGGGGTTTACATGCCACAGGAATGCTAAATCCTATTTTCTAATGGAATGTACTGTACCTGTACATGCTGTAGCTGCAGCTGCAGATAACTCGGAGGCATGCAGAAACTAGTTCTAAAGATTAATTGATGGCTAAGAACAGAATAAAACATGAGATATGTAACAGTGTAAAACAAGCAGTTTGTGAATTAAAGGTTAATGCTAAGCAAACAGATAAAAGGTCTGTGTCCTGTATGGGGATAAAGATAATTATAAACAGATGGCTTTGAGTGTTTTACAGGAGGAGATGCATATCAACATCTCCCACAGGAGTCAATATGCAATTAGTAAAAAGAAAATTACTTGACAGAGTCACGAGGATTGGGATTTTATACTTAAATATGTCAAACAATAACTACATCATTTTCAAGGGCCTGTTCCATATGGAAGATACGAGAAAAGCAGGAGGCTAAAAATATGTATATTAGGAAGGAAAGGATCAGTAAATATAATGTACTCGGAGGAGATGATATGGATTAGGCTGTGGGAGGGGACAGCTGGGGTTAGGCTGTGGGAGGGGACAGCTGGGGTTAGACTGAAGGAGGGGTAGTTTATGTTTAAACCACAGGAGGTGTGGGTTAGGGTAACAATTTGGCTAATGCCGCCCAACCCGGCTGCCGTTGATATTGATTTGATATCGATGGCCTCCTGAACTCGGCAAGTGCCAGCATGGGCCAGGAAGGAGGGAGTGTGTAAGTAAGGTAGCCATACACATGTAGATTTATCTGCAGATCTGTCTGGTTGGAACAAAAACATGGTTATGGATGAGAGCAAATGACAGTTGACCATTTGCTTGGAAATGCTGGAAAACTGACAAACTGTCACTCATCCATAACCATGTTTTTGTTCCAACCAGCCAGATCTGAAGATAAATCTTACTAGTGTATGGGCACCTTTCAGGTGGCCATACACACGCAGATTTATCTGCAGATCTGTCTGGTTGGAACAAAAACATGGTTATTGATGAGAGCAAATGACAGTTGACCATTTGCTTGGAAATGCGGGAAAACTGACAAACTGTCACTCATCCATAACCATGTTTTTGTTCCAACCAGCCATATCTGAAGATAAATATTACTAGTGTATGGGCACCTTAAGAGTTAAAATTCTCACTGCCAGGAAACTGACTTTTGGATGTAGCTGTAGGCATTTGATAACAAATCGTTATCAAATGATAATTTTCTTTATGCAAACGTCTGACTACAGTACGTACCTGGAGGTTCTGCAGATCTAATCATCATTAAACAACACAATATGTACTGTTAAACATTTGCATAACATAAAATGCAAATGACTGAAGCACGGACTCTGAAGGGTCACTATTTCCATTGCCACTTCCGGTAGAGGAGTGCTAGGCACTCCCGGAGTCCCCTGGTGAGAGAAGGTGGCCAGATGATTTTGTCAGTGTTTGGAGGAATATAAAGAGATTCCTAACACTCAGGGCCAGATGTACTAAGCTTGAAAAGTGATAAAATGGAGAGTGATAAACCCCCAGCCAATCAGCTCCTAACTGCCATGTCAAAGACTGTCTACCTGCTGCTCCTCAAATCTGCTCTGTTCCCATGGCACCTCCATGCCCTCATATTATACACACTACACACTTGCCGATGCTGGCTCTGAAGTGAGCGATGGTGGGGCGGGGGGTAGGAGGTGGGAGAGACGGCTGTGCTGCTGCTGCAGCTTGGTTGTCATCAACAAGGACCTCCCTCGATCGGACATGCGCATCATTATCAACATCAGGCGTACACACTGGAAGATGTCTGTTGTCTCCCGGGTGCTTGGGTACGTCATATCGCGGACCGGGTGGACAGAATATTGGGAGGGGCTGGGGAATGTTGGCACCAATGACAAAGTCAGTGGTAGATGGAATGTCCTCAAAAAGACTTTAGGGATCTAGGCAATAAACTTAGGGCGAGGACATCTAAGGTAATAATCTCAGAAATATTGCCTGTGCCACAAGCTAGTTCAGGGAGACAGAGGGAGATTAGGGAGGTTAATGTGCGGCTCAAAGATTTGTGCAGGAGGGAGGGATTTGAGTTCCTAGAAAACTGGATGGACTTGCTTGGTCAGGCATCATCTCTTTTGCCACAATGGATTGCACCTGAATGAAGATTGGGCAGTGGTGCTCTGGAGTAGAATGATGGGAAGGCTAGGAGTTTAAATGGTAAAAGGGGGAACAAGAGACCCCAGTTTTGGAGGAAGATTTTGATCTTATAGGTATTACCAAAACTTGGTGGGAGGAATCACATGAGGGGGAGGCTAACATAGAAGGTTATAGTCTGTTTTGGAAAAATAGATTAGGTAGAAGGGGAGGGGGGAGGGTATGTTTATATGTTAAACCATTCTGAAAACCATACATAAGGGAAGACATATACAGTACGAGAGCACTTTGGAGTCAGTACAATCTGTAATATTAATGGGGCAAAAATACTTATAGTAGGAACATGTTATAAGCCAAATAACATAAATACGGAGGAATAAAAAGACCTCTTGCTACAGGTGAGAAAAGTGGCCAGCTTAGGGGACATTATTATTATGGGTGACTTTACCCAGAAATAAATTGGAAAGATAGGTCAAGTAGTATCGCTAAGGGAAATGTTTTATTGAATGCCCTAAATGACCACTATTTGTATCCTTAACCCCTTCCCGCCGCAGCCTGTTTTTGCCTTCCTGACAGAGCCCTTTTTTTCAAATCTGACAGGTATCACTTAAGTGGGGATAACTTTTTTTTGCTTTTACTTATCCCAGTGATTTTGAGACTGTTTTCTCGTGACACATTGTACTTCAAGTTAGTGGTAAATTTGGGTCGATACAGTCTGTGTTTTTTTGTGAAAAATACCAAAATGTCGTAAAAAAATGGAAAATTTAGCAATTTTCAAAATGTTAAATTTTCTGCTTGTGAGACAAATAATCATACCACTCAAAATAGTTAATAACTAACATAGACCATATGTCTACTTTATGTTTCCATCATTATTTCAACATCATTTTAATTTTTTTGGACACTAGGAGGCTTAAAATATGAATAGCAAATTCTCAAATTTTCAAGAAAATTTCAAACACTGATTTTTTTAGGGACCAGTTCAGTTCTGATGTGACTTTGAGGGACTTGTATGTGAGACACCCCCATAAATGATGCCATTTCAAAAACTGCACCCCTCACAGTATTCAAAACAGCATTTTGGAAGTTTGTTAACCCTTTAGGTGTTTCACAGGAATTAAAACAAAGTGTAGGTGAAATTTCAAAATTTCATTTTTTTTGCAGATTTGCAATTTTAATACATTTTTCTAAGGAACACAGTAGAATTTACTAGAGAAATGTGACTAAAAATTGATTCCCCCAATTCTTTTGTTTTCATAAATATCCTATATGTGGCCCTAGTGTGCACGTTGACCAAACCACAGGCTTCATAATAGAAGGAGCACCTACTTGATTTTGGAGCCTCCTTTTTATGAGATTATTTTTTAGGCACCATGTAGGTTTCTAGGCACCATAAGATGCTAAAAGTTAGGAACCCCCCCACAAGTGACCCATTTTGCAAACTACACCCCTCAGGGAATTCATCTAGGGGTATAGTGTACATTTCAAACCCCCAGGGGTTTCACCAATTGTGGTACAACTGGGCAGTGAAAATGAAAAATTATTTTTTTTTACACAAAAATGCAGTTCTGGCTCCAAATTTGTCATTTTCACAAGGAATGAAGGAGACAAAGCACCCCAAAATCTGTGCCCCAATTTCTCCCGAGTACGGCAATGCCTCACATGTGACCAAAAAATACCATTTGGGTGCATGGCAGGACTCAGAAGGGAAGGAGTGATTTTTGGATTTTGCAGCTCAGATTCTGGTGGAATGTTGGTGGGTGCTATGTCGCATTAGCAAGACTCCCGAAGCACCAATACAGTGGAACCCCCCCACAAGTGACCCCATTTTGCAAACTACACCCCTCAGGGAATTCATCTAGGGGTATAGTGTACATTTCATACACCCAGGGGTTTCACCAATTTTGATACAACTGGGCTAAGCAAATGAAAAATTACATTTTTTACACAAAAATGCAGTTCTGGCTCCAAATTTGTCATTTTCACAAGTAATGAAGGAGACAAAGCACCCCACAATCTGTGCCCCAATTTCTCCCGAGTACGACAATGCCTCACATGTGACCAAAAAATACATTTGGGTGCATGGCAGGACTCAGAAGGGAAGGAGTGATTTTTGGATTTTGCAGCTCAGATTCTGGTGGAATGTTGGTGGGTGCTATGTCGCATTAGCAAGACCCCCGAAGCACCAATACAGTGGAACCCCCCCACAAGTGACCCCATTTTGCAAACTACACCCCTCAGGGAATTCATCTAGGGGTATAGTGTACATTTCAAACCCCCAGGGGTTTCACCAATTTTGATACAACTGGGCTGTGCAAATGAAAAATTACATTTTTTACACAAAAATGCAGTTCTGGCTCCAAATTTGTCATTTTCACAAGGAATGAAGGAGACAAAGCACCCCAAAATCTGTGCCCCAATTTCTCCCGAGTACGGCAATGCCTCACATGTGACCAAAAAATACCATATGGGTGCATGGCAGGACTCAGAAGGGAAGGAGTGATTTTTGGATTTTGCAGCTCAGATTCTGGTGGAATGTTGGTGGGTGCTATGTCGCATTAGCAAGACCCCCGAAGCACCAATACAGTGGAACCCCACCACAAGTGACCCCATTTTTCCAAACTACACCCCTCAGGGAATTCATCTAGGGGTATAGTGTACATTTCAAACCCCCAGGGGTTTCACCAATTTTGATACAACTGGGCTGTGCAAATGAAAAATTACATTTTTTACACAAAAATGCAGTTCTGGCTCCAAATTTGTCATTTTCACAAGGAATGAAGGAGACAAAGCACCCCAAAATCTGTGCCCCAATTTCTCCCGAGTACGACAATGCCTCACATGTGACCAAAAAATACCATTTGGGTGCATGGCAGGACTCAGAAGGGAAGGAGTGATTTTTGGATTTTGCAGCTCAGATTCTGGTGGAATGTTGGTGGGTGCTATGTCGCATTAGCAAGACCCCCGAAGCACCAATACAGTGGAACCCCCCCACAAGTGACCCCATTTTGCAAACTACACCCCTCAGGGAATTTATCTAGGGGTATAGTGTACATTTCAAACCCCCAGGGGTTTCACCAATTTTGATACAACTGGGCTGTGCAAATGAAAAATTACATTTTTTACACAAAAATGCAGTTCTGGCTCCAAATTTGTCATTTTCACAAGGAATGAAGGAGACAAAGCACCCCAAAATCTGTGCCCCAATTTCTCCCGAGTACGGCAATGCCTCACATGTGACCAAAAAATACCATTTGGGTGCATGGCAGGACTCAGAAGGGAAGGAGTGATTTTTGGATTTTGCAGCTCAGATTCTGGTGGAATGTTGGTGGGTGCTATGTCGCATTAGCAAGACCCCCGAAGCACCAATACAGTGGAACCCCCCCACAAGTGACCCCATTTTGCAAACTACACCCCTCAGGGAATTCATCTAGGGGTATAGTGTACATTTCAAACCCCCAGGGGTTTCACCAATTTTGATACAACTGGGCTGTGCAAATGAAAAATTACATTTTTTACACAAAAATGCAGTTCTGGCTCCAAATTTGTCATTTTCACAAGGAATGAAGGAGACAAAGCACCCCAAAATCTGTGCCCCAATTTCTCCCGAGTACGGCAATGCCTCACATGTGACCAAAAAATACCATATGGGTGCATGGCAGGACTCAGAAGGGAAGGAGTGATTTTTGGATTTTGCAGCTCAGATTCTGGTGGAATGTTGGTGGGTGCTATGTCGCATTAGCAAGACCCCCGAAGCACCAATACAGTGGAACCCCACCACAAGTGACCCCATTTTTCCAAACTACACCCCTCAGGGAATTCATCTAGGGGTATAGTGTACATTTCAAACCCCCAGGGGTTTCACCAATTTTGATACAACTGGGCTGTGCAAATGAAAAATTACATTTTTTACACAAAAATGCAGTTCTGGCTCCAAATTTGTCATTTTCACAAGGAATGAAGGAGACAAAGCACCCCAAAATCTGTGCCCCAATTTCTCCCGAGTACGACAATGCCTCACATGTGACCAAAAAATACCATTTGGGTGCATGGCAGGACTCAGAAGGGAAGGAGTGATTTTTGGATTTTGCAGCTCAGATTCTGGTGGAATGTTGGTGGGTGCTATGTCGCATTAGCAAGACCCCCGAAGCACCAATACAGTGGAACCCCCCCACAAGTGACCCCATTTTGCAAACTACACCCCTCAGGGAATTTATCTAGGGGTATAGTGTACATTTCAAACCCCCAGGGGTTTCACCAATTTTGATACAACTGGGCTGTGCAAATGAAAAATTACATTTTTTACACAAAAATGCAGTTCTGGCTCCAAATTTGTCATTTTCACAAGGAATGAAGGAGACAAAGCACCCCAAAATCTGTGCCCCAATTTCTCCCGAGTACGGCAATGCCTCACATGTGACCAAAAAATACCATTTGGGTGCATGGCAGGACTCAGAAGGGAAGGAGTGATTTTTGGATTTTGCAGCTCAGATTCTGGTGGAATGTTGGTGGGTGCTATGTCGCATTAGCAAGACCCCCGAAGCACCAATACAGTGGAACCCCCCCACAAGTGACCCCATTTTGCAAACTACACCCCTCAGGGAATTCATCTAGGGGTATAGTGTACATTTCAAACCCCCAGGGGTTTCACCAATTTTGATACAACTGGGCTGTGCAAATGAAAAATTACATTTTTTACACAAAAATGCAGTTCTGGCTCCAAATTTGTCATTTTCACAAGGAATGAAGGAGACAAAGCACCCTTAAAATCTGTTCCCCAATTTCTCCCGAGTACGGCAATGCCTCACATGTGACCAAAAAATACCATTTGGGTGCATGGCAGGATTTAGAAGGGAAGGAGTGATTTTTGGATTTTGCAGCACAGATTCTGGTGGAATGTTGGTGGGTGCTATGTCGCATTAGCAAGACCCCCGAAGCACCAATACAGTGGAACCTCCCCACAAGTGACCCCATTTTGCAAACTAAACCCCTCAGGGAATTCATCTAGGGGTATAGTGTACATTTCATACACCCAGGGGTTTCACCAATTTTGATACAACTGGGCTGTGCAAATGAAAAATTACATTTTTTACACAAAAATGCAGTTCTGGCTCCAAATTTGTCATTTTCACAAGGAATGAAGGAGACAAAGCACCCCAAAATCTGTGCCCCAATTTCTCCCGAGTACGGCAATGCCTCACATGTGACCAAAAAATACCATTCGGGTGCATGGCAGGACTCAGAAGGGAAGGAGTGATTTTTGGATTTTGCAGCTCAGATTCTGGTGGAATGTTGGTGGGTGCTATGTCGCATTAGCAAGACCCCCGAAGCACCAATACAGTGGAACCCCCCCACAAGTGACCCCATTTTGCAAACTACACCCCTCAGGGAATTCATCTAGGGGTATAGTGTACATTTCAAACCCCCAGGGGTTTCACCAATTTTGATACAACTGGGCTGTGCAAATGAAAAATTACATTTTTTACACAAAAATGCAGTTCTGGCTCCAAATTTGTCATTTTCACAAGGAATGAAGGAGACAAAGCACCCCAAAATCTGTGCCCCAATTTCTCCCGAGTACGGCAATGCCTCACATGTGACCAAAAAATACCATTTGGGTGCATGGCAGGACTCAGAAGGGAAGGAGTGATTTTTGGATTTTGCAGCTCAGATTCTGGTGGAATGTTGGTGGGTGCTATGTCGCATTAGCAAGACCCCCGAAGCACCAATACAGTGGAAGCCCCCACAAGTGACCCCATTTTGCAAACTACACCCCTCAGAGAATTCATCTAGGGGTATAGTGTACATTTCAAACCCCCAGGGGTTTCACCAATTTTGATACAACTGGGCTGTGCAAATGAAAAATTACATTTTTTACACAAAAATGCAGTTCTGGCTCCAAATTTGTCATTTTCACAAGGAATGAAGGAGACAAAGCACCCCAAAATCTGTGCCCCAATTTCTCCCGAGTACGGCAATGCCTCACATGTGACCAAAAAATACCATTTGGGTGCATGGCAGGACTCAGAAGGGAAGGAGTGATTTTTGGATTTTGCAGCTCAGATTCTGGTGGAATGTTGGTGGGTGCTATGTCGCATTAGCAAGACCCCCGAAGCACCAATACAGTGGAACCCCCCACAAGTGACCCCATTTTGCAAACTACACCCCTCAGGGAATTCATCTAGGGGTATAGTGTACATTTCAAACCCCCAGGGGTTTCACCAATTTTGATACAACTGGGCTGTGCAAATGAAAAATTACATTTTTTACACAAAAATGCAGTTCTGGCTCCAAATTTGTCATTTTCACAAGGAATGAAGGAGACAAAGCACCCCAAAATCTGTGCCCCAATTTCTCCCGAGTACGGCAATGCCTCACATGTGACCAAAAAATACCATATGGGTGCATGGCAGGACTCAGAAGGGAAGGAGTGATTTTTGGATTTTGCAGCTCAGATTCTGGTGGAATGTTGGTGGGTGCTATGTCGCATTAGCAAGACCCACAAAGCACCAATACAGTGGAACCCCCCCACAAGTGACCCCATTTTTCCAAACTACACCCCTCAGGGAATTCATCTAGGGGTATAGTGTACATTTCAAACCCCCAGGGGTTTCACCAATTTTGATACAACTGGGCTGTGCAAATGAAAAATTAAATTTTTTACACAAAAATGCAGTTCTGGCTCCAAATTTTTCATTTTCACAAGGAATGAAGGAGACAAAGCACCCCAAAATCTGTGCCCCAATTTCTCCCGAGTACGACAATGCCTCATGTGTGACCAAAAAATGGCAGGACTCAGAAGGGAAGGAGTGATATTTGGATTTTGCAGCACAGATTCTGGTGGAATGTTGGTGGGTGCTATGTCGCATTAGCAAGACCCCCGAAGCACCAATACAGTGGAACCCCCCCACAAGTGACCCCATTTTGCAAACTACACCCCTCAGGGAATTCATCTAGGGGTATAGTGTACATTTCAAACCCCCAGGGGTTTCACCAATTTTGATACAACTGGGCTGTGCAAATGAAAAATTACATTTTTTACACAAAAATGCAGTTCTGGCTCCAAATTTTTCATTTTCACAAGGAATGAAGGAGACAAAGCACCCCAAAATCTGTGCCCCAATTTCTCCCGAGTATGGCAATGCCTCATATGTGACCAAAAAATACCACTTGGGTGCATGGCAGGACTCAGAAGGGAAGGAGTGATTTTTGGATTTTGCAGCTCAGATTCTGGTGGAATGAATGGTGGGTGCTATGTGGCATTAGCAAGACCCCCGAAGCACGGTGAAATGATGAACCTAATAATCCATAGATGTGTGGTATATTTTAAAACACTCCTTTATACATAGGCCGGGTTTGTCGGGGCAAGTTTCACAGTGGAAAATAGTATCCTTTCTTATTCCCTTTTTATAGCAAACTTTGCACCTTTTTTGTGTCCTGCCCTTTCTTGCAGTGGAGGGGATTTCGTTAGGAAAATGCTGCCCTGGTACAATACGGGGGCCAGTACTAGAAGTACTGGGGCCCTCTGCCTGCTGGTTCCCAAATATTAGGCCCTTTATGACTTCCTCTTGAAAGTGCATAAATGTCCCCCTCTGGCTGGTAGAATGGAATAGCACGTAAGCGTTATACAGTGCCATCTGGATGATATACACGGCCAGCTTCTTGTACCAGATTTTTGTTTTCCGCAGGGGACTGTACGGCTTCAGTACCTGATCTGAAAGATCCACTCCGCCCATGTACTTATTGTAATCTAGGATACAATTTGGTTTTGAGGTGTGGGTACTGGTACCTCGTACAGGGATGGAGGTGGTACTGTCTCCATGAATTGTTGTCAGTATAAGGACATCCCTCTTGCGTGCTCATTGAGAGGGAAGCTTGCATTACTAAAGTGAAGCTTGATTACTTAAGTGAGTTGGAAACTGAAGCAGGTGAGTTAGAATACTGAAAAAGGTGAGTTTGAACACAGTCTAAATTTTCATATTCTGTTTTATTGTAATATATTCATCTTCTTTCTATCCTATTGTAACCTGTTGCTCAATTTTGACATTTAAATTCATTGTATCTATATTTTTCCAACATTGTATGTCATTTTTACTCATTCACTATTATTTTCTCTTATCTTTGCCACACATTTATCGCACCCTGTTTCCCTCTTCACGCCTGCTCACATTTGCCTCACTTCTGACCTTCTCTGTTCCCTTCATCCTTTCACTTGTTGTTGTTTCATACTTAATTGGATTACTCAATCAACCTGATTTTACCCACTGGTCTCCTCTCTGACAGTAGTTCCTTGCCTGTTACCTTCTCTCTCACTCTGTTTTCTACCAAATTTACTACAGACGCTGTCTGTCCTCCCAAATCCCTCTGTCTGCTTTCACTAACCTACCCTCTCACCTTCGGTTCCTCATGGCTGTTAATCTCTCAACTTCACTTTCTCCAACTGCTCCTCCCCCCTCCCATCCCATACCTATCCTGACCACTCGCCCCCGCACCCCCACCCTCCCAATGACCCCCCCTCGCTTCTGCAATCCAAAAAACCTTATCCACATAAATACACAACCCACCCCCCCTCTTTCCTGTGCACTATGGAACGCCAGATCCATCTGCAACAAACTCCCTGCCATCCATGACCTATTCATCTCTAGAGCATTCCACCTCCTTGCTATCACCGAGACCTGGCTCTCCATCTCTGATTCTGTCTCTCCAGCTGCTCTCTCCCACGGTGGCCTCTCTTTCTCTCACACTCCCAGGCCTGACGGTCGCCAAGGTGGCGGTGTGGGTTTTCTCCTCTCAGCCTCATGCACCCACAGTGTCATTCACCCTGAACCCTCTCTCCTTTTCTTCTCCTTTGAGTCTCACTCTATCCGTCTATACTACCCCTACCACCTCCGTGTCGCTGTAATCTACCGCCCCCCTGGCCCTATCTCCCAATTTCTTGACAACTTCGCCGCCTGGCTTCCACACTTCCTCTCCTCTGACCTGCCATCTGTCATTCTTGGTGACTTTAACATCCCCTTGGATAACCCCGCTGATCCTGGCACCTCCAAACTCCTCTCTCTCTGCTCCTCTCTTGGCCTATCTCAGTGGACTACCTCTCCCACCCACATCCAAGGACACTCCCTCGATCTCGTCTTCTCTCGCTCTTGTTCCCTTACTGACTACACTATCTCAGCTTTTCCTCTTTCTGACCATCACCTCATCTCCTTCTCCCTCACTGCTTCCCCCTCTCCCACCCCCCCTCCCAAGCGCATTGTCTCACGGCATAACGTCAACACACTTGATCTTGCTGCCTTCTCAAACACGCTGTGTCCTCTTCTCGCCCCAATCGCCCTCATGTCCTGCCCGAACCTCGCTGCCTCCCTCTATAATGACACCCTATCTTCGGCATTGGACTCTGCCTGCCCTCCCTCCTCTATCCCCCTTCGATGCTCCAACCCCCAACCGTGGCACTCACCTATCACCCGATTCCTTAAAAAGTGCTCTCGCACTGCTGAGCGCTTCTGGAAGAAATCACGCTCCCTTGCGGATTATCTCCATTTCAAATTCATTCTTTCCTCCTTCAGCTCTGCCCTTGCTCTGGCCAAGGAATCCTACTTTAAGTCCCTCATCCTTTCCCAATCATCCAATCCCCGCAGGCTCTTCGCCACCTTCAACTCCTTGCTCTCCCCCCCTCCTCCAGCTCTTCCGTCCTCCATCGTAGCCGCTGATTTTGCTACCTACTTTTCAACCAAAATCTCCTCTCTCAGGACTGCCATCACTGCTGCCATGACCTCACCCTCTCCCTCCTCCCCTCCTACATCTCCACCCCCCTCCTTCCAACCCCTGTCCTCATTTTACCCCACCACTGCTGCTGAAGTCCACTCTATCCTTCAATCCGCTTCTCCCTCCACCTGCCCGCTTGATCCTATCCCCTCCAATATTATCCGTCGTCTCAGTCCATCAGTCTGCTCTCACCTGGCTCACCTCTTTAATCTTTCCCTATCCTCTGGGATCTTCCCTTCCTCCTTCAAACACGCTCTTGTCTCCCCAATTCTCAAAAAAACAAATCTGGACCCCAACTCTCCATCCAACTACAGGCCCATCTCCCTCCTCCCTTTTGCCTCCAAACTCCTAGAACGTCTGACCTATAATCGTCTCCTAAGCCACCTTACTGCTAACTCCATTCTAGACCCCCTCCAATCCGGGTTCCGCCCTTTACATTCCACTGAAACTGCCCTGACCAAAGTCACTAACGATCTACTATCGGCTAAATCCAAAGGCCTCTTCTCTATCCTCATCCAGCTTGATCTGTCGGCTGCCTTTGACACTGTTGACCACCCTCTCCTGCTCAACACCCTCCGCTCCTTTGGCATCACTGGCACGGTCTTCTCCTGGTTCACCTCATACCTCTCCGATCGCTCCTTCTCCGTCTCCACTCCGAGCTCCTCCTCTCCTACTACCCCCCAGCCAGTCGGTGTTCCCCAAGGGTCAGTCCTTGGCCCTCTCCTCTTCTCCCTCTACACCACCTCTCTGGGCACCCTCATCAGCTCCTATGGTTTTCATTACCACCTTTATGCTGATGATACCCTAATCTATCTCTCCTCCCCCGACTTATCCCCATCACTTCTGTCCAAGGTCTCCGAATGCCTCACGGCCATCTCAGCCTGGATGACCCAACGCTTCCTGAAACTAAACATGGCTAAAACTGAACTTCTAATCTTCCATCCCCCGAACATCCCCTCTTCTCCCACTATCTCCATCAGCATTGGTGAAACCGAGATCACGTCCACCGACCAAACGCGCTGCCTCGGTGTCATCATTGACTCCTCCCTCTCTTTCACCCCCCACATTCGTGCTCTCTCACAGTCTTGCCGCTTTCACCTACGCAACATCTCACGCATCAGACCATTCCTCTCCACTGACGCGACCAAAATTCTCATTCACTCTCTTGTCATCTCCCGCCTTGACTACTGCAACATCCTTCTCTCTGGGCTACCTCTCACCCGCCTCGCACCTCTCCAATCCATTCTTAACGCTGCTGCTAGGCTCATCTTCCTCTCCCGCCGCTCTACCTCCGCCTCCCCCCTCTGTTTATCTCTTCACTGGCTCCCCATTCCTTTCCGAGTTCTCTTTAAACTCCTCACCACCACCTACAAGGCTCTCTCCTCCTCCACAGCTCCCTACCTCTCTTCACTGATCTCTATCCACACTCCCTCCCGTCCTCTTCGCTCCATCGCTGACCGCCGACTGACCTCTCACCTAATCACCTCCTCCCACTCCCGTGTCCAAGATTTCTCTCGCGCTGCCCCCCTGCACTGGAACAACCTCCCGCCACCCATCAGGCTATCTGATTCCCTTACCTCCTTCAAGCGCTCCCTCAAAACCCACTTTTTTCGACTAGCCTATCCCTCCTCCTAACCTCTTTTGATCCTCCTATCCTGCCTCCGTTCCCCTCCGTTCCTACTTATCCTATTGTATTTCGTTCGTCCACCCACCTATTTTTAGTATGTTAACTCTTATGAGCAGGGCCCTCCTTCCTCACGTACTCACCCTACCTCATTACCTCACCTGTGCTCCTGTCCTGTTCTTCCCTTCCTCTACTTCATCTTCGGTCTCCTTGACTATTTTGACACCTACTTCTGAACTGATGCTGATTTTAGTTCTACCAGCTATACCCCTATTTATACTGTATCTTTCTACACACCCTGTACGTTACCTTGTAATTTTTTTTTTTTTTGCTATGTACGGCGCTGCGGACACTTTGTGGCGCCTTATAAATAAACGTACTACTACTACTACTACTCTTGTCCTTATATTTGACCAACAACATATTTTCGGTGCATATTCCCCTGCTTTCACCCCTTCTCAGTACTTGGGCAATGTGCGTTTTTGGGAGGCCTCTTTGGTTCTTGCGCACAGTACCGCAAGCTGCTGTACCTCTTGAACCAAGGGCCTTAAACAGGGGGATGCTAGTGTAAAAGTTATCCACATAGAGGTGATAACCTTTATCCAGGAAGGGGTGCACTAAATCCCAGACAATTTTTCCACTAACACCTACGAGGGAGGGGGGGCATTCTGGCGGTTCAATTCTTGAATCCTTCCCTTCATATACCCTAAACCTGTGGGTGTACCCTGAGGTGCTTTCACACAGTTTATACATTTTTATGCCATACCTTGCCCTCTTACTGGGAAGGTACTGGCGGAATTTAACCCTTCCTTTAAAATGTATAAGGGACTCGTCGATACAAATAAATTTTTCAGGGATGTACATCTCTGCAAATTTGGCACTGAAATGATCAATGACCGGCCTGACTTTGAATAGCCGGTCAAAGGTGGGATCATCTCTGGGTGGGCACTGTGCATTATCGGTGTAATGTAAAAATGTAAGGATTATCTCAAAACGAGTCCGAGTCATGGCCATACGGTAAAGTGGGGTGCTGTACAGAACATCTGTACTCCAATATTGCCTAATTTCTGGCTTTTTTACTATGCCCATATCTAACACCAGACCCCAAAACGTCATCATCTCTACTGCATCTACAGGGGTCCACCTAGCAAATGATGACGTGGGGTTTTGAGCAATAAACTGCTGGGCATATAAATTACTTTGGTCCACCATTAAATTTATAAAATCATCAGAGAAAAATAATTTGAAAAAGTCAATTTCTCTGAGACCTGTTGAATCAAATTGGATTCCTGGGATGGCCAAAAACTCAGGAACCTGGGGCTCAAAATTGTCTGGTGGTGGGGTCCATACGGGATCAATCATTTGGGGGGGGTCTCAGCTGCTCTACGGGGGCGTCTTTGAGGGGGTCCCTCATCACTAGAGGAGGAAGAGGAGCTTAAGACGAATCCTTCAAATTCCC
The DNA here is from genome assembly GCF_055691185.1 of Crinia signifera. Lineage (NCBI taxonomy): Eukaryota > Metazoa > Chordata > Amphibia > Anura > Myobatrachidae > Crinia > Crinia signifera. The sequence continues at coordinate 62,825,884 of NC_139217.1, read as the reverse complement.
CGCTTGCATCACTGGCTGTGTCAGAGTCAGAGGCAAGCATGGCATATGCCTCCTCCGCTGAATACATTCTTCTGGATGACTGGGATGACATTTGGGATGCCATTTTTATTTTTGTGTTTCTGTAAGTGTAATGTTTCAACACGTGTATAGTGTTGGGGGGGTACAAACTTTATTTCAACACGGGGGGTATGTAGTGTGTAGTGTGTATGTAGTGCAGAAAAAAAAATACTTTATACAGGAATTTGATCCCAATAAAAAAAAAAATTGAAGGGGTTAAAAAAAAAAAAAAAAGGTCCTGCGCCAAAAATTGAGCACAGATGTTGGTCAGTAACGTCCGTCACTGAATAGCGCTCAAAGGCAACAGGTGTAAAAACAATTTAAAAAAAAAATACCACAGCACTCTCCAAAAAAAAAACAATTTAAAAAAACTGCAGAAAAAAAATGATATCAACCCTGTGCCAAAAATGCTGTTCAGTGATGTACGTCACTGATCAGCGGCCACAGGACACCCACAAAAGCACCCACAAAAGCAACGTGGGTGTAAAAACAAAACCCCACTGCAATCCCCCCCCCCCCCCCAAAAAAAAACTGCAGATCAGTGATGCAGTGATGCGACACTGATTAGCAGTGAGGGGCAGCAGGCAGACAACTGTGGGTGCAACCTGACAGGGTATATATAAAAAAAAAAACCTGGACCCCCAAAAAGTTGCTGATCAGTTAATTAATTTAAACTGATCAGCACAAAAGGGGGGGCAGCAGTCAGTTGCACAGGCAGCACAACCTTTGGTGCAACTGACAGGTATATATATAAAAAAAAAAAAAAAAAGTTGCTGATCAGCACAGATATACTGATCAGCACAAAAGGGGTGCAGCAGACACAAAATATAGCACTCTCTATCACTCTCTATCACTCTCTATCACTCTCTGTCACTCTCTGTCACTATCTGTCACTATCTCTCACGATCTGTGACTCTATGACACTGCAGCAGCAGGACACAGGAAGTCACAAGATCCAGGAAGCATCCAACTGCTGGCAGCACGCTACCAGCGGTGATCAGCGGTGATCAGGTAAGTATCAGGCAAGGTTCAGGTATGTATATCACGACAGAGTGGCCGGTGACCGCTCTGCACGCAATTCCAGACCGGAATGGCGTCTGCAGCGCAGTCACCGTTAGTTTAAATGGCGCGCCTTGGCTGTGATTGGTCCGTCGGTCAGGGACAGCAGACATCGTCCCTCTGTCACTGCGTCTCTAGACGCAGTGGCACTTTAAAGTCATGACGTATATATACGTCATGTGTCGGGAAGTACATCCCGGCCATGACGTATATATACGTCAAATGTCGGGAAGGGGTTAAAGTATATAAACTGGAAGGAATTATTTAGAGGCATGGATACTACTAAAAGGTGGCAATCTTTTAAAACAATACTGCTGGAGGGCACTGATAAATTTATTCCTAGGGTAAATAAAAGAACAAACGTCAGAAGGAAACCTATGTGGCTCAACAGCAAAGTCAAATTTGAAATATGTAAAAAAGGAGGGTATTCAAAGCGTTTAAACAAGATGGGACACCCAAATCATTTGCCGTATATAAAGAATGTAATAAGAAATGTAAAAATACAATCAAGATGGCTAAATTAGAGACTGAATGTAAAATAGCCACAGAAAGCAGATCTAATCCCAAAAAGTTCTACAGTTATTTAAACGGGAAACGGTTAAGGAAGAAAAATATTGGCCCACTAAAAATATGCAGGGTACCCTGGTAATAGAAGGAAAAGAGAAAGCGGAATTATTCAATTAATTTTTTGCTTCAATATTTATTAGGAAAGAATCTTTAGAAGATTTCCCACAGATTAAATGCTCGGCTCTTGATTGCTCCCAAACTGTATGTTTTAGTAAGGAAATAGTCAAAAATAGATTACAGAACCTAAATAGTAACAATACTACTGGCTCATATGAAAAGCACCCTAGGATACTAAAAGAATTGAGTTCTGTCTTAGCACTACCATTATATCTGATATTCGAGGAATCAATAAACATGGGGACGGTACCAAGGGACTGGCGCATAGCTAACGTAGTACCAATATGGAAGAAAGATAGCAAAACAAACTCTGAAAATTATAGACCGGTCAGCCTTACATCCATTGTGGGGAATAATAAGAGATAGTATTCAAAATTTCTTAGAACAGGAGGAAGTAAGAAGTAAGGCTCAGCATGGGTTCATCAAAAATAGATTCTGTCAGACTAATTTATTTAGCTTCTATGAGGAAGTCAGTAGAGGGCTGGGAAATCTGTTGATGTACAGTAATACTGCTTGATTTCGCTAAAGCTTTTGACACTGTGCCTCATAAAAGGTTATTAATGAAACTAGGTAATTTGGGGTTACAAAAAAAATTGTAATCGGATTAAAAACTGGTTGTACAAACGGGGACAGAGAGTGGTGGTAAATGGCATACACTCCAGCTGGGGTAAGGTCCGAAGTGGAGTCCAGCAAGGTTCAATATTGGGACCCACCTAGTTTAATATATGCATTAATGATATTGGAAGTGACATAGTGAGTAAAATTGCAATAGTTGCGGATGATACAAAATTGAGTAAGGAAATTAACTCATGAGAGGATGCGGAAACACTACAAATTGACTTAAATAAACTGGAAAGGTGGGCGGAAAGGTGGAAAATGCAGTTTAACGTTGATACATGTAAACTAACTCTTTATGGGAACAAAAATTAACAAGCTACTTATAGGCTAAATGGAGTTATTATAGGGAATTCTGCTGTAGAGAAGGACTTGGGGCTTATCATAGATGAAAAATTGGGTAATAGTGCACACTGCTCAAGTGCAGCAGCAACAGCAAACAGGACACTGGCATGCATTAAAAGGTGAATGAATTCAAGGGATGCCAATGTGATAGTGCCTCTTTACAAGATACCTGTGTTAAAGCTGCCAAGCACAGCAAAACGCATCAAGCAGTGCTTGCCCACCTTCCACCACCACTATTGGGATTTCAGTCTGAACCAGCCCGACAGGATTGAATCTTCATTTGGACCCCTTAATCCATTACTGGGGGTACTACCAACCTTCATCATCGTGCATAAAGTGCCACCCCCATTGGCCAAATGGGACATACCCCTGAATCACTCATTTCAACATACTTGCCAGTGGACTTCTGGACCGACCACTTGGACTTTATGGACAATACCACCAGTCTATCTTGCGTATTTAGCCAGGAGTGGTAACTATATCATTATTACCTAACAACTGTTTGGGCGTATTAGGAACGGACTCTACCTCTATGCTGCTGCTCTATTGTGGAAATGGGCCACATGTTAATCATCATGTTTTTATTGTAATAGGTATTTTATTATTTTTTGTTTTAATATTGATTTTGTATTGATTGCCTAATTAAATACTTTGTAAAGATCATCCAATTATATAAATTTTCTCTACATTTGAGGGCTGCTACCTTCCTTTTTTTTCTCTTTGCCTCTTTACAAGGCATTGGTGAGACCACACTTGGAATACTGTGTTCAGTTCTGGGCACCGCACCGTAAAAAGGATATAAATGAATTGGAACAGGTACGAAGCTAGTAAAAGTTCTCAAATCACTAGAATACAAAGATAGGTTAACCAGGCTGAATATGTGGCACCCCGCTCCACCCCTTTTATTCCTGTGCCCCCAGAGAGTTAACATTGCAGCCAATGCTGCCAGAACAGGTCCTTTCCCCTGTCAGCAGGGCTGTGAGGAGTTAACAGACTCAGCTAGTGTCCCAGCTCCCCTGCACATGTGACAGGAAGCTGGGAGGTCAGAGGTGATCCCAGCAGCAGTGTGTGAGAGAGGACATGTGGAGAGAGAAAAAAAGCTTTGTGAAGAAGAGCTGCAACAACCCCAGTGTCAGAGAAAAAAGGAGCGTGCTGCCTAAAGACAGGGGGAACAAGTGCACTGAGGCATGTGTGAAAGAAAGTTGAAGGAGGTTGCTGTCCCAAGTGTGAGGAGAAGGAAGAGAGAGAGAGCACACTGCAGCACCCAGAAGAGGGGCCAGACAGCATGCAGCAGTATAGCCAGAGATTCATGTGGCAGAAGCCAGCAACACCCAAGGTACTGATTCAGTCCCCCTGAGACAGCATCTGCACCCTTGTAAGGGGATATCAGGAAATAGAGACACCTCATAGACGCCCACTACACAGGCTAGTGCCCTACTGAGCCCTACAGACAGGACAAGGTCTGCCTAACCCCAGTAAAAGGATATAGAAGCAGGGCAGAGAAGTGCCTGCTAGATTCACCCTGTCCAGGACAGCTCTATATTGAGGCTATCCCAGTTACAAACAGGAGGTTACCCCATAGCCAGGAATCTGCCTGCCCCTCAGTGAGGATTGTTTTTGTCATTCACCCTTCCCTGTGAATCATAAATAAGTGTGCACACTATCATAGGGATGTACCCTTAATATGTTTGAGGACTTGTCAACGAGGGACCATTGTTCAGAGACAGTGACTGGTTAACCGTGACCACGTATATTGAGTTACCATTAATGTGCATAAATGTTGTAGAAGCGTTTAGATTGGCTACAGAGCAAGAGAGTTTGATAGTGTTTTCATAGCCTCAGTTGTAACTGTTAAAGTTGATGACAGGATAGAATATTGAAGTGATAATTGTGTTATCTTATGCTTTACTGTGACTACCTGTTTATTGAGTATGTATTATGCCACTTGCAGCCTATTGAAATATTGCAGCAGCCAGTCCGTTTGTTAGCAAATAAATTACTGTCGCTGCTAACAGTAGTAGTATTCCTTTGTGGGTTCTCCATGGGTTGTGCCACCCCCTGCCTCAGGTTCTCGAAGAAGAAGCCGTGAAGATTCCTGAAGCCATCAACTCTAGAGTCAGGTACGCCATAGCACCGCACCGTCACATGGGCATGGTCACACTTGGCGTCATACCGAACAGGATCGGACATGGAAGTGCATAAAGGCAACCTCACCGCATATGACAAGTCCATCAGTGAAATGTCTGTCGCACTGGATGGAATCATCAAGATGATGACGGAGATGAGGAAAACCCTAGCTAATCAGAGAATAGAACAGGAGGAATATGAACAAAGAAGATGGCGACGCAAATGTGGCAGAAGGCGCAGACAACAGTGGGATCCCCCATGGAGGTCAGAACGACTACCCACCGACCAAGTCAATGTATGCCCACAGACCGTGAGAAGACAAGTAAGAGGAGGTCCACCAGCAGTGTTTCAGAACACAACGAGAGCATCCGGTGTGATACAGTCGAGGGATAGACCGCGAACCAGCCCAAGAAGAATGTCAGGTCGTGTCCTGTGGTTCAACGTACCATGCGGGTATGGCTTCATTCAACGCACAGATACCGGGCGAAGCATGTATGTGCATTACACCGCCATTCAGCATGCCGACCCTGAACACAACTTCCGGAGCCTGAGAAATGGCGACGCCGTAGAGATTGAACTGGTGAACGGTAGGAGATGCACCAAGGCCACCAACGTGACCGGTCCGAATGGAATCCAGGTGCACAGCAACAGACACGCTCCAGAGCAACATTGGCGCTACCCGCACCATAAAGAGCCTCCACAGTACCATCAGCAAGGCTACCAGCACAACAGGACAACAAACGGCAAGAGTGACAGATTTACCGTCAACCCTCCTCAACCGGAACAGATGCCCCGCCCACCGGAACCTGATGTCACGAGGCAACGTGAACCGCTGAGAGAAAGCGAGAAACAGTTTGTGCTGAGTGAGGCAGTCCACCAGAACTGGCAAGAAGTGACCAGGCCTCACCTTCCCCCTGAGCCGACGCGGGAGTACGTACCCAGGACGGACAATGCCGACTACAGGATGGCAAAACTAAGGCAGACAAATGCCAGGGTGATCGACCTGCAGAGAAGCCCTGAGATTGTGGTCCACATGGCTGCGACACAGACAGTGGAGCCATCAGAAGAAGAATGAGCAGAACCAGCTATGCCACCACCCGAACCCAAGGCTGAGATAGAAATGCAGAAGAGAGATGAGAAGGCAGAGACCTGTTCCATCAATGGGAAGCCTGTAACGAACAGAGAATATACAACCATATCAGGAGAAGAATTCGCCTTCAGGGTCCAGCAGGCGATACTGAGATCTAAGAAGCAAGACCGAGAGGTGAGATGTGCTTAGAGCCGATCGCACACCGTGAGAGTGGGCACCATCCATGGACAACAGTGAAGCACCTGGACCACAGAGGGATGGGAGTCCTGTGGCGGAGGGATGGTTGACCCAGGGAGCCCACTTTAGATAGCCAGGTGACAGCAGAAAGGTAATAATGCGTACTTGTTATTGAATGTATAATTGTACCTGTTTTATATGACCGTTCAAATATTTTGTCATGGACATTGAAAGACTGTACTCAGGATTTAATGCCCATGGTTGGTTGCCTGGGGACAGGCAAATTTCTAGCATGGAGGTATGTGGCACCCCGCTCCACCCCTTTTATTCCTGTGCCCCCAGGGAGTTAACATTGCAGCCAATGCTGCCAGAACAGGTCCTTTCCCCTGTCAGCAGGGCTGTGAGGGGTTAACAGACTCAGCCAGTGTCCCATCTCCCCTGCACATGTGACAGGAAGCTGGGAGGTCAGAGGTGATCCCAGCAGCAGTGTGAGAGAGAGGACATGTGGAGAGAGGGAAAAAGCTTTGTGAAGAAGAGCTGCAACAACCCCAGTGTCAGAGAGAAAAGGAGAGTTCTGCCTAAAGACAGGGGGAACAAGTGCACTGAGGCATGTGTGAAAGAAAGTTGAAGGAGGTTGCTGTCCCAAGTGTGAGGAGAAGGAAGAGAGAGAGAGAGCACACTGCAGCACCCAGAAGAGGGGCCAGACAGCATGCAGCAGTATAGCCAGAGATTCATGTGGCAGAAGCCAGCAACACCCAAGGTACTGATTCAGTCCCCCTGAGACAACATCTGCACCCTTGTAAGGGGATATCAGGAAATAGAGACACCACATAGACTCCCACTACAAAGACTAGTACCCTACTGAGCCCTACAGACAGGACAAGGTCTGCCTAACCCCAGTAAAAGGATATAGAAGCAGGGCAGAGAAGTGCCTGCTAGATTCACCCTGTCCAGGACAGCTCTATATTGAGGCTACCCCTGCAGCCTGTTTTACAGTTACAAGCAGGAGGTTACCCCTGAGACGGGAATCTGCCTGCCCCTCAGTGAGGATCGTTTTTTTTGTCATTCACCCTTCCCTGTGAATCATAAATAAGTGTGCACACTATCATAGGGACGTACCCTTAATATGTTTGAGGACTTGTCAATGAGGGACCATTGTTCAGAGTCACGGTTAACCGTGACCACGTATATTGAGTTACCATTAATGTGCATAAATGTTGTAGAAGCGTTTAGATTGGCTACAGAGCCAGAGAGTTTGATAGTGTTTTCATAGCGTCAGTTGTAACTGTTAAAGTTGATGACAGGATAGAATATTGAAGTGATAATTGTGTTATCTTATGCTTTACTGTGACTACCTGTTTATTGAGTATGTATTATGCCACTTGCAGCCTATTGAAATATTGCAGCAGCCAGTCCGTTTGTTAGCAAATAAATTACTGTCGCTGCTAACAGTAGTAGTATTCCTTTGTGGGTTCTCCATGGGTTGTGCCACCCCCTGCCTCAGGTTCTTGAAGAAGAAGCCGTGAAGATTCCAGAAGCCATCAACTCCAGAGTCAGGTACGCCATTGCACCGCACCGTCACATGGGCATTGTCACAAATATGTTTTCACTGGAGAAACTGACATTGAGAGGTGATATGAATGATATGTTCAAATACAGTATTGGGAATCCTATGGAACTGGGAGATGATTTGTTCAGTAACAGGGCTATACTTAGGACACGCGGGCATGTACACTTAGGACACGCGGGAAAATTAATTCTGTACTGAATTAAGAATTAAGAAGAGGATTCTTCACCATTAGAGCAGTAACATTCTGGAACTCATTGCTGGTGGGGTGTTTACAGCAAATACTTTTAATTAATTTAAATCAAAACTGGATGCATACAGTATTTGGCCACTAAGGGAATCCTATAGACATGACTTACTCACGTCAGTAGTTACAAGTCAAATAGGTTGAACTCGATGGGCTAACGTCTTTTTTCAGCCTTAATTACTATGTTACTACAGTATGTTACTACTGTATGTATGAATGGGCTTTCCAATAGATGTCTTTCACTTTATCTTCTAGTGTGTATAGGGCTTTAGAATCAGCCTCTTGACATGCAAAATAAAAGTTCTGGCTGGTAATTTAACTGTATTATAAAACTAAACCTTTCTAAATTTTGTTTACCACTTTATTTACCAAATGTGGTTTGGTTCGGAGTTGGGAGCAAAGCAAAAAAATAAGTAACTGCACTAGCACGTAACTGGTTGTAAGACATAGATGCACGCATTAGCATTCGCAGCTGCAATTTTGGGTGCAGTGTATTTGTTAAAAGATTATACTGCCACTGCCGATGTCCCACATTTATCAATAAAGGTGCACACAAACTGGACGTTTTTACCCAGTGTGTATGCTGAGCAATTATGTGAAAATTGCCACTGAGTGTTTTTCACCTGGCCCAGCGATTTTCACTGGGAGTGAACCACTTAACAGGCCGACGGACACACTAGGCAATTTTGAGCTCAAAATCATCAAGTTTGTATGGGCCTTTATATACAAAGCTGAAACATCGGGAACATCTGGCACACGTTGGTTGCACCATCGAACCTCTGGGAAACCTTATGCTGTCTCAATATGATTGTCTCACATAAGACTAAGGATGGCTATCAACCATTGATGATTAAAAAACATTATCGGAGGAAATTGACTGATGTTAAATATCTTTCCCTTCGACGGCAGAGAACCAGATGGTTTCCCACCATTGCTGATACAGAACCACCCAATGATTTTTTTTCCGCAAGGTGTCAGGACAAGGAGCCTAGCTCTGCACACTATGCAACTGTGAAGCTCATCAATGGTTTCCTTGTAGATAGATTCACACTCAATGTTGACCAACAGTGGCACAATTGCCCAGAAAGCAATCCCAACATGCCTGCATTATTATAAGAATCACCCTCCCATTACCTCTTCCTAATGCTAAACACCTGTTACTCACATAGGGGCAGATGTATTGAGCCTGGTGAAGAGAAAAAGTGGAGAAATAGTGGAGATACTGTAAAGTCAATCAGCTGTCTGATTGACTTTACAGTATCTCAACGCATCAGTCAATCAGCTGTGTTTGAAAATGACAGTTGTGAGTTGAGTGGCTGGCGTGTTATCTCCTTCCACTTTCTCTCTCCACCGGGCTTAATATATCAGCCACATTGCGAGTAGATCTAACAGGATGGCCAGGCTCCAGTAAAACTAAGGAGTGTGGCCACCGGGAGGGGCATGGTTACAGAAGGGCCACAGCCACACCCCTGTGAATAAATATTTGTTTGTTTGGCAAAACAGGTGGGGGGTGGACGGATCATGCATGCACAGAGAGAGGACTGCAGCAGCTGCCTCTCTCCCCAGCTCCGAACACAGCACTGAGCAGTGTGTGCTGAGCTGGAGAAAAAGGCTGTGCTGCAGCTCCCTGCAATGCGGGAGCGAGACCCAGGCCCCTCTATCAGACCCGAGCCTGGGTAAAAATTACACCCTCCCCCCCAACCCCCACCTCCCTTCTAGGCACCACTTAGATCATGGGTCTTCAACCTGTGGCCCTCCAGATGTTGTGAAACTACATGTTCCAACATGCATTGCCACATTTTTTCCTATAAGTGCATGCCAAAACTGGCAGGGCATGCTGGGACATGTAGTTCCACAACATCTGGAGGGCCATCGGTTGAAGACCTGTGACTTAGATCCTCTGTGCATACTGCATCGCCTTTGGTTCAGATGTAGTAGCAAAAATCGTTCCACTGTGGCAGAAATCGACACTTCATATGCCGCAGGTCATTTTCTCCTTGATAAAATACTGCAGGTGCGGCAGGTTTAAAATGTGAAGATTTTAGAAGGGTAAATACAGACTGCAAAATTGAGATCTAAATTGCATTGTAAAAATATAGCTGTTCAGTGTTAGTTGGCTACATGCAAAAGCAGCCAGTATTTACCCTGCATGCAACTATAATAAATAAATTTGCACCCCCCTGCATTGCAACATGGGTTGTTCCAGATACAAAGTTAGTTTTTAGTTTAGTTTAGTTTTTCATCCCCATAATGTTTATCTATATAATACTGTATAGTTTCCCTAGAAGCTTATTATTTGCACAGAGACGGTGATTGCTTTTATGTAGTGTTGCAATTTGAAAATAAATACTCCAAACGAACCACATGTCATTCAGTAAAGTGATTTGCAGCGGACAATTCACTGTGTGTGTACTGTGCAGCCTCTGCCACTCCTTCCTGTTGCTTGGCAACATGCTGTCAATAGTAACCCATTGACTGGCAGCTTGCGGTAAGCCTATTTGGATCATTGCAAAAGGCAGAACGGTGGACATAAAGCACACTTTATATTTCAGTGCAGCCTCATTAAGACCAGTTGGTAACAGAATAATATCATTTCACAGTCAGAATGGAAATATCATCAAGTAATGCAACAGGTGCCCAGGATCCTCTCATTCTGATTCTGACACAGATTAAACAGTACAACGAAAACATAAAAGATGTACTGGAAGATTCTCACCACCAAAATAATGAAGATCTAACCGAGCAAATATTTTCATTAACACTCTTAATTTGCAACCTCGGCAGAACCGTTTGCGCCAAGCTGAGTACAGCAACTGAAAGTTTGCAGAACACATCTCAGCTCTTAAAGGGACTTCAGGATAAATTTAAGGACCTCAGTACAAATAATGGTAAGAACGAGCAAAACAGATGAAACCATAGTTGCTTTGTGTTTATTTATTAGATTTGCTTCGAAAAAAAGAATTGCCATAGTCTAATATTGCATTTATTACAGAGTGCACTGATTTGTTGTATATACTGTACAGGAATATAAGTTTGTAACTTGCTGATGCCTAGATGCACTGTACGAGAGATACTATTATTAACCTGCCACTTGTCTCAGCACCAAGCTGCATCCTGCATTGCTGGATATCTTAGCACTGAAATGTATTAAAGGAGAGTTAAGAGAAAGAAATAGCTCAGTCCAGACTGCTAAGCAACAAAATAGGGGTCTATGTACTAAGCCTGGGAGAGAGATAATGTGGACGGAGATAAAGCATTAACCAGCCAGCCCCCAACTGTCATTTTTCAAACACCACGTGGGGCATGGCAGTTAGGATCTGACTGGCTGGTACTTTATCTACCTTCCTTGTTATCTCTGAAAGACTTAGTACATCTCCCCCATAAAGTGTCATCCTCAGATAGGGCCTTATTCTGATCGGTGCGGCCGGATCCGATTATGCGGCCAGGACCGTGCGTGCGAAACCCCGCCTTCCATACGGATCGCCAACTCCGTCCGTATGCTGTAAGAAGCTGGCCGAACGGACCGCACGTGTATTTTTCACGGAATACGCCTCCTCCATCTCAGGGAACCTCCCCCATCATTCGATGGTCGCAGACCATCGAATGCAGGACCGAGTGCTCCACCAGCTCCCGCAACCTCAGACCACACGGACATTTTTCCGTGCAAAAGCAGGGATCTGGGCGGGCAGCTGACATCCGGCGATGTCATATGTCCGCCCCCTACATGTGCGTCACGGCCGCATTACCATACGTACGCCCAGCGTTTGCATGGGAACGCCCATGAAACGCAGGGCGTATGCATATGGTAATGAGCCCAAATAGTCCTTCACGCCCCTCTCCACCCCCTGTTCGGAGTGTTCACATATCATGCGGGATTTTGCCGTACGCCCCGCTCGCACATGCGCAGAGACGCCTCTGCACATGCGCAGACACAAAACATCGGCGGGCCGAACGCACGCGGATATATCCGCACCGACCAGAATAAGAGCCATAGCCTTATGTGCTAGGAGCAAGATTCATAAGTGCTCCGTATTGTATCATTGCCATAGGGTGACTATTGCGACGGTCAGGGGAGGATCGGTAATGAAAGCCACAGGGAAGTTCTAGGGTGGACTGACACACTATCTGTGGCCTGGAGAGGGTAGTGGGTGACAGGCTGGTGACATGGGTGTGTTAGGGGGTAGTGGGTGGCATGCTGGTGTGGGTTTATTCTGGAGCAGAAGGTGCCAGGCTGGCAATGTGGGTGTGAAAGGGGGGTCACTTTTTGGATTTTTCCAGGGCCACTTTAGATCTCTTAAGCTGCCCATGACACCAAGGAACATCCTGGCGGATTTCGCATAATTAGCAACTGTGTTATTTTCACAAACTGATGATAATTTCTCCATTTTCAGCTTTTTAATACATTACAGACAACAGGTAGCAATTTTTTTTGTGGACACACCCAGAAAAGGGTTTATTCCAAAATGGACCCTACCCATATAATCCTAAACATCATGTAGCTAATGAATAAGCACTAAGGTACTCTACTTTCAATACTACCCTTGAGTAAGAATAATTACTTGACTATAAAGAATTGCATTTAGCACAGAGGGGATACTGTGCATCACGTCTCTAAATATTCAAATAGCACAGAAAGTAAAATTAAGGACAGCACTCTCCACTTAAAAGCACTTTCTCCACGCAAAAGGAATTGGTACCCATGAGGAATTGATATATGGGTCACTCTGTATTTTTGATTGGATGCCTTTTGTACAGTACATGTTATATATACTGTCTAATACATCTCAAAGCATATTTTGACTATTGTAGGAAGACCTTGAAACATTCAAAATGTGTCCTCATACGCCAAGACTCAATGGCCCATATGGGGCAAGACACTCAGCATAACTGAGCAGCACTGAGCAGTGTAGCATAGCATCTCTTTCTTTCAATTATACAAGACTCAGGAATAAGGAGAGCTAGTGACGTCACTATGCTCAGGTCATGTGTTTTCTCCCTGAGGCCTGCCAGTCCACCTTCGATAGCAGAGAGAGAGAGCATTACACATTGGAAGCCACTCCCATCTTATAACGTCAGTCCTATCTGGCTTCTATGGGCTGCAGCTGATACACTCCCTAGAAGCCAACCTGTCTGTGCCAAGCCCTGTCCCCATACTGAAGCCCCACTCCCACATCCAGCAGACCCAAGCCCTGAAGTCCGGTGATGCCATCAATAACCAGGAAAGCAAGGAGGCTGAAGACCCCCAGCCAGATAGATAAGGAGCCGACACTTATTATAACTCATTTAAAACAAATGTAGATAGTTTGTCCACCAGTCAATCTAGAGACATTTAGGTGTATCAGTGAAAATAGGGGTACTCTGTATATCCACATGTTTTATTACCAGGGGCAGGTCTTTGGAAATTGTGAAGTTTAAATACAGTTAATGGTTTTAAAATTATAAAGACATTCTATATAGGCCCATCAGGGTCGAAGTAAGTCTTCTCATCACCCTAGGCAAAACATCAACCTACTCCCCCCCCCCCATACTGCCACCAATACCCACTTTCCAATCCCTTTAGGCATAATCACCTAACATTCCAGAATGGAAGGGAGGCTCCCAAAAATCAGGTGGTCCTCCCAGCCCCCTGGGAAGGTGGTCAAGTCCTCTGCTTTCCCTGGAGGCCTCCCTTTTATTTATTTTATTTATTATTTATTAACAGTTTCTTATATAGCACACACACATTCCGCAGCGCTTTACAGAGTATAGTTGAACATTCCCATCAGTCCCTGCCCCAGTGGAGCTTACAATCTATATTACCTACCACATGTACACACACACACACAGACATTCTAGGGTTAATTTTTTTGGAAGCCAATTGACCTAACAAGCATATTTATGGATTGTGGGAGGAAACCAGAGTACTCGGAGGAAAACCATGCAAACACGGAAGAATATACAAACTCCACACAGTTATGGCCATGGTGGGTAATGAACCCATGACCTCAGCGCTGTGAAGCAGTAATGTTAACCATTACACCATCCATGCTTTGCCACCCACAACAGAGTACAAGGAGGAGGGTGCAGCAAAATAGGAAAGTATGCCTCAAGGAAAAGTATGGAGGTGAGGTCTTAGAAGTTCCACAGCAGTCACCTGCATTAAGTACAACAAGGATCCTCATAGACATCCTTGATTTTTTAATAGGCAGACTTGGCAGTCAGTAGCGCATGCAGGGGGGGTTTCTGAGTACCCAGAAACCCCCCCAGGAATCTAAGGGCACTAGTCAGAAAGCTTAGGGTCCCCTCTTTCCATGGGTACAACAATTGTAAAAATCGGCCCTGGGGAACCGGAGATATCTGACTTCAAAGGAGTGGTCCCCATCCAAGCCTGTTAATTGCTTTTCCCAGTCAGATATTTCAGGTTCTGTCTGACTTAAGGCCCCCTTACACTTGTTCAACTTATTGTCTCAACAAATTGAACCTGATTGACTCGAGATTTATCCTATGTGCAGGAGGTTCAATCTCTTCCAATCTCTTGGTTATACCCAATGGCACAGGATGTGGATTGTGTCCTACACATCAGGCACATAAGATTTTGTCAGACGGCACATCAGATCTTGTCAGATAAATTGACTCAAATTGGATCAAATCTCACAAAATCTCACAAGTGTAAGGGGACCTTTAAGGGGACCATACACACGCAGATTTATCTGGTTGGAACAAAAACATGGTTATGGATGAGAGCATATGACATTTGACCATGTGCTTGGACATGCTGGGAAACTGATAAACTGTCACTCATCCATAACCATGTTTTTGTTCCAACCAGCCAGATCTGCAGATAAATCTTACTAGTGTATGGGCACCTTTAGAGTTTTTCTGAGGGTATATTCCAAAAGCTGGGACTCTCCCCCTTTGAGGGACACTAGTAGCTTGTTTCTACTGTACCCAGAACCAGATATATCAGCCTTCCAGCAGCTGGTTACTGCTCCAGCTCCACACACCTGGTATGTAGTTTTATTTTCTCGTTGGCGGATTGCTCTGCCTCCTGAACTCTGATCCCCTAGTCCCCAGTACCATTTGGTAGGTAGGATTCTAGTTCCAGGAACGGGAGACATCTGCAGTCAAGCAAGCTGTCCTCCCACCAGAAAATTCTGAATAATAAGCTCACTCCACTATACACCCCTCCTCTGCATATTAAACATTCCCTACCACCCTGGAAGTTATGTATCAGGGCCCCTTCATTCAGCCCAATGCCCCCTTCTCCCACCCCATCTCCCACCATCTGTGCAGTAAAGGTGTAATTAGTGGAAATTATTGATCCAGGCCCTACATGCTGAGCGGTTGATATAATACCCCCTACCACCTGCGGGACATCAAAGCTTCCGCTCATAGCACCTACTACCCCCACCGCTGGAGGATCGGTAGGGGCCCCAATACATTGCTATGCCCAGGGGTCTACACTGCTGTTAAATATATATATATATATATATATTATTATTATTATTTATATACATTTGGTCTATCTATAATACTTTAACTGACTCTGCATATACTGGGTCACCTAAGTTCCATCTTCAGAATAGAATAGAATAGAATAGAATAGAATAGAATCCCTTTATTCGTCTCACAATGGAGAAATTTCAGTGTTACAGCAAGGTTTAAGTACAGATAAGAGTAGTAGCATAATATTAAGAACACACATAATAAGATAAGATCCAAACAATATAACTCAAGAATCTAGGAACATGCAGGTCTTCTTCAGACCATGACAGTTGTACATTCTAATTGCAGCCGGAAGGAACGATCTGCGATATCTCTCCGTTGAGCATCGAGGGTGAAGCAACCTATCACTGAAAGTGCTACACAGATCTGTCAAAACGTTTTTGAGCGGGTGTGAAGCATTATCCAATAATGATATCATCTTGTTGATCATTCTCCTCTCACCCACAACCTCTACAGAATCCAAAGGCATTCCTAGGACAGAACTGGCCTTCCTTACCAGTCTGTTTAGTCTCTTACTGTCAGCTGTTGAAACACTGCTGCCCCAGCAGACCACTCCATAGAATATGCTCCGCCCCTCCCTGGAAACCCCCTTCTGAAAATCCTGCGTTTGCCCCTGGCAGTGCCCCTTCAGATCCCTGCACCCTAGGAAGCTGCCTAATGGTAGCGCCGTCCCTGAGGCCTATACACTCTGGGCCATATTAAGCTGAAAGCAGCACAGTTTTGTCATTTCAGCTGCTTTCAGCACAAAAGCTGCCCAGTGTGTATGACCAGGCAATGTGCTGATGCACGCTCCCGCATAATCACCTCAACAGCTGGTTTGAACAGTGGACTGAATGGCTTTCCATAGTGTACTCCTATCAAAAAGCCGTTCACCCCTGTGAAAATCCCTGGCCAGGGGGAAAAATCGCTCAGTATGTATGTATGTATGTATGTATGCACTGAGCGATTTTATGTGTATGTCTAAAGCATCTGTATGTGTCTATATATCAACCAATTGATTCTGTTTTGTGCATTTCCAGCAGTACACATTGTTTGCTTCTCATTTTCGGCAGCTTTTTGCTTGAGGCTATGCTGAGATTTGCGAGAGTGATGATGTTTATTCATGAACTTTTCCTTCTATCTTAAATCGATACTAAGCTAGAAAACATTTAAAAACATTATTTTACAGACAGTAAAATATGTTACTTCTAAACTGTTATATTCTTGTCATCATTAAACCCATTATCACAGATGCTGAATATCATTTTTGTAATCATCAATTTATATTAAACATTAGAAGGGGAGTAATGGGGAAGGCATACGAGGTAGCTTTTCTTGGATGTTAAATGCTTGGGGGCACTTGTCCAACATAATCACGGAGCAACCGCTACCTGGAATGTATGAGAATGTTGTTGAATTTTACCATGTATAATTAAACATTACAATAGCCTACATTGCTATGCCATTTTGTTATTTGAAACTTTATTTGTTGCTGCTGATTTATATTTAAAAGGTTTGTTGAACACAATGAAAAGAATTTCCCAAAGGTATACAATGAAGCAGCTTATCACATTAGCCTAGGCCCCATGCAGAAGTATGGAGAAGGGAACTTGGCTCACTGTGGGTAGGAAAGGTAAACACATCCCCGGAGAAATAAACAATTAATTATTTAGCACACAGCCAGCCATACACCGTTTCATACTTGTCTATAGCCCTGGAATGGCCGGGTAGCTCCTGAAAATTGGGTGGCACTCCCCGCCCCTCTGAAGGGTAGGCGCGTATCCCCATTTCCCCAGAGGCCCCCTGCACCCAACCTAATAAATATGTATTTGTTACCTACATTGATGCTTAGTGCAAGCAACCACAGGTGCTAGTGCCCCTCTACCCACTTAAGGTGGATCATTCTCAGTCACCGAAACAAGAAGGTAGTGGTAAGGGAGGAGGAGTTAGCCAGAGGAGAAGTGACCCATGGTAACCAATCAGCACTGAAGTAACATCTATAATATGAATAATATAAAATTATACAGAGCAGCTGATTGGTTGTCATTGGCCACTTCTCCTCTGGCTCACTTCTCCTCCCTTATCACTGCTTCATACATCTACCCCACAGTTCCATATGGTTTGGTTCTATACTCAGTCTACACCATCACTGGTCAACAAATCTAGAACTAGAGTCTGTCACATAAGGAGATTGAGGCAGATGTGTTAAGCCTGGTGAAGAGATAAAGTGGAGATAAAGTGGAAGGAGATAACGCACCAGTCAACTGTGTTTGTAATTACAGTCAGAATTTGATTGGCTGGTGCATTATCTCCTTCCACTTTTTCTCCACTTTATCTCTTCACCGGGCTTAATACATCTGGCCCATTGACTGATCAGTGTATGACAGGAATCCAAGGAGTATATGGTAGTCTTCACCTTTATTGAATAGGACAAAGCACCCTTTTTTGCCCCATTGTCCTACATTATTACAGACGGAACCATTGTCTATTTTAAAAGACGTGTAGTGGAGCAAGTTTGGTGTCTTCAGTATAGAGCCTGGGAAGTAACAGGTGCTATATACAGTAACAGGGCTCTTCATGCTGAGAGCTTGACCCCGGAGACTCAGCCAATACTAAGGTGTGTCTTTGGATAGTCATTGCTTAAGCACCACAGAGCAGTGCCGTCATCCCTGTTCTATATCTGGAACATCGAGGAGAACATATTGTAGAATAAAAAATAAAAAAAACCTCAGGTAATACCTGTGCATAGTGCCCTGTTTGCACCACAGCATTTGATATGCGTTTGCTCTATAGAACCTTACTCTTTTCCCAGTTACAATATACAGTATGAAAGTTCCAATACTTTGACAGTATCTAATATTTATGACACTGTACAAGGTGCCAAACGTCCTCCTTGTTACTGATGTTTTCATTACAGCAGGTGAAGAATGAATTGTTCTGATTGTGTTTGAAGGTCACTCCAGAGTGAAGGGAACGATGACAGATACGGAAGTATAAAAATCAAAAGTGACAGCTTTATTACATGAGGGCACACACAGGTTATGAAATGAGAATACAGTTTGCGGATTATTTTGGTCTGCTCAGTTCCTGGTGCATTTTCATGGGGACCGATGTTTTCATTATGCGCATATGCATTTCTGCGTAGGCTACTAGCCCGTGTGCATCCTCCACCGGCCGGGCCCCCTCCTCTCTGCCGGCAGCAGCGCAATGTGTAGGGTCTGAAAAGATGAAGCTAGCTTCACCTGTATATCTATATTTGTCATCAAGGAAGGTGGCAAGGCGGGTAAACCCAGCTGCCACTGAAGGGCAATATTTAAAGGTTGTGTGGCACCAAAAGGAGATGATATCCTACGCTGATCAGTACATGTAGTGTATAAGTCCTAATTCTAGGGGCAGTATACAACAAGGCTCTATTACTGCCACCTCTGTGAAAATGCACTTTTTGAAGTTTTGGCCTTATATGCACCAAGCTCCAGAATAAGATGCATTTTGGAGTATAGACATGGAGTTAGTGGAATCATCATGGAATTATGCTGCTTTCACACCGCAAAACCTGCTCAGACCAGGTATTTAAAACGGTTTTTAAAACGGGTCAGAGCAAGTTTAACCCCTTTCACACCGCATGTAAATACCTGAAGCGGGTTTACAGTGTGAAAGCAATACTGGAAAAGCAGTACAGCGGTACAGCGGCACCCCCCCCCCCCCACGGACAGCCCCCCCCCCCCCCCGGAAGCAGACGTCCACCCCCCCACCTGGAGGGCGAGGAGGTAGCGGGACATCCACATCGGGCTCCCGCAACCCATTGCCCGCACTCTGCTGCTGGAGGTAGCAGCCACGGCCGCCCTGCTCCAGTGCCTGCAGGCTGACGGTGAGACAGGGCAGACAGCCGCCCGCAGCCCAGTCTGAGCCACCTGTCCCCGCTCACCTCCTCGGCGCAGTCTGATACACCCTGCTGCTGCTTGGAGCTTCCCACTGCGCCGCCAGCAGTAGCAGCGGCCCCCACTCTCACCCTGGGAAGGGCAGGACACAGTGCCCCGGACACTTGTCCGAGAGATGCGGGGAATACTGCTAGGGATCCCGCCAGAGGTGCTGGGTGTACATACAGGGGAGCTGTGAGAACTACTAGTTCACACTCCCTGTAGGGACCCCGCCACTGATATAATATACACTGCAGGGACCCCCTGCCCCCAGCACAATCATTCCCTTCCCTGCGCTGGGGGGGGGGGGGAATACCGTTTCAGACCCGCTCTAGACACCAAATAAACGGGTCTAAAACGGGTAGGACCCTCCTATTTTACCGTTTCCAAAAAACTTTTTTTGGAAACCGTAAAATCACTCTGCACCTTTCAGACCGCACATATTACCGTTTTGAAACAGTAAAAAAAGGCAATATAACAGTTAATATGTGCGGTCTGAAAGGGACATTAGTCTATCAAAGCCTATGGGCTTCTATTTGTGTTTCTCCCTGAGAGGAATCCAATCAGATGGTTCCCAGCAACCCCTCTGTGGTGCGTGCACCACTGTACGTGTGCAGAAGGAGTCCTTGGCCCTAAACCTAGAAGTCCTTCTATTGCAAAGGACAACTCTGACTAGGAGAGCAGTCCTTAGCAATAATCTTCACACATATGGCATTAATAAATGCTTACATATGTATATGTACAACAGGACACATCTTAAGTGGACTCCCACTTTCGAGATTAAAAAAACGGATTTAAAAATGATGCCACTTCTTACACCAACAACTGTTTCAGCACTGATAAGGCAATGTACGATGAGAAAGCCTACGTTTTACCTTTAAACATCCCATTTAGGCTTTAATAGGTTGATAGGAAATGGGGAGGGGGAATTGAACCTGACACACATGTCTCAGAGCAGATAATTATATGCTAGCAGAATTAATAAACTCATTTTGCCATCAATTGAAAATTTTGTGATGAAATACTCCTGAATTGCTGCAAACAGAATTTATGGCTCTTTACGGAACTCTAGTTGTCACGGAAGAGGGATTCATACTGTACGAGTACATAATGATATCTGTATATTAGCAATAACTCTAGTAAAGCTAAAATTACTATCGTTCAAGCACTCAGAAATGTTGAGATCAAATTTTTTTCCTCCCGTCTTATGGGAGCCTAAAATGAAATGCTGCTTCCTACTGAATGCTATCACTAAATCAAGCTTTGTCTTGTTCTTCGGAGAGCGCCTGGCTGAATTATAACATCTATGGACTATAGCTCTAAGCACATGATTTGTTTCTACGATATTTCTGCAATGTGATTGATCAAATAGAAATGCTTTGTGATTAAGAGGAAGCAAGCTGCTGGTGGCTATGAAGAAAGCAAATACTCAGTAGAATTGGATGGAAATAAATCAGGATTAGGCAAAAGTAACTCCACTTCAGAACATTTGCTGATCATTAGCGAAGCACACTGGTACGTGCACGCTGATAGAATAACGCTGCTTATAAATCGTTCGATTTCACTTGTACATACAGCTTGCTGTAAGTTAAGTTGCTCTTATGCTATAGTCTGCTATTTATCTGGTATAGACTGACCATGATCTATTGTTCTGGATTGAACTATACCTGCCCTGACCTGTTTGTGTTATGTTTCGGCTCTTGCAGTCACCTGCCGATGTCGTGTTGTTTAACATCTACTTTTGACATCTACTATTATCTTTAGCTATGCATTATAGGAGAGATTCTGAGTTGGGTGGCCTTGGTAGACTGCTCACTACTTTATGCTTATAAGAGTATCCCCCTCCTATAATAATGATTAGTCCAGCCACATGCAGAAAATTGTCACCCACTCTTTTTCTATACACAGCTGTCATCAATGGTTACGGTTTAAATGGTAGACAACGTCTTGGTTGAAAATCACTTGGTCGACCACTAATGGTCAACAGTGACTTGCAATGGTTGACAAACCCAAGGCCGACATTGACAAAAGGTCGACACAAGCTTATAGGTGACATAGACATGGTCGACACAGATACGGTCAACATGGGATTTCCCCAGTTTTTGTTGTCTATGTCTATGTTGACCAATGTGGACATGGACACCGTATAAGTGTACCATGTCCCTCTCATGGCTCGCTCTGCTCTCCATGCTTCGGGCACAGTGCCTTGCTGCACTCAGCACACTATTAGGTACTTATGTACTATCTGGGCGCCCGATTTTTTGATTGTATGCCTTAAGTTAAGGCATACAATCAGATGCGATGCGCTATCGCATCGCATCGCATACGACCATATCGCATGCGATGCGATGCGATGCGATGACCCGATTTTTCCATAGGATTCAATGTTAAAATGGACTGAGTCCATTTTAACATGGAATTCAATGGGAAAAAGGGGTCCTTTTCATACCCCTACTATCCAAGTGGGCATGGAGTTGGATATAAACCTGTGGCGAGTGTAGCGAGCCACCGAGCCCGAAGCGTGGCGAGCGGACACAGAATACCGTCCCCTCGCGGGGCTCGCTTCGCTCGCCACGCTTCGGGCTCGGTGGCTCGCTACGCTCGCCACAGGTTTATATCCAACTCCATGCCCACTTGGATAGTAGGGGTATGAAAAGGACCCCTTTTTCCCATTGAATTCTATGTTAAAATGGACTCAGACCATTTTAACATTGAATCCTATGAAAAAATCGGGTCCATCGCATCGCATCCGATTTGGTCGCATGCGATGCGATGCAATGTGCCCGATCCGACCCGATTTCTAAATCGGGCGCCCAGATACTACATAAGTACCCACTATTATATTCTTCCTCTATGCCCACTTGGACGGTAAAGTATTAAAAAAACACCTTTTTTGGAAAAATAAAAACGTGAATCGAAACGTGAATGTTCAATCGGATTCAAGTCTTGGCTCTGGCTTGACCACATTCACAGAGTTGTCCCGAAGCCACTTCTTTGATATCTTGGCTGTGTGCTTAGAGTTGTCCTCCTGCTGAAAGATGAATTGTTGCCCCAGTCGTGGTCAAAATGTTTCCTCCAAACATGACGCCTGGCATTCACGCCAAAGAGTTCAATCTTTGTCTCATCAGACCAGAGAATTTTGTTTCTCATGAGAGTCCTTCTGGTGCATTTTGGCAAACTCCAGGTGGGCTACCATGTGCTTTTTACTAAAGAGTGGCTTCTGTCTGGCCACTCTACCATACAGGCCTGATTGGTGGATTGCTGCAGAGATGGTTGTCCTCTCTACACAGAGGAATGCTGTAGCTCTGACAGAGTGACCATAGGATTCTTGGCTACCTCCTCGACAAGGCTCTTCTCCCCCAATTGCTTAGTTTAGATGGCCGGCCAGCTCTACGAAGAGCCCTGGTGGTTTCTAACTTCTTCCATTTATGAATGATGGTAATTTGGTAAACCTATATATGTAGAGGGGTAATTGGTAAAACCTACAGTATATAGAAAAAAAACTGCACTTGGTAAACAAATATGTTGGCAAATGTGTTAAAAAGCAGGGGGTTGGTAATTATTTGCAGTAACTATCATCAATTGGGTAAGGAAAACTTTGAGAGACCCTGATTTAGATTTATTTTTATCACTGATAGCAAATGGATTAAAGGGTCTGATTCACAGTCGCACACAAGTCAGTCGCAGATGTGGCTGGACTTCCTGCTCCGAAGTAAATGTGGATTTTCTCTTGTATTGAGAGTCATCCACATTTAAAACTGGATGCAGGACATCAAATTCATATTTATTATTTATTTATTATTTATTTATTTGCAGTTTCTTATATAGCGCAGCAGATTCCGTTGCGCTTTACAATAGTAAACAGTGATAAAACAAACTGGGTAACAACAGACAGACATGGAGGTAGGAGGGCCCTGCTGCAAGCTTACAATCTATAGGGATATAGGAGGGAAACACAAGGACAGGCACCAGTAATAGCATAGCAGTCCCAACAAGTTACAAGTCCAGAAGGGAAGCTATATAATACATAAGTGCCTCATATCACCATAAGCATCAATATTTTAGCAAAGGACATCTCTCCCAATGAGAGTTCTTCCAAAGAGAGCTGTCTTCTGGGTTTAGATCCTGGAAGTCCGACTGCACATGTGCACTGCGCCGCAGGCAGCTTGGGGAGTGTTGGGAGGGATCTGATTGAATCCCTCTCGGGAAAATGTGATAGAAGCCCATAGGCTTATATAGTATAGTAGTGCCACATAAAGATGGTGTTACCTACTGCATCCAAGCTTGGTGCATATCAGGACAAACTTCCGAAAATTTTCATAGATTTTTATTGTTGATACATCCCGCACCGAACCAAACACAACAACTTTATAAATCTGCCTGGCAAACTAGCTTTGATGTCACGCTGTCATCATCGCTGAAGTAAGGTATAGCCACTGAGATGAGCAGGCTGTGTGCATGCTGTAGACAAGGTGAGAGGGGGCATTATGTGCAAAAGAAGAACACTACTATTGTGTACATTAAGGGCCTTATTCTGGTTGGAGCGGCCGGGCCGTACGCGTACGTCCCGGGATTTTTTATGATCTGCGCATGCGTACATTCGCTAATGCGCAGGCGCGAACAACCCAAAACGCTTACGGACGGGCCTCTACGTGCGAAAAAACCTATACGCGAGTGTACGGGCATTGGGGGCGGCATAGGGGCGTGAAGAGGGGAGCGGCCGAAATAATGAGGGAAAATGGGCGTAAATATGGGCGTACACGGGGGTGTGCACCAAAAATGAGCGGTGCTACTACCGCACGATCGACTAAGGCACCGTTCATTTCGGACACAAAGCAGGCGGCCGCCAACCGCCATCTCAAACCACCCCTACAGATACCGCATGCCAGCGTGCGCCTGGATTTGCTAATTTACGCTGATTACTACCAAACACATACACCTGAATGTAATAACCAATGCTGCAGTCTATTAAGTCCAAACCATGATTTCACTACCTGCAAGCCACACATACAGCACGCAAACACATTGGAAGCTTATCTTTCTATACTTCTCTACATTTAAAGGTTTGTTTAATTTAAGGTAAGAATCTTTGTAAGACCTGCTTATATATGCTAAGGTAGGTATTTGTTAAACAGTTATACACATTCACTACGTGCTTTCATAGACTTTACACAGTAGCACACTCAATCTACTCAAGTCGACATGTGTCAACGTGTTCACTCTAATACAAACATAGGTTTTGTATTTAGGATACAATAACATAAACCACATCTAACACCTACAAAGGATGTTTCAGCAATGTTTTAAGCCCATGGCCACTATTTTGCACATTAATTAATTAATTCAATCAATTAATTAATTTTCATAATTATAGTTGAAAGGCAAGATTTGCAGGTCCATATATGTGAAGGGTATGTCAGCGTACACGGACGTACGCTCACTCTCACGAGCGGTGACATAAGCTGACTTTTCTATTGAAAACAATAGGGACCCGTCCGTGCAAGCTGGCGTACGCTCAGATAGCCGCAAGAAGTCGGTGGGAAGACGGACGAGAGACGTCCGTAAACGGTGGTGTACGCTCAATTGTACGCCAGTTGTCGGAGTGTAAGGGCTGGCCCGTCCGTGAACGTTGGCGTACGCACATTTGTACGCCACTCCCCTTCGACGTTGTTTCTGCCCGTACGTATGCGGCTGAGTTATGGGTGGACTTAACCCCAACGGCCGCGTACGGATAGCGTACGTTGTTTTGGAACGTACGCACGTTTGGCCGCTCCAACCAGAATAAGGCCCTAAGTGTATAAGCAGCACTTTGTGGCCATTATGTGTGTAAGCAGCACGTCTGTGGGCATTATGTGAAAGGGCACTACTACTGTGGAAATTGTGTATAAGGGACACTATTGTGCAGCATAATGTGTACACATCGAGCCATGCTCATCTGTAGAACCATTGCTCACTGGGACAGGGACGTGTGAGCATCTCACATTCTTGCGTGTCCATTCCGCGAATGAGGCACGTGAGTGGCTCACACGGAAGCTCTCCTCATTTGCATTGGGGCGTGTCAAATGGCGCACCATTAGCCACTCAGATGAGCATGGCTTCATCTGTATAAGGGGAATTACTATGTAGCATAAGATTGTGCTACTGTGGGTCATAATTTGAATCGGGGTACTATTGTGTGACCAGGTCCCTTCCTTGTGAGACAGCTGTCCCCTAAAATAGTATGGGAGAAAGGGCACAAATGTATATTTTTCAGGGGGTTCTGAAAACCTTAGCATCGGCCTGGGCTCCACCTAATGGGGGGGGGGGGGCGCTAAGTGGCAGGGGGAATGAGTTCCATCACCTCTCCAGGACCACTTTAAGCCCTGGTAGCACCTCATATTGATCAGTGCAGTCCAGGGGCGGATTAAGGTCTGTGGGGGCCCTGGACAAAAAAATAATTGTGGGGGCCCCTACAGACACCCCCCCCACCCCCGCAGACACATCCCCCCTCTGGGGAGGTTGGTACCTGGGCAGCACTGGGGGTCCCTGCAGTGGTCTGAGGAACAGTCAGCGCCATGGTCCCTGCAGTGTATGGGAAGTTAGCGGCAGGGTCCCAGCAGCAGAGGGACCCCCTGCCCGCCTGCGCTCCACCAGCCCGCCTGCGCTCCATGATCCCACTGCCCAAGCACGGGGCGACAGGAGCCCCATACCGGCAGCAGTGCTGGTGTGGGGGCCCGTGCTTAATCCGCCACTGGTGCAGTCTAACAGAGTAGTTTTGGCACCTCTACTTGTTTTATTTGTGTCAATAAGACACACATTTTCAGCGAATAAGCTGCTCGGCACAACCAAGTCACCCAGGACCTGGCGTACAGAGGGGTTATTTGACACAACTGTATTATCAGTATGTATAGCGTAAAGTCATGTCACATTTTTATCTTATTAAAATTAAGCCTTTGTTTTGTAAATGCAGAGCACATCAATTACCTTATCGCAGTCAAGCAAATACTTGGAAATACAGCAAGAGACCTTAAACTAGCGGAAGAACAATTGGATAATATCACCTCTCAGTACAAAAACACTGTGGATGAAGAAAACAAAAGGAATGTTGCAAATGGAGATACTGAGGGATTCCTCAATGGTAGAGAAATCACATATATCGCAGAATCCCCAGAACTCGCAACGATTACAGATCAGGAAAAGGAATTAACAAGAAATACACAGAGAGAGGAAACTGACAACTTAACAATAAGTGATACAAATGATCTTTTCCATAAAGGCGACAATGAAAATGAAGCCCAGGGAACAACAGAGAAAATGAAAGATAATAGGTCAATATATGCTGATGAAACCGAAGAAAGAGACAAGCAGCCTGATTACAACCAGGAATTATATCCCCCGTCAGACCACAAGGGGGAGCACAAGGGTTCTGACTGTGATAAACACAACTTAATGGAACTGTCTAGTACAGATGTCACTGTTAATGGAACAACTGTAAACCTTTTAGTAGAACGTTTAATGGAAAACTGGACATATAAAGAGTAAGTATAATAATCTGCTATTTAAAGTATATTCCCTTCCAGGTATTTCATCTGTATTTCATCGGCTAGAGAAATAATATCAGTGCACAGAAAAGTCATTTTAATCAAAACCAAAATATAAACTGCAACCAAATATAGACTTATTATGGAGAGTTATTAATTCATGTATTGCTGTAGATGGCAGTTCAGTCATATGCTGTATAACATATTATATACTCCAATATAGCACTGTCCTTATCGGAGTATATAATATTACTGTATATATTTTATTTGCATGTTTGGGATATTAGTTTTGCATAATCATTTTATTTTTCAAACTGCCATATTTTTCATAGCTGTGAATTTAATAAGATCGAATAGGTCTTAATGCACCATTCATACCCATACGGCTGCTAAATGGTGGCCAGCTGATTGAATATCAGCCAAATTTGGCTGAATTGCCGTTTTTTACAAACAGCAACTTCAGCCGATTTCAGGTGTACGAATGAGTACCCCATCGATAGAACTCGCCCAAATATGGCCATGGAGTTCTATCTGATTGGCTAATTTACTGTCATCCGTACTGCAATTCAGCAGAAAATACTACTCATTTTCCAGGCATATTTGGCTGAAGCCTGCACGGATCTCTTCTGTGTAAAAATAAATACATTTTAAAAAAGGCATGGAAAAACATTAAATAAGGTCCCCCTGTATTTCTATAACTAGCACCAAGATCTTGGACCAGTCATGGTTGTAAAAATACAGGGCACATAAAAAATAGGTGTCCAATGCCATAGCTGAGGGAATTTTTTTATATAAGATCCCCGACCATCGTGGCTAGTCAGACCAGGCTGGGTCCCAGGGGGAGTGGGGACCCCCCGAATAAAGGGGTCCCCCCCTCTGGAATATCCCCAGCCTGGGTGGAAGCCTGTGGCAGTCCCTGGCATCCCTTGGCAGTGGACACCGGGCTGATGGAAGCAAGCAGGGCATTAATTGGCCCACTGGGACTTGTAGTCTCGTGCGCGCGCGCCCCATGGCTCAGCCATCCGCCGCCTCCCCCGGTGCCCCTCGCCGCCCCGCTGTCCCCCCTATCCCTGCCCATCTCTCTGAAGTGGAGACAAGCAGGGACCCGCAGTGGCACCGCCCTGAAATTGGGACGCACGTGCGTCCCAGTCAGATGGAGCGCCTCCGCGTCGGCGATCGCCAGCGGAGACATGCTGGCGATCCCCGGGCAAAGAAGAGAGGAGCTCCATTTGTACATACATACATACACACACACACAAGTGCTTCCTTCCCCTGAATGATGGGTCCCGTGACTCCTGTCACTGCAGGACCAGACAGCCAATCAGGGATCGCCACATCAGCAGTCGTCAGTCAAGCAGAGCTCTCTTTCTATGTAGAACAAGGGATTCTCTGCTCTAAATAGGCATGGGAACTTTGTGGTTTCCTAAACCACAAAGGTGAATTAATTCAAGTGTGTGGATTGACCAAATTAACTTTAAGCCTACAGAGACCAAAGAGGATGCGATCTACACCAGAGTAGTGGTGAGTATAATTTTTTTTTTTCACAGGTACCCTTTTGAACTTTCTACTGGAGAAGTGGACCGGACCTTCTTGTCAAGACAAGTTAGTATGCATGGTGTGTCAGTGGCAAACTCAGGATTTTTAGACAGGGTTTCTAAATGTAATCCAAAATCTCCCACTCTGCAGGGCATTGGAGTAAGTACGCAAGTCTGGGTGAGCGGTAACAGCCCCAACAATTGGTCTTTTTATACACTGGATACTCTATGGAATACTGTATTGATATTTAACAGTGCAGATGGTCTATAGGCTCTTTCAAACATTTTAATAAGTGGTCGGAAAAGGTTAAACATATAATAATAAATACAAAAACATAATAGAAACAGTACTGCACTTTCTAAGCTCACAATCTCCCACTTCATGGTAAGGCTCCTGTCTCTTCCTCCTGGCAGCTACTCTCAGGTCCATTGCAATGTTTGAGGTCTCAGATCCACGCATACAGCTCTGTGCCTTAAACTACATGATGCGGTTGCAGCTCTATTGATCATATTATTTATGATCATATTATATACCAGCAATTGTTTTTACATTTTAAGGCACTTGCCTTAAATAAACCAATACAAATAACCAATACCCAAATAAAACACAAACACATGATTAAAGTATAAATGTATTACACACACATAGGCAATCAGAACCGCCCCCTGTGTTTGTCTATGTGTGTGTAATAAATGTATACATTTATCATGTGTTTGTGTTTTATTTGGGTATTTGTTCTGTAGCAGGACTACAAGTCCCAGTGGGCCAATTAATGCCCTGCATGCTGGGACTTGTGGCTCTCCAATTCCCTGCAGGGGAGGTTTGCTGGGTCTTGTAGTTCTACTACAATATTCACAAACATTTATACATATCTCATGATCAGGCGCTGAAAGTTCAACAACATGTAGCCATTCCCCTTCGTTTGAATATGGTATATGCGGGAAATAAAAAGGTGAATATAGTGAAGTACAGTTATGTACAGCAATGCTTTAATTCACACCAATAAAAACAGATAGTGTCTTGTAGGTCACAATCAGATCCTCCAAGCACATACAAAACAGCAAATAAAAATGCAATATTATAATGAGTCCATGCAGAGCCTTTCTGTCTAGCTCAAAGGTAAAACAATTACCGGATTGTTTTGAACTGATCGCCAGTTCGATATAGGCACAAGTGAATTAGTCCCGGGGCAACTCACAGGTCTCAGTTTGTCACAACTCCGGCGTGTCTCCTCCGAGTCAGGCAGGTGGCGTCCCAATGGTCTGACCAACGCGTTTCGACTCCTTCTGGAGTCTTTTTCAAGGTCCCGATGGGTGTATACTGTCCAAAGTCTTGTGTTCATTATAAATAGTCCTTTGGATAATGCATTCATTGCGTACAGGTGCCGAAGACCGTTAAGGGTTAAGGGTTAAGGGAAACACCCTTTATATATATATCTGATTGGCAGCTGAGCGCACTGTTGGTGGACACTCCACACTTCCCTCTACCTTGTAGTTCTACTAAAAAAACAAAAACAGTACTTTATTTTCTCTTTTCATTTACACTTTTTTTTTTTACACCATCAGCCTGGCGCCCACTGCCCAGGGGCGCTGGGGACAGCCTCGGGCTGCAGCCTGGGCCATGGGTGCCCTGGAGGGGGGGGGGGGGGCGTTTATTGGGGGTTCACCACTGCACCAGGGACTCAGCCCGGGCTAACCAGCCACAGAGGCAATGCTTTGGCTGTGGGACCTGATATAATAAGTGTCCCTCAGCTATTGCATTACCATATTAACTGAACCCGGTGCTGGTTTACAAAATATGGGGGACCCCTACTCTTTTTGTCACCTGTATTTTGGGAACCAGGACCGGGCCAAGAGCCCAGTGCTTATAATAGAAATACAGTTGGACCCCACCTGACTGATCTGTGCAATGCTTCAGCCTCGTCCATATTTGGCAGCCAACTACAAATCACTTCACCATCAGAAAATATGAATCCTGAGAATACAGCAGCTTAGTAAATTAGTCGTATTCTCAGGTAGTATTTTTTGACCGATTGCGGCCGATCCCAGTCGTACAGTGGGAGAGAGGAGAATGATTAGCAAGATAACAGCCTTATTGGATAATGCATCACACCCACTCCAGAATATTTTGATGGAACTGTATAGCTCTTTCAGTGATAGGTTGCTCCACCCTTGATGCTCAATGGAGAGATACCGCAGGTCTTTTCTTTCTGCTGCGATTAGAATGTACAACTGTCATGGTCTGTAGTAGACCTTTACGTTCGTATTGTTTGGACTCCTTATCATGTGTGTTCTTATTATGCTATTGTACTCTTTACTCTTATCTGTACTTTGAACCTTGCTGTAAAAATGCTAATTTCTCCATTGTGAGACGAATAAATTAATTCTATTGTATTCTACACATTTGAGCCACGGAACGCCCGAGATCGGCATTTCCCCCTTATGGGTTGGGAGTTCTCTTGAAGATCTGATTGGTTGCTATGGACCAGATCCCATCTTCAATAGAACTCCCATCTTACTAAATTTACCATGGAGCGTGTCTTTATCAGTGGCTGCTGCAGCCCCTTGCGCTGACCATACAGTGCAGGGGGACCCACGTAGCATATATAAACATACAGTATGTATGTGTATGTATGCTATAAATGTGCTAGCTGGATTGGTAGTGCTGTGTGCATCATGCGGCATCAGGGACTCAACAGGCAATGATAGTCTGTAGGTGGGCTTAGATGGAGTGTGATGCCTTATGCTAAGTCCTGGGTTCCACTTGGCACCTGATGCATACATTGATGCTAATCCCCAGGAGAACCAGGCATTACATGTAACATATTAATTACATACATCACAACATACTGGATATGTTTATTTACTAAGTGGTACCCCCTGCTTTATGTGGCCGGTGCTTCAGCTTCTGCTGGTCTTTATTATTCACAGAAATTCAAAGGGTGATTTAGCGTAATGTGAGGATAGGTGTATGAGGCAGAGTTGCCGACTTTATTGCTGTCCTCTCTGCTCACTGAAGCAGGGGGCGGGGCCATCGCCGGGAGGGAAAAGGGAGCGGAGCCACAGACGGTCTGCCCTATTGGAGGGCATGTCTAGAGTGAACGCATCATTTTAACCCCCACCCCGTGCAGGCATTTCACTGTGGGCGCGGGGCTAAAATGCAATGTTCGCGTCATTTGACCCACGGACCCTCCGGGAGGGGTGTGCGCGGGAGATGGAGGGGCATGCGGGAAGGTTGCCCTCCTTTGGGGCCAGGATGGGGACCCAATTTCCGAGACCCTCCAGGCCATTCCGGGAGGGAAGGCAACCCTGGGATGAGGATACATCTGTAGCACACACATATTATGCAGCGCTTTACATAGTTATTTAGTCATTCACATCAGCACTTGCCCCAGTGGAGGTCATAGTTTTTGTATCCTAATTGTGTATTTCTTCTCCTAGATATACACTGCAGGAAAAGGGAGGTGATAGGTTAGCCTGCTTCATCAAAGCCCCCCCATCAGTCCTTCAGAAGCTGCAATGCAGATCAATGGATGACATCAGCTCCTTGGTGGTATCGGATACAGAAGAATTGGTCAGCAGTGTTTTGCGTGTTTCAAGCCTTGACCCTGATCTCAAAATCCCGTTTCCCATCAACATTTCAATCCCATTCAGTAGCCATTATAGAGGAAGCTATAAGGATATAATGATTAAAGCAATTGAAAAAAAGTTTCAAGCAAGTTACTTGACACCTCACTCTTTAGATGGACATCACGGAGAACATAAGGTTAGTGAAATTATTTTTTCATTTCATTATTCATTGAGTCTGATTCAATTGTTATGGCTGCCGCTCCCAGACCCATTTCCGCTCACAGCTTCCTAAAATGTTGGGTTGAAATGTACGAAAAGTGTCCCATTTGGGTTGCCCAAAGGGGACTTCTCAGGTCGCGCTGAGTACTGTAGTTGAAGTTAGCCATTTTGAACGGATGTTAAAAATTCAGATGCGATCAGTGTGCAAAAAACAATGGTCACCCAAAATACTGCATATACTGTAGCTCCATCTAATGTGGTGGCGATACGCAATTATGTGCACCAATTAAACGATTGAATCTTCCCCACTTTTTAAATATTTTGCTGCAGTAATGTGGATATTGTACTAATGTCATCAATGTACTGTATGGCATGTGCAGCGGCATTCTACTAAATTAATGAAATAAATAAAAAAAATTGTAGGCCAATTGTATAGTTAAGTACCCTTAATTAGAAATCAACTGTAGAATAAATTATATTATAATGTGCGGCTATTTATAGAGTCCTCCTACCGCACCGGGTGTCTGATAGGTGAATGACACCCTCCTTTGAAGAATGATGTTGGGATGGGCTCTTAACAGTGCCTATCTTCTAGCTAGAAACGCAGAGTATATTGCATAGCGTACATTGGTGCAGATGTATTAAGCTGGGTGCAGAGATAAAGTGAAGATAAAGAAGAAGGTGATAACGCACCAGTAAATAAGCTATGTTTGAAAAATGTCAGTTAGGAGTTGATTGGCTGGTGCGTTATCACCTTCTACTTTATCTCTTCACCAGGCTTAATACATCTGCCCCCATTATACTAAGATTTGTGTACTATGATGCATATGCATCAAAGCCACAATGTAATAGGATATATCTGTATTATTAAATTTAGACAATACTAAATTATCATGCATGGGCCAGCAGTAGCAGTAAAAGTGATGTGTAGTCTGATCATTGGCTGGGGAGGCACCCAGCACCACTAATTTAACCACTCCTCTAATCTTTCCGTGAATCAGGGGGTTGTTGGAACACTGAGGAGAGAGAGCTGTGAAAGAAGAACTGGTGTAGGGGATTGGGGGGGGGGGGGGTCGGGTGAGGGGTTGCACGAGGGAACTGTGTTGCAGAGTTGGGAGGTGGGTGGAGCACTGAGGAGATAGATCTGTTAGAGAGGAACTAGTATAGAAAGGTCGGGAGTGCCAGGATCAGTGGGGAGATCAGACAGCAGGAAGAGAATGGACATACTGTACATACCTTGGATACATTAATTCAGGGCACCTCTCTATCCCAAGCCAGTGGGAATAGTGGTGAATAATACCAGGGTAGATCAATGACGGGGTTTGCCTAGAGCCCATGCCAAGGCACACATTTCACAGCTGCCTCCTGTAGTATTGTGGCCACATGTCCAGCCCCACCCCCAGCTCCACACAGTCCTGAGAGCTCTCACTGTCTCTCCTCTGTCTCTACGTATTTGCAGCAGAGCACAGCATTTAAAATTTGGTAGTTGAGGCTCTGCTTCCCTTCGCTGCTCATCCGTGGTATACTGTATACTTTATATATTTATCAAGAGGCCTGGACCATGCACTATTGGAGGCTGACCACACACCTAAGCACAGATGCTTACCACTGCATTCTCCCGATGGGCCCTCCATGTCACACCAGGGGTCTGAGTCGGACAGACTGAGACCGCTGGTGGGGGTCTGGACTGGTACTGGAACCTGGCAGGTTGGAGAAGACCCTTGTGCATGTATTGCACGACAGTGCATCCAGAGGAATAACCAGACCCGTATAAAATACAACCGATTAATTAGCAGACGGTTGATAGTAGTACAAGCAGTGAATTATGCGATGGCAAGGCAATGGTACAGTCACTGACATTTAATTACAATCAGTTATTTAAACCTTTCAGCAATGCTAATGTCAGTATATTTTATATTTTTTATTTATTTAATGCAGGGAAGTTTTGCAGAGGTCAAGGTCTACAAGCTTGGTACATTTTGTGTCATCTCCTGTCTGAAGAAAGAGAATTTTACCATTCTTAAAAAAGGATTATCTTTAAAGTTGAGCGTGGATTCGCGCATCTCCTTAAATTACCAGCCAGGCTGCTTCACCTCCTCAGTAATTGTGCAATTTAAGGTAAATCTGAATACTGTATGTGTCTTTTCTTTAAAAGGTGTTACATCTGGAACAGTAATTCCCCAAAACAACATCCATGAGACAAAAGTGGGAAAGGCATTTTTGCAAGTTAGAATAGCTATGATGTGCTGCCAATGATATAGTAAGTGCTCTTCAGGGTGTAAGTATTTCAAGACACTGAATTTTATGTTAGCACCTGGATTTTAACATCTACAGTACAGATATAAACACACCTCTAGATAATTCATCTGCTGGGTGAACTATGCCAATTTCTGTTCTAAAAAATTTGATTATGTTCATTTGACCTTCCGTACATAATACTCTTGAGTGAAGCAAACAACAAAAGGGGTGCAGTTAATTATCAATAATATCCTATTAGGAAATTGTGAATTAATAAATAAATAAACGTAACTTCCAAGTGAATATCATAATTAAAAGTTGGGTGAGATGAACTTTTCACAATGCTGTTCTAAATTCATGCTGGTGAATTGCTGTATATTATACAGTATTCGTTTAAAGCCCATCAAAATGACGGCTTTTACTTTGAGCTGTGACCGTTTTTACTTTCACTTTGAGCTTTACAAAGGAGTAATTTAGTCTGTTGAGTGGACTCTAGTGGTCAGTGGCAGTACTTCACCTCGCAAAGGTGAGGAGTAGTTAGCCATTTATATATATATATAATTGGGTGGGTTTTGGACCTGTCCCATGTCCTTCATCCCAGCTCCCATCCTCATTCTCTTCTCTGTCCCACTATACTCATGACAGAAAAATGGATTTGCAAGCATAGAGTCCTGTGGGTGGCATCATCGCTGCCCCACTTCCCGTGCATCTGGATAGCTAGATCCTGGGATGGCAAGCTGCAGCCAATATTGCTGCTGCAGTGTCTAAAAGGTGCCCCAAATATGCACCCTGCAGCCGGTACAGCCACCTTGAGGATGCCCCAGTCAGTGCCATGCTTCCCAGTGCTGATGATCCTGCACTCTCTGAAGGGTGTCATAACCAGTGGCGGCTCCTACCTTCTTGGGGGAGGGGGGCGGCCTCTGGCCGCAGTAGCCACAGGGGTACCGCGATGCAGGCACCCCCTGCCATTGCTACCGCTGCCGCTGCCGCTCCCCTCCCAGTCCCCGGCGCCTGATGACAGTACAAACATATGTAATGCGCAAGCGACCAGCTTCTATGGGCTACTTTGGCAACAGCCCATAAAAGGAATCTTGGTCCCGGCACCTGTACAATATAAAAGACAGGCACCAGGACCAGCGCGCCTGCAGTACCAATATATGTACTACGCATGTGCAATTGCCGTTTTTGCATGGCAACCTGCAGCAAGACGTCCCGGAGGGTGGGAACACCTCCCAATGGGACTGCCTTGGTGACTGGCAGGTCGGACTTCCAATAGAAAGTCAATACCATTTTCAGCGAAGGCAGTTAAGTCTCACAGACTGCATCTGGCTTCAATACAGTGGCAGATTTTACCGGGGGGGGGGGGGGGGGGGGGGGGGCGTCAGCTCATAGGTAAAAACGACCACTGGTCATAACATCATACGCCCAGTGGGTTGGGCTGGTACATTGCAATACTTTCTCTTCTCCTGCTCTGTCACGTCATTACTGGGGCGTGATACCTGTCAAACCGTAATGCAGGTTTCCTGAGCCAAGCTCATGGATGACAGAAACCTCCCGTGGTGCAGAAGGGCGAAATGTTTAAAAAGGTTGGCAGGCTCAAGTCACCAGGGTCAGTAGGTCAGGGAAAGGTAGACACATGAAAAGGTCACAGTTACAAAAGGTTGACTGAATTAAAATGTCAACATCGATATGGTGGACATAAAAATCGTAGATAGCAGGTTCTTTGTTCTCTTTTTTGGGTGACATTTACCATTTTAAACCACATGTGACTCCAATTAGTGTAGCGCCTTAGCGAAGTTTCCCGAATCCACTATTACTGGGATCTGCATAGGTTACTCTTGTCAATGGTAGCCCACGCCCATGGTAAATAAAGAACTGTGTATTGAAATGTTTTATGCCAAACTAGTTTCGACCATATGTATGTATTTTGACCATTTGAACCTGTTGACTTTTTTATCTGTCGGACTTAAGTCTGTCTAAATATTACATATAAACTTTTTGACCATGTCAATTTAATGTACCCATTGACCTAATACATGTCGACTATACAGGGTTTACATGTTAACTGTTGACCTATTTGCAAATGACCTCTTATCCGGATCCCATCGGGGACGTGATAGCCATCCTGTATTATATAGACGCTATGCTTTGGGCTCGGTGTCTCGCTCCGCTCGGCACACTTTTATTTTCTTCCTCCATGCCATAGTGGA
The DNA here is from genome assembly GCF_055691185.1 of Crinia signifera. Classification (NCBI taxonomy): domain Eukaryota; kingdom Metazoa; phylum Chordata; class Amphibia; order Anura; family Myobatrachidae; genus Crinia; species Crinia signifera. The sequence continues at coordinate 62,789,243 of NC_139217.1, read as the reverse complement.
TGGTAGGGTATGAAATACCGCCTGTCGGCACATGTCAGCTCTAAATTTTGTTATAAAAAAATGCCTGTCAACCTTTTTCATGGCAACCTTTTTTAAAGTCGACCATTTAACAATGTCGACCTTTTGAGCATGTCGACCTTATGGCTGTTGACCTTTGGACCATGTCGACCTTTTCACAGTCGACATTTGGACCTTGTCAACCTTTTCACTGTCGACCAATCCTGGCCGACCTTATGCTTGTTGACTCTAGTCAATCTATCATGAGTCCGGATACCACACTTCCTGCACTAAATGTATGTACTGCAGTAATACTGTATAGTCACAGTGCAAAACAATTTGAAAATAATCTGATGTTTTACTGATGCAACAGTTCCAGTTCAATCAATCAATCGCAAATAGTGGTGGCTCCTACCTGACCATAGGAGAAGGTGCTGCCGCTGGCCAGGGTGCCGGGTCTCCCCCGCAATGTTTCCGCCACTGTCCAGGGTCCCGGCGCCTTTACAATGCAGATTATAATTGCTGGGCCCGGTTCTATTGCTGAAATGTCTTTATGGAATCGCTCACCATGCTTGTCATTCATTGCACCAAAGTTGTCAGGGCAGAAAGCCGGATAAGAGTCACCCCAGGGTGGTGGGTGCCAAGTTGATAGCATTAAGTGTAAAAATAGAATTAATATTGTGTTTTACTAGTGGAACTACAGGCATCAGCAAGCCTCTTCTGCAGGGCCCGCTGGTACATGTAGTACCATCTGTAAAAATGTTTAATTTTATTAACCATACAGTACATGCACACTTACATACATACACTCACATACTTACCCATAGGCGTGCGCACGGGGGGTGCCGGGGGTGCACAGGCACCTCCTAATGACCCCCCGCACGATTGCCGACGTTTCTAACTGTTTTTTTTTTTAAGGCTAAAGTTCGCCGCTCCCCCTTCCACGGACGTTGCACAGTGGGGGTCACTAAGGGCGGTCGCCGGCAGAACTTTGGGGTACTTGCTGGTGCTGTGTTTGGAGCTCATTAAATATCCGGCAGCAGGGAACATCGCGCGGTGGCAGAGGCGGGCTGATGCGAAGGCAGTACTGGAGTTACAGTACCTCAATACCTGAAAACTCCCCCTGCTGGTGGATCAATCAGATCAGTGCAGCTAGCTCTCTCTCTCTCTGTACCCCCCCTCTCTTTCTGCATTCCTCTTTTTTCTGCATCTCTCTTCCATTTCCATCTCTTCCTATGTTTCTATGTCCTTCTCTTATTCTACTCCATCTCTCTCTTCATGCCCCCCTCTCCATGTTTCTCCACATTCCCTTTCTCTCTTCAGGTCTCCATCTCTCCCCATGTGCATCCTGATATACTGTATATTACAGATTCAAATATTTGGAAAGCTTTTCCTAAAAATCCTGCATTTTCCCCTGAGCGCTAGTCTTTCTCTACATGTCAGATGTTTTATGTTTTTTTCATTTATATTGTTTAAAAAAAAAACACATTATAGCTTAGCCTGATGCCGGAGTGCATCACTACCCAAACCATTTCAATACTGCCTTTGCAGAGATAGATAGAGGCACAATTAATGCTGGTGCATTGCATCAGGGCATGCCACATTAATGTGGCGGGATTATCTGGAAGGGGCACCAACAAAAAGCCTATGCCTAGGGCATCCAAATAGTTAGGGCCGGCTCTGTGCCGGGGGATGGGATCGGATTTCTCTTCCGGAGCCCTGTTCTAGCTGCCACAGCCGCCGTTGCAGTGCGGACTGTGACGGCTGACTTCAATGCTGTCTCCATGCTCTGACCTGTCCCAGAGTCCTCCTGAGCCCTCCAGGCATGTAACCCCCATGGCATCGAGCATGAAGGCCATAGCAATTAACATGTAGGTAAGCAACACTTATCTGGCATCATATGTAATAGCCATTACGATGTGTGGTATAATGGGCATTACGGCGTGGGGCATAATGTGTAATGGGCCTCATGGTGTGAGGCATAATGGGAATCACGGTCTGTGGCGTAACATGTAATGGGCTTCACAGTGTGAGGCACAACATGTAATGGGCATTACGGTGTGTGGTGTAATGAGCATTACAGTGTGTGGCATAATGTGTAATCGGCATTACAGTGTTTGGTATAATATTTATTGGGCATTACGGTGTGTGGCATAACATGTATTGGTCATTATGGCATGTGGTATACTATGTAATGGGTGTGTAAGGTGTAAGGCATTACTGTGTAAATTTTTGGTGCGCGCCTTCGCCGCGCACTATCCCTGTTAACCCTATTTAAGAAAAAAATTGTCAAGCCCTGGCATAATGTGTAATGGGCATTATGGTGTGTGGAATTATGTGAAATGGACATTACTCTGTGTGGCATTATGTGTAATGGGCATTATGTTGGGTGGCATTATGTGGAATGGGTATTACTGTGTGTGGCATTATGTGTGATGGGCATTATGGTGTGTGGCATTATGTGTAATGGACATTATGTGTAAAGGGCATTACAGTGTAAATGTTTGCAGAGCTGTCGGCGTGCACTGTCCCTGTTTCTAGTATGTGTGTGGAGGGGAATGATTAATTCTGAAACCTATATACATAAATAAGTCACATTCTATTTAGTTTGCACTGACGCCTAGGAGGCGGTAATGGACACGCCCAGTAGGCGGTGATGGACACGCCCCTCCAATGGTGCACCCCCTAAGAAAATGGGCTGCGCACGCCTATGTACTTACCTATGCTACACATAGCCCTTCAGTCTTCTTGACCAGTAGAATCCATAGGGGTACATGTAAAAAATGAAAACTCACCCAATCCAGTATAGATTGCATCCTCTTCGTTCCATATAGGCATCCCAAAGGGATAAAAAAAAACTTTTTTCAAATGCAGATGTACCCATTCAGACTGAGGAGCAGCAACGTGTTTCCATATGCCACTCCTACCGGCAATTGATTGCGACCCACCTGACTTCTGCAAATGGGAAACCCCCAAGCCAATCATTTTAGGGCTCCAAAGGTGCTTCGCCAGTGATTGGCCCTCCGCTTTCCATAGAACTCAATGTTATGAAAATCCATGCAGCTAAATGTGCAAGAACTGCGATGCTCACTTTCAGCACCAGTGGCATAACAATAGCGCCACAGACCCTGCGGTGTGGGGAAGGTGCTGAGTAATGTGGATGCTGGGGTCTGCGGGGGCTATTCTTACGCTGCTGCGACCTACCCGCAGATCTACTTATCTGCGTCCCGGCACTCCTCCTGGCTCCTTATGACAAACTGTCCCTCCAAAAATGGTCGCCCCCTTACAACGGACAGTTTTTGAGGATGCAGTGGAGGCACAATTTGTCATAAGGAGCCAGGAGGATCGCCGGGACGCAGATAATTAGATCTGCGGGTCCCGGACACAGAGTGACATGGACAGGTAAGACAGGGTGGGTGGACAGGTAAGACATGGTGGACGGATGGGGCTAAATTTACTGGAGGGGGTGCCGAAATTTTCCAGTGCGGGGGCAAAATTTGACGCTACACTACTGTTCAGCACTTATACACACATAACACCAATTGGTGTGTTCTTAGACTCCGCCATCACAACTCACACCACCCTATGGAAGCTTCTCCATCTGATTATGTCCTCCTATCTCTACGGCTGTGTGTCTGTGTACGAAACTGCTTTCATTGGCTCATCCATGACACTTCCATAACACACCCCTTAAACAGACCCTTCACTTTTCCAAATTTCTGATACTTGGCATCTTGATTACAACAGCTGCTCTAGGTAACACATGCGCCACACAAGTTTTTAGGATTCACATTGACATAATAGAACTGAACGACATGTCCACCAGCACTGCCCGTGGCTCTAAATTCAATTTTCTTGATCAATTTTTTTTTTTTTTTTTATGAAATGATTTCAGGTCCAACCAATTGATACCTCGCTGATTTCATCATTGAAAGTAAAACATGATGTATACCAGCCTGTAGTGTCTAGCAGCCCACTCATCCATGTGAGACAGCCGGCATTTCATGTGTTACACAAACCGGTCACTGTGTTCCTGCCATGCCCTCCGAACCCGGAGAAAAAAAAGTCAGTGAATGACATGGAAAATAAGAGGGCGACAAGTGTGGCAGCTTCAAATTCCACAGCAACGCATCAGATTCGGTAAGGTATATAGGGGCAGATGTATTAAGCCTGGCAAAGAGATAAACTGGAGATAAAGTGGAGATAAAGGTGAAGGAGATAATGCACCAGCCAATCAACTTCCAACTGTCATATTTCAAACACAGTTGATTGGCTGGTGCGTTATCTCCTTCCACTTAATCTCCAGTTTATCTCTTTTCCATTGTTAATACATCTGCCCCATAGTTTCTCTTGTTGTATTCATCAGTGACTTATTCATCTTACATTATTTTAGGGCAAAATGTTTTTCCGAATCACTTTAGGATCCCATGTATGTGTGATTCGGGTCCACAGAGTTATTTTGCATACATCGATGTGTTAGTTATTCAACTTGTCAACAATATCGACATCATAATTATAGACTTTGTACTGTTGACATTGTGACCATTGTCGTGCTGACTACAACTCCAATAGTAACTTATCTCGCCCTTTGTGTTAAAGCAAAACAGGTTTGAAACTTACTGAACTTAAAAATCAAAGGGTCTGATGTATGAATCAATATAAAGAATGGAGATATGAACCATTCAGCTTGAGGTAGCATTTATCAAGTATGTTATAGGGAACTAGTCTTAAGGCCTATCTGAAGGATGGGTGAAAGTTTATGCTTATGCAATTCTTGTTCCACCTTCCCAACAACAGCAGAGCAGAAGCTGCTGCAGCAGCCAGAGCAAGTCTCCAACTATAAACCTTCCCTTCCCAACACAGCAGTGCAGAAGCTGCAAGTCTCCAACTATCCACCTTCCATTCCCAACCACAGCAGGGCAGAAGCTGCTGCAGCCGCCGTAGTAAGTATCTAACTATCCACCTACCTTACCCAACCGTAGCAGAGCAGAAGCTGCTACAGAAGCCAGAGCAAGTCTCCAATTATTCACCTCTCCTTCCCAACCACAGCAGTGCAGAAGCTGCTTCAGCAGGCACAGCAAGTCTCCAACTATCCACCTTCCCTTCCCAACCACAACAGGGAAAAAGCTGCTACAGCAGCCAGAGCAAATCTCCAACTAGCCACCTTCCCTTCCCAACCATAGCAGGGCGGAAGCTGCTACACCAGGCACAGCAAGTCTCCAACTATCCACCTTCCCTTCTCAACCATTGAATGGCAGAAGTTGCTGCAGCAGCCAGACCAAGTCTCCAACTATTCACCTTCCCAACCACAGCAGGGCAGAAGCTGCTGCAGCAGCCAGAGCAGATCTCTAACTATCCACCTTCCCTTCCCAACCACAGCAGGGCAGAAGCGGCTGCAGCAGCCAGAGCAAGTCTCCAACTATCCACCTTCCCTACCCAACCACAGCAGGGCAGAAGCTGCTGCAGCAGGCACAGCAAGTATCCAACTATCCAGCTTCCCTTTCCAACCACAGCAGGGCAGAAGCTGCTGCAGCAGGCACAGCAAGTCTCAAACTATTCACCTTCCCTTCCCAACCACAGCTGGGCAGAATCTGCTGCAGCAGCCAGACCAAGTCTCCAACTATTCACCTTCCCTTCCCAACCACAGCAGGGCATAAGATGCTGCAGCAGCCAGACTAGGTCTCTAACTATCCACCTTCCCTTCTCAACCACAACAGGGCAGAAACTGCTGCAGTAGCCAGAGCAGGTCTCTAACTATCCACCTACCCTACCAAACCAATAAAGGGCAGGAGCTGCTGCAGCAGGTATAGAAGATCCCCAAAACCCTCAATGAATAAGCAAACAATAAAGAGAAAAAATAACTGACTGGAGCTCGATCTCACATGGATTTCTCAACGATATATACAGTGTCTGATTCACAGACCACTCTGCCGATGAGTCCCTTATTAATTTCAGTTTGTCAAATGTTTTGTAAAGTGAAAATGTTTTTAATTTAATGGGCCCTTAACCCCTTCCCGACATTTGACGTACATTTACGTCATGGTCGGGATGTACTTCCCGACACATGGCATAAATGTACGTCATGAGTTCAAACTGTCACCGCGTCTATAGACGCGGTGACAGAGGGACGATGTCTGCTGTCCCTGACAGCAGACATCTTCCCTCATTGCCCAGGGGGGGCAGCGATGCCCCCCGCCATTGGCGATCGCTGTGATTGGCTGTTCAATGTGAACAGCCAATTACAGCGTTTTCTGTGTACCGGCGAATAACGTTCGCCGGTGACACAGGGATCGTTGGTGATTGGTGCTGTTAAGTACAGCACCAATCACCACCGGGTGTAAGGGTGACACTGGTGTCACCCAACCTCACCCCACCTGCCCCCAAAAGGCTGTGATTGGTCCGTCGGAACGACGGACCAATCACAGCCATTACACCACATAGAAAATACCAGAGACAGCTCTGCAGCCGCCATTCCGGTCAGGAACAGCGTGCAGAGCGGTCTCCGTGCCCATCTGTGCCCTATACTTACCTGATCAGCGTTGGTGGCATCCGTGCCAGCTCCGGTGCTTGTGTTGCTGCTGCTGCTGCAGCAGCGTCATTGTGTCAGAAATTGTGTGATATCATTTTGTATCTGCTGCCCCCTGCTGCCCCACTTTTGTGCTGATCAGTATAAACTAACTGATCAGCACCTTTTTTGGGGTGCAGGGGTTTTTTTTTTTATATATACCCTGTCAGGTTGCACCCACAGTTGTGTGCCTGCTGCCCCTCACTGCTAATCAGTTGCATCACTGATCAGCAGTTGTTTTTTTTTGGGGGGGGTGTTGTGGAGGTTTTTTTTTTATTTTTTTTCACCCACTGTGATTTTGTGGGTGTCCTGTGGCCGCAGAGCGCTGATCAGTGACGTACATCACTGATCAGCATTTTTGGCACAGGGTTGATCTATTTTTTTTTTTTATCAAATTACTGTTGCCTTTGACTCATCAGCATTTTTTTTTTATTTATTTTTTTTTGGACGGTGCTGTGGAGTCTTTTTTTAAAATTTTTTTTACACCCACGGTGCTTTTCTGGGTGTCCTGTGCCCGCTGAGCGCTGATCAGTGACGTACATCACTGATCAGCATTTTTGATCTAATTTGATTTTTTTGGGTCAAATTCCTGTTGTCTTTGACTCATCAGAAGTTTTTTGAAATTTTTTTTTTTGTAGGGTGCTGTGGAGTCTTTTTTTTTAAATTTTTTTTACACCCATGGTGCTTTTGTGGGTGTCCTGTGCCCACTGAGCGCTGATCAGTGACGGACGTTACTGACCAACATCTGTGCTCAATTTTTGGCGCAGGAGTTTTTTTTTTTTCTTTTAACTTACACATGTTAAAGCACTACATACACACTACATACCCCCCGTGTTGAAATAAAGTTTGTACCCCCCCCTACACTATACACGTGTTGAAACACTACACTTAAAAATAATAAAAATGTCCCAATCATCGCAAAGACTGTTTTCAGCGGAGGAGGCATATGCCCTTCTTGCCTCTGACACTGACACAGCCAGTGAAGTAAGCGATGAATTGGCATTTGTCTTAAGCTCCTCTTCCTCCTCTAGTGATGAGGGTCCCCCTCAAAGACGCCCCCGTAGAGCAGCTGAGACCCCCCCCCCCCCCCCAATGATTGATCTCGTATGAACCCCACCACCAGACAATTTTGAGCCCCAGGTTCCTGAGTTTTTGGCCAACCCAGGATGCCAATTTGATAGTACAGGCCTCAAAGAAATTGACTTTTTCAAAGTCTTTTTCTCTGATGATTTTATAAATTTAATGGTGGACCAAAGTAATTTATATGCCCAGCAGTTTATTGCCCAAAACCCCACGTCATCATTTGCTAGGTGGACCCCTGTAGATGCAGTAGAGATGATGACGTTTTGGGGTCTGGTGTTACATATGGGCATAGTTAAAAAGCCAGAAATTAGGCAATATTGGAGTACAGATGTTCTGTACAGCACCCCACTTCATCGTATGGCCATGACCCGGACTCGTTTTGAGACGATTCTTAAATTTTTGCATTACAACGATAATGCACAGTGCCCACCCAGAGATGATCCCACCTTTGACCGGCTATTCAAAGTCAGGCCGGTCATTGATCATTTCAGCGCCAAATTTGCTGAGATGTACATCCCCCAAAAATTCATTTGTGTAGACGAGTCACTTATACATTTTAAAGGAAGGGTTAAATTCCGCCAGTACCTTCCCAATAAGAGGGCAAGGTATGGCATAAAAATGTATAAGCTGTGCGAAAGTACCTCAGGGTACACCCACAGGTTTAGGGTATATGAAGGGAAGGACACAAGAATTGAACCGCCAGAATGCCCCCCCTCCCTCGTAGGTGTTAGTGGAAAGATTGTCTGGGATTTAGTGCACCCCTTCCTGGATAAGGGTTATCACCTCTATGTGGATAACTTTTACACCAGCATCCCCCTGTTTAAGGCCCTTGGTTCAAGAGGTACAGCAGCTTGCGGTACTGTGCACAAGAACCAAAGAGGCCTCCCAAAAACGCACGTTGCCCAATTACTGAGAAAGGGTGAAAGCAGGGGAATATGCACCGAAAATATGTTGTTGGTCAAATATAAAGACAAGAGGGATGTCCTTATACTGACAACAATTCACAGAGACAGTACCACCTCCGTCCCTGTACGAGGTACCAGTACCCACACCTCAAAACCTATTTGTATCCTAGATTACAATAAGTACATGGGCGGAGTGGATCTTTCAGATCAGGTACTGAAGCCGTACAGTGCCCTGTGGAAAACAAAAATATGGTATAAGAAGCTGGCCGTGTATATCATCCAGATGGCACTGTATAACGCTTACGTACTATTCCGTTCTACCAGCCAGACGGGGACATTTATGCACTTTCAAGAGGAAGTCATAAAGGGCCTAATATTTGGGAACCAGCAGGCAGAGGGCCCCAGTACTTCTAGTACTGGCCCCAGTACTTCTAGTACTGGCCCCCGTATTGTATCAGGGCAGCATTTTCCTAACGAAATCCCCTCCACTGGAAAAAAGGGCAGGACACAAAAAAGGTGCAAAGTTTGCTATAAAAAGGGAATACGAAAGCAAACTATTTTCCACTGTGAAACTTGCCCCGACAAACCCGGCCTATGTATGAGGGAGTGCTTTAAAATATACCACACATCTATGGATTATTAGGTTCATCATTTCACCGTGCTTCGGGGGTCTTGCTAATGCGACATAGCACCCACCATTCATTCCACCAGAATGTGTGCTGCAAAATCCAAATATCACTCCTTCCCTTCTGAGTCCTGCCATGCACCCAAATGGTATTTTTTGGTCACATATGAGGCATTGCCGTACTCGGGAGAAATTGAGGCACAGATTTTGGGGTGCTTTGTCTCCTTCATTCCTTGTGAAAATGAAAAATTTTGAGCCAGAACTGCATTTTTGTGTAAAAAATTTAATTTTTCATTTTCACAGCCCAGTTGTACCAAAATTGGTGAAACCCCTGGGGGTTTGAAATGTACACTATACCCCTAGATGAATTCCCTGAGGGGTGTAGTTTGCAAAATGGGGTCACGTGTGGGGGGGTTCCACTGTATTGGTGCTTCGGGGGTCTTGCTAATGCGACATAGCACCCACCATTCATTCCACCAGAATCTGTGCTGCAAAATCCAAATATCACTCCTTCCCTTATGAGTCCTGCCATTTTTTGGTCACATATGAGGCATTGCCGTACTCGGGAGAAATTGAAGCACAGATTTTGGGGTGCTTTGTCTCCTTCATTCCTTGTGACAATGAAAAATTTTGAGCCAGAACTGCATTTTTGTGTTAAAAAAATGTAATTTTTCATTTTCACAGCCCAGTTGTACCAAAATTGGTGAAACCCCTGGGGGTTTGAAAGGTACACTATAGCCCTAGATGAATTCCCTGAGGGGTGTAGTTTGCAAAACGGAGTCACTTGTGGGGGGGTTCCACTGTATTGGTGCTTCGGGGGTCTTGCTAATGCGACATAGCACCCACCATTCATTCCACCAGAATCTGTGCGGCAAAATCCAAATATCACTCCTTCCCTTCTGAGTCCTGCCATGCACCCAAATGGTATTTTTTGGTCACATATGAGGCATTGCCGTACTCGGGAGAAATTGGGGCACAGATTTTGGGGTGCTTTGTCTTCTTCATTCCTTGTGAAAATGAAAACTTTTGAGCCAGAACTGCATTTTTGTGTAAAAAAATGTAATTTTTCATTTTCACAGCCCAGTTGTACCACAATTGGTGAAACCCCTGGGGGTTTGAAATGTACACTATACCCCTAGATGAATTTCCTGAGGGGTGTAGTTTGCAAAATGGGGTCACTTGTGGGGGGGATCCACTGTATTGGTGCTTCGGGGGTCTTGCTAATGCGACATACAGTAGCACCCACCATTCATTCCACCAGAATCTGTGCGGCAAAATCCAAATATCACTCCTTCCCTTCTGAGTCCTGCCATGCACCCAAATGGTATTTTTTGGTCACATATGAGGCATTGCCGTACTCGGGAGAAATTGGGGCACAGATTTTGGGGTGCTTTGTCTCCTTCATTCCTTGTGACAATGAAAAATTTTGAGCCAGAACTGCATTTTTGTGTTAAAAAATTTAATTTTTCATTTTCACAGCCCAGTTGTACCAAAATTGGTGAAACCCCTGGGGGTTTGAAATGTACACTATACCCCTAGATGAATTCCCTGAGGGGTGTAGTTTGCAAAATGGGGTCACTTGTGGGGGGGTTCCACTGTATTGGTGCTTCGGGGGTCTTGCTAATGCGACATAGCACCCACCATTCATTCCACCAGAATCTGTGCTGCAAAATCCAAATATCACTCCTTCCCTTCTGAGTCCTGCCATGCACCCAAATGGTATTTTTTGGTCACATATGAGGCATTGCCGTACTCGGGAGAAATTGGGGCACAGATTTTGGGGTGCTTTGTCTCCTTCATTCCTTGTGAAAATGAAAAATTTTGAGCCAGAACTGCATTTTTGTGTAAAAAATGTAATTTTTCATTTTCACAGCCCAGTTGTACCAAAATTGGTGAAACCCCTGGGGGTTTGAAATGTACACTATACCCCTAGATGAATTCCCTGAGGGGTGTAGTTTGCAAAATGGGGTCACTTGTGGGGTGGTTCCTAACTTTTAGCATCTTATGGTGCCTAGAAACCTACATGGTGCCTAAAAAATAATCTCATAAAAAGGAGGCTCCAAAATCAAGTAGGTGCTCCTTCTATTATGAAGCCTGTGGTTTGGTCAACGTGCACACTAGGGCCACATATAGGATATTTATGAAAACAAAAGAATTGGGGGAATCAATTTTTAGTCACATTTCTCTAGTAAAATCTACTGTGTTCCTTAGAAAAATCTATTAAAATTGAAAATCTGCAAAAAAAATGAAATTTTGAAATTTCACCTACACTTTGTTTTAATTCCTGTGAAACACCTAAAGGGTTAACAAACTTCCAAAATGCTGTTTTGAATACTGTGAGGGGTGCAGTTTTTGAAATGGCATCATTTATGGGGGTGTCTCACATACAAGTCCCTCAAAGTCACATCAGAACTGAACTCGTCCCTAAAAAAATCAGTGTTTGAAATTTTCTTGAAAATTTGAGAATTTGCTATTCATATTTTAAGCCTCCTAGTGTCCAAAAAAATTAAAAGGAGGTTGAAATAATGATGGAAACATAAAGTATACATATGGTCTATGTTAGTTATTAACTATTTTGAGTGGTATGATTATTTGTCTCACAAGCAGAAAATTTAACATTTTGCAAATTGCAAAATTTTCAATTTTTTTACGACATTTTGGTATTTTTCACAAAAAAACACAGACTGTATCGACCAAAATTTACCACTAACTTGAAGTACAATGTGTCACGAGAAAACAATCTCAAAATTACTGGGATAAGTAAAAGCAAAAAAAAGTTATCCCCACTTAAGTGATACATGTCAGATTTGAAAAAAAGGGCTCTGTCAGGAAGGCAAAAACAGGCTGCGGCGGTAAGGGGTTAAGGGTCCACTTAAGTGAATCTGTTTATTGTGTTGTATTCAGAAAGTCTTAAACTTTCCAACGACATATCACATTGCATGAAAACAACAGAAATAGCATGGACCCTTATGACAGCACCCTTAAGGGCTCGTCCGAGTAAACCCATGTTCAAACTTAGATCTTCGCTTAAGATGATAAGGTAGTGTGCAAAGTTTGAAGACGATTAGTTAAAGCATTTGAAAGTTATCGTAGAAAATCCATACATACACACACTTGCTGTGCCTGATGCAGCCACCTGGCTGTGGCTGCTGCCGTCTCCTGGCTGCATGGAGATCTCACAATGATAGCAAGATTTGGGCATGCCCAAGTCGGCCTGGGAGAGAGACACAACATATCTGCACTAAACTAATGCGCTCTAACAGAGGTCACCAGAGGGGAAGTTGAACCATACCTGTTGACCTTCAGCAGTGTCAACCTTTTACCTGTTGACCTTTTGACCCTGTCAACCTAATGCATGTTGACCATATATGGTCAACCTATGGAGTGTCTATCTAGACACTAAGTTATCATCCGGATACTATCCAACACTAATAGATAATTCATAAAACACTGTATATATTTAGGGAATCTTATGGGACATCTTCTTTACACCCAATGACTTTTCTTTAATTTTAAATGCTGAGATGAGCATACCAGCCATCTGTGTACACATAGGTGCCGATTCTGTGTGTGCTTGAGGGCCCGAGCACCCATGGAAATTGATGAGCACCCACCCGCTCAGCAGCACCCACCCATGTCCCACTGCACTCCCCCTCCCTTGCCACTGGAACAGGTAGTGTGGGAGCATTTATGTATCTGGCACTGTGGGGGCATTTATGTATTTGGCACTGTGAGGGCATTTATGTATTTGGCACTGTGGGGGCATTTATGTATTTGGCACTGTGGGGGCATTTATGTATTTGGCACTGTGAGGGCATTTATGTATTTGGCACTGTGGGGGCATTTATGTATTTGGCACTGTGGGGGCATTTATGTATTTGGCACTGTGGGGGCATTTATGTATTTGGCACTGTGAGGGGCATTTATGTATTTGGCACTGTGGGGGCATTTATGTATTTGGCACTGTGGGGGCATTTATGTATTTGGCACTGTGGGGGCATTTATGTATTTGGCACTGTGTGGGCATTTATGTATTTGGCACTGTGTGGGCATTTATGTATTTGGCACTGTGGGGGCATTTATGTATTTGGCACTGTGGGGGCATTTATGTATTTGGCACTGTGGGGGCATTTATGTATTTGGCACTGTGGGGGCATTTATGTATTTGGCACTGTGTGGGCATTTATGTATTTGGCACTGTGTGGGCATTTATGTATTTGGCACTGTGGGGGCATTTATGTATTTGGCACTGTGTGGGCATTTATGTATTTGGCACTGTTGCCATAATTTGAATATTGGAGATAACTGTGCTGCATAATATAAATCAGTATTATTTTGTGGCCCCGCCCCTTTCCCATGAAGCCACTTCCCTATATTTTTGGCTTGAGCACCCACCAGCAAAAACATAAATTGGCACCTATGTGTGTAGAAGATCTAATATTCATAAAGATCATTTTTTGGTTTAAAAATGCTATTCAAATTATTTTAAATACCATAATTTTGATATGAGCTGCATATGCAAGCTATTACTTATTTGTAGATGACTTAGTAAGATCCATAAATACCTTGTGTTTATATGACAGAGCTGTGAGTGCCTCAGTCAGGAAGCATGGGACTAATCCTAGTGAATTACTGAAATTGATGGCATTAAAGGAAGATCAGTGGATTATATTAGATGACATTGTGGTGAAAAATACACAGACTGGAATTGTCTCATTCGAAATGAGTGAACATATACAGAGGTATGGATCTTAACACATTCAACAGTTGATTTATTTTTCAGCATATTAGAACTTTCACTAGGTAAGCCTTTGTGCACTACAATACAACCGAGCCAAGAGGGGTAAGTGATAAGGGCTTAGCCAGTGCCATAACCTTTATTAAACATCTTTTATGGTCAATGGGATCCATTGTGGGTCGGATGTAGAAATGCTAAAACTGCAGCCTAACCTCGGAAAATGTCAATTTGAAGGCTCCGAAATTAGATACATACATGCCTCACTGACAGCAGCATATCCCTGCCTCACTGACAGCAGCATGTCCCTGCCTCACTGACAGCAGCACATCCCTGCCTCACTGACAGCAGCATGTCCCTGCCTCACTGACAGTAGCATGTCCCTGCCTCACTGACAGCAGCACGTCCCTGCTTCATTGACAGCAGCACGTCCCTGCCTCACTGACAGCAGCACGTCCTTGCCTCACTGACAGAAGCACATCCCTGCCTCACTGACAGCAGCACATCCCTGTCTCACTGACAGCAGCATATCCCTGTCTCACTGACAGCAGCATATCCCTATCTCACTGAAAGCAGCATGTCCCTGCCTCACTGACAGCAGCACATCCCTGCCTCACTGACAGCAGCATGTCCCTGCCTCACTGACAGCAGCACGTCCCTGCCTCACTGACAGCAGCACGTCCCTGCCTCACTGACAGCAGCACGTCCCTGCTTCATTGACAGCAGCACGTCCCTGCCTCACTGACAGTAGCACGTCCTTGCCTCACTGACAGAAGCACGTCCCTGCCTCACTGACAGCAGCACATCCCTGTCTCACTGACAGCAGCATATCCCTGTCTCACTGACAGCAGCATGTCCCTGCCTCACTTAAGGACGGCACCACCACTGGGCAGCTTTAGGCAGCAGGACCCCTCCCCCCCCCATGGAGCAGGTCAGCAAGGCCGCACTCCCGTGGAGCGGGTTAGTGGATGAGCACCGGAATGCCTCATTGACACTAGCCCATTACTGTCCTTCTGACAGCAGCCCACCCCTGCCTCACTGACAGAATCTCAACCCTGCCATGCTATCTATATCTCTATCTATCGTTCTAGTTAAGCAGATCCGGCTACTGCAGATAAATAAATCCAATAAAACAGCTTTTAATTATACATAAAATGTTATGGTAATGATATATATATATATATATATATATATATATATATATACGCCGGACAGGTGAGATCACTTTATTTTAATCATTGTGTCAGTGTTGTATGCTATTTAAACCCTGTATGTAATAGTGCTTTTAAGCCACAAGCCCCGGAAGACGGGGGAGAGATCCCCGAAATGCCGTTGGGCGCAATAAAGGATTTTTATATCACCAAGTAAGCCTGCCGAGTGCCGCTATTTATCCACCTGCATATTGATTTACCATAGTCAGTGAAGGGCACCGGGAGCAAGTATATCTCGCAGCATATGGAGTGCCGGACCATTTGGAATCTACTCCTTTGTTTAAATACAACAATAATTTAATAGTTATTGTTTTAAACTCTTTTCCTTTGACAGCTTTATAGTAGTTCGCCTGTCTTCGACCATGGACAATGCGTATTTGATTCGTTTTATTCAGAGCTTGGAACATGCTATACGCAGCTCAGTGGTCAATGTGGTGCTGCACCGGAAGAGCGAGAACTTAGAGAAAGTTATTATTAAACTGGTTCCTTCCAAAGAACTAAACTGGGAGATCTCTGCCCTGGTAGAGTCAGGATATACCGGACCACCTGAGCCTTCCGAACCAATTGCTCTTCAAGAAGGGGACCAAATTCATTGTCGTTTCTACGGAAACATAGCAGCTTCAGGTGAACCAAATTTCTAAATGTCCTATTATGTAGCAATACAAAAAAAAAAACCTCACCCCATTGTACTGAATACACTGGGAGAAAGAAGTGTCAAACCTTTCAGAGTGATATGGTGGAGAAAGATAACCAATCAGTTTCTAACTATAATTTAGAGTCAGAAGTGTCGATGGGCTGGTCTGGCAACATGTAGAGGCCAGACTGGCTGAGCAACTCCGCTTCCTGGCACTCTACCGGCTGCCTTGCTCTCATAGACAGGAGCAGGCCAAGCAGTTCCACGTGGGCATGCTATGAAGCCAGGCTCACATCACTTGTGTCTAGGGTGGCCAATCCCGGGATTTGGCCCCAAAATCCCCAGGATGTAAATCCCGGGATTTTGGGATTAGACTGCGCATGCAAAGTCTAATGCCGGGCAGTGTCTGAGCACCTACTGCACTGCTTCTCCCGTCACTGGCGATCGGCTCCGCACAGCATGATATGATGTCAGTAGTCATGCTGCGCATGCCGGACAGCTGCTCCGCCACTTCCAGACCCATGATTCACAGCCACACCGACTTCCATCCGCACTGCTACATCCTCACTGCTCATTGCCTCCTGGCCACACAGCCCATATTGCTCCCGCGCATCACCTGCCCGCCTCTGCCACACCGCCCGGGGCTTTTTATTTAATAGGGAAGCCAATCCCAGGATCCCTGGAATCCCAGGATTGAGCATTTTTCAATCCCGAATACCGGAATTGAAAAAATGACGCGGCATTGGCATCCCTACTTGTGTGTCTTGCCTATGTGAGCAGTGACCCCCCCTCCCCCCTTCCTTTCTTTACAAATGTATGCCAAGGCTGTATAACAACCCCAGTGCATCCCTGAATACAGGGGTCTATTTACTAAGTATTGGAGAGAGATATTGGAGAACCAATCAGCTCCTAACTACCAAATTGCAGGCTGCATTGTTTTATTTTTTTAGCACAGCTTCCAGCTTCCAAATTGTTCAAAAGTATATCACATACACCTACTTTCGGTACAACAAAAAGAACCTTGGTAGCAATCTTGTTTTCCAATCTACATGCAATACAAGTAGACATACAAAGCAAAAGTATTTCTAACATTGTGGCATTGATCGTTATCACAGAGTTGTATGCATATTGTTTATCTGTCAAATTCAAATGGGTTTAACAAAGGTAGGGATCTCGGTTTGTACTTACAGTACCCAAGCCAACAGATAATTATAGTACAGTATGTCCATTCAGTGTGTAGTGCAGCCATGCATGATACAGAACATATATTGTTAGTTGTTATCCATAGCACGTAGACTCACACTCTAGAAAAATGTGTCCTGTGGTGTAATGCTATCATTATTTTTGTTCCAGATGGCAAACTCACATTTCATTCCCAAAGAATGCAGAGTCTATCACTAGATCTTAGTGTTGTTGATGAGTTTGCAAATTATAGCACCCCACATTATAAGGGGACAGTCGCGTTCTACAAATTATCCAAAGAGGACATCACAGTGAGTTACAAAACCGGGCTGGCCATTGAATTACAACAAAGGACTCCAGTATGCAAGCTGCCATTAACTCTACCAAAGGTAGTTTTTGTGTCCGTTTTAGTTAAAAACTTTTTGCATTTTAAAAGTGTACTGTAGTTTGAATTTTTTTTGAGTTTAATCATTATATCCTATAGGTGGAACTCTGTGTTTTGGTTTTGGCTCTAATTCATTCACATGCTTTGCTTCTGGTTTTTGGCTAAACCACCCGCAAGTCTTTTGGTTTCAGTTTCGGTCTTTGGTTTGGTTAAATATTTCTATAAAATCATTGTTGAAACAAAATAAATAAAAAAAAACAGGTAAAATCATGTAATTTTCGTAATCAAAAACACAAAAATGTAAATTTGTACTACAGAACCAGGACTCGATTCGAGTTGGATCTCCTTGGGGGATCAGGACTGGGTTTTGGTTCCTTTCATAGCCACAAAATGTGGATTTCAGCGGGTAACAGATGTAATCTATCCACAGTATAGAGCAGTGATTTTCAACCTTTTAACCTTGTGGCACACTAAATAGGATTTTAAATATGCCAAGGCACACCATGAGGGCAAAACACATTGGCCCCTACAGGAAAAAAACAAACCTATTGGCCCTTATATAAAAAAAAAATCACACTGGTCCTCACAGGTAATAAAAAATAAAATACATTGGCCCTTTACATGAAAAGAAGAGACCAGTAAATAACAGTTGTACTGGTGGTGGCTGTAAACTGGTTCGGGCATCTCTAGATCTGGGGGCACACTTGAGAACCACTCAAGGCACACTAGTGTGCCACGGCACAGTGGTTGAAAAACACTGGTATAGAGAGAGCTTGAGAGCTGCCCAGCATTTTGGAGAGATCTCGTGAAACTCCATCCCTTCCCCTTGGGCTCTGCAACCTTTGCAGCCTTTGCTGTGCACCTGAACATTTTTAGGTTGGAGGGGGCAAGATATAATCTAATTTTGGAGCCCCTAAATCACTTGTATTTGATGCCACATTCTACAGAATACTGGTTGTGCATCTCAGATTGGGCAGCTAGCTTAAATAAGTGATAAAGTAGAGAGTAATAAACAACCGGCCAATCGGCTCCCAACTGTCACATTAGAGTATGAGTTTGACAAATGACAGTTAGGAGCTGATTGGCTGGTTATTTATTACTCTCCACTTTTTCACTTTTGAAGCTTAGAGCATCTGACCCAGTTTGTTATAAACGGTGAGAACTCCATGATTCTAATACTGGGTACACGCCACAGCAATGTAGATCGTAAGAGGGTCAAAAGATGATCGCGTGACCCGCTCATGATCTAGTGGAGCCTACGACCCGCTCGAGAACTGAATGCGATCAGCGTATTGGATCAGGAATGGATCTAAAATGCTCTAAAATGGCCCAAAACATGTCCAATTTACATAAATTGGGTCTAAATTGGATAATTTTGGGCCAAATCCTTCTGGTGTGTAAGTGCCGTGATGTTAGACAAATATATTGCCCCGGGTCCTGATTATGTTTATACAGAGTCACAAATCAAAGTTAGAAGAATATTAGCAGAAATGTAAGGGGCAGCAACAGAATGGTGGCGTAATAAAAAACTGTGTGCCCATCACACAAAAGTTCACCCACCCCCCCCCCCCAACCCCACAAGATAAGATTAGCCCCCACCCCCATTTCACTTGCTTGTTGCCACAACGCGCATCCCCACCCACCGCCACTGCCGTCGGGTCTATAGCTGCTGGGAGTGGCAGATCTGATTGGATCTCTCAAAGTAGAGGTGTGATGGAAGCACATATAAAGACGGCATTCCCCACCGCTTCAAGCCACGGAATGGGAATCAATCACATTAGCTTAGCATCCCACCCCAAATCTTAGCACATAGATCCCATGGTGAGATGGTGACCCTTCATATTTGCCTGTACATGTTTGTATATGTTAATTACAGGACAAACTGTCATTTATTTCAGTTGTTGACTTATTTCATTATTTATGTATGAATTAAGCCAATATATGTATTACTAAATTTCTTTTCATTATTTTATATTACTAGGTGGAGAAAAACATCAGTCGTCCATCAAGCACAAAATTAATAACTAGCGAACCTACAGGTAATAAATGTAGATTTGTTCTTAATATGGAGTCACTGTAGTTCCCAGCTTAATAACTGAGTTGGAATTTCCCAACCTACGTTACATCTCAGTGGTTATCAGTAATTGGTGCAGGGTGTTAAGTGTTCTCGGGGCCCCTGACTCAAGGGGGGCCACGGCTACACTACACAACTTGCACCCATTACATTTATTAACTTAGGAACACCCTCTCCATTTTTCTAGTGATACCTTTGGAATATATGACACCATCGCCGTATTTTTTTCAGAAATATTGGGCCAGGGATATTTCCTAAGATATAGCGCATGTGTGGAAGACTCAATGCCATTAGCTTCTGTGCATTTGTCAGTACCGTGTTTTTTTTCCTAAAGGCCACAGAAATTGCACTAGGGCCACTTCTAGTAATAAATGCTTACGCTTATATCCTCCTCTTCTCCATCAGCAAGAAGTTTCTGCTCTAGGTTTCTCAGTAGGATTTCAGGTGGTTTCGGTGGGCTACCAAAGTGGTTACTTAGGGGTACTGTAAATTTACTAAAGCTTCTAAAAATGAGAAGAGGTGATTCTGTGTATCATTTCTCTATAGCAACAGAGAAAATGATGGTTTCAACTTTCAAGTCATGTCAAAGATGCTTGAAACTGTGTTCACATTGCAGGCTTGACCCGGGTTATTGTTGGGTTGTCCCTTTTGGTGGCATCTGGTTATGACATCATCTTCAAGTGCCAGTGATCCACCTCTCAGGTACTTTTAGCAAGTGGGATAACATGGGTTGTGTATTCACACTGCAGCCTACCCTTATTCCAATAGCAATATTTAAAGGCTCAATGTGAAAAGGTATAACAGTCCAGGTTTTAAGGCTATCCATATCTGAGCACAGGTGACAATGGTAGTACCTCAGATATTTTTATTTAACCACCTGTGCTCCAGTATGAATCTAACAAAAATATAGAGGTTTGCAAACACTGGCATAGCTGTACAGCTGGGACTTGTACATATTTCTACCATCTCACCCAACCTACCATACCATGCTTCCTTATGGAAATAAATACAGTATCCTTCTTTGTTATTGTTTACCAGATCTACTATGGGACAGCGTGTTGAAATGGGTGGCTCATGAGCTATCAGAAGAAGATACCTCAGAGATGCTGCTTTCTCTTCCCATTCGGCGCAGTACCATTCAGTTGGTCAGACTGAAGAGTCCTGATAACCTGGCTGCCCAGATTTATGAGCTGTTGAGTCTGTGGAAGAAGAGGCTCCCCACATCGACAGACAAGTTCCATCTCTTAGCTCGCCATTTGCATAAAAGTGGGAGGAGCGATCTAGTGGAGCAGATGAAAGTAAAATGGGAGTCAAACATGTCTGGGTCAGCAAAGCTTTAAACCTTGTACACAATGATATAAGTTCTGAGGCAGCTTGCTGAGGGATTATTTAAATGGCCAGTAAGTAACATGTGTGCTCAAATTACAATAAGTGAAATTGCCTGTCTGCATCTAAACAATTAATTGAAAAAAAAAATTATTTGTGTGGGCAGTCACCAAATAAATGTGAATTCTAATCATAGTAAATGATGAAAGTTGAAGGTATAAAATTCTGGAAGTGTTTAGTTTGTATCTTTTGCCTTTACTTTGTAGTAATGAATGTATTTTTTTCACAGTCAGGGGCTGGTTGGCAAATTTTAGCCTGGGAGCAGGAACACAACCCTGGCCTTTGAGCAGCAGCCCACTCTTAACAGATTTCCAGTAGAGAATACAGAAACTGATTTAACAAAGTGAGAAAACCTCTATTTCTGAACAAAACTGATTTTTTTGTTGGCTAAGAGGCTTGCCATGTATCATGGATGAGGTGAAAAATGGGGACTGCGGACTGCGACATTAGGCTCTTTTAAATGGATAACATACTAAGATGGTAAATTTTCTAAGGTGGAAGTTCAATTGAAGATGGGATGCCCATAGCTACCAATCAGATTCTACTTCTTATTTAGAACCTTCTAGAAGATAATAAAAAATAAACTGATTGGTTGCTCTTGGCAACATATCACCTCCAAGAGAATTTCCATTTTAGCTAACTTATCACTTAAATCATACTGAAACTGCCATTCATGCATTTTTAATACATGTTTTTTTTTTATAAACTTAGGAGTTTTTATATTAAAAATAGTATTGCTATAAAAAAGATTAAAAATAATAAAAAAAAAAACATTTTTTTACTCTTATTTATGGGGTCCACTACATGCTCCTTATGAGATAGCATATGAGGTAAGGTAAAAAATAAATTTATATAAAGATGTAGACAACTTCTGCTCTATTTAATGTACATGTCTCCATGGCATGATCAGGATCTGCTCACCCTAGCCCATGGGAAGCCAACTCCAGTCCTCAAGAGCTACCAACCGTTAACATTTTCCAGGTCTCCTTAAAGAATCACAAGTAAAGTATTTAGCTCCTCCTGTGGATCTTTAAAAAAGTACCAGTGAGTAATAACTGCAACTGTACACCTGCTGGGTGGGCTGCAAAATGTGAACTGTTGGTAGCTCCTGAGGACTGAAGTTGGCTACCCCTGCCCTAGTCCAATGTTTCCCAAATCCTGTTCTCAGGCTTATTCACAGTCCAGAAATTAGGGATTCCCCCGGTTCAGGTCAGTTGGGTAAATCAAATAAGTCACCTATGCTCATGCATTGATATCTTTAGTATCTGGACTGAACGTGGGCCATGAGGGCAACTGTACTGTATGTACTGTATGGGAAATCTTGCTCTAGATGACTATGCCCCACAAAACATACTAATCCTCTCCTCTAGCCAGAGAGCAGAAAACAATGAGGAATCTATGCTCACTGGGTGGACTATTCATCAATTATTATTTGTGGAATTTACCAAGCTCCGGAGTGCTTGCCTAGGCAGGTGCAATTTTCAGGTGGCCTTAACCATTATAATTAATAATAATAATGAACATAATTAACAAAAAATAATAATAAACACAACTAATGATAATAAAGTTGTAAAAATGATAAACAAGACAAGTATAACATTAAATCAAAATAGATGTAAAGATAGTAGGGATGACAAATTAATAATAACTTAAGTGACTTATATTAAATAGGAATAGAATTTGTGTGGTTTGAGCAATGGATGAATGAAGTGTCATCATTTCACAATAAAACATTTTAAATGAACTGTCTGTTGCTATTTGTCTCATCACCCCACTCCGACTTCTTATATATCTGATCATTTTATGACACCCAGCGCTCACCATGCCCCCATCAGTGGTAAGTTGCAGATAGCTGGGCACTGATGGTGCAGCTCCTAACTCATAGTTGATGAGGTTGGGAAAAAATATCTCAGTCCATCAAGTTCAACCTAGAACTCCTCGCTGGTACTACACTTCTTGTGAGATACCAGGTCATGGTGTCTCATGTGGCTGGGTGACCGCTTTCATAATGATACTGGCAGTCGGACAGCATTTTTTGTAGAGGGAGTGTCGGTCAAATATCCTCTGTGCTGCCCTCCCTATGCCACATCAGATAAACTCTACTTTTAGTGTGTATTCTGTGAATGTGTATGCAAATGTGAATAAGTTTGCCAGGGCTTTGGTGGGAATCTTTAATCATTATTGGACAGAAGCTTCACTTGCTAGCATTAGTTCCATAGCCTAGAAAATCGCAATTGCAATTAGAACGATTGTACAATTTTGATGCATTTGAGCAGTATAATAGACAAATATTATCAGTTTTCTCATATTTGGGTCTACAATCAAGACAGATGAAAATGACTATTCCAGATAACGATATCTACGTCGTTTAAACGAGCGGCCTACAATTTTATGGCAAATAGCTGCCTCTGCTAGCATTTATGACCTCTGTTGAACATACAGTATCTTATGAATAATAACACCTTTTTCAACTTAAGGGGGTTAATCTGTAAGAATCTTTCTCTAATGGGCAAAACCATGTATAATGCGGGTGGGGTAAATGCTACCCTCAGAGAGAGTTAGATTTGTGTGGGGCGTGTTCAAAATGAAATCTAAAGCATTTAGTATGTAGCCTGCACAGAAACTAAATAAATCACCCAAATCTTAAGGTCCCCATACATGCTGCGATAAGCAGTGTGCAATGCGACGCGTTATCGTGTGGATCGCATCGGATCGCACGTTTTGTTTTGCATGCGATTTGCTTGCAATGTAATCCGCGGGCAGTGGAAAAAGTATGTGCAGCATATACTTTTTGTACTGTGCGATGCGATGCCCGCGGGAGCGCGCATCGTGCCGCATTGCAGGCTGCTTAACGCAGCGTGTATGGGGACCTTAATTCTCTCTACACATGTTACATCTAAATCTTACAAGATTTTCCTTTTGAGAACCTTACTGAATAACCCCCATGGTATCAAGATTTCCTTCACAACTTGCTAAATGCAATTATACCATATACCACAAGATGGCACTAAAAGACTTCCAAATTAACAAACGAACAACCACAAGATGGCCAATACATTCAGCTTTAAGTACAGTATATCAAATTAAGGATGCAAAAGAATGTTGATTTGAAAGAAAACAAAAGCTTACAAAATAAATACATAGATATAAAACAGGTGATACCATAAAACAGAAAAAAAGATGTTCAGTGACTATTTGCTTCCTGTTTGTCCGCGCTCTTCACTACTAATCACCTGAAAGCCTTAGGAACATTTGAGAAAATATATTTCAATATATAACATTTTTATGCAGGGAACACAGATGTACTAACAAGAAGTAGTAAAGCAGCGATGGTGAACCTTTGGCCCTCCAGCTGTTGCTGAACTACACATCCCAGCATGTACTGCTACAGTTTTGCTATTTGGCCATGCTAAAACTGTAGCAAAGCATTCTGGGATGTGTAGTTCAACAACAGCTGGAGGGAAATCATTTGATAATCGGCAACCATAAAAAGATCTCTCTACCCTTCGGCTACATGCCAGGGGATGTACGCAAACACATACCGAGGGGATTCGGCGGCGGGGGAGGGCGGACGTTCGGCTAGGTGGTGTTTCAGAGCTCATCAAGCAGTTAACGCACGCTGCTTTGCAATCCTTGCTGAATCAGCCCCACTATGATGTTATTTGTAAATCGATATAAAAGTAAAACAGTAAACTGTAAATCCTGAACGCATCAATGTGACAGAGAGGATTCTCTTCTACCATCAAACTGACAGATTCTCTGTGAGAGGTAAATGAACCAGGCTGGGGCTGAAACGTACATTTCATATTAAAATATCCTGTCAGGTGTACGCTTCCAATCCGCACCCGATGACAAGCGAACACTGCACGGTGACTCACAGGGCAAAATGAGAAATGTAGCTTTAAATATTGATGCTAATTAAAATAGGGCTTTTTGCATCAATGCCGTTTTAGAATTGCTTTGACACATTGCCAGAGTGTATTTTGCAATTAAGGCAGGGACTCAGGAAAATGTCAATCTTGTTTATTCTATAGCAGCAATATATTCAGCCCAACAGATGGTTTAAGTGATAGTGCTTCATGGAGATAAATACGCCAAACCATACAAATTGGCTTTCACTTTATAATCAATTTGATAAACGTGTTTTTTCTGCGGTAAATGGAAATAAAATTAAAAAAGTTAACATCCAAATCATTTTAATGTCATTTTATTTGAAATCCATCGAAGACAAAACAGATGCGGAGAACATATTGTAGTTACCATACTTATTTCATATCATCGTTATTATGAATCGCTCAGCGCCGCGATTACTGTTTGCGCTGCCTTAGGCAATTTTGCATGGAAGAGAAAACAAGACAGAAATATACACGTACTGTATGGCGTTGTGTACTTGTTAACTTGGCCTAGTGCACGCAGGGCCCAATTTATGTTTGTAAGGAATTGCACAGCCGCAAGGGATCAGCTGGAACCCATCTAATTGAAATTATAATGTAACAGGAGGTGCCTGTAGGAAATGGATGCAGGCTCAGATCACCATAGTGGCGGCTCTAGAGGAGGGGCCGCTGCACAATTAAAAAATCCAACCACTACTAACTACTACCAACTGCCATTGCAAACTAACTCACTGGCAGTTGGTGTGGCTCCTATATTTGAAATTTAAACTGTGCTCCAGCCCCTCCTCTGGAGCCACAGGATCTGGACACCTTGGTCCAGTAAGTGATGACACGTAAACTGTACCCATCACACATTTAAAACAGGTTGATATCAGCGGCGTAACTACATTTTGGGCGCCCCCCCGCCGTTAAAGGGAGGGCGCCCAGCCACTCAACCGCCCCTCTGCCCGCCGCCCGCCGCACCAACCCCCACAGTCTTACCTAGGTTCAGTATGCGCTGGTCCCGGCTCCCTTCTTCTGCTATGAGGACCACCATAAATGTCCGCCCCCATACAGCAGACAGTTTCAGAGAACTGTGTGCTATATGGGGGCGGCCATTTTGTGGTGGTCCTCAGCAGAAGAAGGGAGCCGGGACCAGTGCAGCGCATACTGAACACAGGTAAAGACTGGGGATGGGGGGGTTTGCGGGGGTTGGTGCGGCGGGCGGCGGGGTGTAACGGAACTATAGCACTGCAGCCCCCGGCGCCCGCACATGCATAGCGCCCCCCCCCCCCCCCCCCCCCGCGGTCGCGGGGGCTGTGGTGCTATAGTTACACCACTGGTTGATATGCTGTCAATCATGCTTCGTCTGACAAGGGACAAGGAACATCTCAAGACCCATTCTGGAGGGGCACAGCCCCCAAGCATCGTATTTGTATGCAACCATCAGGTTTGTGTACAAATATGACTCAAGCCCTCTGCTCAGGGCCGCTAATAGGTTGGCAGAGTCCAAGTAAAATGTCTGTTGTTACCCAGTTTGTTTTATCACTGTCAACAATTGTAAAGCGCAACGGAATCTGCTGCGCTATATAAGAAACTGTAAATAAATAAAATAAATTGTTGACCTTCTTACCGGTGGACATTTTGATTGTGTCGACCTTTTGACCATGTGGATCTAATGCATGTTGACCTTTTGACTGTGTTGTCCTTTTGTCTGTCGACTAATAGGGACCAATAGTGTCGACCTAGACACTTTCCACCTATGACCCACATCCGATGATATATTACTTCTTAAGCTATCGTTAGTGCGGCAGTTATCATACACATGTTTGTGTGTGTATTGCACATTGCCTTCTACTTTAATATTAACTTTCAAATAATGTTCATTAAATCTTCACTTTTTGTGAAAGTCTGTTTACGTATTTTGTCAAGATGAATAATCATTCAGGCTTCATGACAGATCTGGTTCAGAGGATTCTCAGTCTGAGTTCTGCTGTTCTCTCCAGGGATACATATGGGCTGACATATGCTGTACTGGGAAAGGTAGGGGACCCTCAGCTCGGAGCTGTTTAATCAGTGAGTGCTGGCAATGTTCCCTGACGCTGCGACACTGCTGTTCAACGTTTAATGTGATTGCAGCCACGTGATAGGGGGCTGGATGTAATGCTAGGTATCTTCTGTCAGGTACACTATTAGATATAAAGGAATGTTCCTGACATTAAGGGATACATTTCATAAAGCTTCTAAAAATAAAGAGGTCATGTTGCCCACATCAACCAATCAGATTATGTTTAGCATTTCTCCATTGCATCCTAGAAAATGCTAGAACCTGATACATAGAAGCTTTAGTAATTTACCCCTAGGATTCTATCACCCAAGCCAAAATCTGTCGCTAACAGGAAAAACCCAGGTCCAACAACCCGGCATTCTGACCTGGGTTAAAAGAAGGGTTCTACCCAGGTCAGACCAGGGTTCCTGGGCAGTGTAAACGGGTAACCAAGGTCGAGCTACACGGGTCCTGTTTACACTATAAGGAACAGGCATCATTAGCTCCAAGTGTTACCTCTTCCCCCACCCCATGATGACACCCTGACGCTCTGCCCCATCCCTGTGTGACGTCAGCAACCCGGCTTATTGCTGGGTCGCTGAGGGGAGCTTCACCTCGCAAATGCTGTGTCGCTCCCGGTACGGACCCCTGACCAAATCTTGTGTGCGACCCAGCATTTGTGAGGTGAAGCTGCTATGTCACAAGGGGATGGGGCTGAACGGCGGCGTGTCAGTGTCCAAATCCCATGTGCAACCCGGCATTTGCGATGTGAAAGGGGTATTATCTGTTCACACTGCACAGCAACCCGGGTCCGACCCGGGATTAACCCTTCTTTTAATCTGTGTTGGAATGCCGGGTTGATGGACCAGGGTAATTTCAAAAGGAGCTTTTGTTCTCAGAATATAAATAAAGTGACAGAATAGGCTTTTGCTGGAAATTAGTGCAGCCTCATATACACTGGGATAAAAAAATCCATCAGACTGAGAAAAATGGCAAATATAATTACTGTAGGTGTAATATTCAAACCGCAATTAGACATCACTTATTTATAACATCAGGCATAACTTATCGGAAGTATATTTGTAGGCCAATGACAGAAAAATGCTGTATAATTAATGTAATAAAGGTCTCTGGAACAATAATGCAACCACAAACTTCTATAGATGCTCGATAGAAAGTATTCTGACCTTCGGCATTATCGTCTGGTTCGGCAATTGCACGGTTAGGGAGCGCTCAAAACTAGAACGCATTGTAAAGGCCGCAGGCAAAATTATAGGAGTGCAACTGCCAACCATATTGAAGCTCTATAATTCTAGAATTTTAAAGCGTACCAAAAATATTTTAGCCGATTCCAGTCACCCGTTTTTTAGTTTATTCGAGCAACTACCTTCGCTAAAAAGGTTCAGAACCATGAGGGCACGTACTAGCAGCTTGCACAACAGTTTCCTTCCATCAGCAGTGCGTATGTTGAATGCTTGAAGTGAAGTTTGATTTTATGTATCCCTTAAGTATTTTTCTTCCCTTTTTTATATGTATTATACGGATATTGCTTTTACTGTACTGGTATTTATGTACTACACAATTTCGTCTGCAGTGAGAGTTTTTCTCCCGCTGCTGATGACAATAAAACTGACTTGACTTGACAACTGTAAGAGAAGATAGTACTGATTACAAAGGACCCAGTTTTATGCTGCCCCTGCTCCTTGGAGTCCACCCTGTGCTCTAGGAATGAGTGTGGCATTTCAGCTCGTACACCAATTAACGACAGGATACACATCGGCTGTTTGCCGTGCATACCGGCACTTTCCACATCTACAGACCCTGCGAATTGTGGATACTAACAGTGTCAGGAAACTCCCTATGGCAAAATAAAGCATCTGGTCCGTTTGGAGCTGGACATCTTCGGTATTCCAGCTACAGTGTGTCTACCGCTCAATACTGTTGTGTTAAAGTGTGATTGCAACATAAAATTCCTTTTGTTAAAAGGAACATCTAAAAACCTAACATTTAAGGAACAGTTACCACTTAAAGATCTATTTCCCCTCCAACATTACAAAGCATGGTGTGAAGACTTTGAAATTTATGGTGAGTCGGAACAGTGCACATAAGCTCCCAGTAATGTTTTATTTGGAGGGCAAAAGCCAGAAACATGTAGTAAATGCATTGAAAAAGACGGAAACCATGTAAAACAGGCATGTCCAAACTATGGCCCAGCTGTTGTGAAACTACAACTTCCATCATGCCTTGCCACAGTTTTGCTATTAGGGAATGCTAAAACTAAGGCAAGGCATGCTGGGATGTGTAGTTTCACAACAGCTGGAGGACCATAGTTTGGAGATGCCTGATGTAAAGTCTATTAGAAAAGCCGGAAATCATTGTAAAATGTTTGAGAAAAGCCAGAAATCATTTGGGGATTTATCTTACCTCCTCTTTCGTGAATATTTCCCATCCCTATTTTCTAGAATGCAAACTATGATCTCATGGAATCTACTTATTATTTCGTGGCTGGGTAGGATCATAGCCGCTAAGATGAATATAAATCCAAAATTTCTCTATCTCTTTTAGACCCTCCCAGTAACTGTGCCTGCTTCCCTCCGTAATAATATTTAAAAATCACTTATCCACTTATTTGGAACCATAGAGCCCACATATTACAGCTAAAACCAGTCTAGGCAGTAGAGGTCTTCCTGATATCAAACTTTACTATCTGGCTTTCCATTTTTCCCAAAATTGTTGCTTTCTATGCCGCCACTGGATCTACTTCCTGGCTCGTTATTGAATCGGCCTCTGTTAATCTTACTGACCTGACTCCCAGGCAACAGGGGTGACGGCGGTGCCCGGCAGTAGGGGAAGCAGGGTGCATGCTCAGGAGGAGGAATAGTGTCTGGTGGTGCTGTGAGGCCAGCGTCGACATCTTTGTTTTGTGCAAAGGGGTTTTTAGGCTAGGTTAGGAGTTCTTCCTGTTCCCTGACTGTCCAGCGTATGGCAGCCTTCCACTAGGTATACTGTATAGGGGAGCTGCCTAGGCTATTCCCTGTCGGTGCAAAAAGTCTCCAGTGCATGCTGTGCCTCTGGGAGTTCTCCTGGCTATCCTAGCCTATCCTATGCCTGCTGCTCTCCTAGCCCAGCTATCCGTGCTCCGCAGTTATCCAGCCTTCCTTGCTGCCGATCCTGTCCAACCCGGTCCGCTCTGGCTGGTCCAGTCTGATGGATCCCTCTCAGTTCCATTTCCCAGTGTCTCCGGCTTCTATCCAACTCCAATCTTCTCCATGCTTCTATTGGATCCAGTATCCCGTTATCTCCTGCTTTCATCAACCCTGCAAGAACTTATTGCTTCATAGTTATTTTGACCCTTCGGTGACCCTCAAAGCAGTATTTGACAGGCTTTCTGTTGGTTTTCATTGATGAAAAATCATTCATTAAACCTGCTCGTTTTTACCCTACCTCCTCCGACACTTCTGCTGTTCCTGTGACCCACACGACTCCATCCAATCCATCACCTGCGACAGTAAGCATTCCCCTTTATTTAAGGGTTTGATCGCCCATGTTTGCAACCTCCTTCTCGATGCTAGCCTCCCCTCTGTATGGGGAGCAAGATCTGGGTCCTCCTCCAGATGATGGAGCATGGGACGATATGAGACTGGGCATAGCAGAGAGCTCTATTTCAACCACAGTTAAAGAGACAAAATTTGTCTCTGGTATCATCAGGGCTATTTTTCAGCAGGCTCCAGCAGGAACTGAGGCCCTTATTCTAGTTCACTCTTTCTGACAAAATATTTCTTAGATGGACAAAACCATGTGCACTGCAGGTGAGGCAGGTGTTACTTGTGCAGAGATAATTAGATTTGGGTGTCCATCTAAGAAATATTTTGTCAGAAAGAGTGAACTAGAATAAGGGCCTCAGTTCCTGCTGGAGCCTGCTGAAAAATAGCCCTGGGTATCATACTCCTGAGACACTTATAAAAATCTCCCCATCCTCTTCATCCAACTGTTGGAGGGGCTGCAGCTGCAGGGGTTCCATGATCATTATATGTGGACATGTCCAAATATTGCCCCCTTCTGGGACTTTGATCATGGCCTACTGAACTCTTTACTAGGGATATCTGTACTGAAAGATCCCTACATATTTTTTCTTGTGTGTGTTGACTTTGATTGCTTTAATTTGGAAGCAGAGCTGTCCTCTTCTCCCTACACTTAAGTCCCAGATTTGGAATGTTGGGGCAATGGATAACATAACTTATTATTTCCATGTTTGTGGTTGTGTTTTTACCCAGTTTATGGTCCCCTTGCTGCTTTCTGAATGTAGACTCTTGTCCCCTTCTTTCTGAATCTTACCTTTAGCCATAGACCCATGGGTGGTGACCGATGATTTTTCTTCATCTCTCTGATCCAACCTATATGCTGCTGCTTTTTTTTTTTTGGTAGCTTATTGTATGTTTACCATTCCAATACTGTTTTGTGGTTCCCTTCCCTTCCTTTTCTCCCCCTCCCCTATACTTCCCTCAACCTGCCATTAACCACCGGTCATAAGGAAAAAGAAAAAGTAGCGCTTATACACCAATGAACAATAAAAACTATGCAAATGTAATAACACATAAAAAAAATTGCAAATACACCTCAATGAAGTTGGGGCAAGGATCCGTTCCTATGGTAATTGTTGGATGCGTGGAACATATGAAAATCCCACAGAGGGGCCACCAATATGACAGTCTCTGCAAATGCAGATAGGTTACAGTTACCACAGTCCAGTCACCAGGAGATTTTATTCCATTTTCGGATGCATGTCTACCGGGGGGAGAAGTAGGTTTAGGTAGCTACACAGTTTGTTTTGTCAGAATTCATCATAACAACATGTCTAAATTAATCGTCACAATATATGAAGTAGGTATAGGATACAGTAAACTACTATATTTAGCTCTCCCTGCAGGATGCAACAGAATCTATTGTGACACTAGTGATGTCAAACTCATGGCCCTCTACCTGTTGTGGAACTACACATCCCAGCATGCCCTGCAACATATTTTCTATTAGATAATGTATATCTGTGGCAATGAATGCTGGAATGTGCGGTTCTACAACAGTTAGAGGGCCACGAGTTTGACATCACTAGACTGTCTCACTAGATTCTGTGTCATCCTGCAGTTAGAGCTAAATATAGTAATGTTTACTGTATCCTAAACCTTCTTCATATTGTGGGCCAGATGCACCAAGCTTCAAATGTGATAAAATGGAGAATGATAAACAGCCAGCCAATCAGCTCCTACCTGCCTTATCATTGAATGTGTTTGAAAGATTTTAAGACAGGAGCTGATTGGCTGTTTGTTTATAACTCTCCATTTTGTCACTTTTGCAGCTTAGTGCATCTGGCCCATGGTAACAATTAATTCATGTTGTTTATGGCATATATTTCAATGAATTGACTATGATTTTGGCTTTTCCAATGCATTTACTATGATTTATTGCTTTTCTAAAATACTTTGCATGGTTTCCAGATTTTTCAATGCATTTACGCCCAGCGGTTCATGGACGTTCCCATGAGAATGCTGGGTGTTCTCATGCTAATGCCCCTCTGATGTTACTGTGTAACAATCCATTTGCAGGCCCTGCGAGGGAATTGCCTTTGCAAATGGGTGGCAGCCAGGCCACCATTCACAAGGCGGGGTTTGGTGGACTCGCAAGGCGGCAAAATTGCAGCCTTGCAAATCAACCAGAATAACCCCCTTTATGTGTTGCTCAATATTAAGCACCACTTGAATATTGAATAAACTAATACAGCACTAGGAAAACCACTGTGATATTTATTTGGCTTAAACAATCTTTATAGGCAATAAATTGAGAGTTGTTGTTTGTCTTTTGTATAATATATCTTACGTTTATAAGCTTACTGCACACATTGTTTAGATAACATATATTTTCCATTATATCTTACATTTTTACTTTAATAAAAACACACAATGTCGTCATCGTCGTCGTCATCGCCCCCCCCCCCCCCCCCCCTCTAAATGTTGCTAGCATTGACCTGAATTGGATTAAACGAGGAATGTTCTGTACAGCAGATGTTATATGCAGGAATTAACATAATGATGTGCAGCAGGATTGGTCGGGGCTGTTTTCAGTGCAATGAAATGAAAGAAAATGCTCTTTTAAAGTTGCATCTCGCTCGATGATGTTCGTATGTTTAATGTAGCAAGGAGAGTTCTGATTGTGACAGCTGCAAATCTGAGATTGGATTGATGTTTTTTTTTGTGATTTTGTGATACAAAGTTAATGATGAATGCTTTTGAAAAACATGATTAAGAGTTGGTGGTGGATTTATAATACAGCAATAAGTCAAAGGGAAAGTCCTCCCAAGTTGGAGAATACAATGTGAAAGTAAGGAATTATTGCTAGCGAGTCGTACTGGGCATCTAAACAAAAAAAAAAAATGTATAAAAATGCATTATGGTAATAATCACAGGGAGAGAAAAAATAAAATAAAAAATAAAAAAAAGGATGAGACCATCCTCTAGTCATAACCAAACCCTGACAGTAGCGCACGCAGGGGGGGTTTCCGAGTACCCAGAACCCCCTCCAGGAGTCTAAGGGCCATTGTCTGAAAGCTGAGGGTCCCCTCTTTCCAAGAGTACAAGAATTTTTGGTACTTGTGAGTTATCCGGGCGCCCGATTTTTTGATTGTATGCCTTAAGTTAAGGCATACAATCAGATGCGATGCGATGCGATATCGCATCGCATCGCATGCGACCATCGGATGCGATGACCCGATTTTTCCATAGGAATCAATGTTAAAATGATTCCTATGGAAAAAGGGGTCCTTTTCATACCCCTACTATCCAAGTGGGCATGGAGTTGGATATAAACCTGTGGCGAGCGTAGCGAGCCACCGAGCCCGAAGCGTGGCGAGCGAAGCGAGCCCCGCGAGGGGACGGTATTCCGTGTCCCCTCGCGGGGCTCGCTACGCTCGCCACGCTTCGGGCTCGGTGGCTCGCTACGCTCGCCACAGGTTTATATCCAACTCAATGCCCACTTGGATAGTAGGGGTATGAAAAGGACCCCTTTTTCCCATTGAATTCCATGTTAAAATGGACTCAGTCCATTTTAACATTGATTCCTATGGAAAAATCGGGTCATCGCATCGCATCGCATCCGATGGTCGCATGCGATGCGATGCGATGTCCCGATCCGACCCGATTTTGAAATCGGGCGCCCGGATAACTCACAAGTACCGAATTTTTAAAATCGGACTTTGGGAACCGGAGATATCTGACTTCAAAGCAGTGGTCCCCATCCAAGCCTGTTAATTGCTGTTCCCAGTCAGATATTTCAGGTTCTATCTGACGTAGAGTTTTTCTGAGGATATATTCCAAAAGCTGTGACTCTCCCCCTTTGAAGGACACTAGAAGCTTGTCTCTACTGTTCCCAGAACCAGAGATATTAGCCTTCCAGCAGCTGGTTACTGCTCCAGCTCCACACACCTGGTATGTAGTTTTATATACTCCTTGGCAGATTGCTCTGCCTCCTGAACTCTGATCCCCTCTTCCCCAGTACCATTTGATTCTCTAGTTTTTAATTCCATTAAAATCTAAGAAATCTATTTCCGGGAACTGGAGATATCTGCAGTCAAGCAAGTTGTCCTCCCACCAGAAAATTATGAATAATAAGCCCACTCCACTATACACCCCTCCTCTGCATATTAAACATCCTCTACCACCCTGGAAGTTATGTATCAGGGCCCCTTCATTCAGCCCAATGCCCCCTTCTCCCACCTCATCTCCCACCATCTGTGCAGTAAAGGGGTAATTAGTGGAAATTACTGATCCAGGCCCTACATGCTGAGCGGTTGATATAATACCCCCTACCACCCGCGGGACATCAAAACATATACTGGGTCACCTAAGTGTCCATCTCCGTACTTTGCTCCGCCCCTCTGGAAACCCCCTTCTGAAAATCCTGCGTTTGCCCCTGCTGAGGTACAGGTGCGTGCGTTTTTTGACGATTTACTGTCGAATTTACATTCAGCCTATTCAAGTCAAGTGCCGATTTTTCGACTATAGGAAGATCCAGCACATTACTTGCCAGTCCACATGTTTTGGTTGAAAAAGAGGCTAGTTATTTTTATTCTTTACTGTCCCAATCTGTAGATAAAGGACTAACAGTACCTAATATCTTTCTGAATTCAACTGCGGGTCGAGCTGTCAGCTTTGTGGCTCTGACACTCTTCCCCGCACAGTTGTGGTAAAGGCAAAAGTAAAGAAGAAAAATAGAAGAGAACCACACTACAGGCGCTAGAGAAGCAGCTAGAATTTGTAAAATCACTAGCAGTGTTCACCTAACTTCATATACAACAACATGGAAAAAGAGGGCATAGTAATAAAAAAAAAATTGCTTTTTATTAGCTATTTAGTAAATTGTAGATGAAAAATACATGTGATACATAGGGCCCGATTCAGACCTGATTGCAGGCTGTGAATTCACACAGCGAAAGATTATCAATGTACTAGGCATGCACATGGACCACAATGCGCGTGCGCGATGCCTGGCTGCAATCAAGTCCAGCAAATTTTTAAAAAAAAGCTGCAATGTTTGCCGTGAAACCCCCTGGTAATGAGTAATTATAGACTTACTGTGGGGCATAATTTGTAAGGGAGCAGAGACGGGCAGGGTTCGCGTCCCCCGCCACCCGGAAACTAGGATGCACGTGGTTGTCGGACGCTTACGCGTCCCAGTCAATTGGAGCAGTATCTCACCAGCGGGGGCATTCTGGTGAGCCCCGGCACTAGCTGAGAGGCGCTCAATCTGTATGGGACATAAAATGGTATAAGTGGCATAACTGTGTGTTGCATAATATGTAATAGACATTATGGTGTGTGGTATAATATGTACTAGACATTGAGTGTGTGGTATATAATGTAATAGGCATTATGATCTGGCATAAAGTGAAAAGCATTATGGTGTGTGGCATTAAGTGTAATGGACAATTCGGTGAGGCATAATGTATAATGGTCATCACAGTGTGTGGCATAATGTATAATGAGCATTACATTGTGTGGCATAATGTGTAATGGGCAGTACAGTGTGTGGCATATTGTGGTGTGTGGCATAATGTGTAAGGGCCATTACTATAAGAAGAAAACATACATTTGCTCCACACACCATGTCACCTAGCTATACCTCTGACATAATGTCGACATGCATAATGTGAGCATTTTATGAATGTCGACATTATGAACATATTGATCTTTTGACCAAATATGTCTACATTCCGAACATCACCAATCTGAATCCTTTGACATTATAGTGATGACATTCTGAATGTCAACCTAATTGCTACCGGTGGCACTTGCGCTGGTGGTGGCTGCAGCTCAGTCAAAAATACAAACAGGGGAGCCCCACAACAGCTGCAGCCCCAAATGTTGTAATATTCACTGTCTGCCTCCTCTGAAAGTCAAGAGCAGCAGCACCCAGGTTGAAATATTGATTCTGCCCTCCATCCAGCCTCCGTAGTCAACAGATTTTGATTGGCTGCCCGCCCTATCTATGTCACATGGGTGTGTACAGATATCAAAATAGTGTTTCTCTAACTTACAATAAAGGTATAAAGAACCACAAAACATACTGCAGACACTGGCATGTCTGATTTAATAATACTCAGAAATAAAAGACAGAGAATGGGAATATGTGATGTTAGAATAAGGGCGAGCTTGTGACTATAGGGAAAGTGAACATCCGTACATATGGTCTACCATGAAATAGTCCGCTGCACCTTTATGAGAGGTATAGCTGATTGAAGCCGCAAATAATCTAATGTGAAGCGAAAGACCTTTCAGAATTAATCTTACAAAGGAAAAGTGCCATCTCAAATTGATTCTAAATGTTTCTCTGGCCCTTGAGGTATATTCATGCTTGACAAATTGTAATAAATGTAATAATCTTGGTCAAAAATGTTGCATGTGCTATCTTTTATAGTCAAAATAAAAGTCAAAGAGAATCAATATTTGACAGGAAACAAATGCAATGTGTCATGGCTGTGAGCCGTCTGACAGTGATTGAAATTAATGAATATATTCGCTCAGAAAAAGGTGCTCACACACAATACAAAACTAGTACACACAACCATACTGTACATTGTTTTTTACTGGAAAACAAAAAATAAACTGTTTATTTCCCTTTTGAATAGCTACTAAAGCTCCCATGCACAGTTCCGATATGGCCTGTTTTCATCCAATTTTGACGGATCAGGACAATGGATCAGATGAAAACTGGCAAATCGGATGTGTTTTGAAATCCGATCCGATGTGCGGCTCCGTGCTACACATATGATATCCGGATTCAGGGCCAGATGCACTAAGCTTCAAAAGTGACAAAATGGAGAGTGATAAACAGGCAGCCAATCAGCTCCTACCTGCCTTGTTACAGACTGTGTTTGAAAAATGTCAGGCAGGAGCTGATTGGTTGGTTGTTTATCACTCTCCATTTTATCACTATTGAAGTTTAGTGCATCTGGCCCATAGATTGGCCAGCAAAGGGGTACGTTTCATCTTGCCGCTGCCAACCAATGGGAGGTGAGCATCACAAAGTATTTCGGTACTTGTTTCCTAGCATGGCGCCACCGATTTCAATTGTATGAAATCGGGTCGAAAAAATCGGGTCGATCGCTCATCGCATGCGACAAAATCGCTTGCGATGCGACCAAATCGACCCGATTTTTAATTGTACAGCCACCCTCATGGCTGATTACAATGTTAAATGCCCCCACAGACCCGATTTTTAATTGTATACCCACCCTGATGGGTAATTACTATGTCAAATGCCCCCCATTGTTAACGCCACGCCATGATCAACGCCAACCCGAAGCATGGCGAGCGCAGCGGTACGCGTCCTCCGACTTTTTCATACCCCCACTATCCACGCTTCGGGCTCGGTGGCTCGCTGCGCTCGCCACACTATTTAAAATCAACTCCACGCCGACGTGGATAGTGGGGGTATGAAAAGGTCGGAGGACATAATAATTAACCATCAGAGTGGGTATACAATTAAAAATCGGGTCTGGGGGGCATTTAACATTGGGTCCAATGTAAAATCGGGTCTCAGGGACCATTTTTACATTGGGTCCAATGTAAAAATCGGGTCGGTCACGTCGCATCACATGCCATTATAATGACATGCGATGCGACCAATTTTTTAATTGTTCGGGAAACGTCTTTAAAGCCCGAAAATCGGGTCGTCGGGTCTGATTGGGTCCCATCGCATACCATAAGTTATGGTATGCGATGGGACCCGATGGGCGCAATGCTAGGAAACAAGTACCAGTATTTCTCATAAATTCCCCTCAGCTGCTTGTTTTTATCACTCCTGCTGCTGCTTGGTCCACCTCTGTTTCAAGACCTGCAAACTCTCACATGTCCGAGGTCCCCTGGTAACAGCCAGATTCTGTACTCCTATTCCCTGCAACCGTAGACTTCCAATCAGATGGGGGGGGTCTTTTCTGTA
The DNA here is from genome assembly GCF_055691185.1 of Crinia signifera. Lineage (NCBI taxonomy): Eukaryota > Metazoa > Chordata > Amphibia > Anura > Myobatrachidae > Crinia > Crinia signifera. The sequence goes on along the minus strand of NC_139217.1, from coordinate 62,751,055 downwards.
TATCTGTATATCCCTTATCAGATCTCACTGCACATGGGCAGTAATAGCAAGTAGGGAAGGGTCACCTAAAGATCACCTGGCAGCATGACACCTGACAGCACTCTATAGTAATAAAACATAGACTTGAGGGTTTATTTCTAAACAGTCACTTTGTAAAATCCCTTTGCTTCTATTTCTGTCCATGCCTAATATAAAATGTCCATGAGAGTTCTGGAGCCAGCAGTTTTTATTTCACAGGCACCAGCAGAGGGAGCTGCTGAGCACATCCAGCAGCAACAGCAGCCCTGCTCACATGGACTCCAGCAGTGACTGATTTATTGTCCTCCTTTCTTGGAATGTGTGTGCTGTGTATGTATGTATGTATGTATGCTGTGTGTGTGTGTGTGTGTGTGTGTGTGTGTGTGTGTGTGTGTGTGTGTGTGAGTGTGTGTGTATTTATTTATTTACAGTTTCTTATATAGCGCAGCAGATTCCGTTGCGCTTTACAATAGTAGACAGTAATAAGACAAACTGGGCAACAACAGACAGACTTGGAGGTAGGAGAGCCCTGCTGCAAGCTTACAATCTATAGGGATATAGGGGGAAACACAAGGACAGGCACCAGTAATAGCATAGCAGTTACAAGTCCAGAAGGGAAGCTATATAATACATAAGTGCCTCGGAGGGTTATGCATGTAGAACTTAAATATGATAGGCTTGCCTGAAGAGGTGAGTTTTCAGGGAACGCTTGAAAGTTTGGAGACTGGTGGAGAGTCTTAATGTGCGTGGAAGGGCATTCCATAGGATAGGAGCAGCCCTATGAAAGTCCTGTAATAGTGAATGGGAGCTAGTGATCCGTGCAGAAGAGAGACGCAGATCTTGTGCAGAGCGGAGTGGTCGAGATGGGAGATATTGTATGTATGTATGTCAGGGATGCCTACCTGACCCTCTCCTTCAGGGAGAAAATGCTCTGTTCCTGGACTTGCCTGGTACTGTATGATTGCCATCACCTGTGGTGAAACACCTTTCTTATCAATTGCCTACCTCCCAACAGGTGCTGGCAATCATACCTTACCAGGGAAGCCCAGGAGCAGAGCATTTTCTCCCTGAAGGAGAGGGTCAGGTAGGCAACCCTGAGTATGAATGTACTGTATGCATGTATGCTGGGTGTGTTATGTATGTATACTCTGTATTTTGTGTTTGATGTATGATGTGTATATGTGTGTTGGGTATGTATATGCTGTGTGTGCTATGGATGTAATAAGGCAGCCCCCCCGGGGATCTTGTCTTTAGTACCCCGTGCCCCTCGGAGCCTTAATCCGGCCCTGGAGGTGACAGATTTTCAACACATTTCCTCTTTAACCACATGCCTTCCATTATACTGTACCTCCCACAGTGTTTTCAACAACTCTGGGCCTGATCAGTAGCATACCTGCTGACTCTCCACTAACTACCAGTAGGCACACAAAAACGGGTTGGTGCTCACAACTTCAGGAAAGTTTGCAAGTCTCCTATATCCACCTGCACCCCTGCCAACCTGCCACCCACTTACTGAAAAAAATGGGTGGACCAGGTGGATGATAATGCAACTCATGCTGAATCACAGCCATGGCCCGATATACAATACCGGTAATCTCAGGACTGCACATCGAGGGCATAATGTGAACCTATGCCACCCACATCTCCCACCGCCATACCAACGTGGCTGCTATAATATCGGCAACTCTGATTCATACAGCTGTGATCGTGCTTGCCATTTCTGTTTATTGATATGCTAATGTGTGTCTACAGACACCACCTGACATGGTGTGTGGCAGACTCTGCAAATGGTGCTAAACCCACTTTCCCTTTCTGCATTGTGTGCAGGTGTGCCAGGGGTTAAGAGCACACCACCAATGGCACAACATAGTAAGTAGATAGAGTATATCATAAGTATATAAGGACAGTTTGTGTAAATCCCCCAAAAGAATTATATTGGACAAACAATGTGCCAACATGCCCCTCACTTCCTGCATATAAAGTCATGGGCTGTGGTTGCGCCACCTAGTGTTGGAGGTTGGAATTCATCTTATTGTTTCTTTAAGGAAGATTTGCATAACTGTATACGAGCAAGAAAAAAGAAAGAAAGAAACATTCCCTCAACTTCCAGAATCCTCTGATTAGTAAAGCGAAGGCGATAACTTGTGGGAATGTAGTGATTGTATTACACTCAACAAGACAAGCGGTAAAATATTTGAGCTAATTTTCACATTACACATGTTTCAATAACATTTAAATATTATTAATGCAATTATCTCATGGAGGCATCTGGTTTAAAATACATTTGTCACTTAATATTAAGATTACAGATATAAATAATAATGCGTTCGGTTATTAATCTAAAACCGTTTCTCAATTTAGACTGTAATAGCATAGTGCAATCAAGTGTACAACTTGAACAAAGCAAAAATAACTTTTGTTTAAATGAATTAAAAGTGAATTGAAAAAATGTTTATTTCATGCTTGGCTGGACGTCCCAGCCTTGCAAATGAAGACAGACAGATCTTCAACAAAGACAGATGGATATTTGCATGCGTTAGCATTAAGGGCCTTATTCTGGTTGACTCAGTTGGATGCATATTCGGACGGGCGGCCGATGGTTTGCGTATAAGCATGCGCAGAGTCTCATCTGCGCATGTCTGTATGAAGAGACCGTCCAAACTCGGCTAAAATTCTGCTCGGCGAGTGCACACTCATGGCCATCTGAGCAGGGGGTGGAGAGGGGCGTGAAAGCCTGTTTAGGCTCATTACCATATGTGTACGCCCTGCATTTCATAGGCGTTCACATGAAAACGCCGGGCGTGTGTATGGAAATACGGTAGTGACGTGCATACGGGAGGGGGGGGGGGGGGGTACAGCATACATTGCCGGATGTCAGCTGCCTGTCTATATCCTTGCTTGTACTCGGACACATGTACGAGTGGTCTAGAGCACTCGTGCCTGTTTGAGTGCGTGGGCCATCATTCGATGGTTGCCGACCATCGGAGGATAGGGGTGGTTCCCACAGACCAGCGAGTGTATGTTCACATGAAATATCCATTCGCTGGCCAATCGCTAAGCACTGGAGCATATTCGGTGAGCGAATGGGCGGCGCAAGCGATCCGTACACTAGGCGGGTTTGAAACCTTCGCTGCCCTCTGAATACGCATCCGACTGAGTCAACCAGAATAAGGCCCTAAGTACAGTAGTAAGCAGGCTGATGTGGCCCAACAGGGAATCAGCTGCAGATGTATCTCAGCATTAAGTAGTAAGGAGGCTGATGTGGCCCAACTTGCATGCAGTTGAAAATGGCTTGATCCGGATCTATTATGTCAATCAAATGGAATCTATCTATTGGTCTCCTGTTGAAACTTATTGGGGACACCTTGATGAGACTAGAATTTAGAAGTAATGGAGGCCATAGCCTTATCAAGCTTAAGTTTAAGGGATTCCTTTAGGTCTATAATGACCCATTTTAAAGCTCGGATGTCATCCTTGGTGGAAAAGGTTAGAGGAGGCATCAGGTCTAGCAAGATCAGTAAGCAGAGATGGGGTTTTTGAGGAGAGACAGGTATGTTTTTTGGAGATGTAAAGAGAGGTTTCACTTATAGCCAAAGTAAGTGGGCCAAGTACTGGATACTGAGAAATGCCCTGGTCTATGCTCCACTAGTTTGGAGATACTGTGCAACTCCAAATGGCAGTGCCTGCTTCACAATACTCAACCAGTGCAGCTCTGTCAGACAATAGCCACACAGAGGAGAGAGGACATGCCGGGCAAAGTATTAGTGTCTTGGATGGCTGGCTGTGTCTGAGGTCTCAGAAGGCAGTGACTGTTGCCAGACACATAACCGTGGCAAGCATAGTGGTCCAGGAGTCACACAGAGGACAGACATTAGACACAATGAGTGGTGCAAGAGCCACAGGACTGGCCCAACTTAGAATGTCATTGGCCGTACCGAGAACAGGTAACATGGTCACTGAGCTGTGCATGGTGCATGGGACAGCATTGGTTTGAGTCGAAGAGGGTGGTGGCCACCCCAGAGGCATGGCGTAGGTCGGACCTTCTTGTCCGAGGCTGGCCAGAAGGGAGATGCAATACTGAGTAGACAGTGCAGGGTCTCATGGACTGGGGTGTGAAGGGAAGCTCTGCAGCGAACTGCCCAGAACGTGTCCTCAGACCTTTTCATACCCCACTATCCACGTCGGCGTGGATTTGATTCTATATAGTGTGGCGAGCGTAGCGAGCCACTGAGCCCGAAGCATGGCGAGCGGACATGGAATACATGTAAAGTGATCCACGTCCCCTCGCGGGGCTTGCTGCGCTCGCCAGGCTTCGGGGTGGCATGGATAGTGGGAAGGTGCCTAAAACCTCTTTGTATGTCATACAATCATATTATTGTATAGCTAATATAATGGCATCGCACACCCTATAAAATCGGGAGGTGCGATGCAATGCAATGAGATCCCCTTAATAAATGACATTAAAAAATCGCATTGCATCGCATGGCACTAAAATGGCACCTGCGAGGCGATGCAATTTCACTACGTTAACATACGTAGGAAATCTGGGTGTCCTGCTAGGAAACATGTACCATTTATTCTGTAAACATGATCATTATACTGTATCTATGCTCATTTAAAGAAAAGGGATTGAAAAGGAACAAAGAAAGAGACGAGGATCAATATCAATACGTTTGATACACAATTGTAAGATACACTATAACACACCCATTAGAAAATTTTCTTTTCAAACTGATCATAAAGTTGACCTTGGAATTTATAGTGTGTACACACCATTAACCTGTTCATTAATTATTAGGCAGACTGAGGTGCATTTGTAATTCCACCTTATTCCTATAAAACAACGGCAGAGAGAAATGTGAGAAAGTTACTTTTACTAGAAATACATCATAGATACATCTGAAAGTATTTTGCTTTCAGTACCTTAATGAGAACGCAAATCAAAGACTAGCAACATGATGAACACGTCATTTCACGTATATATACTGTATCATGTATATGATTTCCAGCAGTTTCCGGAAATAATATTGGAAAAAAGATTAAAGTTATGAGAACTGAAACCTAGAACCCTACGTTAATGGTACAAACCCTCAAATACGTAACACTGTACAGACTCTTAATAAGCCCAGGGTCGGCATTATGTCGTACACAGGCTACAAGAGAGCCCAGTGACATTATATTCCACCCAGGATGAATCATGTGAGATCTGTTAAGCCAGATCATCTAAGCTTGTGTTTTACTATTAATGGGCAATTTGAATTCTACTGCAGAAGATGAATGATCTAACATCCAAGTAATGGAACATATGACTTAAATGACTAAAAAAAAAGGGTATGGAAAGGAATGAAAAATTAGTCTTGACTCTTTCTTAAATATTCATATTTTTAACCATCTCTGGATCTTATTTGATTTATCAAGTCTTTGCAATGTAAAATTAAATGATTACTTACATGTGGCCAGAGGCAGAACTCTGGGAGGCAATGGAGTCATCTGCCGCCGGGCTCCTGCTCCCAAGGGGGCACCTCTCCTCCCCATGCAAGTATAAATCAGTTATTTAAAAGCCAACAATATTGCTTCTGTGGCTGAGTTCTGAGTAATATATGTGTTATCTATCTATATTTCTTAACAGAAATATATATTTTATATAAGGTTTTATTGGGTTCTGCTGTGTATATGTATGTATGTGTGTGTGTGTGTGTGGGGGGGGCACCAATATATATCTTGCCTCCGGGCATCTGGAACGAACTTACGCCACTGCATGTGGCCAGGGGCGGATCCAGGATAAAATGACAGGGGGGGCACCATGATAAAAGAGGGTTTAGGTGGGGGAGGGCCAGTGTTAGTGGTGCCAGTGTACATGCTAAGAGAGCGTCAGAGAGAGGGTGGGAATGGGATTAAAAATAGGCCCTGGCATTTAAAGTACGCAGGCCCACCATTGCAACAAAAGTGAAGGATGTAGTTGTGCGCGCGCTGAAGGCTACATGGATTGTGTCAAAATTCACATAATGCCACATGGATTGTGTCAAAATTCACATAATGCCACACGGATTGAGCCAAAATTCACATAATGCCAAATGGATTGAGCCAAAATTCACATAATGCCACATGGATTGTGTCAAAATTCACATAATGCCACATGGATTGTGTCAAAATTCACATAATGCCAAATGGATTGAGCCAAAATTCATATAATGCCTCACGGATTGAGCCAAATTCATAAGATGCCATATGGATTGAGCCAAAATTCACATAATGCCACACGGATTGAGCCAAATTCATAAGATGCCATATGGATTCAGCCAAAATATACATAATGCCACACGGATTGAGCCAAATTCATAAAATGCAATATGGATTGAGCCAAAATTCACATAATGCCACATGGATTGAGCCAAAATTCACATAATGCCACACAGATTGAGCCAAAATTCACATAATGCCACACGGATTGAGCCAGAATTCACATAATGCCACACAGATTAAGACAAAATTCACAATACGCTTCATAAACAGGGACATTGTCCACCAAAGGCGCGCATTCAACATTTACACCATAATGTCCATAGCATGTTAAGTTACACGGCATGATGTCCATTATTTATTAGGCCAAACACCATAATGCCTATTAAAAATTATGCTACATACAGTAAGTGCTGCTTATCTACATGCTCATTGCCAAGGGTTTCATGCTCATTGCCAGAGGTTCCATGCTTGTTGCCATGTGGGATTACATGCTCATTGCCAACGGGGAATACATGCTCGTGGTAAATGGGGGACAGCCGCCGCCAGGCAGAAGTGATAGCCACTGACAGTGGCAGAGCCTGGCTGTATTCCGAGCACTGCAGGTCCCAGCTATTTGAAATAATACCCATTTCACACCAGAAAATGCATTCCCAGGTTGGCCCCTTTTACACCAGCCTAGTCCCTGCATTTTCTGGTGTGAGGGAGAGAGAACCCCCCCCCCCCCCCCCTTTAACCAGTTATCTCATTTAACTGGCTATATCTTCGGAACTAACTGACCCATTTACATGAGACAAGTATCATATTGAAGAACTTTCGAGTGGGCTTTGAATGATTTTGGTCCAGTAAAACTGGAACGTTTGGTTCCAGAGTAATCTGCCCTCAAAGAAAATGAACAGCCATGAAATTACATTTCAAAAACAAAATAATAGATTTACACGCTATATCTCTGGAACCGATTGACCGATATGGACCATCCTGGTATCATATTGAAGGACCAGCGATTTGGAATTGAATAACATCAATCATAAGCTCCTGTGATGCCAGGGGGGGAACTGACAGCTGTCGGAACCAGGTGGGGGTCGGAATTGACGGGTCCCATATTATCCTATGGGGAAAAAATGTTACAGCTTTGCCAGGCGATATCTCCGGTTCCCAGGGGGCTAGAGACATGGGGCTGGGCTCGTTGGAAAGCTCTGGTCCTCATCTACAAACTGAATGACAGGGGGGCACGTGCCCGGGTGACACCCCCCCCCCCCTGAATCCGCCACTGCATGTGGCTGTAAGCAGGGCTTAAAGTGGTCCTGGATAGGTGGTGGAACTAATTTCCCTCTGCCACCTAATTCTTCCCTCCACCATAATGCAGAGCCAGGGCCAGTGGTGGGGTTTTTGGCAAGTCCCTGCAAACTATAATGCTTTTCTGTTGGAATGACTGTGCATGGCCAAGGTGGATGTTGAACTACTGTAGTTCAAACTCACCGTTGCAGGTGGTGGAACTCAGTTCCACCCTGTTCCCCCCACTTTAAGCTCTGACTGTACTTGCATGGATTCTCCTGATTTTTATAATAGGGGTGTGGGGTATTCAATCCGGGATTCTGACTGTCAAAATGTCCCGACAGTTGGAATCCCAGGCCCTTTTCAGGTCTTCAGACGGCCAGAATTCAATGTTCCGGCTGTCGAGTGTCAGAAAGTTAGTGGATTGGTAAAAACATGGCCGTTTTCTCAAAAAACGTATGGGGATTCCACAATCCACGGCCGTTTCTGACAATACAGACTCACTGCCATAGGGAGGCGTATCTGTAGCAGGCAAGGCCAGGATGGTTGGTCCCAGCCGGGATTAAATATATAAACTGCCGATTTTTCCACTGTTGGAAATATCGGCAGACATTGAATATCCCCCATGGTCGAATCATATGGGACCACACAAGGATAGACTTACCCTGACATGGTCAAGTCTGATGTGACCATTCAGAAAGCCCTTTATAACACTGCTGAAAGGCAATCTTCTTACAAGTACTGCTATCAGAGGGACCTTCATGATACTCTCCCCCAACAGAATAGAACAATCACACTGGCCCCAACAGAAGAACATCCACCCATTATCCCTGTAGATACTGTACATTTAGAGCATTACTATATGAGTACCAAAAATCCACTATTAAAAGGAAAGCTTTACACAACTAACTTCCACCCAATTAACAACTTGTAATATTTCTGAGGGTTGACCTGCTGACTTACATGTGTGGAAATTTATATTATTGAGGTTAATAATAGCATAGGAGCAGAAAAAAAAATCTGTGATTTTAGCATTTTTTGGTTTTTTTCTTCAAAAAATCCAGATCCAAAACACAAAACATAAAACGGAAGGGTGGTGTTTCAAAACAGATCCAATACACGTCTGGAGATTCAGACCCAAAACAAAAACCACAAAACACGAAGGGGGACATTTACTAAGATAACCAATCAGAATCTACTTATTTATTTAGCAGCTTCTAGAACAGGGGTGGGGAACCTCAGGCCCTGGGGCCGTATGCGGCCCCCGTAGCTGATGTGAGTGGCCCTCCCACCCTTTGCCAGGAGTCAAGTACAGGGGAATTCTCTCAAGAAGTTGGTAGTTCTTGTGAGATTCCTCTTAAGATTCCTCTTAATTATCAGCAGCCGGAGACTGTCAGTCCTATTCAGTGGCAGCCACCAGAGCGTGAAACGGCTGCAGCAGGACAATTTGTAAGAGAAATTTTGATATATGGCCCCCGAAGGATTTTTTCCCCATACAGACGGCCCTTGGCACAAAAAAGGTTCCTCACCCCTGTTCTAGAAGATAGTTGACAGGATCTGATTGGTTGACCAGAGCAACATCACATGTGAAGTCTAATTCACTTCTTAGTAAATTTCCCTCGAAAAGTGGCCAGTGCACATCCCTACATTATATAGGAAAGCACAGATCTTTAGAGAAAGGAAAGTACATAGGTTGGGAACCAGCCAATTTAGATAATGATATGGTGGAGATTAGCCTCTAAACAATTGCTGGTTTCTGTGGGTTGTTGCCAGACCAGCTGCCTGGTGTAATAGTCAGTTAAACTAGTATTACTTATTTATTTAAAAAAATATATATATCATTCTGCCATCCTAACAAACAAAGTGGAGGATTAAACCCAATTTACCGTATTGGTGTCATCTTGAAGGTGTCTGTGTCCTGAAATTACAGACTCATATATTATGTACACAGATATTTATTTATTCCATGCCACGTCCCTGTACTGTTCTAGACTACATCTTGTGAGGGATAGAGACCGTGATGAAATCCTAATAACTACTGTTATGCTCTTATGTCAGTTACTGTCAGGGAAAGAGAATGCAGGCCACTGCTGTGATTGGAACTTCTGCTCCACATTAATGCATATCCTACATCAACCGAGGTGTGATATTAATGTGCTCATGACTAGAAGAAAAATAACACAATTGACTGGTGACGAAAATATTTTGAGACAATTATGTTTAGCAGGAAAATTGTCCTTTGCAGGATATTTGCAAATAAATAACAACATGTGGTCTCCCATTTTGATATAGTATTGAGCACACATTGTTTTCTTATTAATTATTTTATCAAGTAATAGTTTTATAGAAGTGTAGAGCAGTTGTTTGATGTCAAAGGTACCTGTGTCTAAAGGCCCCCATACACTGGTTTGATTTGTCCTAAGGACAAATCACACCAGTTTGCCCTTGAGAGCCCTCCAGCAGCTGGAAGTGGCAGGGGGCAGGCAGCTGGTGGTGGATGGAGGTAGGCGGGTAGCTTGTTGTTGCGGGCAGCTGGGTCCATCTGAGCAGCGACGGCGACTGGGAGCTTAGCAACATTTTGCCGAGCTTCAGGGCGGGATGCGGCTACTGAATATTTTGAATTGACTGGCCGGACCAATCAACGTTCGGCCAGTCAATTCAAAATATCCAGTAGCCACATCCCACACCGAAGCCCAGAAAAATGCTGTTACAAGGCAGCTCCCAGCCGCCACCAGTGCTTGGATGGTCACAGACCACAAAGCACACTGATCGGAGCACGCAGCTCATACCTTGCTGACTGCCACTATGAGCTGCCCGCCCCAGGTGCCCCACTGCCCACCTCCACCGCACAGACCCACTACTGGCTGTACATAGGTGTGTGCCAGAGGTGCTTCACCGCTGGCACACACCTAGGATTGGCCTAAAAAAAAAGCACCCACGATGTGCCAGTGATGGGTCCGATTGCGAGACATCTGCGACCACAGGGTCCGATGATGCGCACAGGACCGTGCATTGGACCCGACTTCATGGTCTGATTTCACAGCCAGATCTGTCAAAATCAGACCAAATTGGCTTGAGTATTGGCACCTTTAGCATTCATATCCTCAAAGCCTGGACTGCTGGGGTCCATTGAGGCACTGGCATATCTTTAATGGTCCAGGGGGCCCCACATACCTCACACCCTGCTACAATTTAATAATACAGACCTGAAGCTGCAAAGATTTCTGGGAAATTGTTTCTAGGCTATACGGCCTATTCAAAAGTTCTCGGCAATGACACGACTAAGAGGCAAGTCATACGATTTTGGCCTACGATTAGTAAGATGTCAAGATCGTCATGGTGTAATAATGTCAAGAGTTTGCAAATACTTTTTGGATGTTGAAATTATTAAAGATGTTTTATTAAAAATCATTTTAAGGTTGTTTCTGACGCTTGACAGACAAATCTCGAAAAAGAAAAGGACCTTTGCCTTGTTCAATGTTCCTTCACATGTCTTTTCATTTAATTTCATAAAGAAGTCTATTAGCTCATCTAGTTTCTGAACACACTTTTTTTAATGCAGTCGATTCTTATGCAAATGCAATTGGGACCATTCTATCTCCGCATAAATGGGAAAAAGGTTTTCTTCATACATGTGTTTTCTTTAAAAAAAAATGAGAGATACTTGCTATCAGAATGTCCCCTGAGGAGTGGCCTCATCTAATCAAATCGGCCTACTGTATACACCGATTACCATATTCACAGATCACAAATATCCTGAATACTTAGAGACAGCCAAGAGCAGGGCTGGGCAACACCGGCCCTCCAGATGTTAGTGAACTACACATCCCAGGATGCTTTGCATTAGTTTTGCTATGTGGCCATGCTGAAACTGATGCAAGGCATGCTGGGATGTGTAGTTTATCAACATCTGGAGGGCCGGTGTTGCCCAGCCCTGGCCAAGAGTCTTCATTGTTCTTTTTGCACTTTCATTTTGTGTTACAGGATACATCATGGTCTGCTGTGGGAAGGGAGGGTGGTATCTTGGCAGCTGAGGTCTGATGCCTGGCCCATTCGTACGGCTCACTGCAGTTTTCTATTATAGCAACCTGGTGTGTTGAACACTACTGGCATCTTGGCCCTGCAGCAAATAACCTCTCCACATTGCACATGCCTTCTGTTCCCTCCGCTGACATCATGTGCCAGAACCTTATCTAAGACAATCAGGCCTAGGTATCATTGGGTATTCCTACAAGCTACTGGTTTTCTAGTATCTCATTCCTATCTCTTTCTGAAAGTCACTGTAAAGAGATATGACTATTTCTCTCAATTATTACAGTTCCAGAAATTTTTCATCCAAGCCCATCCAGTGGAAGGCCCAGAACAGGCTTCCTGTGTCAAAGTTCTGCCCAGCGAACACCAATGGGAGGCCTGATGGGGACCCCACCACCATGATATGTCTTCTGGGTTCCAGTGGAAAGCCCAGAACAGGCTCCCTGCCATTGTTATCCAATGTTATCACTCTGTGAAGTTTCCTATCACATCCGTCTAGTGGAAGGACTAGAACAGGTTCCCTGGATCAAAATACTTTTTACAGCTGCATTCTGCTGTGAAGTCTGAACAGGAACCTAACCCCCATAAAACATGGACAGGATACAGCCGGGAGCACCTCATGTTGGTTTCATCCTAATCAGTCCCGGTTGTGTTTGAATGCCTAATCGGACAGACAAACAGACCAACAGATTTTATATGTAAGATAAGATATATAACCCCTGATCCCAAAAGTGGTGGATTGGTTTAGTGTAAACCCTTCCAGTATTTTAAGTTGGAAAATGAAGGTTATGTGTACCAAGGTTGGTCCAGATCCATCAAGCAATTTAGGAGCCTATGAAGAACCAACATACATAATGTGCACACACATATATATGTGTGTGTGTGCGTTACACATTAAGGGGGGTGTTCACGCTAATGTCACAGTTCTTAGGCACTGCATGAGGTCATTCTAAAGCTGAGGGGTTATATGGTGATATTCAGTGGCGTAATTTCGCTCTAGTTGCCCGGAGGCAAGATATATATATATATTGTGCCCCCGCCACCACCACCACCACTAAATATATGTCTGTTCTGAGAGAGAACGAACACACATATTTCTCAGAACGCAGCCACAGAAGTGATATTGTTGGGTTTCAATTAGAGATGTGCACCGGCCACTTTTCGGGTTTTGGGTTTTGGGTTCTGATTACCTTGAGGTTTTGGGTTCTAATGGGTTTTGGCAAAACACCTCCTAAGTGTTTTGTGTTTGGATTTATTTGGGTTTTGGGTTCTGATTTTTTTGTTAAAAAAAGCCTAAAAACAGCTAAAATTGCAGAATTTGGTGTTTTTTTTGCTCCTACGCTATATTGACCTCAATAACATTCATTTACACTCATTTCCAGTGTATTCTGAACACCTCACAATATTGTTTTTATTGCCAAAGTTTGTACTGAGGTAGCTGGATAACTATGCTAAGCCACACAAGTGTGCGGCACAAACACGTGGCTCATGTAAGAGTGGCACTGCAGCGGCAGACATGATGGCAGTTTAAAAAAATAGGCCCATAAAAGATACCTATCTGGCTTGATCATGCACTGTTTACCATGTGCAGCCAAGGAGCGGTGGGCATTTTGTGCAGCACAGAGTTTGTCTGCAAGTGTGTAACTGTTTCGATCACTTTAACATCCAACAAGACCCCTATCTGGCTTGATTGTGTGATAATGTAATCTGATTGTTTAATTTTGTGATTATTATTCATTTATTATTACCAGTCGTCTCTTAAATCATTGCCTAATGGGTGTAGGGGAGTGGGCTAATCAATTTTAAGGTGGCAGATGGAAGATGTAATGTAATGTAAACCATCACGAGCATTGGTTGCAGCAGTGGCAGTAACTGATGGACCCGGCTGTGCAGATAAGGAGGATGCTGACAGTGATGATGTCAAAGGGAGAGCCAGCGAACTGTTGCTCCATGCAGCGCTGGAAAACTTCGCTGCCCGTGGTGATGCCATAGGGCATGCGTAACCATCACTAGCATTGGTTGCAGCAGTGGGAGTAACCGATGGACCCGGCTGTGCAGATAAGGAGGATGCTGACAGCGATGATGTCAAAGGGAGAGCCAGCGAACTGTTGCTCCATGCAGCGCTGGAAAACTTCGCTGCCCGTGGTGATGCCATAGGGCATGCGTAGGAAGACGTAGCACCCAATAGCGGTCATGAAGGCAGTAAGCATGGAAGAGGCTCTGTCCAGAGGGATCTGCCAAAACCCACACTTGGCATTCAGGGTGCTAAAGACCGTTGCACCTGGCATGTCAGTGATCACCTGCTCGATGGTGCAGAGTGTGTATCTGTTTTGGTCAGTTTAATATTTCATAAGACCCCTATCTGTCTTGATTGTGATTATGATTATTTATAATTAATTTCATCTGATTTTTAATTTGGTGATTAGTAATATTATTCATTTATTATTTATTATTACCATTCGTCTCGTCAATCATTGCCTAATGGGTGGAGGGGAGGGGGCTAATCAATGACTAGGTGGCAGCTGGAAGAGTTCTATCTGGCTGCGACTTCTGTAACTCTATTGATCGCTAGGGTGGATTCAGGTGATCTGGCTCGCTAGGCGGGTGTTCCCTTTGCTCACTGCTTCACATGCGTCCCTCGTGAAGCTGTGCGCTCTGTCGAGGAGGATGTCCTTTGCCGGTAGAGAAGTACTGATCTTCTCTCAAGGTGTTACGACTCGTAGCTGCACTCCCCTGCTACAACCTCAAAACAAGCACCAAGACCCCTATCTGGCTTGATTGTGCACTGTTTACACAGTGCAGCCGAGGAGCAGTGGGCGATTGGTGCAGCAATCAATTACTCTCATTAGTGGAATGCAATCAGTTGTATGCATTTAAAAGACAAGTCCCTCATACGAATGACTCTCAGCAGTGGGCACCAGACCAGACAGGTAGATGAAGCAGTACTAGACACCACACGGTAGATAAGTCAGTACTAGGCACAAGACCGGTAGATAAGGCAGTACTAGGAAGTACTAGGCACCAGACGGTAGATACGGTAGTACTAGGCAGTGGGCACTAGACCAGACAGGTAGATGAGGCAGTATTAGTTGTGTGTGTATCTGTTTTGGTCAGTTTAATATTTAACAAGACCCCTATCTGGCTTGATTGTGATTATGATTGATTGATTGATTATTAATTATTTTTTTGATGTGATTGATTCATGGTCGAAACCCCGTTTAACAACCTGGCTGATCCTGACCCTGATGTGCAGTTTGTCTCTGTGCTGAAAGATCCCAATCTCAAATGGCAGACTGAACAACCTGTGGATAGCCATATTTCAAAAAATGTGAATGGGCTTGTGTGGCAGCCCACTACAGGATACCCCCTGTGCCCCTGGAGTGCCCCCAAAGAAGTTTAATTGCAGCCAATGCTGCTCAGAGGAAAACTGCAGGGATGTGAGGGGTTAAACAGCCCCAGCTCAGTTCACGTGCAGGGAGCCTGACACCCCCCTGATTCGCTGCCCAGGGAGCGCAAAAGGAGAGGTCAGAGGTGAAATGAAACTGTGCAGCGTGACGGAGGAGGGTTTGCAGCAGCGTGAGAGAGGATGACACGTGCTTAGAGAGAGAAGACAGGCTGGGCACCCTAAAGATCCACAGAGAGGAGAGCAGCAGAGTGCGCAGCCTGGAAGCGTGCAGAAGTGAGACCCGCTAGAGAGGAGAGAGCCGGGCAGCATTTCCGTGCAGGAGACCCGGCGGTGATGGACAGCGGCGCACACAGAGAGAGCCAGCATCATGAGGAAGGCAAGAGGGAGGCCCTGCAGAGTGCCAGCCGTGACACCAGGGAGACGCTACCGGCCGGAGCCGGCAAAAGCAGCAGAGTACAAGGGTGCCCTACCCCCACTCAGTCTGTACCCTTCCTGCCCCAGCCCTGACTCCCCCAAGTCAGGGAGATCACATTCTTACCCATGAAGATAGTGATGGTGACACTCTGGAGGACAGAGAACAATCTCATGCACATGAGACCACTGTGCTTGATACAAGACAGACCAGAGTCCACCTAAAGGTGTCGGCTAGTACAGCATCCCTAAAAGTCTCAAGGCTCCAAAAAAAATTAGGCAGTGAGCCCCTGACCAGACAGGTACAGCAGTATTAGGCAGTGAGCCCCAGATCAGACAGGTAGATACGGCAGTATTAGGCAGAGAGCCCCAGACCAGACAGGTAGATAATGATATACGGCAGTATTTAGGCAGTGAGCCCCAGACCAGAGGGTAGATACGGCAGTATTGGGCAGTGAGACACACACCAGACAGGTACGGCAGTATTAGGCAGAGAGCCCCAGACCAGACAGGTAGATAATGATATACGGCAGTATTTAGGCAGTGAGCCCCAGACCAGAGGGTAGATACGGCAGTATTGGGCAGTGAGCCACACACCAGACAGGTACGGCAGTATTAGGCAGAGAGCCCCAGACCAGACAGGTAGATAATGATATACGGCAGTATTTAGGCAGTGAGCCCCAGACCAGATAGTAGATACGGCAGTATTGGGCAGTGAGACACACACCAGACAGGTACGGCAGTATTAGGCAGAGAGCCCCAGACCAGACAGGTAGATAATGATATACGGCAGTATTTAGGCAGTGAGCCCCAGACCAGAGGGTAGATACGGCAGTATTGGGCAGTGAGCCACACACCAGACAGGTACGGCAGTATTAGGCAGAGAGCCCCAGACCAGACAGGTAGATAATGATATACGGCAGTATTTAGGCAGTGAGCCCCAGACCAGAGGGTAGATACGGCAGTATTGGGCAGTGAGCCACACACCAGACAGGTACGGCAGTATTAGGCAGAGAGCCCCAGACCAGACAAGTAGATAATGATATACGGCAGTATTTAGGCAGTGAGCCCCAGACCAGAGGGTAGATACGGCAGTATTGGGCAGTGAGCCACACACCAGACAGGTACGGCAGTATTAGGCAGAGAGCCCCAGACCAGATAGGTAGATAATGATATACGGCAGTATTTAGGCAGTGAGCCCCAGACCAGAGGGTAGATACGGCAGTATTGGGCAGTGAGCCACACACCAGACAGGTACGGCAGTATTAGGCAGAGAGCCCCAGACCAGACGGTACATACGGCAGTATAGCCAGTGAGCCCCAGACCACAAAGGTAGAGATATACGGCAGTATTTAATTATTTATTAGCCAGTGAGCCCCAGACCAGACGGTACATACGGCAGTATAGCCAGTGAGCCCCAGACCACAAAGGTAGAGATATACGGCAGTATTTAATTATTTATTAGCCAGTGAGCCCCAGACCAGATGGTACATACGGCAATATAGCCAGTGAGCCCCAGACCACAAAGGTAGAGATATATGGCAGTATTTAATTATTTATTAGCCAGTGAGCCCCAGACCAGACGGTACATACGGCAGTATAGCCAGTGAGCCCCAGACTACAAAGGTAGAGATATATGGCAGTATTTAATTATTTATTAGCCAGTGAGCCCCAGACCAGACGGTACATACGGCAGTATAGCCAGTGAGCCCCAGACCACAAAGGTAGAGATATACGGCAGTATTTAATTATTTATTAGGCAGGCAGTATTTAATTATTTATTAGCCAGTGAGCCCCAGACCAGACGGTACATACGGCAGTATAGCCAGTGAGCCCCAGACCACAAAGGTAGAGATATACGGCAGTATTTAATTATTTATTAGCCAGTGAGCCCCAGACCAGACGGTACATACGGCAGTATAGCCAGTGAGCCCCAGACCACAAAGGTAGAGATATACGGCAGTATTTAATTATTTATTAGGCAGGCAGTATTTAATTATTTATTAGCCAGTGAGCCCCAGACCACAGACCACCAGACTGGCAGATTCAGTGCAGGCAGCAGTGCAGCACCAGTGGACTATATATATTTATATTTAATATAATGAATTAATAATTATTATATCTATATAATAAGTTGAAGAGTCTGTGTGCGTGTGTGTGTGTGTGTGCGTGTCCGTCACATTGCGGACACACCGTGGCACTCAGAGACACCAAATTCAGCAACAAGATACCTCTGGACCCGGTGGTGTGCACCTCGAAGCCGTTTTTGGGAAATTTCACTTAGAAATTTAAAAAACACCAAGTTAAAATTTTCCTTCATTGATGTTCTGGGGAAAAGATCGACGATCTGGGAAACTGTTGCGAAGGAACAACTCCACACCTGATTTCATTGCTGTCATTGAGTATGAATGACACATTCTAACATTATGGTGAAGGCTTTAAACAATTAGGAAATAATTGAGGATATACATCAGGCATGTCCAACGTTGGCCCTCCAGATGTTTTGAAACTACACATCCCAGCATGCTTTGCCACAGTTTTGCTATTAGAGAATGCTAACACTATTGCAAAGCATGCTGGGATGTGTAGTTTCAAAACATCTGGAGGGCCAACGTTGGACATGCCTGATATACATAGACCACACATAACACACACACACGCACACACACACACACACACACACAGTACACCACATACACACACATAGCACACAACACACACATTTATACGTAGAGCACCTCACACACCTACACATTGGACAGATACACACACACAACACACCACATGCAGTACAATACAAATCCACACACACTACAACACACACCCAAAAACAGTACAACAAACACACAGAACACACACACTTAAACATTGCCAGGATACGCACAGCACACTACACACACATATATACGTAGCACACCTCCCAAACTTACACATTCGGCAGATACACACAACACTCACAGTACAACACACACCCACATTCACTACAACACACACCCAAAAACAGTACAATACACAGAACACACCCACTTAAACATTGCACAGATACACACAGCACACTACACACACACACACAGATTTATACATAGCACACCTTACGCACTTACACATATGGCAGATAAACACAACACACACACATAACATACCTCTAACAGCACAACACACACCCACATTCACCACATACACCCAAAAAACAGTACAACACACACACTTAAACATTGCACAGATACACAAAGACACAACACACACATACTGTACTGTATATACGTAGCACACCTCACACACTTACGCATTGGACAGATACATACAGTACAACACACACAACCACATACACTACAACACACACACACAAAAACAGTACAACGCACACAAACACACAGAACACATAAAAAATAATTTGCAGTTTATTTAACAGTCTGTACCAGCAAACAAAAACTGTACCTAATGTACCGTTTCTACTTTGTTCCCCATATCCGTCTCTCCAGTCCTCCAGCCTGTCACTGCGCTCCCCGGCCAGTTGCACTGAGAAATCTTTGTCCTGGCCATTGCACCCATTGATCAATACAAAGTGGGTACACTGCACTCACCCTGTTAGTCAGTTGGATATCAGGCACTGCCCTGCCTTAAGGGTTTCCCAGACTCTTTTGGTTCATAGATAATGTTTGGTCGATGGGCATGAGCGCTACATGCATTTGTTTGAATGTTCTGAGTGTAAGAAGTTGAAGAATAAGACTTTAGATAAAGATTTGTCACGTTATAGTGTACAATTTACTCAATAAATCGTGAAAAAAATATGTGTACATAGAAGTACAATCAAGAAATGAAAGTAGGATTAAAAAATAAATTCTGATTCAAACTGATAATTGCTTGGATGGCGGTGGGTTGCGAAACAAATATATAGGTGGAGGGGGTATGGATATTGTGGGCATAATTGGTGTTTGGTACACCTACAGGGGGTCCCCAGTTGATGAGAAATTTTCACTACAGTGTCACCGTAGTGGGATTTCCAATTGGGGTTCAGGTGGTCTTTTAGGGACCCCTTTACAATCCCGTTGGTCTCTTCTCCTGGAGCCAACGGTCTCCCTCAGTGATTGACTATCATTAAGGGAGACCGTAAGCTCAAGGAGAAGAGACCTACAGGATTGTAAAGGGTCCCTAAAAGACCACCTGGACCCCAATTGGAAATCCCCCTGTGGTGACACTGTGACTGTGACACTGTAGTGAAAATCCCATCAATTGAGGGCCCCCTGTAGGTGTAACAAACACCAATTATGCCCACAATATCCATACCCCCACCTATAGATTGGTTTCACACCCCACCCCATCCAAACAATTATCAGTTTGAATCAGAAATTAATATTTAATCCTACTTTCATTTCTTGATTATACTTCTATGTACACTTACATTTTTTTTCACAATTTATTGAGTAAATTGTACACTTTGTAACATGGCAATTCTTTTTCTCAGTCTTATTCTTCAACTTCTTACACTCCAAACCTTATCAATGCACCCATTGATGATTGTGATGGCTGGATCAGTGGATTGGCCCGGCGGGTGTAGGGAAGAATTTGGCCCATTGCACCCATTCCCAGTGGTGCATTACAGTGGTGCGGATAGTGTGCGTCGCGTCATGACATCATGTGGCCAGGCCCGCGGACCTGCTCCCACACTCAGGGGCTGCCCCACTGTTTGGTAGAGATGCCCGGTGCATGTGCTTTACAGATCCCCACACCTCAGAGACTGCTGCAGGCAGGTTCGGTGAGGGGAGTGGCAGGGAGCAGTGAATTTTTAATTAATTATGGCGCGGTAATTAACGCCCACCCGGTCCCCACGCACTCAGCGCCTGTAATTACACACCCTAGAAACTGTAGCATTGAAAGTATAGAAATGGAGGTGTGGCCACGTCCCTTTCTGATTTTGTACCGATTTCTGACCCTCAGATGTTGGAGGATATGTCATACAGTAGGTGCTAAATCTCAGGAGTGGATGTGGAATTCATCAACACATACAAGTTATCAACTCAGGAGCGTTGTGTTTCAAACAACAACACCACACCTGATTTCATTGCCGTCATTGAGTATCAATGCAAACACATTCTAACATTATGGTGGAATCTATAACAAATTACAATCTTAGGTTTTTGGCACAGCATACTGTAAGATGACATTTTTCAGCAATTTTGGAAATAAAGAAACCCCAAGGTTTTCCCGGGCAACGCCGGGCGGGTCAGCTAGTATATAATAAATGGCACAGCACAGCACCAGAGGTATGCCCCAGCAAAGAGGAGACAGTAGTACTACAGGCAGGTACACACAGTTAGACTGTTCTCCTAAGCAGAGGAGAACATAGTACACAGCAGCACTGAGGGAGACAGCCCTAGCAAATAAAATAATTAATTACAGCACAGCTCACCAGAGGTAGACCGCACAGAGGAGACAGTAGTACTACAAGTACACAGTTAGACTGTTGTCCTAAGCTGAGAACAGAGTACACAGCAGCACTGAGGGAGACAGCCCCAGCAAATAAAATAATCAATTACAGGCAGCACAGCACGCCAGAGGTAGACCGCACAGAGGAGACAGTAGTACTACAAGTACACAGTTAGACTACTACACAGCAGCACTGAGAGACAGCACCAGCGATTGCAAAAGCTCAAGCTCAAGTTTAAGCCCCAGCAGCAGCACCAACACACCCTCTCCCAACCCACTACTTGACTGGAGTGAAGATGGCGGGGGCGCGGCAGCTGCTTATAAAGCCTCGCGAAATCCGACGCCGGGAAATGACGTTCTAATCACGCGGACGGACCGAGTCAGGCGGGAATCTCCGAGCGCTGCTCGGAATCGGGCTCGTAATGAAGACGTCCGTGGGGGATCGGATCTCTGAAATCCGAGCCCGCACATCTCTAGTTTCAATTAACTGATTTAAACTTGCAGGGGAGGGGAGGTGCCCCCTTGGGAGCAGGAGCCCGGCGGCAGATTGCCTCCCAGAGTTCTGCCTCTGGTGATATTGAGACATTTGGAATCCCATCAATATCACGCTGTTTTATTTATCTTTTGTTAACTTCCTGCAACATAAATTAAATAAACGGTATCAATCAATAAGCAACACAGTCTCCTTTAATGGCTTAATATAAATCATTAATTAAACAGCTGCCTCCAATTAATTATATTTTCCATCTCATTCCATTGGCAAGTTCAAAAGATGCATTGACCTGTCATGTTGTTTGAAATAATCAAAGCAGATTAATTGCATTGCTGACACCAGGGTTAACGAGTTAGAAAATGTTAATGCCCATTCCAACAGCTTGGTTAGTAACAACTAAAAATACTAACACATACAGTAGTATGCATCTAGCAGCAGTAGCAAAGACTATTGGGATTTGGAGATAAAAGTGATGCATTTGTTTAAATTACAGAATAAGACAATAGCATACTGTATAGGGATTCCATTATATTAGATAAAGATCTACAGCTAAATTTTGCTCGCTTACGTTGTAGAGAAAATCTTTTACATACCATTTTAATACCAAAAACTTAGCTCAAACCTTGGTCTTGTTTTTTAGATTACTAATACCCCTTTTACACAGGTTGGACCCAGGTGCAGCATTGGTGTAAAAGGGGCCAACCCAGGTCGCGTAACATTGGTTTCCTACCCAGGTCCTGACCAGAGTTGAACACTGGTTGGACCCGGGTCTTGGGCGGTGTAAATGTTGGGACATCCGTGTAGTGCTGAAAGGATACCAGAAGTGCTGGACGCCTTTCCACAGTGCGCTGCAGTGGCAAAAGACAGCAGACAGGAAGAATACGGGCAGTGCACACAGGAATCCTAATTGGATGCAGGGGAAGGGGCTGGGGAGAGCACATGGGTGATGCTGCACTTTTATACCGCTATGTGTGCTTGAGCACTGAATAAAACTTTTTGAAAAATATTTGACAAAATAAACAAACCAACATTTTTCAATGCTAACTTGTCATGTCTTTTAATTTTTATTTTAAATCATTGAGGAAAGGTTGGATGGCAGTTTATCAGTCCTATAATGGACATTTTTAATGTCATCCATAGGGAAAAGCAGGGCTGACCCAGGTTCATTGTAAACGGCGCAGATCTGGGTCCGACCTGGGTCACAGTGCTGTGTAAATGGGGTATGAAGCTGGGTCCAACCCTGTAAACTCCTGTGTTCAAAGACCAGAGTCCGACCAGGGATTTTGGTGTACCAGTAGATGGACCAGGGTTATTTCCAGGTTGTAATTTACACCAGACCTGGGTCTCCCAATGACACAGGTCCATCAACTGCTGTAACAGTGGAAGTGCTACTGAAGCTGTCAGTCAACTCCTTTTAAGGGTTGTGGTGACCAGGGTTATGCTTTTCACACCGGAGGCTACCGTGGTGGGATTAAACCTAGTAGTGACCAGGGTCAAAGCCTGGTTATATGATTTAGGTAGACCTTTTCACACTAAGCAGGGCCTGGGTCATCCCAAGTTTCCCTGGCAATTCCTATGGATTTTCGCTGAGGGGTATATTGTCGCATAGATAAATTAATATACTAAGGGCGGTATTCAATGAGGCTGATTCGCCATGTTTTTATGGCGATTTTGTGCTGTAAGGCGTATTTTTGACTAAAACGGTGAATCACCCTATTCAATGACCAGATGGCGAATACATTTCAAGGTTTTTTTTCGCCATGATTCACCGAGTAGCAATCGCTATCTTTTTATGGTGAAGTGGAATGTGAACTTTTAAAATAAAGTGTTTTGTTTTTTACATTTGGTGTAAAAAAATCAGGAATTTTATTCTGAGGAGGGGCATGCTATTTTTATTCATGTGCTGTAAGCACATGAATATATATTTAATAAAAAAAAAATATATATATATATATATATATATTTTTTTTTTTTTACACAGACCAGCCAGCAGGGGGCCGGAGCCAAGCCGCTCATTAGATATTCATATATTCACTGCACCCGATCATTACATATGCATGATCGGGTGTAGTGAATATACCCGTTCCCCTGCTGGCACCCCCGGGGGGCAGCCTGTGCTGCCTGGCACCCGGGGAGCCCACCTCCCCCCCACAAAGTTCTGGGGCAGGCAGGGAGACTTCCATCTCCCTGACTGCCGCTGTCCTTGGGCTCCCTGCGGCATCACCGCAGGAGTTAAAATTCGCCAGTCAGGGGCAGCGAGCCCCTGACTCGTTGAATACTGGAGCCGGCGAGGCTCTGGAACGCAGCGAGCAGTGGCGAAAGTGCAGCGAATCCTAAACAGGATTCGCTGCACATCGCCAAAATGCTCATTGAATACTGCCCTTAGTATCAAGCATAAATTATACCTCTTATTGGGCAAAATATATAAAGCTGGCCATACACTTTTGCGGTTTTGCCAGATTTCACCCGATTCTGCAGCATCGGACCAAGCAATTGGGTGAAATCGGGCAAATCCCATTTGTTTTAGAACCGATCCGCGGCCCTGTGTGCATTGCATCAGGGCTCCTAGATTGCAAGGTGCTGCACGTAGGATCTGTTGTATCCCACAGCCTCTGGCAGCACTTGCTGGGATCACATGAGATATATTGCATGCAAAAGGACCGCATGTGATCCTGCCGCCCATGAAGCTGCGAGGGAAATCTTAAGCGACATCTGAGCAATCTCACAAGTGTACCGTATGACCAGCTTTAAGATGCTAGCCACTCATTCCTCACTCTACTAGATTTGCCTTTCAAGCAAGAAACACAGTAAAAACCTTCCACAATTAAAGAAACTAAAGTGTAGTATTTCTAAGCAGCCTTAATAGCAACTGAACATTTGGCAACTTTCCTTTAGACAAAAAGCACATTGTAGCACTTCAGTAATGTGCCAGATGACATAAGCTTGGAGCATTCTATGAGGAGACCTGTAAAACATGCACTGTGCGGGGTCCTGAGGACTGAGTTTAAGAAGCTGTGCTGTACTATAACAAGGATGTGTACTATAGTAAGAGTGTTCTGCATGACAGATCCCGCCACACGATGCAAATGGCAAATTTAACATTTGCATCGCTATTTCGCAATGGCTTTCCTATACAGCTAAGTGCTCTTACAATACCTTTTTTTTGGGACGCGGGTGCTGCGTATGCATTGCCAGATTAAGGTCTAAATGGGCCTGGAGCTGAATATTATCAAGGGCCTATTATGCGCAATAATAGGGGTTGTGGCCAGCACCTAATAATGTTGGGGGCGTGACCGGTGTTCTGGTTGGGTGGTCTGCTCATGGGTGTGTCTCTATTTGTGTAAATACTTTCAACTAATTATATATGCCTGGAAAAGGCAGGGGGCTGGCATAGGAAAAATGCAAATGGTTCAGTATAGGGTGGAAAATAGCATAGAGGTTGGCATATGCAAGGGCCTGGCACAGAAAAGAGGGAAAATAGAAGCTGCAGATATACTTACCTTCCAGCGGCAGTAAGTGCATACTTACCTTGGCTATATATATATATATATACAGATGGGGCAGGTCCCATCCTTGCCGCCAGGCCGCCATGGCGGAGGTTCTGGCGCTCCGAAATTCTTCTTGTGCCGGCGTCCGCCAAGGGGCGTGGGTTCACGCCATGCAATACAATCCGCCACCACTGGGTGGCTAATGCTCCATCAAGCTAGAGTCGGAGTGCTATACTGCAATGTGCCAATGGAAACCCGCCATTCGCCGTACGGAGCGCGCTTGCTGTATGAGACGCTCGTGCGTGATGAGCTGCTCATAGGAAATGAGACGCTCGTGCAAATGAGTCGCTCGTGAACATCGAAGCGTGCAAAAGGGCCGTGTACTGTAGTGTCATGATCCTACAGTATACAAGCATTTACCTTCACGTTCACGTAGCCGATGCTGAATATTTTGAACTGTTGGTACTGTGCATAATGTGTATGTCAATCGCCTCCTCCCTTTCCAGGGGAGGAGGGGGTTGACTTGACCTTAAATACAGTACAGCACATTACAGCGCTAATTCTTTAAAGGACCGTCTCAGACCCTGTCGTCGGGACTCGGGTTTCGCCAATGGGGCTGCAGACGCCACAGATTATTATATCAGCATTCTACCGACCAAAGACATCAATGTGTTGCGTAGTGTAGTGGGTAGCTGCGCCCGTCTTCATGCAGGAGACCCGTGTTCGATCATGGTGTCAATTTTTTTTTTTTTTTTATTCGAATATTTTGTAGAGTGATATTTCTTAAAGCCAAACCATGAAATGTAACAGTTTTAACAAAACTAGACAAATAAAACAGTTAATGTTTTACAGGTGTCCTCACAGAATCATACTGTAAGTGAGGTAATTAGCTCCACCTGTGGATCATTTATAATGTGTCAGTCAGTAACGAGTACACCTGTGCCACAGCTACTGTAGGTGTTCATGAAGTGTTGGTACTGTAGAGTAAGAGGACTTGATTTGGCTACAGTACCATTGCACTATTGTCTCTTCTACGGAGTAATGTGTACTACAGTATACAGTATGCAGCTGAGGTCAACCACCTCCTCCCCTCCCCCCCCTCCCCCCAGGGGCGGAGGGGGGTTGAACCGACCTGAAATACATTCCAGGACATTACACTACACCATCTCCTGCAGCACTAATCCGCAAAGGGGCGGGCCGTTTCAGACGCTGGTTCGTCTCAGACGCTGCTGGGACGCGGGTTTCGCCACTGGGCTGCGGATGCTACGCTGGCCACGCCACAGTATCTAAAATCAACTCCATGCCAACATGGACAGTGGGGGTATGAACTATCCACATTGGCATGGAGTTACAGTAAGTTACTTTACAGTACCCATGAAAAAATGTACGCAAATACTGTACAACATGGCAATGAGAATGTAAGGACATGTAATGACCCATGGCAACAGGCATGTACTGTACTGTAATGACCACATTGAAAACAAATATCGTATGCAATCCCTCGTGCCAACCAACTACTGTAGCATGTAATCAGCCCATGGCAACAGGCATGTACAGTAAAGACCACATTGAAAACAAATACTGTAGGCAATCCCTCGTGCCAACCAACTAGCATGACAACATTGCAAACAAATACTGTTGGAAATCCTGTGTGCCAACTACAGAATCATGTAATCACCCCATGGCAACAGGCATGTAATGACCACCATGAAAACAAAATGCTGTAGGAAATCTCTGGTGACAACTAGCATGTAATCACCCCATGGCAACAGGCACGTAATGAACACATTGAAAACAAATACTGTAGGAAACTAGCATGTGGCAATAGGCATGTAACGACCACATTGAAAACAAATGCCGGCCCTAGGCATAGGTAAATTAGGCAAATTTCTAGGGCGTTTGGAATGCCTAGGGGCACCAGCAGCTAGGCATAAAATGATATGCAGCATGCCTATAATCTGTATGTGACTGAGGCTGTATCTGCATACAGTATGAAATAGTGTACTCATGGAAATCACTGTAACATACTGCATACCCTCCAACATGACCCATTCCATTAGGTACAAAATTCTCTGTTTCTGGACTTCCCTGCCAGTGGCAGTTGCAGATGTGAGGCTGCAGCACAGTCCAATATTCAAAGAGGGGAGCCACACCTACTGCCACCCCAAACATCACTGTCCTGGACTCACTGACAGTTGATGTGACCCCCCCTCTTTGAATTTTGGACTGTGCAGGAGCCCCACCTCTGTAATTGCCACTGGTGAGGAAGTCCAGGAACAGAGCATTTTGTACCTAATGGAATGGGTCATGTTGGAGGGTATGATACTGTACTGTACTGTAGCATTCCATATGCAGGTACAGCCACAGCCGTACACAGAATATGTCCAGGAGCTGCATGGCCTATTGAGGTAGAACTACTGTACTAGGGCCAGCTCTGGACCAGCTTCTGGACCACATTGAAAACAAATGCTGTAGGAAATCACCCATGGCAACAAGCATGTACTGTACAGCATAGTTGCCTACCCTCCTGCAATCTGCAGGAAACTCCCTGAAATACTGTAGCAGCAATCTCCCTCATTAGTCTAGCAATCTCCCTCATTTCACCTAACCCCCGCAAGGGGACTCAGACGCACGGCGCCATATTGGCGTACTGTATAATACTTACATTCCCTTAGGGAGTCCAGCAGTTGGGGGTCCCGACGGACCAGGTCGCTCCATCTGCGCTGGAGGGCCCTCACTGGTCTCTCCCTCCTGAAGCGCACCCTGATGGCTTGGCTAGCCTCCTGGTATGCCTCCACCACCTCTCTGTTGGTCACCAGGGGCCTGTCCCGCCAAGCAACCAGGATGAGGAGCTCTCCGCGCCTGAAGGGCCTCGCTTTCCTCGCTCTGCGTGGTGCAGCCATCTTTTATTATCTTGATATTCTGCGCGCCTGCCATTGAGTAGTTTATCACATGGCAATCAGCTCCTACAGTAACTGTGAATTTACTGTACTGTACATGCTTGTCTTAAAAACATGACAGGTACTGTACAGCACAGCAATGTATACAGTAGCAGCTGAATGACCACTGATAAAAACTGTACAGTACTTCTGTAGTTTCACGGCGCCACTATGACGCCGTGCGTCTGAGTCCCCTTGCGGGGCTCGGTGGCTCGCTACGCTCGCCACGCTATTTAAAATCAACTCCATGCCAACATGGATAGTGGGGGTATGAACTAACCATGTTGGCATGGTGTTAAGTTACAGTACTTTTTTTGACATATTTCGTGGCGAGCGTAGAACCTGTGAAACTACAGACATTGTATCACTTCAACGAGCTTACAAAATCTACAGTTCCACTGTATACTGTACATGACTGTAACCGTACTGTGTGCAAAAGTAAAATGATCCCTATACGAATCAGTAACTTACTGTGAATGTCATAACACCAAAATGTGGCCACCGTTAGAACATATACTGAGACGCATTAGCGTCCGTGCCGCTCCAGTATAGTACCAGTAAAGTACCCGTGCAGACGCTCAAGCGCCCATGCAAATTTAGACGCCAAGAAAGCCTTATTGGTAACCGGAATTTTTTATGTGTGTTAAAACTACAATACTGTACTAACCAAAGGCCAGCACCTGTCAAAAAAAAACAATGAGACGTACAATACAGTACAGTATAATTTAATGTAATGATTCTGTACGCAATGCAATGTAATTTTATTTATTAGTGTGTACACTATCTATAGAACAGTACAGCTTGCTGGACACAGCACAATAGTAGTAAAGTACTTTACTGTAGTACCCTGCCATAATAACAACTCAGACGCAAAAGCATCTCATTACTGGAACGTCTGTGCAACTGGGTCGCAAGAGCGTCCGTCAGAGACGCTCCTTCATGTTATACAAATGCAGCGCCTCTCCGCCCGCATCAGCATGATCCTCTCCTTCAAAGAGATGGGATCATGCTCGTGCCGGTGGTGTGAGAGAGGCGCTGACTAGGCTTGCCAGGGACAATAAATTATTTACTGTAGTTCCTGCGCTTCATGCACGCGCTGCAGCATAAATTTTATGCATGCGCAAAGAGGTTTTCAAAAGTGACATCTGGTGGATGATCACTGGTATTGGAATCGCCAAGCATTTAAAATGTATTGCGATGGCGGGCGCCATGGCCAGCTGGCGAAACTCTCGCCATAGGTAGCCAAGATGGGACCTGCCCCATCTGTATATATATATATATATATATATATATATATATATATATATATATATATATAATTCTCTCTGCACATTTTACATCTGCCCCCCTGCAGTGCACATGGTTTTGTCCATCTAAGAAGGATTTTGTCAGAAAGAGTGAACTAGAATAAGGCCCATGGTTTTGTCCATCTAAGAAAGATCTTGTCAGAAAGAGTGAACTAGAATAAGGGCCTCAGTTCCTGGAGCCTGCTGAAAAATAGCCCTGCATACATACACACACACATGCACACACACACAATATCATTCCCCGGCACTCCCAAATCTGGGTTACCTTCTAAGGGGTGAGTCCATTCTATATGGTCGCAGGAAAGAAGTCGGCACACATAAGGCTCCAAACTTATTAAGAAAAATGCTGGTGCAGTTTAATGCATATACAGTATTACAATTTCCAACACTCACAGGATACAAGGAGGATACCATTGTTATTTATCATAATGACCTGTGATGTTTACCTTATATAGGAAGTATAATCTTTTTTACACATCTTTTTATTTTTAATTTATATAACTGGCTTAATTTATATAGCTGGCATTTGTAGCCAATATTTTGCACATCTCTCAGAGATCTTGGCACTTAAAGGATTAAGACCGCACACACATGATTTTTGCAGATTTGCAAGTAAAGCTGAATGGGGCCCAATGTCAAATAACTGTTACTACATCAAATAAGGATATTCATCTACCGAGGCAGACAAGACTCTACTTACTCCTCGTTTATATTGCCAAGGCATCACATTTAAATAAAGATAACTTGTTTATGAATCCAGTCTGCACGCGGGATTATTCGCTCTCCAACCATGAAAATAAATTGAAGAACGGAATCAATATAACAAAACAGAATTGAGATGAACCTCATGCCATCTAAATAAAAAAAAATAATGCAACATAAAAGCAATTTTGCCCTGTGCCAACATTGCACAAATACTTCCGCTTGGTTTTATATTGTGCATACAGCTTTTCATGCAAGATGGTGTTGTTTACTGGGGGTGATAAATGAGCAGGCTGGGTCAGATAGGGCATTCCTAGTGCATAGCTCTCAAGTATCACTGATGCTCAAGGGCGTCAGAACAAGGAGGGGGCAGTTTATGACAGGTATTCAGGACATTTGATGTTTACATAAAGGGGCCAATTTGGACCCTGCCCCGATGGTCGGGGGTTTGTGCATGCACATTTGAGTGCTGGGAATAGCCTTGGCAATTAACAATGTTTCGTCGGGCCATTCGCAGCGGGGAGGGAGCTGGGCCCATGAAGACGCTGGGCATTCCCATGGGAATGTGGGCCCAACAAAGTCTGTCGGGGGTGGGTGGCTGGTGTCACACGATGCCAGCTGCCCACCCTGTCTTCGTGCAGGGCTTGCAAATATAAGTCAGTCTGCATTGATATATTTGCAGAGGCAGGGGAAATCCTTCAATGGTTGGTGACCGAATGATTTGTAATGCTACGGGCACATGGATGTCATGACACATACCTTTGCATGGTTGTGAGGGGTAATAGGTGGCGGGGGGAGGGTGTTAATTCACTGTGTCAGCATTACAAGGATTCAGGCCCAAAGGGCATGGTGGGAACATATAGGCATGTAACTGGCATGCTCGCTAGGCTAGTGAGCAGGTTAACACTGGCCCGCTAAATCAACCCTGCACCACCACACAAATCCCCATGCATGTATGTGAATGGATGTGTATGCATGTGGCCGCACAGAGGAGAATTCATTTGATGGTCGATTACTTCTCCTCTGCCCAGCGATCGCAGCTGCCACGTGACCCAGGATTCACTCGGTGGCTGCATGGATCGACGCCGATGTCATCTGCCCACCCCGAGCAGGCAGGGGAACGCCTGCGTTCACTGGGGCCCGCCCAGCATTTCAATGGGCATGCCCACCGTTATTGTGGGCACGCCCATGAAGCTATGGGGGTCCACCCAGGAATGCCCCCCGTCTGTCACTCAGGCTACGAGCACCTCGACGAAGAAAACAGTCAAAAACTTTTTTAACCTTCTCTCCAGGAGAAGCCCTGAGAGGAGACTTTCTGTAGGAGTTCAGGGGCGGGGCTTGAGCGTGACATCATTCAGGGGCGGGGCTAAAATGACACAATTGTGACAATAATAAATAATAATAATAAATAATAATAAATTACACTTTAGCCCCACCCCCTCACCGGAGATCGGCAATTCGGCATATCAGGAGGTTATTTTTAAATGGCGCGGTCAGAGGGGGGGGGGGTTGCGATCAGGGGAGGGAGCGGGGGTCCACTTAAAACCGGGAGGGTTACGCACCTTTCCGGGGGACCGGGAGGGGGACTCGATTTTCGGGACCCTCCCGGCCATTCCGAGAGGGTAGGCAACCCTGAATTAGATGTGTATACAGAGGCTGTTATATATATATATATATATATATATATATATATATATATATATATAACATAGATCAGGCGTGTCCAAACTATGGCCCTCTAGTTGTTGTGAAACTACAAGTCCCATCATGCCTTGCCACAGATTTGCTATTATTTATTTATTTATTTATTTATTGACAGTTTCTTATATAGCGCTTTGGGGAGCTGAAGGCTGCTTAAGCATGAGGCAAGATAAGAGCCCTGACTTAGGGTCAGTAAAAGTTCAGGCAGTGAAAAAACTCTGTTCAGGTTTTTCTGCCTAGTGATAAGGTTGGCAGAAGTAGTTAGCCTATCAGGAGTTAAGGGGGAGGGTACATTTTAGCACTACTTAAGCTCTAGGGACCATGTGACCTCCACCTTCTTACCTTTGGAAGTGCTGGTATCCTGTGGGTCCTGCGCAGAGCTGGTGAGTTTCTTTCCATTTTTCTTGCATATTCATTATACAATGCCTAGGCCTAGACGTTCTGCTCCCCCTCCCCGCCGTTTGGTGGATGCTGCCAGGCCCCTTGCGGGGTACAGGCGGCCCAGGGTGAGAGTAGTGGAGGCTGGGGACATGGCTGTAGCCTTGCCTGTCCCTTCAGGGAGCCCGGTTATCGGGTCTCCTGGTGTTTTAGTACCCCCTCCCCCCACCTGTTCCCCAGCGTCCAGCGCTGTGTTGGAGCCTGTGATTGTGCAGGCTGGGGGCTCAGGGAGCGCCCAGCCTGTCACGCTGATGGGGGGTGTGATGGCGGCGCCAGCCCTGTCGGTGGAGGGCGGGACAGTGGCGGAGGTGCAGGCCGCGACGCTGGCTAGCGCGCGGCCTGTGGTGATTGAGAGGGAGGCGGGGGAGCAGGCCGCGTCGCTGGCTAGCGCGCGGCCTGTGGTGACGGAGAGGGAGGCGGGGGAGGCTGCGCTGGCACCTGCTGATGGAGGCGCAGGGCGGGAGACGCAGGTCCCAGCTCTGACGAGCGCGAGGCCTGACGCGGGGATTCAGGCGGCGCCTGTTAGTGTGACGCGGTCCCCGGCGTCACTGGAATCAGAGTGGGAGGCGGAGCGGGGGGTTAATATGATAGCGTTGTCTTCCCTTGCGGGGAGCAGCGCTTTGCCTCACGGCCAGCGGGCAGAGTTGAATGAGGCCCCCAGGGGGGGGTTGGTGACTGAGGTGGGTGGGCGGGATGTTGCTGGCCAGGGGGTGCCCAGTACTGCAGGAGCGGGTATGGGCTCTGGACAAGTGGGTGCTTTCAGTGGGGCCCCGGGGGGGGTTGCTGCAGCAGGGGGTGATTATGGCTTTAGGCCTCATTACTTGTTGAGAATGGGGGCGAGTGGGTTAGCACCCCCCAACCCCGGGGTTAGCATGGGGGGGGTTGCTGATGCAGGGCCTAGGTTCATGGGTTATAATACCATGATGGGTCAAGGGGGTGGTGCAACAGCGCCACCTGCAGGGGGAGGAGGGGTAGGCAATGTGTTTTATGCAAGGAGTTCCGTGGCCACTTCAGTGCAAATGCAGGGACCTGCAGCAAGTGGTTACACGGGATTCCCCTCAAGGGGGGGGGGGGGGGGTTATGTCTTCAGCTGCCTGGCAAGGGGCTCATTCCCTCTCAATGCCTCCGGGATCCCCCATGTTGGGTTGGCAGGGGCAGTGGGGGCCCCATAGCTCCCCATATTTTCAGTCCCCCATGGGGGGTGGTGGTCAGGGGGTGTTGTCACAGGGGGCTCCCTGGAGACCTTTACTTGCCACAGGGTATGGGTTTCAGCATGGAGGAGGGTATCAGTCGGGTTCCCTGGGCCAGCACATGTGGGGGCCCATGACTTCGCATGGTTACAGCTCACCCAGTTCAGTCGGTAGTTTGTGGGAGCAAGAGTCAAGTTTTTCGGGGTATTGGCAGCCTCAGTTGAGTCAAGGTAACGGGTTTTCTCCGGGGGCGGGGGTGGTCGGATACCCCCAGACATCGAGGGGTAATGGGGACCCGTCCAGGTTTGCACATCCACAGAGGGTTCCGCCTTCAGGGACCTGTGAAGGGGTTCCTCCTTCCACGGTGACAGCTTTGGCCTCCGCCGGGGTCGAAGGGGATAGTGTTGTTTCTTCTCCCCCCCCCCCCCCCCTCTCTTGTTCTGTCTTCACAGGCAAGTGTGGGTGCATTGACGGCTATGGCATCCAGGAGGAGAAGTCGGGAAGTCAGAACGGAGACAAGGACAGCCCCTGAAACGCCTGCAGCAGTTTCCGGGTCGGCCGTTGCGGCTGACGAAGCTCTAGGGACATCAGCCACGGGTGAGTGTGCGGTTCATTCATCATGTGATTCCACAGATAGCGACACCAGTAGCGTGGGGTCGGATTCCCCTCGGCGCCCGCGTAAGTTAGCCAGGTTGATTGCGCGTCAGGTTGCTAAGGTTACCACAAAGGATAAACCTTTGGGTGCAAGCGCTGCTCCTCCTCCTGCGGAGCCACCCCTGTTCACCGAAATGGTTCACTGCGCGAATACAGCGGTCACTAGGGGCATCCGTAAGAGGATGAGGGAAAAGATTAGAAAGGGGAAGTATGTGGATATTTTTACACTGACTGATGACATGAAGCAGGCTTTTGAGAAGGCAAAAAAGGCCGATGGAATAGGGGAAAATGCTTTCAGAAATTTTCACCAGTGGCTCAAGGGGTTTTTAGTTTTTGCAGCCTGTTATGCCGAGACTAGGGTGGCGGAATACCCCAACCTCATAAAATATTTGTTTTTGGTACACGAGATGTATTTGAAGACAAAGGGGTATTCCTGGCGTGAGTACGACGAAAAGTTTCGTCGTAAACAGGACGGTAATGGGGTGTTGCCGATGGGGTTTAAAGATATTGAGGTCTGGTTGGAGGTCACCCAGTAGACCAGGCCTTTGGGTGAAGGTTCGGGGAAAAAGGTGGCGGTGACGCCAGCTCTATCCCCTAAGGTAGCGGGCAAGGGCAAGTGTTTTGCGTATAATGAGGGAAAATGTAACAGGGGGGCGAGTTGTCGTTTTCGCCACTCCTGCAGAGTGTGCGGGTCCAGTCACCCGGCAAAGGATTGCACCGCAGCCCCATCTTCCAAGACAGGTGATGCCAGTGATGCCGCTGGAAGTCACAAGTAAGGCCCCTTCGCCTATAGTGGTGGCTGAGTTAGGCAGGTGGCTTAGGAGCTACCCAGATCGGGAGGCTGCCAGTATTTTGTTTAATGGTTTTCGCTCGGGTTTTCAGTTGCCGATCGAAGGTTCTGTGCATGTTGTTTCGGTTAGGAACTTAAAATCGGCCAGGGATTTTCCTCTCATTATCCGCAAGAAAGTGGACACGGAAATAGCGCTAGGGCGTATGTGCGGTCCATATGCGGTACCGCCAATACAGGGTTTATGCATTTCTCCGGTAGGTGTTGTACCCAAGAGTACCCCGGGTAAGTTCAGGTTGATCCAACACCTATCTCACCCCCACGGTGGGTCAGTTAATGATGCCATACCGGAAGAACTGTGCAGGGTTAGGTACCAGCTGTTCGAGGAGGCCTTGCAGTTAGTGAGAGGCTGTGGCCGTAATGCGTTGTTAGCAAAGGTAGATGTTGAAGCTGCGTTTAGATTGTTACCAATACACCCGGATTCTTTGCGGTTTCTGGGTTTCAAGTTAGGTAGTGAGTTTTTTGTGGATAGATGTCTACCTATGGGGTGCTCGGTTTCTTGTGCGTATTTTGAGAGGTTTAGTTGTTTTTTGCATTGGTGCATTCAGTCGGCTTCAGGGCATCAGGGTATTGCTCATTACCTTGATGACTTCCTTTTTGTGGGTCAGGGCGGGAGCAAAGTTTGCGAGAAGTTATTGGAGGTTACTGAGAGGGTTTTTGGAGCGTTAGGGGTTCCCATAGCGGAAGGGAAAACAGAGGGTCCAACCCATTGCCTCAGTTATCTGGGAATCGAAATCGATTCCCAGGCGGGATGCTGCCGTCTCCCGGCGGACAAGGTTCAGAAGCTGTTGGGACTCATTGAAGACTGCCTGGGTAAGCGGAAAGTGCGGTTAAAGCAGGTACAGTCCTTATTGGGATCTTTCAACTTTGCGTGCAGGATCATACCCATGGGTCGTGTTTTTTGTCGCAAATTGGAACGGGCAACAGCTGGTGTTGCACGGCTCCATCATTCGGTTTACCTTTCCAGGGAAATCAGGGAGGATTTAAAGGTTTGGTCCTCGTTTTTGGTTTCCTTCAACAGGGTAGTGTTGTGGCCTGCACCCCCTTGCTACAACAGTGCGTTGCAGTTATTTACGGATGCGTCAGGCAGTTGTGGGTTTGGGGCCTTTTTCAGGTTGGAATGGTGTGTCTCGGGCTGGCCAAAGTCCTGGGTGGATAGGGGCTTTACTAGGAACCTGCTGTTGTTGGAGTTGTTACCAATTGTGGTGTCCCTGGTGTTGTGGGCCCGCGATCTGGCTGATAGGCAGGTAGTTTATCGGTGCGACAACATGGGGGTGGTGCACGCAATAAACAATCAGAGGAGTTCATGCCCGTTCACCTTGCGGCTGCTCAGGCATTTAGTATTGCAGTGTTTGCGTTTTAATATTAATTTCTCTGCCAGTCATGTTCCTGGCATAGATAATAACATTGTGGATGCATTGTCCCGTTTCCAATGGGAGAGGTTCCGGGAATTGGTACCCGGAGCGTCTCCAGTGGGTTTGACTTGCCCGCCTTATCTCTGGCAGATCATCGAACCGGGTTAGTGGGGCTGGCCAGAAACGCTTTGGCTCCTTCCACACAAAGGGCATATGATGCAGCATGGAAGGATTGGCAGGCCTTTCTGTGTAGGTATGGTCGGGAAGGTGAGTCCATGGAAGACAGGTTGGGTGTTTTTGTGTGGGAACACTACGAGGCGGGTAGGGCTAAAGGGGCCATGTCTATTGCCCTTGCGGGCATAGCCTTTCATTCTAAGCTGCGAGGTCAGGAGGACCCCACTCGGTCCTTTGTGTTGGCTAAGGCTATGAAAGGGTGGGCCAGGGCCAACCCGGCACCAAAGGACGCAAGGCGTCCCATTGATTTGGCACTGCTGAAGGATCTAGTTAAATCATTGGCGGATGTTGGGGAATCTCCATTTGAGGTGCTGCTGTTTAGGACGGCTTTTGTGTTTGCATTTTCTGGGGCATTTAGAGTAAGCGAATTAGTGGCTAAGAACAAAGCGGGCAAAGAGGCAGGTTTGTTGGTGGGCAACGTCCAAATGGGTAGTGGCAGCGTGTTATGCAGGTTGGTAAATTCCAAAACAGATCAACTGGGAAAGGGGTGCTGGGTCACATTGCAGGCGCAAAGCGTTAAGGATATCTGCCCGCTCAGCTTGGCGCAAGCTTATTTAGGAATCCGCCCTGCGGGGATTCAGGGGCAGTTTTTGTTGCATGCAGATGGGAGTTCTCTGTCAAAATTTCAATTTGCTGCAGTTTTAAAGCAGTGTTTAGAGGTGCTGGGACTAAGGCCCCAGGAGTATGGGACCCATTCCTTTCGGATTGGGTCGGCTACACAGGCGGCGGCGTCCGGATCGTCGGTAAGTGAGATCCGGGCGCTAGGCCGGTGGAAGTCGAATGCATACAAGTCTTATGTTCGTTTAGATAAGTTGTAGATGCGCCTGTTGCGCCAACCCTAAAAAGAAGTTTACTGTCGGTTTTGGAACGGCAGCGTTCCGGAATCGATGGTGTGAAGGTTGCTTTTACTTTTTCCTCCACGGGGGCCTTAATTCAATTGGCAAAACTGGTCCACGGGAGGTTTTTTAAGTTTTCTCCTTCACATGGGTTTATTATGTATCAAGTTGTGTTTTAAGAATAAGATACTGATGTTAGGGAATCTCCTTATTTTTTCAGTTTCAACGGATTCGTCAGGACAAATATGGCTCATCGGCCATTGTTTTATTTATTGGGCCGGTAGGCATCCAATGGCGAGAAGGTCACATGATTATCTTGGTGATAGGCAGGTCAGGTGGATAGGAGTCCGGGGCCTGCGTTGGGTCGAGTTCCTGAAAGTGCTCATGAGACATGAGAGGAACTGGGGCAGGCCTGAGTGGCTGGTCATTCATCTCGGTGGTAATGATCTGGGTATTACCAAAGGGATTGACTTGATTCTAAGTATCAAGTCGGATCTGGTAGCGTTGAGGGCACACTGGCCTAATGTTAAGGTGGTGTGGTCGGAGATAATTCCCAGGTTTCATTGGCGGGGTGCAGTTAGGATCTCCGCCATTGAAAAGGCTCGCAAGAAGGTGAACTCCGCAATAGGAATTTTTTGTGAGAGCCATGGGGGGAATTGTCGTCAAACATCCTTCACTGGTTCTGGACAGTGTGAGGTTTTATCGTGAGGATGGGGTGCATCTTTCCCCTGCGGGAAATTGCATCTTCTTGGAGGATATTTTTAGAGTTTGGGCATGAGTATTCGGGTTAATGGCCTTTTCGGGTTCTTTCCTGGGGATGTCGGTGGAGGTTGCCTTGAGGCAACCTTGTTGTGGCGGAAAGTCGCTACCAGCCAGCGGTCAAAGGGGGGCATAAGCGGTCATCGTGGGACACCACCCCTTTCGTAGGACGGCGAGTGGTCCTCGCCATGCGGGTGGACAAGGGGCGTTCCCTTGCGGGACCGCCCATTTTTTGCTCTGCCAGGTTAAGGGGTGGTGGGATCCTCACGATGCAGGTTGTGCCAGTTAGGAGGCGGTGGTGAACCCCTCCTTAAGTTTAAGTCACGTGTTTCAAGTTGACTGGGCTGGCGTGTGGTAGCGACTAAGAATTTTTGCCATCCTCCATCTTTAGTTTAACGTTAGGGACTTGATCTTTATGATCCCAAAAATTCCAAATTTAAAATTCTAGTTTAGCTTAACAAGGTCTTCAATAAATAATTCCTTTGACCTTTTTAAACGTAATTCTGGTGTCTGAGTCTTTATTTTGTCTGCGTGATTTATTTGAGTCAGTCTCAATTATTTTAAGTTAGAGGTTTTGCACTTATGGTTAAGTAAAGGTTAATTAAGTCATGGGCTACTTAGGGGAGCTGAAGGCTGCTTAAGCATGAGGCAAGATAAGAGCCCTGACTTAGGGACAGTAAAAGTTCAGGCAGTGAAAAAACTCTGTTCAGGTTTTTCTGCCTAGTGATAAGGTTGGCAGAAGTAGTTAGCCTATCAGGAGTTAAGGGGGAGGGTACATTTTAGCACTACTTAAGCTCTAGGGACCATGTGACCTCCACCTTCTTACCTTTGGAAGCCCTCCCGCCCTCCCTATTTTAGCATTCAACGGTGGGATGGTTATCCCTCAGAGTGCTGGTACGCTTGGTCTTTTTAAGCAATTTTTTGTGGTGGCTTTTCAGCCAAAATGGCGGAAAGTCGCTACCAGCCAGCGGTCAAAGGGGGGCATAAGCGGTCATCGTGGGACACCACCCCTTTCGTAGGACGGCGAGTGGTCCTCGCCATGCGGGTGGACAAGGGGCGTTCCCTTGCGGGACCGCCCATTTTTTGCTCTGCCAGGTTAAGGGGTGGTGGGATCCTCACGATGCAGGTTGTGCCAGTTAGGAGGCGGTGGTGAACCCCTCCTTAAGTTTAAGTCACGTGTTTCAAGTTGACTGGGCTGGCGTGTGGTAGCGACTAAGAATTTTTGCCATCCTCCATCTTTAGTTTAACGTTAGGGACTTGATCTTTATGATCCCAAAAATTCCAAATTTAAAATTCTAGTTTAGCTTAACAAGGTCTTCAATAAATAATTCCTTTGACCTTTTTAAACGTAATTCTGGTGTCTGAGTCTTTATTTTGTCTGCGTGATTTATTTGAGTCAGTCTCAATTATTTTAAGTTAGAGGTTTTGCACTTATGGTTAAGTAAAGGTTAATTAAGTCATGGGCTACTTAACAGAGTATATTTGAACATTCACATCAGTCCCTGCCCCAGTGGAGCTTACAATCTATATTCCCTACCACATGTACACGCACACAGACATTCTAGGGTTTAATTTTTGGTGGGAGCCAATTAGCCTACCAGTATATTTTTGGATTGTGGGAGGAAACCGGAGTACCCGGAGGAAACCCACACAAGTACAGGGAGAATATACAAACTGCGCACAGTTAGAGCCATGGTGGGAACCGAACCCATGACCTCAGCACTGTGAGTCAGTAATGCTAACCATTACAGGGAATGCTAAAAATATATGAAAAGACATGCTGGGAAGCTGGGATGTGTAGTTTCACAACAGCTGGAGGGCCACAGTTTGGACATGCCTGGTGTAGATTCATCATGCAAGCCACAAGACATTACACAATTATATTACAAAAATGAGGAAAATGTATGAATAGCTTTCTTCTATTAGGTAGTTATACAAGTTTGCTATATAACCAGTGTTGAATTTAGCTTGGCCATCTTTAAAGTAATAGGCCTCTCTTTGTCCTCTCTACAGAACATAAGATATCGGAAGAATAATCCCTTCTTAACCATTCCATATAGATTCAAGAACTGGTGTTCTTGTCATTCTTGCAGAATGTATTCCTTCAAGGCCGACTTGCACAGAAAGTAATAGTACAAAGACTTATACATCAGTGTAGCGATAATCAAAATCACAATGGAATGTTCTCAGCATAACAGGTCATTTTGCTGGGGTGTGAAGTTTCTAGCAATACAATTTAAGATTTACACATTCTGTTTCAGTTTAGGGGGATATTCAATTAGACTCAGAGTAAAAAAATGTAAGCGCGCAATTTTAGCAACAATTTTTTTTCAGCTATTCAATTAATCCCTGTTCTGCACTTGATAATATTTTTTTATTTTTAAGCGAAAAGTTATAATCCATGATAAATCATTGACCTATGTGTTTTTGGCAAAATTCTGGAAAAGGCAGCAGTGGGCGGGCTGGTGATCCCAAAAGTACCATTGTTATGAATGGGCGGCCGATGATTTGTAATGGCTCTCAGGTAATCAACAGTTTCCCATTGACTTCAATGGGATTTTTTAAATCTCCAGCCTGCCTGCCACCGCTGCTGTTTTTGCTCCTGGACACCTCTCTTTCAGCAGTAACTGGCAGCAGCAGGATAGCAAAAGAAATAGTGTTATCCACAAACTTCTCTGTTGGCAAGGGAAGAAATGCAGGGTATATAGACAATTGTGGAGTGGTGCTCTAGGTAGAAGGTCCTCTATACACCTCAACTGGTGTCACACGTATTATATAACACAAATGTCCATATGAAAAGTTCTCTTTCTTAAGGGAAAAAATTTGCATACTAATAATCCAAAACCCTCATGAGAAATCAAGCCCCCACACATCTACACCTACTGTGGCTATAGAATAATTATTTCTATATATCTGCTATCTAATTATAAGCAGAGGGTAATCCAACACAAGGCTTGACTATCCAGAACAACTCTGGATCCGTAACTTCATATTTACCCTGCCAAGACTGCAATGACGTTTTAAGTGGTTGCACGTTTTATCATAAATGTACAACAAATATCATTGAACATTTTTATTGAAAAATACTTTTTAAATAAAGAGAAAAAGAAGCACTAATTTATAGTTTGAAGGGAGGGGGGGGAGTTCTAAAGTAGTCAGAATGCAAAAGGGTACCCAACAGTACACTCTGCTGTGTCTGTGGGGGTCACCCAAAACCAGGAGCCTCCGCAGGCATTTCTCAAGAGGTAAGCAAGTAAGTTATTACAAATGGACCTGTTTAATTCATACACAAGGCATACATTACCTCCCAACTTTTGTAATCTCCAAATGGAGACCTGCTGCATCTAAGATGCTGCCCAAAAAAGAGGGCAGGATGGGTGGGTGTGGTATCAGGTAGAGGGCATTGACCAGCTCCGCGACCAATGTTTTTATTATTTTGGGGGGGGCATGCCCAGCGCTCCCATAACTAACTCCCTTCCTCATTGCACTAAAGAGATGCCTTGCGCTTCCTCCCCCAACTGCCCCCTTGCTCGTGGGACATTGCCACCCATGGGAGGGACAGCAGCGCAGTCTCCAAATAGCACCATTGTCCCACTGTAACTGGAACTGTTGGGAGGTAATTACAGCAATTAGTATCAGCCAGCCAATTAAAACTGTTTCCAGAAAATAGAATAGCACAAGATGACCCAGATAGGGCTGTATCCAGATAGCAGTATTTCATTACTGTCCCTGACTCTCCACTTTCAAAACAGGATAAAGATCAAATCAACTCTAGTCAGCGTGACTTGACCTGCAGTTTTCTCAAGTTTTAAAACGCGAGCAGCAAAACTGTTCATCTAGATAAGTCCTTGGAGCATTGTGTAAATTAGAAACAGTTCTACTCGGACTCCCAGGGTAACCTGCCACTGGGCAGGCAGTTGCCAATCTCGGAGAGTTGTTTTGAAGTAGGAACTGCAATTTACAATAGGTTCAGCTGTGCTTGTTTACTAGCTATCTGCAAGGTTTTATCAAGCGCTTCAGAATCAAAGTCTCTTGTTTGTCGTTGTTTTGATGCTGATTCTGTACACTTGGTCTCTGATAAAAGACTGTGTCTAATTTCAGTGCAGTCATGAATAATTGGACCTTGCAGACTGATGGTAATCAAATTACTCTGAAATGAAGCATCAAGCCAGAAACAAACAGTTTGGTGTTACTGTCCTTTTGTAAGATTTGACTGCAAAATACTGTATATGCTGCCTGATTCATACACATGGGACCACTTTAATTTACTTAATGGCAAGACTACATAAAATATGATTCAAGTATAAAATACATTATAATTTGTGTTACTTTTAAGATCAAATTTATATAAATTCATATTATTACTATTATTGTTATTTTTTTTTTTTGCATTATTACATACAGTAGTTACATAGTAGGTAAGGCTGAAAAAAGACTTGCGTCCGTCTAGTTCAACCTGGTATAGATATCCATTGCTGATTTGGTAGGTTCTGATATTTTACAGACAGATTATATTTCTTATTTGTACCCATGGATGTTTTTCTCCAGTAAATGTTTGTCCAACTTTGCCTTGAACGCATTTAATGAGCCAGCCGTTACCACCTCTCTGGGAAGAGAGTTCCAGAGTTTGACCGTTCTGACCGTAAAGAAATTCTTTCTACTAGCTGAATGAAATCTTTTTTCTTCTAATCTATACTCATGCCCTCGTGTCCTAGATTCCTTTCTAGTAGAAAAGAGGGTGTGTGACAGTTCCTTATATTGGCCCTTGGTATACTTGTACATGTTGAGCATGTCCCCCCTTAAACGTCTCTTTTCCAATGTAAATAGTCCCAAATTGCTTAATCTCTCCCCGTAGCTTAAATTCTACATTCCCCTAATAAGC
Source organism: Crinia signifera (assembly GCF_055691185.1). Classification (NCBI taxonomy): domain Eukaryota; kingdom Metazoa; phylum Chordata; class Amphibia; order Anura; family Myobatrachidae; genus Crinia; species Crinia signifera. The sequence goes on along the minus strand of NC_139217.1, from coordinate 62,708,421 downwards.
TTTGTTGCTCGCCTTTGGACTTTTTCTAATTCTATGATGTCCTTTTTATAGTGTGGGGCCCAGAACTGCACTCCGTACTCGAGGTGAGGTCTCACCAATGCTTTATACAGTGGCATAATTACCCTTGAGTCCCTAGTTTCCATTCCCCTCTTAATACATGCAAGAATTTTGTTGGCCTTTTTTGTAGCTACATTACAATGGACAATACATCCCAGTTTGCTGTATATTTGGACTCCTAGATCCTTTTCAAGTATGGAATTACCCAGTTCCTCTCCGCTAAGGTTGTAACTTGCACACTGGTTGTGTCTCCCAAGGTGCATAACCTTACATTTATCTACATTGAACCTCATCTTCCATTTTTGTGCCCACTCATCTAGAATTGCAAGATCATTTTGAAGCATGGTGACATCTTCTGATGATTTGATGACTTTGCTAAGTTTTGTATCTTCCGCAAAGATGGATACCTTGCTGAGTAACCCTATCCCAAAATCGTTAATAAAAATGTTATTGTATCTGATACGGCAACATTCACAACCACTCTTTGTTCTCTATTACATAGCCAATTCCCTACCCATCTGCAGATATTTTCACCCAATCCTAGGTTCTCCATTTTATTAATCAATCTCTTGTGTGGGACAGTATCAAATGCTTTAGCGAAATCTAGGAAAATCACATCTACAGCATTTCCATTATCGAGGTTTTTGCTAACCTCTTCATAGAACCCTAGTAGATTAGTTTGGCATGAACGATTTTTTTACGAACCCATGTTGGTTAGTACTGAGTAGACGGTGATGGTCTAAATATTCCTGGATACCATCCCTTAAAAATCCTTCAAATAGTTTACCCACAATTGATGTTAAACTAACGGGCCTGTAATTAGCGGGATTTTCCTTTTTTCCTTTTTTGAATATTGGCACTACCTCTGCTATTCTCCAATCTTTTGGTACTATACCTGACGATAGTGACTTGCTAAAGATATAATGTAGGGGGGTAACTAGTTCATCCCTTAATTCCATAAATACCCTCGGATGAATCCCATCTGGCCCTGGTGATTTATTTGTTTTGAGTTTGCTTAGCCTCAGTATTATTTCCTTTGGCGTGAAATCCACAATGAGATCTGGCTTATTTGTCCCTTTTGTGGTAAATGTTCGTTCCACAGTCTGATCTCCCTTAGTAAATACTGATGAGAAGTTACTTATTGTTACTAATATGTTTATGTCATTGAATTGTCATTTCTATTAGGGTTTTATTTTAGCTAGGACCCAAAATCTTTGTATAAATCAAACTAGTAATTTATTTATTTATACTATAGGCTGGTTTAAATATTTAACATAGGTGTCTATGATGGGAACCGCCAATGGACACCCAGGCGAAACTTTAACATGGGCTTCTATCTAGCCGCGAAGAGCCAATCAGCCGTGATGCTCCCCAGGAGTCCGTAGCTGATTGGCTGTTGGAGGAGCTGGTGTCTGATGTCACTGGCAAATCCCCAAGTTTGTAATGGTAGCAGGAAGTAGTAGGTAGTTTGTTTATTTAACCCCTGGATGCCTACATGGAATGAAGAGGGTGCCATCTACGCCAGATTGCTTGGTGAGTATAATTTCCTTCCACCGGTACTGTACATGAATCAATTCTACAGGAGGTGCCTACATTGGAGGAAGTGCCTACATTGGAACCTATAGGTAAGTACAGCATGTGTGAGTGATGGTCAAATTAATGAAAGTTTTATTGTTCTAAGATATCTGTGTGTTATTTTACTATTGGCTAAGTTGTAGTACTACAAGTACCTGCGGACACTTTAATGCCCCGAATGCTGGGACTTGTGGTTCTCCATGTCCCTGCATGCGGGGGAGGCTTGCTGGGACTTGTAGTTCCACAGTCTAACCCAATATTTTATTAATTTTATTTTTCACCAAAAAATCACCCATGTGCATCGGGGACAGCCATCACGGGCTTCAGCCCAGGCAGGGGGTAGTCTGGAGGGGAGTACCCCTTTATTGCGGGGGGGTCCCTGCTCGGGTTGACCAGTCACGGGTTATGCTTTGCCCAGGGGAACTTGTATAAAAAGTTTCCCACAGCTGTGGCATTAGCATGCTGACTGTTTGGGCCAATAGCTTGTTGTCAAAATACGGGGGACCTCCTATTAATTTTCCCCCCTCATTTGGGAACCAGGACCAGCCCATGAGCCTGGTGCTGGTTATAGAAATACTGGGGGTCCCCACTTTTTTGTCCCCCTGAATTTATACAACAAGGACCGGTTCAATTAGCCCAAGGCTGTTTATAGCCAGGCGGAGGGACACCGCACCTTTAAAAAATATATATATTTTACACTCAGCAAAACTGGTATTTACTGGTGAATTCATATTCAAATTTACCAATAGGAGTGATGGTAAATTTGCAGGTCACATAGAACACAATGGCCGTGTTCTATCAATGGCGTGTGCATTCAATTACAGTTTAATGCCAAAAAATGCAAAATCATGCACTTGGGTCTCAAAAATCCAAAGGCTAAATATAGTATTAATGGCAGTATATTGGAAAGCAATATTAGAAAGCAAATAGGAAGGCAAGTCAGATGCTTGGTTGCATAGGGAGAGGAATCAGCAGCAGAAAGAAGTAATAATGCTACTGTATAGGTCATTGGTATGATCTCATCTAGAATACTGTGTCCAGTTCTGGAGGTCATATCTCTAGAAGGATATACATACACACATTAGAGATGGTACAAAAAAGGGCAACTAAAATGCTACATGGCTCAAAAAAAAAAAAAAAAAAAACAATCTCAATACTGTATGTACAGTATAGTTTGTAGCAAAGAAGGGAAAGGGGGGACATTTCAGAAAAGTTCAAATATATCAAGGGTTTTAACAAGGCCCAGGAGGAAAATATTCTTCAAAAGAAGAGAAGAATTACAGCATGAGGACATGCACTGAAACTGGAGGGAGGGTGGTTCAGGGGTAATCTGATGAAAAAGTACTTCACAGAAAGGGTAGTGGACAAGTGGAATAGCCTTCCATCAGAGGTGGTAATTTGCAAAGCAAGATAAACATGCATGGGATAGATAAAAGGATATCCTTACAAGAAAAAAGGATCAAATAAATTTGAGGTAACAATATAATTAAAAAGGGGCAACTAGATGGGCCGAATGGTTCATATCTGCTGTCAAATTCTATGTTTCTAAGACAGAAATGAGAGAAATGCTTGGCATACACTGTCCAATGGGCAGACATAGTGAAATCGTTCAGTATTTTTAATTAATGGTTACCCGTATCTGGCAGTAAATGCACTTTTTGTGGCTGACAGTGCAAGATATCCCCAGTCCCTTCACAGGGGAGGAATGGGGAGATAATGCCACCTTATGGCATGAACGCAGATATCCTGTGCATAGGCCCTTATTCTGGTTCACTCGCAAAGGCAAATTCCTTCTCAAATGGACAAAACCATGTGCACTGCAGGTGAGGAAGAAGTAACTTGCCTCTGTACAAAAGAGTTATCTACCTGACAAATGGCATGCCCAAAATACTAGTCATTAATAATACTAATTAGTTCATTAATTAATTAGGAGTATACAACATTTTTTTTAGAATAAAAATATGTCTCAAAAAGAATAATAATGTAGAGTGGTCTGAAATTGTGTCATTGCCGTGTCCTAAATTTTATTTCCTAAATTCCCAAAATTTTTATGTGCGCGTGTTATATACATCACACGTGTGCACATGTTGTGTAGAGGCTTGTATGTATACGCATGCTATAAATTCAGTTGTTGTTGTACACATCTTTCATTTCTTCATGCTATCCTGTTTATTTCTAGCCCATGTATCTTGTCAGCTGTTCTAATGAGAAATAACAAGACTGGCAAAAAAAGAGCCAAAACAGATAAAACGCTGGGGTATAATTTGGTCGGACAGACGGACATCTGTTATTGACAACAAGTCCGCCTGCCTTATATCATGTTTGTTCTTTCAGATAACAATAAACAAATGGAAGATGAGGGCTTTAAACCCACGAGACTGCATGAATAATTAAGGAGAAGAACCGGCTCTGTTGGATAAATATCAAGAAACGGAAAATGATTATTCTCCAATTACCAGCAATTTCCTGATGTAATTGCTTTATTTTCATGATATACAAGGCTTCATTTCAGCATATAACTTACTATGTGGAAATAGCATAGGGCTTGATTCAATTCACAATCCCAATTATTGTGTTTTTCGAAATAATTGTGAGTTACAGAACAGAACTCTCATAGCATTCGGCTTTCAAGTATGCTGGAACAGCCATGCCGGGACAATAGCTAATCAGAGGCTTTCTCTTCTGCATTGCACAAGGTTATGGAGGTTGCAGCAAGGAAAAGACCAGTACAAAATGACCATTATTACAGGTTACACTATATAAAGTGCGAGTGTATAGTTTGGGGGAGGTGGAACTCTATTAACTGGAAAATATTGCATGTGTTTTACTTGCAGTATCTTTTACTGAATTTCTACCAAAATTGGCTGTGCCATCATGGGGTTTATTTACTAAAAGTTCTATTGAAGATGGGATGTTGCTCATATCAAACCAATCATAATCTACTTATTTATTTAGAACCTTCTAGAAAACAGGTGGCCATTACGTAGATTGCGATCTATCGGTTGATAGCAGACCTTCCACCGGTAGATCGCAATATTTTTCTAAAGTACTGTACAGAGTCCCATTTACCTGCTGAAGCCTTTTCTGGTTTCATCGGTCCCAGTAATGCATTGATCAGATGCACGGGTGATGTCACCGCGCACCCGCCACACTTTAAGTGGGGAGGACCAAAGAGCTTGGCTGGCTGGCGGGAAGGCGGTAACTACAAATGTTGCTCCCCCCTGCCAAAAAGTTTGTGGCGCCCCCCCCCCCCCTCTGGCTCCTCTCCAGCGTGTTTCCCCAGCATGTGACGTGATGAAATCACACGCATAACGGAGAATGAAGAGGGACACAGTGAGCTCATGGGGTAGTGAGTGATGCAATGAGCCAGTTGAGTGGTAAGAGAAGCAGTGAGCCAGTGGCGTGATGAGTGAAGCAGTGAGCCAATGGAGATATTAGTTAAGCAGTGAGCAAGTGGAGAGATGATTGGAGCAGTTATCTAGTGGAGAGATGAGTAAAGCAGTTAGGTAGGGCCAGATGCACTAAGCTTCATAAAGTGATAAAATGGAGAGTGATAAACAGCCAGCCAATAAGCTTGTAACTGCTATGTTTCAGGCTGTGTTTGATAAATGTCAGCTGAGAGCTGATTGGCTGGCTGTTTATCACTCTCCATTTTTATCACTTTTGAAGCTTAGTGCATCTGGCCCTTAGTGAGTGAAGCTGTGAGCCAGTAGACAGTTGAATGGCAGTGGGCAAGTGGACTCATGAGTGAAGCAGTGAGCTAGAGGAGTGATGAGTGATGCAGCGAACCAGTGGGTTACTGCTCTGTAGGTTAAGTGGTACAAAATAAATCCACATGTATTATTACATCTGCTTACAGTGCATTTAACTAAGATATTTATATTGAGTCTCTTGGTTAGAATTTCAAATAATAGACAGACAGACAGACAGACAGACAGACAGACAGATAGATAGATAGATAGATAGATAGATAGATAGATAGATAGATAGATAGATAGATAGATAGCAATATTAATTTCATGTCCATTTTATATTTTGGCATGATAAGAAATAATTACAAGACAGTACTCTGCGGGACACAGATTACATTAATGTAAGTAAAGCCTCAAATGTTTTTTTTTCTCCTGCTACATTTGAGCTCCTAGATTCCATTATCATTATTACTTTAGAAAATCCTATTATACTGACTCCTCTTCAAGATGTTACTGTTGTAGCTTACATAACAAATAATGTTGGTGATCCACAATATACAGTATAATTGCCTACGCTTTGAATATCTACTGAGCGGTTTATCTAATTTCTCAAGAACAATTGATAAAATGTGAACCTCCAAATGGAATGCGCCAATTTATAGATGGCCATAGCATGGGCAAGACACTGTGTCACCTCCAGCACATGGTACGTTCCATCCAATGCACTCCACTTAAACGGACGGCTTTATGACATTCCATTTAATTAGATGTCCTATTGATTAAAAGCAGCTGAGACAGCACTTTGACTCATTTTTAAAGGAACATAAAATTATTGCTTAGTAAGGTTCCTCTGCTGAATCTAAATATTTTTATGTTTTGATCAGTGAATTCATTTTTGCTGGTTTAATATACTATCTAAAACTAAAATACTATCAAGAGATGTATCATTATTTTATGCACTAGGTAGAGTTGCATTCTTTTATTTACTGTAATCCCTAGTATTACGTAATACCTAATAAATGCAATTGATACCCGCCCATATATGATGATAGCACCATCATCTCACTGTATGCTATATGTAGCTATAACCGCTGCATATTATAAAAATAAGTGCTGTGTGCTGTAAATGATTTGTTCCTAGAGTTGTTATAGCTTAGCTATTTGTGGTGATCAATACTATGGGTACCACTGAGTAATGGCATGCACAAAGGGAACCGTGTGCCTGTACACGCTCGGTGGGTCTAGATGTGGATCATTGGGTGAGTGGGAAAAGTAGGAGATCTCACAGCCTTATGTCCTGGGTGTGTATGGGTAGTCATCACTCGCTGATAGTAGTCAGTGAGCGGCAGTGGTGGTTTCAGCACAGTTTAAAATTTAAATAGGGAAGCCATACCAAGTGCCAATGAGCCCGTTTGGAATGATAGTTGCTGTGGCTCCCTATTTGAATTTCGGACCTCTTAAGCATCCACTGGTAAGATTACAGTAAGTCTGTGTTAAGGCCCCCATACACTGCCATTTGGGCCCAATTTCACCCAATTCCGTCAGATTGGCCCGTGAAATCTTGCGTGGGTTTGGTGGACTCGCAAGGCAGAATAACCCCAATGATCCGATGTGCAGTCTTGTACAGATCGGAGCCAGAGATCATGCATGCATGCGATCCTGCCGCCCAAGAAGGTCTTGGGCGGCTCAAGGGGGACTGGATGCAACTGGACAGCTCAAGGGGACAGGCTCAGTTCTTGACGCGTTTCTCCGTCTTAGTAATCAGACGGTTTCCTAAGAAGGGTCCTTATTCTGATTGAGTTGGACAGCTGCGTGTTCGGTCGGACGGACGATGTATTGTGTTTGCGCATGTGCAGAGGCGTTTCTGCGCATGTGCGAACACCTCGCATGTCCGAACACGGCGTGAATTCTGTGCAGAAAAGGATCGTACGGACACATCCAAGCAGGGGGTGGAGAGAGGCGTGAAGGGCTGTTTGGGTTCATTACCATATGTCTACGCCCTGCGTTTCATGGGAGTTCCCATGAAAATGCTGGGCGTACGTATGGTAATCCGGCCATAATGCACATGTGGGGGGCGGACAGCTGACATAGCCTGATGCCAGTTGTCCGCCCATATCCCTGCTTTCACACGGAAAAATGATCGAGTGGACTAGAGCACTCGGGGCTGCCTGACCGCTTTGTCCATCATTCGATGGTCGGCGACCATCGGAGAATAGGGGAGGTTCCCACAGATGGGGGAAGTGTTCACATGAAACATCCACTCTTGGTCCATTCGCTCGGCATCTTACCGCATTCGGACGTCTGTGTGATCTGTATGGTAGGTGGGGCTAAGAACACTCAGTGGCCGTCCGAAAAATGTATCCGACCGAATCAACTAGAATAAGGGCCATGGTGAGGAAACGTCCTATTACTAAGACGGAGAAACGCATCAAGGACTGAGCGTATCCCCTTGAGCTGTCCAGGACATTGTCTCTTGCCACCCTTGCCATTACCATCAGGAGCATGGAGGGTTAATCCACCATTGCGGCACCCTTGCCTTACTATCTCATCCGACAGCTGGACTTGTCCACACCACCATCCAGCGCCCATTGGGAGACCGACGTGTGGCACTGCAGGCGGCTAACGGAGACCAACACCGACATCCGGCGCCAGTCAGATCACTGACTGGTGGCGCAGAGGACCTTAATTTGCAGGCAGCATCTTGGACATACTCTCCCTGCTGGATCGCTACAGCCAGAATTAAACCAATTCAAGCAAGAACACAGTTACCTGATTACAACTTGCTTTTTATTATAAGAAGAAATCCAGATATATGCATATACGATTCTGGACATTGTTATTATAATATTTGCATAACTGGACATATTGGAATATATGCAACAGGCTGTGGGTTTCATTCCTATGCATGTATTTATGCATGTATACTGGAGGGACAGCAGATGGCGATACACTGTGATATGTATTGTGTGTCTGCTGTTATATTCCTGTATCTCTCTGATGCTTCCTGTTGTTCATGTTGTCTGATGGAGTGTTGCAGACATGTTGAGTTTAATAAGCAGTTACTGAATGCTGATGTTTTGTCATGTTATATTGATCCTGTTGCCCAGTTCTACATAAAGAACTTATACCTTTACAAGACTCATCCTCTCTGATTGCAAGGTAACACCTGTGACTATCTTTTATATGACGCTGACCGCTGCACACCTATGGTAGTTCCATCGCAAAACGCCAACAGGACATTGCTCAAGGGGTATAAGATTAAGCATTAGATATGTTTTATTAATGTTATTGATATTAAATGTATTTTTAAATTGTTGAGACTTTTATAATACATTTATTTCTCTCTTTAACAGTTCTATCATGATATATTGACCTGAGGAGTTGTGGAATATTTTGTTGACACAAAAATGTCGACATGGTTGTAATGTCAACATGCAGCATGATAACATGGCTGGCAAGTCAACATTAACCACAATGACATTCATTGTGTCATCAAAACAGGACATCGGGGGGAAATCGGGCCATTTAACATCTTTGGGGCGGGGTTTAATGGCGTCACACTCAAACCCCGCCCCAAAGATGTTAAATGGCCCGATTTGCCAATATTCGTGGAGGGGGTTGGGCTAAAATGATGCGATTATGACACTTTAACCTGGCCCCCTCATCGGAGATCAGCAGGTAGGGTTTATTAAATGCCGTGGTCAGGCAGAGGAAGCCACGATCAGAGGGCAGAGCGGAGGTCCCCCAGATTCCAGGAGGGTTTCCCACCTTTCCGGGGGGGTGGGAGGGTGAGGCAACCCTGTAATACTTTCCTCCCTCGGCCAAACGCTAAGCCTCATTTAGTGCAGTTTTAGACCAAATTATTGGCATTTCTAATAATAGCTGCTTATCAGAGCAATAATAATTTATGTTTTGCCGAGACGTATTAAGAAACACACGTAGGTTCAGTTAAGAACATGTCCCAGCGATGTACAAAAGTAAAAAAATTGCTGATGTGAAGAAACCTTCATAGAGAAATGTGTTACTGTAAGTGTCATATCAGCTGCTTTTCTACAGTATTAACAAATTGTGGGTCATCACCAGCTGCATCCAACGCGGAGCAATTTCTATTACATCTGGCCTCAGTCACAAACGTATCTTTCTGCTGCCTTTAACATTGGAGGGTATTGACAGACCCATAAACCAGCTTCCTTACCGGTTATTGCTTTGGGATTGAGAATCCCTTTAGGGCACCCTTGATTTCTTTTTCTCGCATTCAGACTTAGTTGCGCACAGATGCACAAATGTTGCACATCGCAATGGCTTGCGTACACCAGCAACACAGTTTTGTCAATTCCAGAAATCGTATTTATCTTATTCTGAGCATAACGCCATAAGGCTATTTGCTGCAACTTGAGAAACAGTATGTAAGGAGTCAGGACATGTCTGAAATAATGTTAACATATTGATTCAGATATGAACGCAAGATTGATGCAGAATGCAGATTCATGATTATCGTCCGTTCTGCAGTGTGTGTGGGGGGGTGGGGGGTGGTGCTACAGTGTGGCCTAATGTGTGGGCTTTACAGTGTGGAATAAAGTGTTTGGACCTGTGTTGCATAATAAGTAGGCACTACACTTTGGCATTATGGGTAGGCACTGAAATAAGGCATTACTTGTGGGTACTGCAGTGCCTATGGGCATGGTAGTGTGGTATGTGTTTAGACTGGAGTGCAGTAAAATATGTGGATACTACAATGTGACATAAAGTGTGGGTACTGCATTGTGGCATAATGTGTCAGCATTACAGTGTGGTAAAATGTATTGGGACTGCAGTGTGTGGCATAATGTGTGCTGACTGTGGTGTGGTGTAATGTGTGGGCACCACAGTGTGGCATAATGTGTAGAGACTGCAGTGTGTGGCATAATGTGTAGGAATGGTGGTGTTGTATAATGTGTAAAGCACTTCAGTGTGGCATAATGTGTAGGAACTGATGTGTGGTATAGTGTGTAGGCACTACAGTGTGGCCTCATGTGTGGGGACTGATGTGTGGTATAATGTGTAGTCACTACAGTGTGGCATAATATGATACCCATAGCAAAGTATTTCTAAACCGCACTAGAACCGATTTGAAGAAAGAAAAACCTTTTTATGACTTTAGCTAGGGAACTTATACAACTGCTTCTACCATAGCATGCTACACAACTAGCTCCAACTTAGCAAACAATGAAATTAGCAGACCCCAAAGAAATCTCCCCACAGTGAACCCCACCCTTTAAAGCAACCTCCTCTATATTGATCACCCTATCATGCGTGGCGCATTACATACGACTGTGCCCAAACTGGCACTACTGTCCTGGTTCTTGCCTCCCTGTCTGATGCTGCAGTTATAAAAGAACAGGAGGAGAGACATGCTTGTGCGACCAGGATGCAAGAAGAAGAAGCAAGCTGCTGCAGCACTGCCTATCTGCAGCCAAAGCACCACACACTATGGGGCGAATGTCAGGCCACTCACCCCCCCTTGCAGCTTGGGTTCACCAGCACTGGCTGCGAATGGATGTTTAACATACACATCCATTCACAGGCTCTGGGGACCCACCCCGATCATTTGATGATCGCCGACCCTCACAGTACAGGTGTGGAGAAAGACCCTACTTGGTCCTATAAAGCGGAACTCGCAATACTATGTGAAGCTGTCAGGATGGGTGAAATTCACATTGAGTTGAAAACAGCCCTGACAGTTGACTTTCCCTTTGTGCCCTTATATTATTTGATCCCTAAAGTCCACAAGGGCCTTATATCAACCAGTCTCTATATATTTGGGCAGTTTATTGAACCCATGTGTCCAAGCATTACCATCATATTTAAAGGACACTACCTCCCTATTGGTCATCCTTAGGGATCTTGAATTAATCAGTGATTTATCCAAAATTACTTGTTTATGCACGGTGGATGTCTCCAGCCTCTACACATGTATTCCTCATGGAGCAGGTGTGGAGGCTTCGAGACATCTACTTACTGATAATCTTTTCGATTGTGGTCCACCAGTGGACCTTTTTGTAAAGTTACTTATGCTGGTAATCACTCAACATTATTTTTTACATGATGGTTCCTTCTTTTTGAAGCAATCAGGCGTGGCTATGGGGTCTGCTGTGGCCCCAGCATATGCTAATGCCTTCATGTATGTAGTAGAACAACTTATTTTTTATCATCATGGCCATCTCAACGATGAGGTCTGTTTATATTATCGTTATATAGACGATTTGTTGATTTTTTGGTCAGGTACAGAAACATCATTGGTAGAATTGTTGACTACGAATAATGATGCCGGCCATGTAGTTAAACTCACCTTTTCCATTAATTCCAGAAATGTCCAATCTCTTGATGTGGATATTACTCTTGATCAGGGGAAGATCTCAACTGCTTTGTATACAAAAAAGACTGATAGAAACACTATCTTAAGGCACAATAGTGCACATCCATTACCCCTCCATAAAGCCCTGCCCTACTACCAGCTCCTTCGAGCTAGGCGCATTACATCCGAACCAACACAGGTGGAGCCTGCCTTAAACAAAATGGCAGATAAATTCATTGAATGGGGGTGCCCTCATGCACTAGTCAATGACTCTAAACAAAAGGTCTTGAACATGCCAAGAGATAAGACCCTGGAATCTAATATTAAATCGCAAGACTCTAGATCTCTAATTCCATGGTTAAACAAATTCAGTTTTAAAAGTAAATATACCACCAAGAAAGCCAAGCAGTGGTGGCCAATAATTTCTACCGATACAGATTTACCACTTTTATATGACGCCAGATTGCTACCTAATTATACTAGGTCCAGGAATATCAAGGATTCCGTCGTTAAGCTAGTAATCCTGCATGGGTGGAGAATTTTTTTGGGGGTGACTAGTTGCACAGAAAATATCTGAGGTAAATTTTATAGTGGACCACTCCTAAATAGATCTGATTCAGCTTGACATATATCTGATAAGGGGTGTGCTACCACAGGACACAGGGTTACTGGCACATAGGAAAGAAAATAATGTTTCTGTGTGGTGCACCTAGAGAGTTTCTAAAATTTAACTTTTATTCAAAAAAAAATTTTTAAACTGCAAAATATAAAACACATATACACATGAAACAAAACAATGACATACAGTATAAAAAAGGATATAGAATCCTCACACGGTGGGGCCCCAGGGTATGTCTCCCTTCAGTATGGTTGTTAGCTGATAAATGTGTGTTTTTAGAACTGCTATCTTAACCCTATAGGTATATGGCAGTGTTGACACAGTATGTCCGCATCTGATCCAGAAATAATTTAATTAGCAGATATGGGTATGGATAACATATTTCCCTCATGAAATGTTGACATTTTTAAATTGTTTAGCTTAAACCTAATGAGCGGTCTCGGTCCTGGTAACACATCCTGGTAGCAAACGTCATCCAGCTTACAGCACCTCCAGGCAGACGGAGTAATGAGAGTGCAGCAGTGTACCTTAACCGCTGTCACTCATAGCAGATAAGCTGCGGCGACTTGTGTGTATTGCTGTTTTCCCTGCCAAATACTGAGCAATCCAGGCTCACGGCATCACACGGAAATAAAACAGCATTCATCTCACTCCCGCCGCTAATTATATATGTTATCCATACCCATATCTGCTAATTAAATTATTTCTGGATCAGAGATGCCGACATACTGTGTCAACACTGCCATATACCTATAGGGTTAAGATAGCAGTTCTTAAAACACACACTTATCAGCTAACAACCATACTGAAGGGAGACATACCCTGGGGCCCCATGGTGTGAGGATTCTATATCCTTTTTATATGTCATTGTTTTGTTTCATGTGTATATGTGTTTTATATTTCGCAGTTTTAAAAAAAATTATTGAATAAAAGTTAAATTTTATAAACTCTCTAGGTGCACCACACAGAGACATTATTTTCTTTCCTATGTGCCTGCTAATCCTACGTGGAACAGTCATAAATAAACACATTTTTATCTAAAAAGAACGGGTGTCACCGTTGGGTGGGCTGCACAACGTGCAGAACCATAACAACGGGTGACAAATTCAAAAACCCACAGTTAGAAAAAAAAATTCTATTAATTTTTCTTTAACTTGTGCTTCCACCTATGTAATATAGTGAGTAAGTAAGTTTTATTTATATAGCGCACTTTCTCCAACATGTCCCTGTGGGCTGTCCTATGTGGGAAAGACCCAGCATCAATTTAAAGAAGGCATGGCCCTACATAGGACAGCCATCACACAAGCTTTCATTAAGGGGCATAGTGACCAGTCTATGGCAGGCACTGCCTACAGAATAACCACAGTGTGGACCAAATTAAATCAATGTTTATTGATCACATACCTCCTTCATTGAGAGGTGGTAATAGGAATAAGATTGTTATGCAGCAAGAAACTCGTTGGATCTATCACCGTAACGCTCTGTCCCCAGGTGGGCTAAACTAAACATTAGGCCTCCATTGTTACCTTTAGAATCAAAACCACATTCCTGAATACCCTCTGTGACTGTAGTTTTTGTAAAGCTCCGTCTATAAGGGTTTGACACATCTAGATAATATCTGGAGTTGTCTTTTCTATTTATGATTTGCCAGAGTGTCCTTGAGGCATCTGGTTTATTACATTTGCCTCATGTACGTAATTAAATAGATTATAGATTTTGTACATGTTCCTTTAATTGATCTTCATCCATTTGTCTACTTGGTATTTGTTCTTGTATATTTTATGATATTATGTTTTTATGTGTTCAAACATTTGAGCAAATTTCTATCATATATGTATATGTGATGATGCTATTTCTTTGTTGTGCTGTCTGAGATCGGTCATATACTGTATAACTGTGCGGCTTAAGAGTTAATATTTTCTGTGGCAATTAGTATTTATTGTAAAATCTCTAAGTGCAAGCTATAACTTGTCCGCTTAGTTTATTGCCCGATCCCATACGGCTTTATGCTGTTTTGTATATATGTTGTGATGGTTGCTAAGCAGCGCAACCATGGGCTCAGTTCTGGCTCTGTCAGTCATGGTATGACCGCTTCAGTCTTTGAATGGTGTTGCGGGACTGCGTGCTTGGCGGAAATTATAGCCTGTCTGCCGGACACCTGTGTACACAGCTGATCCGGCACACTGAGGGATTCCGGTACGACTTTGTGACACACGACGCCTCGGCAGGTGAGTCCATTTGCCGCAATCAATGTGTGAGGGGGGTGGTGGGGGGTATTTGGAGGGTATTTAAATGTATGTATGTCTTTGCACTGGAGTGATGCTGTCACTGATGATGGGGGGAACCCTAAACCCTTTGGACTAATAAAGGACCTATTTCATCAAGCCTGAGTGACTGCCGCCTTTCTGGAGTACTGTGGAGATAGATCTAAGGGATCAATCAAGGAGTCAAGGAGGGCACCCCAGCAAGTACATATTTTGCTTATTACTGCATGTGTTGTAGTCATTTGGAGTGCCGGAATATATATATATATATATATATATATATATATATATATATATATATATATATATATATATATATATATAATGTAGACACACCAGGAGGGGTAAAACAAATGATTGAGGATCTAGGCAGATTAGAGAAATGGTCAAGAGAATGGCAACTACAGTTTAATGCCAAAAAATGCAAAATCATGCACTTGGGTCTCAGAAATCCAAAGACTCAATATAGTATAAATGGCACTATAATGGAAACTACTGAGGAAGAGAGGGATCTAGGTGTCACTATTTCAGGGGACTTAAAAGCAGGTAGGCAATGTAACAAAGCAATGAAGAAGGCAAGTCAGATGCTTGGTTGCATAGGGAGAGGTATCAGCAGTAGAAAGAAAGAAGTAATAATGCCACTGTATAGGTCATTGGTACGACCTCACCTAGAGTATTGTGTTCAGTTCTGGAGGCCATATCTCCAGAAGGATATAAATACATTAGAGACTGTACAAAGAAGAGCAACTAAAATAGTGCATGGCCTACATCACAAAACCTACCAGGAAAGACTAAAAGATCTTAATATGTATACTTTAGAGCAGAGAAGGGAAAGGGGGGGACATGATTTATTTATTTATTTATTTATTTACAGTTTCTTATATAGCGCAGCAGATTCCGTTGCGCTTTACAATAGTAGACAGTGATAAGACAAACTGGGTAACAACAGACAGACTTGGAGGTAGGAGGGCCCTGCTGCAAGCTTACAATCTATAGGGATATAGGGGGGAAACATAAGGACAGGCACCAGTAATAGCATAGCAGTTACAAGTCCAGAAGGGAAGCTATATAATACATAAGTGCCTCGGAGGGTTATGCATGTAGAACTTAAATATGATAGGCTTGCCTGAAGAGGTGAGTTTTCAGGGAACACTTGAAAGTTTGGAGACTGGTGGAGAGTCTTAATGTGCGTGGAAGGGCATTCCATAGGATGGGAGCAGCCCGATAAAAGTCCTGTAATAATGAATGGGAGCTAGTGATCCGTGCAGAAGAGAGACGCAGATCTTGTGTAGAGCGTAGTGGTCGAGATGGGAGATATTTTGTGATAAGTGCAGAGATATATGCTGGTGCAGTATGGTTAATAGCTTTATAAGCAAGTAGAAGTGTTTTATATTGAATACGGTAATATACAGGCAACCAATGGAGGGACTGGCAGAGCGGATCAGCAGACGATGAGCGTCTTGCAAGGAAGATCAGCCTAGCAGCAGCATTTAAAATTGATTGCAGTGGTGAGAGTCTGTTCTTGGGAAGACCAGTTAGGAGACTATTGCAATAATCAATGCGGGATATAATGAGTGCATGGATAAGAGATTTGGTAGTGTCTTGTGTGAGATAGGGTCGTATTTTGGATATGTTTTTTAGATGCATGTAACATGATTTGGAGACAGATTGAATGTGGGGAAGAAAGGACAGTTCAGAGTCGAGGATGACCCCTAAGCAACGAGCTTGTGGGGTAGGGTAGATTATCAAGTTGTCAACAGCGATGGAGATGTCAGGATGGTAACTGTTCTTAGTTGGCGGCAATATAAGTAATTCCGTTTTGGAAATATTGAGTTTGAGTTGGTGACAAGACATCCAAGATGAGATGGCAGAGAGACAATCAGAAACTCGACCCAAAACCACTGGTGACAACTCTGGGGTTGATAGATAGATTTGAGTATCATCAGCATACAAGTGATACTGAAATCCGAAAGAGCTGATTAGTTTGCCAAGAGAGGAGGTATAGATTGAGAAGAGCAGAGGACCTAAGACTGAACCTTGCGGAACTCCGACTGACAGAGGTAATGAAGAGGAAGTAGAGTTAGAGAAGCGAACACTGAAAGAGCGATCAGATAGGTAAGATGTGAACCAGGAAAGGGCTGTATCATTAAGACCTAGGGAGTGTAGTGTTTGTAAGAGAAGAGAGTGATCAACAGTGTCAAATGCAGCAGAAAGATCAAGAAGAATAAGTAGTGAGTAATGGCCTTTAGACTTAGCCGTTACCAGATCATTCACCACTTTAGTCAGTGCTGTCTCAGTGGAGTGTTGAGAGCGAAAACCTGACTGAAGTGGGTCTAATAGGGTGTTAGAGTTAAGAAAGTTTGTGAGGCGAGAGTAGACAAGTCTCTCCAGTAGCTTGGAGAGGCATGGGAGCTGAGATATAGGACGATAGTTAGAGAGAGAGTTAGGGTCAGAATTCTGTTTTTTTAGAATAGGAGTTATCACTGCATGTTTGAGCAGAGAAGGAAAAGTACCAGTAGTAAGAGAGAGATTGCAGATTTTAGTTAAGGTTGGAATAATCACAGGAGATAGATTTTTAATGACTTGCGCAGGTATAGGATCGAGAGGAGAGGTAGTAGAGTAAGAGGATATGAAGAGTGTGGATACTTCCTTTTCATTTGTGGGCTCAAATGAAGAGAAAGTGCCAGAGGGTTCAGGTGGGAAAGAAAGAGGGTTAGAGGTTGTGGAAGAGCATACCATTTCATCTCGGATGTTATCAATCTTGTCCTTAAAGTAGGAGGCAAGTTCTTGTGCACTGATGGTAGCCGGTGGGGGAGGAGGGGGAGGGTACAGAAGAGACTTAAAGGTGTTAAAAAGTCGCTTAGGGTTGGTGGCATGAGAAGAGATGAGAGATTGGTAGTATGTTTGTTTGGCAGTGTCCAAAGCATTGCTGTAGGAGTAGTAGCTAGTTTTATATGCGAGGAAATCAGTCGTACTACGAGATTTGCGCCATTGGCGTTCTACTTTACGCGAATGATTTCGTAGTTGTCTTGTAGTTTTGGTGTGCCACGGTTGGCATCTAAGCCTACGCGGGGTGTAATTGGTAGCTGGAGCCATGTCATCAAGGGCTGTTTCAAGAGTCTGGTAGAGGTGGGAAACAGCAGAGTCAGGAGAGGTAAATGTAGAAATTAGTGAGAGCTGTTGTTGCAGGGAGGTGGTAAGTTGTGGAAAATTAATTGCATTAGTATTTCTGCGGGTTAGAGTAGGCTTGCATGATTTCAGTGTCAGTGAGCTTGGGGTAATGGAAGAGAGAGAGAGGGTAATGAGATTGTGATCAGAGAGAGGGAAGGGAGTGTTAGTAAAATCAGAGACTGAGCACAGCCTGGTGAAAACAAGGTCAAGGCAGTGGCCTTCCTCGTGAGTAGAGGAGTCAGACCACTGGGAGAGGCCGAGAGAGGAGGTTAGAGAGAGGAGTTTGGAAGCATGCAATGATGGTGGACTGTCAATAGCAATATTGAAGTCACCCAGGATGACAGTGGAGATGTCAGAGGATAAGAAATGGGGGAGCCAGGCAGAGAAATCTTCTAGAAATTGAGTTTTGGGAAGCCCAGGTGGGCGATAGATAGCAGCAACACGCAGAGAGAAAGGGGAAAAAACCCTAATAGAGTGAACTTCAAATGATGTAAATGTGAGTGAAGGAGCAGATGGTAGAACTGAGTATGTGAAGTCTTGTGACAGAAATATACCAACCCCACCTCCTTTACAGTTACCAGGCCTGGTGGTGTGAGTGAAGTGGAAACCACCATGTGACAGTGCTGCAGGCGAGGCCGTGTCTGATTGTGTGAGCCAGGTTTCTGTAACTGCCAGCAGGTTGAATTTGTGAGAGATAAAGAGGTCATGGATGGATGTTAATTTATTGCAAACAGAGCGTGCATTCAATAGGGCACATTTAAGTTGTTTGGAGTGTGGTGGGAGGCATGTGATATTAATGAGGTTAGCCGAATTTCTAGGCAAACAACCAGTAAACTCTGAGTGGGACAGGTGGTTTGGGCCTGGGTTTGGTGATATGTCACCAGCTAATAAGATTAGAAAGGAGAGATAGATAAAGGTGGATGTTTGTGACATGATAGAAACTTTCAAATATATCAAGGGCTTTAACAAGGTACAGGTAGGAGACATTCTTCACAGGAAGAGGAGCAACAGAACACGAGGACATGCACTGAAACTAGAGGGAGGAAGATTCAGGGGAAATGTGAGGAAGAATTTTTTCACAGAAAGAGTAGTAGATAAGTGGAATAGCCTCCCAACAGAGAGGTTGACGCAAATACAGTAGTACAATTTAAACATGCTTGGGATAAGCATATTGATATCCTTACAAAAAAATAAGGATCAAATATGGTTTGAGGTAACATGTTTAAAAAAAGGGGCAGACTAGATGGGCCAAGTGGTTCTTATCTGCCGTCAAATTCTATGTTTCTATGTTTCTATATTGCAGGGCTCTGCACTCGCCAAATTAACTAATAATAATAAGAAGTAAAGATTTAGTTCATGTATTGATCAATGCATTTAAGCCTGTAGCCCCCTCCACGGTACCCCACTTTTCTGCAGGTCCTAACACTATTGCTCAAAATTATTGCCATAAACATAGCTACAGTATCACATTAATGATTAATGTTAGATTTCAGGCATGCATCTGTTCTAATGATCACAGCAACTATGCTTTAAAATCAGAATTTTAAAATCAGCTTTATTGGCCAGGTATACTTGCATATACTGTACGTACTAGGAATTAGTTCTGAATTGCTGTGCAACAACCAGGTAGGTTACAGGTAAACAGTGACAGCTCAGATATACAGTATAACACACATGCAGATATACACTAGATGTACCCTGGAGAGGGTTATGGACAAGGACAGGAGAGATGTGGGGAACATATTTTGGATGAGCTGTGCACAGCACCCAGGCATCCATTAGCAGCACCACTTGGTCATTGCTACAGGCCAGTAGGTAACAGTAAACAGAATTAGTACAGGTAAGGCAATTACCAACACACCTGTTGCAAAGCACCTAGGGAAATAGTAAACACACAAACACATATATACATACACACATGTGTATGTGTATATGTGTGTGTGTGTGTGTGTGTGTGTGTGTGTGTATATATATATATATATATACACTGTATATATAGCTATGAAACATGTACTATACATAATTCGTGAAAATTGTGCAGTATGAATTTATTTTATTTTATTCATTTTTTGGTTATTTCCTAAGCCCTTCGCTAGGTATTACATTCTGACTATGATTTACATGCAAACCTCGGGAGCATACACATATGGAAATATTGAACACAAAGGTGAAAGTAATTTACCCACATCTCATTTTCTTCTTGAAAACCTTCTGTTTAATTTACTTGACAATCAATCAGCCACCTTATCCTCATTTAACATGTAAATTGAATCCCCTTATCCAAAAGACCTTTTTTAATTTGTATGAACTGGCATGGCCTTCCTTTAGTAAATCCTACTATCAATCACAGCCTTTCCTTTATATTACGTTCTTATTGATACGCATCTTACCTGTATGTTCTATAGCAGTCATTGCTGTACTCCAAGCGTCTATGAAGCTATTCTTAAATTATATCAAATTTGGTCATTGAGAAAAATAACACTCTGCTAATATGGTCTGCTTCAACTTGGTGTAATAATCAGTAAAAAATAAATGTGAAAAACATATCAACTCAAATATAATATAGTAACTTGGTATTGTACTGTGCGGTGCTTGATAGGGTGCCGGATTACCTCCAGACAATCAGGATTACAACAGTCAGTAGAAATCCTGACTGTTAAAAGCCCGACAGTCAGGATCCTGACTTACAGGGGCTATTCTCCATCGGTGTGGTCCACGACTCCTATAGAGAGAAAATAGTACCTGTGGCGAACGCAGCAAGCCACCGAGCCTGCAGCCACATGGGCTTAAATACAGGAAAAGGTGGTGGAGCGCTTAAATAATACAATTTTGACAGGATATGACCAATTGGGTAATATGAATTATTTTATTTTCTTTACTAATATAGGTATAGATAAAATATATAGTTAAAATAGCAATTGCACATTAATAACAACAAATTGGTGTACAGCCTGAATGGGGCTAATGGAATGAGGACAGATATATAGCTCAATTTCTCACTTGTTCCTATGAATATTTCCACGGATGGATAAGTCACAAACTTCCCAAATGGAAATGGGGAACACTGGATTGGCGGGTGTCCATATACCTGACTGGAAAAGCAGATCGAATCCTGATGGAATTAGGATGCTTGGTCTGAGTCCTTTGTTAAGGCAATCCGGTGAGTAGCAGGTGGTGGTATCCCTGATGGTGTCCAGGTAGTTGTCCCGAATTGGGGAGGCTTGGAAAGTGGGGAGTTGGTCCAAGTGAGGATGATATTTATCAGCGTCCAATTGGAATGGCGGTAATCTTGAGTCCCAATGTCAGAATGAAACACCTGGCCTGACGCGTTTCGTTGTCCACAGACAACTTTATCAAAGGTACCTTTCAGGTACATTCAGGCTGTACACCAATTTGTTGTTATTAATGTGCAATTGCTATTTTAACTATATATTTTATCTATACTGTACCTATATTAGTAAAGAAAATAAAATAAATCATATTACCCAATTGGTCATATCCTGTCAAAATTGTATTATTTTAGCGCTCCACCACCTTTTCCTGTATTTGTACCTTGTGTGTTTTTTGGGGGGCTGACCTCCCCACGGTGTGAGCAGCTTACCAAAACAACTCACCCAGAAGCGCCTGAAATATACTCTCCCACCTAGGTGGTTGAGTGTATATATTTTTCTTAGCCACAAGGGCTTCTTGGCACTGTCAGAGTACCAGCAGTCGGGATTCCGAAATCGGTCTAATGACCGTCAGAATCCTAGGACTGTCGGACCCCAATACCACACCCACTTCATATGACATACAAAACATCCCTTTATAAGGCACCTGTTGGGTGGTGTTGTAGGCAAGTGATGTCCACCAAGAAGGACTCTACTTGCTTTTTCCTTATTTAAAATATTGTCAGATCCTCTACCAAAGTTTTCCCAGGCCACAGGGGTAATGGATGGGTCTTCCGTCAAGCAGAGATCAATTCAGGAATCCTCTTCCCCAACACCACTAACATTTTAGACTGACCTAGTATACAACACACACAGTTGGTTGTCAAAACCACAACAGTATATTTATTTATGTCAAATATAAGAACAGTGTTGCTTTTTTTTAGTCAATCAAAAGGACAACGGAGGTTAGTAGCAAATATTATCAAAATATAGACCTTGAATAATATACAGTCACTTGAACTATAACATAGTGGAGTAGTCAATTGACAGGCCATGTAAAGATTGGTAAAGATCGATGTATGGCAATATCGGAAATCACTATCGAATCATAATCAGATAAGGCATAAGGCATACTAAGAGGAAAAAGAGTTTCCGGCATAAATATCGACAAAATAACACCAATGTTTCAGCAGTAACAATAGAATGAAAATTGTCTACTATTGTAAAGCGCAATGGAATCTGCTGCGCTATATAAGAAACTGTAAATAAATAAATAAATAAATAAATAATAAATAAAGTACAATATCAAAGGTACAGATAGAAAAGAAGGTAGACAAAAAAGTCAAAATCAAAGAAATAAACCAAAAAATGTAAAGAATCTCTGCAGATACACAATTCATTCCAATCTTTTAAATCTGAAAATTACAATATAATACATGTAGGACCAAATTACTAACAAGATATTTTTATTGCACATTAGGACTCTTTCCACTTAAATAGCCGTAATCTTCAATGGCCTCTGCATACTAATACCCACAGTCACGCACTCACACTCAAAATCCTGGCATAGAAATAAACAGTGCAATACTATGATTGCGAGTTAGATCTGTCGGTAGGTATTGTAGGCGTTGGGGCACCTACATTAAAAGTACAACTGTAGACTTCGTCATCCAATCCATCTAAAGAAGAATGCTCTCTGCATCATAAAGATGTGTGCTGCTCCTTACTACACCCATTATCCAGCAAACACAGGCTTTATTTGCTTCTGGCCAGAATTTACTCCCTGGCAACCATATGCCCAGACTAGCCTGGCCATGTCTGTGCAGACCGTCTCTTGACTCCACTTCTTCTCCAATTCCACTCAGCTGCCTTGCCTACTTCGATGTTTGCACCTTACCGTGCCAACCTGAATTAGGGCCATAGGGGCAGATGTATTGAGCATGGAGAAGAGATAAACTTGAGATAGAGTGAAAGGAGAAAAAGCACCAGCCATTCAGCTTTGTTTGAAATATGACAGTTGGGAGTTGATTGGCTGATGCGTTATCTCATTCCACTTTATCTCCAGTTTATATCTTTGCCAGGCTTAATACATTTGCCCTATAATGTGATATTTCATATACTGTATTAACAAATACATTTGTCCATCTCTGCACTTTATTCAAAAATGTTGTTCTTCCTGTGCATTGTATTTAATGCAATGGTTAAAGTATATTATAATGTGTCTACCAGGATACAATTTCAAGGACATTGAACTAATATTTTTTTAATGTGGCTTCTCCATGACAATTTATCAAAAGGTTGCTGTTATTTGCAGGTCAGTTTCCCTTTGTAGCTTGTGCAGCCTACTGAGAAAATATATATTTAATAGCCTTAAATTGACATTCAGGAACTATTTTACTTTCATGTCCTAAGAAGAGGATGTTAAATAATTCTTACAGGCATAATTAAATCGTTCCATTGTGGCATGTATACAGAAGTGACATGTACCATCCTTAAATTGAGAGTACTCCATATTGAAACTAAACACCAAATATTCTTTCCTGCTGTAAGCAATTTATATGTTTATTAAAGATAGCTTTAAACATTATTTATTATGTTTGCATTTTGTGTCCATAATTTATTTTCTTTCTTTGCAGTGTTACTATAAAGTTGTTGTTACATGGATGCTACAGAAGGACATATAAAAATATTTAAAACTGCCAATGTGAAGATACAGTATTAGGTAAATTTACTAAGTTGTGGTTCTGGCTTTAAATGCAAACAGATGTGCATTGACCGCAGTTTAGAACGCTTTCAGACCGCAAATGCAGGATCGCACCGGGAAAAAGTTCAGTCCCAGTTTGACCCTGTATTTGTGGTCTGTTCAGATCGCATCAGCGAACTGGCAATATTGCTGGTTCACTGACATCATGTGGATGCGTGGCAGAGCGTCGGAGCGTAATCGGAGGAGGAGGCAGCGCTTAGAGCTGGCACTGCTCCAAGCACTGACTCCTCCATAGTGTGAACAGGAAACTGGGCGCTCAACCCGTTTAACCCGTTCACATTGCACAGAAACACAACAACGAACCAGAAAGAACCCTTCTTTTTACCCGGTTCATATTGCCGTGTTGCTACCGGTTAGCTGTAACCGGTAATCCTTGTCACATCACACCAATTACCAGGTCGAACCGGCAAGAAACCGGCATGAACCCGTAATTAGGTGCGATGTGAAAGGGGTATTAGTGTCTTAGGGGTAAAATGACCACAGCTTCTAAAAACGAAAAGAGACATAACCTGATTGGTTACTATGGGCCATGTTGCCTATCATTTTCTAGGATGCAATAGAGAAATTATAGTTAGAATGTGATCACCTCTTTTCATTTTTAAATGCTTTGGTAAATGTACCCCTTAAAATGCAGAAAGTAGTTAACATTAGATTGAGCATCAACTGAATTTGATGCCCATTGGTTTTGGAAATGTAAAAAATACATCAGTTTATTACTTGCCAGAAGACTCAGTCATCAAATGCATTGAAACCAAACCAAGAAACGTGAGACAATGACGAAAAACCATAAAACTATCTGGTATATTGGATTTAACATATTATTCTCTATACACAAACCCCTTTGATAGACTGTAGTGAGGTAGTTTGACGTTTGGTTGTGCTTCCTGTGATTCTTAATTGGTCCTGTAAGTAGTCTTGTGTTTTTCATTGCCTGTTGATTCTTATTTTCTGTCTCTTGTGTTTAATTTTAAAGTCATATTCGGGGCCGGACTGGGACCAAAAATCAGCCCTGGTAATTTGAGCACACAGGACCACCTGCTGCGCGTCAAAAAGGGGGTTTGGCTTAATAGAAAGAAGGTGTGGCATCACAAAGGGGCATGGTATTACACATTATACTACACCCTGTAATGCCCATTACACATTTTAGCAAACTCCATAATACCCATTACACATAAAGGCACATGCTGTAATGCCAATTACACATTATGACACATACTGTAACATTACATATAAGGCTACACAATTTGTTATTCCCATTGCAGATTATGACACACACACCGTAATGCCCATTACACATTAGGTCACACACCATAATGCACATTAGACCACATTCCGTAATGCCCAATAAACTTCATGCCACCCTCTGTAATGCCTATTACACATCATACCAAACACTGTTCTCTGGGTCTGATCCAATGCGGAATGGATCGGATGTCAGACACATGCTATTTGGGCTGATACCTCCAGAGGTAGATAAAAAAGCGCAGGAAGTGGAGCAGGAAGTGGAGCTGCCTTCAAAAACAAAGTCTGACAGGAATGCAGGGCCGGAGCTTCCATTAGGCAGCCTTAGGCAGCCGCCTAGGGCGCTGGCCACTAGAGGGCGCCTCTTCTTCAGCCTAACATTTAAATTAAGTATATTAGTGGCAGGGGCAGGTTCCGTAAATAGCTACAGTACCTGTTTTCTTCAGGCGCGCACGCGGGGGGGGGGTCCGAGTACATAGAAACCCTCCCCTGTCCGCCGATATATCGGTCGTGGTCCCGATGTTTGCGCAGCAGGTCTGAGGCACTTCTGAGTGTCAGTCTGGCTCCCTCCCTGCTGCTGCTGCCATCTCTATCACACGAAGATGCAGCCACTGGCAGGCAGGGGGAGCTGCTCCTCTCAGGCTGTTGTCACGTGCTACAGCTAGAGAGACAAGGGGACTCAGGACTGGAGCTCCGCGGCACTGCAGTACTGCTGATAACTGTGAGTCGGGGCAGGGGCAGGCAGGCTGCTTGTGAATGCAACTGTCTGCATTATGGCAGTCTGACTTTGTGTGTGTTTGTGGAAGGGGAATACCTTTCACTGACTGTGGAGGCTGTGCTGAAGTGGAGGGGCTGGCTGTTTGTGCCTGTGATTGTCTGCAGGCATACTGACAACTGTGTGGGGAAAACATGTGACTGACATGTCTGTCTATTGGGGGGAGGCTGTGCATTAGGGGATCTGAATATATGACATGTCTGTCTATGGGGGAGGGGATGCTGTGCTGGATGGGGTCTCAGATCTCCCTCCAGCATAGCCCCCCATAGGCAGACATATGGGGAGGGCCGGAGGAGAAATATATTTATGAGGTGCACGGTTGTGTGTGTGTGTCTGATTTATTAGTAAAATGGGTAATTGGTGATGTGGTGGGATGGGGGGGGGGGGGGGGGGGGGCACAGAAGGCAGTTTTGCCTAGGGTGCCATAAAACCTTGCACCGGCCCTGCAGGAATGTAATGTTGACTCAGTATGAGAATGTGGCACGGTTGTCTACAATTGTGCTCACTTGGAATTCAAGACCTCTCATCTCCACAGGCCCCAGTGGGGATTTACACACTCACTTACCCTTCCCTGCCAAAATATCACTCCCCTCGAACCCCCCCAGGCCATTCCCTCTAAAGCCTGCCATATCCACCAATCAGATTCTATCTATTATCTTCTAGAAGGTGCTAAATATATAAGACGTACTGTACAATCTGATTGGTTGCTATGGGCAACATCCCTCAATAGAACTCCCATCGTAGTACATGTACGCAATGATTTCTAGTGTATTTATGCATTTCCATGATCATGCCTACAAGGAATTTTTACCGCCTGATAGTGGCCAGGTGCAGCAAAATGCAGTTTTAAATTATAATTTTATTTATTTTTATACTTTCTGACACTTTTTATCTTGTGATACTGTTTTTATTTTTATTTTATTATTTCCTGATTTATGACTAGAAGCAAACCAGGCATGCATTCACAAGAGAATAGTTGCAGGATCTGAAAGTATACCTGCGCACTGAAAATGTTTCTCTTGGTAGAGAGACAGATTATAATTCCCAAAGAATTTTTTTTATTTATATAGTCAGTTATGGTGGTACAGCTCCCAACAGTCAGGGGTTACCATAATATACAAAAAGAGAAAAAAGGGACTGTTGACGGGAGTGCACAGACAAAATTTAAAACGTAACTTTTAATTTTCACTATATTAAGACTCCTTTATAATATGCTCCTTGGGACCTCCCAAGTTTTAAAGTTTTAAATTTGGTCTGTGCACTCCCCTCAACATTCCCTTTTTTCTCTTTTTGTATGTTATGCATTCCACTAAACCAGGCATGCAATATGCGGGCAACTTTCCCCAGGGGCAGATATATGTATATTTTCCATGCATGCATTTCAGGACTAATACATGATTTCAAATGCAACAGTAGGGCAAAAATGTGACTGAAAATTTGGAGCTTACATGTAGGGTTAATACCTTTGTGTTGAGAGTTTCCAGGACAGTGGACCCACAGCCCACCCATTGACCTGTCCCCAGACTTGCCCCTTGACTCGCCTTATACATTTTCTTGAACCTTTGCTTCATTCTATTCTTGATTTTGCACACTGTAATGCCACTTACACGTTGTGTCACACATACAGTGTAATGCCCATTACACATAGTGCCACACACCGTAATGCCCATTAGACATTATGCCACACACTGTGATGCCCACTACACATTATGCCACACACCATGATGCCCATTACACATTATGCCACACACCATAATGACCATTACACATTATACCTCACACCATAATGCCAATTACATATTATACCACACACTGAATGGCTTTTACATATTATGCCGCTTATTTACAGTACAGTACATGCTTATTGCTAGGGGATTCTTGCTTAATGCCAGGGGTTAGATGCTACTGGCCAGGGGCTTCCTGTTCGATGTCAGGGACTTAATGCTCGATGCCAGGTGCTTAATGATCAATGCCATGGGATTCATGCTCGATGCCAGGTGCTTCATGCTCATTGCCATGGGGGAGTTAAATGCTTGTTGCCACGGGGGAGTTAAATGCTCATTGCTATGAGGGATTACATGCTCATTGCCACAGGGGAGTAAAATTCTCATTGCCAAGGGGGAGTTAAATTCTTTCATAGCAGCCGGGCAGAGAGCGGTGGTCAGCCCGGCTGTATCAGAGCAGGGCCGCAACTATTACAAATCTCGGCCATCTTGCAACCCAATCAGAGCTCAGTGTCTGTCAGGAGCCAGGCTGACCACCACTCTCTGCCCAGCTGTCCCAGACTCCAGACTGATTCCCGAACATTGCATATTCTGGGAACGCCACCCCTCTGGACTCTGGTCTTAATTGCCTGACTGTTGGGAGTAATCCTAGATGGGTGGTAACCCTACCGGCATGCTGAGCACAGTTGTCATTAGTTATGTCCCTGATTTACATTAAATGTAGCAGTCAGAGTTATTGTACTGAATTGATATTGCATGAAAATTAAATGTAACACATGTTTGAGAAAAGCATTGGAAATACACAGCTTGGCTGCACAGTCTCAGACATTACTTCCAGTTGTACATGGCTAGCTGTAACTATAGAATATAAATACCGCTAAACAAAACTATTAGTTAAATAAGGCATAAATATATATAAATATATTTCACAATGATGGATATTTTCGGTTTCAGATTTAGAATGTTTCATACAGTTATATAAGCATTTTGCTTATTAGAAGATCTTTACAGCAGTTGTTAACTGGAACCCCGATGTGCAGCTTAAGTGATTTTCTCAGCATAGATCGGTAAATTTACCATTTGTTTGTGTTCTCAAATCTTTTCTTTTTACCAAAATATTTTCAGAGCTTTCTTCTTCATAATCTTAATTTCTGCATAAATAGATGGATTTTCACTGGAGAATTCTTATTTGAGAATGGTGTGAAAACTTCCTTCCCTGCCAGAGTCTGGACATGTACTGTAGGTCCAGGGCAGACCGGCCTTGTGCGGAATAGGCATAAATGTAGGTGTGCTTAATATGGCAGCAGCATACATAAGAACAGAGTCACTGGCATCCAACGGTGCTAGTGATCTGATCATGAGCTGTTACTTATGGATCTAGTTACCAGGATGCTATTATACAAATCTGAAAGTGCATCTGGGAAGGGAAAGTGGAGACAGGGAGCTCTATAGTATCACAATAGTAATGTACCCATTTGGATCAGTTAAAAAAAGCCAATAGAGTGGGAAGGAAATACTGTATGCTGGTGGATCATAGTTGCCTACAAAGCAGTCTCCCACTGTGCTAGAAATGTCAAATAAACCCTGGATTATGCACCGCCATTGAACTCAGTGTGTATCTGCCATTGGGAGGGAGGGCCTTTGCATTGGAAATAGCACCCGAGCACACAGTTTGGTTGCACAGTCACAGTCTCAGACAATACCTCACTATCTCAGCTGTAAAAGTATGTAAGAGCCGCCTGCAGCATATACCTTGCACTGTGCTCCACCGGCCAGCAGGGGGAGGTTTGTCTTTATAATGCATACTGTCAGCATGGGAACATGGGGTAAGGGTGGCCATTGGTGTGTTATGATTCAATGATTGCCATTGTTGGTTACTATTGATAGATAACCTCAATGATTTAAAACCCTTTGTAAGGAATCCATTGTAGGTCACGCCTACTTTATGTTCAGTGAATAATGGGCCTCTAAGAGTCTGTGGCAGAGCTATGCTCTAAGTCCCAAAATACGGGAGATAAAAAATAGTCAATAACTCTGTATCATTGATGGTGGGAAATCATCTGGTTCTACCCCGTCGTTGGTAAAAGTAGTTACTATTGGCCATAGACTAGCAAAAATTTGAAATCATCAATGGTAGATGGCCATACCTAACCTGTGGTGTTCTGAGTCCATAAACAGGCTGTAGCCATTGCCATGGTTAGTGAGAAGTCGGCTGTGGCTGTTCACTGTAGTGTGCTGAAGTCAAGGTGAGACGTGGAGGGGAAGGGAGGGTGTCATCTACTGCTGGTGGGGTCAATGCTGGGATCCAAACTGCAGTGAAAGTTCCAGGTAGGCATCTAAGAAAGACTGGCCGCAGTGTATGTAAAGTGTCTGCTACCTGTCACGACCACCATCTCAGATACCCTGGCTCCCTGTGCTGTTCCAGTCCCACAGACCTCTGGCGCTGTACCCTCTGCCCTGGCGCTCACCTCCACTGCTGATGCCAACGCCGACGTTTGACTGCGTACATTCTGTCACTCTGTCACCCAGGCTCCATGTTCATCTGCCGATTGTCAGCTGTGGTGTGCGGTGTCCTGGCATGCTGGCTCCAGGTAGCGTGAGGCACGATCCGCCATGATGGTGTCCGCGTCATTCTAGGCCTCAGGCTGGGAAGCGCCGGCTGCAGCGCCTCCGTGTAGTATCCTCCGCCGGCTGGTTTCTGTCGCCACAACAGGCAGCAGCCATCTTCCTGGTTTCCACAGCCTATGCTGCGCGGCTCCAATCGTGATGTCACTCGCGCAGCCAATCACCTCTCAGCTCAACACTTAAATACTGACTAGCCTGGCCAGACTGGCAGTCAGTACAATGTCATCCATTTATTAGCAGCATTGTTCATCCTGGCTATTCCTGCAGTATCTGCTGCAGGCTGACTCCTCGTCTTCCTAGGTGAAAGTCTATCCTGATCTTCCTGCTGGTCCAGTGGCAAACGCAGGATTTTCAGAAGGGGGTTTCCAGAGGGGCGGAGCAAAGCACGGAGATGGACACTTAGGTGACCCGTTATATGTCGGATCAGTTAAAGTAGTATAGATAGACCAAATGTATATAAATAATAATAATAATAATATATATACATACATACACACACACACATATATATATATATATCTATACATACATACACATATATATGTATATATATATATATATATATATATATACACATACAGGGGTGTGAACAGCAGTGTAGACCCCTGGGCATAGCAATGTATTGGGGCACCTACCGATCCTCCAGCGGTAGGGGTGGGGGAAGCTTTGATGTCCCGCGGGTGGTAGGGGGTATTATATCAACCGCTCAGCATGTTGGCCTGGATCAGTAATTTCCACTTATTACCCCTTTACTGCACAGATGGTGGGAGATGGTGTGGGAGAAGGGGGCATTGGGCTGAATGAAGGGGCCCTGATACATAACTTCCAGGGTGGTAGAGGATGTTTAATATGCAGAGGAGGGGTGTATAGTGGAGTGGGCTTATTATTCCTAATTTTCTGGTGGGAGGACAGCTTACTTGACTGCAGATATCTCCAGTTCCCAGAAATAGATTTCTTAGATTTTAATGGAATTAAAAACTAGAGAATCCCACCTACCAAATGGTATTATGGACTAGGGGATCAGAGTTCAGGAGGCAGAGCAATCTGCCAACGAGCATATAAAACTACATACCAGGTGTATGGAGCTGGAGCAGTAACCAGCTGCTGGAAGGCTGATATCTCTGGTTCTGGGAACAGTAGAGACAAGCTACTAGTGTTCCTCAAAGGAGGAGAGGCCCAGCCCTCAGAAATACTCTAAGTCAGATAGAACCTGAAATATCTGACTCGGAAGAGCAATTAACAGGCTTGGATGGGGACCACTGCTTTGAAGTCAGATATCTCCGGTTCCCAAGGGCCGATTTTTTAAATTCTTGTACCCATGGAAAGAGTGGGCCATCAGCTTTCATCCTAGAGCCCTTAGATTCCTGGGGGGTTTCTGGGTACTCAGAACCCCCCCCCCCCCGCATGCGCTACTGTGGTCATCTACTGCTTCACTATATCCGTCCACGGAGATCTTCTGCCGCCAATTAGGACAAGGACAAGGTTAACCCCCCAAATGGTGTCATCTTCCTCCTAGCTTCCTGACGGTTAATATCCGTGACCAGCATCCCTGGTTCTGGTAGCTACGACCTCCTTCAGCACGAGATTCCAACTGGACTTCATCCCATTTCCATTCCTTCTTTATCATCATCCAATCTTCAAATCATCCAATCATCCAATCTTCAAATCATCCAATCATCCAATCTCCCAATCATCATTAAGCTTCTTCAATAAGTATTATTATTATTGTCTTCTTTACAGAGCCAGATTAAGGTCTAAATGGGCCTGGAGCTGAAAATGATCAAGGGCCTATTATGCGCAATAATAGGGGTAGTGGCCAGCACCTAATAATGTGGGGGGCGTGACCAGTGTTCTGGTTGGGTGGTCTGCTCATGGGTGTGTCTCTATTTTTGTAAATACTTTCAACTAATTATATATGCCTGGAAAAAGCAGGGGGCTGACATAGATAAAAAGGAAGGGAGATATCCAAAGGTGCACCCGCAGGATGCCTATGTCCTAAGATACTTGCGGGGTGAGGCGGCACTCCAGTCAGAATAAAATAGTGTGCCGAGCGTAGCAAGGCACCGTGCCCTCTGCTTGGCGAGTGCAGCAATTCCGAAAGGGGGAGCGATCCACAGCCCCCCTTGTCGGCATTGCGGCGGTCGGGAGTCCGGCGACGGTATTTCGACCGCCAGCATATCATACCGGACCCCATATATCCCTTAGACAAATCATGCAACACAATTGTAACCCCTTTATACTGTACACACCCCTTTATACTCTTACACATTATGCCACATGGAATGAGAAAAAAATTCACACTGACTGAGCCAAAATTCACACTATGGTTCACGGATTGAGTCAAAATTCACGTTATGCCACACAGATTAAGGCAAAAATTCACATTCTGCCACATGGATTGAGCCAAAATACACACTATACCAAACAGATTGAGCAATAATGCACAATATGATTCATAAACGGGCATTGCGTGCCAAAGGTGTGCATTAAAAATTACACCATAATATCCATTACATGTTAAGCCACACACCATAATGTCCATTACGTATTAAGCCAAACACCATAATGCCTATTAAAAATTATGCTACATAAGTGCTGCTTACCTATATGCTCATTGCCATGTGGGATTACATGCTCATTGCCAAGGGGGAATACATGCTTGTGGTAACTGAGGGACAGCCGCCGCCAGGCAGAAATAACAGCCATTGACAGCCGGACAGAGAGCAGGGGGCTGCCCGGCTGTATTCAGAGCAATGTAGGTCCCAGCTATTTGATATAATAACCCTTTCACACCAGAAAATGCAGGGATTTACCCAGGAATATTGACCCAGGATCATGCAGGGACATTCCCGGATTGGCCCCTTTTACACCAGCCTAGTTCCTGCATTTTCTAGCGTGAGGAGGAGAGAAAACTACCCTCCCCCCTTTAAACAACCAGCTATATCTTCGGAACCAACTGACCCATTTACACGAGGGATTCTAATTATTTTCAAATGAATTTGGTCCTGTGAAACTGGGCCATTTGGTTCCAGAGAAATCTGTCCTCAAACAACATGAACAACCATGAAATTACATTTCAAAAATGAAAAAAAAAAATCGGATTACACGAAATATCTCTAGAACCAATGCACCCATATGGACCAGCCTGGTATCAGATTGAAGGCCCAGCAATTTGGGTTAGACTGAGATCAACCTTGAGCTTCTGTGATGCCATTGGAACCAGGTGGGAGTCGGAATTTGTGGGTCTCATGTTATCCTATGGGGAAAACGTTCCAGCTTTGCCTGGCAGTATCTCCAGTTCCCGGGGGGCTAGAGACGCGGGGCTGGGCTCGTTGGAAAGTCCTGACCCTCAGCTACAAAATGGGCCTATTTAGAGAGTGGGCCTGGAGCTGTAGCTCCATCAGGCCCATTGTTAATCCGGCTCTGCTTCTTTATCATTCAAATCAATATCTACAGTTATTTCATTGTGCCATCCTCCTTATCTTTGTACCGCAGTATCTTCATTAAAAAGGTTTAATTTTATTCAATTGCTTCACTCCATTCTGTAGTTCATGCAACAGCCCTACATTAAAGCACCCTGCCTCTGATACACTCCAGCTGGTGCTTCAGCCAGCTCACAAAATGTGACACTACCCAGACAGTGCCCCAATGGTACAACTCTCAGAGATAGCAGCTGTCAGCATTACCATAAGCAGTCACTTATTTATCACCTCTATCATAAAGGAAACAATATTTTGGTTTGAACACACCCCACCCAAATCTAACTCTCTCTGCACCTGTTACATCTGCTCCAGCTGCAGTGCACATGGTTTTTCCCATTAGAGAAAGAATTTGCATTACTTCCTCATCTTTGTGGCCACCACTTACGCCAGTTATGTTAGCCGCTACATGAATCGCTATTGTCCCCTTGTGGGCTTGCTTCGCTCGCCACAATTTTACTAAAGGTAATAGATGGTAGTGTGGATCCCGAAAATAAACCTCGCCGTACACTACGTAAGTTCTGTAGCGTAAGCGGTGCCGCAAAGAAGAGGAAGTAGCGATTTTGCTTTTGTGATACATGTGATACTGTAGGTGCTGAATCATGTCCTATGTTTTGTTGTTTTATTTTTCGTAATGATTTCAAGCAACAACATCTGTCTGATATACAGCTGTACTTACTTGAGCTGTAAGCTTTGTGCAGGTCAAACAATTAAAAGTAGAAAGAAATTAATAGTATTTCAAAAAATGACCTGAGTAAATGAAGAGACGGAAGCAGTATTTCTATATGAAATGAATATACCCAGTGCATCTTCAATCCATGTAATTATTGGAGGACAACAGAGAAATGATTAGGTTCCTCACAAGTGCTCTTTGATGAACCATGTAACTGCTGGTTCCTCTCCACCTGTACCAGGCACTTGAACTTGAAGAATATAAGTGCTCATCATACTCTCTGCCAAAGAATTGGAACTATAGCCAGTTTAGTGGAAATACATTAGTTCAACCACCCACTTCACATCATTTATCAAGCAGAGCGGAGATGGGATAATCGGGACCCACTGTAAGTGCACTATAATCATGACGTGAATAGGAAGCACGAACAGAGCTATTCTCAAACCAGCTGTCTACAAGGAGCGCTCTGCGCGGATAAGCTGCTTCAAGTGCTGAGCTGGTTATGGCCTTTGTTTTTCTCTGCATTGGCAAAGAATTCAGAATATTTTCTGGCATCTAAGTCAAAGTACTATTACCAACTCTTACAGTCAAAGAAGAACATGAAGGGGGTAATGTCATCCTCTATAATGGGTGCAAGGTGCAGAAGATCCAACTGTTTCTCCAGCACTTTGCCGCCACCATCATCTCAGACAGCTCTTGAACTCCATATACGTTTGCAGGAAAAGTTGCTTTCTCTGGGAAGAGTCTATCAGGACTTTGCAACCCCTCGTCCACAGTGGTCATTGATGTTCTGTTGGTGCAACTTTTATTCATACAAGCATCTCTCCTGTAATTTTGGGATACAGTCGCATTGTCGACCACACTTAGGTCGACAGTCATTAGGTCGACGCCGTTGGGTCGACAGGTGGGAAGGTCGACAGGTGTCTAGGTCGACATAGGTGAAGGTCGACAGGTAGCAAGGTCAACATGGGACAAGGTCGACGTGTGTTTAGGTCGACGTGGCTTTAGGTCGACATGGGTTAGGTCGACAGGTGGGAAGGTCGACATGTTTTGGTAGGAACCTGCTGTGTGGTCCACGCTGTGCTTCACCCCAAATGGATGCCCCTGTTGTCTAACTCCTGAGGAAGGTCCTATATGGACTGAAATGCTAACGTTGAGTACCCTTCTTTATACTATGATGTCTATGTGAATACAAATACACAGCTTTTTATTTTGCATCAAACAGTCTGGAGAGTGTGTCTTTTTGGTCTTTATATACATGGACTTTGTTTCTTGTAAGTTCTGGACATCACCCCAGCGGTTGCATATTTTGTATGGAGTGCGATCTTATTGCATATATTATATATAATATATATATATATATATATATGTATATATGTATATACATATATGTGTATGTATGTATATACATGTGTATGTACATATATATGTATGTATATACATATATATATATGTATGTGTATATATATATGTATATATATATATGTATGTATGTATATATATATATGTATATACATATATATGTATGTACGACAGTGGTACGGCACTCCAAACTACAGATGCAGGCTATATGTATGTATATGTATGTATAGCAGCAGGCAGCAGCACCTAAGCAGGTCTGACCGCTGAACACCGGGCTGGACGTTCATCAGCACATAGGCGCACGTGATCTCTGATGACAGTCAGTTGTCCGGGTAACCTGCTGTTGTCTGACCCAGCATCCATACAGAAAACAGCGAAGGACACTAGATTGTGCAGAATGCTGTGAATGCAAAGTGCACACATTATGGAATACTATATGGCACTGTGCATGGTGTAACGCAGGGCTGGGCAACACCGGCCCTCCTGATGTTGATGAACTACACATCCCAGGATGCTTTGCATTAGTTTTGCTATGTGGCCATGCTGAAACTGATGCAAGGCATGCTGGGATGTGTAGTTCATCAACATCTGGAGGGCCGGTGTTGCCCAGCCCTGGTGTAACGTTAAGTGCAATATAAGATTAACGTGCATAATTATGCACTTTGCATTCACAGCATTCTGCACACTCTAGTGTCCTTCACTGCTTTCCGTATGGACGCTGGGTCAGACGCCAGCGGGTTACCCGGACAACTGACTGACGTCAGCGGTCACGTGCGCGTATGAGCCGACGGATGTCCAGCGGTTTCCCTGCACAAGTCACATAAGTGTGCTTTTCTATTAGAATGTAGTTTATTCATTTATCTGTTGGTTTTGTTCTGCACTTCACTTATTTATTTATTATTTATTAACAGTTTCTTATATAGCGCAGCAGATTCCGTTACTGTGTCTTATATAGCGCAGCAGATTCCGTTACAGTGTCTTATATAGCGCAGCAGATTCCGTTACAGTGTCTTATATAGTGCAGCAGATTCCGTTACAGCGTCTTATATAGCGCAGCAGATTCCGTTACAGCTTCTTACATAGCGCGGCAGATTCCGTTACAGTGTCTTATATAGCGCAGCAGATTCTGTTACAGTGTCTTATATAGTGCAGCAGATTCCGTTACAGTGTCTTATATAGCGCAGCAGATTCCGTTACAGCGTCTTATATAGCGCAGCAGATTCCGTTACAGTGTCTTATATAGCGCAGCAGATTCCGTTACAGCGTCTTATATAGTGCAGCAAATTCCGTTACAGCATCTTATATAGTGCAGCAGATTCCGTTACAGCGTCTTATATAGCGCAGCAGATTCCATTACAGTGTCCTATATAGCGCAGCAGATTCCGTTACAGCGTCTTATATAGAGCAGCAGATTCCGTTACAGTGTCTTATATAGCGCAGCAGATTCCTTTACAGTGTCTTATATAGCGCAGCAGATTCCGTCACAGCGTCTTATATAGTGCAGCAGATTCCGTTACACCGTCTTATATAGCGCAGCATATTCTGTTACAGTGTCTTATATAGCGCAGCAGATTCCTTTACAGTGTCTTATATAGCGCAGCAGATTCCGTTACAGTGTCTTATATAGCGCAGCAGATTCTGTTACAGTTTCTTATATAGCGCAGCAGATTCCGTTACAGTGTCTTATATAGCGCAGCAGATTCCGTTGCGCGTTACAATAGTAGACAGTGACAAAACAAACTGGGTAACAGACAGACTTGGAGGTAGGAGGGCCCTGCTGCAAGCTTACAATTTATAGACTTATGCCATCAGTCGTCCTGAGGAAGGAGCTACGGCTCCAAAAATGTTGACATACTGTATGCACTGACTTTTTTTGCACAATGCTTTTACGTTTTAATACACTAATTTCTATTTGGAGAGTGCCGTCTCCTGTTTTCTTTCATTGGAAAACACTATGCTTCTATATTAACCATTCTGGAAGGCACCCCAAAACTATTACATTGGCTGGATCTGAATGCCAGCCCCTACCAATTCTATATTTATATAGATATATATATTTTTAGATCGATCTATCTATCTAATCTATCTTTTTATATATATATTTACATTATGCCTTTGATAAAGGACCTTTTTTGATTGATTTGGTCCATCGCATGTTCACACTTGGGACTGATTGTGTGCGTCTGCACATGTGCAGACGCAGGGTGCGT
Source organism: Crinia signifera (assembly GCF_055691185.1). Classification (NCBI taxonomy): domain Eukaryota; kingdom Metazoa; phylum Chordata; class Amphibia; order Anura; family Myobatrachidae; genus Crinia; species Crinia signifera. Next base: position 62,670,706 of record NC_139217.1, on the reverse strand, counting down.
GCACCCACGACGAACATTCTGCTCGCTGGGTGCACACATCCAGGACAGCAAGCGGGGGGTGGAGAAGGGCGGAGAGTGCCAGGCAGCCCCATTACCATATGCGAACACCCATTGTTTCATGTTGCTGTGCGTTTTCATGGTAATGAGGCCGTGTCGCGGGTCAGGATTATATGTGTGCTTTACAGCAAGTGTTCTTATGAAGTGTATTCAATGCCCTGAGGGCGAACTATAACAGAGAGCAGTGCTGATAGCTCACCATCATGGCTCAGGCTTGCCCTCAGTATTCAACCAACAGCCCTTCACTCGCCGTTCCCACCTTGCTGGTTCTTTTCAGTGAGGTGGAAACAGTGAGTGAAGCCATCAAAACGGAGGAGCTCGCTACAAAATGCAGTGGGCTTGCTGCATTTGCAGCGAACCTCGCCATTCCGGGGAATCATCGCTGTGCTCTGACGGCGAGGATTTCCCTGGAACATTGAATACAGCAAGCAGCCGGTGAGGGAGTTAGACGGCGAAGATGGCTTGTGTTCTGCGATCCTCGAAGAAAAAAAGCCATCCTCACTGCACAAATCCCTCGCCGGTGGCATTGAATATCGCCCTTTATCTTAAAGGCGCTATCTTGAAGTACAACTAATGTCTGTTCGATGTTATTGATTTAAAATTTTAATCATTTATTGCTTATCTTTCTGTTTTTTGATTCATGCTTCCATTATGTTTTTTGTTTGTATTAACATAAGTAACTGATTACCACGGCCTTTATCTCAAAATTTAATTCCCAGCACAAGGAGGTGGAAAAGATTTTTAAAAAACACTGGTCCATCATCCAGAAAGATCCTGTTATTGGGAATCTTCTACCCGCAAAACCGAAACATATATACAGGAAATCAGAAAATCTGAAAACTAAACTCACCAAAAGCCTGCACATGGGCAATCAGGTGAGGATGAGCTACAATAGGTCAAAAGGTTTTTACAGATGCGGACTCTGCATTAATTGCAGAAATACTCCACACGCATCAGCATCTAAGACTGAAGAAATTGTGATTAATGAAGAAAAAGTCAAAATCACCGATTTCATGACATGTAATACCGCGAATGTCGTCTATGCCATAAAATGTTCGTGCGAAAAATGGTACATCGGGAGAACTACGAGACCCCTCAAAACCCGGATCGCTGAACATTTTAGGAACATTAAAAAAAGGGGCAGAAACCCATCCTCTAGCAGCACACTTTAAGAAACACCATAAGTGTTCCACAAATCAGATTTTGGGATTCTGGGGCATCAAACTTGTTCAAGCCACAGAAAGGGACAAAAATATACAGAAAAGACTGGCCAAGAAAGAAATGGAACTCATTTTCAAATTCAGCACCTTAGAACCAAATGGATTGAACCAGGACTTTGAAATAAAATGGTTCCTGTAAAATATACCTGAATTCATAGTTCCCACATGTTTTTATACACCCTTTCTCACCCTTGATTTTATGATGGATTTTAACTGTCCCCTCACCTATGCACTTTCACCCATGCTGCTATTTATATCTTGCTGCTATATCCCTTTATTTTTATTTTTATCACTTTTAAATCTTCTGTGATTGCTGCTGCCATTTTGTGATTTTTTCTATCCCCTAGGACCTATAATGATGGTCCGTTGGGCACATAAGCACTTTAAATCATATACAAGGAGGAGCAAGATGTCCGCCTCATAGAAACAGATAAGGCACAGATCATCCAGGAGGAGCAAGATGGCCACCGTACTGAGAAAAGTTCCTATATAACGGAGTTGGAGGAGCAAGATGGCCGCTATACATAGAGAATTCCAGCCGAGAGGACAAAGATGGCCGCGAATCTAGAGGGAATGAATCAGGAGAGGACCCGCAACCACGTCATTTCCGGGACGGCGGAACAGAGACTTTACACCTATATTTCAGCCGGACAGAGAGACTGCAACACACGCGCGTCACTTCCGGAGATGAACGGCGTCACGAGCGTGACGCGTCACTTCCGGTGACGAGCCCTCTACCCGGGAACATGTATAGGACCCAGGTGTATGAGAAAACGGACTTTAATATATTATTGTTATACATGGAGAGTTTTTTTTTTCCCACAGATGTTGGATATCGTTATGATTGGAGGGGTATTTAAACCCTGTCCATTGGAGTCACTAGCACCTTGAAAAAGATCTCCAGGAGAGATCGAAACGCGTTGGGAGTGACTTAGGAGAGCATTGGCTGGACCCATTCCGGTAACCTGACAGCACTCAGTGGGACCTTTCCTTACGGGGCCCCGTGATCGATAACAACTGGACCACTGAGAAGCCAGTCAGCCCAGGAGCGGTAGAACAGCCTGCTCATTTTTTATTTATTCATTTATTCATTATTAATAAAGAACATTTTCTTCACCCATTTGTGGAAATTTTCCTTGGGACTGAACATCCAGGAGAGAGACCCTGTGACACGCTGTGTTTATACCACCTAACAGTGAGTATATGGAAAGGGGGAATCCCCGCCAACATTGAAATATCCATAGAAGAGAAAAAGGCTTTTATCCTGAAGTATTGTTGATAAGCCTGTATATATACAAGAAAGTGTGAGTTCATAGAGAGGGGGAACTCCCCGACCACACACACATATACCTACAATACTTATTGTCTTAAACCAGTTTATCGTTTTAAATATACACCGTGTCAAACAGTATTATACGAGGGCAGATGCCCTTTTTTGTTTTCTTGTTTTACATATCATCAATTTTGAGCTACCCCAAGAAGTCATCTGGAGACGGGCTCATGTACAGGGGAGTCTGATAAACCTTTTTTTTTCTGTTTAGCGCATAAACTTGGTGAAGGATTTACCCACTTTGCTATTGATTACCACGGGCAATTGTGCTTTTATACTGTGTGATATGATATTTACTACTATGTATTAGTGTAGTGGTCGTCAACCCGTCGCTCGTGAGGCATCAGTAGCTCGCCTGAGCAAAACGGGTGGCTCGACCACTGTTGCCCTCCCACCGCCTGTATGTCCGGCCACCCACCTGCCGACGTCCGCGGCCCTGCTGCTGTGGCTGCCAGGCAGGCAGAGGCACTGGGGACACAGCCAGCAGTTCACACAGCACTGGCCATGCCCTCACACCAACAAAAATTATGCCCTCAAAAATTCTATACCTTTCTGTACCTTTCTACGCAGTCAAAGTTGGGAGGTATGCATTAGGTGTGAGGGGCATTGCAATGTGAGGCATAATGTGTCAGGGGCATTACAGTCTGCAGCATACTATAGTATCAGTATCATAGGCATTGTGGTGTTTGGCATAATGTTTTTTTTTTGTCTCGAGTAGCTCACGCTCAATTAGGGTTGGATACCACTGTATTAGTGCAATGTAGTTGTTTAGGGCCAGATTCTCTAAGCTTCAAAAGTGATAAAATGGAGAGTGATAAACAGACAGCCAATCAGCTCCTACCTGACATGTCACAGGCTGTGTTTGAAAAATGTCAGTCAGGAGCTGATTGGCTGGCCCTTTATCACTCTCCATTTTATCACTTTTGAAGCTTAGAGAATCTGGCCCTTATTCTGTCATGTCAGTGTATCTGGTCATTGGCAAGCAACAGAGTCTGTGTTGCTGTCTACTTTTGGTGAGGTCTGATGACGTCACCGAATGAACGTGACTGCTGAGAGTGGGAAGTTCTGTGTCCTAAAGGGCCTCTGATAGCTGTGATGGATGCAGTGGCGTAACTATATATTTTGCTCCCCCCTGCCAAAAAGTTTGTGGCGCCCCCTGGGCTCCTCTCCAGCGTGTTTCCCCAGCGGGGAAGCTGAAACAGTAGAGAGGCAGAGAGACCAGCAGACACATCTGCTTCCCTTCAAACAAAAAAGTATATTTTGAGCGCTATGGGTCAGTATTTGGGTGCTGTGTGCAAGTGGCTGCCCTCTGGGAGGGGGTTGCCGCCCCCAAAAAAGGATACGTAGAAGAAAGGAGATACCAGTAGGCGCCTTATGCACACAATTTATGACAATTTATTAAACATACAAAATATATTAAACTAATAAAGCATAAAATAATCCACAACAATACTATAAATATAAGAAGTTAAAAACATGTGCACTAGTAAATGCTGAATTGATGGATTTTATATTTACCAAGTCCCGGTAGGCTTTTAGCATATGCGCATATGTTGCCAGGTACTAATGTCCCAAATTGAAGAATAAAGAACCAGCGTTCTGCAGAAATATGTGACACCTGTGAGATTTCCCACAGGGTTTTTTGTAATCCAAGAAAAAGGGTTATTAGAGGCTTAAAAATAGCAACCAATGATGGAGTCGACACTTCTGTGTCGATGGAGACAGAATCCACAATTCTTGCAGACAATGCTTTACAGCGGGTCCCAGGTTGATGGAGAACGAGTGTACCAATAGACCCCACACCTGTCAGTGTCAGATGTTGCCAAAGCAGCCGCACCGGCCAGACAGCCAAGTGCGAACCGCTAGACTCTGTAACAGACGGAGGCTGCTTGGGACGGTAGTCTCGTGCGCTCTGCTGTGAGCGTGTCAGGCTGGTTGCTGCGAGGTGGTACAGTGGCTGTAGATTGTCTCCGATAACACGCCGCTGCTGCGCTCCTTGAGGAAATAGCGGGGACCAGGGTGGACTGGTTTTCGTGGAGCTCAGACGGCTGAGAGATTCTCCGGGTCCACTGGCTCAATGGCGGCAGCAGGGCTCCTTCTTCAAGACGCGTTTCGCCGTGCTACGGCAGCTTTTTCGATCAATTGAAAAAGCTGCCGTAGCACGGCGAAACGCGTCTTGAAGAAGGAGCCCTGCTGCCGCCATTGAGCCAGTGGACCCGGAGAATCTCTCAGCCGTCTGAGCTCCACGAAAACCAGTCCACCCTGGTCCCCGCTATTTCCTCAAGGAGCGCAGCAGCGGCGTGTTATCGGAGACAATCTACAGCCACTGTACCACCTCGCGGCAACCAGCCTGACACGCTCACAGCAGAGCGCACGAGACTACCGTCCCAAGCAGCCTCCGTCTGTTACAGAGTCTAGCGGTTCGCACTTGGCTGTCTGGCCGGTGCGGCTGCTTTGGCAACATCTGACACTGACAGGTGTGGGGTCTATTGGTACACTCGTTCTCCATCAACCTGGGACCCGCTGTAAAGCATTGTCTGCAAGAATTGTGGATTCTGTCTCCATCGACACAGAAGTGTCGACTCCATCATTGGTTGCTATTTTTAAGCCTCTAATAACCCTTTTTCTTGGATTACAAAAAACCCTGTGGGAAATCTCACAGGTGTCACATATTTCTGCAGAACGCTGGTTCTTTATTCTTCAATTTGGGACATTAGTACCTGGCAACATATGCGCATATGCTAAAAGCCTACCGGGACTTGGTAAATATAAAATCCATCAATTCAGCATTTACTAGTGCACATGTTTTTAACTTCTTATATTTATAGTATTGTTGTGGATTATTTTATGCTTTATTAGTTTAATATATTTTGTATGTTTAATAAATTGTCATAAATTGTGTGCATAAGGCGCCTACTGGTATCTCCTTTCTTCTACATCTGCTTCCCTTGGCTCAGACGTGGGAGAGGCCGCCCTAGCACGCCCATTCGCGCACCCATCCTTTACATAGTAGCCAATAGCCAGCTCTGTGTACAGTCAATTAAATCAGTGGGTGGATTTGTCGTCTCTGTCATGGCTGACTCCCCTCCGGTGCTCAGCCAGCAGGCAGCGGCAGGCAGCAGCATGTCAGTGCATTGAGCGGGTGCTGGCGCCCACACAGACCCCGCTGCCTCTTGCTCCCCCAAGCGGCTGCTGGGGCTGCCTTACAGTAGTTACGCCACTGGATGGATGTGGTATTTATGTAAGCACTGATTATGCACTGTAAAATTTCAGGAAAACAAAGTTTCCCTTTTGATAAAGCTCTGAGAAAAGAGCATCCTTCCCTATCAGCAGACCCCGCCTCTCAGCAGACCCCGCCTCTCAGCAGACCCCGCCCCCTATTAGGGCTGCTTCCAAAAATTTCCCGGGCTGGTTTTCCAACCCAATCCGCCCCTGTAGCACAGTATATTGGACAAAGTCCGTCAGCCCAGGGAATCGCCAGATTATTGCTGGCGGAAAGGCACTGCATCTGATGGGGACAAACGAGCGTCTCACACGCATGCACGTCCCCTACACTCGGCAGCGGAATCCCTGCCTGTCTCCACTACAGCGAGAAGGACAGGGTTAGGGGGGTGCAGAGAGCTTCAGTGGACAGCAAGGAGGCGGCGGAGGGCGGGAGTAGCCTCCTTCACAACGTGGCGCCTAAGAATCTTGTGCGTGCACACCCCCTTCTGGCGGATGGCGATAGAATCCATCTGTACAGAGACGATTCGGAAGGTGGGGAGTTGCGGATGTTCGGCTGGACGGAGTGCGGCATTTTAGGGTTCACTAAGCAGTGAACGACCGCTGGTTAGTGATCTGTGCTGAATCAGGCCCTGTCTCAAGCAATATTTAAAGAACCTTCATCGTAAAATAAAAAATAAAAAATTAATTAACCCACTTCTTATTTATAATCTGCTACTCCGTACAGATATATAAATATTAACACAGCATTTTGTCATAAAGTAATGCGGAAACCTTTTCCCCAGGCACAGATTTATATATTCAATTGCTTTTCTTCAATACAGACCTGGCTCGACATGCCATGTAAATAGACAATGACAAAGAGTAAGCCATATCCATATACATACTTATTATTCAAATCAGTTTTCTTTTATTAGATCTCGTATCAATGCACAAAGGTTCCGGAAGGCTATGAATTACAATGTGTCAAATCTTTAAGGAACATTCAAAGACAAATATTTAGATTGTTTTATCTTATGAAGATTGAAAGGAAGACAGTTATTTTAGTGGAAGAAATGAAAGGTTCCCAGGTAATTTTTTCTTCTGCACATGCTGTCACACACTATGACTTGGATTACAATAAATGTAATTGCTGACTATTATCTGATCATAGGAAATTGGTCTCCTGAGATGAGGAGAACGGCTTGATAAAAATCATTTAATTCAGACACAGTAAAAGAAAAATAGCATACCTGCGGTAAAAGGCGAAGACATTCTGCAAAGCCGACAACTATACAAATGACTTTATCTAAGTGAAAAGAGTAAAACAAATTGGTATTCATTCAGGCAGCTGGTAATGTAAAAAAAAAAAAGGTAATCCAAATAAAAGAATAGGAGACAAGATAAAATAAATCATTTTAAGTATTGGATTATTGCAGTGGGAATTATTTCAGATGCACAAAACAATTCTGCAAAGGGTTAGAAATAAATCTGGATGAGGAAGTTTGCCCAGTATTTGCAATGCCTGTTAATATTGCTCTTTGTGTAGTTAGTGATTTAAAATGCTACAGTGTTAATGGGCAGGATTCATTAATAATCCCCGGTGCACATCGCTGGCATTCGCATAGTTAATAATCGCATATGCAGTAACATATGCGATTATTAACGCAAAAGCGATGCCCGGCGATGTGCACCGGGTCCCCCCCTCCATGCCGGGACCCTTACACAGCTGTAACGGCTCCGGTTCCTCCTCCCTGCACTCAGAAGTGGTGCAGGCAGGAGGAGAACACTGGTCCAGGCAGCACAGCAGGAGGCTGCCCGGACACAGGTGAGGGAGGGCATCGCAGATCAGCGGGGGGCGCGCGGGGCGGCGGGGGATGTGAAGGGAAGCCCATAGGCTTCCATGGGGTTACGCCAAATAGGAACTGGCGTAACCCCCCGCAGCGAAGCCCCAGCAATGGGGCTTTGCTGCATATGAAAATGCGGTAAAAACCCAGAAAACGGGGGTTTTACGGCATTTTCAGCTTGCTGAATCTCGCCCAGTGTATGATGTGTTTAGAATATAAATTATGCATATTATTGTTGCTAAAGTTATTTAATGAAGAAAAAATGTAATCTATTCGGTGTAGTCAGTACGGTAACAGCCCAGGAAGGTGCTCATGTCAATATAATTATATGACCCAGGGACCAAACGAGGGCGGCACTGCACCCTCAGCACCATGGAAGGAAATACAGCATCTCTCCCCACCCAGTGCAGAAGCTGTAGCCTAGAGCAGGGGCATCATGCAGCCAAGGGCAGGTATAGCTGATACCAACAACAGGCTGTCCCACCTATTGCAGTCGTACCACCCACACACCCCTCCTCAATGCCCCGCCAACTGCAGGTAATTGGTACAATGAGGACAGATTTTAATGTCTATCAATTAACTTTAGAAAATATATGTTTAAATGGTAATGTACAGAGGGTTGAGCCTTTTGCACAAACTCCATTCTTATTGGCCAATACCAGTTATTAACTAGATAGTTTAGGGGAAGGGGGAAATAAACTGTCTCTAGGACAGTTTAACAGGCGCTACCTCTGGGCTCCTTGCTCAAATATAGCAGCAGCTGGATAAGGGGGTTGTCAGTCCCCAATAGACTGTATGCAAAAGAAAGAAGGGAAAAATGTGTCAATTACCACACAGCGTGCTGGATCAGTAGATTTGAAACATAGGTATATTTAATAAAACACTGTATACATAATTCAATATGGTTAAAAAGTTAATTAACCATTTAAAGTACAATTCATGAATGGATACTGGGATGGACACCCCTAAAAAGTTCCTCTTGTTAAGGATCCTGTTCCTTATAACGGACTAGGTATACCATTTATTTGGACAGTTCAGTTCATAAGAAGGACTATTACACCATTTATTTGGACAGTTCAGTGAACCACTAACGATTGGAGGGAAGAGTCCTGCGCTGAATTGCAGATAGAACAAATTTGCCCCTTGGAGTGGTGCCGGCGGCTCTGTCTCCTATTGATGTACATCAGCTGATACTGATGGTGATGAAGTGACAAAGTCCTGGTTCAGGGATCCGATTTTGTAATCCACAAGGTGGGAGGAATGATGGTGGGGTGCCTGTGCTTGACGCGTTTCGCTGGGGGACTCTTAGCATTTTCAAATTTCTTCACTGACAGAGGAGCAGATAGTTTTGGGGAAGGGACAGCGAGTACCTGTCTTGGGTGTGCAAAGGGTCCTGAGCCTTTCAAGGAGGTAAGATGGAGTGGCATATTCAGAGAAAGACAACAAATATTGCATCTAACGGCATGAGATCACGCCACCCATGCTTGGTGACACCCTATTCTAATCCCAAGGCCTTGTTGATGTCTTACTGACCATTCTCCTGGGTTCTGGAAGGGGGTTGTTACAAAGTTCTGTTACTGGGTAAGAGGAATCCTGAAGAAGATCCAAAAGTACACCATACAAACATATCACGGACTCTCACCCTTGTCAAACAACATTACATTGCTGTGTTCTTGTATAGGGGCCCCTACTAGCATCAGAGTCTTCTACAGTTCTTAACCATCCTGGTCCTTCTTCATAGATGTACAATTTTTAAACAGCTGAAAAAAGTAATAAGAACATCTATTACATACCGTCAGTTATTTTGAGTGAAATGGAAAATCAAAATCTACAGTACATTGATTTTGGCCTATAAGTCACCTTATGTCATAGTTATTAACTTTCCATATGCCCTCTCCAGACAGCCAGGTCAGTGCAAGAGTAGGCGTGGCTTCATCCAAGGTAGGTGGTGCGGCCAGTGGTGCCAAAAGAGGGGGGGGGGGGGCGTACTAATTACCCAGCCCCTAGTTTTTCCATATTTTATTAGAACCACTTTATTATTTGTCAGGAAATCATTGACAATATTGTTCATAAATGACATCATATAGTGTGTATGGGGCTTTAAAGTAAATCAAGCTCCCGGCTCAATCTAAAATAATCCAATAAGTATTCAAAAACATAAATTAAAAAAAACAATTTGAACGAATTAAAATTGATCTGAAGAGCCCCAGGTGTGCAATGAATTAAAATCTCTCTGGGCCTTATTTTGGTTCATTCTTTCTGACAAAATCCTTCTTAAATGGACAAAACCATGTGCACTGCAGGGGGGGGGGCAGATGTAACATGTGCAGAGAGAATTAGATTTGGGTGAGTAATTTTGTTTCTGTGCAGGGAAAATACTGACTGCTTTATATTTACACTGCAATATAGATCTCACTTTGAAGTAAAACCCCACCCAAATCTAATTCTCTCTGCACATGTTACATCTGCCCCACCTGCAGTGCACATGGTTTTGCCCATCTAAGAAGGATTTTGTCAGAAAAAAATGAACCAAAATAAGGCCCTATGTCAGTCACTTAAAAGCTGGGCAGACAATCAACAGCAATCACTTATTTCATGATAAGAACTGCTGAGTTCCTGATTGTCTTATCTTAAAGACTGTATGGAAATCATCACAGTGGGTGGTGTACAGTAAAGAAAGCACCTTAATTACTTCTAGGAAATACAGATACAATGTCCATAGGTGTTCACACACCAGAAAGATCTGGGATCATCTTCACCAAAGATCCCATGTGCATTCCTATGGATCTTTTGCTAAATCTTCTGATCTTTAATGCAGCATGTAAGATCAGAAGGTTTAGCAAAAGATCCATGGGAGTGTGTATCCGATTTTCGGCTGATTGTTCGAAAATCGGCAAAAAAAATCATTCTAGCGTGTGGGCACCTTATTAATGCCATAAAGTACATACTGTAGAGCAGTGGTTCCCAAACTTTTTTGCATCATGGCATGCTAGATTATCAGAATATTTGTCGTGGCACCCCTAGGTGCAAAGTTTTCTACCGAGAATTGCAGAAAAAATATTACATTAAATAAGTTGTGCTTATATGTCATCCTTAGGTCCAGTTATGTGGTGAGGGACAGAATTCACTTCTGTTTATCCACATATTTAAAAACTGGAAGCCACAAGCACTGATTTTGCCTATTACATTGACAATAAATAATTTGAATCGGTTCTGGACAACCAAACCGAGGCACCCCTGCAAGTGCTCCAAGGCACCCCAGGGAGCCTAGGCGCACAGTTTGGGAACCACTGCTGTAGAGCAACATAGTGGCACCCATACAATATATACTGGAGCCCAATGACCACCATACAATACTGAGGACACACTGCCATACAATGCAGAGAAATCCTAGTGAAAATTTCACAATATATAGCGCATTCCAATGACAAACCTCTTTTACAGAATGCATCCAAGTGACCGCCCACCATACAATATAGATAACATACTTTTGTTACGGCTTGATGCCCAGTTGTTCTTTGCACAGCAGTCCGCCTCCTGCGTGCTAAAGCCTTACCTATAGCAGCCACCTTTCCCGGGTGAATTAGGTCCACCCAGTACTCAGATGCCCCCCGGGTCTTCCAATAAACAAAGCTACTGCAGAGTTGCCACTATTAGAGACATACTATAGATAAACCAATACGGGGACTGGACTGAGGAGCAGAGCCAGTTACAGACAAGACACAAAGAGAAGTTCCTAAAGAGAAGCAAGCATAGGATGTAGTACAGTATACAGGATTTTTACAAGGCAGACAGGCTAAGTCAGAATAGTTAAAAGTCAGGATACATCCCAGTGACCATTATCTATACAGAGAGAGAGCATCCCAGTGACCGCCCAATAGTACTGAAAGCAACCTGGTCACTGCCATAAAATACAGATGACACTTTAGTGACTGTCACACAGTACAGAGCACATACTGTACATGTGACCGCCATACAATACAGAAAACGTTCCTCTATCCACAATACAATTAAAATAGGAATGTTAATTATCAATGTTAGTTCCTCTTGATATATATCCCAGTTGTGTTGTCTCCATTAAATATCCAGACATAATAAGCTGCAGTGAAAACTGTACTATAGGAAGCTGACCTACTGTAACATTCAGGCTACACATACACAAAATATGGAACTAGAGTGCAAAGGAGTTACATGGACTTGCCTATAGGATCCCACTGTGCTTGTTCATAGAATAAGAATCAACTTTATTGGCCATGTGTGCTTGCGCACACTAGGAATTTTTTGATGATATACAGTGCAGCATCAAGCAGTGATGAAGGGGGGAGGCATTACATACATTACATTGAGACATTACATACCGGGAACACATGCCCGCCGAGCAGCACAGCGTCTAGGCAGCCATCAGCGGCGCCACTGGTCGCTGCAGCAGCCAGATAGGTAGCAGTGTAAGCAAAAACAGTACAGTATCACATAGGGAACACATACCCCCACCGAGCTGCACAGTGCCTAGACAGTCATCCATGGTGCCATTGGTCACTTCAGCAGACCGGTAGGTGACAATATGAGCAGGGAAAGTATATGGCACACTGGTCGTTGCAGCAGCCGGGTAGGTAACAGTATGACCAAGGACACCCCAGTTATAGCAGAGACAGTACAGTTATCACACAGGGGACACAAGGTTACATATGGCTTGAGTGCACAGATCCTAGGCAGCCATTTGCGGCGCCAACTTCGTGTAGGAGAACCAGCGTTGAGAGCCAGTGATATTAGTGTGATGTTGGGGGTGGGGGTGGAGAAAGAGTCACTGGGGCCTGGGGAGAGTCAGTGAGGCCTAGGGCTGGAGTTGGGCCCTCTCTGGGCTGAGTTCCAATAGTCTGATCGTACCTCCTCCCTGGAGGGTGGGGGGGCGCCGCCACAGAATAGAAAGCTCCTGCATTGCTGGTGCGGGGGGTCAGCAGCTGAGGCCTGCAGGCCTGGTCTCTTCTCTCCATCACGGCCGGGTGCTGGTGGGGGTCGGTGCCGCCTCAGAGGTCATGCTGGGGACCGAGCCAGCAGCTGGGTCCTGAGCCTCTGGGGTCGTCCCAGGGCCGGGCTGTGCACGGCTGGTGTCGCGCCGGCGGCCGGGTCCAGTGCCGCATCCTCTTTCGTCTCCTCCAGGCACCCCCTGCACGGAGGTGGTCCTCATGCCGGGCCGTGCCGGTGTGCTCGTCCTGGCCGGGTGGGGGGTGGTCACCGTGCCGCCAGTAGCTGTGCCGCCAAGCTCCTCTCTTCCTTCTCCCCCTCCGTCCTCCTCCCTCCACACCTCCACAGGGCGCCCTTTCTCCGGGGGCCGGTTATGTAAGCTCCGGTCGATGGGAGCTCGGCCCCGACCGTTATTGAGCTTTACAAATTACTTATTATCACGTAATATATTTTAATGTAAAAACTAGATCTATTCCGTATAAATTATGGTGATGTTTCTATCTTCCTTACCCCTCACATTACTAATCATACAGGATTTAAATGACACAAACAATGGCTTCTCTCTTATTCAGCAGCTGCTTCTACCAAGGAGCTGTTGGCCATGATGCTGCCCAATCTCCATTGCTGCCACTGATCCATGCCACCAACGGTCACTGCTGCAGGACCGGGACCGGCACATATACAGGTACAGCACTGATTTTTATGGCCCGCCTGTACCTTTTTTAGGTCTGCAACTGCCCATTGTAAGTATAAGAAAGGGGAGAGTGTGGCAACACACCCTTTACCCGTGACCATGCCCCTTTTTGGAATTTGGTATTTGCTCTTCAAATGTTGGAGGGTATGCAGATGCTATGGGCTGCAGCCAGGGCTGCCAAGAGAAATCCTGGGCCCCGGTACATCAACTTCCAGGGGCCCCCATGGGGGTGACACGGCATGTTAAGGGCGTGTTTAGCACATGAGAAGAACCCACTCCCAGGAGCATGGCAGCATAAATATACACACAAAAAGCCATTCACTTACCCATATAAATACCCCCACTGTAGACCCATCTCTCCATCCCCGCCGGGCGCCCGGGTCCGTCCTACCGGAAGTGCTTTGCAACGTACTTCCGGTAGGAAGTCAGGGCACACTCACGTGTGTTCCACTTATCCTGCTCCACTTTCAACTGGCCGGCAGTATCCAGCTACATCATAAAGGCAGATCCACGGCACCCATTCACTGGGGTCTAAATTAAAATCGCCTCATCTGTTACAGCTGGGTGCCGTGGATCCACCTGTCATGAGCTGGGTACTACCAGCCAGTGAAACGCAGAGGGGGAGCAGTGGAATGCACGTGAGTATGCCCTGACTTCCTACTGTGCGCGATAGGGGAAGTAGGGTGCCGAGCACTTTTGGGAGGATGGATCCGGGCGCCCAGCGGTGACTACAATGGGGGTATTTATATGGGAAAGTGAATGTCTTTTTGAGTGTATATTTATGCTTTGGAGAAGACCGTTCAGAGTTAAGGAGCCCATAGACGCTCCGTTCTTCTGCCGTCCTTTTAGTACTATGCGATGCGCACTCCCGCACATCACATAGTACAGTACAAAAGTACAGTACAAAAAGTATGTGCTGCACATACTTTTTGTACTTGGTTTACATCGCATTGCATCACATTGCATGCACAATGCATGCACCAGGCATGTGATGCGATGTGTACTTTAAAAGTACAAAAGGGACAGGAAAAATGGAGCGTGTATGGGCTTCTAAACTCACATCTGAAGAAAGCTAGTTAGACATCACTGACTCCACCACTATGTGGCACATTTATAGAGACCGCTCTATAGGCAACTGCAGAAAAAGTGATGATGACCACAGCAGAGACATTCAATATGTTTTTCTAAAGTGTGCTTGAAAAATGATGGAATCTGTTTGGTTGCTATGGAGAAAGTCACCTTTTATGTTGTTAATAAATGATTTTCATGAATGTCAAAAAAAAAAAAAGCTATATATATATATATATATATATATATTGATAGATAGATAGATAGATCTATAGAGATACATAGATAGATAGATAGATAGATAGATAGATAGATAGATAGATAGATAGATCTATAGAGATTGATAGATAGATAGATCTATAGCTGGGGTGGGGAACCTTTTTTCTACCGAGGGCCATTTGGAAAATTTGAAAACCCTTCGGGGACCATATAAAAATTATCAATTATCGGCATATACGAGTGGGCATTATACACAGGGCAGCGGCATATACATGTGGGCATTATACACAGGGCAGCGGCATATACATGTGGGTATTATACACACTGGCAGCGGCATATACACGTGGGCATTATACACAGGGCAGCAGCATATACATGTGGGCATAATACACACGGGCAGCGGCATATACATGTGGGCATTATACACAGGGCAGCGGCATATACATGTGGGCATAATACACACGGGCAGCGGCATATACATGTGGGCATTATACACAGGGCAGCGACATATACATGTGGGCATTATACACAAGGCAGCGGCATATACATGTGGGCATTATACACAGGGCAGCGGCATATACATGTGGGCATTATACACACGGGCAGCGACATATACATGTGGGCAGACACACCATAAAAAGTGAGAGTGTGGAGGAAGGGGAGGTGTCACCCCCAAACAGGTTAATGTGATTATGTCTGATTATGATAATCAGACATAATCACATTAACCTGTTTGGGGGTGAATCCAGGGGTAAATGACAACCCCTGGATGTGTCAGTCACTGGGGAAGGGAAGGTGAGAGAAGCAGCATTTACCTTTACAAGTTTACACTGATTTAGCTGCGGCACCACAGCGTGATGGCTGCTGCTGCTGCGGCTGCTGTACTCTGACCTCCGATGCTCCCGCCCATGCAGTGCAATGCATGGCGGGCGCATCCCAAACCTCGCGAGTCCCCCTCCCTACCGCCCGCATCACGCCTTCTGCACATCTCCCCCGGCTATATTACCGATTAATCAGCCGCCCGCCTATATTACTGATGTATCAGCCGCCCGCCTATATTACATACCAGCCGCTGGGGATGGCTGCTGCCGCCGGGGAGATGTGCAGAAGACGCGCCCGCCAATCACAGTGGCTGTGGAGGTGATGCGCCAGCAGTGATTGGCGGGCGCGTCTTATGCACATCTCCCCGGCGGCAGCAGCAGCAGCCATCCCCGGTGGCTGGTATGTAATATAGGCGGGCGGGCGGCTGATACTTCAGTAATATAGGCGGGTGGGCGGCTGATTAATTGGTAATATAGCCGGGCGGGTGTAGATAGATAGATAGATAGATAGATCTATAGAGATACATAGATAGATAGATAGATAGATAGATAGATAGATAGATAGATAGATAGATAGACAGATACATAGATAGATAGATAGATCTATAGAGATAGATAGATAGATAGATAGATAGATAGATAGATAGATAGATAGATAGATAGATAGCTGTGCTCTGCAACAGACACAGTTTCTCTGCAGACGCTCCGCAGCTGGATGCCGGCCTCTGTCACTGTCTGCAGACTGCAGATCTGCACACAGTGAGAGTGACACAGGCTGCCGCTGCTGACCCGCACCCCCGCTAAACTGCTGCCTTAAAAAAAGTTTTTTTTTTTCCAAAAAGTGTGTCTTTGTGTCCCCTGGCCCGGGCCCCCTGATAGGCCCGGGCCCAGGTAAAATGTACCCTCCCCCCCTCCCTCTCGGCGGCCCTGGCTGCAGCAAAGCCAGTGCAGTCTCACATATTGGACCTTATTCTGGTTTGTAAGCTCCACTTGCAAATTCACACGGGAGCGTGATGTTTTGTGTCTGTGAATGCGCTTACACATTTATGAGAATGTGCAAACGCTGGGTGTGAACGAGCACGGCGAACTGCAAGTTCGCTGTCCCATTCCCACCTAACAGTGCGGACGGGGGGGGGGGGGGGGGCAGTGGCGGATAGATGCGCCCATGGGCATTTCATGGGCACTCCCAGAGAAATGAGGCAGTAATGCAGCTGCCGGGGGTGGGCAGCTGACATCACTGGATGTCACCTCCCCGTCCTGTCCTCGCAAAGTGCGAACGCAAAGCTAACACACCTGAGAGTGTCCTAGTTTTGTGTGTACGTTCCACATCATTCCACAGTTGGCAACCATCGAATGATGTGGGTCTCGCTCCCTAGGCTGCGAATAGATGTTTATGCAAAATATCAATTCGCAGCCGCCCGGGCGAATTCGCTGTGCGAAGGGGGGATGGCAGCAATGCGAACGGCGTTCGTGCTTAAAAACACGAAGTTCGGAGCGCTGCGTGTCAACCAGAATAAGGTCCCTTGTATCTGGCTGCACTTAGGCAGAGCACAGTAGCGGTCCTACAGCCAGGGGTTAAAGTGAGGTGGAACGGGGTGGAAATGAGTTCCTCCACCTCTAATGTTGAGGTGGAACATTTTAACCTCCACATTGGCCCTGCACAGTAATTCTCACAGAACAGCATTCTAGTCAGAGGCGTAACTAATATTGTGGCGCCCCCCCGCCAAAAAATTACCTTACACCTCTGCATGCCGCCGCCGGCCCCGCATTCAGTCCGGCACCGCAGATAGCCTCCGGACTCCGTCTCCTGCAGTAATGAAAAATGACACGACAAAATGGCTGCCCGCATACAGCAGACAGTTTTTTTAGGGATGTTAGAGGAGGCGGCGGCCTCCTCTAGCATCCGTAAAAACTGTCTGCTATTAGGGGGCAGCCATTTTGTTGTGACATTTTTCATTACTGCAGGAGACGGAGCCCGGAGGCTATCTGCGGTGCTGGACTGAATGCGGTGGCGGCGGCATGCGGAGGGGTAAGGGGGGGTCTGACCAGAGTGCCCGGGCACCGGGGGCGCCCCGCTGGCGCTTGCTCCCCCAAGCAGCCACGGTGGCTGCCTTACGGTAGCTACGCCTCTGATTCTAGTTTGCAAGGGGGTGCCAAAAACTCTACCACTGCCCATGTCTCTGCCTAATAGGGGGAGAGGAGAGGGGGTAATTAGGTGGCATAGAGAAATGAGTTCCCCCACCTCTGCATGACCACTTCAAGCCTTGCCTACAGCCCATAGGTAAAAAAACCGCCACTGTATCTTATTTAATTGTGTATGTCTAAGAAACAAGCGAACATTTCATTGCTTATTCTGCCAACATTGATTTTCCAATTGTTGTCACGTTTACTGACAGCCAAGCAAGAGCGAATATACATATAACCTTATTTAAGCATGTTTATATGACAGCTAACTGAATGATTCTGTCATTATTTACATATTGGCTCAGAGCAGAATTGTTTTTTTCAAGCACTAAACACTTTTATTTTTAGCAGTACTTCCACTATTTTCTAAAACACAAAACTGCTTTTTTTACATACTTTTACTCTGTCTTTCTAATGACTCCTTATGATATCATTGACTATTTTAAATTTCTTTTGTTTTGTTGACTTGGTAGTTATGTCAATTGTACTTGGTATTTTTTTATTTTTTTCCTAAAATTTTTTGATTCTATTCATCTTACTATTAAATTTTTGGTACTTATTTCCTAGCACGGCCCCAGATTTCCTACGTACGGCAGCGTAGGGAAATCGCATCGCATGTGCCGTTATAGCGGCACGCGATGGGATGAGATGCGTTGCGATTTTTTTAAAATTGTTTTTGTTTTTTTTTATGTCTTTTTTTCTATGGGCATTGTACCCCACTATATCGCATAGCATTGCATCGCATGTCCCGCAAAATCGCATGCGATTTTATAGGGTGTGCGATGCAATGACATTAAGTATACAATAATACGATTGTATGTTCCAAAAATAGGTTTAATGCACCCCCCCCCCCCACTATCCACGCCACCCCGAAGCGTGGCGAGCGGCGGAGGACCGCGTCCTCCAACTTTTTCATTACCCCACTATCCACGTCGGCGTGGAGTTGATTTTATATAGTGGGGTGAGCGCAGCGAGCCACTGAACCCGAAGTATGGCACGCGTATTACTTTACACTATATAAAATCAACTCCAAGCCGACGTGGATAGTGGGGTAATGAAAAAGTTGGAGGACGCGTTCCGCCGGCCCTCGCGGGGCTCACTGCGCTTGCCACGCTTTGGGGTGGTGTGGATAGTGGGGGGTGCATTAAACCTATTTTTGGGACATACAATCATATTATTGTATATCTAATGTCATGGCATAGCACCCCAGAAAATCGCATGCGATCAAAAAATCGCATGCGATTGCATGCGATTTTGCATGAGGTGCGATGCCATGCAATGAAATGGCCCTGGGGACAAAACAGCAGTGAATAAATTAACTTAAAAATCGCATCGCATTGCATCGCATGCGATTGCATGCGATTTTTCGGGAGGTGCGATGCAATGCGATGGTCTGGGGACATGAAAGAAGTGAATAAATTAACTAAAAAAAAATCGCATCGCATGCGATGCAATTTTTTAATGCAGAATAGCCCTCTACGCAATTAACCTAGTGGGCGCCGTGCTAGGGAACAAGTACCACATTTTTTTATTACTATTACTAGTTTTTCTGTCATTGTTAATTTTATGTTAAAATTGGGACTTTTTTAAATTGTCCATTATAATTGTGGATATGATAACAAATCATGGAAGAATGGCTGACGCTATAGAGAGGATTGATTTTTGTAAAAAAAAAATTATAACAACCTCCCATACAGCAGGTCAAAATAGGCAATATGCTATTTCAGGTGAATCCTGTTCTTTAATGAGTACGGATGTTACCTTTGCTCTAGGGTTCAGTCATCTCCATAGTAACCGCTGTGTAAGCCGTCTCTATTTTGCAGAGTATGCAACAAACTGCACCTAAGGTTAAATGCTGTTGTTTTAGCCAGTTTGAGCATCGCATGGAAGATGGTGATTGTACAGTATTTATACAGTAGGTGATGAATATGACTGCTACATACTGTAGATGAACAATTAAAGTGCAAGCCCACTACGTACTACGTTGTCCTCTATCAGCAGCAGCTTAGCAAATCAATACACATGCCACACTATAATTCTTAATATAAGCATAACAATGATTGATAGGTTTGCATAAGGTTTAAGATTACCATTTGCCACTTTCTGCATGTTCCTCTCACTCACTCTATACTGTACAGTATATTATTTTTCTTGCATGTAAGTGAAATAGCTTAATTACGGGCAGTACGGATGGTGTAATGGTTAGCATTACTGCCTCACTGAGGTCATGAGATCGATTCCCACCATGGGCCTAACGCCTAACTGTGCGGCAGTAGCGTAAGTTCGTCACAGTTGCCCGGGGGCAAGATATATACAGATGCCCCACACACACACAAACAACCTTATATAATATGTGTCTGTTCTGAAATATTTGTGTTTTATACACACACACACACATATAGGGCCTTATTCTGGTTGGTGCGGGCGTACGCGTACGTTCCGGGGTTTTTAATGATCTGCGCATGCGTACCATCTCCAATGCGCAGGCGCGAACACTCCACAACGCTTACGGACGGGTCTCTCCGTGCGAAAAAACCTGTACGCGAGAGTACGGGCATTGGGGGCGGCATAGGGGCGTGTTGAGGGGAGCGGCCAAAATAATGAGGGAAAATGGGCGTAAACATGGGCGTACATGGGGGTGTGCACCCAAAATGAACAGTGCTACTACCGCACGATCGGCTAAAGCACCGTTCATTTCAGACACAAAACAGGCGGCCGCCAACCGCCACCTCAGACCACCCCTACAGATACCGCATGACAGCGTGCGCCTGGGTTTGCTAATTTACGCTGATTACTACTCAAACACATACACCTGAATGTAATAAGCAATGCTGCAGTCTATTAAGTCCAAACCATTATTTCACTACCTGCAAGCCACACACAGCACTCAAACACCTTGGTAGCTTATCTTTCTATACTTCTCGACATTTAAAGGTTTGTTTAATTTTAGGTAAGAATCTTTGTAAGACCTGCTTATATATGCTAAGGTAGGTATTTGTTAGACAGTTATACACATTCACTACGTGCTTTCATAGACTTTACACAGTAGCACACTCAATCTACACAAGTCGACATGTGTCAACGTGTTCGCTCTAATACAAACATAGGTTTCGTATTTATGATACAATAACATAAACCACATCTAACACCTACAAAGGATGTTTCAGCAATGTTTTAAGCCCATGCCCACTATTTTGCACACAATTAGAATAATTAATTAATTGTCTTCATTATAGTTGAAAGGCAAGATTTGCAGGTCCATATATGTGAAGGGTATGCCAGCGTGCACGGACGTACGCTCACTCTCATGAGCGGTGACATACGCTGAGTTTTCCATTGAAAACAAGAGACCCATCCGTGCACGGTGGCGTATGCTCAGATAGGCGCAAGAAGTCGGTGGGAAGACGAACGAGAGACGTCCGTAAACGGTGGCGTACGCTCTGTTGTACGCCAGTTGTCGGAGTCTAAGGGCTGATCCGTCCGTGTACGTTGGCGTACGCTCAATTGTACGCCACTCCCCTTCGACGTTGTTTCTGGCCGTACGTATGCAGCTGATTTGTGGGTGGACTTAACCTCAACGGCCGCGTACGGAGAGCGTACGTTAATATGGAACGTACGCACGTTTGGCCGCACCGATCAGAATAAACCCCAAAGAGAGAGAGAGAACACATATTTCAAAACTTAGCTACAGAAGGGATATCGCAATGGCTTTCAATTAATTGACTTAAACTTGCAGGTGAGGAGAGGTGCCCCCTTGGGAGCAGGAGCCCGGCGGCAGATGACTCCATTGCCTCCCAGAGTTCGGCCCCTGCTGTGTGGCGTTTGGATATTCTCCTCGTACTTGAATGGGTTTCCTCCGGGTACTCCGGTTTCCTCCTACAATCCAAAAAAACATACTGGTAGGGTAATTGGATCCTAACAATATTAACCCTAGAATGTCTGTGTGTGCATGTACATGTGGTAGAGAATATAGATTGTAAGCTCCACTGGGGCAGGGACTGATATAAGAAACTGTTAATGAATAAATAAATAATATAATTAATATATTGAGCAGGATATTTAACTAGGCACAGTAGATTTTCACACTATAAAAATGGGGATTTTCACGTTTTTTGACTGATGTTCATTATCGGGCACTTGGATTACCCCATTTTATCGTGCAAATTAATTGTGTTTGAAAATCCACCCAAAAAAAATACATTTTGTTACATTGTTATGCATGCACTAGCAGTATTTACTATAAACATTTATCAAGAGGTCCAACCCATGTACTCTAATAGTTAGGGAAATCAATGTGGCGGATGACCACACCCCTTCGGGAGACTGGCCACACCCCTACATAGGCCCCCTACTACTGAATCCCCATGGTGGGCCAGTTATGCCCCAGTCTGACACTGACTGTGGAAGTAGAATTTAATTTCCATGTTCTGTTTGCCTTGTTGATCTGTGACAGATTTATCCCAGATGGGAAGGTACACAGTGAACATGAACATTTGTACATATTTATATAATATCTGTACTGAAATATAATTTGGATAAAGCTTTCAAGGATTGGAACATTTCTGAAGATGCATTAAAGCTAGATAGTGACTATTGCCAATTTGAACATCAGCAATATGCAGTACAGTTCACAATATACAGATTTTATTAATGTATCTACAAGGTCAGAGGTTTGACAGCCTGTACTGAGTACATCAGGAAACACTATGGCCATGCAGGACGACTGCAATACAAACTAGAGGGAATATTTAAAAATAAAATCTGTTTATTGTTTTCAAAAAAGTATAAACAGTACATCACAGATAAAAAAAATTTAATGTCAACAACAGTAACATTGGGTATAATGTGTATAAGGGTAAGGACTATTGCCAAGGCAGCAGAGGCCATAGCAAGTATTACAAATCAAAATAAACACATAATTATCAGCACCTGGATTGGCCCTATACGTAACCCAACCACGTTTAATAAAAGCACATAAAAAACTAAAATATGATAAAAATAAAAAGGGGTGGACAAGGGATATAGGGGAAGGGGAAGGTAAGGGGGAGTGCAGATTCAAGAAATGCATGCGTTATTCTGTTATCAAAGCATGTTGAACTACCGATCATTTTTTTAGCCCATATACAGATTTGTCCTTTTATACCTTTGAAGCACACTGCAACATGTTTGCCCTGAAAATGTGGCCCGCTGGCGGGAGAGTTCATGGCATACGCACCCATGATCCCATAGGATTGCAAGTTGCGAATGCCATTAACTCTCCTGCAATCGATATAAAAGGACACATCTGTACGGTATGTCAGCAAACATTTTGGATCCACCCTAGCAATGACTTAAACTTCTCTACATTCAAAGATACATTCTGTAAAAACCATCAGCAGGGCCGGCTCTACCATTAGGCAGCTTTAGGCAGCTGCCTAGGGCACCAGGATCTGGGGGGCGCCACCAAGTCTGCAAATCAAAAAAATCAAAGATCTCTGTGAGGATCCTTGTTGTACTTAATGGAGGTGGCGGCTGTGGAACTTCTAAGACCTCACCTCCATACTTTCACTTGAGACATACAGTACTTCCCTACATTGCTGCCCCCTCCTCCTTGTAATCTGTTGTGGGTGGCAGGGGGGGGGGGGCTTGATGGACCATATGTTTTTTTATTTATTTTTTAAATTGGGGGTGGGGAGAGGGTTTGGTTGGAGTTTTGCCTAGGGTGCTGAGAAGCCTTGCACCGGCCCACACCATCAGGTGGTATTAAAAAAGAACAGCATTAGTTAATAGAGTTATGTTGGGTAAGCCCAGCCCACCACTCTATCTGGGTAATTGTAATTTAGCAAAATCTATTCTTGGGTGACCTCCCTTCCATAGAAACGTAGTGAAAATGTTTGTGCAAAGCCGGATATCTGGTGGAGACAATGAAATGGGTAACATACAGTATGGATGCGATAGGATACCTTAGGAAATACAATGCTTTTAATCAGCGCTTTTAATCATCTCTCAGATCCTCAGCAGAGATACCTCTCAAAGGGATTTATTCTGGTTTGTGTAAATTGAATCTGTAGTCAGCAGGTGAGCCAA
The DNA here is from genome assembly GCF_055691185.1 of Crinia signifera. Classification (NCBI taxonomy): domain Eukaryota; kingdom Metazoa; phylum Chordata; class Amphibia; order Anura; family Myobatrachidae; genus Crinia; species Crinia signifera. Next base: position 62,647,037 of record NC_139217.1, on the reverse strand, counting down.
ATGTGCCCAGTAAATCAATAATATTGGGAGTAGATGTGGTCTGGTTGGAGACAAAGAGCAAAATCTTGTCTGCAAAAAGCGAGAGTTAAATAAGAAGGGAGCTACTGTAAATAACAAAGGGAATTTCCAGAGTCTATTAGAACCATTGTCCGTGAATGGGACCAGGTAGACCCAAATCACGGCATGGTCAGATATACCAATAGGTTAAATACCGGACTCATAGATTCTTTAAATATTTTTTCGGAAACTAAAACATAATCAATGCGAGACAGAGTGGCGAGAGCTGCCAACACGCATGTACATTATTTTTCCGTTGGGTGGAAAATTTGCCAGGCATCTACCTCTTGAAGAGTGGTTGTCAATTGGGGAAAACCAATAACAGGAGGCGGTTTAGGTCTGATAGGGGCGTTTTGTTTGTCCATGAAACTGGAAGAAACTATATTAAAATCCCCTCCGAAAATAAGAGAGGAGTCTATAAAGGGGCTAAAAAGGAAGAAAAACTAAAAAACCATTGGGATGTACAGTATTCATCTGTAAAACAGGTAAACTATCACCACCACCAGTGATGTGATAATGTTTTATAATGAAGCATATGAACAAAACATATACAAATCAGATAAAACAATTGAGCAAACAAGAGCAATCAATCATACGATACCAGTAAATGTAGGCAGAGAGCGTTATGACTCCTTTAGAGAGTTGCAGAAAGAATAGTAAACATAGATATAGCATTCAGTCTTGAGAGTCTATTTGTGGAGGGGATGTATTGGTATTTAATGTCTGAGATTTAGCATCAAGATAGGATGCTGTTTCTGCAGCTGTAGAAAAGTCCACATACGTAGGTGTCTGCTGTGAAGAATCGGCGGAACAACGTGCCCATCCCAATTGATGGAACAGTGCCGTCTGAATGCTTGCCATAAAGCTTTGCGATGTAGAAAGGCATCCGAATACGGTTACTATAGGATGCACCTCTCTATTGGCGTGGAGGGGTTATCCTGTGAGCTCTTTCATTTCTTCACCTCCCTATTTCCACCTACTCACACAGACTTCACACATACGCCGAGTTCACAAAACTCATAGCCATGGCACACTGCAGGTGTGGCAAATGTAACGTACGGAGAGCGTTAGATTTGGGTGAGTTATTTTGTTTCTGTGCAGGGTAAATAATTTCTGCTTTATTTTTACACTGCAATATAGATACCAGTTTGAAGTACAAACCCCACCCAAATCTAACTCTCTCTGCACATGTTACAACCGCCCCACCTGCAGTGCACATGCATTTGTCCATTAGCAAAACAAATGTTCTTTGTAAACCAACCTGAATCACCCCCTATATTTCAAAGTCAAAGTCAATGACTGCTGCTTTGATTTCAGTTGGGAAAGCAGTTGTGTCTTCCAATGTATGTAAGAAGTTCCGGGATTCACAATGCCTGGTGATACAGAGAACTAGCCATATTTCCCTTCTAATTAAGATCATAATAGAAGCCATCACTGATCCAATTATAATATAAGAATGCAGATAAATCATCGCTGGGATTTCAAGGCTCTTCCTTAACTTTCTAGATGATGCCAGCTCCCACTGTTTCCAAAATGCAGCCTTTGCAAGTTTGCCAAGCAGAAATACAGTGCTTAATTATACAATATAACACAGAAAAGTGCATCAGAAAATTAGAACAGTAGAAAAATCTAATTATTCTTTTAGACACTTGAATCCATCTATTTAAATTAACTCTTCTATTTAGATCTCTTTGCTGGGTATCTCTATGTTGTCTATATTGTTTAATTTAGGAGTGTGGATGATCTTCCTGACAATAGCTGATGTTTTAGTTGACAATGCTTGTAGTTGACATAAAGCCAACATGTACTTTAGCATGACTGAAAAGCAACTGGTTCTACAGTAGCACATAGTACAGTATGATATATTTGGATGTAAGCACAGTTTGTGAATGAAAAGGTTTTCTTTAGAATTAAGAGACATGACTAGCCTCTCTGACACCATGGAAATGGTGAGGTGCTTCAAGAGGTAAAACTTTATACTCAGGAGCTAAATATATAAAGATGTACAGTATAAATAGAACACTGATTGGTATTAATTAATAACATATATTCTTGTATAAAAAAGTATAGCGATAACTGTAAAAGAACCAACCAAAATCTGAAAAATTCTAAAGAATTCTGTGCTCGAAGCAGGATCAATATGGACATATTTAAAATACACTCATAGGTATTTAATCAATTATAACATTTTATTCTGCACATACAGTAGATAAATAAGTAAGAAAATCAAATAAAGTATCTTACAAGAAACAACCCAATATATATATATATATATATATATATATATATATATATATATATAATAAAAATAAAAAACTGTGAAGTGGATCAAATAGAAAAAGTCATACATACAGTAAGCATAAAAAAAGTCCAATTTTTTTTTTAAATCAAAAGTATATACAGTATCTCAATGTTACCCCCCCCCCCCCCTAATTAGATTATCCAGAATGTGATATATCATTATAGTATTTACCTGTCCCGGAGTCAAATGATAAAGGATTCTTGCTGATAGCTGTAATCAATCAAACATAAATCACTGTAGGTTAGGTGTTCTTTACAGATGGAGCGCCTGCCAGCCAGCCTGCAGGATCACCAGATCTCTTGAGCTGGTTCAGGCTGACGGACAGGAGCTCTATCTGGTGGGTTCAATTCTATACCAGAGATTCAAAATCAATGTTCTCATTGAGCCCTTGTGGACCCAAGTTACAGAGTTTTTTGTACCGTTCACCCCTGCTACTGCCTAGAACTCTCTGAATTCCTGTAATTTTAGACCTTTAGGATTAGCATTATGGTGTTCAGAAAAATGTCTGGACACTGAATGTTGTTGCTACTGTTTTAATATATTTAACCTGTGCTCTCTAAATCTATTTTTCAATGGTCGAGTGGTTCTACCTACGTATTGCAGGCCACAAGGGCACTGCAACACGTAGGTACAATAAATTGAGTCACAGTTGATAAATTCTCTGATGGGAAATGTCTTATACTATTTAGAGTTCTGTATCTCTACACTTCTATGGTTAATCAATTCACAGGTGATACACCTACTTTTCCCACATCGAAAGCAGCCTTTGGTGGGGGTACTCAACCAGTTACTGACAAGGGTAGAATCTCTGGGGTCAAAGGTTTTATCTTTCCTAAGCATGCTGGGAGCCAAGGGTCTAGGATGGATTGCAATATTTTATCCCGTAATAATATAACGTGGTTAGCTCTAAGTTTTTTTAAAATTTTTACCAGATTGACTATTACATTTAGAAATAAAAATAGGTTGAGTACCTTCCCATTTCTCTTATTTTACTTTTCTGTGTTCTTTTCTCTTCCCTTTATACAAGGACTCTCTGTCTCTTGATGTTGATTGGTCAAATGCAGACTTGAGAAGTTGGATAGGATACCCTCTTTCCGCAAATTTGTTGAACATTTGTGTAGCCTGTCCAATATAAATTTCTTCTGTGTGACAATTACGCCTCAACCGACTGAATATATGGCCCATTCCTCAGCCAAGTTTTGTAGTGAGCACTTGTATAATGCAAAAAACTGTTAGTGTCCACTGATTTCTTATAATTGTTGGTAATAATTCTGGTATCTTCTGGAGAGATAATGAGATCTAAATAATTAATTTGATTGCGACTATACTGTATGTGTGTGTAAACATGCGATTGAACTGATTGTAATTAAGGTAGGTGACAAATTCAAGTGCTTTGTGTTCATCCCCTTCCCAAATAATAATCAAATCATCTATGTAACCGCCACCCTCAGTGATTCATCTCCAAATGGTTTGTTTTTTTAAAGAGAAAAATCAAGATTTGGAGAGAGTTAACTAGAAAGAGATAACTACCAAGTACCAACTAATCAGCTTCTAAATGTCATGTTACAGGCTGTGTTTTAAAAATGACAGGTAGAGCTGATTGAATGGTACTTTATCTCTCACTATCTAGTTTATCTCTCCCCAAGTCATCTTCCCTGTCATACTCTTTTCAACAATGTATTTTCAGTACTATTTTTGGCCAAGGAAAAGAGCGGAGCTTTAAAAAGCTACTTTTCCAAGAATTAACTATCCAGCATCAGACATACAGTATTTGCAATAAAACAGACCAACTAATATGAATACATCTTGGCAAATCTAAGATTTCACGGCGCTGGTTTGCTAAACTGCAAGAAGTGAATTAACATAGCCTGCAGGACGCTAGTCCGAGAGAGGCAGTTCCAGCAACTGCTTGTTGGCAGAGCAGAATGCCGCTGGATTATAGATACAGTTAATCATCAGAGAAGAAAATTACTATAGCTTCTGAAGATATTTGCTCAATGTGCCAAATGGGCCTAATTTAAATGTAAAATTAGTTCTTTGTATCCAGAATATATCATTTGCTTTGCTATGGGTTACTGTATAATGAACCTTACTCTATCACTGTCACTAAGGCCCTTATTCTAGTTGAATCGGTCAGATGCGTATTTTCGGACAGGAACCGAGTGTTCTTAGCCCGGCCTTCCGTACGGATCGCTCTCGCCGTCCGAATGCGGTAAGACGCCGACCGAACGGACCGCGAGTGGATTTTTCATGTGAACACCTCCTCCATCTGTGGGTACCTCCCCCATCATTCGATGGTGCTCCAGACCACTTGGGCATTTCTCCGTGCAAAAGCAGGGATATGGGCGGGCATGTGATATGTCATATGTCCGCCCCCACATGTGCGTCATGGCCGGATTACCATACGTATGCCCAGCGTATTCATGGGAACGCCCATGAAACGCGGGGCGTACGCATATGGTAATGAGCCCAAACAGCCCTTCATGCCCCTCTCCACCCCCTGTTTGGATTGTTCCAACCGATCGTTTTCGGTACAGACTTCACACCGTATTCGGACGTGCGCGGTGGTCGCACATGTGCAGAAATGCCTCTGCACATGCGCAAACACCAACCATCGCCCGTCCGTCCGCATTCGGAGCCATCCGACTCAATCAGAATAAGGGCAAAGAGACAAATGTCCCCAAAGTATACATATGCATATATACTGTATTATATATATAATCATATGGTACTTGGGGTCAGCGACGGACTGGGCAGCCGAATCGGCCCTGGCATTTGTGCACACACGCGACCTTTGTCGACCACGTGCACCCGCACACATGCACAGCGCATGCGCGCTGCCTCTCCCGGCTTGCAGGAGAGAGGGGAATAGCTGCGTGTGATGCCCCCCTCTCTCCTGAACCACAGCGGCGCACACAGCGAGCTGCTGGACCTGCCGCGAGCCCAGCGTCTCTCTCTGTGCGCCGATTGGGAGGCGGAGCCTTCATCTTGCTAGTAGAAATCGGCCCACCTGGCCATCGGCCCCTCTGGCATTTGCCAGAAGTGCCAGATGGCCAGTCCGGCCCTGCTTGGGGTTCATGTATGACAGATGTTATGTGTATTTTTATGAATGCAATGAAGTGGTCATTTGTTAGGGTACTAAGTACTGATTGGAGGGAACAGTCTTTATTGGATCAGTACAGTGCTGGATGAAGGGGCTGAGGAACATGGGGGAAGGCTGAGGCTGGATCTGGGAGTCAGCAATCCAGTGATATCTGCAAGGGTAGGGTCCACCCTCCAGCTCTTAAGGTGCGTACACATTAGACGATAAACAATATAAACTATAACAACGATTGTTAATAATATTTTCATGCATATCATCTTATGTGTGCACAGTATATTGCTAACGATGTATGTCCCCGTGGTTCCGTAGTGATCGTCTGGCGATGCAGGACAATAGAGGAGATCTCTAACAAGAACCATGTTGCATTGCCCCGGTTCTCCTTACAGCCGCGGTTTATTGCAATCCCTGCACGCCCGCTGTGTTCCGTTACCATTGAGGGTGTACTCAGCTTTACTATGCATATGATACGTGAACAAAGTAGCTGATTATAAATTGCTTTTTGTTTACTCTATGGCCCTTATGCTGGTTCACTCGCAAAGGCAAATTCCTTCTCAAATGAACAAAACCATGTGTACTGCAGGAGGGGCAGATGTAACTTGTGCAGAGAGAATTAGATGCAGGTGAGTTTTTTTGTTTCTGTGCAGGGAAAATACTGACTGCTTTATTTTTACACTGCAATATAGATCTCACTTTGAAGTAAAACAGCACCCAAATCAAATTCTCTCTGCATATGTTACATCTGCACCCCCCCCCCACCCCCTGCAGTGCACATGGTTTTGTCAATTTGAGAAGAAATTTGCCTTTGCAAGTGAACCAGAATAAGGGCCTATATAACATATTACTATTCAAAGACTTTAATTCCACTGCATTATTGGCTTAATACAAAAAATGATTAAGTATTTGAAAGAAAAAAATACAAAAATACATTATTATCCTTTAAACAATGGAATTATATTGGAGCACATTTGTTGCCGTGTGGAAATACAAGAATTTACATACTGAAAACTATGGTATCTCCCAGTGACACTGCGAGAAATTCTGATGTCCTAGTCCACAATACAATTACCAACAAGGGCAACTTCTTCATCAAATAATGAATACATAAATAAAAATCAGACTACTTCATCATAATTATCCCCTCTCTCTATTGTTATTTTTTAGAGTTATTTACATTTTAGTTCAACATTTTAGCTCCAATCCCGCAGGAAGAATAATTGATAAGTTCCATTCAATCAAACAGCCCTGTCTGCATTTAATGTGCTCAGCAGAATTCTGACAGGTGTCAGGCACAATACAGTTTTCATAGCTTAGCAAAGTTCATAGAGTTGGAAGCAGACTTATATTTATTTGACTTTTCCAATTATTTTCAGGAAAGAAAAGAATCAGCTAAAGATAATACATAGAGAGGGTTATTCTGAATCATTCGGAAAGGCACAATCACTCCTTGATGGACAAAACCATGTGCACTGTAGGTGGGGCTGATGTAACGTGCAGAGAGAGTTAGATTTGGGTGTTTTATTGTTTCTGTGCAGGGCAGTGGCATAAGTTTGCCCAGGTTGCCCGGAGGCAAGATAAATATACACACACAGCACCTTATATAAATATATGTATGCATGTGTGTAATTATGTATGTATGTTATGTTTAAAATAAAGAGAGTGTGATGTCTATGGTCCTACTAGGAGGGGGAGTCAGCCATAGAAGTGATATTTAAGGCTTTCAATGAACTGATTTAAATTTGCAGGGGAGGATAGGTGCCCCCTTGGGAGCAGGAGCCCGGCAGCAGATGACTCCATTGTCTCCCAGAGTTACGCCTCTGGTGCAGGGTAAATAGTGGCTGCTTTATTTTTACACTGCACTATAGATACAGGTTGAGTATCCCGTATCGGAGTATCCGTTATCCGAATTATTCCAAAAAACCATACATTCCAGAAAGTGGAAAAAAATGTTTTTTGCTAAAAACTTACTGGGGACAACTGTAACAGCACTACTGAGGACATGATATGTAACTGGCACTATATATGTGCAAGACAATAATTGCTTGGCATTCAAATTCATTGCCTGAGATAGTACACAAATTTTGTTTCATGTTTTGAAACCTTGTTTTTTGAACAAATAAAATATATTTGTGTGCATTTCATGTGGTTGATGCGTGGTCCCGAGCATTTTGGATAAGGGATACTCAACCTGTATCAGTTTGAAGTACACCCCCCACCCAAATCTAACTCTCTCTGCACATGTTACATCAGCCTCACCTGCAGTTCACATGGTTTTGTCCGTTAGAGAGTGATTGTGCCTCTCTGAGTGAATCAGAATAACCCCCAGAGAGTCAAGCACATGTTGGCCTGGTGGATTCAGGTGGCGAGTATCAGCAAATGTAGGTGGGGTGAAAACAATAATGTTATATCTCAGATTTGCCTTCGTACCATAGATAAATAACATTACAGTTCCAAACCAATTTTAAATTTGGTTTCTTGGATTAACTTGAAATCTCAAATCATTTATTTTATTATTCTTTCTTTAGCACAAGAAGCTGCCAGAGAGACCTTTCTCGCTGGACAGTTCTAAACTTCCAAAGTTTGAGCTTTCTGACATTGGGGGTTATTCTGTTACACTCGGAAAGGCACAATCACTCTCTAATGGACAAAACCATATGCACTGCAGGTGGGGCTGATGTAACATGTGCAGAGAGAGTTAGATTTGGGTTGGGGTGTACTTCAAACAGATATCTATATTGCAGTGTAAAAATAAAGCAGCCAGGATTTACCCTGCACAGAAACAATAAAACACCCAAATCTCACTCTCACATGTTACATCAGCCCCACCTGCAGTGCATATGGTTTTGGCCATTAGAGAGTCATTGTGCCTTTCCGAGTGAATCAGAATTACACCCATTTTCATAGCATAGGGGTAAACTTAAGACAAGGAAAAATGTATGGCATTCACCCTTGTATAATTAAGGTGCTTAGCTTAAATATTTAGTATAGTCATAATTGGCATCACTAGCCAGATACAGAGGGGGGGGGGGGGGAGGGGGCGGGTGGACTGCACTCGGTTGTCACTCTCAAAAGGAGTGACAGCAAGTGCCGGCTTTTCTGCAGTAATAGGAGTCAGGTGCTGCAGTGTGATACTCAGACAGCCAGCATCTACAAGTTCTCAATGAGGCTACACCCCTTCAATTAAGCCATGCCCCCTTTTTGAAAGGATGCGTCTCTGGCGTAGCGGGGGTGTTAATGCAGAGTGTGCACCGGCTTCACCACACATGTTGACAACTCTGAGTATGGATATGATATTAAAGGGGAAATCATATTAGCCTTTGTAAATGACCGCAGCAAGTGAATCTCTGTGACGTCACAGACATAACAGAGGTACACACCTGCCAACGACATCGATATATCCGCCATTCGCTTCAACGGCCCATACTGTATATCGGCCAGTACAGCATGTGCCCAGTTTAAGATTATTTATATTGCACCATTAATTAACTAATGCTAGCTGAAGGTGGGGTTGGCCTTTAGTTTGGTTAGTTTAGAGTTAGTTTATATAAAAGTCTCAGCAGGTCTGTGTGACTGTGCGAGAATATGCAAGTGCCACAGCCACCTGGATTTATATTGAGATGACCAAAGGTGGCTTCGCAAGTCCCAGCAGCTGCAATGCAGTGTAATTCACAGATCAGTAGTCGTGCAGGATGGCCGCAGAACATAAGGCAGCAGAGCCAATGCAGCTGTGTAGGGGACAGACGTCACGGGTGCCGGACGGCTCCCCGACAGTCGGGATTCCGACAGTCATCACTCCGACATCGGAATCACGACTGCTCCCTCGTGGGGGTCCACGTCCCCCATAGAGGGAGAATAAAATAGGTGGCGAGCACGGCTCGCCACCGTGCCCGCAGCATGGCGAGCGCAGCGAGCCCGCAAGGGGCTTCATTGCGCTCCCCCCGCTGTGCCGTCGGGATTCCAACGTTGGAGATATGACTGTTGGAATCCCGACTGTCGGTGTGTCATACAACACCTGACGTCACACGCTGAGACAAGCCACAAAACAATAGCCACTCCTGCATTTTTGCCAGCACTCCCAGTAACCCGCCCAGTCTCACTGCGGCCATTGTTTCAAGGTCATCGAAGAACATGCGCATTGTGACTTCCGCTGGTCATACATCAGGATGACCTCCATACGACCTGATCGTGTAGCGGTTGAACAAGATATCGTATGTGCTTAAAAAGTTAATGCGATCTGCTTACGACCGTAATGAGATCCGGCAGATGAGACGTACATCACATGGGATCTGAGGCCGACATCACGACCTGCGGGACTGCGCATTGTGTGCACAATCCAACGCATGACAAGTCGATATTGGATGTTTGAGTTCAATGTCATTCTGGTGTATGGGGGCTTTTAGACATCTCCATCTCTGAATCAGACTCATGAACCAAAACTAATATGCCGATTTCTCCTTTCTGCATTCTCTTGTTACACTTCATTTCCCAGAAACAGCATTTACTTATATTTCTAAGTACTGTATGTTTAAATAATTCTATTTATACTGTAACATAAGGCGTTACACGGGATTGTTGGGGGAAGATAAATATCTACATTAACATGATAAAACGAAGCAGAGTTTTAGCAATTTTCTCTGGCAGTGAGCGTTCGGCATAACTGTGACTTTCTTCTCCCTTTGGCCAGAAAGTTTAATGATTTGGATGCCCTCCAATAATCTATATGAAGCTGCAGAACATTCTCTGTGCCCTGATGATGTGCGAGAACCATCATCTATGAATGCAGATTATGTTTCCAAAGGTGACATTTTTGTTCAGAAATGTATTTGCCATTTTTGTCAGTACATAATCACTGTATATACTATATCTTTCCCAAAATCAATCAGTGTGACAGTAAATGTGAATGTGTGTGTGTGTGACCAGGGCTGCAGCAAGTGCCGCTGGACCCTGGTAAAAAAAAGGGGGCTTGGCCAGCAGGAGAAAGTGTGGCCACGCCCCAGAAAAAAAAATATTGCAGGGGGTGTGGGCTGTGTGCCGGAGGACAGGCTGATGCTGCAGCTGCCTCTCTCCCGCGCTCAGCACATGGTACTGAGCAGCATGTGCTGAGTGAGGGAGAGAGGCTGTGTGGCAGCCTCTGATCTCTACTCCCACTGCTCCTCCATCTGACCGGGCCCGGGTAAAAAAATACCCGCCCCCCCTTTCTTGACAGCACTGTGTATGGCTGTCGGACCCGGGTTGCTTACGTAACAACCTGGGTTGAGGTACGGTGTGAAAGCACCAAACCTTGTAACCGAGGTTGAGCAACCCAGCAATTCAACCCAGGTTATGAGAAAGATTAAACCTTCCCTCTGTATAATGGGTGACCTGGGCTTAGTGTGAAAGCACCAGCTTTTACGATGTGAATACAGTATATGTGTGTTACATTATGTATGTGTGTCCGTGACTGTCTGCATTTTTATATACAGTACATATAGGCTGCAGTGTCCCATCAAGTGGAAAGGTAGTGAGGAAACAACCCCCACAGTAGAGAACTACCATTGGTGTTGCAGAAGCAGTGCACCAGGGCCCCTGAGGACTAAGGGGCCCACTACTGGGCCTGTCAACCTCTTCTGTCACCCACTGTTTTTCCCTGTCACATGCTGCCTCCCCCCCGACACCCACTGCCCCGTTACATTTTGTGAACTTTGGAGGGAGTAGGCTCAAAGTATCCTATGTGTGCAAGGCAGGCTTGAGGAACAGTATATGTACCCTGAGTGACATGAAATGGGTGTGTGACGTGTGATTTGTGCCTAAATAAAATATACACAATTTACACAAAAACAACAGCACATTACAGTAACATTCCAACTATGTGCCTGATTCCGAGTTGATTGCTGATCAGCGAAATTGCGTATTGAGCAATTATCAAATGATTGTGCATGTGTGCCGCACACATTGCGCATGCACAAGGGGAAAGGAACAGAAAGAACGATTGGATTGTAAACACGAAGGGGGCGGAGGTTGACAAACTGGAAGCCTTCGTTTGGGGGTTGTAACCATCCGTTATCTGGCGTGCCCAGGCGTGCCCAGGGAAGGTCTGTGACAGCTGCACCATCCTCGATCAGTCTGTCTCAGTTGCACATTTGCACTGACTGGAAAAAATCTGATAGTTCCTGAATTGCATTTGGATTTGTGAGTGGATTGCGAATAGCGACCCATTTGCATTTCACTCTCAAATATACATGGGGTGGGTTTTCTTTGTTTGGCCGGCTGCTATCTACCCACAGTCATGACAAGGTATGAATCAGGCCCTATGGTCAGAGATGAGAGTATCTAAACCAAAAACAGCCAAGACCCAGGTGCGGAACTGCACCAGTCGTGGCAGTTATATTCAAAGGGGCAATGCAATTACATAAAAACACACCTGGTATGATATTTTATATTATTCTACTTTAAATCCAGTGACAGAGAGCATGAAGAGGCTCCGCTTAGTAAATCGACAAAAAGGTACGCATTTTTATTTGGTACATTTACCTTCTAGTTGAACATCTTCAGTATATATGGCTGCAATTATCTGTGCATTTCCATTATATAATACAGCACATATTAATCATTATATAGGCAAGGTTTTACACTGAAAACTCCATATTAGACCTTCTATATGCTATAATAACTGCATGAACTCCATATTTCAGGCACAAAAATAATCTCTCTGATATCTGCTCCAGGGTAAGAACTGAGAACAGTGCTTATTACATCATCCTCTGTGGATTTAATACCTGTCTAGTCAGAAATCTAAAGCCAGCTCTGCTCTTTGGATTTATGTGTGTTTTACAGTTTTGTTTTATTGGAGATACTTAATCACTACTGTTTATTTACATTGTAAGCTTCGAAGTTTGGAAGAGATGCAATTCAAGATATGCCATTTGGTTTTCCAGAAATCCGAATCCACCCAAATTTTGTGGATCCAATACCCAGTCCAGATCTCCCAAAGAGATCTGATTCGATCCATGTCCCTGTTCAGATCTTATAACAGTTAGAATTCAGAGTTTAAAGCCAAATTTCAGGTATTGGATTGCAAAAACACATCAGCTGTTTTAATTCATTTTGAATGATTTTTATCAATGATGATCAATTTTGTTATTGTTTTTTTTTTTTACATATCCAAAATCCAAATCTGAACCAAAACACTTCAGGGTGGTTTTGACAAAACACGATAATGAATTGGAACCAAAACACCGAGCACATCAGCTGTCCTCACCAAATCTGTCTTTCAAAAGCTGGGTGTTGTGTTATTATTCACTGTGTGATTCATTGCACCTGATATTATTTAAACATAGAAACATATAATTTGACAGCAAATAAGAACCACTTGGCCCATCTAGTCTGCCCCATTTTTAAACATTTTACCTCAAACCATATTTGATCCTTATTTATTGTAAGGATATCAATATGCCTATATGTTTAAATTGTTCTACTGTATTTGCCTCTACCACCGCTGATGGGAGGCTATTCCACTTATCTACTACTCTTTCTGTAAAGTAATTCTTCCTCAATTTTCCCCTGAATCTTCCTCCCTCTAGTTTCAGTGCATGTCCTCGTGTTCTGTTTACTCTATATTACTGTATATACAGTAACTTGCTTTCTCCAACACTGCTGTATGATGTTAGGGATTATCTTGTTATGGACCCATGACAACAATGACTGACAGACATTTAGAAGAAACCTCTGTTAATAACTTAAAGTTCTCGCAATCTCGTAATTAAGGAAAGAACAAGGAAAAGTTCACATATACAGTAGGCCAGCTCTATTGCACTAATGGATGATCAAGAGCATTAATAAGTACAATGTATCACAGATAATGATCAATGTACTCATATGCACATGATAAACTACAAAAGCTGTTGGCAGAGTATAAAGTGCTTTAAAAGCAAATACATTGTACTTAATCAGAAAACATTCAATTAAGCTAAAGAACGGAATGTTCAGCTCCTGCAGGACTACAAAGGAAGGAATACAATACTTCCATGTATTTCTGATACTAGACAATGGTCTATTAGATTACGAAACACTTGTGACTACACTTGAATTGGCAACACGCACTCATTGATACATGTCAATAGCGAGGCAATCTATGAGTACAATTTATGCCAAACAATGACAATGTGGCTAAAATGGAATCAACATTAAAGACTTGGTTGTGATCAGATCTATAGACAGCAATGTGGTCCATGCAAATATGTTATATGCAGGAAACATGATCAACAAAAGGTCAACTGAGAACGTTGAAACGCTAGAAAAAATCAGCCGCCTACAGTGTCATCACTAGGATTGATGTCACCCAATGTGCCAAAAAGATCCTGCTCGTCCCATTTTCATCACTCTCTGAGATACTGAGATGCCCCTAGAGACTCTCCCCACACTGCCGGATTCTCCTAAGTCACTGAATCTGCACAGTGACATCCCAGTGTAACACTCAGATCCTCGTCACTGAGAAGGAATTGGCATTTTGGTGTCAGCTTCTCAGACAAGACACCCAGTGCAGTCTACACCTTCCACACCCTCCTAATGACACCACTGGTCAGGAAAGAAAAATGAATCTCAATATGAAGACACTTTAAGTGTTGATGAATCGTTACTGCCAGTAAACACTTCCTCTCCCCTTCACGGTAAGATGGAAAGAGTTACTCTAGATAATGGACAGTGTATGACATCAGGAAGAACATGGGAAGTTACCCTCACTGCCCAGTCTCCCCTTTATGTATTTATTTTATTTATTAACAGTTTCTTTTTTTTTTTAATTGAGTAATTTTTATTGCAAAAAAGTTATTTGAGCATAATCATACAATATGACAATGTTACAGTGAAATAAAAGAAAACTGCATTTTTTGACAATAATAAACATACAATATAAAAGCATAGAAATGGATTATACAGTTATGAAAATTATGCTATGTAAATGCACACAAGTTATATTTTCCAATTTACAACTTTTAAAACTATTGAAACCCCCCCCCCCTTTAAAGAAAATAAAGGTACTCATTATTCAAGGAATAGTAGGGTTAAGGCATGTGTATAAGGTGAAGAAAACTAAACGGGCATAGTACAAATGTATAATGTGGAATGCATTAAAAGTCACTTCCAAATCAGGTGTTAATGGTTAGTTAAATTTTGCTGGATGTCGACGGCTGAGGCAAATCTCGAAGAGGTCCATCTTCTCCATTTGTTTAAGTAAAGGGCAAGCGAACCTCTGGACCTGTAGGTGAATCTCTCATGTCCCGATACCTCATTCACGAGGGCCCTCCAATTATATATGTTTGGGTATGTAACATCAAACCATTTCCTAGCAATAAGGACTTTGGCTAAAGAGGTTAAGCATAAGACGTATTTATATATTGAGGGTGAAAGGGTTTCTTCTAGGTCAAGAGCAAACATGCAATACTTGGGGTCAATAGGGGGAATAGAAGGCTCAGTAATAGTTATATCAGTCCAAGCTGCTTCCCAAAAGGCACGCACCCGTGGGCAGGACCATAACATGTGCCAAAAGTTAGCATCAGGTGAAGCACATCTAGGGCACTTGTCGTCAGATCTGAGCCCTGCCCTATTCATGGATACTGGGGAACGGTAGGCTCTATGCAATATATAAAATTAAATTTGTTGATACTTCAGACAAGGGGTTGTGTATTTGACCGAGCCCAGAATCTGCATCCATTGCTCTCCGTCCAAGACCCCAATGTTGGGCTCCCATTTGGCTTTAAGAGAATCAAGGCTATTTACATCTATCTGACTGTTGAGGTTGTTATAAACAGTAGAAATTTGGACCTTCGTGGTTAAATTTTTAAGGAGAGTTTAAATTGGGGAGCTAGAAGTGGAGGGGGGGGGAGCTGGCAAACTGAGTTTGAGCCGCATGCCGGAGCTGTAAATATCGGAAGAAGAGCCTATTTGACAGTTGGAATTCTTCAGACAGCTGTTGGAACGATATAATGGACCCCTCCAGCAATAACTGGGAGACAGATGTAAGGCCCACCCCAAACCAAAAGCCATTGGAGGAAAGTTGTCTGAACTCCGGGTATGTCCTATTGTACCATAAAGGGATCTCACAATCCACACCCCTCCAAATTTATTAACAGTTTCTTATATGGTGCAGCATATTCCGCTGTACTTTACAATAGGAGACAGTGATACAACAAACTGGGTATTTAAGACAGTCAAAGGTATGAGGGCCCTATAGATTAGAAGCATTCTAATCTATAGGGATAGGCATTAGTTCCACCAGAATGCAAAGGTTCCTGGTGTGCTTTTTCATAAGGTGACCTAGCAGTTTGGCCATGGGTAAGGAGGATGGAAAATGGGGAAAAGAAAGAGGATAGGTGTGGCCTGTAGAGTGGCAATGTGATTGAATAAGAACAGCATAAGAAGGTTAAGTGGCTGGTTCTGGAATTTGATAAGCTTGCCTGAAGAGGTGAGTTTTCATGGAACGCTTGTAGGTTTGGAGACTGGAGGAGAGTCTTATTGTGCATGGGAGAGCATTCCACAAGGTGGGTGCAGCCCAACGAAAGTCCTGCAATCGTAAATGGGAGCTTTACTTGAAAGAATACCATGTAATGTATGTGCCTAGTCTTTAAAACAAAGTGTTGTCATTGAAGGAACACACAACTCAGTGGACACTGTCAGTAGAAAAAAGCCTTTTGAACTTATGTTAGTTCAGTGGTTCCCAAACTGTGTGCCTAGGCACACTGGGGTGCCTCAGGACACTTGCAGGGGTGCCTTGGGTTGGTGGACCAAGATTAATTCATATTATTTATGGTCAATATACCAGGCAAAACCAGTGCTTGTGGCTGCCAATCATAATATATGTGGAGAAACAGAAGCAAATCCTGTCCCTCACCAGATAATTGTGAAATATAAATACAATGCATTTAATTTATTTATTTTTTCTGAATTTCTCAATAAGAAGCATTTGGCCTAGGGGTGCCTTGAAAATATTTTGATGCTCTAGGGTGCCGTGACTCAAAAAAGTTTGGGAACCACTATGTTAGTTTATTTTAGCTTATGGGTTTTAATATGGGTTTTCATCTATCTATCTATCTATCTATCTATCTATCTATCTATCTATCTATCTATCTTTCTATCTTATCTATCATAACTATTGTCCTGGAGACCTATTTTCCTGAGAACCTGCACTATGAAATACATTACCAACTTTGTAAGTTTCCTATCTGGAAGAAGCCTAGAGAGGAGACACAGCAGGGCCCTCTGGTGGATGGAGCAAATGGCTCATCATTACACCTCGCCCCCAACATAGAGAAACACCTGTGACTCACGGGTCTGTGTTGAGGGGCAGAGATATTGACAAGATCCAGTTATGTTGCCATGCAGGCTTCCCACAACTGATGAGTATGATACAATCCTGGCAGATTCACTTGGAAGTTCACCAACTTCCGGGGCTGGAGAGGACTACCTAAAAAATCCAGAGTCTCCCGCAGTGTCCTGGAGGTTAGGTACAGTAAGTGTGGTATTCCCAACTTCATTGATTTTCTAGAAGACATTTTTTTATAATTATTTTTGTGTGCAGTACCGAGACCAGAGGGAAAAGTAGGGAAGATTTTTGATGTGCACCCATCCCAGTGAATAATCATGCACTTCAAGGGGTTTAAATAGCATAATTTTCATTACCCAAAAATGCTGTTTACACCATAAATAAAATTTCAAATGTCAGCCAATTTTAGCGATTATAAGAATCTCCAAAACTTTCCTTATGGCCAACATTCTATATGGTCCTAGTATCTTAGCTGTCACTTTCCAGGATAGTTTACCCACTTTGTCATGTGCCTTTCCCAGGTCACCTTTTGTAGACAAGTTGCACAACATTGCAGCCAGTTCAGAAAATCGGCAGTTCTAACTGGAGCGCACATTTCTCAGGTGTCTACATTCACACAATGGCCCTGATTCATCATCACTCGGAGCAAGGCGAATTTGGCCCCGTTTCGATGTTTGGGTGTCTGCGCATGCGCAAGCGTGTATTTGCTCATGTGTAGACCCCGGGCAACGAGCGGTTTGAGTGAGTTACACACTCGCCTGCCTGTTCATTGCGGTAAGGGGCGGACGGGGGAGGTGATGCCTCTGGACCATGGGAACGCCCAGCGTTTTGTGGACATCATGAAAATGGGTGCGTGGGTAGGTGGATGACTGCCAGGGGCAAGCGACTGACACATCTCGTACACATCCCCTCTCATGGTACCAAGGGGATTCGGTGGGGGGATGGGGGATTCCTCCGGGCGGCATCTCAGGCGCTTGGTAAGCTGTTTGCAGCTTACTGAGCCAACCTGAATCATGGCAAATCTATGCAAGATTCATGATACAGACTCAACCCTAATTGAACTGACCCCCAGCAATAAAGTGGCAGTTTCTAAACACATTATGGTAATAGCAAACAGAGAAAACACATTATGGTAATAGTTAAGTCAATGAAAAGCTGTAATGAATCATTCAGCATTTGCACTTCGCCGGGTTTCGGCATCTTAAATATTCCGTTATACTTTTAAAAAGGTCAATTTGAAATTTTGAAAAGAAAAAAAGAAGAACCCAGAAAAGACCTGAAGCGATTCAACACATTTTGTCGCGAAAGGTCACGGACAGTACATCTGTATTCTGTGACGTTGGACTTCCATTACATAAGCAGTGTGATAAATAAGGGAGAGGGGCAAGACAATCATTTTCATTCATTACATTCAGCTGCCAAGTGTAATCACAAACTGAACATTTTAGGGTCAAAGTAAAATCAGTTTTGGACTTATTGGTGATTTCTGAGTGTGAAAAGATAGAAAAGGGCAAATATTTACAGATTGAATAAAGTGGTCAGTAATCTAATAAAAGGTCATTTAGTATCCTCATCCTTAATGCACATAGAGCACATTTCATGCACATCTGCCTAGTTACCACCCTAGCTCATACACACATGATTATTGCAATATTTCAGATATTTGCAGAAAGTAATGTGGGTCGAGAAAATAGAAATCTTGCCTCTCAAACAATTCCGACTGTCGGAATCCCAGAATGAACACCCCCTTTATATAAAGGTGTAGAGCAGGCCTGGCCAACCTGTGGCTCTCCAGATGTTGTCAAACTACAAATCCCATCATGCCTTGCCACAGTTATGCTATAAGGGAGTGTTAAAACTGTGGCAAGGCATGCTGTGATTTGTAGTTTCACAATATCTGGAGAGCCACAGGTTGGCCTGTCCTGGTTTATACAAGAATGAATTCTCAGTGAAACAGCGCTACAACCGCAGCTGGATTGCTATCCAGGAGCACCAACTCCTTAGCATTTACACATAGACATAAAGAAAAGGGTAGCTCTCCAGCGCTGGTTGGATCCAATACAAGTTGGATAAGAAGTGTCCTTGGGTCCGTACCCCAAAGGGACCACACTGACCTTGGTGTTGGTCCCTATATACAGGCAAAGGTATCTTTACGGATTCAATTTCAAGGTGATCGTATACACTCCTATCTAGACACGGGGGGATTACAACTGACCTTGTTGCAATTCCCTATATGCACATCACGGTTTCTTTAAACGCTGCAATTTTTCTGTGACACATATACTCTGTTTCAGATAGTACTGACCTGGTGGCAATGCCCTATGTTCATATAGGGGTTTCTTTTAGTTCGTCCCAGTCAGCAAAATGAGTCTCCAGACCAAGGCAGCAAAGATCCAAAATGTCCAAAATTTATTGCAGATAAAATTCCAATACGAATAAAAAGGTAATTTTAAAAAATAAAGAGAGGGACCGAGAGCTCCAGATATAACCACCTAGTAAATCTCACTCATCCGGACTGAGATAGAAAATGGTGGGACCGGTGGCAAGGGTCTGATCCTGAAGCTGTCCGTACCTCCCTCCTCACACACCAACACGTTTCAAAGTTAAATCCTTCCTCGGGGTGTCCTGTCCTGGTGTAGAGCGAACATAGGCCCTTTTTCTGTTTCACTCGCAAAGGCAAATTCCTTCTCAAATGGACAAAACCATGTGCACTGCAGGTGGGGCAGATGTAACATGTGCAGAGAGAATTAGATTCGGGTGAGTTATTTTGTTTCAGTGCAGAGAAACTGGCTGCTTTATTTTTACACTGCAGTATAGATCTCACTTTGAAGTAAAACCCCAGCCAAATCGAATTCTCTCTGCACATGTTACATCTGCCCCACCTGTAGTGCAGCATGGTTATGTCCATTTGAGAAGGAATTTGCCTTTATGAGAGAACCAGAATAAGGGCCATAAAGCATATTTCGTTTAGCACATGAAACAGCCGTACTGTAGTTAAACCAGGGTGTAAATGATTAACTATATGCTCTACATGAATGATTTAATAAAAGCATGGACGATAAGTAGCAGTTTTGCTTTGTAAGATTTTCCCTATGACTCTTTTCTGTCTGCTTCTAATGTGCTCTGACTCAACGGGCACAACGGCACAGTTTGCCTTCTGGATACTCATAATTACAGCCACGGAAGCACCTGGTTATTCTGTTTTACCCTATTAGGAACATCTGCAAATAATAAATCATTTACAGTTGTGTATAATCTTAACACCGATGGCTGCCTTAATGTCCTATTCTATGAATAATATAAACGGCTCCATATGTTGTCAAAAGTCTCCAAACACTCCCTACATATACAGCATTGTGAATAATTCTAATAGCGTAAGGATACTGTGTGCTTTAGCAGCATTACATATGCTCTTCGTTTGCTTGCACATATCAGACTAATGCTGGGTACACACTGGGTACACATGGCAGAATGGCATCACTAGTGACAGAGGCGGAACTAACATTGGTGCAGCAGGTGCAATGCACTGGGCCACTGAGGACTAGGGGGCCCCTGTCACTTTTCCTGTCACCCACTGTTTTTCCCTATTACACTCTACCTCCCTATGCCTTTCCCTGTCACCCACTGCTTCTCTCTATCACCCACTGCCGTGTTGTATATTGTGAAATGGGGTTGGGTTGGAAGACGGGGCCTAAATTATAGTTTTGCACCTAGGCCCACCACCCACAAGTTCCGCCTCTGGCTAGCAACATCCCCTTTATTGGTTTGCATATACAGACAACAGGGGATGTTGCTAGAGAACCACAGGGTTGCCCATCGCTAGTGATATAGTGATATAGTGAGTACACAAATAACACGTAAACAAATGGTCATTGTCATCAAATTTGTTTAAAATATTGTCATGTGTAAACCTGGCTAAAGGGGGAGATTTATCAAACCTCTAAAAGAGATATAGGGATGTACCTGATGGCTGGATTTGCAGCTTGACCCATTATCATGCGCACAAGGCCATCCAGCGATAAAAATCCAGCATCTTTTTAAATCACAAGCTGTTCGCAAGTTGATTGACAGAAAGCCGGCGATTGTCTACGTCACCCAGCCATTAACTGGGAGTGTCAGGAAAAACCCAAGTGTGCCCAAGTGTTTTCAGGGATGGTGTGTGACATCAGCTCTGGCCCCGATCAGCCTGTTTCTATAGCACTGGTAGAGTAGGTCCTAAGTTACGCACAGACTGCACACACTGGAAAAAGGCAATATTTTCACAACCCATTTTCAGCCTTGCACAGGGGCGGGATTAAATTCTGGTGCGAGAGAGGTTTTCCGATAACAGGGCTCTGCAAATTAGCAGAAAAGCGGTCTGAATAACCCCCATAGAGGGAAGAGAGATAAAGTACCTACCAATCAGCTCCTAACTGTCAGTTTTCAGGCTGTGCTAGAGAAATGCTAGAAGCTAATTGATGCTTTATCTCTTTCCACTTTACTTCTCTCTCTCTCTAAGATTTGATCTATGTCAGTTAAAAAATGAATACACCCTTTTAGCGCTTTCTGAAATTATTATGGACCTAGACCAAGCATTTACAGGAGGCTTGGTGGCTCTCATCTACTTATCTGACTTTCAGAGATCTGAACATTTTCTTAAAGTTCTTCTAAATACTGGGGGTAAACTTGCAGTAATGATGTTTTGTGGGCCCTTGCACATTGGCCCTTATTCAGATCTGATCGCAGTACAAATTTGTTCTGAAAATGGGCAAAACCATGTGCACTGTAGGTGGGGCAGATGTAACATGTATAGAGAGAGTTAGATTTGTGGAGTTATTTTGTTTCTGTGCAGGGTAAATACTGGATGCATTTTTTTTACAGTTCAATTTAGATTTCAGCCACTGCCGCTCAGCCTTCACGCCATCCAAAGCTGAGCCTCACACAGATGCCGACTAGCTCAGACAACTGGAGAGCAATTCAACCAGAATGAGGACCTGTTTGTATTATTGCACTGTCCATGGTGCTGAAATGTACAGTGGCCTGAGTACTTATACAGAACACAAAAAGTTTAACAATAGACTAGCGCTGTGTTAGACAACAAATGAAGGTTATCTGGGATATAGGATGTAATGATCCCTGCAACAGAAATCTTCCTGGTGCCGTATAGAATTGAACTTACAATTAAGTTCAATCAGGTGTTCCCGTAATGGTTTCTTTGTATCAACTTCAACATAGCAGGGAGATACCAGCATGAAATCAACTTACATGTTAATTCTGTCTCGCGTACACATCAGAGGTTTCTTTACCAATGGATAACCATGGACGTCAGGAGGCAGGTAAGAAGAAATTTATTCACAATAATCCACAAGGATCCACACGATAAAAAAGTTAAAAAGTGTCCACAGAAGCAGAAACAAAGTGGGCAGACGTCCGGTGGCTTTCCCCTTGATGATCGGCGTGCTGCAGATAACGCCGGCAGAGGAGATCCGTGTAGCGCCGCTGTGATCCGTCCCACTGATGCTGCTGGATGCGGCCTGATCATCAACGCGTTTCGGATATTTGAATCTATCCTTTTTCAAGAGTACTTAATTCATAGCCACAAAGTAATCTATATAAAATCTAATTATATAAAAGGCTAATTACCCATCGCCTCTATGAGGTGAACCGCCAGTGACCAGGAGAGGCCACTTGTTTGACCAACTTACTCCTTTGTGTGTAAAATCTTTTTTTTTAGGGACACAGATTTGTTTCAAACTTTCTGGATGTGGAGAGAGGGAGCTGCGCAGACGGAGATCGGAGGTAGGAGCA
Source organism: Crinia signifera (assembly GCF_055691185.1). NCBI lineage: Eukaryota > Metazoa > Chordata > Amphibia > Anura > Myobatrachidae > Crinia > Crinia signifera. The sequence continues at coordinate 62,624,495 of NC_139217.1, read as the reverse complement.
GATAGGGATGAGGGGTCGGGTGGAGAGTTTGTGGGCTTAAAACTGTCACAGCTCAAAGTAAAAGAAAAAAACTGTCACTGCTCAAAGTGAAAGTACATTGCAGAAGCCGTCATTTTGATGGGCTTTTAACTAGTAAAGATATAATTCTTCAAAATAAGATTTATTCTACAAAGGGTTATTCTATTTTGGGAAATCACTGATCGCTTTTAATACTTTTTCCAGTGAAAGACGTATCATATAAATCGTGTTCTACAATAACCTTTGGCCGATATGTCCGCAGTACAGATCGAGAGATGAATTTTATTATGCAGGACATACAGTTTTATTTTACACATAAGTGGAGAATCATTTTTTGTACACTTTTTAACCATAATATTAAAATATACTTCCATAGACGTTATTCTAAAGGAGACGTGTTTTCTTTTTCTGTCTCAGAAGCCAGTCATGTCCATGATTTAATGTATTTATGTTTCCGGCCTGAGATAATGAATGCAGCAACATAATTCAGAATGTCATTGGATTAGACAAATAGCTTTGTTTTTGTTTTGTATGTGTGTGGTGTAATGGGATTGAAGAACAGCATGTTCTAGGCTGGCCTATTGTTTACTTGCATGCCCTGCAAGTGAAATCCCCCCCAAAATGTAAGAAAATAGTTTTTCTGCAAAATAATTGCACAAATGGTAAAATGACAATGTAATTAAAAAAGTCAACTCTGATGCGCGGACACTGTGATGTTAAACTGCTGTGATTTTTGGAGCATAATGAGGATGCCGAGTGTATTTCAGTCTTTTTGTGTATGAACAGTGTGTGCGTGGGCAGATGCATGTGTATGGAAATAATTTCACTGGAAGTTATTGTTATTTTTCATTTGACCGAACCCATTGAGCCCATTGTACTATTATTAGATTTGTTTTGTTTTTTTGTATATATGTATTTTAGTGTGTATTTCTGTTGCCTGAAATACAGGCCATCGTTCTGGTTGATTTGGTAATCTGCTAAACTCGCAGTTTACCGGGTTCCAGAGGGTACTCCCCGCAGCCCAGCCGAATTGCCGCACACCCCGTCCTTCCCCCCTGCACACGCATGGTTGTATCCCCTCGCATATCCAGTTGGTGGAGAAATCATTCGATGGTCCGACCATCAAATGATTTCTCGAGGGATCGCAAATATGTCATATTTTCTGGCTTCCGGCTGAAGACAGGGCGGGTGACATCATGTGACGTCAGCCATCTGCCCCCGGCACCCGCGCCACAATGGGTCATGAAATGCTGGGTGTTCCTATGCCCCATCACTGCCACCGCTCCCATCTGCCTCCCACTGTGTGCACGCACAACTAATTATGCGCATGCTCAGGACAAAAACTGTGGTCCCGTGCAAACGGCGTGGGTCCAATCAATCCAGAATGAGGGCCACAGTAAGAGCCTGACTAAGACCTCGCATGTGGCCAAAGGGGAGAGAACTCCCCCGATGGTTGCCGACCATCGAATGAGTTCTCTCCCCTTCAGAAATAAAAGTCAGTGAAGACTGACTTTTATTTTACACGGAGATGGCTGTAAAGGGGGCGGGCGCTAACGTCATGTGTCATGTGAAGCCAGCCGACCCGCCTGTGTTCCCAGGGAAATGCCCATAAAATGCTGGGAGTTCCCCTGCTCCAGCCCTGTGTCTTCCCCTCTGTGAAACTCCCCAAAGCTGTTCGCACCCAGGGTTTGCACATGTGCATGCAAGCGGGCTGAATCGGCCCCAAAGTGATTATATTTTAGGTGCTGAAATCCGCTAGTTATAACCACTTATCACATTGGGGTACAGTCAGAATAACGACACCTGCACCCCGAAGGAGGAAATAGCGACAGTGGTCAGGTAAGTATTCTTACCCCTCCCCTACCAACTGCAGTCTGACGCTAACCCTTCTCACCGGTGTCTAATCTAACCCCCATACCCCGTCACCTCAGCCAGCAGCCTAACCCTACCCCCCTCCTAAGTGCCTAACTCTCCCTCCCAGCAGCCCAACCCTAACCTCCCCGATGCCCAACCCTACTCCCCTAAGATCCAAACCCTTCCTCCCAGCAGCCCAACCCTAACCTTCCCCTGCAGCCCAACCCTAACCCCTGTACCCCGTCACCTCCACTTAACAACCCCCACTCTGCAGCCTAACCCCCCATCTAATTGCCTAACCCTCTGTCTCAGCAGCCCAACCCCAACCTCCCCGTGCAGCCTAACCCTACCCCCCCTTCCCCCCCGGATTGTCGCCACCATTACTAGGGCGTGTCACAGTTTGTGATTACAATCACCTGCAAGGTTTCCATTATCTTGCTTCCAGCATGGGGTTGCTCAGATATTCGATGTTCGCCCAATGTTTGTGTGAGCACAGGGCATTGCACAGATCAGTCAGACCCATGTGATGCTTATCTGTGTTAAATAAGACAAATAAAATAAATAATTAAAAAATACTGCATGGGGTCCCGCCTTACGAGTATTAGCAGCCCTGGATTCTTTGAGCCAGTGCTACGTAGTTGTAGAAATACAGGGGGAAAAATGAATAGGTGTCCCCTGTATATCTATAACCAGCACCGGGCTCTTGGGCTGGTCCTGGTTACAAAAATATGGGGGACAAAGTGAATAGGGTCCCCTGTGTTTTTATGACCAGCACTGGGCTCAAAACGGCCAATGGTGTCATGCCACAGCTGGGGGAAACTTTTTACATAGTTACAAAACGTGAACACCCTGGCTGGTCAGCCCTGGCCGGGTCACTGGGGGAGTGGAGAGCCCCCCAATAAAGCAGTACCCCACTACAGTGTACCCCTGGGCAGGGGGCACCGGGTCCCACCAAAGAACCAATACTCAAAGAAACGCACACACAAATAAAATATTACTTTATTACACATACATACATACATAATACATACATACATAATACATACATACTCATATGTCATGACACACAAGACTAAGGGAAATCCCAGTGACGGACAAGTTTTATCGAAGGTGTACTAATTCATACACCCGAATTCATCTGAGTTTGCAGTACATAAATATGTCAAATCAGACAAATTCGGCTGATAGTATATTAGCCGGCCATATTTAACATTGAATTGGAAATAAATGGGTACCCATTCGATCTTAACAAATTTCCCCCAAATGCTGCTTACATATTACAGTAACCACTTCATTTTAATAATGTCCACTGCCGAAATGTAATATAAGGTATTACAAATATTCTCTGACATCGTCCAGATGCTCGCTGTGTCTGCAGATGGTGCGCACAACCTGCAATGTCCCTTTTGCAGCGTTTCAAGCCCTTAACCTCCTTAGCTAGTTGTAGATAAATGAGAGCATTAAGATTACAGGGGGCACAATTACCCCCATGAAGACATTGCATTCAAACTCAATTTCACTACTGAACATTTGTAGCTGAAAACTAATGCAATAAGTAAACCTGTTATGCCAGAGAAAATGTATTTTCATCAGCAGGTGGGAAACTATTTATATGATAAAATTTAAATATTAGAAAGATCAACAGGGGACTTTGCCTTTTTTGCATAAATAATTCCAGGCAAACAAAAGAGCAATCAATTCTTTGGAGAAGCTACTGGAATGCCAACCGAATTCATCAAGAATCTAAATTGCAAGCTTGAATTTAACGTGATAAGAACATTTTTATTATAGCAAGGAACAGTGAACAATAAAATTGTGAGGCAGTCAAGTGGATACAAAGGAACAGCAAGGAGCAGAACACCAGAAACATGACTACAGGTTCCAGATAAGCACATTCAGCGCTTTGCCATAGAAATGTTTTAGTTTTAATTACTCCTTTATTAAGTTATAGTGATTATGACCATACATGCATGCTACAGATCCAGACTTTCTCAAACATTGGGTTTTATTGTATATACTGTACACTTCAGTGACTTACATAGAAATTCTGCACCCTGCTGCTACAAAAAAACTTTTCTGGTGACCCACATACATTAATTATATCATTTTTACCAACATGCTTGTTGCCAGGGGTTACATGCTCATTACCAAAGGTTTCATGCACTTTGTCTGGGGTTACATGCTCATTGCCAGGGGTTACATGCTTCTTGCCTGGTGTTTTATGCTTGTTGCCAAGGGTTACATGCTCATTGCTAGTGGTTTCTGGTTCCTTGCCAGGGTTTCCTTGCTTGTTGCCAGGAGTTACATGCTCATTGCCAGGGTGTACATGCTTGTTGCCAGGTGTTCTTTGCTCCTTGACAGGGGTTATATGCTCATTGCCAGAGGTTTCATGCATGTTGCCGGGTTACATACTCGATACCAGGGGTTACATGCTAGTTGCTAGTGGTTTCTGACTCCTTGCCAGGGATTCCTTGCTTTGTTGTCAGGAGTTACTGCTCTTTGCCAGGGATTAAATGCTCGTTTCCAGGTGTTTTATGCTCATTGCCAGGGGTTACCTGCTCATTGCGAGGGCATTCTTGCGCATTGCCAGGGATTATATGTTCGTTGCCAGGTGTTTCATGCTCGTTTCCAGGGGTTTCTTGCGCATTGTCAGGGGTTATATACTCACTGCCAGGTGTTACATGGTCGATGCCAGGGGTTACATTCTAGTTGCCAGAAGGTTAAATGCTCGTTGCCAGGGATTTCTTGCCCATTGCCATGAGGCATGCTCATTATCAGGTGACAAATGCTTGCAGCACACCAAGACTGCCAGAATCTGGCACTTCCAGTGTCCAATTAGACCTCTAGTATCTGTGTCTTCCAAGGCGGCTGACATTTTTGGAGGGCCTTTATCAGCAGATTATATGCGGTCAGCAATACCACATGGAATCTGCAGACAGAGAGCTTGAGCGCCTGCAGCACCAGCTCCCCCCACCACCGCTTAGGCTGTGGTGGCATTGTTACGTCACTGGTACATTTACCAAGTCTACATTTATAACAAAGGCATTAGTTATGCAAAGGTTTTTTTTACATAGTTTAATTTATTTTGAGATATACTGTACTGTAATTAATACTACATACGGCACATATGAAACAAAGAAACAAACCGGATTCCGGGCATGCGCCAGTTCAGGTATTTGCATGCGGAAAGAGATCGCCAGTGCATACGGATTGGGGGATAAATGGGTGATCGCACAGAACTCTTCTGTCATTTTGGAGTGTTATAGGGGGTCATGGACATGTAGAGTAAGCTGAATTCCTTTCTTGAGTGCAGACAGAGATGGGACGTCTGTTTCAGCATCATTTTTCGAACCCAGCATGAAGCTTATGCCAGTCATGATAGCAATGATGATGTCTTCCACATAAGAGCATGAGAGGTATAGGCCTTCACATGCAGTCACACTGATCTTTATTATGCAAAGGTGGATTTTCACATTGGAATGAATGAGTAAGCAAGTTGTATGGGCTGTAAGTAAAACTGGGTGCAGTGTCCACAGTGGGGAAGAGATGATGGTACAGTATAAGCAGCAGCGGAGGGACGTTTACAGCACCACCGGGTCTGTGCTAGTACCTGCAGGGTCTCCTCTGGTCCCCGAGGCCAGGGTCCCAGCGCGTGTACAATATAGTTGTGAGGCCAGGTCTGGTGTCGGATACATGCGCAAAAGCCTGGGCTACGTCAGCTGCAGCCCATAGAAGCCATCTAGGGCTGCACAGCGAGGAAAAGAGTGGCTTCATACAGGAACCCAGCTCTCTGCCTATTGCAGCCCAGACTGGCAGTCCTGGATGCACCTGCCAATGGGACTGTCTGTCATGCTGGTGACGGGCAGGTGGGACTTCCAATAGGCCGCTGGCTTCACTAACACTGAGGAGGTGGTGCTTTTTACCTGGGGGGGGGGGTTTGTAGTCCTACAAGCCATAGGTAAAAACTGCCACTTTGTATAAGTGGGGACCCAAAGGCACATGACTGGGGAGGGCCTTGCTCGTCATGACATAAATAAACATAGGAAATATCTAACAATCTAAGAGATGTGATGAACACTTGAAGCAATGTATTGTAATAATTGAAGTTGATGTAAAAGAGTGTTTTAGAAGAGTATTAAATATTCACCACTAAATCAGTCAACATTTGTCATGAAACCCATGCAAGAACTTGGCATAACATACTGTTTTCATCATCCAATCTTATTCTAATGGTAATTAAATATTTATTCAAGCAAGTACTGCAAGAAATAAACTATAAAAATACTAAAAGTCGTAATCATACGCCTTTTGCAGAGCTCAGAGTAAACACATACCGTACATAATACTTTTAAAAGTGTTGGCAGATTCAGGTAGACAGAGAATTTCTCTTTCACTGCCTTTGTGAATATGGATGATGTGGGCATTTTTCCAGACTCTTCCGCAACACATTGATTGTTTCTCCTGCTCTGAAGAGCTGCAGCTCAGTCCCCTTTTTCAGTTTCATCAAGAGAGAGAAAAATTTAAATTCAGAATGTTAATGGAAAGAGGTAATGCTATTTTGAGGCATTCGGGATAGAATGTAACATTGTTATTTTTGCCTATTGAAAGGAAGAATTCTGTTGTATAGCAAAAAACATATTTTATCTATAATAAAGTACGTATAGAGGCGGGGCCTACAGGACACAAATGCATCCTAAATTATTGCTCTGTCACGACCTTCAGCCCCTTATATGCAGGAATGTCATTATCCTTTTTTCTATATTTATTATAAATATGAACTTTAAAAATTGGCAATACAATTTATCTCTATGTAATGAACCCATGTGTGAATAAGTACTAGTATAAACCAGACTAATTAGGTACTTCCTTCAAAATTGACTTTAAATTTAGCAGAACCATTTTTTCTCCCGTCTGCATTCAGTGCCTGTAAATTAGATTCGAAAATGGATTTAATAATGTTCACATTTACGTGGATTTGGGGCTATGTCATGGGAATCAGTAAGTATAGTTTAATTGAGATAATTAGCATGCCTGTACTTCATCTATTTTAGCATATGCACTGTGCAAAGAGTACTGAGCCGCACCATCGTATTAAGGATATATAAGCTGGAAAGTTATGCGGATTAGTCCAATAAAATGAAAGCACATAGCATCAATCAGATTCTGTCTATCATTTTCTAGCATGCAATAGATAAATTACAAACAGAATCTGGTTAGTTGCTATGGGCAACATCAACACTTTTAATTTTATAAGCAGGGGTAGAGATGGAGCTGATCTCGTTTAGCGAAGGTCTGGCGGTCGGATTGCTACTGGGGCGTCCCAGTCAGATGAAGTGCCTCTCTGCCGTCGATCGTCAGCTGGGACATTCTGGCAATCCCCATCGCTGGCTGGGAGGCGCTCCATCTTTACTAATTACATGGGCCTAGGTTTGATAGAGGGGCCCTGGTTCTCCGCCCATTACCAGTAAGCAAAAACTGCAGCAGCTCTTCTCCTCAACCAAGTACATGCTGCTGTGTGCTAGGGTGCAATGTGGCCAGGAAGGCCCTTACAGTACAATTTGTTCTGTGTTTTATTTTAAGCGTGTGTGGCCACACCTCCCATGGTTAGGCCACGCCCCCATAGAAATACCTGGGCACGGCTAGGCTCTCTACTGCTATGACTTCATCCGCTATGGAATTACAACCTGCCACCACCCTGCCTGTAAGTGTAACAAGCTGAAACAAACCGAACTCCAGTGTTGCAATCCTTAAATCCAATGGGTCCCAACAAATGGTTCCAGGTTGACGATCTACATTGTCTAGATAGACAGTCAACAGGTCAGCACCAAAAGGTTGATATGCAATATACTGACATGGCCATGAAAACGTTCGACATGCAATAGGTCAACATGATAAAAAGGTTGATGTGAAAAAGGCTGGCATGAAAAGGTCGACGTGAGTTTTTCACAATTTTTTATTTTGTGTACTTTTTCATACTTTACCATCCCTGTGGACTACATTTGAGAACAGCAAGTCATGCTAGAATAGGCATTACACTAATTGGGGTCCATGTTAACAAGTGTCGACAGTGACAGCAAAAAAAATGTGAAAACATCATGTCGTCATTTTAACCCCTGTCGACCTATTTCCTGTCAAGCTTTTGGTGTCGACCTATGGACTGTCTAGATAGATTCTGTCAATCAAATAATCTACTGTACATCCCCAAGAAATGCTCCAGTAGTCAAGTGTAGAACTATTATTTTACTGCTAGTTACACAACTCAAGTATTGAACCGATTCAATAGATGGAATAAATGTATAAGTCTCATTAAAGAAACCAGTAGTCTCCTGGTGCGAACTGACTGCAGTGCTGGATCCAGTGGCCTAAGTTCACCCCAATTGCCCGGAGGCAATAGAAATATTGATCCCCCCCAAATAGCTCAATCAGTAAGGTGTCTGTCTATAGTAATGGAGCCCACACACGCACCGATCCCGGCGTGCGTTGTAGGCTTAACTAGCACACATAGCATCGCATCGTATGCCTTGTGCATACGATGTGCATGCGATGCGATGCTATGCTAGAAAAAGCTAGTACAAAAAGTATGTGCAGCACATACTTTTTGTACTGTGCGATGGGGTGCCGCGGGAGCGCGCACCCCATCGTACAGCATCGCACCGCCGGCAACGGTGCGTGTGTGGGCTCCTTAAGCCAGATCAGGGTGTGACGCTGGCAAAAATGATGTTAGGAGGGGGAGTCAGCCACAGAAGCGATATAGACAGCTTTCAATTACAGTAACTGATTCAAACTCACAGGAGAGGAGAGGTGCCCCCTTGGGAGCAGGAGCCCGGTGGCAGATGACTCCATTGCCTCCCAGAGTTACACCTCTGGCTGGATTCCTCAGAGAGGCCGACAAGTTTAGTGGGTACAATAAGCACTGTACCAATACGTGTTTTATAAATTTCAACTACACCCAGATCAGAAGTGTTCATGTTATTGGATCCAGCATCCTCTATTTTGTATTTAAAAAAGTTTTGACCACTGTGAGAAAGCCGTGAAGACTTTTATAAAGTAGTATTTTCAAAAGCCTAAGCGAACTGAGTGACAGTCTTAATTCGTTTAAATAAGTCGTTTAAAAATGTTGCCAATCTTTAACTTGCCTCTTTTACTAAGAAATCTAATTGCACAGTACGGAAAAGTTATGGGCCAGGAGAAGAAATTGGGGGCCCCCTAAGGAAAGAAAAATAACCACGGGGAGATATTGTAGCTGTTCTGTACTGCCTCTGTGCTCAGAAGATTATCAAACAATTTGCTAAAAGCATACCGCTGCTGGTAATGCAATCAAAAGAAGTGTATTATTATGCCAATATGTCACAAAAAAATATTTCATGACTTACACAGAATGAGTCACAAAGTTGCTGAATCATACTAAAAGTAATGTGACTTGCAGGACAAAAAACCAGCCAGATTTGATTGTCGCCAGAGCCAAAACCAGCGGCAGCCAGAAAGGAAATTGTTGTAGCTGAAAAGAGACTCTGGGCTCGCTGTGAGCTGAACTCACTCAATTTATTTTCTCCCTTCGTTTACATAATTTCCCGAATTCATTGCTGGATAAAGGAAAGTGCAGACATTAAGTTCGGGGATGCAGTGGGGAAGAATGACAAAGGAAATAGTCACAATGTTGTAGAATTGGACCTTAAAAGGGGGGATTCCCATGCACAGCGGAATTGCATTCCTTAACATAATAAACCGATGTGGTTCCACAGCAGTGAGGCACAACGGGCCGAGGGGATCTTTCATGAATGAATGTCAGATAATGACACAATGCTCATGTACCCTGTGTGAGGCACATCTGAATCAGGCTCCAGGTCTTTTGAAGGGAGGCGTCATACAGGTGTCACATTTAAAGTAAACTAACTGCCCACAGGGCCAGCGCCACCACTAGGCAGCTTTAGGCATTTGCCTAGGGTGCCGACCACTGGGGGGGTGGTAGTTGGAAGCAGGGACCCCCCATGATGGAGGTGAGTGACTGTCACTCCTCTCCTCTCCCCCTCGATTAACTAGGCGTCCGCTGCCACATCGCCCTCCTGCAGATGGACAGCTGGCAAAAGCTTACCCCAGCATCTCCCCCAGCTGAGCATCTGATTCCCCTGCTTTGTGCCAGGACATTGGCACCAGTCCGATTCATACAGAATGCAGCCCAAGCTTCCACTGTACAGGTTATGCACACAGCAACACGACACATCAGTGGAAAGAAGTGCAAGCTGCCATATCACTGGATGAGGGCCGCCGCTGCATCAGCTCACCTTAAATCCCCTCATCAATTCAGCATGCAGCCGGCACCACGGGCCAGGGACAGGAAGTAGATGCCTAAACATGATGTCATATCTCAGTGCCCGGTAACCATGACAACCAGGAGCAACGAGCATGTAACCCCTTGGCAATGGGTATATATTTCCATGGCAATGAGCATGTAACCCACTGGTAACAAGCAAAATATCACTGGCAATGAATTAGAAAACCCTGGAAACTAGCATGAAACCACTGGCAATGAGCATGAAATCCCTAGCAACATGCATGTAACCCCTGGACATCAGCATGAAACCTCTGGCAAGGATCTTTTAGGTAAAAAAATTACAGTAAATGTATGAGGGGGGGGGGGGGGTAGGGGGGCAACAGAATTTTTTTAGGTGGGGGGAAGGGGGGTGAAACATTTCTAATTGCACAACTGGTGTGCCATATGTATGGCACTTCGAGCCATTTCCAACATCTGCCACCGGTATATGGAAAAACCCCTCTCACCTTCCCCGTGCCTCCGTTGCCACTGTGTTCGCGTAAGGAAATTGTCCACAATACGGAGGCAAGGGGCTCCTGGGACTGCCAGTCCAGGCTGTGATAGGCAGAGAGCTGGGTTTCTGTAGGAAGCCACTCTCTGACTCACCATGCAGCACTAGCCAGCTTCTTAGGGTTGCAGCTAACGCAGCCCATAGAATCAGGCTTTTGCGCATGTGCAGTACCACCACTGATAGATACAGATAGTGGTAGATGCTCAAGTAGTTCAGTAACATTACCCAGGTGCATGAGGGAGGGGTTAAATACTGGGTAAGTAAAACAAGACATTTTTTCCCTCAGCACACTGAGTAATGTTAGTAACCAATCTTGAACACTACATGATAATAGAATTCAGAGATATTGGTTACATATGCCTGCGCAGGTGTATGCTATGCCCCCAAGCCGCGTCAAGGCTACTCTGTATATTGGGGGTCCGTATATTGGGGGTCCCTAGCGCTATATCTAGGTGCAGGGTGCGGCACCCCAAAAACTATCATAAGCTAGGAAGCCCAACACGGCTTGCCAGTGAGATACTAAGTGTTAATAATTAGTGATAAGAAGCCGAAGCTATATATAAAGAGAGAGATAAATGAAATGTAATTAAAATAGGAGAGAGATAGTGTTAGTGAGGGAAAAGTGTTAATAGAATGTAAGGGCGTGCTGCACTAAAGCCACCCAGCCCAACCAGTCCAGGGGCACCGCACCCCACACCACCGTTACCCTAAATGGGGTCTACGATTAACCAGCAAGGAGCCACATGATAATGGCTCCTTACTTGATATATCCAAACTAAGAGCTACCTACCTTGGAGCAACCCCAGACTACTTCATGTGGCATATCAGGACCCACATCTCCTCCTAATATGGGCTCCCTTCTGCCTCTAACAACATACATACAGATAGTGGTAGATACTCAATTAGTTCAGTAGCATTTCCCAGGTGCATGAGGGAGGGGTTAATACTGGGTAAGTAAAACAAGACATTTTTTCCCTCAGCACACTGGGTAATGTTAGTAACCAATCTAGAACACTACATGATAATAGAATTCAGAGATATCGGTTACATATGCTATGCCCCCAAGCCGCGTCAAGGCTTCTCTGTATATTGGGGGTCCCTAGCGCTATATCTAGGTGCAGGGTGCGGCACCCCAAAAACTATCATAAGCTGGGAAGCCCAGCGCGGCATCCCAGTGAGATACTAAGTGTTAATAATTAGTGATAAGAAGCCAAAGCTATATATAAAGAGAGAGATAAATTAAATGTAATTAAAATAGTGCACATGCATCAGGCCAGGCGTCTGACAACTGTATTGTACAGGCACCGGGACCCTGGCAGCAGGGAGCAACAGGGATCAGGGGAGACCTGGTGGGGAGCATTGGGGACCGGAGCAAATCTGGTGGTGCCGCCAGCAGCAGCCCCCCTTCTACTCACAGCCAGTGCCGTCTTTCCCATTGGGCTTAATGGGCATTTGCCCATGGGCCCAAGGATTATAGGGGCCCACCCCAATGGGGAAGACGGCACTGCCCCATGGAGCTGCTGCTGCAGGTGGCGGGCAGCGGGGGCTGTGAGCTTGTAGCGCTATTTGGAGGTTGCAGGGCGGGAAAGAAGCAATGCTGATTTTGAAAAGTCTGGCCAGACGTTGATTGGCTGAGCATCCGGCCATTCAGCTTCCGGCCAGTCTTTTCAAAATCAGCAGCCTTTCCCACCCAGCAAATAGCACTTAAGCTCCCAGGCCCCTCTGCCCGGATCTCCCATCATAGCTGCTGCCTGGATGATGCAGCTGCTGCTGCTGCACATAGATGTCTGTGTGTGGGGGGGTTATTTTGCCCAGGGACCCGCTCTTGTGTTAAGACGGCCATGCTCACAGGTTGGAGCTGCCACTGGTTGTCATTGTCATTCCTTGTAATCTTTACAGGTTTAAATTTAAAGCCATAGGCTGATATGTGGCTGCATAAAGATGTTTAGCTGCATAAAAATGACATCATGATTATCTGCCTACTGTATTAACCGTTAGATCATCAGCCTAATAGAATATAACAGACTCTAAGCATAAACATCCAGCCCATTGTCACCTCTGCAGCAACAGGAATGCAGTTAAATGAATACAGTCAATTCTGATATTGCTTGAGGTCCTTGTCTTAAAGATTAAGTGATTTGTTCTGGATTGGGAACAGGGTGAGAGCACTTTATCCTCAAGCACAGCTGCAGTTATAATAAGAGAGTCGGACAAAAGAAGATTTTATCCTCACTGAGCCAGAATTTGACAGCGCTTTTATTTCAATTTTCATAGCCTTTGTTAAATCCTTTTAACAGCTTTAAATTAAACACATTGTTTTATCTATTGCTCTTTACTGAATAAACAGGTTTTAGTAATACTGTAAATAAGGTTTGAAGACATTTGCCCTTGCCATGATCATCCCTTGATTACCTTTTTACTCAGCATACTTTATGCTTATATACAGTATATTCACAGATTGTAATTGTCCATATTGTTCTTTGCCGCAAAGGAGTTTTAAGCGGCCCACAGTGGCGTAACTATGGTGATGCAGACCCCGCAGTGGCTTGGGGCAGCCAGGGTCAGTGGGGTCTGTGGGGCGCATTAAAATACCTAGTCCTGCCTAATATTGTATGCTATCAATGTGTGGCAATCCGCTGCCTGTATGGCAACAGTGGTACATCAGCAGAGGATGCGAAGTGGGGAGAGCACTTCTACTGCCCTGTGCCTCCCTGCTGCACCACATCCTCCGTTGTACGGGGGTAGCACCCTTTCGCTACAATCTGGCCAGGATGGCAGCAGGGGTATGAAGACATCCCGCGGGGCATGGTGGGAGTGTCCGCAAGAGGGGGGAGAGAAGATGGTGGAGGAGCAGCAGCAGTAGCGGGTAATGGCGCATGGTGGAACACCCGTCCACCCGTCCGTCCACCCGCACCGGATGTGCACCTGTCTGACTCCCAGCCTTCTAGTGCCCCAGCGCCGGCGGAGTCTAGGTGGCGCCCTGAAAAAAGAGCATGTAGGTACAGTACCCAGGAGTAGTGTCAGTTACAGATGTCCCCAGTAGTACCAGTTACAGATGTCACCAGTAGTGCCAGTTACAGATATCCCCAGTAGTTTCAGTTACAGATGTCCCCAGTAGTGACAGTTACAGATGTACAGTACCCAGTAGTGTCAGCTACAGATGTCCCCAGTAGTGACCGTTACAGATGTACAGTACCCAGGAGTAGTGTCAGTTACAGATGTCCCCAGTAGTCTCAGTTACAGATGTCCCCAGTAGTACCAGTTACAGATGTACCCAGTAGTGCCAGTTACAGATGTACCCAGTAGTGCCAGTTACAGATGTTCCCAGTAGTGCCAGTTACAGTACAGTACCCAGTAGTGTCAATTACAGATGCCCCCATTAGTACCAGTTACAGATGTCCCCAGTAGAGCCAGTTACAGATGTCCCCAGTAGTGCCAGTTACAGATGTACACAGTAGTGCCAGTTACAGATGTACCCAGTAGGTTTTTTAGTAAAAGAAAAAAGTACATTTTGGAGACTCCATCGACTGACCTCTACTGGTCACTGGTAGTACTTCACCTCATAGAGGTGAGGAGTGGTTAGCCTTTTATATACAGGTTGATTATCCATTCTCCAAATATCTGTTATCCAAACTATTCTGAAAACCTACTGTATATAGATTTCATATCTAGTTATATTCCTTTATCTTTTCTGTATGTGTGTATGTAATCCTAGTGCTGTAATAATCTAAATGCTCATTAATCTCATCCAATCAGCGTGCGGAAAGTGAATTCAAACCCAGCAGCGCTTCCCGCGCCGCCGCCCGTCTGCCGGATAGCGCTAGTTATTTGCTAATCACTGCAGGGACCCCGCCGCCGCCAGCCTAATACACAGCGCCGCAGGTAGTGGTACACCCGCGGCACAGACACCCCTGCCCGCTCCAGTCTCTGCACCTCCGCTCACCTCCATGCGGGGGGCGAGGGGCGAACTGCCGCCCTCCAGTGGCCGGCGCCCTAGACAAATGCATAGAGCTACCTAGTGGTGGCACCGTCCCTGTTTGTAGCAAATGCTTCCCTTTTGCAAGTGGATATACAGGCGGCTGCTGTTTGTAGGCGGAACCTTGGTGTTTTCTGGGAGTGCCGCCAACAAATGTAGGCGGATATGAGCTGTGGGGAGGGAGAGCCGCTGATATCAGCAGCTGGCCCGATCTCCCCACAGCCATCGGAGCGCCGAGTACATTTTGGATTACACTGCACAAAGAGGGGAAGAATCCAGTCTTATTAATTCTAGACAGAATTTTTCCTTTATAGAAATTGGAAAATCGTTTTATTATGGTTTTACACTTTTTTTTATCTTTTTTATACTAGTAAATGGTGACAATATTGGACAATGAATATGTTTACCTACTAACTCTTGTAAACTAAAATATTTTAACTGGGAATCATCCATCATGCCTACAAGATTAATTATGCTTTCGTAAAGCAAATATAACTGGATCACTGTAGAATATATGAATGTCCGGGCTTAAATCTAGGATTTCCAATCTAGGATGGTCCAATCATTGGTATAATAACACCAAAGCCTTTAACCACATGACTGGCTAATATATTCTCCATAAGCTGCTCAGAAATGTTAATGTTTTTAATGATGTCCACATGGGTTTTTAATTTTTTTGGCCCTCCTTCCCCGCAACAAAGGACTCGGTGGGTGTGTAACTCGCCGAAGCCATTCGGTGCTGAGGTTTGCACATGTGCAGAAATGCCCATGCGCAAACTCCGACCCAGAGGCGTAACTATCACCTTTGGTGCCTCATAGCAAAATGTTGAAATGGGCCCCCCCCCAGTCAAAGAGGGTGTTGGGGGAAAAAAAGAGGAGAGACAGAGGGGTGGTTAGGGAGAGAGAGAAGTGACAGAGAAAGAGGGTGTCAGAGAGGTAGGGGGTGGAGAAAGGAGGGGTGTGAGCAAGAGTGGGAGAGAATGTCAGGGAGGGAGAGAAAAAAGGGAAGCAATAGTGCGAGGGGTTTTCAAGAAGAAACAGGGAGAGAGACAGCACCTCGCCACACTCTGAAGCATAAGTGCTGCGGTATACCTCCAGTAGGGTCTCCTTGTTGGTACCGGACTTCAGCTGCTGCAGACTGTGCCAGCTTTGAGTCTGCCAATCATCCTCTCTCTTCTGCATCTGCCGGCAGCTTGTGTACTTCCGAACAGGGTGGGTTCTGCGTGATTCACGCTGGGGCTGGTCACTAGATAGTGACATTGAGCCCCGGCAGCAATAGAGAGGGGTGGGGGACAGGGAGGGAGGCTGGAACAGCCAGATGGTGCACGATCCCCGGCAGCGATAGAGGGGAGAGGGGGATGGGGAGGGAGGCTGGAACAGACGGACAGTGCATGAGCCCCGGCAGTGATAGAGAGGGGAGGGGGACCAGGAGGAAGTCTGGAACAGCCGGACAGTATAGACAGCATCAGAGGTGATTTACGCCGGGGCTGGTCACTAAATAGTGATGTCGACACACGACAGTGATAGAGAGGGGAGCGGGACAGGTAGGGAGAGGATGGAACAGCCAGACCACTTCTTCTCCCTTTACATTATGCCACGCACACTGCCGCTGACAGGGAAGGGAAGAGGTTACGGGAAAGAGCCTCCGACACTGCCTATGCACGTAGCATTACTTAAATACAATAAAAGGGTGCAGGGGATTGTATGCAGGGCCACAGGCCCCCCCAAGGCCCGGGCCCTATAGCAGTTGCATCTCCTGCACCCTCCATAGTTACACCACGTCGCCACTGCTCTGACCATTGTATGCATGGACATTTAAGTGCTTAACACACTGACTATTATTAAATGTGTTTAGATAGTGCTGTGGGAGGTTTATCTTGATCTTATCCGAAATGCTCGGGACAACCGGTTTTTGGAATGTATCTTTTTAACATAATTACCTGGTCCCCCATCCCCCCCATGGAGCCACGGCATCCACGGTGTCCCCCGGCATCCACAGCGGCCTTCAGGATTTTTTTCAGCGGTTCCAGCCCACGCACTCGCGCGATGCACTCCCGGGACCGCTGAAGATGCCGAAGAAGATCCTGAAGGCCGCCGTGGACATCGGGGACTTGGTGAGTATGACAAAAAGGGGCGGGGGGGGGACAAAAAAAAATCAGAAATATTCCAAAAACCATGTTTTTTACACATCATTTTATTTATATGATGTTTGCGCATATACTTGAGTAAAGTTGCAACAATTGCCCTACGTTTTCTTTTAATAAATATTCATTGCTGCTAATGGTGGTAGAGTTGTCTTTTGTGGGTCTCCTTGGGTTGTGCCGTTCCCTGCCACAGGTTTTTCAGAAGCCATGAAGAATCCAGAAGCTGCTGTCATCTGCTCCAGATTAAGGTACCATCTTGCACCACACCGTCACAGGGGCACTATCACACTTGGCGTCTACGAACAGGATTGCACAAGACCCCTGTGAATGGCAAGATGTGGCGATCACAGTACGCAGAACCCCAGGAGATGCAAAGAACTAAACAGTGACTTATGAACAAACTTCAGGTGACACATAAACGAGGATGTCCCTAGGTGCCCTACGTCTCTACCCCTGCTTATTCAAGCTTTAAATAAGCTTCATATGGTGACACAGTTGTCTGGATCTGGATAAAAATAATTCCAGACCAAAGAGGTGGATTTGTTGGTCTTCTGCCCAGGCATGGTGATGGCCTTTTGCATTTACATTTTTTTTTTTTCTTGAACGTACTCAACTTTGCCTTTTTGGATTTCACACGCCCTCGACGATGACATTGGGCATCGGCATTGGCAGAAGACGTTGATGGCATTTCACTATCATGTTCTATGTCTTGACTAGTGGCAGCAGCTTCAGCACTTGGAGGAAGTGGTTCTTGTACTATTGGAGCGTCCATATTTTAGTTCTCCATTATCTTTCTGGAGTACAGCCACACAGCAGCAGAGACACAGAACATTTTAAAAGGATTATTTTTTACGCCAGTAACCCTTATTGTAAAAAAAAATAAAGATTTATTTTTTGCAGCACTGATGTGCATTGAGACAGGTGAGTTGAGACTTGTACTACCCTGGCCTGTACCAGCTTAGTCACACAGCAGCAGACACTGAAAAGGATTTTAAGGAATTTAAGTAAGTAACCCTTATTGTCCAAAAAAATTAGATTGATTATTTTGCAGCACCGATTATTTTGCAGCACCGGTATGCACACAGGTGAGTTGAGACTTGTAGTACCCTGTGCCAGCTAACAGTCACACAGCAGCAGACGCAGAAAAATTGAAAAGGATTTGAAGGAATTTATTTAAGTCAGTAACCCTTATTGTCCAAAAAAATTAGATTGATTATTTTTGCAGCACTGATTATTTTGCAGCATTGGTGTGCAAACAGGTGAGGTGAGACTTGTAGTTCCCAGCTAACAGTCACACAGCAGCAACATTTGAAAAGGATTATTATTTACGTCAGTAACCCTTATTGCAAAAAAAAAAAAGAAAGATTTATATTTTGCAACACCGATGTGCGGTGTGCACACAGGTGAGTTGAGACTTGTACTACCCAATTGAAAAAATGAAAAGGATTATTAAGAAGTCAGTAACCCCTATATTATTGTAAAATAAAAATGATATTTTGCAATTTGCACCGACGTGTCGCCTGCACAGGTGTAGTGAGACTTGTAGTACCCTCTCCCGGCTTACACACACAGCAGAAGACACAGAAATATTTTAAAGGATTATAATAAGTCAATATTATTTATTAACCCCTTTATTCTCAAATAAAAATGATATTTTGCAACGTGTGGCCTGCACAGGTGAGGTGAGACTTGTAGTACCCTGTTCCAGCTTAGTCACACAGCGGCAGACACAGACATTTTTTAAAGGATTATTAATAAGGAATTTGGTGGTAGGGAGTGCGACTGGACACTGGAGGACAGGTAAATCAATCTTTATGAGGCAAAGGCACAGACTCTGTCAGTGTACCACCACACTACACTACACCACACCACACTAACACAGTCAGACTCAACAGGTTGTCACTAATATATCAGCAGTGTAGTAGTTAAAAACTACTACACCACGGAGGTAGTCACTATCAGCAGGTTTAACTTGTCTCTATCAGCAGTGTAGTAGTAAAACTACTACACCACACAGGTGGCACAGCGGGGCGGGAGAGTGAGCACGCGGGCGGGCACCAGGGAAGACAGCCAGACGTGAACACTGTTCAATCTCCTAGACTGGAGTGAACATGGCGCCCGCCTGGCCGTCCTTATACATATAGTGATGTATAGTGATTTTTTAGTGACGTTGTCTGGATCTCGTGAGATATGGCAGCGTGAAGTCGTCGGCGCTGGAAAACCGTGCTCCCAGTTAGGGCGGGAAAACCCGAACAGGCTTGTGAACATGTTTTGGATAGGGGGGTTTTCGGGAGTGTCCGGTATTCCCGGAATCCGGACACGCTCATCTCTACTTTTATATATTTATACGTACTGTATGTTGGCTTCATTCTCTTCTCACAGGCAAAACAATAATGGGGTTTGAAAGCTAACATAAAATATTTAAATAATGATCTTGGTTATAAGATTACAATAATCTAATATAAATAAGTCTATCATTGCATTAGAGGTGGTTAATGTGATGAAGAAATTAACTGAATTGAAATCACCATAGCCAGATTGACTTGAATTAATGAAGGATGAATTTTTTTTAAATTAATGAATACATATTGCTAGATCTTTAGAGATTAAGTTAAAGAGGCTTTAAAACAAGTTATTTGTTGTTTAAGGAATGACATAATTTAAGAGAGTTTTAAGAAAGGAGAGGATCCACATTCAGCCTCTGCTGTGTGCCCCCTTCTCTCTGCTAACGAGGGCTGTCTAAACAGCAATGTTGGCCCATAGGGAAAGCAATGCAGTGGGGCCCCCTTACACACCCAGTCATGGGAATTAAGATTTAAATGGCAAGGCTGCAGTGGTGTATTTATAATGGGTGCGGTGAATCCATTATTTTAATACATCCACCACTACACATGCAGCCACAAAAAATGTCCAACTCCATGAGCAGCAGACATCAGATGTGACCATATCCAAACTTGCTGACATTTAATTTCTACTCTCCAGAAGCCCAGAGAGGAGACTTTCAGCTGCGCTTAGGGGGCAGGGACAGAGCCCTGCATCATCAAGCCCCACCCCCATTACAGAAAATGCCCCAATTCGCAGGTGTAATGCGAATTGCATCATGTTATCCCCGCCCCTCCACGTACACCCGCGAATGCTGACATTTAATTTCTACTCTCCAGAAGCCCAGAGAGGAGAATTTCAGCTGTGCTTAGGGGGCGGGGACAGAGCCCTGCATCATCAAGCCCCACCCCCATTACAGAAAATGCCCCAATTCGCAGTTGTAATGCGATGTGCATCATTATAGCCCCGCCCCTCCACGTACACCTGCGAATGCTGGCATTTGACAGGTGGGGTAGGAGGAAGCAGGGGGGAGATGGTAGGGATCCTGGGGCATGCAGAAGGTTTGTTCATCCTTCCAGGGGGACATGGGGGGGAACCCAGTTTTCAGGAGCCTCCCAGCCATTCCTGGAGGGTAGGCAAGTATGATCATGTCAGAGAAACCTGCTGGCTTCTGGTGGATGCCAATGTTCTAGCCACTGTTTGGCACAGCCCACGTAAACCAGCACCTCTGCTGCCACGGCAAACTTTCCCAAGTCCCTCTTGCTGCCAATGCTTCAGGAGGGATTGAGATCCTTAAAGGATTGCCCTTCCGTGCCATGTTCCCTGGGATATATCAACTGTGCATGAGCGGATTTTCAGGATAATGGCACCTGAGCCATTTTCCCAAGATAAATGTGACGGCGGACTTGGTGGTGCGGTAAGTTTAGTGGTCCGTTATATGTATGCACCCATTATAGATATGCTCATGGTTTCTCCAGCTAGGGCAAGTACATAACATGGGGGTTCCATAGGCAGCGCACACACAGGATGGATGGTGCTTCCAAGATGCGGCCACACATACTACGCATAGGATGTTCGGGATAGCATCATGATACACCACTGAACCGCCAAGAAGCCAAGATGCGGGCCAAAACAAATATGGGGCCCCTAGGCCCAGCTCCCCCCTGAGCTTAGATACATAGGTAACATTTGCTCTCAATTCCATGAATAGTGATGGAAAGAATCTATTGCCACCAGAAAGATATTAGGCATTTTAAGAAGATATACAGTCTCTAAGTAGCGCATCCTTCAAAGTGCTACATAATAGAGTAAAATGATGCTTCCTCTGGAAACATCTTATAAAACATAAGAGTAAGTGTAAGAAGAAATGCTTTTTGCTCAGCAAATGCAGGAGTAGCAAGTTCCCTGTAAATTCTCAGAATTTCTATTTGGAAAAAACAAACAAAAAACTATATAAAGCCAACACATCCCAGTCTCCTGTGCTCCATCTATAGGGCATATTCCAGTTCTATTCACAATAACTTTGGAACCGCAGTTATGTTTCTTTGAAACAATTTACTGTAGCTCTCTGCATGTAATGTTCCCTGGCTGCTATACATATCACACATAGGTGTAGATTTATTATAGCACTTCCAGTGGATGTTAGGGCATAAAATGCCGCCTGCCTGTACATGTCGGCTAAAATAATGCGTGCGTCGATCTTAGGCATGTCAACCTATTTCCTGTGCCAACCTAAGCTATGTCAACATTCAGTGGTGGACCCAATAATGTATGTTGAGCTTTTGTTTGTCAACCCAATGACCACATACCGTACAAAATGTTCTTTTATGCTACATCAGGTATTTTATTAAGTACAGAGTATGATACTTACTAAATGTATTAACCAGTGGTACCCGTATTGTTTATTGGTCACTAGGATGTATATCAGTCACTAGAATGGCCCGGCATTGTACACTTTCTATCAGTCACTAGAGTGCTCTGTGTCTTTTGCATGGGGTCACTCCTTTGTCATATGATGCTGGTAGGTGCTGTATTTATTGATAGATCTTTGACATGTTAATATATATATATATACATATATGAATTGGCTAATTCAGAGGTAGATGTGTGAAGCAATTATAAGAGAGGAGAAGTGAGCCAGAGGAGAAGAGACCCATGGCAACCAATCAGCACTGAAGTAATATCTATAATTTGTATAATATAAAATTATACAGAGCAGCTGATTGGTTACCATGGGCCACTTCACCTCTGGCTTACTTCTCCCTTATCACTGCTTCATAGTTCATACATCTACCCCTAAGGGCCAGATGTATCAAGCTTCAAAAAGTGATAACATGGAGAGTGATAAACCGCCAACCAATCAGCTCCTAATTGTCATGTTATAGGCTTGGTTTGAAAAATGACAGATAAGAGCTGATTGGTTGGTTTTTTATCACTCTCCATTTTATCTCTTTTTGAAGCTTGATACATCTGGCCCTTTATCACAATTACCGGGCCTACAGAGGTTTTTGTCACGCCCATTTTTCTATTGCACTGAGCTGGTAGAAAAGCTGGGACCACTTACTTGTGTCTGCCCCACTGACTTAGCGTTGCCAGACAGCCCCTGAAAGCACAGTCATTGAAATAAGAACGCAGACAAAATGCGCATTTCCGGTGATTTGTAAAATTTGGGATATTTTCCTTCTCTTGCCGTATTCTGCATCAGGAAATGTTTATAAGGTCTTTCTTAGGTCCTGAAATCAGGGAATCTAGGCCACCATTATTTAAAGACTGAGGGGTAAATTTACTAAGATGGAAGTTCTATTGAATATGGGTTGTTGCCGATAGCAACCAATCAGATTCTACCTTTTATGAATTTAGCACCTTCGAGAGGGCAAAAGATAGAATCTGATTGGTTGCTATGGGCAACATCTCATCTTCAATAGAACTCCCATATTACTAAATGTACCCCTATTATTCACAATGCATTATGACAGTGCACTGTAATGTAATGTACCTACTGTACTTTATGGTCTCCTCCTGTTATTATGCTAAAACTTTTTTTAAATCAACTTTATTATACCTGATGTTAAACATACTAACGTCATCTCACATTTACTACTGAAAACTTGGCAAAGCTTAAAAACAAAGAATAGCTCTTGGCAGCACTTAAAGCATTTTGGTACAATCACCTAACTACAGAAATGTGCGATAACTTCATTACATTTTTAAAGTTTTGCCAATAGCAATCAAACAGAGTGGTCTGGTGAACGGACTGTGACGGCTGTATTCCGCTTGCTTTATCACATCACTTACGGTGAGCTTCTGATTTACATGTATTACGTTTCAGTTCCTGTGTAGGTTTGTTATGAATCATGTGTCGTGTTACTTTGTGCCCGTCCCCCTCTGGACCATATATTCAGTGCAGGAATCAGAAGCTAGACAAGAGTAAAGAAATACAAAAATATCATTCTGTGGGGCAGATGCACAGAGAGATAAACTACCGGCCAAGCAGTTTCTAACTGTCATGTTACAGACTGGGTTTGAAAAATAACAGGTAGGGGCTAATGTATTGGTATTTTATTTCTCACCACTTTATCTATCCCAAGGCTTAGTGCTGTATATCTGCCCTACAGTGTATGAGAGACCAGGAATGAATAATCAAGAAGAAAAAATATGTTGAGCTGGAAAGAGAACTCCAATTGGAGACACATACAGTACAGTGGTGTAACATTAGCCTTGGCTTGGGGGCACTGGTGCTCCATTCCACCTATAGCAAGTGGCAGAGTTGGTTCTACGGGTGATCGAGCCGTGCAGCACCTGCTTGCAGCCAGCGCCGTCCGTGGGGACCCCAGGAAGTTGATGTACCGGGGCCCAGGATTTCTCTTGGCGGCCCTGCTCCCAAGTACTGGCCTCCAGTGACCGGCGCCCTAGGCAAATGCCTAATGCTGCCTAGTGGTGGTGCTGGCCCTGCTTGCAGCCATAGTTTATTCCTTGCAGTCTAGCCATCCACATGGAACTCTGCTGGAAATGTAATTCCAAAAATTGTCGCCACTTAGGAGGAGACAGATGATAGAAGTCCTACTTGGCCTCTAATCCGTGCAAGGGAATGACAACGCTTATAGCATTACCCAGAAGTGTTGGAAACACTGACACCACTGGCATCTTCTGCCACAAAACATCTGGCAATAAGCATGGAACCCAGAACATGGAATTTAGCATTGCTTTGAGTGGCATATTGTGTAATGGGCATTACAGTGTGGCATATTGTGCAGTGGTCTTTATGGTGTGACATATTACATAATGGGCATTACGGTGTTGCATATTGTGCAATGGGCATTATGTGTAGCATAATGCGTAGGGGGTAAATGCAGGATTTCTGGAGGGGGATTTCCAAATGTCGCCACAATCTCCCACTCTGCGGAACATTGGAGCAAGTTCGAGTATCTGGGGGAGCGGTAGAAGAAGCTAGTAATGTAAACATTGGTCAAGTGGTCCCTATCTGTTGTAACATTTTATATTTCTATCTTACAGTACAACTAATTCATCGTTATTATGAATTCTGTAGTCCAGTATATAAGTGATGCCTAATTCAGCATTAATCACTAATGTTAGAATTCGTAATGGACTGTGAGGAGAAAGCTACAGCCAAGACAGACAGAGAACACGCCACTTGCTAAATTGCAAGAGTATTGCAAATACAACACTAATTGCCATCCATTCGCAAATCCATACGCAACTCCCAAACCAACTAACAGTTTTTGCCATCTGTGTAAATGTGAGTAACTCTGAGGCATCCACTAATCTGCGACTGAGACGGGGGTGAAGTGGTCATCGCTGACATCACAGACCATCCTCAAAACAAACCTGGGCACGCTTGCGTTTTTTTCAAACACACCCGGAAAATGGCTAGATACCACCACCAAATGCCGACTTCCTGTCAGTCTAACTCCAGCTACACATTAAGTTTACCGTCCTTATGTATTTCAAGTGCTAATTCCCCTTGCGCATGCCCAATGAGTACAGTACTCATGCACAGTCATTCGATAATCACTCAATTTTCAAATTCTCTGTTTAGCGACCCATGCTGAATTAGTGCCTATGTAAGGAAGCTGAAAGGGGGAGTCTCAGCACTTGCACATTTGGACATATGGATGTACACAAGGAAAGGAGTCTGTATTGAAATGCGCTAAAAATTCATAGATGGGCGACCATCATGAGACGCTGCTTTCGCATGCGACTCAGAATCAGAAATTTTGTTTATATATAGTATTATAAAAATGAGGACACCAGGAGTGTGACACAGCTGCAGGAACAGATAAGTATCAACTTTCTTATATTTTGATAGAAATTAACTTGTAGTGTGTAATTGCATTGTAATTTAACTCTCTATTGTATACTAGGGGGTTAGTCGCAGGGAGGTAGATAAAATGGGTGGGGCCCTGATTGAGAATCTCACTCAGTTCATGTTGTGCAAGATGTATGCGCACCTGGAGCAAGAGTCCCAGTGCGTATACATCTGCACGAGATGAGAGCGAACGTCCGCCCTGGAAGCTCAGGTCACTGATCTAGAGCGGGCCGTTCAGCGACTGAGAGACATTTACAATCTTGAGCAAAGCCTAAATAGAACGGTGGTGGAGTTGCAGATGGGGTCACTGGTAGAGGAGGAGGATCAGGCAGCCAGCTGGGTCACGGTTAGAAGGGGAAACAAGAGGGACAGGAGGGACAGGAACGACATCTCGGATCTATCAAACCCGAACAAATTTGCCCGGTTGGATGAAGTTTCGGGGGAGGATAGAGACGAAATGACGGAGCTGGAGGAGAATGCTCCCTCTAGCAACAGGATGACAGTTAGTGAGGTACCAAGGCAGATAGTGGTGGTAGGGGATTCCACCATTAGGAGAACAGACAGGGCAATCTGCTATCGGGACCGCAATCGCCGCACGGTCTGTTGCCTCCCGGGTGCTCGGGTACGGCACATCGCGGACCGAGTCGACAGATTGTTGGGAGGGGCTGGGAGCAACCCGGCGGTCTTGGCGCACATCGGCACCAACGACAAAGTCAATGGTAGGTGGGATGTCCTCAAGAAAGAGTATAGGGAATTAGGTAAGAAATTAAAGGCGAGGACATCTAGGGTAATTTTCTCGTAAATATTACCAGTGCCACGCGCTAGCTCAGGGAGGCAGAGGGAGATCAGGGAGGTAAATGTGTGGCTTAAGGATTGGTGTAGGAAAGAGGGATTCGTGTTCATGGAACACTGGGCGGACTCCTCGTCAGGCGCCATCTTTTTTGCCATGATGGATTGCACCTGAACGAGGAGGGGGCTGTGGTGCTGGGGGGAAGGATGGTTAGAGGGTTGGAGGAGATTTTAAACTAGGCGACGGGGGGGTGGGGGCAGCAAGACATTATGGGACCATCAGGGAGAGAAGCCGGACTGGGATCAGGAATCATATGGGGGAAGGAGATGGGGGGGACGGAGACATAGACAAAGTCCTGGGACATAACAAGGGTATAATCGGGGGTAACTCTCAGGGTGCATCAGGAATGTCATGTAATAAAATGTTATGTTGTAACAGTCACGTTACCCCATTACAGTTCTTAGGTACAGATGATCTTAGTATACGGGAAGGAGGGAAGGACAGAGGAAGAATTCCCAGAACTATAAAGAGGGCAGGCAGTGTGCATGGTGGGGAGGCCTGTAGAGAGTCTATTGAAGGGGAGAGGGGAAAGAGGAAGCTAGTAAAGTATTCAAATGGGTCCTGGGGTGAAACTAATCACAATATTAGAGCCATATCTAAAAATAAACATAAATTAAAATGCTTACTGGCTAATGCAAGAAGCTTAGCGAGTAAAATCGGGGAGCTAGAAACAGTGATCAGTAGGGATGACTACGACATCATTGGTATTACAGAAACATGGTGTAATGAGTCGCATGACTGGGCATTAAACATAGAGGGATATACACTCTACAGGAAAGACAGGAAAAATAGAAGGGGCGGGGGTGTGTGCCTATATGTAAATAATAACTTAACATCATGTGAGAAAAATATGAGCACAGACCTGGAAGAAGACAACTCGGAGACAGTGTGGGCAGAGATAACCGACAATAATAAAAAACCAAAAAAACAAATTTATAATAGGGGTATGCTATAGACCTTCAAATATAAACGAAAGGGAAGAGTCTCTTCTTTTAAACCAAATCAAACAAGCATCAAATCAGGGTCAGGTATTAATTATGGGGGATTTTAATTTACCCGACATTGATTGGGAAAACGAAACAGGTAAATCAGCAAGAAGCAATGGGTTCTTAAGCTTACTTAAAGACCAGTTTATTACACAAATGGTAGAAACTCCAACTCGTGATGAGGCACTCTTGGACTTAGTATTAACAAATAACACAGACTTAGTTTCAAACACAAAAGTAATTGAACAATTAGGGAACAGTGATCACAATATGGTTTCACTGGAAATCAACTTCAGTAAATTACAGTACATCAAAAAGGATCTGCAAAAATACTAAACTTCAGAAAAGCGAACTTTGATTTATTCAGGGAAGCCCTAACAGGAATTGGGTGGGAAACCGTTATGGAGGGAAAAAATGCAGAGGAAATGTGGGATACTCTAAAAAAGGTGCTTGATTCACTAACTATTGAATACATTCCTAAAGTAACTAAAGGTAAATTCAACAAAAAAAAGCCACCATGGTTGGACAAAGAAGTAAGGTCAGCTATCAACAATAAAAACAGAGCCTTTCAATTCTATAAAAATAACTTGAATGAGGAGGCGTTCGCAAAATACAAAGAATCAAACAAAACTTGTAAAGGGGTAATCAAAGCATCAAAGCAGCTAAAATATTATATGAAGAGTGCATAGCCACTGAAAGCAAAACCAACCCAAAGAAGTTTTTTAAATACATAAATAGTAAACGTTTAATTAAGGAAAACATTAACTGATACTAGTGGAAAAAGTGTTACTGAGGACAAGGGAAAAGCAAAACTGTTAAATGAGTTCTTCTCATCAGTATTTACTAAGGGAGAGCAGACTGTGGAACGAACATTTACCACAAACAGGACAAATAAGCCAGATCTCATTGTGGATTTCACGATGAAGGAAATAATACTGAGGCTAAGCAAACTCAAAACAAATAAATCACCAGGGCCCGATGGGATTCATCCGAGGGTATTAATGGAATTAAGGGATGAACTAGCTACCCCCCTACATTATATCTTTAGCAAGTCACTATCATCAGGTATAGTACCAAAAGATTGGAGAATAGCAGAGGTAGTGCCAATATTCAAAAAAGGAAAAAAGGAAGATCCCGCTAATTACAGACCGGTTAGTTTAACATCAATTGTGGGTAAACTATTTGAAGGATTTTTAAGGGATGGTATCCAGGAATATTTAGATCATCACCGTCTACTCAGTACTAACCAACATGGGTTCGTGAAAAATCATTCATGCCAAACTAATCTACTAGGGTTCTATAAAGAGGTTAGCAAAAACCTCGATAATGGAAATGCTGTAGATGTGATTTTCCTAGATTTCGCTAAAGCATTTGATACTGTCCCACACAAGAGATTGATTAATAAAATGGAGAACCTAGGATTGGGTGAAAATATCTGCAGATGGGTAGGGAATTGGCTATGTAATAGAGAACAAAGAGTGGTTGTGAATGGTGCCGTATCAGATATGATACCAGTACTAAGTGGAGTGCCCCAGGGTTCGGTTTTGGGGCCCATTTTGTTTAACATTTTTATTAATGATATTGGGATAGGGTTACTCAGCAATGTATCCATCTTTGCGGACGATACAAAACTTAGCAAAGTCATCAAATCATCAGAAGATGTCACCATGCTTCAAAATGATCTTGCAATTCTAGATGAGTGGGCAAAAAAATGGAAGATGAGGTTCAATGTAGATAAATGTAAGGTTATGCACCTTGGGAGACACAACCAGTGTGCAAGTTACAACCTTAGCGGAGAGGAACTGGGTAATTCCATACTTGAAAAGGATCTAGGAGTCCAAATAGACAGCAAACTGGGATGTAGTGCCCATTGTAATGTAGCTACAAAAAAGGCAAACAAAATTCTGGCATGTATTAAGAGGGGAATGGAAACTAGGGACTCAAGGGTAATTATGCCACTGTATAAAGCATTGGTGAGACCTCACCTCGAGTACGGAGTGCAGTTCTGGGCCCCACACTATAAAAAGGACATCATAGAATTAGAAAAAGTCCAAAGGCGAGCAACAAAGCTTATTAGAGGAATGGAGAATTTAAGCTACGGGGAGAGATTAAGCAATTTGGGACTATTTACATTAGAAAAGAGACGTTTAAGGGGGGACATGCTCAACATGTACAAGTATATCAAGGGCCAATATAAGGAACTGTCACACACCCTCTTTTCTACTAGAAAGGAATCTAGGACACGAGGGCATGAGTATAGATTAGAAGAAAAAAAATTTCATTCAGCTAGTAGAAAGAATTTCTTTACGGTCAGAACAGTCAAACTCTGGAACTCTCTTCCCAGAGAGGTGGTAACGGCTGGCTCATTAAATGCGTTCAAGGCAAAGTTGGACAAACATTTACTGGAGAAAAACATCCATGGGTACAAATAAGAAATATAATTTGTCTGTAAAATACCAGAACCTACCAAATCAGCAATGGATATCTATACCAGGTTGAACTAGATGGACGCAAGTCTTTTTTCAGCCTTACCTACTATGTAACTATGTAATTGATATAACAATTACTGATATGGTTCTTGCCTTTTCATAGGCGAAGGACTGAATGCAGCCAATGAATATGTAGCGGGGGGTGCCTGGACTGTTGCGGTATGGCTTGCGGGGGGTGCCGGGCGAAGCGATGCAGCGCTCACCTCCATGCCACATCCAGGACATAGGCTGCTGCTGCCACTCCACGGGGGGCGGGGGGAGGATGGGTGATGCGGAGGTGGGGGGGGGACACTTGTTCCATCTTCCGCCCTCCAGTGGCCGGCGCCCTAGGCAAATGCCTAAAGCTGCCTAGTGGTGGCGACGGCCCTGCCAATCATACAATCTCGAGGGATTGTATGATGGATTGTATGCAGATTGTGTGCATACAATCATGCAATGCCAGCCCCGGGGGGTTGGAGGATTGGTCCTCTGATCTGACGTGCTGCACTTCAGATCATTTGGGAATGGGCTAATCTGTCATTAGAGGGCTCATACAACTAAGGTAATTTGACACTCCCTCTATCAATGCAGAGAGGTGCAGCTTCCAGCCTGTGGCAGGGAGACACAAAAGTTTCCAAGCGGCAGACGGGTGGGCGGCTAAAGAGAGAGCGATGGACGTCCTTTTGCTCAATTATGTCACTACTCTAAAACCGGTTTTCAGAGGATTGCTGCATTAGGGCTATTAATCATGGAGTAGCACAGCAGATGTGAGCAGATTGGTAGTTGCTGGCAACCTGCAAATTAGAAAAATTAGAAAACAGGATTTTTGGTACTCCTATCCTATCTTTTGATCCTAGTAGGCCAGCCCCCTATTTAAATGAAGCTTCCATCATACACTCATGCAGCAGCAAAACCACCAAGGACTGCCAGGGAGTTGAAGAGAAAGTTGGACACAATCATGATTGTAAGCAGGTCTTTCTGCTGTATGGCCACTGTTAATAACAGCTGTGTGATTTGTGATATGGACACTGGAGTAGTGTTTGAGGGCAGGTAAATTTGTCCCAGGTTCTTGTCCTACACCTTTTAGAAACAGGTGTTTGACCTCACAGGGCTAATCAGCGAGCAGCTGTGAGTGGGATGAGAAAAGGCTGCCAGACTGAGCAATGTGTGCAGACTGCCTGGGGAGACTGCAGAATCTCTGTGTGAGAAACAAGCTGCCTTATACAAGTGAGCCACCCAGTGTTGACTGGGAAACTTTGTGTTTTTGTTTAGTGACAGTTAGGAACATCCTGTGTTTAGTTAGTGCCGGACAGGCAAGGTATTTTCTTTTGATGTTTATTTTATTTTCTGCTGAATAAAACTGGTTGCAGCCAGTTGCACAACTAAGACTGGACTTGTGTGATTTCTCAGCTGCTGTTTGCTGCCTTCTACCCCAGGAATAGGCATCCAAATTCCTCTACAGTGTTAATGATTACATCAAAATCGCTTTTGTGGCTGATACCTGAAATATATATATATATATATATATATATATAGATAGATAGATAGATATTTATTTCATAACAGACATATATACAGTATATATTTTATATAACATTGTGTGTGTGTGTGTTTGGGGGGGGGGGGGGGGCACCAATATGCATTTTGCCTCCGGGCAACTTGGACAAACTTAAGCCACTGTTTACAAATATTATCCGCAGGAATCACTAGGAGGAACAATCTATCAGCATAACATATTCAAACTTTTTTAATGATATACTAATAAAGAAATGTTTTAAACAATACCATAGCATTTGTGCACATATGTGTCTGGTTATGAGTGCTCCCACTGTGAAATCTGCCAGCAGGAATGAGATCACTGACACATATGGTAAATCCCTATATCCCCATACACACTAGGCAATCTGCTCCATGATCAATTTTGTTAACTTTATCAGTGAAGCTCCTGTGCAAACGATATATCGCATACACACTGAATGATATAGTTAATTATATTGTACAGTGCATACTTGCCTACCCTCGCTGACTGGCCCGATGCTTTCCGAAAATCGGTAAGGTGGGCAAGCCTCCTCTATGCCTCCAGATGAGCCCGGATCCCCTGCTTTTTCCCTCTCTGATGGTCAAATAACACAAGTCAGGGCTCTTCGGGAATGTAGGGCGAAAATAAAGCAAATAGACAAAGTGATGCCCCAGAGAGGAGATAAAAAAAGTAGGTTGGAATGGTTCAGTGACATCACCCGGCTCCCCGCTTGAACATGCAGTTGTTGACGATACAGGAAGGTATTCAATCTGTGCCGAAAATATCGGCACTCACTTATTCAATGCTGCCATTAATGACAGCATTGAAGGGTGTCAGATCCGACTGTTTAAAAAGCCGGATCGTTTTTTCTGAAATGCAAATTGTCGAATTCACATCTGTTTTTCGCCAATTCGAGTCCGTTTCCGCCAGCCCCTGGCTTTTCTGACACTTGAAATCCGGAACATTGAATTTCGACTGTCGAGTCATAGTCAAGAAAAATGACTGAACAGCCCAGGATTCAGACTGTTGGGACGTTCCGTCAGTCTGAATACTGGATTAAATACCCATCATAGTCAACATTGACCAACATGTACAGATAAAAGTAGATACCGTTAATGAGCCATGGGAATGTACATTGTTAATGATATTTTGCGACACTGGACAATATGAACGATATATTATTAATTACTGTATATCGTTAACGTTTATATCATTAATGATATATTGCCTAGTGTGTATAGGGCATTACTTTAACACCAGGCTGAAAGAACAAAATATAGGTAAAACGAAAACATAAAAAATGACTTCATCTGTGCCTCATTCTTTATAAATATACCTGTGGCATTTTCTCCAGAATAAATAAAGTAATTACAAATCTATATTTAATATCCCGACTATATGGTTTCTTTTTATTTCCTGCAGAAATTACTTGTTTTCAGCATCTTTCTGCAAATGACTTGTACTGGGAATATGGTCTTGCTGAGCTTAATCCCTAAAATAATTCTCTGAAAATAAAATGAAATGAACTGTTAATGTCACTTGTTCCGTTATTAGAGAAGGTACAGCATAGTCCAAAGCGTAATGCCAAAAATGTTTTTAAAGGACCAAGGTGAACAAAAAGAAAAGTTAGTGATGAGGCCGAGGAACAGTCATGCCTTCTGTGCCAACATGTGCATGAACAGATCCTGCAACCTTTTCACAGCCAGGACAATCCGGGCTGATGCAGAGGAAGTACTACACCAGTTGATAATTATGCAGGGAAATACGTTACGTGGGGTTGCTAGCAGTGGCGTAACTACTGTAAGGCAGCCCCAGCTTTCGCTTGGGGGAGCAAGCGGCAGCTGGGTCTGTGTGGGCGCCGGCACCCACTCGGGACACTGACATGCTGCTGCCTGCCGCTGCCCACAGGCTGAGCACCGTAGGAGAGTCAGCCGCAGCACGGGTACGGCCATGGCAGAGACGCTAAATCCCTCCACTGATTCAATTGACTACATAGAGCCGGCTATTGGCTACTGTGTACAGGATGGGCGGGCGGATGGGCGTGCTAGGGCGGTCTGGGATGCGTTGAAGCCAAGGAAAGCAACAGTGTCTGCTGGTCTCTCTTCCTCTCTCCTGCTTCAGCTTCTCCGTTATGCGTGTGACATCATCATGTCACACGCTGGAGAGGAGCCCGGGGGGGGGGGGTTTAGGGGCACCACAAACTTTTTGGCTAAATTTATAGTTACGCCACTGGTTGCTAGTAACTGCTGATGATAGTAATGAAGACTGGAACGATGGTTAGAACATCGACTGGAAGTGCTGAGACGTGGAACGATTGTTAGAACATCAACTGGAAATGCTGAGATGTGGAATGATGGTTAGAACATCGACTGGAAATGCTGAGATGTGGAACGATGGTTAGAACATCGACTGGAAATGCTGAGACGTGGAACGTTGTTTAGAACATCGACTGAAGATGATGACTGTCACTCAGCATGAGGAGGGAGACATGCTGCACAGCTGCAGACACAGCAGTGCTGTGGAAACCGGGAGGTGATTTCAGAGCAGCCGCACTGTACACACAATGGCCCTTATTCTAATCTATGCGGTACGGCCCGCGTGCGGCCGTACCGCCGATGTTTTGACACTGCACATGCGCAGAGGTCAATCTGCGCATGTGCAGCCCCCTTCGCCGCAGACGGATTTCGTCCGCCTCAAAGGGGGCGTATAGGGGCGTGAGGGGCTTCATGCCCTCATTTCCCTATGTGTACGCCCCGCGTTTCATGGGCGTTCCCATGCAAACGCGGGGCGTATGCATGGTAATGAGGGCATGACGCAACTCATGGGGGCGGAAAGCTGACGTCGCCGGATGTCAGCTTTCAGCCCCCATACAAGCTACCACACGGACGATTGTCCGTGTGGTCTCAGCTTGCGGGAGCTGCCGGGGCGTGCGGACCTGCCTTCGATGGTCGACGACCATCGAATGCAGGGGGCAGCTCCCAACATGGTGGAGGCGTACGCCCCGCCATTTTCATGCGGATCGGCAGCCGTCCGTGTACGGACGGCCGTGCCGATCCGTCTTGTAGGCGGGGATTCGTCTGGTGCGGTCGGAGCCGCATATGCGGCTCGACCGCACCAACCAGAATAAGGGCCCTAGCCGGGTGCATCCTGGCTTGACACTTAGCTGGTAAGAAAGACTATCTCATTACCCGGATCATTACAGCACCCCCCCCCCCCTTTCTGGACCATAACGGAGAGTCCAGAATTATAGAAACTTCATACTCCATTCCACATTGAGTATGTACTTTAGGTGCCTTGATAGACTTGGAATGAAAGCAATTTAGAACCAGAGGTTTTAGCAACGAGATGTGGAATGTAGCTGGCACTTTCAAATACGTAGGCAATCTTAATTTGTAGGCCACAGGATTTATGACTCGCTCAACAGGAAAAGGACCAATACTGTATATTTGGGAGCAAACTTCATAGAAGGCACTCTCTTAAATTCTTTGTTGACAACCACACATGATCTCCTGGTGGGAGAGCTGGCACATCCCTGTGCTTCCTATCAGCACATTTTTTGTACCTGCTTGAAGCCTTCAGGAGTGAAGAACGGATGAGTTTCCAGATTTTGCTGAATTGCCGGATGGTCACACCCACGACTGGCACAGAGGAAGCTGGTTGAAGACTGAAGTCAGGAACTCGAGGGTGATACCCGTAGCTGGCAAAGAATGGAGTGACTGTGGAAGAAGAGTGATATTGGTTATTACGCCAGAACTCTACCCATTGAAAAAGTTGAGCCCAGTCGTCCTGAGAAGAAGAGACGTAAATAAGGAAAGACTTGAGGTCCTGATTCACCCTCTCTGTCTGACCATTTGTCTGAGGATGATAGGCTGTTGAGAACATGAGCTTGACTTGAAGAAGAGAGCACAAGCTTCGCCAGAATTTGGCCTTGAATTAGACTCCTCTATTTGAAATGATTTCTAGTGGCAGTCCATGAAGCTTGAATATCTCCTTCACGGATAGTTGAGCCAGTTTGTAAGCTGACGGAAGACCGGTGAGAGGAATAAAGTGAGCCATCTTAGTGAACTGGTCAACTATCACCCAGATAGTGTTGAACTTGTCAGACTCTGGCAGGTCAGTTACAAAGTCCATTGAAAGATGCGTCCAAGGACGATGCGGCACTGATAATGGCATTAATTGCCCAGAAGGAGCCTGATGACTGATCTTGTGCTGGGCACACTTGGCACAAGAAGAAATAAAGTTTTGTACAACCTTATTGAGGGAAGGCCACCAGTAGGATCTGGCAATAAACTCTTAAGTTTTCTGAATGCCTGCATGGCCAGTGAATTTGGAAGAATGCACCCACAATATCAGCTTCTTTCTTAATGGTGGTTTAACAAAGCTTTTCCCTGGAGTAGGCGTGAGATCTTTTACTCCTACAGCAGAGAAGGCCACTGGATCAATAATGAGATGTTGATTAGTGGAACTTGACTCTCTTTCTTGCTCCCATGGGCATCAGCTTTACGATTTTGTAATCAGCTTTACGATTTTGTAA
The DNA here is from genome assembly GCF_055691185.1 of Crinia signifera. Lineage (NCBI taxonomy): Eukaryota > Metazoa > Chordata > Amphibia > Anura > Myobatrachidae > Crinia > Crinia signifera. The sequence continues at coordinate 62,589,175 of NC_139217.1, read as the reverse complement.
CCCCGGACAGAATGACAGCTTGAATCGAAATCTGGAAAAGAAGAGTGCCCACCTGGCTTGACGAGGGTTTAAACAGTCAGCAGACTTGAGGTACAGAGGATTCTCATGGTCTGTGATTATTGTGATCTCGTGAGAAGCACCTTCCAAAAGATATTTCCACTCTTCCAATGTCAACTTGATGGCGAGTAGCTCTTGATCACCTATGGCATAGTTACGATCTGCGGGCAACAAATTACGTGAGAAGAACCCACAGGGGTGAAGCAGTCAATCTGGGGCTTTCTGTGAAAGCACTGCCCCAACTCCCACAGAGGAGGCATTGACCTTGAGAACAAAGGGTAGAGTGGTATCGGGCTGCTTTAGCTAGGGAGCGGAAGTGACCCTCTGCTTCAGCAGATGGAAGGCCTTGATTGCATCTGCTGGCCACTTAGCTGGATTAGTCCCTTTGCGAGTTAAGGCAGTGATGGGTGCCACAATAGTAGAGAAGTTGCGAATGAATTTTCTGTATTAATTGGCAAATCCCAGAAAGCGCTGGATGCCTTTCAGAGTATTGGGAATGGGCCAATCTTGGATAGGAGACCGGAACCGGAGATAATGTACCCTAGGAAGGGTATAGACTTCACATCAAAGACACATTTCTCTAGTTTACAATATAAGTGGTTAGCTAATAAACGGGACAGTACCTCTTTAACCCAGAAGCGACAATCTTCGAGATTGTTTGCAAAGATAAGATGTAGTCTAAATATACAACATTTCTGTAGAGAATGTCCCGAAAAATCTCATTTACATAGTGCTGGAATACGGCTGGGGCATTGCTGAGCCCAAAAGGCATAACAAGGTACTCATAGTGGCCGTCTCTGGTGTTAATTGCCATCTTCCACTCGTCACCTTCTCGTATGTGGATGAGATTGTACGCACCTCTAAGATCAAGCTTGGTGAATACTGTAGCTCCACTGACACGATCAAACAATTCAGTAATCAATGGTAAAAGGTACCTGTTTTTCACAGTGATGTATTTAAGACCTCTATAATCTTTGCAAGGACATAAGCCTCCATCTTTTTATTTTATGAAAAATAATCCTGCACCAGCAGGGAAGGTAGAAGGTTGGATGTACGGATGGTGTAATGGTTAGCATTACTGCCTCACAGTGCTGAGGTCATTAGTTTGATTCCCTCCATTGGCCTAACTGTGCGGAGTTTGTATATTCTCCCCGTACTTGATGGTACAAAATGCAGCTGCAAGGCTTTTAACCAACCAGCCCCTTCAAAAATAGACTCAAGACTTTCCTGTTCTTTCAAGCATTTCACTAATATCTACTGTTAAGCTGGCTTTGTTTTTTTTTTGTTTTTTTTGTGCTGTAAAGACAAACGTAAAGCATTAGGGGGAAATTTACTAAGATGGACGTACTATTTTACATGGGATGTTGCTATGGGCAACCAATCAGATTCTATCTATTATCTTTTAGAAGGTGCTAAATAAAAAAGTAGATTCTGATTGGTTGCCATAGCAACATCCCATGTGAAATAGAACTCCCATCTTAGTAAATGTCCCCCAATGAGTCCTATTGGGTGAAAAGTGATATATAAATAACACTATTATTATTATCATCATTATCATCATTATTATTATTATTATTATTATTATTATTATTATTATTATTATTATTATTATTATTATTATTACAGGTCGAGTCTCCATTATCCGTACATTACAAAAACCAAAATATTCTGAAAACTGTGGTTTTTTAGAATATTTCAGGGTTTTTTTTTCCCACAGCCTCTTATTTAGTACTTACCTCGTCCCCTGTTGTCCACGGTGGTCTTTGGAATCCTCTTCATTGGCATCTCTGGTCCCAGGGGTACACTGCGCGAGTTCGTCGGCGTACCGGCGACGTGACGGTGCGCCCACAAACTCGCACAATGCATCCTTGGGACCGCAGATGCTGCTAAAGATGATTTAGAAGGCCGCCATGGATGCCAGGGGACATCGAGGGACCACCAGGGCACCGACAGGGGACCTGGTAAGTATTTATTAATTTTTTTTGCCAAAATACGTAAAAATCCCTTATCCCTTATCCAAAAAGCTGGATTTCACAAAGCAAATATACTTAATATACATGTTATTCCTTTTGAGAACTTCTAACATGTAAACCAGTGTTGATTCCTTGAAATATACGAGAAATAAAAAAGACAAATATTTAAAGGTAAATATAAAAGGTATAGGGCTAGAGTCTCTAAACTTCAAAAGTGATAAACTGTAGAGTGATAAACAGCCATCCAATCAGCTCCTACCTGCCATGTCACAGACTGTGTTTGAAAAACATCAGACAGGAGCTGATTGGCTGGCTGTTTATAACTCTCCATTTTATCACTTTTGAAGCTTAGAGAATCTGGCCCATAGACAGGGCCGGCTGTGGGCAGTTGCCTTAGGCACCACTATCTGAGGAGGATCCACTGAGTCTACCCAACAAATAATTAAGGCTGTCTCTGAGAGAGACATCTTAGTTTCTACTCAATGGAAGTAGGTGTGGCTGGGGATCTTTTAAGATGCCACCTCTGCACTTTCACCTTACTGGCTGGGAAGTGGCCAATGGGGAGGGGGTTGAAGTAAGAAATATCATATTTTTATATATTAGTGGGAATATAGTAGTTTGATCAAGTAACTTACACCTGTAAGTGCTCACAAAGTAGCCTAGCTGTTTGTACGCTATTATTCTCATTTCAAAAAGCTCTCTATAAACTACAGTAGTATGGAAGCAATGGACTATCAAAGGAAAACATTTGTGATTGAGGTCACTGTCAGCAGGTTTAAAGGAAAGATATTAGAGAGGATGTAAAAACACATTGAAGAATGTAGTAAATATTATTTTCAGCAACCGCCATCAAGGTTTTATGAAAGACTGACAATGTCACACAAACTGTTTTATGAGAAATGGAGTAGAAAATCAATAGTGAAATGAGAGATACTCACAGACACTTACTGATAAAAGAAAACACTATGGGTGTAAAATGAATAAAAATCAGATGCATTCACTGCACAGCGTTCAGAGAAATAAGTACATATCTTTGGTGCATCTGCGCCAACCGGTTTGATACTAGTTTAGTCACCACCAGTGGTGAAAGGCTGCAGCACAGTTCAGTCAGTTTGGATTGCCAGTTGGTGGTTCTCCCCTATTTGAATTTTCAATCGTGCTGCAGCCAGGGCTGAATCAGGGGGTCAGCAACCCCCCCAAGGCTGAGCGACTTGTGCTGAGCTCTGTTTGGTGGAGCTCATCATATGCTTCTCAGGCCCATGGAGGACAGCAGCAGCAGTGGTCTTGTCATGGGAGGGTTTTTAATCAGAGGCAGTGCTGAGCATGTCAGGGCTCCTACAGAGAGGGACAAACACAGGCTTTTCATGTGGTATTTTTATATATATATATATATATATATATATATATATATATATATATATATATATATATATTTTAATCTCCCCCCTGCAGTTACCCATTGACCAAGTTTATACTACCTTTACTCTGTGTTTTGACAGTGTAAAATTCTCCCATGCAGATTGTGGCCAGTAATGACAAGTGGGTGGGGCCTCAATACCTGTAAGCAGGGGTTAAAGTGAGGGGGAATGGGGTGGAACTGAGTTCCACCACCTCTAATGGGGAGGTGGAACATTTTAACCTCCACATTGTCTCTGCACAGTAGTTCTATCAGAAAAGCATTGTAGTTTGCAGGGGGATGCCAAAAACCCTACCACTGGCCCTGTCTCTACCTAATGGGGGGAGGGGATGTAATTAGGTGGCATAGAGAAATGAGTTTGTCCACCTCTGGATGACCCATTTTTTACCCTGTCTGTAAAACTAGCAGATGCAGGTGGGATTACCCCCCAAAAATTATAGTTGACCTAATGGGCTTAGTTGCACAATATGCATGCACAAATTACTGGGAGTTCTGCAGCGCTATTGCTGCCAGTGCAGGACATAGGAGGGTAAGTTCTGAAGTACTAAATGGGTTCACAGTGCACACACCTGGGGGCCCTTGTGCACCGTACACACTGCACCCATTATAAATATGCCAGGGGTTGGGACCCAGAAAGATCTCCTCAGTTTAGTATGTGCAGTTCCTATTTGGTTTAGAAAGGAGACATTCTCTGTATAAGAGAATTTACATCTAGGTCTATCATTGAAGGGTATTTTAATTAGTAGCAAGAGAAGACATAGCCCATACATACCTCCCAACAGTCCCGATTTCAGCGAGACAGTCCCTATTATCAGGGCCTGTCCCGCTGTCCCTCCCGCGGCCGGCAGTGTCCCGCGGTGAGGGGTGGCTGTTGGGAGTCCCCCCTGACGGCTGCTAGGCAGCGGGGAATAAACGCTGTGCGCATGCGCACAGTGTCTATTCCCGCAGCCAGGGGGCTGGGGGCATGGCTAGAGGCTCACAGAGCTTCTGGGTCATGCCCCCATAGCGTCAAAATGGGGGCATGGCCTCGCGGGAGAGCCGCGAGTATAGGCCACGCCCCCTGAAATTAGGCCTACGGCGCGCATCAGCTGGGTCCCGCCGCAGAATTATCAAAAGTTGGGAGGTATGCCCATATAAGATGCATGTCCAAAGGGCAGAGTGTAAATGGTTAATGGAGAAAGAAAAACTCATTCAGGAGACACACTCGGAACAAGTGCAAGGTCCTGAAATTAATAATACAGACTTCCCTTATGTCTCTCTCAGTAGGGGTTGGGTCTATTGGCTCATCGGCAAATCCCATTTATATTAACAGAAGAAGCTAGGGATGAATGTGTGAGCTATATATTCATTAAGGGGAACATAAATTCACACAGCTACATTAGCGTGCATTTACAGCATTAATTCAAAACGACACAACTCTCTATTAAAAGTTGTCGCTGATTTAATGCTTTTGTCAGCAAGGAATAGTGATATTGGGGGAAGGGGGAGCTATAAATTGGCAATAATCCAGCACCAGACTGTTCTAGTGGGAAATTCTCTCTGAGAAGAGGTTAAACAACTGAACTGTACAGAGTTATTAGAGACCAGAGGTCGGTGGAGGCTTGGAACCTTGATTACTTTTTTTTTTTTATTAAGGGTTGCCTTCAATATGTACATGGATCAGGTATTGATAATAGGGATTTTCTGTGTTCTTCTTGCCTCATAAATCCTAAGAATAGAAAACCTTTCAGATTAAGTGACACTGAAATACACCTTACACCTAGAATGGCATACTAGGAAGCATGTACTGTATAAACTGGCCAATCTAGAGAGACTTCTTAATTACAGCATGAAAAAGCTGTTGTGATTGGTTATTTACTTCTAGATCCTATGTAGGGACTCAGTAATAAGAGGTTCATTGAATATAATATATATATATATACTGTACCTTCGGAGTTGGACGTTTAAATAAAAATTTAATAAAGTTGTGAAGTATTCATTTTAAAAAGAGTTTTTGAGGGTTTTTTCTGGCGTTTTTTTTTTTTTGTGTGTGTGTGTCGGTCCAAACAGGCTGTTGATGCCACGGAGAACTGATTCTTATAGCTTTACAAACACCAGTATGCGACGGTGGCCATAGTTATACTGAACATCAGGAAAGTTATAGTTCTTCAAGCTTGGATCAGTAGATTGAAAATGCAATGCAATCGTTGGAATTTGTCACATTATTACCCCAACACCTATCACACAGGAGAACTAGGTGCTATCTCCATGGAGCCTATTGACTGTGCGCTTGTTTCAAAGGAACGTCCAGTGTTTTATGGGCGTTCCCATGAAAACACTGGTTGTTCCCATGAGTACACGGTAGGGATGGGCATCGACCATCAATGATTCAAAATCATCGATGGTTTATTACTGATGTTGAATAGTTTTGCCATTGATGTAGGAGAACCAGATGGTTTCCCTACTTCAACGGCAAAGGAGAACCAATGTTTCTTTCTTTTTTTTTCCTTTCAGGGTTCCAGAACGTGGAGCGTAGCTCCACCCCCAAGTTCTGATAGGCCCACGGGCGATTCAGTCAAAAATAATGGATAACCATCAATAGCTAAAACTATTGATGGTTATCTGTCAAATAGTTTAATACTATCATTGGCTGGTTGCAGAATCGCTATTGATGTCAGCCATTGATGGCAACCATCGGTGGAGACTGCACCGATGGCCATCCCTAGTACACTGGTGGGCCGTCACATGGCATCAGCAGATGAGACTGACTTTTATTTGCAAAGGCAGGAGAAATCATTTGATGGTCAGGGACAATCGAATGATTTCTCCTGCAGTGGAGGCATGCGAGGGGATGTGTTCTTGTTACACATCCGATCGCAAGAAATGTGTTTAGGCTTTCAGTTTAACCCTTAATCGTCACTAACACAACAAAATTATATTTCCCAGTATGCCTTTTTATCACATATATGACATATACAGTAGGCGTAAATTTAAAGTTCTATTTCACATGGGATGTTGCTATCGGCAACCAATCAGATACTATCTATTATCTTCTAGAAGGTGCTAAATAAGAAGTAGAGGTACTTGTGTATTATCACGGCGCCCGAGAAATCGGCCGCTAATCGGCAGCAAACCACATGCAAAAATCGGATGCGATTTAGCGGCCGATTTTTGGCCGATTTCCGGCCGATTTTGCGTTATTTTACTGCCGATTTGCATGCTATTCCATCCTTGCACACCCCCACTATCCAAGTCAGCCCAGAGCGTGGTACGAGTCCTCCAAACCTGTTCATACCCCTCACTATCCACGTCAGGGTGGAGTTGATTATATAAAGCGTGGCGAGCGCAGAAAATGATCCCGAAGCGTGGCAAGCTCAGCGAGCCCCGCGAGGGGACACGGATTACTTGACGTGTATTCCGCGTCCCCTCGTGAGGCTCGCTGCGCTCGCCATGCTTTGGGCTTGGTGGCTAGCTGCGCTCGCCGCACTTTATTAAATCAACTCCACACCGACGTGGATTGTGGGGGTATGAACAGGTCGGGAGGATGCGTACCGTGTCCGCTCGCCACGCTTCGGGCTGACTTGGATAGTGGGGGTGTGAAAGGATGGAATAGCATGCAAAATAGGCAGGAAATCACGGAAAATTTGACAAAAATCGGCCAAAATCGCATCGAGGATCGAATTGGCCACAAATCGGCTGCAAAACGCCAACTAAATTGTATGCGATATCGCATACGATTTAGATTAAATTGGGCGCCGTGATAATACACAAGTACCGAAGTAGATTCTGATCGGTTGTCTATAGCAACATCCCATGTGAAATAGAACTCCCATCTTATTAAATTCCCCCCATAATGTGAAAAAAAATTGTAAATATTTATAAGAAGTAGAAAGCGACAGTAACTCTTTTAAGACTGACCGAGGCAAGATTCATTTATAAAACAAATTTTAAACTGGTGCACAATCTCATTGCTACAAAATAATTGCATACTCTTGATGAATGATGCTGATATCACCTTGAACAAGCTCAGATTGCTATGTGGCATGCAAATCTTGCACACACAATTTACAGAGGATAATATATTACATTTATGGGTTATTGCCTCAAGCTGTAGAAAGAGTTGCAGATGTGTGTTAAAGTAACTGCTTAGAACCAGGAATACATTGGCTGTTGCTCTATTATGGCAAATAAATAGTTCTAGCTGCTACTAATATACTCAGAACAGTCTGTTTCAGAAAAGCCACAGCAAGAGAAACTAAAATAAAAAACAAATGTATCTGTAGTGCAGTGATCAGTATTTATCAGCGGTGTAGCTACATTTTGGGCCCCCCCCCCCCCCCGCCGTTAGGGGGGGCGCCCCCCGCCGCCCATTCAAACCCCCCAATCCCCCACAGCCTTACCTTTCACGCTGGTCCCGGCGGCTCCGTTCTTCTGCTGAGGACCACCACAAAATGGCCGCCCCCATACAGCAGACAGTTTCAGAGAACTGTGTGCTATATGGGGGCGGCCATTTTGTGGTGGTCCTCAACAGAAGAACGGAGCCGCGGGGCCAGCGAAATAGGTAAGCCTGCGGGGGATTGGGGGGAGGTGTAACCATAGCACCGCAGCCCCCAGTGCCCCCATATGCACAGCCTAGGCTCCCTTATATTTATTTTTAATCTGAAAACACTATGCATTGAAATAAATTTTTATATATTTGTAGATTGTAAAATATTGTTCCCCTGATGAAGTCTTTTTGAGACGAAAAGCATTGGCCCATTCTATTTGCTGCTTACTTATGAAAATTCGCTGAAGAATAATAAACAAATTTTGGATGAATTAATTTTTCTCTCTGCTTCACTGGATTTGGATTACATATATTGTATTTGGACATTGAAACCTATGGTTTAGGCGCCACACCACTGCTGGGTATTATATTGTGGGTGTGTTATTCCCTGACATTCAGGGAATTTTGTGGTAAGGCTGCCAAATATTGATGCTGTAGAAACTGCTTATAGCGCAAATTGGAGTATTGGGGTTACATATAAATATATATCGCCTCCTGACGAAGTCATCTAATGACGAAACGCGTTGGGGCGGTCCTTGATGACGTGTTGACGCTATGATCGTCTGTGAACTGTTCTGGTCCCGGTCTGGAGCCTTCAGCTGCTGCCGCGCTATACGCTGTGAGCGTGTTGATGCCTGATCTGCTTCCCCGGGTTATTATACCTGCATACCTGCTGTTTTAAACCTTACATGTATGTGATCTTAATATTACAGTAAAGTACTCTTTGCATTATTAATCACATCGTGCGCTCTCTGGTTTTTCTTCTGCATATATATATATATATATATATATATATATATATATATATATATATATATATATACACACACACACACACATTATTTTAGATATTCATATATTTCAGTAAAATTAAACTTAAATGTAAGCCCACCTGAATATTTTTTTTAAAGCAGTCTGGGCTGCTCACTGTATGGAGCCGGACGGAGGGAGGCCGGGAGGTGGAAGATTAAGCACACTGCAGTGCACACTGCAGGGACGGGTGCCCATCGGCTCAGCAGCAGCTGTCTCCGCCCATTGAATACACATCAGCCAACAGGCTGTGTGGATAGAAAAGACAATGGTTGCTGACGGCAGATGGCAGTGAGCCTGAGCTAAGCCAGTGAGTGCACTGAGCGCAGCGGAGCCTTCCAGACAACCAGTGGGACCGATGGTGATGTATTGTGCATGGCCGAGCAAATGGGCAGCCGCTGACTGCTCGGCTCCGCCATGCTGCTGCCTGTCACTGGTGAGGGTGACTATAATTTAACAGACTGTCAGCCTGCCGTGTCACCCCTAATTGGTGCCGAACCTGGGCCCGTGCCTCAGGGCCATGTTTGTTACGTATTGCAGTCTGCACATGCTAATCTGTATTAAAACGACATGGATCTGGCGTCTCTGTGCAGGCTGCTATACTGCGTAGTCATTGCATTGCTTGTGCTGATGATTATGGAAGTACTGTATGTTTGTGTGCGTTTGGAATGTGTATGCACTTGCTGTGGCACTGTGATGGCTTCGGCAGATGCCTTTTCAGGGCTGCTGAGATTAACCCATTAAAGAATCAGGCCTGATGTCAGTAACACACATCTCCGCACATCTCTAATTAAAAGGAACCCAACCATTATTTAAACCCTGCCCCCTCATGATTCATGGTGGTTATCTCTCGATACAGTACTTCTTGCTTCACTAGGATGCAGGAGATGTTTCGGTTCTTCCGTGGTTGCGGGGACTACTTGAAAAATCAGTCCCCTGCAACTTCTGATACAAGAGGACTGGTGAGCAGTGACATCAAGAAGGGGGGAGGGGGGGTACGCTTACACGGGTCTGCTGGAGGGGCACAGGTCCTGCTCCACCCTCCTCTGTTGCAGGGAGCCGGGCATTGGGTAGAGAGAGGTCAGTCTGCTGCCGCAGCACAGCCTCTCTCCCCAGCTCAGCATATACTGCTCAATGCCGTGTGCCGAGCTGGGGAGAGAGACAGCTGCTGCGGCAGTCTGTCCTCTACCTCCCTCTTGTTTAAATTTTTTTTATGGGGTGACCACGCCCCCTCCCAGAGGCCCCACCTGCCGATCAATGGTCACGCCCCCTTAATTTTGGGGGGGAACACAGCTGACCTGTTGGCGCCCATGCTGGTAAGTAGCCATAGCACCATCCTCAGATGTTGCTTTGTGCTAGTGGGCATGTAACTATAATGTCTACTTCTATCATTTAGCAAGTGCCCATAACAAGCAGGGCCGGATTAACAATGGGCCTGATGGAGCTACAGCTCCAGGCCCACTCTCCAAATAGGCCCATTTTGTAGCTGAGGGCCAGGGCTTTCCAACGAGCCCGGCCCCGCGTCGCTAGCCCCCCGGGAACAAGAGATACCACCAGGCAAAGCTGGAACGTTTTCCCCATAGGATAACATGGGCCCCGCTAATTCCGACCTCCACCCGATTCCAACGGCTGCCAGTTCCTCCGCCGGCATCACAGAAGCTCGAGGTTTATCTCAGTCTAACCCATATCGCTGGGCCTTTAATCTAATACCAGGCTCGTCCATATGGGTTCATTGGTTCTAGAGATATTGTGGGTAAACCAATTTTTTTTTGCATTTCTGAAATGTAATTTCATGGCTGTTCATGTTGTTTGAGGAGAGATTTCTCTGGAACCAAATGGCCCAGTTTCACGGGACCAAAATCATTCGAAGCCTACATGTAAATGGGTCAGTTGGTTCTGAAGATATAGCTGGTTGTTTAAAGGGGGTGGTTTTCTCTCCCCTACACACCAGAAAATTCAGGGACTAGGCTGGTATAAAAAGGGCCATTCTGGGAATGTCCCTGCATGATCCTGGGACCATATTCCCAGGTAAGTCCCTGCATTTTCTGGTGTGAAAGGGGTATTATTTCAAATAGCCGGGACATGCAGTGCTCTGAATACAGTCAGGTAGCCCCCTGCTCTCTGCCCGGCTGTCAATGGCTGTCATTTCTGCCCGGCAGCGGCTGTCCCCCAGTTACCGTGAGCATCTATTCCCCTTGGCAATGAGCTTGTAATCCCACATAGCAACAAGCATGGAACCCCTGGCAATGTGCATGGAACCCCTGGCAATGAACATGTAGGTAAGCAATACTTAGGGCGGGATGTATTAATATATCATCGCCGCCCTTCGCCGGCTGTCCGCCGCGATGCCAGCGCATATGTACTAACATATGCGGCTGGCATCGCGGTGCGGTAACGGAGACCCCCCGCGATACCTGTACTGTGGTCTGCGGGGGGTCTCCGTCACCTCCCAGCCGGCTCCTGATGCCTACACGCCGGGGACAGCTAAGCAGGCTGTCCCCGGTGCCTCCTCCTCCCCCCTGCAGCCAGAAGGATGTCCGTCTGCGTTGATAGGGGGAGGAAGGGCTTACCTTCCGGGGTCCAGGAGGACCTGCAAGTAGGTAAGCCCAAGGGAGGGGGAGAGGGGGGGTCGGCGAGGTGGCGGGGTTGCGGCGACGCGGCAAAAAGAAGCCCATAGGCTTCTATAGGGTATCGACACCAAAGGGTGGTGATACCATGCCCTGCGATAACGATGCGGCCGGGTAATAGTACATAGAAAAATGCGGTAAAACAGGGGTTTTACAGCATTTTCCCTTTAGTACATCCCGCCCTTACTGTATGTAGCATAATTTTTAATAGGCATTATGGTGTTTGGCATAATATGTATTGGAGATTATGGTGTGAGGCTTGTCATGTAATGGGCATTATGGTGTAAATTTTTAATGCGCGCCTTTGGCGCGCAATGCCCCTATTTATGAAGCATATTGTGCATTACTGCTCAATCTGTTTAGTATAGTGCAGGCATGTCCAAACGATGTCCCTCAAGCTGTTGTGAAACTACAAGTCTCATCATGCATTGCCACAGTTTTGCTATTAAGGATTGCTAAAACTATGTCAAGGCATGCTGGGACGCGTAGTTTCACAACAGCTGGAGGGCCACTGTTTGGACATGCCTCGTATAGTGTGTATTTTGGCTTGATCCATGTGGCAAAATGTGAATTTTGCCTTAATCTGTGTGGCATAATGTGAATTTTGGCTCAATCGGTGTGGCATAATGTGTAAGAGGCAAGTACAGTATAAGGGGGTACGATTGTGTTGCATGATTTGTATAAGGGGTATATGGTGTGGTAAACCTAGGTGACCACATAAAAGGTGCTGAAATGTTGTCTACCAAGTTTTGGCTTTCAGTATTTTTTTTATGACTTGAATGCCGCCTCACCCCGCATGTATCCTAGGACATTGGCATCCTGTGGGTGCACCTTTGGAGAGAGACACACCCATGAGCAGACCACCCAACCAGAACACTGGTCATGCCCCCCACATTATTAGGTGCTGGCAACCACCGGCCCTTGATCATTTTCAGCTCCAGGCCCATTTAGACCTTAATCTGGCTCTGGCAGGGCCGGATTAACAATGTGCCTGATGGAGCTACAGCTCCAGGACCACTATCCAAGTAGGCCCATTTTGTAGCTGAGGGCCAGGGCTTTCCAACGAGTCCGGCCCCGCGTCGCTAGGCCCCCGGGAACCGGAGGTACTGCCAGGCAAAGCTCGAACGTTTTCCCCACCTGCTAATTCCGACCCCCACCCAGTTCCAACAGCTGCCAGTTCCCCCTCCAGCATCACAGAAGCTCGAACCCAAATCGCTGGGCCTTCAATCTGATACCAGGCTGGTCAATATGGATTCATTGGTTCTAGAGATATTGTGGGTAAACCGATTTTTTCATTTATGAAATGTAATTTCATGGCTGTACATGTTGTTTGAGGACAGATTTCTCAGGAACCAAACGGCCCAGTTTCATGGGACCAAAATCAAGATATTGCTGGTTGTTTAAGGGGGGGGAGGTTCTCTTCTCCTCACACCAGAAAATGCAGGGACTAGGCTGGTGTAAAAGGGGCCAGCTCGGGAATGTCCCTGCATGATCCTGGGAACATATTCCCGGGTTAATCCCTGCATTTTCTGGTGTGAAAGGGGTATTATTTCAAATAGCCGGGACCTGCAGTGCTCTGAATACAGCCGGGCAGCCCCCTGCTCTCTGCCCAGCTGTCAATGGCTATCATTTCTGCCCGGAGGCGGCTGTACCCCAAGTTACCTGGAGCATGTATTCCCCGTTGGCAATGAGCATGTAATCCCACATGGCAACAAGCATAGAATGCCTGGCAATGAGCATGGAACCTCTGGCAATGAGCATGTAGGTAAGCAGCACTTATGTTGCATAATTTTTAATAGGCATTATGGTGTTTAGCATAATACGTAATGGACATTATGGTGTGTGGCTTAACATGTAATGGGCATTATGGTGTAAATTTTTAATGCGCACCTTTGCTGTGCAATGCCCCTGTTTATGAAGCATATTGTGCATTATTGCTCAATCTGTTTGGTATAGTGTGTATTTTGGCTCAATCCATGTGGTAAAATGTGAATTTTGCCTTAATCTGTGTGGCATAACGTGAATTTTTACTGAATCTGTGTGCCATAGTGTGAATTTTGGCTCAGTGGTGTGAATTTTGGCTCATTCCATGTGGCATAATGTGTAAGAGGCAAGTACAGTATAAGGGAGTTACTATTGTGTTGCATGATTTGTATATGGTGTGTTAAACTTAGTTGACCACATAAACGGTGCTGAAATGTTGTCTACCAAGTTTCGGCTTTCAGTATTTTTTTTATGACTGGAGTGCCGCCACACCCTGCAAGTCTCATAGGACATCGGCGTCCTGCGGGTGCACCTTTGGAGGGCACCCAGCAATATATCTCCCTGCATTTTTCCTATGCCAGCCCCCTGCCTTTTCCAGCCATATATAATTCGTTGAAAGTATTTACACAAATAGAGACACACCCATGAGCAGACGAACCAACCAGAACACTGGTCACGCCTCCCACATTATTAGGTGATGGCCACAACCCCTATTATTGCGCATAATAGGCCCTTGATAATTTTCAGCTCCAGGCCCATTTAGACCTTAATCTGGCACTGATAACAAGGACAGCAATATTAATCGGAATGTAGGGGTCAGCTGGAGAAGTCTCTGATTTCTTTGCGAGCTCTCTTTCCGTATACTGTAAAGAAGCTTTTCAGCAATTCGTACATTTGGCCTTTGGTGTCTTTATTTCTTAATAATCAGAATATGGCCAAAGAACAAAAAGCTTTTTAAGGAATTTGTTCTAAATTGAACCCAAAGGAATCCTTCATTATTATAAAGAAAGATGAATCACCCCTGGAATAGTGTCAGGGAATATGCTGATCCAACTGGATATTCCTCTGCGTGCAAAGATGTAATGAATAAAATGTCAGATTAGCCATACTACTATACTACTAACCAAAACAGTGTGTTTCCAAGACATACCAAGCATGAAACAATAGATAACAATCACAGGTGTGTACACTGTAAGATGCCAGTATTATATATTACCTTCAATTAGAAACTTTTCCTGCAATCACCAATAGTAAACTAGTAAAATAAAAACTTTATTTAGTTCACTAAAATGATACAAAAATCAAATAATTTATCAAACATGATCTTAAGAAAAAGGAAGGAAGATGTTAAGCAAAATATAAAAGTGTCACTAAAGGGCCACAAAAGTGCTTTAATACTTCAAGCCTAAATCTACATTCTTTTCCCCTAGTCATGCAGGCTGCTTCTGGCTCCCCAATCTCCCCGTCCACGGTGCTTGGCGCAGGCCCCGACCCTTATTAGGCTGGAGGCTGTCTCTGGTTCTCCCCCTACTCCCCGGTCACCGACTCTCACCTTCAGTAATGAGGTCCTGGGCGGCATAGGCAACACTGACGGTGGTGGGTCGCATAGCCTTAGTCACTCCGGCGTCTGCTTCCGCTGCCAGGCCCAGCGTTCGTGGGAGGGGGCAGCGGCACGTGGCAGGCGTGTGGGCGCGGGTTCCAGGCAGGCCACAGCGGGGTCTCTGGACACTGCAAGGCCGCGTGCTGGCATGGGCCAGCATGGTCGAACCCGGGTTATTAGTTCTGTGAAAGGGGTATAAGCCCTCCCTCCTTTTGGCATTTTGGTAAAACAAACAGGGTAGTTTTTAGGCAACTTGGCTCCCAGTGCAAATGGTTGAAAATGCGCCCCCATCCCCATAGACATTTAAATAAAAAAAAATCCCAAAAGGTAACGGTCATGCAGGAAAAGACCCTATATCCCAGTTTTGCAACCTGCATGCCCATATATTGGCCACCAAAAGGGAAACAGAAAGTTCCTGATTCATGCCCCATACACAATTTGACTTTTTTACTTCCTTATGCAACACACCACATTATGCCACACTGTAATGCCCCTTACACATTATGCCACACACCAAAATGCACATTACACATTATGCGACACACAATAATGCTTATTTCACTTTATGCCACACACCGTAAAGATTATTACATATCATGCCACACATCCAAATGCCTATTACATATTATACTACACATCATAATGCCTATTACATATTATACCACACACCGTAATGCTTATTACATATTATACCACACACAGTTATGCCGCTGCCATACAGTAGTTTTATGTCCCACACACAAAAATGCCCTTTACAATTTATGACCCACAATACGGCTTCTTATTACTTTTAAATTACCTGCACGTTGCCTCCATGGTGCTGATTATACATATAATAACCCTGTGGTGTTGCTTATTCACATGATGCCCCCTGTGGTGCCACTTATTCATATAATGCCCCCTATGGTGCCGCTAATACAGATAATTGCCCCATGGTGCTGCTTATATACATAATGCCCCCTGTGGTGCTTCATATACACATAATGCGCCTGTGGTGCTGCTTATACACATATACACATAATGCCCCCATGGTGCCGCATATACACATAAAGAACCCTGAGGTTCTGCTTATACATATAATGCCCTCTTAGGTGCTACTTATACATAATCCCCCCAGGTGCCATATATATAGTCAGAACTAATAAATGGGCATCACACAGAGACGTACTCAGCAAAAATCAGTGTATTTGCTGAGTACGAGTCTCTGAGTGATGCCCATTTATTCGTTCTGACTGTATGGACTCACCTCCCTGGGAAGACACCAGAGCAGCGTATCCCCGTGGGGGAGCCAGTTGAGCCAGAGCACCACTTGCTACATATATATATATATAATGCCTCCATGTCCATGGTGCCGCTTATACCCATAATCCCCTGTGGTGCCACTTATACATATAATGCCCCCATGGTGCCACTTATACCCATAATGTGCTCTGTCTTGCTGGTGATACTGTACATAATCCCCCATGTCTTGCTGCTGATACATATAAAGCCACCATTTTGCCACATATACATAATGTGCCTATGATGCTGCTGATACATATACTGCCTCCATGGTGCCGCTTATATATAATGCCACCCTGGTGTCGCTGATACATAATGCCACCAGTACGACTCACCACTTGGACCAGCTGGCAGTCTCTCAAGGTTGTAAATACCTGATTCCTGGTGCGGGGACCACTGTGGGAGTGGGTGTGTGCGGGAGTGGCCTGTGGTGTTGCGCAGCTGGGTAGAGGGAGCATATGCTGCCTGCGGGGGTGCAGTGTGGCAGCAGTGGACAACAACGATGTGCAGGTGCATGTGGCGGGTGCGGCCAACTGGGGTGAACAGACGCTGCCAGATGGAGCCAGTGGACGCCCCTCCAGCGTGAAATGCCTTGTGGGAGGGGCCATTGCACCAAAAAAGTCTGAGGGCCTGTGTCGGGCAGCGGCCGGGCACCCTTAATGCAACCTGGATACCTCCATTCACACCGCAACGTCCTTACATCCAAAATCCATGATATGCAGACAGTCCAGCTTACGCAGGAACTGCTCATCATACGTCCTCCAAGCACCTCCTCCATACTTCCTCTACATATCATGGACCATATAAATGTACCGGATGATATTCATGTGTTCAAAAGTAACAGGCCGCAAACACACAGAACCCCGAGAGCCAGTTGTTGTAGGAATTAAAGGCCTCGGCACCCATGCCCCCTTTTGCCTTAGCGGCCTTAAAAGCTTTCTTGGCCTAGTCAGTCAAGCTGAACAGGTCGACCTTGCTTATCTTGACCCTACAGCTCTCGCATAAGCCGCACAAAACAGCAGTGTAGTCACTATGGACCACGCCAGGTAAGTCGCGCCTCTTCCTTTCCCTATGTGACAGTGCCACCACCCTCCTCCTCTTATTGCTGTGGCCATGCCTACCCACCTCCCTTTTGGCATATCTAGCAGCAGGCTTGCGAGCCCTCGCAGTGCTACCCACATCAGACCCATCAGCAGAGGAAGACGAGGAAGAGTGACTGGAGTGAGAGCAAGTAGAGGAAGAAGCAGGAATGGACCCCGTCTCCCCACCTCACGACTCCGGCTATCCACCCAGGTATCATCATCACCGACCTCCTCATCCTCATTGAATTCCGCATGCGACTCAGCACCTGTGGAAAAGGGGAAATTCGACACGGAAGCCCGACAATCGAGACTACGAGCCACCACTACCCTTGGAGCAACTCCACCTGCATCGGCTTCGCACCAGGGGCACTCCCGCCCCATCCTGACTGCCCCACCACCCACAGCCTCTGCTGTCACGCGGCCCCACCCACTGCCTGCCAAGGATCGAGGACCCACAGTGGGCCACAGCACGGGGACCTGGCCAAAGCATCTCCGCCTGCCGACTCCTGGCAGGCCCACGTGCATGGATCGGGGACACAGGCCACAGACCCTCATCTCAGTGGATATGCCCCTCTCCACCAGAGGATGCACGGAAGGGTTACGAGCAGCCGCGGCTAAGGCCCTGTGACCCACCAGAGCTATACACTGTGCTTACTGATTGAAGGCAGGAGGGGGAACAGCACCCACAAGGGGACCCATCTGCAACCCATCGTCCATGGTGCTCAGGCTGGCGTCTGCTGCAAATCATACGAGCACAGCACAATGGTGCCCAGGGAGGACAAAGCTGGAAACTGGGGCATGATGCAATGAAACAAGTAAGCTTAGTAAACAGCTAATTTTCCAAACCAAGGCCGGAGAGCAGAGCACAGGGAACAGCAACCACTCACCTAAAACTTCAGGAAAAAAAGAAAGATGCCTCCTCTTCCTGCAACCAATATCCCCAGCTAACTTTGCCATCCCCTGCATCCTTATTGGATGCCGAGTCACATGCTTCCTTAAGGTTCACACAGCTTTGAATGTTTAACCCACTATGGCAGTCATTCCATTATTCTTTAAATGTTTGACACAGACTATAGTATAGACCAGGGGTCCTCAAACTACGGCCCGCGGGCCACATGCGGCCCGCTGAGGACATTTATATGGCCCGCCGGACTTCCTGCGCCTTTAAATACAAACACAGCCGTTGCCCGTTTTTACTCCACCAAAAAGATGGCTACGGGAGGGCTGCCTGACTGCACGCAGCTCCTCCCATGGACCTTTTTCTCCCGCCCATGGGCAGGACTGCCCACCTACGTGCGGTGTGACTGGCTGCAGCAGGAGGCAGGGAAACAGCTCCTGCTTCCGTTCCTGCCATACACCAGGCTCCGCGGCCAAGCAGCCCCGACGCTGGGCGGTATGTCTGGCGGGCTGCAGCAAGAGGTAAGAAGGGAGAAAGCTCCCAGCCCCCCCCCCCCCCCCCCCCCCCAACATGAAGATGCGCTGATATATAGAAGTCGAGGAATGGTGCGCAGCCACATAAAAAAAACCGCACACCACTTCCTCAGTGCATCGGCGCGCAACCCCTCCCTCATGTTTTCCGGTGGCCACTGGCTGCTGCTGGCGTCTATTCCTCCGTGTTGTGGGCAGGTGAGGCAGAAAGGTCTGTGGCTGCAGCGGGGGAGCTGTGTAACTAACTATGGTACACGCAGCTCCTGGCCACCGCTTGTGATCCTAGACATGAGCAAGCGCTGGGGTGGGAGACTAAAGGAGGCAACAGTGCTGTTTCTGCTGGGAATGCAATGAGCATTTAACCCTTGGGGTACAAGCATGTAAACACCCTGTATAGGCAGATAATAAGATATATGTAGTGTGCATAGGAATTTGTTCATAGTTTTTGTTTTGACTATAGTCCGGCCCTCCAACGGTCTGAGGGACAGTGAACTGGCCCCCTGTTTAAAAAGTTTGAGGACCCCTGGTATAGACCATCTGTACTGGTAACTATTAATGCTGTATTCCATACTGTACCCAGTGTATAAAACGTCTAATTTTTTCAGGGCTGTTACTAGTGACTCCCGTACTTACTCCAATGTGCTGCAGAGTGTGAGAATTTGGATTACAGTTGGAACCCCCCCTCTAAAAATCCTGCAATTGCCACTGCGGTGATATGTGTCACTTGAGACCAATCAGCCGATCAAGTAGCGCCACATAGTAGCGCTCTCCTGAGCTGTCACTCAAGCAGAGTTCATACGCTTCTAAATGCCCTTAGAAGTGTTTTTGTTGGAACCTGTGGTTTAGCACAAACCACAAAAGTTAATTAGGTCAAGCTTGTGGTTTTTGGCAGAAAATGCAAACAATAGAAAATTTACCCTATAGTGTTTTTTGTCTTATTATTTTATTTGTGAAGTGAACATACTGTATATGATTTGGAAAAGAAAAATGACTAGAAGGGAACCTGAATCTGAATACTGCTAGTATAACAGAGGACCTAAACAGATCTTGCTAGTATAACAGGGGATCTAAGCATGCGTTTCCTTGTCCTGAAATGTAGCATTTCGACCCCCTGTAAGCATCGATGCAGTCTCGTTAGCCAGACAATAGCAGGTAAAAGTAATTTCGGTATTATTTTTATATTATTCACATCACTCACCAGGGGTTTGGATGTGGGTATTGGTGGGAGGAAATCTTGAACCAGCCCTGTCTGCATTCCACGTCTGTTCAACCGCGTTTCATAAACCTATAATAGCCTCCGCGGCAAACCTTTAGTTTGTCTACCAGTGAAAGAGAAAATTATTGTTTTTAAAAATAGAAGGAAGGTTGTTCTTAAGCCAAATAAAGGAAGCCTGGTGCTTTTAAAAAAATCAATAATGTGAAGCAGAAATACAGGAGACAGTGAGCGGGAACAAAACAATCCTACCCGTGTACCACCATCCGGATGAATACAGAGATTCTTAGTGATAGCTTGCCCAAGTACGAAGGCTCCCCCATAAGCCAGGGCCTGTAGCTGAGCCCATTAATAGCTTTATAAAAACTTCTTATTGCAAAGCCTTGCAGCACAGGTCACTGTAAGTTCTCCCCGAACAGAGACCACCTACGATTTCTGTTGGATCAAAAAGTAATATTATACAATTGAAGATCATCCCTGGAGCATTAACAGTGCGCTCAGAGATACTGTAACATTGCTATACAGTCATTCACAATTTAATACCATTTTAATGATTTTCTCACTCCGAGTTATTATTTGGACACTGAGAAGACGTTGTACAGATGTTTAATAACACATACATCTGTAAGTCTACGGACAATCGTTCCTGAATCTATTGAGAGAGGTATAATTCCCCAAACCATGCCAACGCTGTGTTCTCATCTTCAAATGAAAGCAGCCGAATGTTCTTCTACACAGCACTGATGCTAGAAGAACAGTTTTATCAATTTTAATTGTTAATCTCTGTTGTTAAAACCAATGGAAGTGTTTTCTGAACTACAGTATACTAAACAACTATAATTTAAGCATTGTAAGGGGGGTATTCAATCTGTGGTGATATTTACCAACAGGGGAAATATCGGCATTTGCCTATTCAATGCTGCCGTTACAGAATGTCACATCCGACTTTTCAAAAGTCGGATCTGTTTTGATGGAAAACGGCTGCGGATTATGGAATTCATGCCCGTTAATTTTCGGCAATCCCCGTACTTTCTGACACTCGACAGCCAGAAGTGTGTTGAGGATGCAGTTAATATGGCACTGCCTTTTATTCTGCAGCATCTGAATCAACCGGGCATTTACATGAGGATCCTGTTTGTCGATTTCAGCTTGTCATTCAATACAATTGTTCCTAGAATCCTGCACCCAAAATTACTCCATTTAGGGGTTTCGGAATCTACCTGTTCCTGGATTGGAGATTTATTGACAGATAGAAAGCAGGTTGTGAAAGTGGGGGAATTTTCTTGTGGTGTGCATACGATCAGCGCAGGGGCTCGTCAGGGATGTGTCCTCTCCAGTTTGCTTTTCTCGTTGTACACCAATGACTGCACCACAGCTGCGCAATCAGTAAAAATTATAAAATTTGCAGATGACACCACCATCATTGGTTTAATCAAGGGTGGGGATGAGTCTGTATATAGGTGGAAGTAGACCAGTTTACACTGTGGTTTAGCAGTAACAACATTTAACTAAATCCACTTAAAACAGTAGAGATGGTGGTGGACTTTAGGCGGAAGTCATCTGCTGTGCTTTCGCTCGTGATTGCTGATAGTGTTGTGTCATTGGTGCACTCCTTTAAGTTCCTGTAATTTACCAGGGTACTTGGGTAGTTTCACGGCGCCACTCTAAGCTACGTTGTCAGCGTAGGCCAAGCTATGTTGTCAGCGTAGGCCAACAGCAGCCCAGCATAGTCAGTGAAGTGTCCCCGCGGCAGCCCTGCGTAGTCAGCATAGTGTCCCCGTCAGGTAGCGTAGTCACCGTACTGTCCCCGCAAGCTGCAGCTCTGTGCCCGGCATCCCTGGCAAGCCTAGTGAGCGCCTCTCACACAGCGCCCAAAACTGACAAATCCCCTGCGCTGGCGTCCATCTGCATGGGACGCACAAGCGTCTTATACGCAAGTGCGTCTCAGTAATTCATGCGGCAGGGGGCAGCAACTCTGCCGTGTCCGCCTCATGAAGGCATGGTTAGGAGTTCGGTAGCGCGTGCGTCTCGTGCACAAAGGGCGGTGCGGTGTGCAAGTGCGTCTCATGCACAAAAAAGGACTAATTTTCCAGTACTCCACGTTACATACTGGCAGATGCCTCCATTTTAAACCCCCACTTACCACATCAGCCCAAATCATGGTGAGCGCAGCGAGCCCCGTGAGGGGATGCGGTACGCGTCCTCCTGACCTGTTCATACCCCCACTATCCACGTCGGTGTGGAGTTGGTTTTATAAAATGTGGTGAGCGCATCGAGCCACTGAGCCCAAAGCGAGCGCAGCAAGCCCAGTGAGGGGACATGGAAAAAGAGCCTGAAACATCGTGAGCGCAGCGAGCCCCACGAGGGGCACTGAGTACACATCAAGTAATCCATGTCCCCTCGCTCACTGCGCTTGCCACTCTTCAGGCTTGTTTTCCGCGTCCCCTTGCGGGGCTCGCTGCGCTTGCCACGCTTCAGGCTTGTTTTCCGCGTCCCCTTGCGGGGCTCGCTGCGCTTGCCACGCTTCAGGCTTGTTTTCCGTGTCCCCTTGCGGGGCTCTCTGCACTCGCTGCTCTTCGGGGTCGGTGGCTCACTGCGCTCGCCACACTTTTTAAAATCAACTCCTCACTGACATGGATAGACAGGTCGGGAGGATGCGTACTGTGTACGCTCGCCACGCTTCAGGCTGACGTGGATAGTGGGGGTGTTTCAGGAACACATTCACACATATCATGTCAGGCAGGTTAAAAATGGTCAATGATGCACACACAATGTAATAAGCGGTGACACAACGCTGACTGACTATGCCAACTGCGTAGTCAGAGTCAAGAAGCATGCAGGGGACCAGCTGCATCCTGACCAGGACTTGTTTAAAATGCTGCCATGAGACAGGCGATTTAGGGAGATACCTGCTAAGACAGCTAGAAGTCTTAAAAGGTTTTTCCTCAAGCGATCTATCTGTTGAACATTGATTAAAATGTCGGAACTAAGTAATTGCATACTGTATTGTACTGCTGCCAGAAGGCAGATATCTCTCTTTTTGTGACTGAAATTAGTTTCTTTATTGCACTGTGTACTTGAGGTATATGTATGTTGTGTGTGTTTACCCTTTATGTTGGTATTTGGCTGATGCAATGTAAACCAACCCTTATCTCACACAAGACACTACTAAATCTCTTATCCATGCACTCATTATATCCCACATTGTTTATTGCAATAGTCTCCTAACTGGTCTTTCCAAGAACAGACTCTCGCCACTCAGTGCCGGTGCAAGGGTGTTCAGCGCCTCCCTGCAAACTACAGGTTGAGCATCCCTTATCCAAAATTCTCGGGACCAGGAAAATATTGGATAACGGATTATTCCGTATTTCGGAATATTTTAATTTTTCAATGATGTTTTTTGAATTATCTTGCATTTATGCTGTATAAACACATAAAATACACACATATATATTTTATTACCACATAAAATACACACAAATATATTTTATTTGTTCAAAAAACAAGGTTTCAAAACATGAAACAAAATTTGTGTACTATCTCAGATACTGAATTTGAATGGCAAGCAATCATTTTCTTGTACATATATAGTGCCAGTTACATGTCATGTCCTCAGTAGGGCTGTTACAAATGTCCCCAGTGAGTTTTTAGCAAAAAAATATTTTTTTCTTCACTTTCTGGAATGTATGGTTTTCGGAATAATTCGGATAACGGATATTCGGATACGGGATACTCGACCTGTATAGATTTGCGCCCTACCTCCTACACCTAATAAAGGGACAGGTGCACTGCAAAAAACTGGTGGTGTGTGGTAACATAAAAGTATCCCCAAATTCAAATTATGTCATACAGAAGATGTGTGCTGAGCAATTATGCACGTCGCTAGGCCAAAAGCCTGGTTGCCACGTCTGTATGCCCCTTTAACTGTACACAATGTAAAATAGGAAAAAACATTTCATTAAGGCAATGACAATTCTGTGCTGCAATTTGGAATTCCTTAATGAATATTTTGTGTGCACCCTGGCATGTAACTTTGGAGGGTGAGTGCTGTCAATATGTAAATTGACCGCACCCCACCCTGGGATGTGGGTGCTGTTTGCACTCCATTCCTAGGAATGGCGAGTGTGTTGGTACTTCTGTATCTATATATTTGGGTTGATTTTTAATTAACCTCTGTTACTGTGATCATAGCTTTCTCATGCACCCTAGATAAGCTAATTTACCTGAAACCTGTGACAGCTGCCCCTTTAATACTAATTCAGGTGCTGTGTTTGGGATTGTCTCACCTTATAAAAGCCATTAGTTACTTGGCAGTTGAGCATTAACCCAGGAAAAAAACACATGTTCATTTTAGCTATGATGTGTAAGCAGGTGCCAGGTTCCCAAGAAAACCAGTTTTTAGTGTAGGACTTGCAGTGAAATGGGGTCCCTTGGCGATGGGCTGCAAGCTTAAATGCATTGATCAATTCATGAACTAAAACCCCATTATTTATTTATTGATTATTTGAATGTTAAGGTGAGTTAGTTTGTTGTAGTGAGTGCTGGGCCCCCTGTGTTTGTATTTACTAGAGTGTGTGGTCACAGGCCACCGCACCCCACCCTGGGATGTGGGTGCTGTTTGCACTCCATTCCTAGGAATGGCGAGTGTGTTGGTACTTCTGTATCTATATATTTGGGTTGATTTTTAATTAACCTCTGTTACTGTGATCATAGCTTTCTCATGCACCCTAGATAAGCTAATTTACCTGAAACCTGTGACAGCTGCCCCTTTAATACTAATTCAGGTGCTGTGTTTGGGATTGTCTCACCTTATAAAAGCCATTAGTTACTTGGCAGTTGAGCATTAACCCAGGAAAAAAACACATGTTCATTTTAGCTATGATGTGTAAGCAGGTGCCAGGTTCCCAAGAAAACCAGTTTTTAGTGTAGGACTTGCAGTGAAATGGGGTCCCTTGGCGATGGGCTGCAAGCTTAAATGCATTGATCAATTCATGAACTGAAACCCCATTATTTATTTATTGATTATTTGAATGTTAAGGTGAGTTAGTTTGTTGTAGTGAGTGCTGGGCCCCCTGTGTTTATATATATATATATATATATATATATATATATATATATATAATCACATGCATACAGTACCCCCTCCCCCAGCATAAGGGCCCACACTCATAGTGAAGTGTTGGTAGATAGATAAATAGTAGGAAGGTATAGAGGAGTAATTAGCCTTATATATATAGATAATAGATAGATAGATAGATAGATAGATAGATAGATAGATAGATAGTGGGTAAATAGATAGATAGTGGACAGATAGATGGATAGATAGATAGATAGATAGATAGATAGATAGATAGATAGACTTACTTAGTCAGTAGTTCGAGGGCTGTCTCTCTCTCTAATGATCCTCCCTCCGGAGATTAGTGCACTGCAGAGCTGCACAGTGGGTTCTGATGGGGGCATCTAGTGGCTCCTGGAAGTACTGCATTCTCAGCAGTAACTCTGCCAGTCCCTCCATTGATTGCCTGTATTTTACCCTATTCAATATACAGATAAAACACTTCTACTAGCATATAAAGCTATTAACCATACTGCACCAGCTAGTGGGGGAGATTCTCTAAACAAGAAATGCGGTAAAAACCCCGTTATCGGGTTTTTACCACATTTTGGGATTCTCTAAGCATCCCCGCCGGGTTAACGCGGCAGGGGGCATCGCCAGAAAAATCTGGCGATGCCCCATAGAAGCCAATGGGCTTCTACCGCATCCCACCGCCGCCCCGCAACGACCCCCCGCCGCCCCGCATCGCCCCCTCCTCCCTCACCTGTGTCCGGGCAGCACAGAGCTGTGCTGCCTGTACCTGTGACCTCCTCCCTGCACTGATCCTCTTCTGGGTGCGGGGAGGAGGAGAGCCCGGCGCAGCAGCAGCAGCGCCGGGTGTGTGAGGGAGGGGGAGCCTGCTGGGACCCGGCGACTCTCACGCAAAGGACAGCTCTTAACGCAAGAGCTGTCCTTTGCTATAATTATCGCATATGTTAGAACATATGCGATAATTATAAATGCGATGGGCGGCGAAGGGGGGCGGAGATTCTTAGAGAATCTCCCCCTATATCTCTCTACTTATCACAAAATATCTCCCATCTCGACCACTCCGCTCTGCACAAGATCCGCATCTCTCTTCTGCACGGATCACTAGCTCCCATTCACTATTACAGGACTTTCATCGGGCTGCTCCCATCCTATGGAATGTCCTCTCTACTAGCCTCCAAACTTTGAAGCATTCCATGAAAACTCCCCTCTTCCTATGTCCCTATAGATTGTAAGCTTGCAGCAGGGCCCTTTTACCTCCTTAGTCTGTCTGTTGTTACCCAGTTTGTTTTATCACTGTCTACTATTGTCAAGCGCAACGGAATCTACTGCGCTATATAAGAAACTGTAAATAAATAATAAATAAAATAAATATAAGCTGCAAAGGTTTATCTAATCTGCAAATGTATGGAATGATACAATACATTTCAATGTACAAAAGAAATTCAGCTTAATTTAAAAAAGGAAAATATTGGTACGTTCTTAAAGGTAGGAGCACCATTGAAATGATTCAAGTGTAATATTTTATTTTTAGAACACCAAATGATTTGTGACATAACGTGTTTACAAAACAAACTGATTAGGTTCATTATAACTGTTACTTCTTGTTTGACTTGATGATGATTTGTGAATGTCGGTGATTAATTCATCATGTACTGTATTAGAATAAAAAGAACATGCTGTAGGTGAATGAGAATCCAGTTCCCAGGAATGGTCGGGGGTTGTGTTGCAAGAACACGAGATATCCCTTGGCTTTAGATCGATGCAATCACAGATGATCAGTTATACGGGTTCACAGCCTAGTGCAGCAGCTGCTAGGGACTACTGCAATAACCGCAATGAGCAGAACATCACAGAAAGAGCATATAGCAGTTCTTATACTACGAATGCTACACCTAGTAAATCCACAGTATCATTGATTTATGCAGTAGAATAAATTCGTATTAAAAAGAAAAACATATCAAATAAAATGCTATCCACTGGTTTCAAATACAGTGTATTAGAATATACACTTGTGAGATTTTGTTAGATTTGACCCAATTCAGGAGGATTGGGTCAATTTATCTGACAAAATCTGATGTGCCTGTCTGACAAAATCTTATGTGCCTGATGTGTAGGACCCAATGCACAATCCTATGCCATTGGGTATAACCAAGAGATTGCAAGAGATTGATCACCCTGCACATAGGGTAAATCTTGAGTCAATCAGGTCCAACTTGTTGGACAATAAGTTGGACAAGTGTAAGGGGGCCTTATGTGATCTCTGCTTGCAACTACAGTATGTCTATAATAGGATAGCAGAGCTGTAACCAGGGGTGTACCTAGGGTTGCCACCTCACTCATCATCAATTCCTGGAGATTCCCCCCTCATAATTTAAATGTGCGCACTCCCGCACAATATATATATTGCGCTGTGTTGTCCGGCACTCCTCGCAATCCTAAACGTTGCTGCCTGGGTCCCTCCCCTGTGGATGGCTCCACCAGATATGTGCAGGAAAAAAATAGGCGTCACTCCGGGACTTTTGCGAAACAGTGAGTTTACTGTGAAACGGCCAACGTCGTTTCGGGCAATGCATATATATACATACACACATACATATTCATATATATATATATATATATATATATATATGTGTGTGTGTGTGTGTCTGTATATGTGTGTGTATATATATATATATATATATATATATATATACATACACACACATATGTATTTACATACACATATACATAAATATATACATACACTGTCTCGTTATTATTGTTATTCACCTACTGTCTGGCTGGCTGTGAGGGGCGGCTGGGCAGGGCTTCTGGCAGCAGCAGGAAAGCTCAGTGCGAAACGCGCATCGGCGTTGTCACATGTGCTGGGGCACGCTGTCCTACCTTATACTATTGATTTAAATGTGAAATTTTGTATGTCTAGGTAGTGGAGTGCATTCAAACACTGACCGTCCCCGGGTGCCGAGATTAGCATCCAGCCGGCGTCGGCTGTGATTCATCTCAGCAGCAACGCCGCATGGAGATCTTTCAGTGTGCAGCGGCGCAAACGGCAATAGGGCGGCAGTGTAGGGGATAACTAGGCTACCCCGGTTTCCTCCTCTCGTATCAAAAGTGTACTTTTAAACTCTTTTATTTTGACAAACCATCAATCATATAGAGGACGGATCGGCCAGGACGCTGGCCGCACTGTCTCTTTTCTCTTTTTGTGACGTGACAAGCAGTTTATGTAACTAAATGTCATTATAATTACCTCAATCTCATTGTTACAGTGTGTCTAATACACCTTAAGCACCCATATCTGACATTGCTATATCATAAAGGTATTATTGACAAACAGTCCCCTGCCATGTTAGGATTTTTATATCCTTTTTAATGTGTCCATCAGCGTGTAAATGTTGTATGTCTTTTTTTTTTTTTTATTCGCAGTTCTTAATTGAATCATTAAAAGTCACTTTTTAATAGATTTCTCTCTCTTTGGTGCACCTAACACGGACATACTTTTCTTTCCAAAAACCCTCCTTGCAATACCTTGTGTCCAATGGTAGCACGCCTCTATAAATAAAAGACACTAATCTGTGCCTTATAATAAATAGAGAGGCTCACTTTACAAATGTCAATTTATTTGTCCAGTGCGATTGACATCCCTCTTGTCTTTCTTATATGCAATATATAATACAGTTTATATAACACAGTTCTCTCCAACAACCACATTTTATCTTACTAGTTGCTAGGCGGCCATAAAAACCAAGTAAGAAAGTTAATCTTCTATTATTGTCCAGTTGGTCCGCTTTCATGTCTGAAGTGTGTAGACTATCTCTGTCCAATAAACATTTCCCAAGCAGGTTGTCTGGAAAAAATATAAAACACTAATTGACCTGGGTCTTCCAAGTCTTTCAGCAGTTAATGCTCAGTCAATACACTGTAGTTGTTTATGTTATTGCCAGCCACTAGCAAGCCAAATAAATAACTTCATGTATATTACAGGTGCCTCAAGGGGATAATTCACCAATCTCAAGAGATACCAGGGGGTAGTGGGAAATTACACTTCAATCAGCCATTGCTGTGGTTATTGAATTACAGCTTAGAGAGTGTTACCACAGAGTATTTTGGAAATGATAGGATGTGCTTCTGTAATAGCCATGAATATGCATTATATCTGGAACAAAACAGATCATACTGCAGCAAATCGTGTTAATTTCCCTTTCTGGATCATGCTTGCTTTAGCACATCTGTGAGGTGTTATGCACTCTTAATATTCAGTGTCAAGACTGCTGCATTTGCAGATATGATACATTCTCTTATACGTTAAGCTGCGGCGTGGTATCATCAACACTCTCCCCAGTAATGCCAGCTGGCTTGAAATGAACAGGATGTTTTCCTTAATGTGCAATTCATTCCTTCAATCAGGCAAGCTAAAAGGCTGCATCGCTTCACATTAGTTTAAATAAATTGGACCACAGCATCACCTTTCCAACTCCAAGTTCTGGAACTTATTTGTGACCTCACCAGTGGTGTAGCTAGGTGCCACGGTGCCCGGAGCAAGGGCATGTCCGTCCATCCGTCCGTCCATCCCCCCCCCCCCCCCAATTGCACTGCCTGTGGAGCAGGAGGGGTTAAAGCGGTCAGCGCCGCTGATTCGCTGTCCCGAATCCCTGCACTGGCTGCACAGCGGTTTTTTTTCTCTGGTGCTCCCAGTCCCTGCAGGCAGCATACTTACGCCACTGAGCGGGCGTGCTGGGGGAGCGGGCACCCAGTGTGCGGGGGAGCCGGCGTCAAAGTGCATGGCTCCGGCGCCCGTGACATGTCGGCGCCCGGAGCCCGTGCTCCACCCTAGCTGCGCCTCTGGATCTCACCATGCATCACTTATATGCGAGTGCTCCTATTTCCCAACAGGGGGATGAATACATACGCACTGATCTACAGGGTCAGATACCAGGCTGTGAGCACTCGATATGAATCCGACTTTTTCCGAGTTTTGCAGATTGAAAAAGTGCATTGCCTAAAATAAGCATTCGGGCACTCAAATCATTATCATTATCACTATTATTATTTTATAAAGTAGCACCTTGTCCTGCAGCTCTGTATGGAAGCAGTATGCCAATAAAAACACATTACAAAAAATGATTCCGCTAAAAGAAGCTGGCCATCGAAGAAATGGAATAATGAGCCTGAATCAAGCCGGTTTGCTAGGCACCGTATATTCGCTGCCAAGTGAGCAGGTAAAAGCCGTCCCGCTGAATGCACGCCCTCCCCACTGAGCGAATCCCCACACAGGAATGCGAGCAGATGTGTGCGCTTACACGTCCACTCACATGCCCACTATACGCAGAATTGGCATGGGCTCTGATGCGATGTGACGGCAGCCGTATGCCCCCAAGCAGGCATGGGATTGCCTGCGTTCGCACCTGGCCACATAGTAGTGCCTTAGTTATTGTTATGACCCATATTCTGGGCTGCCGAGAGGCCATATTTACCTAACTCCAAAATGCAGTGCATTATGGAGCCTGAAGCCGGTGTTTAGGCGGTGGCGTACGGGGGTTAGTGTTAGACTGCAGGGCGTAGAGGGTATAGGGTTACACTGCGGGGAGGGTGGGTTAGGGAGGGGCAGAGAGAGAATAAAGGTGCCCACAGACGCTACAATTATCGAATGCGTTTTGTACTTTTTAAGCACAAATTGCATCTTATGTACAATTATTGGATGGTGTTTATGTTCCCTGGAGCCCGATATTGTATGTCTAAAAAAGTACGTGCTGCACGTACTTTTTAGACTACATCTGAAATTTAACATTACAAACATGGGTTCATCACATGCATCCAAGTGCACATCTCATAGCAAGCTGGAAGAAAAATTGTATAGAACCATTGTACAGTCAAAAACGCATAGCACAGTACAATTGTAGCGTCTGTGGGCACCTTAAGGATAAGTATACTCACCTGAGCCCTGCTTGGATTCCCTCCATCAGGATGCTGGCATTGGTCTCCTGACCGCCGGCATCCCTGCCGCTGGTCATCCATATGTATCTACGAATGGTGAAAAATGGATGTACTGTAACATGTTTCTTTGACATGGAGGATTGGCACTTCTCAGCTCTGAATACCACAGCAGCTGCCCTTCCTGCACCTACGGCAGCTACGCCTTAGCCAACAGTGCAATAAATATTTCCTACTGCGTGGCCAAGAGGCAGCGCCTAATGTGGATTTTGTGGACTAAAGCTAAACCACAATGCCTAGCGCCAAGCTAGATTTTATAACGGGTTCCTTGAAAATCCCAGATGCCCTACTGAGGTCTTAACTACTTACCTGTTCTGCCTACCTCAACAGGCCCACAGGGCTGCCAAAGGAGATCTTTTACCGAAAGATGCCCTCGAAACCATGACAGGACATCATGGGATCACGACGACAGGTGTGCAAGGTCACGTCGCAACATCACATCATGTCAACAGCTTTGCCACTCACGTTGTTAATTGTGTTCAGAAAGTTCCTTCCGAAAATACATTATTTTTGCATATAGCATATGTTATCTTTTTTTTACATTGCTTTTTTTTACATTGCTTCAACAAATGCTCTATGGGCAGACGGCCTTTTTCTTATCTGCGGCTGTCAAATGCAATAAGGAATAATCGGTATCTTTTTGCAGACAACAGAATTATTTCGACCAAAATGTTACTTCATCAAAGGGTTAACATCTGCATGGCAAGAGTTCTTACAAAAGCAGATTTCTAATTCAAAAAAATCAAAATCTAATAAAAACAATCAGTTTTATAGTTATTCTTTATCTTTGTGCATAATAGAAAATTAAATGGATAGACTTACAGCAAATGCTGGACATACATCAGCCAGTCAGTTCCCTGATCAAAACCGCTGATTATCGGACATCTATGATCACTAATCAATATGATAACTGGCTTAAAATGCACATTAAAAATCACCAACTTGCCAAAACCAATCATTTTTGGGTTGGAATCAGCAATGTTGTATTTCACTGATCCTCTGACCCAAACATCAGGAGAATGGAACATTTGCCCAATGCATACTTCATGTGCGGGCACCGTAAGAGTTCTGCTTCCTCTGACCCCTAGATCAATGATAGCAGAAGCAGTTTATCAATTTTAGAAAGGAAGAGAAAACAAGATGACCATTGACTGGAATATATTGATTTATTCAAACGACATTGATTTGCTTGATTGCTTTTTTATGTGGTCTTCAAGTTTTTGGTTTTTGAAGAACCGAAAACAAAAATCCTTCATTTTCGACCTACTCATGGACCGGTATTAAATGGAAAAGCCCTTTTGGACGGTAGGGGCCAAGTACAAGCCATACCCTCCTTCCCTGAAGTGTCCAAACGGTACTAATTCTAAATGTAGATGAGTGACGAGTGGATTAAAACTGTTTGGTATTTTGACACCAGTATGTAAATGGACAAGACCTTTTTTTTTGAGGGGGGGGGGGTGCGGCAAGTCCGAGCCACCCCGCCCCTTTCCTCCCTATAGAGATTAAGGTGTCCAAATGATACTTCTACATGTAGATGAGTAGCGAGTGGTGTTTTGACACTTTTTTAGGGTTAAACTGTTGATACCAAAATGTCTATATGAGAATGAGTGCTGCCATGGTGTCTCCAATCCCGGGATTTAAATCACAGCGTTTTTGGGGCCAAATCTCCGGATCCCACTGATCCCGATACCAGGATTGGCCACCCTAATCACGGGGCATATGTAGCTTGCTGTTCATTGTCTCCAGTTGCACACACCCCCCCAGCCATGACTGGGAGAGAAATACCGCTGACATCAGCTCTGGACTCCTAGGGGTACATTTACTAAAGCTTCTAAAAATGTAAAGAGGTGACGTTGTTAAAATTCTGTCTATCATTTCTCTATTGCATCCTAGAAAATGAAAGACAGCATGTTATTAGTTGCTATGGGACACATCACATCTTTTTATTTTTTGAAGCTTTACTAAATGTACCCCTTAGTGGGACTGATTGAGGTTGAAATCGCTAATTGTTGATTTCCACAGTTCTGTGCAAGCAGGAAAATGCCAGTGGGGGCCAATGACGGGGTGGCGACGCTGCATTAAGAGGGTGGCAACATGGCATTGGGGGGCAGTCCGGACAATAAAGGAGTATCCGGGCCATTTGCGAGGTGGGTTGCGGCAGCTGCGTGACGTCTCATGCAATCGCTTTGACTCAAAAAATAGTGGCCTGGTGCATGCTTCACAGCTATACTCCACAGGCAGGGGCTACCCGATTACTATGACCACTATGCTATCCAGCGACGGGTTCGCATATTAGCAAAATTGTGCAGCGCATCACAGCGAGAGACTACAACTGATGCTGAATTAGGCCCAGCCTCCACATGGAAATCCTAAAAAGAAGCTTAAACATTAACATTTTAACTTCACTATTTATTTTCTCCCACCACTTTTTTTTGTTAGGTACTGTCATTTAATGGTACTCACCTTATCGAAAATTCCATGCATGTGCAGTGTTCATTGTCACTCCCAGTAATTTTTTGGGAAATATGTATTGGTGGCTACAAAGTCATCTTCAGATGATGTTACCTGCTGAAGCAGTGCCGTAAGTTTGTCCCAGATGCCCGGAGGTAAGATATATATTGGTGTCCCCCAAATAGCTCAATCAGTATGATGTCTGTCTCCAGTAAGACAAGTCATTGGTTCAAATACAGAGTGTGACATTTGCAAAAACATTGGGAGGGGGAGTCAGCCACAGAAGCGATATCAATGGCTTTTAATGAACAAATTCAAACTTACGGGGGAGGAGAGGTGCCCCCCTTTGGGAGCAGGAGCCCAGCGGCAGATGACTCCATTACCTCCCAGTGTTATGCCTCTGTGCTGAAGTCAAACTCAAGATTGCTTCGCATTCCAAAGCCTGGCAAATCTGACAGCCTGGAAGCCCCCATGGAAACCTATGGGCTGCTGGTACTGTCGGTAATTGAGGGGCCGCAGCAGATGTGGGAATATCTGCTGTGGATTCTCCATGCTACACTCAAGGGACACTTACATTTTGCAGCTATACCCTCAAATATTATTTGAGAAATAGGCCCCAAATGCTAATGCCTTAAGCACTACTACTTCAGACTCTGGGCAGGATGAGACCCGGGAGTTCCTCTGCACATGTGACGCCGCTTGCTGCGGGGAATACAGGGAGGCATCTGTGACTGACCCCTCTGACAGCGCTGCGGAGAGAAGCCCATAGATTTCTATAGGGTAGATTCCTTCTGCAGCAGTGCCCTGATGGAGGGGCTTTAGTGCATACGAAAACGATAGAGGGGGTTTTACCGCATTTTTCGCTTTAGAGCATCCTGCACTCTGTTGCATTATTTTAGTGCAGGACAGGCCAACCTGTGGCACTCCAAATGTTGTGAAACTACAAATCCCAGCACGCCTTGCCACCGTTTTAACACTCCCTTATAGCAAATCTGTGGCAAGGCATGATGGGATTTGTAGTTTCACAACCTCTGGAGAGCCACAGGTTGGCCAGGCCTGTTTTAGTAGAAGGGAACTGCCAACATAATTAAATGTGCTATTTGCATGCTATAATTAGCAAGAAGTTTATATTTTAAAGTGCACAGCATGGTAAAACCCAAAGTATAATTATAAAGTATAGACTTTAAATAAAATGACTTTAATGTTTTAATAGCTTGGCACCAATCACTGCATGATGCATGAGTCCTCATAACAGACTAATCACTTCTAAGTGTTCTAATATCTGTACTGACAGCTCTTCTATTAAATCATATCGTCCAAGAGGGCCCAACCCACACGCACACTAGAAATATGCCAGTCTCTGCTTATTGATATGACTTGCAATGAAGAAAATACTGGAACATGCTGATTGGAATTCTCAAAATACTTGCTGATGTGTACATGCGTTTTAATACGGATACTTTTTTTAATTAAAGAATAAGTCACTACTTACATTTTTCTTAAGTTTTTGTTAATTTATATAAAAAATATTTACATTTTTCAATAAATAATATGATTTTCCTTTTGTCCAGTTGATTTTTCCCCTTTAATGTTTGATGCCGCTCATCTGCTCTTATTACCAGCAGAAGAGTGAGGGGTGGACAGTTGGTGTCCATAGGGTCTTGCTATGGAAAGTCATCAAACCCGGGGGAACCGCTAAAATGGGCAAAAACCTCTCAGTGTGTATGCACCTTTACCCTTGTTCGAAGCATCAGACTCCAATTCTGGAATTTCCCAAAGCTGCAGAGAACTCATATTAACGCGTGATATATAGTTGGTATCAGGGGTAACAGTGGGTGGGAAAAAAGTGGAACTGAGTTCCACCACCTCTAATGGTAGGGGAAACTAGTTTCACCTCCTCCACAACCCTGCCCAGTAATTCCATCAGAAAAGCCTGCCCCAGTGGCTTCCTTTTTCACACTCTCTGGGCCGTTTGCTCCAGGAAGGGGTGGAAGCAGGGGAATGCCCAGCATTTTATAGGAGTCCCCATAAAAATGCTGGGTGTTCCTCTGCTAATGCAGGCGTGTCGATGCCTGCTCGGGGTGGTCAGCTGAAGTCACATGATGTCAGCGCCTGCCCAGAATTCGGAGAACAGTGTGTAAATGAAGAGTCAGTCCGGCCTGACTTTTCATTATGAATGGCAGAAAAATCATTCCATGGCGAGCTACAGTACCATCAGATGATGTTTTGGCCATGCAGCCACATGGAAGGGGACGTACAGGGAACGGCTATTACACACAGCCTAGCGAACAGGTCTGAATCAGGCCCACAGAGAGGTGGGGAAGCAGCTGGAGGTACACAGAGCATGGTTGTGCTGGAGTAACATGTGCGGTGAGATACTGGAGTGTCAGAGGCAGATATGTGTATAAGGAATACTACTATGGGCATTATGTGTAAGGGACACTATATTTGTGGATATTTTGTGTTACTACTACTGTGGGCATTGTGTATAAGTGACACTACTGTGTGGCATACATATAAAAGGAGTAGCACTATGTAGCATAACATGAAGGGGCGCTAGTAATTATCGTAATGTGAATAAGGGGCACTACTGTGTGTCATAATGTAAATAAGGGGCACCACTATGTGATGTAATATGAATCAGAGGCACTACATGTGGTGTAATGTGAAGATGATTGGGATACTGTTTGGCCTTATTTGAATTGCGTGTACTATTGTATGACCATGCCTCATCCTTATGAGACCACTGTCCTTGTATAAAGTATGGGAGGTAGGGCACATATTTATAGTGTGCTAGGCCTGGCATTGGTCTGGGCACTGCCTAATGGGGGGGGGGAGCGGGGCAGTGTAAATGAGTTCCACCACCTCTCAATGACCACTTTAAGCCTTGCTTGGTATATTGTACTGCACACCAGTAATACCACTTTCACATTGCAACCCAGGTAAAACCTTTTCACAATGAACCCAGGTCGCCCATTATACACTGGGTGATCCATGTTTAACCTTCTATAACCTGTGTTGAATTGCCGGGTTGGTCGACTCTGGTTATTCAATTTCACACTGAATCTCAACCAGGATCAACCTGGCAACAACCCAGCAACAACCCGGCAATAATCTGGGTTATAAATAGAAATTAGCGGATTCGGTTCCTAGAGAATTGATCTCCCCGAATTTACCTGATCTGAGGCCTGCTCGGTGAAGGATCAATCTTCCAAACCATGTGCTGCCCTGTGGGCCTTATCAATCCTTGGGTCCTGCTAAGTGTGCCATATCAGTCCAGGAGTGCTGCTAAGTGTGCTGTATCAGTCCAGGGTGCTGCCAAGTGTGCCATATAATTCCAGGGGTGCTGCTAATTGTGCCGTAAAATTCCGAGGGTGCTGCAAGTGTGCCGTATAGTTTCAGGGTGCTGCTAAGTATGCCGCATAATTCCAGGGGTTCTGCTAAGTATGCCATATCAGTCCAGGGGTGCTGCCTAGTGTGCTGTATCAGTCATGGGGTTCTGCTAAGTATGCCTTATCATTCCAGGGGTGCAGCTAAGTGTGCCAAATCAGTCGAGGGGCGTAGCTAAGTCTAAGCTTACTCACACTGGCCATGGGATCCAGCCTTACCTTAGTCTTGATACTTACTGGTCTAAGTGGAGAATCTTCACTGCTCTTTATTACTTGCCGCAAACCCTGAAAAAAAATTAAAACATAACACTTGAGTCATACCATGGTAATAACTTCGATAATCGAGCTAATTGGAACTGCTTTCTTCTTCATAATACACATATATTCTGACTTTTACACTGTTTTTCATGAAGTATCAGAACAACCAACAAAAAATAAAAATTAGACCAAAACAGTACATGGATGGGGAGCATAATGCTGATAACCAAGGTTCCATTCTAGGAGAATTGGGTCACCCTGACCCCACCCACATCTGTGATCAGGTGCATTTCCCCTTCTGGGCATCCTCCACAAATGTATAAAACATATGTTCAGTGGTGGCTCCTGCCTTTACGCTTAAGGGGGGCTGCAATTTCCTGGGTACTGCTCATTGCAATCAGTCTTTATTTATTTGCAGGTTATTAGTTTGATTTGCGCTGTACTAGTGTTTGTATGCATTTACTGTAAATAAATGATGTACTCGTATGCACACAAACACAGGTACAGAGCAAAATACACACTTTTAATAACTTTAATATTAATTAAAGTACACAAAATGATACTCTTAATAAAGATCTACACACAAATATTATTAAAATAAAATAAACTTCCATGCACCTCTCTGGTGCAATGCATACCTTCCTTTAGCTGCATCTCACTGAGTGACTCACTGAAGTCTGGGCATGCTCACTGCAGAGAATTGCTTCTGGGCTGCACAAGCAGCAGCCCATAGAAGCACTGTAGCTCTGGAGATGTGCACAGAATGGCTTCCTGCTGGAAATCTATTGCTGTCATCGCTCCATGTACTGGCAGCCCAAGAAGGGGAGGAGATTCTAGCTCTGTGGCTCTGTGTATGATGAGCAGTAGCAGCTTACATGCTGAACTCCTCCCCACAGGGTTGGGCTGTTGCTGTGTCTGCAGGGCCGGCGCTACCCACTCAGCAGCTCCTGCAAAGCAGGGAGGCGCCATGCTGAAAAGGCGCTGTCTCCCTCCCTGCTCTGCTAAAGCTGCCTCAGCCCTCACTGTTACTGCCTCCTGCCTGCCGCCCGCGGGCGAGCGGCAGTGTAAAGATTTGCTGCCTGCACCACGAGTGCACACAGCCTGAATGCCGCCCACAGTGCCTGTCTGACAGCAGGCGGCAGTATGGAGAAGCTGAGCAGCTCCCTGCACCACGCACACACTGTCCTCCTCCTGCGACCTGCCCCCTCTTCCTCACGGACACTTGCGCTGAGGCATGTAGCACTGTCTGTGAATGCCTGGATGACATGTCATGTCCAGATCCACCCCCTACCCATTGCTCCCTGCGCCTGTCAGCTGTCAATCAAATGGCGAACAGGCATCAGCGCCGCCTCCCCTTCCTTCCCTCTTCTCAGTGTGCTGTGCCAGTGCCACTGCCAGTCCTCAACACTCCAGCCCCTCTTCTTCCATCTGCTCCTTCTCTCCCCCTTTTTTCCCCTCAGTCATGAGAGGGGTATAATAGCGTCCTGCCTATGCAGATAGAAGAGGAGGGACTGCACAAGAGTTCAACAGCAAAAGAATAGTGAGTTTTTTATTATACATGTTTATAACAAATTTCTCAATAATTGTGGAATTTTTTTTTTATATTAATTTAGACACTTTTTTAAATAATGGGCTGGGTTATGTGCCTAAATGCGATGTGCGCTCCCGCGGGCATCGCATCGCACAGTACAAAATGTATGTGCTGCACATACTTTTTGTACTGCTTTCGGATCACATCGCACACACATTGCATGCATGCCGTGCGATGCGATCTAGCCCATAACGTATGCGATTCTCGCAGCGTGTATGGGCACCTTTAGTGCCTGCAACATTTTGCGGTCACAGCACTGAGATGGTGTATGCACCCGAGTTCCTCCATAGGATCGCATGTTGCATACGCTCCCACAAACGGGCTGCAGCTTGTTGCAATGGCAATGTGAAAGGGCGCAAAATGTATGGTTTGCAGGAGGGCGCCGGACACCCTAGCACCGGCCCTGTGTGTCTGCACTGCTGCTTCATGGAGCCTGGGGAGAGGAGGTTACCAGTGTGTCAGAGACACAGACAGCAAGCACCAGTGCTCCGGAGGTGTGGGGGGGGGGGCGCAGGGAGAAGCCACGGAGCTCTGGTGCTGTCTGTCTGTGTCTCTGGTGTTGGGATTTTGACTGGAGGGGCTGCAGCCCTATAGCAGGAGTCTCCTCTGCATATGTTGGTAAGCACTAGAGCAGATGTTCTCAAACTATGGAACTTGAGTGCTGCTGGCAGTGTCCGCAAATGGCTAGGGGTCTAGCTGAGCTGGTCCAAGGCTTGGAATGCATGCCTCTAGGCATTTGCCTATTTTGCATATAACTAGGACTGGCACTTTGTCTTTCCACAGTACTGGCCAGCAATTTTGGATGTGAACATCAAAAGCACCAACATCTATCATCTCCCTGAATGATTTTCAAACATATTCTTTCTATATTCATTCTATAATATTTTACTCTATCATGGATGTAGTGGGTATCAGAAGACCAGAGCCAGAATCCCAACACCCAACATCCTAAACGTAAGTATGATATGGGAAGGTTAGGGTTAGGCACTAGGGGGAGGGCTAGGGTTAGGCTGCAAGGAGGTTCTTATACTCAACCAATAGGTGTTGTGATTCTAGGTTTCAGGATACCACTGTTGCTCATGTGACTGGCGGCATCCTAAGTGCCAGTCTCCCATACCCAACACCTCTATCTAATTGACTCCTTTTTTCTTATTATTATATACTGTAAAGATATCTCTGGAGGTTTTAACTCAATATCACATAATTGTGGTTTGTGATGTGTAGTGATGCTTTAATAAAAAGTGAATTAAAAAAAATCTCTGGAGGTACTATAGTATTATTTCCTTGTAATTAAATATTATTTGTGACAAAGTGGTTGGGAATGGTGCACAATTCTGTGTAGAATGCAGAGGCACACTGTATGTTCAGCGTGTATAGATTTGTCTTTATGACAGAACCATGGTTACTGTGTACTGTGTACAGGTGTTAGAGGAGCAGACGCCTCAATATGTTTTATACCCCTTTCACACTGCACTTGTAAAACGGTATTTTGCCATTTTTTTCACATTTCAACACGTTTAAGGCTGCAGTGGGAAAGCGCCAGAGTTGATTTACCGGTTAAAGATAACCGGTATTTCAAAACGTTTAAAAAGCCGAGTCCTACACGTTTCAGAGCCGTTTATTATGCAGTGAGAATGGTGCTGAAACGGATTTAGCAAAAACAACAGATTACAGACCTGTGATAGGCTGTCCCCTGCATTCTGCCTTGAAACCTGTTCAGGGGATTAAACGGGTTGACTGATGTGAATGGTATTTAAATGGTATTTAGAACGGTAATCTACTGCAATGTCAAGGCTCAGACCCGTTTTAAAAAACGTTTTAAAAATACAGTTTTTTAAAACGTTTAGGCAGTGTGAAAGCGGTATTAGTGTATGAGCAAATCCTATCAACAGAGAAATACTTTTTCTTTGGGTGACTGAATTCTCTTACACATAGCTGCCAATAAGGAGTGTTCATCCTACTGTCCCCATCTCCCATGCTAATATCGGCAGTATGCGAAAAGATGAAGATGTGGGAGATAACATTTGTTTTTTAATCACACACATACTGTATGGAAAAAGACAAAAGGAGCAATGGCCAAGTGCTGTTAAATTTGATGCTTCTATGGTGGTGCGTCAGTTTATAATTTTTGTATAAGTAATTATTGTAGAGTAATTATGGTAAAACTCTAAAAATCAGGTCAGTGTGCCTTTAAGTAAAATGTAGCAAAATATGTGTAAAAATGAGTCATTGGCAGAAAGTACAGGACATACTGTGTGTGATCCGTCAGCACAGAATCCTTTGTTAAGTACAGTGGATGAGATTTCAGTTGAGCATACTGTAGGAGGCAGAGGGTTGAGCTTGGCAGATGTTGACAGCAGGAGGAGAGGTTCCAGGTGCTCGGGGAATTGTACACAAACAGAATACTTCCCAGCAGACAGCAGAAGAGCCGGTGCCTTTTATCGTGTCATCTATTCTCAGTTCTCGATGTTATCAGATCTGGTGCAGTTATTTTTTTAACTATACTCTC
This sequence comes from Crinia signifera, assembly GCF_055691185.1. Lineage (NCBI taxonomy): Eukaryota > Metazoa > Chordata > Amphibia > Anura > Myobatrachidae > Crinia > Crinia signifera. The sequence continues at coordinate 62,548,123 of NC_139217.1, read as the reverse complement.
CGCAAAAAAAAAAAGGTATTGTGTGACATCAAGGTGTGTTGTGCAAATACAAAATGCATTATTGTGGGGGGGCGTGGCCTGGAGAGCAGAGTGAACGGACGTCTCTTCACAGAGCTCCTGCCAGCCACGATAAAAAACGGGAGAAAACCTCAATATAAGCCAAAGCAAGACCCCTCAGACTACTTACAGCCCCTCGCAAGAGCCCACAGACGACTGCGAGCCACAGCCGCGGAGCCGGAGTGCCCTTTTCAGGGCGCTTGCAGGTTGCGGCCTAGGCCGCGACTAGAAGCCGGGACCTCGAGTTGTGAGCGGTCGGAACAGCGCGGCCGCCAGGACGTCAAAGGAGACCAGCTGACCGGCCGACAGCAGCGGTGGAGGAAGGGGGTGATAACGGAGAGAGTCCCCCAGGCAAAAACCACGCCGCAGCACTACACGCCGCAGCACCAACGAGAGCCGAGACTGCAGGGAGACGGACCGCCTGACAAGGCGCGTCACCCGCAGATCGGCGCAACAGCTGCTCCCGGAGGCCCCCAGCCCGCCAGCCGCTAACCGCTGATAATAGTGAGTACCCCAGCGGAAGACCTGGGTGCTCCCCCTGGTCCCCCACAAACAAAACTCCCCCCCCCCCCCCTGCTCAGGAGACGCGAGCGGCCGCCATTTTAAGCCAGCAGATTCCCTGCCTCAGTGTGAAACCCACACTGCACGCAAAGGGAAGATATAAAACAAGTGGGGAGCTGCAAGGAAAGGCTTCCCTTGAGCGGCAGATTATACCTGCCACCTATGTGATAGCCTACCTGCCATCCTTCACAATACCCTCACCTCTGCCACACAGGACCTTGGGGAGAGTTAACTAGTAAATAACACAGAATAAATAACACCTAACAAGATTGATGCATGGAGCTGCCCTGAGGCTGTAAAGTATAACACCCATCCGCAGGCTACCGACCACCATGAGTAAGGCAGGTGCCTGAAGATGTAATGCATGCCCAGGCCACGTAGGGGGGACCATGCGCAGAACCGCCAATTGATGTAGCACTAGCTGGACGGGGGCCACACATGAAAGTTCAGATCCTTCCCATATGACAAAGCGATGTCGTAACAAACCAACGGTGAAGACACCAGTGCGACCGACACAAGCTCAGGCCTTCTGTACCTTATTTGGCACACCAGCACCGGACACCGACCCACTCCCGCTAGGGACCCACCAACCTGCTACTGAGGAACATCTCAGCAAGTCCCTGACGACATCTCCCCCAAATTCTGATTTCGAATTAACAATGGAGAAACCTGATCTCAATGCTATCCTAACCAAACTGCAGGCGATTCCAACTCGCCAAGAAATGCAACAGGATTTACTCTCCACAGAACAAAGGATCCAAGAATCCATGCAGGTCCACATTACTACAATTAAAACAGACATTAAACATATGGCAAATAGAGTGGTGCTCCTGGAAGAACAATGTGAAGATGTCGACTCCCAACTCTCGGATCTACATGACCTGATCTCACGCCAATCTAAGACGATGATAGAAATGGGCCGCAGATTGGATGACATGGATAACAGAGGGAGAAGAAATAACCTGAGGGTGCGTGGGGTCCCGGAAGAGGTTGTGACTTCAAACATTGAATCGGCGCTGACCAAAATATTCAATGAACTCCTTGACTCCAATCCGGATTACCAGATAACCTTTGACAGAGCACATCGAGCACTGCGGCCAAAGGGCGCCAACTCAGAGAAGCCGCGAGATATTATCTGCAGACTACACTACTACCAAGAGAAAGAGGAAATTCTCAGAGCTGCACGGCGCTCTCCAGATATCACCTTTAACGGTCATAGTATCCAAGTATATCAAGACCTTTCCTGGTCGACCCTCCAACAGAGGCGTATGCTACGCCCCATCACAGATGACCTCAAAAAACACAACATCAGATTCCGGTGGGGATATCCGATAAGCATTCAAGTTATCCACAAGGGATCGTCCGTCATCCTCCAGGAACCCGAGGGGCTAGAAGAATTCTGCAAGATTTTGGGACTATCAGTTCCCCTTTTGCCCAATTGGCTCGACCCTGCCGAACTTTCGACCTTACCCAGATCAAGGAGAAACAATTGGCAGGTGGTGCAGAAAGACAAGAAAATACCCCCGAGGAAAAAACAGGCAGTCGACCAGGCGAATGGAAGAGAGGAGCCCTTGAGACCACCGACCAAGACTTCGGCTGCTACCAACGATGACACGTGAATATGTTTCCCTCACTTGAATGACTCTTAAGCTAATATACACAAATCCCTATTATGGCTTAGTATCTAATGTAAAATAGCTTGAAATAGGAAAATATGGGAGACAATTGCCCCTGGCTAATAAGAATTAGGATATGGGAGAAAATTACCTCTTCCAAAAACTTCATGAGTAGAATAAAAGGACACCCCGCTGTCTGCCTTCTCTAAGAAATACATAAGAAACGCCCCCGACTATTAGTACTTACACAATTATATATATTGGAAAGATTATAAGGGGCTTCCCCAAGGCCTACAGTTAAAGACCTTGACTTTAAATTGTTTCACTAGTTTGGTTCTTGTTCCAGCTTAGATGCTCACATATACCGATGTTTATCTGTTTTAAGTTAAATTTAGGTGGTTCGCCTAGGTCCCCCCAGAACCCCCCCCCGCTCTGCTATACACTTGTAGAACACGGGACGTCAGAGACCTTCCGTGTCTAGAAATGCAGAGTCTTACACTTAAATATGAAAATGTTTATTGCTTATATATTATAGCATGTTCACACAATCTTCCTACTCCCTTATGTGTCGCCCCTATCCCTTCCTCAGCCCTCACCCCCTCCCTTTCCTGTCCCAAGAGGTCTGGCCCATTGCCTCCGATATTCCATAGACACAGAAACAATGGCTAGTCTGAAAATTATATCACTAAATGCTAAGGGGCTAAACGTTCCAGAAAAAAGATCTAAACTCCTCCACTCAATGCATATAGAAAAAGCTGACGTGGTATTCTTCCAAGAGACCCACTTCAAAAAAGGCTCTGCCCCGAGACTGTACTCACGCCACTACCCGACAGGCTACTTTAACGACTTCTCTGAGTCCAAATCCAAAGGGGTAGCAATACTATTCTCTAAAAACATCCATCTAACAGAGGTTTCCGAAACTCACATAGGAGACGGCAGGGGAATACTAGTCAAGGCTACCATCGCCAACCAAAAATTTACCTTTATTAACTTATATATACCGAATAAGGGCCAGATACGCTTCCTTAGAGAGGCATTGGAGCTAACTGAGAATTTGATAGAAGGAGTACTGGTGACAGGGGGAGACCTCAATTGGGCAATCGAACCCTCCATAGACACAACAAACCCACACCCCAGTTCTTCCAAAAGAGACTTACGACGTTTTAGATCCGTGCTTCACGACTTTCAATTAATTGACTCATGGAGATTACTCCACCCAAGGGATAGAGACTACACATTTTATTCATACGCCCACAACTCCTATACACGAATCGACTATCTCTGCTTAAACCATAGATCGCTGGACATGTTAGCGGACGCTACAATCGGACAGATCGTGGGATCAGACCATGCACCTATCACACTTACACTGACACTGCTGAACCCCCCGACACGCCACTGGAGTTGGCGCTTTAACGAGCAATTTCTAAGAGACGACGATTGCAGAAATAAGATATCAAAAGCCATTGATGACTATATAGCCACTAATGTAACAGATGATGTATCACCAGTGACAGTGTGGGAGGCGCACAAATGTGTAATACGAGGTAAATGCATCCAAATAGGTTCCTACCTTAAAAAGAAAAAAGCAGAATGCAGAGAGGCACTCCTAAACAAAATAAAGGACCTTGAAACACGACACAAATCCTCCCTAGCCTCAGATGTTTTCTTAGAGCTTCAGGAAGCACGAATAGCCTTAAATAGCCTCTTAAATGAGAGCACGCGTAGGGCCTTCCGTAGATGCAGACACAAATTTCATAGATGGGGAAATAAACCGGGTAAACAACTAGCAAGGGCATTAAGAGCACAAAGAGCCTTGACATATGTCAAAGAAATGAAGGACACCGCAGGGAAAATGTGCACTAAAAATGCGCAGATAGCTGACATATTCCACGAATATTACTCCACCCTCTATAACCTCTCCTCAAAAACATCTCCTAGAGACACATTAGCACACGAGCAGGACATTAAGGAGTATCTGAGGGATATCCAGTTCCCTACTCTCCCACCAGAATTAACATCAACCCTTAATGACCCGTTCACAGGTACGGAACTTGTAACGGCCCTAAAAACTACCCCATCAGGTAAGAGTCCTGGCCCAGACGGCTTTACAACCACATATTACAAAGCATTCCAAGACAAACTACTTCCCCTCCTCCTGCGAGCATGTAATGCAGTGTCCCAGGAAACACCTCTCTCTGAACAATCGCTCAGCGCACACATCACTGTTATACCAAAAGAAAACAAGGATCCAGCTCTCCCCTCCAGTTATCGCCCTATCTCCCTACTTAACGTAGATGTAAAATTGTTCGCAAAGCTATTGGCGAACCGATTAGCCTCCTTAGTCCCATTAGTTGTACACCAAGACCAAGTGGGATTTGTGCGTGGGAGAGAGGCGAGAGACAACTCCATCCGAGTTTTTGATCTCATTGCCCATGCCCAATCCACGAATACTCCCACCATGCTCCTCTCCACCGATGCCGAAAAAGCTTTCGACAGAGTGGACTGGAAATTCATGGAGATGGTTTTGAGGCACATGGGACTGGAAGGCAGATTTCTACAAAAAATCCTCGCTCTCTATAGGTCCCCCAGGGCCCAAATTAGAATAAATGGACTCCTGTCTAAACCGGTCACCATTTCTAACGGGACGAGACAAGGATGTCCGCTGTCTCCACTGATATATGTTATCTGCATGGAGGCGCTGGCCAGGGCGATCAGAAGCAACCCAAATATTAGAGGCCTATTGGCTGGAAAAATCAATCATAGACTTGCCCTGTTTGCGGATGACCTCCTGGCGATTATAACAAATCCAGTAATCACTCTCCCGAATCTCATGGCGGAGTTTTCTCGCTATGGGAAACTGTCAAATTTTAAAATAAATTATACGAAATCCACTGCACTAAACATTTCATTACCAAATGATACTAAGGAGGCCCTGAGTGCCCAATTCCCCTTTACTTGGAACCCAACCCATATTAAATATTTGGGCATCTCCATCCCGACCTCCCTAAAATCTACAATATCTCTAAACTATACCCCCCTATTAAGGTCCATTCGCAGAGAAACGGCACAATGGGCAACTCAAAAATTCTCATGGCTGGGGAGGATGAATATCATAAAGATGAATGTCCTACCTAGGTTCCTCTACCTATTCCAGACAGTGCCATTAAAACTACCTGCCCAATATATAGGAGACGCCCAAAGGGCAATTAGTCGATTCGTGTGGGGTGGGAAAAGACCTAGATTTAAGCACAACTACCTATACCATAGGAAAAACAAAGGAGGCCAACAGCTCCCGATGCTGCTGGCATACTACCAAGCTGCAGTCCTGCATAGAATTGTAGACTGGTCAAGATCAGACACATGCTTTAAACAATGGGTCGACCTAGAAATGCACTCTTCAGCTCTATGCCTTAAAGTAGTTCCGTGGCTCCCAAACATGCCCCGCACTAGACACCCCACAGTTGAACCCACTCTGACACTCTGGAAAACTATCCGATACAGGCTGGGCCTTTCCTCCCCTGACTCTCTCCTTCTCCCTTTTATCAACAACCCGGAATTCCCACCGGGAGTATCTGGGAGGCTAGCATCCACCTGGCAGCAAAAAGGCCTGACCAGAGTGATTCATTTAATGTCGGGGGGGGGGATCAAGTCTTTCTCGGATCTGATGTCAGAGAGGGAACTACACCACACAGACTCATGGTTTTACTTCCAACTTCGGCACTTTATACACTCGAAAAGAACAGCACTCGCCCTTAAAAAAGAGCCTACTCTGTTCGAAGTGCTGTGCTCCCACACCTCGGACCCCACCCATGTTATCTCCACGATCTACAAAGTCGTGTTGCACAACCATTTCCCTGACCTCCCCCTTTTTTGTAAGGCGTGGGACCAGGACCTCGCACCAAAAGGTATAGCTATGAACTGGGAGAAGCATTGTGGTAACATGGTGCAGTGCTCCACAAGTCTTGAGGTGGTGGAGACACAGTATAAACTTCTGACCAGATGGTATAGATGCCCTCCCCTAATCCACAAATGCTACCCGTCGGTCTCACCCCTATGCTGGCGCTGTAACTCTCAAAGGGGCACCCTGATCCACATATGGTGGGACTGCCCTAAAATAACCACTTTCTGGGACACAATAATCCAATTGTCTTCAGCCATAATAGGATTCCAAGCTCCTGACAAACCCGACTTTTGGTTACTCTCCCACACGAAAATCCCTATAGTAAAATATAAACGATCATTACTAAAACACTTAAACAACGCGGCAAGAGCAGTGGTCCCGGTTCACTGGAGATCCACGGACCCCCCCACTATTTGGGAATGGTTCCAAAGAATAGACTTTTACTGTGCAATGGAAGATATCTACCACTCAGCTCTAGATAAACAATCTGACTATACCACCACATGGCTACCTTGGCTAGAGTTTAAATTAACAGCATCATATAAAGACCAGGCTCCGTCTGCCTCTCAACAGTCCTTGACGCAGCACTAGAAACATCAGGAAAAAGAGATTAATACAACTAGACCCAACGGACCCAATACCACTGTATCAATTGATGGGAATGACAATGGACAGGCCCCCTTTCCTCCCCCCTCCCTTCTAGCCCCCCCCAACCGCTCCCCTGTTTTGTCTCCCCTTCCCCCACCCCCCCCCCCCCCCACCCCCAGCTACACATTGTGGTTTAAGTAAATGACAATGGTTAAAGGAAAGGAAAGAGAGATGATAAAGAAAGAAGATATAACAGAATAGGAAATGTTTAATGTACTATGGTGCTCATTTTATTTTGTTTTAACAAATGAATCATTTACTACAGATATCCAGTGTTCATAACAATGTATGTTCAAACAATGACACAGCTAACCTATCCTTTGTACTGTTACCACAAATGTTTGTAACACTATTTACTTGAAAAAACTAAAATAAAGAATTTATAAAAAAAAAAATGCATTATTGTAGGGAGCTACAAGTGAAAAAAAAACATTCTGAATGGAAGATGAACAGACCTAGCTAATTAGGCCCATTCTTAATTGCTGTGGAACAGGCATAGAGGTGTAAGATGGGATTTTTGGTGACAAATACAGACGAGTGTATATAGGCCCTTAGTCTGGTTCACTCGCAAAGGCAACTTCATTCTCAAATGGACAAAACCATGTGCACTGCAGGTGGGGCAGATGTAACATATGCAGGGAGCATTAGATTTGGGTGGGGTGTTACTTCAAAGTGAGATCTATATATTGCAGTGTAAAACTAAAGCAGTCAGTATTGTCTCTGCACAGAAACAAAATAACTCACCCAAATCGAATTCTCTCTGTAAAAGTTACATCTGCCCCACCTGCAGTGCACATGGTTTGCCTTTGCGAGTGAACCAGAATTAGGGCCACAATCACTGCTACATGAAGAGTCGTTAAACAGGTATACATAGTATAAAGTCCCTGGTTGACATCTGTCTGTCCTTCTGTTAGGGCTAATCTGGGGAACCACCGGAGGAATTTGGTGCAGTTTTTGCAGTTCTATAAAGCATTTGTGAGGAAGGTTTAGGTGTATGAAAAAAAGGGAGCCCAGCAGTGACGGTTTTAGGGAAGCAATAAAAAACGTCCGTCTGAGCATTTTCTTGCATTACTCTGTCTAAACTGTTAAAGATAATTATTTGTCCTCAATGTAATCTTTTAAGATGTTGGTTAATGAAAGCCTAATGCCATAAATTCTAAATTGCTCCTGGGGATCGGCAGTGCTGTGTGTGTGTGTGTATCTGCCACCAGGCAGGGCCTGGAACTCAGCACTAGGCTTTACTTTCCTTCTAAACCATTCGGTTTATGTAATCTGCGTCCCCTCGCTGGGCTCACTGTGCGCGCCACGCTTCAGGCTCGGTGGCTCACTGCACTCGCCACACTATATAAAATCAACTCCACACCGACGTGGATAGTAGGGGTATGAAAAGGTCGGGACTCAGGACGCGTAACGTCCTCCCGATCATGAGAGGGGATCAAGAGAGGGGATCATGCTGGCACTGGTGGTGTGAGAGAGGCGCTGACTAGGCTTGCCAGGGACGCCGGGGACAGATATGCTGTTCCCTGTAACAGTACGGTAGTTACTTGTTTAGTTTCACGGCGGCAGCCTATGCTGAACACCTAGTTTACGCTGCCGCCGTGAAACTTCACAAATAAGGCAGCCAATGACGCTATGCTACTTCTGATTGACTACGCTAACTACTCTGGGCGCAGGAACATAAGGCAGATTCTGAAAGGGACGCTACGCTAAGTATAGTACGTAACTGCCACCGAGAAACTAAACTAAAGTACCATTGTTGTTTTGTACTGGTATGGGATTTGTTTTAATAAAACTGTCTTTTAATTATTCTAATTGATATATACCAAGTGCCCAATGGTATTGTCCTTTTTTTTTCTATTAATTAGAGGGCGGCATCCCTCTACCATAGAGGCTGCTGGTAAATATTACATACAGCATTTACCCATAGCGCCATAGACACCTCTGCTACTTCGTGTAGAGTGAGTCTGCAAGTATAATACCTGTATTACTCTCCTACTCTTCAGATTACTTTTATTGTTGGTTAGAAAATATACAGATGAATGAAAACAGCTTTATTTTTACATCACAATTTTGATTTCAGTAATTAAAAAAATAAGTAAATAAATAAATAAAATAAGAAAACACAACCATAATAGGAATCAGTAATAACCTGTTTTTCATGTTTCACTTTAAAACCAGGATGACAATGAAACTTTCAATCATATGGAAGATGGCTCTTTATTATTCTGGAATGTTCAGGTTTGAGCACAGACTTTGGTGTTGTTTTTAGGCAATTTTTATTCATCAAGTGTCTGAAAATAACAGATATTTACAATACAAACTATTGGAAACAAGAACATTTTCTGTACGAGGACACAATGGGAATATATCACAGCTGTGGAACAAGGTGGCTGTGTGTCTCTCAAAAGAATGAAGAACAATGTTGATTTGATTGCGATGGCTGCTTCGGATTGGTTTCCAGTCTATGAATAATGATTGTTTCTCATCTGGCACCAAGTTTAAATATCCCTGCTGTGTATTTGCTGACAGTCCGGGATCTACGACCACCCTAGATATGGCACTGCTTGCAAATCTCATCTGGTGGAGCATCACTCAACCAATTTTTTCTGTTTTGGAAAAATCACCTGAAAAACGACATGTCCAGACTACTATTTAAACATATAAGTGCATTATATTTACTATCGATCTTCCCCATGTCGACCTAATGACCTTGTCGACCTAACCCCATGTTGACTTTCAGTCATGTTAACCTTCATGCATGTTGACCTAGTGGTGCCGGCCCTGCTGGTGAAAGCTTACATGCTATAGGGGCAGTTATAGATTTCCATGTTGAAAACTAGAACCAGAAGGACAGTGAGATAATATTTTTCTGGTTATCTACATACATACTAGAAAAAAAACTAAGACCAGCAGGAAAATGCCTCCCCACTGAATGCAAGCCCCGAACCAAGTGAGCGAGTGTATGAGTATGAAGTTTGAAACTCGCAGAACCCTACCCCACAAGCCTGTTCCCTAGGGGTCATCCTCGACTCATTCAATCTGTCTCAAATCATGTTACATGCATCTAAAAAACATATCCAAAATACCACCCTATCTCACACAAGACACTACCAAATCTCTTATCCATGCACTCATTATATCCCACATTTATTATTGCAATAGTCTCCTAACTGGTCTTCCCAAGAACAGACTCTCACCACTGCAATCCATTCTAAATGCTGCTGCTAGGCTGATCTTCCTAGCAAGATGTTCTTCATACATCTACCCTTTCCTCCGGGCATAAGGACCCATCTGCCCTTGCCTCCGGACATAAGGACCCATCTACCCTTGCCTCCAGGCATGATTACTTGTGTGCCCTGGCCTCTGGGCCAGTCTCTGTGGCCTCCGGGCCTGCCTCTGTGGTCTCCAGATCTGTTTCTGTGGCCTCCGGGCCTGCCTCCATGGTTTCCGGGTCTGCTTCCATGGCCTCTGGGCCTTCTTCCGTGGCCTCCGGGCCTGCCTCTGTGATCTCTGGATCTGTTTCAGTGGTCTCCGGATCTGTCTTAGTGGCCTCCAGGTCTGTCTTCATGGTCTCTGGGCTTAAACCTGTTGCCCCATGCAGGGCCGGTGCTAGGGTGTCTGGCGCCCTCCTGCAAACCATACATTTTGCGTCCTTTCACATAGCAATTGCAACAAGCTGCAGCCTGATTGTGGGAGTGTATGCAACATGTGATCCTATGGAGGATCTCGGGTACATGTATAGAAACAAAAGGAAATTAGTCCCGAGGCGCAATCTCTTATCTTCACCACTCACCCCGTGTAGGAACAATTTTGTTGGGAGAAATGGATCGAGGGCGATGAAAAGTTGTCAACACATCCACGTGGTATACAAAACAATAATAAAAACGAATCAATAAATATCTTGATATTGAAACTGTTAAAATATAAACTGCGGGAAGGGTGACTTTAAGCGTACCCGCACTCACACAAAGCTTAAGAGAATAGTGTACATAAAGGGTGTGATTTCCAAGATCAAGTAAAGGATGCGTACCGTACTCACAGGTTAATGTATTAATACAGTCGCATCAAGGTGCCTTTATTTGAGGTCCGTTTGTCACTGAAACACTCCTCTCACCAGTGGTATAAAATGGAAAGAGAGGTTTTGCTTTCAAAAATAGTGACAATGTTTTTATAAAAAAAATACAGATAACTGGGAACACCAGATGGAATGGTACGGTACCTTGTGACTGGGGTATTGGCCTTATACCCCAATCGCTGTCCGCACATAAGCAGTGGTTCCCAGGATTAAATACAGCAAGCTCCTCTCCTGCTTGCATGTACATGTATGCATACACCATCTCAGTGCTGTGTCCACAAAATGTTGCAGGCACTAAAGGTGCCCATACACGCTGCGAGAATCGCATACGTTATGGGCTAGATCGCATCGCACGGCATGCATGCAATGTGTGTGCGATGTGATCCGAAAGCAGTACAAAAAGTATGTGCAGCACTCGTGACTGAGGGGGAAAGGAGGCGAGAGAAGGAGGAGATGGAAGAAGAGGGGAGGAGATAGAGGGGGCGGAGTGTTGAGGACTGGCAGCAGCACTGGCACAGCACACTGAGAAGAGGGAAGGAAGGGGAGGCAGCGCTGCTGCCTGTTCGTCATTTGATTGACATCTGACAGGCGCAGGGAGCAATGGGTAGGGGGCGGATCCGGACATGACATGTCATCCAGGCATTCACAGCTACATGTCTCAGCACAAGTGTCCGTGAGGAAGAGGGGGCAGCTCGCAGGAGGAGGACAGTGTGTGCGCGGTGCAGGGAGCAGCTCAGCCTCTCCATACTGCCGCCCGCTGTCAGACAGGCGCTGTGGGTGGCGTGCAGGAGGCAGTGACAGTGAGGGCTGAGGCAGCTTTAGCAGAGCAGGGAGGGAGACAGCGCCTTTTCAGCATGGCGTCTCCCTGCTTTGCAGGAGCTGCTGAGTGCATAGCGCCGGCCCTGCCCCAATGGCTCTTACACCTAAGCCTGTCAGTCACAATATTTTTTTACAAGGGTTCCAATGCCTGCCGTTTGGGAAAATTTGCCTGCCATGCCTCAAGTTCAAGAGACATCCATTGTGTCTAAGGTTCCACCAGTGTTGGCCGTGACACAGAAGCCAGCTGAGGAGTCATCTGTTTTGATGGGAACCTTGCCCATTACCAGGCTTTAGCAGAACACTGCTTACAGATGGAGCCCCTTTCATTCTTGCTCGGGTCTCTCGCCAGAATGTCCCCGCTGGCGAGAGCCGTCGGAGAGGGACTCCATAAGACTGGGGACTCTATCAGACACCCGCGTCCCAGTCTCTCGGCGGCTGGGTTAGGGGGGGTCGGGGTGGCGATGGGGACCATCGGTGGTGGGGAGCTCCGTCGCCACAAGGCACGTGTGCGTCTCATGTGTGCACGCCCCCTGGCGCTTGGCGGGGGCTGGCGATGGAATCACCAGCCCCTGCAAAGATGAATTGCACTCCATCTGTAGATGCCATGAACTTTGATTCATCCTCCGGGGTTAATCTGGCTAATATGGTAAAATACATGATCTTATCCTTTCGAGGAGAAGCACTAGAATGAGTCAATCCACTCGTTGAGGCCAATGTCCTCGACTGCGAGATCTGATATCATTCTCCAGGGCTGTGATTGAGAAATTTGAATTAAAGACTCCTTCACCTTCCTTGGCTGAAAGTCTGCCCATGCCCCTTCAGGACCATGGGTCATCTAGACGGCGTGCTGAGAGTGCTAGAGTTTCAGAAAATAATTTTTTGCCGAAGTTTGATTGAGGAACTCGACAATTAGAGGTGTTCGTGTCTGCTTCTCTCCACACTTCATGGTCTCGAAGATTCATCCTCAGAAAGTATTTGATCTGCAACCCGGAACTGGACTCAAACTCAGACTGCGATTCTGAACATGATGCTGCTTCCTTTCTGGGTGGTCTAGTGTTGGCGAGAGCCCATTTTTTAGAGCCAGAAGGGTTACCTGTCTCAAAAGGATCCAGTGCATGATTCCAGCTATTCTCCTGACCATTCTCCTGCTTAATCCTTGTGTACCGTACCCAGTGACTACTAGCTCCTGACCGGCTTTCTTTGTGGCCATTCTCTTACCTGCTTGTGTACTGCATCTGTGACATCCTGTGTATGACCTCAGCTTGTTCTGTGATCATTCCCCTGCCTGCTCCCTGTGTACTGCATCCTGTGACTCCGAGTGTATGACCCGGCCAGTACTTGGACTCTTGCTCACGCCTGCTCCTTCGTTACCTGTATCTGTCCAAAAGTTCCATGAGCATTCCAGAGCTCACCCTGCCTTACTCCCAGCGTTTACCAGCACCATGTGGGAAACCTGATCAGGGGGACAGCGACAGGCGTACTGTGTGCAGCGAAGCCCAAATCCCGCTTAGAGGGGGTCACTGGCAAAAAACACCAGTACGGTTAGACTCCGCACCCCTGAGTCAGGTCAAGCCAATTCCCGGTTTGGTATCCACTATTCTCAGCCCAAGACCGTGACAACTTCTACTCGCATATAAAGCTATTAACCATACTGCACCAGCATATATCTCTTTACTTATCACAAAATATCTCCCATCTCGACCACTCCGCTCTGCACAAGATCTGCGTCTCTCTTCTGCACGGATCACTAGCTCCCATTCACTATTACAGGACTTTCATCGGGCTGCTCCCATCCTATGGAATGCCCTTCCACGCACAATAAGACTCTCCACTAGCCTCCAAACTTTTAAGTGTTCCCTGAAAACTCACCTCTTCAGGCAAGCCTATCATATTTAAGTTCTACACGTATAACCCTCTGAGGCACTTATGTATTATATAGCTTCCCTTCTGGACTTGTAACTTGGTGGGACTGCTATGCTATTACTGGTGCCTGTCCTTCTGTTTCCCTCCTATGTCCCTATAGATTGTAAGCTTGCAGCAGGGCCCTCCTACCTTCAAGTCTGTCTGTTGTTACCCAGTTTGTTCTATTCTTGTCAACAATTGTAAAGCGCAACTGAATCTGCTGCGTTATATAGGAAACTGTAAATAGATAAATAAATTTGCACATGCACAAACCCCAACCATAGGGACCGGGGCAAATTCGGTCCTGTTCAATACGGTCTGAATCGCCCCCTTTAGTTATTATTTAAAATGTCAGAATTGTATTTCACAAATAATATAATTATACTTATTATTAGCACATACTCCTTTTTTAATGCTATGCTATGATGCTTTACCAAAAAGGCAAATTCCACTCATTCTGATTATTAGCACAGTCAGTTTTACCTTGTTAAGCGACAAAAGATATTGACATTCCTCTTCCTGCGCAATAAATACATCCGAGAAATGGCAAAATGAAGGTCTGCTTTATAACTAATGTCCCTGCCCCGAGGGATTAATTGGCATCAAACGGAGTCTTTGATTCATCTGCATTCACTTCAACCCAGCCACTCCAATTCAATCAATTCTGCTCCATTTGATAATTAAACCTTAACTCAGAGACAGTCATTTGGAGAATAGTGCGTTGGCATTTACCCAGAGAAGATCAAGTGACATCTTGTAATATGTCAAAAGCAAGAAAAAAACATAACAAAATGTGATGGAAAGAAAAAAAAAACAGCTTCCCTTCCCTACCAGTAGTATTAGATGTGTGACATCATGCGACTATGATGTCACACTTCCCCGCATCCGTGGTCCAGCAGTATGATGTCATTTACTGACAGATTTCTATTTTGGCTTGGAAAACTGTAATTAACTTGTAAAATTCTGCTTGCAGTCTGCTGCGAGAAATGCTACAATGAAAATATTGATCTGTGATAAGAAAGAAATGGTTTATGGCTGCATCATGGGAGCAGGCAGGCTCGCTTGTGTTGTGATTACTGAGATAAACAAGTGTCAGCAAGATTATACAGGAGGCAATACATGGTATCTCCACTATTAAACTGCAAAGTCACTCCTGTGGGCTTTCATAAGTGATGGGCTTTTCAAAATACTTATTTTTATTTTGGTTCTCTTTCGGTTGCCCATAGCAACACACCGGCCCTTATTCTGGTTCACTCGCAAAGGCAAATTCCTTCTCAAATGGACAAAACCATGTGCACTGCAGGTGGGGCAGATGTAACAGGTGCAGATAGAATTAGATTTGGGTGAGTTATTTTGTTTCTGTGCAGGGTAAATACTGTCTGCTTTATTTTTACACTGCAATATAGTTCTCTTTGAAGTAAAACCCCACCCAAATCTAATTCTCTCTGCACATGTTACATCTGCCCCACCTGCAGTGCACATGGTTTTGTCCATTAAAGAAGGAATTTGCCTTTGCGAGGGAACCAGAATAAGCGCCACCATCTTCAGTAGAACTCCCATCTTATCTTAAGATATATTGGTGCATTGTACAGTGTGTACGGGAGGTCCCCCGACCACTGGTACATCCGCACCAGGAGCCAGTGGTGATTGACAGGTCAACCGGTTCATGTGCCCAGCTGTGACACCAGTCATGTTAGATCCATCCAGAGATATATATGCATACCTCCCAACTGTCCCGCTTACAACCGGGATCGTTCCGATATTCGGGGAAATTCCCGCGTCCCGCCCGGGGCCGCCATTGTCCCGCGGTGGGGGGGGACAGTTGGGAGCCCCCCCAGGCTGCCATGAAAAGACGCTGTGCTCATGCGCACAGCGTCTTATTCAGCGCCGACAAACGGCGAAAACGGGGGCGTGCCCGAAGGTCGCGTCATCCCGCGAAGCCACGCCCCCTTTTCTCGGGAGCGTGCCCCCTTTCCGGGAGCGCGCACGGCTTTGCCGCGCGAAGTCCCGACCTCCCAACTGCAGAAGTTGGGAAATGCAGTATTGCATTTATTATTATTATTATTATTATTATTATTATTATTATTATTATTATTTTATTTATAAGGCGCCACAAGTGTTTCGCAGCGCCATAAAAAGGAACAATACAGGGAGACAAAACTTGGCATAACATTGAATAAGTAACAAAAATAAAGTACAAATAACGAGCGCCACAGATCAATACACATTACAGCTTAAATATAAGTAGTGAGGACTCAATCAACATACAACTAGAGGCTTGAGGCCAATGATGGAGATGAGTATGCAGATGAAGATGGTCACTGAGTGTTTGAGTATAGGAGAGCTGTGAGTGAAATGTGAAGAGAAGAGGGCTTTGACAACAGGAGGGAAGAGGGCCCTGCTCAGAGGAGCTTACAATCTAGTAGGAAGGGGAGACAGACAGATTACAAGAGGTGCAAGAAAGAGGGTGGTGGCTAGATAGCAGGATATAAAAAGGCAAGGGGTCGGAGAACCAACTAGTTCACGCAGTGAAAAGGCCCCCATACATTAGGCCGACTTGTCCTTAGGACAAGTCGGACCCAATACTCCTGTGAGCCGCCCGGCAGCTCCCCGGGAGGCTCAAATACAATTTGGCACTTGATGAGCCAAATTTTACATGTGATAAATCGCTTGCGATTTATCACATGTACGGGGAGCTGCAGCGGGCGGTGAGGGGCATGGGGGCCGGTGGTGATCAGGGGCAGCAGTGGGGCGGGCAGCGGGGGTACTGAGTGCTGACCTGGGGGCGGTGTGGTCAGCAGCAGGGCTCATCAGGGGGACACCGGAGCGGGGAGCGTGTCCTGACGCTGTAACTAGCCGGCAGCGCCTGTGTGTGATGATCTGGCCGGGCGGCGGGCGCTGTGATCATTCACATATATCATTCATTCAGCATCAGCAGCGCTGCGGGACGGACGGGGCCGGGCAGTGGCGGGTATTATATTTTTAAAACACCTGTCAAATGACTAGCCGTTCTCTGATTGGCTGAGAGCTCTCAGCCAATGACTGACCGTTGGCTGAGAGCTCTCAGCCAATCAGAGAACGGCTAGTCATTTGACAGGTGTTTTAAAAATATAATACCCGCCACTGCCCGGCCCCGTCCGTCCCGCAGCGCTGCTGAATGAATGATATATGTGAATGATCACAGCGCCCGCCGCCCAGCCAGATCATCACACACAGGCGCCGCCGGCTAGTTACAGCGTCAGGACACGCTCCCCGCTCCGGCGTCCCCCTGATGAGCCCTGCTGCTGACCACACCGCCCCCAGGTCAGCACTCACCGCCAGCTAAAGGTCCCAAGTCGGGTGGTCGGACGTGCAGCAGGTCCGACCACCCGACGCAGATCCGATGCGCACGGGACCGCGCATCGGATCTGAGGGGACATCAAAAGTAGCCGATTTTGGTCCGATTTCGCCCAGATCCGACTGATCTGGCCTAAATCGGACCAAAATCGGCTAGTGTATGGGGGCCTAAAGGGTACGCTTTGATGAAAAGGTGAGTTTTCAGTGCCCGTTTGAAGCTTTGCAAGGTTGGGGAGAGTCTAATTGAGCGCGTTCCACTGAAGGGGTGCAGCACGGGCAAAGTCCTGTACTCTAGAATGGGAAGCAGTGATCAGGGTGGAGGAGAGACGACAGTCATCAGCCGGCCGTAGAGGGCGGGAGGGTGTATGAATGGAGATGAGGTTAGAGATATATGGAGTAATGGAATTAGAGATCGCCCTGTATGTGAGTGTGAGGTGTTTGAAGAGGATTCTGTAGGGGAATGGAAGCCAGTGCAGATTTTGTTGAAGGGGAGTGGCAGAATTAGAGCGACGGGAGAGGAAGATAAGCCTGGCTGCAGAATTGAGGACAGATTGGAGAGGAGCCAGTTGGGATCGAGCGAGGCCGGTGAGGAGAGCATTACAGTAGTCAAGCCGTGAGATGACCAGTGAGTGAGCAACCAGCTTAGTTACACTCTGTGAGAGAAAGGGCCTGATGCGAGCAATGTTGCGTAACTGGAACCGGCAAGAACATTTACGGGATACATGCGGAATCGGTACATCTATTAGACCACACTCAGGTCGACAGTCATTAGGTCGACCACGTTGGGTCGACATGGGCCAAGGTCGACAGGGTTATAGGCAGGGCTATTTTTGTGCAGGCTCCAGCAGGAACTGTGGCCCTTATTCTAGCTCACTTTTTCTGACAAAATATTTCTTAGATGGACAAAACCATGAGCACTGCAGGTGAGGCAGGTGTTACTTGTGCAGAGATAATTAGATTTGGGTGGGGTTTTACATCTGCCTCACCTGCAGTGCACATGGTTTTGTCCATCTAAGAAATATTTGGTCAGAAAGAGTGAGCTAGAAAAAGGGCCACAGTTCCTGCTGGAGCCTGCACAAAAATAGCCCTGGTTATAGGTCGACATGGGTCAGTGTCGACATGTATTTAGGTCGACATGGGTTTAGGTCGACAGTCGTTAGGTCGACATGGGTTTTTCACTGTTTTTTTACCCGAATGTTGACACAGTCGACATGGACACAGTTGGAGGTGAACCACAGCCCCTCGCATCGCTTGCTTCGCTCGACATGCTTAGGGCACGGTGCTTCGCTGCGCTCGGCACACTATTTTATTCTCCCACCACGCCCTAGTGCAGGGCTGGGCAACACCGGCCCTCCAGATGTTGATTAACTACACATCCCAGCATGCCTTGCATCAGTTTCAGCATGGCCACATAGCAAAACTAATGCAAAGCATCCTGGGATGTGTAGTTCATTAACATCTGGAGGGCCGGTGTTGCCCAGCCCTGCCCTAGTGGATGGTAGGGCATGAAATACCGCCTGTCGGCACATGTCGGCTCAAAAAACAGTGAAAAACCCATGTCGACCTAACGACTGTCGACCTAAACCCATGTCGACCTTGGCCCATGTCGACCCAACGTTGTCGACCTAATGACTGTCCACCTAAGTGTGGTCTAATAGATGACCGTTTCCCATACATGCATAATCACTTTAAAAAAATCCAAAAATTGCTCAGAAATTTTCTGGGTTTTTTATCATTGAATTTGGTTGATTCTTTTTTTAAATGAACATCAGTTAAGCATTGAAGTGTACAAAACTGCACCTGAGCAGAGCACCACAACCATCACAAACATTTTCAGAGGGCTGCTATGTGCAGGTATGAATGGCTTCTGTTACATTTCCCCAGCTACTGCTGTAGACTGCAGCTGTTGGGTGGGGTTCCACTGGGCTGCCCGATCAGCAGTGATTGGCAGGACAGCAGGCTCTGGGGGAGGGTATTATTGAAAGTGGCAGCTATTGGACGATCTTCCAGCGTCGCAAAGTGGCCGTTAGACTGGTCCCATAAGATGCGACTATGTCACGGAATGCTTAGGCTGATGCGATCAAGCCAGTCAAGTGGTTTAGCAGTGGGGTTTTTATTGCTCCCAAATCTAAATTAGCCGTGCAAGCTTTTCATGATCTCCTTATGGGGCCCATTTATCATTTAATATTTGGAGTTAGCCGCAAATATTTAATGTAACCTTAATTTATCAGGAGGGACCACAGCAGAAATCTCCGATCCCTGCTTCGATCCCTCCTGCACTGCCGCCGGCTGCATCCCCCTTTGTTTTCTATGAGGGATGCAATGCTGCCCGATGTATCAACATTGGTAAGCATAACAACTGGTCCCTGAACTACTGCTACTCTGAGATGGCGGTAGCCTATGGGCTTCAGACTGCACTGCCGCCGGGTTCCACCCAGATAGCATTGTATATGCGGTCCATAATAATGGGCCCCTATGAGGCCTATTTATCAGGAGAGGCTCCAGAGCTGGGGCTGCAGCGTAGTTCAAAATTCAAATAGAAGAGGCACAGCAACTGCCACCAACCGCCATCCCAAACTGACTCACTGGCAGTGGGTGCTGCCACCTTATTTGAATTTTGGACTGTGCTGCAGCACCACCTCTGGAACCACCACTGCTATTTATTCTGAAATATTTGCAGGTAATGACTGATTTTGTAAGGTTTCTGCAAATATTAAGATCCCAATGATGGGGATCCGCAACTGTACCCCCCCATAAGGTTCTGTGGGGGCTGCATTGCTGCTGGTTTTAATAAACGTATAGAATAATGACTCTAAAGTGCGCCGGCAGATGGCCGCCATGTGCATCGGCTGTTCGGGAACCCAGATCATTAAGCGTTACGCTAAGACACAGCTCTTATTGAAGTTTTCTAGCTAAAGAATTTCAGGTATTTTGCATTTTCACATTGCAGAGTTGGGAGAAAATATTTACAGAATTTACATTAAAAATGCAAATATGCCCCATAAATCCCCCCCACCCCCGAATTACTAATAGCAACACCTGACCCATAGCCTGGGCTGTTGCTTTGAAATCTCTGCTTCCACTTCCTGCCCATCCTGAGCCGCTCTCTCTGGGAGGTTTATATATAATGCACAGACTGTAAAGGTCCATGGATCACATTAATGTCGCCTCTAGCTGAGACCACAGACACTCGCTCCCCTTTGGCAGTAAAATAAAAAGAAAGTGTTTTGTCTACAGGGTGCAACCTTTTAGCCTGATCTTTATATTGCGCCATTTCCTTGAATCCGTTAAATGCACAGAAAAGAGATTTACGGATTATAATTATAAAATAGCACTGCCAGGCACCCAGGCAGCTAATGAATTTTTTATTTGGGCCACTCTCACTAGGATGCCCCGACGCATACTGGGCAGAAGAACAGCACAGAGTAAGTACAATTATGTATTTATGCATTGAATCATTAGGAAGCAGAAGCATTATACGCCGTGGATAATGGATCGCCCTTGCATATTTTAAGAGTGCTCTAGAAATTGCACTTGGCAATGTTAGGGTATTTTTAGAACCTCAGAACCATGTTGGGCTAGGTCCGTACAATACTGTATGCTGGTCCAATTAAAGACACAGCTTTGGCTGGTTCTGAGCTGGGAGCAAAGCAAGACAACGCTGCAATGGGGAGGTCATTGTTTATTATTTTACATGCAGAGTTATACCCCTTTCACACCGCACTTGTTAAACGGTATATTGACGGTTTTTTTTTCACATTTCAAAACGTTTAAGGCTGCAGTGGGAAAGCGCCAGAGTTGATTTACCGGTTAAAGATAACCGGTATTTCAAAGCGTTTAAAAAGCAGAGTCCTACACGTTTCAGAGCCGTTTTTTTATGCAGTGAGAATGGCTCTGAAACGGTATTTAGTAAAAACAACAGATTCCAGACCTGTGATAGGCTGTCACCTGCATTCTGCCTTGAAATGTGTTCAGGGGATTAAATGGGTTGACTGATGTGAATGGTACTTAAACGGTGTTTAAAGCGGTAATCTACTGCAATGTGAAGGCCCAGACCCGTTATAAATACTGTTTAAAGATAGCGGTTTTTGAAACGTTTTGGCAGTATAAATGTTGGCTGCAAGTGCTGGACAGATTTATCTGTAGTCTGCAATTTAGGGATTGATCTTAATCATTGCAATGGTGTCAGGTGCCGTTAAACACCAGCAACGACACCCTTCGCAGCCTGAATTCACTAATTGTTGTGCAAATTATGTCAGCAGTAAAGTGCAGCCGCTGCCGTAATGATTCACAATAGCGAAATCACCGGGGCTAAAAGGATCGACCCCATCAGACCCCCACACACTTATGCGATTTGGGAAGATTTCATACGATTCCAATGGATCGGGCCAAGAACACTGGTGAAGTCGGCCCAAATGACGTGTTTGACATCGCATCCGATCAGATTGAAGCCGGGAATCAGACCTGCCTGCACATCTGACCTCCGACTCAGACCGCCTCCCAGTGGCAGGGTATGGGGTCGCATGAGTCACAGGCAATACATCACATGCAGAAAGACACATGTGATACGTCCTGGGCGCTTCAGACTGGAGCTAGGACACGCCCCTCCCAAATATGAATCTCTCTGCACATATTAATTCTGCCCTAGCTGCAGCGCAATATGGTTATGCCCAAGTGCATATGTACTATGCTGTAAATCCTAAAATACTAATGATGCTGGTGTTATAAATAGTAACATGATAAAGGAAGGATAGGGATAGCTCATATTACTGTACAGTATGTATGTTGCAGATATTTGGAATATGACACCATCACAGTACTGTGCATGCAGCCTGCTGTTACTGGGACCCCGGGAACACAAGCTTGCACAATGGGATGCATAGAAAACCAGCCATAATATTATTATTATTAATAGTAATGATACACTGTACCCATATCAGCAATAATCAGCGCTGCTGCTGCTGCTGCTGCTGCTGCTGCTGCTGCTGCTGTGTGGTGCCCTTTCCCACCCCCCATCGGAAAAGGTATGCCCCATACCTACTATGCCTAGTTTGAATCGTCCCGGGGTGGCAGCAAGTGGTCCCCCCTCCCCGCCTTGTAGCTGGGCAGGGGGAGAGGAGGGAGGTCTGGCAGAGAGGAGGGCAGGGAGTGAGGAAGATTCTCCCCAGTCATATCCTCCCAGCAGCAGCATTAGCTGCCGATCCTGCCTGCCGGAGAACCCAGAGAAGCGAGCTCCTCTCTGCTGCTGCTGCTGCTGCTGGCACCAATAGCGGCTGGCACCTACCTGGGGCACCTGCCCATTGCTGCCTCCCTCACCCCGACCCTCTTAGTGCCACCTGCGCTGATGATCCCGGACTTGTGGCTGCATTAATGGCATACTTCTTATGGATGGTATCTGCATGCATTTAAAGGTGGGTGCCAGTGGGCAGGAAGTGGCACAGCACTGACTCGAGCCCCTTCGACCCCCGAACCACCTTAGCATGCCTCTCTGATCCAGAGGGCGCAGGTGACATGTGGCCGTCTGGAGCTAGCAGCAGGCTACCATGCTCCCGGGACTCCGCTGTCAGGAGGGCAGCCTTCTCTGGGAACCTCTCTGCCCTGCCACCCCACTTTGTGCCAACTGGGAAGAGTGTCCGGGTCTTCATCAGCGCCAACCCTGAAGGTAAGGAGCGTGGCTTGTGCCTGCTTTGTGGCTGCTAAGGGTTAAATGCACTGATAAATTATAGATGACACTTAAAAGTGAGACTTCAGCTACTGTTGAGCCTCTGGAAGTACAAACCATCCATCAATGTGCAGTGAATCTATCTCCTCTATGCAGTCACACACAATGCTATAGATAGAGGATGCCTAGGCAAGCCTCATCCCCAGCTCTGGTCCTCTGATGCATAAACATGCTACTGTCTGTTCTGCATCCTATCACCCAGGCATTCTTCACTGGCAAATCTGGGGCACCTACTTTCTGTATTGCTGTCTTCACTGAACATATGTCAGTCATTTGCTATGCAGGTAACCTGTCCCCAGGAGTCACACTTCCACAGTGTTTGACATCTGAGCAACACATATCCCTGCACCCCTTGCACAAAACACATTAGAGCATGTGTAGCCTGGATGAGGCGTCAGGGTAATATGTGATGGATCTTTGGGTACACATGCATTCATCACCGGTTCAATGAGGCGTATTGCCTTGCTATAAATACACTTTATGATCAGGACATGCTCAGATGAAGTCTGTGCTATCCCCTTACAGTAACAAATCACTTTTGCACCCTTATTTACAGAATCAATGAAATTGTTATAGTTGTATGGGCTGCTAAGGTGCATTGGTCTGGTAGACATAAATGATGTCTTGCACTTTAATAAACTGATTAAAGTGGTAGAATAAAGTGTTTTTTTTTTGTTTGTTTTATTTGTTTTCTTTATATTTAAATAATGACATTGTGTCTGCTAGGTAACGGTTACATACACATGCTTTCTCCGGTGGCATCACTAAGTTTAATTAAAGTGTTAGAATCAAGTGTTTTATTTGCATTTGTTTGTTTGTTTTATTTATTTTAAAAAATGACATTGTGTCTGCTAGGTTACTGTTATATATACAGTAGGTGCTTTCACAGGTGACATCACTAAGTTTACTTAAAGTGGTAGAATCAAGTGTTTTATTTGTATTTATTTGTTTATTTGTTTTATTTATTTTTAAATAATGACATTGTGTCTAGTAGGTTACTGTTACATATCGTTACTGTATAGTATTTTTTTTTTTAGGTGCTTGCGCCGGTGACATCACCAAGTTTAATTGAAGTGGTAGAATCAAGTGTTTTATTTGATTTTATTTGTTTATTTTGTTTCTTTTTTTTTTTTTTGCTTTATTTATTTAGTTTTTTAAATAATGACATTGTGTCTGCCAGGTTCCAGTTCCAGATTGTCACCGCATAGCAGTAAGTTTATAGGTGCTTTCGCCGGTGACATCATTGTCTACAAAAAGACTTGACATCACTGTCATATGAACCGCGAATCGAGGCGCCGTTCGGCGTGCTGAATGCTAAGTTGTCAGTCAAAGTGCAAGAATTGTTTCCAGTGAATGGTGGCTGACAAGATTTGCTCATTGTTTAAGAGCTTATCTTTGACCTTGCTTTTATAGGAAATGCCTAGAAATCCTCCAAGGCTCCTGAGCAATGTGTACTCCCCCCATGTAACAGGAGCCTTAATGTGAGGATCCTGTTACATGGGGGGAGCGCAATATTGCACTGATCCTGCTGGGTAGTTTTGCAGCCTACACTAAGCAAAAAGAACTAAGAGCAGCTAAAAGTAACACCAGGATGTCATGTAATATTTGCTGAGAAATCATTTTCTGCAGCCTAATGTAAGTGGCGGTTCTGTATCAGGCTTTCATTATTAAGCTTACGCATTATTAATGAACCGTTCTGGGCTTTGTGGTGTATCCACAGCACTGTCACAGCTGGGTGGGAGTCACTCTCGGGGTCATTGCAGGAAATACAATATTTGGTACTTATGTAATATCTGGGCTCCCGTTTTTCTTATGAGACCGCGTCCCCTCGCGGGGCTCGCTGCACTCGCCACGCTTCGGGCACGGTGGCTCGCTGCGCTCGCCACACTATATAAAATCAACTCCATGCGTAGTTGGATAGTAGGGGTATGAAAAAATGGGGTGCATTTAACATGGGAGCCCAGATAATACATAAGTACCCAATATTTGTATGGAAAGTAGCAGGTTCCACAGTAATGTAAGGATAGACAATAGCCAAAGCACACTGTGATTTTTTATTCCTCAGTTGGTTTATGATAATGTACACCTGAATCTCCTGATTTTCCTAGATTTCGCTAAAGCATTTGATACTGTCCCACACAAGAGATTGATTAATAAAATGGAGAACCTAGGATTGGGTGAAAATATCTGCAGATGGGTAGGGAATTGGCTATGTAATAGAGAACAAAGAGTGGTTGTGAATGGTGCCGTATCAGATATGATACCGGTACTAAGTGGAGTGCCCCAGGGTTCGGTTTTGGGGCCCATTTTGTTTAACATTTTTATTAACGATATTGGGATAGGGTTACTCAGCAATGTATCCATCTTTGCGGACGATACAAAACTTAGCAAAGTCATCAAATCATCAGAAGATGTCACCATGCTTCAAAATGATCTTGCAATTCTAGATGAGTGGGCAAAAAAATGGAAGATGAGGTTCAATGTAGATAAATGTAAGGTTATGCACCTTGGGAGACACAACCAGTGTGCAAGTTACAACCTTAGCGGAGAGGAACTGGGTAATTCCATACTTGAAAAGGATCTAGGAGTCCAAATAGACAGCAATCTAGGATGTAGTGCCCATTGTAATGTAGCTACAAAAAAGGCCAACAAAATTCTGGCATGTATTAAGAGCGGAATGGAAACTAGGGACTCAAGGGTAATTATGCCACTATATAAAGCATTGGTGAGACCTCACCTAGAGTACGGAGTACAGTTCTGGGCCCCACACTATAAAAAGGACATCATAGAATTAGAAAAAGTCCAAAGGCGAGCAACAAAGCTTATTAGGGGAATGGAGAATTTAAGCTACGGGGAGAGATTAAGCAATTTGGGACTATTTACATTAGAAAAGAGACGTTTAAGGGGGGACATGCTCAACATGTACAAGTATATCAAGGGCCAATATAAGGAACTGTCACACACCCTATTTTCTACTAGAAAGGAATCTAGGACGCGAGGGCATGAGTATAGATTAGAAGAAAAAAGATTTCATTCAGCTAGTAGAAAGAATTTCTTTACGGTCAGAACAGTCAAACTCTGGAACTCTCTTCCCACAGAGGTGGTAACGGCTGGCTCATTAAATACGTTCAAGGCAAAGTTGGACAAACATTTACTGGAGAAAAACATCCATGGGTACAAATAAGAAATATAATTTGTCTGTAAAATACCAGAACCTACCAAATCAGCAATGGAGATATCTATACCAGGTTGAACTAGATGGACGCAAGTCTTTTTTCAGCCTTACCTACTATGTAACTATGTAACTATGTAATCTCAAAGTTCATTTACAGCATTAACATCTACAATAGTTCACTTGCACCCATACACATGCTGATGTTTGTAGTGCTATAGGCCCTTATTCAGATCTGATCGCAGTACAAATTTGTTCTCAAAATGGGCAAAACCATGTGTACTGCAGGTGGGGCAGATGTAACATGTGCAGAGAGAGTTACATTTGGGTGGGGTGTGTTGAAACTGAAATCTAAATTGCAGTGTAAAAATAATGCAGCCAGTATTTACCATGCACGGAAACAAAATAACTCACCCAAATCTAACTCTCTCTGCACGCTACATCTGCCCCAGCTGCAGTGCACATGGTTTTGCCCATTTTGGGAACAAATTTGTACTGCGATCAGATCTGAATAAGCGCCATAGTGTATAATATGGTGCCCCCATTTAATTAAGTGTTAAGTCTTAATTGCTATTGACCAAACTATAAATTACTTTTTTTATTAAAACATTATTATTATTTAACTAATTCATTAATTGATAACACAGTATTATTAATATTTAAACCAGTGTTGTCCCACTAAAATTATTTATCTATATATTAATAGCAGAAGGATGATCTTTATGAGTGACATGTTTCTATGATGCAGTTGTCCGAGCAGGGCACATCATATACCAATTTCAAGGTCTGCCATTTACAGAGCATCATTGTACTCTGGAAAATGTAACACTTGGTAAACTCTATCTGTGCTGGTTGACCTGGAACATGTGACCTGCTGGGTGGTCTGTGACAGTCATTTGCAGCCACCCACTGAGCAGGGGGGTTTCAAAATTTGAAAAATAAGGGGTGAAAAGGTTTAAAATATTCCGCCTATCAAAGCTTCGGGAGGTTGAAACCAAGCACATCAGCTAATTATACTTTATTCCTGTTCTAGCAGTCATATACAGTAGCACAACAGTATATGTCTGAGCTATCATGTGTAAAGGTTGTGCGTTTCTGTTCCTAACAGTTTGTAATGCATAAGAGCAGTGATTCCAACCCTGATCCTCAAGTACCCCCAACAGTACACGTTTTCCAGGTCACCCGGCAGGTGCACAGATTTTTTTCAGGCACATTTTAAAAGATCCTCAGGTGGAGCTAATTATGTCACTTGTGATTCTGTGCGGAGACCGGGAAACCGCGCACTGTTGAGGACCGAGGTTGGGAACCACTGCATTAGAGCACATTATATGTACTTTAGGAGTTTTCAGAACACCACATACCGCAAACTGTTTGCACTTTCACACTCCAAACTGCCATATAGTAAACCGCACGGAATATGGGGCGCATCAAAGAAAAAAACCCTTAGTAAAAGGTCCCCTTTGTTCCACGTACAGCAGCGCAAATTCCTGCCATTTTTTAGGAATGCAAATACATTTGAAAGTTCGGATCCGTGGCTTAGGGATTCATAATCACCAATGCTTTATGGTCAATGCAGAATACTTTTGCCATTGATTGAGGGAACCAGATGGTTTCCCTATATTGTCAAGGTGTAGCAAACCCAAATATTTTTTTTTTACATTTTCCCCCAAGGTCCCAGAACACAGAGCATAGCCCTTCCCCCGACATCTGTGAAGCCCCGCCCCCAGGTTCCGATTCACCCACTAGCCAGTTAGTCAAATAAAAAGGGATGACCATCAAAGGTCAAATGGCAAAACCATTCATAGACATTCACGGCCTAGTTTGCTGCCACTGATGACCAATTGCGCTATTGCCATCGATGTCAGCCATCGCTAAGGTGGCTTCTGCAGGATGCACAAGGTTGCAACAGCTGGTGGGAGGAGTTAAGCAAATTGAGGGCAGTGCTTCTTAAGTGTGTAGTACGGGAACAAATTGTTTTAAGACCTCCATACGCTACTGCGACTTCTACAAGGGAAGATGTTGCATGCGATGCCCCTTGAACCGCCTGGCACCTTCCCGGGTGGCAGGATCACATACGGTACACTGTATGCGGTCCTTTTGCATACAATGTATGGTATGCGATCCCAGCAAGTGCTGCAGATTCAACAAATCCTTAGTGAAGCGCTTGTGATCTCCGGCGCCAATCCAAGCCTGATCTGTCGAAATCCGATGAAAAGTGCCCAAATGGTACTAGTGGATGTCCAGCTTAACGGTTGCTGAAGCACACAAAAGAGATTTATCATTTTTGGAACACAGGATTATTTAAATAAAACGAAATAGGTGTAGAGGGCACATGCCCAGCGGGCATAATACTTCAGCATCACTCAGGTGCATTACTGAGATTAAAGTGCTAAATATTGGCTTTTGTCCATCCGTTCCATTTTTCCATTTAAAATCTTATGGCAAAAGCAATACATACAGCCTCTCGCTATTTAAATAGTACGGTATGTTGCATGCATATATTAGGTTTCAACCACGAGGCACCCTTTTAGAAATAAATGATCTCTTGTACATTAAAGACCTTTTTATTTTATGAGCTTAGAAATGGAAAATCAAATAGCAGTGGCAAGCATTCGCTGCAATGCCTATGTAAGCGCTATATCAATTATGGCATATAAATAAATGCCAAGTAGCCTAGGTTATTTGTATCATTATCTAAAGGAGTAGGGATTCATCTGCAGCAGACATACTACCCCTGCATTCCGCCAATCCAACTAGATGCCGGCCTGGGCGCTAAGCTTTTCGGAGTAATATGGCTCCCTGTTTTTACAAGAGCGGGATTGGGCACCGGCAGTCGTGGATGATGAACAGAGAGAGAGAGAACAGAGCGGTCACAGCGATGCACCACATTTTGCAGAGCGGTGCAGAAATTAGACTTTATTATTCTGCAGAGTAAAGGGGCCTACACATGTAGCCACACTGCTGAGCGTTCTGAGCAATACTAGATCACACCGAATGCTCAGCAAGATCGCTCAGCACACAGTGATGTGACAGTACTGTGTGCTGAGCGATCTATCAGTGGAGAACACTGTCGCTGACTCCAGCGACCCTGGCGAGTAACTAGATTTATCCAGCATGATGGATGTTAATCGGCCTGGGATAGCTTCGCACAGGGCCGCGCATCACTATCACTATGCCCCTACACATGGAGCCATGTAGCGGCATTTTCTATGCGATCTAGCGAGATCAGATCAGTTCATATTCTGGAAGCAATTACCTGAGCGCTGTGCAGCCTCTTACACACTGAGCGATTTGCAATAAATTTAGTGGGTTCATGAAATTTTCAACTGCTTATTAAATGCGACCCTTCCACATCGCCCCTGCCCCCCCCCCCTCCACCCCCCCTGATCTGCCTTTTGCAGGAGCGTTTTCAGTTCACCGACTAACGTTCAAGCATACACACCAGGCCAAATAAGTGACCAGTTCAATAATTGTAAGGGTTTTTACATACCTCACAACTGTACTAATTACTGCTAATTGGACATGGCATCTAACACTGCGGGAAGGGGAAGCCAGATCCTGATTCATAAACGTCTAAAGTTGGGAGGTATGTGTGTAGCAGCCTCTTTCTCCAACTCAGCACATGCTGCTTAGTGCTCTGTGCTGAGCGGGGGGGAGAGGCAGCTGCAGCGGCAGCCTATCCTCTCACCCTGTGTGTGGGTCTGTGCTCTTCCCTGCGCCAGTATTTGTAAAGTATTTCTTTTTTTAGGAGACCTGGTGATGCCTCCTCCCATTGGCCACACCCTTAATTTGCTGGGGCCCGGTTGACCTATCGGCGCCCTTGCAGATACGAACCTTCAAAGCATCTTGTCTTGTCTTACACTTTTAGTGGTCTATTTATTAATAATTGTATAGTCAGCAGCATACTACAATGCAATATGGGACGCTAATATCTTGCCCAGCTTGCTCTGATTCTAGCAGTATGTTCTGTATGAATACCGCCCATGGTAACAGGGGCTTCGAAATGTGCCCGTCCCTGAGTTGCTCTCGAAGAGGTAGCAG
The DNA here is from genome assembly GCF_055691185.1 of Crinia signifera. Lineage (NCBI taxonomy): Eukaryota > Metazoa > Chordata > Amphibia > Anura > Myobatrachidae > Crinia > Crinia signifera. The sequence goes on along the minus strand of NC_139217.1, from coordinate 62,518,270 downwards.
GTATCTACTGCCCACGCATGCAATGCCAAAGTGGGGTCTCTGCCAGCTAATATTACAATCTGTAGCCCAAAGGCTACAATGAGCTAATGGCATCTTCAGATGACGTTAGCTGCAGGGACCAAGGTGCTGAAATGGTTTGCATTTCAGAGCTTGGTAAAACTCACATACTTGTATCACCCATATAAACCTACAGAGGCTGCTGCAGCTGCTGCTGGAAATGGAGGGAACGCAGCTTATTTGTCCGATTTTAAAAATATTCTTGTCTTACTTCAATTCCTCATTGTCCAATTTAAAAAAATCACATTAAAATGCACGCAATGAACTTACAGCGCAAAATAGTCAACATTGTATTCCCTGGGAGACTCCCTTCAGCGACAGCCAATCACAAATAGCCAGCATGATAAAATGCTTGCGATGCAGGGGAGTCTGGGAAATCCATAGAAGACAGCGGTAACAGTGGTGGTTATTCTGTTTCACTCCTTCTGGCCAATTTCTTCTTAGATGGACAAAAAAAAAAAAATCTAAGAAGGAATTTGCCAGAAGGAGTGAACCAGAATATCCCCCTTTGTGTTCATTGTTCATACAGTCCAGGTGTGTAATTTCTAATGGGATTTGTCTCAGGCTTGTGGTTTATTTTCCCATTTGGGCAATAACAAATCAGGAAAGAGTAATTTAACCAAGTGGGATATAGGGTATAAGGAAGCATTTTATTTTAAGAAACTGTCTTTTAAAATTGTATTTGACTGCCAGCCGTTGTCAAAGCATGCTTGCCAGCCCTGTCACTCATGTAACGCCACAATAGCACCTGAGGAGAAGAAAACACTAGGGTTTATATGTAATAAGTTCCGATTTCCTGGAACCAGAGTGATTTCAGTGATATACAGTAACTTTAGCTGCCAAATAAATAGCTACAATTCTTTTTTTTACGGCAAAACCAGGTTGGATTTTGAATTAAAAAGAAAATGCTGCTTTAAATTTGGCACCCATAGCAATGAAATTACATTGATTTTAAGGAAATTGGAACCTTTTATGCCATGTTCTCACTGCCAGTGAGAAATACACAGCTTTTCCCCGCAGGGACGGACCCCCGTTCTCACTGCAAGGCAAATTCCCGGGTGAAGAAGTTCTACCCGGTAATTTGCCTTTTAACACGTGTTTTTCTGCCGTGTGATCGGGTCAACCCGTGTCTGCATACCCGGATCTCAAACACGGGTAAAAAGAGGGGTTTTACCCGTGTATGAGATCTGTGTATGCGACCCGTTCACACTGCAGAAAAACCTGTGTTAAAAGGCAAATTCCCGGGTCGACATGATAGACCTGGGAATTTGCCTGCAGTGAGAACGGGGTATCACTTGTAAGGTACTGTACATCAGCAATTTAATGTCTTTTAGATTAGTGGGAACACCTGACTGGGAGACACAAGTTCCTTGTAAGTGCCATTTAAGTGACAATTGCGTGTTTTACATTGCCATCATTTATGGTTTATTTTTTTTCTTTTATTTTTTTTTAAGTTGTCTCTGTTACATTTAGGTTTTTAATTCAGTATTGCTACGTATGTATTATTGGTTCCAATTATTATTTTTTTTTTTACTTTTATAGTCTTTATTATACATTTTTACTGGAAAGTTATTTACTGGCCAATATTCATGTTTATGAGAATGAAGAGAATCACACGTTGTACCTGTTGTAATCAGTCTGCATTATAAATGACATTGCAGTGATCTGAACACTCCAGTTGCTGTATAAAGTGACACAAGATTCTAAATAAAATATTGTTTCTAGGTCTATTATTTGCCACCGCATGAAAATTAGTAATTAGTCAATCTTCTATTTTAAACATTATTTATTAGAATTATCCAGAGATTAAATCCCTCAGTTATTTAGGGTTTGCACTTTTTTGGGTAGTATATAAAATATCTATAGTATCATAGCTTTATTTGGGAGTGCCTAGTCCCCCCCGTGTCAGAGATAAATAAATCTATCTGGCCCTCTGAAGATCCCCAAATTCCCTAAACACAGAATAAAAAATATTGTGTATAAGTACCTGGTTCCCAGTTATTTATGTCTGGAATCTAGCGTTAGGGGTATTTGGAGTCTTATCTTCCACCAAAGTGATACAATTTTGTTGCCATCTGTATTATTTCATTCGCTGCAGCATATATTTTCTCCCAATCCCTTGCTTTATGTTTGCCACAGCCTTTGTGTCTCTATGACTTGTATAACCCATTGCCTTATATCTGTTACCTTATGTCGGGTTGGGATCATTTGGTCTACAGCATGATGGTCGACAGTCATTAGGTCGACACCATTAGGTCGACATGGGAAAAGATCGACATGGGTCTAGGTCGACATGGGAAAAGGTCGACATGGTTATAGGTCAAAAGGTCATTTGTGCGACAGGTCGTTAGTTCGACAGGTCATTAGTTCGACAATGTCTATGTCGACAGTCAAAAGGTTGACATGGGGTATTTCACTGTTTTTTTACCTGAATGTCAACACAGTCGACATGGAGACAGTTTCAAGCGCTCAGCACACTATTTTATTCTCCCACCACTCCCTAGTGGATGGTAGGGCATGAAATACCGCCTGTCAGCTAAAAAAAACAGTGAAAAACCCCACGTCGACCTTTTGACTGTCGACCTAGACATTGTCGAACTAATGACCTGTCGAACTAACAACCTGTCGAACGAATGACCTTTCAACCTATAACCATGTCGACCTTTTCCCATGTCGACTTAGATCCATGTCGATCTTTTCCCATGTCGACCTAATGGTGTCAACCTAATGACTGTCGACCATCATGCTGTAGACCAAATGAGCGCATCCCCTTATGTCAGGGATGTAGTCAGAACATTGTGACCCCACAGCAACAATCTGAAGGAGCCCCTAACTAAATTAATTTATAAACACCTCTTCCCACAGCAGCCTCTAATGCCCCATTGTAGTGCCCTACTGTAGTTCATTTTATGCTCCATAGTAGTGCCCTAGTCCATTGTATGCCCCATAGTAGTGCTCTAGGTCATTGTATGCCCCATAGTAGTGCTCTAGTCCATTGTATGCCCCATAGTAGTGCTCTAGGTCATTGTATGCCCCATAGTAGTGCTCTAGGTCATTGTATGCCCCATAGAAGTACTCTAGGTCACGTTATATCCCATTGTAGTGCCCAGCTCATTTTATACCCCATAGCAGTGCCCATGTTCACATTGTGCCGCTGTACCCATGGCACCACCCCTTTCGGCGACCCTGGGCTAGGTATATCTCCTCCAAATTCACATTGTAGTGGCCGCAGTTCCTATTGTAGCACAATATATATGCCCACAGCTTATCATACTCTGTATTCTATCAGTGCCCATTATTCAAATTATCCAACATGATAGAATAGAGTAGAATTCCTTTATTTGTCTCACAATGGAGAAATTCACATTGTTACATCTAAGTGCATAGCAGAGATAGAATAACTAGCATAATAAAAACATGCATAACAAAGAAATAAAAGAGAAACCAAAACAAAGTACAGATCCATGATAAATAAAAATATGTAAATATATATTGCACATGATTGGCATAACGTAAGAAGTAAGATGTGTGCAGGAATCTACCGAGGACCATGGTAGTTATATAGTCTAACCGCAGCAGAAAGAACAGACCTGCGGCATCTCTCCGAGAGACATCGACGGTGAAGCAATCTATCACTAAAGGAGGTACTTAATTCTGACAACATGTCCTGGAGTGGGTGGGACAGATCATCCAATAAGAATGCTAACTCGCCATTTATTCTCCTCTCACCCACCTCCTCTACCATATCCAAGAGGATTCCCAAACCAGAACTGGCTTTCCTAACCTGTCTGTTTAGTCTCTTCCTATCAGCAGACAAAATGCTGCTACCCCAGCAAACCACCCCAAATAATATAGCTGATGCCACCACAGAGTTAAAGAAAGTCCTCAGTAGTGATCCCTGCACCCCAAAAGACCTCAATGTCCTCACCAAGTAGAGTCTGGCCTGCCCCTTCCTATACAGAGCAGCAGAATTATCAGTCCAATCCAGTTCATTGTTCAGGTGAAAACCCAGGTACAAGCAGGGCAGGCGACAGGGGGGGTCGAGGGGGACAAATGTGACGGGCCCCAGAGATCTGAAGGGCCCCAGAGCTTCCATGCCCCGGCACGGCCACTGCCTGTACTAGCTGGCCTGTCAGTGACCCTTGCGTCCCAGCCTTACCCGCCGCTGGTGCTGTGGCCTCAGTCACTGGCTCCTGTACTTTTACTGCGCGGGTCGTCTGTTCCGCACTCTGCGAAAGACCTGCCCTGCGTGCACGTAGTGCTCAGAAATCTTTTGTGAAAGTGACAAGCCAGCAGCAGCCGGAGCCAGCAGGAAGCAGCAGCCAGGAGCTAAGCCAGCAGGACTGAGAACGAGAGAAGTCCGCACCTGAAAGCAGGATCTGGAGCAGCGAAAGGTTAAATGAGGCTCATGCAGAAGAGCATTGTGGGGATTTGGGATTAGGTGGGGGGCCCCAGAAATATCATTGTACAGGGCCCCAAGATTTCTGTTGCCGGCCCTGGGTACAAGACTTTACAATCTCAATATCTGCTCCCTTTCCATAATATGCCACACTACAGCACCTTCAGTTCATTATTAATATTATAGTGCCCACTATTTCATATTGTGCCACATTACAGTACACCTTGCCACCGATACACACACAAAATGTAATGTTTTGTCACTCAGGCTGGGGTTCATGGGCACCCTAAGCCTCTGGACTCATATCAATGGCTACCCTTGCACCCACTATAGCTCTACTGTATGTTCATGACTTATGTCTCTATGGATATATCAAAGTCTAAAGAATGTAGGCGTTGCCTACATCAACCAATTAGCTTCTAGCTATTATTTATCAAGTACATTCTATAAAATGATATGTTTCTAATCCTCTTAACCAGCTCCATTTCTAGGCCATATTGTCCCATTTGTAATCTACATGTATCCTCAATATTTCCCCCAAACGCCTTGAGTTCTTTCGGAGAATGAGTTATGTCAATAAAAATATATATTAATCTTAATAATTACTTTCAGTGTAGCAATAATCAATGTGTCTCGGTGCTATCACTTGGCAATTGCAATCCTACAGTAACTTCTATGATGCCCTCTTGTCTCCTGTCAAATAATGTCTTAGCTGCTGCTTCATGTCCATGCACCCTTCCGTCACCTGTGCACTCCATAGAAGCTAAATATCAGCTGTTCTTCTGGAAGACATATATGCAGAACCACATACTACCCCCATACCCTCCAACATGACATGACCCATTCCATTAGGTACAAAATGCTCTGTTTCTGGACTTCCCTGCCAGTGGCAGTTACAGAGGTGGGACTGCACCGCTGTCAAATATTCAAAAAGGTGAGCCACACCTAATGCCACTGCAAACATCACTGTCCTGGACTCACTGGCAGTTGATATGACCCCCCCCCCCCCCTTCCCCGTCTTTGAATATTGGACTGTGCTGGAGTCCCACCTCTGTAACTGCCACTGGCAGGGAAGTCCAGGAACAGGGAAGTTCATTGTACCTAATGGAATGGGTCATTTTGGAGGGTATGTACCCCCCGCCTTCCCCCCAGAGGCTATGAAGTCCATACTATACAGAGATCCTCTGTACCCTTGTCCCCGCTTACACTTGGTTGGTGCATCCACTTCCACTGTGTTCCGCTCTCAGTTATGAATGTCGCTGTTCCTATGGAGATGCTCATATCACTATATCGGTCAGGGAAGCAGAGGGGCCTGTGGGGAATGTTCCAAGCCTTCTAACTGTGGACCAGTGGAGAAGATGCGCTTAGCAACCAATCAATTTCTAATTAGCATCTATTGAGTGCATTTATTTTAAGATGGTAAGTATCAGATGATTGGTTGCTATGGGCAACTTTACTATACTATACATCTTCCCCACATGAGTGACAGTGGATGAGCCAGAAAGTATGCCTGCCACCTCTGCTGTGTTACTAATATAAGCAGATATATAAAGATGTGTCCCCTTTATCCAGTCACTCGTCAGAAGACAGTGGAGCTGTAAGACAGGACGTCAGCTGTCAGTTTCACTTCATTTAAATAAAAAAAAAATTAAATATAAAAATATAGATTTTTTTTTTTTAAATAATTCTCTATTAAAATAGCACATCATTAACAAATGTGCTTCTGTTATCAGTCACCACCAGTGGTCCCTTGATATATATCTGCAAAACCCTAATAACTCCAACAGATACAGTTTTCCCATTTAAAAAATTAAAGACCATAGTGGCTCCCGGAGTCATATTGATGGCGAGAGCAGGCAATGTGTCTGTTATTGTTTATGTCCCTGTCATGGTATCAAAGAGCAACAGGCAAGGGGGCTGGCGTTGTCAGCATAGAGCTGTCAGTGTTCTATACTGTGCTGTGTAAACTGGAACTGGAAAAAACGGTATTCTCTTGGTATTGTAAATGTTATGGCTATGATTAACACACAATATATATATATATATATATATAGCTTAAGGGGGCGAGCTGGCACTCTCCCGTGGGCGAAGCGGACCCCGGTGCCCGTTTGTGGATAATGGGTAGCGTAGGAATGAGTGCGCATGCGCACAGCGTCTATTCACAGAGGACAGGGGAGGGTATCCAATCGTGGGACATTGCCGGCCGCAAGAAGGATGTCGGAACGTCCCAAAAAAACGGGACGTTCCCGCGATAAGCAGGACGGTTGGGAGGTATGATACAGGTACAGGGTGCACTGCCATCCTGGAGTACTACACTTATATGTACTGTACACACATGAGCACTCCTTTACTGTACTGTACACATATGTGCACTCCTTTACTGTACTGTACTAACATGTGCATTCCTTTACTGTACTGTACTAACATGTGCACTCCTTTACTGTACTGTACTAACATGTGCATTCCTTTACTGTACTGTACTAACATGTGCACTCCTTTACTGTACTGTACACACATGTGCACTCCATTACTGTACTGTACTAACATGTGCACTCCTTTACTGTACTGTACACACATGTGCACTCCATTACTGTACTGTACACACATGTGCACTCCTTTACTGTACTGTACACACATGTGCACTCCTTTACTGTACTGTACTAACATGTGCTTGTCTCGTTATACCTCACCATGCATAAGGAGCCAAGTCTAAAATACACTCAGCTGTATATTATACAGAAGATAGGGTACTTGTGTATTATTACAGCCTTTTCATACCCCCACTATCCACGTCGGCGTGGAGTTGATATTATATAGTGTGGCGAGCACAGCGAGCCACCGGGCCTGAAGCGTCGCGAGCGCAGCGGATTAGGTTACAAGTATTCCGCGTCCCCTCGCCACGCTTCGGGCTCGGTGGCTCGCTGCACTAGCCACACTACGTTTTGGGGTGGCGTGGATAGTGGGGGGGGGGAGGGTGTCTAAAACTCATTGCATCTCATAGAAGTGTATAGTAAAGTAAATGGCATCGCACCATAGGTGCCGATTTATCGTTTTACTGGTGGGTGCTCAAGCCCAAACTATAGGGGAGTGGCTTAATCAGAAAGGGGCGTAGCCACAAAATAATACTAATTTATATTACGCAGCACAGTTATCTCCAATATTCAAATTAAGGCAATTATAGGTTGGTGATGGCGCCAGGTGGCTCCGGGTGAGCGCGACGCAGCAGGACGCGTAAGACAGAGTGCGCGGCCGGGGCGTTGACTGCAGGCAGGGCGGAAGTACAGTAGAACGGCCGCGGCGTGAGTATGATTTGTTTCAGCACTGCTGCAGCCTGCAGTCTATCTACGGTGGCCCAGCAGTGGCCAGAGTGACTTGGGGGGTGACCAGAGTGACTTGGGGGGTGGCCAGTGGGTGCTCATGAATTTCTGTGGGTGCTCAAGCCCTTGCGATCACATGCCCTTGCCCTTGCGATCACATGCGATTTTGCGTGCAGTGCGATCACATGCGATCGCATTGCACTGCCCGCGGCCAGAGAACAGTGAATAAATTATATAGGAATATCACATGCGATGTGATTTTCTTACGCAGAATCGCCCACTAAGCAATTTACTTAGTGGGCGCTGTGCTAATACACAAGTACCGATGATTGCTCACAGGAGAAACTCAGAAAAAAACTAAAAACCTACTGCGAAGGTGGAAAACTAGACTAGGTTTTATTATCCTCGTGTATGCATTGTAGTCTCAATTACCTTATAGTAATGCGGCAGTTATGGTATCACCACAACACAAACACAGCAGCAGTGTTATACTACTAGACGGCTATCCCGTTTCACTGCATTATGGGTAATAGAGAAGCATACGGAGAACAAGATTAGCATTGCGATGGAAACATCTAATGCAAGCTGGCAATGTATATACAAATACAATTAATAAAATATCTTCCATTTTCACCTCTTGGGATTTAAAATGAAAACTAATATAGTGCAGTTTTCCTAATGAGCAGAAGGAGCAGGTGTGGGAGATTTAATGTGTAGGTAAAAAAAAGTCTGGGGCAGTCGGATTCACAAAACGTCTAGTAATTCTGTATATAATAAACCCATTGGCAGCAAATATAGACATTTTCTTATTAAAAATGTGAAACAGTTTCAGTTTGTCCAATATTCCCAATGTAACGCCTTGCTGTTCATGGAATACACTCCAAATGTATAATTTCCAGCAGCCGGTCACTCACCACTGCCGGTAGTGCTCCAGAAAGAATATATGGGCACAGATCTCCATCACCGATTATACCACATGTTCTGGACTGTCAGATTTGACACGATCGTGACGGACAGGGGCAAAGCCAGGATTCTCATGGGGGAGTTTCCGTACATATACGTTTGTGGTGTGCTTTTATATATAGATATATCTATATATAGATATATATACAGATTTTGGTGTTTGAGTTGCGCTATAAGCTATATGCAGCACCACCAAAATCCTGTTAGTGAGGGACAACAAACAAATACAACAGAAAAAATTATTGCGCAACCTAATACATAAAATGTACCACCCAGTTGGTATTAAATTAAAATCAGAAATAAATTCTGGAGATCATCTTCATGTGTCCAATGTTGGATGTATTCGCAATAATTATGCACAGTCCGTTAAGAGGAATAATCTTTGTATTGCAAGAAATACCCGACGCGTTTCGTCACAACGACTTCATCAGGGGTAAAACTGGGAATGGTACAGAAAAGAAGAAGGGAACTTTTAAATTTATATATAAAATATAATATTTTAAAACATTTATTCTTTGGTACATTACATTACATACCCGATCTGAGATTGTAAAAACATTGATCCAAGTATGAAGCTTTGCTAATCAGTGTGATTATTAGTTCCACATTATCTAGAAAATCTGGAACAATGATAAATATTAGTATAAAAGAAAGAAAAGGAGGAGCGAGCTATTAGTAGGTCAGACAGGAATCAATTTTGCTTACCAATATGGTACTGTGGATGTGACCAACCAATTAAGGGCAGTTCTGGTTATGTGCTACAAGTACTTCTCTGAGGTAAATTTATCCCAATTTAGATCTGTTCGGGAAAAAAAATGCTACTATAGACTTTGCAAATTCCTAAATTTTGTGTGGCATTAGAGATATCCATATAAATTAATTTGTGAACAATATTTAGAATATTAAATTAGATTAGGTTTAATAACATTGCCCCACCCCAGACAGAATTACATAAATTACATATATTAGTATCTGGATTCACTGAAGCATAGATGATACATGTACCCTGCAGCCTAAATCGTACCCTCCTCTGCATAATTATGGTCAGGATGTTGTCTTCAGAAATCCGGTGTTAAGATTCTGTTCAGTGTCAGGACTCCGGCACAAGTCTTCTGACCTGGGTAGCCACCAGGAATTTTGGGACCCGAGACTTCTAGTCCGGGGCCCGGCACCCGCCCCCTCCTTCACTTACCGTCTGGCTCCCCCTTCCGCTGTGCAGCCTGTCCTGCTCAGTGGCTGAAAGAAGCCCTGCTCCTGGACATCAGATTCAGGACACTGGCGGCCAATTAATATGTGGCACCAGGTGGTGAGCCAATCAGAGCTCTGATTAGCTAACAGTATGCTAGCTCTGATTGGCTCATCACCCGGTGCCCTTTAATAATTGGCTGCCAGTGTCCTGATGTGAAGAAGCCTGCGCTCCGGGAGCAGGGCTCCGTTCAGCCACGGAGCAGCTCAGGCAGCACAGCTGAGGAGGGTGTGATGGGCAAAATGAGTAACTGGGCCCTTCTCTCTCTCTCTCAAAGAGGCCAGGCCCAGGACACCACCCTAATGGCGGTCCTGCTTCTGACTGCTGACATTCTAAGCATCAGGATGTCAACTACATCCCAATGAAACTATAGCCTACCTTTACAAGACTGTATATGAAAGATATTTTCTCTCTTAGTAAATAGATTGCTACTCCTCACACAGACAATGGCGGCTCTTACCTCTGTGCCCCCCCCCCCCCTCTGCTGCCACCACCGCGCTCATGGTCGCCTCCAGCTGCCGGCGCATGCGCAGTAGCTTCTTCAGTACTGCACATGCGCTGGCCCCCAGCTTCTGCAGCAGCCCCCAGAGGCACATTCAGGGTCTAGAACGGCAGGGTTCACCACTATTGCAGCGAGCCCGCTACATGTAGCCGCGAGCCTCACCATTTTGATGGCCGCACTCGCGGTTTCCACCTCGCTATTTAGAAACAGCGAGGTGGAAATGGCAAGTGCAGGGGGGTGGGTTGAATACCTGAGGGTGGGCTATGACGGTGAGCAATAAGCACTGCTCGCTGTCAAAGCTCGCCGTATTGAATCTACCCCAACATAACGTTCTATTGTTCCGTACTGACATATGCCTAGAAAATGAATGTGAAACTGTAAATCTCCAGTACAGTATGGATTAGTCTTTTAAACAACCAGCTTTGTATCTTTGTCCTGTGTACTTGATGCAGTATGTTGTGTTGCAGGTGATATTAACCTGTCAATTCCTTGACATTTTCACAACCTTGTGCGCTGCAGTAAAAAGGGCAGCTGCGTATATATCGAATGTCGCTCATTTAAACTGACTTCTATATTGAATTGCTTGTGTCCACTCTCAGATGTGTTTTCTTGTAAACGAAATACTTCTCTTGTGGCTTTTAGTGTTAAATAAATGTCAGTGAGAACCAAGCACCTGTCCCCATATTAGCTCAATTTGTGGGTGGTAAAATAGGGCCCGATTCATTCCTGATTGCTGCTGAGCGAATGCGCACAGTGGTCGATTATCAATGAACTGCGCCATGTGTATGGGCCGCAGTGCGCGCGCAGGACACCTGTTAGCGAACAAATCCTGATACGTTTTGCTTTGCAAGCCATTTGCAAGGTAAAAGAAAGGAAGTAGGTGTCTGCGGGTCGTATCCGCCCATGAAGTGGGAGTGCCAGAAAAAAAACGCTGGGAGCGTCAGGGAAAATGCAGGCGTACCCAAGCATTTTAGGAGAGGGTGTGTGATGTCAGCTCTGGGTCGCATAGGCTTGTTTTCATCACAGCCGCCGAGTAAGTCCCTGGCTACTCCTAGCTTGTGATGACTGGTTCCAGTGGCGCATGCGGGGGGGGGGTGACGTCTGATAGGCCAATTTTTTTGTGTGCTGCCATTCCTGACAGGCGCCGAACCTGGAGGACTTGAGACCCGCGCTGGGTGGCATTATCTACTGCCGCAGCTGTGCTGTGTCTCTAGTTTTGAGAGCTGGCTGCGCACACTCGCACAGAATGCTGGGAGGAGGGGATGGGTGCGGGCCAATCACAGGAGCTCTGGGCTCACTTGCATGGACTCAGAGGCAGTAGTGGACTGTGGCATGAGAGATACCCAGTCCTGCAGATCCTGCCAGTGGCCAGCCACCAGGGAGACCTGACAGCACAACTCCCTCCCTCTGCAGTGGCTGTGGCAGCAACAGCAGCGGATCCCTCCTCTCTTCCCCCTGGGAGAGCCCCCCATGGGAGCTGCATGCTGTGAGGCATCGAGGAGGGGAGAGCTAGCATGGACAGCAGATGGTGGGGAGACTGAGTGACAGCCCGGGCCAGCTGGGAGCTCAGAGGAGAGGCTGCAGGATGAGGGGAAGTGCCTGGTCTACAGGTTAGTGCATGTGGCTCTGCCTTAGAAGCTCCATAGGCTGGCACTATGTTTAGGCAACTGTGTGTGTGTGTATGTGTGTGTGTGTGTGTGTGTGTGTGTATGGCATCGACATTCTGATCTCTATGAAATTACGGCGCCAGTGTTGTGAAGGTAGTTGGGCTGCCGGCTTTGGTATAGTGAATGCCGGGATCCTAGCCACGTCACAGCTATAAACCCCCCTTTAGAAATCCTGTGTGTCCAGTGGAAAAATCATTCAATGGAGAGCGGCTCACGATGGGATTTGGACATTATTCGATCAGCTGCGAATAGATGTGTAGCCATACACATCAATTCACAAGGATTTCACTAGAGCAGGCCAGTGTCTGTCTGTTCTCTGGCCACTGTACATTTGCTCAGCTGCGATCAGGTGTCTGAATCTGCCCAATAGTTTTATCCAAAAGTGGGTGCTTGTGTAGACATGAAGCAGGATGTACTAAAGGTAACATGCAGCCAAAATCCTGATAACTGCCATTTTGGTCCTTTGTGGTAATCATCACATATGTACATGTGATTAGTATAGGACACAGTATATGGGGGATGTGCGCATCGTGGAGTAAATACCACCCCCAGAGGCAGTGTTTGGGTGGATTTGGGCAGCGCAGAGGTGTAATGGTTAGCATTACTGCCTCACAGTGCTGAGGTCATGGGTTTGATTCCCACCATGGCTCTAACTGTGTGGAGTTTGTATATATATATTCATACCTCCCAACTGTCACGATTTCCGCGGGAACGTCCCGATATTCGGGGACATTCCCGCATCCCGCCCGGGGCCGCCATTGTCCCGCGGTGGGGGGGACAGTTGGGAGCCCCCCCAGCTTGCCGAGAATATACGCTGTGCGCATGCGCACAGCATCTATTCAGCGCCGACGAGCGGCGAAAATGGGGGCGTGGCCGGAGTTCGCGTCACCCCATGAGGCCACGCCCCCTTTTCTCGAGGCCACGCCCCCTTTTCGGGAACGCGCGCGGCTTCGCCGCGCAAACGTCCCAACCTCCCAACTTCAAAAGTTGGGAGGTATGATATATTGCATGGTACTCCAGTTTCCTCCCACATTCCAAATATATACCAGTAGGCTAATTGGCTCCCAACAAATTAACCCTAGAATGTCTGTGTGTGTGTGTGTACATGTGGTAGGGAATATAGATTGTAAGCTCCACTGGGGCAGGGACTGATGTGAATGTTCTAATATTCTCTGTAAAGCGCTGCGGAATATGTGTTCGCTATATAAATAACTGATAATAAATAAATACATTTGGGTATTATGGGGACGTAAATGAGTTTGTGTTCCTAATTATGCATGTTATATTCACTGGAGAACTTTTACAAAGGGGGGAATTCAATTGCTGGTGAATGTGACAATAGTAAAGCTGCCCAATCTTGCAAAAAAAATGTGTTCACTGCCCCCATAGGAAAAAAAATCACTTTTGTACGAATCTGGTATTAAGCCAGCCAGGAGAAGGGTGTGAGATGGGTTGCCATTGCCAGGGCTGCCGAGAGGAGGGAGGGAGCGGGTACTAATTACCGGGCCTGTGCTTGCTGAAGGGTCATGGTCCGCCCCCCCTTCCCCCCTCCATCCCTCCCAGGCAGCAGCACACACCTAAAGCATGTGCTGTGCTGACAGTAGGCTCAGCATGAGCGTCTCACTAACAGCGTGAGAGCTCATGCTGAGCCTGCTGTCAGCACAGCGCATGCTGTAGGCAGGGCAGGTGACGGGGGGGTCAAAGAGGACCTGTACCTGACCCCAAGCTTGTGAGGGGCCCCAAGGTTATGAGGCGGCAGTGCAGTGCCTAGCAATGGTTTATACCATTGGTTCCTATAAGGGTACTTGCCTGGAACCCTCCTCCGGTATTAGTGAATATTAATTATGTTTCTTTTGTAACAATAAAAAAACACGTTCAATATGCAGTGTACTAAAAATGTTCTGCTCAAGGGAATTGGGCCCCACAGATATAGCAGTGTACCGGGCCCTAAGATTTCTGTTGCCAGCCCTGGCTGTAGTTGTGTGCTGCTGCTGCTGAGGGGGGCAATAACACTCCCCCTTCGACTTTAGAGTGTTTTTTCACCCACCTTAAACATTTTGGGGGCGTGGCCAAATTGCTGGAGGTGGCCACGCCTCCTGCGATTAGGCCAAGCCCCCAATTTTTTTACCGGGGCCTGGCATTCCTCTCGGCGGCTCTGGCCATTGTCAGCATCTGAACACAGTGGTAACGGCAATTCGCATCCTTTGCATGCAATTGAACCCCCAAAATACCTGCTGTTCATTGCACAAGTAGACTTGGACCTGCTGTGTACTTCAGTTTGCACAAGTGTGCTCCGTGTACAGTAGTTGTAATGTTGCAAAATGAAACAAAGAAATGGATGGTGTCCAATTTTAGGGTTGTTAGCTGTAGAGCTTCATGTTCAGCTTCAAGATTGTAATCCAATACTTTTCTGCTCACACAGAGGCAGGTATTCAATGCTGTGGGCGAGCGGTGAGAGCAAGCAGAGCTTCCTGCTCGCTGTCACCACTCACCCCGTCAATATTCAACGCAGCCCCCTCATACGGCAATTTCCCTCACTTTTTGAGCAAGGGGGAATTGGCGTATGCGGCTCCAGACTCGAGGCTAAATACAGTGAGTTTTCTGCCTTAGCCGCGGGTCTCGCTGTTTCGGGATTTCCCCAGATTGTTGAATAGAGCGAGCGGCCGGTGCGGGGGTTAAACAGCGAGGATCGCTGGTTTTCTGCAAACCTCGCTGTTTAACCCCCTCGCCGGCCACATTAAATACCTGCCATTAATTATTGTCCAACAACAATTCTTAAGTGCCTGTACTGTATGTCCCTGTAATGTTATTAGCTGGTCCATGCTATAATGGTTGTGATCAAGGTGTAAATGCAATAGGGTGATGGTCTGGGATTTTATCTGAGAATGGCCGTATATATTTAAAGTGGCAATCATATACAAGATGATTGCTGCCTTCAATAAATTGATGAAATCGAAGTCCTCCATCTTGTGAAAACCCTATTACATTTCCCTCCAAGGACGGGAATGCCGGCCAAACTCGGACAATTTTTTTAATGGGGCATTAATTTCCCAGGCACGGTTTTGCCTAGTAAATGATTGCCCCTTTAAAAAAGTTTCAGCGTGGCCGCAGAACTTGGATGCTATAGCACCTGTCTTAGATGGGGCTTACCTAATGATGCATGTGAAAGTAAAAAGGTTCATGCACACGTTGAGTGTAATGTAAATCAGTCTTCGTCCAGCAGAAAGACTGCAGCATTTTCATCAAGTGAGGCATAAGAAAAACACAGCTGAGAAGTGCAGACTACATACAGAATACAGTGTCATGTCGCACAAAGCATCATATGGTCTCTACAGTGTTATTAATAGATGCCAGTTGAATGTTCGTTTTAAAAAGTAATTAAATGTACACACAAATACAAAATACTAAATAAATATATATAATAAAACAGCTGTTGGTTTCCCCTTTAAAGGTCAATTGGGATTCTCTTCTCCTGCAGTAGTGCAAATGAAAATGTCAAATTAATTAATTCAAGTGAACGGACACAACATTATATAATATCACAGCGATGCTGATTAATTAGTTTTGGAGGGTCCATTGAGAAGTAAATAGGGGATGCGGTCATTTGGTCTACAGCCTGATGGTAGTCAGTCATTAGGTCGACACCATTAGGTCGACATGGGAAAAGGTCAAAATGGGTTTAGGTCGACGTGGTTCTCGGTCAAAAGGTCATTAGTTCGACAGGTCATTAGTTTGACAGGTCATTAGTTTGCCAATGTCTAGGTGGACAGTCAAAAGGTCGACATGGGGTTTTTCACTGTTTTTTGAGCCGACATGTGCCGACAGGCGGTATTTCATGCCCTACCATCCACTAGGGCCTGGTGGGAGAATAAAATAGTGTGCCGAGCATAGCAAGGCACCGTGCCCGAAGCATCGCAAGCGCAGAGTGATGCGATGCGGTGCACTTTAAACTGTGTCCATGTCGACTGTGTTGACATTCAGGTAAAAAAACCCATGTCGACCTTTTGACTGTCGACCTAGACACTGTCGAACCAATGACCATCATGCTGTAGACCAAATGATCCCAACCCGTAAATAGATAGTAATGTTGGTAGTCATTCCGATCATTGCTTATAGGGGGTTATTCAGACCTGATCGCACCGCTGATAATTTTCAGAGCCCTGTGATCAGGTAATCGCCTCCCAGCCATAGTGAAATGCTAAATTATCGCAGGCCTGTGATTAGCTGCAAATCTGTTTGCAATCAATCACCATCAAATGACTTTTACATGGAGGACAATGGTCCTCGAGGGGTGTGGGATCTCATTTCCCTCTGCTGCCTAATAACCCCCCCCCCCCCCCCCCCCTTCATTAGGCAGAGCCGGGCCAGTAGTACGGTTTTTGGTGCCCCTCCACAAACTATAATCATACTTGCCTACTTTTATTCCCCCCCCCCCCCCCCCCCGGAGAAGGACAGGCATCAAGCAGGTTTTCTAGAACAATATTTGAAAAAAAAAGAGTCAATGATCCAAATTATCTATATATAAGTCTAGTGTCCGTTTGTGTGTCTCGGAAACACTGCCATCTGTTGGCAGCTAATGAAACTGCATCTCTTTTTCTCCCACAAATGCACAAACACAGAGGCAATCACAATGTAGCAGACTAGCTTTCGAGCAGGCTTACTAGTTTTTTAATACATTTTATATATTTTACACATTGTGAATTGTGTTAAATTGTGGGAAGTTACCATACCAGGGTATATTAGCGCAGGATCATTGACTCTTTTTTAATAATGATTTTCTGTTGGAAT
This sequence comes from Crinia signifera, assembly GCF_055691185.1. Lineage (NCBI taxonomy): Eukaryota > Metazoa > Chordata > Amphibia > Anura > Myobatrachidae > Crinia > Crinia signifera. Next base: position 62,501,331 of record NC_139217.1, on the reverse strand, counting down.
TACTATGGAGGGCCAAAGTGGAGGTTGAACTAGTTCCACATCACCATTTCAGGCGGTAGAACTCAGTCCCACCCTGTTGCACCCCACTTTAACCCCCTGTGGAGGACTGACCTGAAGATGCAGAATTGCACAAGGTTGGAGGTCACTCCTCCAGCAGTCCATGGTCCTAGTGCCGGACAGAGAAACAGTGCAGGGTGCTCTCTGTGCGCAGTTCTGGCCATTCAACAATGTTTACTGATGAACTGAAATGCAGTAATGTGAGCTGTACTAGTCCAATGACTGCCCGCTGAAGCCGCCCCACCTATCCTTATATGCAGAGACACAAGTCAGCAATCCAAGTCTATATATTTAAAGAAAACCGATGGCTGATTAAGCACAGAGGTGACATAAAGCACTGAAAGGTTCTATGATTCTGTGATTTTAAGTCGCCTGTTGTTAGTTTTACTGTGAGATCTGATGGTAATGGGTTTAGCCAATAGGCAGTGCCATCTTTCCTATTGGGCATGATGGACAGTTGCCCAGGGGCCCTAGCTAGAAGCCTGAATCGGCGAAGCACTATTTGCCGGCGGGGCGGAAAGCGCTGTGGCATTTGAAAAGACTGGCCGGACGCTGATTGGCTGAATTCAGTCAATCAGCATCTGGCCAGTCTTTGCAAATACAGCAGCGCTTCCCGCGCCGCCGGCAAATAGCGATTTGCCGCCTAGCTAGCAGTGAATTAGTTTCGGGGCTCCGGGTGCCGGGGATCCAATCACCCTCACTGGGGGATCCGGGCAGGGGGATCAGGGTGGCGGTAGCTAGGAGCCCGAAGCGCTATTTGCCGTGGGGGGGGGGGAAGCGCTGCTGCATTTGAATAGACTGTCCGAGCGCTGATTGGCTGAATTCAGCCAATCAGCATCCGGACAGTCTTTTCAAATTAAACAGCGCTTCCCGCCCGCAACACCCCCCTCCCCCCCCCCCCACGACAAATAGTGCTTCGCCACTTCGGGCTCCTAGCTACCGCCACCGCCGCCCTGATCCCCTTCCCCAGCGAGGATGGTCGGATCCCCGCCACGTGGCCGCCATCTTTCCCATTAGCGCTATTTGCCCGTGGGGCGGGAAGCGCTGCTGCATTTGAAAAGACTGGCCAGACGCTGATTGTTTGAATTCAGCAAATCAGCATCCGGCCAGTCTTTTCAAATGCAGCAGTGCTTCCTGCCCCACGGTTAATAGCGCTTTGCTGCTTCAGGGCAGGCTCCTAGCTACCGCCACTGCCCTGATCCCCCTGCCCGGATCCCCCAGCGAAAATTATCGGATTCCCGGCCTCCGGAAGCTGACTGGCTGCCGCACGGAGCCAGAGAGGTGAGGGTTGGGGAGGTGACTGAGGGCTCCTGGGCAAACTAATTGGGGGGGTTTCCAGTGAACTAGGTTGCCCAGGGGCCCTTCCTAATGTTAAGACGGCCCTGCCAATCGAGTGTAAAAGGGGGGGAGTTGGCAGTCTAGGAAAGGACAGGAAGTGGTGTAATTATCCTCTTTGTGCGTTTTTCCCTCCCTCCCATCCCTATCTTTTATATTCTATGTCCGGCGGTGGTAAAGAACAGTCGCTTGTTTATATGTCTTAGTTTAAGTAGCTAGTAGGTGCGCTCTCCCGAAATGGATATGTCATTAACCCATCGTCCTGGACGGGAGATCGGTTACACCATCTACACGGGTTGGATGTTAGGGGAGAGTTGTTCACCAGTGGTTGTTTGGTGTGTGTGTGTTGTGCTACCCTTGACCGTTCTTTAGTGCCGCCACCATCTATAGTCAGATCTTATAGTCAAGTTGTCAATCAATAAATTTGACATCCATTTGAAACGCCAGCACTTGTGTCCGTGCCTTACTTTTAGTGATAAGGGATTAAGAATATTAAAGTGTATGCATAAGGATACCCGATGGTGAGTTTATGTTCGTGTGCCATATGGACATGTGCATCTTACTCAGTAACAGATGTACCAACGTTTCCGCATGAGCCTCATTGCTCACAGTACCCTTGTCCCCCTCCCTCCACACATGGATGCAAGACAGACAGATGGGCTTAGCGGAAGATGTGCAGACATACTGTATGTCAGACGCAGCGGTCAAACCACAAGTGACATTCATTTATTCTATGTAATTATCGAATACACATTTCAGTAACGTACTTCTCTGTGTGGCTGTGTCTAGTAGTCTTACGGCCTGAACATATTTGTATCATTTAACACAAATTACATTTTAAGGTTATGTCCGTGAGTATGTAATCCATATACTGTACATCATGTAACAAAAGTATATGCTTTATAACTTGAGCTGGAGTAATTACTCGTTATTCGGCAATAATTTGGGAATTACGGTGATCCCAAAGCTGTCCGACCTGCCAGATAGCTGCTGTGATTAGCCCTCAGACAAATTGGAAGATAATTAGCTGTCACCACATATCCTTCCGGAATGAGCAAGAGGCGTTCCTTATGTCTGGTAGAGGGATTTCTGCAGTTCGCACATAAACGAGGTTACCGTCTTGGTTCTTGTCCAGCCCCAACCTATTGTTCATGTCTCATGAACCCAAAAGTGCCGACGCTGCGAATACATTTCTTGGCATCCAGAATCACATAGGAACAGGGAATGTCAGCAACGGACGAAGACCAATTGCGCAGTCAGTTTGTCTATTTTACTGATTAATGGCTAATTTAGGACAGACAGCTCCCAGGTATCCTATCCTGGTAAACTAAGAGCTCACATTAGGGATTTAGCGCCTGATTCAGGTGTGATCGGTCCACAGTGTATTTGCACTGGGGACCGATGTCAGGGCCACTGTGACGGGTGCTGGACGGGGTCCCGACAGTCGGGATCCTGTCAGTCATTTACCCAGCGGTGTAGCTAGGTGCCATGGTGCCCGGAGCAAGGGCATATTTCGCGCCCCCCCCCCCCCCCCGGTAATGAATTGGGGGCATGGCTAGCATGTGTTGCCATGTTACATTTGAAAATATATATATTTTTTTAAATAAGACACTATATAAGACACTGTAACGGAATCTGCTGCGCTATATAAGACGCTGTAACAGAATCTGCTGCGCTATATGAGACACTGTAACGGAATCTGCTGCGCAATATAAGACACTGTAATGGAATCTGCTGCGCTATATAAGACGCTGTAACGGAATCTGCTGCGCTATATAAGACACTGTAACGGAATATGCTGCACTATATAAGACACTGTAACGGAATCTGCTGCGCTATATAAGACGCTGTAACAGAATCTGCTGCGCTATATGAGACACTGTAACGGAATCTGCTGCGCAATATAAGACACTGTAATGGAATCTGCTGCGCTATATAAGACGCTGTAACGGAATCTGCTGCGCTATATAAGACACTGTAACGGAATATGCTGCACTATATAAGACACTAACGGAATCTGCAGCGCTATATAAGACGCTGTAACAGAATCTGCTGCGCTATATGAGACACTGTAACGGAATCTGCTGCGCAATATAAGACACTGTAATGGAATCTGCTGCGCTATATAAGACGCTGTAACGGAATCTGCTGCGCTATATAAGACACTGTAACGGAATATGCTGCACTATATAAGACACTAACGGAATCTGCAGCGCTATATAAGACGCTGTAACAGAATCTACTGCGCTATATAAGACACTGTAGCGGAATCTGCTGCACTATATAAGACACTGTAACGGAATATGCTGCGCTATAAAAGACGCTGTAATGGAATCTGCTGCGCTATATAAGACACTGTAACGGAATCTGCTGCGCTATATAAGACGCTGTAACGGAATCTGTTGCGCTATAAAAGACACTGTAACGGAATGACAGCTGTAAATATATATACAGATAAAGAATAAAGATATATACAGCACATAGCAGGGCCGGAGCGGCAGCAGAAGCCAGAGATTTTTCCCTGTATATATATTATATATAAAAGCACACATAGACTGGCTCTCTACAAACCCAAAAATATATTCACCTGGGTGCCCTCATGGAAATGATACAGGTACAGTCCCCAAAGATACTGGCAATATAAGCGACAGATAGATAGAAATAAGAGCCCAGACACAGGTCGCTTAGTTCCTGATGAAAATGGTATGTTTGCAACTGAAACGTTGAACTAAGCGACCCGTGTCTGGGCTATTATTTCTAACGGGGGAGTGTCGCTTATATTTCCAGTATATACAGTATATATATGGCAGAATGGAGGCATGACCAAGGTAAGTAAGGCCAGGAATTGACTTAGGTAGGGTGGGAAGGCCATGATGGGTGTATTGGCAGAACATACACAGAGGGAATTGATGCTGAGCATGGTGCAGCATAGGTGACCCGGCAGTTAAACTGTAATATATATATATATTATCTTTATGACAATATATAACTTCTTTTTTCAAACAGTACCTGATAGAAGCCATCTCTAGGCAGCAGTCCTGGAGAGAACATAATGCTTGGGGGTGCAGTCAGTGGTTGTAGCAGGGACCTGCGCTGCTACTCTGTGTGAAGTCTTCCCCGAATCCCTGTTTGCGGTGTCGCGCTGCAGGGGGGGGGGGGGAGGTTGCCTGTTCTTAACTTCCCAGTGTGCGGCCGTGCGAGGCAGGGGGTGAGGGGGAGAGTCCACCGCGTGCGGAGCGGGTGCTGTTGATGTCGGGCGCAGCTGACTCCAGGCTGAGCTGCCTAAACAGCGTGCGGTGGCTGTGTGCGGCTGGGGGCATGTCCCCCATGCGGGCGGGCGCTGTCGGTGCCGGGTGCAGCTGCCTGCCTGCCTGAGCTGCCTGATATACGGTGGAAGCCAGCCAGCGAGCTCTCCTGTTCCCACAAACTTCTGCTCTGCTGCTGGGCTGCCCGGAAGCCGGACCGACCGAGCAGCAGCAGGGACCGGGTGAGCAGGGAAGGACAGAGGCAGGTGCCGGGTAGGGCAGGGCAGCCGCCGGCGCACGCTGTCCGTTATTATACCTGAACTTGTACAGGTATCATTTGCGTAGGGGGGGGCGGGCCGGCGGCGCCATTCGACCAATCGGCGCCTGGAGCATGAGCTCCGGTGGCTCCGCCCTCCCTACGCCTCTGCATTTACCCGACGTCCGGATCCCGACAGTCAAAACCCCGACACACAGGGGCCCGACGGCCACCGGCTATTCTCCCTCGTGGGGGTCCACGACCCCATAGAGGGAGAACAGAATAGGTGGCGAGCGTAGCCGTGTGGCGAGCGCAGCGAGCCCGCAAGGGGCTTTGTTGTGCTCACCATACTGTCTGGGTCCGGCCAGTCAGATAATGACTGTCAGGATCCAGACTGTCAGAAACCTATACCACACCCTGTGCGGACGCCTTTGGTGACTTGCACAGTTGGCAAGGCGTTCGCACGGGTGGTGGTGGGGGTGGGATGGAGAAGGGCAGGGGGCTGTTGCATGGGGACACCCGGCATTTCCTGGGCGTACCCCCAAAAATGGTAGGTGCGCCCAGAAAGATGCTGGGCATCCCCATGTGAATGCAGGCAGGCCGATGGCTTCTTTATGCTGCTTATCCAGTGTGACTCAGGCCCTTAATTTCCATTTGGCAAGAAATTTTTAAAGTGCATTTCTTTAATTCTTTAGTCCTGTGGGCACTTTTCTCAATTATCTTTACTTATCAGTAACAACCTTTGCATATGGGTCATACTGCAAAAAAGCTCAGACTCTTTAGTATGTAAAAAAGTTACTGTACCATAGGATAACGCCATCTTGTAATTGATTGCACCTTTAGAAAACATCCGAGTTTGGCCGGTACCCCGCATGGCCAGACTTCATTACATCACATCCTATATTTTTAAAGTGGCAGTAATTTACAGACATTTACCGACAAACCCGGGTTTGTTTAGCCTTAAAACTGTTGCCGCTTTTAAAATGATGACTAACTTGGATGAAAAGCACAAGTGCTGATAACTCCCCAGCTTCTATACAGTATAATACCCTACAGTATATATTACTTTCATTACTATGGGGCAGATGTATTCAGTTTAGTGAAGAGATAAGGTAAAAGGTGATAACGTCCCAGCCAATCAGCTTCAAACTGTCATATTTCGAACTCAGCTGATTGGCTGGGGAGTTATCACCTTTTCGCCTTGTCTTTTCACTAAACTGAATTCATCTGCCCCATAGTAACGAAAGTAATATATACTGTCTCTTAAATGGTTATGGACGGTACATATCAGGGGTGGCCAAACCTGTCCTCAAGATCTACCAACGGTGTATGTTTTTCAGGCAACCTGTGGATCTATAGTAGGAATGAATGCAGTAGGTTTTAAAATGTGACAGTTAGTAATGACTACAGCTGTGCACCAGCTAGGTGATTTGGGTCATGTGACAGTAATGACTACAGCTGTGCACCAGCTAGGTGATCTGGAAAACATGGAACGTTGGTAGATCTCGAGGACCAGTTTGGCCACCCCTGGTATAGATAATAGACAATGTCTAGGTCGACAGTCACTAGGTTGACCACTAATGGTTGACAGTGACTAGGTCGAAACCGAAAAAGGGTCAACTCTGTCAAAAGATAGACACAAGCTTATGGTCAACATAGGCAAGGTCAACAGTCAAAAAGTTGACATGAGTTTTTGTTGTCTCTGTAATCGTACGTCAACATGGACACCGTTATATGTACCGCGCTTGCATGGCACACTATAATATTCCCAGTCTATGCCCACTTGGATAGTAAATTATGAAAAACCACCTTTTTTTTTTACAAAAAAAATCACGAAAAACTTGTGTTCACTTTTTGACTGTCAACCTAAGGTATATATTGATTCAGGTGTCAACCTGGTGACTGTTGACCTAGACATTGTCTATCCACTGACTGCATATCCTCTTATTTATCTACCTATTTGTATTAGGAAATACATTATTATTGGACATAGTATTTTACAATGACTCTGCAGCGGTCTCTAATTACAATGTAGCCCTATGAGGGGGTGGCACAGAAATTGGATACAACAGAAGTAATCAGCGCTGCAAACCAAAAAATCCATTCCTAAAATGACCTTTACATAACATTTCCTCTACAATATTATTGTTCTATATTTAGGTGAATATGAAAGAAACAAGCGGAGGAAAGCTGATTGCTGATTAGTCAGAATAGCACAGGAGTTTACGCGGCAAATCATTATCAGTGGAATCCGCAGGTGATGAATGGAAATGTTCTCTTGACTGTTTGACCTATATTTATACGTATCAAGCATTAAGAATAATTCTGTTTGGCTTTAAATATAGCAATGGAATATAGCAAGGATGTCCCTAGTTTTATCTGGAGTTTATATATGCACAAATTATTTTATTTGCATACAATAAAGGATAGTATTATGCATTCCAGTGAATGCGGAATAAAGGGCCTGATTCAAACCTTCCCGTCGCCCCACCAGACCGCCGCCCCACCAATGCCCTCACAAGCATGCGAGTGGATGTATTCACATCAGGGCCGATTAAGGGATTAAGGTCTGCGGGGCCCTGGACAACAAAATTGTGGTGGCTGCCCCTGGCTGCCCCCCCCCCCCCCAGCAACTCACCGGAGTAGTTATTCTCACTGCCCATCGGAGTCAGAGCTGCTGCACAGGCACGGCCTCTTCATTGCGCCTGGGACACGGGGTGATCAGGCAGGTAGAGCGGGGTAGGTCCCGGAGACAGTGTGACAAGAGAGCAGGGCAGCGGGGAGATGCGGGGCTGGCAGGTGAGTGGGAGAACATGGCATTTATCCCCCAGTACTGCTGCAATGCTTCCCATGCTGCGGCGGATGGGCAGTGGTGGTGGGGTCCCTGAAGCGGATAGGAGCTAGTTCCTATCTGCTGCAGGGACCCCGCCGCTGACTGTCCAGACGACGCAGGGACCCCCTGCCCACCCCGTACTGCCCACACCCCATTATGGGAAAGTCAATTTGAGAAGCAGAACAAAGGCTTCCCAGATCCATCGAGCAATATTAGGTGTCCAAACATTGCAAAAATGACTATTATAATCATTGATTTGTAAGATGCACTGGGGTAAACAGGGCAGACATTAAACATAGACATACAAGGTATATTGGAAAAGGGAACCATTTCTCATGTCGACATCCTGCAGATTCCACCATTTTCCATGTCTACATTTTAACTGTCTACATTGTAATGTCGACATTATTATTTTCAACACTGGAAATGTTGACGTGGTGACTGCATCCTGTTATTATTACGGCTGTGAACATACCAATCAATATTCACATACTAAGTATCTGGACAAAAGAAATTCCTCCTGATTTGTCCAGACCGTGACCCTCATCCAGAGATGCCCCTGTTTTTAAGATATATCTGTCAAGACAGTTGTGAGGATGGTAGTTGCTGGTTACCGAGCACTGATACGCTGCCTGCTGCCTGGCCGAACGCTGATCATATAGTATCATGCAAGGGGATACGTTCACTGACACATCCCCTCCCATGCAGGCCTCTAGCAGGGGAAATCATTCGATGGTCCCCGATCATCGAATGATTTCTCCTGCCTTCGGAAATGAAAGCCAATCGAAACTGACTTTTATTTCCTCCGCAAATTGCCAAAGACTAAGCAGGTGCTGTCGTCCTGTGGCGTCAGCCACCCGCCCCCCTGGCAGGCATTGGTCTGCCTGCGTTTCCATGGGAACACCCAGTGTTTTTATGGGGATGACCATAAAACGCTTGACATTCCCATGGTCCAGCGCCGTGTCTGCCCTGGGCCCTCCCTCCCTGCAACGAACTGCCAAGCGAGTGTTTAATGCGCTGAAGATGTTCGGTGCCCAGATTTCCACATGAATAAGCCCCGACCATCGGGACTGGGGCCGAATTCGAATCGGCCTCTCTGCACATTATGCCCAGCTGAACAATCAGAGCTAATGTACAGATAAGAGGAAGGGGAAGAATAAACCTTAACCTCCTCAGTGCAGGGCAGGATGCAGAGATAATCAGACAAAGATGAGATATATTGTGGCGGATCACTCTAATTGCCCCCCCCCCCAGATCTGCAACTGGCCGTAATGTGCAAAATGATAGGAGAAGCTGTGTGGCTATTGTTTCAGGGATCATCTTATAGTAAGTACATTTACTACCAGTAAGGGTCATTTTATTGTTGTACAAACTTATTTCAGGGTTGCCGACTTTTGTAGCCTCCTCTCCGGGAGAAGCCTGGAGAGGAGACTTTCAGCAGGACTGCAGGGGCGGGGCTTGAGCATGACATCATTAAGCCCTGCCCCCCAGGAAGGAAATTACCCGATTTGTCAATCTCTGTGGAGGGGGCGGGGCTAAAATGACACAATTGTGACACTTTAGCCCCGCCCCCTCCACGGAAATCGGCAGATAAGGTTATTTACAGTGTCCCCCAGAATCCGGGAGGGTTGCCCACCTTTCCAGGGGACCGGGAGGGAGACCCGCTTTTCGGGACCCTCCCGGGCATTCCGGGAGGGTAGGCAACCCTGACTTATTTGTTTCATGCAGAAAAGATGAAAAGGATTAAGAGCATAGAGGACTCCACTGGGTGTGTGGGGTGAGTGGGTTGGTGGAGGAGGAGGGAAGCAAAGGCATCCCTGGGGGCAAAGTAATTTAAAGGTACTGTATGGCAGATTTTAGCGAGGTCTGCGTGACTGAAGGGCCCCCAGGAAAAACACTAGATTTTCCTACTTACATATAAAATGTAACACATCTGAAGGATTCTTATTCATGGCACATCGGTGGCCTCACTGTGTGCTCTATCGCACAGCCCTGTTGGCTTGTTTGTTGTCAGTTACACAGCGTACACTTTGATCGACTGATGCTTTGCAGTAATGAACAAAGTTAAACATTTATATCTTAATGGAGGCTGCTCTAACTACCTGCATCCATAAATAATACAGAGGCCGCGGCTGCTTTTAGGGTAGAGGGGAACGTGAGTAAGAGGGATGGCAGTGCTAGTATTGCCTCTGATCTGTTGCTTTATTTTTAAGATTAAAGAAGGCAACATGCAGATAAGGAAGCCAATATAGCAACATGCTATGACCCTGCTTCCAGGCGAGGGGAGAGATGGAAATTTATCTCAGATACTGTAAATAATATAATTGACATTTGTATTTTATTTATACTTCTCAATAAATATACTATAATTTTCCAAACCTATAACTGCACAGCAAAATGACTTTGTATTACCCCCATGCATACTAAGGTCTTCACACATCTGTGGGCTACATATGCATCTTTACCAACTAAGAGACAGATGTATTAAGCTTCAAAAAGTGGAGAGTGATAAACAGCCAGCCAATCAGCTCCTACCTGTCATTCTGTAAACCCAGCCTGTAACACAATGGCATGCAGTGAGGTCAGTGGCTGGTGAGCTCGTAAACCAGCCCTGGTTCCCAAAATAAGCGGGACAAAATCAGTAGGGGTCCCCCGTATTTTAATAACCATGACCAGGCTCCACTTGCAGGGAGTGTAATGCCCAGAGGCGTAACTCTGGGAGGCAATGGAGTCATCTGCCGCCGGGCTCCTGCTCCCAAGGGGGCACCTCTCTTCCCCTGCAAGCTTCAATCTGTTAGGCAACTGGGACAAACTTACACCACTGGTAATGCCATAGCCAGGGGACTGGGCCTGGAGTTCTTGAGGAGGTGGGGACCCCCCAATATAAAGGGGTCCCCCCTCTCAAGCAGTGTTCCCTCTAAGCTGTGCGCACATGCGCGCGCACACATCTCGTCGAGCGTGCGCACAGACATTACAACAGAGCGCACAAAGCAGCAGTGGTCCCTTTTTGCAGTTGTAGACTCAATTAATGTGTGTTTCACCCATTAACTACATTGTGTGCTGTGTTTTGAATGTTTAAATGTTTAATATCATTTTGAAGTAAAGTTAACACAAATATTGAACATCATTTTCCAGTTATGTTTAAGTGACACACAATTTTTTTATTTCCTTCCAAAGTTGCACAAACAAAATCTTTTGCCGCACACAGCCTTCGAAAATTAGAGGGAACATTGCTCTTAAGGGCACCACAGGCCTGGCCTGAAGTCTAGGGCTATCCCCCGAACCCCTGGGCGGTGGGTACGGGGTTGATAGCTGGTTTAAAGAAGTTATATTGTCCTTTACAGTGGGACTACAGGTCCCAGCAAGCCTGCCCCACATGCTGGTACTTGGGAGAACCACAGGTACCAGTATGTGGGGCATTAAAGGCCGCTGGTACCTATATCCCCCCTGTAAAGGAAATATTAAAATAAACTGCATCTTATTTCAACCACTGTCTTTTTTCCCATGGCAGCGGCATCACAAGCGGATCGGCCCCTATTGAACATGTTAACTATTGAACATAAGCAGGCAGGGCTATTTAAGAAAGAGTGCTATATAAATAAAAGTATTATTAGTTTTTATTATTAAGATAGCAAGGGGTACCCTGTTAGCCATCAGCCTATATATGTGTTTGCAATAAATCTGCCTAACACATACTTGCCGACTTTTATTTTCTCCTCTTCGGGAGAAGCCCAGAGAGGAGACCCGATAGTAGAATGTCAGGGGGGCAGGGTGGGGTGGGGCAGGCGTCATCAAGCCCCGCCTACATGGCAGTCAAACAACCCAATTCGCGGGTCCGCAAATTGGGGGAGGGGATAAAATGGCGCAAAATGACACAAGTTGCATCATTTTAGCCCCGCCCCTCGCCCATCTATTATTGTTAATTTTTAGTGGAACATTTTTAGAAGGGGGAGGCGCTATGTAAGTGCGGGTGTCGGGGGGCTTCGGGGCTATTGTAATGCCGCTGCCGCCACAGACCCGCAGAGTTACTTGTTATTCGCTCCAGTCCCGGCTCCCCTCCTGGCTTCGTTCTGATGCTGTGGAGACAGACCATCATAAAATGTCCGCCCCCATATAGCAGTCTGTTCTCTTAAACTGTCTGCTGGATGGAGGTGGAGTCCGTCGTTTTTCATAGCAGAACCAGGAGGGGAGCCGGGACTGCACCGATGACAAGATTTGCGGGTCCCTGCTGCTGGGCAGAGAGGTAAGGCACGGGGGGGTCATATTATCAAGCTGCCAAATTATCGGCGGGGGGGTGCCTGGTGCCTGGTATACAAGTCAGTATGTGCCAGTCATTTACTTCCCTCTTTAATGGAATCAGAGCCAATATATGTTTTACGTAAAGGTGAAAGGGATAGTTTAATAATGAATGTTAATATTCTGGTGCCAGTTCTTGCAGCTACACTATTGCCTGCCTACCTCCGGAGGCTGCAGCATGTGCACTCACCCAGATGAACTACGGCCATTGGGAGAAAACTTTTGGATTCCACAAGCTGTTCTTTTGGCAAAGCATTATGGCCAGTCAGGGGGATGTCACAACTCAGTGCAGCTGCTTTCAGTCCAGAAAGAGAAAGTGTGAGAGGAATGCAGTGCAAGGGGTCGGGAAATGAGAGAGAGAGAGAGTGAAACAGGATACAAAAGGGAGAGAGAGACATAGGGGTCTATGCACTAAAGGGGTGCACACAGGGGCTGCAGCTGCTTAGTCAAAATCTCCCAGTCTCTGCCGCAGATAAGCCGTCGGCTATTCCGAGCAGCAGCCCGTGCGTACAGCTGAATAGACACTGCAGCGTCTAGCAAGAATATTCTTGCCTGCAGTGTCTATTCAGACAGGCGATAACGACGCTGTGGGGCCACACATTGCTATTGTCAGCTGTTTATACACGGGCGATTCACTATATTGTCAAAATTGTGTATAACAATCTCGCCCCGTCTGTACACAGCTTTAGTCTGGGAAGAGATAAAGTGGATAAAGGTACAGCCAACCGGTTATTAACTGTCAATTTTCAACCACAGCCTGTAACATGGCAGGAGCTGATTGGCTGATTCTTTATTTCTCTCCTACGCTTAGCACATAGAGCCTGATTCAAAGCTGATCGCTGCTGATCAATATTGCAGAGCCCTGCGATCAGTTAACCACTGCCCAGACAGTGCGAAATCCCGCCCCATGCAAGTCTGAGAATGGCTTGCGAACATTTGGCCAACCTGCAGTTAGCTGCAATCCATTCACAACTCACTGAACATGGAATGATTTGTTCCAGTGTTTGCAGTCTGTGAGTAACCCAGAAACTACTCTACTGTGCGATAGAAACAGGCTAAAGAAGGCTGCAGCTGACGTCACTCGTTCGCGCGTCCCATTGCTGAGGATGGGGCATGCCAGTGTCTTGTGCGGACAGGGCAGAAAAGTTGCGAGCCACTCGAATGAGGCCCTGTAGAAGCCTATGGGCTTCACTCCACATTACTATTTGAGGGATCTGTCACAGAAAGAAAGAAATTGTGATTTAAGGGAAACTTTTTTAATCCCTAAAATCACCATTTCTTTCTTTCGTGCATTCGCACGTCACATTAAATGTTACATGTATGTATGTCAATTTTAATCTCTTCTGAAATTTCACAAGCAACAGAAGGAGACTACCCTATGGATTCTATATGTTAAAAAATCCATACAGGCTATCTATCTCCCTCTTTTTATATCGAATTCAACTAATAAAGTACAAGTTTTAAACAAAACAGAATATTTCTACTCTCTCTGAAATATTCCCCTCTCTAGGTGTGCATCCACAGTGCAATTCTTCTCTTTCCCAAATCTACATTCCGAACCATATTGCCCGGATAGCACCCGCTGCCTGATTACATCAAGAAAGCAAGTAAAGGCAACCCCCCAAAATATAATACAGGGGATATTCTCAAGAAAAGTGTGTGCGGACCCCTAACTCCCCTCTCCCCACTCCCCATCTATTGCATCCCTCCCAGTATGCCCTGTGGCTGCCGCCAGGGCCACTGACAGGGGGGTGCCAGGGATACAGCTGTCCCCGGCCTCTGGAGGGGCCCGGGCAGCTGCCCACAGTGGCACGGCACCACCCACACCCGCACGAATCCCCCCACCCGGCGACCAGGCACGCACAATACACAGTGCAGCCTGCAGAGCGCTGAGCCTAGGATACAGATGCAGGATGCACTGTGCAGTGAGTGCTCCGAGTCCCGGAGGGAGAAAGTGCTGCGCCACCGCCACCACTGGTAAGCAATAGTAATTGTGGGGGGGTAGGCAGGGTGCCAGCAAGCGAGGGGGGGTGCCGGCGCACGCAAGAGGGGGTGCCGCTGGGGGCCCAGGCTCAAGGTCAGTCCCGGGCACCAGGCCCCAACATTACTAGTGGCGGCCCTGGCTGCCGCCATCACTGTGCAGAGGCACTCCCGGGTTGCAGACACTGAAGTCCAATGACAAGATAAGATCTGTCCTTTGCAGTAATAATCGCATATGTTAGTGCATACTGTATGTGATTATTGACAAGGCGGTACCGGACAATGTGTGGCGGAATGCCCTGGCAGAGGTTATTGCATCCCGCCCCGAGGGAGAGAGACAGAGAGGGTGAAAGGAAAAGTCAGATAGAGGGGAAGCAATGGAGTACCAAATGAAGAAGTGTCTTGCATTACACAATAATCTTTGAGAAGTTCTAAGACTTGCTTAAAGTAATTATGCATTACATTTTTTAATTACTATTGATATGCATTAACCTGAGCACATTAAATTATATTGCAAAAGTAATAAAACTGTTTCAGTCGTCTCACTGTGCTGTGTGGTTCTTCTTACCTTAGATAAACTTTTCATATTTTTAATAATCTAACTACAGAACCAGATCAGGGAATTCAGAAAAGGCTGCGGTCTAATAGATATGAAGAAAAATAAGAGGGATCCTCAGTAACTGAGACAAAGGAATCATGCCAGACTTTTCTTTAAATATGAACAGATAAGGGGGGGGGCTGCTCTAAAGCTGTGGCCTGCGTGTCACTCTGTGCATGCGCAGGGGGCTCCCGTGTCTCACATCCAGCAGTCCAGGGACGGCGCTGCATCGCAAAGGACAGATCTTATCACAAGAGTTGTCATTTGCTTTACTAATCGGCTCTTCTAATTTGGCCCTACTGAGCGATATATTTGACTACAGTATATCACCTAGTGTGTATGAGGCTTTACTGCATAGCTGCCTACCCTCCTGCATTCTGCAGGAGACTCCCTGAAATAACAGCAATCTCCCTCTCTCCCTCATTAGTCTAGCAATCTCCCTCATGTCACCTAGCCCACATTACACTGTTACATTTTTGGGGAAAAAAGGAATGAGAGACACATTTACATTGAATCATCAGCACCATTTCCAGCACTTTACCAGGTATAGTAGCTCTTACTAACTGCTTTGGGGCTCATATACATTTGGATATAACATAAGTCATTTTAAGAGGTTCCTCTCAGATGTAGCAGTACACACCCACGCTTCTAGGTGCCACGTTCACAATCTCTTTTCACACTCTCTCCATATACGCCCTTTGGGAGGAGCATGATACACCCCCTCATTGGGGCGCTGTGTAAAATTCTACTTCCAACTATAATCTCCCTGAAACCAGTTTTCAAAAGTAGGCAAGTATGCTTTACTGTGGCATTTTCCAAACAACCTATAAATAAATCCATGATCTGATATGTCAGGCCATGCAGTGTTATGTGCAGCATTAGAAGCTCAAAAATCATTTTTATTTATAATGAAAGTGTGACTTAAATGTCCACTAAACATACACAACATTCATAAATGCTTCCTGACAGTTATCTCGGGAATGAACTCTGTAGCAAATCTCTCTTAGCCACATTTGTGATCAGCCTGAACTCACTACAGATGTGTCCTCATGTAGCGTGGAACGCCAAACATCAATTCTCATCACGCCAGCTCCTGGGCGACTCATATTAGTATTTCTATTGCTCTCTTTCACATGAATCAAACAACTGGAGAAGGCAAAACTAATCAGCTAGATTACACTGATCAGTTTGATGTGTGACATGTATACATCTGTGTGTGAATGAATTCGAACCTGCAAGCGAATCTACGATGCAC
This sequence comes from Crinia signifera, assembly GCF_055691185.1. Taxonomy (NCBI): domain Eukaryota; kingdom Metazoa; phylum Chordata; class Amphibia; order Anura; family Myobatrachidae; genus Crinia; species Crinia signifera. Next base: position 62,485,476 of record NC_139217.1, on the reverse strand, counting down.
CGGACGAGGCTTCCTCTTACACCAAGGGCCTTATTCTGATCGGATCGGTGAAACGTGCGTACGGTAAGCCACACCGTGCGTATCCCGTACGCTCACGGTGAGCGTAAGTCCGCCCACAGAACAGCCACACACGGACGGTCACAATCACCGACAATGGGGAGTGGCGTACACTTGAGCATACGCCACAGTGTACAGACAGATCTCCCTCTTAGCCACCGATACCTGGCGTACATCAGAGCATACGCCACAGTGCACGGACGGATCTCTTCCGTTTTTCCACCGACACCTTCCGTATATCTGAGCGTACGCCACATTGCAAGTAGAAATTGAGTCCAAAAACATCAATGTTGCTCTTAGACGTGGTTTATGTGTCTTTTTCATAATAAAAAACTGGTATGTTTGTGTTACAGTGAAAAAGTTGACACATGTCGACTCCTGTGAATTGAGTGTCCTGCTTTTTAAAGTGTACAAAAACACTTTCTGAATGGGTGTAGATGGTTATAAAACAGGGGTCTTCAACCTTTAAGACAGTGTGGGCCACATTAAAAAATTCAACGAAGCCCGAGGGCCACTAAGCTCTACTGTGGTATTTAGCACAGCTCTTAATAGATAGCCAGCACAGCCCCCACATAGATAGTTGGCACAGCTGCCCATACACATAAACCCTGCCCCCAATATATAATCTGCACCAGGGCTATTTCTAAACAATTAGGGCCCCAGTGCGAACAGAATAAAAATGCAGCCCTCCATACATATTTTGGTATTTAAGAAATTGCGCGCGCCGCAGGCACGCTCCCAAAAAAGGGTGTGGCCTAATTATAAGGGGCGTGGTCTAATGCTAAGAGTGTGAACTAGCAGGAAAAAAATTACCTGACATCTCACTTTTGCAACCTGCATGACCAGACATTGGTTACCGCAGGAATGGTTGTTGTCCTTCCACGCTTAAGTTGGCTGTCTAAAGGCCGCACAGTGACATATAAACATGAAGGCCCATTACACCATGATGCCCATTACACATTATGCCACACACCATGATACCCATACCCAATACTCCTGCTTATGCATATGTTGCCCCCAGCATTGCCTCTCACAAAATGCCATCAGTAGTGTCCCTCATAAAATGCCACCAGTAGTGTCCCTCATAAAATGGCACCAGTAGTGTCCCTCACAAAATGCCCTAGTATTTCCCTCCATAGTCAGCACTGCATTGAGCAGCATGCCAGCCCTCCCTTAGTCAGCACCACATTGCACTGCCAGCCCCCCTTCCCCATAGTCAGCACCCTCCCAATACACAGGGCCACATTGCACTGCCAGCCCCCCTCCCCCATAGTCAGCAACCTACCCATACACAGGGCCACATTGCACTGCCAGCCCCCCCCCCCCCTCCCCCATAGACAGCACCCTCCCTTTATACAGGGCCACATTGCACTGCCAGCCCCCCTCCCCCATGGTCAGCACCCTCCCCATACACAGGGCCACATTGCGCTGCCAGCCCCCCCTCCCCCCTAGTCAGCACCACGGTAGCTAGCCGGCATCACCCTCTCCTGAGACACTTGCCTTAGTGTCCCTTACAGAGGTCTCCTTCAGAGGGCTGCTGCTGCTGCTGGCGGCGTCGGCTGTCTTAACAGCCAAGGAGCAGGCAGGGACAGGTGCACGGCTGCCGGTGGTTGTCACACTCACTCCAGTCTCCCAGCTGTCTGAAAGGACATGGGCGGGACGGGTGCGCGGCGTCAGGAAGTACACAATGCACATGTTCGCCCACAGTCCCGCCCGCCCACCCGCCCCAGCCAGCACAACCACCTCCGCCGCGTCCCACTGCTAATGGGACAGCGTGCGGAAGGATTTTAAGGGGACAGCGCTCTGAAGGATTTTTATTTTTTTTAATCAGCTCGGCATTTAATAAAAAAAAAAGCAATTCACTGGCGGACCACCTAAAACTACTCGGCGGGCCACTCGTGGCCCACGGGCCATGGGTTGAAGACCCCTGTTATAAGATAACTACCTTGACATATATAAGCAGGTCTTAGAATGAATATTACCTAAAATTAAACCAACCTTTACATGTAGAGAACTGTAGAAAGATATGCTTCCAATGTGTCATCCATGGGTACAAATAAGAAATATAATCTGTCTGTAAAATACCAGAACCTACCAAATCAGCAATGGATATCTATACCAGGTTGAACTAGATGGACGCAAGTCTTTTTTCAGCCTTACCTACTATGTAACTATATATGTAACTATGTAACTATGGGCCTTATTCTGGTCGGTGCGGCCGGAGCCGAATATGCGGCCAGGACCGTGCGTCCTTAACCCCGCCTTTCGTACGGATCGCTCACTCCGTCCGAATGCGGTAATCCGCCGACCGCACGGAGCACGAGTGAATTTCTTACAGATACACCTCCTCCATCTCTTGGAACCTCCCCCATCATTAGATGGTCGCAGACCATCGAATGCAGGACCGAGTGGTCCACCAGCTCCCACAACCTCAGACCACACGGGCATTTCTCCGTGCAAAAGCAGGGATCTGGTTGGGCAGCTGACATCCGGCAATGTCCGCCCCCTACACGTGCATCACGGCCGCATTACCATACGTACGCCAACGTTTTCATGGGAACGCCCATGAAACGCGGGGCGTATGCATATGGTAATGAGCCCAAATAGCCCTTCACGTCCCTCTCCACCCCCTGTTCGTTGTGTAAACATTTCATGCGGAATTTGGCCGTGCATTCCGCTCGCACATGCGCAGAGACGCCTCTGCACATGCGCAGACACAAAACATCAGCGGCACGAACGCACGCGGATATTACCGCACCAACCAGAATAAGGGACCTATGTTTGAGGGCTGTGTGTGGCTTGCAGGTAGTGAAATAATGGTTTTCACTTAATAGGCTGCAGCATTGCTTATTACATTCAGGTGTAGTAATCAGCGTTAATTAGCAGACCCAGGCGTCCGCTCTCATATGGTAGCTCTAGGGGTGGGCATGAGCACTCTTTGGCGTCCGCCTGTTTTTGGGCCAAAATGCACGGTGCGTTCGCCGATCAAGCGGTTGTAGCACCGTACATTTTGTGTGCACACCCCCATGTACGCCCATGTTTATGCCCAGTTTTCCTCATTATTCCGGCCGCTCCAATAAAAACGCCCACATGCCGCCCACAATGACCGTGCTCTTGCGGACAGGTTTTTTTCGCACGGAGAGACCCGTCCGTGAGCAGTGTGAGGTCGCCGCACATGCGCATTGCAAAATATTTTTTTTTTTAAAACGATCCGACCGTGTACGGTCCCACCGCACCAAACAGAATAACCCCCCAAGTTCCGTTGTGCTTCATCTGCCACTTTGTCATTTTTTAAAGTAATTCCTGTGCCATTAAAGTTGCAGCCTTTTGTCTGCAGAGTATTGTGAGGGTATGCGGTCATTTGGTCTACAGCATGAGGGTTGACAGTCATTAGGTCAACACCATTAGGTCGACATGGGAAAAGGTCTTCATGGTTCTAGGTTGAAAGGTCATTAGCTCGACAGTCAAAAGATTGACATGGGGTTTTTCACAGTTTTTTGAGCCGACATGTGCAGACAGGCGGTATTTTATGTCCTACCATCCACTAGGGAGTGGTGGGAGAATAAAAAAGTGCGCGAAGCATGGCCAGCGCAGCGAGTGATATGGGGGGATGCGGTGCGCTTTCAACTGTGTCCATGCCGACTGTGTTGACATTTCGGTTGAAAAAACAGTGAAAAACCCCATGTCGAACTTTTGACTGTTGACCTAGACCAGCGTTCGCCAACCCGTCGCTCGCGAGCGACGGGTAGCTCGCCGGGTGTTTTAGAGTAGCTCAATGACCTCCTGCCGCGCAGCGAGTCCTTGCTTGGCGGCAGGAGGTCAGGAAGTGAGTTAATGCCGCGTCTCTGTACCTGGCGGCGGCGGCAGTGACCTCCTGCCGCGCAGCGGGTCCTTGCTTGGCGGCAGGAGGTCAGGAAGTAAGTTAATGCCGCATTTCTGGACCTGGCGGCGGCAGTGACCTCCTGCCGCGTAGCGCTTCCTCTCCTGACGTCCCCAACATGCCGCACTTATCGACGCCCCCACAGCCTCTGCTTAACTCTGTTAGGTAATTTTTTTTTTTTAAACTGTGTGTGCGCAACTGTTTACTGCTTAATGGGCATCATGTGTATGACATATGTTTAATGAGTCATTAAACATATGCCACACAAATAATGCCCATTTAACATATGCCCCACACCTTGATACTCATTAATTAATAATCATCAAGGTGTGTGGGGCATATGCCACACACATGATGCCACACACTTGATGCTCATTAATAATGAGCTTCACGCTGTGGGTCATTTGTATAATGGGCATCATGTGTGTGGCATATGCCCCAGATACCTTGATGATTATTAATTAATGAGCATCAAGGTGTGGGGCATATGTGTAATGGGCATCATTTGTGTGGCATATGTGTAATGAGCATCACGGTGTGGCATATGTATAATGGAGCATCATGGTGGGGCATATGATTAATGGAGCATCACGGTGGGGCATATGATTAATGGAGCATCACGGTGGGGCATATGATTAATGGAGCATCACAGTGGGGCATATGTATAATGGAGCATCACGGTGTGGCATATGTATAATGGAGCATCACGGTGGGGCATATGTATAATGGAGCATCACGGTGGGGCATATGTATAATGGGCATCACGGTGTGGCATATGATTAATGGAGCATCACGGTGTGGCATATGTATAATGGAGCATCACGGTGTGGGGCATATGATTAATGGAGCATCACGGTGTGGCATATGTATAATGGAGCATCACGGTGTGGCATATGTATAATGGAGCATCACGGTGTGGCATATGTATAATGGAGCATCACGGTGGGGCATATGTATAATGGAGCATCACGGTGTGGGGCATATGTATAATGGAGCATCACGGTGTGTGGCATATGTATAATGGAGCATCACGGTGTGGGGCATTTGTATAACGGAGTATCACGTTGTTGGGCATATGTATAATGGGCATTGTGTGTGTGGCATATGTATAATGGAGCATCACGGTGCGGGGCATATTTATAATGGGTATCACGGACTGCACTGTTGAGGGCATATGTGTATCACACCCCCATTTTCCATGGCCGCACCCCATGTGGCTACAGCTCTTAGAGAGCTGACCATGCCCCCATAGCGGAAAAAATGGGGGATGTAGCCTCGCAGGAGTTCCACGGTAGTAGCTGAACCCTCTAATTTTTGGCGCGTGTAATGACTTGTCGATCTAATGACCTGTCGAACTAATGACCTTTCCACCTAGAACCATGTCAATCTAGACCAATGTAGACCTTGTCCCATGTCAACCTAATGGTGTCGACCTAATGACTGTCGACCATCATGCTGTAGACCATATGATCCCAACCCATTGTAAGTGGGGGTGCTGGATGACGTTCCGACAGTCAGGATTCCAACGATTCCAACTGCTAAATGATATTCAGTTAGGATCCGGAATGACTGGCTATATTTCCTCGTGGGGGTACACCTATTATGCCACTACCCAGGGCCGGTGCCACCACTAGGCAGCATTAGGCACCAGAGGGCGGCATGAAGTGAAGTCATCCTCACCAGCACGCCACCCTGACTGGCGTCCCCCAGTCGGCCCCTGGCAAGACCCCCTGGTGGGCCCCCGGAAAGAGCCGGCCGCTGGCGGGGGCTGCCAGCCCCTGCAAGAATGGCAAAGGCTCCTTCAGTAATAGATTCAATGATAATCTTAAATATATACATACATGCACACACACATATATATATATATATATGTATATATATATATATATATATCCTTTATAGACTACTATAATACATGAGCAACTACGTATGTTATCTATAACTTCCCTGTGAGTAATAACAACCCATTTTGCCAGAAACAAAAGAACAGAAGATTCTTGAGCAAACAGAGTAAAAACTAAATTGATCTAAAATATGTACATGCTGTGCTGCTTTTTTTAGCTGGCCTACTTCTGTAGTATAGTAACCCCCATGGCAGTATTACTGTCCACATCAGATGGAGCACGGCAGCTAATTAGTGCACTGCTCACAAAACATTGGCAGTAACACAATCCTCTTATTCTCCCGACGTCTCTGTCCAGTGTGCCTTCCGTCACCAGCAAACCCCTAAAGTTCCACCAGGCAGGAAGGAAGCACCTGACCCAAAGAAAAGAAGTCACTTTTAGAATGTGTCTAAGGAGGTTCTTACTAGAGATGTGCGGGCTCGGATTTCAGAGATCCGAGCCCCCACGGACGTCATCATTCCGAGCCCGATTCCGAGCAGCGCTCGGAGATTCCCGCCTGACTCGGTCCGTCCGCGTGATTAGAACGTCATCTCCCGGCGTCGGATTTCGCGAGGCTTTATAAGCAGCTGCCGCGCCCCGCCATCTTCACTCCAGTCAAGTAGTGGGTTGGGAGAGGGTGTGTTGGTGCTGCTGCTGGGGCTTAAACTTGAGCTTGACCTTGAGCTTTTGCAATCGCTGGTGCTGTCTCTCAGTGCTGCTGTGTAGTAGTCTAACTGTGTACTTGTAGTACTACTGTCTCCTCTGTGCGGTCTACCTCTGGTGTGCTGTGCTGCCTGTAATTGATTATTTTATTTGCTGGTGCTGTCTCCCTCAGTGCTGCTGTGTACTCTGTTCTCAGCTTAGGACAACAGTCTAACTGTGTACTTGTAGTACTACTGTCTCCTCTGTGCGGTCTACCTCTGGTGAGCTGTGCTGTAATTAATTATTTTATTTGCTAGGGCTGTCTCCCTCAGTGCTGCTGTGTACTATACTATGTTCTCCTCTGCTTAGAAGAACAGTCTAACTGTGTACCTGCCTGTAGTACTACTGTCACCTCTGTGCTGGGGCATACATCTGGTGCTGTGCTGTGCCATTTATTATATATATAATTATTAATTATATTAAATATAAATATATATAGTCCACTGGTGCTGCACTGCTGCCTGCACTGAATCTGCCAGTCTGGCGGTCTGTGGTCTGGGGCTCACTGGCTATACTGCCGTATGTACCGTCTGGTCTGGGGCTCACTGGCTAATAAATAATTAAATACTGCCTGCCTAATAAATAATTAAATACTGCCGTATATATCTACCTTTGTGGTCTGGGGCTCACTGGCTATACTGCCGTATGTACCGTCTGGTCTGGGGCTCACTGGCTAATAAATAATTAAATACTGCCGTATATCTCTACCTTTGTGGTCTGGGGCTCACTGGCTATACTGCCGTATGTACCGTCGGGTCTGGGGCTCACTGGCTAATAAATATTTAAATACTGCCTGCCTAATAAATAATTAAATACTGCCGTATATCTCTACCTTTGTGGTCTGGGGCTCACTGGCTATACTGCCGTATGTACCGTCTGGTCTGGGGCTCACTGGCTAATAAATAATTAAATACTGCCTGCCTAATAAATAATTAAATACTGCCGTATATCTCTACCTTTGTGGTCTGGGGCTCACTGGCTATACTGCCGTATGTACCGTCTGGTCTGGGGCTCACTGGCTAATAAATAATTAAATACTGCCTGCCTAATAAATAATTAAATACTGCCGTATATCTCTACCTTTGTGGTCTGGGGCTCACTGGCTATACTGCCGTATGTACCGTCTGGTCTGGGGCTCACTGGCTAATAAATAATTAAATACTGCCTGCCTAATAAATAATTAAATACTGCCGTATATCTCTACCTTTGTGGTCTGGGGCTCACTGGCTATACTGCCGTATGTACCGTCTGGTCTGGGGCTCACTGGCTAATAAATAATTAAATACTGCCGTATATCTCTACCTTTGTGGTCTGGGGCTCACTGGCTATACTGCCGTATGTACCGTCTGGTCTGGGGCTCACTGGCTAATAAATAATTAAATACTGCCGTATATCTCTACCTTTGTGGTCTGGGGCTCACTGGCTATACTGCCGTATGTACCGTCTGGTCTGGGGCTCACTGGCTAATAAATAATTAAATACTGCCGTATATCTCTACCTTTGTGGTCTGGGGCTCACTGGCTATACTGCCGTATGTACCGTCTGGTCTGGGGCTCACTGGCTAATAAATAATTAAATACTGCCTGCCTAATAAATAATTAAATACTGCCGTATATCTCTACCTTTGTGGTCTGGGGCTCACTGGCTATACTGCCGTATGTACCGTCTGGTCTGGGGCTCTCTGCCTAATACTGCCGTACCTGTGTGGTGTGTGGCTCACTGCCCAATACTGCCGTATCTACCCTCTGGTCTGGGGCTCACTGCCTAAATACTGCCGTATATCATTATCTACCTGTCTGGTCTGGGGCTCTCTGCCTAATACTGCCGTACCTGTCTGGTGTGTGGCTCACTGCCCAATACTGCCGTATCTACCCTCTGGTCTGGGGCTCACTGCCTAAATACTGCCGTATACCATTATCTACCTGTCTGGTCTGGGGCTCTCTGCCTAATACTGCCGTACCTGTCTGGTGTGTGGCTCACTGCCTAATACTGCTGTATCTGTATAACTGCCTGCTGGTGCATACTCACTGACATATATATAATTGCACTCCAGTGGTTCTGTTCTGTGACATAACTCCACAATAATAATGGAGATCCAAAATATGGAGGTTAACAAACAAAGGAAAGATGAAGATGCACTTCCTCATAGTTCTGAAGCTGCTGCCACTAGTCATGACATAGACGATGAAATGCCAACAACGTCGTCTGCCACGGCCGATGCCCAGTGTGAAAGCAGAGGGCATGTACAATTGAAACCAAACTTCCGTAAAAGGAATAAAAATATGAAATGTAAATCGTTGGAAGAGAAACTTAAACTTGGCAATATGCCATTTACGACACGGAGTGGCAAGGAACGGCTAAGGCCATGGCCTAACTTCATGACTAGTGGTGCAGCTTCAGATGACAAGGAAAGTCCTCCTCCTCCGCTCTCCCCGCCCAATAGGAAATCAAAGAGAGTTAGGCTGACACCGACTCAAAAAAGTCTGAAAAAATTTAAGAAAAAAAAACAGAACAAAATTCAGAAAATAAATCTGGAAAAAACTCATCCTTCTAAAGACATATCCCAAATCCCCACGGAGAGTTCGAGGGTGGCGGTGGTTGTGATGCCGGACCTTCCCATCACTGTACGTGAAGAGGTGGCTCCTTCCACCATTTGCAGTACGCCCTCTGCATATGCTGGAAGGATCACCCACAGTCTAGTTCCAGATTTTATCAGTGAAGGTGATGTTGTACACCAGGAGGAGGATATTGATGTAGCTGGCACTGAGGAGGAAGTTTTCGAGGAGGATGGAGACTTGGTTTGCTTAAATGACCCACCAGGGGGGAATGAGGCACCTTTGGGGGAAAAAGTTGTTGTCCATGGGATGAAAAAGTCCATCGTCATGCCTGGACAAAGGACCAATAAATCCACCTCTGCGGTCTGGAATTTTTTTTATCCACATCCGGACAACAAAAGTATTGCCATTTGTAGCTTATGTAAAACTCCAATAAGCAGGGGTAAGGATCTTGCCCACCTAGGGACAACCTCCCTTCAACGTCACCTAAAGACGCGTCATGGTTCAGTGTTTAGTCCAGAAAGTGCGGCTAGCAGTCCAGCGACACCTAAATCACTTGGTCCTCCTTTTGGAGCCAAATGCCTGAAAAGCACACCACCAACTCCCTCCTCGACAAATTCCTCCTCGATCCGGATAGGGGGGAGTCCTGCAGTCCATCTCACCTGCATGAATGACTCCATAGATTCCTCCGGAGGATCCTGCAGCACTACGCCTACTACTACTGCCGCTGCTGCTGCTGCTCCTGGAAGTCAGTCATCATCCCAGAGGGGAAGTCAGTCATCATCCCAGAGGGGAAGTCGTAAGACCGCTACGTCTTTCACTAAGCAATTGACCGTCCAACAGTCATTTTCCATGAGGATGAAATACGACAGCAGTCATCCTATGGCAAAGCGGATAACTGCGGCCTTGACAGCTATGTTGGTGTTAGACGTGCGTCCGGTGTCCGCCATCAATGGAGTGGGATTTAAACGGTTGATGCAGGTATTGTGTCCCCGGTACCAAATCCCGTCTAGATTCCACTTCACTAGGCAGGCGATACCCGCGATGTACAGTGAGGTCAGAAAAAGTGTCCTCAGTGCCCTGAAAAATGCGGCTGTACCCACTGTACACTTAACTACAGACATGTGGACAAGTGGATCAGGGCAAACTAAGGACTATATGACTGTGACAGCCCACTGGGTAGATGCATCACCTTCCGCAGCAGCAGCAGCAGCAGCATCTCCTGCATGCCAGCTCCTTCTTAGGCAGGCTACGCTGTGTATCACCGGTTTCAAGAAGAGGCACAACGCCGACAACCTCTTAGAGAAACTGAGGGAAATCATCTCCCTGTGGCTTACCCCCCTTAGACTCTCCTGGGGATTTGTGGTGTCGGACAACGCCAGTAACATTGTGCGGGCATTAAACATGGGCAATTTCCAGCACGTGCCATGTTTTGCCCACACAATAAATTTGGTGGTGCAGCATTTCATAAAAAATGACAGGAGTGTGCAGGAGATGCTTGCGGTGGCACGCAAAATTTGCGGACACTTTCGGCATTCTGCCACAGCCTGCCGAAGGCTGGAGCGGGAGCAAAAACTCCGCAACCTGCCCTGCCATCAGCTGAAACAAGAGGTGGTGACGCGCTGGAACTCCACCCTCTATATGCTGCAGAGGATGGAGGAGCAGCAAAAGGCCATTCAAGCCTACACAGCCACCTACGACATAGGCAGAGGAGCGGGGCTGCACCTGACTCAAGCGCAGTGGAGGCTGATTTCCGTGTTGTGCAAGGTTCTCCAGCCGTTTGAAGTAGCCACACGTGAAGTCAGTTCCGACACTGCCTGCATTAGTCAGGTGATTCCCCTGATCAGGCTGTTACAAAAGCAGCTGGAGAAAGTGAGGGAGGAGCTAAAGCGGAGCGATTCCGCAAAGCATGTCGCTATTGTGGATGAAGCCCTCCATACGCTTTGCCAGGATACGAGGGTGGTCAGTCTGTTAAAGTCAGAGGAATACATTTTGGCCACAGTGCTCGATCCTCGGTTTAAAGCGTATGTTGTGTCTCTGTTTCCGGCGGACACAAGTCTACAAAGGTGCAAAGACCTGCTGGTCAGGAGATTGTCATCTGAAGGGGACCGTGACACGGCCCCAGCTCCTCCTTCATTTTCTCCCACACCTGTGCCTGTGAGGAAACAGCTGCGATTTCCCACACAACCCGCTGGCGGGGATGCAGGGCAGGCAGGAGGGAGTTTGGACATCTGGTCCGGACTCAAGGACCTGCCAACGATTGCTGACATGTCTACTGTCGGTGCATTGGATGCTGTCAACATTGAAAAAATGGTGGATGATTACTTTGGTGACAGCATCCAAGTAGACATGTCAGACAGTCCTTACCTGTACTGGCAGGAAAAAAAGGCAGTTTGGAAACCCCTGTACAAACTGGCTCTATTTTACCTGAGTTGTCCCCAGGGCCGGCGCTACCCACTCAGCAGCTCCTGCAAAGCAGGGAGGCGCCATGCTGAAAAGGCGCTGTCTCCCTCCCTGCTCTGCTAAAGCTGCCTCAGTCCTCACTGTCACTGCCTCCTGCATGCCGCCTGCAGTGCCTATCTGACAGCGGGCGAGCGGCAGTATAAAGAGCTGCACCGCGCGCACACTGTCCTCCTCCTGCGACCTGCCCCCTCTTCCTCACGGACACTTGCGCTGAGGCATGTAGCGCTGTCTGTGAATGCCTGGATGACATGTCATGTCTGGATCCGTCCCCTACCCATTGCTCCCTGCGCCTGTCAGCTGTCAATCAAATGACGAACAGGCAGCAGCGCCTCCCCTTCCTTCCCTCTTCTCAGTGTGCTGTGCCAGTGCCAATGCCAATCCTCAACACTCCGCCCCCCCTATCTCCTCCCCTCTTCTTCCATCTCCTCCTTCTCTCCCCTCCTTTCCCCCTCAGTCACGAGAGGGGTGTAATGGCGTCCTCAGCGTCCTGCCTACGCAGATAGAAGAGGAGGGACTGCACAAGAGTTTAACAGCAAAAGAACAGTGAGTCTTTTATTATACATGTTTATAACAAATATTTTAATAATTGTAGATTTTTTTTTATATACAGATGGAGTGGGTCTCGCTCTTGCAGGGGATGGCGGAAGATTCGCCAGCCGCTATCCCCCGCCAGCCGCCATAAGGGGATGCGCGCGCGTCGCCTTACAACGGGGCTTCCCCCGGGTCCCCGCCGCCTTGCTGCCCCCCCCCTAACCCTGTCCGTCTCCCTGAAGCATAGAAGGACAGGGTTCCCGTCCCCCCGCCGACGGGAAACTGAGACGCACACGCGTCTCAGTCAGATGGGGCGCCTCTTCGCCAGATTCTGACGCTGGCGCAGCGCCAGCAAAGAAGAGACCAGCTCCATCTGTATATTTAGACACTTTTTAAATAATGGGCTGGGTTATGCGCCTAAAGGTGGCCATACATGCTGTAATAGCAGCGTGCGATGCGATGTGCGCTCCTGCGGGCATCGCATCGCACAGTACAAAAAGTATGTGCTGCACATACTTTTTGTACTGCTTTGGGATCGCATCGCACACACATTGCATGCATGCCGTGCGATGCGATCTAGCCCATAACGTATGCTATTCTCGCAGTGTGTATGGGCACCTTTAGTGCCTGCAACATTTTGCGGACACAGCACTGAGATGGTGTATGCATACATGTACATGCACCCGAGATCCTCCATAGGATCGCATGTTGCATACACTCCCACAATCGGTCTGCAGCTTGTTGCAATGGCAATGTGAAAGGGCGCAAAATGTATGGTTTGCAGGAGGGCGCCGGACACCCTAGCACCGGCCCTGGTTGTCCCCCCTCCAGTGTGTACTCCGAAAGAGTATTCAGTGCAGCGGGGAACCTGGTCAGTGAGCGGCGAAGGAGGTTGCTCCCGAAAAATGTTGAGAAAATGATGTTTATAAAAATGAATTATCACTTATTCAATGAAGAGCAGGAATTGCCTCCAGAGATTATAACTGGACCTGTGATTGTGGAGTCCAGCGGGGACGAATTGATAATCTCTGAGAATGAGGAAGTACACACTGAAGGGGGCGAGGAATCAGAGGAGGAGGAGGATGATGATGATGATGATGAGTGACGATGACATCTTGTTACTGTAGAGCCAGTTTATACAGGGAGATATTATGAATTGTTTTATTTTTTGTGGGGGCCCAAACAAACCAATCATTTCAGCCACAGTTTTGTAGGCCCTGTCGCTGAAATGTTTGGTTTGTTAAAGTGTGCATGTCCTATTTTCGCAACATAAGGGTGGGTGGGAGGGCCCAAGGACAATTCCATCTTGCATCACCATTCATTATTCCTACTGCTGAGAGTCATTCATATGTGGGACTTGTCTTTTCAATGCATACAACTGTTTGCATTCCACTTGATTGCTGCACCTTCATGGGTGAGAATGTGATCTCCCTGACCTGGGGGACTCAGGGCTGGGGCAGGAAGGCTCAATTACACTTCTTTTTTTGGGCGGCTAACCTTTTTTTACCTGTCTGGTCTGGTGCCCACTGCTGAGAGTCATTTTTAATGCACATCAGGGTCAGGATCAGGCACATCATAATTAATAATCAATCAATCATAATCAATCAATCATAATCAATCAATCTATCATAATCAATCAATCAGAATCAAGCCTGGGCGGCTGCAATTAAAGTTCTTTGTGGGCGGCTAAAGTTTTTTTTAGTTTTCCAGTTACTGCAGTTTTATACATAGCTTGGTTTTTGTAAGTTGAAGACTTGTCAGTGCAATTTTCTTTTACAATATCCTTTATCTTTGCATGGACTTTGTGTATTTGGTTAGCATTCTGAGGTGTACACTGACTGCCTTCACCTTGAGCATGATCAGTTTCTGAAGCGGCAAAAATCCTTTTGTTTTGAAGATAGTCACTTTCTTTGCCGTTAGTTGTACAGGCTGACCTACTAACAGACACAGTTGCTTCGGAACAAGTTGTTGGAAATTTTTTAGGAGATAAAGCTGTACAAACCTTCTGGCCCCCCTTTTCAATTTTTAATTGATTTGCAAACATTTTGTAGTATTTGTCATATGTGCATAGCCTTTTAGAGAGAACTGCTTTTTCCTCATCAGATAACCTTTGTAATGATTTGACCTTCGCATCTCTCGCCTTTTTATTTAATGACAAGAACGATGAATACTTCTTTAATTTCTTCATCAACTGTTCTTTATTCATGAAATGGTCCGATAAAGCCTTTCCTCAAAACTTAAGTAACGTTATGTTTCCTTGATAATACTTTCACAGCTCACAAAATTCTCATCACTGGCTTCCTTTTCTTTGCCACTTGATACCTTGTTTTCACAATAAAGATTGATTTATTTTTGATGACCAGTTGGGTACAATTAGTTACACATCTTTTTGGGCGGCTAAACTTTTTTGGGGGAGGCTGCATTTAAACTTCTTTGGGGGCGGCTGCAATTAAACTTCTTTGGGGCACAGGGGCACAGGGGGTATCCTGTAGTGGGCTGCCACACATTTTTTTAAATATGGATCTTTCAGCACAGAGACAAACTGCACATCAGGGTCAGGATCAGCCAGGTTGTTAAACGGGGTTTCGACCACTGTTGGAGCACTCCTCTTAAAGTAATCTTTTCACGAGCGTCCATCACTTTGATAGGCTTGTCTCCTGCCATGATCTGTTGCTTATTCGAATTCAGCATTTCACGGGCGTCCTGCACTTTACCCCTTATGCGGAAGCGAGCATCTTTGGCCACCAACTTTTCACGGGCATCTTTTATCCCTAGTTTTTGGCGTGCATCAGTCACACCAATTTTCTGACGAGCATCAAATGTTCTCTGAAAACTGGTGGCAAGTGGACGATTGTTCACAGATGGTTGGAGTCTGGATCTCACGTTTCCTATACCTCCCCTGTTACTGACCCTGCGGTACATCCCGGTGCCCACGGACATTCCCCGTTTCCTGATCAGTTCATCCAGCGACACGTCGGCCATATTCCTCCAACCACACAGCTGCTATATCTAATTTGATAAAAATAAAAATAATACTTGTGCTGTGTGGGACTGTAAAAAAGAATTCCATGCTGCTTGTGCACTGACGTCTGCCACTGAGTGCCACGGCCAAGCAGTACCTAATAAGAAAATTAATTATTATAAATTCTGCTGGTGCACAATACTAGTATTGCTGACGTATCTACCTGTCTTGTGCCTAGTACTACTGTCTTATCTACCTGTCTGGTGCCTAGTACTGCCATATCTACCGTCTGGTCTGGGGCTCACTGCCTAATACTGCCGTATCTACCTGTCTGATCTGGGGCTCACTGCCTAATACTGCTGTACCTGTCTGGTCAGGGGCTCACTGCCTAATTTTTTTTGGAGCCTTGAGACTTTTAGGGATGCTGTACTAGCCGACACCTTTAGGTGGACTCTGGTCTGTCTTGTATCAAGCACAGTGGTCTCATGTGCATGAGATTGTTCTCTGTCCTCTTTTAAAATTGTGTCACCATCTTCATGGGTGAGAATGTGATCTCCCTGACTTGGGGGAGTCAGGGCTGGGGCAGGAAGGGTACAGGCTGAGTGGGGGTAGGGCACCCTTGTACTCTGCTGCTTTTGCCGGCTCCGGCTGGTAGCGTCTCCCTGGTGTCACGGCTGGCACTCTGCAGGGCCTCCCTCTTGCCTTCCTCATGATGCTGGCTGCTGGCTCTCTCTGTGTGCGCTGCTGTCCATCACCGCCGGGTCTCCTGCACGGAAACGCTGCCCGGCTCTCTCCTCTCTAGCGGGTCTCACTTCTGCACGCTTCCAGGCTGCGCACTCTGCTGCTCCCCTCTCTGTGGATCTTTAGGGTGCCCAGCCTGTCTTCTCTCTCTAAGCACGTGTCATCCTCTCTCACGCTGCTGCAAACCCTCCTCCGGCACAGTTTCATTTCACCTCTGACCTCTCCTTTGCGCTCCTGTGCCAGTGCCCCTGTAACGGTGTGGTGCAAAATAGTACCTGAATCTGGAGCTGATTACGGCGGCAGCTTCTGGATTCCTCACGGCTTCTTCCGGAGAACCTGTGGCAGGGAATGGCACAACCCAAGGAGAACCCACAAAAGACAAGGCTACTACGGCTAGCAGCAACAAATATTTATTTAAAGGAGTAAACGCTGCCCGGCTCTCTCCTCTCTAGCGGGTCTCACTTCTGCACGCTTCCAGGCTGCGCACTCTGCTGCTCTCCTCTCTGTGGATCTTTAGGGTGCCCAGCCTGTCTTCTCTCTCTAAGCACGTGTCATCCTCTCTCACGCTGCTGCAAACCCTCCTCCGGCACAGTTTCATTTCACCTCTGACCTCTCCTTTGCGCTCCTGTGCCAGTGCCCCTGTAACGGTGTGGTGCAAAATAGTACCTGAATCTGGAGCTGATTACGGCGGCAGCTTCTGGATTCCTCACGGCTTCTTCCGGAGAACCTGTGGCAGGGAATGGCACAACCCAAGGAGAACCCACAAAAGACAAGGCTACTACGGCTAGCAGCAACAAATATTTATTTAAAGGAGATATGTAAATGGGTTGCTGCAATACACTCACGTACTTATGCAAAACAGTCACTTTATATCATTCAGTAATTAAAGCTATAACTAATCAATGACCAGATTAAAGAGAGAAAGATTACGCAATAAATTACATCACAACAATAACAATATGACAGAATAATATTACGTCACAACATGTCCGCCAAGTGGCGCTATGCACCCTATATACACTGCGCGGTAGTCCCTGGTGCAAAACAACACAGTTCCTGAATTTGAATAACGGTCCCGCGAAGGAAATCCTCACAAGGTGATTAGGCCATAACTTAGTGTGCACACTACTTTTATGTATAACAAAAGTGATCAAAAATCCTCTCTAAGAGGGGCAGGCAGATTCCCATCCCTTAGGGCAATCTCCTGTATCAGAGGCAAACAGGCAGTCCTGTTAGTGGGGGTATCCAACACCCCAGTACCTGAACAATCAGCTGCAGTTGCCAGCTCCTGCTGGTCACGACTCCTGGCTGGCCACTGCCTGTCTTGGGTGCTGTGTGGTCCTCTGGGTGACTCCCAGATGGGCGGCAATGTCCCTCTCTGCCTAGTTCCGTGCTGTAGGTCTCTGCAGTCACTCCTACTGGGCTCTATCTCCCTTCACATGCTGCTCACCCCTTCTTCTGGTCAGCAGTGCTGGCTGTCATTAACTGCTGGGTCCTTGCTCCCAGTGCCTGGTCTCAGATGTGTGCTTCTCTCTGCACAGCATCTCTGTCTGCATGCTTCCTGGCTCAGGATACAAGCTCTTCACCCCTCTGCACACTTTCTCTCTCTCTCACACACTGCTGCTGGGATCACCTCTGACCTCCCAGCTTCCTGTCTCATGTGCAGGGGAGCTGGGACACTAGGACACTAGCTGAGTCTGTTAACCCCTCACAGACCTGCAGCTTCCACAAGCAAAGGAGGTTTTCCTCTGAGCAATTAAATTAAATTTAAAAAAAAATTGTGTAGAAAACATACAAAACCAAGATTTTATTAGAAAATGTAGCTTTCTATAAAGCACTTGCTCAAAATATGTAAAGTGAACAATTTATGAATAAGAGAATAATAAAAATTAACCGTTGTAGAGATTTATTCTACTTACAAAAAATTTACACTTTACAACTTCAATGTACATTGATTTTTTTCCCCATAAAAATGCAAATTTCTAGAAATACTAAACAAGCACTTTCATTCTTGCAGGTAGATCTTTATCTCAGAAATATACCTTGGCATAATAACCACGGTAACCCCGACACCCATGAACTAGACAACCTAGAAATAGCTCTGACAGATAACACAACATATGCATACAGTGTTTCTTTTTGCAAAGACTTACCTAAAGGGTAGATACATTTTAACGTGTACATTTTAGTATCATTCAAGAACACCCAGTTTCAGAATCAACAATGACATTTAAGTGGAGTTTGGGTGAAACAAAGGATTCAAATACGCAATTAAAATCTCTTTGGGGGCACAAGAGTACACCAGGGGTGGACTGCCACACTCCCTGGGCAGCCAATCAGGGGGGTGTCAGGCTCCCTGCACGTGGACTGAGCTGGGGCTGTTTAACCCCTCACATCCCTGCAGTTTTCCTCTGAGCAGCATTGGCTGCAATTAAACTTCTTTGGGGGCACTCCAGGGGCACAGGGGGTATCCTGTAGTGGGCTGCCACACAAGCCCATTCACATTTTTTGAAATATGGCTATCCACAGGTTGTTCAGTCTGCCATTTGAGATTGGGATCTTTCAGCACAGAGACAAACTGCACATCAGGGTCAGGATTAGGAAAGTTGTTAAACGGGGTTTCGACCATGAATCAATCACATCATTAAATTACTTAATAATCAATCAATCATAATCACAATCAAGCCAGATAGGGGTCTTGTTAAATATTAAACTGACCAAAACAGATACACACACAACTAATACTGCCTCATCTACCTGTCTGGTCTAGTGCCCACTGCCTAGTACTACCGTATCTACCGTCTGGTGCCTAGTACTTCCTAGTACTGCCTTATCTACCGGTCTTGTGCCTAGTACTGCAGTATCTACCGTGTGGTGTCTAGTACTGCTTCATCTACCTGTCTGGTCTGGTGCCCACTGCTGAGAGTCATTCGTATGAGGGACTTGTCTTTTAAATGCATACAACTGATTGCATTCCACTAATGAGAGTAATTGATTGCTGCACCAATCGCCCACTGCTCCTCGGCTGCACTGTGTAAACAGTGCACAATCAAGCCAGATAGGGGTCTTGGTGCTTGTTTTGAGGTTGTAGCAGGGGAGTGCAGCTACGAGTCGTAACACCTTGAGAGAAGATCAGTACTTCTCTAACGGCAAAGGACATCCTCCTCGACAGAGCGCACAGCTTCACGAGGGACGCATGTGAAGCAGTGAGCAAAGGGAACACCCGCCTAGCGAGCCAGATCACCTGAATCCACCCTAGCGATCAATAGAGTTACAGAAGTCGCAGCCAGATAGAACTCTTCCAGCTGCCACCTAGTCATTGATTAGCCCCCTCCACTCCACCCATTAGGCAATGATTGACGAGACGAATGGTAATAATAAATAATAAATGAATCACCAAATTAAAAATCAGATGAAATTAATTATAAAAATAATCATAATCACAATCAAGACAGATAGGGGTCTTATGAAATATTAAACTGACCAAAACAGATACACACTCTGCACCATCGAGCAGGTGATCACTGACATGCCAGGTGCAACGGTCTTTAGTACCCTGAATGCCAAGTGTGGGTTTTGGCAGATCCCTCTGGACAGAGCCTCTTCCATGCTTACTGCCTTCATGACCCCTATTGGGTGCTACGTCTTCCTACGCATGCCCTATGGCATCACCACGGGCAGCGAAGTTTTCCAGCGCTGCATGGAGCAACAGTTCGCTGGCTCTCCCTTTGACATCATCGCTGTCTGCATCCTCCTTATCTGCACAGCCGGGTCCATCAGTTACTGCCACTGCTGCAACCAATGCTAGTGATGGTTACGCATGCCCTATGGCATCACCACGGGCAGCGAAGTTTTCCAGCGCAGCATGGAGCAACAGTTCGCTGGCTCTCCCTTTGACATCATCGCTGTCAGCTTCCTCCTTATCTGCACAGCCGGGTCCGTTAGTTACTGCCACTGCTGCAACCAATGCTAGTGATGGTTTACATTACATTACATCTTCCATCTGCCACCTTAAAATTGATTAGCCCACTCCCCTTGCCTATTAGGCAATGATTTAAGAGACGACTGGTAATAATAAATGAATAATAATCACAAAATTAAACAATCAGATTACATTATCACACAATCAAGCCAGATAGGGGTCTTGTTGGATGTTAAAGTGATCGAAACAGTTACACACTTGCAGACAAACTCTGTGCTGCACAAAATGCCCACCGCTCCTTGGCTGCACATGGTAAACAGTGCATGATCAAGCCAGATAGGTATCTTTTATGGGCCTATTTTTTTAAACTGCCATCATGTCTGCCGCTGCAGTGCCACTCTTACATGAGCCATGTGTTTGTGCCGCACACTTGTGTGGCTTAGCATAGTTATCCAGCTACCTCAGTGCAAACTTTGGCAATAAAAACAATATTGTGAGGTGTGAGGTGTTCAGAATACACTGGAAATGAGTGTAAATGAATGTTATTGAGGTCAATATAGTGTAGGAGCAAAAAAAAACACAAAATTCTGCAATTTTTGCTGTTTTTAGGCTTTTTTAACAAAAAAATCAGAACCCAAAACCCAAATAAATCCAAACACAAAACACTTAGGAGGTGTTTTGCCAAAACCCATTAGAACCCAAAACCTCAAGGTAATCAGAACCCAAAACCCAAAACCCGAAAAGTGGCCGGTGCACATCTCTAGTTCTTACGGATAAAGGGCCTTATTCTAGTTCACTCTTTCTGACAAAATCCTTCTTAGATGGACAAAACCATGTGCACTGCAGGTGGGCAGATGTAACATGTGCAGAGAGAATTAGATTTGGGTGAGATATTTTGTTTCTGTGCAGGGTAAATACTGACTGCTTTATTTTTACACTGCAATATAGATCTCACTTTAAAGAAAAACCCCACCCAAATCTAATTCTCTCTGCACATGTTACATCTGCCCCACCTGCAGTGCACATGGTTTTGTCCATCTAAGAAGGATTTTGTCAGAAAGAGTGAACTAGAATAACCCCCAAAGTGTAGAGGGGATGCAATGAATAGAAATCAAACCTGTACCTAATTGTTAGTATAAATACTATATACTTTGTTGTTTTAAGTATGGAGATACATTTTTGTACAGTATGCTCTCCTTTTCCCTGGAAGAATAAAGGCCCATACACACTGGGTGATTTTGAGCTGAAAGCAGCTGTTTACGCGTCTGAGCTGCTTTCAGGGGCAGTGATGAGCAGTGAGCGCTGATACATGCTTCTGCATCGTCGCTGGCCTGGCCGCACATCTGCTGGCATTGCTAGAAGATGAGCGACGGGGTGGATGCTTTCCATAGCAGGATGCCGTGTAAAAATAAAGCAGTCAGTATTTTCCCTGCACAGAAACAAAATAACTCACCCAAATCTAATTCTTTCTGCACATGTTACATCTGCCCCACCTGCAGTGCACATGGTTTTGTCCATCTAAGAGGGAATTTGCCAGAAGGAGTGAACCAGAATAACCCTCAATATACTGCTATAATGCCGTGTTGCACATGGTGAACTTGGGTTGGGATGGAGGAGGGGGCCCAAAATTATATTTTTGCACCTAGGCCCACCACCCACAAGTTCCGCCACTGGCTCTATGTATCAAGATTGGGCAACAAGAAAGATTCTATTGGCGCTCATTGCAGAGTCTGTTGTAATCAACATGTAATCAACATGTAAATATTGCCGGTGCAGCCAAAGATAGTCAGGCCATTGACTACTACACATGCCCCATCCCTACTTGCCTACTTTTGGAATCTAGTTTCAGGGAGATTATAGTGGGTAGTAGAATTTTGCACAGCGTCCCATTGAGGGGGGGTGTCATGCTCCACCCAAAGGGCATGTCTAGTGCCATATATGGAGAGATTGTGAACGTGGCACCTAGGGGCGTGGGTGTGTACTGCTACATCTGAGAGGAATCTTGTAAAATGACTTATATCCAAATGTAGATGAGCCCCAAAGCAGTTAGTAAGAGCTACTATACTTGGTAAAGTGCTGGGAAATGGCGCTGATGATTCAATGTAAATGTATCTACTTCTCATTTCTTTTTTCCCCAAAAATGTAACAGTGTAATGTGGGCTAGGTGAAATGTGGGAGATTGCTAGACTAATGAGGGAGAGAGGGAGATTGCTGCTATTTCAGGGAGTCTCCTGCAGAATGCACGAGGGTAGGCAACTATGGCCCCATCTGGCTTTACCCTTTCATACTGTACACTGAACACACTTCCTTTGACTAGCAGTTGCCAGGACACAAGAGAACCCGTCGGTAACAGTAGTAGGTATCGCCGGCATGTCCTCCATACTGCAGTTGGTTAGTGGCTGCATTACGCTGTAAGAGAAATCACTGTGCCTTTATGTGACATACTGCATAAATATAAAGGACAGTTTTGATTGTATTCTTCAATGACAAAAGATGCATAACCTCTGGCGACCGTCCCCAAAGTGCCCAGCTGGGATTGTGTTCTCTAATTGAGTGCATTTAGCATGTTAGCAGTATATATTTGGTTTTATCTCTGACAATTGGCATATAGAACACATTACCAATCCAGCCAACTGTCAGCGCGATGTACCGCTATGTCTCTGAGCTAACTTACATGTAAAACAAGAAGCACAGGCTCATTGGACGGCGAGCAATTACAGGGATGATTACATTATAGGTACACTTCACAATCATTGTGAATAATGATGCGACTCTTATATGTGATGAGAGCCTGGCAAGTGCGGATGTGAGGTATCTCCAGCTGCAGTAGCAGAGTCTTTGGCGTTGATGTCTGCATACTTGTCTCTCTCTCAGGAAATCAGGAACTTGTTCCAGGTAGTGTCTGTGTAAGGTGATTACACTTAGAAATGCATAGAATGTTCAGCAAGGTGATATAATTGCTGCAGCTCCTGATTGTGAGTGCTGTGTAATGTCTATATGTACATATCTGATTGAGCAGTAGGGATGACAGCCCCTACAGTGATGGGAGATTCTGGGGGAAAAATACTGGTTCCAATAAGAGCTAGGAAAGTGTTTCTAACACCCCAATTCATGGCAACATCTACAGATCTCAGTAATGGGGCAGGCAGTAAGGAAACATAATAATTCCTTATATAGTGTATAATACAGGGTTGCCGACTTTAGAAAGCTCCTCTCCGGGAGAAGCCCGGAGAGGAGACTTTCAGCAGGGAGGCGGGGCCTAAATGTGATGTCATTAAGCCACGCCCCCATTAAGGAAAGTGCCTCAATTTAACGATCTCCATAGAGGGGCGGGGCTAAACGACGCGATGATGACAATTTGTCTCCGCCCCCTATCCGGAGATCGTCAGAAAAGGTAATTTAAACGCTGCGGCTGGGGTGGGGGAAGCCGCAGTCAGGGGGGGGAGCGGGGGAATCCGGGAGGGTTGCCCACCTTTCCGGGGGGCCGGGAGGATGACCCAATTTTTGGGACCCTCCCGGACATTCCAGGAGGGTAGGCAACCCTGGAATAATATATTGTTCCAATAAAAAATGTAGCAACACTTGTACCTAACCACCCAAAAGGGTCTCACCCTTCTCCAGCACCCAAATTCCTCAAGTAATGCTGTCTTCTGGTGCAGTATTTCCGTCTCCGGGATGATGTCTCTGCACATTGAAACGAAGCAAATGCTCTGGAACTGTGCCTGAGTCTATGATCTCTAGTGCACATGTGACATCTTCCCAAATATCACTGGGATAATGGTACCAGCCAAGGTGAAAGGGCCCACTTCCTGAACCAAGCAAGGAAAGATGCAGTGCTCCCGCTCAGTCTATCCGCCCCACCTCCTCCTGGAACTGAACAGTGCTCCCCTTGTGGAGCATGCAGCCCCACATTTGATTTTTTTTTATTATATGAAAAAACAATTGATGGTCATGGACAAAACCTCCTGTACAGGACTTGCCCCCTTCAGTACCCGGGGCAACTGCTGCTCTCTCTGCTGACAGTGGTAGCCTTTGTTAGATACAGAGAAGCCATATCACCAACATTGTCAATAATTTGTTCCACCTGCAGAAACAGCAGATAATTATTTCTTTCTCTATCTTGACCTGCAGCGCAATTAAGGACTTTTAACATCCACACCAAACTGTATGTATGCTGTATGTGATGGTGCCAGTTGCATCATTACAGGCTTTGTTCTACAGAAAGTGTCTATAATACAAGAAGTGTTTATTATACAGGAAGTGCCTCTGCAGGCATGGTTGTTCAGCATGACTGCACTTAGTAAAGACACACTTCTGCAGTTATCCAGAGTTTTATGGTGATTTGCATACAGACCACTTTACAAAACAGTACGACCCTTCGTGTGCTGGTCATTGTATTGCTACATACTGTATCTTCTGGTGCTACCTGTGTATTTTTTTAAATAGACAAAATAGCTTACAAAAGTAAGGGTATGAGAAACTATTTGTATCGATGATTATGATACAATTATGACAAAGTGCAACAATCACTGATTTAGATAAGTCATTACATTGCAAACAGGAGTAACTTGTTCAAGAATTACTGGAAGACGAATGATGTATATAATTGGAAGGGTACAACAGATAGAGTTGGCGGAAGCAGAGGAAGATCTACCATTGGTGCAGCAGGTGCATTGCATGGGGGCCCCTGAGGACTAAGGGGCCCACTGCTGCCACCCACTGCTGTGAAGCATATTGTGTACTTGGGTTGGAGTGGAGTCAGGGGACTAAATTATAGTTTTGCACCTTGCCCAACTAGTCGCAAGTTCCACCACTGAGTGTAAGTGGTGAAGGGCAATAAATACAGAGAGGGTTAGGTAAGGGGATGTAAAAGGGTATAGACCGAGCAAAGGGGAAGCTAGAAGATAGGGAAGAAACCTGAAGGATCAATAGCATCCATTCAGAATAACTGCATGGCATACTAAGGGTACATACGGATGGCTGGCGGTCAGGATATTGGCGGTAAGAATACAGACGCTGGAATCCTAACAGAGGTCATTAAAACTAGCATATTACAAAATGCCTGTTGTTAAAATGACTAATGATACTAATGATGTTCAAATATTGTTAAAAGGAATGTGACTAATCATTTCATGTTAGAACCCATTGTGCTCTTTACTGCAATGCACAAAAACTGAAGAAAGTGGAGAATGATTATTCTTCATTTACGCTATATTTTAAAAAAATCATAGTGGTTCATCTAGGGCATTAGACGGGCACTGATCACGCTAGACAGGCTTGTGATCACTCCAGATGGGGGCATGCTACGTAATATTGGCGTGTATCCAACGCTCCTCCAATGCTGTGGCCACAGGGGAGAATTTGTTTATATTTATTCTATGTGAAACTGAAATGCTAAATTCTAATGAGAAAGGTGTAAATAGAAAAGGCATTTCGATAGGGAGTATTGTGAGATGGGACCAGAACTTTGCTTAGGACCCATGGCTTAATCTAGCTCTGGGTCTTCCTATTAAACATGGTGATATTACCACTGTGAACGTATCAGTAAATACCCAAGAGAAGGTAGATTCTATCGTTTAGACTGGAGAACGCTGTACAAATGTCTTGTTGCAGCTGTAGCCTTCAACAAGGTGTTTTTTTTTTTTTCATTTAAAGCAACAGTCAAATGAAAAAAAGTTACATACAGTAGCAGCACTTTTTAGACCGCGTAAAAAAAAAATTACATTTTTCAACACTTCTCTACAGGGACAACCAATGTGAAAGCCGCTGTACTTACAGACACTTTTACCATCTGACTTGCTCTGCATTTGCAGAACAAATGCCAAATGGCATGATTAATGTGCACCTGTGCTGGGCGAGACACAGGAGAGTTGAGCTTAGAATTGGGGATAGGGGCTGTAGCCTAAATAAAACATGCATTCATTTCCATCTCCGCTGAAATTAAACATACACAACACTGGAAGAGAGGGAGGAAGAGCATGCAAGTGTTAACACAGTGTATTAAATAGTGTTAAGTAAAAAGTATACTGTAAATGGTCTGTCTGAGTTATAGATAATAACAGCACAGTTATATAACCAGGCAAGTAGTTTCCCATAAACAGGTGACTGCCAAATACGCCTCGACCTGAATCGCAACAACAAAATAAAGTTTATTGTGTCCGAGATGTCTCTATACAAATATTGGCCATGTTAAAAACATATTGTCTGTGTTTCTTAATATTTATTTAATTATTATTATTTTATTTATAAGGTGCCACAAGTGTTTTGCAGCGCCGTACAAAGGAACAGTACAGGGAGACAAACTTAACATTTCAGTAAATGAATAACAAAATAGAGTACAGGTAAAAAGAGCGCCACAATTCAATACACATTACAGCTTAAATATAAGTAGTGAGGACTTGATCAATATGCTACTAGGGGCTGGTGGCCAAAGATGGAGATGAGTATGCGGATGAAGATGGTTGCTGAGTGCTTGAGAATGGGAGAGCTGTGAGTGAAATGTGAATAGAAGAGAGCTTTGACAACAGGAGGGAAGAGGGCCCTGCTCAGAGGAGTTTACAATCTAGTAGGAACGGGAGACAGACAGATTACATGAGGTGCAAGTGAGTGGGAGGTGGCTTAATGGCAGGATGTAAGCAGGCAGAGATGGTCAAGGCAAGTGGCAGGGGTCGGAGGAAAAGCCTCAGAACTAAGGTATGCAGCGGGAGGGTACGCTATATTAATGGCTATTTATATAGCGCACACATACTGTATTCTTTATCACTTTACAGAGAATATTTAGTCATTCACATAAGTCTTTGCCCCAGAGGAACTTACGCTCTATATTCCCTCACACATTTACACAGAGGCGGATTTAGGGGTCATTTCACACCTAGGCACACCAGTAATGTCCAAACCCCAATTTTACTATTGTCATTCTTTGGTTATAAGCACTGATTTGGTCATTGGAAGTTTAATATAATATAATAATAATAATAATAATAATAATAAAAAAACAAGCTAAAACCTATGAGAGTTTATTTTATGTTCAATTATATATATGTATATTTACTAATTAGGACAGTTTATAGAGGCAGTCTCGCCTCACGTGCCTAATGGGAAATTCACCACTGCACATACATAAACACATACTGTATGGGTATATGTACGAAGATGGGTGTTCTATTGAATATAGGGCTCCAAATGTAATAGGGTGTGAGAATCACAAAGTGAGAGATTTGGGGAGAGTTCTCCCATTTGTTTAAAGCGGCAATCATTTACACTGAAAAGAAAAAAAAGCTGATTTTGCCAGTAATTGATTGCCGCTTTAAAAAAAATGGGAAACCGCTACAAAAATCTCTCACTTTCTCATTCTCACACCCTATTACATTTGGAAAAAAATGGAAAGCAGCGCTATTGAAAGTGATAAATGTATTAAATTCAAAGATTATATAACACAATTAATATTATCACACACTATTTCAATACTTAATGTGTATCAGCCGTTTTTCAATATACTTAATAATATGTAGTTAATAAAACAGGAGCTCTCTCACAGCCATATATAAAAATTATATATATATATATATATATATATATATATATATTAATGCAAATTAATAATCTAACGTCATGATATCCAGTCCTAAATGGACAATTAATTATTTATAATGGATTAGAAGGTATTTCTGAACTCTCGCTCAGTTCTTTTTAGTTGCGGTGTTACTGGTGCTTTTGGGAAGTAAAGGTATCTTTAATGTCCTTTATGGGAGTTGTTATATCCCACTGATTTAGGCTTTATAGCCACCAAGGTTTGCAGTCTTAGATAGGGATTAACGCGTTTCCCCGCCTCTCCTGAAAAGGTCAGCGGCTTCCTCAGAATCTTAAATGTGAGGGTAATAAATGTCCAGCCACTCAGCACCTAATTGTCATTTTTCAAACAGCCTGTGACTTGACAGTTAGGAGCTGGTTGGCTGGAAGTTTATCACTCTTTATCGCCCTCGTGTTTATCTCTTTTTAAGGCTTAATACATCTGCCCCAGTGTTCTGATTCAGCCACTAGTACCGTAATGTAGGAATTCATGCAATTATCATTTTATAAATTATATACATTGTTTACATCAAGCTTTTTTTTTTACAGTAGCCGAGAGCACAGCGCTTCCTAGGAAAGCTCATTAAGTATATCATTAGTACCAATATTTTAGGATGCTACACTGTATTTCTCATGCTTATCTCCTGACTGCTGGAAGCTTGCCCATTAACTATGTCTAGCAAAACTGGAAGTGGGGGAAAAATTGTCAAGGAGACGTGTGAAATCAAATGAGAGGGATATGTTGTTTTTTAGTGTAGTCTATAACAAGTGATAATAGTTGCTGGTTCTTTGACAGATTAAAGGGAAAAATATTAAAATTAATATAATTTATAGAAAGTCTCCTGGGAGTGTCATGGGAGCGATACGGGTGTGTATTTCACTTCCTCGCTTGATCACAGGTAGCAAATTGGACGTCTGTTTCAGACAGATCCTCCAGCCTGGTGTGGTTGCAATTTCAGATACTTATAAATGCAGACACAGCGGGCGCTATGGGTTCCACATTCAGATGCAAAATGTTTAGAATTCACGGTAGGATTCTTGCATTACATAAGGTAAGTAAATGTATGTAGCCATACAGAAAAGAAGACCCATAGGGTGAAATTTAATACGATGAGAGATTCAGAAAGTGAGAGATTTGGTAAGAAATCTCCAGTTTTTTAAAGCGCCAATCATTTACACTGCAAAATCAAACTGGTTTTGCAGGGTAAATAATTGCTACATTTAAAAAACTGGAGATTTCTTACCAAATCTCTCACTTTCTGAATCTCTCATCGTA
Organism: Crinia signifera; assembly: GCF_055691185.1. NCBI lineage: Eukaryota > Metazoa > Chordata > Amphibia > Anura > Myobatrachidae > Crinia > Crinia signifera. The sequence continues at coordinate 62,456,935 of NC_139217.1, read as the reverse complement.
TTAAATCTCACCCAGTATATCTTCAAAAGTAAAACAGTAATTTATTGCATGGCATTCCTTATGTTTTTATTCCTACGTGTATTTCTAGATCTATATATTTATTTTATGGCACAGTATCATACAAAAGTAGTAAAACAAATCAAGCTAATTAAGTAAAGTCAGAGAGAAAAGACTACAGCCCCTGCCCAAAAACCTTCCAGGATAGATTGGTGGTGATTTCCTCTCCAAGTGAAAAACAATCAGAAGACCAAATCTGAAGGACAGGGTTAGTGCAAAGGTTTACATATTTCTGTTACACTTCCTCAAAGCATGCTGATCTCAGTGCGCCGGCCACACATTTTACAGATTGTCCTGCTGTCCCACTTGTTGGCCTCAGAGTCATGTAGGGAATTGGAGGGGAGGTTTTTTGGGGGGGGTGACTCTTCCTCCAATTAGTGCTGGAAAAGACTGGGGACAGGACAGCTACTGGGCCCACCCCCAGTGTGATGAGAAACTGAGGTGTGATATTCACCATGCATAGCTGACATGAGAGCATGAAAACTTCTGCTAAGGGATCTTATAATATTGAGAGGTGTGATGATATACTGATTGAGCAGATTTGATTCAGTTGAACCAGGATCAGAAGCTTGATGCCTGGCAGACTTAGCACCTCTCCTATCTGATTCACCTCCCAATATCTCTGTTGTGTGTGTGAATTACTGCAGTGGTCCAGCTTACTTAGATAAAGAACACAAGCAACAAGAATGTGAAATAACACCACCAGGAATTCACTTACAATAGCAGGGTCAGCAGGGGTTCAGGGTGCGCAGACCCCACGGCTTCTGGCTGACCGCATCGAAGGGACGGGCTCCTTTCAGAGCCCTGTGCCTGCGCTTATGGGATGATACATCGCAGTGCTAGGATCGCATTTTACAAAGTGATCCTGGGCGGTAACATTCCACCCAGATAACATTGTAAATGCGATACATGATAAATGGGTCCCATAATGAGAACTGGGGGTCACAATCTTATAATTGATGAAAATCTCTCTTATGAAAAACATTGTTGTTTGTCCATTCAAAGTAGTTTTGTTTAATATGGCACTCAGAGTAAAAACTGGTCACCCCTGCAATATATAATAGTTTGATCTCGGAGCCACTGAAAGTTTATATCATTTATCTGTATCACAATACTTAAACAAATATAATTGTTCAGCGTTTTAATCTTGCGGGAGAAGATTCTAAAAGCAGAGGAGGCTTTGAAAATCCAGCTTTTTGTTCCTTTAATTAGTATATTGGATTAATTATAGAAGTGAATACTAGTTTTTTATTTGTAGTGTATAGAGATAATTGATGCAGATTATGTGAATGCTCATTAAGCAAAGCCTATTTAAACTGGGATGAACATAATCAGTGCTGTAGCTGTTGACATGACCAGTAATGAAATAATATCTGATACATAAACCAGTAGGATATTATTGTAGGCAGCGTTAATGAATATAATAGCTACAGAGCACAAAGAAATCTTAATAAAAGTAACAAAGAGCAATAAAGACATGTAAATAATAGTCATGTAAAAACATAGTAAGATAATGTGAAAAAAAATCACTTCATATTATTATGCTATATATTTTTTGATTGTTTGATTTTCTATGGTTTTGTTTAATGTGCTACTACGGGGTGGCCAAACCCATCCTCAAGGTCTATCAACAGTTCATGTTTTTCAGGCAACCAAAAAAATATTAGGAATGAATGCAACATGTTTGAAAATGTGACGTTTAGTAATGACTACAGCTGTGCACCAGCTAGGGGATTTGGGTCCTGTGACAGTTAGTAATGACTACAGTTGTGCACCAGCTAGGTGATCTGGGAAATGTTACAATTAGTTATGACTACAGTTGTGCACCAGCTAGGTGCTCTGGGAAATGTTACAATTAGTAATGACTGCAGCTGTGCACCCAGTGCCAGATTAAGGTCTAAATGGGCCTGGAGCTGAAAATTATCAAGGGCCTATTATGCGCAATAATAGGGGTTGTGGCCATCACCTAATAATGTGGGAGGCGTGACCAGTGTTCTGGTTGGTTCGTCTGCTCATGGGTGTGTCTCTATTTGTGTAAATACTTTCAACGAATTATATATGGCTGGAAAAGGCAGGGGGCTGGCATAGGAAAAATGCAGGGAGATATATTGCTGGGTGCCCTCCAAAGGTGCACCCGCAGGACGCCGATGTCCTATGAGACTTGCAGGGTGTGGCGGCACTCCAGTCATAAAAAAAATACTGAAAGCCGAAACTTGGTAGACAACATTTCAGCACCGTTTATGTGGTCAACTAAGTTTAACACACCATATACAAATCATGCAACACAATAGTAACTCCCTTATACTGTACTTGCCTCTTACACATTATGCCACATGGAATGAGCCAAAATTCACACCACTGAGCCAAAATTCACACTATGGCACACAGATTCAGTAAAAATTCACGTTATGCCACACAGATTAAGGCAAAATTCACATTTTACCACATGGATTGAGCCAAAATACACACTATACCAAACAGATTGAGCAATAATGCACAATATGCTTCATAAACAGGGGCATTGCACAGCAAAGGTGCGCATTAAAAATTTACACCATAATGCCCATTACATGTTAAGCCACACACCATAATGTCCATTACGTATTATGCTAAACACCATAATGCCTATTAAAAATTATGCAACATAAGTGCTGCTTACCTACATGCTCATTGCCAGAGGTTCCATGCTCATTGCCAGGCATTCTATGCTTGTTGCCATGTGGGATTACATGCTCATTGCCAACGGGGAATACATGCTCCAGGTAACTTGGGGTACAGCCGCCTCCGGGCAGAAATGATAGCCATTGACAGCTGGGCAGAGAGCAGGGGGCTGCCCGGCTGTATTCAGAGCACTGCAGGTCCCGGCTATTTGAAATAATACCCCTTTCACACCAGAAAATGCAGGGATTAACCCGGGAATATGTTCCCAGGATCATGCAGGGACATTCCCGAGCTGGCCCCTTTTACACCAGCCTAGTCCCTGCATTTTCTGGTGTGAGGAGAAGAGAACCTCCCCCCCCTTAAACAACCAGCAATATCTTGATTTTGGTCCCATGAAACTGGGCCGTTTGGTTCCTGAGAAATCTGTCCTCAAACAACATGTACAGCCATGAAATTACATTTCATAAATGAAAAAATCGGTTTACCCACAATATCTCTAGAACCAATGAATCCATATTGACCAGCCTGGTATCAGATTGAAGGCCCAGCGATTTGGGTTCGAGCTTCTGTGATGCTGGAGGGGGAACTGGCAGCTGTTGGAACTGGGTGGGGGTCGGAATTAGCAGGTGGGGAAAACGTTCGAGCTTTGCCTGGCAGTACCTCCGGTTCCCGGGGGCCTAGCGACGCGGGGCCGGACTCGTTGGAAAGCCCTGGCCCTCAGCTACAAAATGGGCCTACTTGGATAGTGGTCCTGGAGCTGTAGCTCCATCAGGCACATTGTTAATCCGGCCCTGCCAGAGCCAGATTAAGGTCTAAATGGGCCTGGAGCTGAAAATGATCAAGGGCCGGTGGTTGCCAGCACCTAATAATGTGGGGGGCATGACCAGTGTTCTGGTTGGGTGGTCTGCTCATGGGTGTGTCTCTCTCCAAAGGTGCACCCACAGGATGCCAATGTCCTAGGATACATGCGGGGTGAGGCGGCATTCAAGTCATAAAAAAAATACTGAAAGCCAAAACTTGGTAGACAACATTTCAGCACCTTTTATGTGGTCACCTAGGTTTACCACACCATATACCCCTTATACAAATCATGCAACACAATCGTACCCCCTTATACTGTACTTGCCTCTTACACATTATGCCACACCGATTGAGCCAAAATTCACATTATGCCACACAGATTAAGGCAAAATTCACATTTTGCCACATGGATCAAGCCAAAATACACACTATACGAGGCATGTCCAAACAGTGGCCCTCCAGCTGTTGTGAAACTACGCGTCCCAGCATGCCTTGACATAGTTTTAGCAATCCTTAATAGCAAAACTGTGGCAATGCATGATGAGACTTGTAGTTTCACAACAGCTTGAGGGACATCGTTTGGACATGCCTGCACTATACTAAACAGATTGAGCAGTAATGCACAATATGCTTCATAAATAGGGGCATTGCGCGCCAAAGGCGCGCATTAAAAATTTACACCATAATGCCCATTACATGACAAGCCTCACACCATAATCTCCAATACATATTATGCCAAACACCATAATGCCTATTAAAAATTATGCTACATACAGTAAGGGCGGGATGTACTAAAGGGAAAATGCTGTAAAACCCCTGTTTTACCGCATTTTTCTATGTACTATTACCCGGCCGCATCGTTATCGCAGGGCATGGTATCACCACCCTTTGGTGTCGATACCCTATAGAAGCCTATGGGCTTCTTTTTGCCGCGTCGCCGCAACCCCGCCACCTCGCCGACCCCCCCTCTCCCCCTCCCTTGGGCTTACCTACTTGCAGGTCCTCCTGGACCCCGGAAGGTAAGCCCTTCCTCCCCCTATCAACGCAGACGGACATCCTTCTGGCTGCAGGGGGGAGGAGGAGGCACCGGGGACAGCCTGCTTAGCTGTCCCCGGCGTGTAGGCATCAGGAGCCGGCTGGGAGGTGACGGAGACCCCCCGCAGACCACAGTACAGGTATCGCGGGGGGTCTCCGTTACCGCACCGCGATGCCAGCCGCATATGTTAGTACATATGCGCTGGCATCGCGGCGGACAGCCGGCGAAGGGCGGCGATGATATATTAATACATCCCGCCCTAAGTATTGCTTACCTACATGTTCATTGCCAGGGGTTCCATGCACATTGCCAGGGGTTCCATGCTTGTTGCTATGTGGGATTACAAGCTCATTGCCAAGGGGAATAGATGCTCACGGTAACTGGGGGACAGCCGCTGCCGGGCAGAAATGACAGCCATTGACAGCCGGGCAGAGAGCAGGGGGCTACCTGACTGTATTCAGAGCACTGCATGTCCCGGCTATTTGAAATAATACCCCTTTCACACCAGAAAATGCAGGGACTTACCTGGGAATATGGTCCCAGGATCATGCAGGGACATTCCCAGAATGGCCCTTTTTATACCAGCCTAGTCCCTGAATTTTCTGGTGTGTAGGGGAGAGAAAACCACCCCCTTTAAACAACCAGCTATATCTTCAGAACCAACTGACCCATTTACATGTAGGCTTCGAATGATTTTGGTCCCGTGAAACTGGGCCATTTGGTTCCAGAGAAATCTCTCCTCAAACAACATGAACAGCCATGAAATTACATTTCAGAAATGCAAAAAAAAATTGGTTTACCCACAATATCTCTAGAACCAATGAACCCATATGGACGAGCCTGGTATTAGATTAAAGGCCCAGCGATATGGGTTAGACTGAGATAAACCTCGAGCTTCTGTGATGCCGGCGGAGGAACTGGCAGCCGTTGGAATCGGGTGGAGGTCGGAATTAGCGGGGCCCATGTTATCCTATGGGGAAAACGTTCCAGCTTTGCCTGGTGGTATCTCTTGTTCCCGGGGGGCTAGCGACGCGGGGCCGGGCTCGTTGGAAAGCCCTGGCCCTCAGCTACAAAATGGGCCTATTTGGAGAGTGGGCCTGGAGCTGTAGCTCCATCAGGCCCATTGTTAATCCGGCCCTGTGTGCACCAGCTAGGTGATTTGGGTCATGTGACAGTTAGTAATGACAACAGCTGTGCACCATCTAGGTGATTTGGTTCATGTGACAGTCAGTAATGACTGCAGCTGTGCACCAGCTAGGTGATATGGAAAACGTGTACCATTGGTAGATCTTGAGGACTGGTTTTGGCCAGTTCTGTACTACTATAAAGTAAAAAGACCCAGTTAGAGTGCGGCAATGTGATTGCATAGATGCTTCATTGCATTCCCGTCGCAGCAGACACTTGGGGTGAGATTTAATAGGATGAGAGATTCAAAAAGTGAGAGATTTGGTAAGAAATCTCCAGGGTTTTTTAAAGTGGCAATCATTCACACTTCAAAATCAAACTGCTTTTGCAGGGTAAATGATTGCCACTTTAAAAAAACTGGAGATTTCTTACCAAATCTCTCACTTTCTGAATCTCTCATCCTATTAAATCTCACCCATTGAGTTGCGTTTGTATTACACACAACCACATACCCTGTGCCATACCACATACTTAATTTATGATTACCAAAGTCCAGAAATATAGCATTCTGACCCTCCTGGAGGGGGTCATGTTGGGAGGTATGCAACCAGTGGCCATTCCATAGGGCTGCAGCACAGTCCAAAATACATATAGGTGAACCACAGCAACTGCCACCCCAAAGGCTTAAAAACACCACTGTCCAGGACTCACTGGCAGTTGGTTAGGCTCCCCTATTTGAATTTGGTCTGCGCTGGGGACCCACCTCAGGAGCCACATACAACACTGCATACAACTCAACTCAAAACCTGTTATATATTTTAAATACAAGCGATAGGTTTTGTTTTTTATGTCCACATTCTGTTGGTAAGGTGGGTAGATAATAGTTATTTATTTTGGCCTCTCCTTAAGTCTGGCGTATACTATGAGAATCACTATTGGTAGAACATTGTTCCCATTATTATAACCCCAAGAGATCGGAAAAATTTCAGTGATAAGGGATGACAGGCACATAAAAAGGGTATGGCTATTTGACCTTAATGTTTCCAAAGAGAAACTAGCTAGAGAGCCACCATAGGAACATGCTGCCAACATCTCGGACGTTTGGTCAAAGGTGCAAAAGGCAGGATCCAAAGGTCGACAGGGTCCAAAGGTCAACCGTGAAAAGGTCAACAGGATCCAAAGGTCAACAGTCAAAAGGTCCGACAGGGACCAAAGGTTGACAGGGACCAAAGGTTGACATGGAAAAGGTGGACATGAGTTTTCATGTTTTGGGGTGTCTATGTCGACTTAGGTCGACATGGATACTCTCTGAGTGTACCACAACCCCTCGCATGGCTCGCCATGCTTCATGGTCACTATTATATTCTCCATGCCGTAGTGGATGAAAGGGTATGAAATACCGCCTGTCAGCACATGTTGGCTCAATATTCTGAAAAAAATGTCTCTACATTTTTCATGTCGACCTTTTCCATGTTGACCTTTGTCTGACGACCTTTTGGCCCTGTCTACCTTTTGACTGTCGATCAATAGTGGTCAACCTTATGACTGTGAAGAGGGACAAGGAGGAAGAAGAAATGGGGCAGTGGAATGTGCAGCGCAGAGTACAAGTATTAGGAGAAAAAATAAAAAGGGAGATACCAACAGCGGAGGCGCAGTGGGGGGGTCAAATCAATTCTTGTACTGTAAATTAAAAATGAATACATACAATGCAAATAATGGCACATATGAGGAAATAATGTGCGATTGATAATTAAAACAGAAAACATTTAAAATAGTCATATAGACAAATGTTTCTCTATGGGGAAATGTATTAAGCCTTAGAGAGTGATTAAGGTTGAGAAAGATAAGCTACCAACCAATCAGCTCCAAACTGTCATTTTTTGAACACAGCCTGTAACATGACAGGAGCTGATTGGCTGGTACTTTATTACTCTCCGCTTTAAAACACTCCAAGGCATAGTACATCTTATATGATCAAATTGAGTCTCAGTCCTCTTAGGTACTGTATGTGACTGATGGGTATATTTACTGAACCACGATTTGTGGTTTATTTAGTGTTTTGGGGGATATACTTTGCTGGGAAGAGGGTAGGATGCAGAAAGGTGACAGGGAGGGGCAGTCAGTGGGCCCACGGGGGGGGGGGGGGGTGCCCCTGTACCCCTGTGGGCCAGTCCAACCCTGGTGGTAAATATACGCATTATATTTGATCGAGATTGAACAAGCCAGGCATTTCTGGCATATGCAACTGTGTTATCCGATCAAACAATTTACAGATAATCGTATTTCACTGAACTGCTTATTTTGATGGTCTGTGCACTCATGTTTGGTTCAGTCGTATTGGTCCAAAACCAGTAGACCTGCCTGTGAAGCTTCATGTTCTGCAGAATTCTGCGCAGATCAGGCTTATAATTGCACTGCTCTGCTGTTAAAGCTAGATAAAAATATTCTTCCAGTAACTGCCCATCATTTCCATAACGATAATTGCAAACATGCTTGCTGGAATTGTGTTTAGATCATTGTCCTTATAATTATTTACAGGAAATCTTTAACAATAAGGACTTATGAATACTCTAGGTAGAAGCATTCAACTTTCACAAAGAAACTGTGGTAAGGCTGGCTACACACACTGTGCCAAGCAGAACTCTGGGCGATTGATATAAGGCATACACATTCAATGGTATTGTTGACTACATCCTTCAGTGACGTCATCGGACATCCCATCCCCTGAACATGCAGCCATAGGCGATATAGTCATACGACAGAGAGGATCATTGACGACCCGCAGGAGCGAGCATCATTAACGATCTAGTGCGTACACACAAGACATTAGGCATGATGTATCATTAACAATATTGTTATTGTGCATATCGCTACCGATGGTTTAGTCAAATCTCTTTCTATCGCTTGAACCTTTGAACTACTGATGGAAGCTTTGTCTTCTGTCTCTTAATATTTCACATAGAAAGAGTGTGTGCGGCATCGCTCCTTACACTCACACCCACGCGTTTCACCGGCTACAAACAGTAGTGATAACGACATGGGCAGCAGGGAGCATTTTCAAGCCCAACTCACAGACCAAATGAAATAAATATTCACATTGGTCGGCTATAGAAAGACAAAGCAAATGTATTGAAACATACCAACAGATTAAATACATTTGATAAATAAAAACTACATTTTATATAATAATTATGTAAACTCAAGTGTCATGGCTTAAGGTGCTAAAAGGTGATCTGGAGCCTAAAGGCCCATACACACTGGGCGACTTTGAGCTGAAAGCCGCTCAAAACAGCAGGTTTGAGCGGTTTTCAGCTCAAGGCTGGCCAGTGTGTATGACCCGGCGATGAGCACTGCTGCGCGCTCCCGCAACAATGCCGGGAAAGCCGATCATCTGTTGGTAATACCAGTGCTTCGCTATGCAATGCCGTCCTCCCCCCCTCCGCCGGCGCCGTGCAAAGGGAAAGCCGCTCAGTGTGTATGCACTGAGGGGTTTTCCCCGCAGCGATGATAGTGATCATCGGGTACTTGTTTCCTAGCACAGCGCCCATCGCATCGTATACCATTACACTAAATAAGGTATACGATGGTATGCGATGCGAGATATTGTACAATAAAATATTGCATCGCATTGTATGGCATACGATGCGATCGTATACAATTTTTGATTGTACAAGCACCCTGATGGGTCCTTACAATGTTAAATGGCCCCCCCATAGTCAACGCCACCCCCAGGATCAACGCCAACCCGAAGCGCGACGAGCCCGCGAGGGGCGGTGGTACGTGTCCTCCGACCTTTTCATACCCCCACTATCCACGTCGGCGTGGAGTTGATTTTAGATAGTGTGGCGAGTGCAGCGTAGAGAGCGAAGCGTGGCGAGCGGACGTGCAATACATGTAAAGTAATCCGTGTCCCCTTGCCACGCTTTGGGCTCGGTGGCTCGCTGCGCTGGCCACACTATCTAAAATCAACTCCACGCCGACGTGGATAGTGGGGGTATGAAATGGTCGGAGGACGTGTACCGCCGCCCCTCGTGGGCTCGCTGCGCTCACCACGCTTCGGGTTGGCGTTGATAGTGGGGTGGCGTTGCCAATGGGGGTGCATTTAACGTTAAAAGCACCCATCAGGGTGCTTGTACAATTAAAAATCGGATCAGATCGCATCGCATACCGCTATATTGCATGCAATGCGATTGTATAAGATGTAATATAATTAAAATCGGGGGCGCCGTGCTAGGAAACAAGTACCAATCATCGCTGTCCATACACGCTGGGCATAGCCGCCCAGTGTGTATGGACCTTAAGAAAACTATCTATCTATCTGTCTGTCTATCTGATATTTCTCGGAGACATTTCCACACTTCATTAGTAAACGTTTCTTAGCAGTCAGCAGTTGGATATATTGTTTTGTTCCTTTAGTTAGTACTTTAAATTATAAGGCAGGGTACACATAGAAGCTAAGAGTTTTCCCCGCAGCGATGATAGTGATCATCGGGTACTTGTTTCCTAGCACAGCGCCCATCGCATCGTATACCATTACACTAAATAAGGTATACGATGGTATGCGATGCGAGATATTGTACAATAAAATATTGCATCGCATTGTATGGCATACGATGCGATCGTATACAATTTTTGATTGTACAAGCACCCTGATGGGTCCTTACAATGTTAAATGGCCCCCCCATAGTCAACGCCACCCCCAGGATCAACGCCAACCCGAAGCGCGACGAGCCCGCGAGGGGCGGTGGTACGTGTCCTCCGACCTTTTCATACCCCCACTATCCACGTCGGCGTGGAGTTGATTTTAGATAGTGTGGCGGGTGCAGCGTAGAGAGCGAAGCGTGGCGAGCGGACGTGCAATACATGTAAAGTAATCCGTGTCCCCTTGCCACGCTTTGGGCTCGGTGGCTCGCTGCGCTCGCCACACTATCTAAAATCAACTCCACGCCGACGTGGATAGTGGGGGTATGAAATGGTCGGAGGACGTGTACCGCCGCCCCTCGTGGGCTCGCTGCGCTCACCACGCTTCGGGTTGGCGTTGATAGTGGGGTGGCGTTGCCAATGGGGGTGCATTTAACGTTAAAAGCACCCATCAGGGTGCTTGTACAATTAAAAATCGGATCAGATCGCATCGCATACCGCTATATTGCATGCAATGCGATTGTATAAGATGTAATATAATTAAAATCGGGGGCGCCGTGCTAGGAAACAAGTACCAATCATCGCTGTCCATACACGCTGGGCATAGCCGCCCAGTGTGTATGGACCTTAAGAAAACTATCTATCTATCTGTCTGTCTATCTGATATTTCTCGGAGACATTTCCACACTTCATTAGTAAACGTTTCTTAGCAGTCAGCAGTTGGATATATTGTTTTGTTCCTTTAGTTAGTACTTTAAATTATAAGGCAGGGTACACATAGAAGCTAAGAGTTTAATTTTTTTTTCTATAACTACACGGTGAATATAATGAGTGCAGTTTATGTGAACGTTTATAAAGCAAAACCTTTTTGAAATGAGAAAGAACCTTATCATTACCATAGCTGTTATGATGTCCAGAAATGAAATTAAATCTGATATATATGAGCCAATCTTGTAAACAGATTACTAAACATGAGATTAGCCGTAGAGTACAAGTGAATTCACTTTAATATCAATTTAGAAAAACAGCTGTAAATCTTAGTGGCTCTGTAATATAAAGCAGGACGCAATCTCTCAAATTGTTTGTACAAACCTATTATTTCTAACGATTTATCAATATTGATGATTTCCTATTGGCTGTTACCGCGGCGCTAGAAAGTCTGTTATATGCCCAATTTACAATTGAAATCTTGATGAGGCGGTTGAGACAATACTGGTTTGGAGCGGTAAGATTTATTTTTATGCTCCGCTGGGCCAAGATCTAAAATATTACATGCTGTGTTTAACATCGTATTTGATAGTACCACGACACAGACTCATGTAGCGGAGGTGAGTTCTTATCCTTACACAAACCTCCTTAACATTGGCTGTCCTGGACATTAGTTTTGTACATGATCTCTGGTAGGGGATTGGGAACTAATAGTGAAGTAGGATGATACTGCGCATGTGCCAGACCCAGTACCGTGAATATGCTTCTATGGACTGCTGCCGAAGCACAGGACGTCAGCCGCCCGTTCTGTCTTCGGGGAAATGGCCGCAAATATAAGTCAGTCTCCACATATTTACGTGGCCAGTTGTAAGAATAAAAACTGATAGATTACGGATAGTCGATAGAAACTGATTGGTTGCTATAGGAAACATCCCGTCTTCAATTGTACGCCCATCTTAATTAATTTAAACCCCCCCCCCCGTCTCTTAAATGCCTTACAATGTTTCTACATTTTTTAATTTCAAAGTTACATTTTTCCAAAAGTCGGTCCTCAAGACAACCCAACGGTACAGGATTTAAGGATCCACCAGTCATTTAAGTAGTACGTACTGTAAAGGTGGCCATACACACGCAGATTTATCTGCAGATCTGGCTGGTTGGAACAAAAACATGGTTATGGATGAGAGCAAATGACAGTTGACCATTTGCTTGGAAATGCTGGAAAACTGCCAAACTGTCACTCATCCATAACCATGTTTTTGCTCCAACCAGCCAGATCTGAAGATAAATCTAACTAGTGTATGGGCACCTTTAGTCACTTTGATTATACCATCTGTGCATAACCATAAATATTATCAAACCCTGGACAGTCAAGCTAGATACACACTGTACAATTATTGGACCAATTTGCTAATAATCTTGTGTCTGGCCTGTTTTATGGCATAGTGTGTATGAACGATCATTTCGCAGATAAACCGGAGAACTCGGGGGTCACAAACACGCTCCTTCAATTATCCGATCTGTCGGCCAAGACAGAAAATCTTGGCCAAAATCATCTGATATCCTGCAATGATATTGATAATCTGACTCCTATTTCCCATGTTTTTCTATGACTAACTCACCCTCCATTTGGGCAGAACTATGTAAATGCGGAGTGCCATGGCAGAAAAGCGGTTACCGTAATAACAACAACAAAAATCGTCCCGATTGTCTGGAAGGTTAAAAAGTTGGATAGTATGTACCAAGGACCTTAAGGACCACGTTGGGAAATCTCGGTATAGAATGTAGATAAGTAAAAGAATATATAAGCAATTTAGAAATTAAAAACATGTATGTAGTAGTTAACTTCATCGAAATAATGTAAGTGTTAATTAACTTGTAAAGTGTTTGTACTTGTTACTCCTAATTACCAGCAGTAATTGATATTCGATAATGGCTTCCAATGTGTGATGTAGGCTGAGGTGGGATGCTGCTGCCACTTGGACAGGCAAGAACTGGGGTTGGGGGGTTGTTCCGGGCTGGGGTAATTAGTATCCGCTCCAGCTCTCCCCTCCTTTTCGGTGCCACTGGTGGAGAAAGTGTACTTGGTTTATTGCACTATTGATGTTAGGTACGCTGGCAAGATGCATGCTGTTATACAAGTGACTTATATGCAATAGAAAGTATTTCTGAATACTTATGAATGGGTTCCGTGCTTTCGTTTTTTCAAGTGTACTTATAAAAATAAAATGACAGTATTCATAAAGGTTAAACAACTCTCCTACCTCTGTAGTTGTAAAAATATATCCCTACAGTAGCTTGTTCTTTGAAGAGGTCTACCCCTGGCATTATGGTATCTACACCTACTGGTTAAAGCCTTTGGAAGGGGCTGATGTAAAGATCTACAGTACTTCTGCTACTTGAAATGGTACTACAGCCCTCAATTGTCTGTTTGGCTATTGCTGCCACTTGTAGGTGGTAACCATGGAAATCAACTGTTGACTGTATAATGACTGTTTCCATGGTTACAGATGTTGTCAGTTATTCAAAACATGTCAATGCTGAGTTGAGGCAGAAGTATTATTTCAAGTAACAGGAGTTATGATTATTGTTTATTTATAGACACAACCATATTAAGCACACTTTACAGAGAATATATGAATAATTCCGCTACGTCTTAGACTTAAGCCCCGCACACACAGGGCGATGTGCTCGCTGAGTGATATCGCCCAGTGTCCCGTTTCCATCAACGACCAGGAATCACTTCAGGGCTGGTCGCAGGGGTTCGCTCCTGGCCACTATCGCCCCGTACACATTGGGATATGATCGCTCAGTGACTATTTCCCGGGTGATATTGACTACAATCGCCCCATGTGTAGCGGATTAAGGTGTATAAAACTGTCTAAACAGGGCCGGTGAAGTTGACCACAGCAACCAGCTGCAGTGTATCATTTTATAGATACTAATTTAAAAATTACACTGTCACAACCAAAAAACGTCCCTGTCACAACCAAGCAATTCAATTTTATGCTGGGTAGACACTGAAGTGATAACCGAGGCCCAGAGAAAAATTCATGCATTAAGAGCTGCCCTTTGCAAAGCAGCCAACGACGTGACAGTGGCTCTTGGCGGACTCTCCCCCCTCCTGCTGTGCACGGCTGCTGCAGGGCTTTCCTCCACCTCCCTGCACTCGGAGGGGGAAGTACGGGGCTAGGGAGGAGGAGGTCACTGGTCCAGTCAGCAAAGCTGTAGGCTGACCAGGCACAGATGAGGGGGGAGCGGTTTGGCCAGTGCCGGGTGGCTGGTGTCAGTGCAGAGCGGCAGGGAATGCGATAAGAAGTTTGGGGTATCGCCAGCTTTTGCTGGAGCCCGTGTTGACCGCGCACACTGCAAGCACAGTGTAGTCTCAGCACTCTAGTGCCCAGACTCCACAACACAGCAGAGGTTCGTCCATGCACTAGAATGCTCAGACCCTACTGCTCCTGGCACTGTTTCCGGCATAGAGGAGGAGACCAGGCCAAGGAGGCTGCACACGGGCCTCCTCCTCTCTTAAGACTCCTCTAGCTCAATCTGACAATATAATCAGTATTTGTGTAGTTTCACGGCGCCACCGCGCGCACAGTCGCTCATGAAACTTGGCAGCTTGCCAGACTCTGTGTTTACTGAGCGTGTGCAGCTCTAGATGTAATGTACAGCATCAGCATAGTGCTGGCAGCGCAGTGCACGCTGCCCAGCGCTGACAGGTCATTGTGGTACTTGGACACCCCGGCACACCGCTAACAAACGGGGTGTCCCAAATGCAGACGCTAAAATTTAGACGCTTAAGCGTCTGAATTTACACTCCCTGCAAACCGCTAAGAAGGGGGCACCTAAATTTAGACGCTAAAGCGTCTTGATTTAGTAGGGCGTAGGGGTACATAGGGGTACACTGTGCAAAACACTCTTAAACCTGTTCACAATGACACTAGTCGACGTAACAGCTGTCGACCTTGTTAATTCCACTATCCACGCCACCCCGAATTGTGGCGAGCGCAGCGAGCACCGAGAGGCGTGCAGTTGATTTTATAAAGTGTGGCGAGCGCAGTGAGCCACCGAGCCTGAAGCGTGGCGAGCCCCGCGAGGGGACGCGCATAACTTCACAGGTATATGCGTCCCCTCGCCACGCTTTATAAAATCAACTCCACGCCGACGTGGATAGTGGGGGTATGAAAAGGTTGGTCAGACGCGTACCGTGTCCCCTCGTAGGGCTCGCTGCGCTCGCCGCGATTCGGGGTGGCGTGGATAGTGGAATTAACAAGGTCGACAGCTGTTACGTCGACTAGTGTCACTGTGAACAGGTTTAAGAGTGTTTTGCACAGTGCACCCCTATGTACCCCTACACCCAACTAAATTCAGACGTTTTAGCGTCTAAATTTAGGTGCCCCCTTCTTAGCGGTTTTCAGGGAGTCTAGATTCAGACGCTTTAGCGTATAAATTTTAGCGTCTGCATTTAGGGTTAGCCCGTTCGTTAGTGGTGTGCCGGGGTGGTTTGCAGGGAGTCTAGATTCAGACGCTTTAGCGTCTGCATATGGGACACCCCGTTCGTTAGCGGTGTGCCGGGGTGTCCACTGTGGAACTACAAGTACCACAATGACCTGTCAGTGCTGGGCAGTGCGCGCTGCTGCTGCCAGCGCTATGCTGATAACGTACATTACATCTAGAGCGGCACGCGCTCAGTAAACACAGAGTCTGGCAAGCTGCCAAGTTTCATGAGAGACTGTGCGCGCGGTGGCGCCGTGAAACTACACAAGTACCATATCATCTATCACCATCGTCTGCATGTACGAAGCAGGGGGACGGTGGACCGATATGGAAAACAATATCAGTCAGTGTGTATGTACTAGATCTTGCTAAATCATTTTGTTTCCCCTGTAACACCAGTGGATTCTCCATCCTTACATAACACGTTACAGGTACAGTGGAGCAGCTTTTGTGGAGGATATATGTTCTGTTGCAGTAGTCTGCTGTGCGTACAGCCGATCACTGAGCCATCACTTCATATTAATCACTTAACATGACAGTGCCGTGGATTAGTTATCAAGGAAAGCTGGTCACTTGTGTGTGGGGTGGAGAGTTTGCAGCCAATGTCCAACTGTATATATCAATCAATATTCTACCTGAGCAATTTACTAATTGGCTGAAAGTGTGTATTTCATGTATTTCATGTATTGTATAGGCTCCTAAATCCTACATTTGCATCTCAGTTTGCAGAAGGATGTGCGGGAGCATAAGCTGTCTCATGTTAGCTTTTCTCAGTGGAGCCTGGCAGGAATACAGCATCAATATGGAGCTGTAACTCTGTGGACACTGTAGGGAAAATGTAATATAACACATAAGCAGTGGCATATTTAGAATGGGTGCAGTCCCAGGGGGCCCCCCTACCGCAAATGCTGCTCATCTTTTTGAAATAATTACACCCGCCACTGCTCCTGCCCCATTACCATATGGGCACACCCAGCATGTCATGGGCATTCCCATGAGAACGCTGGGTGCTCTAACGCTAAAGTAACACCGATGGCTGATTAGGCAGGAGGTGACATAAATCACCGAAGGGCTATCATGCTGCAGGCTAGGAAACAGTTAATGAAGGGACAGTGTGCTGCGTCTGGCAGCCAATGGGTGCAAGGGGAGGAGTAGAGGGTTAGAAGGGTCTTGTGACCAGGGAGTTCAGCCTCTCTTGGAGAATTTTTGGGACTGGTAAGTCGCATTACTGCCTGCTCCTGATTTAATTCCTTAGGGCTCTCTCTCTAATTCCCAATTTCTTTCTTTTCTTTACCTATTCTGTCCCTCTTTCTATACCAGTCTTTCCCTATCCTCTCACCTTGCAGTGCTGTGCGTGTGCTCGGTAGTCATGCCCCGTCCTGCTCGCGTGAGCCGTCCCCCCGCCCGATTGGCGGATGCTGGGAACGCTGGTGGAGTGGCACCCGCCGCCGGAGCTTCTCCAGGCTCCCGGCGGGGTGGTCAGAGGCGTCCGGCGGGCGCTGGGAGAGCGGGGACGGCGGCCGCGCGTGCAGCACGTGGGCGCGCGTCCCCCGCTGATGACGCGGCCGGGGGTTCCGTCGCTAGCGGCGCGAGCGGGCCCCCGGCGACGGCGTCCAGGCGGGGAAGTAGCGGGAGGGGGGTTCGCAGCAGTGCTGCGCGGAGCAGGGGAAATATTAACAGTAACAGCGCTGGGAGTCGTGCAGCAGCGGGCGCTAGGCCCGCGGCTGGAATAAGGACAGGCCAGGCTGCAAGCCAGTCAAGCAGCAGGGGGCGGGCCTGCAGGGGCATGGCACGTGGGGGGGGGCCCTGGGAGAGGTGCAGGGCGCCCCTCTGGCATCCCCCTGCTGGCAAAGCGTGTAGCTGGGGTGTTAGGATCCACAAGCCAGGGAAGCAGGGGCAATGCTCCGCCTGCTGGCCGTGCTGCAGGAGTGGGGCCCAGGATTAGGGGAAGCTCAGGGGTTAGTGGGGAGGCGGTGAACCCCCCCCCACCCCCTACTACCGCGTGGGCCATGGCACATTTGCAGGCGGCCAGAAGACAGCGGCTGAGGAGGGCCAGGCTACTGCCTAGGCTCGGGGGAGGGGCAGGTCCCACAAACATTGCGGGGGCAGGGGTGGCGGCTACGCCGGCGCAGCCACCGGTTGAGGCTATGCAGGCGGACGATAGGTGGAGACAGCTGGTCTCAGTATTGGTCCCCCTGCTAAGTCAGCCTTCGCAGCGCTCCCCGCCAGCGAGTAGCTCCTCCGCGCAGCTCCCCGGTGTGTCATTCCATCAAGGTGTGGTTCCTGTGCCGTCGGCGGCAGTACCGGCAGTCCCAACGGCTGAAGAGGCATCGACGTCCGGTCTGCAGGTCGGTTCCGGAGGCACGTCCAGTCCGTTGGCCCAGACGTTGGCGGTCGCTGTGGCAGAACCATCAGGTAGGTCTGCACGTAAGGCTAAGCGTCGCAGGCGTAGGTCACACACATCCACTTCTTCCGGGTCCAATTCAGTGACGTCGGGGGAGGAGGGGGGTTGTAGGTCGCGGCGTAGGCATAGACATTCTAGGCGGCGGCGCCGCTACTCGCGATCGACCAGCGGGAGCTCTGGCTCCCCGCTTTACCCCAAAGGTAATGTGGTGCGCTGCGATTATACAGCCGTGTGCAGGGGTCTGCGGCAGAGCGTGCGGGAGCGAATCATCGAGGGTAAATACGTGAGTTTTTTCACAATGACTGCTCAGGCGGAAAAAGACTATCGCGCGGCGAAGAGAAAAGGGGGCATAGGGGAGGCGGCATATTGCACTTATCAGCGCTGGCAGTCAAGGCTGTTCATGTTTGCGGCCTGCTATCTTGAAACCAGGCCGCAAGAGCACATGAACATGGTGCGCTATATGCACATGATACACGAAATGTTCATGTCAGATGGCGGCACGGCATGGAAGTCCTATGATGAGGATTTCCGTCATAAACAGTCGGGATCCGCCATCATGGACTTCGGGTGTAAAGATGTGGAATTGTGGGTGGGGAAAAGGCCCGTGTCCTCCGCCCCAACCCCCCCCCCCCCCTCCTGCACCTACACCTCCGCCGCCAGCGGCTGGTGTGGTGGCTAGACGGGCCACTCCCCCCTTTCGAGGAGGCGCGGGTGGAGCACCCGCGGGTAGATGCTTTGGTTTTAACGGGGTCGGTTGTAGCTTGGGGATGCGCTGCAGATTTAAACACGCCTGCGCCCGCTGTTGGGGTCCACACCCCGTCAAGGATTGCAACCGCGGTAGGCAGGGAGGGGCTCCCCCCAGGCCCGGTGCCGGGGCCGCTCCTCAGTAAGGCCCCCTCGCCAGTTCGGGTGGATCGCATGACCGGATGGTTGAGCGAGTACCCGGATAGACCCAGCGCAATTTTCCTGGAGGAGGGATTCCGTGTGGGCTTCCGCCTCCCTATTAGAGGCTTGGTGAACACGGCGTCCCCCAGGAATTTAAAGTCAGCTATGGAAATGCCCCTGGTAGTGCTCGAGAAAGTGTCCAAGGAAGTAGGTTTGGGGAGGATGGTGGGACCTTTCGCGGCTCCCCCTGTCGGGGAGCTTGTGCTCTCCCCGGTGGGGGTGGTGCCGAAAAAGGAGGCGGGTAAGTTTCGGCTTATCCAGCACTTATCCCACCCTCCGGGCTCATCGGTGAACGACGCAATTCCTGAGGAGTTGTGCCGGGTCACTTATCAGTCATTCGAGCAGGCTTTGGCCATTGTGCGAAGTTTCGGCGCAGGGGCGTTGCTGGCAAAGATTGATATAGAATCGGCATTTAGGCTGATGCCGCTGCACCCGTTCCGTTTCATGGGCTTTCGGCTACCCACGGGTTATTACGTGGATAGGTGCTTGCCCATGGGCTGTTCGATATCCTGCGCTTATTTCGAACAATTTAGCACTTTCTTGCACTGGTGCGCGCAGAGGGAGTCGGGTGAGCGGGGTTTGGCGCATTATCTGGACGACTTTTTGTGCGTGGGACCGGCTGGTTCTCCGCGTTGCGCAGCGCTACTTGGGGTGTTACAGAGGCTGTTTGGTTTTTTCGGGGTGCCCATAGCCGCCGAAAAGACCGAAGGACCGGTTACTTGTCTTTCATTTCTGGGCATAGAGATCGACACGCTATGCGGCTGCTGCAGGCTCCCCCTTGATAAGCTCGAACGGCTACAAGGGGCTGTCTCGGTGGCTTTGTGCGCAGGCAAGCTTAGATTGCGCCAGCTGCAGTCGCTGCTCGGATTACTACACTTTGCTTGCAGGGTGATCCCCATGGGACGAGTTTTCTGCAGAAAGCTCGAGCGCGCTATGGCCGGGATCCGACATCCGTTGCATTTTGTGCGATTATCTGCGGAATTAAAAAGGGATCTCCGGATTTGGAGCTCCTTTTTGGAACACTTCAATGGGGTACTGATATGGCCGGCTCCTCGGCGTAGCAGTGCTCAGTTGGAACTGTTCACGGATGCTGCTGGCGGAGCGGGTTTTGGAGCATACCTCCACGGGTCATGGTGCGCCGCCCCATGGC
Source organism: Crinia signifera (assembly GCF_055691185.1). Classification (NCBI taxonomy): domain Eukaryota; kingdom Metazoa; phylum Chordata; class Amphibia; order Anura; family Myobatrachidae; genus Crinia; species Crinia signifera. The sequence continues at coordinate 62,436,907 of NC_139217.1, read as the reverse complement.
CCTTGGACTGGGCGACTGAAGGCCTTACAAAAAATTTGCTACTGCTGGAGTTATTCCCCATAGTGGTAGCTCTTGAACTGTGGGGGGATAGCCTGAAGGATTCCTGCATAGTTTTCTGGTGTGACAATCTAGGGGTGGTACAGGCGATAAATCGTCAGGGCTCGTCCTCTATCCCAGTACTGCGTTTGCTTTCGCGTTTAGTGTTGCGTTGCTTGCTGCTGAACATCCAGTTTGTTGCGAAACATGTACCTGGGGTTGAGAATTCCATTGCTGATGCGCTCTCTAGGGGGGATTGGGCCCGGTTTCGTACCTTGGCCCCTAATGCGAGTGTGATTGGTGAACCCTGTCCCCCTTATGTTTGGCAGATGATCAGGCCGGCATGGAGGGTTTAGCCATGCGGGCCATCGCGCCCAGGACTCTGCGATGCTACCAAGCAGGGTGGCATGAGTGGGAGGAATTCAGGTTATCCTCCGAGCAGGCAGGTAAGACGCCTGGGGCGGCTATGTTGGCCTTTGTCTGGCACATGTATTCACTTAATTTTTCTGTTGCCGCGGTTAGGCGGATATTGTCTGGGGTCTCGTTCTTTTCTTCGCTGTATGGTCGTGCTGACCCGTCTAAGTCATTTTTGGTTTCTAGGGCATTGAGGGGCTGGCAGCGAGCCACTCCGGCAGTATCTGACCGAAGGCGTCCGATCGATATCGCACTGCTCCCACCGCTGCTGGGTGCCCTCCGGGAAATATGCTACCCTCGTTACGAGGTGCTGCTGTTCCGGTTGGCATACGCAATGGCATATCACGGGGCCTTTAGGATCGGAGAGCTGGTGGCACCATCCAGGTCTGCCCCGTCGCCTTTGGACGTGACCGATGTGGTGGTCCAAGGGGATGCTGTGTTGTGTCATATGCGACGGTCCAAGACCGATTAGGCTGGTAGGGGGCGGTGGCTGTCGCTGCTCCCATGTGTAGTGGAAGGGGCGTGCCCGGTGGATTTGGCCCTGGCCTTCCAACCGGTGCGCCCCGACCGCCCGGGCGCATGGTTGATGCACGAAGACGGGTCCCCGCTTACTAGATACCAGTTCTGTCATGTCCTGGGCCGGGCGCTGGGGGCCTTGGGCCTCGAGCCAAAGGAGTTTGGGTCTCATTCCTTTCGGATCGGGGCTGCTACGTTTGCAGCTGCGGGGGGCCGCTCCGACGCAGAGATTCAGTCTCTGGGCCGATGGCGCTCCGCAGTCTTTCGCAGGTACATTCGGCCAACTCTTGCTGTCACTTTACCGGATCATGGTTCACTGGAAGCATAAGCACTCGCCAACCTACTATGGGGGTCTTGAGGTGTGTTCACATTTCCCCCGGGGGCACAATTCGGCTGATCTCTAATTTGTCATGGCGTACTTGATAGATTACTCCGGGGGTTTGTGTGTTTTGTGCCTCAAGATCTGGTGCCATGGTCCAAACAACTTTTTCTCTTTCCCTTGTATGATTGTTCGAGTTGTATTTGTTGGTATTGGTCGTGATCATTGTAACCTGTTGCAGGTCGGCAGGATGTAAGGAGCGTGTGGGTCTTGGGGCATTCGTTCGTCCATTGGGCCTCGATGTCACCCTTGGCCTCAGACGTGTGCATGTATCCGGAAGCAAGGACGGTGCGGTGACTAGGTGTGAGAGGGATGCGTTGGTGTGCATTGCGGGAGCAACTGTCGGGGGCAATGCGGAGATTCGGCACCCCCAGAGTGCTGATAGTACATTTAGGTGGCAATGATGTCGGACAGTCTTCGACACTGGAGTTGCGGTCCCTTATCATCCGGGATCTGCATATTGTGGCGCAGGCCTGGCCATTTTGTAAACTAGTCTGGTCCGCCATGATTCCCAGGCGTGTATGGAGGTCAGCGCGATCTTGCCCACGGGTCGATAGCTCCCGCAAGAAGGTGAATGCAGCCGTGGAAAGATATATGTTGGAAAATGGGGGTGGTGTCATACGCCATGATGGCATCATTTTCCGGAGGGAAGAGCTTTACAAGGAAGACGGTGTGCATTTAAGCCCGGAAGGTGTGGCAATGTTTTTGGCCGATATATTTTTATGGTTAAGGTGCTGGTGCTAGAATTTTTCTGGTTGGTGGCGGTGCTGCGGCTTAGGGCCTAGCTTGGCGGTAAAGAACGGTCAATTGTGTAGATGGAATGTGTGTAGGTTAGTGGGTGAGCTCTCCAGGCATCGATTGTCACGAGCCATACTTCTATGCACGGAAGATGGCTGCCACCACCGACCCGGGTGGTTGGCTGGGAGAGTTGGTCACCAGCGGTGTGTGAATGGTATGGTGATCCTACCCCACCCCCTTTTCTTTAATCTGACCGTTCTTTAGTGCCGCCACCAATATTTATAGTCATTAGTCAGTTGTCGAAATAAATTTGACATTCGTTATTTGAAACGCCAGCACTTGTGTCGTGTCGTTATTTGTAGATAAGTTATAGTTAAGTGTTAAGGGTTTAAGCATGAGAGTACCGATGGTGAATTTAAGTAACACCGATGGCTGATTAGGCAGGAGGTGACATAAATCACCGAAGGGCTATCATGCTGCAGGCTAGGAAACAGTTAATGAAGGGACAGTGTGCTGCGTCTGGCAGCCAATGGGTGCAAGGGGAGGAGTAGAGGGTTAGAAGGGTCTTGTGACCAGGGAGTTCAGTCTCTCTTGGAGAATTTTCCCACCCTCCCATCCCTATTCTTCTGTCTCTATTTTTCTTCATTAGGCGGCGGTAAAGAACGGTCAATTGTGTAGATGGAATGTGTGTAGGTTAGTGGGTGAGCTCTCCAGGCATCGATTGTCACGAGCCATACTTCTATGCACGGAAGATGGCTGCCACCACCGACCCGGGTGGTTGGCTGGGAGAGTTGGTCACCAGCGGTGTGTGAATGGTATGGTGATCCTACCCCACCCCCTTTTCTTTAATCTGACCGTTCTTTAGTGCCGCCACCAATATTTATAGTCATTAGTCAGTTGTCGAAATAAATTTGACATTCGTTATTTGAAACGCCAGCACTTGTGTCGTGTCGTTATTTGTAGATAAGTTATAGTTAAGTGTTAAGGGTTTAAGCATGAGAGTACCGATGGTGAATTTATGAGACATGACGGACATGTGGGGGGTGGGCAGCTGACATCCACAGATGTCAACTGCCCACCTACTTCCACCCGAGCAGACACGCATCTGTAAGGTTGCTCTGAGGTAACCATACATATGCGTGAGCCTTCGTCATCATTGAATGATGAGGCAGATCCCACCAGGCTGTGAATGGATGCTACTGTGTGACATCCATTTGCAGGCCCTGCATGCTAATTAGCCTTGCGAATGGGTGGCTGCCGGGCCAACATTCACAAGGCGGGGTTTGGTGGACTCGCAATGCTGCAAAGTCAACCAGAATAACCCCCTTAATAACAATAGAGCCATATGGGCACATTTTATAAACATATCCCCGAAATAGATAAAGAATCCGTTGGGGGGGGGGCACTGAATTACTGAAACTACAATGTTGCCGTAAGACTCGTTTGAAGCAATACATTAAATTATACCCCCATGACACCATTTGCTTCTGAGAGAAAGTGAATTTTAAATACTCGGGAGGTGAAAGATAGCATTATTTAAGAAGCAGCCAAATAAACAACATTTCACTAATGTGAAGTGAGTTACACAAGGAATGGGATTGCAGGCTCGCTGTTCAATTTTATTTCATCAACCAAACTATCTATCATGGATCCTAATTACTTCAATCCACCCCAATTACAGTGTTTGTATTCCTCTAATGGCAAGTGCTATATAAATTACCACAAATATAAACTGAGTCGCATACTAGGCCCTGCAGCAATCATTTCCCCCGGGACTGGCACATAATGATGCCACTTTAAAGGAACTTAATCTTACAAGATTTTCTAATTTTTTGTGACACACAATTTTTGTTTTATTTCTCTACCATTTCCACGCTCGTGCTTATTTATTTATTTATTTTTAATCAGAGGCAAATTAACTCCAATGGATACATAGTCAAAATACCAACGCTGTCCTTCCCCCGCCCTGCAGCCTAACCCTAACTAATGGGGGACTAGTGCACAAACCTAACCCCACCAGCATTAGTGGAGCATACCCTCCAACATCTGAAGGGCAGAACTCGGTACATACACAGAAAGGGGGCTTGGTCACGGGTAAAGTGGGTGTGGTCACTGGTAACAGGGGGTGGCCATCCCCTTTCTAAATGTGTACTCGGCATTTAAAATAAAATGTTAAAAGGTGAGCGCTAATAATATATAGTATTGGCTGCCACTGTTTATTGTAGCGGAACAGTGATCCATACACTGCTGAAGGTATAGGACACAATCAAGTAGGATGGGGAGGCGAGGGGAGGATTTCCCAATGTCAGGGCACAGGATATAGAAGTGCACTCACCCCACCACAGAGGGCAGTCACCACTGGGCAGAGAAGCAATCACCACTGGGCATGCAAGAGAGGGCTAGCAGTGTCTGCTGTGATCTCACCTGGGCGCTGTGCGATGGGTCCGCGGTGCCGGCACGTGACGCCATGACGCGTCGCGCGCTGGCCCGGGACCCGCAATGCACCCATGGGATCGGGTGCATTGTGGGCAGAAAAAATGGTACATTCGGTACACTTGAATTTTGCCAGTACAGACCGTTTAAAAATGGTACACTACCGGCAAAATCGGTACTGTTGGAGGGTATGGTGTAGCCCAGGGCTGGGCAATTGCGGCCCTCCAGATGTTGAGGAACTACACATCCCAGGATGCTTTGCATTCGTTTTGCTATGTGGCCATACTGAAACTGATGCAAGGCATGCTGGAATGTTTAGTTCCTCAACATCTTGAGGGCCGCAATTGCCCAGCCCTGGTGTAGCCTATTCCATACCATAGGTTCTCAAACTGAGTCATCAGGAACCCCACACAGGTCATTTTTTTCCAGGTCACTTGTGAATTTTTTAAATGTGGCAGTTGGTGATACACAGTGCTAGGTTGTTGACCTAGAAAACCTGACCTGGGTGTGGTCATGAGGACTGAGCAAGCAATCAGATTTTACTTATCATGTATCTAGCATCCTCTAGAGCAGTTGGTTCTCAACCTCATTCTCAGGACCCCCACACAGTTCATGTTTTCCAGGTCACCTATGCATTTTTTAAAATGTGACATAAAAATGTGCATATACATAGGTTATTTTAAAAAAACCCTGATGAAATCTTGACTGTATGTTGTCTTTCCATAATTAAAGCCTCTGAAAATCCTTGTTTTGGTACATATTCAGGTTCTTACCCTTTGGTAGAGCAACGGCCCTTATTCAGATCTGATAGCAGTACAAATTTGTTCTCAAAATGGGCAAAACCATGTGCACTGCAGGTGGGGCAGATGTAACATGTGCAGAGAGAATTAGATTTGTGTGAGTTATTTTGTTTTCAGTTTCAACACACCACACCCAATTTAACTCTTTCTGCACATGTTACATCTGCCCCACCTGCAGTGCACAGGGTTTTGACCATTTTGAGAACAAATTTGTACTGTGATCAGATCTGAATAAGGGCCGGTATGAGAAGCAAGCAGTCATCCAAGATATTAGCTGTGGCCCCCAAATGGTGCCTTAGTAAGGGCCATGAAATATTATACATATAAGCATTGTAGTGAAAGGAGAATGTTGTGGAATAGCCAGGAAAACAGTGGCTATTAATACATTTCATAGTATTACATGTTTACATCCATATCACGTTTATAACAAGAACAAAGTACTTACAGCAGGCCAAACTATGCCCCCCCCCCCCCCAGCTGTTGTGAAACTACAAGTCCCATCATCCCTTGCCACAGTTTTGCTATTAGCGAATGCTAAAACTATGGCAAGGCATGCTGGGATGTGTAGTTTCACAACAGCTGGGGGCCACAGTTTGGACATGCCCGAGTCTGAAGCATATTACCACCAACCTTAGGCAGAACACCACAATATTTTCTCACATATTTCTTTCCTGACATTAGATTACCTTCTCTAAATCAGAGGCCATGCTTCTCCTGGTCTCCCCTTGGGGCGCTTAATCTCTTACAACCTTCTACAATTTTAAATGGTGGCATAAAAAAAAAAGTAATATCTTGAGGTTTTGCTGACCTCTGGCTACAACTTGTTGTATCAATAAAATTTACTGCAGCTTTTTACTACACTTCAGGCAGATCAGACCTTATGGAAACGGCTTATCATCTTGTGGCTGGGCAGGATCCGTGCTGTCAAATTGAATATTCTCCCCAAATGGCTTTACATCTTCTAAGCTCTACCCGTAGCGGTTCTCTTTCCCTCCTCCATATGCTCAAGAATTCCAACAACCACTTTATTTGGCCCCTCATCAATCCTCGAGTGTCCTTAAAAAGATTACTTCTATGGGCGGTAACATGGAGGCATATAATTTTATGGAAAATTATACTATTTGGCCCATCTAGTCTGGCCCTTTTTTAATAATTTTGTTACCTGAAACCATATTTGATCATCGTTTCTTTGTAAGGGTATACTTATGTCTGTCCCATGCATTGAAATTGTTCTACTGTCTTAGCTTCTACCACCTCTGATGGGAGGCTAATCCACTTGTCCACTACCCTTTCTGTGAAGTAATGTTTCCTCATATTTCCCTTGAACCTAGCTCCCTCCATTGTCAGTGCATGTCCTCGTGTTCTAACACTTCTCTTCTTTCTAAGAATGTTTCCCTCCTGGACATTGTTATAACCCTTGATATATGTGACCGTTTCTATCATGTCCCCCATTTCCCTTCTCTGCTCCAAACTATACATATTGAGATTGTATAGTCTTTCCTGGTACGTTTTGTGATGTAGGCCATGCACCATTTTAGTTGCCCTTCTTTGTACAGTCTCTAGTGTATTTATATCCTTCTGGAGATATGGCCTCCAGAACTGGACACAGTACTCTAGGTGAGGTCGTACCAATGACCTATACAGTGGCATTATTACTTCTTTCTTTCTACTGCTGATACCTCTCCCTATGCAACCAAGCATCTGACTTGCCTTCTTCATTGCTTTGGTACATTGCCTACCTGCCTTTACGTCCCCTGAAATAGTGGCACCTAGATCCCTTATCTCCACAATAGTTTCCAATATACTGCCATTAATACTATATTTAGACTTCGGAATTTTTTTTTGCATTAAACTGTAATAGTTTCAGATAAAACTTTTTTGCGATCTTACCCCTTTGCAGCAGCACTGAGTATATTATGGAGGGGAGAGAGGTAGAAGCCAGATGGACCAGATTGGAAGAGATTAAAGAGTCCAATCTGTAGATGACCAGTTTGTGGATGAGGCTCTTAGCAGTATCCTTGGTGAGAAAGAGTCAGAGGGCCAGATGCACTAAGCTTCAAAAGTGATACAATGGAGAGTGATAAATATCCAGCCAATCAGCTCCTACCTGTCATGTTACAGACTGTGTTTGAAATATGTCAGGCAGGAGATGATTGGTTGGTTGTTTATCACTTTCCATTTTATCACTTTTGAAGCTTAGTGCACCTGGCCCTGATTCTGGAAATATTTTTCAGATGGAAACCACAGAGACTTCAAGAGCTGCTGAATATGTGATCTGAAGGAGAGGGAAAACTCAGCATACAGTAGTTGAGGGTTGGGGATAGTTGTGCCCATAGGCGTGCGCACATTGAGTGTTAGGGGTGCACAGGCACCCACTAATGCTGTGCCGGCCCAACCTTATGAACACCTCCCTGCCGCTAGCAATACCTTTTACCAAAGACTTTTGGTTATTAGAACTGTGTCCATTAAAATAAGTGCCCATGAATCAATGATATGTGTTTTTCATTGTTAATTGTACTAGACAATTGTCATCTCAATAAATACCTGTGTCATCCATATATATTTTTACTTTAGTTAACAGAGTAATTAGAAGATAAAAGTAAAATATGCAGGATATTATGAAGTGGTTGAGAGATATTTTATATTGTAGTGAGTGCCAATAGATGATGATAGACATGCCTGATTGGTGGTGTTAGACACATCCAATAGTTGGTGTTAGACATGCCCAATAGGTGGTACTAGGCACACCCCTTTGACGGTGCACCCCCTAATAAATTGTGCTGCGCACACCTATGGTTGTGCCATAAATAATAATGAAATTGTGGGGAGTGAGGTGATGCTTGTTGTACCTCATTCAGTTAAAATGAACAGAACAAAGGAAATTATTTATAGAAAAAGAATAATAAGTTCACATATTCTGCAAGTGTCAGCTTGTTACAGGTATATCCTGTTATATGCTTGTATTTTAGCTCTACAGCTGTGAAAGCTCATTTGAATTTAGTGCCCTCCATGGGGTTACAGTTATGACGAGGTACAAGTGATACATTTTGTCAGATCCAATTAACATTTATTCACAATATCAATTATTTTTAGTTAATATTTTTGTTCACATGAACAGAGTTGTCCTCTTATATCTCTCATCATTGTGACATATGCAAGCCTCCCAGTCGCAGCATATCATGCCTTGGTTTTCTAGTCGCAGCATTTTAGTACCGTGCTCCGTGCCACAAGAGATCCACGCCATGCACACGGTTTACCCTCTGGACCAGACATATAGGCCCTTATTCACATCTGATCACAGTACAAATTTGTTCTCAAAATGGGCAAAACCATGTGCACTGCAGGTGGGGCAGATGTAACATGCATTGAGAGAGTTAGATTTGGGTGAGTTTTTTTTTTGTTTCTGTGCAGGGTAAATACTGGTTGCATTATTTTTACACTGCAATTTAGATTTCAGTTTTAACACACCCCACCCAAATTTAACTCTCTCTGCACATGTTACATCTGCCCCACCTGCAGTGCACATGGTTTTGCCCATTTTGAGAACAAATTTGTACTGCGATCAGATCTGAATAAGGCCCATAGTACAGTGTGTGTTCCATTGATGTTCAAAAGCAATGATGCGCTGCTGCAGACATCAGGTATGACTGACCTGACAGGCTCATGTTACAGCAGGCCTGGGGCTTGGTTCGGTTCATGGTCAGGAGTAAATCAGTTTGATTATTTCTACTGTCCTGATGCATCCATGGTTCTTCTCCACCTGCAGCCAGCAGCTCCTAGTACTCAAACATGCTGGTGGAACATGAGAAGTGAGCTGCTGGAGTGACAGAAATGTGTATAAGGGGCACTACTGTGGGCATTATGTGTATAAGCAGCACTACTGTTGGCGTTTGTATAAGTGGCACTACTGTTTTGGGCATTTTGTGTTAGGGACTCTACTGTTGTGGGTATTATGTGTAGGGGGCACTACTACCATGGGCTTTATGTGTCATTGGCATAACTACTGATGGAATTGTATGTAAGGTGCACTATTGTAGGCATTTTGTATAAGGGACACTACTGTGTGGCATAACATGTATAAGGGGTACTACATATAATGTGAATAATAGGCACTACTGTGTGGCGTAATGTGAATAAGGGCACTAATATGTGCCATAATATGACTCAGGGGCACTAAATGTGGTGTAATGTGAATAAGGTTGTACTATTTTGTGGCATAATTTGAATTGGGGGTATTATATACAGTATTACTATATATTTATTTAATTACATTTTTTTATTTTGCTTTTGCCAGCTGGCACACATATCTTTGATGTGAAAAAAAACATACATACAGCCATTGACAAAGTGCTTTTTATCTGTGTTCACTAATGGTTGGGTGCTCTGCTGAGCTAGGCACCTCCCTCCAACTTTTATTTCTAGGTGTTGCCGCTCGGCTGCATTTGACGCTAAAATACTACTGACCTTGTATTGTACCTTAAGGCCCATACACACTGGGCGACTTTGAGCTGAAAGTCGCTCAAAACAGCAGGTTTGAGCGGCTTCCAGCTCAAAGCCGCCCAGTGTGTAGGCCCTGGCAATGAGCGGTGAGTGCTGCTGCTGCGCGCTCCCGCAACATCGCCAGGAAAGCCGTTCATCTGCTGGTTATACCAGCAGATGAGCGGCTTTGAGGACGGCTTTGCATAGCTCTGCGCTATGCAACGCCGTCCTCCCCCCCCCCTCCGTAGGCGCCAGGCAGGAGGAAAGCCACTCAGTGTGTATGCACTGTTACTGTAATCTGCAGCACATAACTTTGGTGCTTGAAAGACTCACGCTCAGCATTAGACAGAGTTCTACTCATGTTCAATAGCAATGCGGCGCTAAACTGTAATTCTGTTCTGGGTGGAACTGGCTGCATGGTTCAGCATCTCCGCCCCAGCATCACGCACTTCTATTCAGTCCCACTCTGAGCTCACTGCATGGATCAGCCCTTCCCCCTCCATCAGACTCTTCCATTTATTGCCATTATACACATTGTTTCACCTGCTCCAACCTCACTTAACAACATTAAAAAAAATGTACCGCCCGTCCACTGGCTGCGACCTCAGGTACACGTATTCTGCTGATATTATACAGACAGAAGAGTATCGTGATAAACTGCAGGTTTAAGTCAGAGTAATTATGAGGCCGGGATTCTGCCTCCATTCCTGATAAATGAATATGAATGTGCATCTTTGAGTTTAGCTTCCCTTAACGCTTGTTATTATGCAGTAGGTCTAAGTTATTAATCATAGTTATTGTCTGCCGTACAGTACATTCATCTCAGAGCTGAGTTATATAGTGAGTTACAGTGTTACTGTTTTTAGAAGCCCTGCAATTAAAACATTCTCAAACTCACACGGAATCAGATACAGAAGCAATGTCTGCCTGGCTATTAATGATCAGAACATTTTCCTGGCAAACCGTTCAGTTGTTTTGGGAATAGATGTCTCTTACTGTCACATTTATCATTGATATTATTCTGGGGAGTGAGAGATAAGAGAAATTCATTTTACTGAATAAACCCATGAAAATAATAAATGTTATAAGCGAATGTCCTATGACAATTAGAGGTTGCATGTAATAATAATTAATAATTACTATAAGTAATACGTATGTATTTATGTACAGTATGTATGTATGTATGTATGTATGTATGTGTGAGTATCTATGTATGTGTGTTTTTACTGTGTGTGTGTGTGTGTGTGTGTATGTATATATATATATATATATATATATATATATATATATATATATATATATATATATATAAATTTAGAGAGAGAGCGCAGATAATAGTTAATGTCCCCGAATTTCTCCCTCTGGAATCTTGGCAAGTAGCTAGAGATTGGCAGTCATACAAGACTGAATTCTAATGTATTTATAATAGATTCCAATTCCACTTTACTGAGCAAACTTTTCAAACTATTCTGTACAATATCTGTCTCCATACATCCATAAATACATTCATACCTACATCCTGGTGTGGATCATTAGGTCGACAGTGTCTAGGACAGTGAGAGTCATTTTGTCCACCACTATTGGTCAACAGGCAGAAGTACACCACATGAACAAAATCGACATGCATTAGGTTAACATGATCAAAATGTTGACACAACGTCGCCATGGAAAAGATCGGCATGATGTTTTCATGGTTTTTGTGTCTGTGTCGATATATATGGACAGCAGTAGTGTACTGCGTCCCCTCACATGGCTTGCTGTGCTCACCAAGCTTCAGGCATGGTTTTAAAAAAAAATCATGAAAAAATAATGTTGATCTTGTCATGTGTCCACCTTTTTCATGGTGACCTTTTTGACCCTGTTGACCTATTGCATGTTGACTTTTTGGGGTAGACCTATTGACGGTCTAGCTAGACAATGTAGAACTGTCAACTGGAGAGAACTATAGGCATAGTGAGTCACAACAGAATGTAAAAAAAGTGTAAAATCAAAAGTGTAAAAAAAAGGAAAAATATGGGGATGGATTATTCAATAAAGAGCAGAAGCAGCAACTCAGTACAAGTTCTGTAGCATGATGCCAGTCATCATGATAGTACTAAATAGTACTAAATGTGGATGTTGAAGATGAGGATATTGTTTTTGTCAGAAAGTAAGTCAGCCACCAGGGGCAGCAGTTCTTCCCATGATATTGATCCCATGAAATGGCAGATGGAGCCGCCGTCATCCAGTTCGCCAATGCACCAGTGATGCATTCCTGGCAATGGCATTCCGGCTAATGATTGTGGCGCGCGTGCATCTCCACTGGCATGCTGGCAAACGTGTCCATTGCCCCAAATAGGGCGTGCAAGCATCAAAGATGCACGAGCACCACAGTCGACAGCGCGCCAAGAGCCAGCTGGATGATGGTGGCTCTATCTGTATTTTTAGCCAAATCTGGAGAACATTTTGAATCAGCATATGCAATGTACACTGCCAACAGCCTCATCATCAACCTCCTCATAGGCCTTCCAAAAATGTTGTGGGGGCCCTAAAACAAAACCAAGCACTTCAGATGCAGAAGCGGTAATCCCTGTCATTGAAGTACTTGGTTTGTTGAACTGTGCAATTCCTTTTTAAGATACGAAATAAGGGTGGGTTGGAGATAATACTATTTCTGTACTAGAAAAACATGGTATTATCCCTCATGCATCATAAATGTACTGACATGATGGCGCTGGCCAAGAAGGCCACCTTCGCACCTCCCCTGCCCCTGTGGAGTGTGCATGTACAGTCAAAGCAGTCCCTGGCACTCCAGTACCACAACAAAAGGAAAAGTGGCTCTGATACCCTCATACAGAGGTGTAACCCTGGTGTATATTTGTGCAATAACAGGCAGCAGCAGCAGTAGTAAAGAAATACTGGTGCTCATTAGTCGTCTTCCTCAAGACAATGATAAATTGCTTTGGGAGATTTGGGTCTGACGTGATTTATACCCTTAAAAAACCATTATAATGAATTCTAGACCCCTTAATGTTCTCTACGATTTTTCAAATGTTTTTGTTGATTGATTGATTTTAGCGTGGAAAATGTTGAAGCCAGAGACCACAGGGGGAGATGTAGGAAACAATTAGCCACAGAAACCAATCAGCCTATTATATTATGGAATGTACTTGGTGAATGCTTCCTCAAAGTTCATTGGTTACCACGGGCAAATTTTCAAATGGTTCACTTCTCCCCTGTTTTCGCTGCTGCATACATCGATGTTAACGGCTTCGACCACTGGCTCATGTACACTTACACATCTTAACTAAATGAGACCTTCTAAAGTAACAGTATTCAAATACTGTTGCCTTGGAGACATCACTGTAAGGTCATTGGCTCTTGTGTGAGGTCAATTATTCTTGTGGGTTGCTTGGTAATGGCAACAAAAACATATCCTAATTGATCAATTCATTGGTGTGTGTGTCCTGGTTTACAATTATCCACTTTGGATGTTTGTTAAAGCATTAAAGTCATTTATTTCATCTCTTCTGAAACATGCAGCAACTTAATTTACATAGCTGCCACTTACCTCTAACTTGTACAAGAAGTATTTTTTATTGAATTAATATTCTGCCCTATTTATTTCTTATTCATTAAACATGGTGAACTGCATACTATCTTCACATCAAAATGATATATGTATCAATAATTAGTGTAATAATGGTATTTTGGCTTCTGTTTCAAATCGCCAGTAAAAATAAACAGCACTTTGGACCTTATTCTGGTTTATGCGCACCGTTGCAGATTTGCAACAGTGACGATGTTCCCTTATTACGCATGCGCATTACTGCGCATGTGCATGTGAAGGGCGCTCGCACCCGCCAGTGAGGACGTGGGGCAGCAGGGGATAGTCGCGCCCATGAGAACGCCCAGTGTTTCATGGGCGTTTCCATGGTAATGATCCAGTATCACGCAGTGCTGCATTTAAACCAGAATAACCTCCTTAATGTATATTAGAACATGGTCTCCACAACAATTATTATATATGTGAACTTTTGCTCAGTCGGTTACAACATTCCCCTCAGCGGCACAGCGCCATACCGCCGGCCATCGCCCCCCCCCCCCGCATGACAGCACCCTGCCATTACTTACCACATCATCCATGGCGCATTGTCCACCGGCTCCTTCAGTGTCCACATGTCCGGCGCGCACACTGCACAGTGCAGCCTGCAGAGCGCCGAGCCACTCTGTGTCCTAGGCTCGGTGCTCTGCAGGCTGCACTGTCTATTGTGCGTGCCTGGGTGCCGGGTGAGGGTGGCTGGGTGTGGGGTCTGTGGGCAGCTGCCCGGGCCCCTCCAGAGCCCGGGGCCCGGGACAGCTGTACCCAGGGCACCCCCCCTGTCGGCGGCCCTCATCATAAGACGTTGTTAGTATATCATTGGCCAGTGATATTGGCCTGCCCACCAATCGTCCAGGTCACCTCTTATCGAGCAGGTCCCTTTCACTATGGGGTCACCACCTGGGGCGCAGGGAACTTCGAAACATGATCCAGCCAAGGACCCCCCCAGGGCATCATAATAAAGAATAGTGATAGTAAAGTGATAAAATTATAAGTATGAAGGTCCCTACTATATGTTTGGAGGTAGAGAGTGTGTGAAAAAAATGTGCATACATAAATAATAGACATACAGGATATAAAAAGTAACTGTGTATTTAAGTTTTTATTGCCCTGAGTCAGTCCAGCCAGAGCAGCCCATGGGCCCCCACGCCCAGATGCCAACCCCAATTTACTGACACTATATACAAATACATAGGACTTACTTGGAATTATGCCTCTGTCTCAGTGCAGTCCATGCTGGTTCCCTGCTTAAAAACATAGAGTGTGTGTGTGTGGGGGGGGGGGGGGGGTGTGCTAATCTAGAGTGAGGCATTCTCAAACCTCAGGTGTGTATTTCTACACATATACATAGTAGGGAAAAGTGGCTCTAAATTGCACACCCTCAGTAATGAAAGGTGCCATCGGCTAAGAATAAAAGGGTTTACACAGAGAGAGATGGTGCAAATGCACTATACGATCATAACATTACAATATAATATATCATAAGAGGATAATGTAATGATCACATAGTGCACTTGCACCCTCTCTCTCTGTGTAAACTCCTCTAGTAATAGGTTTTGCCACTGACTTCATCTTCATATTGTATTCAATTGACCAATGAACACTCCTTTCTGTCTCTCAGGTCACACCCTGACTACCGGCATGCTCTCATCCATTACTTCAAGCTTTCTCCAACCCACAAAAATATGAACGCTATCAATTTCAACAACTTTGCTTTTTTGTACTACTTATTGGACCCACTTCATACCGCTTTCATTCCCAAAACTTGCGGAATTGTGCTTGGTAACACGTCCCTGCACTGCCAGGCCCCTAGGGGGAGTAGTTTCTACCTGTGGCTCTTCTGGCACCCATACTTAACACATCCTTGTTAGGAAACCATCATAGTTTAAAAGGTTTCAAATGTTAATGTTTGGTCGCATTTGCTGATTTTCTCAGCCCAAAACATAATCAAATTATATTTGTAAACTTAACTTTAAAGATATAACAATTTTTGAAGTCTTCTCTTATGAAGCTAGGCTCGAAATTATATTTGTCAGGAGGACCCATAATTCTTGCGGGTGGCATTGTACTCACTAATGTTACAAGCAAAGTCACAAAACTTGTGGAACATTTCTGTTAACTGAAAATACTTGGCCTAATATACTGTAGTCATTACCTATAGGCAGGGAACGTCCCAGTTTACAATATAACACTCATGCCTGGTACAGGAGATAGCGAAACTTCACAAAGAGCAGTGACTGTAACACAGAGACCAATCTCTCTTATGTAAGCAAAAGCCACAGAAATAGAATTTTATATGAAATAGTAATTTACAGTCAGTTTAGATCCAGGTGAATCAAACCATAACAACAATGTACGTACAGTATCAAACCCAGTGCCGTCTTTCTCATTGGGCTTAATGGGCAGTTGGCCAGGGGCCCAAGGATTCTAGGGGCCCACCCCAATGGGGAAGACGGCCCAGGGGAGCTGCAGAGGCAGCGGGTATCGGGGATCCGGGTAATGGGGGCTGGGAGCTTGTAGCACTAATTACCGGGTGGGAAGCACTGCTGATTTTGAAAAGACTGGCCGGATGCTGATTGGCTGAGCATCCGGCCAATCAGCGTCTGGCCAGTCTTTCCAAAATCAGCAGAGCCCCCCCGCCTCAGGAAATATCGCTACAAGCTCCCAGCCCCCGCTGCCCGGATCGCCACTGCCACTGCCTGGACGATGACACTGCTGCACATAGGTGCTTGGGGGGCCCCCGAATTATTTTGCCCAGGGGCCTGCTCTAACATTAAGATGGCCCTGATCTAACCAGGGATCAGAAGGATCACACTTCCAGATGTGAATTAGTATATAACAAGCACATCATTACTATATTACCTGTGAACACACCTGTTCTGTACATAGCTGTAAGTAAAACACTGATGCCAACATTCTACACACTGAGGATAATTTATGACCTGCAAACCTGATGACATCCCATAACATTCTATTTTGATGTCTCAGGCTTAATGCAGACACCAAATTTACAGGAAAGATCATGGATTGTGGATAATCTATACCACTTTCGCATCTCAAAAATAACCCAGGTTATTGCCAGGTCAACCCGGGTTGAGGTGCAGTGTGAAAGCACCAACCCAAGTTGGCCTGCCTGATAATTCAGCCCAGGTTAAAAGAAGGGTTAGACCTATGTCACAGTGTGTATAATCGGCAACCAGGGTTCAATGTGAAATATCAGACCCCAGTTTGCAATGTGAAAGCTGAATTTTGCACCAGTTATGCTTCTTTGGAGGAGAGCATTTCCCTGGTTCCTATGTGACATTTGTTTTATATTGTTACTGCTTTAATCTCAGCGCTCAAAGTCGAAATGGGGGGTATGGAAATTCAAACCCCCCCCCCCCCTAGTGCCAATCACTCACCTTTCCACCCCATGTGCCTCTTAATCCCCCTGTCCTATACCCCCCACTTTCCTTTCCTATCCCCCACGGGCTCTCACTTCCCTATCTCACTTTAAATCCCCAACTCTCTTTATGCTGGGATGGAGCAGTTCAGATTAGATGTTGGCGCCAGCAGCCCCCAATGCCAGTGAAAAGAAACGGCCTCTTTCTGAATCGTGGCAGCTTCTCATTGGCTGGCGATCCGTGAGACTTGATTGGCTAGCGGACATGCCGGATTTAAACTGAACTGCAAGGTGAACTGCAAGGGGGGCCAGATTAGGGATGGCCATCGTTGCTATTGCCATCGATGGTTGCTATCGATGGCAATAGTGCAACCAGACATCGATGGTGGCATACTATGCAATGAATGTCCATTAATGGTTTTTCCAACTTGCTGTTCCTGAAGATACACCAATGGCTGCTCTCTATCCGCTTCTGCGCCTGGCCCTTCAGCTCCTCTATTTCCTTTGCAGCAATAAGATCTTTCACCATCCCAGGACTGCTGGCGTGTCCAAAGCTTGTCTAGGAAGAGGGATGGCTTTGGGTAGTTACTTATACATGAATATTAAGTTTCTGCGTTGTCATCATTCACATTAACTCCAGGTCAATGCCGAACAATTCTATGAAATGAATCTTTTACATTTATCAGGCTAATTGTTTATTAAAACGATCCTTAATGTATTTTTTTTTTTTTAATTTTTAAATATTTTGAGCACAATTTTAATTGGACAAACCTATTGTGTGCAGATACAGAGGCAGAGAGGAACGCGCTAAGGGAGCAGGTGTACCCCAAGCTGAGAGAGTTCTGCAGAGAGAAGTATGGCATGGAGTTCCAGGTATTGTGCTCTTATTTATGTCTGTCTCATGTATACAATTATGAATGTGCACTTGTTTCCTACACAGTTTCAGTCACTGGGGGAGATATACTATGCCCTGATAAAGTGGAGAAAGATAAATCCTTCCAACGGCACAGAACTGGGGAGAGAAAAGACACTCCACAGCACACACACACACACACACACACACACACACACTGATCTGTACTGCGCTGGAGGAGAGGCAGCTGCTCTCTGTGTGATGTGCACTGAGGGGGGGGGGGATGAGTGATCGCACCTGCAACCACCCTCTCAGCAGCTGCCCCTGACACCACCTGCTCCCCCCCCCCCCCCCCCCCTCAGTGTAGAGAGTACAGTAGGTACTCCACAGAGACTTATTTTTTCAATATTTTCTAAGGGGGGTGGGCTGACCACACCCCCATGTAGGGAAGCCAATCCCGGGATTTGGGATTGAAAAATGCTCAATCCTGGGATTCGCTATTTTAAAAGAACACCCCCGCCCTCCACATATACATACCGGGCATTGCGGTTGGGATCGGGTGGTACGGTAGAGCAGAGCTGGGAGCAGCAGACCAACATACCAGGCAGTGCTGCAGAGCTGATCAGGGAGCGGGCGGGAATGGAAGAGTATGTATTCCCCACTGATGAGGCCGGAACTTGAGAGTGGCAGTGTGGGGGGGGGGGACCACTGTCCGCGTCACACTGCGCAGAGCTGCACAGCCTGGATGGGAGCAGCACTGCAGCATGCGCAGTCTAAACTCAAAATCCTGGGATTGGAGACTCCAATCCCAGGATTCAAATGCCAGCAATTTGGGGGCAGAGTCCTGGGATCCTGCTGATCCCGTCTGCGCTACTGCTCCTAAGTTCTGTGTGTTTGAAAAGTGACCGGAGCTGATTGGTTGAAAGTTTATCTCTCTCCACTTTATCACTTTCCAAGGCTTAGTACATCTGCTTTGCGGTACAGTATATCCAATCATTTGCAATGCTGCGATCTATGAGTGGTGTGAAGAGGGTTGTCTAGATGGACAGGTGGAGCTGCAAAATGCATTACTGCTAGCATGGGGCTGGTGCTAGACCGATATTATAATGGTGACAGCAGTCGACATAAAATGAATGGCAGCACAGGTTTATACTTGAACCCCTGCATCAGTTGCACAGATGCTGGCATTAGCATACAGACTCTGCCGCAATGGCTGCACTTCTTTGGGGGCTCACATCATCTGGAGCCAACAGCTCTGTCCCGGCAGCATGGCTTCGCTGCGTCTAATGAACTCAGCAACAGGGACTAAGACCTGCCGGTGCTGAGCCTCTATACAGCGTGGTAACTATACCCTGTGTCAATTTTTTATATCTATCGAGCGGCTTAGTGTTTCAAATACACCTCAGGGGGGAAAAACTCTACATTTGAACTGGCTGCCTAACGTCATATAACTTTATCAATCACTGAAATTGTACTTCATCAGCTGATATTAACTGGGAGTGCACGAACAAACAAATATTAACCCTTTGCAGTCCAAATTTTTGTTGTGCAATTCAAACAGTCTTGTTTAAATGTTTAAATAAATTCTACATTTTTTTTATTATTCAAAAATGGTCTACACTGAATGTTGAACGATGTTACTGGTTTTATTTTAAAGTGGCTCACCACTGGATCTGCTACTAGCGCTAGGGCTGTTGATCCTGACTAGACGTTGGACCTGAAAGGGTTAGCAGAACCGTTTTCTTCTTGCAATTAACTGTGTCCGGTTGCCACATATCATTGGAATATAAATTCCAAAAAGCTGTCTGAAAGATATCTGAAAAACAGACAAAAAGGGCCGTATTCAATGCTCTTTTGCTGTGACGGCAAGCAGTGCTGATTGCTCGCCGTCACGGCTCGCGGGTCATTATTCAACTCCCCCCCCCCCCCCACATGCACAGTTTCCACCTCGCTGGGTTTTTGCAGCAAGGTGGAAACGGCGTGTGTGGCCGCCAAAACATGCGAGCTAAATGCAGCGGGCTCTCTGCATTCGCCACAAGCCTTGCCATTTGGGGGAATCTTCACCATCCTCTGACAGCGAGGATTCCCCCGGGCATGTTAAATAGGGTGAGCAGCCGGCGCGGGAGTTAAACGGCGAGGGTGGCTTGTTTTCGGCGATCCTTGCCGTTTAACCCCCTCGGTTATGTTATATATGTTATATATGTGTGTGTTTCTATATACATATTGCTCAGCATTGCCTCAATTGAAGGAGGTGAATAATTATTACAATTATTATAAAATAGAACTGATTTTAATAATATAAAATCTTGTATTGAATATTTAATGAAATCATTCATTGGGAACAAGCAGGACTCTTTGTTTCTTGTATTTCCCATTAGCATAAGGTACTGGATCTGGCTTGCACAGCTGTCCGCAACTGCAGTCACTTTGTCGGCAACTCAGAATCAGCTCTAGTATGTTGGGTTGCTGTCTGCAGTTGTACAATGCCACTTGAAATAAAGGCGTCTAAAGAGATGACAGGCAATGTGCCGCAGTGTTCATGTATATCGTGTTAAAATATTTTAATTTATTCTAAAAAAATTCTCATTATGTTAATAACCTTACAGTGTATGCAGCAGATCATCTTATGACCTAGAAATGTCGTGGGGAATAAAATTAAATTCGGTCATATTTATCAAAATGTCCAACTGTGTTTCCTACCATCAACTTCCCCCTGCATGTGATGTTACAGGAGCATGAAAGCGCTGTTTTATTTACCCGCAGAGACTCCTTGTGCTGAAGAAAGGGTAAAACAACACCATAGGACTTATTCGGCAAAGTGGGCCAAATAGAACTCTAGTGAAAACACTGTCGGATCACTTCTTAGAACACTCACTGGGTGACATTTAATGGAATGCGATATTTAGTAACATTTTGAAATCGCACCGTATCGCACTTTTCCAAATCGCATTTTTTCCTCCAAAACCGATTATTTAATGGGATGCGAAAATGCCCCCAAAAGTGTGGTGAAGTGCGAAGAGATGCCATGTGGTGCGATTGTATGACACAGTAATTTGTGATTTCCACCGCCGGTCATGTGCAATATTCTGACCAACCGGAATGCGAATTACAACACTGCCTACGCATGCCAAATAACCCCCTAACCTATTGGCCCACCTAAGTCCCCTACAATATGCATCACACCCCCTATATAAAGGGGCAAAGGGTCATTTTGACCTTTGAAAGGTAGTAAGGAGCATGGAGAGGAGAGGAGGAATGTCTGGGAGAGGAGAGGCAGTGAGCGGAGGTGGCAGAGGGAGCAGTGGCACAGTCACAGGCAGCAGCAGCGCCAGAGGAGCCAGGGGGAGAGGCAGCAGAGGCACACTAAGAGACAGCAGTGTGAGAGGGAGAGGCAGCAGTATGCCAGGCAGCATGGCCACATCAAGGCCTTGGCCAGGCCGGACCCCAGAGGAGCAGGCACAGCAGGAGGAGGTGGAGGACCGTCTTGCATCCCCATCCCACTATGGTACTGTGCAGTGAGGGTCTTGAACTAATTTGGTGTTAGGTCATTTTTATAATTGCCATACAGCATTGTAAAAAATTTACTTACCAGCATGTAATCACCAAGGGATACCTCAGATTAAGCAGCTTCTTGCATTCGGCTCTGACTACTCCCCTAAATATTGGTGATAATGTATGGCAATTGGTTTATGGTATGCAAACACACTTACATCAAAGGTACGTGGCAGTATAGTTTATAAATGCAATTACCTGAGAAATAGCGCATTATGATCTCCATATGCATCAGATCCCCCCTCCGCGTACCCCTAACTACCGTATGTGGGGTAGTTTCAGCTTCCTGCACGACTGCTGCATTGCCATCCTCCACATTATGTGGTTGGGAAAGGGCAATGTTATGTAACATGCAGAAAGCCTGGACATTCATCACTGCTTTTGCTGGGTGGTAAAGCAGTATTCCTGATGACCTGTCCAAACACCTGAAGCGACTTTTCAGCACCCCGAAGGTGCGTTCCACAACACTGCGGGTGCCACTTTAGAGTTTAAAAAGCATGCACTATAGTACAGGGTACACTTACTGTTGCTAATTAGTGGTTTTACAAACAAGCATACCCATATTTTAGCCATTCTGACATCAGCTTTAAAAAGAATTGAGGGTTAAATACATTTGTGGGTATAGCTTACACTCTATTGGCACACTACACAGGAGTGTAATAATTGTTTAGTATGTAAATGAACACATACAGATGGGGCCGGGCTCATCTTTGCTGGCGAATCGCCAGAACGTCACCGCTGGCGATCCGCCAGCAGCCCGGCTCGCCATCTGACTGAGACGCGCGTGCGTCTCACGCGCATCTCAGTGTCCGTGAGCCGGGGCAATGGGACCCTGTCCGTCTCCGCTTCAGGGAGACGGACAGGGTTAGGGGGGGTGCGGGGAGGCGGTGGGGACCCCGGGTTACCGCCGACAAGCCGGCGGGGGCCCGGGGGAAGCCGTCGGAAGGGGACGCGCGCGCGCATCTCATGCGAGCGCGTCCCCTTTCGCAAATACAGATGGCGGGGGATGGCGGATGGCGGCGCCATCGCCATCCCCTGCAAAGAAGAGCCATGCCCCATCTGTAGTAGCACTATACATAATGGGCAAATATTTCTATATATTAAAATGTACTTACCAAGTAGCCAGCCCTCCGGCATTTGGCGGTCCTGGAATTGGTCCCAGAGGGCTGAGTGACACAGAATAAAGGCATCATGGCAGTTCCCTGGGTAGCCTGTAACCACACTGGGTATTTTGAGGTTGGCATCACATGTCACCTGCACGTTCAGAGAGTGACGCCCATGCCGATTGATGTAGATGTGTCCCCTCATGTGCGGTGCCCGAAGCCCAATGTGGCTGCAATCTATGACTCCCAGCACATTTGGGAATGCTGAGAGCCAATAGAAAGCCACCTTAAGGTCCTGCCACGCTGACTCACAACGTGGGAATCTGATATATGTGCGCTACAACTTCCTGAAAGCAAGTAACACTTGAGTGAAATGCTTAGAGAAAGTGGCTTGTGAGACCCCCAACGACCATGAGGTCACAGACTGAGTGGATCCTGTGACCAAGAAGTAGAGGGCACACATTAATTTCTGCAGCCCAGACACTGCATAGTTGGCAACCCCATAAGGGTCCAAATCATCTCTCACCTGCTCATATAAGTTCAAGAGGTTAATGCAGTTCAGCTGAAACATCCCCACAACCTGTTGATCAGAAAGGGAGTCTAGGTACAGCCTAGCACGATACCTACGTGAAGCACGCAGTACTCGGGGTACCTGGATCTGGCATGCAGCTCCTCCAAACTACCAAAGTCACAAACAGCCAGCTCCACACCACTCTGCACAATCTCCATCTCTCAAACCCTCACAGGTGTCCTTAATGATGTTTGGGTATATGTAGGGGAGTTTATCATTAAAAATGAGGTCACCTGTGTGGAAATTAACCATTTCTGCACTTGACCAAAGTTGCTTTTGGTTAAATTCGCCCATCAGGACCTGGTCTGCACCAGTGTCGATTTTTAGACACTTTTGAAATGCGAATTCCATTTGCGCATTCCATTAAATAAGCGATTTGAATACTATTCTATGGGAAAACATATGGATGTGATAAAAATGCTAATTGAAACCGGCAAGTGAGAAAGTGCTAAATGTGCGAATTACGGGACTTAGCGCACCCTATTAAGTACGCAATTTCGGCAAAAAGTGCGATAACCCAATTTTGTTGCCTAAAAATCGCAAATATTCAACAATCGCATTCTGTTAAATGTCACCCTTTATTTATCTTTGTGGAGGGTATTCAGTTGGTGCCAGCTAGCCATAAAACTGGTCCAATTCAACCAATGACTATTCAATTACAGGCATTTTCGCCCATTTTAACTAATTTTTCGCTGATGTTTTTTCACTTTTTTGGGGGCGCCAAAAAGTCTATGGTGAAAAATGACTATAAATGTGTAAAAATGCCTGCAATTTCTCCAAAAACTCATGGACCATAGAGTAATTTGCCAAGCTACATGTTTTTCGACCATGGCAAGTTTTTCGCCTACGTGAAATTTACTTTAATTGATTAGGCCGAATTGAAATTCAGCCTAAAAACTAGGGGGGAAATCAGCACTAATTGAATATCGCCCTTAGGGTAAAAAAGTGTAACATCGCTGTATGTACAACATTGTGTGAACTTTAGAGGATTTTTTTTCTATTGTTTTATTGTATTTTATTTTCTCTCAGATAGTAGAAGTATATAAAATAATATACAAATAAAGAGTGTATTTTGTTCAGGATAAATAGGCAAATACCCAGTTAGGTTGTCTATCGTTCTATTAGGTAACATGTTTTTTTGAAATGGGTATCAATGATTTGTTTGGATGTTGTGTAATGTTTATGTGTAGATTGAATGGAGTGATATACTATGATATTAACCCTTTGAGTGCCAAGGGAATTTGTCAAAATAGTTGTGAAATTTGCCAAGCCAACTTTTTTTTTAATTAACCCTTTAAATGCCAACATTGCTGTGAGCGATCCTCAAAAATTTTCGTTGGGTGTAATATTTAACTAAACATCAATTAATTGAATTGGCTGTATTTGCATTTATTTATACTAAAAGAACAGTCGCTGTGAGTGGCGCCGGGATTGCTAGTGGATATATGTTAAGGATCCCACAATGTTGAAACTCAAAGGGTTAATATGTATAATGACCTACACAGCTTACAGCGTGGCGTATGTCTATACTGCATAGACTTTGCGTAGACTGTAAGTATGTCAAGTTCTTTGAATAGTGTGGCTCTCACTGAAGATAATTTGTAACCTTTGACAAAGGCAAGTTGTCAGGCAACCAGGCTATCTGTAAAAGAAAGGTTTTCAATGCAGGAGAGTAAGTAAACAAAGCACAGTAGTGTATCAGACAATATTCTATTTTTTATTGGGCATATTTGGGTTTGTATAGTTTCTTTATTGCTTAACATATCGTATTCACAGCATGCGTACACTGCTGCCGAAAAGTGTTAACCAATCTCATAAACGCTGTAAGCTATCATTGTATTTAGCAGCAGAGGCGGCAATGTCTAAATTATTGTGAATAAACAATAATAATGACTGAGTACTAGACTATTCCTGCTATACTTTGCAAGTATGAAAGATCCTTTGTTCATTGCCCAACTGAAAGTACAGATAGTATCCTTGGAATGGACAGAAAGATACATTTTATATATCTTGGCACCTGCAAACAATAGGCAAATACAAAGCATCGGCGAGAATGTGTGAGAATATGTGGTCCGTTCCTGTTTCTGCAAGTTAGTATAAATTTGAACAAAAATGATTCTGAAAATACCTCCAGCACCTTGATGAGTGATTTTTATAGATGTGTCCTCATTCACTCATTATTTTTGCACAGTTTGTGCTTTTATTTTAATCCCAAATATTCAATATGAAACCTTTTCAAAAGTGTTTTCACACAAGACATGTAAAACTTTTGTGACAACTTTTTGCAGTATACCTGAGCCATTGGTGCACCTAGACATGTAAAACATGCACATGACATAGGGCCAGATTCTCTAAGCTTCAAAAGTGATAAAATGGAGAGTGATAAACAGCCAGCCAATCAGCTCCTGTCTGACATTTTTCAAACACAGTCTGTGACATGGCAGGTAGGAGCTGATTGGCTGGCTGTTTATCACTCTAAATTTTATCACTTTTGAAGCTTAGAGAATCTAGCCCATAAACATGTACAAAATGCACATAAATATGTACAAAATGCAGGTAAAAATGCCCCAGTAGCTCCAATCAGCTCTGGTTTTCAAATATACCAGATTGGGAGCATTTCCACTACCCCTCGACCCCTTAACGTCCTGGGTTTAACCGTAATTTCCTGGGTTGGATTGCAGGGGAATTCAAACCGGGTTGTTTGACAAGAGAGCATTTCCACTGGCTGAAAACCTGGGTTGATGTTCATCTCCGCGGAAATTACCGGGTTATTTCTGCTAGTGGAAAAGGGGTATTACATGCTCCAGGACCGGAAGTGATTCCCATTGGCATTTCTTAGTTTAGCACCTGTGTCACAGTTTAATTATAGTGTACTTGTAATACCTCCTATATGTGAGGTTGTGGTGCAGGTATAAAGTGGATTTATCTCTGTGGTGGATCAATCTTCTGACTTTTTCTTTCTGTACAACTCTCAACTTCCAGAGAGACAAGGACTATTAACCCAGACACAAAAAGCATGGCAGACATAAGGCGGTATTCAATGCCACCAGCGAGAGGGTGTCTGCGGTGAGGGTGGCTTACCCTATTCAGTGTTCAGGGGGAATCCTTGCTGTCAGAGGACGGGGAGGATTCCCCCGAACGGCGAGGTTTGCGGCTAATGCAGGGATCTAGCTGCATTTAGCCGTGGGCCTTGCCATTTTGGTGGCCGCACACGCCGTTTCCACCTAACTGTAAAAACCCAGCGAGGTGGAAATGGACGGTGCAGGGGGGGGGGGGGGGGGGTCAGTTGAATACTGACCTGCGAGCTGTGGTGGCAAGCAATCAGCGCTGCTCACTGTCACAGCTCACCAGGTGGCATTAAATATACCCCTTAATGTATGGAGAGGATTTTTGTATTTATTAATAATGACCCCCAAGTTCTGACTGCAGTGGGTTAGTGAGACTTAAATGAATCAATGGAAGTAGTTAACACATCACTCTCATTGCTCCCATTACCGGGCCATTTGCTGCAGGGAGGGAGGGCCGGGGGTGGACATCGGGCTGGAGCAGGGTTTTATGGGGGCTTCCCCATGAAAACACTGGCATTCCCCTGGGAACCCAGGCGGGCCGATGCCCACTCTGGGCCAGCAGTTGACATCAGCACCTGCCCCGTCTTCGGTGATCTGCAGAGTAAAATAAAAGTCAGTTTAGACTTGGGGGGGAACAGCCGTTCGTCAGGGCGCCGTTAAGGTGCTCGCTAAGCAGCAAACGACTGCTGCTTAGTGAGTCAACCTGAATTAGGCTCATATTGTATAACTTATGTTCTTACGGCTGACATAGATAACATGCAGTCCTCCAGATCCAGGAGGCCTAACGATCTTAAACAGCACCTTATGTCTCAGAGTCTCTAGGGAATTCAGGGCCTTATTCTAGTTCACTCTTTCTGACAAATTCCTTCTTAGATGGACAAAACCATGTGCACTGCAGGTGGGGCAGATGGTACTTGTGCAGAGATAATTAGATTTGGGTGGTGTTTTACTTCAAAGTGAGATCTATATTTCAGTGTAAAAATAAAGCAGCCAGTATTTACCCTGCACAGAAACAAAATAACTCAACCAAATCTAATTCTCTCATCTAATTTCACATCTGCCCCCCTGCAGTGCACATGGTTTTGTCCATCTAAGAAGGATTTTGTCAGAAAGAGTGAACTAGAATAAGGCCCTCAATGTCAATGGCCGCTTCCAGTCCCTGCAATTTGTAGGCATACTTTCTTTATTAGATATAATTAAATTTGGATCATGCTTGAGATTTGTTCTAGAGGCATATAATCTATGTAATTACTTTTCTGTTTTAAGTCTCTCTCTCCTGCTGGCATTTATTTATTAGTTCTAATGGTTCTAGTTTAGATATAAGAGGGAGGACGTAGAATTAGCAAAAATCTAAGGTGCTAAATAATTAGGTACAGTGGTTCCTTTCTGCTTTTCTCATTTACAGGTATAATTATCAAAATCATTTTCACAAAAATGCTAATAGGCAATCGGAGAATTATCAAAAATCTCCCATAAGCCAGTGCCGTCTTTCCCATTGGGCTTAATGGGCAGTTGCCCAGGGGCCCAAGGATTCTAGGGGTCCACCCCAATGGGAAAGACGGCACTGCCCGGGGAGCTGCTGCTGTAGCGGGTGGTGGGCAGCGGTGTCCGGGCAGCTGCGGCTGGAAGCTTGTAGCTCTGTGATATTGGCCGGGCGGTGAGCGGAAAGCTGATTTTGAAACCACTGGCCGGGTGCTGATTAGCTGAATTCTCTCAGCCAATCAGCGTCCAGCCAGTCTTTTTCAAAATCAGCTTCCTGGCTGCTGCCCGACAGCACTACAAGATCCCAGCCAGCGCTGCACAAAACCCGCAGCACATAGGTATGTGGGGGTTGTGTATATGTCGGGGAGGGCCTGCGCTAATGTTCTGTCCAGTGGCCCCTGCCAATGCCCTTAAATTCACATCTATTTAGTAATAGTAAATGGAAGCTGACAAACTGACAAAGGAGCCCTGTGATAATAAAGCCATCTTGATATAATGTTATCAGGGCTTTCCTCTCTGCTGGTAGAAAAGGCTGAGCTGGGATCGACCCTGCGATCAGTGAGGTTTGTCTGATAGAGCACAGGCAGATCACTGTGTGGAAAAAAATAAGTTGAATTAAAAAATAATACCTGCACCCAATAATGGTGATCAGTGATCGAGTGAGGGCAGATGTTAATCTGATCGCTATGTTGCTGCTGTGACCGCCATTGCAGTAAAGTGATGCTAGGAAGCCAGCATCTGACTTTACCGCACCAGGGGTCATAGCAGAGCAAAGGGTCAGATGACTGGCTGCCCTCTATTTTGTGCAAGCACCATCTATATGGGTCTGCTCAAGGTTTCATATAGAAAGACTATACTAAGGGGAAGATGTAGTAAATCTTCAAGAGAGACAAAGTGGAAAAGTTATCGCTTGTACTAGAGATGAGCAGCGGGCACTTTTTCGGGTTTTGGTTTTGGATCTGGATCTCCCTTCGTGTTTTGGATCTGGATTGGTTTTGGCAAAACCACCCTTGCAGGTTTTGGTTTTGGATCTGGATTTTTTTTTTGGGGGGGGGGAATGTAAAAAATTTGCTAAAATAACAGATTTTGGGCCTGTTTTTGCCCCTAAAGTATTATTAAGCTCAACAACATTAATTTCCACTAATTTCTAGTCAATTTTGATCACTTCACACTGGACACTAGATATAGGCCGTCACACTGGACACTAGATATATGCCGTCACACTGGACACTAGATATATGCCGTCACACTGGACACTGGATATATGCCATCACACTGGACACTAGATATATGCCGTCACACTGGACACTAGATATATGCCGTCACACTGGACACTGGATATATGCCGTCACACTGGACAATGGATATATGTCGTCACACTGGACACAGGATATATGTCGTCACACTGGACACTGGATATATGCCGTCACACTGGACAATGGATATATGCCGTCACACTGGACAATGGATATATGTCGTCACACTGGACACTGGATATATGCCGTCACACTGGACACTGGATATATGCCGTCACACTGGACAATGGATATATGTCGTCAAACTGGACACTGGATATATGCCGTCACACTGGACACTGGATATATGCCGTCACACTGGACAATGGATATATGCCGTCACACTGGACAATGGATATAGTCCGTCACACTGGACACTGGATATAGTCCATCACACTGGACACTAGATATATGCCGTCACACTGGACAATGGATATATGCCGTCACTCTGGACAATGGATATATGCCGTCACTCTGGACAATGGATATATGCCGTCACACTGGACACTGGATATAGGCAGTCACACTGGACACTAGATATATATGCCCTCACACTGGACACAGCCCATTACACTGGACACTGGATACAGCCTGTCACCCTGGACACAGCCCCTGGACACTGGACACAGCCCCTGGACACTGGACACAGCCCCTGGACACAGCCCCTGTACACTGGACACAGCCCCTGACACACTGGACACAGCCCCTTGTATTATGGACACTGCATGTACAGTCAGCAGCACTGCAGCCCCTGCGTGTGAGCACTGCAGCACCTAGTTTACAACAAAATAAAAAATCAGTCACTAAATAAATCACAGCACAGGGCACAGAGCACAGATCCCAACCACCCTCTTCCCTCTCCTATAATGGAGTGAAGATGGCGGGGCCAGAGCCGAATTTCCTATTAGGCACGTGAGGCACGTTCCTAGGGGCGGCACATGTTTGGGGGCGGCACTTGGGTGCCTGTGATAGTACTGTCAGCCCAAAATGTACCAATAACTGCAAAATATCCACTGTACTGTACTATATTCCATCTTAAATAGAGTGTAAATGGATAGGACATGCAGATACTGCCCCTGTAACTGTCCTACTTAGTAAACATTATTGTTGTGCCTAGGGGCGCCCTCATCCCTAAATCCACCCCTGGGCGGGGCACGCGTGCATTTTATATAGAATCCAGATCCCGCGAGAATCCGACAGCGTGGTGATGACGTTTTGCCTCTTTTTCGGTCTGGAATTCATTCGGGAACTCCCGAGCCGGCTCAGATCCTGACTCGGATCACCATATTCGGATCTGCCGGAACCCGGAGATCCTGAAACAGTTTATCTCTAGCTTGTACTGCATAGTTACATAACTAATGTGCCGGGTTCTAGCCCTGCACAGTGGGGACCAATGGCAGCTGCAGAGGTGGGGCTGCAGTGCAGTCCAAAATTCAAATAGTGGAGTTACACAGGGGCGGATCCAGGATAAAATGACAGGGGGGGCACCATGATAAAAGAGGGTTTAGGTGGGGGAGGGCCAGTGTTAGTGGTGCCAGTGTACATGCTAAGAGAGCGGCAGAGAGAGGGTGGCAATGGGATTAAAAATAAGCCCTGGCATTTAAAGTATGCAGGCCCACCATGGCAACAAAGTGAAGGATGTACAGTAGTTGTGCGCGCTCCAAAGGCGCACTCTGGAAAAGAGGGTGTGGCCACTCAACAGGGGGCATGTCCTTGAGTGTAGTGTACAACACCATATACAACTTCTACACATTATGCAACAAAATACTAGACCCAATTATACTTGCCATTACACATGATGCCAAATGGAATGAGCCAAAATTCAAACAATGCCACATGGATTGTGTCAAAATTCACATAATGCCACACGGATTGAGCCAAAATTTACATAATAGCACACGGATTGAGCCAAAATTCACATAATGCCACACGGATTGAGCCAGAATTCACATAATGCCACACAGATTAAGACAAAATTCACAATACGCATCATAAACAGGGACATTGTCCGCCAATGGCGCACATTAAACATTTACACCATAATGTCCATTGCACTTTAAGTTACACGGCATGATGTCCATTATGTATTATGCCAAACACCATAATGCCTATTAAAAATTATGTTACATACAGTAAGTGCTGCTTATCTACATGCTCATTGCCAAGGTTTCAATGCTCATTGCCAGAGGTTCCATGCTCGTTGCCATGTGGGATTACATGCTCATTGCCAATGGGGAATACATGCTCGTGGTAAATGGGGGACAGCCGACGCCAGGCAGAAGTGATAGCCACTGACAGTGGCAGAGCCTGGCTGTATTCCGAGCACTGCAGGTCCCAGCTATTTGAAATAATACCCATTTCACACCAGAAAATGCATTCCCAGGTTGGCCCCTTTTACACCAGCCTAGTCCCTGCATTTTCTGGTGTGAGGGGGAGAGAAAACCACCCCTCCCCCCCTTTAACCAGTTATCTCATTTAACCGGCTATATCTTCGGAACTAACTGACCCATTTACATGAGACAAGTATCATATTGAAGAACTTTTGAGTGGGCTTTGAATGATTTTGGTCCAGTGAAACTGGAACGTTTGGTTCCAGAGTAATCTGCCCTCAAATAACATGAACAGCCATGAAATTACATTTCAAAAATAAAAAAAAATCGATTTACATGCTACAGTATATCTCTGGAACCGATTGACCGATATAGACCGACCTGGTATCATATTGAAGGCCCAGCGATTTGGAATTGAATGACTTCAACCACAAGCTCCTGGGATGCCAGGGAGGGAACTGGCAGCTGTCGGAACCGGGTGGGGGTCGGAATTGACGGGTCCCATATTATCCTATGGGGAAAAAATGTTACAGCTTTGCCAGGCGATATCTCCGGTTCCCGGGGGGGCTAGAGACATGGGGCTGGGCTCGTTGGAAAGCTCTGGTCCTCATCTACAAAATGAATGACAGGGGGGCACGTGCCCAGGTGCCCCCCCCCCCCCTGAATCCGCCACTGGAGTTACACCAACTGCCAGTGAGCCCCAGGTGGGGATGTTTAGCAGCATTTGGGGTGACAGTTGGGGTGGCTCCTCTATTTGAATTTTGGACTGTGCTGGAGCCTCCACTGGTTGGGAGCCTTTGCTATATGTACTTCTTTCTATCTGAGCCACGAGGAGAGTATACACCCCCATGGACCCTGTGACAGCATCTGTAACATTATAACTATGTGGTCCTGTCTTGATTCTGACAATAAATGCACTTTGATTTGTAACTACTGGAGGAACCTTGGGTCTAATTCAGACCTGATCGCTGTTCTGCTAATTTTGCAATCAGGTATACGCCACCCCACAATGATACGACTATTAGGCCATGCTCTGCGACCAGCCGTATATTTGCAGAGCAGCTGGAGCTGCCTAGCATGAGTGACCTGGCAGGTCCTGGTCCTGTGTCCACCAGCATGGCATGCATGCTAAAAATGCGACTAGTTTCGATGCAATGCACCAGAAGTCTGTTCTGATTAAACAGATGTGCGGGGGAGAAGCGGAGGGTGGTGGGTCCAGGGACATGTGCGAGGCTTGCCCACCGTTCCGGGGGGGGCGGGGAGGGGGGGACCCGAATTTCGGGAGCCTGCAGACCATTCCAAAAGGGTAGGCAAGTATGTGACGTGAATAAGATAGTCAGCAGAAAAGATGCCCGATGCTAGCAGAATCTCGCGGGTCATAGCGTGCTGGGGAGGCTGCTTGGCGTGACTTTAGCAAAGACATATGAGGACACATCTGTATACGGTTCCATTTGGAGACTGAGGGCCTTATTCTACTTCACTCTTAGAGGCAAATTCCTTCTCAAATGGACAAAACCATGTGAACTGCAGGTGCAGAGAGAGTTAGATTTGGGTGGGGGTTTTCTTCAAAGTGAGATCTATATTGCAGTGTAAAAATAAAGCAGTAAGTATTTTCCCTGCACAGAAACAAAATAACTCACCCAAATCTAATTCTATCTGCACCTGTTACATCTGCCCCCCCCCCCCCCCCTGCAGTGTACATGGTTTTGGCCATCCGAGAAGGAATTTGCCTCTGAGTGAACTAGAATAAGGCCCAGAATCTCTAAACTTCCATTGGCAGATATTTTTTATTATTATTATTTTATGCCCAATAATGACCTTGCATTGGGCTGCTCTGTCACATGTCCCACTCTGGACTCAGGGATAGATGTATGAAGCAGTGATAAGGGAGGAGAAGTGGCCCATGGCAACCAATCAGCACTGAAGTAACATCTGAAATTTGCATATTTGCATAGTATAAAATTATACAGAGCAGCTGATTGGTTGCCATGGGTCACTTATCCTCCCTTATCACTGCTTCATACATCTAACCCCAGAGATCCATGGGTCACTTGTTTACATTCTATTTAGTTATACAAGGTTTAGGCCATCACAGTGTCCCCTTTTCCTTATAACCAAATAATATGTTCTGCTGTAATATTTGATGTTGTTTTCCATTGTGCAAGGCGTTCGTAGCATAAGACTCAAAATTGTCCTTAAGGTGGAAATTCTTGTTAAATTCTGCTTTTAACTGTATTATGTACACAGTACACGGTGTAGAGGGAAGATTATCTGCATTCCCATGAGCGTCTTCCATTCATGGTTCATGTGAACTTTGATAGCAATGCAACAGAACAAAACCTGTCTTCCACAGTGCCTGCGCTGGCACTGCACATGAAGAAACACATTGGCAGACAGTATGGGGAGTCAGTAATGGTTTATATCACAGGGAAATACCATAGCAGGAGAAGGTGCCTGCACCGTCACATCACAGCATATCACCCCTGATATCACTGGAACACTGCTGACCTTTACATCTACACGGAACCTTAGATAAACGAGTATTTCAAATTCTAAATGTGAAATGTTTGCAAGCCCCAACCTGTGTATGTTCGTTAATACGACATTGTATGAGAAGAACTTAGTCGTGTGTTCAGCTATATAAATTATAGGCTATAACATAACATCAAATCATGTTTAGACAAAATGCATCTATTGCACTGAAACACTGAATTTGCTGCAAAATACAATGCAATTATTGCTATTTATTTATTTTATTATTATTATTTATTTCCCATTTCTAATAACTGCCTATTTGTAACCTGAATGTATCATGTGCATTCCTTTCTAGGCTATAGACCTGTACTGGGGTATACCGGCAGAGGAATGGGACAGCCCTGAGCTGCAGAAGACTCGTATGAGGTTGTTGGAGGAGTGTCTGAAAACATCAGCCGGGCCCTGTTTTGTGGTGAGTGTACAGTACGTGAATGTGTTTCCTGTACCCGACACAATATACGGCTTTACTAAAAGGTGGGAAGAATGCGGGCTGTGCAGTGCCTATATTGCTAGATACTGTATAAGAGGTCTCTGTAACCAGCATTTGGTACCCCTGGGATAACTATTTTTGTTTATACATTTGGAGAAAAAAAAATGTAATTAACTGCGCCAACCTGTCATCCGTAGATTGTGTTATGTTGTGGTTTGTCGATTGTCCACATGTTTTGTGATTGGCAGCCACTAGCACTGGTTTTAACATTTTGACCATAAATTGTATGATTTGGGGTCTGATTCAGGCTCAATTGGTTGGGGCTGAATTGGGCCCCGTTTCTGACTGTTTTGGGTCTACGCATGTCCTGCCCCCCTTTGGCAAGTATCACACTCGCCGATGCATTCGCATGGGCAGGGGAGGGAAGGGGGCTGGTGGATCAATGGATGCTCGGGGCAGGGGTGGGGTGAAGGGGAGAGGTCAACACAACCTCTAGTGTTTGTCAGAGGAGCACAGCTCGCCCAGTGCTACCGGTAAGTACATATTCTGGGAGCGCCAAAGGAACCCCCTGCATAATGAGCATGTAAATCCCCCCTGTCAATGAGAGCATGTAAGTCGCCTTGGGCAAAGCATGTAACTCCCCTCTGGACAACAAACATTTAAGTCCCCTTGGTAATGAGCATGTAATTCCCCCTGGCAATGAGCATGTACCTACCCCTAGCAACAATTATGTAGCTCCCCATAGCAGTGTGCATGTAACTTCCCCCATGGCAACAGGCATGTAAACCCCCCTTGGCAACAAGCATATAGTCCCCCTTGGCAATGAAAATGAAACCCCTGGCAAGAAGCATGTAACCCCTGGCATTGATCAAGAAACATCTGGCAACGAGCATGTAACCCCTTACAACGAGCATGTAGGTAAGAGGCACTTATGTGGCATTATGTTTAATTGGAATTATGGTATGTGGTATAATGGGTAATGAGCATTATGGCATGTGGTATAACATATAAGGGAAATATGGCATGTGGCATAATGTGTAATGAACATTACAGCGTGTGGCATAATATGTAATGAGCATTATGGTGTGTGGCATAATGTGTAATGGGCATTACTATGTGCATCATGTGTAATTGTCATTTTGGTGTGTGTAATGAGCATTATGGAGTGTGGCATAATGTGTAATTGGTATTATGGAGTGGGGCATAATGTGTAATTGGCATTATGGAGTGTGGCATAATGTGTAATGGGCATTATGGAGTGGGGCATCATGTGTAATTGTCATTATGGTGTGTGTAATGAGCATTATGGAGTGTGGCATAATGTGTAATTGGTATTATGGAGTGGGGCATAATGTGTAATTGGCATTATGGAGTGTGGCACATACTTGCCTACCTGACCCTCTCCATGTGGGAGAAAATACTCTGTTCCTGTGCTTCCCTGGTAATGTATGATTGCCATCACCTGTGGGGAGCTAGGTAAAGGTGTTTCACCACAGGTGATGGCAATCATACATTACCAGGGAAGCACAGGAACAGAGCATTTTCTCTTGCATGGAGAGGGTCAGGTAGGCAAGTATGGTGTGGCATAATGTGTAATGGGTATTATTGAGTGGGGCATAATGTGTAATTGGCATTATGGAGTGTGGCATAATGTGTAATGGGCATTATGGAGTGGGGCATAATGTGTAATCAGCATTACGGAGTGTGGCATAAAGTGTAATGGGCATTGTCCCTGTTTCTATTGTTGGGGGCGGGAGGGAGATAATTTATTCTGAAACCCATATACATACATAAGTCACCTTCTATTTAGTTTGCAGTGATGCCCAGTAGGCGGTGATAGACACCCCCAGTAGGCAGTGAAAGACACGCCCCTCCCATGGTGCACACCCTAATAAAATGGACTTCGCACACCGATGACATAACACCCGGAACCAGAACTGATGATAGAAAACCTTCCCTACTGCCTGCTTTAAGGCCCATTAAGGCCCATTAAGCTCTAACTGTAAGGCGGTGTTACATTTTATCTGTGAGAGA
The DNA here is from genome assembly GCF_055691185.1 of Crinia signifera. Classification (NCBI taxonomy): domain Eukaryota; kingdom Metazoa; phylum Chordata; class Amphibia; order Anura; family Myobatrachidae; genus Crinia; species Crinia signifera. The sequence goes on along the minus strand of NC_139217.1, from coordinate 62,400,897 downwards.
GATGCACAGGAGAAATTGGCAGAGCAGAATCCCACTGTGGGTGTAAGCAGCTGTGTTATATCTCACCCTTTAATACCAGATACTATAATAAGAAATCGTCAGAGAATCATTTCTTAGAATGTTATGTAAACTTCACTAAGCCCGACTGTAAGCGATATCCCCTCATTAACGGAAGCTTTTATCTAGTGGATACTTGTGGTAGGCATATAAATAAGTGGTCAGCAGGGGATTCTTATACAGGACAACAGCTCTTTCAGTCAGAATAACATATTTGAATGTGTACAGTTGACTGGAAAGGATATAGGTGGAGACAGCTAGATTTACAGGACCGGCATTTTCACACAGAACCGGCAGATATAGGGTGAGATGTATTAAACCTTGTAGAGAGATAACTTGGAGAGAGGTATAAGCATGTAACGGGTGTGGATCGTATTGTCGACCTGACTTAGGTTGACAGTCATTAAGTCGTTGGGTACAGGCAACTAGGTCGACAGGGTTCTAGGTCGACATGGGTGAAGGTCGACAGGTGTCTAGTTCGACATGGGACAAGGTCGGCATGGGTTTAGGTCGACAAAAGCGTTAGGTCGACAAAAGCGTTAGGTTGACATGGGTTAGGCCGTCAGGTCGCGAGGTCGACATGGGTTTTTTACCCGAATGTCGATACAGTCGACATGTACACAGTTGGAAGTCAACCGCAGCCCCTCACATCACTCGCTTCGCTCGCAATGCTTCGGGCACAGTGTCTCGCTGTGCTCGGCACCCTAATTTATTCTCCCACCACACCCTAGTGGATGGTAGGGCATGAAATACCGCCTGTCGGCACATGTCGGCTCAAAACAAAGTGAAAAAACCCATGTCGACCTCGCGACCTGTTGACCTAACCCATGTCGACCTAACGCATTTGTCGACCTAAAACCATGTCGACCTTGTCCCATGTCAACCTAGACAACCTGTCGACCTTCATCCATGTCTACCTAGAACCCTGTCGACCCAATGGTGTCGACCTAATGACTGTCGACAATACGACTGTATCACCATGTAACTGCCATGTTGCAGGCTGTGTTTAAAAAAATGACATTAGCTGATTGGCTGATTGGTTTTTACTTAACTCTCCAATACCTGATATTTCTTCCACATAAGAAACATGCATTAAGGAATCCAATGAAATCTGGTAAAAAGCATGGCAATGAACATGGAACCATTGGCAAAGAGCATGAAATCCTTCAGCAACAAGCATTTAGGTAACAAAAGATGGGGGGGGGGGTGCAAAATTTCTGGTTATGCCACTGGAAAGCAGGGATCGCATTCTCTTCCTTAATGACTTAATAATGTCGCCATGCCCTCCACCCATTCCATTTGCACCTCCCCTCTGAGTCTCCAGATGAGATCCCAGAATTCTGCAATTAGAGTTTATAAATTAAAATACTCTCCTACATATGAGGATGTTTTTTTTTTATGCACAGTTCCAAGTAATACGCAGTCAGCTAATTAATATTTTTCTTTTAAAGAACTCTGCCAAATTTGCATATCAGACGCCACTTTGCATTCTCGCGCTCCATATGTTCTGCAAGATTAACTTTTGTATTTTTACCTCTATTCAAGCAGTTTTCTACAGTTGTTTTTATACCATGAGAAACTCAGCGCCTTCTTTGAACCATAAGCAAGTTTTATATTGTTTAAGTAACAGCCATGATATGAGGAAGAAAAAATTATTTTTCCTTATATACTTCAAAACAAATGAACTCAATTAAATAGTCCTAATTTAACAATTGTGTGTACTTTAATTGAGGCAATGTTTGTTTGAGATACTAAATTATACAGTTTTAGTGTATATACATATTTTTTTTTTTCTGGGACAGATATATCAAACTTCCAAAAGTGATGAAATAGAGAATGATAAACAGCCAGCCAATCAGCTCCTATCTGCCATGTCACAGGCTGGGTTTAAAAATGACAGTTAGGAGCCGGTTGTTTATCACTTTCCAGTTTATCACTTTTTGAAGCTTCATACATCTGGCCCAGATGTGTTGTTTTGATTTGGTGGGAATGGGTGTGCAGCTTTGATGGTGTGCATAGTACTGTACACACCAGCAGTTAAATTGTGTAGACAATGACCACTCCAGCTCCTAAACCAGGCTTTGTAGTTTATTTCTAAAAGTGGAATTTCTGCCATACTCACTGTTACAGGTACTGGTCTCAGCAAGTGACCATAAATGTACATGTTCTGATTCACGGAATATATATGCTGTTTGGTTCCCCGGGGGATCCGCAATTTTGTATGCAAAAGGTGACATGCAGCATGACATTGCACTACTTCTAAGCCCACCCACAAACGCCTGTAAAACTAGCCAATGGGAGTCTGGGGGCGGCCTTCAAAAACGTGCGATGCCTTATTGCTCAGTCCTAGATGCTGCACGCGGAGGGAAAATATAAGTATGGGCTTAAGTAGGGGAGGGGGGTAACACTTAAAAAAATTAGATTGGCATAGCATGGGTTAACATGCACCACCATAAGCTTATATACTGTAAGAGCATGCTGTAATACTAGAGACACTGTGGAAGAAGGAGCTGGGTGAGGACCTGGTTACTTTTTCAGGAACACACAAATCAGTCCTGACACAATGTGGTTGGAAATTACCGTGCTACAGTCACAGACCCTACAGCTTGTGACAATGCCTCGGCGATTGTGATATAACAATGTGAGGTTATTTCCTTTTGAAATACCTAGAATCCCGGCAGACAGAAAGTTAAAATATTCTCTCTATTCATAATGAACTTTTTTTCACTGCTCGCTGTACACTCCATGGTGAATAAAGGACGGCGCTGGAACACATTACAAAGGCTTATTGTGCAGACCTGAGCTTGCCCAAACCTGGCATCCCGTTCTCCTGTGATAAGGAAACATCAACAGTATACAATGCACAGTTCTGTGTAGTAGCAGCGCTATTAATGTTATCACACCCAGAACATTCACGTGCATTTTCTGAGGTGGAAACATTGTATTGGCAAAAGAAAACCTCCAGAAACTATTTTACCTCCATATTATCAGGAGAGAGCTGAAAAAGCAGCAGAATGCAGTGTCTCCGACTACGAATAAATAAGAGCTAGTACTGAGAGAAGACAGGGTCCCTGGTGCACCGGTTTGGCTGTGTATACGCTTACTGAGCCTCTGTAGTCTACAAGAGTAGCTGCAGAGACATATATCCTAAGAAAGAAGAGTATTAGTTGTGATTTTCCTGTAGGAGGAAATATCTGATGTGTCATTGCAGATTACTGCATGTACTTTTCTGTAGTCTGTCCTGGGAACTGGCATTGCAGCATCTGTGGTACCTAGCGTTCCTTCCTAGCAATGCCGATAGTGACAGACTGAGCCAGCCAGGCTGGTACCAGGGGCCTAAAGCAAAACCCTTCAGCTGACTCATAGATACCAATCCTCCTAACTTATATGGTAGGAAAGTGCATTGCGCAGCACATACCCCTACCAGCTACATGAGGATATACTTAATGGCACAGCCCCACATTATTACCTTTGACAATTATTATTATTAACAGTTTCTTATATAGCGTATACATATTCCGCAGCGCTTTAAAGATATATTTGAACACTCACATCAGTCCCTGCCCAATGGAGCTTACAATCTATATTCCCTACCACATGTACACGTACACACATACATAGCAGTGGCGGATTGGGAACGGAATTCAGCCCGGGGGGGCTGACGCTGCAGCCCGGGGGGGGGGCTGATGCTACAGCGCGGGGGGGCTGACGGTACAGCGCGCAGGGGGGAACTACTTACCTCGGCCGCCACACCGCCTCGCTTCGGTCCTCTCGATCGCAGCCTGGTCACAGCAAATAGTGCAGCATAGCCCAAAACAAATATGGCCGCCGCATACATGCATATAATATATGCATATATGCGGCGGCCATATTTGCTTTGGGCAATGCTGCCATTTGTGACCAGGCTGCGGCCGCTTGCATCTAGGATGATGCCAGCCCCGGAGGCACGGTCGGCAGCCCTGCCGGTGGGGAATCTGGACCGGCCCACAGGGAAATGGCCCGGTTTCCCGGTGGGCCAATCCACCTCTGCATTCTAGGGTTAATTTGTTGGGAGCCAATGAACCTACCATGATATTTTTGGAATGTGGGAGGAAACCGGAGTACCCAGAGGACATCCACGCAAGTACGGGAGAATATGCAAACTCTGCACAGTTAGGGCCATGGTGGGAATTGAACCCATGACCTCGTCCCTATGACAAAGTTTCCTCCTCCCTCATAATGTAATATGCACTAATATTAAGCACACAGGAAAACATTTTCTGCATCCACCATATTTTTGTTGGCGGCAATGTGGCATTGCAAGGTAGCTCCACCTCCCGGTAACATCAGACAGCAAGGAGACATGGAAGCAGGAGAAATGTGGTTTAAGGGGAAGGCAATGGGTCCTTGTTCTGTAGTAGGTAGTGTAGGGACAGGAGACTAATAAGACTTTGGTTTCCCATGAGAGATGTTTTACTAAGAACCTGGGATGGGAAAAGGGAGATCTCAAGGTGGATACAGTGCAGATGCTACGAGCCACATACATTATATTGAGAGAGGTGGAATCCCCTGACGAGGAAAAGGTCCTCCCATGTGAGAAGTGAAGTGACCACCATTATAATTGTGCGGGGGAGGGAGGAGTGCTGCACAAGAATAGTGATGCTCCAATAAACATATAAACTCCCTGGGCACCTTACATGTAGCTCATTGTTCTGCTGTGATAGAAACTATACCTTCCATTGTGTGATCCCAAAATGCCGACTCCTCTTCAGTGACAGGGAGGCAGGTGCTACACTGTGACATTATCTAACAATCCAAAACTTGCAAGAATCGGGTTTTAGATCCGACTTGATGAAATCATCCAAGCAAGGACTCAATTTGACTTGGAACACCAAAATGACTCGAGCCGAGACTTGATTCGATTCGCAATCCTGAAGTGTGGGTGTGTTCGGTTTTCAGCAGAACCAGACCACTCATATCTAAAATAAAGACTTTGGGGCGGATTTAACAATGAGTGAAATTCTTGTTATCACTCATTACAAATGATAAATGAGGCTTAAACTAATCATCTCTTCACTGTCATTTTTTAAGCACATGACAGGAGCCCCTTCATTTGTATCACCATTGAGCTACACCACAGTGGAACATCTGCTTTCAACAACAACAAATTTATGTGTTAAGTAGCCTTGTAATTGGGGTTCAATGTCAGGTCAGCTCCATCAATGATGTTACTGAAGAGGCAAGAAGAAGAGTTTGTTCCAAAACCAGTGGTTCCAAACCTCGGTCCTCAAGTATCCCCAACAGTTCACGGTTTCCAGGTCTCCACACAGAATCACAAGTGAAATATTTAGCTCCACCTTTGGATCTTTGAAAATGTGTCCGTTGGTTTGTTCACCAAGCCCCAAACTCCTGCATAATACTGAGTATGTAATCATAGTTATATGTTATGGTTTGTTGCCTTAAAGAAATCAATGAAAGTTGTACATTAATTATTTTGACAGCTTAATGACTTGAACAGCTTCCAGATTTCTCCAATATTTCCATCATGTTATTGTTGTTAATTAAGAAGATGTTTTGTTTTTCTAACCCTCCATCCTTTTGCTGATCACATATTTATTCCTGTCCTGTTCATTATATGGCTGAAAAATAATCCGCATTATGGGAAGAGTATAATGGGCCGATTCTGGTTCACTCGCAGTGAACCAAAATCAGCCCCTGCCCTGATGGTCGGGGTTTGAGCATTTCTGCGCGGACTCAAACCCTAACTGCATACGGCCGTGGTGGCTTGCAATACCAATGGGCCATTCACACCAAGCGGTGCGGGCTGGGGTCCAGTGGGGGCGGGCTCGGGTGTCGCCCATGGGAACGCCAAGTGTTTCATGGGCTTCCCCATGAAAACGCTAGGCGTTCCCATGGGGATTGTGGGCAAGGCGAGGTGTGCCTGCCCTGTCTTTTTTGGCCACAAATCTAAGTCCGTCTCCACTGACTTTTATTTGCGAAGGCAGGGAAAATTATTCGATGGTCGCCAACCATCGAATGATTTCTCCTTTTGCGGGCGCATGCGAGGGGATATGTCTTTGTGACACATCCCCTCCCATGGTTGCAAGAGGAAGCGGTTCCGGGGGTGGGGGACGGGACGTGCATTCACCGGATGCATTCATCGTATAGGGGCCTAATCCAGACTGGTTAGCAAGAAAGAGTTAGATTTAGTTTGGGGCGGGGTGTGTTTAAACTGAAATCTAAATTGACAGTCAATGACATACGTAGGGTGGGAGGGGGGCGAAGGCGCCCATGTTTGGGAAAATGGGAGCATGTTGCCCTTGTTTCCTGGGTGTGTCAAGGCCAAGCACTGTGTCATGTTCACAGATGTCCTGGCCTCACAATGCCTCCTATGACTGTAAGTCTAAATAAGGTCGGACTACTCAGGCCTGCGTTCGCAGATGAACATCACCATAGACAGTTGCAATGTTCATCTAGAACGTCAGTCTCATTGCATATTTAGCAACTGCAAATGAAAGAAGGATCTTCTGCATTTGCATTGCTAATGATTGCATATGCTAATTGCTGCTACCTGAATCCTTAAGCAGGCCCTACATATTACTCCTTATTCACATTATGTATTGCTCCTTATTCACATTACGTATTGCTCCTTATTCACATTATGTATTGCTCCTTATTCACATTATGTACTGCTCCTTATTCACATTATGTATTGCTCCTTATTCACATTATGTACTGCTCCTTATTCACATTATGTACTGCTCCTTATTCACATTACGTATTGCTCCTTATTCACATTATGTACTGCTCCTTATTCACATTACATATTGCTCCTTATTCACATTACGTATTGCTCCTTATTCACATTACATATTGCTCCTTATTCACATTACATATTGCTCCTTATTCACATTATGTATTTCTCCTTATTCACATTATGTATTTCTCCTTATTCACATTATGTATTGCTCCTTATTCACATTACGTATTGCTCCTTATTCACATTACGTATTGCTCCTTATGCCAGTGAGTCAGTTTGGAATGGCAGTTGGTGGCAATTAGTGAACTGGGCTGCAGCCCCATCTCTAGAGCGGCCTCTGCCCCTTACCCTGCAATACAGATCACAGTAACACCCATCACCCCTCACCTGGCCAGCACACAGCACCAGCACTCCTCTAGTCACAGCAATCAGCTCATCATCCCTGACTCAGCTTACTTTAATCAAAATATTTTTGTAATACATACTTTTTAAAGCTGACTGTCTGTGAGCTGTGGCACGGTGCATCTGGCCGCTCCTGTGGTTGGCTCTGGCTGGCTGAAACCTCCTATATGTTGACTGTGAGTGTGGGCGGATAGCAGGCTACATGGAGCCCGTTGAATCTGCAAAGGCCCATGGCGGACGGAGCTGCTATAGCTGAGCTTGCACAGCAGCCCTCAAACAGCAGCCACTTTTGTTACTGGACAATTCCCCCAGTCACTGCTTTCTGCTCAGCTGTGCTGTGTGAGAGTTCTGATCGCTGTAGAGTAGCAAGTTCAGAGTCGCTGGCACATTCCACCTGTCCCAGTACTGCCCACCGTGTCAAGCTGATTCTGAGCCGGCCCCAGGGCCGGACTGGTCATCTGACACTTCTGGCAAATGCCAGAAGGGACGATGGCCTTGTGGGCCGATTTTGTGCAGCCCACATGCTGCAGTGGCTGTGCAGGAGGGATCCGACATGTGGGAGCCGCTGCTGATAGCCCTGATTGTGTGTGCATGGCCGCAGCCCACCCCCTTCCCCTCGAGGCAGAAGCTGCCTCTCCATCTCACCTGAGCCGGCCTGCCAGCGCTGGGAGTCTGGACAAACAGACCACCCACTACACCCCCCCCCCCTCAGCTGAGAGCAGAAGGTGCCCTCTGCTCCAACCCCTCTGGCGTCGGTCGCCTCACCACTGGCAGCAGCGCGGAGGGGAGAAGCTGGGAGGCGCCCCTCCCCCCCTTCCCCAACATCACTGCAGCAGTGAAGCAGCAAAAATGTAAGTGGCACTTTTGGGGGTATTGTGTAAGGTCAGGTGCACTAATGGTGGCATTAAGTTTATAGGCAGAAGAACTGGGGTCATTACATGTACCAATGTGGCATAATATGTAATGGGCATAACAGTGTGCAGCATATTGGGTAATGGGCATAACTTTATGAAGCATATTGAGTAACGGGCATAACAGTGAGCAGCATATTGTGTAATGGGCATAACAGTGTGCAGCATATTGTGTAATGGGCATAACAGTGTGCAGCATATTGTGTAATGGGCATAACAGTGTGCAGCATATTGTGTAATGGGCATAACAGTGTGCAGCATATTGTGTAATGAGCATAACGGTGTTCAGCATATTATATAATGGCCATAACTGTATGCAGCATATTAAGTAATGGGCATCACGGTGTGCAGCATTTTGTGTAATGGGCATTACGGTGTACGCTTAATGTGTAATGGACATTACGGTGTGCGTAGGGCCGGTGCTGGGGTGTTTGGCGCCCTCCTGCAAACTTTACATTTGCGCCCTCTTATACTTTACAAAGGGACGCGCACACCAGCTGCTGACAGTAATAGCACTGTCTATATGTAACGCCCGCACCAGCTACCAACAGTAGCGCTGCCTATATATAACGCCCACATCAGCTGCCAACAGTAGTATCGCTGCCTATATGTAACGCCCACACCAGCTGCCGACAGTAGCACTGCCTATATGTAATGCCCACACCAGCTGCCGACAGTAGTATCGCTGCCTATATGTAACGCCCACAACAGTTGTCGTCCGTAGTATTGCTGCCTATACATAACGTCCACATCAGTTACTGTCAGTACTAGTGCTGCCTATATGTAACGTCCACATCCGTTGCCGACAGTAGCGCTGCCTATATGTAACGCCTACACCAGCTGCCGACAGTAGTATCGCTGCCTATATGTAACACCCACACCAGCTGCCGACAGTAGTATCGCTGCCTATATGTAACACCCACACCAGCTGCCGACAGTAGTATCGCTGCCTATATGTAACGCCCACACCAGCTGCCAACAGTAGTATCGCTGCCTATATGTAACACCCACACCAGCTGCCGACAGTAGTATCGCTGCCTATATGTAACACCCACACCAGCTGCCGACAGTAGTATCGCTGCCTATATGTAACGCCCACACCAGCTGCCGACAGTAGCGCTGCCTATATGTAACGCCCACACCAGCTGCCGACAGTAGCGCTGCCTATATGTAACGCCCACACCAGCTGCCGACAGTAGTATCGCTGCCTATATGTAACGCCCACACCAGCTGCCGACAGTAGCGCTGCCTATATGTAACGCATACACCAGCTGCCGACAGTACTACGGTGCTTTTACAGATGGAGCCAGCCTCATTGTTGTTGCTGCTGGCGTGCCAGATGCTCCGATCTGGCGGGCGGCCCGCCAGCATACATGGACACGCAAGCGACTCGGACGCTTGCATGTCCATTGCCGGGAATGGGGCGGAAAAGCATGAGAGACACACATATGCTAGGATCCCCAGTGCACTGCAGTGATTGGCATGCCAGGGACAGGTACAATGCAAATGGCTCCATCTGGACACAGTTTGCTGGTATTACTCCCTCACACACACTTTTTTTTTACCTTAAATCTGTGTCAATCTCTCCTTCATCACTACTGCTGTGAGTGTGCTCCCGTGTAGCTCCGCCCCCTCGACCCGGGTGGCTCCGTCCATCCCTTCCGTGTAGCTCCGCCCCTTTTCCAGTGTCTGCTGGCACTGATGTAGTTAATGGGGGGGTTTGGGACATGGGAGTTTAGCTGGGAAGGAGCCAAGACTTGGCTGCCGCTGCTGCCTGTAGTGTGACAGGCAGCAGCCACTAAGTGCCAGAGCAGCAGCAGACATTCAGCGTCACCTGCAGCTTTCGGCCTCAGGGTTGGCCGGCCTCCCAGGAAACTTACCGGTGCCATTAATGGCCAATCCGCCCCTGCATAGCACATACCTGTGTTAGACCTACCAGCGTGGCCTCCCTGATTGTGTCCCGGGCGGCTCCTGCTGCGTTTCCCTCACCACACCTCTCCGCATTACCAGCTGTGCGCTGCAACATATTTATCACCTCCCCTGCCCGAATTGACAGGGGGAAGGCAGGGAGTCGCAAGGTCCCCCCCCGCACCATGACCCGGACAGGAGTCGGTCAGTGTCACTCAGTGCGGGACTCGGAATTGGGAGGCGGCAGTGGGCGGCAAAGAGTGGGCAATGCACAAATTGATTTAAGTGCTCCCCTGTCCAGCACCTGACCTGGCTGCTGGTGCGATGTGCTAAGGCTGCTGCCGGTGCCGCTGCCTGCCATATACTTTGACAGGCGCAGGCTGCGGCATCCGGCACCTGCAGTGTCAGAGGAGGGGAGGAAGCGCCTTTAAGGGCCGGCGCCTACCTGCTTTGCAGGCTGTGCTGAGCGGGTAGCGCCGGCCCTGGGTGTGCGGCATAATGTGTAATGGGCATCACAGTGTGCAGCATTTAGTGTAATGGGCATTACAGTGTGCGCTTAATGTGTAATGGACATTACGGTGTGCGGCATAATGTGTAATGGGCATTACGGTGAGCGGCATAATGCGTAATGTGCATTACTGTGTGGCATAATGTTTAATGGGCATAACAGTGTGATCCATAATGTTTAATGGGCATAACGGTGTGTTCCATAATGTGTAATTGGAATAATGGTGTGTTCCATAATGTCTAATGGGCTGTGTTCCATAATGTGGAATGGGCAGTGTAGAGTCCTCCTTTTTGTGATGCCATGTCTCCTTTCCATGTGGACACGCAAGGGTCCCGCCTGCTTCAGGTGGGCCAGTGTGCTCAAAATGCCAGGGCCGATTTCTGGTCCCAGTCCGGCCCTGGCCGGCCCTATGCTTTCAAAATGGATACCCCCTAAGCATTTCAAATTCCCTATGTCCCAGTGTCTTCCCTAAAAAGCGGAGAAGTGGATAAGTGAAGAAGGTCTCCATAGCAACTGATCAGATTTACCTCTCATTTTACAGAATTTTCTAATAGATACTTACCTTGGAGTTCTCCCTTTTGGGAGAATCAGACCTGCGGGAATCTTTGGGCATCAGGACCTCTCACATCTTCAAAACCACCACCCCCCCACCCCCGGCCCTCTCTCAAAATGCTCAAATTTCTGGTTCCACAGAAGGGGGCAGAGCCAAAATGATCTGAATTGCATAATCCACTCTTTAGAAGATTTAATACATTTCCCCCATGGTTACACCATGTGGACGTTTCTTGTTTCCTCCATCCATTATTGGTACCCTGGCTGAGCATCAGGGAAACACTTACTGGAATCCTAGCTATATTCTGCATCAGTCTAGTGGGGATACGGGCGTTTTAGCGAACGACATCACATCGAATACATTTACATCGAACTCATTTCACCGAATCAAAACACATCGACATTTACATCACTTCGATCAAACATACATCGAAATGCATTCTACTTCGAACATTACTTTATCGAACACCACAATACACCGAACACATAACTTACCGATTTATGTAATGTCGAACACGGGGTTTTTCGATTGCTATCAACTCGAACACGGGTTTTTTCGAATGCTATGAACTCGAAAATTATTACATCGAAAAACCTAACTAGAAATTTGTAACTTCGATAACATTTATATCGAAACTATTTACATCGAATACATTTAACGCGAATATTAAACTATCGATGTCATTGTGTAGAAATTAATTACTTCGATTGACATTTGATAGAAGCAATTTACATCGAACAGATTTAAGTCGATTACCAATTACTTCGATTGACATTTGATAGAAGCAATTTACATCGAACAGATTTAAGTCGATTACCTCATTTTTCGATAGCCTTTTTATCGAAGCAAACAGCTTCGATCATTATCTTTTCGAACAACAATACGTCGAACATCATACCTACAATCACTCTTGCATTGTGCAGACCTGCCCACACAGCAAATTACACAGCCCCCCGCCTATGCAGACGGCAAGTTCCATCTTGCGCCCTTCCGTCAAATGTCCGCACTGACCTTTGAACCACAAGTCCCACAATGACCTGCCAATGTTCTGCCCTGCACTCCCTCTCCTATTACCCCTCACCCATCATAGTCTATACCCTGTTGGTGGGCACCCTCCCCCCATAAATCCGCACTGTTCAAACTGGCACAACCCCCCCCCCGTCTGTGCAGACGGCAAGATCAGTGTAGCACCCTGCCTTCTAACGTCTGCATTTACCGTGGCACCACAAGTCCCACAATGACCTGCCAATGTTCTGCCCTGCACTCCCTCACCTATTACCCCCTCACCCATCATAGTCTATACCCTGTTGGTGGGCACCCTCCCCCCATAAATCCGCACTGTCCAAACTGGCACAACCCCCCCCCCCCGTCTGTGTTACCGTGGCACCACAAGTCCCACAATGACCTGCCAATGTTCTGCCCTGCACTCCCTCACCTATTACCCCCTCACCCATCATAGTCTATACCCTGTTGGTGGGCACCCTCCCCCCATAAATCCGCACTGTTCAAACTGGCACAACCCCCCCCCCCCGTCTGTGCAGACGGCAAGATCCGTGTAGCGCCCTGCCTTCTAACGTCTGCATTTACCGTGGCACCACAAGTCCCACAATGACCTGCCAATGTTCTGCCCTGCACTCCCTCACCTATTACCCCCTCACCCATCATAGTCTAAACCCTGTTGGTGGGCACCCTCCCCCCATAAATCCGCACTGTCCAAACTGGCACAACCCCCCCCCCCGTCTGTGCAGACGGCAAGATCCGTGTAGCGCCCTGCCTTCTAACGTCTGCATTTACCGTGGCACCACAAGTCCCACAATGACCTGCCAATGTTCTGCCCTGCACTCCCTCACCTATTACCCCCTCACCCATCATAGTCTATACCCTGTTGGTGGGCACCCTCCCCCCATAAATCCGCACTGTTCAAACTGGCACAACCCCCCCCCGTCTGTGCAGACGGCAAGATCCGTGTCGCGCCCTGCCTTCTAACGTCTGCATTTACCGTGGCACCACAAGTCCCACAATGACCTGCCAATGTTCTGCCCTGCACTCCCTCACCTATTACCCCCTCACCCATCATAGTCTATACCCTGTTGGTGGGCACCCTCCCCCCATAAATCCGCACTGTCCAAACTGGCACAACCCCCCCCGTCTGTGCAGACGGCAAGATCCGTGTCACGCCCTGCCTTCTAACGTCTGCATTTACCGTCCCACAATGACCTGCCAATGTTCTGCCCTGCACTCCCTCTCCTATTACCCCTCACCCATCATAGTCTATACCCTGTTGGTGGGCACCCTCCCCCCATAAATCCGCACTGTTCAAACTGGCACAACCCCCCGTCTGTGCAGACGGCAAGATCCGTGTAGCGCCCTGCCTTCTAACGTCTGCATTTACCGTGGCACTTGTGGTGCCACGGTAAATGCAGACGTTAGAAGGCAGGGCGCTACACGGATCTTGCCGTCTGCACAGACGGGGGGGGGGTTGTGCCAGTTTGAACAGTGCGGATTTATGGGGGGAGGGTGCCCACCAACAGGGTATAGACTATGATGGGTGAGGGGTAATAGGAGAGGGAGTTCAGGGCAGAACATTGGCAGGTCATTGTGGGACTTGTGGTGCCACGGTAAATGCAGACGTTAGAAGGCAGGGCGCTACACTGATCTTGCCGTCTGCACAGACGGGGGGGTTGTGCCAGTTTGGACAGTGCGGATTTATGGGGGGAGGGTGCCCACCAACAGGGTATAGACTATGATGGGTGAGGGGGTAATAGGTGAGGGAGTTCAGGGCAGAACATTGGCAGGTCATTGTGGGACTTGTGGTGCCACGGTAAATGCAGACGTTAGAAGGCAGGGCGCTACACTGATCTTGCCGTCTGCACAGACGGGGGGGTTGTGCCAGTTTGGACAGTGCGGATTTATGGGGGGAGGGTGCCCACCAACAGGGTATAGACTATGATGGGTGAGGGGGTAATAGGTGAGGGAGTTCAGGGCAGAACATTGGCAGGTCATTGTGGGACTTGTGGTGCCACGGTAAATGCAGACGTTAGAAGGCAGGGCGCTACACGGATCTTGCCGTCTGCACAGACGGGGGGGGGGTTGTGCCAGTTTGAACAGTGCGGATTTATGGGGGGAGGGTGCCCACCAACAGGGTATAGACTATGATGGGTGAGGGGGTAATAGGTGAGGGAGTGCAGGGCAGAACATTGGCAGGTCATTGTGGGACTTGTGGTGCCACGGTAAATGCAGACGTTAGAAGGCAGGGCGCTACACGGATCTTGCCGTCTGCACAGACGGGGGGTTGGGCCAGTTTGGACAGTGCGGATTTAGACGGGTAGAACATTATGGGTGCAGGTCTGGGGTGAGGGTGCCCACCAAAAGGGTATTGACAATGATGAGTGAGGGTGTAATGTGTGTAAATTAGATTTAAAACCTTTCGATTGAACTCTTTTCGATATAACAATGTATCGATGTAACGATAGTCGACTTAGTTATTTTCGGTATATTTATGTCGATGTAATGTAAATTCTTGCATTTACCGTTCGATATTGAATTTTTCGATAACAATGTGTTCGATATCATATTTTTCGAACACTATGCTATCGAAGTAAAATTACTTCTACATTGTACACGTCGATCAATTATTAACTTCGATAAATTGAGTAGTCTACATTACAACGGTCGACAACTTTAATGTTCGACCTTAAAAGTTCGACATAGAGACAATTCGACCTGTAACCGTTCGATATTTTAAACATTCGATCTACCATGCTTCGAAATTTATTGGTTCGATTACATGCTACGTTCGATGTATACACATTCGACAAAACTATCCTATCGAACTAACGGGGTCGACATAAATACACTCGAATTTGTGTTCATCGGCAAAACGATCCCATTCCGTCTAGTGGGAATAGAAACACGAGAAATATGTTTTTCTGACATTATTACAGAAATGCCATCTGCGGGTACTGTATCATCCCGGGTATTATTACTTATTTTGTTTGCTTTTATCTAGTTTCATAAATGACATTTTGTCCCTCTGTTAATATGAGATATATTTGCAGACATACTGTAATTTGTATTGTAAGCTCTAAATCTGAAAAGAGCATTCCAAAATTACAGTGTATTACAGATAGGCTTTTATGGCTTAGCGTAATCTGTTTATCCTTCAAGACTGACTTTCTGATTGCCAAATAAAAGCCAATCTAATGAATACAGCTGTTTTAGTCTTCTTCTATATACACCTACAGTATATAGCCTCGAAGAATCTATAAAAATGTGTTTATTACCATAGACTGAGCTGTTTCATTTTAGGAAATTGTTATATGTCTGGGTGATTTTCAATGTGATAAAATTAAATTAAATTAATTGGCTACCATTTCTGCTAATTAGCGTAAAGTAACACACAACGCACACACACGCACATACACAACACACACACAAAATGTTGACTTTCCGTCGACAGGTCGCGAAGTCGACATGGGTTTTTTCACTATTTTTTGAGCCGACATGTGCCGACAGGCAGTATTTCATGCCCTACCATCCTCTAGGGCAGGTCTGGGGAACCTCCGGCCCGCGGGCCGGATACGGCCCCCGCACCCAGTATGTATATTACAGCCGCCCGCCTATATTACAGAAGTATCATCCGCCCGGCCGCCTATATTTCATACCAGCCGCCGGGGATGGCTGCTGCTGCTGCCGCCAGGGAGATGTGCATAAGACGCGCCCGCCAATCACTGCCGGCGCATCCCCTCCACAGCCACTGTGATTGGCGGGCGCGTCTTCTACACATCTCCCCGGCTGCAGCAGCACCAGCCATCCCCGGCGCCTGGTATGTAATATAGGAAGGCGGGCGGGCGGGCGGCTGATACATCAGTAATATAGGCGGGCGGGCGGCTGATACATCAGTAATATAGGCGGGCGGGCAGCTGATTAATCGGTAATATAGCCGGGTGGGTGGCGGGGGAGATATGCAGAAGACGCGCCCGCCAATGCTGCTTCTCTCACCCTCCCTTCCCCAGTGACTGACATATCCAGGGGTTGTCATTTACCCCTGGAATCACCCCCACACAGGTTAATGTGATTATGTCTGATTCTCATAATCAGACATAATCATATTAACCTGTTTGGGGGTGACACCCCCCCTTCCTTCACACTGTCACTTTTTATGGTGTCTCTGCCCACATGTATATGTTTCTGCCCGTGTGTATAATGCTCACATGTATATGCCGCTGCCCGTGTGTATAATGCCCACATGTATATGCCGCTGCCCTGTGTATAATGCCCACATGTATATGCCGCTGCCAGTGTGCATAAGCCCACATGTATATGCCGCTGCCAGTGTGTATAATGCCCGCATGTATATGTCGCTGCCCTTGTGTATAATGCCCACATGTATATGCCGTGCCCTGTGTATAATGCCCACATGTATATGTCGCTGCCCGTGTGTATAATGCCCACATGTATATGCCGCTGCCCGTGTGTATAATGCCCACATGTATATGCCGCTGCCCTGTGTATAATGCCCACATGTATATCCCGCTGCCAGTGTGTATAAGCCCACATGTATATGCCGCTGCCAGTGTGTATAATGCCCGCATGTATATGTCGCTGCCCTTGTGTATAATGCCCACATGTATATGCCGTGCCCTGTGTATAATGCCCACATGTATATGTCGCTGCCCGTGTGTATAATGCCCACATGTATATGCCGCTGCCCGTGTGTATAATGCCCACATGTATATGCCGCTGCCCTGTGTATAATGCCCACATGTATATGCCGCTGCCAGTGTGTATAAGCCCACATGTATATGCCGCTGCCAGTGTGTATAATGCCCACATGTATATGCCGCTGCCCTTGTGTATTATGCCCACATGTATATGCCGTGCCCTGTGTATAATGCCCACATGTATATGCCGCTGCCAGTGTGTATAATGCCCACATGTACATGCCGCTGCCCTTGTGTATTATGCCCACATGTATATGCCGGTGCCCTGTGTATAATGCCCACATGTATATGCCGCTGCCAGTGTGTATAATGCCTACATGTATATGCCGCTGCCCTTGTGTATTATGCCCACATGTATATGCCGGTGCCCTGTGTATAATGCCCACATGTATATGCCGCTGCCCTGTGTATAATGCCCACGCGTATATGCCGATAATTGATAATTTTTATATGGCCCCCGAAGGGTTTTCAAATTTTCCAAATGGCCCTCGGTAGAAAAAAGGTTCCCCACCCCTGCACTAGGGCATGGTGGGAGAATAAAATAGTCTGCAGAGCGCAGCAAGGCACCGTGCCCGAAGCATTGCGAGCGAAGCAAGCGATGCAAGGAGCTGCGATTCACTTCCAACTGTGTCCATGTCGACTGTGTCGACATTCGGGTCAAAAAACTGTGAAAAAACCCGTCGAGCTCGCGACCTGTCGACGGAAAGTCATGTTGACTGTTTCACCTGTACATTCTATATGTCGGTATTTTGACCATGTCGGGATTTTAAATGTCGGGATTTTAAATGTCGGGAATTTGTCCTTGCCGGTATTATCACCCATTCCGGATTTTGACACCGTCGGGATTTCATACCGAATCCGTCCTAAGGTCAAGTTGTACCAGTTTGCCCTTGAGAGACCCCCGGCAGCTCCCCGGGAGGCTGCTTACGATTTGGCACTTGATGTGCCAAATTATACATGCAATAAATAACTTTGCGTGTCATTGGTTATAGAAATAATTCGCAGCATAGGAAGTCTAACCCAGATATTGTCGGAATTTGTATTTAAATAGTATCTCCTTTGTTTCTTTGTAGTGAGAAATTATCACCTTCAAAAATAAACAAGTGTTTGATGGTGGGAAGTGTGAATTCTTTTATAATTGCTGTGATAATTTATTTTGGTGTTAACATTGCCATAATGACATACAGCAAAAAAAAAAAAAAAAAAGGGAAAAAAATGCCACATCGCCATCTAGTGGTCATTTTGATGAGTTATTCATGAATATGTTGGATCTTTAAAATGTATTTACTATTTATTTACAGTTTGTTTATATAGCGCAGTATATTCTGTTGCACTTCACAGTTGGAAACAACAGTGATAGAACAAACTGGGTAGTAACTGACCGATATAGAGGTAGGAGGGCCCTGCTCGCAAGCTTACACAATCTATGTATACAAATATATAAATAACAAGAAGACAAAGAAGTAAGTTAAGGTTATAGCTCTGCAGGGGCGGATCCAAAAGAAAATGACAGGTGGGGCACCATGGTAGGAGAGGGTTTGGGAAGGGGAGGGTTTTAGTGGTGCCAGTGTACATGCTAAGAGAGCGGCGAGAGGAGAGAGGAGAGCAGAGAGAGGGCGGGAATGGGATTAAAAATAGGCAATGGCGTATAAAGAACACAGACCCACCTTGACAACAAAATTGAAGAATGTAGTTGTGAGCACGCCAAAGGCGCGCTCTGGAAAAGGGGGTGTGGCCACTCAAAAAGGTGGCCTAGGCGACAGGGACTCCAGGCAGCCGCAGGGAGTGTTCATTGAGTACACCTAAAGCAGCGTCCAGCTGCATGCTGTTTGTAATCAGGGGCGGACACTCTGCAGCAGGTGGCTGGGAAGTCTTTATTGGTGATTCATTTGGGCTGCCCCTGCGCCGGATATAGAGTTTTTTGGAGGCCCTGCTCTCACTCTGCTGGTGTGCCTGGTCCCTGTCATTTAACTTCTTGTTGCCTGAACTCCGGGGGGCTACACTGAACTACTGACTGGCTGCTACTCTCTCCTCCTGCTAAGCAAGTACCACCTATATTTTTAATTTAGCAGTTTAGTGTTTGGAGTTATCAGGTTACTGCAGTTGTCACTTGTAGTCAGCCCCACTGGGGTACCTATTTAGGCAGTGGCGTTAGGCCACGCATGTGTGTACTTGTACATACCTTAGTTATATTTGTGTCAGTCTGTGTACATACTTAATGTGCTCACATCTGTGTAAGCATATGCTTTGTTCTTGCCTTTGTCTTGTCCTCACCATCCCAGTTAGGGACTAGGGTCATTTAGCTTATGCTGAAGTAGGACTCATCCATCTCCACCTGAGTCTATGTTTTGTGGTGTCTCCTGTCACCTTTTAGTACTGTCTCTGTGGGTTAGCCTAAGTAACTGTAGGCAGTGTAGGTCCCCCTCCTACCGGTAGCTGCTTGGGTCCTTTGGGGTTAAGTTCACACTGCCACTTGTAGATGTAAGTCCTGGCGGCATACAAGTACCGGTAGACACATAGGGGGAAATTTACTAAAGGAAATTTGTAAAAAATAGGTGTATTTGTATACAGAAATACACTTATTTTTTACATTTACTATCCCGAAAATACGGCAATTCGTATTCGTATTGATAGCACATCAATACGACTACGAATTGCCGTATTTTCGGGATAGTAAATGTCAAAAATAAATGCATTTCTGGATACAAATGCACCTATTTTTTACAAATTTCCTTTAGTAAATTCCCCCCATAAAGTCTTATGGGAAAAGGGCTGTTATAGGCAAGAAGGCTCGCTTGTGTGCTTTGTGGACTTAGGCCTGGGGGTCCTGGGTGGCTATCCTTAAGCTGGGATTCCACACAGCCTGCCCTTCGTGAATACATAATAATAGATTATAATACAATAGTTTTCCAAATTACAATAACATGATACATCAGAACATATACATTATAAGCAATCAGATCAGATCCTACTGTATACAGATATTATTTACAGGACTTAAGGCCCCCATACACTACGCGATTTGGGCCCGATTTCACCTGATTGTGAAGGATCGGGCAGAGAAATCGGGTGAAATTGCCCAAATCGCATAGGGTAGGACATCCGATCTGATCCGATGTGCGGTCCCGTGCGCATCGGATCAGATCTGGATGTCAGATGGTCTGCACATAAGATTAATCTTATGTGCAGCCGGAGACCGGAGAGAAGGGTCCGGTCCGTTGGAGCTGCAGAAGAGGTAGTGAGCTAGCGGCAGGAGAGGTGGCGAGGAGCGGGGTCCGGTCCAGCTGCAGGGGTACTGGGATAGCGGCAGGACCGGAGAGGTGGCGGCAGACAGGGAGCGGGGACCGCATAACAGAGTCCGGGTAGCGGCGAGTGGGAGAATAGGAAACATCCTAGTCAAAAGACTGGGCGGGCACGGTGGCTGCTGATTGGCTGAGCTCTCGTCCAATTAGCGACCCCCCAGTCTTTTGAATAGGATGTTTCCTATTCTCCCGCTCGCCGATACCCGGACTCTGTTATGCGGTCTCCGCTCCCTGCCTGTCGCTACCTCTCTGCCGCTAGCCCACTACCCCTCCTGCAGCTGGACCGGACCCCACTCCCTGCCCCCTCTCCTGCCGCTAGCTCACTACCCCTTCTGCAGCTCCCACGGGCCAGACCCTGCTCTCCGGTCCCCGCTGCCCTGGACCTGCTCCCAAGGACCAGGACCCTGCCCCCGCCACGGACCCTGACGCCACCCCGCCTGTAAGCTCCCCCAGACCCTGCTATCCTGCAGCTCCCCCGGATTTACATGTGATAAATCGATCCGATTTATCACATGTAAAAAATGGCACATCAAGTACCAAATCATATCAGGAGCTGCCAGGGGAGCTCAGTGTAAGTCGGGGCCGACTTTAGGCCGACTTGTCCTTAGGACAAGTTGGCCTAATGTATGGGGGCCTTTAGTTTATACTAGTTCTCAATCTGTCAATACAGCATACAGTATTGTCAGCACCGGCGGCTGTGTGCTATCGACACTTAAATTGCTCCGCCGGTAGCCATCTCTCAGTCGCTGCCGCGCACAGCACTTGAATTCCGGTTATAGAGGCGAGGAGCAGCATTAGCTTTTTATTATATGGGATTAACAACACTTTTATATTATACTAAAATGTGAATTATTTCTATCATTTATTCTATTATAAATGTAATTATATCATTATATAAAAATGTCTGTTGCATACAAATACCTTCTAGATTATATGTTTTTTTTTTATACAGTTTTGCATTATATATATATATATCATTACTCAGTTGCGAAAGCAGCCTGGTTGTTCCTATTCATCTTAATAAATGTCATTCTGCATCTAAGCTGTATGGATAACGTCCATATGTTAACGTCAGTCCTCTCAAGGCCCCCATACACTTATCCAATTTTGCCCAATTCCGACAGATCGGGCAGAGAAATTGGCCCAAATGAAATGTGTTTGACACCTCATCCGACCCGATGCACGGTCCTGCTGCAGGTTCAATCTGTCGGATCGGACCCATCAGCAGCACATGTATCCAGTCCGATTCTGAGGTGTGTGCCAGCGGTACCGCACTGCTGGCACACACATTTCAGCGTTTCCTACCTCTGCAGCGGGTGGTGTGTGGGGCGGGCGGTGATCAGCGGGACAGGCACGCCGGATATTAGACATTTTTTTTAAAGTGTCAAATGACTAGCCGTCCTCTGATTGGCTGAGAGAACTCTCACCCAATCAGCGGCCACCAGAAAGGAAGGCCGCTGATTGGCTGTGAGTGCTCTCTCTCAGCCAATCAGAGGCGGGCCAGTCATTTGACACTTTAAAAAAAAATTCTAATACCTGCCGCTGCCCAGCATGCACCGCCGGCCCACTGCTCCTCATCACCCTCTGCAGCTCCTCACCCGCCGCCCGCCCCACTGCTCCACACTGCCTGCTGCAGCTCACCTGTTGCATGTGATAAATCGCATTCGATTTATCACATGTAAAAAGGGCACATCAAGTGCCAAATCGTATGTGAGCCTCCCAGGGAGCTGCCGGGCGGCTCACAGGAGAATTAGGTCCGACTTTTCCTTAGGACAAGTCGGCTTATTGTATGGGGCCCTCAGTATACCTGTATCATAAATGAGTGATAATAGATGTCTTGTACGCAATGATCAATAGATCTATAGATAACTTGTGATGTCCCCAATTATAAGTCTAGATAACTTTAATACTGGACATTTCTTGCTATTTTATAATAAATATGTTATTTTCCCAATACAACATCCACATCTGTATTAGATTGTTTTCTGAAAACCCCTCTGCCTGACCTCCCAATGCTCGCTGGATCTTCCGGGGCTCTGGTTTCATTAGGTTCGGTTGTACAGAAATGCTTGGATGCACATCACAATTCCCCCAAGGGGGAGAATAGGCATTTGTCATAGTATGGTAAACGTGACAGCGTTGTTGTTTTGTGATGGAACTTAGGAATTACTTCTGAAAAATCAATTCACTTCACAGCTAAATGCATTGACCTTTGTGCGGATGGCAGCATGGTCCCCTGCAAAACAGCAATCTGTGATTTTACACCAGTAAAAGAGAGCACACTTGTCATTTACCATGTGCTAACCATAGTAACTAGGCAGAGGAAGTGGTGGGCACCAGCGCCAGAGAAATGGGTTATTGTTACTATTGCAGTGGATTAGAATATTTTATATTTAACGATAGACATACTGTAGAAAATATACAAAACAATTCTGCTGAGTATTTGCCTTGGGCCACATGATTTAGACACAAAGGTTTTGTTTTTACATTTTTACTAAGAGATCCATCAGTTAACTCCTCTAAACACCTTCAACCTTGAGCACTTAACACATAACCCTCAATTAAACTAAATTAGCGCTGACCTAAATGTGACCTTAGAATCTTATCGTGTAAATCTCGTGGTAGGTGTGAAATAATGACACGGGCACGGCACAGCTTGGCTTAAAAAGGTCACAGCTCTCTATTCCAGTGGTAATTACCCTAAACGAGGGAAAGGTGGAAAGGGGACGCTGCATTCTGGCTCTAGCTTTACATACTTCCGGCCATGCCCTGGAGGATGACTAAAACGTCCTCCCCAAATTGACACACCTATCATCACTGGGGCCATACTTGCCTACTTTTGAAAACTAGTTTCAGGGAGATTATAGTTGGTAATAGAATTCTGCACAGCGCCCCATTGAGGGGGCGTGTCATGCTCCATCTAAAGGGCGTGTCTAGTTCCATATATGGAGAGATTGTGAAACGAGATTGTGAACGTGGCACCTAGAAGCGTGGGTGTGTACTGCTACATCTGAGGGGAATCTTTTAAAATGACTGATATCCAAATGTAGATGAGCCCCAACGCAGTTAGTAAGAGCTACTATACTTGGTAAAGTGCTGGGAAATGGTGCTGAGGATTCAATGTAAATGTATCTATCTCTTATTCCTTTTTCCCAAAGAACTGTAACAGTGTAATGTGGGCACGGTGACATGAGGGAGATTGCTAGACTAATCAGGGAGAGAGGGAGTTTGCTGCTATTTCAGGGAGTCTCCTGCAGAATGCAGGAGGATAGGCAACTTTGCACAGGGGCTCAACTAGCCCTCATGGACCAGACCGGACATTAACCACACAAGTACCGCCCAGGTCCCCTAGCACAGAGCAGAACAAACTCGCCAATGATTGAAATGAAAGCCACAAAAAATGCAGTGTTCCCCTGCCCTGCTGTGCCTCCGCACAAACATAAAACAGTGACAATAAGAAAAACCATCATTTTGGGCGGGTGGGTGGAACTCTGCAAGGATAAACTCCCAAGATGCCTTGTGTGCCTCTGGGGACACCCATATACACCCTAGCTCCAAGGTTACCTCCCCTGACCAGGATTGGCTAACCCCCACTGACAGACAGCCAAACCTAACCAGTTCTGTCCCAGTGACAAGCTTGTTACCTGACCTTATAGAAAAAACCTGGGATTCTTAACTCCTCTCATGCCGATTTGGCCCTTCCTTGTTCTAAGCATTGGGTTCTTAAACCAATCCAATCTTTTTTATTCCTGAAATTTAAAAGGGTAAAGATTTTAATAATCATGTTTTTCTGGTAAAGTCAGCGTCCAGGCTCTGATCTGCGAGCTGACTGCTGTTCCTTCCTGCCACACAGCACGTGATGCCGCCTCCCAGCTCTGATCTGCCGCACAATCTGGTATTTGAGAGTCAGTGGCAGATTTGGGCAGGGGCAGATAGCCCTGGGGGTAATCCACCTTCCAAGGGAAGGAGTAGGCTCACTGCCAGGCACAGAAGGATGGGGCTGGGTGCATGGGAGACAATGTTTGGAAAATGGGAGGAGCCAAAAAGTGGGAGGGATAATTATAGGGTATATTGAAATCGCCCCCCCTAGATGTACAGTCTAGATCCGCCCATGCTTCAGAAGTAGATGCAGGAAGAAACTGATCTGGAGGCAAATTATTATGTATTTTATTAACTCAATTTCAACTGCAATTCACCACACCTATAAATAAAAATTTCAAATTGATTCAAATTGATTCTTATTATTATTATTATTATTATAATTTTATTTATAAGGCGCCACAAGTGTTTCGCAGCGCCGTACAAAGGAACAATACAGGGAGACAAAATTTGGCATAACATTGAATAAATAACAAAAATACAGTACAAATAAAGAGCGCCACAGATCAATACACATTACAGCTTGGATATGAGTAGTGAGGACTCAATAAACATACAACTAGAGGCTTGAGGCCAATGATGGAGAGGAGTATGCAGACGAAGATGGTCACTGAGTGTTGGAGTAAAGGAGAGCTGTGAGTGAAATGATTCTTGAAAACTTGCATATAGTAAAATCTTTAGGATTTGCAATATCAGCATTCAGTGGCACATTTTATTATCAAAATGACAAGATCACGCCTGATGAAAGAGGCGAGTGAAAAATGGAGAGAAAGTGCCTTGAACCCGTCGAGCAGCACAAAAATATTCAACATTGAATAGGTAAACCGAAAATTCAAGGAAAAAGTCACCAAAATATGCTCGACAATTCGAACATTCATCACCTCGACAAACAAGCAAAACGAAATGGAAAAAACTTGCGAGCTCACCTCGAAAATCGAGGAATAAAGTCACAAGGAATAGACGAGCTGGAAAAAAAAGATTTTTCAAGGCGAGCAAAATGAAAAGCTCGACAAAAAAAACATGCTCGACAGGGATTGTATACCCCCTCTCTGAGGGGAGTAGTCGCATAGTGTATGGGCACCTAAAGGCACATAACAGGTGTCCTGTTTCACTAAGGGTGAAGGGTGTCCTTATTCGATATGGTATCATCCTTGTAAGCATTACTACATATTTGGATGTCCATTCTGTTTTATTTTTCGGTTTCTGTGACACACAAATGTCTCTGAGGCACCACAAACAGTAAATCAAGAACTCAGATACATTTATGCTGATTTAGAAAGAAACTGCTACGGGCAGTGGCGTAACTATAAATTTAGCTCCCCCCTGTCAAAAAATTTGTGGTACCCCCACCTCCTTTCTTTAACATTTCAATGGTGCAGACGTTACCTGGGCCACTGTGCGCTGCCATGTGTAGTGCTGCAACTCCCCAGGAGTGACGTGCGCCCATGCGGCATAACAGGGAGGACATCCTGGCGGCTGACATACTGTAGCCTTCCATCACCAGCCTCCGCTTCCAAGGCCAAACCGGGGATACTAGAGGAAGTGTGTGTGGGTATTGACACGACCGCCTCCAGGCGCAGAGGAGGCAAGGAGACTGTGGAAGGGGGGCAGGCTGTCACCTACGGTATGCAGCTACAGTACACAGCCACTGCGGCCCACTACTACTGAGTAACAGCAAACTGTGTTCGTACAGGACAGCAGGTATTTTTCAGTGCGCCCCGAGACCACTGGCTCCCCCAAGCCACAGCTGGGGCTGCCACACCATAGTTACGCCACTGGCTACGGGGTGAAAGTCATGTCATAATGTTTATTAGACATTCAAATATGTATACCATAGTAAGCCTGGGCCTTAATTATCAGTTTATCTCCTCCTATCGGAATATACAAGATGCAGCAGTTTGCAGATGTCCTCTATCGGTAATTAATCCATGTAATTCCCATAATTTGCACAGCACCAGAAAATCAAACTGAATTTACTCTTTAGGGGGAACATTTTGGCGTTCTTCTAAATGAGTATACAGTGTAATCTATGCAAAATTCAAGCGAAATTAGTCTTTAAGCACTGTTACACAATACACAGTATAGTATTTTAACAGAAGCACCTGTACTCTATCTCACCCACTAATAAACAGGCTGTTGCCAAACAGTCACACCTTCCAACACAAACTGAGTACTCAAATGACTCGTTCATATACAGTGTTCAGTAAAACAAATACATATAACTCATGAGCCGTCTTCCCAGTATACAGTCATTCGGTCGACACAGTAAAGGTCGACATACTGTACATTGGGTCCAGCACTGAAGGTCGACATGGGTCGTAATAAATAGAGCTATGGTTGTATTACAGATGAAGTGACCCAGTTATTGGGAGCACAAAATCATATACTGTATCTTGTGTTACAGATATCTTGTCTTTAGCTGGTAAGACCCCCATACACTATGCAATTTGGGCCTGATTTTAGTTGGGAGGTCGGACCGGCTGCACATGAGATGTGCTAAATCTTATGTGCAGCCGGAGCCATGCGGGGGACGCAGAGAATCCAACTGCTGATTGGCGGAGAGAGCTCTCAGCCAATCAGTGGCTTCCCGATCATTTGTACGGGCTTTTTTTTTTTGCAGCTTGGCTCCCTGCTCCCCCTGCCCAGCTTTTGTTCCCTTTGCCGGTGTCCCTCACCTGCCGCCTCTGTGTCCACCGCCCCCCTGCTCCCTCTGCCTGCAGCTCTCCCGAAGTTGCATGTGATAAATCACATGCCCACAACCAGAAGGTTAATTGACTGAATGATGAATACCAATAAGTATTTCTTTCCTAAACTGAAGCGCACACGATATGTTGTTCCGCAATGTAGAAAATTGCTGTTTACTTTACGATATATAAATAAAAAGAAATGTTTTACTACAGTCGTACTCAGGTCTGTAATTCCCAGCATTGTGTAAAAGTCAATTGTAGCTGAACAATTACTGGTAATTGCGATGTTGTAAGACAGACTGCACTACACCTAAAGGAAACTATGTGCAGCGCAGTTATTTTATTGGCACCCAATAGCGATGTCTAGTAATTATGGAAAACCTTAGTAGAGTCAATTGTGTGCCGACAGTGTCTCCGCTATTAAATGTTTAATTGTTTGTAAGTCTTTTGTTTCTGGCTCCCAATGAAGGATAATGATCAAGCATGTGGGAAGTGTCTCCATACACTGGTTTAGCAGGCTCTCCCAGTACAATGTGTGATCTTTATTGGGAGTGAAGGAATATTTATCTGTATTTCTTCTGACTTGCAGACTACTATCTGGAACCAATCACAGGTCCTTACGGTGGCGGCTCCAGAGGCGAGAATGCAGCACAGTTCAAACTTCAAATAGAGGGAGCCACACCAACTGGCAGTGATTTAGTTTGGAGTGACAGTTGGTGTTTATCCCCTATTTAAATTTTGAATTGTGCTGCAGCCCCTTCTCTCAAGCCTACCCGGGGCCCATAGCTTGTAATGAAGGTGTGACTAGACATTTGGCCCCATAGAAAGAGATTGTAAGTTTAATAAAAAAGGGGGTCTGCATGTTTCAAAGTGGAGATTCTGTCACCTTCAACAAAGGGGGTAATGTCTGAAACCAGAGTTTCCTTCCTGGGGACCAGATCCTCCTGTGAGGGGTGTGGCCTGCTGCCTGCAGAGGAGATAGGACAGCGGCAGTGTGTCTTGGCTCTTGCCTATGCTTAAGGAGGCCACTTAGCTGCTGATTGCTGACAGTAATTTGACCCCTGCCCCCAGTGCCGGCGAAGGGCACAGGAGCGCCCCAGGTGGGGGGGGGGCGGCCCCAGCGCTCACCCGCTCGGGGTGGTGTTTAATGCGGTGCTTCGCTCCGTCGGGAGGAGGGGGTAATGCGGCCGCCGGGGGGGTTAATGCGGTGCCGCCGCTATGCTCTGCTCCGTCGTTGGGGGTTTGATGGCCGGAGATGCAGGGTTTTGGTGGAGGGAGATGCGGGTTCGGGGGGCCTGGGGCGGTTGGAGCTCCAGGGGGGTCAGTGCGGGCTCCAGGGGTCGGGGGTAGGCTCACTCACCTGCTTTCTCCTGTTCTCCTGCGCCCTCCAGTGGCCATCACCCTAGGCAAATGCCTAGAGCTGCCTAGTGGTGGCGCCGGAACTGCATGCCCTCTGGCAGCATATCAGCGATCCAGACCCCACCTGCAGCATATCGGAGAACCGGACCCTCCGCAAAACAATGCCTCCCAACCACCACCCCCCACCCTTCCGGGACATCGTGGAGATAGTTCCAAGTTCCCTCAGTGGCTCCAGCCACCCTCCTGACCATCGTTCCCCTCAGTGCAGCAGTTGGTGAGAGGGCCCCTGATAATTGTAAGTATTGCTGTGTGCAGTGGCCAGCTATTTTAAATCTGCTCTCCTGCCCCATAGCTCTGCCGCATCCTCAGTAGCAGGAAGCTGCAGCTCCAGTGGAGTAACCACCAAGGGTGCGGGGGGTGCAACTATTTCCCCCTGAGCTGTTTCCAGGGCCTGCGGCTACCCCTGCACCCAGTGACTCACTGGCTTCACACAGCCAGCACCAATCACCCTTCACCCCTGTTGCAGGAGAGATCTCCCAGCTCTGCCGCTGCATCCTGCACAGGGCATGGGGTCCATGTCTAGGGCCTGGATTTGTATGAGATCTTCAAAGAGGAATGCTTCAGAGAGGGATGGAAAATGGTCTGGGACGCGTATTAGAGTGGCCAGGACCTCTGTCCGATGTCAAGTTGGTGTACGCCAGGCAGACCCTTGACCCAGGGAGCATGTTGTGGGCCTTCCACTAGAAGAATTTAGATGTAAATATGACAAATGGTCTGGGATGCCTAACTAAGTGCTTGGGTCCTTGGTGTGACTTCTACCAAAAAAAAAAATTACAAAATGCCCAAAATCCCCCCCCCCCCAAAAAATTTAAAAAATTCCAAGAATAATTTCGAAAATATATATATTATCCATAATTGTTTCAAAAGATAAACTTTTTTTTAACTGTATAAAGAAATTGTCTAATGAGTTAAGATTATTATGTGTAATTCAACAATATTTGCGGGTAAATACAATATGTAATATTAGTAAAAGGGAGACTGGCATAAACTTAGCCTGTCCCATGCCGGCCCCTCCCCCCTCTCCTGTACTGGTACTGGGTTCTCCTCGGCTGGTCTGTCCCCTCTTCATTGCGGCAATGGGAGCCGCGAGCTGGGAATGTACATTCTGTGTCTAGATCCACAGGATATTATGAGTCCTAAAGCAACAGAATCAATATAGTGTAGCGGTGATTTTATTACACAGATGAATGAACAGTATATTTTCTAGATGTTATAAATCCCACTGCCAAGAGCAACTATTAAAGTTATCAGACAACAACCTAAATGTCCTCTGCTTTTAGGCTGTAATCTCTTTCAGAACTGGTGTCTGGCGCATATATCATGCCCAGCTGACCGCTCACTGGCATTCTGGAACAGCAAGTCCTTGATGTATGCTGTCTGCAGCATGAAGAATACATAAACTACTCTAGGGGGGGTTATTCTGGTTCATTCGCATCCTTGCGAGTCAAACAGAACCCGCCCTGTGAATGGCGGTACTTCGGCCCACCATTCGCATGCATGTTTTACCTATACATCCATTCGCATGCCAGTGGGAGCCTCCCACATCTTTCAATGGTCACCGACCACCGAAAGATGTGGTGCGCACACGTATATAAAGTGACTCTCAGGTCACTTTTATATCAGGGTTGCCGACCCTCCCGGAAAATCGGGTCCTTCTCCCGGCCCCCCCCGGAAAGGTGGGCAACCCTCCCGGATTTCGGGGGACCCCAACGCCACCCCCCGATTGCAGCGCCTTTCCAAATACCTTCGGATGTAAATGCGGTAATCCGCGGGTCTCAGAGGAGGGGGCGGAGCTAAAATGTCCACAATTGCGGCATTTTAGCCCTGCCCCCTCCACGGAATTGTTTTTTTTTAACATCCTGGGGTGGGGCTTAATGATGTAAAGCTCAAGCCCCGCCCCCCGAACTGCAGCTGGAAGTCTCCTCTCCGGACTTCTCCCGAAAAAAAAAAAGTCGGCAACCCTGTTTTATATGCTTTTATGTTCTCACGGAAATGGGCGGGCAGCTGACATCCAGTGATGTCAGCTGGCCGCCCACGTCACCGGGCGATCACCATGGGACCGCCTATGAAACGCTGGGTGAGTACCCCTGCCTGTCACCCCACTGGCCGTAAGGTTGGGTGCGTGCACCCGATGCATGCACATGCGCAGAAATACACATGCGCATTGAGAAAACCTTGGCCGTGTGCGAAGGAACACCCACTACCGGATAAACTAAGGTGCTTTCACTTCCTCACAGTTAGCATACAATAACTACATAAAGAGCAGCATTGCCACCTACAAGTACTAAAGGACTAAAAAAAAAGCAAAAGTTGTAAATGTAAAGGCCTATTTTAAGATGATAATTATTATTATTATTATTATTATTATCATTATTGTTCTCCACTATTTTCCATAAAAGTATCATTTGTTATTGCCACACTATGAAATGAATTAACGGGTTATGCAGCAGAAGCTCCTGACAAAGACGTTGAAACGCGTTGAGCCATCTCTCACATTACCCACAGTATGTGGAAATTGAACTAACTTTATTAAGGATGACTAGATTTCATCCCAGTTTCCGTTGTCCGCCAGCGAGGACTTCTTGCCTAATCTGCAGCCTACAGGTACGGATCAGCCACCATACTTTGTAACCCCATTATTGCTGGATATTTTACTGGAACTATCTGAGGATACTCACTTTGACGGACACTGAGGAAGCTCCACCCCCAGCGAAACGGCCGTCTGACCAAGCCGCACTTGCGGCTCACCCCCACTCCATGCCGCACTGACGGCTCTTTGCAGATCCGGACCCTAAATGACAATAGACCGGGCAGAGGCCACTAGGTAAGCAGCGGTAACCGCTACCCTTTATCATTTTGAAACACTGCATTTAACTTCAGCTGGTACACCGCAAACAGCAGTTTTTCTCACTACCCTTTGCTCCTGATCTCTGGATCTATACCCTATTGCTATTTCCCCATCTACCTACTCACGCAAATAGGAGGCAGGTGCCGCTCATCTGCTACCAATGCTCTAATCGTACAGCACATAGCAGAAAGCAGCACACCTACCCCCAAGAGTAAGACGCATACTTTTACTGTATCCCTCTTGCACATCCCTTTCCTTAGGGGTACTCTCATCTCCAGAAAGTATTTATTGGCACCTAACCCTGCACTGTTATTATAACAACAGGGTACTTGCACTACCAAAAAGGAGAAAGCAGACACCCCACTTTTCTATCTCTGACACTCTATACATACAGCTAAAAAATTGCCGAACGCTCACTGACTCTCAGAGAACCAGGACGGTTGAGAGAATCAGCAGCAGCTTCCGCAATCTTTACGACTGTGAGTGTCACTTATCTCTGATATACATCTCCACATTTATACCCCCTCTCTTGTAACGATTACCTACGCCATTAAATACCTAGATTGGCTCTGAACTATGTCACACTAAGCAGCTCGGTATAACTGATTGATTGAATAATAGACTCATCTGAGACTGCCTAGGCTATAAGGGATAATATCCGGACTGCACCAGAGGAGAACAATTTCTCTCTGGCCAAATAATCTGATATCTATATTTCGCTTATCACTTCCTTACCACAGGTGATAGGAACAAGAAAATTTGAATCCGAAACCCGGCTGATATATAACAATAGCCCCGATTGTCTGATCATTATTCATTATTTGTTTCCTATCAGATTAACCTGGTGTGTATACCAACAGTTGAATACAAATTTATTCTATAATATCTAAATATCATTCAACTGTCCATCCTTAATGTTTGATGTTGTCTGTCTGTATGTCGAATTATAAGTTTTATGGAACCATTAAAAGTTAAATTTTATTAAAAACCTTTTTTTGACATTTAAAGGAGTGCCCCCAAACAGAAGAGAGTACTTTTCTTCTTCACCTTTGATACATTACCCTTACTCTCAGGGGAGCACCGCCACGTCACTATCTACCAATTAATTGGTTAATTGATGCAAAGTTACTGTGGTAAATTTATTTCAGTACAAGACCCAACGATATACCCTACACCATTCAGTGTCACTTGTGCTCAGGTCTATCCCCTCCCAGATCCCCTTTTCCCACCCCCTCTCCCATTTATACAGATACTCACTTTGGGACTGATTCTGTGTATACTCATAGCCTAGCGAACATGTAAGCTCCCTCCCGCAGCCCTGCCGAATGACCGCCCCTCCTCCCCCCGCCGAATCCTCTCACTCAAACACATCCCCTCGCATGCTGGCGACCATCGAATGATCCCGCCCTTGGTAATAAAAGTCAGTCTAAAGTGACTTTTGATTTCCCCCGCTGATCGCCGAATACGAAGCGGCGGCTTATATGATACCATGCTTGCATTCCCAGGGGAACACCCAGCATGTTCATTCACCCTATGGAGCGAATGGCCTGGTGAGCAGCCATTTGCTCGCAAACCCCAAACATCAGGAAAGGGGATGAATTTGGCCCGCTACGAGTGGGTCTGAATGGGCTCCGTTTATTGCCCAGCCTGAGAGTTTACAAAATCCAAGACATTCTGAGCATACATCCCAACTTACAGGGAGACGGAGGAGAGACACAGGTAGGCGCGACATACATTTTGGAGACGTGGCCTAATTAAAGGGGCGTGGGCTATACTCTATGGGGGCATGACCCAGAGGCTCTGTGAGCCTCTAGCCATGCCCCCAGCCCCCTGGCTGCGGGAATAGATGCTGTGCGTGTGCACAGCGTTTATTCACTGCTGCTCAGCAGCCAACTGAGCCCCCCCTCACCGCGGGACACTGCCGGCCGTGGGAGGGATGCGGGATTGTCCCTAAAAACCGGGACATTCCCGCAGTAATCGGGACTGTTGGGAGTTATGTTCTGAGGTGTGTCCATTGGTTTATATGAAAACATTGAATGCCTTCTACATCCCCTTTTTTTTAATCAGGTACTCTCTTAGACCATTCATTTTAATTAGGGGAGTACGCTGCTATTTTGTTTGTTGCTATGTGTTTTTTTAGATGTTTATATATTACTAATGGAATGATACATTTTAGGGCGTTTATCATCCAGCCGTATTGTTTTATTACATTCAGTGCAACCCAAGCGTTGTCCTCTCTTTTTTTTTTTTCCTTTGTTTCTAATATTATTGGGAGTCTAACACTCTCCCTCTTGGACAGCTGATATTATTGTGCCACTGGTCACCCTTGCTTACTAGTTCACGGCCCCATTTATATCTATATGCAAACCCAAAGTGTTACGCACAAATCTGATGGTTTGTGGTCTGCGCATGTGCAGCATGGATGTTGCGTCATCTCTAGCAGCACCCCCTTACCCTCAGCATGATTGACATGCTGCAGTATTTGGGGGGGCAGAGCGTGGGCAACAATCAGCAACCAGAGCCTGCGCATGCCAGGCACACAGTATGTGTCATCAGATGCAGACTTAATGGACCTGGCTTTCCTGAGCCTGCGGCCAGTCTGTGTAAGCTCTGGCAGCACCTGCATCTGAAGACTAACCTGTGCTTAGTCCACAGATGTAGCACCTGGATCTCAGAGGTAGCTGCCTCCTGCATGCATCTTCTGCAACTGAAGACAACTTTACATTTTCAACCTTTTTTTTCCTTCAAAAATCCACCGTAGTCAATTCCCTTGGTGCATTTTCTAATTAGTTGCATGCGCTTTTTTTAAACACAAGCCATACATTCTGTTTCACTTGTTTATTACATGTTCCATTACTCAGAGGGGTAACTCTGGGAGGCAATGGAGTCATCTGCCGCCGGGCTCCTGCTCTCAAGGGGGCACCTCTCCACCACTGCCAGTTTAAATCCATTAATTGAAAGCCATCAAAATCGCTTCTTTGATACAGTATATACAGTATATAATGTATTTTTCATAACAGACTATATATATTTTGATTAACGTTGCGTGTGTGTGTGTGGGGGGGGGCAATATTCGGCTTGCCTCCGGGCAACTGGGACGAACTTACGCCACTGCCATTACTGCTGTACATGCCTGAACCAAACATATGATTAAAATGTAGTGATTAGGACTAAAGTACACGGTGAGATTTGTGCCAAAGATTCACAATAGCAGATTCAGCATGAGAGATTTCAAATCTCTCACAGAAAGTGTTTAGATGACTTTAGGGGAATATTTTCTTTGACCGGTCGTGCTTTTCAAAATATGGGAAACAAAAGGAGTAGGGGTCCCCCATATTTTGGAAACCAGCACCGGGCTCTTGGACCAGTCCTGGTTTCCAAAATACAGGGGACAAAAGCAGTAGGGGACCTCTCTCTGGCAGCTTTAGCGGGACCTCTCTCTGGCGGCTTTATGGGACCTCTCTCTGGTGGCTTTATGGGACCTCTCTCTGGTGGCTTTAGCGGGACCTCTCTCCGGCGGCTTCAGTGGGACCTCTCTCCGGCGGCTACACGGGGACCTCTCTCCGGCGGCTTCACGGGGACATCTCTCCGGCGGCTTCAAGGGGGACAGATCTCCGGTGACTTCAGGTAGCCATCCCCGGCGGCTCCATCTTCAGCGGCTACTAATATCTCAGAAGGCCCTGCACATCCACCTGCGCCACACATGCAGGAGATGTGCAGGACTTTCTGAGCAACTGCACTAAAATTATCCGACCCAGCGGTTCTGAATCGCGGGCAGATACAGGCCCGCAGGGACGCGCTTTTCAGTCGCTGCGTGGTCTACACACATGGCGATATACACCCATTCTCTGAGCAATTTATTGAAACCGCTCAGAAAGTGGCTGAATATCGCTGTGTGTGTGTGGGGCCTTTAGGCATTATAGATCACAATGCTGCTCTTCATGTAGTTACTGTCTGCATTTGCATTTTATTTGTAGGGAATTCCGCAGCCAGATCCCTGCAATGTGCAATTCCAATGTGTAAGTCAGGCCCACAGTACTGGGCAGGCACGGGTCGTGGTTAATTCTACTCCTCTACGGCAAAGCTGCTTGCGGAAAAAACTCTTTGATGTTCGGAAATCGCGTATGGATTTCCAAGTGCATTCTTATTAGTGATCCATTTGCAATTGTCTCACATTTTAGCAAGGAGCGTTTCCTCTTTCTGTCTGGGTGGTGGCTTTCTGCTTGTAGTCCACTGCAAATTCTTACCTTTGTGATCCATGCTGACTTAGGCTCCACCCACATAGAGGCGTGTATGCATCCGATCTGGTCATCATTATCTGCATGCACTTGCGCCAGCTACAGCGAAAGCGCAGTGCGGACTTGTGCAAAATGCTCCGCAATCAGCATATTGTTACTAATATACAGTTATTAGTTTACATATCATAAATAAATCACTACTCCTGTACCAATCCATGGGCCTGATTCAGGGCTGCAAGTAAAGATAAAAGCACACAACTGGGCAAAACCATGCTGCACTGCAGGTGGGCTGATGTAACATGTGCAGAGTGGTGGGTTATATTTTTTTCTGTGCAGGGTAAACACTGGCTGCTTTTGCATGTAGCCCGCAAATGTTAGTCAGCTGTGTTTTTACACTGTCATTTAGATTTCAATTTGAACGCACCCCACCCAAATCTAACTCCATCTGCACATGTTACATCTGCCCCACCTGCAGTGCTTCATGGTTTTGTCCAGTTGTGTAATTTATTTGCAATGAGAATCATGCCCAGTAAACACTGGGCAAAATGCATCCTAATTATTGAATGCATTAATGTAATAGAAAATAACAAAACCATCAAACAGCGCAGAAAAATGAATTTACCTGAGTGTTCTAATGCTTGGGCTACGCTGGGATTTACAAGTCACAATTATACAAGTCCAGGGAAACATGCAGCTGCACCTACTCATCTATTTCTGAGCAGTCCCTGAGATACAACAGCCCCCAGTAGCTGAATGTTCTCTGTGTCTCACTTCACAACATTAAAACAAATACAGAGGTTGTTCTGTGGATTTATCCTCTGTAAGCTTTAGTCACACTGCTTCGCATTTTATACTATGGCACTGAACTGTTTAATCCGCACTGCTAAGCCTAATTAACCAAATTCCATAGGGATCTTGACATGTCAGATGTAAACTGTGTTAATTCTGTTGTGCAGGGTCTGTTAGGAGAAAAATATGGAACCATCAGAATCCCTGGCGAAGTTGAATCATCTGAATTTGAAATGATTTTGGATGCTGCAATTGAGGCCAAGCTGGAAACGAGAACACTGGAAGAATGGTACTGCAGGGATGAGAATGCCGTGCCTCCGGCATATTACCTCAAACCAAAATCGGAAATGCTGAAGAATCACAACAATCCTGTGAGTGTTATCCGTGACCTTAGGACGTAGTCACCTGCAAACATTGGTACAAATGTACCATACTGTAGTTCTGTCAGAAAGATCAGGTATTTAAATATATGCCATGAGCTTAGACTGTGGTGGCAGTCACCCGAGTGGACAGTAGCACATTTTAACAAAGGGGTCAATAAAAAGTCAGGCAATTAAGTAATTAGCTTATTAATTAGCTAATGTTATCATTTTGCTTCTGGGTTTATACCCAGCCACTGAAATGCTGATGAGCAAGGCTGGCATTAGAAATTGCTCGGTCGGAGACGGGCAGGGCCGCCGCCAACACCACTCACGGGATAGCCACACTAGGGATGGCCATTGACCATCAATGATTAGAAATCATCGATGGTTAATGGCCTATGTCAAATAGTTTTGACATTGATGGAGGAAAACCAGATTGTTTCCCAGCATCAATGTCAAGCTTAAATTAATAGTTTTGTTTTTCTTTTTTCATCAAGGGACTGCATAGCTCCGCCCCCAACACCCATGAAGCTCCACCCCAGTATTTTTATTGGCCCACAGGCCAATCTTTCAAAGCAAATGAATGACCATCGATATGTAAAACCATCAAAGGTCATCCACTGCATACTTATACACTATCGAAGGCCAGTTGCACTTTTGCCATCGATGGCAACCATATATGAGAAATGCAATGATGGCCATCTCTAAGCCACACTCACATACATGCCCCATAGCCACACTCACATACATGCCCCATAGCCACACTCACATACATGCTGCCCCTTAGCCACACATGCACACACATACATACTGCCCCATAGGCACACACATATACATGCTGCCACATAGCGGGTTCAGAATGATATCCCAATGGTCATACTACTGACACGCATTGACTGACCGTCCAAATACCGACATGGTCAAAATACTTACATTAGAAATGCGTTCATGCGTGTATAAGTGTAGCACGTCCCCTCACTTGGCTTGGTACGCTCGACATGCTTCTGCACTATTATATTCCCCAGGGGAGCATTAGCTATAGCTCTTACAAGGAAGGTTCCCGGGTGGCCGACGCACCTGTGATGCCACATGCCTACCAGATGTAGCCCCACCCCCTCCTTTCTCCCACATAAATAACTTTTGCCAGGTAGCAGAGTACCCGAGTCGGTATTTTGTACGTGTCGGTATTTTGACTGCCGGTCAATGGGTTTTAGGATTATGACCATTGGTATTGTGTCCATCAGTGAGTCAACTGCTATCCCACATAGTCACACAAATGGCACACACACACTGCCCATTAGCCACACCCATAGGTAAACCAACACACACATAGCCACATAGCCACACACGCACACTCACTGAGTGGCAGCTTCTGATTGGCTGCCAATCCACAAACTCCGATTCCATCATTCCTGACAGCACTAAATTAAAAATACCGCCAGCTGTCAATTCATGCTGATCCTGATCAACACTGCTGCCACCGGAGTCCTTCTTGCTCTCCAGGTCTGAAGTTCCAACTGGCCCCCTTTGATGACAGCTTTGCTCATGCATATCCTTGCTGCTAAACATTTGCAGTGTGAGGCAGATACAATAGAGTTACTGGTGAGTTGCAAGGTCCCTCTCTGACCGGGATGCTCCATAGAAGTACGTGAGGCCACGCCATCTTCATAAGTTCTCAGATTGTTAATATGCACTACTGTAACGTCCCATATGTTGCATATACAGTGGTAGGCTGTGATTAATTTGTAGGGAAGGTATTTAGATCCACACAGACTTAATTCATCAATTAGAACATTTCTAGAAGATACATCTATTATACCAATATGTTAGACTACTTCTCAGTAATTGTTGTAGTCTTGGATTGGTGGTGCGCCCAACACATTCAGTATTGTGACTGAATAAGAAGGGATTTGTTCACAAGAAGCGAACAGAAAGACAAATGTGCCTTTTTGGGCGCACTCTTTTATTGATTGATTATATGGTAATATTGATTAATTTGTCAAATTCAGGAATATATCTGCAATATGTCCTGCATTTGACATTGGCACTTTACTTAAACAATGTGGAAGTGGCTGTTTGCAGTATTGATGGGGCCAAAGGCCTTGCAAAATAGGTCCCTTAGAGTTGTAGTCAGACCACTGGCTCAGTTTATTTGATAGTTTTATAGTAAATACAGTTTGTTAGAACACTGTAATTCGGGGGGGGGGGGGGGGGCACACCACTCATCCTGCCCACATTTCTTCAATACTTTCCCCTCCGCAGTCCTATGCCGGGAGCACTGTACATGTCGCCGGGAAAATGATTTGGAAACCACTTTCCTGGCGATTTGTGAATATGCAGTAGGAAAATCACTGAGAAAAAGACCTGCACATGCACACTACTGCACCTTGGTCTTATAGGGGGTTATTCTAGTCCATTCTTTCTGACAAAATCCTTCTTAGATGGACAAAACCATGTGCACTGCGGGTGGGGCAGATGTAACATGTGCAGAGAGAATTAGATTTGGGTGGGGTTTTACTTCAAAGTGAGATCTATATTGCAGTGTAAAAATAAAGCAGTCAGTATTTTCCCTGCACAGAAACAAAATTACTCACCCAAATCTAATTCTCTCTGCACATGTTACATCTGCCCCCCCCTGCAGTGCACATGGTTTTGTCCATCTAAGAAGGATTTTGTCAGAAAGAATGAACCAAAATAAGGCCCATAGTGATCTACCGGCTAGAAAAGCGGTTACCCAGATATATCCCATACAAGGACCCCTCCTATGTGTTGCGATGGTGCTGCTGCCCCGGTTGCAGTGCGCTGGACACCGCAACCTTATAAACAGGCTTGGGAGGGAGAACATTGTACATAATGAGGGTGTGCTGGCCCTGTTTTATGGTCGTGCCAGTGACTGCGTCCCGTTTCATTTGCCTCAGTATCCTGAGGGATAATCAGATGTCCGATGTTGCGACCAATGCTCGCAATGTTTATACAATGCTGCTTATTTGGCTGCAGCAACAGATCACAACGTGGCGTGACGACTCCTGGAGCTTTTTCTTCCCATAGAGCTGCATACAGCCACAGCAGCAGTGCTATTAGCATGCACCTGTGAATCAGCCCCATATAGTAGTATTCATACACTAGCGTCGTTGTTTAATGTGTTAGTGTAAATGCTCTTTATTTGTAAATCTGTTTGTTAATCAGTAAAAAGCAGCCAACCCAGCCCCGCCAGTCACCTTTCTTCCAGAGCCAATAAAACAAATCCTGTATGATTAAACAAAACACATGGCAATGCTGGATCCGGGAGATTGTAATCGTCTTCTTCTTCACTTTGCCTTTTAACCTCATAATAACATTTCAATATTTACACTCTGATTATTAATTCAAACGCAACGGGCTCTAGTGCGACAGAGAAAAGCATTAGCTCCGCCAATTGTACTGGAACAATGACAATATCGGCAGGCGGGGATATCCACCAATAAACACACATCGTGCCGTCCCATTAAGCCTTGTGTGTCCCTTTAAAAGTGTGACTACCATTTAATGCAACATTAAGTGAATTTATGGGTCAAGTTAATGAGTCTTTTTTTCCTGTTTACCTTACTCTATGAATGTAGATAATTTCCCTGTTCTTATTCCATGGCACTAATTCCTAACTGATACTTACGTACATAACTTTGCAGGGGGTTGCCTGCTTAATAAATAACCAGCATTCTAATGAGTTCCCAATGGATGGTGTTTGGTTTGTGTGATGTTGAAACACTATAATTAGTTGTTGTGAATCTGAACATACAGTATAATAAAAGGTCAGGAAAAAAATAAAAAATACCGTGCAGATGGAGAAGTGGGCAAGTTCCTGTGCGTGGAGAGTATCTTAGGGGGGACATTTACTAAGATCGAATGGGTACGAATGTTCCATTTTTGGCCGGGAATCCCACATAGGAAATTTACTTATCATAAACATCATCCAATTTTGCTCATTTATGAATGTAAATCAAGGTAGAAAAGAACAAATTAAAAAACCAAACTCAGCAGGACTTTCCCTAGACGCCAGAACAACACAGAAATGTACTATTATTCGTCTGAGCAAAAATAGATGTTAATATTTGTCCCTGTGGCCATGGCATTCACCCCCAACTAGTCAGCCCTGATCGATATCCCTGTAGAAATGGGGACCCTCACAATAAAGGACCCCCCAAGACCATCCCTGGCACCCCTGGGTGGTGGGTGCCACGTTCATAGCATTTAAGTGTTAAAAGAATGAAATAAATATTGTGGATGTCTGTGGACCTACAAGTCACAGCAAGCCTTTCCCGCATGCGGGTACATGGAGAACCACAAGCACCAATATGCAGGGCATTTAAGGGTCCGCTGGTATTTGTAGTTCCGCAAACATGCAAATATTTTTTTAAAAACACACACCGTGAACGTACAAGTTTATTAAACATACATGCACACTTACACACACATACTTACCTATCTTGACACGTGGACTTTTGCACCTAGTACAGGGTATGAGCAAGTGATGCAACTATTAGCAAATCAACAGTGAAAACAGTTGTAGATGCGCAACGGCAGACATTTTGTAAGTTAACCACAATTCAGCCTACTGAAGGCATGAGTGAGGTCATAAATTGTTAGGCCCCTGCATTCTCATTAATATGGATATATATTAAATATTATGGTACTTGTGAGTTATCCGGGCGTCCGATTTTTAAATCGGGTCGGATCGGGACATCGCATCGCATCGCATGCGACCATCGGATGCGATGCGATGCGATGCGATGACCCGATTTTTCCATAGGAATCAATGTTAAAATGGACTGAGTCCATTTTAACATGGAATTCAATGGGAAAAAGGGTCCTTTTCATACCCCTACTATCCAAGTGGGCATGGAGTTGGATATAAACCTGTGGCGAGCGTAGCGAGCCACCGAGCCCGAAGCGTGGCGAGCGTAGCGAGCCCCGCGAGGGGACACGGAATACCGTCCCCTCGCGGGGCTCGCTTCGCTCGCCACGCTTCGGGCTCGGTGGCTCGCTACGCTCGCCACAGGTTTATATCCAACTCCATGCCCACTTGGATAGTAGGGGTATGAAAAGGACCCCTTTTTCCATAGGAATCATTTTAACATTGATTCCTATGGAAAAATCGGGTCATCGCATCCGATGGTCGCATGCGATGCGATGCGATATCGCATCGCATCTGATTGTATGCCTTAACTTAAGGCATACAATCAAAAAATCGGACGCCCGGATAACTCACAAGTACCAATATTATAGTAGTGGCTCTATTGTACATTGCAGACACTTGTAAATGAATGTATAGTACACTACTTCTTAATACTTATTGCAACTCTGTCCCAGCAACTGAAAGCCCTCTCATGCCCCTTTCAGACCGCACTTTTTACCCGTTATTTTGCCGGTTTTTTTTACTGTTTTAAAACGGTAATTTGTGCAATCTGAAAGGTGCAGAGTGAATTTACTGGTTCTATTTAACTGGTATTTCTAAACGGTAATAAAGCAGGGTCCTACCCGTTTCAGACCCGTTTTTTTTTTTCATCCACTGTTTTCTATGGGTTAAAAGTGGTTCAGTGTTGTGAAGGAACAAAAACTGCATTGAAATACCGTTTAAGGACAAAAACTGCACTGAAATACCATTTAAAGACATGCGGTGTGAAAGGGGTTTTAGCTGGCAGACCCGTTTTTAGAAAAGTTTTAAAATACCTGGTCAAAGCCAGTTTTGCGGTCTGAAAGCAGCATCACTGATAGATAACTGTATTTTTAGGGGGATTCTCCCACCAGTTCTTCCAATGAGAGGAAGTGGCGTGCTGTAGCAGAAGAGATCAAGAACATCTTTAACACTGCAGTTAAGCTGCTTGATGAGAAAGGGAAGCTGAAGGCCAGCCAAGCAAAGAGATACTTATCATCTGGTGAATATACCTTTTATTTTCTTTAGTTCTTTATACTCTTTAGTAGATCTAATATTTATTTTACAAAGTACATTTATACTGTTGGTGATCCAGGACCAATGCAAATTATTTATGGTCATTGTGATAGGCAAAACCAGTGTGGTGGCTGCCAATCATAAACTATGTGAACAAACAGAAGTGAGTCCTGTCCCTCACCACATAACTGAACCTCAAGATGCCCATACACTAG
This sequence comes from Crinia signifera, assembly GCF_055691185.1. Lineage (NCBI taxonomy): Eukaryota > Metazoa > Chordata > Amphibia > Anura > Myobatrachidae > Crinia > Crinia signifera. The sequence continues at coordinate 62,358,431 of NC_139217.1, read as the reverse complement.
TCCAATTTGGGACGATTTCTCCCGATCCAGATGGATCCTGAGGGATGCAAATTGGATGTGTTTGACATTCCCCTTGGGTCCTGTGCGTGCAGTCTCGTGCGCATCGGACCTTAGCCGGAGGTCGGACCTCCTGCCCGTCCAACCTTTGACTGGGCCCCCTCCCAGCATAGGGAACGGAGTCGCATTTGATACATTGCATGTGAAAGGTCCCGGGTGGCTCAGGGGGGTTGGATGGCCATACACTGCTGCGATACATCGCAGCAGTGTATGGCCACCTTAAGGGTAACATATAATCACACTTTACTTAATTAAAAAAAACCTACATTTCTCAATAAAAATCTTTTATATTAGGGGTGCTGTGAAAACAAATTCTGATACTTTAGGGCGGTGTGATTCAAAAAATGGTACTTGTGTAGTTTCACGGCAGCACTTACGTAGTTAGCGTAGTGTCCATGTCAACATCGCAGCCAGCGTAGTCAGTGTAGTCAGCGTAGTCAGTGTCCCTGTCAGCATGAGCGTCGTGTTCCTGCAGCCAGTGTAGTCGCGTAGACAGCTTGTATCTGCAACTGTGTGTACGTTCACGGCTAACCGGAGCTTACGCAGTTAGCATAGTCAGTCAGTATTACTGTTTCAGATGGATGACATGACAGGTGTGAATGTGTTCCTGAAACACCTCCACTATCTATGTCAGCCCGAAGCATGGGGAGCGCAGCACATGTCCCCCCAACCTGTTCATACCCCCACTATCCACATCGGCGTGGAGTTGACTTTGTAAAGCGAGCGCAGCAAACCACCGAGCCTGAAGCGTGGTGAGGGGACGCTGAAAACGACCCCGAAGCGCGGGCTTGCTGCGCTTGCCACGCTTCGGGCTGACTGGGATAGTAGGGGTTTGAAATGGAGGCATTTCCCAGTATGTAACAAGGAGCACTGACAAGTGCATCCTTTATTGTGCATGAGACGCACTTGTGCCCGCACACCCCCCCCCCCCTTTGTGCACGACTTAACCCCTAACCCTGACCGTCTCCCTGAAGCGGACACGGGCAGGGTTGCCGTGCTTCCCAGGCAGATGGAGCACCTCTCCCTGGTGCCCACATGATTGCCTCTCCGACAGCGTCCGCCCGCGCAGGGGATCTGGTGGTTGCCGGCGCTGTGTGAGAGGTCCTCACTAAGCTTGCCAGGGATGCCGGGGACAGAGCTGCAGCTCATGGGGACAGTACGGTGACTACGCTGCCTGACGGGGACACTACGCTGACTACGTAGGGCTGCCGCGGGGACACTACGCTGACTACGCAGGGCTGCCGTTACCCTACGCTGACAACATAGCTTGGCCTACGCTGACAATGTAGCGTAGCATGCCGCCGTGAAACTACACAAGTACCCAAAAATGTTTGGGAAGTACTGGCCTAATTGCAGTTCCAGAATTGCTAGACTATCCCTTAAGGAAAATTTGTTTGCATCTGTTCTTAGGTGGCAATAGAGTTTTGACTATTTCTGAAATAGACCCATAAGTAATTTATCCCCACTAGTTAATAAAATATCCTTGTCAGTGTAACCTATGCGTAGCATAGGGAAGTTATCTACTTTCACCATAAGTGTCACTCAATTAATAGACCTATTACAGTAGCAAGGAAATTTTGTCCCATTTTATATTCATGCATGGTTTACTTCTTCTAAAAAGTCTAAAATATTGAGGTACATTTTCTTCTTTTTTTTTTTTTTTTTTTTTTAAGGGTTTAAATTAAATTAATTCAAATTAAATAATAAAGGACCATACTTATATTTTTAGAATAAATCAGTTGTAGAAAGTTGTAAAAAAAAAAAAAAATTAGCACAGTAGATTGGTAGTTGTCAATAGTAATGAGAATAAAGAGAAAGTCTGAACATGTGTTAATCACAAGAAATTGTATTTAACCAACCTGTGTTTTTATATCTACAGTACATGAGCTGGGTCATAATCCGCGTTCAGTCGCTTTTGGTCAATTGATTGATTTAAAATCGATCTTAACTGATGTTGGGTTTCATGAGCTACAACATACATTTACTAACAGATGAATATTTATAATAATTGTTAAATGTAAAAAATGGGGGTTGATTTCAAGTGCCAAGATGCATTGGTAAAAGAGGAGAAAGAATACTGTCTCGAGGTGACACTCCCTATTTACTATAGATGTTATATAAGTTTAGGACGTCATCTTAATTCCATGAAACAGTAGTGAGTCGCTTAGAATTTAGACAGTAGTGATAAGGCTATTTGACAGAATAATATTGTTAAATAGAGACCTAGTTATGTAAAAATAAATAACCATTTATTTTAGTACACAAGGTAAATTTCCAAAAATAAAAGTATATAAATAAAGTATCTGCTAAAAGACATAAGACTTTCCTAAAAACAAAAAAAAAACTCTAAAAGGATAAAAACAAGAAATTGCCTCAAAATTGCTGAACTTATTGGATGAGGTACTATTCTGCACATACCTCATCCAAAAAGGAAAGCTCCTCCTAAGCAATTTCCAATGTTGACCAAAATCGACGTTTATATAACCGTTAGAGTTTACCTTTTTTTTTGCCCCAAAAATCTGAATTAGCTGCATTGGCACACCTACTGCACACCTAAGATGACTATACTTATTGTTGTTTTACAATATATAACTATTGTTCTTCTCAGCATTGGAAGATGAGTTTGATTTTGCGTTAGGAAAGCAGACGGCAGCGTTTCTGAAGAAGTGTGTTTGCTATATTCGAAAAATCTCTAATATCGAAAAACATTTGAAGATCCCGGAGATGTCAAAGTACACAGATGTGATTAAAGTGGAAGGCAAGAACGTTCGAGACCAAGAGGCCATGGAGAAGTTGATTAAACTCAGGGATGAATTTATTCCAACTATTGTTGCATCATCCAACCTGCGTGTTTACACCTCGGTGACACACTGCGACATGAAGCTGGGCTACTCTCAAGAGGTGGAGAACCATTACGTGGAAGGACTCGGAAAGCAGTTTTATGAAGATATGATTGACATAATTCAGGCGACGGTGCAGCAGAACTTTGAAACAGAAACTGATACACTCTATGATGAAATTTTGCAGCACTTGTCTCTATGTAGAACGTATTCTACCTTCTATGAATACAGATGTGAAGCACTGAGCCTAGTTAACAAATACGTACAGCCTTGTAAATCGGGGCACATTAACCCTCTCATTGTATATGGAGGACCCTGCACTGGGAAAACGCTTCTGTTGGCAGAAGTAGCTAAAAAGGTAAGTTAATCCTTACTTATTTTACATTGACCATTTTTTTCTGCTTCTGTGGTTCTTGACCAAAATAACACAAGAAAAAAAAAAATATATATATATATATATATTAAAAATGTGCTTTCTAAACCACCCCTGCCCCACCACCACCACCATCCATTTTTATGTTCCGGTTTGTGTTGGCTGTTTGTCCATGTTTTCCAGGTCTTGTAATACAGATGGATCTGCCATTTTGAGTGCACTGTACACAATGTAGCAGATGTTCTCCCATCCCGTCATTAGCAGGATTGAGTAAACAGTACTTAAAGAGACTACTCAATTTGATTATCAGAGACGTGTCAGTCTGCTGAATAAATGTTTCTAGAGTCTCAGCTTCTCACCGTTCCTGATACATCTCTACAAACATCTCAAATACCATCACCAATGCAGCACCTGGCCAAACACACTAACGCATGACAAACCTACTGTAATTCTTCTTTTTCAACAGTTCCCCTACAGTATATACCAACAACGTCCATGAATACATTAATATTAACAGAACAGAATGTCATAATTTTGGTGTCTAGTACAGTATCTCTAAAAAGTAAAGATATATCAGATATGGCATCCTCATGATCGATTAACATATATGTAAAAACAACAATGGGTTCTCTGAATTAAAAAAAAAAGATTTTCTGACTAAACCTGTGGGCAAGAGCTCAGGTTCTTAAACTCGGTCCTCAGGTCACTTGTGGATTTTTAAAATGTGACAGTTGGTGATACACAGTTTTCCTGCTGGTTGCCCTCTTGGAAAACCTGAGGACTGATTTTGAGAACCACTGGGTTAGAGTATAGGACATTTATAAGATATTTACATTAGGATTGTGTAGAATGCGACTGGCCAGAGCTGCAAGAATCTGCAATGGAGGTAGTCAATGAATGTGTGATTTCCTAAAACACGTTCTAAGTAGTAGGAGTCAAGAGTAGAGATGAGGGTAGAGTTGTGAAGTGTGAAAGCTTGGTCAGCGTAGGAGAGAATGAAGATGGGATAGAGGAGGGTGTCCAGAGAGAAAGAACAGAAAGCTTGCTCTTGGGAATTTTAAAAATTGGGGATATCATTATTCTATCCTACAAAATATGCAATGTATTAATCTGTATTTTCAATTTATTTTTGTACAGGCATGTTCGTGGCTTCAGGAAGAAATGGGACCAGATTCCGACCCTGTAGTCATTGCAAGATTTCTAGGATCCACTGAAATGAGCTCTGAATTAAACAGCCTTCTGCAAAGTCTATGTGAGCAACTGGCAGTGAATTACAAATGTTTACTACAGAGCATGCCTAAGAAAATCCTGGACCTGCAGGAACTGTTTTTAAACTTGCTGAATGAGTCTTCTTTTCATAAACCCCTCGTACTTGTATTAGACAGCCTGGATCAACTTTTAGATAATGATGATGCTAGAAAACTATGGTGGCTGCCTATTCATCTTCCACGCACAGTTCGCATTATTCTTTCAACACTGCCAAACAAGCATGGAATCCTCCAAAAATTAAGGTGCCTTATACACAATGAGGATAATTACATAGAACTTATTCCACGAGACAGAAAAATGTGCAGCCAAATACTAAAACACCAACTATTGAGAGTTAAAAGGAAAATAACATCGGGTCAACAAATTTATGTCAATGAAGCATTTTCCAGGTGTACTCTGCCAATGTTCGTGAACCTAACATTTAGAGAGGTCAGAAACTGGAGATCTCATAAAGATGTCGATGAGTCAACTCTTTCCATGACTGTCCACGAGAACATAGAGCAGTTGTTTTTCGCTCTGGAAAACAAGTGTGGGCCGCGGCTGGTCTCGAGAGCACTTGGTTACATTACAATGGCTAAAACTGGACTAAGCGAGGTGGAACTGGAAGACATCCTAGCACTCGATAATAGCGTCATGAATGAGTTATTAGCAAATGGGAAACCACTGAATCCATTAAGGATACCATATACGCTTATCGCACAAATTAAAGAGGATCTTGCTGGATATTTAGTGGAGAGGCATGTAAGGAATGTTACCCTTTTAGTTTGGTCTAACAGACATCTTCAACTCATTGCTCAGAAATTGTATCTCAACAATGACGATGACTTACAAGAAATGCATGTTAACATGGCAGAATACTTCTTGGGAGTGTGGTCAGGAGGAAGGAAAAAACCTTTTTACAATGAGCATCAATATTTTGAAAACTGCATTCAGAATGAACACAGAGGCATCACTGATGTGGAAAAACATTATAACGATGAAACAGAATTTGACAGGCAAGCTCCGGAGCAGCCATGGGCATTTCAATGCAATCCTCTACAACCTGATATATTTTTTGTTAATCACAGGAAAATGACAGAATTGTTGCACCATTTGACAAGATGTGGAATGACAGATGAAACGATGTCTGGGATTACAATGAACTTCAGTTGGCTCTACACAATGATTAAAATTGGACAGTTTGATAGGGCCCTAGGTGACATTGAAGTAGCATATAATTATTCGCAAGAAAAAGAATTAAAGTTCCTGGCAAGTACCCTTCAAAGCATAAAAAACAAAATTCTGAAAAATCCAGGGTCACTTTCTGCTGAACTTCAGCAAATACTTCTTCCAGTTGTGAGTTCTTTGCCTAAATTCCGAAACCTCCTTATAGAATGTGACAAAGATGGACCTAAATACTGTTCTATAGTCCCGCTGCATTCTTCCATGGACGTGACTTACACTCCTGAAAGACTTTCTCTGTCATCTAGCTCTTTACATGTCACAGAGGTCCTTCCTACATACAGCCCAAATGTGATCATTGCTGCACTTGAGAATGGCACCATCAGTACATGGGATGTGGAGTCAAGACAGCTTCTAAGACAGATCACAACTACCCAGTTTGTAATAATGGGGATGAAGCTTACAGTAGATGAAAAATATCTTGTTGTGTCCACAGCCAAGAATACCCTATTGATCTATGACAACCTCAACTCTTGCCTTTTATCAGAAGTGGAGGTTAAAGGTTCCAAAGGTGTAGTAGGTGGGCCTAATCTAATTAATGGTTTTACACTGTCACACACACATGCACTGGCATGGTTGGAAGCAAGCAAAAATGTCAATGTGATCGATTTACTTTATGGGTGGCCACTTTATAATTTCAACTGTTGGTATGAAGTAACATGCATCCAATGTTCTTCAGATGGACTATATGCATTTTGTGGCCAATACCTCAATACCACCACTATATTTCACCTAGGCACTGGGGAGAAGTTATCAACTATGACGTCTGAATTTTCTGGGGGTTTCGTGAAATATATTCTTGTTCTTGATACAAATCAAGAAGTGGTCATGATTGACAATGAAGGGAGCCTGTCTGTGTGGAACATTGAGGAAATGACGAATCCCCAGCTGACTGAAGAGTTTGATTGTACCAAAGGTGACAGTGAAGTCATCAGCACTGAACTGTCCGAAGACCAAAGTGCAATTCTCATCTGTAAAGCATTGAGCATTGAACTTCTTGATACACGTATGTGGAAGGTTTCTGAAAAGTTTAGGGCAAAACGTAATGAACGATTTATATCAGCTGTTCTTTCCAGGAATTGTGACTGTATAATCGCTTCCATGGAAAATACCTCATCTATTTTTGTTTGGAGAAGAGATACTGGTCAGTGCATGGCAAGTTTACAAGAAATCTCAGGGAACATTGTCAAATTGGTCAAATCCAGCCATCATAACTTACTTCTGTCCCTATCCATCAGTGGTGTGCTTTCTATTTGGGACATTGACATCTTAACAGCTATGTCCAACATTGACAAGACAGGAAGAGCTGTCCAAACAGTGTTGCTGTCTGGGAGAGGAGATTACCTTTACTCACTTGATGGATCTGAATATGTTCAAAAGTGGAACTTCAACACAGGTTTTATTGAATCTGCTTTCAAGCATGAAGGTATTGTGGAATATAGTGTACTGACGACCACTGGAGAACTGATGGTCACCTCAGATGACAAATGCAACCAGTATGTTTGGCATACTGTCACGGGTGAAAATCTCCTTCGGATTAGTGGTCAAAGAATATCTGAGCTGTTGATTACACATAATGATCAATTTATAGTGTCTTTGTGCGAGCAAAATGCATCCAGAGTGTGGAGGCTCGCAACAGGCCATAAAGTATGTAACATCTTAGCTGCCTTAAAGAATGCACTTATAACTACTGCAAATACATTTGTCATCGGCATGACCAAGAACAAACTTTTAGCTGTAAGTCTATGGACAGGTAGCATAACAAAAAAGTTCTGTTGCGAAGACGGTTCAACAATTGTCAACTTCAGACTCATTCCAGATTGTCCAGAGTTTGTTGTTTTCATGACATCCACTGAAACTGTGAGTATTTGGAGCCTTGCTGATGAATCTATTTGTAGGAGGGTCCAACTCCCATGTAACTTTTTGAGAAACCTTCATGATTTTGAAATCTCTCCCAATGGGAAGCTTGGGATTATAACTCATGGAGATGAAAAGTTTAATGTTCTAGATCTGCACAGCGGAAAGCTACGAGTGGTGCACGCATTAGGCGTTATTTGGAAGCAGAACTTGTCTTGCGATGGACGTTATCTAGTCTACATCTGCTTCCGCAATGGAGAAGACGATGAAGACAATTCTGTCTCAAGTTTAATTGTCATGAGACTTGCAGATGGGAAAACTATTGGTGCTTGTTCATTATATAAGACTCCCAGTTTTCTTGCACTCTCACAAAGGCACCTCAATATTGTAGTAGGATTTGATGATGGGAGCATTGGCACTTACACCGTAGTGGACCGAGTTGACGCTACACTGAAAATAAAAATCGCCACTTCCAACAGCCGCCATCTTTTCAATAACAAGACACATATTTTCAGGCCCAAGTGCAATAATTACATTTATAAAATGGCACCTGACTGTTTGTGGAGGGAATCCACTGAAGTGTTCGCAAGAGATAGCCCCATCACGGTTTCCGATTCTGGTGAGGGAACAGAGACCACACCAACCAAAAAGCAGAACTTTTGTTACGAGAAAATGTGTTCTGCCATTGACTGCAGGGGGCAGAGCTTCTCCGCCAACAACTGAGACCCCCCCCCTCCTCCCCCAAAGAAAAGATAGTTTAAAAAAATGTTTACACATCATTGTTATATTAAAACAGTGTTCCTTGTTGGATACAAAATCTTTTACTGACCCCTGTTATTGTGAGTAAGAGGAAAACTGTTGAAAACATTCTGGCAAATATATATAAAAGAGCTCTGTTATCTAGCACATGCTGTATAACTGTATAAGACATTGGGGCAGATGTATTAAGCCTGGTAAAGAGATAAACTGGAGATAAAGTGGAGAAAAAGTGGAAGGAGATAACGCACCAGCCAATCAGCTTCTAACTGTCATTTCAAACACAGCTGATTGGCTGGTACGTTATCTCCTTCTACTTTATCTCCAGTTTATCTCTTCGCCAGGCTTAATACATCTGCCCCTAAACCTAAATTCAAAATATTAATCTAAATGTAGAGTGGAAGAAAAAGAACAGGAAAATAGATCTACATTTAACCATTCCATCGTGGTGGATCTAGATGGGTATGGATACATTTAACATTTAAAACAAAAATATTTTTATGATTAATACTCTCCCTTGTCAGCTGTACTATAACATATATTATGATGCAGTGGCATTCCAACTTAGGTGATACCCGGTGAATCTGGACATACAGTTCATTCACCAAAGCATGACTGCAAAAATGGGTGTTTCCATGTGGGTAGGGGGCGTGGCCTCACAGCAATGATCCCCGTTTTTGTCACTCCGGGGGTCATGGAGATTCCGGCTGCTCCCTGGGGTCAGTCTGTGTGCAGTGCTGGCTCCTACGTTGTGACAAAGGCCAGGTACTGCACAGTTTAGCACCCATCTCCTGTCACTGTGCAGGAGTCGGCACTTGGTGTCAACCCTCGGCTGGTGACACCATGGTTGTTGTGGGTGGCGTTAAGAGGGGGGCATGGATACTTTTTACCCATGCACATGTCTGCCAGAGGGTCGCGGGTCCCGTTCCCCCCTTCCAAGTTGCAAGGAGCCAGCAGTGGGGAGTACAGAGGACAAGCTGCTGCAGCACAGCCTCTCTCCCCAGCTCAGCACACGCTGATCTCTGCCATGTGCTGAGCGGCGGAGAGGCAGCAGCAGCCTGTCCTCTCTCAGCCTGTCCTCTCTCTCCCTGGTCGGCCGCCCGTACACAACCCACACCGCCTGCTAAACTGATTTATTTTTAAAGGGGCGTGCCCACGGCCCCATTGGCCACGCCTACCCATTGAACATGCCGCTTTTACCAGGACCCGGCGGTACTTTTGGTGTCCCTGGTTGTGGCCCGCACCGCTATTGTGCCGCCATAGTTGTAATGCCACATTATTGAAATTGACACAAAACTGCAATTTCTCTAGCAGTGGTAACAAACCATCAGTACAGTATAGTTTATAGTACAGTACATACAACTTTTGTGTAAAAACATGCTGGAAAACAGAGCTTGATTTATATATATATTGTAATAATATTATTATTATTATTATTATTATTATTATTATTATTATTATTATTATTATTATTGTACCCTAATAAATAAATGGAGGGCTATATTTTAATCTGATTAGCAATATTTTAGTAAATACCATTTTAAATGTTTTCAGTAACTGCTAGTGTTAGAAGATAAGTGACTGATCTATGGCAGTGCGCTCCTTCTGTATAGTCCAGACAGCTATCAAATGTGGCAACTCTGAGGCCAAGTACCACCAATGGATGTACTCCCGGTTAAAATACATTACCACTTGGGGAAAAAAGGCAATACGTGTTTAAAGTTATCCTTCATACATTAACCCTTTGAATGCCAAGTGAATACGGTATGTCAAAATAGATGTAAAAATGGCCAAGCAAACCTTTTTATTCATCATAATGACCTGTAATGTTTACCGGCGTATCTAGGAAATGCCAATTATTTTTTTTACGCAACATTTTTTTATTTACATTTATATAACAAATGTGAGCGACGCTGGCATTTTCAGCAGATATTTCGAACGTCTCTCATAGAGATGTTGGCACTCGAAGGGTTAAATCAAGCTGTTATCAAACTATTTTGCTCTTACTGAAGAAACAAATCAAGTAGACAGAGCAAAATACAGCCAAAAACACCTAATTCATACTACCCATTAAAATATAAATGTTTACAAATAAGGAGTATAAAGTAATAATAGTAGCAGACTCCCGCGCACCCCTACAGTATGCGGTGTGACCGTGTTGCATGCTAGCTTTCATGACTTGACTGAGCCTACTATGTTTAAATTGAAAACTATTTTTGTAAATACTTTTTTCATTTTTTTTAATGCTTTCCTAATAACATGTAATAATGAGGTGTGCAAATAAACACTGACCATACAGCGGAGATTTTCAGCCAGTGTTCCATGTAGTCCTTTTGGATGAATTGCATAAAATCGGCTGTTAAATATTACACAAAAGAAGAATTAATTGTATTAGTTTACCATAAAATTGATACAAAGAAAATAGGAGATGGTACAAACATTTAAAGATGGATACTTGGTAAAAGTGCATAGACCTAAGGTCCATGCACACTGGGTGATTACGCCCAGTGTGTATGGTGCACGATGATGGGGTAAATAGCTGGGCTGAAAAATGCTCAGTGCATACACACTGAGCATTCTTCCCCCTGCCCAGCCATTTTCCCCAGGGGTGGACGGTTTTCCATAGCAGGACGCTATGGAAAGCCGACCACTCTGTTGCTCATCAGTTGGCAATACCAGCGGATAAACTGCGTCCGGCAGTGTTGATGCAGGAGCACGCAGTAGTGCTCATTGCTGACCCGTACACACTGGACGGCTTTCACATAGTGTGTACGGGGCTTTAACTTTGTAAATAGTTACTAAATTAAGGGGCTACCATGTAAATATTAAATAAAAACACATACATAAACGATTGTTCTCACTCTCTCTTTACAATTCATAGCAAAAGATTGTATGCCTATATTGTGCCATTTCCCCTTCCAGTGACTGACTATAGGGGAGAGTTACAAATGTTTGGAGAGAGATAGGGTCTAAGTACTAGGGGTCAGATGTATCAAGCTTCGAAAAGTGATACAATGGAGAGTGATAAACAACCAGCCAACCAGCTCCTACCTGCCATGTTACAGGCTGGGTTTGAAAAATAACAGGTAGGAGCTGATTGGTTGTTTATCACTCTCCATTGAATCTATTTTTGAAGCTTGATACATCTGGTCCTAAGAGACAGATAAAGTGGATGGAGATAAAGTACCAGTCAACCAGCTCATACCTGTCATCTTTTCAAACACAGCTTGTAACATGACAGCTGATTGATAGGTGCTTTATCGCCGTCCACTTTATCTCTCTCCAAGGCTTAGTGGTACATAAGACCCAAAGGGACAGATTTATTAAGCCTGGTGAAGTGGCTGGTACTTTATTATCGGACAATCAGTTCCTCACTGCCATGTTACCGACTGGGTTTGAAAATGACAGTTAAGAGCTGATTGGCTGGTACGCTATCACCGACCACTTTATCACATCAACATGCTTAATAAATCTGCCCCAAAGTACTAACCAATCAGCTTCTGTCATTTTACAGACAGTGGGCCAGATGCACTAAGCTTCAAAAGTGATAAAATGTAATGATAAACAGCCAGCCAATCAGCTCCTGCCTGACATTTTTCAAACACAGTCTGTGACATGGCAGGTAGGAGCTGATTGGCTGGCTGTTTATCACTCTCCATTTTATCACTTTTGAAGCTTAGAGAATCTGGCCCTGTGTTTGAAAATTACTTTCTCACTATCCAAGATTTAATACATCTCGCCCTTCATTGAGAAGAGTGTGTATTGAGTAGGCAAGTTAAAGTTGACTGCAGGGAAATGTTATTTTAAAAAGTTACAAAATCATTACATCTAATCCAATTACAGCTTGTTTTGTTGTTAATCATTTATAACCTCATAATATCATAGGGAAGGCTTGAAAATTCATTTTATTCCATATTAATTACACTACCCTTATCACAAACATAAGACATGTTGGTTAGACTTTGGGGTATATTTTGTTAGCAATTGGTTCCCGAAGCCACTGTGACCTCTGATGCAGGGGTCAAAGGTGTGCAGTGGTGCCCACCCCCTCTGGCTATGTGCTTTGCGCAGCGCACCACTGCACACACAAATTTCTGGCCCTGTGTTTAGATTTTTCCATTTTAAATGCAGAGGTTTGAAAAACAGTTGTTTCGGAAATGTATCCCTCTTTTTATTAATGGGGATAAATTTAGTAAAGCTTCTAAAAATGAAAGACAGCAACCAATCAGATTATGTAATGTTCTAGGATTTAATACATGGGTCTTCATACTGTGGCCCTCCAGATGTTGTGAAACTACAAATCCCAGCATGCCTTGCCACAGTTTTAACACTCCCTTATAGCAAAACTGTGGCAAGGCATGCTGGGATTTGTAGTTTCACAACATCTGGAGGGCCGCAGTTTGAAGACCCATGATTTAATAGATAAATGATAGACAGACTGACTTATTTTTTTTTTTTTTTTTTTCATTTTTAGAAGCTTTAGTAAATGTATCCCATAAATCTTTCACAATGCAGTGACACACTTGCCAATTTCGGCTCCAAGGTGAGCGACGGCGGGGGGAGGGGGTGACAGCTGTTCTACCGTCTTTAATGAGGACCTTCCTCATCCGAACAAGCTGGACAAGGGAGGGGGTCGATACGGTCAGGGAGGGTACACACTAGCCGATATTGTCCACAATATTGCTCAGAAACCTCTTTCTGATTTCGGTCTTTAGCGAACCAAGTTATACCCAATGAGCTAAATATCTACAGATGGACATTTCTCGCCAGCCACGAGGTCTAGGGCGAAGTTTAGTAGGATGAGAGATTCAGAAAGTGAGAGATTTGGTAAGAAATCTCCAGGTTTTTTTTTTTTTTAAAGCGGCAATCATTTACACTGCAAAACTAGTTTTACTTTGAAGTGTAAATGATTGCCGCTTTAAAAAAAATGGTTTCTTACCAAATCTCTCACTTTCTGAATTTTTCATCCTATTCAATTTTCCCCCTAGTATTCATTTCCAAGATCGATGTATTGATTGCAGGATCAGACAGAAAGGGCATTTCCAAACCGCACCGAAACACAAGATCAGTTTCATATCTTAAACTATCAAACATAAACACCTAAAGTAGTACCTTTCTGGACAGGTAAAGGTTTGATAATGACATATGCCTTAAAATGTTATGTTATTTTCTGTGTCATGCACAGAACAAGTGACCAATGGAATACTCTGGGATTGACATAATGCCTACATACTGTCAAATATAGTATATCATATCAAACGATGTATCCAAAGGTTCTACGATATTTTGACTATATAGTGAGTTTCTTACGTATCTTTTATGTGTTACATGAATTATGTACAGCTAATAACTGCTATAAACTTTTCTACATCTAGTTTTGATCCAGTATGTGATTAGATGTTTGGAAGTAATTTAACCTTATTTTAATAATGTATCCTGATACAGCATGTCCTTTGCCAGCTTCCTGAAGGACTTCCGTACAATAATCTTATTGGGCATTAAATATCTGCTTGAATAGGTCACTAGACTGAGAATGCCCAGCTAACATACAAAGTGATACGTGTGTGCTCTGTGTCAAGCCAACATAGTATATTCAGTGACTTGAATGACTTTTCCTATCTTGTTTGCAATGGATAGATGAATGTTTTTATGTAAACTTTGTAATGTTGGGTGCGTTTGCCCAAGGAGAGATTTATATTTTCATAAATGTTTAACTTAGTTACCTTTTGTTACAGAGTTATTCAATTTAAACTCTATTGCGGTCTTCAAACAATATACAGTCTTGTGTATGCATTGTTTGTAAAAAAAATAAAGCAAATTATATTGAAAAATCATTGTGTCTTTCCAATATTGAAAGAAATACAGAAAACACAGGTCGCGTAGATTAATCTTCATTACAAAATGAAATTTGGTTTAATTTCATTTTTTTTTTTCAGTTTGGAATATATTTGGTGGGTTCCCCCAAATGTAGGAGGGGTACTCTCTATTCAATGCTGTCGTTATGAAAGCAATGCTTACTGACAGCATTGAAGGCTGTCAGATAAGACGTTTTTAAAGTCAGATATGATTTGTCTGAAATGGCCGTGGATTGCCGAAATCACTGCCGGTTTACGTCCATTTTCAAGACTTTCCGACACTCGACTGTCGGTACATTGAATACCAACAGTCGAATTAGTGTCGTTACCTTGTGACAGTCGAAATCCTGGAATGAATACCCCCAAAAGAAGGAAGTTACACATACCAATAAAACATTTTTCAAGTACATTCTTTGAAATGATACATAGACAATGATTGGTTGGAAAACATCTCCACTCTTTAGATGGTTTGTCTTCTTCCCCTTAATCCAGGTTGCAAAACTCAGGCTAAATAAAACACTCAAATTAGTAAAAAAGAAAAAACTGTAAGAATACTAAATTAAATTAGATTATAATTTACACAACACTTTAGAAAAGGATGATAGATTAAGTCACAATAAACTGTGACAACAAAATGAATTAATACAGGCAAAGCTAAGGCAGCTATCCAAGCTTAGTGTGAAGTGTAAAGTGTGAAAAGGAGAATGGACATTGAATCACACAAGGCAAACAATATGATATATATAATATATATAAATAAAACAATTTATAAAAAAAATACAAATAAAAATTAAAACAGGCTTGTGCTGGTCAATTTCAGCTCCTTTTGGAGAAATTGGGGGAAGCAGCCAAACTTCCTGCATTTACCCTAACCTTTCATGTATAGTATAGTGAGCCAGGAAAATGTTCTTTCTTTGGTTGATCACAATGTTTTGAGGTTGAAGGGAAGGTCGGTGTGGTGGGGATTAATAAAATCATGTTATCAATAATAGTGAAGAAACTCTTCTTGCTACTGCCTAGGAGGCCCTTTCTCCAAACAGATAGTGCTACCATCCAGTGGCGTAACTTGTGCAAGGCAGCACCCGCTGCCGCTTGGGGGAGCGAGTGGCAGCGGGTTCTGTGTGGGCGCTGGGCACCAGCACCCACCCGGCGCACTGACCATCACAATCTGACTGTGATTGACTGTGCCATTGCTGCCCGCGTGCTGGCTAAGCACGGGAGGCAGCCATGACAGCGGCATGTCAGACTCACTGACAAACAAATCCCCGCCTAAGTGCCTATTTCATCATTTCCACGAGTGACTATGGTATGCAGATGTTTTGGTAGATTTCATCACCTGCATGAGGTGACCCTATACGAAGTTACTTCCACTTTTCCACTTTTTCAAAGAAACCCAAATATGTTTTAATCTCACATAACCCCAGTGAGTACGGTACGCATTTGGAGACCACCACTTCAATATTGGTACACAAACCTGGTTCACATTGGTGATCCTCTAAAGATTGTAAAGATACCTTTATACACTTGCGCGCTCCCATTGAATTGTGAGTTTTGGTATGAGTCCTTGGATTCCCCATTGTTTATAACTTCCAATTGTTATATTTACATATTGTGCCACTTACACAATTATTTCATTTTTTCCACTTTTTCCATCACCACGAGAAAATTACTTCAGGGACATACAAGTTCTGCACCAACACATCCGCTTTTGTTCCAAATCCCCGCCTCACTTGCCTGCAGCCTGTACACAGTCAGAGCCAGCTATTGGCTACTGTGTTACAGGATGGCCGGGCAGTTGGGTGGGCGGGTGGTCTGTCCAATGCCTGGGATGGAGTCTGAGCCAGGGTGGGGCTCACAGGTGAGGTCTTCCTGGCTCCTGTATTACTGCTCCCCCTGCAATTCCCCCCGCCCTGCCTCCTTACCATTGCTCCTATCCCACACACAGAGGTCTAGGAGGGGGGCACCAGAAATCATTTTGGCTGGGGGAGCCAAATTTATAGTTACGCCACTGCTGCCATCGCCTCTTCTACCAGTGACGGTCCATTTGCATGACACATAGGCGGTAAGATACAGAAGATGGAAACATAAATTCTCTCTAGTAGATGTACCAATAGTTCATGTTTTACAGACCATGGTACACAGGTGTAATCATTACTATCTCACATTACTTTGGGGTATTCATTGCTGACACATTCTACATATCTACAGGTAGCCTGGAAATCATGAACTGTTGGTACTTCTTAAGGACTTTTTTGGCCCACCTGATATAGGACCGTGTATGTATCACTATGAATAGAATTTAAAGTCATCTCTTTCCATAGCCACTTTACCCAATTATTGCAATACTAGAAGGTTAATACAAAAATAAATGAAGTTCTCCTGAATAAAAAAATACAAAATATTTATACATTGGTAAGTTGCAGGGCCTACAAATATGATTTTAACAGTTTTCTTTTCATTGAAATTCCACCCTTTGCAAGCCTGTGAAAATATTGCAGATTGGCAGAAAATCTATTTGCATCTCAATCACCATCAAGTGATGTTTCCAGTGTGTGCAGTCTGTGTGTAACCCAGGTCCTACTCTGCCAGTGCGATAGAATCCGGATGATTGAGGCCAACACTGATGTCAGTGGATCTATGCCAACACGTGTTTTACTGTCTAAAACAGCTTTGTCAAGGCCTTGCCTTGACATATTGCCTGAGCATCCCTACACTTGGGTAATCTATGATCAGGGGTGCAAGTGTGGTGGTACGTGGGGGTATGTCGTACCGCTAAAACATATTGTGCCGGTACCCCGTTCCGCCATAACAAATCACCCGGAGGGACACTCACATACAGAATTAATCTGCACCCAACCTAAAACAAGTCTCCTCGCGCAGCCGAGTAGAGTGCACAGAGCTCCACTGTCAGTGTTGTGAGAGCATCTACCAGGAAGTAGCACCTGACAGTGTAGAGCACCAGCCGTCTCACCTGCAGTGCACATGGGCAGCTGCCGAAGCACTGCAGATAATTGGGGACTGACTGTGCCAGGGGACCCAGGAGAGACTCCTACGCTAACAAGGTATCACAGAGGGCAGTGCACTACAGGGAGATTAGACGCCAGATCCCTGTAACACTCCCTTCTGTTTTACAAAAGCCATTCATCCCATATTAACTTGAGATGTGTCTGTGAGCCCTTCAAGGGAGGCAAACGCATAATAGGACCTAGGGGTGCCTATAAACCAATTGTATTAAGGTAACTTTTATAAATCTGGTTGAGACATTTGAAAGAATCAATAAAGGTTACTTACTATACATTTTGATTCGTGTCAATGCCGGCATCCAGGGACACACCTAAAATACCTCTCTGCCTAGTCCAGAGTGTAAATTTGGTTATGCCCATTTGTCATGTAGCCACTCCCCCTCATGTTATATGGTCACGCCCCTGACCACACCCATTTTCCCTCTAAGACTTTTTCTTGCACCACTGTTTATGATATGCCTAGTAATATGCCTAGTGTGATGCCACTAGTTATCAATGTGAAAGACCAGACCATATCACCATCTTGACATATTGCTTACTGGCAATACTGTGTGCAGAAAAGGTTTGAGGAAACAAGCACTTACGAACAACAGGGAAATGAGTGGGATGGTGGTGACGGTGCCTCACGGCTTGGAACCCTTTGTCTTCGATCACTCTTGACTTTTTAAAGTCCCCCGGACAGACACTTACATTAATGTTCTAACAGGTGTACTCATAAAGGTATCTTTCAGTTTGAAAGAATAGCAAGCACTGATACACTTACATTAGCATTCTGTTCTGCTTTCACTGATACACTTACATTAGCATTCTGTTCTGCTTTCACTGAAAGTTAGCTTAACAGGCATATTAGGGTAACTTACATTAATATTCTGCCCCACGATCCATGAAGGTTTCTTTCATAACAGGTATAGTTGATTCAATTTCTCCACAAAAAAATATTTATTATAACATCCACGATGAGAACAGTATCCACGATAAAAAATATATCAAATATATATTAAAAAAGTTATGAGAAACACAATTAAAAAGTCCCTGGAACACTTCTTAGTGCGGAAAGGGAATCCACACTGTTGAACAGGTTGTCCGTGCTGCAGACACTTCCAAGCCCAGGATGGTAAAGGTCACAGTGGTTCCCCGTCAGTGTTGGTTGAATGCATAAAAGCAGCACCTCTACTCAACGCGTTTCAGGTACTTTCTGTACCCTTTCTCAAGATGAGCTGCTGTATGTCCTGTGCTCTTTTTAAAACTCCCTCAATCGGTCGTGTGGTCAACTTGCACCAATCATAAAGACCTATAGCCTGGCTTTATAACCTACAGCTGAGAATTAACCCATGCTGAGTATCAAACATAGTCCTAGACTAGAAACAGAAACAAAAGAGACAGTACCCCTATACGTGCACTCTGGAGCTGCTGTATGAACAGAGTGAAGAAAAGGTCACCTAACCTTTAACAAAAATACAGATAAAAAAAAATGTTCACTCTGTCACACACACTGCACTCACAACCTAATATATACTTTAACTAAATAATCTCCGGGGATCTTTCTCTTCCTTCTGGTGGTTTTCAACTTGATGGTGAATTTATTTTGCTTCGTGTTTGAATATGGAAGAGAAAGAAAATATCATATACTGTAGTGTAGTATGTGTATACTTTGCAAATGGTTGATCTGTCAAACAGTAGGTAGAGGAGTTTTCTAAGAAGATAGCGTACCCCGCTTACACCAAGATAGGGGGAATTCCTCATATAACGATTTCTGTTAGAGTAGGATAGCATACCGAAACTCACGTGATAATCAGGTCTTTTCCCTCACATCAAGGTATCTTTACACCAAAATATGCCCATCTCCACCAAAGATCACCGAAAAAAGTGGGATAGTGAAAATGGAGGGCGTTCCCTACTTACAGATTTCCCAGCAATGTTAAGCATGTAAAGGTTTCTTTGAGGGTCTCCTGATCCAACGTCCTTTATAATGTGTTATGATCATACTGTATATAAAAAACCTGAAAAGGAAATAGGATCGGTACTAAATCTATTTTTTTTTTTAGAAAGACAAGCAAATAAAATGGCAATAAAAAAGTTGCAAGTAAAAAATAGCAAAAATGGGATAAAGTGTAAACCACCAACCTCTGCATGGTAAATGTAAATACACTTAACTTGTTTCAGGGGATCAGATCCGGACTGATACCCCTGAATGTAAGGTAAACCGCATTCACAGGTGGGATTGCTAACAGGATCCCTTGTCTCTCCACCAACGCATTTCAAGTTCAACCTTATGGGTCTTAAGGGGCCAACATGCCTCCTTATATACCTAGTATTAGGCCATTCTCTTCCTGTGGGAGTGGGAGTGGTTTGGGCCTGAATACCGGAAATGTATATAAAACTTATTTTAAATAAAATAAAGAAATACATTTCAAAGAAATATTCTAAACAGTCTATAGTTGATACTCCAGCACACGGGAGGATGGTGGAACGCACCATGGTGCCGGAAGTCTGCCGTGACACGCAGACTTCAGCCCGGAAGTACTCACTTCTGCTGGGATTCAGCTATTCTGGAGGTTCTCTGCCCTCCTATACACAAATTTTGGATTATGATGAATATACTTTTTAAGACAAGGGTCCCTAATTAACACCAGCCAGTGTTTTTTATGATCTTTTCGAGTTGTTTATATTCATAAAGAAACACTGGCCGGTGTTAATTAGGGACCCTAGTCTTAAAAAGTATATTCGTCATAATCCAAAATTTGTTTATAGGGCAGGGAACCTCCAGAATATCTTAGTCAAACCTGTTTCAAAGATGTCCACACAAATTGTATCTAAAGGTATAGTATAGAACCAATGTTACCTCTGTAATATATCCAATTAGGGACTTTAGTACTTGTGCATCAAATAATGTGGTTTACGCATTAGAGTGTAAAGGCCCATAAATACTGGGCGACTTTGAGCTGAAAGTCTCTCAAAACAGCATGTTTTAGCGGCTTTTGGCTCAGAGCCGCCCTGTGTGTATGCCCCGGTGATGAGCAGTGAGGGCTGCTGCGCGCTTCCGCATCGTCACCGGGAAAGCCGTTCTTCTGCTGGTATTACCAGCAGATGAGCGGCTTTGAGGGCGGATTTGCATAGCTCTGTGCTATGCAAAGCCGTCCTCCCCCACCGTCAGCACCGGGCAGGGGGAAAGCCGCTCAGTGTTTATGTACTGAGCGGCTTTCCCCCCAGCGATGATAGTGATCATCGCTGTCCATACACGCTGGGCATAGTGGCCCAGTGTGAATGGACCTTAAGTATGGAGAGCAATATGTCGGAAGAATGGGTAGGATGCTCAACAGAAATACATAGTGCAATACAGTAAAATGAAAAAAGTGGGCTGTTGGATACTATTGCAATCACCCTTATCTAGTTGAAATAGGCCTTAAAGGTATCTTCCCAATCTGATGTTCGGCGTGAATTGGAGCCACACAATAGGAGACACTGCCAGAGGGAAATCCTAAAAGATAAACAGCTATGGGTGATTGCAAGGGTGACACCAGTCCACTATTTTCACTTTACTGTATTGCACTATATATTTCTGTTTTATTTCAGTTACTTAAGATATACATGTATGTGAGTATATTTTTAGCATCCGGGCAGCACAGGTCTTATCACCATCAATATTTAAGCTTCATTGTTTACGTAACCTTCCTGTTTTCCCCTTTTTTGAAATAACTGTTGTTAATGCTGAATTTAATATGATCCAAGAACAATAAGTGAAAAGCGTAGGTTACGTACAATGTCCGTAACCTGCGTACCTTTTATTCCTAGCTACGTGCGAACAAAACGTAGCGCAACGTAACGTACCTTTATCGTGTATTATACACGGAAGAACCAATGCATTAATAAGAGATCCCTTCGCAGTACTTTGTCTCTAATCTGCGAATACACCTTTAAGGACAATGTCCGTAATATACCTTTATCGCTATATGCGAATAACAGACGAGACCACAGTATAAAGGTGCGGAGATAGAAACTCCGTAAATAATGTATTTAGTCCCTAATGGACAAAAGGGGATTACAGAAATAAGAAAAACAGGTACAGTATAACATGTAATGCAATCGTCTAACAATGAATATAATAATCAAGCTCTACTAGGGGAAGAAAAACAGACACAGGATACAATCAGCCAACAATACAATAAAAGCAAGTATAGTGAATGCAACCGTTTACCGTCTCATCAAATATGCGCAGCGCAGTCCGGTCGGAGCTCACTATGTTCAGGTTTGAACTATAGTCCGGTCAATGGTCAGGGAAAGGAAGATGTGCCGAAGTGACCAAGGCCGCCCTGGGTCACCTATCTTATAGGGTCAGAAAGGGGAGGTCAAAGGCCATTCCTATTGGTCAGGGTTCGTATGTCAAGTCCTCTGTGATTGGGGTAAAATGAGGCACCTGGTTTGGATAGGTGCAGGGGAGTGACCTTTGGAGTCCTTTGTCTGTTGGTATCGTCGTCAGGGGTTGTAAATAGCAGTAAGAACCGGTTACAACTAGATTCTTTTGTTATACACTTTTTAACAGAAACAGTCTTGGGAATATGGATTTTGTCCATAACTATCGGACCGTATGAATTGCGATTTATTCGCAATGACCGGAATACTGCGCATAAGAAACGGAACGTAACGGTACTAAACATTATACAGACGGATGTATGTAATGCTAACTAAGCTATGTGTGGTGCTCTAAACCTTTAACTATATTTTATTTAGTGTAAGTATGTTATTATGAATTTATGTGTAATAGTATGGCTGCGCTTCTGGTCCACTTTGTCACACAGACTCGGGTATGGAAACTTTATTTGCGCAACTCTGCGAACCAAAATGGCGGCCATACTATCCTAAAATGGCGTGTGTGCAACTTGACTTTAACAGTCCACCCTTTGACAGTAAATATAAAACTGTCACAGTACAAACATTTTACATAACAATACAGAAATTCATAATCCTAATCAGAGAAATTGGGATCCGTGAATTAAACATATAAGGGGAGTAAACCATCTGCTCTTTGGCCGATCCAGGATCATGGATAAACGATGGGCCGCATTTATCGAACAATCTACTCAGGGTGACGAAGGATAATGTACAATTTTTGGGATAAAAATAAAAACAAGGTAGGTTACAACATATACACTTTCACAAATATGGTTTCTTTAATGGGTGGTGGTTTCGATTCTAGGGTCATATACCAAACCCTGGTCTTCCTCTGCATCTCTCGTTCTTACACTCATGATTTCAGTACGTTTTGTCTTTCCCCGGGTCACCACTTTTAAACATTTAAACAATAACACAAAGACTATGATTGCACCACCGATACAGAGGAGGAGTTTTCCGATGTTAGCTATGATTCCTTGCGCCCATTCTCCTAAACCGGAGAACCAGTGCATTGGGTTCAACCAGGAGGTCCATTCACTGACCTTATCACCTATTTCTGCCAGGCTGATATTGTGTTCCCTTCTAAATTCCCATTTAAGCTGAAGAATCTCATCCATCCGATGATCGATGATTTCTTCTGGGTCTTCAGTATTGTTGGTGATGTATGTACAACATTTCACCCCAAACTGTGTGGAGAGGGTGACACAATATCCTCCTGTCATGGCTGTCAGATAGTTCAACATCATCCGATGTTGTACTAGCTCTCTTTTATATGCTTGTAACTCTCTCCCAGTGTATCTGAAGGTGTCATCATAAATCTCAGTGATGTTATCTACCAAGCTTGCTAATGCTTGGATATACTTAAAATTTATGACTCCTCTGGCGGTATGGGTGATATCTAATGCAATGAGGAGTTGGATACCGAATGATTCGTGTATCAATTCAGAAGCTAGGGGTTCTTTTTTGATTGTTAAATCCCTTTTATGGATTTGGTCATAATGGGTATGAGTGTAAGGAGGAGGTACACCTCTGTGTATGCTTACCATTTCATCATGTGTAAGGGTCATCACTTCAGGTAACACTCTACCTAAATAACAAATTCCCATGTAGTTCATGGAGAGCCATTTGTACGCCCTTCTACCACAAATATAATAAACATCGTCAGGGAGAAAATAAGGGACAGAGTATTTCATGATTTTGTCACACATTATCCATAAGAACATTCCCGTCCCCTGCTCCCTGACTTGTTCCTCACAAGTTTCTGGCTGTAGAGTCATGTTACAATAACCGGCTGATACTCTGCCGGCCATCATTTTACTTTTCTTCACAGTGTAGACATATTTATAGTGTCTCCCACTGGTGCGGATTTTTAACAATAATTCCTTATCAATAGGCTCTCCATCTGGACGCTGGGAGTAAGTTATTGTCTGGTTGTGCCATGTCACTTCCCAAGTACCAGTCATTCTGGAACTAGAGAAGTTCATACATACCAGGGACTTATCCACTTGGTATGGGTGTAATCTAAGACTAGGGGACCTGGTATACAGGTATCTCTTATCCAGTGGCCTCCCTTTATTTAAGACGCTTATCTCAGAGATGTTAAGCGGGTATGGGACTAGGCCTACGCTACTTCTTTTATGTAGTACTTGTGAACACACCCAGCATTCTGTTTGGTTTAAGACCTTACCCACTAGTGAGTGGTAATCACTCAAGGGATGTCTGCCCGTAGTTGCCTTACTCATCGACTGACATCGCTGGATGCATTCCTCTTCCATTTTCGGCTGACAGTATCTACAGACACAGTACTCACCAGACAATAACTCATCACATTGCCCTTGAACTACGTTTTCCTCATACCTTTTACCTTCTCCTGTTATGGGTAAAGTATCAAGCTGGTTTAGGGATTCTACTTCACCCATATCTGGGTCCATTATTATACTGTCAGAACTCCGCTCCGATCGCCTTAGAGTGTGGCAGCCACCGAGTATCCTTGAATGAAGAAGAGGAAACAGGAAGAAAACAAAGAAATAGATATATAACTGTGAACCTGTTGCTTGGAGTCCTTCCATCATCTCTACCAGGGGACTTTTATTTGCTCTGCTCTTTGACCTTTGCTCGCTCAGGTTGCTTGACCTTGGCTGCCTTTCAGTCTTCCCGGAACAATGCTTCTAGCGATACTTCTTCTCTTTCGCTCTCTGCACACGGGAACTCTGGGTTACTGGCTTTCTTGCAGTGGGACGAATGTATCCAAGTCTCTCTCTCTGCGACTTTAATCGATGTAGTGCTGGTCAACAAAACTTGGTACGGTCCTTCCCAACGGTCTATCAAACAACCTGAGCGTAAAAAATTTCGGATCATAACAAAGTCTCCTGGTTTAAGATTATGACAGTTCTCGATAGGCATATCAGGTGTCAATAAATTCAGCTCCTTTTGTTGTTTCCTTAGCTGTTTGTTTAGCTTTAGGATATACTGTACAGTTAGCTCATTGTTACACTTGAGATCATCCTGTGGGTCTATCATGATGTGTGGCTGCCGACCAAACAATATCTCGAAGGGGGACAGGTTGAGCGGAGCCCTGGGAGTGGTCCTAATGCTATACAGCACAATGGGCAGTGCCTCTGGCCATAACAACCCTGTTTCAGCCATAACTTTACCCAATTTGTTCTTAATAGTACCATTCATTCTCTCAGCTTTGGCGCTCGCCTGGGGATGATATGGAGTATGAAGTTTACTATTAATCCCCAGGAGTTTACACATGATTTGGAAGACCTCTCCTGTGAAATGAGTGCCTCTGTCACTCTCGATGACCTTTGGGATACCATATCTACAGACAAACTCTTGACATATTTTCTTTGCTGTAAAGGTAGCAGTGTTGGAGGCAGCGGGGAAAGCCTCCACCCAGCTGGAAAACATGTCAACACATACTAATACATATTTCAAATTTCTACAGGGTGGTAACTGTATGAAGCCGATTTGTATTACCTGGAAAGGGCCTTCTGTAGGAGGGATGTGGGATGGCTCTGTTGGGATGGCTTTTCCAATGTTCTTCCTTAAACAGGTGAGGCATGACATTGCCACTCTACCTGCTTGAGAAGCGAACCCTGGTGCACACCAGTAGGCCTTTACCAGCTTGCACATACCTTCCTTCCCAAGATGTGTCAGCCCATGGGCCGCCTCGGCTAGACTAGGAGCTCTAGAGTGTGAAACGGCCGGACGCAGCCCCCAATTGTTAATGCTGAATTTAATATGATCCAAGAACAATAAGTGAAAAGCGTAGGTTACGTACAATGTCCGTAACCTGCGTACCTTTTATTCCTAGCTACGTGCGAACAAAACGTAGCGCAGCGTAACGTACCTTTATCGTGTATTATACACGGAAGAACCAATGCATTAATAAGAGATCCCTTCGCAGTACTTTGTCTCTAATCTGCGAATACACCTTTAAGGACAATGTCCGTAATATACCTTTATCGCTATATGCGAATAACAGACGAGACCACAGTATAAAGGTGCGGAGATAGAAACTCCGTAAATAATGTATTTAGTCCCTAATGGACAAAAGGGGATTACAGAAATAAGAAAAACAGGTATAACACGTAATGCAATCGTCTAACAATGAATATAATAATCAAGCTCTACTAGGGGAAGAAAAACAGACACAGGATACAATCAGCCAACAATACAATAAAAGCAAGTATAGTGAATGCAACCGTTTACCGTCTCATCAAATATGCGCAGCGCAGTCCGGTCAGAGCTCACTATGTTCAGGTTTGAACTATAGTCCGGTCAATGGTCAGGGAAAGGAAGATGTGCCGAAGTGACCAAGGTCGCCCTGGGTCACCTATCTTATAGGGTCAGAAAGGGGAGGTCAAAGGCCATTCCTATTGGTCAGGGTTCGTATGTCAAGTCCTCTGTGATTGGGGTAAAATGATGCACCTGGTTTGGATAGGTGCAGGGGAGTGACCTTTGGAGTCCTTTGTCTGTTGGTATCGTCGTCAGGGGTTGTAAATAGCAGTAAGAAC
Organism: Crinia signifera; assembly: GCF_055691185.1. NCBI lineage: Eukaryota > Metazoa > Chordata > Amphibia > Anura > Myobatrachidae > Crinia > Crinia signifera. The sequence continues at coordinate 62,332,268 of NC_139217.1, read as the reverse complement.
TGGTTACAACTAGATTCTTTTGTTATACACTTTTTAACAGAAACAGTCTTGGGAATATGGATTTTGTCCATAACTATCGGACCGTATGAATTGCGATTTATTCGCAATGACCGGAATACTGCGCATAAGAAACGGAACGTAACGGTACTAAACATTATACAGACGGATGTATGTAATGCTAACTAAGCTATGTGTGGTGCTCTAAACCTTTAACTATATTTTATTTAGTGTAAGTATGTTATTATGAATTTATGTGTAATAGTATGGCTGCGCTTCTGGTCCACTTTGTCACACAGACTCGGGTATGGAAACTTTATTTGCGCAACTCTGCGAACCAAAATGGCGGCCATACTATCCTAAAATGGCGTGTGTGCAACTCGACTTTAACACTGTGCACTATTACCACCCATACACGTGCAACCGGGCAGTTCGATGAGATGCGTGTTCCCACGCACATCACATGGCACAGCACATGAAGTAGGTGCTGCAGGTACTTTTGAACTAGATGGCATCGCATCTAGTTCAAAACGCACGGTGCAAGAGCCCATTGTATGTGTTTTGAAATAGATGCGATGCAATCTAGTTTTAAATGCATGGCATGCACATCGCACCGTGTATGGGCGGCATATATATATATATGGGGTTCATCAGATAGATAAACAGACAGACAGACAGATAATAGATAGATAGATAGATAGATAGATAGATAGATAGATAGATAGATAGAAACAGAGATAGAGAGATATAGACAGACACACACGTAAAGTCAAACTCTGTAGCTCCTCAGTCAGTAGAGCACGCAGGGGGGAGTTCTGAGTACCCAGAAACCCCCCAGGAGTCTAAGGATCAAAGCCTGAAAGCTGTTTCCATGGGTACAAGGATTTTAAAAATCGGCCCATGGGAACTGGAGATATCTGACTTCAAAGCAGTGGTCCCCATCCAAGCCTGTTTATTGCTCTACTTAGTGAGATATTTCAGGTTCTGTCTAACTTAGACTTAGACTTTTTCTGAGGGAATATTCCAAAAGCTGGGACTCTCCCCCTTTGAAGGACACTAGTAGCTTGTCTCTACTCTTTCCAGGACCAGAGATATCAGACTTGCAGCAGCTGGTTACTGCTCCAGCTCCTTTTTTCTTAAATGGCTTGTTCTTCCTTACTGAGCATATCGAGGCACCGAACCCCAAGCAGTTGTCGAAATTATAATAATAATTCACGTCGATCTGTGTCTACCTTTTTCACTTTGACTTTTTGACCCTGTGGACCTTTTTTTAATTATTATTATTATTGTCCTTTATTCATATTTACTAAGTAGGACAGCAAACAGGGGCAGTATGTGCATGTCCTCCCCATTCACACTCTATTCAAGATGGCATATGGTACAGTACAATGGAATTATTTTGCAGTTCCTGGTACATTTCAGGCTGACAGTACAAAAACAAGCATCCAATTACCGACCCCACACATGTGCGTCTAATTTCCGCGTGTCTGCGAAATACTGCCATCAGTTAGCGGCAAGTCAAACTACATCTACTAGCTTTCAAAGTATTTGCTTTGAGTGGGCTTACTAGTGTTTAATACACACCAGAAATGCTCTCCCTCAATATGTAAAAGTTAATGCGTTTCATCACGTAGCTGTTCCAGAGATTGTTAGAATTTTTATGAATTTATAATTAGAACTTCAAGGGTATGCATCTTAATGGGTTACTAATAGCCTATATACAAACATAAAGACAGAGACCTACATTTACATAAAATCTCTTTTTCTCATAGAGAAGGCCACAGTTTAGTCACACGCTTCAATTTACCATCATCATCGTTTATTTATAAGGAGCCTCGGGTTACGCGGTATTATAAAATCTACAAAATATAAATGAAACAATATTCACATAAGTAATGGGGCAAGAGAAAAGTAGCATCGGTATAGTCATGATCCTATCATTTATGGGTACAATATGTAAAAACTGGGTAGAACACTGTCTGCTCTAAGATTTATTAGCTATAAGTTGTCAGCATCAGTTTTTAAAACCGACTATTCTAGCATTAAATCAGTTAATTACTGTTTCATTTTCTGCAATTTAAAAAAATATATCATCATTAATAAATCAACTAATAATAAGCAGCAGAACATTTTCAAAATGGAAAAATGGCTGCCCATAAAGCCATCATTATTACTCTAATTATATGTGTTGTTAACATATCATATTTGTTGTTAATCATAACCATATTAACAACAATTAATACCCCTTTTACACCAAAACATCAGGTCGCACCCGGGTTTTTGGACCCAGCTTCAACCCGGTGTGTCCCGGCATTTGTTACCTTTTACACCGGCGTCTGACATGGCAACCTTCACCGGCGCTCCCCCCCCTGGTGGAGGCGGTTCCTGGGCCGCAGCTTGGAGATGACATCATCTCCAAGCACTGGAACTGCTGATCGCCGCGCTGTGGGCAAGTCCAGCACCAAGGTAAGCTGCTGCCCCTGTCCGCAAGGTGAATGGATGCCGCACACAGGCATCCATTCACCTCCGCCCTGCCTCCACTGCTGTCTGCAGAATACAGCAGACAGCAGCGGAGGCTGTGAGTGCCCCCCCCCCATCCAACCTGCGGACACTGCAGTCCCGATATTGGGCTTCCCCCATTGATATAAACGGGAGCCGGGTCGGATGACCCAGAGTACCCATTTAAACTGTCCTCTACCCAGGTCCTGCCCGTGTTCTACCCAGGTCAGGACCAGGGTAGAATCCCATCTAAGGGAAAATGGGTTAACCACATTTACACCACGGCTGACCCGGGTCCAGAAGGGAAAAACCTTGGTTTTTGCGTCGGTGTAAAAGGGGCATAAGTAACACGATTTTATTTAAAAACAAAATATATATAATTTTTTTTAACAAAAGTAGGTTTAAACATTGATGTCCGATATATCAGCCCACCGATGATCAGAAAATTCAACAAATACAACTTTATTGTTTCCTTATGGCTGCTCCTACACAGGGGAAGATGAGGGCTGCTTGGTATACAGTATATCTCCAGAAGCTGCTAATCTCTGCAGCCGTGGGGTGAAGGGTGCTGGCGTGCTGCCTCATCAGCATTGATTGGCAGAACAGCAGGCAATAGGGTAAAGAAACAGGAAGTAGAACGAGCGGCAGGTACCTCAGAGATTGGCAGCTGCTGGAAGATTGTTCCTTGTATAATAATTAAACCACGGCCAATGCTTATTTTCTCCTAATACAATATGTATACAATGATAAGCAGTGGTCAAAGTGGGAATATCAAAGTTGCAGTATGGAAAGAGAGAACATTTTAGTAGGGAGAAAGAGAGACAATAGAGACACATTATCCTTGGTGGTGTTTTTCCTATTACTGGAAGCACAAGCAATCACACAGTATATATTACTTTTCTAGAAGGTGATTTTTCGTAATACTCCCTTTTTTCTCCCTCCATACTTAACCAGAATCAATAAATGAGGTAACATTTTAAAGATTAAGGGGGAAATTTAATAGGATGAGAGATTCAGAAAGTGAGAGATTTGGTAAAACCCCTTTCACACCAGAAGCAAATTCAACCCGGAAATTTGCTGAAAAACCCGGTTTTTCTTTGGTGTGAAAGGGTCAAGATGGGTCTTAAATCCCAGCATGCCGACCCTGCTCTTGACCAGGGTTGGAGTGACGGTATTTAAGACCCATGTTGACCCTTTCACACCACAGAAAACCCAGGTTTTTCAGCAAATTCCGGGATTGAAAATTTTTAACCCGGTAATTTGCAGGTGGTGTGAATTGGTGTCAGGCTGTGAAAGGGGTATAAGAAATCCCCAGTTTTTTTTTTAAAGAGGCAATCATTTACACTGCAAAACCAGTTTGATTTTGAATTGTAAATGATTGCTGCTTTAAAAAAACTGAAGATTTCTCACCAAATCTCTCACTTTCTGAATATCTCATCCTATTACATTTCACCCTAAGTTGTCCGCTTCTAACTAAAATGTTAAATTACAATTACACTCTGTATTGTTTGTTTAAAAATCCAGGTTAAAAATTGACTTTTGGCCCTAGAGTTCTTTCCCTTGATGCGCCGATACGGATCAGTTTTGCTTGTCTACTTTTTTTTTTTTTTTTAATAACAATTTCTTTTATTTTGTATTTTCATAATCAAATCTGAACAAAATACAACAATGAGGACACATGTCCCTCTCAGATAAATTAAATTGACAGTGATACATTGCTGGAACTGTTTACAATTTTGTCAGTACATTTGTGTTTCAGGGTGTCCATACAGTAAATTTTCAAATAAACATTTTATCTTGAATCATTTTTGACCGTTTGTCGTTCCTAACTCTTAATGAGTGCTATATTTGCTGGGTTCATATATTCAATATAATATCATTCAATTAGATCTCAACCTATGGTGGTAACATGTCTAAGTAGTAATAGGAACCATTTATAATTTGAACATACCTATTTAACCTATCCCCTAAATCAACTCCCCCCCTCCCCTCCCCCCTCCCTATTAACTACAGGACGGCTAAGGGTGATGAGTTACGTTGATAGTGACCTATGTAGGTACCATGTTGTACCTTCAAACACTGTGAATATATGTTTCCGCGTGTCAGCATCCACATAATCGATGTATGTACCCCATTTTTTGTGGAACTTTGCCACCCCCCTCTCAATATCTGTGATCGCGGCTCTCCGATCCATGTATAATAACTGTAGTAACATTGCCTTAACAGCTGATAGGAAAGGTGGTGTTGATGATGTCCAGCATCGTAAGATAATTTTCTTTGCAGCTGTCACCACTACAATCAAAAAGGAGTTTAACACTGTTTTTCTGCCTTGTAAATCCCAGTTGGCAAAGTTCCCCAAGAGCATCGCCAATGGGTCTTTTTGCAAGTGTAAGTGGCATACTTCGTTAATAAAATTCGTCACCTTGTCCCAGAATTTGCGTATTTTACCACATTCCTACATATTATGATAAAATGAGGCATTCGAGCTTTTACATTTCAAACATAGCCCTAGGTCTCCTGGAACAAAATGTTTTCTTTGGGACTGTGAGATGTAGGCTCTATGCAGCGTTTTTATGTGGACCTCTTGGAGCAAGGCAGAGTGTAGTATCTTAAGTGTTTGTTCTAGTTGTTTTGTAATAAGTAGATGGGAATTTATCTGGGGAACATCTATTGCCCACCTTGCTGCGGTCTCTGTCCAGATAGTATCATACGTTACTGGTAGTAGGTCTGAATATAAATATTTGAGCCTATATGGGCCTGTGGCGCTTAAAACAAATACAGAGTGTAGTGGGTCCATGGTGGCAGGGGCCTTCACAGGGGTGGGCATAGACTGGGCATAATGCCTGGCCTGGAGGTACATGAAGAACTCCCTATGGTGCAGGGAGAATTTTTCTGCCAGGGCCTGGAACGTGAGCAGGGTACCCCCCGGGTCATATATGTTGCGAATTGCCATTATTCCTTTAGTTTTCCATCTGGAGAATCCTATTTCGAGCATGCCTGGTTTAAATTTAGGGTTACCCCAGAAGGGGGCATATTTCGTGGCCTGATGGTTCCTGTGTAATTTCTTGTTAACAGTTAACCAGGTGCGATATGTGTCAGCAAATAGTATGTTTCCCAGTGTTCCCTTGGGTAACTCTGAGTTTGGAGCATGCAAGAGGGCCGCAGGTGAGTATGGGGCAAAAACATTTTCCTCCATCTGGTGTGTATAGAGTTCCGTACCTTGGAACCAGTCCAATATATATCTCATAAATACAGAATGGGTAAAAGCCTGGATATTGGGGACTCCCAAGCCCCCTTCAGCTTTTCTTAAGTATAATTTGTGTCGGGCTATGCGGGGTTTTTTCCCCTGCCACAAAAATGCAAAGAATCCTTTAGTGATCTTGGCCATGTCTGCTCGTGACAGATGAATAGGGATCATCTGAATACAGTATGATATCTTCGGAAAAATGATTGACTGCAATATTGCTGCCCTCCCCAGGAGTGACAAAGGAAGGGATCTCCATGCCTCGAGTTGCTTCAGTATCTTGTCAATTATGGGGGTAAAATTAAAGGAATATAATTTGGATATACTATATGGTATGTAGACTCCTAGGTATTGTATAGACTGAGTTTTGATTTGGAATTGTGATAATAATGGGGTGTCCCTTGTTGGGAGCTGTCTCCCCGCTACTTGTAAGATCTCTGATTTTTGTAAGTTGATTTTGTAACCTGCAAAGGATCCAAATTTTTGTATCACGTCCATTATGGCTGGGAGGGATGAATGCATATTTGACACAAAAAGTAGCATGTCATCCGCAAACAAACATATCTTCAATGTGGAGGATCCTATTGTGATGCCTGTAAATTGGTCACTACTTCGTAGTAAGATGGCTAGTGGCTCTAGGGCCAATGCGAATAACAGGGGTGACAGTGGGCACCCCTGTCTGGTACCTTTTTGGATTGTGACTGGTGCGGAGATATGGCCATTACACGCTACCTGTGTGATTGGGCCAGTGTATAGATTTTTTAGAAGGGTAATAAATGCTTTGGGGAAACCGTACCTAGTTAGTGTCTCAAATAGGTGGTCCCAGGTGACCAGGTCAAACGCTTTTTCAGCGTCCATTGAAATTATCCCCTGATCACCTGGGCCCCCCCCCCCTCTCGAGATGTTGGACTACTGCTAGGACCTTCCTGACATTAATAACTGAGTGTCGGCCATGAATAAAACCCGTCTGGTCAGGGTCCACCAACCTGGGCAACACAAACTTCATTCTATCTGCTATGATCTTAGTCAGCAGTTTATAGTCTAAATTGAGAAGCGAGATGGGCCGGTAGGATCCCGGGTTTTCAGGATCTCTGCCTGATTTTGGGAGCACTTTTACTACCGCTGAGTTAAAGTGAGGGGGCGATTTGGTTCCGGAGAGCAGTTGGTTAAAGAATGTAGTCAGTATGTCGCTTATTTTTCCCCCCAGTATTTTGTAAAACTCCCCTGAGTAGCCATCAGGCCCTGGTGCTTTTAGGGGTTTCAGTTTTGTTATCGCTGCTTTAACTTCCTCTACAGTGATGGGTGCTACTAGTTGTTCTGCAACTGTACGTGGCAATTGGGGAAGGTTTACTTCAGACCAAAACTGGGTTTTATTGTCCCCGTCCAGGTCCCCCTGGGTATATAGTGTCTTGTAAAATTCTTGGAAGATGTTTATGATTTCTGTCCCTTTGTGTGTTGTAACCCCACCAGAATTACGCAGAGAGGGAACAAAGGCAGATGGGCGTGCTCCTCTGATTAGGTTAGACAGTAGTTTGCCATTTTTGTTTCCATGTCTATAGAATTGGAAATTCGCATTATTAATATATTGTGTGGTTTGGTTGTCTAATAGAGAATCAAACTGGGTCTTGGCTTGCATATATGCCGCCTTAGTGTTTGGGGATGGTGTGGTTTTATATGTCGCGTAAGTGGATGTCAGTGTGTTCTGCGCCTGAAGGATATTGGCTGACCTATCTTTCTTTAATTTACTGACATATGAGGTGATCTCTCCCCTCAATACCGCTTTTGCTGTTTGCCAAAACAGAATAGGATCATCTATATGTTCCCTATTATCTTGAGAGAACTCGGCCCATCTCGCTTCCAATGCCTGTCTGAATTTTTGTGACGCCGCTAAATAAGTGGGAAATCTCCACTGCCTGTGAGTGCCCAAATCCAATGTAGTACTCAGGGTGCACCACACCAATGAATGGTCTGATATACACATAGGTTCAATTCGTGCATCTAGCAGTTTGGGGAAAAGGGATTCTGATGGGAGTAAATAGTCGATTCGTGATAGTGACCCGTGGGCCGCTGACAGGCATGTAAAGTCTCAGTTTCAGTATGGGGAAAGGGTATTGGGGTTGTCAACCTGTGCACCAGTACCACATAATTTGAGGTATAGTATATATGATGTATGTAATAGTCCACTATTTTTATGTATCAAGTGCCTGTGCACTAATAGACACTGTGGAGGTGCTCCCCTGAGAGTAATATATGATGCAAGCAAAAGAGAAGAAAAGTACTCTCTTTTTTTGGGGGCACGCTTAGATTTTAAAACTTAACGTTTAATTATCAATTCATTAAAAAGGTTTATTTGGTGACATGACAGGACGAACACACATTAAACATATAACATTGCTGAGAACTCTATTTTGTAGGAGTTCTGTAATTATTGTGAGTTGGTCTTGGTCAGAAAATTTATTTACCAATCTAGAAAAGAATTCTGATTGGAAATTGCCAATCACACAAATAAGGAGGTACCACAGTATATGAAGTGGACCGCGAATATTTTTACTAAAAATACACCTCAAATCGTTAGTTTGTGATTATTTAGCCAGGCCTTTTCTCTTGCTAATATTTAGAAAGGATAAGGGCGAGAGTCCCTTCTGCTAACATTGAATTCAGAAATCAGACAGTTTTGCTTGAGAGAGTTTTTATCATATAGCCCATAGTGAATATATACATTTTTTGTGAGCAAAAAAAGAGGGGAAAAGAGGTAGACAAACTGGTGTCAGTACACCCCTGCAGTTTGTTTGTTACCGCGGTGACTGCTGCTGATTGCTCTCACCGGGCTGGCTCAACCAGTCCTTACAATTGAGCGAGTCTGTCCGTGTGACAGTTGCAGATTTGGGTGTGAAGAAGTAAGGGTATGAAAATTCTCAATGTTAGAGTGGGTGACTCCCTGGTTGGCAATGCCCTTGCAGAGAGGTCTACCCTCAATCAGTGAGATTTCTGCCCTGAAAGTGTATAGTTTTGAGAGCAGATTGGTTGCACTTTTGGGCATATGTGCGCGCTGCTTTCTCCCACTTGCTTTTCAGTATTGGTGGGCGATGAGCGGTGCACTTTACCCTTGAGTGCAGCTTGAAAAAGTCCCCACAGATGAGAAAAAAGAGTATGAGCAAGAAGTAAAAGAATGAATTTCACTGATAAGTCAAAAGGTCTAAAATATGGCTTTCAATGATCTCTCTCAAAAAAAGAAGAAAAAATAATATCTGAATTCCACTAAGTTGTGTACATATATATATCAATGTTCCGCTATGTAGATTCCTCAGGTTTGCACAGTATATCAAAAGTCTAAATGATATTCAATACTCTCTCTCGCTGTAAGATAAACAATGATGTCTAATATTACTTCATATGGATAATTTATCTTCAAAGCTATTCCTAGAGATTTTTAGCAGAAAAGTCACAAATAATATGTATAAACAAATCACTGGGTCTTATAGTATAATTTCCAAAGCTCAATCTTGATACATGGCATATTATGCAGGCAGGGATATAAAGTGGGTAGCAATCAAAAAAATATATAATATATGTTTTCTTTGAAGTCAGCCCCTCAATAGGGGAATAGTCTCACTCGCTGTAAGATAAACAGTAATGTCTAAATTCACTCATATAACTGTAAAGTTATTCCTAGAGATTTTTAGCAGAAAAGTCACAGGTAATATGCATCAATAAATCACTGGGTTTTATAGTATAATTTCCAGCGCTTAATCTTAATACATAACATATTATGCAGGCAAGGATATAAAGTAGATAGTAATCAAAAGAATATATGCTTTTGTTGAAATCAGCCCCTTAATAGGGGTCTTACCACCACTCCAATTCCTGCCGGATTGTGACCAAAAAGAGTGCAGTCTGCGGAAAAAGAATCTCAGGATCTCCTTTCTCAAGGCCTGAAAACGGTGGTGAGGAGTCTGGTACCTCCCCAATAGTTAGAGGTGTAAGCTAGATGTGGGATAGACAGCTGTTTCGCGGAGGTCCCGCTTCCTCAGTATCCTGTACCTGTCTGGCAAGTGCTGGGTTTTTGTCTTGTGGTCAACCAATGGGATGATGGGTGTGTCATGATGACAGGAGGTGGGTGTGCCTGTTGCCTGATTATAGATAGAGTTTGTCTAGAGAGCCCCGTTACATAGTTTATTAGGGCACGGCTACTAGTTGGGGCTGGGTAGTCTCCCTTATACCCTGACAGTATTCATAGTGTACCTGGTAACAGAGCGGTAGCGTATGTTATCGGTGATCTATATTACCGATGTGTCGCGCTGTTATGACGCGCGTCAGTATCAGGCGCGTCGTCAAGGCAACGCGTGACCCGCCCGGCTTTCTCCGTGCGGCTATCAGTTCTATACTCCTGGCTTGGCGCGCTGTTGTGACGTGCGTCTGTATAAGGCGCATCGTCAAGGCAACGCGTGATATGCGCGTTGCGGGTTACGGGTGACGTACTGGTATGTTATCCCTGTCACGGAGAAAGCCGGGCGGGTCACGCGTTGCCTTGACGACGCGCCTGATACTGACGCGCGTCATAACAGCGCGACACATCGGTAATATAGATCACCGATAACATACGCTACCGCTCTGTTACCAGGTACACTATGAATACTGTCAGGGTATAAGGGAGACTACCCAGCCCCAACTAGTAGCCGTGCCCTAATAAACTATGTAACGGGGCTCTCTAGACAAACTATATCTATAATCAGGCAACAGGCACACCCACCTCCTGTCATCATGACACACCCATCATCCCATTGGTTGACCACAAGACAAAAACCCAGCACTTGCCAGACAGGTACAGGATACTGAGGAAGCGGGACCTCCGCGAAACAGCTGTCTATCCCACATCTAGCTTACACCTCTAACTATTGGGGAGGTACCAGACTCCTCACCACCGTTTTCAGGCCTTGAGAAAGGAGATCCTGAGATTCTTTTTCCGCAGACTGCACTCTTTTTGGTCACAATCCGGCAGGAATTGGAGTGGTGGTAAGACCCCTATTAAGGGGCTGATTTCAACAAAAGCATATATTCTTTTGATTACTATCTACTTTATATCCTTGCCTGCATAATATGTTATGTATTAAGATTAAGCGCTGGAAATTATACTATAAAACCCAGTGATTTATTGATGCATATTACCTGTGACTTTTCTGCTAAAAATCTCTAGGAATAACTTTACAGTTATATGAGTGAATTTAGACATTACTGTTTATCTTACAGCGAGTGAGACTATTCCCCTATTGAGGGGCTGACTTCAAAGAAAACATATATTATATATTTTTTTGATTGCTACCCACTTTATATCCCTGCCTGCATAATATGCCATGTATCAAGATTGAGCTTTGGAAATTATACTATAAGACCCAGTGATTTGTTTATACATATTATTTGTGACTTTTCTGCTAAAAATCTCTAGGAATAGCTTTGAAGATAAATTATCCATATTAAGTAATATTAGACATCATTGTTTATCTTACAGCGAGAGAGAGTATTGAATATCATTTAGATTTTTGATATACTGTGCAAACCTGAGGAATCTACATAGCGGAACATTGATATATATATGTACACAACTTAGTGGAATTCAGATATTATTTTTTCTTCTTTTTTTGAGAGAGATCATTGAAAGCCATATTTTAGACCTTTTGACTTATCAGTGAAATTCATTCTTTTACTTCTTGCTCATACTCTTTTTTCTCATCTGTGGGGACTTTTTCAAGCTGCACTCAAGGGTAAAGTGCACCGCTCATCGCCCACCAATACTGAAAAGCAAGTGGGAGAAAGCAGCGCGCACATATGCCCAAAAGTGCAACCAATCTGCTCTCAAAACTATACACTTTCAGGGCAGAAATCTCACTGATTGAGGGTAGACCTCTCTGCAAGGGCATTGCCAACCAGGGAGTCACCCACTCTAACATTGAGAATTTTCATACCCTTACTTCTTCACACCCAAATCTGCAACTGTCACACGGACAGACTCGCTCAATTGTAAGGACTGGTTGAGCCAGCCCGGTGAGAGCAATCAGCAGCAGTCACCGTGGTAACAAACAAACTGCAGGGGTGTACTGACACCAGTTTGTCTACCTCTTTTCCCCTCTTTTTTTGCTCACAAAAAATGTATATATTCACTATGGGCTATATGATAAAAACTCTCTCAAGCAAAACTGTCTGATTTCTGAATTCAATGTTAGCAGAAGGGACTCTCGCCCTTATCCTTTCTAAATATTAGCAAGAGAAAAGGCCTGGCTAAATAATCACAAACTAACGATTTGAGGTGTATTTTTAGTAAAAATATTCGCGGTCCACTTCATATACTGTGGTACCTCCTTATTTGTGTGATTGGCAATTTCCAATCAGAATTCTTTTCTAGATTGGTAAATAAATTTTCTGACCAAGACCAACTCACAATAATTACAGAACTCCTACAAAATAGAGTTCTCAGCAATGTTATATGTTTAATGTGTGTTCGTCCTGTCATGTCACCAAATAAACCTTTTTAATGAATTGATAATTAAACGTTAAGTTTTAAAATCTAAGCGTGCCCCCAAAAAAAAAAAAAAAAAAAAAAAGAGTACTTTTCTTCTCTTTTGCAGGCATGTAAAGTCCCTATCTGTAGGATGAAGTACTCTCCAGCAGTCTACAAGTTTAAGTTGTGTGAGTATTTGGGGAATTCCCAAAGCCGGTGTCGGGGGGGTTTTTTGGGTATAGAGGACCTATCCATGGCTGGCATTGCAACTAAGTTCAAATCCCCTCCTACCACTAGGTTAGTGTTTGCATAAATGTACAATCTCGCTATTAATTTCCCCATAAATTTTTTAGAATAATGGTTGGGTGCGTATATATTGCATATGACATATGATTCTCGAAGCACGGAGACCCCCACAATGACATATCTCCCCCCTTGATCAGCATATTTCAGGTCAATCACTGGGCTTAATGACTTTCTGACTAGTACTGCTACTCCCCTTGCTCTAGTCGAATAGGAGGCTGAAGCCCCCACCATGTAACCCATCTGGCCCAACTTGGCATGCTCCGCGTCTGTTAAGTGTGTCTCCTGAAGGAGTATAATATCAGCTTCTTGTTTCTTAAGATACAATAGGATTTTTTTTTCGTTTAATCGGGGAATTAATCCCGCCCACGTTCCAGGAGCATATTTTAACCTGCGCCATAATTCACATCAGACATTTGTATAGTATCAGCCCTTCTCCCCTGCCGTCCCCCCTCCCCCCCTCCCCCCCTCCCCCTATGCCTGTAGAACTACCATAAATCACATAGTAGGAATAAGAACAAAGAAAAAAACATTCCCAACAACAATCCCCCCCAATAAACCTTTTACATACGAATAGAATCAACAGAGGAATTATTCCTCTCATTTGCTGTATCGCTCCCTCCAATAACTTCCGGATTTACTTAACTCTAATCTAATCTAACTCTTCCTCCCTCTATTCTCCTCAGGCTAAACAATTGGGTCGGCACCCCTAAAACATTTTTGCATATCATCTATACTGGGTAACTAGCTTTTATCCGGGGCAGGGTCCCTGGTGTAGCGGTGGTCTCACTCCCACCTCCCCCCAGTCCCCCCTCCCTCCGGGGTTCTGTGGCCCCAAGGCTGCAGTACAGGTGTCCCATCCCCCTTACCCCCTCCGGGATAAGTGTCTCAAAGCGCTGACTGATGCGTAGTAATCTTCTATCTCCCGCAGCTCTCAGGCAGGAAAAAATTATTTGGGAGACAAGGCTCCCACAGTTTCTCCCAGTTACACTTGGAATCAACTTGCTTTGTAATCGATGCAATATAATTAGGCCTGTCCCGCAGGCTCCTCTGATCTCGACTGGAGATATGCTTGAGCATCCCCTGCAGTTGTAAAATCCTTGAAGGAGTCTCCCTCAAATAGTCTCAGTCTGGCGGGGTAAAGCAGAGCAAATTTGCGGTTGTCTGCAATTAGACTAGCACATATGGGGGAGAATTCCTTGCGGGCTCTGGTTACCTCCGCCGAGAAGTCCTGGAACAGGTGCAGCCTGCGTGTCTCCCACTGCAGGGTTTTTTGCTTCCTGGACGCTGTCCAGAGCAATTCCTTATGTAAATAGTTAAGACAGTGGAATATAGTCACCCTGGGACGTGTATTTTGGCCTTTGCGGTCGGGGCCCACCCGATGGGCTCGCTCAATTACCATGTCAGAACATTCCCCTCCAATATTCAGGAGATTTGGAAGTGTATTCCTTATAAAATGGTGTAGGGCAGCTCCCTTCACTTGCTCAGGCAGACCCACCAGCCTCAGGTTGTTACGCCTGGATCTGTTTTCCAAGTCGTCAACTTTATTAGTCAGTGAGTATACTGATTTTTGCAGGGCAGCGTTTTCAGCTTTTATGTCAGCTATGTCTTGGAATGCGGCCCCCACCTGGTTTTCCGTCTGTGAGACTCTCCTAGTGATCTGGGAGAGGTGGTCTTTCAGGTCAGTGATTGATTTCCTAAATGTGTCCTCCTGCTGTTTGAATAACGGCTTCATCGTGTCTCTAATGGCTTTCACCATGTCATTATAAGTGCCTGTGTCCCGCTGGGTAGTTTGGGAGAAAGCCAGGGGGTCAGCTGGGCTTGCTGACAGAGGAGGGAATTCCTCTGGTATATTTAGTAGCGCTGTGTGTTCAGCGGGGTTAGACGCGGAGGGTGCTGCTGATGGCGTGGCCGCCATCTTGGTTTTCTGTGGCGTCTTTGTACCGGCTCCCCGGCGCTTTGACATGAGGGGAAATACCTTTCCCTGCAGCGGTGGGGTCTCCTCACGTTCCGGTGTCGCTTGCTGGTCGAGTAGACCGCGGTGCGGTGAGTCTGGGGTGCCGCCCGAATCCCGCGCCACGGAGCTCCTCTACTCTGCTGCCTCTCCCATGGGAGCCGGAACCGGACTCTGCTTGTCTACTTTTAATGGCACAAACAAACTTCTCTTATCCTACGACAAAACACCAACATTGTCATAAAATTCATTGTATTATTTTAGCATGCAAAATTTTGACACGGGCCACCTAGTAGACCATATTAGTGACATTCCCTACTGCATATTGGGTCATAACTTATTATTTATTTTTAAGAAAATTACATTTGTTCATCTCGGAGCATCGAAATACAGTAACCAAATCTATAGCAAGGAGGAGAGCAACGGAAATCTGAGATTAAATTGTAGTACAACCTAAAGTTACATTTACAGTAGGGACTCATTCAGAATATTCAACAAAGAGGGGTGGCCCTGGTCCACCAGATCTTGTAGTGCATCAATAATACTGACCATCAGTGACAAAATACCTACAGGTTTGTATAGTTATATTAGTTATGACTTGAGTGTTCATTTAGAGTGAATGGGAGATTCAAAATCTGTCCTGTTATCTTACACGGTGCAGACACTATCTTGCCTTGTACCTGCTTCCCAAGGTGTCTGGATGCGTCCCATGCTTTGCATTGCAAACAGTTGGTCATTTCCTTCATGTGGAGCCGACACTGCCATTACATGGGTTCCGCCATCTTGCCTGAGATTCAATGATTGCTGTTTGACCAGTATCCTATCAGCAGCCAGGACTCCCTCTATAAGTCTCTCCCTGGCCACTACTCCTTGTCGAAACAACTGCTTGCTTGTTCCAGTCTGCAGTTACAAGAACTTTGCTCCCTAGTCTCCTGTGTGTTCCTGAGATACACCCGAAGATAGTCCCTGCCACTGAGCGCTCTCATTGTGTTCCTACTGTGCTACCATTATTACTAAGCGATATCCCCAGTCTCCTGTGTGCTGCTGTTACATTCCAGGTGACGGTCAATACTACTGAGCTCTCTCACAGTCTCCAATGTGTTCATGCTGTGCTTCAAGTACTGTACCAGCTAATATTAATGAGCATCTCTCAGTCTCCAGTGTGTTCCCGGTATGCTCCAAGTATCAGCTATTTCCGTTAACTAATTTGTGTCTGCCCTGTGTACACTCTATTGTGTACAATAGTGTACCGTACTCCTCTAACTTCCAGCTTGCTGCATTCCTCATCATGGGCAAACGCAGGGGGGGTTTCTGGTTGCCCGGAAACCCACCCTCCTTCTGGCAAGTGCCTTTATTTATGACAACAATAGCACTGGTATAAATATATGATCAATAGAGCTGCCTGCCATGCCCTGTTGAAGCAGCTTCTACTACCACATGTACTGTATTTGTGGGTCTGAGCCTAGACCAGAGAAGTGGGAGCTTGTGAGCTTAGAGCTTGCAGTACTGGGTCTATTATGTTTGTGTATTGATTGTGTTAGGTTTAACCTCCTGACCACTTATCATATTTAAATGTTTGTAGCAGCCTACACTATAGACTATCTGTACTGATAAATAGTAGTATTGTATTCCATACAGTGTCCAGTGTATAAAAAGACCAATTTTCAGGGCTGTTGCTGCTCCCCCAGACTCCTGTACTTACTCCAATGTGCTGCAGAGTGGGAGATTTTGGATTACAATTGGAAACCCCCCTCTACAAATCCTGCGTTTGCCATTCCTCATTGTACTGAGAGCTTCCCGTCCTGGATACAAGTGCATCTTCTATTGCTCTGTAGTCTCAGCTATATCCTACATGGTTCACATCAATGTCAGCCGCATTCTCACCTTCAGACCCCTAGTGCACACTGCACACACTGGGGCAGATGTATTAAGCCTTAACAAGAGATAAATGCAAGGGTGATAAGGAGAGATAGATGTCCAGCCAATCACCTGCTAACTGCCATGTTACAGGCTGTGTTTGAAAAAAGTCAGTAAGGAGCTGATTGGCTGGACGTTTATCTCTCCTTATCACCCTTGCATTTATCGCTTGTTAAAGCTTAATACATCTGCCCCATTATTACCAGCCTGCAGTTATTATATTACTCTTAGTATTTCCATCTCCAATGCATACCTCCCAACTGTCACGATTTTAGAGGGACAGTCCCGATTTTCGGGTCCTGTCCCGCTGTCCCAACCGCGGCAGGTATTGTCCCGCTGCGGGGGGTGGCAGTTGGGAGACCCCCCAATCTAGTAGAATAGACGCTGTGCGCATGCGCACAGCGTCTATTCTCGTATGAAAATGAGGTCGCGGCTAATTAGCATAAGTCGCGCCCTCATTTGCATACGTCCCGCCCCCTTTTCGGGCGCTCGCGCGGCTTCGTCGCGCGAGTGTTCCTATTTCCTCAGGTCAAAAGTTAGGAGGTATGCCAATGTACCTATTGCTACGAGCCCTGTGGTCAGTGCTATCCCATTCCAAGCGTTGTGCTACTGCTCTCATGTTTCTTCCTGTATTCAATCTGATGCTCAGCCATTCTAACTACTCCAATATGTTTCTCTGCCTCCGCCTACATTGTGTCCCTTCTTGCAACCCTCAGCCTTTATTTCCCTGTGTGCGCCATCTGAAGTGCCACATTTGAGTGCCAAGTGCATTTGTCAAAATAGGTGTGAAAATTGCCAAATAAACATTTTTATTCATCATAATAGGAAATATAATCATTTTTTTACAAAAAATTTTTATTTGAATTTATAAAACAAATCAGAGCGACGCTGGCACTATTAGCCGATGTTGGCGCTCAAATGGTTAATCCTGCACATTCCTGTCTGTGGACTCTATCAGTATAGCCCTGCAAGCCCTAGTAATGACTGCTAATATAACCATGCAGTACCTATCTCAGCCTACAGGCTTTCTGTGTGCTATCCCAAACAACACCAGGGAATAGCATATATACCTAGGCCCGCCTTCTCATCAGTCCGCCCCTTTGATAATTCGCAATGGGAACTGATGTAGAAGATCTGCGCATGTGCAGGTCTTCTCTGCGGGCGCCCTCAGAGACTTGCATAGTTTCCGAGGTGCTCGCAGTGGACAGGGGGCATTCGCATGCGAACTACCAGCGTTTCCTGGGCGTACCCATGAAAACTGGTGCGCCCAGGAAAACACTGGGCGTACCCATGCGAATGGGGGCAGCTACCTGCCTTCCGGGGGTGGGCAGCTGACGTCACACGATGTCAGACACCCGCCCTGTTCATGGAGCAGGGCACCGTTAATCTAAAGGTGCCCATACACGGTGCGATGGCACGGTGTGATGCGATGCGTGCTCCTGTGGGCATCGCATCGCGCAGTACAAAAAGTATGTGCTGCACATACTTTTTGTACTGCCCTCGGAACGCATCGCATGCTAAACGCATGCGTTGCGATGCGATCCAGCCCATAACGGCTGCGATGGCACCATGTATGGCCACCTTAAGTCACCAGAGAGTGACTTAGATTAGCGAGCGCTTCCGAAATCTTACGATGGTAGGTGACCATTGAATGATTTCGGGCACCCACGCAAGGCTGCGAATGGATGTATATGCGAAGTAACCCTGCTTTGCAAGCCAACCAGAATGAGGGCCTTAGTGTATTTACTGTCTAGATTCTTTTGCTAATGTATGGTGTCACTTCTCCAGTTCAAATAACCAGAGGGAAGAACTCATTGTGGAGAAGCGTCACTCGCCTACTCACTCAGTCTTGTTTATACCAGACCCGCCCAGTGGCCCTAGCCCGGAGCCCAAACTAAATCATAAACCTTTGCGTTAATTAACCTGACATTATAAAGCAGTCAGTCATGTTTGCCATTTCAAAGTGGTTTCTCTTTTAAATACAGTGTGCATAAAAGTGTTCAGTATAAGGGAATCCAACCTGTGTGTTAACCCTAAGGGTAAAACATAATGTACTGTAACTCCTGGTGTAATATAAGGAATTCAATCTTAAAGTATTATTTACTGTTGCAATAACGTTCCTAAAGGAGAATCTGTATACTTATTGTTAATGAAAGTACTTCATCTAAAAAAATGTTAAAGCATTTGCCTTATATTGTGTTTAACATTGGAGCTCTGCAGTCATTGGACATAGGGATGTGAGATATATGGCATGGATGTTGAGTGGCTAATTATTATATTGTATTATAATTGTCATTTTTTTGTATATATATATATATATATATATATATATATATATATATATATATATATATATATGCAAAATTAGTTTTTCCCTTTTATAAAAATGAACCTAAATTGGTGAATTTATTTCCAGCCAAAGCCAAATTTTTTTTTAGAAGTGTGACTTACGATATGTAGGGTTTTGGCTTTTACTATGTAGTTTTTCACTTCTGGATTGATATTATGGTAACAATCCCTTTCCTTTCTCCCATGGAGTCTAATATATCTTTACTTTCATTGATCTTGAAGAATCTCACTATTTTGTGATCTATGGCTCCACCTTATGCCTGACTACACTCAGTGGCGCTGGGAGGGGGTATACCGTCTGTCGGCACATGTCAGCTAAAGGGAAAAAAATTGTGTCGACCTTTTGACTGTTGACATTCCCATGGTCGACCTAAAGCTTGTATCAACCTTTAGACCCTGTCAATGGGGATGTTGGCCATTCATAAGTGTCGACCTACTGACTGTCGAACATTGGGTGTTGACCTAGTGAATGTCGACCTAGCATATACCATAACCCCAAGAGGGGTGGGAGTGGGTACAGTACAGTCTCCTCCTGCTGCCTGTCACTGGATCCGTGACACCGGGTGGCTCAGCTTCTTCATGCTGCCGATGTATCCTTAGACCCCAGGTGGCCCTGCTTTCCTGCCTCCTCCTGCCGAAGCTGCCTCTGAAGCCCTGGGAGGCTTGAAAAGTAAGTATTTCAGCCCACAAACGGCCACTGCACTCTCTCTGTCCCATCACTGTTACTCTTCCCGCAGCCTCCTTGTCCCTGTGTCCCCGATGTCAATGTCCCTTCATTCCCGCTGTCACTGCCCCTGCATTCCCACTGTCACTCTCCCCATGTCCCCATTGACACTGTTCCTGCTGTCACTCTCCTTGTCCCTGTGTCCCTGCTGTCATTGTCCCTTCATCCCCACTGTCACCGCCCCTGCATCCCCGCTGTCACTGTCTCTGGGTCCCCGCTGTCAGTGTCCTCGCGTCTTTGGTATCACTTTCCCCTTGTCCCTGTTATCAGTGTCTCCACCTTCCCGCTGTCACTCTCCTTGTCACTGTGTCCCTGCTGTCACTGTCCCTTCAGCCCTGCTGTCACTGCCCCTGCGTCCCTTCTGTCACTCTCCCCATGTTGTCAGTCTCCCTCTCCCTGAATTTTGTCTCATACTGTGTGGCATAACGTGCATTTTGGCTTATTCTGTGCGGCATAACGTGCATTTTTACTCATTCTGTGGTCTACTATTGTGTTGCATAATGTATATAAAGGGTATATGGTGTGGTACACTACAGCTAAGGACATGCCCCTCTTTTCGAGGGAACGCGCATACCTACAAACTTTACTTTTCCATACTCTCACTTTAAAATTTCCACTTCCACCACTGTATGTGTGTATGTATGTAAAACTTATATAAATTATATATATTCTCATGTGCTAAACATGCCCCCAACATGCTGTGGTCACACCCCCACCAGAGGGGCCCTGGTAAGTTGTTGTACCGGGGGCCCGGTATTTCTCTTGGCAGCCCTGAATACACTGGTGAAGGTTATTGTTGTTCGCAAGGGCGTAACTACCATAAGTGCAGGGAGTGCAGCTGCTTTGGGGCCCAGAGAGGGCCCACCCCTATCCTGTGAAAGTACCATGTGATATATATGTTTTTCACCATTGGGTGGTATATAGAAGTCCTTACAAACTTTTGCTACGGGGCCTAGAAATATCTAGTTACACGACTGTTTGCTAGGATATAGGGGGTTATTTTGGTTCACTCCTGGAAAATTCCTTCTTAGATAGACAAAACCATGTGCACTGCAGGTGGGGCAGATGTTACTTGTGCAGAGAGAATTAGATTTGGGTGGGGTTTTACTTCAAAGTGCATTCAAAAATAAAGCAGTCAGTATTTTCCCTGCACAGAAACAAAATAACTCACCCAAATCTAATTCTCTCTGCACATGTTACATCTGCCCACCTGCAGTGCACATGGTTTTGTCCATCTAAGAAGGAATTTGCCAGAAGGAGTGAACCAGAATAAGGCCCCTAGTTTGCAGGAGAAGCACCTGATAGTTTTAAGTTTAGGGGCGGGATGTATTAATATACATCGCCGCCCTTCGCCTGCCAGCGGCCGCGATGCTGCCGCATATGTAGTAACATATGCGGCTAGCATCGGGTTGCGTTGACGGAGACCACCGCTATACCTGTGATGTGGTCTGCGGGGGTCTCCATCAGTGTCCCTCTGCGTCTCCTCCTCCCCCCTGCAGCCGGATGTCCTGCCGGCTGTGACACCTGCTGGGGAAGGAGGAGATCAAAGGAGGACGGGAGGGGGGGGCACGCGGACGGCGGTGGCGATAGAAGCCCATAGGCTTCTATAGGGTATCGCCACCCAAAGGGTGGTGATACCCTGCCATGCTGTAACGGGGCGGACGGGTAATGGTACATAGGAAAATGCAGTAAAACCCCCGTTTTACCGCATTTTCCCTTTAGTACATCCCGTCCCATGACTTTAGTTATTAATGTCTCCAAACATAAAAGGTTTCTATAGAAGAGTAGTAAGTCCCTGGCAATTACCAGAGGTGGTAAGTATCTAGGCTGGGTAAACATCATGCCAATGTTTCCTGAAACCTGTCACCATGACGTCCTGTTTTCTCTGTTTATGTAAAAATGTTAAATTTAATAAAATCACTCAATTAAAGAAAAACAACATACTCCCAATAACACACATTTATACTAATCCCAGGCCTATTACGCCTTTGGGCAGATACCAGTACAGATCTTGTGACTCTTCTCAACCACACATCACCCGTATTATTATACCGCTGATGTCATGATGTAAAGCAAAACGTGTTCCATGCACCAAGTATCTATATTCTTTGACATAATGGAATAAAGGGAGAGATGTCATAAAGCTTGGGGAGAAAAAAAGAGTTGAGAGGGATAAAATACCAGCCAATCAGCTCCTGACATTTTCAAACACAGCTTACTGTATTCCCAGACATTGTATAGTCCATTGACAGGTACAAGGTCAAGAGAGGTTAAGAGCGACAGGTGGAAAAGGTTGATACGGCAAAAGATCAATATTACTATGGTCAACACACAAATTGTCAACACAAGTTTAAAAAAAAATTGGGGTAATATCTTGCATGTTTAGTAATGTGTACCTACATCAGTAGAAATGTATACCCTTGAGGGCTTGGTATGCTTGCCACATTTTGGGCAAGGTGGCTTATTCCACTACTGCTGAAAACCATTGTCCCATCAACCTTTTGAACCTCTTAAGCACTGTCGACATTCCATCTGTCGAGTTTTGTGTCTGTCGACCTAAAGCATGTCAACCATGCAGTGTCAACCTATTGACTATCTAGACCAGGCATGTCCAAGCTATGGCCCTCCAGCTGTTGTGAAACTACAAGTCCCATCATGCCTTGCCACAGTTTTGCTATTAGGGAATGCTAAAACTATGGCAGGGCATGCTGGGATGTGTAGTTTCACAACAGCTGGAGGGCCACAGTTTGGACATGCCTGCTGTAAACACTGTAGATCTATCATCGGTTTACCTGTATAAGGTCAGTTATGTGGTAAAGGGCAGGATTTGCTTCTGTTTGTACACATTTTATGATCCGTCAGCACTGGTTTTGCCCATAAATAATTAACCATAAATAATTAGAATTGGTACTTGACCACCAACCTGGGGCACCCCTGCAAGTGTCCCGATGCACTCCAGGGAGACACGGCACACAGTTTGGGAACCACTGCCATAGAGGTTTGAGCTGGACTGGACATAATACTGAACCAGAGTGGACAAATGTAATAGGGTGTGAGAATCAGAAAGTGAGTGATTTTGGGAGAGTTTCCCCATTTTTTTTAAAGTGGCAATCATGTACATGGCAAATTTAACCTGTTTTGTTCAGTGTAAACGATTGCCGCTTTAAAAATGGGAAAACTGTCACTTTCTGATTCTCACACCCTGTTACTTTTGGCCCTAGAGGTGGGAGTTAGATTCCATTTAGAACACCGGAGACTTGACATTGATATAGGGGGCGAGATTTAATGAGATGCGAAAATGTGCGATTTTATTCGCCAAAACGACCGAAATCGCCCTTTTCCCCGAATTCGCATATTTAATGGAAAAAAAAACCCGGTGATTTTGCCGTGAAATCACACTTTCAGAAAGTGCGATTTTTAGTCGTGCCGGAACTCACATCCAGATGTTTTCCCATTGAAAAGTATACAATTCGCATATTTAATGAGATGCAAATTCGGGAAAATGTGTCTATCGCAATACATTTAGACCAGGTTCTGACAGGCGAATTGGCCAGAACCCTGCAAACAGATCATTGCGATCTGTGCATGGTCCTGTGTTAAAAAATGTGTTAAAGTGTCCATGGAGACGCATAAGCCGAAGACGCTGTCAGCCTCTGCAGCGCTGGGACAGCGCTACAGAAGGTTATAGCTGCGCCGGAGAAAGCCGAATCACATCGCTGTCAGTGCAGGGTGAGCTGGCTGTGGAGCTGACAGACCAGTGCTGGATCCTGGAATGGTAAGTATATTGGTGTAAAAGTGAGGTGCGTGTATGTGTGTAAAATAAAGTTATACTTCTCTGTGTGTGTGTTTTCTTTTAACATTCTTTTTACAGGTGGACTACAAGTCCCAGCGGGCCCATTAATGCCCCGCATGCTGGGACTTGTGGTTCTCCAAGTCCCAGCATGCGGGGGAATTCTGCTGGCACTTGTAGTTCTCCTGCATAAAGCAATGTTAAGTATGTGAGATTTAACACTATCAGGCCGGCATCCACTGGCCACGGACGCTGGTTACAGCCCCGGGCTTCAGCCCTGGACGGGTGAAGCCTGGGGGGGGTCCCCACTCCTCCAGGTACCCCGTCCAAGGCTGACCAGCCATAGTGCTCATGTTTCGGCCGGGGGACCTTATATAAAAAGTATCCCCCGGCTGTGGCATGACACCGAGGGCTGTTGGAGCCCGGTGCTGGTTTCAAAATACGGGGGACCCCCAGATTTTTTTGTCCCCCGTATTTTTGGAACCAGGACCGGTCCAAGACTCCAGGGCTGGTTTCAGAAATACGGGGGATCCCTATGCTTTTTGTCCCCCATATTTTTGGAACCAGGTCCGGCTCAATGAGCCCACGGCTAGTTATGCTCAGGCGGGGGGGACCTCACGCCGTTTTATTACCTCAAATTCACACTTTTTCATGCCTAAAATTCACACTTTTTCATGCCTAAAAATCGCCCATTATCGCACTCAATCACACTTTTCTTCCCGGAATACGCACCTCATTAAATATGCAAATTCGCGTGAAAAATGCGGTATTAAAAAAGTGCGATAATGGGCGATTTTGAAAGTGCGAAAAAAATCGCATTCTATTAAATGTCCCCCAGGGTGTAATACTTGTATAGCCGATAACCAACAGTTACTAATAATGCTAAAGCACATGTGTATTAATACTGTTCAAATTGCTTCATTTGAATTGAGGCTAGTGAGGATTTAGCTATGGCTGTGACAAACGAATATACCAGTGAGTTCTACATTTATATTTTACCCTTCAGTAGGAAGATACTCATTGTACATAACTATCTACATTACAGTATTTGATTGATTACTTGTGAGATTTAAATGACAAATGTCAGTTGATAAATAGATGCATTACATTCCAATCTGCTGTCACAATTTTGGATAAATTAGCACTTGGATTAAAATGTAACTAAAAACGTCCAGCATCTACAAAGTGAAATTCTACCCCGGAAGTGTTTAATCTAGGGGTAGGCAATAAATGGCCCTCCAGCTGTTAATCAGGGTTGCCTACCCTCCCGGAATGGCCGGGAGGGTCCCGAAAATCGGGCCCCCCTCCCGGCTCCCTGGAAAGGACGGCAACCCTCCCACATTGTCCTGCATCTCCAGCGGAGGGGGGTCCGTGGGGGGTTCCGTGGGTCAAATGATGCGATCGCGTCACTTAAACCCCGCTCCCCGCAGTGCAATGCATAAAATACCGGTATTGCACGGCGGGGGGCGTGGCTAAAATGACGCGATCACTCTAGCCTTGCCCCTAAACTGCTCATCACTGCCGTGGCTCCGCCCCTTTTTCCTCCCAGCTTTGGCCCCGCCCCCTTCCATACTGAGCTGGCTGCTCTCTCCCTATGCTGTTAATGAATACACATCCCAGCATGCCTTGCCTTAGTTTTGCTATTTGGCCATGCTGCAACTGATGCAAGGCATGCTGGGATGTGTAGTTCATCAACCGTTGGAGGACATTTTATTGCCCACCACTGGTTTAATTCCCACCTCTGATCAGGCCTGGTGTAAAAGAGACATTCAGATTACATAGAAAGCTTTTCATCCAAAACTACATTGCTGGGTGTTGTATTTGGCCTTAAGGTAGTGCAAGGATTAGTATTTATTATTATTATTATTATTATTATTATTATTATTATTATTACTACCAGCTATTTATATAATCCACACCTATTCCATAGCGGTTTACAGAGAATAACTAAACACTCACATCAGTCCCTGCCCCAGTGGAGCTTACAATCTATATTCCCTACCACATGTACATGCACACACAGAAATTCTAGGGTTAATTTTTGTTGGGAGCCAATTAGTCTACCAGTATAGTTTTGGATTGTGGGAGGAAACCAGAGTACCCGGAGTAAACCCACGCAAGAACAGGGAGAATATAGAAACTCTGCACAGTTAGGGCCACGGTGGGAATCGAACTCATGACGAAACCCATTACACATTTGTGCTGCCCATTACCACTTCCATGTGCTCTCATTAGTGGCCTGCAAGATTTATGGCAGGGGAGGGGTTGGGTTTCCAAATGGTTGATGTTCGAGTGATTGTCACCAGCCCATGAAGGATGCAAATTTAGCACGTAACAATTCTAGGGCCTGATTCACAAAACTACAACCCTTGGTGGTCACATGCGGGTGGCCACCCAGCACAGGGAAAGGCCACTACGCATGTCGTGTCCCACCTCACGATGCAATCACAACATGTTTCAATGACATTGCTATTATGAAAGCTATTGATACAGTGAAACGCTTGATTATTAGCCTACTGGTTGCTCAGCCTAGTAATGCCAACCAAAACTCTCATAACACCGCGTCTCTGCCCTGCCACCGCCCCCCAAAGGCCCTTAGACTGCGGTCACATTTTCTCATTGGGGCCACAGTTTAAGGGGTCGCGTATGCGCAATCTCACCTGCGCGCAGCACTTTTGCGACCAGCGCTGGATTGGGCACCATCATCTGCCCCACAGTGCAGTGTAGGTAATACAGTACATCAGACATGTCTAGGCCCAATGATCATGGTAAGCCACCTAGCAGATTCTTTCTCAGGTGCAATGATTGCACACTCATTTATGTTATGCATAAGCCAATCATACATAAATGTTATGATTGACAGAGAGTTGTATCCGTATAGTATTATCTAAAACAGGTTTGTTATCTGATACCTGAAACTGTTTAGGTGTTACCACAAACACCCTGTGAACTTGGCACTGGGCAGGTGTAATATACAGACCTCAAAATCCAAGTGCTGAGAAAAGCACCCAACCGTATGTTGATTGAATACACTTTTTTTGGGGGGGAGGGGGGGGGGAATAGGTAATTTTTAATCAAACTTGTCTACAGCATAAAGGGGAAATTGATGAGTCACAGACATATTTTACACGCACAACACACACATAACAAATATATTTATTAAAACGGAAGAATTGTAATATCAGTTTGTAAACGAAAACACTTATAAGTCCCATCTACAAGTTCAAAAATCCCTTTCCCGTTAATTCCACATACAGCACATAAACCCGCAACCATTTTAAAACTTTGTAGAGCCAGACACCTGTAAAAATGACTTTAATGGCAAATTACCCTATTTAACCCTTTGATTGCCTAGGGAATTTGTCAAGATAGGTGGGAAAGTTGCCAAGCAAACCTTTTCGTTAACCCTTTGAGGGCCGTGGTTGCTGTGAGAGATCCTCAAAATATCCATAAAAAATTCCAGCGCCGCCCACAGCGACTGATCTTTTTAAGCTTCAATGAACTGACTTGGCTGTATTTGTACAGGTTCAGTATATCTTATCCGAAATGCTCGGAACCACGAGCATTTTGAATAAGGGATTTTTCCAGATTTTGGAATATTTTTTCTTTCCATACTTACCTGGTCCCCTGATGGTGCCACGATGGTCGGTCCCCCCCCCCCCCCCCCCCCCCCCGACGTCCACAGTGTCATCCATGGCGGCCTTCAGGATCCCCCTCAGCTGCATCTCTGGTCCCAGGGGTGCATGACGTCACCATGCACTCGTGCAATGCACCCCTGGGACCAGAGATGCAGCTGAAGAGGATACTGAAGGCCGCCCTGGACATCGGGGGATAAAGTATGAAAAAAAGGGGCAGAAAAACTGACTATTCACTGAGAAAGTCACTGGAGGTCTGTACTGTGTCCAAGCATTTTTTTTTTTTTTTCATTTAAAAAAATTAGAATTTCCCTCCATTTTTTTCCCTGTTAAAGTGTGTGCAAGTTAAAAGAATTAAGATTTTGCAGAGACTATTCTGCATTTTCTGGAATGATAAAGAAAATCATGTAGATGACAAGCTGGGTACATACAGAGGTGGAACTACCAGGTGCAGCAGGTGCATTGCACTGGGACCCCTGAGGACTAAGGGCCCCACTGCTGCGAAAATAATATTTTTGCACCTGAGCCAACCAATCACAAGTTCCGACACAGGGTACATAGTAGATGTGTTCAGCGCGATATTGTAGAGCGACGTGATCCAACTGGCATTGGCAAGTACAAACACACTGATGCTGAACGCGACTGAGAGGGGGAAGGAGCTGGGGCACTCTCACTAGCGATTTATCACTATTGACTCGCGGGAGCACAAATTAATAAAGATATAGTTTGTACACAATGGGGCAGATGTATTAAGCCTTAACAAGAGATAAATGCAAGGGTGATAAAGAGAGATAAATGTCCAGATAATCACCTGCCAACGGCCATGTTACAGGCTGTGTTTGAAAAAAGTCAGCAAGGAGCTGATTGGCTGGATGTTTATCTCCCTTTATCATCCTTGCATTTATCTCTTGTTAAAGGTGCGTACACACGGATAGATTTGACAAAATATCTGGGCGTTCCCGACCGATTGAAACGACCAATTGCTCAAATCGTTCCGTGTGTATGAACAATATATCGGCTGATGCGCATACCCGACGGTCGTTGGTAGAGGTCGCTGATCTTTCCTGCATGCAGAAAGATCAGCGACCAATCATTAGCGATGTGTACCAATCCTTTCATGTGTATGCACAATTAATGATTTGATAAGGCTAATTGACTGGCTCCCTCTCCCTTCACCATCGTTAAAGATCAATCATCCATGTGTAATCTGTTGCTCAATCGTTCATCATTTGTCACCAAAATCGTTTGTGCAGAAGGTTCAGAGGAAATTTTTAACGACATCGTTTGCCAAATCTATCCGTGTGTACGCACCTTAAGACTTAATACATCTGCCCCACTAAGCGATATGCACAAAAATATTATTATTATCGTGCATACCATTTAATACATCATCTGGCGTGTACGCGCCTTTACCCGCGATTACTGATACATCGCGCTATACTGAATACCTACAAATGTGAGTTTGTGCAGAAAACCATTATAAAATACAGTAGTTATATTATCTGTAATACTGTAACTGTATAAAGCCATTGGCCCCTATTGCTCTCACCTGCAGCAGCTTCTGTCATACGCACTTGGCTTAAAAAAAAAAAAAAAAAAAAAAAAAAAAAACATAAAATAATTTAACACCAGCACCTGCAGAAGACTCTCCCTGTACTGTATGCAGATTGTGAGACTGTGTCAATGCCAGAGGCGTGTGAGTGTGCCCAGGAGCTGCAGCTCTGACCCTCCCTGCAGGTAAGAGTTACACTGTATCAGGGTGAGGAAGTTTGGAAGAATGTATCCCAGCTGCTCACGTGATCCCAGTGTCACCAGCAGCCGTCCCAGTAAGAGGTCATGCAAACTGGGGCTTCTCAGGCGGCTCACTCACACTCACTCCACATTCAAATCCAGATGACAAGCTAAAAAGCCATGGGAGGCTCCCAGAGGAGGACTAAGCTGTCCCAGCAGCAAGGAGAATACTAGTAAGGAACCCCTTCCCCTCTCTGTATACCCCTGTGTGCTGCTGTATGCTTGGTGTACCTGTATAGCAGTAGTGCTGTACCAAATGCTGTCGTTTTCTGACACACCTGTCCCAGGAACAAAGAGAGGCTACAATGCACGAGTGTGTAATGTAAGGCTGTATATAAAGTGTGTATGTGTTCTGCTTGTGAAGTATACAGTATATATGGTTGTGTCACAGCTTTGCACAGTAGACAATACCAGTATTGTTGTCAGGAGGACTGTTGATTAAGGCATAGAATAGTATAAATGACATGACGTTGAGGGGGATATTTATCAAAGCACGGGAGAGATACAGCATAAAGTGCGCTCATTGTGCAGACTGTGAAAAATGAAAGTTAGCAGCTGATTGGTTAGTTCAGCGGTTCACAAACTTTTTGAGTCACGGCGCGCTAGAGTCTCCGAATCTTTTTTGCACGTCACCCCTAAGATAAAAAAAAATTATTTTGAGATTCTGAAAAAAAATATTAGATGAAGTAAATTGTGTTTATATGTCATCCTTAGGTTCAGTTATGTTGTGAGGGCAATGGTGTATCTACTGTATAATGGGTGCAGTGTGTGCGATGCACACGGGCTGCCGGGGTCGAGGGGGGCCTACCGAGCACACGCTGCAACCATTTCTTCTATACTTCGGCAGCTGCAGGGCATTTGCACCCTTTACCCTGATGGGGACTGCACACTGCCCCCTTCTTACTTTACAACGCCACTTGGTACGGGGCAGGGTTACTTCTATTTGTGCACATATTTAATTATTGAAGTGGTTTTGTCTATTATATTGACCATAAATAATTGCAATTGGTCCCGGACCACCAACCCAGACCACCCCTGCAAGTTATTTTTCTATTTCTCTAGACTTCTCTCCATGCTCTGATAAATACGCCGCCTCCCTTAGCCTGTACTTCATTGTGCATATTCCACCATATAAGCAATTCTGCGCCCGCAAATTGTCGGATACAGTAATGTAACCAATAAGGAGGCGGTGGGGAACGCAGAGCTTGTTGGGAGTATGTGTATGAGATAGCGTAAAACACAAATGGCTCTACGGCGATGGATTTGCTGTCTCATAGCACTGGCCAGTTGCCCCAAGAAACCGAACACAAATACGTCATTAGTTTTATGTGATTCATTTACAGTGGCGAGAGCAAATGTTTGCATTCTATAAATGTAAGCAGAACACACACATGGGAAGTCTACGTTGGGCTCTCAGAAAGTATTGCTTTAGCTTGAAAGTGAAACAAACCTTACCTTCAAGAAACAGAGACTTATGTTTCATAAGCAGAGAGCTGTCATCCAGTAAAAACCAAGCCCACTGTATATTGGTGAGAGTCTCAGGGATATGTGTCCGAGTCAGGGATGGACACTAATGCTGCTGCAACATGTGCACCAGCAGGATAATGCAGTGAGATGCCCACTGGAGGCATCCCTGAACCACCACTTGTGCACCAAGAGGCAGCCATCGGACGCGCTCCGGTCAAACATCAATCTTGTCAGTAACCCGATTGTCGCACAACATGTCCGCTTCCACTGGCAGAACTTGTGGGTAGTGAGCCCAGGTGTAAACATTTCATTTGGGCACCCCTCCTTCACCCCAACCCAAGTTCACAATATGCAACACGGCAGTGGGTGACAGGGCAAAACAGTGGGTGACAGGAAGAGGGTGACAGGGGCAGCAGTGGGTCCCTTAGTCCTCAGTGACCATGGTGGTAGTTCCACTTCTGGCAGGCATGGCTACAAGTCCCATCATGCCTTGCCACAGTTTTGCTATTAGGGAATGCTAAAACTATGGCAAGGCATGCTGGGATGTGTAGTTTCACAACAGCTGGAGGGCCACATGTTGGACATGCCTGAAGTAGGGGATCATGCCTGCATTTCAGATGCCATTTCCCCGTTACCTCCCACAAATGGTCCCTTACTATGTATCGATAACTTTACAAATAAATATTCACTCCAACCCCCATCATAAGACCATTGTGGCACATATGCAGTGGGACTTGGATGCATGTGCAATGGCAAAAAATGGCATAACTGCACACAACATGGACATTGCGCCTATTTGTTAGGCCAGAATCAGGAAGCAGGGCGCGAGTTGTACTTCTGGATTGCTGCTGTTTGGATTGTCTGATTCCACCCCTGGCACACCTTATAAAATTCCTGTGGGCAAACTTTATTGATGATAGTTTTTTTACATAGTGACAAAGCCCTAATAATAAGGGCGATGTCCTATTTTCAGCTCTTCATGCCCTTAACCTTTCACCAACCTTAACAACGAACCAAAGTGACATTTACCCTTTGCTGTGTATTGTAGTTGGATCTTTTGTTCTGTTGCTAAAATAACTGTATATGTCGGCAGTGTAGGAAATGCCAGTCATCATGATCCTGACGGTCAGGATCAGGACTTAGAATACGATGGATCCTGCTAGATATTTTAGGTATGGATCAAAGGGTCTTCAGTGCCTAGTAGATGGTAAATAGGTTGGCACCAAAGGTCAACATGCAAAATTGGCAAAATGTCGACACATGCAAAAGGTCGATGTGGAAAATGTCGACACATGACAAGACTGACTTGAGTATTTCAGAGTTTGTTTCAACGTCAACACCTGAACATGTGGACCTTAAATTAGTGTACTGCGTTCCCTTAGAGGATTTCTCTCATCATGCTTCAAGCCAGGTACCCCGCGACACCTGACCTGGTGGGCTCCCAAATAGTGTACCGTATACCCAGTACTGGTACTGGCAGTACACTAATTCGCTATGGTATCCATGCTCTGGGCCAGGTTACCACACACAATTGGCGTCCCCACGGTGAGTAAAGTATAAAATAAAATAATAATAAAAAAAAATGTATTGAGCATTGCCCTATAGACCTATAGATATTATATTAAAAGAGATAACTCCGCAGTGTCCATCAGTTTCATGACACAAATACAGGGGATGATTCCCCCCCCCCCCCCCCCCCCCCTGCATGCCGATTTCCCAGCATGCATGCAAATGGATGTTTAAAATAAACATCCATCAGCAGCCTTGCGTGCTGGCGCAAAATCACTCGATGGTCTTAGATCTGCGAGCGCCCTGTGTCGGAAGCGGGCGGGTGGGCAGCTGACATCAGCTGTCTGCCCCACGCACCCGCGTCATGGGCGAATTTCCATGGGAACGCACATGAAACGCTGGCCGTTCCCATGGACGCGACAACGGCCCGCCGCCTCATGAACCCACCTGCACTGCTGTGTGTGAGAGACCGGCGAATAACCAGTTTTCTGTGCCCGCTCGCAAAAAGAGGCTACACATGCGCATAGCAATTAATGTGCAAGTGCACTCTCTAAACAATTGCTCCCCTGTGCGAACGCGACTCAACAAGAATAACCCCCATAGTTCCAATGTTCCATATTGATAACTCAAGTTATCAAACCAATATTAGTGTAGTACTGGAGCATCTAGTCATCTTATCGACATTCAAGAATGTTGACAGGTTCTGAATGTCGACCATCAGAATATTGATATGGACAACCAAACTGTCGACATACGCTTAGGTCGGCGTGGATACTTGTAATGTTGACACAGCCACACCCCGTATTTGGTCAGTGTTATTTGTCAAATGGCTGTGAGGCGGCCACATGTGCTAAAAGGGAAACCTCGCCACCTGCCAGAGATAATAGGATTGTGTCTCGCTGTAAAACCTAATCTCATTGTGTATTGTTAAAGAAACCTGTATACTGATCCCACAGTGTCATACGCTGGTTATGTGATTTCTCTATATAAAATACATACTCTCCGTTTTTAGTATGTACTACCATTAGACCAACATTTTTATCTGTTTTACTTTTTTTTCCAGTTAATATTTCATATAAAACATAATCTTTTAGTGCAGCGATAACAGAGGGACATTTGATTATAACAGAGGGACATTTGATTATTCTTGTTACGGTTGATATTTCTCTGTCACTATAGATAATGATCTGCTATTTCTTTTCTTTCTCTTGTCTCTGGTAACATTGGGCCTTATTCTAGTTCACTCTTTCTGACAAAATCCTTCTTAGATGGACAAAACCATGTGCACTGCAGGTGGGGCAGATGTTACTTGTGCAGATATAATTAGATTTGGGTGGGGTTTGACTTCAATGTAAGATCTATATTGCAGTGTAAAAATAAAGCAGTCAGTATTTACCCTGCACAGAAACAACATAACTCACCCAAATCTAATTCTCTCTGCACATGTTATTATCTACCCCCCTGCAGTGCACATGGTTTTGTCCATCTAAGAAGGATTTTGTCAGAAAGAGTGAACTAGAATAAGGCCCATTGTTCCCTATGAAAGGGGTCTGCATGTTTTACGTCTAGACTATCTTGTTAAAGCTGCATTACCACCTAAAGTGACTGGAGTAGGGTATGGGATTGGGAGGACCAATCCAAAGTGTCCCTGATTTGTCATACTGACCTGGTTACTACTGGAGCAGTTGGGTGAATGAGGTGCCGGACGGGGTCTCGACAGTCGGGATCCTGACAGGCATTTACCCGATGTCGGGATCCGACTGTCAAAACACCGACAACCGGGTTCCCGACGGACACCTGCTATTTTCCCTTGTGGGGGTCCACGACCCCCATAGAGGGAGAATAGAATAGGTGGCGAGCGTAGCAAGCCACCGTGCCCGCAGTGTGGTGAGCACAGCGAGCCCGCAAGGGGCTTAGTTGCGCTCACCATTCTGTCTGAGTCCGGCCAGTCGGGATAATGACTGTCGGGATCCCGACTGTCGGACCCCTATACCACACCCGGGTGAATGATTGAGATTGGGCTAAATGCACTTTCTAAGCTCACATTCTCCCACCTCATGTTAAGGCTCCTGTCTCTTCCTCCTGGCAACTACTGTACTCTCTGGTCTATTGCGATGTTTGAGGGCTCAGAACCACACACACACACACACACACACACAGCAAACTTAATAGAAGATGCTCTAACAGGGCATGTGCAGCAGCTGCTCTGCTTTGTCCCCTACACCGATATTTGTACAGTACATGCAGGATGGTGGAGGATATCTCTAATGAGAGATTTCACAGCATTACCCCCTGCTCCCCCCTCCCCCTCATAATGCAGACACAGCATTGAAAAAGGGGTTTTGCACTTGACGACGCCGGCCCCACCGCTGGGTCCTCTCGCCAACAACCTCATGTAACATGTTTAAGGAACAGAAAATGTGTGTAGACATTTTTCGCCCAGGCTACAATTGTTTAATTCAGAGGAAATTCAATTACTGTAACATTTTTTTTCTATCATTGCCTAGTTCCTCATGACAGTCTGAATTCCAATGTTAATAGGAGTTTGCTGACTCGTTTAATAGAGTTAGCCCCTGAGTCGGAGCTGAGGCTGTGCTTTTTACTTTGTTATCATGTTGCTGTGGAGACTTGTGGTTCTACATCTGGAAAGCCACTGATGGCCTCAACCTGATTAGCTATTATTCATAGTTTTACCTGGATCTCCATCATACCTGGAAAGACAATGATTGCAATACAATGACAGCAATTTACTACTTTATTATCAGCAACATGAACACCAACAGTGACCTTACAGATAGCATTGCAGTCTATATTTTGGACGTAATCTCATTTGCCACTTTGCAACAGTTATTATATTTGTTAACGTTTATATAGTGCGCGCATATTCTGCAGCACTTTACGGAGAAGATTCAGCTATTCGCAGCCCCAGCGGAGCTTGTAATCAACAGATACGTCATCATACAGATAGAGCGGCTCTCAGTGCAGCTGCTGCTGGGGATAGAATCAGTATTCACCAGCCGATGTAAGAGGGCACGCGCGCCCGATCCGCCAAAAGCCCTCTGCTGCCCGCCGCCAGTCCCTTGCACCCCTTGGCAGCTCCCCAGCAGCCCCCACTAGCTGCCCATCCCCCTGAAGTGGAGACGGGCAGGAAAGCCACTCCCCGCCATCTTGCTGAGTGGGACGCGTGAGCGTGTGACCCGTAAGATGGTGCTCCTGTCCGCCAGCTCAGGCTGACAGGCCCTCCATCTGTACACCCAGGGGTAAATTTACTAAAGCTTTTAAAAAGGAAAAGAGGTGATATTGCCCATAGCAACCAATCAGATTCTGGGCCAGATGCACTAAGTTTCAAAAGTGATAAATTGGAGAGTGATAAACAGCCAGCCAATCAGCTCCTGCCTGACATGTTACAGACTGTGTTTGAAAACTGTCAGACAGGAGCTGATTGGTTGGTTGTTTATCACTCTCCATTTTAGCCCTTTTGAAGCTTAGTGCAACTGGCCCAGAATCTGATTGGTTGCTATGGGCAATATCCCCTCTTTTCATTTTTAGAAGCCCCCTGTCCCTTTTCTATTGCATCCTAGAAAATGCTAGACAGAATTGTGGGGGGGGGAGGGGGGCGCTTCACATGCCCTGGCTCTGGGCACCGTGGCATATAGCTACACTGCTGGCTAGACCGACTGCCTTGTGTTAGAGCTACTGCTGTGGGTCTAGCAGATCTTCCTCCTCAGTAACAGAGGTGTCATCAGGCAGGCCACTATACCTGGGGGGTGTCTGCCTAAGGTTGGGATCAACACCTCAATAAAATCCACAACTTTTAAGTCTGAGAGTAAACAGTATGGCCAAGAACAGGAAGAGTGGCATAAAGCATCTTGCGCACATCAAATCGCATAGCACAAAAAGTATGTGGCATGACTCTGTTGTAGCACACTGCCTTCATTTTGAACTAGATGCGATGCAATCCAGTTCCAAATGCATGGAGCAAATCGCTCCATGTACTGTATGGGAACCATTATTGTCTTTGGCTCTCTCTGAAAACAACACTATTTTTTTCGGATAGCACAGTCAGCACAAATATTTTACCAATGATTTTTATCGAGCTATACAATTTGAATCACACGATAAAATAAATAAATAAAAAGCACACAGCTTCAGTGACACCTGTGTGTTTTTGACCAGCGCAGCCTAATGTTTTGTTGGAAAAAGGGACTGTTTATGCCAGTTTATGGGGGCTAATTAGATAGCAAACCTGCCACGGGTATTATTATATTGGTAGAAATAGGAGTTTTCAGTGTAATAATCGGTACTTATGTATTATCACGGCGCCCACGATTTCCATCGCAGGGCATTGTACAATGAAAAATCGCATTGCATCGCATTGCATCGCATGCGATATGATCGCATGCGATATGATCGCATGCGATGCGACGCGATTTCACCCGATTTGTAATTGTACAGGCACCCAGATGCCTTATTACCATGTTAAATGCCCCCCCAGACCCGATTTTTAATTGTATACCCACCCTCATGGGTCATGAGTATGTGAAATGCCCCCCCATTGTAAACGCCACCCCACTATGGATGCCAACCCGAAGCGTGGCAAGCACAGCGAGCCCGCGAGGGGCGGCGGTACGTGTCCTCCGACCTTTTCATACCCCCACTATCCACGTCGGCGTGGAGTTGATTTTATAAAGTGTGGCGAGCGCAGCGAGCCACCAAGCCCGAAGCGTGGCGAGCGCAGTGAGCCCCATGAGGGGACACGTATAACTGTGAAGTAATGCGCGGCCCCTCGCCACGCTTCGGACTCGGTGGCTCGCTGCGCTCGCCACACTTTATCGGGGTGCCATTTAACATGGGACTCAATGGGAAATCGCGTTGCATCGAATCACATGCGATTTTTAAATTGTATACTCAGCCCGGAAAAAGGCTGAAATCTGGTCCATCGCATGCCATCGCATACCTTAATTAGTGGTATGCGATGCGATGCAATGGGCGCCGTGATAATGAAAGTACCTAATAATCCTTTAAAACTTTCCTCAATTCATCCAAATCAGGAACCCCATTCCATCACCCTGCACGCATTCCGGTAATGACCCTTTTCCAGTAGGTCACAAAACATTACTGTCCAACAAAAAGCATTACTATATACAGGTATATGATAGCGAATTGACACCCATCAACCGGTTGGGGGGGCAGTTACGCAGGGTTTTCTAGGAGTGTCCCAGAAAACGCAGGCGTTCCCCCGGCTGTTAGGAGGGAGGGCTGCTGACATCATCAACGGTCTCCTTCTTCCCGCTGCCTTCTTATCGCTAAGTCGAGACTTACTCTGCGCTTGCGAACAGGGGGAATCCATTCAATGGCGAATGATTCCTAATGGATGTCCCCGTGTACGCACAGCTACAAATGCATTTACACCGGTGCACCACTAACCAGCACCCCTCCCCCCCCCCCTTCAAAGAGCAGCATATGGTTATTTCTACAATGGAAGCTAAATAAGGCAAAATAAACTTCACAGGGCTGCACATTATCTCAGTAGCCAGTTAAATAAATACATTTATTTAATGAGACGCCCATCTGTCATAACATATCTAAACAAGCATTACAAGGAACTGGGAGCGGCAAATACAGGATCAGCGGCCTGCACACGGCCACAGGGATGCCTGGTTCTCAGCACTGGTCTGCAGCCTACAGCAGTCCAGTCCCAGAGCAGTGGCTATAACGGTGCACCTGTATGTCTGCAGCAATGACCCCGATGCCTGCTCTATTCCCAGTGTGCTGTCCATGTGGGCAAAACTAACCACATATACATATATATATATATATATATATATATATATATATATATATATATATATAACTTTACTAGTGCTGTAACGTGACCAAGCCCTAAGGGAGTGTGTTGTTATTTTAGCATGTACCTCAGCCAGTTTCCTATGACTAGTCACATAGGTGGGTGGCCGGCAATGTGACAGATGTCAGAGATCCTTTTTAGCTATACGTAGTATATGCAAACTGTGGCCTTACCAGTGTACTTAGTAACAGCCCGTGAGCGAATTATTGTGGTGTAATTCCGCATGCGCCCTGCAAACGCAATAGGGCCCTTATTCAGGTTCACTCGCAAAGGCAAATTCCTTCACAAATGCACAAACCATGTGCGTTGCAGTGCACGTGGTTTTGTCCATTTGAGAAGGAATTTGCCTTTGTAAATGAACCAGAATAAGGGCCTAGGTGTTGTAAAAGACAAATTTACTAAGATGAGAGTTCTAAGATGAAAGTTCTATGTCACATGGGCTGTTGCTATGGGCCACCAATCAGAAACTATATATTTTCTTCTAGAAGTTGCCAAATAAAAAAGAAGTAGATTCTGATAGGTTGCCAGTAACATTCCATGTGAAGAAGAAATCCCAGATTTACTAAAGCTTCTAAAAATTAAAAGAGGTGGTGTTGCCCATAGCAACCAGGATGCAGTAGAGAAATGATAGACAGAATCTGAATTTTAGAAGCATTAATACATTTACCCCATAGACCTTGTTTCCCCACTCGTCTCTGTGCTATGTATCTTCCACTTTAAAATGGAGCTGTTACTTCTTATTTTATAGTTCATCACCATATATTTATACAATAGAAGATCGTACTTACTGTATAATCACCATATATTCAATGGCTACACAACAAGGGTTCAGAGGTTACGCCGATATCCCCTCCAGCCCCTCCTCCCCCTGCCAATGCTGAACCATACATGTTCTGGGTTTGGGGCTATAATGCAGCGACTGCTTTAGCGTCTAATGATGTGTTCGCTTCTGCGCCTCTATGCTAATGCTAATATAAGTAATGCCCCTGGGGTACAAGTGTGGGCCTGACTGCGCTACTGCCTAATATCTGCACCTGCAGTCGCAACCATTATTAACCAGTTTTATGCTCGGTGCAGAATATGGCAGAGTATGTCCTCCAATGTATAATACGTCCCCATCCACTGGACCGATGCCACTCTGTGCACAGTCACCCTGGGAACCACAGGCCCCTATCACTCTGTGTGCAGACACCCTGGCAAGTTTGGCCCAGGGTGCCAAACTACTCTGTGTGCAGGTATCCTGGGAAGCAAAGGCCCCTGTCACTCTGTGCACAGACAGCCTCGGAAGTTTGGCCCAGGCTACTCTGTGTGCAAATACTCTGGGAAGCACAGGCCCACGCCAGGGTGCCGGATGGGTTCCCGACAGTCGGGATCCCGACAGTCATTTACCCGACGTCGGCATCCCGACTGTCAAAACGCCGGCAGCCGGGTGACCGACGGCCACCCGCTATTTTCCCTCGTGGGGGTCCACGACCCCCATAGAGGGAGAATAGAATAGGTGGCTCGCGTAGCAAGCCACCGTGCTCGCAGCGTGGCGAGCGCAGCGTGGCGAGCGCAGCGAGCCCGTAAAGGGCTTTTTTGCACTCGCCATGCTGTCTGACTCCGGGCAGTCGGGATCCCAACGTCGGGATAATGACTGTCGAGATCCCGACTGTCGGAGTCCCATACCACACCCCCACGCCACTCTGTGTGCAGATACTCTGGGAAGCACAGGTCCATGCCACTCTGTGTGCAGATACTCTGGGAAGCACAGGCCCATGCCACTCTGTGTGCAGATACTCTGGGAAGCACAAACCCATGCCACTCTGTGTGCAGATCCTCTGGGAAGCACAGGCCCACACCACTCTGTGTGCAGATACTCTGGGAAGCACAGGCCCACACCACTCTGTGTGCAGATACTCTGGGAAGCACAGGCCCATGCCACTCTGTGTGCTAATACTCTGGGAAGCACAGGCCCATGCCACTCTGTGTGCAGATACTCTGGGAAGCACAGGCCCACGCCACTCTGTGTGCAGATCCTCTGGGAAGCACAGGCCCACACCACTCTGTGTGCAGATACTCTGGGAAGCACATGCCCACGCCACTCTGTGTGCAGATACTCTGGGAAGCACAGGCCCATGCCACTCTGTGTGCAGATACTCTGGGAAGCACAAACCCATGCCACTCTGTGTGCAGATCCTCTGGGAAGCACAGGCCCACACCACTCTGTGTGCAGATACTCTGGGAAGCACAGGCCCACACCACTCTGTGTGCAGATACTCTGGGAAGCACAGGCCCATGCCACTCTGTGTGCTAATACTCTGGGAAGCACAGGCCCATGCCACTCTGTGTGCAGATACTCTGGGAAGCACAGGCCCACGCCACTCTGTGTGCAGATCCTCTGGGAAGCACAGGCCCACACCACTCTGTGTGCAGATACTCTGGGAAGTACAGGCCCATTCCACTCTGTGTGCAGATACTCTGGGAAGCACAGGCCCATGCCACTCTGTGTGCAGATCCTCTGGGAAGCACAGGCCCACACCACTCTGTGTGCAGATACTCTGGGAAGCACAGGCCCATTCCACTCTGTGTGCTAATACTCTGGGAAGCACAGGCCCATGCCACTCTGTGTGCAGATACTCTGGGAAGCAAAGGCCCCTGTCACTCTGTGCACAGACAGCCTCGGAAGTTTGGCCCACGCCACTCTGTGTGCAGATACTCTGGGAAGCAAAGGCCCCTGTCACTCTGTGCACAGACAGCCTCGGAAGTTTGGCCCACGCCACTCTGTGTGCAGATACTCTGGGAAGCACAGGCCCACGCCACTCTGTGTGCAGATACTCTGGGAAGCACAGGCCCATGCCACTCTGTGTGCAGATACTCTGGGAAGCACAGACCCATGCCACTCTGTGTGCAGATACTCTGGGAAGCACAGGCCCATGCCACTCTGTGTGTAGATACTCTGGGAAGCACAGGCCCATGCCACTCTGTGTGCAGGTATCCTGGGAAGCAAAGGCCCCTGTCACTCTGTGCACAGAAAGCCTCGGAAGTTTGGCCCACGCCACTCTGTGTGCAGATACTCTGGGAAGCAAAGGCCCCTGTCACTCTGTGCACAGACAGCCTCGGAAGTTTGGCCCACGCCACTCTGTGTGCAGATACTCTGGGAAGCACAGGCCCACGCCACTCTGTGTGCAGATACTCTGGGAAGCACAGGCCCACGCCACTCTGTGTGCAGATACTCTGGGAAGCACAGGTCCATGCCACTCTGTGTGCAGATACTCTGGGAAGCACAGGCCCATGCCACTCTGTGTGCAGATACTCTGGGAAGCATAGGCCCATGCCACTCTGTGTGCAGATACTCTGGGAAGCACAGGCCCACGCCACTCTGTGTGCAGATACTCTGGGAAGCACAGGCCCATGCCACTCTGTGTGTAGATCCTAGATTTCTGCTTAAAAAAAAACTGTTAAGGTGGCCATACACACGCATATTTATCTTCAGACCTGGCTGGTTGGAACAAAACCATTGTTATGGATGAGGGCAAACGACAGTTGACCATTTGCTTGGAAATGCTGGAAAACTGACAAACTGTCATTCAGATATTACCAGGTTTTTGTTTCAACCAGCCAGATCTGAAGATAAATCTTACTAGTGTATGGCACCTTTAAACTTATTGCGCTTAAGCTTGGTACACTGAATGACGTGTATCCCGACGGCAGAGCACTGCCAGCTGCATACCACCATTCAGTGCATCTTCCCATCTGACGTGCATCACAAGCTGAGATGTACGACTGCCATGAATGTGCAATCAGGCATTCACAATGGGACTGACTCATACCTGTTCACTGTGCTGCGAGTGCCCAGAAAATGCAGGCATTTCCCACCCTTTGGGAGGGAGGGACACTGACGTTATCAGCGGCCTCCTTCTCCCAGAAGCCTTTGCAGCGGGAGACTTACTCTGCGCTTGTGAGCAGGGGGAAAATCATTTGATAGCGAGTGATTTCCCCCCTGTGTGCAGGGCTGCAATCGCATTCGCAGCCATGTGCAGGGGTGATGTATGCAATATATTGTTACAAACTGTGTCAGAGTGATATATCGTATTTACTTATATTGTAGCTGTTGAATGTCTCTTGCTTATCTCTTTATCTGTAACACAAATCACTGTGTAAAAATCAATCGTTCATCCTGCTCAGTCCAAACCATATACAGTGTACCAGGAGACTGAGTTTCCCAGGATGTAATAATCACTGCAATGTACTGGTTACTGGTTACACAACTCTGTATGTATCTTGGGTTTAGTAGGTGGAAAAACTGGCTTGTAACAGTAATAATATGGACAGTACTTTGGGAAAGAAAGAGAATACCTGTGGCAGGAGTTCCACTGCGATGACGAATAGCTTCAGCAAAGTCTCCAATCCTTCAAGAATGTGGCTGAAACAGGTTGGACGGTGGCTCAGCTGTGCAATAATCCATCACGTCACATTACAGAAAACCACTCTTATTACCAGAGATTTTAATCCTGCCTAGAAATTACATTAACGACATTTTCCAAAGTTTAGTTTCTTGTTCCATTGTAAAACAAACTGTATCAGTTGGATCATTTCAGTGTTGTATATGTTACAGTCTCTGTAACAGCTGTAATACAAAGCCTGGGTATCAGCAATGTTATTAATATTGGATCATTTCAGCTGTAATACAAGCCTGGTATCAGCAATGTTATTAATATAGTTACACAGTGAAACCCACAATGACACTAGCTACTGTTAATCTACCTGAGACACAAGGAAGATTGGCAACTAAAAGTGCGAGCATCAAAATGTACACTCCCTTTATCAACAGCCAATCACAAATGACCTGTGTGGGGAAAATTGTCAGTTCTCATTGGCTGTTCATAGTGTTTAGACAAATAGTTTATTTTTCTTTTTTTTTCATATGGTAATAATAATAATAATAATTAACAATAAATAATTAGCCAAAGGTCTGGAGTTGGAAAGCTTTGTGAGAATTTTAGTGGTCTGAATTATTAAGCCATCTGAGCTATCAGGGGCCTCCTTGCTCACACAACCAGAGATTTAGGGTAGTGATCCCTCCAGGATCACAACAGGACAGGGTGCCAGGGGAAAGGGGGCACTTTGAATGCACCCCCCCCCCCCCCACTGACATCACAATTGTGGGTGGCCCGCCTGCTGCCGTCTATAAAAGGGGCGTGCCCAACACACCTACGTAGGTGCTGGGCTTCCCCCGAGCGCGCCAGCCACCTGGGACGGACGGGTCCAGCTGTTTTAGCAGGGCACCACTAAACGGACAGGGCGTGTTTTGCCCTTTAAAAATCAGGCAGGACACGGCTCCCTGCTAAAAGAGCCTAGAGTGAATATTAGGGTATGTTGTTAAGTTGCTGATGGACAGAATACCAATTGACAAAATCCCCATAACCAAGTGCTGGTGGACAATATACTGACATACACACAACAGTGACAATCAAAACACTAGCACCATCAAAATACCAATAAGTAAAAACACGACAGGAAGAAAACACCAAAATAACCACAATGCTGACAGCCAAAATAATGACACAAATAATACCAAATCGTTTTTCCTGTTTTCTTTTAAAAAGAACAACATACTTTACCTTCCCAGTGGGCATAGAGGGGGCATAGAGGAAGCATTGTGAGTGGATCCAGCCATGCGAAGAGAAACGGTACACTAATATGGTGTCCATGTGTTTGTATTTTAACGTGTTCGGCATTAGGATCATGTTGATATATTGACATAGGATTCCTGCATTGGGAAACAAGCAAAGGTTTGGGTTCTGGATTTTATTATAGGTTCCTATAAACAATGATGGTATTGAATAGTAATCAATAAAATGCATTGTGTTTTGTGTAGTGGTCATGGGAATGATGTCTGTATTGTACAGAGGTCACTATGATGCCCTGTTTATTGTACATCAGTTACTGTCATTTTCTTTACATGATAAAGTTACTAAAGTATTCTCTGCATTGTATGCAGCCCATTAGAATATGTTCTGAATTTTATAGGGGTCAATAAAGTGTTCTCTGTACTGTATATGAGTCAATAGAATGCTCTCTGAATTTCCTAGATGTCACTAGAATGCTCTATGTATTGTATATGAGGAATATTCTTTGCATTGTATGTTGGTCACTAGAAAACCCACTGTATTGTATATAAGTCACTAGAATGCTCTATATATTGCATATGGGTCAGTAGAATGTTCTGTGCACTGTATAGTAGTCACTAGAATGCTCTTTGCATTGTATGCGGGTCAGCAGAAGGCTCTCTGTATTGTATACCGTCACACAAATGCTCTCTGTATTATAAATATGGATCAATAGAATGCTCTTTGCATTGTAAAGAGGTCACTAGTATGCTCTCTGTATTGTCTGTGGGTCAGTAGAACATTATCTGTATTGTAGGTGGGTCTGTAGAATGCTCTCTGCGGTGTATAGAGGTCGCTAGAATGCTCTCTACATTGTATATGGGTCACTTGAATGCTCTCTGCATTGTATTGAGGTCACTAGAATGTTCTTTGTATTGAACATTGTAGTAAAGGTTACTGTTAACAGCACATGGGTCTACGTGATCAAGCCTCATGCCACCATGTTAACACCTCCAACCGTAAGGTAACGCTTATTTACCCTAAGATTTCAGGTGCATTCCTCAGGAGCATCAGTGGTCTTGTTGGCACGTGTTCCCACAACATTTCAAGGACCCCTACTTGTCCTTCTTACACGGTTAGATACATCTGCCCCATGACATAAACCAAGGCTTAAAGTGCATCCCCCCAGCAGCTTTTCCACTTATCTGTGTCTCTCAAGCCCCCTCACATATGCCGTGCCAGAAAAGGAAGGTGCTGGTTTGGGATTTTATGCTGAAATTACTGTGCAGGGCCGTGGTGGAGGTAGAATTATTTCCACCTACCATTACAGGTGGTGAAACCACCCCTTCCCCATCCCCACACTAACACCTGGCCTAAACAGATGCTGTGTAACAAAATCACAGTCCGATGTTGGTTTATTTGGTTGGAATATGAACCGCACCTACGGTTTCTTACAGTTATCTTCCAATTACAATTAAGGACTCTGCCCTGGAAACCCTTATATCAGGAGAGCACAGGTGCTGCTAATCAGCCCACATTATGTTCATGTGGAGATATGCTGTCCCTGTCACTATA
Source organism: Crinia signifera (assembly GCF_055691185.1). Lineage (NCBI taxonomy): Eukaryota > Metazoa > Chordata > Amphibia > Anura > Myobatrachidae > Crinia > Crinia signifera. The sequence continues at coordinate 62,287,582 of NC_139217.1, read as the reverse complement.
GGCGTATATAATTAGGAAAAGAGCAAAATGCTCTTTGAACATTTCCCTGAAGGCCTGAACACTTTCTTGCTGCTGCAAGGGAGAGGTATGTCCAAGTGGGAGGAGCTGGCTGTATTGCTCCACCATCCACATGGCCATGAAAACATGAATCTTCAAAGCAGAAATGGGCAGGATCTGGGGAGGGTTTTCTATTACCCATGGAGCTTTGGAGTGCTGCCCAAGATTAGGCATTCGTGTGCCCATACACAGTCACAGTGATGGCTTATGATACGTCCCTCATGGGAAAGTGCTGCAGTTAAGCAGTTCTGAAAATAGGGTAAATCCTGGAGTAAAGTACAGTAAATTGACCTTGGCTATGCACAGTAATAATTTTTTTTAAAGCACTTTGTGATCATTAAAAGCATGGCACGGCTTTTAATGATCACGTTTACTCATTTACTCAGTCATTGCATTAACTGCCCTTGTCTACGTTGCAAATAAACCCTGGTAATGTGATCATGTGGAAATTCCAGTGCACAAAGTTACTTACTAAACCCAGGAATTAGATGGTCTCCTGTCTATGCGGCCAGCTACTGAAACATACATATTGTGGGTGATTCAGGTTGGTTTGCAAAAACAAACTCCTTCTGTAATGGACAAAACCATGCTGCACTGCAGGTGGGGCTGATGTAACATGTGCAGATAGCTGGTCAAGTTGATTGACAGAATGCCGACGTTTGGGGATGGTAACCGTTTTCTGGGAGTGTCAGGGAAATGCAGACGTGCCCCGGTGTTTGAAGGGAATTCGTGTGACGTCAGTTCCGGCCCTGATCAGCCAGTTTCCATCTCAGCTGCTGAGTGAGTCCTGGGCTACACAAACACTGCGCACACTGGGGAAATAATTTGTTGGTGAGCAGCTTGCGTATGTATTTGCAGATAGCCGCAGATCGGTATCATTTTCGCTAGCCACTCGCAAGCAATGCACAGTAATTTACAGCCTTGCGCAGCACTTCATAGCCTTGCACAGCAATTCACAGCCTTGCGCAGCACTTCATAGCCGTGCACAGCAATTCACAGCCTTGCGCAGCACTTCACAGCCTTGCACAGCAATTCACAGCCTTGCGCAGCACTTCACAGCCTTGCGCAGCACTTTTCAGCCTTGCACAGCAATTCGCAGCCTTGCGCAGCACTTCACAGCCTTGCACAGCAATTCACAGCCTTGCGCAGCACTTCACAGCCTTGCACAGCAATTCACAGTCTTGCGCAGCACTTCACAGTCTTGCACAGCAATTCACAGCCTTGCGCAGCACTTCACAGCCTTGCGCAGCACTTCACAGCCTTGCACAGTGCATGATTTTACTTTGGCTGGCCGGCGATTACCTGATTAGCAGCCCTGATTAAAATACCCTGATAATCAGGTTTAGGGCTGCCCCTGTGATGTGGGGTATGGGTCATTAGGTTAACTAACTAGGTCGACCACTGAAGGTGAACAGGCCTTAGGAAACACAAGCATTAGGTCAACATTGGGGAGGTCGACAGTCAAAAGGTTGACATGGCTTTTTATTTTTTGTACTGAATGTCGACACGGACACCAAAGAAGTGCCCCGCTACACTCGCCATTCTTCGGGCACGGTGCCCTGATACGCTCCTCTCACTATTATATCCTCCACCAATGCCCTAGTGGATGGTAGGGCATGAAATACCGCCTGTCGGAACATGTCGCCGACCATCGTATGATTTGGAAGGTGCACACTCTCTGATGTCTTACATATGCGTGCTGCCTGTGCGGGAAGTGGGCGGGCAGCTGACATTTGCTGACGTCAGCTGCCCGCTCTCCGCACCCGCATTATCATGGGAAACACCCATAAAATGCTGGGCATTCTCACACCCCCGCTCTCACTGCTAGGTGCGAACAGGACGGCAAACTAGTATTTCGCCGTTCCAGCTTGCACCCTGCTTTTGTGCATGCACAGATGCAAAACATCGGTCCCCCATGCGAACGCGCGGGGGAGCATTCGAACCAGAATAAGACCCATGATCTTTTGGCGTTGCTTATGATCGCTCAATCGATCGCTCTTACGACCTGCATACAGTCATACGCTGGTCGTTCTGGTATATGTCCAGCTTTACGTGTGTATCTTCTGCATCTTTCCTACTGCGTGAATTACATTACAATGACAGCATAATTATTCCGGCATGGGCCACCACCCCTGGTATCATGCACATCAGTCTGCATCATGTACTCATGTCATGTCTAACTGAAGCACAGAGATGCGGCTTGAGGCATTACTAGTAAATGTGTACCTTACGCAAAGTATTGGCATATGTCCATTGGGTAAATGAATTACCAGGCCACAAACATGCAGGTGTTTTATGCCTTGCAGAAAGCCCATCAATACTTCTAGGTGTTTATATAACCTTACTCAGAGTCCTCAAGGGTATGTACACACAATGAATGGCATAGATCTCTGAGGTGTGTGTGTGTATTCTGCCAGGTGGACACATGGCTGCAGTCCGGAAATAGGTATCTTTCACCTGTATGGAAAACTGACAGGAGCTGTCACAGTGCACAGTGATGGCAATAACATGTGTATACATGCAAACTATAGTATGGTGATTTAGGATCAATATTTGGAACTGCATTATACAGTATATACATATATATATATACGGTATAGATATATAACATTTTTGTTTTACAAAACAGGGCTTAATGTCAAATAACTAAACATCTTCATGCAAAGTCACATATCACTTATACCGTATATGAGAGTTGTAGCCCGTAAAGCTGGCTACACACTGGGCGATACTTACTTCACGATATGGACGATATCATTAATGATTTTGCGTACATATCGTCCAGTGTATATGGTCGATATTGTTAACGGTGCATGAGGTTGTGGGTCGTTAAAAACCACCTTATCAGCTGTACATGCAGATCAATACATTCAACGACGGCATTACAGGACCGGGGCCGATTGGGATAGAAAACCAGCCCAGGAAATTTATGGATGCAGCCCTATTGTGGGCCAGAGACTGTTAAATGGGGTGTGGTCTGCCGAGAGGCTGCATAATCCCCCCTTCTAGGCCTGATTTTGAGTTGAACGCAGTTGTGGATCTTTTGCTACAGTTGATTATGCAACTTTATGTTAATACCGCCACAATGCTCTTTCCTGAATATCTGAATATACAAGGACTGAGATAGTGTCTTTAGATGCTACAATTGAAACTTTCACCAGCCCTGTGCTTGGTGCAGATCGAACGTCCGAGTATAGGCCCATACACACTGGGCGATTTAGAGCTGAAAGCAACTCACTTTCACCGTTTTAGCTGCTTTCAGCTCAAAAGTCATCCAGTGTGTATGGCCAGTCGCTGCTGCGCATTCCTGCATCATTGCTGGTCAGCACCGCTCATCTACTGCTGTTACCAGCAGATGAGTGACAGGGTGGATGGCTTTCCACAGCGTCCTGGTATGGAAAGCCATCCACCCCCACAAAGATCGCTTGGACGTGCAAAAATCACTCAGCGTGTATGCACTGAGGGATTGTCAGCCCAACGATTTCTCCCATCATCTCTGTGCATATACGCTGGGCAATAATGCAGCGGTCGAGTGGGGAAACTTTCAGCTTTCTTTTTAGCTTTCATAAATACGTTCTAGAAATGTTCCATATCACATCCCTATTCTTTCCTCTAGTATTTGCCTCTTACTAGAAGTGTCACAATGGCATACCGCTTGGTACAAATAAACAATGGAAGTGTATTACCACACCATAGGGCGGGTCTCCCTGGTATATACCATAATGAGTAGGCTGCTAATATTTGTGGAGAGAGGTCATAAGAGCAGGTAAAATCTTTTACAGACCGGAGACAAAAGAGAGTCAGGGCTGCCATCAGAGGCCTGGGGTTTGTCCAAGCCACTTCGTGCAGCCATGAGGCATGTGATTGTGAAGGGGAAAAGAGGCACACTTGTGGACGGAGCAGTGGCACACATGGAGATGGGGCACAGAAATACAAGTGCATAACGCAGAGGTACACATGGGGAAAGACAACAGAGTCACAGAAGGGGGCCAGTGCACAGATGGAAAGTGGCAAAGGCACAGATGGGAACTGGGCAGAGACACAGATGGGAAATGGCAAAGGTATAGATGGGAATTCAGCAGAGACACAAATGGGGAGTGGTCAGAGGCACAGATGGCAGGGGTAGAGAGTCACAGATGGGATGTGGGCATAGACACAAATGGGGAATGGTCAGAGGCACAGATGGCAGGGCTACAGAGTCACAGATATGATGTGGGCTGAGACACAAATGGGGAATGGTCAGAGGCACAGATGGCAGGGGCACAGAGGGCCTTATTTTAGTTCACTATTTCTGACAAAATCCTTCTTAGATGGGCAAAACCATGTGCACTGCAGGTGGGGCAGATGTAACTTGTGCAGATATAATTGAGATCTATATTGCAGTGTAAAAATAAAGCAGCCAGTATTTTCCCTTCACAGAAACAAAATAACTCACCCAAATCTAATTCTCTCTGCACATTTTACATCTGCCCCCCTGCAGTGCACATGGTTTTGTCCATCTAAGAAGGATTTTGTCAGAAAGAGTGAACCAAAATAAGGCCCAGAGTCACAGATGGGATGGGCAGAAGCACAGGGAAGTGTGAAGAGGCACATATTTTATTATTTATTTATTATTATTTATTATCAGTTTCTTATATAGCGCACACATATTCCGCAGCGCATTACAGAGAATATTTGAACATTCACATCAGTCCCTGCCCCAGTGGAACTTACAATCTATATTCCCTACCACATGTACACGCACACACAGACATTCTAGGGTTAATTTGTTGGGAGTTAATTTACCTACCAGTATATTTTTGGATTTTGGGAGGAAACCGGAGTACTCGGAGGAAACCCACACAAGTACGGGGAGAATATACAAACTCCGCACTGTTAAAACCATATAGTGTGGGTTTTTTGTTATTTTTAAATTATAAACTTATTTTACTGCGCCCAATATACCTGTGGTATATTATTGTTTCTTTAGCCACAGAGACTGAGGGCGAGATGTAATAGAGTGCAAATTTTAAACTTTTGCAAATGTAAAGAAAATAAAAATTGGGACATTTCACACGTTTTCTAAAACTCGCAAAATTAAATAGGATGCGAATTGCGGTAAAAATTGCACTTTTTGCCATGAAAATCGCACATTTTGACCTGTTGATTTTTTCTCATACTTCAACTCTCATCCAGATGTACGTAATAGGGTGCAATTTTTTGTAAAGGTTACCGAAAATCGCAACCAGCCAGTGTGCGCATGGTACGGCCGGGGGACCTTACGTAAAAAGTGTCCCCCGGCTGTGGCATAACACCGCTGGCTATTGGAGCCTGATGCTGGTCCCAAAATACAGGAGACAAGAGTCCGGGGCTGGTTTCAGAAATACGAGGGACCCCCTATGCTTTTTGTTCCCCATATTTTTGGACCCAGGTCTGGCTCAATGAGCCCGGGGCTGGTTATGCTCAGGAGGGGGGAGTCCACGCCATTTTTTTTTATTACTAGATACCACATAAAATCACACATGTCTAAAAATCGCACATTTAATCTAACTACTAATTGGTCTATTAGTCTATTACTTTCACAATTAATATGCTGAAGGGGAATCTGTCAAATACAAAAAAAATCTGGATTTCCAAAATCTGTACAGTAGAAGTCTTAAAACTGTCAACCACCAGGTCAATCCTCTGCTGTTTCTAGAAACCACTTTGGCTTTCATGCTGCCCAGGCTCTATTGCAGTTATCCACCAATTTGTAGTCATCGTGTTTCTGGCATTTTCCTTTAGTGTTACTTCCAACAGCTGGGAATGGATTTACTTTGGTTGTTCCCCTGCTGCTATCACCATGGCTGCAGCAAAAGAGATCACCAAAGGTGGACCACAGATGTATGCAGCATTGGTAGTGAAGCTCACTGGATCTAATGGTTGAAATTACATGTTAAATCACTTTGCTGCCTTCACACATTGGGGCAGATGTATTAAGCCTGGAGAGGAAATAAACTGGAGATAAAGTGAAAGGAGATAACGCACCAGCCAATTGGCTGTGTTTGAAAATGAAAGATTGGAATTTAATTGGCTGGTGCTTTATCTCCTTTCACTTTGGGTCAGATGCACTAAGCCTCAAAGTGATAAAATGGAGAGTGATAAACAACCAACCAATCAGCTGCTGTCTGACGTATTTCAAACACAGTCTGTGACATGGCAGGTAGGATCTGATTGGCTGGCTGTTTTTTACTCTCCATTTTATCACTTTTGAAGTTTAGTGCATCTGTCCCATTGGGGCAGATGTATTAAGCCTTAACAAGAGATAAATGCCAGGGTGATAAGGAGAGATAAACGTCCAGCCAATCAGCTCCTTACTGACTTTTTTCAAACACAGGCTGTAACATGGCAGTAAGGAGCTGATTGGCTGGACGTTTATCTTTCCTTATCACACTTGCATTTATCTCTTGTTAAAGCTTAATACATCTGCCCCTTTATCTCCTCTTTACCTCAAGGTTATCTCTTCTCCAAGCTTAATACATCTGCCCAATTTGAGATGCTTTAAATGTGTGGTAAATAGTTCTGATCTCTGAAGTACAGCAGTAGAAGCGGGGGCCTGTCTGCAATCTGTGGACGCCTCTCCATTGCTGGCACAGTTGCCAGAGTTTGCAGTGCAGGTCTCCGGGAACATGGCACCCACACATGAGGCTTGTTCTAGTGCATTTGTAAGCGCTAACATTCACAAAGTACTGATATTCTGTATGTTGCACATGTGCAGGACTCTTCTGTACATACTGAAATGGGTCCTGTGACGTCAGAAGCAGGATGGTAGCAGACTGTAAGTGATTGACAGTCTTTTATTAGGGATAGCGTTGGCCTGCTTTTGTAAAAATGGAGGCATGACACTGTCATTTTGCTGGAGAGGTCAGTATAACATAGGTGCCGGGTGTGTGGTGTGGGCCCAGCGTTTTTCATGGGAAGATTAAGGGGCAGATTTATTAAGCTTGGAGAAGAGATAAACTGGAGATAAATCGAAGAAAAGGTAAAAGGAGATAAAGCACCAGCCAATCAACTCCCAACTGTCTTTTTCAAACACAGCTGATTGGCTGGTGCTTTATCTCCTAGGACCTTTTCTCCACTTTATCTCCAGTTTATCTCTTCTCCAAGCTTAATAAATCTGCCCCTCAGCCACTTTCCAGAGTAGGAGACAATGGAAAGTGGTTCACTCATCCTGTAATTCAGGGTGACGGATGGTGGCAACAATGCGTGAGCGCACATCATATACACAAGGAGATTTTGAGCTCAAAGTAGCTCAAAACGGGAAAAGTGAGCTGCTTTAGGCTCAAAATCGCCTAGTGTGTATGGGCCTTAAGTTAAATCTCTATGATTATGTGTACAGCGGACATATACAGTATATTGCGCATGCAGAGTCATCGATATCTTCTCCCAAATATTATCACACACCGTTTACATGAGGTAGTAAATATGGAAGTGGATAAACAGATTATAATATTTATAGTATGGTAGGACCTCTGTGAGAATCAGATTCAGTAACATTAGCACCCTTATCTTGCCCTTGAATTGTAAACCTGTAGGATTCGTGTCCGGGAACACTTTGTATTTCTTTGTCTAGCTGTTATGTACACTTTTCTTACACTTGCCCTTTTATGCATGCTGCTGTTATTGTGGTTTGAGTGGATTTTTCTTTTTTCTACACTGTTAAAAGCTTCGACCTTTTGCTACCTTGTATGAGTAACAGGAAGAAAATGCCGGTTGTGGACTTTAAGGAAGATCTTCAAACTCCAGCCTTGTATTTATAGGCAATAATTATGTAGCTGTGCTCCTTCCCTAGCATGGAGTGCATTGTTTTTTACAGTTCATAGTATACTTATGAGACAATGAGGGGTATATTTACTAAAGGTTGATTTTGGTCGATGTTGATCGATTTAAAAAACAATCTTAATTGATGTTGAGCTTCCATTAAAATATGAATATAAAAGTCCATCTGTCAGTAAATATGTATTTTAGCCTTCAAATCCCAACATCGATAAAGATCGACCAAAAAAAAAAATAAAAAAAAAATGTTGGTACTCTTTACTTAGAAGGGCGCCCATCTCGGCCATCTCGGGCATTGAATGCACTAAAAAATCAGGTGCGATGCGACAGACGAGATGCCCGAGATTTCCCATAGGGAACAATGTTAAATGTCTCAATTGACCCGATTTTCCTGTTCAATGCCTCAATTGACCCAATTTTTCCATAGGAAACAATGTTAAATGGGCCACAGAGGCCAAATAGGCACCCTGAAGTGAATAATGGGCACCCGAATTGTTAACGCCACCCCACGATCAACGTCAACCCGAAGCGTGGCGAGCGCAGCGAGCCCGCGAGGGGCGGCGGTACGCGTCCTACGACCTTTTCATACCCCCACTATCCACGTCGGCGTGGAGTTGAGAATAGAAAGTGTGGCGAGCGCAGCGAGCCACCGAGCCCGAAGCGTGGCGAGCGCAGCGAGCCCCGCGAGGGGACGCGGATACCTTCACAGGTATCCGCGTCCCCTCGCGGGCTTCACAGCTGTCCGCGTACCCTCGCGGGGCTCGCTGCGCTCGCCACGCTTCGGGCTCGGTGGCTCGCTGCGCTCGCCACACTTTCTATTCTCAACTCCACGCCGACGTGGATAGTGGGGGTATGAAAAGGTCGTAGGACGCGTACCGCCGCCCCTCGCGGGCTTGCTGCGCTCGCCACGCATCGGGTTGACGTTGATCGTGGGGTGGCGTTAACAATTCGGGTGGCCATTATACACTTCAGGGTGCCTATTTGGCCTCTGTGGCCCATTTAACATTGTTTCCTATGGAAAAATCGGGTCAATTGAGGCATTGAACAGGAAAATTGGGTCAATTGAGACATTTAACATTGTTCCCTATGGGAAATCTCGGGCATCTCGTCGGTTGATCGCACCCGATTTTTTTAGTGCATTCAATGCCCGAGATGCCCAAGATTTTTTACTAACGATGCCCACGATCAAAATCGTGGGCGCCCTTCTAAGTAAAGAGTACCAAAATGTTAAAAAATCATCCTTGCGTCATTTAGCCCTCAGCCTTCCCCTAAGAGACGTGAATTCCAGCATTTGCCTCAGTGACAAAGGGGGATGCAGGGGCTCTGGTGAGCATGCGAGAGACTTGTGCACCTTCCCAGGGGGACCACATGATTTTTGGTAGCCGCTCAGCCGTTCTGGTAGTGTAGGCAAGTAGGCCTTCAGTCAATACTTTACTTGCTTTTCGACACTTTCCCCACTTTCTCAGGCTTGCACTTTAACAGAGCTGAACAAACATTTGCACAGAATCAGTGTTAGTGGTGTGTAGAGATAGATCGGACTGAAGAGTAATTCCCACAGTTAAGGTATCACAGTTATGACGGAAACATTCTGCCTGGCTGTGTAAGGTGACACGTTTATTGTATTGCTGCTCACAAGAACAAACTGAATAACTGACACAAGTAGCATCACTGAATGTTTCCATTCAAACCATGACCGCTGTTTAAATATTTAGGAGAGCAAAACCGTCAAAGTTGGACCAACTAATTTCGGCAGAATGATAAATCTGTCAGGGTTTACTCAGTGTATTTAGGAAAAGTCATACCCACAACCATTCAGTGGTACAGTCTTGATTAAAGGGGACTTATTTATTTATTTACAATTTCTTATATAGCGCAGCATATTCAGTTGTGACTATGCTGTTATTGGCGCTGTTGTTCAGTGCTGAATTAAGAAGGGTCAGGGAGCACCTCCGTACCCAAAGCCAGATCATCCATTAGGTGAACAAGGCCTTGCCAACTCAACTGTCACCGCAATCGGTAAGTACCAGCAGGGGTATGATGGATTAATGACTGATCCTCAATTACTTAAAGGTATCTGGTCCTTTACCCGGAACTTTTTTTGTGCATGATGAGACTGAGTGGTAGATTTATTAAGCTTGGTGAAGTGATAAGTGTCTGGTTTTTATCACAGTCCAATCAGCTCCTACCTGTCATTTTTCAAACCAAGCCTGTAACTTCACAGTTAGGAGCTGATTGGCCGGTGATAAAAAAAACCAGACATTTTATCACTTCACCGAGCTTAATAAATTTGCCCCTAAGCTCTTCTGACACATATCTTCTTATGAGCTCCTTGTATGCAAATTGACAGCTCAAGTGTCACGTGACACAAGAACATCTTCAGTTTCTCCAGCTGCAACTGCTGCTGCCAGGAAAAACTGAGCTTTCCCCAAAGACCCACTGGTGACGAGGATGAGTTAACTGAACACACCAGTGACCCAAGCACGACTTCTTGGGTGTGACCATTTACAGCAGATGATGGGTGTTGTTCACCCACATCTCCAATGCATCATAGCCATGCTCCCGTGTCCCAACTCACATTTACATAATATTGTGATCTAGGGAAAAAATGTTTTCCAGTAACTTCTTTTGTGTTTTGAACATTGCAGGAGCTTTTCAGGTAGAACAGAGATAACGTTTACTGTACAGCACTCCAGTTAAGATTCTTCGAATACATAGTACCTATGATTTATTTCCTGTGAAAGGAATACACTTTCTGTGGAATGACACTGACCTACTAAGTGCTGTATTAATGTATAGGATCACTTGTCCCTATAATTAGGATAGATGATTGGGATAAAAAAAAACAAAAAACCTTCCTTTAAATGTACATCTCCTCTATGAGGGATATTAATGTCTGAAAATGTTCAATAAGTGATGCTTTTCCTTTTAATAAGGGAACAATGTCAGTATATATTAGGTACTGTGCCATTAATTTACAGTATGGGGAAACTTAGAGCTCGTTCCCCTGAAATAACAAGAGAACTTTCATGCTAATTTCAAGGTCCACAGACACGTGAATTGGATGTGTGTGAGAACCTTAGCGGAAAGGTAATTTTCAGCTGTGCTTTTCTGTTTGATGTGTTCAGTCGGATGGAAGCCAAATGTCCCTGGATATTTTTTTGAAGTCGCTACACAGTTATATCGTTAGAAATGTTTTCATGGGGAAATATCTGATGAAAGGCATTTTAAAGCAGTGTTGCGTACAATATGGAAATTGTAACCAACCCGTAATGACTTGTTAGAAGATTAAAGTAGTTTTTACCATGCCAGAGAATGGTCTGTGATGAGGCGCTGCTACATTTTGTATTTGTTTCGCTTATATAAACATTTGTAGGCTTGGCCAAGAAGGAGAGATAGAGGGCTATGGTATATTTTGTTGCCATGACCATGTTCACATTGATGATGGGTTGTTTGGGGAAACCCAAAATACAATGGGAATACAATTGGGGGTATTAAATTGTTGTTTTGTTCCCTTTTTTACGCCTATGCTCCCTTTTTTTCACAACTTTTATATGTAGTTATATTGGTGTGATATTCAATTCTTCCCCGTCTTTTAAAAGTCAACAGTTTTTTTTAACAACTAATATTTCACAGTTATTTTAAATGGTATTCCTATTCAAATATTCGTTGTAATAGTCGTCTAAACTTGGTAATTTTCCCGTCTTTATATTCACCTGGGTGTCAGGTGGTGTTCTTTTTTTGTAAAAATTAATGTTTCATTGAATGAGATTTTTTTTTTTTAAAGGGGTTAAGGATAAAAGTATTAAAAAGGGGTCATTTTCATCTTGTTGTGTTCTTAGAGCACAGCAGTACATCTATTCTGGTCTTTTCTGACGATTTTTGCTATCTCTGCAGTTTGTACGCATCATAGCAGGGCATTTTTTAGGTTTATGAAACCCACATTTAGAAGGTGATTCAGGTTGGCTGGGTAAGCATTGTAAATGTGCTGCTTACCGAGCGGTTAAACGCCCCCCCCCCCCCAAATGATATGTATCACACACACAATAAATATACATAAATCAATTTCTCCAGTGCACAGTCAAAGAATAATACATAAAATCCATAGAAATAAATGTGAGATGTTCTAAACCTTGAAGTGATAAAATGGAGAGTGATAAACTACCAGCCAATCAGCTCCTTTCTGTCATGTCACATTCCGTGTTTGAAAAATAATAGGTAGGAGCTGATTGGATGGTGGTTTATCACTCTCCATTTTATCACTTTTCAAGGTTTAGTACATCTCGCCCAGAGACTGGTAGTAGTTTTAAAAAAAATACACATGTATTTAGAAAGCTATCACGAAATCTAACTTCTTCAGGGAGGCACCCCCGTCATCAGGGCTACGGTAATGACATGCAACAGTCAAATCGCCAGACATCCACATAAGATCTGGCAATAACTTACTACCATATATACCAATTTGAATCACAAAACCATCCACCACACCGAGCTCCAGGGAGTGTGCAAACCACCATAGTGGTAGCCATCCACAGGGGCGGATCCAGAAGAAAATGATTGGGGGGGCACCATTATAGTTGATGGGATTGCATGGGGGGGTGAGTGGTGCCAGGGTGCACACTCTCTCTCAAAGAATGGGGAGAGAGAAAGGAGAGCAGAGAGAAAGGAGAGAAAGAGAAGGTGAGTGGAGAGAGAAAGAAGGAGAGAGAAGGAGAGCAGAGAGAAAGAGATGATGGAGGGCAGAGAAAGAGGAGAGCAAAGTGACAAGGAGATCAGAGAGAGAGAGAGAGAGAAGGAGAGCAGAGAGAGATGGAGAGCATAGAGAGAGAGAGAGAGAGAATGAGAGATGGAGAGCGGAATAGAGTAGAGCAAAGAGAAGGAGGGCAGAGACAGAGAGAAGGAGAGCGGAGACAGAGAGAAAGAGCAGATGGAGAGAGAGAAGAAGACAGGAGAGCGCAAAGAGAGGAGGAGAGCGCAGAGAGAGGAGAGATCAGAGAGAGAGAAGGAGAATGCAGAGAGAGAGTTAGGAGGAGAGTGCAGAGAGAGCGAGATTGAAGGAGAGTGCAGAAAGAGAGAGAGGGAGAGTGCAGAGAGAGAGAGGGAGAAGGCAGAAAGAGAGAAGAGTACACAGAGAGAGAGAGAATGCAGAGAGAAGGAGAGTGCAGAGAGAGAGAGAAGGAAAGTGCAAAGCGAGAGAGAGGAGAGTACAGAGAGAGAGAGGAGAGTGCAGATAGAGGAGGAGAGTGCAGAGAGAGAAGGAGAGATGAGAGAGAGAGAGAGAAGAGTGCAGAGAGAGAGAGAAGGACAGTGCAGAGAGAGTGAGGAGAGTGCAGAGAGAGGAGAGTACAAAAAGAGAGAGAAGGAGAGTGCAGAGAGAGAGAGATAGAAGGAAAGTGCAAAACGAGAGAAAGAGGAGAGTACAGAGAGAGAGGAGAGTGCAGATAGAGGAGAGCGCAGAGAGAGAAGGAGAGATCAGAGAAAGAAGAAGAGTGCAGAGAGAGAAGGACAGTGCAGAGAGAGTGAGGAGAGTGCAGAGAGAGGAGAGTACAGAAAGAGATGGAAGGAGAGTGCAGAGAGAGAGGAGAGTGCAGAGAGAGAAAGGGAGAGAGGAGACTGCAGAGAGAGAGAGAAGGAGAGTGCAGAGCGAAACACAGGGAAAGTGCAGAGAGAGGAGAGAGGGAGAGGAAAGTGCAGATAGAGGGCAGTATTCAATGTGAAAGTTCTCCGTGCATGGAGAGCGTTTTATTTCGCTCTCCATGCACTCTCCGTGTTTTAGCGGAGATTCTCTGTGTTCCGGAGCCTCCTGCTCCCACTATTCAATGTCTTAACCCCTGCAGCGGACGAGCGTCCGCGGCAGGGAGCTTTCAGGGAGCCGGGGGACGGAAGCAGCCAGAGAGATTAACGTCTCCCTGGCTGCTCCAGAGGAATGTGGAGGGTAGGGGGGCTCCCCTGGACCCAGGCAGCACAGGCTGCCCCCCCCTATAGCCAGCGGGGGACCCAGTATTCCCTGCACCCCGATCGTGCATATTAACGATCGGGTGCAGTGAATATATGAATATCTAATGAGCGGCTCGAGCGCTCCGGCCCCCTGCTGGCTGCACTGTGTAAAAAATTTTTTTCAAAAAATATATATTTTTAAATTAAATATATATTCATGTGCTATAAGCACATGAATAAAAATAACATGCCCCTTTACAGAAAAAAAAAAAACTGATTTTTTTTACACCAAAATTAAAAAAAAAAACCTTTTAGTTTAAAAGTTCACATTCCAGATCTCCATCAAAAGATGGAGAATTGCTACACGGAGAGAGACGGAGAAAATCACTTAGAAAGACGGAGAATATTTCACATTGAATAGGGTTGCTCGCTTTTGGAGAGCAAAATGCTCCGTCCAAGGCGAACAAAGCACAAATTCTCCATAAAACACGGAGAACTTTTCTCATTGAATACTGCCCAGAGAGGAGAGAGAAGAGAGTGCAGAGACAGAGAGAGGAGAGAGTGCAGAGAGAGGGAGAGTGCAGAGAGAGAGAGAAGGCAAGTGCAGTGAGAGAGAGTAAGGAGAAAGAAGGAGAACAGAGAGGGTGAGAGAGAGAGAGCGGGTGAAAGGGAGAGGAGAGGGTTGAGACAGTTATGTGTCCCCCCCACCCATGCTTGTTGTGCTGAACCCTGCACTCTCCCCTTCTTCACTACAAATGTACCTAAGGCAGCAGGGTTTCCGATGGTCAGTGCACTGCCAGGAAACAACGTGTTCCAAGGATTCAGCAGCGGCTGTGGTCCCATGGCAGGGGTTGCGGCAGGGCAGTCTTGTGCCCTGCCGCGGGTCTCATGGGGGCTGAGGCAGCGGATCCCATGGAGGAGGTTGCCGCAGAAGAGCATGCAGTGGCAGGTCCATGGATCTGGGCGCGTAGTGTGCATCACGTGGAGGGAGTATTGGCCAGGCAGCAGCGGGTCACATAATAAGATCCTCCTCCCTTCTGATTCTCCCTTCGGTAGCAGCATTAAGAGAGGAGGTTTTTAAAAGTAAAAAAAAAAGTGATAGAAATGACGGGGTGTGGGGGGGGGGGTCACGTGCCCGAGTGCCCCCCCTAAATCCACCCCTGGCCATCCACCAGTGTCATAGCAGAAGCGCCCAGCAAGACCAGTGGTGTGGGTTCCACAGGGCTGCGCTCCACCAACTCCCCCTGACACCTTTGCATATCTCTGCATCTCTCCATCCCCCTTGCACATCTGTCCCCCCGCCATACCTCTCCGTCACCCCTGCACCTCTCCATCCCCCATCTGCACTTCTCCCTTCCCCCTGTACTTCTCAGTCATCCCCATCAGCCTTGTATTTAAAAACAAAAAATGCTCAACAAAACTCTCCTAACCTGCCACCCATAGGAGTCGCCATCCCGCTTTGCCGAATACTGTGCAGTCTGGCGGAGGTAAAATCGAAGGCACAAAATAGGGGTGGAGGAGATTAAAATGGTGCAAAAATGCTCTGCATGATATGAATAGCAGGGATATTATGGGAATGATATTTCAGCACCACATTGGACGACCAAAGGATAAAAACAAACAAATGAAGAGCGCACTCAATCATCACTTCAAAAAGACTTAGGATGCGTGTATATGTAGGTGTGAGAAGTGACCCCTAAAAATGAACATTTGAATGCCCCCCAATATATGCAATCTAATATTATCTAATATTAAAAAAAGGGATAAAATGGGCGTGAGATTAAAAAAGGGGAATAAATGGGCGTGATAATTAAGAACAACTACAGATTAGACGTCTAAAGAAAAGACATTTGAATAGCACACCCGACCATCACTTCACAAGACGTCAGACGCGTGAGTTTTAAAGGTGGGAAAAAATAACGCCCAAAAGTAAACAATTGAATCCCCCCCAATGTGTATACTTTTTAGATTGAACCTTTATGATCTCTTGTCTCCATTCAATCATAAAGTGGGACTAAATGCTGATCACACCGGCACTGAGCTCCACAGTGTTGTTGTCCCTGCGCAGTTGTCTTGTCTCAAATAAATGTAGTGCTCAAGATGAGATTGTTTGCAGTCCTGCTGCTAAAGCCAGTCACCAGATGAGTGCACTGTGTCTGTGTGGGGGTTCAATTGGCGATGCCTGTTTATGGCTCTTATGATCTGGTTATTAAGTCTGGGTCCTGGTTGGCCAGTTCTCTCTGATTTGGCCACCTGTTTCAGAAAGAGATGCTTCTGCCTTTGTGAGATGCCGGCAGTGGGCGTCTATGTGCACGATGGCATCTAGGTAATTTGCATATTTTTGCAATTGTAGAGAGTGAGATTGCACATATAAATGCAATTTCATTGCAGAGACCATCATTGTACCACTGTTCTTTGTGTACACTACATTAATACAAAAGTGCCTCCGACAGCTGAATGAGTAGGCACACACACACACGCCTGGCAGTAATTGGAAAGTATGCAGGATGGAAATATGACAGCAACAAACAACAATTATACTATGCAAATATTGTGCATCAAATTGTGCAGATTTGCATATTATTTTGCCACTTGTTTATGCATAATGTTATAATCATCCAGGGGCATACTACATTTACAAATCATCCAAAATATTCTATGTGACTACAGATGTGTACTCATACACTGTGGCTTCAGTAGCGCCAAACAGCCCCTCCCTGTGCGCCTGGTCCTATACGCAACGGGAATGCTCAGCGGGTGTTGTTTGCTATGATGGCCCAACAGTCGGGATTCCAACGGTCAGTATACAGATATCGGAATCCTGACGGCTGGTACTCCGACAGGGGGGGAGAGCACAATGAAGTCCCTTTGCGGGCTCACCACGCTTGCCACATATTCTATTCTTCCTTTATGGGGGTTACATGATCATTGCTAGGGGAAGGTACATCAGGGTTGAATACTCCTAAAGTCTCCTCTCCGGAAGAAGCCCGGAGAGGAGACTGTCAGCAGCACTTTGGGGGCGGGGCTTGATATGCAACGTCATCAAGCCCCCGGTACTGTAAATCCCGCAATTTCCGGGTCTTCGCAAAGGGGGAAGGGGCTAAATGATGTGATTTGCATCTTTAGCCTTGCCCCTTCCCTGAAAAGCTGCAATTCGCTGGAAGTTAACACTGCCACAGGGGAGATGCGTGGGGTGAACACCAGTATCCGGGAGGGTTGCCCACCTTTTCGGAGGGGCCAGGAGGGGGACCCAATTCTCGGGAGCCTCCCGGCCATTCCGTGAGGGTAGGCAACCCTGAATTACATGCTCGTTACCAGGGGTCGCAGGGCACCGCGCTCCTGGAATCCACACTTCTGGGTAGTGCTGGGCGCACTTCGCTCCCCTGACAGATGCTAGAGGTGCAAGAAGACCTCCAGCACCTGCCTCCTTTTAATTCGGCTGCATTTTTGGTGGGGAGCAGGGACTGTCTGTGGACGGAGACTCTGCACCCCTGCAGCGCCACTTCCCCAGTCTCTGTCTACAGTCCCAGCACAGCAGAGGAGGGAGGAGAGGGGGCAAAATTGCATCATTTTGTGAGAAAAAAATATAATTTATATTTTTACCTGATTAATGGCCAGCTGTGTGGCCCTGCTAAGATGCAGGTTATCATCATGCAGTCATGATTTTGGGCCTACAGCCAGGGGCGAATTTTGGTGTCAGGCCGCCCCTAGGTACAACATTTTTGGCTGCCCCCCTCATTTTTTTTTTATAGTCTGGACTGCCACTGCCTGCTGGATGGACCCGGAGGGAGGGAGACCAGGAGGGGGAGGATTACCTTCACTGTCAACACACTGCCAGGGACGGGCATGCTGCTCGGGTCAGCAGCTGCCCCCGCCCATTCTATAAACAGCAGCCAATAAGCTGTGTGTATAGAATAGTCAATGGGCGCAGGGCAGGAGTGAGCCTGAGCCAGTGAGCAGTGGATCCTTCCGGTCGCACCACGAGACCGACTGTGATTTCATCTGCATGGCTAGCGAGCATGCAGTGGCGAGTGACGAGCGGCAGCTTCACTCGCCACTGCCCGCTCGGCCATGCTGCTGCTGCCTGGCCAGGACTGGACTGGTGGTGACCAGGGGCATAACTAGACCTGTCTGGGCACCATAGCAAAATTGTGAAAGGGCCCCCCCAGCACTCCGGCTATGGGATTAGAATAGTAAAAGGGGAGGGATATGACAGTAGAAGGCAGGACCGGACAGGTTGGGTACTGGTTAAGGTCTGATTGGGTAGCTGATCGGAGAGCTAAGGGGGGCATGGTGACAGACACTGGGATGGGCAACCAAAAGAAATGGACAATAACCCGGCGCTGATTAAAATTGGTGATTTGTGGTACTATGGGCGAATGTCCTCTCTGTTGTCCACAAGATTTACTGGAATTTCAGAGGGTTCCTTATTGGACCACACTGACCAGAGTGTTGGTCCCTATGTACACATAGCGTTTTCTTTATCCAATTTTTCTAATTTCACCACTCCACGTACATGGTATTTAGTATCACAACTGACCTGGGGACTGGTCCCTAAATTCACGTTAAGGTATCTTTGGGTAAAGCGTATCCTCCAATATACTCCCAAAACAACCAGTGGTACACAACATTCACATTAGGAAACAAACTGACCTGTATGTAGGTCCATATGTTCACGTAGCGTGTCCTTTAATCCCTCAATCCTCCTTGAGTCAAAGTATGGGCGTAGCAGAATTTTCTCCAAAAAACGTTTATTCCCAGACAAGTAAAATACACAATAAAAACGTAGTAAAAATGGGAGCTTTTTACAGGAAAAGACCAATAACACATATATTGTCCTCCTCACCCGGAATGAGTCGGAATGTATTGTGATGCCCTGATGGTATGGGTTGATATCGGTCTCTCCTGTATCCAGCATCCCTGTACACCAACGCGTTTCTGACGTCACCGTCCTTCCTCAGGGTGTCTGGACAGTGGATAGTTGGTTATATTAGTTATATTGGGGGGCACTGGGCTGGGGGTGGGAGATGGCTGGTTAGATGGGGGCACTAAGCTGGGGATGGTTGGTTAGATGGGGGCATTAGGATGGATATGGGATGGTTGGTGAAATGGGGGGCACTAGGCTGGAAACGGAGCATGTTTGGTTAGATGGGGGCACTGGGATGGGGGATGGTTGGTTAGATGGGGGTACTAGGCTGGATGCAGGGCATGGTTGGTTAGATGGGGCACTGGGCTGGGGGATGGTTGGTTAGATGGCATCTAGCATTAAAGACATACTGGGCGAAATGTAATAGGGTGCGATTTTTTAGACATGTGCGATTTTTGGTCAAAAACGGCCGAAATCGCACATTTTCCGAAAATCGCACATTTAATAGGTTGAAAATCGCGGTAAAAAATCGCACTTTTTACCGCGAAAACGCACTTTTAGAAGTGCGATTTTTAGTCACATTTCAATTCGCATCCAGATGTTTTCCCATTATAAAGTATACAACTCGCAAATGTAATAGGGTGCGATTTTTGGTCAATGTTACCAAAAATCACAAAAAAAATAGACCAGGTTCTGACAGGCGAATTTGACAGAACCATGCACAGATCATTGAGATCTGTGCATGGTTCTGTTAATAAAAATGTGTAAAAGTGTTTTTATAAAAAAAAAAACGGCGTGGGGTCCCCCCTCCTAAGCATAACCAGCCCCGGGGCTCATTGAGCCGGACCTGGTTCCAAAAATACGGGGGAACAAAAAGCATAGGGGTCCCCCGTATTTCTGAAACCAGCCCCGGACTCTTGGACCGGTCCTGGTTCCAAAAATACGGGGGACAAAAAATCTGGGGGTCCCCCGTATTTTGAAACCAGCACCGGGCTCCAACAGCCCGCGGTGTCATGCCACAGCCGGGGGACACTTTTTATACAAGGTCCCCCGGCCAAAACATGAGCACCGTGGCTGGTCAGCCTTGGACGGGGTACCTGGAGGAGTATAGTATAGTCCAATCAGGACTGAGCTATGCGTCTCCATGGAGACGCATACTGTAGCTCAGCCAATCACGCTCTCAGCCTCTGTAGCACTGGGACAGAGCTACAGAAGCTACGGAGAAAGCTGGTGACAGGCAACGGAGAAAGCCGATTCTCCCCGCTGCCTGTCAGTGCGGGGGGAGCCGGCTGTAAAGCAGCCAGACCAGCGCTGGATCCAGGAATGGTAAGTATGCTGGTGTAAAATTGAGGTGTGTGTGTGTAATAAACTTGTACTTCTCTGTGTGTGTGTTTTTTATAAACATTCTTTTTACAGGTGGACTACAAGTCCCAGCGGGCCCATTAATGCCCTGCATGCTGGGACTTGTGGTTCTCCAAGTCCCAGCATGCGGGGGAGGTCTGCTGGCACTTGTAGTTCGCCGGTAAAAAGCAATGTAATGATATGTATGATGGATTTAACCCTATCAGGCCGGCGTCCACTGGCCACGGACGCCGGTGACAGCCCCGGGCTTCAGCCCTGGACGGGTGAAGCCTGGGGGGGGGACCCCTTTATTGGGGGGGTCCCCACTCCTCCAGGTACCCCGTCCAAGGCTGACCAGCCACGGTGCTCATGTTTTGGCCGGGGGACCTTGTATAAAAAGTGTCCCCCGGCTGTGGCATGACACCGCAGGCTGTTGGAGCCCGGTGCTGGTTTCAAAATACGGGGGACCCCCAGATTTTTTGTCCCCCGTATTTTTGGAACCAGGACCGGTCCAAGAGTCCGGGGCTGGTTTCAGAAATACGGGGGACCCCTATGCTTTTTGTCCCCCCGTATTTTTGGAACCAGGTCCGGCTCAATGAGCCCGGGGCTGGTTATGCTTAGGAGGGGGGACCCCACGCCGTTTTTTTTTTAACTTTTTTTTTTTAACTTTTTTTTTTTTTCCACAAAAGCGCATTTATAAAAATGCGCACATTTTCATGACTGAAAATGCGCACATTTTCATGACTAAAAATCGCGGCAAATCGCATTTTTTTGCCGCTAATTCGCATCTCATTACATATGCGAATTCGCGGCAAAAAACGCGATTTTTAAAGGTGCGATTTGGTGCGATTTTTTTTTAGTCTAAAAAATCGCACCCTATTACATTTCGCCCACTGCATTTACCCAAATATCTCCTTTATGAAATGACTATTCTATTTGCTGTGACGCTGCTATATATCCGTATGCCACCAGGGGCAGATTAAGGGTACTCATAGGCACAGCAGTAGTGGCTGCCTCCCTCTGCCCAATTTTATTTTTATTGTTTGTTATGGGTTTGTTGCCCTAATTTGACGATTGGCTAAATAATATATTTTCTTTTTAAAGTGACATTTTGTTTTATTTTTCATTTTCGCGGAACAGTCCCACCTGCCTGTCGTGGATCTGCTTAGCAGAGCGCCCAGCATCTATTCACTGAGATATGGGGCATGTCCCCACAATTGCAAGTCATTCCCACAAAGACACTCCCCCTATCTCAAGGCCACACCCCATTTTTGGACACACGCGGGAGTCCCAGGTCCCAAGATCATAAAGTTGGGAGGGGGTAGGGAGGTACTGTGGGTATGTACTTTCCATTCGCGGCAGGGACCCCCGCTGATGAAATAACAATCTCCTAATGGACCTTCCTCCACTTCCTCCTCCTGAGCACGGATCGCGCTGCCCGGATCCCCAGTGCCCCCGCTGTCTGTGCACCAGCTGCAGCCTCCTCCTGCATGATGCTTTCATGCATCAGTCTAGGACCTGCCGACTAGGAGCCCTGGAATGCCCGCTGCCTACCCTGCCTACCATGCTACCCGGATGCAAGGTACCACCTGCAAGGTAGCAGGGGAGGGGGGGCAGGACAGGTACCAGGGGAGGGGGAAGACTAGTGTGGGATCTTAAATACCGTTTCAGAGCCATTCTCACTGCATAAAAAACGGCTCTGAAACGTGTAGGACTCTGCTTTGGAAAGGGGTTGAAATACCGGTTAACTTTGACCAGTAAATCAACTACAATTTACCGTTTAAGACCTGCAGTGAGAAAGGTGCATAACTGAGAAATATACAAAGTGGGATTTACTTATAAAGAACAGTTATAAAACAGTTGAAAAACATTAAACAACATCAAACAAGGTAAATACAATCCTTATTCCACATTATTTCAAAACAATATCCACTCGACTTAACCTGGTCACCAACACACAAACTATCACATCATGCTCAACACAATGCTACTTTGAATTTTATTACATGGCATACTCACCACACTTCAACCATCCTATAATCTCCCACTCACCACTCAGTACACATTGCCTCTTCCATTATTCACTCCCCTCTGCTAAACACTCATGAGCTCTTTACTTACTTCTCTACTTGTACTTTCACATCCACATCCCATCACCAATACAAAAAACTGCAAACATCCATCTATATCTATCTCTCCTTTCTAATCTTATTAGCTGGTGACATATCACCAAACCGAGGCCCAACTAACTGACCCACTCAGATTAAATTGCTTCTAAGCCTAGAAAATTCAGCTAACCTCATAAATATCACATGCCTCCCACCACACACCAAACAACTTAAATGTGCTCTATTGAATGCACGCTCTGTTTGCAATAAATTAACATCCATCCATCACCTCTTCATCTCTCACAACTTCAACCTGATGGCCATTACAGAAACCTGGCTCACACAATCAGACACGGTCTAGCCTGCAGCACTGTCACATGGTGGTTTCCACTTCACTCACACCTCCAGGCCTTGTAACTGTAAAGGAGGTGGAGTTGGTATATTACTGTCACAAGCCTTCACATACTCAGTTCTACCACCAGTTCCTTCACTCATATTTACATCATTTGAAGTACACTCCATTAGGGTTTTTTCCCCTTTCTCTCTGCGTGTTGCTGCCATCTATTGTCCACCTGGGCTTCCCAAATCTAAATTTCTGGAAGATTTCTCTGCCTGGCTCCCCCATTTCTTATCCTCTGACATCTCCACTATCATCCTGGGTGACTTTAATATTGCTATTGACAGTCTACCATCTCTGCATGCCTCCAAACTCCTCTCTCTAACCACCTCTCTTGGCCTCTCCAAGTGGTCCGACGCCTCTACTCACGAGGAAGGCCACTGCCTTGACCTTGTTTTCACCAGGCTGTGCTCAGTCTCTGATTTTACTAACACTCCCTTCCATCTCTCTGATCACAATCTCATTTCCCTCTCACTCTCCTCCATTACCTCAAGCTCACCGACACAGAAATCATGCATGCCTACTCTAACCCGCAAAAATACTAATGCTGGGGGCGTGGCCTGGAGTAACTGCGGAGTGGATGTGTTTGCTGGCTCTCCCGCCAGACATCCTATTTAATACTGCTTTTAAGCAACACTACCTCCTGTTTTTTGGGCTGTATCGACTTGGGAGCCTCTCCTGCATCCACGGGGCTGAGCTGGCGCTGTTTTCCCGGTGTCTGTCTTTACCTGCGGCTCGGTGTATCAGGCGGTGGGCCCTTCCGCGTGGCATTCGGAGCTGCGCCGCTGGCTGTTGCCGGGCGCTGTGCTGAACGGGTGTGTTCCCCTGCTTGTGCCCGAGGGGGAGTTGTCTGTTATCCTCCGGTGCTTGTTTGTGCTGTCTACCTGTCCGGGCTGGACCCTCCCGGCAGTCTCCTGCTGTTCAGCCGAGGATCTCGGTGGACGGCGCCGGCGGCCATCTTAGATTCTCCTGGCTTGGTGACTTCTACCCTTCGGGTCTCTGGAACGGTATTCCTCCTGTTATTTGTGACAACAGTGCATCTAACTGCAGATTGCCATCATAGTGCTGGACAGTGTATTCTGGATTGATATTGCTACTTATAATCTGGGACCACCGACTGCATGATATATGCTGCAACCATGGCTGTTTCTCAACTAATAGAATGTATTAAAGCCTCCACTCAGAGACTCCTTCAGAGACTTGAGGGGATACGGGTGGGAGAATCTTCCCTTTCCTCTCCCCCTGACAAGGATGCTGTAGAGAATAAAGATACTACATCTAATTGTTCTCATACAACACAACCTGTACACCCTGAGGTTATTCCAATGGTGCCGTCCCCTGTTTTCTGCAGTGCTATGAACGGGAAGGGCGGAGATGGAACTTTCCTCCTCGATCATTGTACTCCTGTATTCTTTACAAACCCATTGGCCCTATGTATGGGAGCACCTCTCCTTTCACACACCATTAAGACACCCGTTGATTGTGATGAGACTTCTATATCTCCATATACTAACCCTACAATTCATATTGAGCCCGTGCAGGATGAAAATCGGCTTTTCTTCAAGACCTATCCTGGACTGCTGGCTGACGGTCACTTTACATTTTATTGCATATCCACATTGTCTCCACTGATGCTCTTCTTGTCTCTGCTGAATTTGCCGAAACCTGCAATACGCCAATATGCTAAATGCCTGTTTATACATTCTGGAATGCGTAGAGATGGGACTGCTGATGTTGCCACCCTATATCGGAGCGTCTGCCGCTGGCCAGACTGAAGATTTATCTAATGGAAAGGCACTTGCCAAATACGACCGCTTTACATCACACTCTGTTGCTTGACAATATCATATCCTGCTTTAAGTTTCTTTGATTCGACTTGTCCGCTGATATTGCATCCTGTTACTTTATGTTACTATTTAACTTTTTTATTTATTTTTTTACGACCACAATATACTGTATGTAATATTTCTACTGTGTATGCTTCTGGTGGGAGAGCCAGTACCAACTCCTAGTTCAAGGTCATTAGTTTTTTGTCCCTATGTGTGGGTGGGGGGTGGGTATATATACATATATATGCTTGGTGGGGGAAGGATGGTTTTAATTTGGTCCAAATATTGATATATCCTGATAAATTTGCCCCTGCTATTATCCAGTCACTCTCCTTCTATGTGGGTGTGTTTTTTTTTGTTTTGTTTTTGGGTCCAAGATTAGGCCCCGTCACATACTGTATACAATATCCGGACATCGCTTGGCGGGGGGAGGAGCTAGATTGGATGGGGGGGGGGGATGGGAATAGATAGTCAGTATGAGATAGGTAGTTGGGGGGGGGGGGTACAGTTCAGGGATCCAAGTACACCTTAGTTGGGGCTGGGTAGTACAGGGTGGGGGGTTATATGGGAGGTTTGTTTTGGTCGTTGGAGGGGGGAGGTTTATTTTGACTTTTTATACTAATGTTGGACACAAATATTTAGATACCATAGTTATTATTGGCATATCATTTCATACTGCAAAACCACGTCAGTGCATGGTGATTTTGCTCCTTTTATGTGAATAATTTAAGTGTGAACATTTCTTTGCTTTATCTGTGATGCTTTCACAAACGTTACCCGAGTAGGCGCCCTCGGGTATATACATATCCTGTATTACTCTAAAGAAATGCGATTGTATAGGTCACCCTGCTTCAACTATGATCATCACCATGATGTATATGCCTAACTTTCTGATTTTGTCTGTTATACTTAGCACCTATGCTATATCTGTAGGGGGGGTATGCTGTTTGTTATGCAAAATGTAATAAAAATCATTGAATTAAAAAAAAAAAAAAATACTAATGCTATTAATTTTCCACAACTTTCCACCTCCCTCCAACAACAGCTCTCATTAATTTCTACATTTACCTCTCCTGACTCTGCTGTTTCCCACCTCTATCTGACTCTTGAAACAGCCCTTGATGAAGTGGCTCCAGCTACCCATTATACCCCTCGTAGGCTTAGATGCCAACCGTGGCACTCCAAAACAACAAGATAACTACGAAATAATTCCCGTAAAGTAGAACGCCAATGGCGTAAATCTCGTAATATGACTGATTTCCTCACATATAAGACTAGCTACCACTCCTACTGCAATGCTTTAGACACGACCAAACAAACATACTACCAATCTCTCATCTCTTCTCATGCCACCAACCCTAATCGACTTTTTAACACCTTAAAGTCTCTTCTGTACCCTCCCCCTCCTCCCCCACCGGCTACCATCAGTGCACAAGAACTTGCCTCCTACTTTAAGGACAAGATTGATAACATCCAAGATGAAATGGTATGCTCCACAACCTCTAACCCTCTTTCTTCCACACCTGAACCCTCTGGCACTTTCTCTTCATTTGAGCCCACAAATGAAAAGGAAGTATCCACACTCTTCTTATCCTCCTACTCTACTACCTCTCCTCTTGATCCTATACCTGCACAAGTCATTAAAAATCTATCTCCTGTACTTATTCCAACCTTAACTAAAATCTGCAATCTCTCTCTTGCTACTGGTACTTTTCTGTCTCTGCTCAAACATGCAGTGATTACATTCTGAAAAAACACAATTCTGACCGTAACTCTCTCTCTAACTATCATCCTATCTCTCAGCTCCCATGCCTCTCCAAGCTACTCGAGAGACTTGTCTACTCTCGCCTCACAAACTTTCTTAACTCTCACACCCTATTAGACCCGCTCCAGTCACGCGTTCGCTCTCAACAAGTCTAAAAGCCATTACTCACTTATTCTTCTAGATCTTTCTGCTGAGTTTGACACTGTGGATCACACTCTCCTTTTACAAACACTACGCTCCCTAGGTCTTAATGATACAGCCATTTCCTGGTTCACATCTTACCTATCTGATCGCTCTTTCACTGTTCGCTTCTCTGACTCTACTTCCTCTTCACTACCTCTATCAGTTGGAGTTCCGCAAGGCTCAGCCTTAGGTCCTCTGCTTTTTCTCAATCTATACCTCCTCGCTTGGCAAACTAATCAGCTCTTTCAGATTTCAGTATCACTTATATGCAGATGATACTCAAATCTATCTGTCAACCCCAAAGTTGTCACCAGCAGGGCCGGATTAACAATGGGCCTGATGGAGCTACAGCTCCAGGCGCACTCTCCAAATATGCACATTTTGTAGCTGAGGGGCAGGGCTTTCCAATGAGCCCAGCCCCGTGTTGCTAGTCCCATGGGAACCGGAGATACCGCCAGGCAAATCTGGAACGTTTTCCCCATAGGATAACATGGGACCAGCTAATTCCGACCCCACCTGGTTCCAACAGCTGCCAGATCCCCCTCCGGCATCACAGAAGCTCGAGGTTGATCTCAAATCGCTGGGCCTTCACTCTGATACCAGGCTGGTCCATATGGGTTCATTGGTTCTAGAGATATTGTAGGTAAACCGATTTTTTAAATTTCTGAAATGAAATTTAATGGCTGTTCATGTTGTTAGAGGGCAGATTTCTCTGGAACCAAACAGCCCAGTTTCACGGGACCAAAATCATTCGAAGCCCACATGAAAAGGGGTCAGTTGGTTCCGAAGATATAGCTGGTTGTTTAAAAGGGGGGGGGGGGGGTTCTCTCCCCCTCACACCAGAAAATGCAGGGACTAGGCTGGTATAAAAGGGGCAAGCCCAGGAATGTCACTGCTTGATCCTGGGACCATATTACCAGGTAAGTTCCTGCATTTTCCGTTGTGAAAGGGGTATTATTTAAAATAGCTGGGACCTGCAGTGCTCTGAATACAGCCGGGCAGCCCCCCGCTCTCTGCCCAGCTGTCAATGGCTGTAATTTCTGCCCGGCGGAGGCTGTCCACATGTTACAGCGAGCATGTATTTCCCCTTGGCAATGAGCATGTAATCCCACATGGCAATGAGCATGGAAACCCTTGCAATGAGCATGTAGGTAAGCAGCACTTATGTAGCATAATTTGTAATAGGCATTATGGTGTTTGGCATAATACGTAATGGACATTATGGTGTGTGGCTTAACATGTAATGGGCATTATGGTGTAGATTTTTAATGTGCGCCTTTGGCATGCAATGCCCCTGTTTATGGAGCATATTGTGCATTATTGCTCAATCTGTTTGGTATAGTGTTTATTTTGGCTCCATCCATGTGACAAAATGTGAATTTTGTCTTAATCTGTGTGAGATAACGTGAATTTTGACTCAACCCGTGTGCCATAGTGTGAATTTTGGCTCATTCCATGTGGCATAAGGTGTAAGAGGCAAGCACACTATAAGGGGGTTACTATTGTGTTGCATGATTTGTATAAGGGGTATATGGTGTGGTAAACTTAGGTGACAACATAAAAGGTGCTGAAATGTCTACCAAGTTTCGGCTTTCAGTATCTTTTTTATGACTGGAGTGCCGCTTCACCCCTCAAGTATCTTAGGACATCGGCGTCCTGCGGGTGCACCTTTGGAGGGCACCCGCATATATATCTCCCTGCATTTTTCCTATGCCAGCCCTCTGCCTTTTCCAGGCATATATAATTAGTTGAAAGTATTTATACAAATAGAGACACACCCATGAGAAGACCACCCAACCAGAACACTGGTCACGCCCCCCACATTATTAGGTGCTGGCCACAACCCCTATTATTGCGCATAATAGGCCCTTGATAATTTTCAGCTCCAGGCCCATTTAGACCTTAATCTGGCACTGGTCAATAGTGGTTTTGGGCCGAGTCTCTGAATGTCTCTTTGCCATATCAAACTCAATATTTCCAAAACAGAATTACTTATATTCCCGCCAACTAAGAACAGTTACCATCCTGATATCTCCATCACTGTTGACAACTCGACAATCTACCCTACCCCACAAGCTTGTTGCTTAGGGGTCATCCTCGGCTCTGACCTGTCCTTTGTTCCCCACATTCAATCTGTCTCCAAATCATGTTACATGCATCTAAAAAACATATCCAAAATACGACCCTATCTCACACAAGACACTACTAAATCTCTTATCCATGCACTCATTATATCCCGCATTGATTATTACAATAGTCTCCTAACTGGACTTCCCAAGAACAGACTCTCACCACTACAATCCATTTTAAATGCTACTGCTAGGCTGATCCTTGCAAGACGCTCATTGTCTGCTGATCCGCTCTGCCAGTCCCTCCATTGGTTGCCTGTATCTTACCGTATTCAATATAAAACACTTCTACTCGCATATAAAGCTTTTAACCATACTGCACCAGCTTATATCTCTCTACTTATCACAAAATATCTCCCATCTCGACCACTCCGCTCTGCACAAGATCTGCGTCTCTTCTGCACGGATCACTAGCTCCCATTCACTATTACAGGACTTTCATCGGGCTGCTCCCACCCTATGGAATGCCCTTCCACGCACAATAAGACTCTCCGCTAGCCTACCAAACGTTCAAGTGTTCCCTGAAAACTCACCTCTTCAGGCAAGCCTATCATATTTAAGTTCTACACGCATAACCCTCTGAGGCACTTATAGTGTGTATTATGTAGCTTCCCTTCTGGACTTGTAACTTGGTGGGACTGCTATGCTATTACTGGTGCCTGTCCTTCTGTTTCCCTCCTATGTCCCTATAGATTGTAAGCTTGCAGCAGGGCCCTCCTACCTCCAAGTCTGTCTGTTGTTACCCAGTTTGTTTTATCACTGTCTACTATTGTAAAGCGCAATGGAATCTGCTGCACTATATAAGAAACTGTAAATAAATAAATAAATAAATTACACTGTTACATTTTTGGGGAAAAAAGGAATGAGAGATAGATACATTTACATTGAATCATCAGCGCCATTTCCCAGCACTTTACCAAGTACAGTAGCGCTTACTAACTGTTTTGGGGCTCATCTACATTTGTATATAAGTCATTTTATATTACATACCCACGCTTCTAGGTGCCACATTCGCAATCTCTTTTCATAATCTCTCCAAATATGGAACTAGACACGCTCTTTGGGTGGAGCATGAGACGCCCCCTAAATGGGGTGCTTTGCAAAATTCTACTACCAATTATAATCTCCCTGAAACTAGTTTTCAAATGTAGGCAAGTATGAAATAGGTGCATCTCCACTTATGGGCAACTCAGCATAACCCACAGTTGCATCAGCAGACCCTCCCTGTCCTGTACCTACAGTATGTGATAGAGGCCTGGTACCACTTCCCTTGCAGAGGCACATGGAACCTATAGGACTTTGCATCGCCCCCACACTTGCATGTGCTCAGGTTTGGCTCATGCTTTGCAAGCAGGTGTACGTTCATCTCTGTATTGGGCTCAGACTGTATAGGTAAGAGAGAAAACAAACAATCTGTGCATGTGCATCCTATTTCTCATATCTGCTTGATATTGGTTCTAGGTAATATTTTTGGCCACCCGCACCACCTACAGCACATAAAGGCTGTGAATGAATAAATGGTATAACTAACGCAAGAATGTATACCACTTCCCCTTGATGACATCCAATAATACACATACACAGGGCGGATCTAGACTTTTATTCTAGGGGGGGGGATGATTTATTGGCCCTCCCCTTTCTAGTCCTGACCCCTCCCCTTCCCAATCCTTACTCCTCCAGAAGCACCAGGTGAGCGGTTCCGCAATTAAGGTGACATTGTACAGTGTCATTATGTGTATGCGATGCACAGTTCCATTTCGGGCACAGGGCACCAAAATGTCTAGAAACAGCACTGCATGCCCCTATTTATTTACCCAAAACATTACTTCTCCTATTTACATCTCGCTTTCAACATTACATAAAATATAAACACGTTCCTGGATTTTATTTCAACACTACACAATAAAACAGCATCAAAATATGACCGTAAGTGAAAACACACTACAAACAATTATCTCAAATGTAACAGAACCGCTAAATGTAAGATATGTAATAAAGATATCTCCATTGTCCCCTTATTCTCATGATTAATTTAAGATAGAAATCAGACCCTGTTTTCAGGAACGCAGCCTATAACCCTCCCTCCCTACCCCCTCAATGTCGCAACCTGTCAATCAGGCAGTGGAAGAGGGTTTCTTAGGGCGACAATCCAAGACCCGTTATGTGCATGCGTAAAACGGACTTTGCGCATCTGCAGATTCCTGATCATTGTGAATCTGCGGGCGGCGCAGTACCTGTGCTGAACTTGAGAGATAAAGTGGACAGAGATAAAGTGCCAGCCATAACTAGAAAATCTTCAAACAAATACATTAAAAAGCAATTTTCTTTATGCTGTTTTCCTGGCTGTTTCAATCTTTTATTTCAGGGAAGATCATTGGGCCTGATTCAGAAATGTACACAATGCCAATACTTACAGTTTTGAGCAATTATTGGTAAACTGCGCATGTGTATAAGGTCCTTACTCTAGTTCACTCTTAGAGGCAAATTCCTTCTCAGATGGACAAAACCATGTGCACTGCAGGGGGGAGATGTAACAGGTGCAGATACAATTAAATTTGGGTGAGTTATTTTGTTTCTGTGCAGGGAAAATACTGACTGCTTAATTTTTACACCGCAATATAGATAACACTTTGAAGAAAAACCCCACCCAAATCTAACTCTCTCTGCGCATGTTATATCTGCCCCACGTGCAGTGCACATGGTTTTGTCCATTTGAGAAGGAATTTGCCTCTAAGAGTGAACTAGAATAAGGCCCTAAGTCACATTGCGCATGTGTTAATTAGGCTGTGACATTGGCCCTTATTCTGGTTGGTGCGGGAATGTCCGTGTGCGTTCGTGCCGCCGATGTTTTGTGTCTGCGCATGTGCAGAGGCGTCTCTGCGCATGTGCGAACGGGACGCACGGCCAAATTCCGCATGAAATGTGTACACTACAGACAGGGGGTGGAGAGGGGCGTGAAGGGCTGTTTGGGCTCATTACCATATGTTTACACCCCGCGTTTCATGGGCGTTCCCATGCAAACGCTGGGCGTACGTATGGTAATGCGGCCGTGACGCACGTGTAGGGGGCGGACATATGACATTGCCAGATGTCAGCTGCCCGCCCAGATCCCTGCTTTTGCACGGAGAAATGCCCGTGTGGTCTGAGGTTGCGGGAGCTGGCGGACCACTTGGTCCTGCATTCGATGTTCTGCGACCATCGAATGATGGGGGAGGTTCCAAGAGATGGAGGAGGTGTATCCGTAAGAAATTCACTCGTGCTCCGTGCGGTCAGCGGATTACCGCATTCGGACGGAGTGAGCGATCCGTACGAAAGGCGGGGTTTAGGACGCACGGTCCTGCCCGCATATTCGGCTCCGGCCGCATCGACCAGAATAAGGCCCATTGTGTTTTAGCAGGATGCATTTGAACAGGATTCTGTTTAGCAGGATGCAGCAGGCTTGTGTATATATTCTCTTGAGTAAGCATCCTGCTAAACAGCTACTGTCCGACTGCATCCTGCTAAAATGCAATGTTTAGATGCAGCAATATATTTAAATGCAATCTCCTTCCTGTCAAATAGGTCCCTTTAAAAGAGACCTGTCAAAATGCAATGTGTAGAGATGCAGCCTAAGTGGGGTACTCAATCCCCCGCCGCTATTTCCGATGGGGGAAATAGCCGCCGGTGCCTATTCAATGCTGTCTTTCCTGACAACATTGAACAGGCATCTAGGCAGAACGAGCCCGACTTTAGAAGCAGTCGGGCCCATTCTGCCGAGAACGGTCATGGATTGTCGAGCTCCCGGCCATATCTCGACGATCCACGGCCGTATTTTGCTGCCACACCCCCTTTTCGGCATTCGGATTCAATGTCCCGCCTGCCGAGATGCAGTCAAGCAGGACGAGAACAGGACCGTGTCACGACTGTCGGTGCCGACCCGGGATTGAATACCGCCCAAAGTCTTAGCAATGTTGCTCGCAGTAACGATTGAATTGCAAAGATCCTCAAGGACCGTCTGGGAGTAATTAGAGGGAATGGCAGTGAAAAACGCAGTTGTGTCACGACCGGACCCAGGGTGTCTCTCAGATTCCTTATGCAGAAAACATGGCATTAGGGCCTGAGTTCCCATTACAAAAAGTTACTGCAATCACCTCCAGAGTTACTTTGGGCCTCGACCAGTGGTGTATGCAATGGCGATGTTTGCTGAATAGAGCGCCAATTGATTAGAGACAATGGGGGCGATTCTCTAACACAGAAATGCGGTAAAAACCCGTTATCGGGGGTTTTACCGCATTTCTGTATGCTGTATTGTTCCTTCGCAGTGGCATCGTTGCAGAGGGAATCGGCAGAAAAAGCTGGCGATTCCCTGCAGAAGCCTATGGGCTTCTTACTGCAGCGCTGTTTGAGGGATCCGTCACGGATCCCTCCCAGAATGCCCTGCGGCCAGCGCATCACTCGGACCCGGAAGTCCAGTGCCGGCACCGCATCGCAAGGGACAGCTCTTATCGCAAGAGCTGTCCCTTGCGTTAATAATAGCATATGTTAGAGCATATGCAGTTATTAAAAATGCAATGCCCGGCGATAGAGGGCTGCGGATGTTACAACATCCCGCCCAGAGTGAGGATTTATTTACAAGGTAGTGGCAGACAGTGAGTGCTTGTGACAGGTGACAGTGGGCTTACTTGCGATGGACATTCTGAGCAAAGGGTTACTGAGATGATCAATGTTGGTTTGTACATGAGGCGGATCGGGGACACTCTCCATGGGCGCCCCACTACAAATCGAATATTTCCACAGAACTGCCATGAATTTGCAATGGCAATGGATGCTGTGTCCATCTTTAATTCGGGCTCTTTGTTACTACCTAGTGTATGTGTATGCGTTCATGTGTTTTAAATGTAAAACACACATACATATATCTCACATGCGTGTGTGCTCTAAAAGTGTTGTCATGCACTGCTTAACAGAAGCAAATCTGGGTGTGTAGGTAGATAAAGCCTCAGCCAATATGTAAATTATTTTTAGTGGCAGCCAGTCATTGCCATGGCCTGCACTTTGCATCTGTGAGGTAATGTGTACTCAGGGCGGAATGTTTGCCGGCCTGTTACCTCAGAATGCTTTGTTCGCAGACAGTGGGTATTATACCCAGAGCAGCGCAGCACGCAGAGCACTGATTGACTAAATGACCCCGCAGGTGCATCAATGGAAACATTAAGTTTATGATCTCAATCAGGAGATGGCTGCATGTGCTGTAGTTTACCATCCACACTGCTGGATAAACTCAGGAGTATGTTAAATTATCTTTTTTATTATTATTATTATTATTATTATTATTATGTTAGTGTAATAGAAAAATCACCCACCGCGTGTATAATGCTTGTTGTTTTCTCGCAGATTTTACACCTTTGTCACAGTTACATTTTTCCTGTTTCTCTTTTTATTTTACTATGATCTTGCCATTGTCTTCATTATGCAAATAAAATGTCTGCAATACTACAGTAGCATCCTGATCTGACCTGGCAATGCTGGTATTTGCCGCAGCGCTGCCCCTGAAGTACTAGTTAGCAGCTCTGGGCCCCTGTTCTGGGGGTGGGGGTATTGTGTGTGCCTGTGGGAATCCGCCACTGCCTGCATCTAATAAACAGTCCTGTGCTGTAGCCACTATTTGCTTTCAGAATCGGTACATCTGTCAGACCAGACTTAGGTCTACAGTCATTAGGTCGACCCCGGAAGGTCGACTGGCCCCAATGTCGACAGGGTTAAAGGTCGACATGACTTAAGGTCGACATGGGTTTAGGGCGACAGTCATTAGGTCAACATGAGTTTTTCACTGTTTTTTGAGCCGACATGACTGTCGACCTAAGTGTGGTCTGACAGATGACCGTTTCCCTTGCTTTCATATTCAGCCTTGCCTAGTTTGTATGACACCCAAAAGGAGTGACGGTGTTATTTGCATTATTACGGCCCCAACTCGCACACTGCACAAATTGCTTTATTGCGCAAATGGGCAAATGGGAGTGATGCTGAAGAGATTTGCATCAAGAGTTTGAGGGACATCCAGCAGTACGGGGTAGTATACTGTACCTTCTTGGCATCTGCCTCCCACCAGAGCACTCAAGCTCTAATGCACATGCACAATCATCTGGAAAAAAACATTGTGGCGGCCATTTTTCTGGTGATTTATGCTGCGATGCTGCCATTGTCGAGGGGTACGTATTAAAAAAAATGGGTGCCCTGTGTGTGTGGACGCACACAGGGCACCCATTATAAATATGCCACTGGTATGGTATATTCTCTACGGTGCATTACTGTTATTAATTAAACTGGTACTAGCAGTATTTAATATATATATATATATTTATATATGTGTGTGTGTGTGTGTGTGTGTATTAAGAGGCCCAGACCATGCATTTGCTAGTGCTTAGCCAAACCTCTTAGCATTGGCCCCTACCAATGCAATTCCCTGGTAGGCCCATAATGCCCCAGTCTGACACTGGCTACATACTTGCCGACATTTCATGTCTCCTCCCTGGGAGAAGCCCGAACAGGAGACTGTCAGATGCGCTCAGGGGGCGGGGACAGAGCTTTGCATCATTAAGCCCTGCCCCATTGCAGGAAACACCACAATTTACGGGTGTACATGGAGGGGGAGGGGCTAAAATAACATAATTAGCATAAATACTGAACACCGGTATTTAACCGACAGAGTAAGAAGATGCAGGGGAAATTGTGGGGGATCCAGGGAAATGTGGGAGGCTTGCCCACCCTTCCGGGGGGGCCGGGAGGAGGGCCCATCCATTCCGGGAGGGTAGGAAAGTATGTGGCTACAGTGGCTATACCGTTGCTAAGAGAGAGCGAGGGCTGCCTAGGCATGAGGGAATATAAGAGTCGGTGCAGTTTGGGATGGTATGACAAAGATAGAAATCAGAGTGTCACTTACCCATAGAGGTGCAGTGTAGATGGGGTAGCCAATCAGGTGTAGAAGGGGTGGTAGCTTAGGTGGAGGTATATAAGAGGTAGTCAGGTGATCCATCTTCCTCTTGAGCCTGGATTCCCACCCTCCCTCCCTTGTGCTAACCTACCACATGGCCTTTTGGCCGTCACCCAAATTTGGCTCTCATCAATTTAAATATTAATTGGCGGGAGGGCGCTCTCGATCAGCAGTCCAGTTTGAAGTACAGGTGGTCACTGTGAGGTATTGCCACCCTCTGCCAGGAAGGCTGGTGAGTTCTGCCCCGAGGGGGGACGCAGGACACTTTTAGAACTGTCCTCATCATGCCCTAGGAGGGGCGGCAAGACAGTCACAGCGCAGGCTGGCTTTGAATTCAATGGGGGCGGTTCCTCGCCCTGGTTACAAGTTGGGGCGTTGTAGTCGCCGCCATTGCTAACGTTTTATGACTGGCTGGTCTCCAAGCGCTCTCTAGGCCATCCCTTTTCAATAGGGTCATACCACAATAAATACCCTTTACCTTTTAAACTTATGCAGTGGTTGTCCGTGTCGTTATTTCAGGTCACGTGTCCGT
This sequence comes from Crinia signifera, assembly GCF_055691185.1. Classification (NCBI taxonomy): domain Eukaryota; kingdom Metazoa; phylum Chordata; class Amphibia; order Anura; family Myobatrachidae; genus Crinia; species Crinia signifera. The sequence continues at coordinate 62,251,676 of NC_139217.1, read as the reverse complement.
GTGAGTTATTTCAGGTCATGTGTCCGTGTGATTTACTGCTAGGGGTAATCAAGGTTTAAGTTGAAAGAAAAGGTTCATCTCAATAATGCATTAGACGCCTTAAAACATGACCAAGTGCAGGTAATGGTGATGTAGCAGCTAGATCAGAAGAAGGGGGACTATGTAAAAACCGGACCCGGACCAAACTCCGGACCGCCGGACAGGACATCAAAATCTGCAGTCCGGAGCTTGAAGGGTCCGGTCCGGGGGGTGTCCTGTTCGGGGGGTGTCTTGTCCGGGGGTCCCTATGATAGCTATCACCAGGGTCATGGGGGAGGGGAGATTAACAGCCTCCCCGGGTGGTCCGGACCGTCCGGTTTTTGCTACATGCCCGGACCATACAGGGAGGCTTTATTCTACCCCCCCCCCCCCTCCTCTACCTGGTGAGAGGTGTCACTGGCAGCCCCCCGGACAGGACACCCCCCGGACCGGACGCTACAAGCTCCAAAATTCAGAGTTTGATGTATGGTCCTGCAGTCCAGGGGTTTTGTCCTGGTCCGGGTTTTACCCATACCCAGAAGAAGGATATAGAAATTACAACCTGGATTTGCTTTATAACAAATGATCTCTTTAAACATCACGGCTACATAATCTCGCGGCTGGCCGCATCACACAGATTGAGGCACTCAGGCCAATTCATCCACAATTAGGCGTTCTTAATGAGGCATCAAAAGTTTTATGTCCAAACGTACACTTTGGCTCTTAGCCGCTGCATATAATATAAGCAACAGACAACTGGGGGATACACAGCTCAGTTAAATATCCCGTCCTGCTCCGACGTTCCCTTATTACTATGGCATTCTCAGGGGATAGTTACGCAATAGCCCATAATGTTAATCACATCAATATTTGCAAAATGGTTGTAACGATTGTTCCAGATTGAAATGACTGTATTTGCATAATCTATTCTTAGCACCTGAAGGCATTTTATGTAACAGGGATAAGAAGACAACATACGCTGATTGCTCGTTACACAATTTCCATTTTCTCTACAATTCATTATTGTTAATATCTCAGCTCTTCAGAAGTCTTCTCTGTGGCCTTTGGGTGTTATTATGTAACTGCGTTTCCTCCTGCTGTATGTCATGCACCTGTTGTTAATGCAGTATGTCACCTGAGATGTGTAACCACGCAGCGTGCCCTTTATTTAATGCTGAAAGTACTAATCTAACCTTCAAGTTTTTTAGTGTATTTTTTGACAACTTCGTATTACTGAACTGTAATTGTTGGTTTCCCGGAGTTAAAACGGATTTTATTTTCTCTTCTCCCTGTGTATGATTCATATAGTATGTGATGCTTGCACTTATTGTTTGATTTTACTGCACAAACAGCCCTGATACAAGTACTGGGTGGTATTCAAAGACATAACAAACAACACTGCAGTGACATGAGTGTATAGGACAACTTCCCCGTAGGAGGTAACTGAGGGGCATATTTATTAACCTTGGTGAAGTGATAAAGTGGGCAGTGATAATGTAGCAGCCAATCAGCACCTGTCATTTTTTCCAACCCAGCCAGCAACTTAACGTACCAGCCAATCAGGGGCTGATTGGCTGATACTTTATCACAGACTACTTTATCACTTCACCAGGATTAATACATCTGCCCCTGAGTACCAGAGCTCCAACAGGACTGCAGTCAGACTGCCTGCACACTCCTAGTTACGGCACTTATACGCCCCATCCACACTAGAAGATTCGCTCAATCGCTGATAGTTCCCAGATGATCAATCTAATGCATACACACTGAGCGATATCTTTCAGTGACATATTGACCATTACAGTATGTGTATGCAATGCATATGGGATTCAAGCGCAATCGATCGATAATCGTTCAATTTGTGAATTGTCTAATTGGCAGTCAAGTCTGAATTGGGCCAATAGTCAACAATTACCTGCATGTACAAAATGACAGTAGATATCATTAATGACCCACCGGAGTGCACATCGTTAACAATATTTAGCGTACACACTGGACAATATGAACGATATAATGTTAACAATATTGTTATTATTGATATAACTGGAATGTAGCATGGTTTGGTCCACATTCACTTTTTTGCCTTACTTCCAGATCAGAATCAGGCACATAGGAGGATTCAGACGCTCACTGTACCGGCATCGGAATCCCGACTGTTAAATTCCGGGATCCCGACATACAGGGGCTATTCTCCCTCATGGGGGTCCACAACCCCCATAGAGGGAGAATAGAACCTGTAGCCTGCAAGGGGCTTTATTGCACTCACCCCACTGTCGGAGTACCGGCAGTCGGTATTCCACTGTCGGTATACTAACCATCGGAATCCCAACTGTCAACCAGCCATACCAGACCCAGCCCATAGTAAGGTCTAGTACACACGTGACAATGGGCCTTATTCTAGTTCACTCTTTCTGACAAAATCCTTCTTAGATGGACAAAACCGCAGGAGGGCAGATGTAAAATGTGCAGATAGAATTAGATTCAGGTGAGTTATTTTGTTTCTGTGCAGGGTAAATACTGGCTGATTTATTTCTACACTGCGATATAGATCTCACATTGAACCCCACCCAAATCTAATTCTCTCTGCACAAGTAACATCTGCCCCCCTGCAGTGCACATGGTTTTGTCCAGCTAAGAAGGAATTTGTCTCTAAGAGTGAACTAGAATAAGGCCCAATATCTCTGCAGATCAGATATATGCTCTGATCCTAGGATCAGTGTTCACCCCATACACACTGACCTATTCGGTGGTCGGCCAACTTAATTTTTAAAGCAGCTCATAAGATCTCCCGATCCAGGAATGATTCACATGAGTCTATGCACTAAGCCTTGGAGAGAGATACAGTACCAAACAACCGGCTGCTGTCATTTTTCAAACACGGGTTGTAACATGGCAGCTAGGAGCTGATTGGCTGACAATTTATCCCTCTCCAAGGCTTTGTACATAGACCCCCAAAATTCTGTTGTTTTGGTTTTTTTGCTGTTTGTTAGCATTTAATGCCCCTATCCCACTGCAGCTAAAAAAACGGTAAATTGCCGATTTTCAGCGCAATTTACCGTTTTAAGGCTGCAGTGAGAAATTGCCAGAGTTGAAATACCGTTTAAGAGGCAGTGGGAATGCCTCTTAAACGTTATTTAGCCTCCAGGCAGTCCCAGTGCCTGATGAGACCTAGTAGTTCTCACTTTGTGCATGTGTAATGAGTGCACGTGCCTAATAAAGAGCCGCTCATTACATATGCGCATATGTAATGAGTGGCTCATTAGTATGCACGTGCATTCATTACATATGCGCAAAGTGAGAACTATTAGTTCTCATCAGGCCTGTACCCTGCATGGACGCCCGCTGCCTCCCCACTGCTCTGCATCCCTGTGCAGGTAAGTACAAGGGGAGGGGAGATGGGGGCACAGGGCAGGTACGGGGGGTTAGGCACTCTTTACACTTGGGGGGGGGGGGATTAGGCACTCTTTACACGGGGGGGGGGTTAGGCACTCCACATTTTACACGGTTCACTACAATGGTATTTAAAACGGTAATCTGCTGCAGTGGGAATGCTAATACCGTTTTAAATACCATTTAAGATTACCAGTACCTTAAACTGGTCTGCAGTGGAAAAGCAGCATAAGAATATTCACCGGATGAAATACCTGGTTCCACCAATGTTTCTGAATCATGGGTTTGATTCAATTTGGGTCGTATATACCAAGCTCCAAGGCTATGTCCTCAGACACAGCACTCAGATCCTCCCTAATGCTAACAGGAGGCATCTATCTCCTAGAGGCGCCTGCTTCAGCATTAGAGTTTAACCCTTTGAGTGCCAAGGGAATTTGTTCCTCCCCCCCCCCCAAAAAAAAGAGGTGTAAAATTGCCATGCAAACATTTTTATTCATCATAATGACCGACAATGTTTACCTGATAGAGGAAAATATTATCTTTTATTACAAAAACATTTTTTATTTAGATTTATATAACAAATGTGCGCGACGCTGGCTTTTGTTTAGCAGATATCTTGCGTATCTCACAGAGATGTTGGCACGCAAAGGGTTAAATGACATGGAATTGCTTCCTTGCAGGTGCTCAATTCCTTGCAAACGTGAATCTGGCCCCAAGGCACTGATCTTTGCTTCCTGTTATAGTGTAAGGGTGCGGAGCTTATGTATGGAACAGACATGGAACAGACAGCATTGCTTCCTGTTATAGAGTAAGGGTGCGGAGCTTATGTATGGGACAGACAGCATCCAGGATAGACTTACAGTAAGCTTGGTACACACTATCAGATTTTCAAAAACAATATGAACGAAAATTATATCATTGCACGTTGCATCCGTTGGAGCATGCGTCCATACCGATATATTTGGTACATACTGAACGATATGTTTAGTGGGTACCAAATATATCGTTAAGGACGCACCCTCCAATGGATCATTAATGATAAGCCCGAATGCCTAAACATGCAGTCCAATCTGACAATATCGTCAGTAAATGCATTTTTAGTGGGGGTCCCAGTGAGCAATATCGCTAACAGTATAATTCGGTGTTTACCTGCAGGTCAGTTGTTTTCACATCACTACCAATATCGTCAACATTATATTGGCAGTGCAGCATATAATACAGTCAGCCTGATTCAGAGTTGATTGCAAATTCAAAAAAAAAAAATTCAAATGTACAAAACCATGTGCACTGCCGGGGCAGATGTAACATGTGCAGAGAGAATTAGATGTGGGTGAGTTATTTTGTTTCTGTGCAGGGTAAATACTGTCTACTTTGTTTTTACACTGCAAGTTAGATTTCAGTTTGAATACGTCTCACCCAAATCTAACTCTCTCTGTACATGTTACACAGGCCCCAGCTGCAGTACAACATGGTTTTGACCATTTGTTAAAAAAATGTGCTTTGCGATCGGGTCTGAATAACCTCCATGGTTTTGTCCATTTGAGAAATATTTGGCTTTTGCAATCAACTCTGAATCAGGCCCAGTGTGTACGGACGTTGGGTGTGATTCTAATTAATTTTGTCCCTGGCGAATTCGCAATGGGGACCATTTTTATGTACTGCGCATACTCATAATAGCATCTGGGAATGTGCAGGGCTTTCTTTGTGGGCGCCTTTGGCGATTTGCCTAGTCACAGTGGTGCTCGCACAGGGGGTTGGGATGGAGGTGGGCAGGGGGCGTTCGCGTGTGAACGCACCTGCATTCTCTGGGAGTACCCACAAAAATGGTGGGTGCACCCAGGAAAATCCTGGGCATCCCCATGTGAATGCAGGCGGGCACCTGCCTTCTGGGGGCGGGGACTGATGTCACAGTATATCAACCGCCCACCCCGTTCTCGGACCCGGACGCCAGACTGATTTAGATTTGCGAACAGGGTAGAAAGCATTAGATGGTCGATGAGATGTGTGAACCGTAGTGAGTACTTGTGCAGGCGGCGTTAGATGGCCCACTGAGCAGCGGATTTTCTCTGCTTAGCGAGTCGATCAGAATCACATTTCTGTTATTTTTAGAAAAGTTCAATAACCATTGTTCTTTGACTCATTGAGGAAGTTGAATCTACAGTTTACGCAAAACAGTGTATTACCATTTCATATTATAGGGAAATGTATGAATGCAGGTGACAGGGTCAATGCACCAATGTAAAGGCCCCCATACATTAGGCCGACTTGTCCTTAGGACAAGTCGGACCCAATTCTCCTGTGAGCCGCCCGGCAGCTCCCCGGGAGGCTCAAATACAATTTGGCACTTGATGAGCCAGTTTTTACATGTGATAAATCGCTTGCGATTTATCACATGTAAAACAAATGGGGAGCTGCAGGGCGGTGAGGAGCAGTGGGGGCGGGCGGCGGCAGTAGTGGGGGCGGGCGGCGGCGAGTGATGCTGACCTGGCCGGGCAGCTGTGATCACAAATAGCAGCGCTGCCGCTGCGGGACGGGACGGGACGCACAGTGGCGGCTATTAGATTTTCAAAATTCCTGTCAAATGACCGGCCGTTCTGTGATTGGCTGAGAGAGCTCTCAGCCAATCACAGAACGGCCGGTCATTTGACAGGGATTTTAAAAATCTAATAGCCGCCACTGTGCGTCCCGTCCCGTCCCGCAGCGGCAGCGCTGCTATTTGTGATCACAGCTGCCCAGCCAGGTCAGTGTGTCTGCCCGCCGTGCTCCCCCGCCCCCCGGTGTCTGCATGCATATGCCTGACAGGTGGGCAGGCATATGCATAGCATACAGGGAGGTCGGATGATCTTATGTGCTGACCGTCCGACCTCCCTGATCCGGTCCGATGCGCACGGGACCGCGCATCGGATCGGATCATACATCACACACCTGCGATTTTGGGGCGATTTCATCCGGTTATCGGCCCAAAGTGCCGAAATCGGATGAAATCGTCCCAAAATCGTATAGTGTATGGGGGCCTTTAGCGTTTTACTAGACACCAAATTTCATTATTTCTATTTTGATTCCCATAGTCGTCTCCTTCCAAAAGAAAGGACTTCCCTGTGCCAGGTGTAAAATGTATGTAACATGGTCTTTTGTTTTCCCCACATATAGGCCGTCAGAGACATTAACCAGATGGGGTGCAATTGCTGTAAAATGCTGAACAGGTATAGTGTATATCCTCTTTATTTATATTTCAGCCAATCCGATTGGTTGCCTGTCATTACAGTGCAGTAAGAGTGGACATCAGAAATCAATAGTTAGCAATGATCAATGGCCCTTATTCTGATTGAGTCGGACCACTGCGTGTGCATTCGGACAGTCAATGTTTGGTGTTTGCACATGTGCAGAGGCGCCTCGCACGTCCGAACATGGTGTGAATTCCGTGCAGAAAACGATCCGTCGGAACCATCCGAGCAGGGGGTGGAGAGGGTGTGAAGGGCTGTTTGAGCTCATTACCATATGCGTACGCCCCGCGTTTCATGTGCGTTCCCATGAAAATGCTGGGCGTATGTATGGTAATGCGGCCGTGACGCACGTGTGGGGGGCGGATAGCTAACATAGCCGGATGCCAGCTGCCCGCCCATATCCCTGCTTTCATACAGAAAAATGCCCGGGTGGTCGGCGACCATCGGAGGATGGGGGAGGTTCCCACAGATGAAGGAGGTGTTCACATGAAACATCCACTTGAGGTCTGTTCGCTCTGTGTCTTACCGCATTCGAACGGTGTGAACGATCCGTACGGTAGGCGGGGCCAAGAACACTCGGTTCCTGTCCGAAATACGCATCTGTCCGAATCAACCAGAATAAGGGCCTATGTTCCTGATTTAATGAATGTACCATATTTTGCTCAAAAGTTTAGCTGTGGACATCTGGATGCATATAACCTCTCACAGTATGGTAATGATGGAATGGCTAGTAGCCACTGCATCTGGGAGAAAGTCACTATAAGGCTATGGGATTCTCTACTACTGAAAGTGGTGATTCTTGCAGAACTCCCGGGTATAGGGCATACACACTGGACAATACTGTTAACGATTTGGTTCTGTGATGTCATCGTATACCCGCTCTGTACATGCAGTCGTTGACTATATACTGTAGTAAAATTGAGCGGCAAGTACAGACGACGGAGGACATCTTTAACGATCTGTTGGAGCCCACATCGTTAACAATATTGAGCATACACACTAGACCAGTGGTTCCCAAACTGTGTGCCTAGGCACCCTGGTGCCTCAGGACACTTGCAGGGGTGCCTTGGGTTGGTGGACCAGGATCAATTCATATTATTTATGGTCAATGTACCAGGCAAAACCAGTACTGGTGGCTGCCATTCATAATATATGTGGACAAACAGAAGCAAATCCTGTCCCTCACCAGATAACTGTGACATATACACACAATGCACTTTATTTAATATTTATTTTTGAATTTCTCGATAACAAGCATTTGGCCTAGGGGTGCCTTGAAAATATTTTGATGCTCTAGGGCGCCGTGATTCAAAAAAGTTTGGGAACCCCTGCACTAGACGATATTCCAAAAGTTTTATTTCAGATGGGATATTGCTATAGACAACCAATCAGATCTACTTTTCATTTATTTAGCACCTTCTAGAAGATAATAGATAGAATCTAATTGGTTGCCCATGGCGGCATCCCATTTAAGTAAATTAGAATTTATAATGGGTTGAACTTGATGGGTCATGAATCTATTATTATAAAACATCCCATTAGTCTATCACTGTCTAATGTATTGTTTTATTTTTGTTCAGTTATATGTTCAAACCACAAGAGCCACAAACCAATGGGTACGTGAATGAAGCACACAGCTATGAACATGATCACACCACATCACCCACCATAAAGATCAGTGATGTGAAGCACGAAGGGCACGGTATAATAGAACAGGACAGGTTCTCCGACGTGCCAGAAAAGTTCATTGCTAACCCTTACGACGTTGATCACAGGGAACCCGTGAGTCTATCCTCAAATGCAATTTTAAATATTAACTTCACTGGAGACATCACGCGAAATGACCATCCCTCCCGGTCTGACGCCGGCCTCCAGACCAAAAGACCTTCTCATCAGCAGGACATGGACCAAAACTCCAACCTCAAGCGGAATTCTGATGAACCAGAATGTACTCAATATGAGCTGTGCCGTCCGGTGGAAGGAAACAATTCTCTTAGAGAAAGTTATATACCGGAGGCCGCAAGCAGCCAATTAAATTTACAAACCTCTGACCCCATTAGTAACTCTTCAAGTGTGAATGGGCCTGGAAAGGAAAACTGGTTATCGGATGCTAACGCAGATCCTCCTGATAAAATTGATTTTGGATCCAGTTCCTCTTTGGCAGACAACGTTGCATATGGGAGTTCGAGGGAGCCATCCATGGTAGCTCTCATGATTAAGAGAACTATAGAACGCCATTCAAAGAAAGGTGCAAATGGGGAAAACCAGGACGATGATATGGATCCAGATGTGGCGGAAGCACTGGCAGCGTTGGCTGCTGCAATTGCCGGGGAGGAACTGGAAGACGGTTACACAGTTTGAGTGGTACTGAGTGCGCACTTTGCAGACACAGCGGACTTTCTTCGTAAGGACTTACTTAGACGACCACGCTATCTCAGGATGTTTTTACTTCTGTGGAATGAGTTTTGCTGGGAAAGGACTAGTATTTATAGAAAGAAATGAATGAAACTAAGGGGCAGATTTATTAAGCTTGGAGAAGAGATAAACTGGAGATAAAGCGGAGAAAAGGTAAAAGGAGATAAAGCACCAGCCAATCAGCTCCCAACTGTCTCTTTCAAACACAGCTGATTGGCTGGTGCTTTATCTCCTAGTACCTTTTCTCCGCTCTATCTCCAGTTTATCTCTTCTCCAAGCTTAATAAATCTGCCCCTAAACTAGAAGTCTTTTATCATTCAAGATACATAATGACTTTTTTTTTCTAAAGTGCTGTTAATATGTTAATACTTTTTTTTAAAACAATTTAAATGTCTTAGTATGATATAATGATTGCCACTGGTTGGTAGTCACAGACCTTGTTTGATTTTAATTTAAATCCTCAGGACTGAAGTTAATATTTATTGAAATCATTTTTTTTAAATGGTATAATAATCCATCCAGCCACACCATTAACCATTTATGAGCTACAAAAAAATCTGCAGGCCTGCAAGGCTTTTATAAGTGTGTCTATTTGCAAGTGTATCACACCTATACCAACATCTCCATAGACACAATCTACAATACATGCATTTTTGCAGTTTGGTGGATTCTCTGGAAATCATCACATCAGCCCACCGTACTTTTGCTGGATATAACCCATTTATTTAATTAAAACATTTCCAGTTTCCTTCTGGAATGCTGCTTATGTTAAACCCAATGTATGTCATATATTACATTTATAAGTGAGGAGACAATCAGGACAGTCTTCATTACAGTTTGGGGCATTTAAAAGTTTTGTTTAATGATATTGTTCTAGCAGGGCCAGGTAAACAGTGGGGCGGATGGAGCTATAGCACCAGACCACCACATAAAAATAGGCCCATCGTCATGGTAGCATAGAGATTGCAATAGTCACACCCACATAGCACTTGCCACACCCACACCATGCTGGTCTTAGCTACTCCTATGATATTTTCAGCCACAAACTACAAGCAGTGGGTATATAACATGGGTGGCCAAACCTGTCCTCAACATCGACCAACAGTTCATGTTTCTCAGCCAACCTGTGGATCTATATTAGGAATGAATGCAGCAGGTTTGAAAATGTGACAGTTTGTAATGACAACAGCTGTGCACAGGCTACGTGATTTGGGTCATGTGACAGTTAGTAATGGCTACAGCTGTGCACAGGCTACGTGATTTGGGTCATGTGACAGTTAGTAATGGCTACAGCTGTGCACCAGCTAAGTGATCTGGGTCATGTGACAGTTAGTAATGACTACAGCTGTGCACCAGCTAGGTGATTTGGATCATGTGACAGTTAGTAATGACTACAGCTGTGCACCAGCTAGGTGATCTGAGTCATGTGACAGTTAGTAATTACTACAGCTGTGCACCAGGTAGGTGATTTGGAAAACGTGGGCCGTTGGTAGATCTCCAGGACCGGTTTGGTGAGACCTAGTATAGAACATGCAACAGGCTAATGTCATCTTTAGCTTGGTAAATCTCACACATACCCCATAGAAACAAATTGGTGTTCCGGGAATGGAGGGATTGCAACAGATATCAGATATACTGTATCTGCCGTGGTAGTCAATCATATATTAGGGGGATACTAAATATTGGTGGATATCCTATAAAGATGGGTATTTGATAAATGGGCTCCTTGATAAAGTAGGTGCACTTACTTAATGTGAGCGCACTTTTGCAGTTCATCAATGATCCTTACAGACTTGTTTTCAGTAGTTGTAATGATTGCCCAGATTGCTGCCAGGAAAACCGTTGCTTGAGACTCGATGGGGCAACTGTCATCTTTTGTGATGTCTTTTTCCTTTTTATATGATACCCTGCCCATTTCAAACATCAGCCAGAATCTTGCTGATGCCTGCACTTCGCAGTCTGTTACATTCACCCCGATGTGTTGATTGTAATGATCCATTCCTCTGTTTCATGTTCTATGTCTTTAGACCAATCAACATAATTCTGCAGGCTTTATTAATGCCATAGCGGGCAGCCACTACAGCTGCCATGGTGTAAGTGAGGCTCGTAGATTGTTTTAAGAAGACAGACATAAACCAAATTATTGCAAACATAAATGTAAAACATTTCTATTTGTTTGACAAATGAGAACATTATATTATATCTTATTTGTACTAAGATTGTTACTATTGGTTTTGTTTATTTTAAGGGAACCAAAATATTTGGCACACTGTACATATTATATTATCGCTGTACTGATATATTACTGTACTTCCGGTTTCTTTCTGGAATTCTATGTATTTTGGGGCTGATTCTTGCAACCGCTTTTTGCGGTTTATACAGTAGTCCTTCCCATAGTGTACAGGTGCGGGGCTGAAAGTGCAAGGGCTGGTATACGGGTCATATATTTATGTATAGGCATGTTAACCTATAGGCACACTGGACAGCTGCACAGGGCCCCATGATTTTAGGAACCTAAAAGCAGGGGCTGGCTAGCATCTGCCCCCTTGGCGTGATTCTCTGTAGAGATTGCTGCCTAGCCATTCTGATTGTAATGTATCCATAAAGCAGCCAGGCAGCATTCCCACCTGCAGCTAGGCAGCGGCTGGTTGTCATCATGTTGATTAGTGGATGACTTGAGCTTGTCACCAATCAGAGTGCAACATTCTCTACCTGCTTCTCATCATCAGAGTGCTGTCAACCATTCACTGTATGGAAGCATATGGGCCCTTATTCTGGTTGGTGCGGTAATAGCCGCGTGCGTTCGTGCCGCCGATATTTTGTGTCTGCGCATGTGCAGAGGCGTCTCTGCGCATGTGCGAGCGGGGCGTACGGCCAAATCCCGCATGAAATGTGAACACTCCGAACAGGGGGTGGAGAGGGGCGTGAAGGGCTATTTGGGCTCATTACCATATGTTTACGTTCCCATGAAAACGCTGGGCGTACGTATGGTAATGCGGCCGTGACGCACGTGTAGGGGGCGGACATATGACATCGCCGGATGTCAGCTGCCCGCCCAGATCCCTGCTTTTGCATGGAAAAATGTCCGTGTGGTCTGAGGTTGCGGGAGCTGGTGGAGCACTCGGTCCTGCATTCGATGGTCTGCGATCATCGAATGATGGGGGAGGTTCCCTGAGATGGAGGAGGCATATTCCGTGAAAAATACACGTGCGGTCCGTTCGGCCAGCTTATTACCGTGTACGGACGGAGTTGGCGATCCGTATGGAAGGCGGGGTTTCGCACGCACGGTCCTGGCCGCATAATCGGATCCGGCCGCACCGATCAGAATAAGGGCCATGGAGAGAAGGTGCAGGACCTCAGAAGTGTTAAGTTTTCCTTTTTTGAATGTATTCCTGTGAAAGGATATAGATAGAGGGCCCCAGTTCATTGCTTTGTCCAGTGCCTATAATGATGATAACAAAGCCCCAGCTGGGGTGCACACTTTGTGCTTCCGCAGTCACAACCATCAGAAGCACTATCAGGACTTGCAGCTGCCTCATGCTACAGATGGAGCCGCTGCCGCTGCCGTCAGGACACTGGCGCACACCCTGGCTACTGTGCTTTCACCGCAGCCTCCCCCGGTGCCCCTCGCCGCTCCACCCTCCCCCTATCCCTGCTTGTCTCCCTGTAGTGGAAACTGGGACGCGCGTGCGTGTGAGACGCACGCGCGTCCCAGTCAGATAGAGCGCCTCTGCGCCGGCGATCGCCAGCACAGGCATGCTGGCGATCCCCAGGCAAGGACCAGGGGCGCTCCATCTGTAGGTGCTGAATCTCTATCAGAGATATACGTGATTAAGCATCCGAGTCTCCAACCACTCCTGCAATGTACCTGTGACTTTCCGATCACTTTATTATTTATTTATTAACAGTTTCTTATATAGCTCACACATATTCCGCAGCGCTTCACAGAGTATATTAGAACACTCACATCAGTCCCTGCCCCATTGGAGCTTATGATCTATATTCCCTACCACATGTACGTGCACACACAGGCATTCTACGGTTAATTTTGTTGGGAGCCAAGTATATTTTTGGATTATAGGAAGAAACAGGAGTACCCGGAGGAAACCCACGCAAGTATGGGGAGAAAACAAAAACTCCGCAAAGTTAGGGCCACGGCAGCAGGGCCGGCGCCACCACTAGGCATTTGCCTAGGGCGCCGGCACCGGGAGGGCGGCAGCTCGCCCCTCACCCCCAGCATATAGCTGTCGGCATCCCTGCAGTGCTGGATCGGGCAGGGGTGTCCGTGCCGCGGGGGTACCTGCGGCGCTGCCACTGTATAAAGCTGCTGGCGGCAGCGGGGTCCCTGCAGTGAATAGAGAATAACTAGCGCTATGCGTGCGACGGCGTGGGAAGCGCTTCTGATTTTGAAAACACTTGCCGCACGCTGATTGGCTGAATCTCAGCCAATCAGCGTGCAGCAAGTGGTTTCAAACCCAGAAGCGCTTCCCGCGCATAGCGCTAGTTATTCTCTATTCACTGCAGGGACCCCGCTGCCGCCAGCAGCTTTATACAGTGACAGTGCCGCTATGAGCGGGAAGCGCTTCTGGGTTTGAAACCACTTGCCGCACGCTGATTGGCTGAGATTCAGCCAATCAGCGTGCGGCAAGTGTTTTCAAAATCAGAAGCGCTTCCCGCGCCGTCGCACGCATAGCGCAAGTTATTCACTATTCACTGCAGGGACCCCGCTGCCGCCAGCAGCTTTATACAGTGGCAGCGCCGCAGGTACCCCCGTGGCACGGACACCCCTGCGCGCTCCAGCACTGCAGGGACGCCAACAGCGTCCGCCACAGGTAAACCCCCCCGGGCATCGGGGCGCCCCCACCCCGACTCGCCTGGGGCGCTCCGGTGCCTTGCACGGCAGGAATCGAACACATGACCTCAGTGCAGTGAGGCAGTAATACTAACCATTATACCATCTGTACTGGCCATTTTGCAGATCACCTGATCAAAAACCACTAACCGGCAGTCATAGGTGAAATGATGATTGGTGAAATTGCTCATGTCAAAATTCCCCATGTTGGTTTTCTTCAATTCTCTCACCCAGGCATCCGAGGATCTGCGAATTGCCCCAATTCATCATAGATGTATGGGTGCCTTATAGCAAAGAGCAAGTAAGTGCGCACCTGACCAAACCATGTGGGTGTACTAAGCTTTGGAGAGAGACAAAGAACCAAACAGCTCTTTTTTTTGTTTTTTCAAACACGGCCTGTAACATGACAGTTAGGAGCAAATAATCTGGTACATTATCGCTATCCAATGCCCAGTATATCTGCCCCCTATGATATAGTATATACCTATGTTGTATTGCCAGGGGTGCAAATATTTTTATTTTTGCCTGCAGGCTAAATACTAGCTGCTTTTGCATGCAGCCCACATATGCTGGACTGCATTTTTAACGCTGCAATTTAGATTAAAGTTTGGATACATCCCCCCAAATCTGCACTGCATTTTTAACACTCCAATTAAAATGAAAGCTGGATTCACCCTGAGCATTATATAAGCTATTAAATCGAATGGTTGATAAGTCAGACAACAGGTGTGTACCTCCGAAATGTCTATAAACGATGTCGTTCACACATTTTGCCTCGGCCCTGCAGCACAACCGAAAGCTACATCTACATATATACATCTATACAGCACATATGCATGTGTAGCGGTGGTCAGACACTTACTGCAGGGACCACCAATGACAGACTTCTCAACTGGCTGGGAACATTTAACTGCCCAACCAGTTGTGACAACATGCACAACAAATTGGGCAGATGTTTGGCAAGTGTGTATGCACTTACCAATCATTAGCTAGGTTGGCGGGGTATGTACCCAGCTTCAATCTCTCACCACATGTTGCATCTTCCCCATCTGCTGTCATACCCTCCAAGTGTACCGATTTAGCCGGTACAGTACCGTTTTTTAACGGTCTGTACCGGCTAAAAATAAATGTACCGATTGTACCGATTTCCCCCAATTCTGATCATTCTGATGTTAACATGGCAGCCGCTCCACTGGTCGGATTGGGCCCAGCGGGGGTGTAAGGAGTTAATACTGCCCAGCAGTGAAGAACCTGTACCCGCTGCTGTGCGGTCCGGGCACGGCAGCCAGCAGCGTGTGTCACTGTCACAGCAGCAGCTCGCGCACGCGGCTCGCAGACCTCCTCCCGCAGAGCTGTTGTCGCTGTCCATTATGACGCGGTAAAGGACGCCCGGCTGGTGCATGTACCGCCGATATAGCCGGACAGTGCAGCAGAGCCACGTCTGTAGCGGGATTCGGAGTGGCCGGCCGCAGCACTAGTATCACTCTCAATTGACAACTAGGGTAATTTATTTATATTAAACTAATTTATTTATGCATTTAATGCATGTTGATATTAATTAGGGTCACAATAAGCTAATCAATTATGTTGCCCCAGGTGCCTGATTCCATATCTACAGCATGTAAAATAACTGTAAATATGGGAAAAATGAAATTTGTATATATCAGTACACATTCGGAAAGGGTGTGGGACCACGCCCCCTTTGCCTGTGGCCACGCCCACTTTTTGGATGCGTACCGATTTCTTGCCTTCAGATGTTGGAGGGTATGCGCTGTGCGACAGGGATATGCCAAAGCAGCTACTGGCTCTTTTTGTACTGTACTCCAACCTCAGAATCAGACGATGTTAAGTGCTGATTGAAAGGGTTTGCACCAACTGCATTGTACTGTGAAGGTGTTTCAGATAACAAAAGTATCCAAAGATATATACTGCATTGCCAGAACAAAGGTACAGCAGTATTGGGAGGTGCTCCTTTGGGAAGATTCTAGCAAGGAAAATAAAATATGTCTATGACTGCAAATACAAAGATGTGTGTTAATCAAGAAAGACTATATTGTATTACTACAAAACATCAGGCATTGCACCAATCTCTGGGGAAATGGCAGCCATTTTATCTATAGTATAGCACTGTGGGCCAGATGTATCAAGCTTTAAAAGTAGTACAATGGAGTGTGATAAACAACCAGCCAATCAGCTGTTACCTGTCATTTTTCAAACCCAGCCTGAGATATGGCAGTTAGGAGCTGAATGGATGGTTGTTTATCACTCTCCATTTTATCACTTTTTGAAGCTTGACACATCTGGCTCGTAGTTTTTCAGTCCAGTACACAAGCTGGTTTCTGAATACACAGCTCATGTTCAGGCAGTGCTGGATTAAGCCTTCGATACAGGGGGGCCCCCTCCCACTTGTCATTTCTGGCCACAAACTGCATGGGAGGATATTACAATGTCAAAACACAGAGTATTGGCAGTATAAACTTGGTCCATGGGTAACTTATTATACACCACATGAAAAGCCTGATTGTCCCGCTGTACCTTAAACTGTAGGAGACATCACAGGCTCAGCGCTGCCTCTGATTAAAAACCCTCCCATGACGAGGTTGCTGCTGCTGTCCTCCATTGGCCTGAGAAGCATGTGATGAGCTCCACCATTCAGAGCTCAGCACAAACGTCTCTGACATTTTGTGCAAAGTCTCATGTACTTAGTCAACTCTCAGTAATGCACTGTCGGTGTGCCTTGGCTCCCGATGCTCAGCACCATTAATCATTGTCACATTGGCAGATAGGTGAAGCTGCAGCACTACCCCGCTCCCATGCACAAAACTTTTAGCTAAAAAAAAATATATATATATATATATTTTTTTTTGTATTATTACATGCCGACCACAGGGGGCCCTAGATAGAGGGGGGCCCATGAGTACTGACCCCCTGTACCCTCCCTTTAAGCCGGCCCTGGGCTCAGGTACTTCATGTCTTAGGGATAATGTACTAAAGTTTCTAAAAATCAAAAGAGGTGATGTTGGCCTTAGTAACCAATCAGATTTTCTCTGTTTTCTAGGATGCAATTGAGAAATGATAGACAGAATCTGATTGGTTGCTATGGACACCATCACCTCTTTCAATTTTTAGAAACTTTAGTAAATTTCCCCCTTAATGTTAAATATAGTATAACTGATGTTTAAAATGATAACTGGTAAGAGATGTACTAAGCCTTGGAAAGTGGTAAAGTGGCGAGAGATAAACTACCAGTCAATGGGCAGTATTCAATGAGAAAAGTTCTCCGTGTTTTGTGGAGAACTTGTGCTTTGTTCGCCTTGGACGGAGCATTTTGCTCTCCAAAAGCGAGCAACCCTATTCAATGTGAAATGTTCTCCGTCTTTCTAAGTGACTTTCTCCGTGTCTCTCCGTGTAGCAATTCTCCATCTTTTGATGGAGAGCTGGAATGTGAACTTTTAAACTAAAAGGTTTTTTTAAGAAATTTTGGTGTCAAAAAATCAGTTTTTTTTTTCTGTGAAGGGGCATGTTATTTTTATTCATGTGCTTATAGCACATGAATATATATTTAATTTTAAAAAAAAAATTTTTTAAAAAAAATTTTTTTTTTCCACAGTGCAGCCAGCAGGGGGCCGGAGCGCTCGAGCCGCTCATTAGATATTCATATATTCACTGCACCCGAACGTAACTATGCACAAACGGGTGCAGTGAATACTGGGTCCCCCGCTGGCTATAGGGGGGTGCAGCCTGGGTCCTGGAGAGCCCCCCTCCCCTCCACAGTCCTCTGGAGCAGCCAGGGAGACTTTAATCTCTCTGGCTGCTTCCGGCTCCCTGAAAGCTCCCTGCTCCCTGCAGGGGTTAAGACTCTCCGCGAGTGGCGGAGAGCATCAGCCACATTGAATAGAGGGAGCAGGAGCGGCAGAGAGCCCTCCGGAACACGGAGAGTGCATGGAGAGCGAAATAAAACGCTCTCCATGCACGGAGAACTTTTTCATTGAATACTGCCCAATGAGCCCCTAAATGTTACAGCCTGTACTGTGAAAACAACAGGAGCTGATTGGTTGGTAATTTACCTCTCTCCATATTACCACTCTACAAGGCTTAGTACTTCTCCCCATTAATGTGGTAAGTTTCCTCCACTAATGAATAATTTGTTAGTCACAATTACAGTAAACTGATCAAAGCAAATGACTAGGTCATAAGTGTAACTACATAAAACACAGAGCACTTCATTTCCAATGACTGTACCCTGTACTGTACACTGTGGTACATCATGAAGAAATTGCAGTTTAAAATGTATGGGGCAGCTTTTCTAAGAGAGAGAGAGATAAACTACCAACCAAGCTCCTAACTGTAATGTTTTCAAATAACAGCCCATAATAAGGCTAACTGCTGATTGGCCGGTACTTTATCTCTTCCCCTTTTTTTTTTTATCTCAGATGATGGAATTAAATCTTCCTTAACATTAGATCACATTTGTTGTGGTCACAAGTTATTTGCTGTGCTGTAAGTCCACTGAGTGCCACCTCCATTATCTATAGGACATCTTGTTTTGTGGAGGACACAGGGGCAGCTGACTGTGTAGGAGTTTTCTTATGTCATACGTGTGTATATAGTATATACCTTGGGAATCATTCAGACTCCAATAACATATAATTACCGACATAGGACGGCACTCCCCAGACTTGAAATTTCAAACCTACACCAACTGTGGTTTTAAATGACTAACCTGCATAAAAGTAGTTTAAGTATTTATAGAAGTCCACGATGTCTGTATCCAAACTGCTATCAACAGTAGTTTGCAGGAATCTATGACCTGCAAACTTTCTTTGTTCTAGGGAATAGGATTGCCACCTAGCAACAGCTGGTGGGTTGTGGTGCAAGCCTCCCGACGATCGCTGGAGAAGGAGAAGTGAAAAGAAATTTCACTTACCTTCTCCACAGCCGGGGGAGCGGGCTGATGCCGCCGGAGCCTGTAGGCGCGCGCGCACGTAATACACGGCTCCGGAGCTACTGCGCATGCGCGCATATTAATAAGGCGCATGCTAATGAGCTCTGTGACGCGCTCACGCTGGCCACGTGAGCGCACAGAGTATAGCAGCTACCAGCCCGCCCCCTGCTCAGATTTTACTTACGGATGGCAATCCTTAGAACATGAAATAGAATATAACACCACCTAGTACTTGTACCCAATCAGAGACAAGAGACTGAATGATGCTGAATAAACATGTTTAATAACTGCTGCTCGACAACCAGAGCACAATGAATTATCTAGCCCATCGGGTAACTGGACCACCAACGGGAATACTATAAGGTACGAAGATCAGTAACGGAGAATTCAAGCGGTGCTTCGATTAAGCAAAACGGATTTCTTGGATTCATTTCTGTTGCTTAGCTGGCTGCGCCTGCTGTTTGCTCTGATTCTTTGGAGCGCCTGTAACCAAAGGAGAAAGGAAACAGTTAGCATCGCAGCGAGGGAAACCACCAGACCTAGCAAGGCAACGGGCGGGTAGGGTGGGTCGCTGTTGCTAGGTGGCAATCCTATTCCCTAGAACAAAGAAAGTTTGCAGGTCATAGATTCCTGCAAACTACTGTTTGTTCGTCGGGAGGCTTGCCACCTAGCAACAGCTGGTGGGTAGACTACCACATACCTGGTGGTTGCTCTAAGGAACTCCACCTTTTGGTGATCAGATGGTCTCCAATAGTGCCTCACAAAGGTACGCGTGGAGGACCATCTAGCCGCCTGCATAATACACTGCAATGGCAAACCCTTGGCTGCTGCAGAGGTAACTGCGGCTCCGCGGAGTGCCCTTTGAATTGTGATGTGTCTATACCCGCATCCCGCATGACCGACACAATCCAACCCCGGATTGTTCCCGGTCTGGCTGGACGAAAGGGTCTACGACACGTAATGAACAGTTGGGAAAGTTCACCTCTTATCGGTGCTGTCAGGGATAAATATGCCGACAAACAATCTACCAGACATAGAGCGGGTCAGATTGATCTCTAATTAGGTCAAACTCTACTAAGGGCCTGAGGATAGAACTTGTCTTTGTGTGCCCTTTGAGGATAATGTGAAAACCCGCTGGGGTTGCGGTCATCCATGGGTCGGAAATGTCTATTAACGACAACTCGGCACCTCTTGCCGCGAAAGCTAAAGCCATCAGGGAAGCCAGTTTTCTCGATAGGCTAAGGGCTTCGGATGTAGAGGGAATGGTGGCTAAATGATTGAGAAAAGGTTCAATGTCCCAGGTGGTTGAGTAACGTGGTCGTGATGGTCTAGATAGGAAGATACCCTTGAGTAAGCGTAAGTATAATCTATTCTCTGAAAACCCTGGGATTAGAAGGGTGAGCGCGGAACCATACGAACGTATGGTGGCCGAGGCTGAGCCTGTATCATATTTATGTGATAGGAAATCAATTGCTGAATTAACTGGTGCTGAGGGACGAGCATTGGGCCTGGTGTTTTGCCAGGAAATAAACTCTTTTATTATGGCGCTGTATCTAGCTTTGGTTCTGGGTCTCAGTGAAGCATTAATTAGTGCGGTTGATGATGCTGAGAGGTCTGAGTGTGCTAACCACCTAGCAATGTCGCCATCCACATGCATTGTGGCAGTTTCTGTAGTAAGTCCTGGGTACCCTGAAAGCATTCTCCCGAGATCTCTAAGGGGATCTTGGGGCCCTTCCGTAGTTGGCTGATTAGGGGGAACCAAATTCTGGATGGCCAGATCGGGTATACTAGTATTATCTGGGGTACCCTGTCCGACTTGATCTTGTGTAGAACCCTCAACAGCAAGGCTGGCGGTGGGAAGGCGTATGGGAGGACTAGGTCCGTCCAGGGGAAAGACATGGCATCTGTCTGGAACGCCGTCTGGGACCATATCCTGGACACAAAAGTCGGAACCTGATTGTTGTATGGTGTCGCGAATAGGTCTATTCCCGGCTGCCCAAAGGTTGTTACGATCTTGCGAAAGATCTCTGGCCTTAGAGTTGCTCTGTCTAGTGTGAGACGAGTTCTGGAGAGAGAGTCTGCCAACTCGTTTAACTCTCTGGGAACATATATAGCGGATAACTGGATGGATCTCTGAACCGCCCACTCCCAGATGTCTATTGCCTCCTGGCAGAGAGGTAAGGACCTTGTGCCGCCCATCTTGTTTATATAAGATACTGCGGTCTTGTTGTCCAGACGGACTTGAATGGGAATATGATGAGCCTGCGGGGGAACTAGGGCCGCTAAGGCTAGTCTGGCTGCTCTTAGCTCCAGGAGGTTGATATGGGCCTGTGAGTCCTGCGTGGACCACCTGCCCCTCACGGCCTTGTCGCGAGTAAATGCTCCCCACCCCGTGAGTGACGCGTCTGAGGTTATGATGATAACCGGTGTAGGGTCCTGCAGGGGTCTAGGGGGAGGAATGGGTAGTGTTGTCCATCTTTGTATTTCTTCGCGAACTACCGGTGTGAGCCTGATCCTGTGTGACCAGGTAAGGCCTATCCTGATAAGGAATCCTAGACGGTTCTGAGAGTGTCTGCAAATAAGGGGTGCATGTAGGAACCCGGGGTCTAGAGCTCTTATTTTGCCTATTATCTTTGCGAGGTCTCTCAGGCTGAGCCGACGCTTTATAATGTGGGACACAAAGACTTGGATGTCTGTCCATTTCTCTGCCGGTACTGCGATAGAGAAAGAACGGGAATCTATTACGAATCCCAGGAATGTAATTGATTGGGAAGGTGTTAAAACTGACTTGGGATAATTTATTGAGAAGCCTAGGCCGAGCAGGAGTGATATTATTGTGTCTCTCTGGGAGAGTAGTGTCTCCTGCTCCGAGTGTATGACTAGGAGATCGTCCAAATAAATTATGCATCGGACTTGCTTCTGGCGAAGGTGTGTTACCACCGCCTTCATGAGTCGCGTGAAGGTGTAAGGGGCATTGGACAAACCAAAAACCATGACGGTCCATTGGTAAAGGGTGCCGTTCCAGAGGAACCTCAGGAACCTTCTGTGATTGGGATGTACGTGTACAGTGTGAAAGGCCACCTTGAGGTCTATTTTTATGCAATAGTCGTTCTGTGTCAAAAGGAAGGGTACCTCTGTTAGACCCTCCATTCTGAACGTACGATGTCTTATGTACTGGTTCAGAGATTTGACGTTCAGAACCGGTCTGTAGGAGCCGTCCTGTTTCCTTACGGGAAAGAGGTGACTTGTCCAACCTGTTTTGGACGTGTCCGCCAATTCTATCCTTCCCTGAGACAAGGCTGTGACTAAAACCTTGTCTAAGAGAGGACTGGCGTTTGTTGTGCATGGGATTCTCTGGCGAGGAAATCTTAGCAGCGGAAGGGACAAACCCTGTTTTATAATTTTTAACAACCACTTGTCTGTTGTAATTTCTCTCCACTGGTGTATGGCCTGTGAGAGGCCAAGGTGCGGCTGTGTTTCTGGTACACTCACCGTTTCCTCTGTCTCTCCTGGGGAAGGAGGATGAAGGAGCCGCACTTCTGGAATTCCGGGACCTGGAGTAGCCTCCTCTGTGGCCTCGGGTGGAGCCTCTATAGTCTCGATAGTCTCGGGTCGCACTGCTGGCAGTGGCAGAACGACCCTCCTGACGAAAGGGCCGTTTGGAAGACTGGTGGCTTTTTAGATCCGCAAACGACTTGCGTGCCTTATACCGGATCTTAACTTCATCTATGAAGTCAGGACCGAATAAATCGGAGTCAGTCAGGTTAGGGACCTCCGCTGGTTTGGGCGCTAAGTCGGCTAGCCCTGCTCTGGACAGCCAACGGGACCTGCGGGTGTTGGATATGAACTCGAAGGTCTGCCCAACCATAAGGGTGGCTCTGCTTATTGCCTTCAGGAGCGCTGCCTTTGATGCCACTAGCGAATCTAAGGAGCTGCTAGCGGTGCCCTCTTTCTCCGCCTTGTTCAGTACGAACAGCAGGGGGCCCGCAGCGTCGGAAACCTTCAATTGGATTTTCCTAAGCAGCTTATCAATTGAGTCGCTCTGGGTCTTATCACCAATAAGTGAAGATAATGCTGGATCAATATCGGGGGCGAACAGGGCGGGGATATCTGGGATCCCTGTATGGTTACGCAGAACCATCTCATCCTCTTTAACGAGAGATGTCCTGAAGGCTAACTGTGCAAAGTTATGGACCTCGGACTTTTCCTGTAAGGCCCAGTGGGAGGAATACATTTTATTTGGGGGTGAGACTCCTGCTAGTGCCACCCTGGCCATCTGCAGGTCACTATATTCGCCTCTCTTAGAGGACGCAGAGGTTCTAGTCACCTCCTCAGACTCCCAGTCTACTGAGGCCTGGCTGCGTACATCTTGTAAATCGGTTGGACTTAAGGGGCGATGCTTACTTGCCCCCTTACGTAAGCCCTGAGACCTCTTATACTTTTCTGAGGCTCGGGGAGTATGCCCGTGGGCAGGAGACTGCGGTTTATTGTGTACCGCAGAGGTATTCCTACTTCGGGCAATACCTGGGAATGAGACGATTAGTCCTGAACAGGCGTCTCTCTTGGAGCTTTTGCTCACATGTCTCCTCTTACTTGTGCTTTTTCTCCCCTGTAGCGATGCTGAGCTGGAGGGGGAGTCGCTATCCTGAGGTGTACTGTCTGCCTCAGAGCTGTCCCTGGTGTCTGCAGACCTGACAGGGTTAAACAGCTTTCTTCTCTTAAAAATACTGTCCTCAGATGAGGAAGTGTCACTAGGCAGCCTCTTTCTGTGTTTGAGGCTCCTAGTGCTGGCTGAAGGGGACACAGGGAGAGTGTCTGTAGCAGAGACAGACACAGTGTCCTCCATGTTCAGCACTGAGGTAAAATCTGAGCAGGGGGTGGGCTGGTAGCTGCTATACTCTGTGCGCTCACGTGGCCAGCGTGAGCGCGTCACAGAGCTCATTAGCATGCGCCTTATTAATATGCGCGCATGCGCAGTAGCTCCGGAGCTGTGTATTACGTGCGCGCGCGCCTACAGACTCCGGCGGCATCAGCCCGCTCCCCCGGCTGTGGAGAAGGTAAGTGAAATTTCTTTTCACTTCTCCTTCTCCAGCGATCGTCGGGAGGCTTGCACCACAACCCACCAGCTGTTGCTAGGTGGCAAGCCTCCCGACGAACAAAAGTTGCAGAACGTTACTAAAAATGCAAAGTACAGGTCCAGCACATCCGTAAACTACCAAACATCTGTACATTGGTGTATGAGCTGCAGCGCCATCCACAAATGCAGCTGCCAAGCTGGTAACCAACCAGCCCTGTTCCAGCTATGTAATACCCATTATCTACTCTCTCCACTGGCTTAATGTACGTAAGATGGAGAATAGTCTTCAAGACTGGCTAACTGCCTTTCTAAGGCCAATATGACCAGGTCCCAAGGTATATAAAGCAGGTTCTGATTCCATACTGCCCCACTCAATTATGTCAATCTACAGTATAGATTGAATTTGGGCAGGACAGATGGAGCACCTGTAAGCCATGGCTCACGCGTCCCACTCACTGGGTGGCAGGGAGCGGGAACAGGGTGCTTCAGTGCCCGCCTCTGCCTCAGGGAGCGGGGAGACAGCAGGCAGGGAGACGGGGCCAGGGATGCACAGGCCTTCTGGGAATTCGGCACACACGCATCTCGTGCGCCCCCACACTAGAATCTTTCAAAAACAGATTCAAGACTTTCCTGTTTACTCAGCATTTCCTTCATGTCCCTTCAGTATCTTTGTATTGTTTCTGTACAGTAGCCCAGTCAAATTTTGATTTTGGTTTCCAAAAATCGGGGGAAATCTGAAAGTGGTTTAAATTCACTTGGGGCATCCCAAATAAGAGTAAACTGAGTTTACACAATATTCTAAGTGCAGCTTCAGATGCTATTGGCAAAAATAAAAAATGCAACATTTTAGCTGTTTAAGCTTTTCAAAAATAACACAAAAACAAAGCTGGTAGGTCTTGCACACGTGCATTACGGCCCATACGCATGCACAGTCTATTGCCCGTTGTGCAAATTCGCACAGTAATGATCAGCTCCATCTGAATTTGGCCTAACATTGTGGCGGATCATTACAGCTGGCCACAAAGGTGAGTTTCCCTACTTGTTATCAGAGTATATAAATATTGCTTTAGAATAACATACAGAGCTTACTTTTGTTACATACTGTATAAACTGTTAAGATGACTTATTTCTTTATACAACTGCACACAGATACACATAAAAACTTTAATTGCGTTTTACTGATACAAATGGAGAAGGAAATGTATATATTGTAAATGACTGTATATGTTCAAACCTGAGACTTGGACAGCACGTGATAAAGATCTGCATTACGGCAATTACCCAGGTGAACCGTAATTAGCGATTTAAGTGACTAATGGCGCTGATAATTGTGCGTTACCATGATAGTGAATGATGGAATTTAATACCAGTGCAAACAATGTGACTTATTTATACAGTGAGGACAACAGGAGAAATTCAATAGTGTCGCCGTGCCATTAGTGTACATGTGAGTAACTTTTAGTAAGCATTGTAATGTGCGCTTTGTTGTGATTATAATTCCTGCAAGTGAGAAATATAATCTCTGTCCGGAGTCAGTGTTCCTGGAACCCCCATGTGAATGGTTCTGCACAAACCACTTGACAACTAATACCCCTTTCACACCGGCCACCAGCCAATTACCGGCATTTGAGTGCCGGGTCATTTTGCCGGGTGCAGCCTGACCCCAGTTCACACCACCCGCAAATTACCAGATTAAAGCTTTTCAACCTGGGAATTTGCTGAAAAACCCGGGTTTTTCTGTGGTGTGAAAAGGTCAACACGGGTCTTAAATACCGGCACTCCAAACCTGGTCAAGAGCGGGGTCGGAGTGCCGGGATTTAAGACCTGTGTTGATCCTTTCACACCAAAGAAAAACCCGTGTTTTTCAGCAAATTCCCGGGTTGAAAAGCTTTAACCCGATAATTTGCTTCTGGTGTGAAAGGGGTATTAATGAAACTGTCTGTCTCTGCAGATTTGGGAGTTCTACAGTAGTAGTAGTACGTTTATTTATAAGGCGCCGCAAAGTGTCCGCCGCGCCGTACATAGCAAACAAAAAAACAAATGACAAGGTAACGTACAGGGTGTGTTGAAAAATACAGTATAAATAGGGGTATAGCTGGTAGAACTAAAATCAGCATCAGTTCAGAAGTAGGTGTCAAAATTGTCGAGGAGACTGAAGATAAAGTAGAGGAAGGGAAGAACAGGACAGGAGGACAGGTGAGGTAAAGAGGTAGGGTGAGTACGTGAGGCAGGAGGTCCCTACTCATAAGAGTTAACAGACTAAAAATAGGTGGGTGGACGAACGAAAAACAATAGGATAAATAGGAACGGAGGCAGGATAAGAGGATCAAAAGAGGTTAGGAGGAGGGATAGGCTAGTCGAAAAAAGTGGGTTTTGAGGGAGCGCTTGAAGGAGGTAAGGGAATCAGAAAGCCTGATGGGTTGGCGGGAGGTTGTTCCAGTGCAGGGGGGCAGAGCGAGAGAAGTCTTGGACACGGGAATGGGAGGAGGTGATTAGGTGAGAGGTCAGTCGGCGGTCAGCGATGGAGCAAAGAGGACGGGAGGGAGTGTGGATAGAGATCAGTGAAGAGAGGTAAGGAGCGTTGGAGGAGGAGCGAGCCTTGTAGGTGGTGGTGAGGAGTTTAAAGAGAACTCGGAAAGGAATGGGGAGCCAGTGAAGAGATAGACAGAGGGGGGAGGCGGAGGTAGAGCGGCGGGAGAGGAAGATGAGCCTAGCAGCAGCGTTAAGAATGGATTGGAGAGGGGCGAGGCGGGTGAGAGGTAGCCCAGAGAGAAGGATGTTGCAGTAGTCAAGGCGGGAGATGACAAGAGAGTGAATGAGAATTTTGGTCGCGTCAGTGGAGAGGAATGGTCTGATGCCAGTATGGATACCATCCAGCAATGCATTCACTGCCAACCAGTAAAAGAGACAGCCCAGTGGTCTATGTACTGAGCCTGGGAGAGTAAAGGTGGCCATACATCAGAAAGATATTGTACCCAATCATACAATCTCAATTGATTGTAAGATGGATTGTATGACTGATTGTGTGCACATCTTGTGTACACAATCATGCAGCAGATGGATCGTATGACTGATTGTATGATGGATTGTAAGTAGATTGTATGTCCAAAAACCACCAAGGACCGCCGGGGATTTCAAGGGAAATTGTACACAATCATGAGCGCAATCGATCTTAAGATCGATCTTTCTGATGTATGGCCAGCTTAAGGTGGATGTAGTTAAACAGTCAGCCAGTCAGTTCCTTAGAACAATGTTACAGGATCTGGTTTGGTTTGGTGTACTCTTATCTCCATCCACTTTCTCACTCTCCAGGACTGAGTACATAGGGCCTTATTCTAGTTCACTCTTTATGACAAAATCCTTCTTAGATGGACAAAACCATGTGCACTGCAGGGGGGGGCAGATGTAAAATGTGCAGAGAGAATTAGATTTTGTTGAGTTATTTTGTTTCTGTGCAGTGTAAATACTGGCTGCTTTATTTTTACACTGCAATAGATCTCACTTTGAAGTAAAAGCCCACCCAACTCTAACTCTCTCTGCACAAGTTACATCTGCCCCACCTGCAGTGCACATGGTTTTGTCCATCTAAGAAGGATTTTGTCAGAAAGAGTGAACTTGAATAAGGCCCATAGTCTTCACCAGGAGTAAAAGTGGTGGTGGGGAGACTGAGAGTCCACCTTCACCACGGCCCTGCACAGTAATTTCAACAGAAAGGCCGTGTAAATGCATGCTGTGCATCCTGGGAGATGATTACTTACTTCCTGATTAGTCTCACTTACTTTCACTTAGTGTCTGCCTCATGGTGAATAAAGACCTGTGTTACATCTATGCTGCAGGTGTGCTCGTGATTAGGGATGCCAATCCCAGGGCATTTTTTCAATCCCGAAATTCGGGATTGAGAAATGGCCAATACCGGGATTCCCATCCCTAATACAAAAACCCGCCCCGAACACCCCGCATATCTGCTTACTTTGTGTTGCGGTTTGAACAGATGGGTGGGCGATGAGCCAGGCGGGTGGGTGGGCTTTTGGACTGACAATGGAGCCGGGTGCTGTTAAATCAGGCGGCCAGGGCGGGAGGGCAGCACACATAGGAGGACCAGGCCGCTGTGTGGCCTGGGCTGTGCAGAGCCGCGCTGCCCGGGATTGAAATCCCGGTGTTTTAATGGCCAAATCCCGGGATACCGCCGATCCCACGATTTGCCACTCTACTCGTGATTCTGCTACTATACACATCTACATGGTGTCAGAAGAGGGATTGACATGGCACACGGTCTGAGAAGAATAGATCCGCTGATATTTGATGAAAACATTGCTGACAACTGGCTGAGGTGTAAAGGGGAATGGCACGTGTACTGCATAGCCGGTCTTTCAGACAAATCAAAAAAAGTCCAGGCATACATGCTGCTGAACCTCGCAGGCACCGATGCTGTGGACAAGTCATGTGCTTCTGTATACACTGATGGAGAAGACAGAGAGGATCCTGACACCCTACTTGCAAAGTTTGAAGAGATCTGCAAAGCAGGAGTTGCCAAACCTGTCCTCAAGATCTACCAACGGTGCATGTTTTCCAGGCAACCTGTGGATCTATAGTAGGAATGAATGCAGCAGGTTTTAAACTGTGAGTTAGTAAGGACTACAGCTGTGCACCAGCTAGGTGATCTGGGTCATGTGACAGTTCGTAAGGACTACAGCTGTGCACCAGCTAGGTGATCTGGGTCATGTGACAGTTAGTAAGGACTACAGCTGTGCACCAGCTAGGTGATCTGGGTCATGTGACAGTTAGTAAGGACTACAGCTGTGCACCAGCTAGGTAACCTGGAAAACGTGGACCGTTGGTAGATCTCGAGGACCGGTTTGGCCTCCCATGATGTAATCGATATAGAGACCACTAGATGGTCCGTCCAGACCACTGGTGTGACCCATGCTTTATTAGACCTGATGTTGTGTTAGAGTCTATTAAGAAAAGATCAAGCCTGGAGTAGATTTTATGAGAAATAGAACAGTGTGTATATGTGCGCTCCGCTGGGTAGAATACCCTCCATGTGTCAAATAAGTTGTTTGGGGTAATGGTTTTAGTCAACCTTTTTGACTCTAGTCATGACCGAGCTTGGAGGATTTAATTATGATCTGTCCCATTTTAAAACTGGGACAGCGTTAAAAATCACCTCCTTTAACTAGTCTACTCTTGGCTATTTTATTAAGCTGTATAAAGAATTCTTTATGAAAGGCACTCTGTTCCAGATTCGGAGTATATATTGATGCTATAGTCAGATAAACATGCTTTAATTGAAGAACCAAAATACTGAAGCACCTTTTCGGTTCTGAATAAGAAGGTTCTGTGTTATATACCAATGAGTTATGTAGTAATATAGCAGTACCTTTTCTTTTTTTATAGATGAGTAAAAAGCGTTAGGGAATGCACTTGTAATAGTAATATATTTACATTTCTTTTGCGGTACTTGTTTCCTAGCACGGCGCCCGTCGGGTCCCATCGCATACCATTACTTAAGGTATGCGATGGGACCCGATATGACCAGATATAAGGGTTTTTAGAGTTGATTTTACAATTTTTACATCTCGTCGCATCGCATGCCATTACAATGGCATGCGACGCGACACGATTATACCCGATTTGCCATTGATTCCTATGTTAAATGCACCCCCAGACCCGATTTTTAATTGTACACCCACCCTGATGGGTAATTACTATGTGAAATGCCCCCCATTGTTAACGCCACCCCAGTATCAAAGCCAACCCGAAGCGTGGCGAGCACAGCGAGCCCTGCAAGGGGACGCGGAATACATGTGAAGTAATCCGCGTGCGCTCGCCACACTATATAACATCAACTCCACGCCGCCGTGGATAGTGGGGGTATGAAAAGGTCGGAGGACGCGTACCGCCGCCCCTCGCGGGCTGACCACGCTTCGGGTTGGCGTTGATATTGGGGTGGCGTTAACAATGGGGGGCATTTGACATACTAATTAACCATCAGGGTGGGTGTACAATTAAAAATCGGGTGTGGGGGTGCATTTAACATAGGAATCAACCATCTGGGTGGCTGTACAATAAAAAAATCGGGTCTAATCGCATCGCATGCGATGCAACCCGATCTTATAGACCCGATGCCATAGGATGAAAATTGGTGGCGCTGTGCTAGGAAACAAGTACCCTTTTGTTTTTTAAAGAATTGAATTGCCATGGTACATTTACGGGACGAGTTTACGCCATTCACATTTAGTGACATTATGTTTAACGTCATGATGTATACCAGTGATGAGTAAAGCTAATAAATCCAGTGAATAAAGTTGAATACTGCATAGGTAGGAAAGAGTAAGAAAATAGAAATTAAAAGACATGTTGACCTTTTTATGTGTCAATCAATAGTGGTGGATCTATCGACCAGATACCAATCATACAGATGGGGCAGGTCCCATCTTGGCAGGGGATGGCGACGCCAGCCGCCATCCCTGCCAGCGCCATATCGATTGCGAGAAGGGGACGCGCGCGCACGAGAGGCGTCCGCATCCCCTTCCGACGGCACTTCCAGCTGCTCCCCCGGGTCCCCGCCGGCTTGTCGGCGGTAACCTGGGGTCCCTGCCGCCTGCCCGCACCCTACCCCCCCTAACCCTGTCCGTCTCCCTGAGGCGGAGACGGACAGGGTTCCCATCGCCCCGCCGACGGAGATTGAGATGCGCGTGAGACGCACGCGAGTCTCAGTCTGATGGCTGGCGAGGCTGCTGGCGGATCGCCAGCGGGGACGTTCCGGCAGATTCGCCAGCCAGGAAAAGGCCTGCCCCATCTCTATGTGCCATCGGCGGCCGTGGCTGCACAGAAGGATTAGTGCTGAAACATTAATGCGTCTGCTCCACATATCCAAGATTATGAAGATAATTAATTTAGCTTTGCTTAATTACATCAAACACTTGCAGCCTTTATACAATATGCACAATACAGTGTAGCTACTGTGTCAGAATATAATGTATATAATTCTTGTATAGCCAGTGCCTTGGGTGTGTCCTCGTCGTCATAGAATAAATGAGGCATAATCATTCTTAGTAAATTTACAGTTAAGACCCCTGGAAGTGAAAGTCTTTTCACACTTAATAGCTTAATCTTTTATTACAGCGGCCCTTTACTCTGGGCATGCATAGTTTTGTCTCCCCCTGCAGGTTATTTTCATTATGACTTGCTTATTTTAGTTTTTGTTTCCTCGTTGTAGGTTAGTGCAACGTGCGTCATGTAACTGTGCAGCAGGAAGTTTATCTTCCGATAAGAAAAACACTTTCTGCAAACACTGTACGATCTGTTCAAGAATGGTCATAAATCACCAGTTATGTTTGTACACAGATTGTTCCATGCTCCAAAGCTGCCAAGCAGTCCCTGTTTTCCGGACTCAGTCCTTGATTGTGAGGTTGACCCTTTATGTGAACCTGATTACAATGTGATACTTCCTACATTAGTAGTTCCAACTTCTCATGTTCTCCTCGCTCCCTGTTCTCAGAGTGACTTCTATATAAAGCGCTGCCACTTTGGTAAGGTAACCACACCCACAGCTTTGTGGCTGTGAGCAACACTTACAGCAAAGGGTCCCTGGAAACGGTTTATACACATCGGCACATATGACTGGCTACATTGGCATATAAATGATGTCAGGTGCTGTATTGTCATTTCCACTCTGTCCTAACTGTTAAAGCTGAAGTTGGTGGCACCAAAAAAAAAGAAATGATTGAAGAACAATGTTTTTACCCCCTATAGTTTATAAGAGTGGTTCTTAAACTCGGTCCTCTGGAACCCACACAGTTCACATTTTCCAGGTCACCCGGCAGGTGCACTCATTACTGACCGATACATTTTTAAAAGATCCACAGATGGAGCCAATTATTTCACTTGATTCCGTGAGGTGACCTGCAAAACGTGCACTGTGTGGGGTCCTGAGGAAAGACTTTGAGAACCTGTGGTTTATTCGCAATGCAGAAAGGTTGCACTTTAATTATATAGTACAAAAGTAGCCCTTCCCTTCTGTTTACGTTATATGGATGCTTTATACATCTTATCTGATTTACAGTAAAGGAAAAGACTGAAGAAACATTTCATAATTGTGCTGCTTAGAAGCCATACACCACTGGTGCATACAGATTGTGCGCCTCTTAGCCAGCGCCGGGGCTCGCCAGATGGCGCTCCATCTGAATGGGACGCGTGAACGTCCCTTTCAGTTTCCGGGTGGTGGGGGACGTGAACCTTGCCCGTCTCCGCTTCAGGGAGATGGACAGGATTGGGGGGGGGGGGGGGAGCTCCGTAGTAAGGGGACATGTGCGCGTCCCCTTACGGTGGCTGGCGATCTGTCCATCAGCCCCTGCAAGAACTATGGACGCATCATCTGTACACAAAATGGGAATTTGGAATATGGCTTAGGATGAGTGTTTGATACCACCAAGCATCAGTTTGACACATTCCTCACATTACCCCTCTGATGTTAGGGACCGATGACTTCCTCCGCAATGTCACAATCAGAAGCACCCTTTCTGGATAAGTTCAGCAGCTCCAGAGAGGAGATGATCAGGACAGAGACTTTAACCCTTTATGAGGACTTGTCTATTTAAATGGACTTGATTAAAAAAAATGCATTGTGCACTGTAGACTGTATTGTGATGACAGTTGCCATTCAAATCCCAATGTTCATTTAAATCTTCTGGCAGATGCTAGAGTATCAAAATATCGAATCGCAATGTTTTTTGAACTAAAGACAAAAATTACCAAATGATATTTAATTTATATTCTGGTAGAACAGACTTGATGATCAATGCTGGGCAGAACCGATGGTCAGGACAGGCAGGAGCGGTGGTCAGGACAGGCAGGAGCGGTGGTCAGGACAGGCAGCATACAGACTCATCCAAGGGTAGGGAGTAAACAATCCTGTTATCAGACTTTGGGCTATAGGTCAGATCTATCTTTACGGGGTGTACACATGGACTGTGCAGACAACAATTATGACTAAGCCCATGGCTGATCTATCGTATGCGATCCAATTCACAGCCCCGAGATACAACTTATCCTTGGTGCAGCAGTGAACACCTGCGGATCTAATACGCACGGGAACGCGCAGCAGATCAGAAGTAAATGATTAACGATGACACTTTTCACACAATTTATCAGCCCAAAGGGTCGAAATAGTGTGGAAAAGGGCCATATTGTACTAGTTTGTGTATGCCGTCATATGCAAATGAAGCAAACAAAACAGTCAACATGAAACAAAACATTTATTTCTGTCAAAGGGAGTACAAAATGCAGATAATATATATATATATATATATATATATATATATATATATATATATATATATATATATATATATATATATATATATATATATATATATATATATTTATTATATTCTTCCTACTTCCAGAAATATGCATCAAGTCCATACAGCCAAGATATCTTTACTGTGTGTGAAAAATATATATACATATATATAATTTTTTTTTTTTTTTTTTTTTTTAAAGAGACAGTACAACTTTTGAAAGCAAATATT
Organism: Crinia signifera; assembly: GCF_055691185.1. Taxonomy (NCBI): domain Eukaryota; kingdom Metazoa; phylum Chordata; class Amphibia; order Anura; family Myobatrachidae; genus Crinia; species Crinia signifera. Next base: position 62,218,219 of record NC_139217.1, on the reverse strand, counting down.
TAAGAAGGTGAAGTTACCTCCACCCCATCTGCTGATACCAGCATCACGCCAAAGGGACAAAAAGGGGCCTCCGTAACGGTGTCGGGACCACCAAGTGTAGTGATTTACATTGAACTTACTACAGTAAGAACCAGAAACAAGGCTATGATAAAATTGGTACCGGACCCCGACACTAGGGGCCACTGCTGATCCAGGATTCACCTGGAGAGCTGTCGTTTTAGCGGTATTCTCTCTGGTCAGGTAAGGGGTGGGTCAATTATAAAAAAGCAACCTTTTACTCCAAGTGCAATTGTACTTTTACTATGGTCTATTCATACACATAAATATAAAATATGTACCGTACTACACAGGATAAAATACATAGCATTACATTCCTACATCTCATCAGACAAAGTCCCACCAGCCGTATACAAAGAGTTAGAAAAAGACTGAGCACAGTAATACATATTCAAGATATACAGAGATCGGTCAGGTGCAATTGTGAATTTTCCTATTGCATTTAAGTGCTGATTTCTCACCAACCTTTCCTCAGATTTAATAACCCAGAGGTTAAGGGGGGTATTCAATCTTCGGGTCACGGCAGACGAGCTTGCTCGCCCGCCGTGACCCAGTCCCGTTCTCGGTCAGCTCGACCGAGAACATGCAGGCGGGATTCAATGTCCCGCCTGCAGCGGGTCGAGAAGGGGGCGTGGCCGCGAGTTGCGGCCGGGAAGAGGCGAGCTGCAGCCGGCAGCTCGTCACTTTCCGGCTGTTCTCGGCAGAACGAGCCCGACAGCTAGAGATGTCGGGCTCGTTCTGCCAGGAAACCCTGTTCAATGCTGTCGGGGAAGACAGCATTGAATAGGGCCCGTCGAGCATCTCCCCCACGGGAGATGCTCGACGGCGATTGAATATCCCCCTAAATTGATGTTAAACCCAAAATATAGCGAGAAACTTTGCATTGTGACAAAACCATGCTGCACTGCAAGGAAGCAGAGAGCAAGCGGTTCGACATTTGCGGACTGCATGCAAAAGCAGCAAGTATTTACCCTGCACTCAAAAAAACAATACATTTATTTGCATCTCTTGCATTGCATTATGGCTTGTCCAGGTGCAGTTATCTGCTCATTTTGGTGAACCCTCTCCTCGGTATCGCTGAAATGTGATAAAATAATAAGTGACCAAATAATGTCAGAATTCTTGCAACACTATGACTACCTAAACCCCATATGCACCCCCAAAATAGGACAAAAACGTCCCATTTTCAAACAATAACAGGATCATATTATATACTGTGTGTCTGAGGTACCCAAAGCGTAATCCCCGATAAGCACAAGTATCGGGGAAAACTGAACAGACCCCTGCAAAAACAATCAGCTGCATTAAATTACTGAACAAAATTAAATACCCCAATTAGGCATTTAGAAAATGAATATCATTATTTCACAGTTAAGCTGGGTACACATTTAAAGATTTATCTGTCCAATCTGTCTGGTGTGAACAAAAATCTGGTAATGTATGGGAGCAAATGACAATGAATCATTTGCTCCCAAGCACTGGAAAATGGACAAAAACAATTGTTCAAATAATTAAGATCAATCACATGAATTTAAACAATTTACCTGAATGCCCAGTGTCTGGTTCCAGTGATTGGGAGAAAATGTTTGATTCTCATATGCTCCCATACATTACCAGACTACCCCCCCCCCCCTCAACTGACCGATTGTGCAGATAAATCTGTAGGTGTGTATCCAGCCCTACACTTGAAACACCAGGTGAAATCAGGTAAGAATAATTAAAAAAATAAAAAACAAAAACATTTTTAAAATTCATCAAGAAAACCTAGAACAGTATTTGAAAAGAACTGTGCAAATTCCTCTACAGTTGTGTCATAAGTGCGTCCCAGCGAACATGTTGGCAGCAATGTTTATTACTGAAAATTAAGGATTGCGCATATGCCTAGTTAATAAAATGTTTCAATGTAATTATACTGTCTAGATAAAATAAATTACAACATTTGTATATAGATGTTTACAACCTTTTTATAAAAACAATATGATCAAAAATTAAAAAAAAAAAAAAAAAAAACATGTAGTAGAATTCATGAATATTCGTGTAAAAAGTTCCCAAAGAAGTAAAGAGGTTTGGCATCATAGCATTTGCCATGCGGCAGAGGGGAAGCTATCTGTCTCTGTTATCAGGACAACCTTCAATGCTCCTTAATACACCCAGAATGCAACACGCATTTAGTGTTCTTGTCAGCCTCTTATAATATCTTAGGCTCAAATTCCATGTGATTGTTGTTTATTGATTAAGTTGTAATTTAGGGATGCAGTTAAAATCCCGGCGGTCGGGATCCCGGCGTTCAGAATCCCGACACCGGAATCCCGACCGCCGAAATGCCGACACATTCTCCCTCCTGGGGTGTCCACGACACCCCAGGAGGGAGAATAAATTAGTGTGCCGAGTGTAGCGAGGCACCGGGCCCGCTGCGTGGCGAGCGCAGCGAGCCCGCAAGGGGGGGGCGATCCACGTCCCCCCCTTGTCGGCATTTCGGCTGTCGGGATTCCGGCATCGGGATTCTGAACGCCGGGATCCCGACCGCCGGGATTCAATACTGAATCCGTAATTTAGGAGTCACTACGACTTGTCTTTCTTTAAAAAAAAAATAATAAATCAGCGGTCCATACAGGCTTATACTGTGATGAAATAATTGTCAGCTGCAGGGCAAAGAATGTGGATATAGGAGACTATTAAAAAGGATCATTTAATAGCACAGGGTACAAATAAATATTCAACAACCAGATATTCACTGACAAAAATAAATCTTAATGGATGGTTGCAAAATGAAAAACAAAACAAAAACCATGGGGTAGATTTTTAGTACAGTTTATAGAAATGGAGATGTTTTCCAATACCAGCCAATCAGATTTGACTTATTTACCTTGCACCATCTGAATGTAGAAGATAATAGCTAGAACCAAATTGGTTGCTAGGGGCATAATCTCCACTTCTAGAAACCCGCACATTAGTAAATACTGTATATCCCATAGATTCTATAAATACCATTAGACAAAAGACATCATTAGGCAAATGTATTGGTTCTTGATTTGGCAAAAAGTGAAGATTTTTCAGCACTTCTGCAACAGAAAGAAAAGCTTCACTTTATAGAAGTATTGAAAAAAAAATTTAGTTTAGAAATTGTAACTTTCAACCCCGCTGCAAGGCTACCAAAATCATCTGCATCCTTGCCAAACAGGGCACATAGTAATGCTGGACATATACATACACTAAACCACAGGTCATCAAAGTCGGTCCTCAGTGCATGTTTTGCAGGTCTCCTCACAGAATCGAGTGAAATAATTAGCTGCACCTGTGGATCTTTTCAAATGTGTCAGTCAGTAATGGGTGCACCCGTTGGCTGACCTGGAGAACATGAACTGTGTGGGGTCCTGGGGACCGAGTTTGAGAACCCCTGCACTAAAACACCAACCTGAATGTGAATAGATAGCTGAATAAAGTAGGCAAACGAGCAAACAAATAAAATAAGATCCTGTATTAGCCCATCACCTGCCCTTAGTTTTGTATACTGGTCCCATGGCTATTTGTCATATAATGCTAAATTTATTTAAAAAAAAGGTTCCTATTTCACAACACATAACTAAACAGTTTATACGCCGACAATATAGAATAATGCAGCCCGGTCAGAATGACCTACTTTAAAAAATACTGTATTAGTCCAGAAACTAACTACACAGTAACCAAGGCGACAGCTGCCTTCCTGTACTCACATAGCGTTCTACCTATACCATATCGCTACTGGCAGACATAAAGCCATTTGTCACCTTGCATTATTAGTAGCCCTTATATTAACGCCTTTATTTTGTGCAGTGGGTCACACGGACATCGGTCTCTCAATCTATTATAAAAGTAGTTTCCTCTACAGATGCACACGGCTATAAAATGTAACAAAATTACTTTTTTTAAATCTAATTTCTGTATTGCTAAAAAAAGAAAGAGAGAAGACTCCGCGTTTTCTGTGTGCAGGTCGTACGCCCGGACATCTCCGCTTAGTAAGCCGTTCTAAAATCTTCTCCAGGCCCGAAGGAATGAGGCGCCGTCCCTGCTCGGACTGGGGAACTGCAAGAAGAAAACAGCACAGGTTTAGCCAGCATTCACATAAAGCAGGCATGTCCGCACTATGGCCCCCCAGCTGTTATAAAACTACAAGTCCCATCATGCCTTGCCACACTTTTGCTATTAGGGAGTGCTGAAACTATGGCAAGGCCTGCTGGGATATGTAGTTTCACAACAGCTGGGGGGCCACAGTTTGGACATGTCTGACACATAAAGCCTCCAACTTGTATTATGTGCATTGGTCCTCAGAGCCCCATACGCATCTGTAATAGGTTTCTAATCCAGCAATATATATTTATTATTATTATTGCAGACAGTGAGTTCTACGAGACCGGTGACATTACTGTCTGGACGTGAAATAGCTGTAGTAAGTGGCACAGCCCCATGTGCAGGGAATACATAGCTTTATTGGATTGTAGTCCGGTGCCCTCTCCTGTCCCATTAAAATGCTGTTAACGGTTACACTTGTTAGTAGGGATGTGCAAACCGGGCCAGCTACTGGGGGCCTGGGGACCAGTTGGATTAAACAGAGCAGAGGAAAAGCATGTCTGCTCATTTCACAGATGAAGGGCTCAGGGGCTCTACTAACACAATACAAAGACGTACAAGGATAAAACACATTCAGGGAAGAATTAGGAAGGAGGGGATACCAGAGAAAATAGCTTCTACAATTACCCACCCAGCTCCGAAACGTGCAGCGTAACAAAGTGCCCTCAACGGCACAGCCGGTCGGCAAGATGGAGAAAAGGTTAGAACGGTGCACTGACTGTAAACTGCATTTATATTCCTCCCGAAACTGTGAGGATTCGTATCGGGCACAGAGGAAAACACAGACAAGTGGGGAAAGGGGTGTGTGTGTGTGTGTGTGGGGGGGGGGTCGCCTTGGTGCAGTTGTCCCCCAATACCATCTGGCTGCAATAGACCAAGAAGTCTTTGGTGATATTGCAAATGGAACTGAGGGTAAACTATGCCTTTTTGTAGATATGCGGTATGCCACAGGGTAGACACCAGGAGGGGTAAAACAAATCAAGATTGAGGATCTAGGTAGTTTAGAGGAATGGTCAAGAGCATGGCAACTACAGTTTAATGCCAAAAAATGCAAAATCATGCACTTGGGTCACAAAAATCTAAAGACTAAATATAAAAAGACTAAAATGGCACTATAATGGAAACTACTGAGGAAGAGAGGGATCTAGGTGTCACTATTTCAGGGGACTTAAAGGCAGGTAGGCAATGTAACAAAGCAATGAAGAAGGCAAGTCAGAAGCTTGGTTGCATAGGGAGAGGTATCAGCAGTAGAACGAAAGAAGTAATAATGCCACTGTATAGGTCATTGGTACGACCTCACCTAGAGTATTGTGTTCAGTTCTGGAGGCCATATCTCCAGAAGGATATAAATACATTAGAGACGTACAAAGAAGGGCAACTAAAATGGTGCATGGCCTACATCACAAAACGTACCAGGAAAGACTAAAAGATCTTAATATGTATACTTTAGAGCAGAGAAGGGAAAGGGGGGACATGATAGAAACTTTCAAATATATGAAGGGTTTTAACAAGGTACAGGTGGAAGACATTCTTCACAGGAAGAGGAGCAACAGAACACGAGGACATGCACTGAAACTAGAGGGAGGAAGATTCAGGGGAAATATGAGGATACATTACTTCACAGAAAGAGTAGTAGATAGGTGGAATAGCCTCCCATCAGAGGTGATAGAGGCAAATACAGGAGAGCAATTTAAACATGCTTGGGATAAGCATATTGATATCCTTACAAAGCAATAAGGATCAAATATGGTTTGAGATAACATGTTTAAAAAAGGGGCAGACTAGATGGGCCTAGTGGTTCAGATTTGCCGTCAAATTCTATGTTTCTATGTCATTTGGGTGATTTACCCAGAGTAGCTGAATTTCAGCCAATTTGGAACCCTCTGAAGTATTAGGAGCCCGTTATGTGCAATGGGAGGGTTACATACAATATGGGGCAACAGATCACCTGATGAGAATAAATGGAAGAACAGAATGGTAAATAGCCATACTTGGTGGACGAAGGGCTTTATGTGGTAAATGTCTGTCAGGGAATAAGATCACTCCTGGTCAGCGAAAAGAAAGAGAAATATTAGAGCAGACTTAACAGTGAAAGAAAAGTGTCAGTACACTAACAATGATGCATGAAAGACAAGGAGGAGGAGAGGATAAAACCCCAACCAGAGAGAGACTTAAAAGGTGAAATAAACGATAATCTGAGACAGGCAGCTATCACCACGAACTCTTGTTAACTTCAGAAATGTTTAAAAAAGTCAAAAGCAAGTTTCATGGCCAAGACAGCAGCAGGTATACACAGGATAATGGAAACATTCCTCAGCCCGCACCAGCCTAGTGAGAATTTGCACATACATATTATACTATTTATATAGAGCCACAAGGGTTCTGCAGTGCCTTGCAAAGTACACTGATCATGTGATAACAACAAGAAAAAAAAAAATAATAATAATTTCCTGTACAGAACAATGCAGGACAAGGATATGATTTCTAACCCCTGCCGTTTCCACGTTCATACAACTCAAATACACAGCGAGTGAGGGTTAGGTGCTTGGCAGGATGCGGCAGATGATCGTAAAAATAAGGAAGGATGAGCACAAATTATTTCTATAGCTAGACAGTGCGAAATTAAGGCATAATACAACACAACACTACACAACACAACACAACACATACCCTCACACTTCAGGTCTCCACTGTGCTACGGTTCTGAAATTCAAGCAGAAACAAAGTATTACTTGTATGAACAGCGACAATATTACTACTAACTGCTCCATAGTATAACCTAGTGTCCCGGATTATAAGGGTTTATACCAGACTATAGGCATGACCATAGGAAGCACAAATCTCTTGCTTCTGGTGTCCTCTGCTACATTACAGATCTATACTAAAAAATAAAAATGGTGGTACTCTTTACCTAGAACGGCGCCCACGATTTTGATCATGGGCATCGTTAGTAAAAAAAAATCACGTCGGTCGCATCGCATGCGATTTCCCATAGGGAACAATGTTAAATGTCCCAATTGACCCGATTTTCCTGTTCAATGTCTCAATTGACCCGATTTTCCATAGGAAACAATGTTAAATGGGCCACAGAGGCCAAATAGGCACCCTTAAGTGTGAAATGCCCCCCACAATTGTTAACGCCACCCCACGATCAACGTGAACCCGAAGCGTGGCGAGCGCAGCGAGCCCGCGAGGGGCGGCGGTACGCGTCCTACGACCTTTTCACACCCCCACTATCCACGTCGGCGTGGAGTTGAAAAAAGAAAGTGTGGCGAGGGGACGCGGACAGCTGTGAAGCCCGCGAGGGGACGCGTATACCTGTGAAGGTGTCCGCGTCCCCTCGCCACGCTTCGGGCTCGGTGGCTCGCTGCGCTCGCCTCACTTTCTATTCTCAACTCCACGCCGACGTGGATAGTGGGGGTATGAAAAGGTCGTAGGACGCGTACCGCTGCGCTCGCCACGCTTCGGGTTGACGTTGATCGTGGGGTGGCGTTAACAATTGTGGGGGCCATTTCACACTTCAGGGTGCCTATTTGGCCTCTGTGGGGCATTTAACATTGTTTCCTATGGAAAAATCGGGTCAATTGAGACAATGAACAGGAAAATCGGGTCAATCGGGACATTTAACATTGTTCCCTATGGGAAATCGCGGGCATCGCGTCGGTCGCATCGCATGCGATTTTTTAGTGCATGCGATGCCCGCCCTTCTAGGTAAAGAGTGCCAAAATGGTTTTACTGTCGCTCATCGGTTTTGACATTTCACATTCTAGTGTGCCAAGGACAATAGTAAATCATGTAATGTGTGGGACATCTGGTTTCAGGGTCTTATTTTCCATGATGGTCTGTCTAGGGCCGGCATATGTCCAAACTATGGCCCTCCAGCTGTTGTGGAACTACAAGTTCCATAATGCCTTTCCACAGTTTTGCTAGTAGGAAATGGTAAAACTATTGCAAGGCATGATGGGACTTGTAGTTTTACAACAGCTGGAGGGCCATAGTTTGGACATGCCTGGTCTAGAAAAAGGGTTTAAGAATTTCTATTTCATTGTAATTTTGTTCTGGACACATTCCGGAGTATTGTTTACCAATTCCAAGTTTTGGCAGAGGGTATCGAGTGGTGTCTAGGACTTGTGACCAGGTGTCAATAACTTATACATTTACACTATCTGCATTAAGGGGTGCACACACGCTTCCATTTTGACAGGTTTTCGATTCAAATTTTGTTTACAGAAGCAAAATCGAATCGAAGTCAAAAGTTTTTTTTAAGATGCTTTTGATCAGCATTCGATTCAATGCGCGCTCTCGTTTCTCTATAATCGAAAAGAAAAATAGACTGTGCAGGCAAGGAAACATCACATTTGATCCAGGAAATCGAATGCGTACACTGTGCCTTGAATGCACATCGACATCGATATCGAATGTGAAATTGAATGGAAAGCAAAGGCCAAATCGGAAGGGGGTGGAATTGGGGAAAACGAAAGCAAATTGATGCGTGTTTACATTGGATTTCCACTAGATAGTCTTGCCTGCCAAGACTTTTTTTCTATTCGATTTCCACTACACGGGAGCGCGCATTGGGATCAAATCTGCATCATGCTAATAAAAGCATTTGATGTGCATTCAATTTTGATTTAATTCAAATATAGTGCATATCTCACCGTGTCTACCCACGATAAGATCTAGTCAAAATTGCTTTGCCTGCACAGTCTATCTATGCTAGGAGATACGGACTTGAGGGGTGTACACACAGGGAGATTTTGGCTAATGGACAATTTTGACTAAGCGATTTTGAGAGAGAGATTTTGGCTAAGCGATTTTGTCTAAGTAATGATAGTCTAATGTCTGATCTAGTCAAAGTTGCCTTGCCTGCACAGTCAATATATACTAAGCAATTTCTGCTAGACAATATTGACTAAGCAGGAGAAAAATAGGGAGACTTTGGCTAACCTTCTAGGAGATCTTGACTATCTAGTCAAAATCTCCTGCCAAAATCTCTCCATGTGTACACCCAGACTTAAACCTTCAGATGTTACTTGCCAATAAGGTGTACACTTTCCAGGAGGCACACTCTGCTAATACAGTGCCATTAGTGCAATCTATATCAATTGCACATAATAAAATATACCAGTGATGGCTAACCTTGACACTCCAGCTGTTGTAGAACTACACATCCCAGCATGCCCTGCATCAGTTTTAGCATGGCCAAATCGTAAACTGTAGCAGGGAATGCTGGGTTCTGTAGTTCAACAACAGCTGGAGTGTCAAGGTTAGCCATCACTGAAATATGCCATAAGCATGCGCCTGGTCTGTACACAGATAGCCGCCACCATCCTCTGTTGTGTGCGAATGAAGCATGCAGTAGACACCAATATATTACATTCAGGTACTATTAATTCACTCAACATAGTTCTATCCAATCAGAGAACACGTAGGATTACTTACCTCTGTTTCTGTGCCGCTTCTGTGCCTGGTTTTCGCGGGGACTGGTGTAGTGGGTACCTCACCGTTTGTTGCTTCCGTTCCCTCAGACATTAAGCGTTTCCTTTCTTTGGACTTTGGCTCTACTTTGGTAACTCGGAACCTGCCGGTGAAATAAAGAGGGCATGTAGGATGGAGTAAAGCACTAGCTCATGGAGATCTGGATGAATCCACTGCAGTAAAGCAGAATCAGTCGGATTACTGCGGATTCTTCACCACGCAAATCCAGGATCTTTATCACACAGAATAATTTGGTGGCTCTGGGGTAAATGTATGAAGCTTGGAGAAATGGTATCTCTGTGCAAGGTGATAATGCACCAGCCAATCAGATCCTAACTGTCAATTTACATACAGGAGCTGATTGGCTGGTGCATTAGCACATTGCACATAAGGTTCTTTATGGGTATAGATACCACAGCTTCATACATTTACCCCTCTGCATATCAGTGGAACACTACGGATATACAAAAACACCATAGTCTCCCAGTTTTGATAGCACTGTGCCACTATGCTGAAGTTATTGGTACTGGTATACCATTTGCAATGTTTGGGTCTTTGGAGCCAAACATCTACCCAAACCCCCCCCCCCCCCCAAAAAAAAAGATCATATTTGCAGAGGGTGTCTCTGACTGGTCCATTACAGTGCACAGAGAAGATCCCAATATAGGGTAATATTACCTCCCCACAGCCAGGACCGTGACAGCTCCTTGGCGGCCCTTCTTCGTCTCTTTGTGTTTCTGAGGCGACTTGAAGTTCCATCGCTTGTTGTTACAGCGGCTGCAGACGTTTTTCTCAGCCACGCCCCCAACTGTGTGAAAGTGGTTCCCGTGGCACGTGTGTTTGGATGGTGTTGCGCCAGGTGAGGTTGGACTAGTTGGGCTTGTAGGAGTATTCGGAGTATTTGGCGTGTTGGGGCTACAGGAAAACAATAAATAAGTGAGAAGTAAAAACTGTATGAATACAGCACAGAATGTGACAACGTTCTGTACCCAAAGTAAAGGCAAGCAATGATATATTCTGTCTAGCTGGGTATCCCGGCAGTCACTGGCATGGAATCAGCTACAAGGCAGATGTCTGGAGAATGCGGAGTGACAATGATAGCGGAAGGCTGTGTAAGCGGTGGTCCCCTGGAGACCAGGACACAGTGGAGCTGGAGTCCTGTATCACTGCAGATCAAAACTAACAGCACACCTGCAGCATTCCTGTACAGCAACACACGTGTAGCATACATGTGTGCTCACTGCAGAAAGTCTATGTCTCATTACAGAGGAGATCATGGATTTTTGATCGTGTTCATTGTAAAGCTCCCACAAACTTTTTTGCCTTTTTTTCGTAGTTACTGGTTTTGTTTGTTTAATTAAATTGAATTATTATTATCCTTTATTTATATGGTGCCACAAAAGTTCTGCAGCGCCCATTTACAGAGTACATATAATCAAAACAGGAAAACAGTGACTTACAGTTGAAGATCATATTAAATTACAAACAGATAATAATCCATCTGATACAATTCATACAAAGAAGTTCAGGCTCTGCCACAGCATAAGTTAGCTATGCGGACTGTAGAGGGGGCTTTGGGTAATGGAACCCTGCCATTCCTTGCCATGTTTTGATTTGTGAAACGTCAATGAGTTTTTATATCACTTCACAAGACATGTGGTTTGTCTTACTGCCTGGGGCCACACAGCAGTGATTTCCACCATGGCTATTTGGTTACATATGCCAATAAAATTGGTTTTAACTTACAAGGAATAAAAAATAAAAAAAAGAGGCACCAGACAGACTGCACACAACACTTTCCACAGACATGGCCTCTGCAGCTGCAAGTCAACTGGGTCTTCCCATAGAATAGAAGCTGCTTTGTACTATATAGAGGTAATAGCCTATATCAGGGGTCCTCAAACTATTTTGCTCTGGGACCCCATCAGACATTAAAAATAATAGCAGGACCCCAGAAAGTTACTGCAGAAGGTCATCAACCTCACATGTGGTCAGCAGACAGCACATACATGGCAGCATTGCGGAGGTGCCAAATGATGGGAGGAGTCTAAAATAACAGACAATGCAACAGATTTTTCAGACTCCTTGAATCACTGATGGAAATTAGAGAAGTCATCAGCCTGATGGTCAGTAACAGGGAGTCGCGACCCCATGCTGAGAAGGTCGGGACCCACAATTTGAGAATCGCTGGCCAAGGGAAAGTACAAAGGGAAATAATTAGTGCATGCTAGAACCTAAATAGAAAGTACCACCCAGCAATACTCTAACAATAAAATATTACAATCAATCACAATATCAGTGATTATTCAATTATTCGATATCAGCGTATATTCAAGTAAGACGCAAGAATATACGCGAATATCAGATAACTTAAGAATCACTGATATATACTTCTATTGGGTCAGCGAAGCGGTCTCCTGGAGGGCACCAATTTATACGCTATATACTCCATTTTAAATGGCACAGCTGGAGTGCCACCACACTGACAAAAAAATATACATATAGCACTAACCAGTCATCACCTCTATGAAGTGAAATACCACCACTGACCACTAGAGGCCACTTAACAGACTATATTACTCCTTTGTGTGCTAAAAGATGTAATAGCAGAAAGTGAAAGCTATTTTTGCAGGGACACAGACATGTTTCAAACTTGCTGGATATAGAGAGAAGGAGCTGTGAAGACAGAGATTGGAGGTAGGAGCAGATAGGGACTGGGGGTGGGGTGGAGAGTGTGTGGGCTAAAAACAGCTCAAAGTGATAGTACACTGCTTTTGATGGTCTTTTAACTAGTGAATGATAAAACCCTAACTGGCAAAGCTAGCAGAAGAAACAATGGGAATGGAGGAGGGGGGTCCCAGAAAGGATTTAAGGACTTGCCAGCTATAGAGTATATGCAGTGTATTAAAACACAGCACCCTTCTGAACACAATAGAAGCTGCCGTGGATCATAGTAATATCAATTAGAAAGCATCCAGTAAGGTCACAATATGGGCTGTTTCACAATAGATGGCCCCCAGGTTCCTAGTACTTTATCACTTTAACCCCCAATAAGGCTGCAGCCATCAGATGTAGGGGTTGAACCTATTAGCCCCGAAGGGTGCGAGCTGCCGTTCGGGTGCCGTTTTAATGCTAAAAATGGCATCAGAATTAACCCTAACTCGCACCCTACGCAGGGCCGAATTCGCTAAAAATTGCTTGCACCCCTATGGAGGTGCAAGCACTTTTCAACGAATTCGGCCCGTCTAAAGTGCGCCCGGTGTCGTGATGATTCACAACTCGCAATCATCTGCACCGTTCAGGGTTAATAGGATCGACACCGTAGTTGGCAGATGGGGTGTGGTACAGGGCACCGACAGTCGGGATCCTGACAGTCATTAGCTCAACGACGGGATCCCGACAGTCATTTGCCCAACGTGGGATCCCGACTGCCCGGACTCAGACAGTATGGTGAGCGCAACAAAGCCCCTTGCGGGCTCGCTGCGCTCGTCACCTATTCTATTCTCCCTCTATGGGGGTCGTGGACCCCCACAAGGGAGAATAGCGGGTGGCTGTCGGGCACCCGTCTGTCGGAGTTTTGACAGTCGGGTAAATGACTGTGGGGATCCCGACTGTCGGGACCGCGTCTGGCACCCAGCAGATGCACCATTCCATATCACATGAGATCTCAGACAGATCTAGAACAAAAGCTCTGCCTTCCCCCGATTAAAGGAATAATAATTCACAATGGGTACACGGTAGTCATTCTCTGATGCTTTCCCAGTGTTATGCTCAGAAGGGGTAATAAGTCTTCCCAAAATGATGAATGCACATAATCCACATTGGGATCAAAGCCGATAGCTGGAAGCAATGTTACCTCCAGGGGCCGAGGGATGCAAAACAGTCATATGCGAAAGCCCAAGGAGATAAAGAAATTCCCCACCCTGATTGGAGGGGAGTAATTGCAGCACCTGACCAGGCAGCTCTCTGCCCCTCCTCCAAACACAACCCATACAAGCATCACCCCTCCCCACACCGGAAAGGAGAGACACTCACCAAATCTTCCAGAAGCACAGCAAAGAAAGAACAATCCAGGGTTAAAAACAAAGTTAGAAGATATATTTCTCAATATAACATCTGCATACAGCTACAATATATATCACTTTGGCTGAAGTGTCGCTATCTGCTTTTGTGCCTCTAGAACTCTCTGGTCTGTATCTCAGCACAGATACACACCAGAGAGCAGCACCACAGCAAACAGCGACACCCCAGACAGGAAAGAGAACTGCATGGGTTTTGAAAGGTGAAGGATGCTAGAATGAGCACTATTGTTTAGTCCACATGTCTACAGGGAAAAACGGCTGGAAACCAGCTTCCGGTCAATAATGTATTGCACTGTGATGACTGTTGTAGACCGAGCTAATCAAGCACAAAAAAAGTGTTCTTAAAAATATTCTAAAGGAATTGTAATGGAACACCGCACTACAGAACATAAACCAGACCCTTGTACATGATTGCTTCAATCTGTGGTAGCAGGACGATGAGGGGCTTGTAGAGGTGAATATACCCAGTGTAGTCAGTACATGAGCTACTGGCACAATGGAAACCGCAAAGCCATGGAGCGTAAAGAACAAGTTGTAATCTATGCCAGTGACACTTACCTCTCTGGATCATACAGGCTGTTATCTGCCATCATTGAACTGTCAGCCACCATCGCTTTCAAAATATCCGCATTCGCTGCAGAGAAAAGTTGAGTGTTAAGGGTCAGGATACACACTCAGACATTTGGAGTGAACACACGTGCCGGCTCACAGCTGTGGGCACACTATTTGCAGCAATCGAGCCAGGACTCATCTGGAACACTGTATGCAGAGTACAACGATAATGCAACTACATACACCCCGCAGCACTAGATCAGTCCACAGCGCGGCACCCCAACACCGCACCTCCAATTCTACATCGATAATGCACCTATATACACCCCGCAGCCCGGAGCAATAGATCAGTCCACAGCGCGGCACCCCAACACCGCACCTCCAATTCTACATCGATAATGCACCTATATACTCCCCGCAGCCCGGAGCAATAGATCAGTCCACAGCGCGGCACCCCAACACCGCACCTCCAATTCTACATCGATAATGCACCTATATACACCCCGCAGCCCGGAGCAATAGATCAGTCCACAGCGCGGCACCGCAACACCGCACCTCCAATTCTACATCGATAATGCACCTATATACACCCCGCCGCCCAGCAATAGATCAGTCCACAGCGCGGCACCGCAACACCGCACCTCCAATTCTACATCGATAATGCACCTATATACACCCCGCAGCAATAGATCAGTCCACACGCGGCACCCCAACACCGCACCTCCAATTCTACATCGATAATGCAGCTATATACACCCCGCAGCCCGGAGCAATAGATCAGTCCACAGCGCGGCACCCCAACACCGCACCTCCAATTCTACATCGAGAAACTTGACCAATTGTAGATTTTAGTTTGAAAGTGGTGTACGAGCTGCACTTCAACCCTTTGTCCTGTCTATGACAAACAACTAGCACTGGGGTGTCTGGTAACTGTAGTGATCAGGACATGGAAGAAGCATTGTCCGCCACTCAGCTGATAAGGTTACGTTATTGCACCATCTCGGGAATGCATTTTATGAGATACCAGATATATTAAGCAAGGTGCCAGGTACAGATAGCAGATTATACTTTGCAAGACATATAGCTATGTATATTAGTCATCTTAAAAAAAGATACAGGTCATTGCTGTGTATTCAGCTGCAGATGTGGCTCAGCCATACTTGCTATTGCAGGTGATGCAAAAATTTTTTAGGCAGTCCCCAGCACCTACAGAAGTCTACACAAATCTACTGCATCCCGCCCGCTTCACTGGGCAGGAGGAGGAGATTATAGCAGGGATTCGCCACTCTGCTGCGAGTGTGCATGCAGTCTGTAATGGTTGGCAGCGCATTGACAGGAACACTATGGCTTATCAATGAGGCATGAAAAATGGTCCACGGCACACCAACATTGTCTACGTGGGTTGTCTACGTTACTACACAGAACATTCAATGACGGGGACTGGATTTCGCAAACTACTTCAGTCCCAGAACAGCACTCCCAAGGACACCCTGCCCTCAGATCTGCAATGCCACCTGTCCTATGAGCACCGTGACAGGCCTTATCATATACTCTAGCTGCTGGCTTTGTAGAGAAATGTGGTCAGCAAATGCCAAGACCGTCCAAAACCTTACAAACTCTCAGAACGGGACACCTACCTTCATTCTTCATTATGTAGCTTACAATTTGTCCCACAGTATCATTGTTGGTGTCTGAAAAAGCATCTTGCATTTCTAGAAAAAAAACAAAACACAACAAGCCGGATTATTAAGAGGGAATGTAACTAGAACATTATACACGTTGGTCATCCAGCACCACCGCCTTCAAACTTCTTTTACATAGTTCCATAGTATTTAAGGCTGAATAAAGAATCCAGTTCAACCTTGGTGTATTAACGTTACAGGAGTCACTTGCTGTACGGTCCTGCACCAAGCATGCCAATACTCTATTTGGAGATCGATATTTTTTCAACTATCGCAACTTTATTGCTTGCTTCCCATTTTGAGGAGTGAACACAAAAAGGTGCTGTGCTTTTTAAAACCATCTAAATATAGAGAGTTTATAAACACGTATACTTTTCAGAATTTTGAAAGCATCTATACATGTATTACATATATGTGGTCCTCACAGGTAAATATCTTCTACTTTTCGGGTAAGTATCTCTTCTCTTTTACAGGTTATCTAACTATATACTTATAAACAGTTCGTTACAATAAAGCACAAAAATAAAATAATAAGGTAGTTTTATTAAACTGGAACTCGGCTTTCGATGAAAGCCTGCTTGAAATCAAGGTTATTATTGGGCATGAAATATAAACATGCAAATACAAACATTCACTCACATAACATTTGTGAGAAGTTACTGTCTAACAATAATGCTTTAAAAATCAGCTCCACCGTTTGACAGCAGAATAAACGAGTATATAGCAATTCAATTATAATGTATAATCAAAACATTACCATGGCAAATAACGCAAATAAATGCTATACTAGCACCTAGAGGCCTCTGTCTAAGCCGTTACACTAAGTTGTTATTACTTTTATAGATAGGTAAACTAATTACTGTTAAAACATTTCCTATATATCAACTACATCGAAACGTTAAACATTTCCCAGTACCTTTTATCTCCTATAAGGCCTTCAATTACCCAAATGGGTGATTATTGCGCAATAACCCTTCTGACTGATGATAGGCTAGAGTTAACTCCTTTTATGACTATAGTCACCTGTTATGTAAGCGCTTTTAAATAACTGTCTTTACTTTTTATTGTAGGATTTCCGGTCCCCCGCTGCGATGTCTATTCCCTAGGAATTTGTAATCCAAGGTTGGAAAGGTAAGTCTTCCTAAGTGATATCCTGCCTTAGTCTATATACTGAATACAGAGTAGGTTGTAGGTCCCAAAAAGAGTAAGCTGCACTGACGTGTCTGGGATATCAATATCGATCCTCCATGCTCTGCGTTGATCTCTCTGGCGTTTATAATGCCGAATCAGTACCTATCTTCCAGAGAGTTTACTTTGTGAGCTGTGTCTGATGCTGCTTAGATGAGGTTTATTATGACGAGACTGCTCTGCTGCTAATGAGTCTGTCTCCGGATATAGTGTCCCAGAAGCGCTTTAGTTTTGGCTGGCAGCTTAAAGTAAAGCTCACCAGTACTATTGGCTACTATTAAAGCAATGTGGAGCCTTTAGTTACCAGTCTTTAATTACAAAGCTCCTCCATATAGTTTATAACTTCAACCATGACTGTTAATAAAGAATATTCCTCTGTACTAAGTAATGATCCTGTATGCAGGCTCTGGATACAGGTTGGACTGGGAGGTAACACTGTTATATTGCACAGATTAGTGGCCACAGCTGAGTAGAGCAGCGGGGTGCCGGTTAAGAACTGTCACTCAGGCTTGCTAGAGCTGATGCGTGTATTGTGAGAGAGGCTGGACGGGGGAGGTACCGGGCGGCCTTTTTGGGGCTGGATACTGACTCACCACACCCCTCTCTCTTGCTTCTCGTCTGCTGCAGCCCCGCCTAGTCGCCGCCTCCCACTGATGATGCGTCTGGACTCCGGAGCTCCCAGTCTGAAGCTGGGAAGCGTGACACCACCGGGGTTCCCTCCGACACTCACTGCTGGGTCACCGCAGATTTAGAGAGACCAGGAGGATCCCCTGAACGCCGGTAAGCAGTCCGGTTCTCTCCAGCACCGCTCTCCACCTTCCTCTCCAGCTGCGTAGCTCTGCTAACTTCCTTACTGCTCCAGCAACTCCTCAACAGCCGTTAACGGCTGTCAGTTTTTTACCCAGGCTCTCGTGGCTCACGGTGCCCGTCATGTGCACGGGCTGAATAACTTTATCAACATAGGGGTTTTCTGCCAGCAGTTCGTTGCTCCCTGTCTAATGTCTCTCTGGCGGGGAGCACAGTGTAAAACCATTAAAAGAACAGTCTCTTGCCTTCTGTGGAGGCATGCCCATAGACATACATTTAATGTCCCCTATAGGGTTTAATTATTACACAAAACATAAAGTATTCTCTATGAGACTTGTAGTATGACATTAACTGTACATTCATAACATATACGTATCTACAACAAGGGTATATAGCTACTCCTAACGTGGCGGCTACCACACACTTCCCCGTAGAACCTTGCATGTCCCCATGCAACAAATTTTAAAAATAAACGGAATCTTTCCTACTTAGAATAAGATTCAAAAGGAAAAAATAAACAATACTGCATTACATTTGACCATGTCAGTAACACATTAAAAACTTTCTCTTTCTACTCTCTATACCTGAGAGGTAAGACGCCTTGTGTACTTCTGTTCGAACGTCTTAACTCTGAGGTATCCTGGGCCACTTCATCATGTGGAATGACAGAAACATTACTTTCAGGGAATACAGGAATTTCATTACCAAGGTTAACAACATTTGGATTTTCAGAAACATTCATAAAGCAGTAAGGCATGCCATTGGCTAACCCTGGCCAGAATAGCTTTAACATTTCAGGGAATGAGCCGCTGCTGTCCGTATCTGTAGGCTCCGAGACAGGAAGCTTAGGAATTGACACTGAATCATGACATTTCTTGAGTTGGTTTCGGTGTATTACTACTGAGTTTTCTTCGCCCAATTTTGAGATTTGGTAAATGTCCATTCCAGGGTTTGGTATTTCTTTGATGATGAACAGCTGTTCCTCCCAAAACGAATCCAGTTTGCTCTTTCGTTGGTTCTTTTTCTTCCAGACAACATCTCCCACTGCCAAGGGCTCTGCCAGTGCGGTTTCATTATAATACTCAGTCTGTTGTTGATGTAATTTATCCCTTCTTTGGTCAACAAGTTTGTAGGCATCACGGATTCTTTTTTGATGAGTTTGTACCCATTCTGTTTTTGGATTCTCCACTGAGGACATTTCCTGGGGCACTTCCAACTTTAGATCTGCAGGCAACCTGCCATTCCTCCCGAACAACAGATAGTATGGAGTGAATCCGGTAGCTCCATGCTCCGTGTTATTGTAGACAAAAGAAATCTCAGGTA
This sequence comes from Crinia signifera, assembly GCF_055691185.1. Lineage (NCBI taxonomy): Eukaryota > Metazoa > Chordata > Amphibia > Anura > Myobatrachidae > Crinia > Crinia signifera. Next base: position 62,198,943 of record NC_139217.1, on the reverse strand, counting down.
GCAATTCAGGCCAATCTTGCCTTTCTGACTTGGGTAGGGCTCTTAGAATGTTAATTAGAGACTGATTGAGTCTTTCGCAGGCCCCGTTACACTGGGGATGATAGGCCGTAGTGTGTGTCTTTTTACAGCCATACCATTTGCACAGTTCTTGGAACAAGGTTGATTCGAATGCAGCCCCTTGGTCGGTGAGGATTCTTTCGGGATAACCGTACTGTTTTACAAAGGCTCTCCAAATTATTTCAGCAGTGGTTCGGGCCGTAAGATCCTTCACAGGCATGATGACAGCAAATTTGGAGAAGTGATCTATGATCGTGATGGCGTATTGGTAACCTTGGCGACTCGGTTCTAATTTCACATGGTCTATGAGAACCAGCTCCAGGGGATGATGACTAACAATAGGATGTAGTGGAGCTCTTTGTGACGTTGCCGGTTTCTTTTTAAGTATACATCTCGTGCAATTCTTGCACCATTCTTCCATATCATTCCGCATCTCTACCCAAAAGAAACGTTGCCGCACAGTGGATTCTAACTTCTCAGCTCCATAATGCCCGGAGTCATTGTGATAAGCTTGGAGCACTCTGTCCTTCTGACATCTGGGTATCACTATCTGACGGATTAAAGCGTGTGTTTTGGGGTTGATGATCGCACGCACCAGTAGGTTCCCTTGGAAACGGAATTTGCTCCTCTGTTTGTATAATCGGATGAGCTCAGGATCCGCTTCTGGTTCGCATTCATACTTCCACCTTTTCTTAGCGGTTATCAATGTCTTCAATTTGGTCAACAGTGGACTTTCCCCCTGAATCTGCTCCCAATAATCTCTGTTTTCAGGGCTCGAAGTATCGGTTTCAGCTTGAGAGGCTAGCTGTTTCTTCTCCTTAGAAACGGTGGTTTTACCAAGGAAGATGTCTTGGAAAGCTGGCATTTCTATCTCTTCCCACTTGTCCGCATCTTCTTGAATAAACTGCTCTTGAGAGACACGAGAGCATCAGCGTTGCCATTGCTTTTCCCAGATCGATATCTGATGACAAATTGGAAGTTGGCTAACCGGGAATACCACCGCTGTTCAAGGGCTCCCAACTGAGCCGTTGCTAAGTGAGCTAACGGGTTGTTATCCATGAATGCGACAAACGGGGTTGCAAGCAAATAATTTCTGAACTTTTCCGTGACTGCCCAAACGAGGGCTAACAGTTCAAGTTTAAAGGCACTGTAATTACTATCATTCCTTTCACTTTTTTTTAGGTTTCGACTAGCAAAGGCAATGATACGCTCTTGATCATGTTGCTTTTGAGACAGCACGGCCCCAAGCCCTTGAAAGCTGGCGTCAGTATATAGATGAAAGGGCTGACTATAATCAGGGTAGGCGAGGATGGGCGTAGTGGTCATTAACTCCTTAAGGGTATCGAAAGCTTCCTGCTGGGTCTCAGTCCAATTAATGGGAGTCTGTTTGTTCTGCTGTTGTCTATTGATCCCTCGTAGTAATTCGTGTAATGGGGCAGCCACACGGGAAAAGTTCTTTATGAATCTACGATAGTAGCCTATAAACCCCAGAAAGCTGCGAACGTCTTTAATGGTCTTTAACACGGGCCAGTCTCGGATAGCTGAAATCTTATCTGGATCAGGGACAATTCCTTGGGCGCTTACAACATGCCCCAGATATTTGACACTGCTCTGAAGAAGGAAACACTTGGAGGGCTTGACCTTCAAGCCGAATTCTGCCAGTCTTTGAAACACCTCATGTAGATGTTGGAGGTGATCATGGTACGTGCTGGAGTACACTATCACATCATCGAGGTATAGTAAGACGAATTCAAAATTTCGATGCCCCAGGCAGTGCTCCATTAGTCGTTGAAATGTTCCCGGAGCATTACAAAGCCCAAAGGGCATCCTATCAAACTCGTAAAGTCCCATGGGGGTGGTGAAGGCGGTTTTCTCACGATCCCCAGTGGCTACCTGGATCTGCCAGTAGCCACTGGTGAGATCTAGGGTGGAGAAGTATGATGCAGACTTTAGGGCGGTCAGGGATTCCTCAATTCTGGGCAAAGGATAAGCGTCCTTATGAGTAACCTGATTCAGTTTTCTATAGTCGACGCAGAATCTCAAACTTCCGTCTTTCTTTTTCACGATGACAATGGGTGCCGCCCATGGGCTATAGCTTTCATGAATCACCCCACTCGCCTTCATGTCCTCTAACATCTTTTTCACCGGCTGATATAAGGCAGGAGCCAGCGTTCTGTATCTTTCTTTTATGGCTGGTGCGTTCCCAGTTGGAATGAAATGTCTTATGGTCTCAACTTTTCCGAAGTCGGAGGGGTATTTACTGAACGTTTGGGCGTTTTCCTGCACCACTCTCAGAACGCCTTCTATGAGTTCCTCCGGGGTGTTTTCCTCCCCGATGTGTATCTCTTTCCACCAGGGCTTATCTTCTGTACTTTCAGCTGTAGCAGTGGAGGATTGATTGAAGCTCACTACGTCATGGACATCTTGGAAAGCTATCCAGCTCAATTTCGCCAATGTCTGGTGATGTGCTACTCGGATGGGATAGTCATGCGGATTGAGCACTCTGACAGGTATCCTTCCATTGCTTACAGTGACAAGGGTTCGAGCAACGACTAGGTCGAGTCGGGATTGTGTTCTGCTCGGTTCCACCAATGCCTGATAGGATCTTCCCATTGGGCCACACCGGGCTTTGCACCATAGGATAACTTCCGTATTTGGTTTAACCACAAAGGCTCTCTGATCCGTGAACTTAACTCTTCCGATTTCTCCAGTTTCTTTCACAAACTGTTCTTGGCTACGCAACACTTTTATCACTTGACATAAGGCTTTTTGGTGACAGGAAGGCACGTGGGGTAATTCTGACTGTAAGGCATTAATCAGTTCATTGGGGCAACTTTGCAGGATGTTCATCCCGATGATTATTGCAGGGATAGACGAATCTTCAGTATGCGTGATAAGACACCCTTGCCGAGTTAACAGTGTCTGTCCTATTTTTACATTGACCTCACAATATCCTTCACAGGGGATGGCCAGGCCATTACTGGCTAGGAGTCTAAGCCATGTGGGGGGCGGTGGGAGTGTCTCCTTTCTATCCCAGAGCTGGCAAAAAAAGTTTATAGTCTATGGTGGTGACTTGTGACCCAGTATCTAGAGTGGCAAGGACTTGGACATCATCGATATATACAGGTATTACAGGGCATCGCCCCGTATATCGAGAGCACCACTCTTCTGGGGACGGACCTATTGAGGGTAATCTCCCCGGGGATCGGTCTCTGTCCCCGGGGCATTCAAGTTTAAAGGTCTTTCCTGATGACACATTCGCTCAATATGACCACCGCGGCCACATCTCCTGCAGATGGGACGACCTTGGGCGTCGAATTGATCCGTTGGCCTTCGGCCTTTTCCTTGACTAGGGCCCCACCATCCGCCTCGTGAAGAACGGTCTCTAGTATGCCAATCAGAATCTGGTCTTTCGTTGGGTCGACTGTTTGCTAACCTCTGAATCTCTTTCTTCATGTCAGCCATTCCTGTAACTAGATCCTCTATCTGTCCTTTTAGGATGTAGTTTAGATCTCCAGCAGCCGACTGTGCATTCTGAGCATTCACTTGTTGTGTCTTAACCTCCTTTGCTGCCCCCAAAAGTTCATCTGGACTTGAAAATGAATGTTCCTGATACCCTGGTAGTTCCGGGAATCCAGCTCCAGTGTTACGCTTAACCCCAATTAGTTTAATGGCCGCATCTTTGAAATCTAGGAATGAGGCTTTGTCTTTTTGCAGACGCAAGAGTTTCAATTGGGTCCGGACACTGTCTTGGTGTACTCCTTCGATTAATCTGTTGATAAGAGCCTCATTTTCGTCTGGAATCTGGGCATCTTCTGCATCGAATTCTTGTATATCCTTCAGCATTTCCTGAAGACTCAGGGCGAAATCTCTCAAAGTCTCATCCAACCTTTGCTTTCTTGCATAAAACCGTGACTTTAACTCTGATAGAGTGGCAATATGGAAGGTTGTTGCTAGTCTCTGAAAAATCTGATCTGCCGTCTGCTTTTCTCTTGCTGGCCAGGACCAAACTTCCCTTAGTGCTGGTCCTTTCAGCTGCCCTATAACTATTTCCACTTGTTGCTGTGGACTTAATGGATGAAGTATAAATATAGAGTTCAGTTTCTTTTTAAATGCTTTCAATGAAACGCCATCCTTTCCTGTTTCTTCGCCAGAATAGCATGGAATCCATGGCGCTCCAAAATGATATGGCAAGGTAATTGGGTTAGGGGTGGCCATGGCTGGTTGCGGGGTTCCTTCAGCTGAATCTCTGCTGGACATTTTGCTGTTTTTCTTGTACGAATCCTGTTCGTGCGACGCCAATTCTGTGGTCCTCACAGGTAAATATCTTCTACTTTTCGGGTAAGTATCTCTTCTCTTTTACAGGTTATCTAACTATATACTTATAAACAGTTCGTTACAATAAAGCACAAAAATAAAATAATAAGGTAGTTTTATTAAACTGGAACTCTGCTTTCGATGAAAGCCTGCTTGAAATCAAGGTTATTATTGGGCATGAAATATAAACATGCAAATACAAACATTTACTCACATAACATTTGTGAGAAGTTACTGTCTAACAATAATGCTTTAAAAATCAGCTCCACCGTTTGACAGCAGAATAAACGAGTATATAGCAATTCAATTATAATGTATAATCAAAACATTACCATGGCAAATAACGCAAATAAATGCTATACTAGCACCTAGAGGCCTCTGTCTAAGCCGTTACACTAAGTTGTTATTACTTTTATAGATAGGTAAACTAATTACTGTTAAAACATTTCCTATATATCAACTACATCAAAACGTTAAACATTTCCCAGTACCTTTTATCTCCTATAAGGCCTTCAATTACCCAAATGGGTGATTATTGCGCAATAACCCTTCTGACTGATGATAGGCTAGAGTTAACTCCTTTTATGACTATAGTCACCTGTTATGTAAGCGCTTTTAAATAACTGTCTTTACTTTTTATTGTAGGATTTCCGGTCCCCCGCTGCGATGTCTATTCCCTAGGAATTTGTAATCCAAGGTTGGAAAGGTAAGTCTTCCTAAGTGATATCCTGCCTTAGTCTATATACTGAATACAGAGTAGGTTGTAGGTCCCAAAAAGAGTAAGCTGCACTGACGTGTCTGGGATATCAATATCGATCCTCCATGCTCTGCGTTGATCTCTCTGGCGTTTATAATGCCGAATCAGTACCTATCTTCCAGAGAGTTTACTTTGTGAGCTGTGTCTGATGCTGCTTAGATGAGGTTTATTATGACGAGACTGCTCTGCTGCTAATGAGTCTGTCTCCGGATATAGTGTCCCAGAAGCGCTTTAGTTTTGGCTGGCAGCTTAAAGTAAAGCTCACCAGTACTATTGGCTACTATTAAAGCAATGTGGAGCCTTTAGTTACCAGTCTTTAATTACAAAGCTCCTCCATATAGTTTATAACTTCAACCATGACTGTTAATAAAGAATATTCCTCTGTACTAAGTAATGATCCTGTATGCAGGCTCTGGATACAGGTTGGACTGGGAGGTAACACTGTTATATTGCACAGATTAGTGGCCACAGCTGAGTAGAGCAGCGGGGTGCCGGTTAAGAACTGTCACTCAGGCTTGCTAGAGCTGATGCGTGTATTGTGAGAGAGGCTGGACGGGGGAGGTACCGGGCGGCCTTTTTGGGGCTGGATACTGACTCACCACACCCCTCTCTCTTGCTTCTCGTCTGCTGCAGCCCCGCCTAGTCGCCGCCTCCCACTGATGATGCGTCTGGACTCCGGAGCTCCCCGTCTGAAGCTGGGAAGCGTGACACCACCGGGGTTCCCTCCGACACTCACTGCTGGGTCACCGCAGATTTAGAGAGACCAGGAGGATCGCCTGAACGCCGGTAAGCAGTCCGGTTCTCTCCAGCACCGCTCTCCACCTTCCTCTCCAGCTGCGTAGCTCTGCTAACTTCCTTACTGCTCCAGCAACTCCTCAACAGCCGTTAACGGCTGTCAGTTTTTTACCCAGGCTCTCGTGGCTCACGGTGCCCGTCATGTGCACGGGCTGAATAACTTTATCGACATAGGGGTTTTCTGCCAGCAGTTCGTTGCTCCCTGTCTAATGTCTCTCTGGCGGGGAGCACAGTGTAAAACCATTAAAAGAACAGTCTCTTGCCTTCTGTGGAGGCATGCCCATAGACATACATTTAATGTCCCCTATAGGGTTTAATTATTACACAAAACATAAAGTATTCTCTATGAGACTTGTAGTATGACATTAACTGTACATTCATAACATATACGTATCTACAACAAGGGTATATAGCTACCCCTAACGTGGCGGCTACCACATATATACTGTAAACCAGTTAACTGTTCCGGCAACTATACACCTGTGAGTTTTACATATCCAATCAGTTAGCTGCTTAGATCTGTAATGTGCTGTATTCGTGTTCATCAACCAAGTGATTTTCCACATCAAACATTTGTCATGCCCACATAGACCAGTTATCTCTGTGTGTAACAAACAGGAAAAAGCTCTAATAACGGCATTCATTCCTCTTCCTGATGCTGCATTTTTCTATGTATACTACTAGTAATCCGTATACTGCAAGTGCTTTATTCAGTAATATGAAGCCCTTGTCGATTTACCCTCCTAAAAAGTTTAGGCGTGAAGTATCCATTAATAGTACCCGCTTGTGCATTTTGTATCATTCCTTTTTACATTGCAAACTCCAGCAAAAACTTATATTCCAAATTACCACCGATGTATGATTCTATTCCCGCACAGAACAGTGCCCCAGAATATATTTGTGTTTTATAAAAAAACACAACATGTTAGCAAATATCAATTCTGGTTTCAGCAACGACTTAACTGTTCAGGATGTAAAGAGGGCTGTTAAACAGCAAAAATCTTAGGAAGTAGGCAAAGAGATTCTGAACTCGGCCAGCAGGGGGAAGTGTTCAGCATTCTATCAGGGAAAGAGGATATAACAGGCAGCTTTGATCCTACCTTCACTTGACGGTTCGTTTTTTTTTTCTGGTATACATAAATTATTTTCTATGAGGCCCGGCCCTGTTTTTAATGCCAGAATTGAAGCATGTGACTTTATCATTGCTGGTGGCCTGAACATGAGAAAACAGCCTCCAGATCAACATGCGGAGTCCTGTACTGTCACATACTTCAGCAGCTGAGCCCAGGCATGTGAGATATTAGTTTTTATCACATGTAACATACACGGTTCCTCATTCCAGGGCTCTTATAGATGTCTGCGAGGGGTGTGGAATATTAGGACAACACGGTCTAGGTCAATAGTCGGTCAACTACTATTATTATTACTACAACTTATTGACCGGATACCCTCAGAGAGGTTTGCAGTAGATTTTATTATACATCTATATAATAACCAGGGCTTTTCCACATAACAGTTCAGATCTTATGTCAGCACTAAGAGAACATATGGATGCGTGGGGGGGGGTTGACTGAAAGACCCTGCGGACATAGGTAACAATCAGATGAACATGCAGTGCACACACGTAATAGAAACAACTTGCATCCGTGACCATGCAATAATGTTACCAGCAGAATACAAGCGCTCAGTGTTCCATGGAAATTTTTCTGTTTGATGAATGGTGACTGCTTGGAAGGAACTGTGCCAAACACAGGAAGCGGAGCCTCGGATTCAAACTGTAACATTACATAATACCATTCAAGAGTAGGGCGAGCAATATCACATGACCTCCATGGCACAGTAATGCTGTGTACACACGGTACAATCCAGCATGAGATTTTGACTATATAGTCAAAATCGCATGCAGATCGCACAGGGTTTTTTTACCTTGCGATTCCGATGCGCGCTCCCGGGACAGCACAAATCGAAACCCAGATAGACAGGGCAGCAATGACTATATAGTGCAGAACTGCACTATATAGTCAAAAGTCGCATGCATGCCGGGTGTTTGCCGTCCGATTCGACCCCAATTCATTCTGATCGCATCGGGATTGAACAGCAAGCCTAATCGACCGCGTGTACACACCCTAAGACTTCCAATGATCTGTGGACTTTAATGTGAGCGCATAAGGCATAAGCCAGTTCAAGGCTTTCACACAGCATTAAAGCAGCCTGTGAATTGGACTGGAAGTCTAGAACCTTGTTCTCAAATCAATAAGTGTTAACTCAGACATTAATGAAAAAGGTTAGTACGTGCTGGATTGGGTATGAACAGGGCCGCCGAGAAGTATGCTGGGCCCTGGTAAAATTTGGAGGTGTGGCCTAATCGCAGGAGGCGTGGCCACACCCATTAGCACGGAAAAAATAACGTTTAAACAGTTGAGGGGGAAGTGTTATACTCCCTTCCCACCCCTACTCAGCAGCACAGCACACTCTACAGCATGCGCTGTGCTGCTGACAGGCACAGCATGAGCTCTCAAACACTAACACACCGACAGCGCAAGAGCTCATGCAGCTGCTGCCCGGGACGGCGGGAGGTGGGGAGTCGAACCAGGACCCCCATCGGGCTCCTCCAGGAAGCCCGGTTAATTTCTAGTGCCCCCCCCCCTCTCCTCTCGCAACCCTGGGTATATGCTGCTGTCATAATGTCAACATTCATCATGTAGACAGTAAGGACATATTAACATGTTAGAATGTCGACATGTCATGCTGGTGGCCCAGCAGTGACTTATCTGTTACCGACGACAACAGCAGCATCTTATGGGATTATTTCACTGTTACCCCTAAACCTTAACTTTCCCTAATGTCAACATTCAGATAATATTGCATGTTGACATTTTAACAATGTCGACATAACCGCTGACATTTCGGTGAGGACATTATGAATGCTAACATTACTATAGTGGACTACACCTGACTTCTATTTCCAATGTTACACGTGTAGCCCAGCATCAGAGCGTGGTAACTGGCCTAGGGACAGCAGTCTGAGCTGCTTACCAATCTTCTCCCCGGTGACTTTCTCCTCCACCTCAGGCTCAGGCTCAGCTGTGGTGCAGCGATAGCCTTTCTTCTTCAGCACGTGGCAGATCAGCACTCCCGCTAGGCCCATGATGAAGAAGACAGGAACCAAGTAAAAGGCAATGTATTCTGGGTGTCCGCCCCCGCTGGCCTCCACCTTGTCACCAGGACTTGCCACAGGCTCCTGAGAGGTCAGAAGGTCTACAAGAAAAAAAAGAAAAACAAAATTGCAATAAGAATAAGAGTATCATGGGTTATATACATCTGCAAACATGTTGGATTTCCAAATCTCAGCCCAAAATCGGCAAATCAGGGATTTTAAATATGAAACTCAGCGCTGATGTATGGCCCGCACTAGATGCTGTGGTTTCAGGTCAGTGACAGGTAGCGTTCCAGAAAACAGGGGCATCTCAGCTTATACCGCTTTCAAATAGCACCAGAGATTTTGATCCTGGGTTCCAACCCTTTCGCACTAAACCCGGGTCGCCCATTATACACAGGTCGACCTGTGTAATTCAGTTTAGTGCTTTAACACCCCACCTCAACCCTGCAACAGCCAGGGTCATTACTTCTGTCTGAAAAGGCAATTAGTTCCCTGGATGTGCTGAAGTCAGGGGTTGGAAGCAGCTTCACTGGCTCCAGCATAGTGATTTCCCTACACATCCTAAGTAAACGGAGGATTATTATTATTATTATTATTATTATTATAAATTGTTAATTGATTTGGCCCCGCAAGAGTTCCGCAGCGCCGACAATACATAAATGAGCAAAACAAAAATTCCACTACAAGATAATTTAGGACAAGTACATAGTAAATAAAAATGGTTGCATCAGGGGACAGGACAAGTAATTTTTTGGGTGGCAGAGATATTTAGTGTAACAATAGCCCATGAGGAGACAGGGCCCTGCTCCTATCCTGCTTACCCTACCCCTCCATCCGTTCCTACTTATCCTATTGTTTTTCGTTCGTCCACCCACCTCCTTTTAGTATGTTAACTCTTATGAGTAGGGCCCTCCTGCCTCACGTACTCACCCTACCTCTTTACCTCACCAGCGCTCCTGCCCTGTTCTTCCCTTCCTCTACTTCATCTTCAGTCTCCTCGACAATTTCCACACCTACTTCAGAACTGATGCTGATTTTAGTTCTACCAGCTATACCCTATTTATGCTGTATTTTATCAACACACCCTGTACGTTACCTTGTAATTTGTTTTTTTGTTTGCTATGTACGTCGCTGCAGACACTTTGTGGCGCCTTATAAATAAACTAACTACTACTGCTCGTGAGAGCTTACATTCTAAAGGGGAGGGGCAGACAGACTGGGGTGACACAAAAGAGTTAGTGGTTACTCGTATCTTCTGTGTGAACATCGGACATCTAACACTGAGTCCTTGGATCAAAGAAGCCTAAGTGACCACCAAACCGTTCAAAAGTTTGGGGTCACTTAGAAATGTCCTTATTTTTTTTTAAAGAAGAGCACTGTTTAATTTAATGTTATCTTCATTGAAAAAATCAGAAATACACTCTGTACATTGTTAATGTGGTAGATTACTATAGTAGCTGCAAATTTTTGTTTTTTTAAAGATATAGCTATGGAGCGCCTCTTTTTTTGCCTGGGGATCGCCAGAATGTCCTCGCTGGTGATCGCCGGCGCAGAGGCGCTCCATCTGACTGGGACACGCATTTCAGGATGGCGCCGCTGCGGGTCCCTGCCCGTCTCCATTTCAGAAAGACGGGCAGGGATAGGGGGTACGGCGAAGGCGGCGGGGACCCGTAGCCAGCAGTGGCGTAACTATAGCACCACAGCCACCGCGGGGGGGGGGGGGGGCGCTGTGCATGTGGGGGCGCCAGGGGCTGCGGTGCTATAGTTAAACCCCCCTCCAATCCCCCACAGCCTTACCTATCGCGCTGGTCCCGGCGGCTCCGTTCTTCTGCTGAGGACCGCCACAAAATGGCCGCCCCCATATAGCACACAGTTCTCTGAAACTGTCTGCTGTATGGGGGCGGCCATTTTCTGGTGGTCCTCAGCAGAAGAACGGAGCCGCCGGGACCAGCGCGATAGGTAAGGCTGTGGGGGATTGAGGGGGGTTTGCATGGGCGGCGGTGTAGGGGTGCTTGGCGGGGTGGCGGCGCGGGGGGGGGCACCCAAAACGTAGCTACGCCACTGGTAGCCAGCTCCATAGTCACGGGGCGCGCGAGGCTCCATCTGTACATAGATTTATACAGGCCCATTTACAGCAACCATCACTCCAGTGTTCTAATGGTACATTATTCTTCTAACGTGACTAGCAAACATAATGGATTATTAGAAAACCCTTGTGCAATTATGTTAACACAGCTGAAAAAGTGTTTGCTCGTTACAAAAGCTATAAAACGGGCCTTTCTTTCAGCTAGTTGAGTATCTGGAACACAGCTGCAAATGTGTAATATCAGTCCATGTCATAATCAGGCCCATAGCGTACACATAAACACAAGTAAAACAAAAAAACATAAATGCAACAATAACATCAACACAAATCATTAGTACAAACATAGCTATAGAAGTATAGGGTATCGAAATTCACTGTAGCTTGTAGAAACAGGCAGTTGTGAGTTGCTGGGGAAGGCACAATAATGCTCAGTGATCCTGGAGCCATCACTGGGGTGAGCAACTCAATATAAGCATGCAAAACATATATATTAACCAAAGCATGATTAATACATATAAACAGCACACAAAAATAACTCAACAATGCAGCCCCTACATAAACATGCTTACAGGCGGCACTGCAATCTACTATAACACAGAAAAAGGAAATCCGGTACAATATAGGATCCAGAACAACCGTAAAGGGGATAACAAGGTAGAAAAACTATTTCAGTACACATTGTTGCAGCTTGGAGGTTTATACGTGCAATCATTTAGATTATACAACCTGTATACGAATGAATAGGATCAATATATAAATTGTATGACTATACCTACAATAGTTATACCATGAGAGGCGAGGAATAAATCCTATTGAAAACCTCTTAAGAAACCCAAGCATTGATCTGTACATAGTGGTACAGTGTTGGAAACGATTTACTCTTATTTTAATTGTGTGTACACACGGGGGCAATATGGCTTCCGATGTTTCCGATATAGTGAACATCGGAAGCCATATTGCATATTAATTGTCAGCTAACGAGCCCGATGCGCGCTCCCGAGTGAGCGCAAATCGGCAGCGATATAGTGAGGGCAGGCAAGACTATATAGTGCAGATCTGCACTATATAGTCTAAATTGTCCCTCCGCAGCATGCCGTGCTATGCGAGTCCCGATACCATCTGATCGTATCAGGACTCGCATAGCACGGCATATCTGCCTTGTGTACACAGCATAAGAAAGATTTGGTTTGATGGGACAATATCTCATCAGCAAATGGTCATTTCTGCAGCACCACAGCAGAGAGTGACGCCCCAAGCAGGGAAGGGGAACTGCACGAGTTTTAAAAGATGCAGGGTTTTAGAATAACCACAGGAATAGATCTATGAAGCAGTGATAAGGGAAGAGAAGTTAGCCAGAGAAGTGGCCCATGGCAACCAATCAGCACTGAAGTAACATCTGTAATTTGCATACTATAAAATTATACAGAGCAGCTGATTGGTTGCCATGGGCCACTTCTCCTCCCTTAACACTGCTTCATACATCTACCCCAGTGTATTAGTTCAGGGTTGCCGACCCTCCCGGAATTTCCGGGAGTCTCCCGAAAATCGGGTACCCCCTCCCGGCCCCCGGAAGGGTGGGCAACCCTCCCGGATTCAGGGGGGACCCCCGCTGACCCCCGGATCGCGGCATTAAAATGCTGCAATCCTCGGGTCTCAGAGGAGGGGGCGGAGCTAAAATGGCACAATCGCGTCATTTTAGCCCCGCCCCCTCCATGGAGTTCCCTGAATTCGCTGCTTTTAACAGTATGGGGGCGGGGCTTAGTGATGTCACTCGTAAGCCCCGCCCCCTGAGCGGCTGCTGAAACTCTCCTCTCCGGGCTTCTCCCGGAGAGGAGAATGTTAAAGTCGGCAACCCTGTATTAGTTATTGGCAGCCAGGCCAGCCAATCCATGGGCCCAATTCAGGCGTAATTGCAGGAACAATTTGTTCTCAAAATGGGCAAAACCATGTGCACTGCAGGTGGGGCAAATATAACAGGTGCAGAGAGAGTTCGATTTGGGTGAGGTGTGTTGAAACCAAAATACAGAGTACAAATAAAGCAGCCAGTATTTACCCCTGCACAGAAACAAACTCACCCAAATATAACTCTCTGCACATGTTACATCTACCCCACCTCCAGTGCAGCATGGTTTTGCCCATTTTGAGAACAAATTTGTCCTGAATAAGGCCTCACATCATACAAGTAACAATAGCTATATGGAATTATACTGTAAAAGCAACACATACAGTACTAGATGTTGCAGGTAAGTTTGGTATTCACAGACCGCATAAAAAAAATCACTTCATTATTGTTTCAGTAGGTAGTATATTAGCCAATATAATACACGTTCTATACCTTTTTTTCTATAGTGCTGAGAACGTGCACAGATTAATATTAGCTACTGTAAGATACCAAGTGAGTTGTGCAGAATCGTATAGAGGTACTGGATGTATAGTAAGCTGAAGATCTTTAGGGCAAACGTCAGAAGAGAACAAGTTATGACGAGGAGGAGCTCCAGATGCCAGACTCCGGGGTGAACATGTCAGCTACAGGCTAGAAGATAGCCATTCTTGGGTGTGTTGCAGCTCAGACAATATGGCGACCGCAAAAGGTAGATGCACAAGATCATCTCTGAGAAAATCAGTACACTACTTTTCTTGGGGTTGGGATCATTTGGTCTACAGTATGATGGTCGACACCATTAGGTTGACATGGGAAAAGGTTGAACGGTCATTAATTCGTCAGGTCGTTAGTTCGACAATGTCTAGGTCGACAGTCAAAAGGTCGACATGGGGTTTTTCACAGTTTTTTTTACCTTAATCTCAAAACAGTTGACATTTACACAGTTTAAAGCGCAATGCATCGGGCTCGGTGCCTCGCTGCGATCGGCACACTATTTTATTCTCCCACCATGCCCTAGTGGATGGTAGGGCATGAAATACCGCCTGTCAGCACATGTCAGCTCAAAAAACAGTGAAAAACCCTATGTCGACTTAGACACTGCCGAACTAACGACCTGTCGACCTAGAACAATGTGGACATTTTCCCATGTCGACCTAATGGTGTTGACCATCATAATGTAGACCAAATGACCATTGACCATCATGCTGTAGACCAAATGACCGCATCCCCTTTTCTTGCCACTCTTCGGGCAAGGATTCTTAAGTTACTATTCCTTATTGTAGTCCTAGTAGATGGTAAATGATGTTCTTATGCGTTGTTGCCACGATGTGTACTCACAGGCACATGCATCACGCCACCGGCACACAGCGAATGGGAGAATGTTAACAAAACTTCAATACCCTTACGTGTCCATTACATTAAATGAAGTGTTATAATGTGACGTGAGTCAGGTGAGGGTGATGGAGGCTTTTGGTACTACGGTTATATCATTGTGGTTTCTAGGCATTTGTCATATATTAAGTGTTTGTACTTGATCGATGAGCCTTATGTGGTTTTGGCACAGCATCTGTACCTGTGGTGGTGCGGATATATTGTTACATACATATACAGGTTGAGTATCCCGTATCCAAAATGCTCGGGACCAGGAGAATTTTGGATAACGGATTATTCCGTATTTCGGAATATTTTAATATTTCAATTATGTATTTTGAAGTATCTTGCATGTATGCTGTATAAACACATAAAATACACACAAATATATTTTATTACAACATAAAATACACACAAATATATTTTATTTGTTCAAAAAACATTGTTTCAAAACATGAAACAAAATTTGTGTACTATCTCAGATATTGAATTTGAATGCCAAGCAATCATTTTCTTGCACATATATAGTGCCAGTTACATATCATGTCACCAGTAGTGCTGTTACAAATGTCCCCAGTGAGTTTTTAGCAAAAAAATATATTTTTTTTCACTTTCTGGAATGTATGGTTTTCGGAATAATTCGGATAACGGATACTCGGATACGGGATACTCAACCTGTATTAATGAGGATTGTCATACAGGGAATATCATTACGGGTACACAGCGAGATCTGCATCATATACGCTACATCAGGCATGTACAAACTATGGCCCTCCAGCTGTGATGAAACTACAAGCCCCATCATGCCTTGCCACAGTTTTGCTATTAGGGAATGCTATAACTATGGCAAGGCATGCTGGGATGTGTAGTTTCACAACAGCTGGAGGGCCATAGTTTGGACATGCCTGCGCTACATGGACACAAGTATTTGAACGCATACACACACAGAGACTGTAATGACATTGTATACAGATATACGTATATGGAGTTGTCGCCCTTTTGCATTTATATAAGAGCATGCTTCCACTATTCTAGAAAGGCTTTCCACAAGATTTTAGAGTGTTTCTGCAGGGCTATGTGGAACATTTCTGGAGGTCAGTGCACGGATGTTGGAGGAGAACACCTGATTCGCTATCTCCATTGCAGTTGACCCCCAAAAGGTGCTCAATAGGGTTTTCTGACGTAAGACGTCGCATAAGATTTCCCTGGGTGGCAGGATCATACATGATATACCATATGTATCATATACGAGACCCGCCAAGATGGCCGGATCCGATAAGTCTAGTGCAGCCCTTGCGATCTCCGCTTCCACACCACATGGACCACGCATCGGACAGGAGCTAAAACACATGCGATGTGACACTGGTCATCCGCTTTCTCAGCCCGATGCATTGGAACAGGATGGAAAGGGCCCAAATCACACTAGTGGATGGGCACCTTAAGCCAACTGGTTGGGACGGCACCATTGGTAGGTTGCCATTAGTGACACACTAAGCATTAAAGCCAAAACTACTGCTTCATAAATATTACCTTATGCCCTTTTTAGCAACCTCACAAAGTAATAAAAACAAAATGGCTAAAAGCACATTGATTTGAGGCAACAAATAGGTCAAAAATCGGCTAATGCCATTATCTGTATTTTAGACCCAGAGCAAAAGAGGACTTGCATGGGAAATACATAATAGGTAATAAATAATTGAATGTGTTTGCATTATTAAGTTAAATAATAAATAATATCAGATTTATGATGTGTACACACGGTCCGATTTCCTTTCCGATGTTGACGATATAGTCAACATCGGATCGGCATCGGATCAACATCGGATGCAGATCGCAAGGGTTTTAACCCTTGCGATCCCGATCCGATCCCGATGTGCGTTCATGTACCGGAAGCCAGAAAGTCTTGGCTGCCTTGTCTATATAGTGCAGATCTGCACTATATAGTCAAGATAGGATGCAAATCGGATGTGCCTTAAGATCCTATCCACGATCCGATCTGATCAGATCGTGGATAGGATCTTAAGGCACATCTACCGTGTGTACACACCATTAGATCCTGTGCAGGCTTCTATGTGCATTAAGCAATACAGAGTAATCATAACAATAATAAGTAGAAAGCGTGCAATGAACTAAACCCTCCTATACATAGAGGTCAGGTGACCATAACACACAATAACGCGGCAACAGACGTTGTAATGGAAAGGATCACAAGAACAAAGGGCGATTCATATATCCATGAAGCGTAGATTAGCATGAGACTAGGGGGAGGGGCTAAATATGATGTATACCCCGGTCCTATTGTCCGCTTCCTTTACCAGGATATAGGGTTACACCAGATATCCTGTACATGGAAATATTCCCACCCAGAATAAATCTGTGTTGGAAAACTGACCTAATCTATACATTATTTTCCTGTTGCCAGGTAACACTTCTAGCGATTATCAGATGACTATGCATGCGCCAAAAAGCGATTGCAGACTGCAGATCCATAAGCACCTTAGTGGGGGATATGCGAGCGGCCATCTGTAAAAAGGGCGTTCCTGGGAAGCAAACTTGTGACCACACAGAAAGGATATATCTCATTAGTGCTGTGGGAGTGTAGCCAGACTTCTGCTGTAGTTTGTGGCATGTATACAGACAGCTGTGAATGACAGATCTATTGCACAGTAAATGGGGGAGGGACAGATGCCAATACAGATGATGCAGCAAAACAGATAGTGGTGCAGTCATATGCATGACGGAGATGCAGTCAGTTTGCCTACAGTCAAAATACTGACCAACATTGTCCGATGTCCAATATACTACAATTCCTTATATCGACACAGTCAAAATGCCTTCAGGAGTTTTTCGTGATTTTTTTCTTTGAAACTGACTTGTTCATACTTTGCCATCCCAGTGGACTTGAAGGGGGGAATATAATATTTTGCCAAGTGCTGCGGGGCACTATGCCCAAGGCATGGCGAGTGCAGCGAGGGTTGTGGTACACATTTATGGTGTCCATGTCGACATAGGCACCAAAAAATTAATAAAAACAATTAGGTCTACTTTTTGACCTGTCGACATTTTAACTATTGGCCAGTGGTGGTTGGTATTTTGGTAAATCATACTGAACCCGCATGAAGCCAGGTAGTAACTTGCTGCAGCTGCTATAGTCCACTAAGAACCTGGCTCTATATAAGCCGTTACTAGTATGTTGGAGCCATCGGGTAGCTACTGTAGCTAGTGTGCAGGGGTTTTCTTACCCCTCTCCCATCTACTCTTACTGCTCCAGTTCTCCCCTTTTCTTTGTCCTAGTAATGCTCATACACACAAGAAGATATTGGCACCAATATTGGTTAGAAGGGGGCTTCTGAATGAAAATGATGACAATGTGTTCTTGTGTGTATGCCTAATATTAACAATGCGCACTGATGCTGCAGCTGCTCGTCTCCCCCGCCTTCATGTACAGCAGCGTGTAAAATACAGCGTACATGTACAATTTTGAAAGGTAGTTGCCCATATTCAAAAAGAACACTGCGGATCCAACTGTTATGTGTTAATACGCCCTGAACTTAGGAGGTCATCAATATAAGGAACCTAAGATACTTACATGTTCATTTACCAGATTCTTTGAAGAAACTTGCTGAGGTTCATGTCATGTTCTTCCGTGGTACACCACAATGGGTGCCGGACGGGATCCCGACAGGCATTTACCCGACGTCGGGATCCCGACTGTCAAAACACTGACAGCCGGGTTCCCGACGGCCACCTGCTATTTTCCCTCATGGGGGTCCACGACCCCCATAGAGGGAGAGTAGAATAGGTGCCAGCAGTGTGGCGAGCGCAGCGTGGCGAGCCCGCAAGGGGCTTAGTCACGCTCACATGCTGTCTGGGTCCGGTCAGTCGGGATCCCGACTGTCGGACCCCTGTACCACACCCACCACAATAGTAGGATGCCGTGGCGGTTTTTACTTATGGGCTGCAGCCCCCCCCCCCCCCAACAGGTAAAATCCGCCACAGTTCCCTGCCTAAGTGACCCCAGATGCAGTCTGAGACTGGCAGTGAATTCCTATTGGAAGTGTGACCTGCCAGTCACCCAAGCCAGTCCCATTAGGAGGTGTTCCCTCCCTCCGAGACACCTCTACATGGGCCATAGAAGCTGGGGGCCGGCGCATGTGCAATACCGAAGAAGCTACTGCGCATGCGTCGACCCCGCGGTGGGGACCAGGACCGAGGACTGGGACAGGGACCCTGGGACCGTGATTGGCAGAGGCAGGGATGAGCACAGCGGCAGCAGCGGAAGGGGGTCCCACAACCCGGCAGACCCCCTCCTCCGCAGAGGTAAGAGCCGCTGGTAGGATGTCATGAACAATATCAACAACAATATCTATGTTCAGATGCACAGGACAATGCAGATGCAAACTAAACCATTCTCTATTACTGCAGCAACCGTAGTAAACACCAACAGGGTGTCTTCCGCCACAGGAGCAATGACACACAATGCTGTCACACAATGTAACTCAGCAATCCCTTTGTCTCTACCACGTGCTGTGGTAGAGACAAACTCATTTAAAAACTCGTGGTATGTGACTGGGAGTTCCCCCAATGTCATTACAGATGAACAGATTATCAAAGTCCTAACTCTGGAACGTCCTGTTGAATGACATGCACATCTGCACTTGTTGCTGTTCGGCAAACGTAGGAGCAGTAGATGAAAAATAGAACTGATTTCCACAGCGCAATACGCACTTCTGCCCAGGGTGACACCAAAAAGCTTCCACCAAAAGCTTTAAAACATAGACGAATACAGAAAGGATGGTACACCTACTGGCGAGATGCAATATAACTTACACAGGTAAATTAGCTGTACAAGTCCAGATATTCAACACATTGATCTGAAAAGACTCAAGCACAGAAAAACAAGACCATGGTGCAATATTGTGAGGCACTTCCTGAAGTGCCTCACAATATTGCACCATGGTCTTGTTTTTGTGCTTGAGTCTTTTCAGATCAATGTATTGAATATCTGGACTTGTATAGCAAACGTAGGAGCAGATTGGCTTTATTGTCGACTATATGAAACTGCAACGGGACATTTGTGGCTTCCAGCATGGTCACCATTACCTGGCCACAATTAGCAATTAGATTCACACAGTGAGAACAGACAATAGGTGTTTTGGGTTATTTACACTGGAGCAGTTCACAAGACAAGATGTTACACTGTCAGTTTTTATTTACATGGCATCCTTAGCCATTATGGGAACATTAGAGGCGATTTGCTTGTTTTTTGGGTTTGTGTTGTTGTAATTCAATTGGTGTCTATTACTTCTGATGTGCCCAAAAGCACCGGGTTTAACCACTTACTCGGCCAAAAGTCACTGTCCTAATGCAAAAAGTGATGTTTAGCCACCCAAACGGGACGCACGTCACACGTCAGCTCACCATCTCAGGATGCAGCGAGATGCAGAGATCCCCATCCCTTCCATAGCTATTCAAGCCCAAACAGAGAGCACAATATAGAGGTAGCCATTAGGTAAAACAATTGAATAAGCCACATAGGAGTGTCTTATACTCAGATAAGAGTTCTATTTCAGATAGGAAGTAAGTTCTGATTCTATGTGTTTATCACCTTCTAGAAGATAATAGATAGAATCTGGTTGCCCATCGCAGCATCCTATTAATTATCTTCCAGAAGGGGCTAAAGAAATCGGAAGTAAGTTCTGATTGGTCTGATTTTTTTGGTGGTGGTGGGGGGGGGGGGGCTGAGTTTCTAGGGTATGTGTTGGGCTGAAGCAAGTTGCAGTGTAAGGTTGTCTGTCTTCAGCGTTAGTTTGCACAGACAGAATTATTTTCCCTGCCACATGCACTGCTGCATTTATTAAGGCACTAATGAGCATGGCAGCTGCTGCAATTCATACGGAGTGAATATTGCTGCAGGTTTCTGGAAGCCGCATAGATCAGAGTCTTTTAAACTCTCCTGCACTTATATTGGACTGACCATGCAGTATGCATATGTGTATGGCAGTATCCTGCATTCATTCCTGCTCATGTAATAAATGTGCGTGAGTTTCTGCGGTACTTGTTTAGTTTCACGGCGGCCGATATATCGGATGCGATATCGGCTGATCCGATGCAATTTTTTACCTGTTTATAACCCCACTATCCACTAAGCTGATTTGATATAGTGTGGCTAGCACAGCGAGCCACCGAGCCCCGCGAGGGGACGCGGATTACTTCGCTCACCACACTATATAAAATCAACTCCATGCGTAGTGGATAGTGGGGTTATGAACTGCCGTGAAACTAAACAAGTACCGTTACTTCTTTTCAAGCCCCGCACACAATCGCATCTCTGCTGAGGTCACTTGCAAATGTGCCACACTCATATTCCCTTGCTAGTAGTTTCAATCTGCCAGCATATGACTGGGTACTCTCAGGGGGCTCTGTGGAACAGCATTAAAAGAATGTCTACCCATTATAACATTTTCCAATGATAATGATCAATCTTTTTTTTATTATTAATGTCTCTGGATCCTTTTGATCCACCCCCTCCAAATAGACAAAATACTGTATGTCTGATTTGCCAACTTAGATTTAATTATAATTAGTGTCGGTAAAGTGAACTTACCTAGACTTTTGACAGCCAAAAGGCAGAGAATTTGGTTGAAGGACATTTTTTCTGTGGAGCATCACCTGCTACTGTATATTCCATCCATCTGGGAGTGTTGATATTTAGTGGCTGGTATTGTATTCTTTTATACCGTATTCTCACTGCGAGTGAGAACTGTTAGTTTTACTTTTAGTATGTTTTGTAAGCACCTCATTTGGAAACATTCCACCCTTGTTAAGTCATATTTAAGGATTGTCCATGATTCTGAATCTTAAAGTCATCTTGTTCTCACTGATGCCTTGAATACCTTATTTTTTATGGCAATAGCACTGAACTTTTGGTTTCAGAGGCCTTTTTTCAGAGCTGGCTGTGGCACAACCTATATGACGTATGAAGATGCTTGTAGCAGCTATTTGTTGACTCTTTGTAGTTGAAATCAGGTATTTAGGGTATCTACTTGTTCAATGATGTTTCCATCCATTTTTAGCTGCACAGTTCCAACAAAAAGGTATATGTTTGTATACTCCAAAAGGTTGGAATTTTTACATGCATCTTTTTTGAATGAAATTGTCATTGACACCAGTTGCCAGCCTCCGAGTGCCACTACCTTGAAGAATTACCAGTCTACATAATGGGGCAGATGTATTAAGCTTGGCGAAGAGATAAACTGGAGATAAAGTGGAAAAAAAGTGGAAGGAGAAAACACACCAGCCAATCAACTCCCAACTGTCATATTTCAAACACAGCTGATTGGCTGGTATGTTATCTCCTTCCACTTTATCTCCAGTTTATCTCTTCACCAGGCTTAATACATCTGCCCCTATGTCCCCATTGACCATCTGGTGTTGACCTATTGTTGCTCTACCACCCAGATACCAATATCATCACAAACCTACCACAAGTAATGTGATCACCATGAATGTAATGCAGTGCACACATTGGCAGATTGGACAGCAGGAAGCCTGTCATACAGATAATAATAGGTTGTAGTCAGTTGTACAGCGTATGTAATAAAAGGTCAGTTATCTCAGGAACCATCAGAGTCTGTCAGTGATTATATTCTGGACACTAGATACAGCTCTGTAGCCAGGCACAGAGACTCTGTTATTCTGCCTGAATTCCTAACTATGCTAATACACAGACGCCAGGGAAATGTGATCTCTTCTCAAACCAGGTTAAAGCTTTTTCTAGAGAACCAAAAAGTTATTTAATGAAGACTCCCAGAAGATGAACATGTGCAATTTTATGGTCAAAAGGTCAACACAGGAAAGGGTGACAGGGTCAAAATGTGGACCTGACAAAAAAGGTAGACACATGAAATGGTTGTCATAATTTTTTCAAATTTGGGTGTCAATGTCGACAACTGTTGACACGGCACTTGCCTGGCACTATGTTCTCCTTCTATGCTGACATTAGGGTGCATCAAACGCCCCATGAATTTTTAAAAGAAAAATGATTTTTTTTTCTCCCATGCTACATTTTTTAGAATTGTTAAGGATATATTGCATACAAATTTTGAAGAATCTGAGATGAGATTTATGTGGCTCACCATGCCCCTGAAGATTCAGCAATGAGATCACCTGGTTTTCGATCAGAGCCAGGTTGATAAGATGGAACACAAAGTAGTTCCAAATCTCTTTGATTCCCAACCACAACAGTAAGGCGTTCTTCATTGACATTTTGGTTAGACAGAGAAGACATACGCTTTGAGTCCTCTTTAGACGAGCTGCTAATGAAATGACCGCCGGAATCCCGACACTTTCTCCCTCTATGGGTGTCCACGACACCCATAGAGGGAGAATAAATTAGTGTGCCAAGCGTAGCGAGGCACCGGGCCCGCTGCGTGGCGAGCACAGTGAGCCCGCAAGGGGGGGGGGGGCATCCACATCCCCCCCTTGTCGGGATTTTGAATGCCGGGATTTCATATCAAACCCGTATGGTGAAGTAAGAACAAGATGGGTAAAATAAAAATCATGAAAAACTCAAGTTGACCTGGTCAACAGTCTACTTTTTTCATTCCGACATTTTGAAATTTAAATTTGTATTGAATGTCACATATCAAAATAAACAATAGAGCATTTCAAGCGTTGTTATGACTGTTTGATTTTTTTTGGGGGGGGGAGGGTACAGAATAAAGACAAGCGTGGGGTGGAATGGGGGGGGGGGGTACGGTATTAGTGCAATAATACAATACAATAGAATGGTCATATTCAGAGAATACATACAATTTCTATATTCTACATTGCTAGATCCGATTTATATTCCTTCCAATTTAGCCATAGCTTGGTTGCTGAATATGATGGTGATGCACTATAAGTTATGCCAGCCGTTTCAAATTCAAAATGAGATTGCACCGCCTCTTCTATCTCTATAAGACTAGGTATATTAGTTGTCCTCCATTTGCGGGCTAGGAGACGTTTAGTTGAGGACAGTATATGCCCAATTACATATTTATCAGAGGATGAGGTGATGTCTGGAAAAATATGGAACAATGCAATTTTTGATTGTGGGGCGATAGCTCTATGTAATATAGTGGAGACAAGTCGGAATACTCGTCTCCATAGATCAGTCAATAGAGGGCAAGACCAGAATCTGTGATATATTGATCCCACCATGCCACAGTTACCCCAGCAGGAACAAGGGTTCGTGGCGCTTATCCTGTGGAGAAGGGTGGGAGTCACATACAACCTATGTAGGAGTTTAAAATATTGTTCAACATGGGATATACATTTAGACAATTTAAAACACATCTGAAACACGGATTGCCATTCCTCTTCTGATAAGGTCAAGCCCATATCCGCCTCCCATTTGATTTGAGAAGAGAGCTTTGAAAAATGTTGGGGTGTGACTAGGAATGTATACCACCTAGATATTGCGCCTTTACCATTTGTCTTTTGGAGTAATGCTCCTATCGCATTGGGTATTGGCTTTAGAGCCTGAGGGGGTGGGGAAATAGTTCGCAACCAGTGTCTCACTTGTAAGTATTTGTAGAACTCTTTCCAAGGTATAGAATATTTTTCTTGAATTTGGGTGAAGGAAAGTAATGTTCCTGAGTCTATTATGTCTTTCGGGGAGATAATGTTATTAGATATCCACAAGTCGAGGGACAAATTCGGGATCAGTCGTGCTAACCCCCTCAATGATAGTTCTAACGTGGGTAGTGGCCCTCCTAACATACGGGACCTAAAAGTATTCCATGTTTTGCATATCCCCTGGACTACTGTGGAGGTTTGGGTGAATTGCTTTATGTCTGAGGGAGGTAACCATAATAGGTCCATGAGAGGGAACTGAGATGCTAGGCCCCTTTCCACTATAATCCAAGGTTTAGGTTTATCGGTACTCATGCATGCCCCTAGACATTTTGACCTTTTGAGGTAGACCTATTGACTGTTTATATAAACCAGGGGTTCTCAAACTCTGTCCTCAGGACCCCATCCAGTTCACGTTCTTCAGGTTATCTGGCAGGTGCATTAATTACTCATTGACACATTTTAAAAGATCATTATTTCACTTGGGATTCTGTGAGGAGACCTGCAAAACATGCACTGTGTGGGGTTCCAAGGACCGAGTTTGAGAACCTGTGATCTAGACACTGTAGATCTATCACCCGGAACCAGGATACATAGATGTGATAGAAAGGTCGAGCAAAAACTCCTTACTACAATAGTATGACTTTATCCGGCCATGGAAGGTTCTCAGCATTAAGAGACCCCTACTCACATTAATCAGTCAGCAAGGGCTTGGCAACCGCAGAAGAAGAATAAGCAAAAAGTACAGTCCCTCTGCCAAGCGCCACAGCGGAACCCCATAGTCTCCGCTACAGATCAGCTATTCCGGTCATTGGAAAGGGCCCTGTCCTTTATACAGCAAAAATGTCTTACAAATACAAATGCTATATTGGGTTTGACTATTTCTACGTGACAAAATGAGTGTCACAGAACCAAGCATTCTGCCCTTTGCGGGTAATGTGTCGCTTATACATTTTTGACTTATTTAACTGTGAAAGTCCCCGGCCCAGCTATTATTCCAAGGCTCTGAGACTTCCTCCTGTTCCTGTTCAGTCGCCCTCTACTCCCAAGTGTGTCATTATGTTTTAGAAAACCTAATCTGTAACCATTGCTGCATATTAATTATTTTGTTATTTTTAATGGTTTCCTCATATTAATGGTTTCTTCATATTACCCATATAGCTTCTCGTACATGTTCAGAAGTTGAAGCCCTCCTCAAAGTTTTATAAGGCAGAATAAATGTTATTATGCAGTATCATGGTCTCTCTTTTGGGGTCAGGGAATCCAATAGAGAACATGTTACCAGTGACCTGTATACCCCTTTCACATTGCAAATGCCGATGTTTAGCCCCCACAGCGACCTGGCTTATTGACGTCAGAAAGGGAGCAGGGTGGCGGCGCATCATTGGGGGGACGGGGTGAGGAGGCAGTGCTTGAAGCAGACACTGCATCCTCCCTATAGTGTGAATGGGACCAGGGTCGCTCAACCCAGGTTACTTCTTCACACTACACAACAACCCGGGTCCGACCTGGGATTAACCCAGATCATTTCAAAAGGCTCATTCACACTGCACGTTAACCCGGATTATTTCTGCAATGTGAAAGGGATATTACTAGTGTCTCCCATACCAAAATTATGGATTTCTTTAAGTGCAACTGAGATAGTGGCACCATTGCTTTTTGTGGTTCCCTGAACACAAACGATGTTTCATGCACAAAATGATTGAAAATATTTTATACAATGACCTTCAGGCTGTGTGTATATAAGGTGTATATGAAAAATAAATGCTTCCAAATGATCTCATGCCCAAGACATCACATTATGGGACAAATGTATTATGCCTTAACAAGTGATAAAGTGGAGAATGATTAAGAGTGATAAAGTAAGTAGCAGCCAATCAGCTACTGTCATTTCTCAAACACAGGGCCAGATGCACTAAGCTTCAAAAGTGATAAAGTGGAGAGTGATAAACAACCAGCCAATCAGCTGCTGTCTGACATTTTTCAAACACAGCCTGTGACATGGCAGATAGGAGCTGATTGGCTAGTACTTTCTCACTCGCTAATGGGGCCTACACACGTAGAGATTTTGCTGAGCGATCCTAGATCACACAGCACGCAGGGCTGCACAGCGACGTGTGCGGAGCGATCTGTCAGGGTCAGTTTTTTCTGGTGAGAACACTGGCCCTGCCTGGTGATCTAACTAGATTCATCCATAATGCTGGACCTTAATTGCAGGGCAATAGCGGTGCGTGGGGCCGCTCATCGCCATTGCCATGGCCCCTACACACGGAGCTATCTAGGGGTATTTTCTAAGCAATCTAGACAATTTAAGTCAGGTCGCTTAGAAAATGCATTGAAATCACCCCTTGTGTAGGCCCCATAAGGCTTAACGCATTGGCCCTATGTTATGCAAATATGCCAACCTCCAGAATATCCAAAATACTTCTGTTCCCAAGCAATTTAGGCATGGGAGACCAAACCTGTAATGCCTCTTCCTGTACACACAGATCCCTGCTGGCTACTCCTGCTGTGTGCTCACCATATCTGAATCTGGACCTATAACCCCCGAGCTTCCTCTCCTCTGTTGACATTATATAATCATTCACTCTTATCTGATTTCAGATATCCCGAACCTTAATGCTTTATTTTACCTTGAGTCATCAGTCTTTTCCTCTATTATATCTGAATCACCTACAAGTTGTACTTATATCAGAGCTTTTCATCATCTGCAGAAAGAAATACCTGCAGACCAATACTGCTCGACAGGGCCTCCGAGAAATGGGGGGGGGGGGGGGGACGGGTACAGTTTACCTGGGCCCGGCTGGTCAGGGGGGCCCGGACATACAATTTTTTATTTTGCCGGCAGCGAGTGCGCGGGCAGGGCGGCCGGGTCAGCTTAGTATGTAGCGGCGGCCGTGCGAGACACAGTTGTCAGGATGGGAGTGGGTCCTCCACCTCTGCGGAGCTCTCCTGACACTCTCGCGAGATGATGATTTCATCATCTCACCATTCTGTCTGCAGCTGTGCGAGTGTCTCGACCACCATCCTGACAACTGTGTCACACAGAGCCACTGCATACTAAGCTGACCCTGCTCTCCTTCAGACCCGGCTCAGGTACAAATGCAAGCAGGGAGGGGGAGGATAGATACAAGGGGTCGCAAAGGGGCCAATCGCCTCCCCCCCCTCTTCTAGAAGAAAAGTTAGGCTCAGTAAATGCGGGGGCTGTCTGTGTGTGGCTGGGTATGTGACAGGAATAGCCACGGAGGAGCGCTACTCATTATCCAGCAAAACATGCACATGAGGAAGTTGTACTGGGGAACGCACTGACGCTGCTGCTATCCTCTTTCGCCAGGCGGCCACCTGCCTATACGTGCCTGCTCTCACGTGGCAGGGTAAGCGGCACATCTGCCCCTGATACGTGCAATGCTCCCCGTACAGACATGGCGGCAGTGTGCATGTATATGGCTGGCTGTGACCCGCACTGTGCTGGAGCCCCGGCACCTGCTACACAGCCCTCCAGCCTGGAACCTGCCAAAACTGTATAACTAGTACGGAGAGTATGTGGGGCAGTAACAGCGCCACAGGAGCCCACCTGCACTATGCTGTCGTCATGGCAGGGGAAGGCTGCTCTCATTACACGCAATAGTGACGGTAAGGTATGGTGATATCCCCCGGCACCGCCTGGGGAAGTTTCCTAGATGTGGAGATGCCCTGGCCATTGCACAGCGTGTAGTCATGGGCAGCTCTGCAGGCGCCGGCAGCGGCACTCCGGCAGAGCCGGATGTCAGCAATGCGGAAGTGACGTCAGGCGCGAGAGATTCGGAACCCGATGCGGTTTGTTCCTTGGGAGTGGGTCATCTGGAGCAGCTCGGGGTCCAAAGTACAAGCGTATTACTGCAAAAGGCGGGCCGTCGTTTCAGCACCATGCAGGACATTTTTCTCAAAGCTCTTTGTGAACAGAGAGCCTTGAGAAAAACGCCCTCCAAGGGGCCCCCGGAAAGTTTTTGTACCAGGGCCCAGGGTTTCTCTTGGCAACCCTGCTGCTGGGCATACACGCTACAATTATCTGCCTGATATAAGCAGATAACCCTTTGATGCCACCAACACTCCTCAAAAACCTACCCCTTCCCCCATTAAAAAAAAGGTCACCGTTTATTAATTGGAGTATAAATGTACTATAATGTCATTCGTGGCTAAGATGGTACTGCGGGACACCAACCCTTATCACAACTGAATCATGTACCGACCTGGGGGGCCAGGGTCACCTTCTTGCAACTTAATCCTTGAACCGACCAGGGCTACCCTCCTCCAGTCTAATGGCTTCAGCTCGTCCCCACATATGGGTGGTACAGTCTCATGGGGCTGGGCTGTCTCCTCTATTCCTGGCACCACTCCATGGCTGGCCGCAGAACTTCCGCCTGCTGTGACCTATCCTGTGGATAACGAATGTTGCTTAGTACCGTGCTCCTCCCTCGCCTTTGTGAGATCCTCCGCTCAGACCCCCTGTGCACCCCAACCCATCTGCCTGTTGACTCCCACATGCTTGAACCTCCTGCTATGGAAAGTCATCCACCCTGGGGGAAAAAATGCCAAAACAGGGGGAAAATGCCCAGTGTGTATGAACTGAGTGATTTCCCCCAAGCGATCTTCCCCATCATCAGTCAGCATACAGGCTGGGCAAAATTGCCCAGTGTGTATGGACCTTTATATATTCATTTATAGTGAGTTATTTTTACCACCTGCCCCACAGACATCTCAGTAACCTGATTTACTAATACACTAGTCTATTTTATTTTACAATAGAATGGTTCGACATGATCACACATTCCCTTCCAGCAGCAAATCCATGTGGCCCAGGCACAGTGTGATTCTATTAATCTCCGTACTCTGAATGCAAGACTCACAGGTCGGTAATGATCATACAGTATTCTTCCTTATGCATCCTCACTGTATAGAGCAGGGATGGTCAAACTGGGCTCTCAGGACGCCAAACAATGCATGTTTTCAGTTATTCGCACGGAATCACAAGTAAAATAATTAGCGCACCTGAGCTCATGCTGGGTGACCTGGGAAATATGAAATGAATGGGGGTAATAAGGACGGAGCTGCGGAACTACTGGTGTACAGGAACGTTAGGATACCAACTAGTCACTTAAAACCACACAGCAACAATTGATGTTCGATAAATACCAAATAGAATCGGACTGGTTGCTAGGGGCAACATATCCACTTTTGAAAACCCACGATTTAGTAAATACACCCCTAGGGTTATCTTACCCCTCTAGTGCAGCATTACATCATCCACTCTCACCGACAGGGTAGCGAGATTACTTGTGCAGCTATCACACTGACCCAAGCACTGGATCACATCTCTAGCAATACATAAATCAGCCAAAGGCCTTTACTGCAGATGCTCTAGAACGCATTCCTGAAGAGCGACATCAACACTCAGGTGCTGCTGACACAGACACCAGGGGAAAGGGGGATTAGTAACAACTGCCAGATAAATTACTACCGAATCATGAGAAAACTAATCTCTCATGCTCCTGAGCTGGGAACTTGATACAATTGAAAGAAGAAACTTGTTTCACAAGTTGGTCCCATTGTCAAAACATGTAGACCATCTCAGAGAATGAAAAAATGTAATAGACACACAGCATCCTCATACATCTAGACTCAATACGCCATGCAGCGCGAGCCACCAGGTCCCGTGCAACTTTGCTAACGTCGGCCATCTTTTTGTGCTAAAATGCATCTAAGTCACAAATCACTGCAACCAGGATGCACAAGGAGACTCTGCTGATTCATTTGATATAAGACAATTGTATACTGTGAGTGACAGGTAAAGACAGATTACATACAGAATCCCTTTCACGCCAAGCCCCGGTAACTTGCTTGTGGTGAAATGGCTAATCTGGGTTGTACAGCCACAGCTATGACCGGTGTTCAGTATCCCAGATTGAAGTCAGGGCTTTGTCATGAGAGGGGTAGAACGTTTATTTGACCAGAACAAGCCATAACAATATTTAACATCCACAACAAGCATATACAATTCTACTGTGCCGCGAGCAGAAGAACGACTTCTAGGAAAGGTAAGTATTCATTCTAGCACCCGCCAGCTTTGGAAACCCATGCAGTTCCTCTTCCCTGCCTGGGGTGTCGCTGTCTGCTGTAGTGCTTCTAGCACAGTGTGGTCTGTATATCAGCACTGATATGCAAACCAGATCTGTGCTAGAAATACCACAGCAGACAGCGACACCCCAGGCAGGGGGGATGCAGTTTAAATCCCAGTGGTCGGGATCCCGGCGTTCAGAATCCCGACACTTTCTCCCTCCGTGGGTGTCCACGACACCCCTGGAGGGAGAATAATTATTATTTTTACAATTTTGTTTTTACTTTAATTTATCATTACTTTTATTTTCATTCTTATTTCCACTTTTTTATTCATTTTCACTTTTTCCTCTTATTACTTCAGCGCTCATATCTATTTTAATACCGTTCCCATATAACTGAGCTGCTACCCGCATTTTGAGCGCAGTTATATTTAATCAATTCGTAAAGTCCAGGTTAGGAACAGGAACATAATAATGATCGAGCCATCTTAAGACTGGGGTTAAAGGCACCAGCTGCAGAAGTCCTCATTGTCCTTTGACTTCAACATCACAATATTTACAGACAAACATACAAAGCATATATCCTAATGAATCCCGTAACCAAAACAGATTTGGTTTCCTCCTCCAGACAACTTTGAGTAAAACCTTTCTGACTCCTATGAGTAATGAAACTATAAACTCCTTGCTCTCGTGGGGAAGGAATTCTCGGTACACCTACGCTTTCAAAGAAAATATTTTGTTTCTGTGCAGCTGTCATATACACGGTCTTTGAAATTAGCAGACTTTCTACAGGTAGAGACCACTGTGTTTTTGCTTTTGCTGAATAGACATTGCTGGGTTACTATATGTTAGCAAAATACACAGGATAACAACAATATTGTAAACCAACTATATAAAAAATTAAATATACAAACAAAAAAACAACAACATCAGCTGCAATGAAAAATAGGACCGCAAAAATAAAATCATAAGGAAAGAAAAACAAAGAAACTTTTATGCAAAACTGTACCAACGTGCAGCCAGGTACAAACAGGTCAATAGGCAAATCTGGCATGTCAGTTTAAAAAAAATAACAGTTAACACTTCACAAGCCATTTTGCATCTGCAGCAAGTACATGGGTGGCTGAACATACACCAGAGATAAGTAACCTGATACACTTTAGAGGCCGCATTGGGATACCCTCTACCCCTTTAAAATGGTCACACAATTCTCTAATTCCAAATAGTAAAATAAAGGAATACATTTCATTAATGAAACAGACAACTTTCTGTAATAACATATCAGCAGGCATGTGAAGCAAGTGCTACAATCTATAATAAACAGATATGACAATAAAGGAGGGGGCTGCAAGTAAAGGCTTGATCTTTGGGTGCCGCCAGTGGCATACTCTGATGCCTGCTGTATAAAGAGCAATGTTTGCACTAGGTTAGCGAAAGTCAGTCGTGCCCAGTTACTATAAAAGTATACAAGAACTGTTAGAGATACTATAATAGGATGAGAGATTCAGAAAGTGAGAGATTTGGTAAGAAATCTCCAGGTTTTTTTAAAGCAGCAATCATTTACACTGCATACACTGCATAGTGTTCACTGTAGCATTTTGTGCGGGCAGGGCCCCGGGGGGCGGACCGGGCCCGCTGACGTCACAAAAGGGGCGTGCCCGGGCTGCGACGTCAAAGAGGGCGGGCCCGGCCACCGCCGTCATTAAAGGGGGGCGGGCCCAGCCACAGCCGTCACCAAAGGGGGCGGGCCTGCTCCTCCGAATTCGCTGTGCTGCCGTCTACGGCGGCGCTGGGCTTCCCCGTGCGGTGTGTCGGGGCAGACACCAGGCTGTTTTAGCTGGGCACTGCTAGAGGGGCAGGGCCCCGCTAAAACAGCCTAGCGGGAACACAATCTGCACAATCAAACTGGGTTTGCAGTGTAAATGATTACCAAATCTCTCACTTTCTGAATCTCTCATCCTATTGAATTCCACCAACTGTATGCCCAGTTACAGGTGCTGCAGCTCTGTCAGAGTTTGTCAACATTGCAATTGCAATATAGAGTTCAGACATGCGTATGGATTAGGATGGCGGATACAGTCCACCTATATACATCAGGCTACCTGCAGGATTTTGTGCTGCAAAGAGCTGTAGGCAGGATATAGAGCGGTAGTACGTGGGGAGAGGAGGATGCCAAACCCACTCCAAAAATGTAAACACAAGCAGAAGAGTAAATGGAATACTGAGTCAATACAGGAACTCCACAAAACAAAGACACCATTACCCTTCATACAAACTTGGTGACCATCAGTGTAAACATCACCAATTAACATACTCATAATATAAATCTACACTTGGCACAAAACAAGGCACAGGTATCATTTGTGCTTATTGGTATAAAAATGCTGTGGGAAGAGATAAATGTTGATCACAGGAATACATCTGATTCCTGATTAGCCTCAGAACTATTGATTGTTTTTAAACAATGAACCCAACTTTACATGAACATTGTGGACTGTGATACTTCCGTTATCAATATAAGCTGGTAACTTGTGAACGCTGCTTACACTCCAGTCACGAAGGAACTACAAGTCACAGCTAGAAAGGTTTAGCCAGCTACAGGTTAGTTAATGTGACTGTAGGATATGAAGGTACTATTTCTATACATCTTACAATATAATCAAAACCTCTCAAACTTCTTTGTTTACAAAAACTCTATGCATGCAATAACAACTGTAGGTTTTATCTCCATGCTGTCCCTGTGCGAAACGAATGTCTGTAATCTACGGCAGGACATACTCATTTTTTGGGTAGTTTTTCTAAAGAATCCATGGCGGAGCATAGATTAGCATAGGCATTACCATAGCATAGTGATTACCCATGTTCTCTCAGTTCAGGGATGGGGAACCTTTGGCCCTCCAGCTGTTGTTGAACTACACATCCCAGCATGTCCTGCAACAGTTTTAGTATGGCCAAATAGCAAAACTGTTGCAGGGCATGCTGGGATGTGCAGTTCAACAACAGCTGGAGGGTTGAAGGTTCTCCATTGCTGTGTTAGGTAATCCAGCATTAGCATTAAGGGGCTCATACATCAGCAATCAATTGCGGCAATTCCGCGTTTTGGTGTATAAAAAAAATATATATAAAATGTTAATGTATAGGGAATCACTGATTACATGCAAAGGTCTGCCAGAATATGGTGACAATCAGACAATGTATTATTAATACATAATAATCAAGTGACTTGGAGACTGTTACTGGTGTTGTACTAGTAAAATGGGCACTTTCTAGGGATCTACAGAACTGATCTTTGTATGAAAATGATCTGTCAACCACTGGAAAGTATCAGCAATTTATGTATCTTTTCTGGATATGTCTGGCCCCCATTACACGTGTCACAGACGTATCCTGTTACAGATGTTTATGTGACAGATGTGACTCCATTATTAAATGGAATTCTGCACACTCATACAGTCATCTAGAAGTGTGTAAATAATTTATGTGTATGAGTAAGTGCCTTGATCCTCCCTTAATTGTGCAGTGAGTGTAGTATAGTAACAAAGTGTGGCTGCAAAGTTCTAAGACAGTTGGGAAACACTGAGCAAAGTCCATAGAAGTCCTATCAAAGGGAAGACCCGGGGGACATATAGTGCATAAGAGGTCAATGTAGGTGGTAAAGCTGCCTACAGAGACAGGAGATCCCCTGTGAAATAAATATATATACATACACACACACAAACACTTGGTCCCCTGCATTGACATTATTCTGCCACATGTATTGCAGCAGAGCAGGTACAGTGGCTTAGCTGCATTAGGGATGTACACTACAGTACAGTATATACCCCCCCCCCCCCCATCCCCCCACGCAGTTGCAGGTCCCACCGGCTGTCTCTTACCGGCGCTGCGTTCTATCCTCCAGGGAGCCTCCTGCCATTCCCGGGTCCTCAGTACAGGGGACATCGCTGCTATTACACCCGCTGCCTCTGCCTGCAGTCTGTGGGTGAGTGCCGCCCGCCGGGCGGATCCCGGGGCTGGGCGGTGACGTAGTCAGGCTGGGCAGGGTGAGTGCTGAGCCTGTGTCTCCTCCGGAGCCCTCGCCCCCCGCCATCTTGCCTGTGACTTTGTGGAGTGGGACTGGACGTAAAAACTGATTATGAGTCTTAGCTTTTGTATGCAGGCATGCACCACTCACTAGTACTAAATCCATAAACGCTGGAGAAAACATGTACAGTATGACACACTAAGGGCAGAACATTTTTATCATATGTAATTACTTATTACTCCTTGTATAATAATTATTATTTAGGGTTTTACTGGGGTAATTCATGGCAGTCACTGCCTCAATGCAGCTACATAAACCACACTGACATGAACTTACTGTCTTACCAAACTGGTTTAGTGGGATATACGGTCACTAGGTCTACAAGCATTGAGTCGACAAGCATTAGGTTGACATGCAGAAAGGTCGACATGAATGAAGGTCCGAGGTCCACATGGATTAGGTCGACAGGTCATTAGGTTGACACAAGCATTAGTTCGAGATGGGGAAGGCCGACAGTCAAAAGGTCGACATTGGGGTTTTTCACTTTTTTTTCGAGCCGACGTGCTGACAGGCGGTATTTCATGCCCTACCATCCACTAGAGCGTGGTGGGAGAATAAAATAGTGTGCCGAGCGCAGCGAGTGCGGAGAGCCATGCGAGGGGACACGGTGCTACATTTTAGTGTCCATGTCATGTGTCGAAATTCGGGACAAAAAAAAAGTGAAAAACCCCATGTCGACCTTTTGACTGTTGACCTTCCCCATGTCGACCTAATGCTTGTGTGGACCTAATGACCTCCTGACCTAACCCATGTCGACCTTCAGTCATGTCGACCTTCCTGCATGCCGACCTTCAGTCATCTCAACCTTAATGCATGTCGACCTAGTGGTGTCGACCTAATGCTTGTTGATCTACTTTCTGTCTACCCAATGATCCATACCCGGTTTAGTGATAGGAAACCAGAACACCCGTTGGAACCCCATACCACCAGAAAGGACAATCGGGGCCTATTCACTAAGCTGAGTGGGACCATTACAGATGTGGAAACACTTTCTGCACATTTTCTCGGACCGCTCATGATTATTGGCCCCTTGTGGCCCACACATATTCATCTACCTCAGAAAATTAAAAGCTTTCAGAGTTTGATTGCGGCGGTAGGTGGAGCTCCAAAATGGGAAGTTCAGGAGCAGAGGATATTTGGGGTCATTCAGGTGTAGTTGCATAAAATACCAGTGATCGCAAATCCAACCGTAACTTAGAGAATCTGTAGTTGAAGTTCTATAACGCAAAGATGAATCCATTCGGATCCCTTTCCATTCCGTCAGCCCTCCCAGTTCTCACATTGCCAGCAGTGTGCACCTTCCACCTTACTTATAAACCTCACACTGTGGGCCTTATTTTGGTTCATTCTTTCTGACAAAATCCTTCTTAGATGGGCAAAACCATGTGCACTGCAGGGGGGCAGATGTAACATGTGCAGAGAGAATTAGACTTGGGTGAGTAATTTTGTTTCTGTGCAGGGAAAATACTGACTGCTTTATTTTTACACTGCAATATAGATCTCACTTTGAAGTTAAACCCCACCCAAATCTAATTCTCTCTGCACATGTTACATCTGCCCCACCTGCAGTGCACATGGTTTTGCCCATCTAAGAAGGATTTTGTCAGAAAGAATGAACCAAAATAAGGCCCACAGTGACAGATCTCACAATTTCCAGAATGGGACAAGTGTAGGATTGGAGCATTATTTAGCTTACAAACTAGGCCTTTGTGTCTCACTGTTGTAGGAAATGATGTAAATAATAAAGTTTTGTTGTAAAGGGTTGTACAATATATTGGAGTTATATAAATAAAGGTTAAAAAATAATATCATGTATAAGTTGTTTTAGCATTAATGCCTCACAGCACTGAGGTCATGGGTTCAATTTCCAACGTGGCCCTAAAGGCCCCATACACTGGGCCCATTTGTCGAACCAGTTTGCCCTTGAGAGCCCCCGGCAGCTCCCAGGGAGGCTCGCTTTTATCTTGATTTGCCATTTTTACATGCAATAAATCGTGTGCCATTTATTGCATGTAATATCTCCCGGGGAGCTGCTGTAACAGCGCAGGGGGGCGGGCAGCGGGGTCCGAGCGGCGGGGAAATTGTAGTGGCACTTTCCAGGTGGCATGGGGGGATTTGGCTGCTGAATTTGAAAAAATATTTTAAAAAAACTGGCTGAATTCTCTCAGTCAGATCTCAGATCTGATTAGCTGAGAGAATTTTCTCAGCCAATCAGCGTCCAGCCAGTCTTTTAAATATATATTTTCAAGTTCAGTAGCTGCTTCCCGCCCTGTCGTCTGGCAAATGCAGCTACAAGCTCCCAGACGCCGCTCCTACCCGGCAGCCCAGACCCTGCTGCTGCACATAGGTGTGTGCCAGCGGTGCTTCATCACTGGCACACACCTATGGATCGAACCTGTATTTGCCACTGATATGTCCGATTGTAAGACATCTTATGTCCCACCTGCGTGACTATGGATTGGACTTGATGGCTGCATACATCCGATTTGGGCTCATTTCATGGCCCAATCCGTCGAAAACGGAAAATTGGACCAAATCAGCCCAGTGTATGGGGCCTTAACTGTGCGGCGTTTGCTTATGTGGGTTTCCTCCGGGTACTCCAGTTTCCTCCCACAACCCAAAAATATATTGGTAGGTCAATTGACTCCCAATAAAATTAACCTTAGAATCAGGGCAAACGCAGGATTTTCAGAAGGGGGTTTCCAGAGAGGGGCGGAGCAAAGCACAGAGATGGGCACTTAGGTGACCCAGTCAGTGGTGCAAGTAGAATTTTTTTCTTGGTGGTACTGATAGCCTCCACTAAAAATGGGCATGGTCATGTGTCATCAGGGGGCGTGGTCACACAAAGCTAGAGGAGTGACTAAATGACAATAGAGGCGTGGACACAGGAGACAGGGAATGAGAAACAGGGAATGTCTGGGGGTGGGTTGGCTCTTGCTTGGGGGAGAGCCAGGCAGCTTGTGCTTACAATAGTGGAGCCTGCTCTTCATGCTGTCGGCGCTGCTGATGCCTGCTGATGCCTGTCAGTGTGACAGGCTAAATCAGCAGTAGCCGGTAGCTGCAGACAGCACCAATCATAACGCTGGGTGGGCGGGCTGCGGATGCATTATATTTAGATTTAAAATGAAAATAGAAATGACAGTGGATCAGGGGTAAGTGGTACTGCGTACCTGCAACATATTTCTTACAGGTACTCCGTACCACGCCGTACCCCCTTACTTGCAACACTGGACCCAGTATATGCCGGGACAGTTAAAGTATTATATATAGACCAAATGTATATAAATAATAATAATAATAATAATATATATATATATATATATATATATATATACACAGATAACAGCAGTGTAGACCCCTGGGCATAGCAATGTATTGGGGCTCCTACCTATCCTCCAGCAGTAGGGGTGGGGGGTGCTATGAGCGTAAGCTCTGATGTCCTGCAGGTGGTAGGGGGTATTATATCAACCACTCAGCATTTAGGGCTCAGTAATTTCCACTAATTACCCCTTTACTGCACAGATGGTGGGAGATGGGGTGGGAGAAGGGGGCATTGGGCTGAATGAAGGGGTCCTGATACATAACTTCCAGGGTGGTAGAGGATGTGTAATACGCAGAGGAGGGGTGTATAGTGGAGTGGGCTTATTATTCATAATTTTCTGGTGGGAGGACAGCTTGCATGACTGCAGATATCTTTAAGCAAAAGGGGAATGGGGGGAACGTGGATTTTTTGAGAGTATGTCCGCACTGGTAGGTGGTAAAAACCACTTAATGATGGTCAGTAGCTAATTGTATAGGTCTGTGACAACTGACATAAACCTCCAACATGAGGTATATTTATCATATGGCGCACATTGCAGATTTGAGGATCGTGTGCCGGGTGAATTGATTGTCAGTGGTGCACCCCTGGGTTAAACAAATAATATTTGTTGGTACCAAGAGAGGTGAAGGGAGAAAAAGAAAACCCTTTTTGGGGGCACTCTTCAATCACAGACCCATAGTGTATGGTTGATACTGAATATAAGAACAATTTTTAATAGATATGCATTAAAAGGATATATGGAATCCAAGCCGCCTAGATGGTTAGCTAAAAGGCTATTTGCAAAAATATATATGAAATAATGTTTGGAGATGATGTTCCCTCAGTGTACCCAAATTGTGATCCTCATTTATATTTTTATACCAATATATAGGTAATTTTTGTTTATGTAAAATCATAGGTCACTTGGTACCATGGGGGAACCTTTTTCTCTCCACGCAGGTTTGGAAGGTAAATATGGATGGCAGTAATATGTAAGAAATCAAAAAATAGTATACATAGGTCGCAGTGTATAAGTAGATGTCTATACTGTCATATTACCAGTCAGGAGTATTTATGTAATGATAGCGCTATTAAGGAATTGTGCAGTAGGAACAATTGGGAA
Organism: Crinia signifera; assembly: GCF_055691185.1. Classification (NCBI taxonomy): domain Eukaryota; kingdom Metazoa; phylum Chordata; class Amphibia; order Anura; family Myobatrachidae; genus Crinia; species Crinia signifera. The sequence goes on along the minus strand of NC_139217.1, from coordinate 62,160,300 downwards.
GCTATGTCCTGTCCTACAATGCGTGGTGTCAGAAATGTCAGTGGCACCCCATGGTCAGGATAGCTGGTGCCATCAGACTGAAAAACAGAGCGGATTTAGTATGGATGATACAGAAAGCCGCTGGACAAGTCCAGCGGTTACCTCAGCGGCGTGTGTAGAGCGCCCTGGTAAGTAGTATGGATCCAGCCGTCTGTGTGTGAATGCGCTATAGCTCCTGCATCTTCCTCGCCTGCTGGAAGCCGGTCACGTCGGTGCACTACGTGATCCGGCAGCTCCAACGTACGTTTCGCAAATAGCTTGGTCACGGGAGGTGTGTTAGTCTGCTATGTGGACTGGTCTCTTGTAGGCTTGCTGGGCCAATCGAATTGTCCGTATCACATACGGACAATTCGATTGGCCCAGCAAGCCTACAAGAGACCAGTCCACATAGCAGACTAACACACCTCCCGTGACCAAGCTATTTGCGAAACGTACGTTGGAGCTGCCGGATCACGTTGTGCACCGACGTGACCGGCTTCCAGCAGGCGAGGAAGATGCAGGAGCTATAGCGCATTCACACACAGACGGCTGGATCCATACTACTTACCAGGGCGCTCTACACACGCCGCTGAGGTAACCGCTGGACTTGTCCAGCGGCTTTCTGTATCATCCATACTAAATCCGCTCTGTTTTTCAGTCTGATGGCACCAGCTATCCTGACCATGGGGTGCCACTGACATTTCTGACATCACGCATTGTAGGACAGGACATAGCTTCCCAATTGTTCCTACTGCACAATTCCTTAATAGCGCTATCATTACATAAATACTCCTGACTGGTAATATGACAGTATAGACATCTACTTATACACTGCGACCTATGTATACTATTTTTTGATTTCTTACATATTACTGCCATCCATATTTACCTTCCAAACCTGCGTGGAGAGAAAAAAGGTTCCCCCATGGTACCAAGTGACCTATGATTTTACATAAACTAAAATTACCTATATATTGGTATAAAAATATAAATGAGGATCACAATTTGGGTACACTGAGGGAACATCATCTCCAAACATTATTTCATAAATATTTTTGCAAATAGCCTTTTAGCTAACCATCTAGGCGGCTTGGATTCCATATATCCTTTTAATGCATATCTATTAAAAATTGTTCTTATATTCAGTATCAACCCATACACTATGGGTCTGTGATTGAAGAGTGCCCCCAAAAAGGGTTTTCTTTTTCTCCCTTCACCTCTTTTGGTACCAGCAAATATGACTGCAGATATCTCCAGTTCCCAGAATTAGATTTCTTATATTTTAATGGAATTAAAAACTAGAGAATCCCTCCTACCAAATGGTGTTGGGGACTAGGGGATCAGAGTTCAGGAGGCAGAGCAATCTGCCAACGAGTATATAAAACTACATACAGGGTGTTTGGAGCTGTAACAGTAACCAGCTGCTGGAAGGCTGATATCTCTGGTTCTGGGTGGGCAGAGTAGAGACAAGCTACTAGTGTCCATCAAAGGGGGAGAGTCCCAGCTTTTGGAATATATCCTCAGAAAAACTCAGACAGACAGAACTTGAAATATCTTAAGATATCTCCGGTTCCCCAGGGTCCATTTTTTAAAATTCTTGTACCCATGGAAAGAGGGGATCCTCAGCTTTCAGTCTAGGTCCCTTAGATTCCTGGGGGGGTTTCTGGGTACTCAGAACCCCCCCCCCCCCCCTGCGTGCGCTACTGTTAGAATGAATGCGTGTGCGTGTACATGTAGTAGGGAATATAGATTGTAAGCTCTGTGGAATATGTGTGGGCTATATAAATAACTAATAATAATAAAAGAAATACATCCATTTTATGTGCTTGTTTTTTGCACACTTTTCCAATACAATATAATTTCTGAATTTAAGCAATTGCATCATTTTTGTTTTCAGTAAAAATATATATTAACTGCTTGAGTGGTGGGTTTTCCTGGAGCAGGGCAAACCTACCAGGGCAGAAATACTCACCACATAAGTTAGGGGCAGCCACTGCCTTCTGCAGCGGCCCCTGCTCCCATGGGGCTGCTGCTGGCTTGGGCTACTTGCAGTCACTCGGGGAGGTCCAGGGCGGCTTGGGCGCGCTCAGGCATTTATGTGTTCGGGCGCCCGAACTCTCAAGCAAACTTTTTCAAGTGGGACCTGCCACCTGGTCAATGCTGCGAATGGCGGCGGGGGCAGCAGCATGTGAGCCCGGCGATCCAGCGTATGATCGCCAGGGTGGGGACTGGCCAGAGGTGAGCAACAGGGGGGGTGGGGCGACAGGGTGCCCCTAGAGGTGGTGCGCCAGTGGTGCACAGCTGGAGGCACCACTGACGCACACCTCCTTATTGTGGTATGCCCCTTAATTTTCTGAGAGAGCCCACGCCTGCAGCGCAGCTCAGCCTGGAATGTTTCCAGGCATACCACCAAAGTGGCTAAAGCACACTAAAAGCGTATGGAAAGTCAGACCTAACCAATAACTACCTTATCTGTTTCTGCATATTTGTATTTCTGATTATTGTGTTTTTAATTTTTTTCTTGACTTGTGTTTTCTTGAAATTAGGCTTAAATGAGACAGGTTCATGAAAAAGGTGCTCAAAGCTTTTTGGGGTCAGTAGTAGCCCCCCACCCCCCCCTGCAGCCTAACCCTAATCATACACCCTTCCAGTAGCCTAACCCTAACTATACACCCCTATAGCCTAACCCTAACCATACACCCCCAGTAGCCTAACCCTAACCATACACCCCCAGTAGCCTAACCCTAACCATACACCCCCAGTAGCCTAACCCTAACCATACACTCCCCAGTAGCCTAACCCTAACCATACACTCCCCAGTAGACTAACCCTAACCCTGGGAAGCCCCTGCAGGACAGTCAATTGCATAATTTGACCCTGTCCTATAACAAACACCGCACATTGTCGTATCATGTACTGTACTGTAAATTAGTGGGGCTATGATGAGGTGAATAGCATAGAATTACAATTGGATGAAATATAATCAAAGCGCTAGGAGCAACTGGGATAAAATAATTAAAATAAATAAAAGAAGAGTTTTAAAGTGAAAGGAGATAGATAAAGATAAGACAAGTATGCAATACCAATAAAATAATATAAAATAATAAACAACGGCTTTTGTATGTCTAAGCTGTGTTATTCCCCAGATATTCTGACTGTACTGGAGAGATGACGAGTACTGCATTGAGCATTTGCTGGTGTTTTCTGTGCTGGTGATAGAGTTCATGTCTTTTGCCGGCAGGAGATTAAAAACGGTAAAATTAGTTTCATACTATCAAAAACCCTGGAGCTTCTGGGAGCATAGGTGTCACCCAAGCCTCGGCCATTCACTTCTACTCTCCATACCGGCACTTCTAATGTTCCACTTCCAATGCCAGTAACATCTGTGGAGTTCTGTACCTTATAATTAGGCTTGCCATAACATACATTTAATCTGGGACACCTATGATTTACACAGGTTCTGTGGCTGGCTAAATTCAAGCCTGCGTGTCACCTGGTTTAAATTAACCATAGAACCTGGGTAAATCATAGGTGTCCCGCATTAAAGGGATTTTATTGCAAAACTATCTTTACCCATAAGGGCTACGGGCCCTGATATCAATCCATTCGGTCCCCCGCGCACAGGGGAGCGATGGTTAGGTCCAGCGCGTGCACATAATTAGTTATGCATGCCTTCTGTGCGAGCACCCTTGCCAACCTGCACTGTTGGGGGGGAGGCGGCAGGGCCGGCGACAGAGGGGGTCAAAGGGGACATGTGTGACGGGCCCCGGCGATCTGAGGGGCCCCAGGGCCCGGCCAGGGCCCGTCAGTGTTGTCACCCCCGTATGTGTTTGAAGGGTTAAAATTAGGAATCCATGTAGCATATAAGAAATGGCACGTAGACTGTTTTTTCCATGGTTACGTTGCAAGGTCACACATTGTAAGCCTGAGCGTGCCTTATCTCTCGATACTGAGTTTTTACTCCCCCCTTGGTTTTGGTATGCAGTGTGCTCCTGCATAAACTCCCTTATAATGGAAACCCCCCCCCCCTCTCTTACCCATTCTCTTGTGTATGATATTTTGTATGCCCCCCTGTTGAATCTGCCCAGCAACTATTAACAAACCAATAAGAATGTAACATATACTTGTACACCCCCATGTATTCTGCTTTTTAACTAGCTGCTTTTGTGATAATAAAACAGAGTGTTTCTTAACTCGTCACCGTGTGTTTGGTGTGTAGTGTTAAGTTCCATTCTCACGGGTACCTAAGGGGCCATCACGTCGAGGGGCTACACTTATTTCCTTACAATCTGGGGGCTCCGAGTCTGGGATCAGCTTGACTGTCTCCTACGCGGTAAGATAGAGAATTTTGTTGTCTGTCTTTTCTGCCGTGGAATTGCAGCCAAAACGCTGAAACTGAACTGAGACAAGACCGTGTTCAGGGAACACGTGATACGAGACCGTGTTCAGGGAACACGTAATAAAGGTAATTCAAGTCCGGGACTTGAGATTACGTAGTTGATTGAGGAAAATTTAAGGCGCCATAAAACGTATCAGGGATACAAGGACCAGGGGTCCACGTCATAAAACAGGTATCCGGGATACCGCAATTGAACCAGGGGTTCACATAGAGAAAGCCTCCTCGATCTGATCGCCTAAAATATATGTTTGTCTGTTAATGTTGCAACTGTGTATTTGTTTAAACACTCAGTAGATGGGTGGTAAGTGCACGTACGCTGAAGTGTTCTGTCTGTCTTATATACAATTGTACTGTATATTTTGTATTAAGGATACTCAGTAGACGGGTGGTAAGTGTACGGCCACTGAGTGTCATTTTTGTTTAGAGCGATTCTAAGTAGATTTGCAAAGTGATTTGGCTACTGAATGTCATTTTGTTTAAAGTGATTTTAAGTACAATTGCGACTTGACTTGTGACAGATATTATTGTGACCATATTGACTGACAGACTGTTATATTATGGGATCACATCAGAGTAAATAAACAGAATATCCCCCGCCTTTACCAGGAGAGACATGTAAAGAATATGTTGCCCGTGTCTCCCCCACAAATTACTATTTTATTAACCCTTGGGTAGACAATTTAGCGGGATGGATAGGATAATTAAAAATCGTCCCAAACCAATGATAACACCAATAGGATGCATAACATATTTAAAGAAAGCATGCAAAGGACGCAGCTTTACCCAAGAAGATATGAGACTCATTGTTGATGGTATAATTGACCATTACAATGGATGGGACTGGGAAAAAGTTCCACTTATCAGTGTACCCTCAGTCACACAAACAGCTGTAGGTTACCCACTTAACACACAAGAAGGCATAGATGCTATGTGGGATCAACTTGCTGCACATATGAATGAAGTGTTTAAAGCACGCTCATCTCTCCCCATAGCTGTAAGTTGTAAACAGAAAGTGTCAGAAACAGTGACAGATTTCTGGAAGAGATTCAAGAAGTGCTGGACCGAGGAAGCAGGTCTGCCGCTTCTGCATAATGATAATTTACTTGTTTCCACTTTCATTAATAATCTGCTGCCGACACATATCCTCGCTGTGAAGCAGTGTGTTTTAACTTGGACCTCTGATACAGTGAAGGATTTTGAAAAACATTTGTATGAAAAGGAAGCAGCAGGTTGTTTTGAAGTTAAAAGAAACACTGTCACACCATCACATACCCCGTTCATACGCTTCCAAAATCAAAACAATCCTAGGAGACAGAATAAACCATTCCGTCCTCCTAGAGACAGACTACCTCAGAGGGCTCCTGCGGGACCCCCACCCAACAGGCAGACAAGCTGCTATAACTGTGAAAGGGATAGCCATTGGGCTAGAGACTGTCCGTTCCCTTCAAACAAACCCCGACAGGTCAGTAACCCCATGCAGCCCAGCCAACCCAGACCTAGAGACAACCCCAGATTTCAGATTGACTGGCAGGGACAGACCTTAAAGGGCCATGACATGGGAAAACATGAATTTACTGTAATACCTGACTGCCCAATCAATTTGCTAGGCAGAGATCTTCTCTCTGTGCTAGAAATCACAATCAGTGCATCAGAAGCAGGAAAAGGAATTGATGTTTCATCACCACACTTGCTCATGACTGACAGTTCTGACTCAAACCCTGAATTAGACACTGTAAATCCTCAGATATGGTCAAAAGGACCTCAGAGCAATAAACCAATTAATTGTCCCCATTGCACCCATTGTACCTGATGTAAACTCACTCATCTCAGCCATCCCTGTAGATGCCGCCTACTTCTCAGTAACCGATTTGAAAAAATGCATTTTTTAGCATACCTGTGAACACCCAGACACAACTGTTATTTGCATTTTCTTTTGAGGCCAGCAGTTAACATGATGCAGACTGCCACAGGAGTATATTGACTCCCCTGTTGTGTACAGCATCGTGCTCCAAGCCACATTAACCCCCTGGCACCCCCCCTATGGTTCAGTCCTGCTACAGTGTGCAGATGATCTGCTTATCTGTAGTTCAACAAAGGAGGCATGCCGAGAGGATGGTATATCACTGATTAAACTGGCTCTGTGAATGTGGGCACAAAGTGTCAAAAACAAAAATGCAATGGTGCAAAAAGAATGTTGATTATTTAGGTTTTGTCTTGAAAAAGGGAGAGAGGAAAGTCAGTCCACAACGCATTCAGTCTGTACTGGGTCTGGTCCGCCCAGCCACTCAGAAAGAAATGCTGTCTTTTCTGGGAATGATAAACTATTGCAGACAGTGGATTTCTGACTGTTCCTACTATGATAACATTTTGAGACAAGCCACACTCAATGACAAACCTAAACAGATACAATGGTCACAAGAAATGTTAAATGCATATGAAAGCCTTAAATGTATGTTGATGAAAAGTCCGGCATTGACCCTCCCAAACTATGTACAACCATTTCATTTATATGCAAGGGACAAATGTAAAACCATGGCGGGTGTGCTGACACAAGAACATGGAGGTAAGCTGCGCCCCGTGGCATTCTTTTCCAAAGTGATGCCGGTGTCGGTCCAAGGTATGCCTGCCTGTCTTCGGGCACTGGCGGCCTGTGCAATGGTAGCTGAGATGGCAACCACACTCACCCTAGGCCACCCAACTGTCCTTCACACAACCCATGATGTCATGACAATTCTTAAAGGGCTACACACATAACATGTCAGCCCAGCGTCTTAGTGGAGATGAGGTCCTGTTGCTAGGAAGCCCCTCACTCACCATTAAGTATGCAAACGCATCCTCAGGCCCCGCACCCATTCTAAATGCACTTTTAGGACTAAAGGGCCCCCAGGATGACATTCCTGACGATCATGACTGTTCTGCATCAATAGAGTCAGAGACCTCCCCGAGACTTGACATGTCCCCTGTACCAATACCAGGTTCTGACCATGTTTTTGTGGACGGCTCATGCAGCAGACCCAATGACTCTACATACCAGGAAGGCTACGCAGTGGTACGCCTCCCAAATGACATTTTAGAAGCGAGACCCATTCCATATCAATCAGCACAAGCTGCAGAACTCATAGCGCTCACAAGAGCTTGCCAAATGTAGAAAGATAAACCTGATCACTGAACTACAAAGCTCAGCATCACAAAAAGACTTGGATGACTGGTTATTTCCAATATTGCAGAAAAATCCTATAACAGGATTGATCTGCAAAGAGGGGAAGCCATGCATACCACAATCAAGCGCCCCATTGTTCATTGCTCACTACCACGGGGTAGGACACCATAGCAAAAAACACCACAGCTATGCTTTTAAACAAAGATTTTTACATTACAGATGTTAAAACGTTGGTAGATCAGTATGTCAGCAGATGCATTATTTGTCTACGCAACAATCCCAATAACCCAATGAAAGCAAAGCATCAACACCTGGAGTACCCAACTACTCCTTTCACACATTTGCAAATTGATTTTACACACATACCTAACAAAGGTACAAAACAGGAGTATGCTTTGGTTATAGTGGATATGTTTTCACGATGGCCAGAGGCATTCCCAACAAAAGCAGAAGATGCTAAAACTGTAGCAAGAATTCTAACACAAGAAATCATCCCTAGATGGGGATGCCCGCTGCAGATAGATAGCGACAAAGGCACTGCCTTTACAGCAAAAAATCACACAAGCCTTAGTAAAAGCACTGCAAATAGATTGGAAATTTCACATTCCTTATCATCCCCAAAGTTCAGGAATTGTGGAAAGGATGAATAGGACTTTAAAGGACAAACTTAGGAAAGCAACAGGAGGAACATTTAATAAATGGAAACAAACCCTCCCCATAGTCCTAGCAGAAATTAGAATGACCCCCCAACAGACTCTGGGTTATTCACCTTTTGAAATACTAATAGGAAGACTTTTCCCCACACCCTGGGCTAAGAAACCATTAGTAGTACAGGAAGGGGACCTAGAATAGATTAGAGAAGAGTATGTCAGATCCCTCATGACCAGACTGAGTGAAATTGAAAATGATGTTGTACGTAAAAATCTTTTTAATCCACAGGAATCAACACATCCTTTTCAGGTCGGAGACAAAGTCGTTGTGAAGGTTCTCCCCAGGAATAAAGGTCCAGGAGATTTCACCTATGGTCCAGAGACGGAAGTCGTAGCAGTAACCAGGACGGCTGTCCTAACTGAAGAAGGCCCGACGTGGATACACGCATCCAGAGTGAAGAAAGTCCCGAGTAACGTCCCGGATAGAGAACAGATCGAGGAAGGGGTACTAACGGGAGTAGACAACTCTGACCCCCAACAAGGAGAGGTACTAACGGGGGTAGACAGCCCTGACCTCCAACATGGAGAAGAGGACCCATCTTCTGATGCCGCAAGCCCTGAGCCACTCTCTGGCCTGGACCTTGATGATTTTGTTTGTCATTACTCCCTATATCCCTATGTATAAGACTGAAGTAGATATAACCCAAGATGGTGAACTACTAACCCTATGGTATAACTCATCTAACACTTATACTGCCACATTTGTACTTGATTATTTCCAGTTCCCAAAACTAGCTGAATGAAGGGAATCTGTTGACCAAGCCATACGGTGGGCCCAGACATCCAATATGAGGCCAGAAACTATTTATATTTGTGTAACAGGCCACAACTGGGGAAATAACTGTGATTATTGGAGGGCGGCAGCCTGGAATTCGGGGGATAGATGGGGTTACCGCCCTGCTGAAGCCCTGGATAGGAAGGATAAACATGGTAAAGCCCTCATAGATAGAATGACTATCTTTAAGCAATCTACCCCGTGCCACTCTACCCTAAAGGAAAGACTCCCCATTTTTAAAGCCTCCAAACCCTGCAAGTTTACAATAAATATAGAAAATCCTAGCACCCACGATAATGGCCTGTATGTGTTTGGAATATGGTACCCCAGAAACGCAGGCAGGGATCATCGACAAGCCTTCCGTATACAAGATATGTTTAATAATAAAAATTATGTCCCAAGCGCACAGAAGCAGAAGAACAAAATAGGTAAGCTCCTCACATCACATATATCCACCTTCAAAGACATGCTAGCCATAGACAACCCCACCTTTGAAGATACCATAGCCATAGAAACAGGGTATTCCGATATCAATTTTTGGATGGTTTGAAAAATGGTATAGAACAGGCCCTTGTTCAGTTAGGAATCTATATATTGATTATTCTTGCTATTATTTGTGTTATTGTATTTTGTATTATACCATGCTGCAGGAAACTTGCTACCAAAGGTATTGAGAACACTCTTATGTATGAATCCATTGCCCCTGCACACGCAAATTTCCCTGAAGGCTACAAGCAGTATCTTGCTAAACACAGAAATAAGGGGTTTAGTAAGAAGAATCATATCATCTAAATTTATGATTCTAAGAGGGGATTGAAGGGTTAAAATTAGGAATCCATGTAGCATATAAGAAATGGCACGTAGACTGTTTTTTCCATGGTTACGTTGCAAGGTCACACATTGTAAGCCTGAGCGTGCCTTATCTCTCGATACTGAGTTTTTACTCCCCCCTTGGTTTTGGTATGCAGTGTGCTCCTGCATAAACTCCCTTATAATGGAAACCCCCCCCCCCCCCTCTCTTACCCATTCTCTTGTGTATGATATTTTGTATGCCCCCCTGTTGAATCTGCCCAGCAACTATTAACAAACCAATAAGAATGTAACATATACTTGTACACCCCCATGTATTCTGCTTTTTAACTAGCTGCTTTTGTGATAATAAAACAGAGTGTTTCTTAACTCGCCACCGTGTGTTTGGTGTGTAGTGTTAAGTTCCATTCTCACGGGTACCTAAGGGGCCATCACGTCGAGGGGCTACACTTATTTCCTTACAGTGTTGTGCAGGCTGCAGCTGCTCACTTGTGATCTATGCAGCGTACCGTGCGCGCCGCCGGGTCTCTCCCGCAGCAGTGCTTGTTGTGAGTGACAGACTGACAGTACAGTTGTCACTCACTCCGTCTCCGCCCGACCGCCAGCCAGCCCAGGTCCTGACGTCGGCGTCGCAGTCAGCCGCTCAGCGCTCGGAGGCTGAGCCTGAGTCGGCTGTCTGCACTCTACTATGCTGCACTGCGCACCGCTGACCTGACTGCGCATGTGCGGCATAGTTGCTCTGCGTTCCGCACTGACTGTCTGTGGTGACGGTCAGTGTGAGGTCACTGGGCAGGGCACGTCGGTGGAATCTGGATGCCCAGGATTTTGAAACTGATCTGCCCCGCTGCCTGCTTTAATCGGGTCCTCGTCCTCCTGCAGATGTGCCAGTCCCAGAAGCACATTTGAATAAAAGACCCCCCCTGGATGATCCTCAAAATAGCCAGGTAAGGAGACTAGTGGAGGGAAGGAGACAAGGAGCCTGGAGCTCATGATGGCATCATGGCCGCATGGCAGTGTGCAGTGCTGCTAGTGGTGTTTCTAAGTCTTATTTTTTTAATTGGAGCAATAGCAATAAAGATCCCCTGGCTTGTTTAAGTTATAAATGGCTGCGAATCTTTGGATACAAAGCACTTGAAATATTGCTGTGTTTGAGTCCCAGCCAGGGGATCTTTATTGCTATTGCTCCAATTAAAAATAAGACTTAGAAACACCACTAGCAGCACTGCACACTGCCATGCGGCCATGCTGCACACTGCCATGCGGCCATGCTGCACACTGCCATGCCAAGCCTTGGGAGCAATAACTTTAAAATAAGTTTCTTTGATTTAGCAGAGCAATTATTCAGATTTTGGGGGTTATTCATATCTATTCGGTCCACTGTGCATTTGCACGGAGGGGCGATGTTTCTGCGTATGTGCAGACGTAGTGTGCGTGTACCCACGGTGAACTTTCGGTTCGCTGGGTGCACGCACCCATTGCGTCGTGCGAGGGGCAGAGATGGGCGGGGCTGCCGGGCTGCCCCATTACCATATGGGAACACCCAGCATTCCATGGGCGTTCCCATGAGAACGCTGGGTGTTCTCATGGTAATGAGGCAGTGACGCGTGTGCGGGGGGCGAGTAGCTGACATCACCCGATGTCAGCTGCCTGCCCATATCCACGCCAGCGTGCACGCATATGTAAGGGGGGGTTGAAGGGCGGGGGGCCCCGGAAATATCAGTGTACAGGGCCCCAAGATTTCTGTTGCCAGCCCTGGGAGGCGGATGGGGCGATGGGAATGCCCAGCATTTCATTGGGTGTTCCCATGCATTATCCCATGTATTATTCATAGATCTAAAATTATGATGAGGTCTGAGCAGTATAATACCTGCATAAACTAGCAGCGCTGACCGAGCCACGGCTGGAGTGAGGATTCTGACAAGGACATCACGGGACCATGAGGACAAGGACACTACACACAGGTGAGAGGTGCGCTGTGGGGGGACGGGGCACCGGCCCCCCGCACCACCACCCTGTGTGAGTTCCCACATTTGCAGCAGCGCTGACCAAGCCATGGCTGGAGTGAGGATTCTGACAAGGACATCACGGGACCGTGAGGACAAGGACACTACACACAGGTGAGAGGTGCGCTGTGGGGGGACGGGGCACCAGCCCCCCGCACCACCACCCTGTGTGAGTTTCCACATTTGCAGCAGCGCTGACCAAGCCATGGCTGGAGTGAGGATTCTGACAAGGACACCGCGGGACTGTGAAGACAAGGACACTACACACAGTTAAGAGGTGCACTGCTGGGGGACGGGACGCCAGCCCCCCGCACCACCACCCTGTGTGAGTTTCCACATTTGCAGAACCCACAAAAGACTTTGGTGCCCCAGTACTGTACTGGGCAGTCAGCACCCTCCAATAACCACAGCCCCTTGAGGAAAGTGCGGTGGTCAGCCCACCACATTATTCCCCAGCCCACGCCCCACCCACCCAATCCCCCACAATCCAGCACTTGACAGGCAGCACTTGTATTTATGACAACCGCACATTATAGTGTGAATAAATAAAGTGTTTTGCCATACATCCATCTGGTTCATTCTAGACATTAGGTGATACATAGCTATGGATATCTCTGTGGATTGATACAGTGTCTTTACAAAGCACCCATAGGAGCATTGATCACGAGTGCGCAATTTACCCAGTCTCTCACCAAATCAACCACCAAGGTTAGTGGACGGAACCCAGAATTTGCTGCACCACCCCACAAGTATCTGAGTAGAGCGCAATACCATCCCTATTCTCTCCAAAAACTATAGCAACTTTTCTACTATGAGTTTGTTCAAATATTGTTTCAAAGTGCATGTTAAGGATGTTTTATTACTGATGATATAATTGGATACAATGTCTAACTACATGATATATGCCAGCCTTTCCCAAACTGCAAACACAACCTCAATTAATCATAGATAAAAACAAATGAAGTCTGACATGTGAGTTATTTGAGAACATATCAACATAACTTTATTAAATGGACAAAAAGTTACAATGCGTACTGGATGAAAATGGTTATAATAAATTGACCTACAGACACCTGCAAAGCCCCGCCCCCATATTTTGATTGTCCCACAGACAGGGCTGGCAACAGAAATCTTGGGGCCCGGAACACTGATATCTCGGAGGGCCCCCCAACACCGAACGCGGATTCTTATTACATTGCATATTGAATGTATTTTTTTATTATTAGAAGTAAATAGATAATTAATATTTACAATGCAATATAATACGGGAGGGCAGAGATGGGAGGGCACAGCATTGTGCGTTGTGTGTTGTGTGGATTAGTGTGTTGCGTGATGTCACTATACTCATTAGTACAGGTAGCCAGACAAGTGATTAGGCAGCCATGCTTTCAGACCCCGAGTCCCTCAAAGTCTTGGGGCCCCTCAACTGGTCGGGCCCGGTACGAGTGTCCCCTTTGACCCCCCCTGTCGCCTGCCCTGCCCACAGGCCACTCAATCAGAGAAAATGGATGACCATCGATATGTAAAACATTGATGGTCATCCATTGAATAGTTATACACTATCGATGGCCAGTTGCACTTTCGCGAGCAAAAGATCGACGGAAACGTGGTCGACAGTGACAAGGCCGATTTTCCGGTTCCCATCATAGGAGCCCATGTAACTTACATAACATTACTTCCTGTGGTGGAAACCGCCATAGGAAACCATGTTAGTTTCATAGAAGATAGCGCCACTGGCAAAACCTCTGCAGGCACACACCAGCACCATGGGTCTGTTCTGGGAGACGGGTGTGCAGTATGGGGCCACTTGTGCTCATCATAGATACAGCTCTATCTTGAAACCAGAAATAAACTACCATAACATTACATATGGTTGGCTAACATAATATGGCTAATCATCGAATCAACTTTATTGGCCATGTATGCTTGCGCACACTAGGGGCCAAATGTAATAGGGTGAGAGTTTCAGAAAGTGAGAGATTTTGGGAGAGTTTTCCCCTGTTTTTTAAAGCAGCATTCAATTACATGGCAAAAGCAACCTGGTTTTGCAGTGTAATTGATTGCTCCTTTAAAAAAAGGGGAAAACTCTCCCAAAATCTCTCACTTTCTGAAACTCTCACCCTATTACATTTGGCCCTAAGAATTTTTTGTGGATTACAGTGCAGTATCAAGCAGGGATGAAAAGGGGCGGGGGGTAGACATTACATATATTACATAAAGACATTACATGCATTTCATTTCTAGCTACGACTATGGTGGTCAGGTCGCCAAGTAGGGACACGTTGTTTGGCTGTTGATATTGGGATTGCATTCGGAAAGAAGCTTTTGACGGGGATGGACCTGAACCGTCTTCCGTATGGTAGGATGTCGAACAGGTTGTGACCGGGATGCAGCTTGTCCTTCGCGATCTTCTCAGCACGTTTCCTTACCCTGGATGAGAAATAGAATAATATTATAATAATATAACTTATCACAAGACAAACTTTACAATTTGATGTTTTTACTTAAAAACACCCTGAAAAATAATTCTATGTTCTTTTGTCACAATCAATTAAATTCCTATACACCACTGGCATCATTATATGTATATTGTTGGATCTTTGCTATGTTTAAATATTTGATAAAAACACGGTGTTCGTCTCCTAAAAAATAATAATTGTACAGTCAGATCTGCACATACCACCTGCTCAGACAGCGGAAATATTATTTTTACTGTGCAAATTCATTACATTCCATCGCCTTGCAAAATTTTCAGAGCTTTAACTATGACTACCAGGTGTTTAAGGTCGGATATGTTTGGCTGAGAACCTCATGATCCGCAGCTTTCGCCATTCAGGAAAATACGGGCTGATTACAGGCCAAGGTCTATGTCTTCCAACAGACTGCCTGGTTCAGACCACCTGCGTATTTTCGCTGCCTAGCAAGAGCAAGTAAACGCTGCCCTACCAAACGCACCCCCCACTGTCGCCCGGATCCCCACGCTACCATGCATGTGGATGTGTACGCATACACATCCGTTCGCATTCGGCCGCACAGAGGAAACACATGGTGGCTCGAATAATGTTTCCTCCCTTTGCAGATAAAAATAAGTCTATACTTTTATAGATGGCCAAAATGGGGGCAGTCGCTGACATCACATGACGTCAGCCGTCCCCGCCCAGAGCAGACAGGAGAACGTCTGCATTTTGATGGGCCCGCCCAGCATTTCTATGGGCACACCCACCATTTTTGTGGGCACGCCCAAGAAGCGATGGGCGGGCCTGCCAGAACGGCCCCTGCCTGTCATCAGACAGGGAGCATATCGGCAAATGAAAAATTCAACAAAGGTGCTCGCTGAGGGGGTTTGCACATGTGCATAATTGGGCACGCGCAAACCCCCATCGGCCGGGGGATCAAATTCGGAACACATTGTGCAGTTCTGAATTGCCCCCAGAGTTTTCCTTGGCCTTTTGTAAAGAGCTGCAGCGATTGGTTTGCGCGACCTTAGGGTCACTCAGCCGGCTGCTGGTGTCACAAGTGATCCAATGCTGCGCCCTAGAACTCAGCACTGAATCACAAATGCACAAATTTTATACCAGGCTCCTCCTCCTGCATTACCATATCTTAGCATAGCTAAGGGGAAACGAACGCCGGAGCCGGGAGTCCCTGAAAAGGCTGCACAATACGGGAAGACCAGCAGCCGGGGACCCGCTCCAGGTGAGCCGCACCTTGCCCCTACCATTCGAGACGGGGACACTAACACCAGAGCTGGGAGTCCCTGAGAGGGCTGCGCAAGTTGGAAAGATCAGCAGCCGGGGACCCGCTCCAGGTGAGCCGCATCTCGCCCCCAGTGAAGTACAAATCTAAACCCTCCTGCCTGGGTCCAACGGAGCATAAGTATTAAATCCATTTCTCTACTAATTTGCTGAATGAGTGAGCACTAAACAGCTTGTTTAAAGTTGCCTGGTCTAAAAAGACTAACTAAAATCCGAGAGTATGACTGACTAACCTGCTTACCACCAATTGCTTGTTGCTGGATAAGATTATTACTTATTCTCCCTGAAACAAATAGGACATTATTTCTATTAGTATTCTATGCAAAACCTCACCCAAGGCTAAAAAGAGCCTCTAAAAAGGAAAAAAAACCAGCTGGATGACTATAAAAAGGTCCATTAGCTGGAATACTTTAATTGTGGAGGAGTTATTTGATTATGCAGTAATGTGTTTTTAAGAAATAATTTTTGTCTATATATGTTGGGATAATTATATTTCCTGCCGGCCGGTGGTACTGTACATTGTATTTATTGTGTTTTTTTATATATAAATAAATCATATTTTGATATTTGAATTGTAGTCCTTAAAGCGCCGCTTAAACTGTTTTTTTTAGCATAGCTGCTGCTTACGTTCCGTAGTGTATTAATAGCCTACGGATGGAATGATGCGGTAAAACGCATTGTCCAACTGTTTTGGTCTTTTAGGTGTCACATACTGTAACAGTTCTATTGTTCTATATAGCTGATAACCCTACCTCAGCAAAATAGGTAATTAGGTCATCTTTTCAATTGTCATTTTACTAGAGAATCAATTATTCTTCAAATATATTCAAATACTTGCTAATAATTAGCACCCATTATTCCACTAATATCTAGTGGTCTTTCTTTTCAATATAGAAGCCCATATTATTAAATATTTGGTGCATATATGAAGAAAAATAGATTATGTTTCAATGGGCGGGATTCTCTTATAACCCCCGGTGCACATCACCGGCATTCGCATTGTTAATAATCGCATATGCACTAACATATGCGATTATTAACTCAAAGGCGATGGCCGGCGATGTGCAGCGGGTTCCCCCCTTCCTCCCTGCACCCTTACCCGGCTTTAAGGGCTCTGTTTCCTCCTCCCTGCATTTGGAAGAGGTGCAGGGAGGAGGAGGTCACTGGTCCGGGCAGCACAGCAGGAGGCTGCCCGGACACAGGTGAGGGGGGTGCGTCGCGGATTGGCGGGGGGTGCGCGGTGTGGTGGCGGACGCAAAGGGAAACCCGTAGGCTTCCATAGGGTTACGCCATCTAGAACTGGCGTAACCCCTGCAGTGAAGCCCCGGCGGTGGGGCTTTGCTGCATATGAAAATGCAGTAAAAACCCCGAAAACTAGATTTTTACGGCATTTTTAGTTTGGTGAATCTCGCCCAATGTAAGGTGATAATAAACCGAGACGTAAGTTTATAAATGTAAGTTCCCTCCTCCTGGGGTACAGTGTGATCCTCTTGCTTTTCCATGCTATAGCTTCACTGGGCAACAGCCAAGGCACCTGATTACACCAGGAACGCATAGGACTACTGTATTCTGATTGAGCACCACTGTTGTAGGGACATGGGGACTTCAAATGGTCCTGGCCACAAGTTTTTCCTCCATCATTTCACAGAATTCCGGAATCCCACTGTAGCTCCAGTGCAGTAGACTGAGGAGGGTCAGACTATGACAGCAGATTTACAGGAAGTGTGATCTTAAGGCCCTCATACACTAGAGAGATTTGGTCTGATTTGACCCGATTTATGTTGGATCGTTCCGATAAATGGGACCAAATCGCATGTTTTGACATCCCATCTAGATAAATCTTATGTGCAGCACGGAGCCAGGCGGGAGAACGCAGGGAGCCGGCAGGGGGATGAATAGTGGCATGACAATTGAGATCAGCCAATCAGCATTTTCTCTCTCCAGCTATCTAACTATGGGGGAGCACCAACATTTATCTTGCCTCCGGGCGACATGTACCGACTTACGCCACTGAATGCAAGATATGGTCAGAGGCAGTAATTTCAGGGAACTGCTTGGAAGTTGTGCATGGATGAAGGTTGAGAAGGTGCCCAGTGTGTATGGACCTTTAGAGAGAAGTTGAGAACCAAGAGCTGTCAGGGAAAGAACATGTCTGTGCTAGAAAACTATGAGCATAACAGCCTACTGTACAACTTGCTGTATGCAGCAATATCACCCACTAGATTCTCCTGGAGGTCATTTATAAAGGACAGTGAGGGCCTGTTGCAGAGCCGCACACAATGCCAATATTAACATTGTTGAATGATTTTTAAATAATAATTAAATGATGAAATTTCTTTTCATCAAAGTGATGGCAATAGTCGCAGTGTGCTACAAAAGAATCAGGGGTGGTTATCTGTTACTCCCAGGAAAGCTAGGCATCTGTATGTTAGGAAATGTGTGACTTACCTGCTTGATTCATTTCAGTGCATTTCTCCACTCCAGCCTTGGGTAGGCATGTAACTAATCAACCAGAGCATGCAGTGCACATGGTTTTATCCATTTGGGAAGGAATTTGCATTTGTGAGTGAACCAGAATAAGGGCCTTTGTGTATAGATGTTGTTGTGTGGGATACCTAATAGACAGTTTATTTATAAGCTCGCTGTAAAAAGTTTATTGCAATAGTAGAAAGACCAAATGACTCACAGTACATAGAGTTAGACAATATAACCAGGAATAACCTGTGACACTGGTTTGTTATCTGGTGAACCTCACTAAACTAACATTGGCCTAACAATGCACTGAAACCTAAACACAAGACACTTCCAGACCCTTCCCCTAGCTGGGAGCCAAGGCTTCAGCTTGGAGATGGGTACATAAATGTAATCTTTTGTTTAAGGAGTAATGCAACTTAAGGTCCATACACACTGTTAGGTTTCGGGTGTGACCCCACCCTTAGTGATAAATTTTGAACCATCTGCGTCAAACCTTGTAATTGACTGGCAAATGCCTGAGCCTGACCTTCAGGAGTTGGATTCATCCTAATAATGGATCCACACCGGAGACAAAAAATATTCACACCCTGAATGCTATCTGTCCAGGAAAACGGGAGAGAGGAGACAAATTTTTTTTTTTTTTTTTTTTTTTTCTGGCCGGTGATAATGTTAGGTTTCGGGTGTGACCCCACAGCCGGGACTGCTGTTTAGGACAGCCACGGCAAAACCCTACACTGCCTCTGTTGTACCCCCCAGGCTGGGTGACCGACTCCTGCAGATGTAACTAGGCTTCGCCTGTAGCCGCCACGTTTGAATGGGCGAGTTATGCCCGCCCAAGCTCCGGTGCAGCCAGGAGTTATGGAATGACAAGGAGCCGGGGACCCCCCTAGGGTACGGCCAAGAGGAAAGCTGACTGAGGGGCCTAACTAAAAATTAACAAACGGCGACTTGCCGAACCCTGACTAACGCAGCTAAGCGCCCGCGACCTGGTCGCCACAACCCGCGACAACCGTCGCCCAGGGAACCAAACAGAATACAAGGCAAAATACAAAAGCATGAAAAGAACAGGAAGGACTGGGAACCCCAGATAAACTGGGAGGCTAGAGGAGGAGACGAGTGGGAGCAAAAATGGATGCCCCAACGTAAAGGACCTGCCAAACCGGCAGACAGGAAAAATATGTACAAGCCCAGTAATAACAATGAAAATATAAGGAGGAAACTACCCCAAGTGGGGCAACTCACGACACGGGGAGCACCCTGTAGAAGAAGAGTCCACGAGGGTGTCACTGGGAACAGCAGGGAAGCGGACCGGAGAGCAGCAGACAGATAGGTCCAAACAGGAGCTATCACCGGCGAGGACTGCTGGGCTGGCTCCCTAGATAAGGAAGCTAGGAGCCAATGAGAACGGAGGCCTGAGCCCCGCCTGTCCTAACGAGCCCCCTCAGACACCTGTGGTCTGCTTATTTGCCTATTAGAGGCTCTCCTTTCCTGCCTGACAGCGTCTGCCGTTGCTAAGCAACGGCGCTGCCGTAGGCAGGAAGTCTCCCCTGTGATCTGCCGCGTCTCTGGCGCTGGGAGACGCGGGGATGGAGGACGGGCGTTACGTCTTGACGCCGCGTCCTCCAGCGTCCCTAGTTGCTGGGAGACGCGGGGAGAGAGGACGGGCATCACGCTCTGACGCTGCGTCCTCCGGCGTCCCTGGTTGCTTAGCAACCGGACGTCGGAGCCGGAAGGACAGGCGGCTGAGCGAACATGCCGCTCTGTCCTTCCAGAAGCGCTCCCACGGCGCCTAACAGTACCCCCCCCTTGAGGAGGGGTTAATGAACCCCTAAGCCTTGCTTTCTGAGGGAAATCCCGAAAGAAGCTTGCTTTGAGTCGAGGGGCGTGCAGATCACTGTCGGAAACCCATGACCTCTCTTCCGGGCCGTATCCCTTCCAATGGACAAGGAAATATAAGGAACCTCGAGATACCCTGCAATCCAGGATTTTTTCTACAAGAAATTCTGACTGTCCATGGACATTAATAGGAGGTTTACCCAGGTCTGCTTTTCGAGGAAATTTCTTAGACGTGAAAACAGGTTTGAGCAGAGAGGCATGGAATGTATTGGCTATCTTTAAAGCCCTAGGAATTTGTAACCGAAAGGCTACAGGATTGACTCTCTTAACAATGGCAAATGGACCAATAAATTTTGGACCAAATTTAGAAGTTCCTTGTCGCAATCTAATGTTCCGAGTCGATAACCAGACTTTATCGCCTACTCTAAAGTTGCATGGCCATCTTGACCGGTCAGAAAAAACCTTCTCCTGAAGAGCAGCCTTTTTTAGAGCGTGGTGTACCTCCTTCCAAATGAACCTTAAACGGGCAGTAGTGGAAGAAAGTACTACTGATCCCTCTGGAGCCAGGGCAGTGGCTTTAGGGTGAAAGCCATAATTGGCTACAAAAGGTGAAGTCCGGGTAGCCGAGTGATGAGAGTTGTTATATGCGAACTCGGCAACGGGGAGGAACTCCGACCAGTCATTTTGAGCTTTGGACACAAAAAGGCGCAGATATTGCTTCAAGGATTGATTAAGGCGTTCCGTCTGCCCATTGGATTGGGGATGATAAGCGGAAGTCAAACTCAGCTTGATCTTTAATGCTTTGCAAAAAAGTTTCCAAAACCGGGCAATAAACTGCGGACCTCGATCAGAAACAATATCGGTCGGTAGACCATGAAGTTTGAAAACATGAACTAGGAACAACTTGGCCAACTTATTGGCTGACGGCAACTGGGGCAAATGAACAAAGTGGGCCATCTTACTGAACCTGTCGATAATCACCCATACTACTCGGAAACCTGATGATTGGGGCAGGTCGACCACAAAGTCCATGGCAATATGTGACCATGGTCTGGAGGGAATGGCCAAGGGAATAAGTTGTCCTGTGGGCGATACTCTGGGAATTTTGTGTCTAGCACAGTCAGGACAAGACTGGATGTACTCCTTGGTATCTGGAACCATGCTCGGCCACCAGACGCATCGGGAGAGAAGATCAAGTGTTTTCTTGATGCCAGGATGACATGCAATTTGACTGTCATGGAACTCCTCCAAGACCCGCTTTCTCAAAGGCTGCGGAACGAATAAACGACCGAGAGGCATCTGCCTGGGTGCCTGATCCTGGACCTGCAGAAGTAGGTCTTTGAGGGTCTGAGTAAGGCCAAAATGAATAATAGATGCCGGAAGAATGGGCCGAGGAGGTTCCCGCATACCCTGTTTGGGTAAAAAGCTCCGGGACAATGCGTCTGCCCTTACATTCTTGGACCCGGGGCGGTAAGAGATAATAAAGTTAAAACGTGTAAAGAATAATGCCCACCGGGCTTGTCGGGCATTCAGACGCTTGGCTGATTCCAGGTATTGTAGATTTTTGTGGTCTGTGATAACCAGAACCTGGTGGTTGGCCCCTTCCAACCAATGCCTCCATTCCTCGAACGCCCATTTTATGGCCAACAACTCCCGGTTCCCAACGTCATAATTAATTTCAGCAGTAGAGAATTTTCGAGACATATAGGCGCAGGGAAAAAAAAATAAGGACTCAGGATCCTGTTGAGACAGGACTGCCCCTGCTCCTACCTCAGAAGCGTCGACTTCAACGACAAACGGTAGTTGGGGATCGGGATGTCTTAAAATGGGAGCGGATACGAAAGCTTGTTTTAAGGCAAGAAATGCCTCCTCTGCCTGGGGAGGCCACTGGGATGGATCTGCTTCTTTCTTAGTGAGAGCCACTATGGGTGCTACCACGTCAGAAAAAGAGCGGATAAACCGCCTGTAGTAGTTTGCAAACCCTAAGAATCTTTGGACGGCTTTAAGGGTCGTGGGCTTGGCCCAATCTAAAACTGCTTGCAGTTTCTTGGGTTCCATATAAAAGCCTTCAGAGGAGATCACGTATCCTAAAAAGGATACCTTAGTAACTTCAAATTCGCATTTCTCGGGTTTAGCAAAGAGGCGATGTTCTCTAAGCCTCTGAAGAATTAATCTGACCTGATAGCGATGTTCCTCCAACGAGCTGGAGTAGATCAAAATGTCGTCTAAATAGACCACAGCGAAGACTCCCAAGAAGTCTCTAAGAATGTCATTGATGAAATCTTGGAAGACCGCTGGTGCGTTGGACAAGCCGAATGGCATTACGAGATACTCGTAGTGCCCTGTTTGGGTACTAAAGGCGGTCTTCCATTCGTCTCCCGCTTTTATGCGGACAAGGTTGTAGGCACCGCGCAGATCGATCTTGGAAAAGATCCTAGCGGTGCGAAGCTGGTCAAATAATACGGATATTAACGGTAACGGATACGTGTTTTTTACCGTTATCTTGTTGAGTGCCCTGTAATCTATACAGGGTCTTAAGGAACCGTCCTTTTTGGAAACGAAAAAGAACCCCGCACTTAGGGGAGACTTTGAGAGTCGAATAAACCCCTTAGCCAAATTTTCCTGAATATAAGTATTCATGGCCTGCGTCTCGGGTCCAGACAAAGAATAAAGTCTGGCTTTGGGATATTGTGCCTCGGGAATTAGCTCAATAGCACAATCGTATGGGCGATGAGGTGGTAAAACATCAGCCTCGCCCTTGGAAAAGACATCCTGGAAGTCGGCGTAGGCAGCTGGAATCCCCTCCATGGAAACCACTGCCCCCAGTACTGGCTGCTCTAGACAATGACTGGAGCAATGATCACTCCAGCGAGTTATTTCCCCCGCCTGCCAATCAATCTGTGGGTTATGAACCCGGAGCCAGGGGTGACCCAGAACAATCGGCACAGTGGCACATGAGATAAGAAAGAAAGAAATATTTTCTGTGTGAAAAATGCCCACACGCAGGGATACTGGCGGGGTCTGATGGAGGACCACTCCATTGGCCAATGGACTGCCGTCCAGGCCTCACATTATTAAAGATTTTTCCAGGGGTAGCAGAGGGATGGCCAGTCTTTCAGCAAGCTGAATATCTAAAAAATTACCAGCTGCCCCGCTATCGATAAATGCAGTAACTGACATCTTCACCCCTTCACCCCGAATCTCCGCAGGGACTAGTAACGCATTGTGAGGGGAAATAAGAAGAGAACCAAAGTGAATCACCTCTGTATTCACTTGGCTTTGGCGTTTCCCGACTTGTTAGGACAAGCACGGAGGAAATGCCCTTTGCTCCCGCAATAAATGCATAGCCCAGCATTCATCCGGCGAGCTCTTTCATCTGGAGTGATGCGGTAAGCACCGATTTGCATCGGTTCCTCTTCGTCCTCCGAGGGTACAAAGCCGAGGGAAGTAGGCCTCAAACTGGATCCTCTCTCGGACCTCCGTTCCCTGAGACGCCGATCAATTTTAATAGATAACTCCATGAGTTTGTCAAGCGATCCCGGCGCAGGATACTGGATAAGGCTATCCTTAATGGCTTCCGAAAGTCCCAGCCTGAATTGGCTACGTAATGCTGGATCATTCCAGCCACAGTCATTCGACCATCGTCGGAATTCCGTGCAATACGCCTCTGCAGGGTTCCGGCCCTGTCTGAGAGAGCGCAGATGACTCTCGGCAGACGCCTCCCTATCGGGGTCATCGTATAGAAGTCCTAATGATTTAAAGAAAGCATCCACCGACGCTAAAGCGGAATCATCAGACTTTAACCCGAAAGCCCAAGTCTGGGGATCCCCCTGAAGCAAAGACATAATTAAACCAACTTGCTGCAGTTCTGAGCCGGACGACCGGGGTCGAAGTTTGAAATAGAGTTTACAACTCTCTCTAAAATTAAAGAAATATTTCCGGTTTCCTGAAAACCGGTCTGGAAGGTTAACCTTAGGTTCTACGAGGACCTGAGGATTTCCTCGTGCACCATCCTTCTGGGTTTTCACCCTTAGTGATAAATTTTGAACCATCTGCGTCAAACCTTGTAATTGACTGGCAAATGCCTGAGCCTGACCTTCAGGAGTTGGATTCATCCTAATAATGGATCCACACCGGAGACAAAAAATATTCACACCCTGAATGCTATCTGTCCAGGAAAACGGGAGAGAGGAGACAAAAATTTTTTTTTTTTTTTCTGGCCGGTGATAATGTTAGGTTTCGGGTGTGACCCCACAGCCGGGACTGCTGTTTAGGACAGCCACGGCAAAACCCTACACTGCCTCTGTTGTACCCCCCAGGCTGGGTGACCGACTCCTGCAGATGTAACTAGGCTTCGCCTGTAGCCACCACGTTTGAATGGGCGAGTTATGCCCGCCCAAGCTCCGGTGCAGCCAGGAGTTATGGAAGGACAAGGAGCCGGGGACCCCCCTAGGGTACGGCCAAGAGGAAAGCTGACTGAGGGGCCTAACTAAAAATTAACAAACAGCGACTTGCCGAACCCTGACTAACGCAGCTAAGCGCCCGCGACCTGGTCGCCACAACCCGCGACAACCGTCGCCCAGGGAACCAAACAGAATACAAGGCAAAATACAAAAGCATGAAAAGAACAGGAAGGACTGGGAACCCCAGATAAACTGGGAGGCTAGAGGAGGAGACGAGTGGGAGCAAAAATGGATGCCCCAACGTAAAGGACCTGCCAAACCGGCAGACAGGAAAAATATGTACAAGCCCAGTAATAACAATGAAAATATAAGGAGGAAACTACCCCAAGTGGGGCAACTCACGACACGGGGAGCACCCTGTAGAAGAAGAGTCCACGAGGGTGTCACTGGGAACAGCAGGGAAGCGGACCGGAGAGCAGCAGACAGATAGGTCCAAACAGGAGCTATCACCGGCGAGGACTGCTGGGCTGGCTCCCTAGATAAGGAAGCTAGGAGCCAATGAGAACGGAGGCCTGAGCCCCACCTGTCCTAACGAGCCCCCTCAGACACCTGTGGTCTGCTTATTTGCCTATTAGAGGCTAAGCAACGGCGCTGCCGTAGGCAGGAAGTCTCCCCTGTGATCTGCCGCGTCTCTGGCGCTGGGAGACGCGGGGATGGAGGACGGGCGTTACGTCTTGAGGCCGCGTCCTCCAGCGTCCCTAGTTGCTGGGAGACGCGGGGAGAGAGGACGGGCGTCACGCTCTGACGCTGCGTCCTCCGGCGTCCCTGGTTGCTTAGCAACCGGACGTCGGAGCCGGAAGGACAGGCGGCTGAGCGAACATGCCGCTCTGTCCTTCCAGAAGCGCTCCCACAGCGCCTAACACACACTGGGCGACTATGCATACACACTGAGCGGCTTTCCCCCTGCCCGGCGCCGACGGAGGGGGGAGGATGGCGTTGCATAGTGCAGCGCTATGAAAGCCATCCTGAAAGCCGCTCATCTGCTGGTATTACCAGCAGATGAACGGCTTTCCCGGCAATGATGCGGGAGCGCGCAGCAGCGCTCAACGCTGGGGCATACAACCTGGGCGGCTTTGTGCTGAAAGGCGCTCAAACTGGGTGTTTTGAGCGACTTTCAGCTCAAAGTCGCCCAGTGTGTATGGGCCTTAACAGGGGTATGTACTAAAGATTTTCCATTGATGTTGTTCTATTCGGTCGTGTTAAGCTAGGTACAATCATACTCTAGGGGCCTTATTCTGGTCCATTTGCAGGGCAGCGCTCGTTCGCACAGGGCCGATGTTTGTTTCTGCGCATGTGCATGCACTGGGTGCGTGCGGCTACGGCGAACAAACTGCATGCACCCATCCTTGCGAGTGGAGGGCGGGGGGCAGTGGGGTGGTCATTAGCATATGGGAACACCCAGCATTTCTTTGGCTTCCCCATGAGAACGTTGGCCGTTCTCATGGTAATGGGCAGATGACGTGGGTGTGGGGGACAGGCAGCTGATATCACCGGATGTCAGCTGCCCGCCCTATTCCCTCAGAATGTACACGCAGATCTAAGGTTGCTCTGAGCAACCTAAAGCCGGCCATACATCTACAGATTGATTGTCAGATCTGGCTGGTTGGAACAAAATCCTGGTAATGGATGAGAACAAATGACAGTTGACCATTTGCTTTGAAATGCTGAAAAACGGCCATTCAGATATTACCAGGTATTTGTTCCAACCAGCCCAATCTGACAATCTATCTGTAGATGTATGGCCAGCCTTAGATCTGCGCGTACGTTCCACATCATTCAATGGTCAGCGAACATCAAATGATGTGGTTGTTCCCCCGCAGGCTGCGAATGGATGTTTATGCCATGCGAACATACGCACCGTGCGAATGTTGTACCGGCGTACCACCATTCGCAAGGCAGGATCCGGTTCATTTGCAAGGATGCGAATTCGCATCCGAGCGAATCAACCAGAATAACCTCCTAGATTCCATTCTTCATACAATTAACTTACTATTCATACACAGTATTACAATGAAACTTTCTATCAGTAATGGGGCCTACACACGAGCTAGATTGCTCAGAACACTCAGCAAGATTGCCCAGCACACAGTGATGTGCCAGCGCTGTGTGCTGAGCGATCTGCCAGGGCCAGGGTTCTCCAGTTTGAACACTGACCCTGACATCAGCGATTAAATAGATTACCCAGCATGCTGGATATTAAGTGCTGGGTGATAGTGTTGCGTGGGGCCTCGCTTCGCTCTCACTATGGCCAATACACAGGGAGCGATGTAGGGGCATTTTCTAAGCCATCCTAGTGAGATCTCTTGAAAATGCCCTGAAATTGCCCCGTTGTGTATAATCCTCATCTCTTGAGACCATCTGCTGATACGGTACATTTGTGATTACAGGAACAACAGCAGAAGTATTGTCATTTTGGACGCAATTGCGGTTCTCTAGGCTACGGAGCTGCTAATGCAAAAGCAAAGCTGCTTCCCAGGAATGAAGAGATTCCCGCCAGAACCATCGCAATTGCGTACACAATGATGCCCACAAAACCAGATCTTCAACTGCAAATGTGCGTACACAGTCTCAAACCAGAAAGATCTGTCAGTCTATTGTATATGTGTAAATCAAGTTCATAACTGCATTTACTGGCATGCGGATCAGCAACACATGTGCGGGCTGTGTACCTGAGTTCCCAGAATCCCCCCTCTGACAGTCAGACAAGAGAGAGCAGGCAAGATGTTACTAAACAACTACATCTCGCGGCAAATACGTATGCTTGCCCCCTCTGTGGTATTCAATGTGCATTGGAGTTATCACTGTGACAATCTCTATGAAGAGATAATGGCAGAAGAAGAAATCCTCTAAAATAAATAGGATAAAGTTTTGGAATCCAAGGAAGGAATTAAATTGAAGGTGGGAAATTTGAAAAACCCTGCAGCCCTAAAGGAGAGAAAAGGAGAGACAGTTATTGCTGGGAAAATCCCCAAAACTTTGTTCTTAATCAGAAAGTGAGAGATTTGGTAAGAAATCTCCAGGTTTTTTAAAGCTGCAATCATTTACACTTCAAACTCAAACTGGTTTTGCAGTGTAAATGATTGCCGCTTTAAAAAACCTGGAGATTTCTTACCAAATCTCTCACTTTCTGAATCTCTCATCCTATCTCACCCAGGGTTTCCGTGAAAGGTCATTGAGACTTGGGTAAGGCTTGTGTGGAGACACTGTAAAAGAAACTTAGCAATATTTCTAAAACTAGCAACTTAAGCAAAACAAGTAACAAACAAGTAAACTTGGTTTCATTAGGCTGTAAAGATAACTGTTACTGCCAGACTGGGGCCCGAATATAATGGGTTGCGAATCCAGTCCTCGAGAGCTACCAAAAGTTCACGGTTTCCAGCTCACCTCACAGATACACAGGTGCACTTATTACTGACTGACACATTTTAAAAGATCCACAGGTGGAGCTAATTATTTCATTCGCGATTCTGTGAGGAGATCTGGAAAACTTTAACTGTTGGTAGCTCTAGAGGACTGGAGTTGGCTACCCCTGACATGTTGCATAATATGAACTGGTGCACTGTAATGTGGCACAATATAAAGTGGTGGCACCACAGGTTGGCATAATAGGAACTGCGGCACTGTAATCAGGGCCGGATTTGTCACTAGGCCCGCGAGGCACGGGCCTAGGGGCGACACCTGTCATGGGCGGCAGTTGCCATTGTCCGTGACTCCCCTGCTTATCCACCTGGCAGAGCTGACTCTAGTCTCCACCCGCCATCCTACAATTGCATTGGGCTCCATGCTCCCCCCATCCCCCCTGCTCACACCCACTCAAATGCCGGAGCGGGCGTGTCTGCTCCGGCTTCAGTGCAAATGCCTCAGTGCGCTCTCGGCGGAGCTATCTTGGCCCGTCTGGCTGTGTCCGGCAGCCGCGCCTCCTCTCTCCTCCCCCGGCTTACATGGGACTGCGTCCAGCACACTCCTCTCTCCTACCAACCCCCTCCTCCATAGCCGGCAGAGCTCAATCCGATTCTGTCCCCCGGCTTTGTCCGGCAGCTGCTTTGCCCCGTCCCCTGCGCTCACACGGGGCTATGTCCGGCACTGAAGCATCTCCTCCTTCATACCCAGTGCCCTCAATCCATCCAGTGGCTGTATCCAGCAGCCTCTCCTCCTCCTACTCCCCCTCCTGGCTCACATGGAGCTGCCCCCCCCCCCCCCAAAAAAAAAAAAAAAAAACATGCACCCATCAGCTGTGCCCAGGAAACCCCCACCACCACCCTTGGTTGTGCCTGGGGACCCCCGTGATCTCTTCTCATCTGCAAGATGTATCCCTGTAACGGCATCTGTGACTGACTTGTGAAGGGAGACAAAATGGTAAGTGACTGTGTCAGCATGCCTTTGACTGTGTCAGTGTCCTTGGCGGAGTCAGCATCTGTTCTGTTTCAACATCTGTCTTTGTGTCAGCATTGGTATGTCCATTTGCTTGCATCTGTGTGTGTCGGCATCAGTGTGTCAGCATGTGTAGTGGTTAATGTGTCAGCATGTGAACATCTGCCTGCGTGTCGGCATCAGCGTGTGGCTGGGTTAGTGTATCTGTGTCAGTATCCATGTGTCAGTGTATGTCTATGTGTCAACATCTATGTGTCAGCATCAGTGTGTCAGGGTTAGTGTGTGTCAATGTCAGTAAATCAATGTCTGTCTGTGTGCCTGTGAGTTAGTTTCTGTATGTGTGTCAGCATCTGTCAGTATGTCAGCATTCGTCTGTCATTTCCTGTGTGTTAGCATTTTTCAGCATTCTGTGTCCATGTAACAGCAGATGCCAGTCTGTCAATGTCTGTCTGTGTGTCAGCCTCCATGTATCCGTGTTTCAGCATCTGCCCATATGCCGGTGGTTGTGTCAGCATCTGTCTGCCTGTGTGTCAGCATTTGTGTGTCAGCTTCCATGCGTCTTTCAGGGTGTTTGTGTTAGCGTATTTCTTTGTGTCAGCTTCCGAGTATCAGAGTTTGTGTGTCAGCATCAGCGTATGTAACTGTAACTTTATAATGAATGTTAAAATGTGGAGGGGGGGGGGGGGGCGTCCGAAAATGTTGTGCCTAGGGCAGGGCTGCCAAGAGAAATCCTGGGCCCCGGTACAGCAGCGTCACGGGGCCCCCCTGGAGTGGCGAGCTACAGAAAAGAGGTGTGGCCATTAAAGGATATAGGGGTGTGTACCACACCATATACCCTTTATGCAAAACAATAGTAGACCCTTTATACTTGCCCCTTACACATTATGCTACACAGAATGAGCCAAAATTCAAATAGATTATTTGCCGCCCCGTTTGCATGCAGCAGTGTGGACAGAAGCGTGGGGTGGTGGATATGGGTTGCGCCCATGAGAGTAAGGGGTCGTGGCCACAGATGGGCAGATAGCGGCAGGGTCCCTGCGGAGGATGGGAACTAGATAATAGCTCCCATCCTCCGCAAGGACCCCACTGCTGTCTGCCCATCCGTCACAGGGACCCTCTGCCCCCCTGCGCTGCCCAGCCCCCTATGCCATACAGCAGGGGTGGCCAGCCCACGGCTCCTCTCTCCAAGATCTGTGGCTGGCACCATCATCCCCATTTGAAGTGCCGCCTCTGGAGTATAAGGATCCCAAGCTCACACACGCAGCAGGGAAAGCGGCAACAGTTCTTTCAACCTGCTGGCAAGAAGCAGCAGATGCCACTACTTGCAGTATCCCCGAGCTGAGCTGCCGGTATCTGCTGTGTCCCCCAAAGCTACAGATCCGGCGCCAAGAGCAGCTGCATTGTGATGGCCAGCGGTATGTGCACCTGGAGGGAGAGGGGGGATTGTGTCCATTAAACCACTTTAGTCTCATGTGATCCTGGGCAGTATGGTCCCACCCAGATCGCATTCCATATATGATCCGTCATAAATGGGCCCCATGTAGCCTGTTCCCTTCACACACATTGGAGGTCATTCTGATTGTGGGTCATCTAAATACCTCAGATTTCACGCATGCGAACGGATGTTTTACATAATCATCGATTTGCAGCTTGTGTGCAGGGCAGTGCGGTCGCCGACCATCAAATCATTTCTCAAGTGCTCGCAGATCTAAGTCAGTCTCTGCTGTCTTAGATCTGTGGCGCTCCTGTACGAGAAGAGGGTGGGCAGCTGACATCCGGTGACATCAGCTGCCCTCCCCCGGCACCCACGTCATGGGAGTTCCCATGGGCGCAACCCATATCCACCACCCCACGCTTCCGTCCACACTGCTGCATGCGATCGGGGCGGCAAATAATCGGTTTGCCGTGGCTGCACATGTACAACATCGCTCCCCTGTGTGAATGTGCGGGGGAGCGAAAAAACCTGAATGAGGGCCATAGCCTGTTACACACACACATAGCCTGTTCCTTCACACATACAGTACATAGCCTGTCACACACACACACACACACACACACATAGCCTGTTACACACACACACACACACACACACACATATACATACATAGCCTGTTATACACACACAGACACATATATACATACATACAAAGCCTGTTACACACACACACACACACACACACACATATACATACACAGCCTATTCCTTCACACATACAGTACATAGCCTGTAACACACACACACACACATATACATACATAGCCTGTTATACACACACACACATATACATACATAGCCTGTTACACACACACACACACACACACACACACACATACATAGCCTGTTACACACACACACACACACACACACACACACATATACATACACAGCCTGTTCCTTCACACATACAGTACATAGCCTGTAACACACACATAGCCTGTTACACACACACACACACATACATACAAAGCCTGTTACACACACACACACACACACACACATACATAGCCTGTTACACACACATATACATACAGAGCCTGTTCCTTCACACATACAGTACATAGCCTGTAACACACACACACACACACACACACACACACACACATATACATACATAGCCTGTTATACACACACACACACACACACACACACACACACACACACATATATACATACATACAAAGCCTGTTACATACATAGCCTGTTACACACACACACACACACACACACACACACACACACACACATATACATACACACACAGCCTGTTCCTTCACACATACAGTACATAGCCTGTAACACACACATAGCCTGTTACACACACACACACACCATACCTCCCAACTGTCACGATTTTAGAGGGACAGTCCCGATTTTCGGGTCCTGTCCCGCTGTCCCACCCGCGGCAGGCATTGTCCCGCTGCGGGGGGGTGGCAGTTGGGAGACCCCCCAATCTAGTAGAATAGACGCTGTGCGCATGCGCACAGCGTCTATTCTCGTATGAAAATGAGGTTGCGGCTAATTAGCATAAGCCGCGACCTCATTTGCATACGCCCCGCCCCCTTTTCGGGCGCTCGCGCAGCTTCGCCGCGCGAGTGTCCCTATTTCTTCTGATCAAAAGTTGGGAGGTATGCACACACATATATACAAAGCCTGTTACACACACACACACACAGACACAGACACACACACACACACACACACACAGCCTGTTACACACACACACACACACACACACACACACACACAGAGCCTGTTACACACACACACACACACACCCTGTTACACTCACACACACATAGCCTGTTACACACACATATATACATAAATACACAGCCTGTTACAACACACACACACGCTTTTTGTCTGTCCCCCTGTCCATAGCCATGCATTGCGGGCGGCATTACCTTTTGAACCAGGACGGAGCAGGAGCAGGACAGCCAGCGCTGACCGGGCTTAGGCAAATTCGGGGGCGTGGCCTAATCGCGGACCCGTGGCCACGCCCCCTTACTAGACCCAGTGTGTCTCATGCCGCAGGAGGAGGCCAAGAGCCGCCCGGGGGAGGGAGATAAATATATAATTTTTTTTTTAAGTGTGTGTCGGGACCCGGGCCCCCCTGGCAGGCCCGGGCCCAGGTAAAATGTACCCGCCCCCCCTGCCTCTCGGCGGCCCTGGCCTAGGGGCAGCCTGACCCCTAAATTCGCCCCTGACTGTAATGTGATAAAATACAAAGTGGAGACATGGAGGTGTGGCATAATATAAACTGTGAGCCCTGTAAAGGGATATAATATGAACTGGGGACAATGTATGTCATAAAGTGAATTGGGGGTACTGTGTTGAAGAATATGTACTGGCAGCCCTACATGAACTAGGACACTACTTTGGGTCATAAAATAACATAGGGCACTACTGTGTGCCATACCATTTATTAAGGCACTACTATGGTTTAGAAAATAAAATAGGGCACTGTTCTGGAGTGGTGACTTTAGAAACATTCGGACAGGGGCCCCTTCAAAATGTTGCTATAGGGCCCATAAAGCTATGCCTCTGTCACCAACCTTCCTGACCTTAGTGGAACTGTTCTGCTTTCAGGATGTTTGCCCTAATTTGCAGTCAGTTAGGTCACATCAGTTGTCAATCACTGGGAGGGCAAGGCCGGGGAGCAGGCCAGACAGGGGTTTTATTGTAAAAAGAAAGTGTAGGGCATGGCAACACCCTTAAGGATGCTGCTGCAGTACATCCACAGTGTGCTGTTGCCATCAAATTAATATGGTTCGATGTTTAGAGGTATGATAAAGTTTAGAGGTATGATAAAGTGGCAGCAATGCGTAAAATATGACCTTGTGATACCATTCCCCTTTAAGAACAACAGAACTAGTCAGTGTTCCATGTAATTCTAATTTGTATTATTGTTAAATGTGTTACCACTTTCACATTGCAAAATGCAGGGCCGCACTGGGGTTTTAAAACGGTTCGGTCCCGATGCAACCCTGCATTTTGCTCTTCCTTCAGCGAACCTGCAATATTGCTGGTTCGCTGATGTCGGGTGGAGCAATGGAGCATCATCGAGGGCAGGGGAGGAGGCAGCGCACTGCCTACTCCATCAGTGTGAACGGGAACCGGGTTGCTCGACCCGGTTAACCCATTCACACTGCACAGCAACCCAGCAACGAACTGGTAAGAACCCTTCATTTTTACCGGTTTGTAATGCCAGGCTGCTGGATCCAGTAAGCCCTTTCAGATCGCACCTATTACCGGGTCGAACCGGCAACAAAATGGCATTAATCCGGTAAATACTGTAGGTGCGATCTGAAAGGGGTGTTACTCGTAGTCCCAGTGTAATGGCTGATTCTTTTACTACATACGGCTTCACAATGATATATTATTTTCTATAAACATATATTTACACATGTAAAGTAAGGGTGTTATTTTTACATTGACAACTTGTAATATATTATCTTTGATCGCTAACTTTTTTTCAAATATTTGTAGGAGAAAAGCTAACCACTAGAGCAGTGGTTCCCAACCTTTTTTGTCTCCCGTACCCCTTGATTAGGCTTTTCATTTATGTCTACCCCCTCGTGAAATTTTAGGGGGCGTGGCCTAAAAAGGGGTGTGGCTTAACAGGGGCAAG
This sequence comes from Crinia signifera, assembly GCF_055691185.1. NCBI lineage: Eukaryota > Metazoa > Chordata > Amphibia > Anura > Myobatrachidae > Crinia > Crinia signifera. Next base: position 62,126,393 of record NC_139217.1, on the reverse strand, counting down.
TCATACTGGCAATGACGAGAAAAAAAAAAGTGCAACCACTTGACCACAATATAAGCTCAGCCTATTCTGCGGACAGCATATAAAATAACAGAACCTTGTCAAATCTCTATTACTGAAGCAACAGACATTCCAACGTTAGCCTTCCAAAAGTGCCAGATACACATATGCTCCAATGGTGCCAGGTATGCCCGCACAGTGCCAGAAACGGGAATGCCACCACAGTGCCAGGTATGACCCCATGGTACTGGGTATGCGCCTACAGTGCCAACAATGCCCCTACAGTGCCAGCAACAAGTATGCCCCCATAGTGCCAGCAACAAGTATGCCCCACAGTGCCAGCAATGCCCCACAGTGCCAGCAATGCCCCACAGTGCCAGCAACAAGTATGCCCCACAGTGCCAGCAATGCTCCACAGTGCCAGCAATGCCCCACAGTGCCAGTAACAAGTATGCCCCACAGTGCCAGCAATGCCCCACAGTGCCAACAATTCCCCACAGTGCCAGCAATGCCCCACAGTGCCAGCAACAAGTATGCCCCACAGTGCCAGCAATGTCCCACAGTGCCAGCAACAAGTATGCCCCACAGTGCCAGCAATGCTCCACAGTGCCAACAATGCCCCACAGTGCCAGCAATGCCCCAAAGTGCCAGCAACAAGTATGCCCCACAGTGCCAGCAATGCCCCACAGTGCCAGCAATGCCCCACAGTGCCAGCAACAAGTATGCCCCACAGTGCCAGCAATGCCCCACAGTGCCAGCAACAAGTATGCCCCACAGTGTCAGCAACAAGTATGCCCCACAGTGCCAGCAACAAGTCTGCCCCACAGTGCCAGCAATGCCCCACAGTGCCAGCAACAAGTATGCCCCACAGTGCCAGCAATGCCCCACAGTGCCAGCAACAAGTATGCCCCACAGTGCCAGCAATGCCCCACAGTGCCAGCAACAAGTATGCCCCACAGTGCCAGCAATGCCCCACAGTGCCAGTAACAAGTATGCCCCACAGTGCCAGCAATGCCCCCACAGTGCCAGCAATAAATATGCCCCCACAGTGCCAGCAATGCCCCCATAGTATTTCCCAGCAGCAGCACACTCACCATTGACGCTGCTGCTGGGGAGAGGACAGTCCATTGTCCCCCTGCCGTGTAGCTGCCGCCGCTGCTTCTCTCAGGGAAGGAGAGTACAGCACACTGCGTATCTCTCCTTCCCTTCACTGTGACTGGGCTGCCCGCCAATCAAAGTTCGCGGGCCGGCTCCTGATTGGCTGCAGGCCCGCAAGCTCTGATTGATTGACGGACGGGCGGCCAGTCACAGGGAAGCACACTGAGGGGTAGGAGAGATGCGCAATGCACTCTCCTCCCCTTCAGCAACCTGTCTGACTGCCGCGGCCGCCATTACAGGCCGGGCCGCCGCTTACCCCCGAGCGCGTGGAAGCGTACCCCCAGGGGTACGCGTACCACAGGTTGGGAACCACTGCACTAGAGAATGAACGTTTGGCATAAAGTTACTGTACATGGATGGTATAGCATACAGAGAAATAACAGCCTACAGAACAAGAAACACTGCCATCTAGCTTCCAAGCCACTAATGTTCTAACTCAATAAGGGGCCCATTTTTTTACATTATTTTTACTAGTATTAGTGGCCAAAGTGTAAATTTTGATGTAGGGGTATAGAAATGTTTATAGAATAGCAGGGGATCTGGTGTCTAGCTTTAATCCCAGAATCTTTAGGGATAGTGGTAATGTATAATCCTCATACAGTATACCACAGAATAGCCCTAAAATTACGACCTTATACTGCATTCGAGTGCCGGGTTGTTTTGCAGGTCACAGCCTGGCCCCCCTTCACAGAGAAAAGCAAATTACAGGGTTAAACATTTCTACCCTGTAATGTGCTGATTAACACGGGTATTTATTCTGTGTGAAAGGGTCAACCCAGGTCAAAATTCTCTGGTCTTCAACCTTGGTCTCCCTCCACCACCATACCTCCCAACTTCTGTCAGTATGAAATAGGGACACTCGCGCGGCGAAGCTGCGCGAGCGCACGAAAAGGGGGCGGGGCTTATGCAAATGAAGGCGCGGCTTATGCTAATTAGCCGTGACCTCATTTTCATACGAGAATAGACGCTACTACTAGATTGGGGGTCTCCCAACTGCCACCCCCCCGCAGCGGGACAATGCCTGCCGCGGGTGGGACAGCGGGACAGGACCCGAAAATCGGGACGGTACCTCTAAAATCGTGACAGTTGGGAGGTATGCACCACTAACCCTGAACCTTACTCCCTCTGTCAATCACCCCTGCACCTCACTCCTTCTGCCACTCACCCCTGCACCTCAATACTTCAGCCCCTCACCCCTGCACCTCACTCCATACGTCACTCACCACAGCACATTAGTCCCTGATTCAATCACTGACCCCTGCACCTGACTCATTATGCCACTCACCCCAGCACCTGAATCATTCCGCACCTCACTCATATGTCACTCACCCCGGCACCTCATTACCATTGCCCCTAACCTTTGCACCTCACTACCCCTGCCACTGACTGCTGCACCTCACTCCCTCCATCATTCACCCCTGCACCTCACTCCCTCCGCCACTTACCTCAGCACCTTACTCCTTCTGCCACTCACCTGCACACCTCAACAATACTTCAGTTCCTCAGCCCTGCACCTCACTCCATACGTCACTCACCACAGCACATTAGTCCCTGATTCAATCACTGACCCCTGCACCTGACTCATTATGCCACTCACCCCAGCACCTGACTCATTCCGCACCTCACTCATATATCACTCACCCCGGCACCTCATTACCATTGCCCCTAACCTTTGCACCTCACTACCCCTGCCACTGACTGCTGCACCTCACTCCCTCCATCATTCACCCCTGCACCTCATTCCCTCCGCCACTCACCTCAGCACATACTGTATTTCCTGCTTCCATCACTTACCCCTGCACCTCACTCTCACTATCACTCAGCCTGCACCTAATTTCCTCCGTCACTCAGTCCAGTACCTGACTCCCTCAACAATTGACCCCTGCTGCACCTCAATCCCTCCACCACTGACCCCTGCACCTCACTCCCTCCGTCACTCACCCCTGCACCTCACTCCCTCCATCACTCACCACTACACCTTACTCCTCTGCAACTTACCCCTGCACATTAGTCCCTGCTTCCATTACTGGCCCCAGCACCTGACTACCTCTGTCACTGACCCCTGCACCTCCCAATTTCTGTCACTCATTCCAGCCCCTTAATACTTTCGTCACTCAGTCTAGCACCCCACTACCTCATCCACTGACCCCTACACCTCATTACCTCTGCCATTCACACCTACACCTCAATCCCCGCTTCTAACCTATACTACTTAAGCCTGCAGCATGCATTTATTATAGCTGCTGGGTACCAATTCCAGCAATTGTGACCCGGGGGTGGAGTGCGGGCATCTATTGTGGTAAAGCCCCCCCTTGCATTCCAGCAAATTGAATAGATAAGGCAGTATGGTAGAGGAGAGATGTGGGATCCGAGCAGCTCTGATCCGGCTCCCACCACCAATAAGTGAAGAAGGGGGTTTTGTCTTTAGCAGATGCGTAGAGCAATGAATGCACTGAGCGGAGCTATGATGGAAAAGAACTATGCTGTTCACATGAATGCATTAAAGGACCCTGAACCCCCACATCGCTGTGCAAAAATTACCATTTTTTGGGGGGAGAGGCTAAATTAATGCAAATTGTGCCATTTTAGCCCTGGCCTCTCCTCATACACCTGTGAATCGTGGTATTTGCTGCACTGGGGGCAAGGTGATGACCTCTAACAGTCTCCTCTCGGTAAAAGTAGGTAAGTATGGGTCCCTGCTGCTCTATGACCCCTTGGTGCAGTAAAGTGATGCACCTAGGACTAGTGCTGGTGTGAAAGGGCCAAATTCCAGGGACTTATACCCAGGGATTTCAACTCTGCTAGCTACCAGGGTTGGTCCAGGGACCTTCCTGGGATAGTGGGGTTGGCACATAATACGCCTTTCCCACCAGCCTAAATTCCCGGGTTGGGCCTGGCAACAACCCACGACTAGCACTGGTGTGTAAATTTCCCGGGATTTTATGCTCCATAGCAGGGTTGTTTCCGAGTTCAACCCGGGGTCCTGGCTGGTATGAAAGGAGTAGGGGTACTTACCCGTTTTGCCGGTCGTCGGTGTGTGCTGTCAGGCCGGGGATCCACACCGGCAGCGGGCACAGATGACAGGACAGGCGTGGATAAAGATGGTGCAGCTCTCTGGCACCCTCACTGCAGCCGGAGAGCTGCGTCATCTGTGCCCACTGTCTGACCTTTTATCTGCTCCCGCCGCCTGTGTGGATCCCAGGCCTGCACCGAGGACCGGCAACCCAGGGTGAGTACTCTCCACCGCCATCCCACCTCCTCCCCACCTCTGCCAACCCGGGCATGATCCCTGGGCCGTATTCCCGGGTGGGTCTCTACATTTTCTATTGTGAAAGGGGCATAACGTGCAGTGACATGTCCCTCCGGCCTGTGTTACCTCTGCTGATGCTGATTGGCTATGCAGGGCAACTTAATGTTGTTGTGGATTTTTAGAGGCATCACACAGCATGCAGGAAGACACTGTGCAAGCTCTGAAGCACAACAGAATTTTACACAGGGCCTGATTGAGGGGGGTGTCATGCTCCACCCAGAGGGCGTGTCTAGTTCCATATATGGAGAGATTGTGAACATGGAACCTAGAAGCGTGGTGTGTACTGTACATCTGAGAGGAATCTTTTAAAATGACTTGTATCGAAATGTAGATGAGCTCAAAAGCAGTAAGTAAGAGCTACTATACTTGCTAAAGAAAAGTCACTGATATGTGTCAGGGATTGTTCATCTATTGTGTTTTACATGTGGTTCCATATAAATGGTCACAAGACATGCATGTAGCCAAACACAGGATTTTTAGAGGCAGGTTTCCAAATGTAATCCAAAATCTCCCATTCTGCAGTGCATTGAAGTACGGGAATCTGGGGAAGTGCTAACAGCCCTGAAAATTGGTATTTTTATACATTGGGTACTGTATGGAATACAGTATTAATATTTAAAAGTATGGATGGTCTATAGTATAGGCTGTTTCAAATATTTAAATAAGATAACTGGTCAGGAAAAGGTTAAACGTATAATAAATAAACACACAAACAATAGAACCATTACTGCACTTTCTATGCTCACAATCTCCCACTTCATGGTAAGGCTCCTGTCTCTTCATCCTGGCAGCTGCTCTCCACTGCGATGTTTGAGGGCTCAGATCCACACATACAATAAATGTGGTAGAAGTTGCTGGTACACTAGGTATGTTCAGCAGCTCTGCTCTGTCCCCTGCATTATGTGGTGCTCTATTGATCATATTATATACCATTGCTATTGTTGTCATATTTAAGGCACTTGCCAAGAAGAGGGGGGGTTCCGGGCAACCAGAGACCCCCCTGCATTTGCCTATGAAAGGGGTCATTGGGCCAGATTCTCTAAGCTTCAAAAGTGATAAAAAAGAGAATGATAAACAGCCAGCCAATCAGCTCCTACCTGACATTTTTCAAACACAGTCTGTGACATGGCAGGTAGGATCTGACTGGCTGTCTGTTTATCACTCTTCATTTTATCACTTTTGAAGCTAATACCGCTTTCAGACCGCACTCCGAACACGGCTTATTGACGTGTTCACGGGGCCTAAACACGGGTCACGGTGCGGTCTGAAAAGGCCACCACGGGTCGAGCAACACGGGTGTTCAACCCTGGTAATGACCAGGGTTGAACACGGCTATGACCCGTGTCAAGTGCAGTGTGAACGGGTGCCTGGGTCGAGCGACCCGTGTCCCGTTCACAGTATGGAGGAGGCAGCACTGTCAGCTCCAAGTACTGCCTCCTCCCGAGCCCCCGATGACGCGCCGCTGCCCAGCACCGCCCCATGTGATGTCACCGACTCGGCAATATGCCGTGTCGGAACTTTCAGACCGCATTGCCGTGTTGCTCTGGGGATGGGACCCGTGTCCTAATCCCGTGTGCGACACGGCATTTGCGGTCTGAAAGTAGTATTAGAGAATCTGGCCCATTGTGTTTTATCACCAGGGCTGGGAAATAGAGCAGATGATTCAATGTAATTGTATCTATTTCTCATTCCTTTTTTCCCCCAAAAAATGTAACAGCTGCATAATGTGGGCTAGGTGAAATGAGGGAGATGGCTAGACTAATGAGGGAGAGAGGGAGATTGCTGCTATTTCAGGGAGTCTCCTGCAGAATGCAGGAGGATAGACAACTATGAGTTAACCCCTGAAAGCCTGCAATGTGTGCAAAACTGTCCCATTTTTTGCAGAACGTCCAGTTTTTTTGGTATATTACCGCATTCCTCCTGGGGCCGGCAGTGTTCCGCAGCAAGGGGGGGGGGGGGGGGGGGCAGTTGGTAGTCCCCCTTGTCCCCTGTAAATAGACGCTGTGTGCACAGCATCTATTCCTGCAGCTTCACGGTCTGAGGACATAGCCAGCAGCTCCCAAAGCCACTAGCCATGCCCCCACAGCGGGAAAAACAGGAGCGTGGTCTCTTGGAAATAGGCCATGCCCTATTGCTGTGAGGCCACGCCCCCACATTTTGGTTGCGCACCTCCGATGCACGAACCAACCATCTTCCCGATGGCTTAATATTGGGCAGTAAGCAACACACCCCAGCAGTGCTATTTAACCCTGCCTGAAAGCCTGCAATGTCTGCAAAGGCCCCCATCCTTCTCTCTCTCCATCTACCCCTCTCTAATGACCTCATCTTTGTGGGCCTAAAAAAGTCCATTTGTAATGACATTCTCATAGAAATGCAGGGTCATCCCAGGTTCAGTATTAAAGGTGCCAACTCAGGATGTCCCTGCTTCAAAAGCATGTGTAAACGGGACCCAACCCCAGGGAATGTCCCTGCATGTCCCAGGAATTTAATCCCCGGGTTGGTCTCTGCATTTCTGGTGTGAAAGTGATATATGTGACACAGAGACAGGCTGGGTACGCCTGCATTTTTCCTGACAGCAAATTTCCCCTGCAAATGGCTAGTTACCACCCTCAAACGCCGGCTACCTGTCAGTCAATTTGCGAGGCGATTACGATTCGACTTTTTACTAGTTCATTTGCAATTTTGGCTTGTGTATGCGCACTGCGATCCATACGCATGTGCAGACATTTGATTGGTCTACGAAATCGCACATAAACTATCAACTTTGAATCAGGCACCTAAATCCTCTCACGGGATTTTTAGCTTCCTCGTGCCTTGCTCTCAGTATCTCATGCACTGCTACAGACACTAGGATATGGATCAAAGGGTCAATAGTGTCCAGGATGGCTAACATTGACACTCCAGCTGTTGATGAAGTACACATCCCAGCATGCTCTGTATCAGATTTAGCATGGCCAAAATAGCAAAACTGAAGCCTTACCTGTCTTGCTGGTCCCGTCCCGGCTCCATTGCTGGCTTCTTTCTTCTGCTAGTGAGACAGACCAACACAAAATGTCCGCCCCCATACAGCAGACAGTTTCAGAGAACTGTCTGCTATATGGGGCGGACATTTTATTGTGGTCCGTCTCACTAGCAGAAGAATGACCAGTGAAGTCAGGTAAGGCTGCGGTCGGCGGATTGCCGGGCGGCAGATGGGCGGACGGGAGGGGGCTAACTATAGCACCACAACCCCCCGTTGCCCATACATGCACAGCGCCCCCCCCCCCCCGAGGCCGCGGGGGCTGCGGTGCTATAGTTACGCCTCTGCCTGTCTCCCTCCGTATAGTCCACGTGGATCCTAAAGCATGAAACATTGCATACCTCCCAACTGTCCTGCTTTTCTTGGGACTATCCCATGTTTTTGGGACGGTCCCGCGCTGGGGGTGAGAAAGGGCAGTTGAGGGTCCCCCACTGCTGAGCAGAGATCTGGGGATGAGATGTTGTGCACATGCCTTCATAGTGACTAAAACGGGATTGGCTTTGCGATCTTGGGACACTTTTGACTGACAGTCATTAGGCCAACGTCTGGATCCCAACTACCCAGACTCAGACAGCAGGGGAAGCACAACAAAGCCCCTTGCGGGCTCGCTGCGCTCGCCACGTGACACGCACTGTGGCTTGCTACGCTCACCACCTATTCTCCCTCTATGGGGGCTGTGGACCCCCGAGGGAGAATAGCAGGTGGCCGTCGGGACCCCGAGTGTCGGGGTTTTAACAGTCGGGATTCCGATGTCAGTGTAATGACTAGAGACAGGATTATATGCATTTGCATATTTGCATATGCATTTGTATATTTTGCCCATTCTCACTGGTTATTGCATATTTTACCTAAAATCTAGTGATGGTGCATATTTTAGGCCCCGCCCCCGTTCCATCCGCGAGTCACAGCACTGCTTTGCTCTGTTGCTGCTGGTCAGGTAGTGGTAGAGTGTGCAGGCTGGGGCAATATGTGCGCAGTGTGGGGGACCTTTGATGTACGCTATGTCTGACACTGCTATAGGCTGCCAATCCATGTTGATAAAAGTCAGTCAGGGCGGATGCCATTATGAAGCTCCTGAACCTTTGCCTGCCCCTGGCCAGGGACTTTACACCAAGAGACAGACTTCTACAGCAGAGGAGGCGGGCGGAAGGACTGTGACATCACGCAGCGCAGAGGAAATGCCGTGTCACAGTGAGTATGCTGCGCAGGGAGGAAGCCTTCCACTGCGCCGTCCTCACACGCTATGCTGACATCTGATCCCTCGGCGCTGGAGATGAGGGTCCGTGTAGTTGATGCAAGAAGAGCCTAGGACGCTGCAGTCTGCTGTAGCAGCCAGGAAGAAAAAAATCCTGTGTACAGCACTAGAAATCTGCAGATGCTGTGGGCCTTTTTTTGAGGTTTATTTGCAACTAATTGTATGCTGATTTATGAATAAATAAGTTAAAAAGTACTTTTTTTGTTATTTAATGTAGCCTACTTTAACACTTTTCATGCATATTTTAAGTATTTTTCATGCACATTTACATGCATATTTAAAGCTTTTTATGTTGCATATAATCCTGTCTCTAGTAATGACTGTCAGAATTCCGACTGTCTGTCAGCCATACGGCACCCCTGTGGACATCTAAAAGTTGGCAGGTATGAAATTGCGATAGAAAAAAAATCTTTAAAAAATGCATGTCAACCTTTTCATGTGTCAGCACGTCCTATTGCTTGCGTCTACTTTTGTCAATGTTGTCTTAGTTTATGTCAACCTTGTTTCCATGTCGACTTTTTCATGGTCGACCTATTGACTGCCGCCCTGTATGATTCGTATACCCTGACACTAGGCCGCTCCTATTGCTTGCTTTGTCAATGTTGACCTAGGTTATGTCAACCTTGTGTCCATGTCGACCTATTGACTGTCGACTTATATGATCCGTAACTATACCCTGAGTAACACTAGCCGGCTCCTGAGTCCTGATGACGAGGAGGAGGACTAGACGTGCGGCATGGAGTCAGATGCCGGCGACGGCTCCTCCCAGTCCTAGTGTGGGGCGGGCACAGACGGAGAGACATGGCCGCTGCTGGGACAGCGCTTGACCGGGCTGCTGCCGACTGGTTGACGTGGGACAAGGTGAGGCGGCGGTCTCCCGCACAGACAGACAGGGGTGCTGCGGTGTGGTCGTGCGGGGATAGCGGTCACCTGACTTCCCCGTGCCCAGGTCACGTGTCATCCGTGTCACTGCCGGCACCGTGCTGCGTTCATTCACTGCTAGTAATGGCTGTCAGTGAGGTTCCAAACCAAGCTTGTGGCTGTCAGTGAGGTCCCCCACCCAAGCTGGTGGCTGTCAGTGGGGTTCTCCCAGCTGGTGGCTGTCAGTGGGGTCCCCCACCCCAGCTGGTGGCTGTCAGTGGGGTCCTCCCTCATCTGGTGGCTGTCAGTGGGATCCCCCCCAGCTGGTGGCTGTCAGTGGGGTCCCTCCCAGCTGGTGGCTGTCAGTGGGGTCTTCCCAGCTGGACACCGTTAAACTACAGCATATTACATAAAGGGTTGTACATACAGGCAAGCTGGTGGTGTTTTTGACTAGCCAATTTTGGCTTAAGCCCCTACACATGGGGCGAGGGGGTGCTGCGCTGAGCGACGTGCTGAAGCATGGATCGCTGGCACGCATGCGGTGCACCCACAATGTGTGCTGAGTGATCTGTGGACAGTGTTCTCTGGGGATGACTAGATTTTGACTACATGCAGTCAAGAGGTTGGGGGCGGGATGTATCAACGCTTATGTAGGGTACACACCAGGACGACCCAATCACGATGCACATCGTGAGCGGGTCGTCAGTGTCTCGTCCGACCCGCTCACGGTGACGCGGGGGGGAACGACCCGCTCACGATGTGCACCGTGAGTGGGTCCGATCTGATGGCGACCCGCACCCGGCTGTATGGTCGTCATTGAGATCCTACCGGCAGCAGGTAGGATCTCAATAACGACCGACCCGCGGGACCGCGCATCGGATCGGTATCGGTCCACAGCAGGTCAGAAAAGGGCCCAATCAGCACACAATCTACATCCATTTGATCGGAATTGGATCTAGATTGTGGGGATCGGGCCCTAGTCGTCCTGGTGTGTACCCAGCATTACCGTGGCGTTGACATCCCGTTTTCGCTTTCGCCACTTGTTCGCGTGATGTATGATTAAAGTTTTAATTTCCTGTTGTTGAAAAAATTCCGCCGGGTTGAAGTATCGCGGAGTTTCCGGCGTGAAAGATCCTCCCATTGCAGAGTATTGTAGCTGAAGCGCTGTGTGATGTATTAACACTCGCAGCGCTCAGCTTCTCTTACATATAATTCGCCTTGTATTGCTGGCGAACTGCAGTTGTGACAGTTCAATTATTAAAGTATAATGTATTTCCAGTGTTGTATTTACCTTATGAAAACAGGTTGTGCTGTGGGATGTATTTTACTTGTTGTATGGGAGGCAAGATTGGTTCTTTTTGCCTAGCCCTGATGATCTGTGCCTCACACCTTCCAAAAAAGAACCAATTTTGCCTCCCATACAACAAGTAAAATACATCCCACAGCACAACCCAATAAGGTAAATACAACACTGGAAATACATTATACTTTAATAATTGAACTGTCACAACTGCAGTTCGCCAGCAATACAAGGGATAAGTCAAAAAAAGCTGAGCGCTGCGAGCCGGGGAAACCCAGCCAGCAGCAGGACGCATCTGCGCACGAAAAAAAAAAAACCCGAAAAGATTCCGACGGAGGTCTGCATTACCGCAGACCTAAGAAGAGAGGGAAAAAATTATACATAACGCGGAAAACTCAGCAAAAAGCCAGCGAAAACACCACGAAAAAAAGGACTCCACTTCACTACAGAAATGCGAGTATTGATACATCCCGCCCTGGGAGAGATGCAACAAGCATCACAAAAATCTTGCGATCTTTGACTCCAGCCTCTGCATGCATATCAGCACTTACTAACGCCGTATGCATGAAGAATTCTGCAAAGGACGGTTCCTGAGGAAAGAGCTGTCCTTTGCGATGATAGGACATCTGGGTTATGCACATGCGCAGAGTGCTGCGCGCACTGCTATGGATGCTGGGAGGGATCCGGTTGGTTCCCTCACAGCAGGGAAATGCGAAAGAAGTCCATAGGCTTCAATGGGCAATGCTGGTTTTAAAATAGCTTTGCCTAATGTACTGCATTCCGGGCTTGGTGCATATTGGGGCTGTGGCCAAACCTCCGAAAACTGCATTTTCGGGGGTTTGGCATAATTTTTTACTTTCATGCATCTTGCCCCTTCTCAGGCAATAGCGACGGGCAGTACCGTGTATCACCATGGCCGGGCGTTATACATACAGAGCTATCTGACTTAAATAGCCTTATAATCGCCCCGTGTGTATGGGCCTTAACACTTGCAGTAACTTTAAAAAACAACAACAAAATAAAAACATCCCATATATGACACAGTACACCTATCTGCTGCAACATATTTGGTACATGTGACCATTGCACCGTATGTGTGCATTCTGGTACATGTCTACTGCACCGCACATGTGTACTTCTGAATGGTGACTTGTTGGAGGCAGCTGGCTGCAGGATACCATGACACCGGGACATGAGAATATCCCCTGGGCAGCTCTGTCCTTTCTCTCATCTTGGTGTCTCTGGCAGCGTGCAGTGCAACCAGTGCAGGCACAAAGCGGCTGGTGCAATGCGCAGCTGTCATTTATCAGTGCTCACTTGCACACTAAAATCCATGATGCAAAAGATGCATTTGGGGATATAATAATTTTCCCAGCCCCTTGTTTGTTGTTAAAGAGATGAGTTACCTAGTGATAAGTTGTCTTACACTCTCCTTGAAGTACAGCTGAACTACAGAGCTCCCAATTGAAATATGCTGAGTCGAGTGACCCGGCATTTTAACACTGGAAACGAGTGTGGTTGAACACGGAATCGACGCGGCTCATGGTGCAGTGTAAACGGGGGACATGGGACCTATGAAATGGCTGGCGCTGGTAGATGATCTACACTTAGGAGTTGCCTCTGCTGATGTTATCCACCTGGCTTTATGCCTGGTAGGGATGCCGGTCTTAAATCTTCAAAAGCCAGTTCGCACCCAGGTTGGAGCCAGATACAAAACCTGGCTATTTGGTGTAAAAGTGGTATTGCAGTATCTTCCACATGTGGTCATTCACCTCTGATACGTACTATTACCAATACCACACAGTGCAGTATTCAGGTGGTATATCCCCCCCCTGTCGGGAGTACCGTCAGTCGGGATCCCGATGTCTGTATACTGACCGCCCAAATCCCGTCTCTGGCTGCTATGCCACACACTCTACAGGACAGGGCTGGGGGAATGTTGGTCATTGGACATCTTGAACGTGTCAGTGGTTGCTATAGGATCTGAAGTAACACAAGTCACCTATAAATGTTAGATATGCAGCTTGGTACTATGTGTAGAGTATACAAATGATAATATATAATTTCCTGTGTACACTACTATACTTCAGATCTCATTAACCTGCCTTTTTATAACTGAGTTAATGATTTGTTTCTGTGCAGAATCCCAAAACCTCTACATTGGTGAAGCAGCTGGTGTCTGATGGGAAGGCAGAAGAGTTGGAGAAATGTTTTGGTTCTAGGATGGAGTTTGGTACAGCGGGGCTGCGAGCAGCGATGGGAGCTGGCATCTCCCGGATGAATGACCTGACCATTATCCAAACTACTCAGGTATCACCTAGTACCTTCTGGCATATTACCTTTATGGTCATCGGTGTGTATACCATCTCTGATTGCAAACTAGGCACTGGATGACTCAGCTCACCATCATTTATCCAGTTGATGATCATTTCTGTTCTTGTACTGACTGGCCCATTGACCAATCAGAACATGAAGGACAGGACTTTACACGTTTCTAGGGCGGAGCTGTTATTGAGTGGTCCTGCATCCTTGATGACGCAGAATCATCTGTTCTCCCCATTGATGGCAAAAGTATTCACCTTCAGTTGTAAACCATCAATGATTTGGAATAGTTGACGGCTTACATCCAAACTAGTCACTATCTTTAACTTGTATTAAATTAATGAAAGTATAGCAGAATGTTTAAGCCATAACCCATCTTTTCATTTGGATTGTTACTATCTCCAAGTCGGAGTCTATGGGGGGGGTATGCAATCTGGGATCACGGCTGTCAATCCCTGCCGACAGCCGCGATCCTGGCCCGTTTGCGGTCAGATCAATCGCATATCGACAGACTGGATTCAATGTCCCGCCTGCCGATGGGCGCAGAGGGGGCGTGGCCACGAAAACGGCCATGGATTGTCGTTCTGCGGCCCGGATAACGACAATCCACGGCCGTTATCAGCAGAACAGGCCCGACCGCTTCTGAAGTCTGGCCCGTTCTGCCGTGATCCCGCATCAATGCTGTCATTAATGACAGCATTGAATAGGGAGCTGGCGCTATTTCGCGGCAGCAGATTGCATACCCCCTAAGACATGTTACATGACTGCTAAAAACCTTTTTTAAGTTTTTAAAGAGGGGAAGGGGAAACTCGCACAGACTTATTGGTTATTTGTAAAGTATTTATGAAACCAACGCAGAAAAATGATCTGACACAGCTGTCTCAAAAAATAACTTAGTGGGTGGTGCTACCTAGACTCATGGATTTAGACACGTGAAAAACACAGAGGGAAAAGATGACTCTTTTTGTTGGGGCACTTCTTACGTATCATTAAATTGATGTTAACATGTATAACATTTTATTAGGTATGCATTAAAAAATATAGAACAGACACCTATGTTTGTAGGGGTAGTGTTTCACAAAAGTTATTTAGCCAATCAAAATGTATGTAGTGAGTATATGGCGGAAACTAGAGAAGCACGTGACTACTTTTATGTGATTCTTAAATTGATAAGTGATTTAGCTTGGATGCTTAGCGTTCTCGGATCTAGGATTCCCAAAAATCCTGTGAGGCATTAATAAGTGAGTGATTTTCATCTACAAAATATATTAAATAAATAAAGTATATATACAGGTTTAAAAATTGGCAAAAATCTTATATACATATAAATGATGATCACAGATGGGATGCCACAATTATTGGCTGTAAGGTTCTATAATAGTCATTTAGTATATCCAGGGCTGCCGAGAGGTATGCTGGGCCCGCTAAAATCAGAGGTGTGGCCTAATTGTGGGGGTGGGGCTACCTACCACAGTTAGGCCATGCCCCAAAATTATTGCAGGGAGAGTAAAAAAACCCTCTAAAGTCGGGGGGGGGGGGGGGTCTATTATCCCCCCACCCCTTCATCATAAGCAGCAGCAGCAGCACACACCTACAGCACATGCTGTGCTCACAGTAGGCTCAGCATGAGCTCTTACACTGTCAGTGAGACACTCATGCTGAGCCTGCTGTCAGCACAGCACATGCTGTAGGTGTGTGCTGCTGCCCGGGAGGCATGGAGGGGGTCGGACCACGACCCCCACGGGCCCCTCCAGCAATCCCAGGTAATTAGTACTGCTAACTGAACTGTTGTGATACAGTACCCCTACAAACATAGGTGTATGTTCTATATTTTTTAATGCATACCTAATAATAAAATATTATAAATTGTAACATCAATTTAATGATACATAAGAAGTGACCCAACAAAAAGTCATCTTTTTCCCGCTCTTTTTTTCATGTGTCTAAATCCATGAGTCTAGGTAGCACCACCCACTAAGTTATTTTTTTTAGACATCTGTGTCAGATCATTTTTCTGCATGTTGGTTCCATATAAATAACCAATACATCTGTGTATTTCCCCTTCCAATTTCCCTCTCTAAAAACTTAAAAAAGGTTTCTAGCAGTCATGTAACTTGTCATAGACTCCCGACTTAAATAGTGACAATCCAAATGAGAAGACTGGTTATGGCTTAAACATTTTTTTCATTTGCCTTTTTTTTTAATTTGCAAAGTTTTCTTCCACCCCAAACAATTGGGGATTTCCAGGCTTAGTAATTGCTGACCTTTGTTACAAGCTCTTAATATATTCTGCTTGCATCACATTACCCATTGGCTGATAATCTAATTTTAGATTTTCCTGAATTATCCTTATTATGATCATGTGCGTTTAATAATTGAAGGGACATGATTGTGACTTACTGAGTCAATGTCATTTGCTGTGGGCACAGACAACACCAGGAAATAGTTGCATCACATTCTGTAATGGGAGTCAGGTGTTGTAATAATGAGATTTTGACACTGTGACTACTGTGTGAGTCTGTGCCTTCAGAGATGAGTTTACAGCATTAAGGGGGGTATTAAGTAGTGGCACTCGCCTTTTTAATGGTGCCGTTTCCGACAGCAATGAAGGCAGTTTCCGACTGGTCGGATCTGTTTTGTCGGAAATGGAGGATCATCGAATTCACGTACGGATTTCGTCAAATCCGCGGCAGCTTTCACCAATCCTTGGACTTTTCGATATTCAGAACATTGAATTCCGAATGACGAGTTGCAGTTGAGGGAAAGGAAGACGGCATGGGATTCAGACTGTTGGAATCCCGGATTGACTACCCCACTAATTGACTACCCCCCTAAACCAATGTTTGACTTGGTTTCAGTAATATTTCCAAATATATATATGGCATTCCCTCCAAGAGTAGCTTCCATAGAACAAGAGATTATATTACTGAGTGGTCACTATATTTGTATTGTCTGTTAAGCTTGAACAGATGGAGCGCCCTTCATTCTTGCGGGGGCTGGGGGTGGATTCGCCAGCCGCCGGAAAGGGACGTGCGCACATCCCCGTACTACGGGACTCTCCCCCCGGTCCCCACTGCTTCACCGCCGGTCCTTGCCGCCTGATCCCACCTCCCTGCTCCCCCCCTAACCCTGCCCGTCTCCCTGAAGCGGAGACGGGCAGGGTTCGCGTCCCCCGCCGCCAGGAAACTGGGACGATCGCGCGTCCCAGTCAGATGGAGCGCTGGGGCTCGCCAGCAAGGGGGTTCCGTCAAGCCCCAGCGCTGGCTGAGAGGCACTCCATCTGTAGCATACTGTTTGTGACCTTTAGCAGAGCTTTAGGATTCCTGTAGGGAAGGGTAAAGACACAAGTATGGAGAATGCACAAAGGTGGAAACCACAGACCTGGGCCATGCACATTGAAAAATAAAAAACATTGCGAGATATAATACAGCTTGCAAGATTGGCAAACTTTTATCCATAAACCATCCCATGTCTGTCTGATGCTTCATGCTGGTAACAACCCAAACGCCCTGCCCCGAGGTGATAGGTAAATACATACATAGAAAGAAGCTCATTCCGAGTTTGATGACAACACAAGTGGCGGCTTATTTCCCCAGCAATTTGCTCTTGAAGTGTGCACCTTTGTCTTTGCCCTGGTAACCCAGCTGCTTGCGCCAAGAGACTCGGGACAGGAGTTGGTGTAGACATACAGTAGCTGGAGTATAGTAAGAGCATATTGATGTAATACCCTATATACAAGAAGTACAAAGGTATAAACCGGAGTAAAGGATGCTTTTTATGTTGGAAAAATGTATAAAAAAAATCTCTCTCCTAAGCTGCGGGAGAAAAAGACAGAAAGGTATTCTGTATAAATGAAATGTTATAATGTAACATGGTAGGGTTACCACCACCTGTCCAGGATTACTGTGGACAGTCCGCTAATTAAGACCAAAGTCCAGAGGGGTGGTGTTCCCGGACTATACAATAGGCAGCTACGGTAGTATATTACTGACAGTGAATAGTGCTGAGAGGTCTCTGAGGGAAGCTTCCAGAGCTCCCTTGTGCCGAATGGCAGGGGAATCGCATGTTAGCCATGGGACATTGGGCGTGTCACAAGGAGGTCACGCGACTGTCCTAGAGAAGAGTATAAAAAAAGGACCCCGGGAACTGTTAGTCAGGTTGCAGTTTCCCCTCAGAGTGATCACATCCTTTGGGTTGCCGCCAGCAGCTGAGCTGTACACAGCAGTAGTGCTAGGAGCTGCAAGGGCAGCCAGAGCACAGCACGCACTGCAGGGAGAGCCTGGTGGTGCTAGTACCTGGCTAGGGAGCTAGGAGGCTGTCACACCAGCATCAGTGGCATGTTACAGCATAGAAGTCCCGAATATCGTTACTGAGCCATCAGGGTACAGTCCCAGGAAATGATCAGACATGCAGCTGCACATGGCTTCTCTATCCCCGACTGCTGGGCATCTGGATGACTTGTCACTTGGAGGCCCAGGAGCAAATCAGGGGGTGCCACACAGTAGCACTTTGCCAGCTGCGGGGCTGTCCCCAGCTTCTGTCTCTATGCATTAAATGGACGCCTTACACACGTATGCAGCAGCTAGCGTAAAGCGCACTGACCTTTACACTGAAAGAAAGCCTCGAAAGTCATCTTTGAGGTCAAACGTGTAGATACAATAGGGGGTATCAAATGAGCACCAAAGAAACAGGAGCGAAAAACTGTAATTTTTCTCGAGTTTACCAGATGTTTCTCTGATATTATTTTTCGGCCTATCCAATTTGCTACCCGGAAAATAAATACACTTACTACCGTAAAAACAGTGAAACCGGTGTGTTTTCGGCTGCCACAGCCGGGTCACTTCAGTGATTTGGTTTAGTCTGTCTGAGGCAGGTTAAACAAAATACCCAATAAGCCACAGCATGCGCCAGCTTATCGGGGCTCATTGGATAGTCCAGTCCCTGGCTGGGTAATTAACCGCAAGTAATTGAATCCCCCCCCCCAGTGCATGTTTAGGTATAGATTTTCCTAATACTAAACTGCATTTTGTTTCACCCCTAGGGGTTCTGCAGGTACCTTGAGAAAAGTATCAGCGATTTGAAGGACAGAGGTGTAGTCATTGGCTATGATGCCCGAGCACACCCGGCAAGTGGAGGTAGCAGTAAAAGGTGGGTTAAATGTTTAATATATGATTCTTGACAGGGGTAAGTAATTTGCTAACCTTTTCCACTTGCCTACATATGGCAGTGCTTGCTGGGAGTTATACTGCATATTATGCTGCTTGGGATAATACACGTAGCAATAGCAATTACACCAGGTGCACATGGATAGTGGAAAAAGCCTGCATTATATTATTATCACACATATACACCATAATAAATAGATATTATGTAATATGCCAAATATATCATATCTACATAAGTATAACTGAATGGTGTGTGTGTGTGTGTGTGTTCCACGATAACTCTCGAACGCTTTAACTAATCGTCTTCAAACTTTGCACACTACCTACACTATCATCTTCAGGGACAATTTAAGTTCGAATATGGGTTTAAGGGCGCTGTTATAAGGGTCCCTGCTATTTCTGTGGTTTTCATGCATTTTGATATGTTGTTGGAAAGCTTATGACTTTCTGAATACAACCAGGGCTGCTGAAAGCACCACCGGTAAACAGGGGCATGGTCAACGGGAGGGGCTTGGTCAACTGGAAGGGGTGTGGCCATAATGTAAAAATATTATGCAGCGGGGGGAGGGGGACACTGGACCCAGGCCCCTCCAACAGACCTGGGCCTGGGTAAAAAGTACCCGCACTCCCCTCCTCAACGGCACTAAATACAACACATAAACAGACTCCCTTAAGTGGACCCTTAACCCCCTGAGTGGTGGGTTTTCTTGGAGCAGGACAAACCTACAAGGGCAGATTTGTCCTGCTCCATAAATACTGGGGCTGCTGCAGGCTTCGGCTGTTTGCGGCCGCTCTGAGAAGTCCGGGGCCACTTGGTTCAGGCACTCAGATGTTAATCTGTTCAGGCATTCCCGTGTTCGAGCGGCGATGGGGAGGATTGGCGATGGGGGTGGTGATGGGGAGGATTGGCAATGGGCAGGGGATCAGTGACAGGGGTTATGGTGGTGTGCCAGTGGTTCACTGCTTTCTTTTCAGTGGCATGCCTGGAAATGTTGAAATGTCTCGCTTCTTCAGCGCAGCTCAGCCAGAGAAATTTCCAGCCATACCACTGAAGGGGTCCATTAAATGAAAAACATTTTCACTTTACAAAACTTTTGAGAATTGGATAAGTATAAACCTTCGCCCGTTGAAATATTTCCAAACCAGAATTAATTATATTCCCACCAGCCAAGAATAGTTACCAACCTGATCTCTCTATCACTGTTGAGAACACAACAATTAATTCTACTCCACAAGCTCGCTGCCTTAGGGGTCATCATCCTCAACTCTGAACCGTCCTTTATTACCTCACATTCAGTCTGTCTCTAAATCATGTTACATGCATCTAAAAAACCTTACACAATACACTGCAAAAACTCTAAATTATGCACTCATTCTCATTATCTCATGCATTGATTATTGCAATAGCCTCCTTGGATGCGGGACCATTTGTCTACAACAAGAAGATAGACAGCCATTAGGTCGACACCATTAGTTCGACAACTCAATAGGTCGACAAATAGTCCGGATACCAGCCTCCTTACCAGCCTCCCCAAGAAAAGACTCTCACCACTACAATCCATGTTGAATGCAGCTGCGAGACTGATCTTCCTGGCTAGACGTTCATCGTCTGCTGATCCGCTCTGTCAGTCCCTCCATTGGTTGCCTGTATATTATTCAACATAAAATACTTCTATTTACATACAAGGCCATAACTCTGACTACACCGATTTATATCTCTTCGCTTATCTTAAAATATATCCCCACCTGACCTCTCCACTCTGCACAAGATCTGCATCTCTCATCCACACTCATTACTAGATCCCATTCACAATTGCAGGACTTTCTTTGGGCAGCACCCACCCTATGGAATGTCCTTCCAAGCACATTAAGATTCTCCTCTAGCCTCCAAACGTTCCCTGAAAACTCACCTCTTATCTATTCCAGAACCCCCACATAACCTCCCGTAGCATTTATATCTAATTACATCCCATCCGGACTGTCTTGGGACTGCCATGCTATGGAATCCTATCCTTATGTATTCCTCCTATTATCCCTATAGATTGTAAGCTTGCGAGCAGGGCCCTCCTACCTCTATGTTGGTTTGTTTCTACCCACTTTTTTTTTTATCACTGTTTCCAATTGTAAAGCTCAACAGAATCTGCTGCGATATATAAGAAACTGTAAATAATTAGGTACTTATGTATTATCTGGGCTCCCATGTTAAATGCACCCCATTTTTTCATACCTCTACTATCCAATTCCGCATGGAGTTGATTTTATATAGTGTGGCGAGCGCAGCGAGCCACCGTGCCCGAAGCGTGGCGAGCGCAGCGAGCCCCGCAAGGGGACGCGGTCTCATAAGAAAAACGGGAGCCCAGATATTACATAAGTACCAATAATTAATATTGGTGAATCTGGTGACGTCACTTAAGTGCTGCATCCATCAGTCAGGTTTCTGGTTGATAGAAGATTAATAAGCTATTCTCATTAATATTCGTGATCTTATAACTGCTGCCTCCTGTTGTTCTCGGATTCAGTATTGAATCCCGGCGGTCGGGATCCCGGCGTTCAGAATCCCGACGCCAAAATCCCGACAGCCGAAATGCCGACAAGGGGGGGGACGTGGATCGCCCCCCCCTTGTTGGCTCGCTGCGCTCGGCACACTAATTTATTCTCCCTCCAGGGGTGTCGTGGACACCCACGGAGGGAGAAAGTGTCAGGATTCCGGCGTCGGATACTGAACGCCGGGATCCCGACCGCCGGGATTTTAACTGCATCCCGTTGTTCTCATGTGGTTAGTACTGTTTGCAGTTTTTGGTATGTGCCAATCCGCCCTATTACAACAATGTAAAGCTCCTGTTTCTACCACACTATGGTATTTATAAAAACCTTCGACATGTAACCTTGATTGAATGACATTGTATTTGTCCAGATTTGCCAGACTCGCAGCCACAACCTTTGTCAGCCAAGGAATCCCGGTCTACCTCTACTCCGGCATCACACCCACACCTTTCGTGGTGAGTATTATTTATTTACTTATTAACCGTTTCTTATGTAGCGCAGCATATTCCATTGCGCTTTACAATTGGAAACTGATACAACAAACTGGGTATTTACAGATAGTTAAAGGTAGGAGGGCCCTGCTCGTAAGCTTACATTCTGTAGGGAATAGGCACTGATACACAAGGATACTGTGGGTGTCCACCAGGAGGCAAAGACTCTTGATGGGGGCTGTATGATATGGTGAGCCAGCAATCTTGACAAGGGGTTAGGAGGATGAAAAGAAAAGTGAGAGAGGATATGTGTGGCCAATAGGGTGCGGGTGTGATTGGATTGGAGAGGTTTTATGAAGGTTATGTGGCTGGTTCTGGAATTTAACATAGAAACATAGAAACATAGAATTTGACGGCAGATAAGAACCACTTGGCCCATCTAGTCTGCCCCTTTTTTTAAACATGTTACCTCAAACCATATTTGATCCTTATTTTTTTGTAAGGATATCAATATGCTTATCCCAAGCATGTTTAAATTGTACTACTGTATTTGCGTCTACCACCTCTGTTGGGAGGCTATTCCACTTATCTACTACTCTTTCTGTGAAAAAATTCTTCCTCGCATTTCCCCTGAATCTTCCTCCCTCTAGTTTCAGTGCATGTCCTCGTGTTCTGTTGCTCCTCTTCCTGTGAAGAATGTCTCCCACCTGTACCTTGTTAAAGCCCTTGATATATTTGAAAGTTTCTATCATGTCCCCCCTTTCCCTTCTCTGCTCTAAAGTATACATATTAAGATCTTTTGGTCTTTCCTGGTACGTTTTGTGATGTAGGCCATGCACCATTTTAGTTGCTCTTCTTTGTACAGTCTCTAATGTATTTATATCCTTCTGGAGATATGGCCTCCAGAACTGAACACAATACTCTAGGTGAGGTCGTACCAATGACCTATACAGTGGCATTATTACTTTCTACTGCTGATACCTCTCCCTATGCAACCAAGCATCTGACTTGCCTTCTTCATTGCTTTGTTTCATTGCCTACCTGCTTTTAAGTCCCCTGAAATAGTGACACCTAGATCCCTCTCTTCCTCAGTAGTTTCCATTATAGTGCCATTTATACTATATCGAGTCTTTGGATTTCTGAGACCCAAGTGCATGATTTTGCATTTTTTGGCATTAAACTGTAGTTGCCATTCTCTTGACCATTTCTCTAATCTGCCTAGATCCTCAATCATTTGTTTTACCCCTCCTGGTGTGTCTACCCTGTTGCATACCTTTGTGTCATCTGCAAAAAGGCACATTTTACCCTCAATTCCATTTGCAATATCACCAATAAAGATATTAAAAAGCACCGGTCCAAGTACAGATCCCTGGGGTACTCCACTTGTAACCTTTCCCTCCTTTGACTGTACTCCGTTTACTACAACTCTCTGTTTTCTGTCCTGCAACCACGCTCTTATCCATTCAACTATCTTAGAATCCAATCCCAAGCTTTCAAGTTTATTTAACAGTCTGCGATGTGGGACAGTGTCAAAAGCTTTACTAAAGTCTAGATAAGCTACATCTACAGCCCCACCTTGATCTATTACTTTAGTCACCCAGTCAAAAAAGTCAATAAGATTTGTTTGACATGATCTTCCCCCAGTAAACCCATGCTGTTTTGGATCCTGTAAATTGCTGGTTTTGAGATATTCTACAACTCTTTGTTTTAAGAGTGTTTCCATCAATTTCCCTACTACTGATGTAAGGCTCACTGGTCGATAGTTGCTTACCTCTTCCTTGCTTCCACTTTTGTGCAGTGGGACTACATTCGCTGTTTTCCAGTCCTCTGGGATTACTCCAGTAGCTAGTGACTGGTTGAATAATTCTGTTATTGGTTTTACCAGCTCCCCTTTAAGCTCTTTTAGTATCCTTGGATGTATCCCATCTGGCCCCATTGATTTATCCACTTTCAGTTTTGAGAGTTCTGTGAGGACTTTCTCCTCTGTAAATGTACTTGTCTCTCCCTCAGTTTTCTGACTATACTTGCAACTTAACTGTGGCCCCTTCCCCTCTCTTTCAGCAGTGAATACTGAGCAGAAATAATTATTAATATTATCTGCTATTACATTGTCCCCCTCAAGAAAACTTCCACTCTCTGTCTTCAGTCTAATTATTCCACTTTTTGTTTTTCTCCTTTCACTTATATACCTAAAAAAAGTTTTCCCCCCTTTACCCACTGACTGTGCCATTTTCTCTTCAGCCTGTGCTTTTGCACATCTGATTACCTTCTTAGCCTCCTTCTGTCTAACAAGATTTGATAGGCTTGTCTAAAAAGGGGAGTTTCCAGGGAATGCTTGAAAGAGTACCAGTAACAGTCGTTCGTAATGTAACCGATTCATTTGTTGTTGGACCGCTAGTACGTCATCATGGTCGGCAATGAAGCTTTTCAGAAGGCAGACAAAATGCAAGTTTAGCAAATTGTTAGTTTCTATGTACACTTATGGTATGACTTATTGCAGCAACACATTCAGCAACATAATCACAATGACATCTGATATACTTCTGTGCTGTGATCGGAATTGTTTGGGTTGTCAGCAAATTCATTTGAAGAATTAGAGAGAAGCTACATTTGTTGGCACATCATCTCCTTAAGGTGCCCATGCTCTAGTGCAGATTTCGGGCTAAGAAATCGGGTGAAAAGTGTCAAATCGTATGTGTGTCACCTCTGATCTGATGCGCGGTCCCCTGCACATCAGAGCTGGAAATCGCAAGGTCTGCCATCAAGATTTATCGAATCTGGCGATCCTTGCTGGCATCTCATACGATACATCTGATGTGATCCTGCCATTTGGGAAGCTGCCAGGGAGCTAAACCAGATCGTATGGGACGACTCCACTCGGAGAAGTTGCATAAGTGTATGGGGCCTTTACTCTCATTACCAGCAATGCAATGTTTCTCTCTCTCTCAGGCAGATGTATCAAATGTTGGAGAGAAATTAAGTAACTAACTGCTCATCCCCTGCCATGTCAGGAGTTGATTGGTTGGTGCTTTATCTCTCTCCACTTTGACTTTCTAAGGTTGTATTATTATTTTTTGGTACCCTCAAACATGTCCAATGGCTGATAACTCACATTTTATGTAGTGCTAAGTGTCAGGTGTGTCTATTGTGGAAGAATCCTGTAGCCCACTCCTTTATCCCTATCATAAATAGAATATGGCAGGTTTGCCAAATGTAATATCTATATTGCATTCTTTGTAATATCCCCACCAAGTTTTCAATGACTTTTGATTGAGGACCTACCGACCTTTCCTGCATTCCCTTCCTTACCTTCCACTACTCTTCACCACTCCCTATTCCCCCCCCCCCCTTCCTCAGCTTCACCGCTCCCTCTCTCTGTCCCCCTTCCTCACCTCCCCCTCTCTCTCCCTCTCCCTCACCTTCCCTTGCTCCCCCCCCCATTTCCCTCTTCCTCACCTTCACTTGCTCCTCCTCCCTCTTTCTCACCTTCCCTTGCTCCTCAACCCTCCCTCTCTCTCCCTCACCTTCACTTGCTCCTCCCCCTCTTTCCCTCTTCCTCACCTTCCCTTGCTCCTCACCCCTCCCTCTCTCTCCCTCTTCCTCACCTTCCCCTAATCTTCACCCCTCCCTCTCTCTCCCTCGTCCTCACCTTACCCTGATCTTCACTGCTCCCTCACTTGACTCCTTGGGTAATTTTCTACAACATGGTTACCTCCACTTTTTTTTTTTTACAAATGTAGCCGTGTAAAGTGAAGTAACTGCTTCCTTGTATTTCACAGCCCTATGCGGTGACGCATCTAAAGCTATGTGCTGGGATCATGGTCACTGCCTCGCACAATCCAAAGGAAGACAATGGATACAAGGTATGGAATATTGGCAGCCGCTTTCCTGTCTACATTTACCAGGTACCTGTGTTGCGGAACAGTGACTGTAGCACCCCATTTTACCCTAACTCACTGTGTATACAGGATCACCAAGCCTAAACTGAATGTCCCCTTACATTATATAAAAGAGCTACTAAGAACATTCACAGATATATTTGTAATATTCCTAGATGCCTATACCAGTTAATGCCAAGAGCGGAGAACCCCAGGTTTTCACCAGCTGCACCAGGCAAAATGCGCCGTTACACTCCTGCCCGCTCTCTGCAACAGATACATACAGTATAACACCCAGAACAGATAGCTAGATCAGTCAGTGTACAGTACGGAAGTACTGCCCAAATACACGGCACTTTCTATTTGTCTCGGAGCACCACGCCGTTTTCCATTGTGTGTATAAGATCATTTTTTTGTTTATCTTTACAAAGCCTGAATACTTACATGCTTACTAGCTTTTGTTGGTCTGCTGTGCCCCATTAATATGTGTCTTGTTTACACCGCAGGTTTACTGGGAGAATGGCGCTCAGATCATTGCTCCGCATGACAAGGGTATCGCGAAGGCCATTGAGGAGAACCTGGAGCCTTGGCCACAAGCCTGGGATGATTCTATCATTGACGGCAGCTCCCTTCTTAAAGATCCCTACAAGTCTATTAACAAGGAGTACTTTTCTGATATACAGAAGCACTGCTTCCACAGGTGACGAGCCTATGACCGGCCTCTGTGGCCAACCTCAGTTTGCAGTTTGATAATTGTCTAATAATGAACTAGTACATAACATACACCAGATATTCCTAAAGCAAACTGTGCCATAACTGGAATATATCACCAAATTAACAGATAATGGGGGTTATTCTGGTTGACTTCGGATGCAAATTCGCACCCTTGCGAGTAACTTAAACCCGGCCTTGCGAATGATGGCCGGCTGTCACCACCCATTGGCAAGGTGGATTCGCACGCAGGGTTTGCAAACGGATGTTACACAGTAACATCCATTCGCATCCATGTGGTATCTGCCCCATCATTCGATGGTTGGCGACCATCGAATGATGGCAAAGGCGCACGCAATATAAAAGTGACTCTAATGCCACTTATTATATGCATGGACACTTGGGGGGTGGGGGGAATGGGCGGGCAGCCGACATCCGGTGATGTCAACTGCTCGCCCTCCGCACCATCGGCTATTAGCATAAGAATGCCCAGCGTTTTCATGGGAACGCCCATGAAGCCGGCGTTCCCATATGCTAATGGGCCAGCCCCTAGCCCAGCGACCGCAAGGTTGGGTGCATGCACCCAGCGAACAATCTTTTTTGCCATGGCCGCACGCACCCACACATGCGCAGAAATGCACATACAACAAACATGGGTCCTCGTGCGAACGAGCGGCCACAGCGGACGGACCTGAATAAGGTCCAATAAACCACATACTAATCACATTATCACAGATGTTGTCCAAACACCCTACTACGAACAAAGGAGAACAGTAATACTGCATTTGGAGGGCACAACCAGAACTTGTATGTGCATTTAGGATTATTTGCGCTCCAAAGACACTGATAGACCAGAGGTGTCATATAGAATGGGCTACACACTTTGAAAGAGTCAAGGCCCCCATACTTTATCGCATGCCATACCTCAGCACCCGGCTTCCCATATTGTATGCGGTTCTTTAGTGTACAACGTATCGTATGCGACCGCCAGCAAGTGCTGCCAGATTCGACAAATCATATGTGCAGAATTTGCGATCTCCGGATCCGATACGATTGGCACGGGACTGTGTATTGGAATTGAAGGTTAGGCACATACGATTCGGGTACTTTTCACCCGATTTCTCGGCCCGATCTGTCGGAATCGGGAAAAAAAGGTCCCAAATCATATAAGTGTATGGCCAGCTTCAGTATGCCAGGAGAACTTATCCATGTTGTGTCACTTGTTACAGATGTGTCCTCAGACATTTTTGCTGCAGTTATGCCAAACAGCCTCTCTTGGCACACCCGGTCCCATGAGAATCTTTCAGCAATGGCGTCTCTTTTGCTTCTGTTTTGCCAAAAGTGCCACTTAGTCATAACGCAAGGAGACTGTGCTGAGTAATTTCTTGTGACGTTGGTATAGCCAAGGGCATAACTACCATAGGTGCAGGGGGTGCAGCTGCTATGGGACCCAGAGCTGAAAGGGACCCACTTTGCCTGTCAAAGTATCATGTATCTAGTTACGCCACTGGGTATATCCGTGTACACACATTATGTCCTATATCAAATTAACCAGCACAGTCTCCCCATGCATCCTAGTACCACTGCATTGCAATTAAAACCCATTTTTGGCAGACAGAGCAGTCCAACGTTAGCAGAGTTGTAAGGAACCTGGCTGCGTACTCACACCTGGTATCATGCGCTGCATGGCATATTGAGGCTGGATGTATGGGATGCCTCTATCCTAATCTGGATGTGCAGCTAGGATAATTTTCAGTACAATAAGACACTGATAGGCTAGAGAGATCATATTTAGAATGAACAACACACTGTGTACTAAGAGCAAGTTTTTTGTGCGACTCAGTGGACCAGTTACTTTCCCTATCTTACCCTGTGTCCGCTCAGTGTGAGGTCTCCTGGGTGTTGGAATGCTGGCAATTGGGGATCAGGGTTCTTGTTTCCAAGTTGCAGAAAACAGCTGAACCACGCATCCGTGGCAGCCGCTGCGCTTGATCCTCCGTCAAAGCCGATACCCCTTCAGGCTCCTCTTCAATCTCATACAGATAGTGGTAGATGCTCAAATTAGTTCAGTAATATCACTCAGGTGCGTGAGGGAGGGGTTAATACTGGTTAAGTAAAACAAGACATTGGTTTCCCCAGCTCACTGAGTGGTATTAGTAACCAATCTTGAACACTACATGATAATAGAATTCAGAGATATTGGTTACATATACCTGCGCAGGTGTATGATATGCCCGCAAGCCGCGTCAAGGCTTCTCTGTATATTGGGGGTCCCTAGCGCTATATCGAGGTGCAGGGTGCGGCACCCCAAAAACTGTCATAAGCTAGAAAGCCCAGTGCGACATGCCAGTGAGATACTATAGTGTTAATAAATATTAGTGAGAGGAAGCCGAAGCTATATAGAGAGAGAGATAAAATAAAATAAAAAAATGAAATGTAATTAAAATAGTAATATAGTAATCTCCTCACATGCAAGTCCCCTCTGTAACTCCACTGCTCCCCTATCTCCCAACCTCCTCTATCTGCATACTATCTCCTGCCCTGTCCAGTCAGCCAATGACAGTCACCCTGGTCAATGCATCCAGAGCTTCTCGCTCTTTTTTAGATGCTTCCAACCTTGCAAAGCTTTAAACGGGCACTGAAAACCCACCAGTTCATCAAAGCGTACTCTTGTCACGAGGCTGTTCTCCCTACCCCCTGCCTCGCTTGCTTCCTGCTACCAGGCCACCTTGCCTGCGCCTCGTCACCTGCCTAGATTGTAAACCTCTTGGAATATCGCCCTCTTCCATCCTGTTCTCACAGCCCTCTTACATCACACTTCGTATGTATGGCGCTGCAAACCACCTTATAAATGAATGTTTATATTAAACATTTGAGTGTCAATGTTGCTGTGGCGCTCACAGCGACTGTTCTTTTAGCGTAAATAAATATAAAATACAGCCAAGTCAATGAATTGAAGTTTAGTTAAATATTGAACCTAAAAAAAGACCAGTCGCTCTGAGCGGCATTTTTAACGGATATTTTGAGGATACCCCACAGCAACATTGGCACCCAAAGGGTTAATAAAAAAGTTTGCTTGCCAATTTTCTCACCTACTTTGACAAATTTCCTTGGCACTTTAAAGGTTAATAATACCCTAATGTAATTTAAGTTGAGTTAGTGAACACCAGCGTTGTGTAGCTAAAGGAATGTTACATCTAGGGTTTGGAATCTGCATAGATTTTAATGAACACCAACTCCAATTTCTTAGAGACCCTTCAGTGCAGCCAACTGAATCTTTGTCCAGTAATGATTGGAATGTTTGTTCTGCGCCAAACCCATCAGGCCACATACAGTACGGTGTGTTATTGTAAGCTGGGCTGCGCATTCAAGAGGTAGAAGAACGTCAATGAGTGCAAACGGCATGTCTGGGGGACAGATACCTACTGTCATTTGGCATACTTTCTATATGTGGGATATTTTCTGTTATATGTCATTTTTATCAATTGACAAAGCTGTGGTTAGACACTAACAGTCTCCTGAAAGCAGAAACGTCTGTACAGTTGTAGCAATGACTGTCTATGTCGGGTCCTTTATTGACGGGTTAAGCTGCAATTTGCTCTTGCAGAGATATTAACAAGAAGACCAAGTTGAAGTTTGTCCACACATCTGTGCACGGCGTAGGCCACGAGTTTGTTCAGTCTGCATTCCAGGCATTCAGCTTCGCACCCCCACTCGCTGTTCCAGAACAAAAGGATCCAGACCCAGAATTTCCTACTGTGAAATACCCCAACCCAGAAGAGGGCAAAGGAGTCTTGGTACGAACAGTCACTCGTATGGAGTTTTTTTTTTTCCCTTTTAAAATGTTCTTTTATTGGAATTTTTCTTTAACCTCTTCCCTGGTAGTCCCGATAATTTTCCGGGCTGTGCTCTAATGCGCAGACTGGCAAACCTGGAAAATTCTCAGGAGTGCCACTGCCTGCACTCTCTCTCTCTGCCGGGCAGCGCCGATGAAATCAGCGCTACGCTCAGCATCAGCAGCTGCCCGGTCCCACCTCCTTCCCCCGGCTGTGTGTGGCGTGATCTTGCTAACGTAATGCCGCACACAGCTGGGTTGCTGGGAGCAGGGCCGGGTAACGGCTGATGGCGTGCTCAGCGGCGCTGCCTGGACCCGGGAGTCACAGTGGTGGGGATTTTTTTAGGGAGCGCTTCCCCCAAAAAAACTCACCCAGTGGGGAGCGCTCCCTAAAAAAATAAAAAACACCCCTGAAGGGGTTAATCATGATATGTTTTTATTTAGTAATTTGCCTAACGAGACAAGTTAGGCTGCCAGTACAGCCCTATGCAGGCGAGGGGGCAGTGTTGTCCAGCTCAGAGAAGTGCAAATTCTTGGGGATAGTTTGCAAAATAATAATTTGGAAATATTATGTGGAATGGAAAGAAATAGATATTTAGCGTACAATATTCTTTATATTTTTCTTACCTCTCAATATAATGAAAGAATAACTAAACCTCAATCACCAATTTCATGCTTACAAAGTCTCCCATCGTAAATGATACAGGAGCTTATCTGTACAAAACATATTGTTCTTTATTCATCTTATAATGGATGAGCACATGTTCCTCTGTGTGTAATATGTATGGGCAGTGCAGGAGGTCACAGAGTGCTAGACTGCTCATTAGGATCTCACTCTGCAACGTGGTAAATGCAGATACTGTACGTTCTCATCCTGTCTGATGGCTATTTGGAAACTTACAACTTGCCCTTTGTTATTGGCCTGTGTTCTAGGCTATGTTGCCCCTTTAAAGAGCTGTAATTGAGAGAAATTATTTAATTGTTTATTTCCCTTTTTTTTAGAAATTATCTTTTGCATTGGCTGACAAAGAAGAAGCTAGGATCATATTGGCTAATGACCCAGATGCTGACCGGCTTGCTGTCGCAGAGAAACAGGAAAGGTGAGACTACGATGTCGGATTATGCTGGTGTATGTGTGCACGCGCTCACACACAGGGCCAGATGTATCAAGCTTCTAAAATTCATATAATAGAGAGCCAGCCAATCAGCTCCTACCTGTCATGTTACAGCCTGGGTTTGAAAAATGGTAGGTAGGACATGATTGGCTGGCTGTTAATCACTCTCTATTTTATCACTTTTTGAAGCTTAGTGGATCTGGTCCACAGTGTGATGCAGAAGCCCTGGTGAGTCTGTCTATAATCAGCCACATAAATCAGCCTCCTCTGGATTTACGTTCTGTTATCAGACAGGGAGGGCTCATCTTTGCATAATTCAATTGCATACACACTAGACAATAAAAGTTACCGATATGCACGATTCTTTACACTGCCACAAATATCTGGGTATTTTTCACGTGAAACAGGCATCAACCCAGGATTTCTGCATATATGAAAGGAAAAAAACCAGAGACTAAGTCCCAGGTCCACTAAACTGCTCCCAACCAGGGAACTTGCGGGCTGCTAGACCCGGCAAATTCCCGGCTTGTAAATCTGAAAGCGGCATAAATAATACTAATGATTCTCATCTGTGAGCAGGGAAGACACAGGAACAAAACCGGCACATTCCTAATGCATTATTATGTGCAAATCAATGAGGGGGCCATTACCATAATTGCATTGTAAATATAATTAGCTTGCCATACTATCCCATTAAACTTGGACACTAATGAAGTACATTGGCTACTTCAAGTCTACATATCACGTTTACGTCTCAGCCATAGAACCTGTGTAATCCATAAGCATGTTTGGTTGCCCCACTTAAGGGGCCGAGAGCACACTAATACCCCATTCACACCAGCATAATTTCCCGGGATTTCAACCCTTCTATGGAGCAGGGTTGTTCCTGGGTTTAACCCAGGGACCTTGCCAGTGTGAATGGGGTAGAGGATACTTATATCCTGCTGTCCGGCCGGGGATCACACAGGCGGCGGGCGCAAATGAAGGGACAGGCGTCGGATGAAGATGACGCAGCTCTCCGGCGGCAGTGAGGGCACCGGAGAGCTGCATCATCTTCGTCCGCCGGCTGTCCCGTCATTTGCGCCCGCCTCCCGTGTGGATCCCTGGCCTGCACAGAGGACAAGCAACCGGGGTGAGTATTCCACACACACCCTGCCGGCCTCCACCGCCGACTGCCGGCCTCCTTCCCGCCCCCTTCACACACCAGAAAATGCAAGGACTTTTCTGGTGTTAAAGGGGCCAACCCGGGAATGGCCCAGCATGATTCCTGGACAATATTCCCGGGTGGGTCCCTGCATTTTCTGGTGTGAAAGGGGTATAAATGTATAGTAATCAATGTTGTAATCTATAACCGATTACAGGGAAGACCCCTGATATTACCAATATTAACGGGGGGTGCTGTACCCAACAGTCATGGGTTGAACATATTATGTGGAAAAGAGCAAAAGGTACTGTTATTTGGGACGCACACTTTGAAGTAATAAAACTTAACTTTTAATACAGTTTATTCAAATTCCCTTCTAATACTTTTAGGGAAATAACAGTGAAATAAAGAAGTTAAAATCACAAACACATACAAAACATAGACACATATATTGCGCTCGAATATTTAAAGAGGTGTAAACCATGTATTGTTGGCAAAATGTTGTGTCAATTTTCACATAACCTCTGCAAAATGGCAGTTGTACCAATGTCACTTGTTATTCTGTATATCTTTGAATGTTTTTGAAATAAATGAAATTGGTGGCTCAGAATGTAGTTTCCATTTTTTTTCTGATGTTAAAGGGATAGTGAAAATGTTATATATTTAATCCAGGTCCCTGGATCTTTTTCCACAGTAATAAAGTGTACTTTTATTATTTCTTCAATTGGTGCTTTATTTACAGGGACAAGTGGACTAGATATCCCCCTCTAGATGTGATCATAGATGGTGTCACATTGAATCAATTCGTAACACTGTTACCCAGATTAAGCTAATAATTTATTGAAACTCTACTGCCATCTAGTGACCATATGCAGTTAACTGGTACTCTGATTAGTTTCATACTAAACTCTGTCCTCTTTACCATATATTAGGCAGATGTTGTACCTTAATGATCAGAAAAGATTTTTTAATGAAATATTCTGTGCTTTCTTTGGATGGATAGGCGTGAACCAGATACTAGTATACACGTCTATTTCTCATCCATTAATCACTGGTATAGGGCAGATAACACACTTAGATGGTTAATTGAGTATTTTGTACTTTATTAGCTAAAACAAATCTAAATCACTTCTATGAGAGGGTCTATTGTGTCCTTTTAACCTATTATTGGCTAGACTGTCCCATCTATTCTATGATTTTATTGCACCAAATTGAGCTACTGGTTTATTCGGGCTCTACTGCCATCTAGTAATCATTGGTATTAATATACGCACCGATTTATTTCATATTGGGATGCTGTTACTTACAATATATATTGTGCAGATTTTACGCTCAGATGGTCAGTGAGGTGCACTACGCCACATTCAATTACTTGGATGTGGGTTAGATATTTGCATAGGTGTCTACCTCACATCTATTGAGTACCACTGTCATTGGTACCACAATCCAATGGCACCCACCTATCAAGTCACAGCTATCTGCTACAATTAAACCATCTCCCTTATGTATAATTCTGTTAGACTACATCCCTAAATACTGTCCACCATTGTCTGCGTGCTATATTGCTTTACCCTATTGGAGTGAGCAAACTGTATCTGTACTTTACAGTAGGTTGATTTTTAGCTAACACACATTGCCAACAATACAAAAAATTGGGTACTCTTTACCTAGAACGGCGCCCACGATTTTGATCGTGGGCATCATTAGGGGGAAAAAATCGCTTCGGTCGCATCGGATGCGACCAAAAAATCGCATGCGATGCGACCGACACGATGACCGCGATTTCCCATAGGGAACAATGTTAAATGTCCCAAATGACCCGATTTTCCATAGGGAACAATGTTAAATGGCCCACAGAGGCCAAATAGGCACCCTGAAGTGTGAAATGGGCCCTCCAATTGTTAACGCCACCTCACGATGAACGTCAACCCGAAGCGTGGCGAGCGGCGGCGGTACGCGTCCTACGACCTTTTCATACCCCCACTATCCACGTCTGCGTGGAGTTGAGAATAGAAAGTGTGGCGAGCACAGCGAGCCACCGAGCCCGAAGCGTGGCGAGCGGACGCGGACAGCTGTGAAGCCCGCGAGGGGACGCGTTTACCTGTGAAGGTGTCCGCGTCCCCTCGCGGGGCTCGCTGCGCTCGCCACACTTTCTATTCTCAACTCCACGCCGACGTGGATAGTGGGGGTATGAAAAGGTCGAAGGACGCGTACCGCCGCCCCTCGCGGGCTCGCTGCGCTCGCCACGCTTCGGGTTGACGTTGATCCTGGGGTGGCGTTAACAATTGGGGGGGCCATTTCACACTTCAGGGTGCCTATTTGGCCTCTGTGGGCCATTTAACATTGTTCCCTATGGAAAATCGGGTCAAATGGGACATTGAACAGGAAAATCGGGTCAATTGGGACATTTAACATTGTTCCCTATGGGAAATCGCGGTCATCGCGTCGGTCGCGTCGCATGCGATTTTTTTTAGTCCATGCGATGGCCGCGATGGGTGCCATTCTAGGTAAAGAGTACCAAAAATTGTAATTCACTGAACAAACAGCTATATCAAGACCCAAAAATTTTTTGTTTATCCCCTTAACATCCGAAAAAACTGAAAACTACATTCTGAGCCACCAATTTCATTTATTTCAAAAACATTCAAAGATCTACAGAATAACTAGTGACATTGGTAAAACTGCCATTATGCGAAAATTGACACCACATTTTGCCAACAATACATGGTTTTAATACACTTCTTTAAATATTCGAGCATAATATATGTGTCTATGTTTTGTATGTGTTTGTGATTTTAACTTCTTTATTTCACTGTTATTTCCCTAAAAGTATTAGAAGAGAATTTGAATAAACTGTATTAAAAGTTAAGTTTTATTACTTCAAAGTGTGCGTCCCAAATAACAGTTCCTTTTCTCTTTCCATATATTATAATCCATAAGCATCCTAGTTTAAAGGGTTAGCAAGGTATACCTAAAGATAATCCTTTTATACCATTGGTTCCCAAACTGTGTGACTAGGCACCTTAGGGTGTTGCAAGGCACTTGCAGAGGTGCAATGAGACCAAATCAAAGTATTTATTGTCAACGTGATGGAAAACTTGTGGCTGCCAATCATAGAACACATGGGCAATCAGAAGCACAACTCTAGACCACCACATAACTGTACCAGGACCTAAGAACTTATCTCTCAGCATGACCAATTATAGGAGGGACACCATGCTCTGTTCCTTCACTTCTCTCTTAGAGGCCCATTTATCATATTATATTTGTGGCAAATTACCCAAAAACACCTGTTTTCCAGGATTAGCTGCAAATATTGAGTATCTCCCGAATATAAGATGGAGGGACAGCAGCAAGAATTTCGGATCCCTGCTGCGATCTGTCCTTACCTGCCGGCAGCCGCATCCCCTGTAGATTTCTATGGTGTATGCGATGCTGCTCGATGTATCAATATTGGACAGCATCATTGGCTTTCCTAATAAAGAAATGCCCTGGCCGCCCCGCATATTTACCATCATGGCCGGGTGTGAGCGGGAACAGGCAGGAGCTGTGCAGTCATCTGTGAGGCTGGCGGAGCATCTGGGAGCCGGGCTGAGGACAGTTGTGGTACTGCAGGAGGCGCGTCTGGGAGTCGGGCGGGCAGCTGGAACCGGGTCGGGGAGTGATGCAGTAAGGCTGTGGGAAGGTGGAGCAACTGTTCCGCCTGCGCAGCGTGACTTCTGACCGTCACGCTGCGCAGAACCACAGGTGGGGCATCTGGAACAGCCGGGAAGTGTCAAAGTGAGTGCTCAGATGCTGCCCGGCATTAGACTGCACATGTGCAGTCTAATCCAGGAATTGGAAAGTCCAAACCTGGGATTGAAAGCCAGCGTTTTTGGAGTCATATCCCAGGATCCCGCTGATCCTGGGATTGGCCACCCTAATCGCATCACATTCTGAGATAGCAGTAGCCCATTGTAGCCTATGAGCTACAGACCGCAATGCTGGCCCCCTGGCATGGCAAAGCCAATTGCAGGCTTTTTTCGCAGCTCCTGTCCCTGCAGCTGCAGAGACATACATCCCACAGATCCCGCCCAGATTGCATTGCATATGCCAGGCCTGGCCAACCTGTGGCTCTCCAGATATGGTCAAACTACAAATCCCATCATGCCTTGCTACAGGTTTGCTATAAGGGAGTGTGGCAAGGCATGCTGGGATTTGTAGTTTCACAACATCTGGAGAGCCACAGGTTGGCCTGGCATATGCGATCCTATAGTAAATGGGCCCCTTAATTTATGATTGCCATCACCTGTATTGAACTAGTTAATTGATCAGAAAGGTGTTTTACCACAGGTGATTTTATGTATCGCATGCAATCCCGCTCCTCACTGCCGGGAGGGGGTTGAGCCAGAGGTCAGACGTGCTGTGCTGCAGGTCCAGCCGCCAACTCTGATGCTCGCGGGACTCTGGATCGGATGTCAAAAACATCCGACTTTCCCACTTTTCACCCGATTTCTCAGTGCATTCCCTCGGATTTAAGTGAAAAGCAGACAGATCGGACTAGTGTATGGGGGCTTAACTGTTACTTCAGTAATTCTCTCTCACATACAGTTACATGTGCCATTAGGTAGGTGGTAAGTTCTCATAAGTTGTGTGTTAGCTATTCATCGTGAATATTGTATATCATCTAAGTGTACTCCTTGAAGATATAAAATAATTGCTAAGTTTATCTAGCATATTTATTTTACTAGCATGCGATAATCCTTGGGACTGAGCTCTGCTTATTACATTGATTATTCAGCAGTGAGTGGAAAGTGTTCTCCGGCAATGAGCTTGGAGCACTTCTAGGCTGGTGGATCTTTACCTGCTGGAAGGAGAAGAACCCAGAGCCAAGTGCAGTAAAGAATGTCTACATGCTGGCCAGCACCGTGTCCTCCAAGATCCTCCGGGCCATCGCTGTGCAGGAAGGCTTTCACTTCGAGGTACGCTAGAACTGAGTTCTTTGCTGCCTGGTGCGGGTATACCTCATTGTGCCAAAAATACTAATATCCATGTTCATTTCATCAACGTAGGAAACACTGACCGGATTTAAGTGGATGGGAAACCGAGCGAAAGAGCACATTGATCAAGGAAAAACAGTGCTTTTTGCTTTTGAGGAAGCGATAGGTAAGAGACCAGATAGAGTGTTATATATAGTCTACATAAATGTGCTTCATACTGGATGTGTGATATTGGAACTTTTTGCTTGCCACACATCAGACCAACCTTCATCCAACCATTCAACTAGTTGCTTGGATGGAATAAAAATCTGGTACTGGTTGGGAACAAATGATAAACAGCAATTTGCTCACAAGCCCAGGAAAATGGACAAAAACATTCAGTGAAATTATTTAAATCAAACAGATACAACTACAGTACCGTGTC
The DNA here is from genome assembly GCF_055691185.1 of Crinia signifera. Classification (NCBI taxonomy): domain Eukaryota; kingdom Metazoa; phylum Chordata; class Amphibia; order Anura; family Myobatrachidae; genus Crinia; species Crinia signifera. The sequence continues at coordinate 62,088,945 of NC_139217.1, read as the reverse complement.
TGAGCGACAGGTTTTGTCCGTTTCCAGATTTTCGGAGCAAATTACTGAATTACAAATTACATTTGCTCCCATCCAGTACCAGATTTTTATTCCATCTAACCAACTAGTTGGATGGTTGGATCAAAGTTGGTCTCTATCAGACATTGGGGCAGATGTATCATTAAGCTTGTTACGTTTGTGAAATAACGAGTCCCGCTTCTCCTGCATAACGAGGAGAAGCGGGCACTCGTTATGGGGAGATGTATTAACATCCCCCAAGCCGATAAGGAGAGCCGTTATGCCCAGCGTTAACGGCTCTCCTTATCGTCTCCCTCGCCGCCCCGCACATGCGCACTCCCCGTCGCCCCCCCTGCCCGGCTTACTGGGCATGCGCGAGATCTCGCAAAAACCGCGAGATCTCCAGCGCAGCCCAAGCCAGACGCAGGGCTAGCGTTGTCCCCATAGTGGGGGATAGGACAACGCTAGCCCTGAGCTGGCGAAGCGGCCGGGGCGAATTAACGCCTTGAAGGCTGTTAATACATCGCCCCGGCCGTTAATCCCTGGGGGGGATTGCAGGGACAGCCCCGCCGAGCGTAACTCGGCGGGCTGTCACTAGCGCACGTTAGGTGCGCTAGTAATACATTAGGGACAGACGTAATCCCCCCCAGTTAACCAGCGTTAAGTGCATTTTTGCACTTAACGCTGGTTAATACATCTGCCCCATTGTTCCAAACGGCAGTGATTGTTCCAGCAGGAGAAGAATACAGCGACTCTTCATTTGCTTATAGGGAAACAGCCCACAATGACATGGTTCACGTGTCTGTGTTTTGAAGTTTTTGCAATGTCTGTTGCCCCTTGCTACTAGATTGTAAGCTCTTCAGAGCAGGGCCCTCTTCCCTTCTGTCGTCTAAGCCCTCTTCTCTTCACCTTTCACTCACAGCTCTCCTATACTCAAACACTCTCTGACCATCTTTGTCCACATACTCATCTCCATCTTTGGCCACGAACCTTTAGTAGTATGTTGATCAAGTCCTCACTACTTACATTGAAGCTGTAATGTGTATTGAACCGTGGTGCTCTTTGTCACCTGTACTCTGTTTCTGTTCTTTATTTACTGTAATGTTAAGTTTTGTCTCCCCGTACTGTTACTTTGTACGGCGCTGAGAAACGCTTGTGGCACCCTATAAATTAAATTATAATCATAATACTACTACATACTGTACATCACTTTGTGTAAATGCTGTCGGCTTTTTAGAAGACCCTCAATTGCGGACAAACCATCCAACGATGTCGTAACCGGCAGCAACCAATCAGAAATAGTTACCAAATCTATATTGTAGAAAAGCATGTGCCATTTGCATTAGGGGGTTGATTCTGGTTGACTCTGTAAGCTGTGAGGATCGCATCTTACCGAGCCCCAGAGAAGAGGCCCTGCCTCCGCCGCCGATGCCTATGTTTAACATAACAAAAACACAACCCCTCGCATGTGCTGCCAACAGGAGAAATCATTCGATGGTTGACGAACATCGATTGATTTCTCCTGCATTCGCAAATAAGTCAGTCTGAACGGACTTATTTGCGGCCGCCTAGATGAAGACTGGGTGGAGGTTATGGGACGTTGGCCCCTGGCAGACATTGGATCCTCCGAGTACCCATGGTAACCCGTCCGTGTACCCATTGCCTGTCCTTGTACCCAGTGTTTTCATTGGGCATAAAACACTGGCCATTCCCCCGCCCCCGTTACTTCCTCCCCGCTGCCAAAGGCCCAGTGTGTAACTCGCCGCAGCCGTTCGCAGTCCGGGTTTGCACATGCGCAGAAATGCCTGACCATCGGGGCAGGGGCCAAATTCGGATCGCTACGGTCCAGAATCGGCCCCAGATGTGTAACCCCTGGACCTGGCATGTACAGTGAAATAACAAACTGTAACTGTTCTAACTAAGGGCCAGATGTACCAAGCTTCAAAGAGTGATAAACAACCAGCCAATCGGCTCCTACAGTCATTTTTCAAACCCAGCAGGTAGGAGCCGATTGGCTGGTTGTTTATCACTCTCCATTTTATCACTTTTGAAGTGTGATAGATCTGGCCCAAACTGTTCTAAAACCTATCAGGAGTATTAGCGCTGCCTCATGTTCCGTCAGTATGTGGGATTTATTTGCATTATGTAACATTGAATTTCTTTGCTTGGTATAAATTGCCAAGCATTACTATTTCTAGGCCTGTTATGTCTCATTGCCGTGTATTGAGCATCTCTCAATGAGTGGGGTGTGTTTGTCCCTCGTTACAGGCTACATGTGCTGCCCTTTTGTTTTGGACAAAGATGGAGTAAGTGCTGCAGTCATAGCTGCAGAAATGGCCAGTTACCTAGCAACAAAGGGCCTCACACTGTCCCAGCAGCTGAAGCTCATCTTTAACAAGTAAGCGCTCTTTCGGCAAATCTAGCCCACCAATATAAGATTTACATATACTTTTTAAATATTAAAATAATATTTATATATATCTTAATAGCATGCTCTAGCACAGGGGTGGCCAACCGGTCAGAGGCAAAGAGCTGAAAAATATCAGTCGTCAAGCCAAAGAGCCAACATCATGCGCGCGCCGAAGGCGCGCGCGCGCCAAAAAGGGGCGTGATTGGGGGAGTGGTCAGGGGCGTGGTCATATGACACAAGGAGAGTGGCCACATGACAAAACTTTATGCCCCCAGTGCCAGATATGCCCACCACAGTGCCAAACATCATATGCCCCTCAAAGTGCCAAACATCATATGCCCCTCAAAGTGCCAAACATCACATGCCCCTCAAAGTGCCAAACATCACATGCCCCTCAAAGTGCCAAACATCACATGCCCCCCACAGTGCCAAACATCACATGCCCCTCAAAGTGCCAAACATATGCCCCCCACAGTGCCAAACATCATATGACCTCACAGTTAGGAAGCTGGGCCCTCCAGCACAGGTGTTGCCCACAGTGCAACACCTATGCTGGAGGGGCCAGCTTCCTAACTAAAGGGCCCACCTAGAGGGCCAGGAGGGCCCAACAAACAAATGAGCCACGGGCAAAGAGGGCCCGACTAATGCGCACACAGGCCAGAAGGGCCTGAATTTGCCCACGGGCCTAGTGCCCGACACCCGGTGGTCTAGGGTGGATGGAGGGTAGGAGGCCAAAGGCCCCTACCTGGTGTTGGGAGAGGCCGCTGGGGGGAGCTTCGTCAGCTCTTTTGCTTCCCACCCCCGCTGGCCTCTCCGGGAGCCATCTTCTTTTTTCTTGCAGAAGGCGCCGGAGATCTTCTGTCTTGATCCCGGCGTCTTCTGGCCTCTTCAGCGGCGCCGGAACTCTTCTCCCCGCCGCCGTCTTCTGCGCCATCCTCCGGCGGCTTCTCGCGTCTTCAGGAGCGCTCCTGCGCTCCGCCGGCGTGGAGAAGACTTTTCGCCCTCCCGCTGGCGTCTGATGTCAGACGCCGGGGGCAGGGCGGAAACGGCGCGGCGAGCGCTGATGGCTCGCCGCGGTCGTTTCCTATTGGCCGCCGATGCGGCGTTTTGAATTTGGCAGCCGAATTGGCGCCAAATTCAAAACCCCGCTTTGCAGACGGGAGGCTGGGAGCCGCAATTTACAGCGCGGCGAGCCGCATGCGGCTCGCGAGCCGCGGGTTGGCCACCGCTACTCTAGCATAATTATAAATATTTCACTGAGATGATCATTTACAGATTTAGGTAATATTTTTGGGACGATTTGCTTACATTAACGTCAGGCTAATTACACGATAACACACAACTACAGTCCAATTAGGCATCTTTTACACGTGACCTGTAAATGGCTCTTTTACTGAATGACCGTAATTGAATTTCATAACTTTATTCCTGAAAAACAACAGAACAATATGTATTAGCTGCAACACTCAGTAACAAGTTGGAAAGCGAACTAACCTGATAATTCAGCATGGATCGCTAATTAGAAATTTCACAAATCGAGCAATTTATCAAATGACTGCGCAAGCAGTCCATATGCATTGCACGTGCGCGAAGGGAAATAGCGACACAAAATGCGTATGATCATACAAGCAATGTGGCCGATACTTGACTGACAGGAAGCCGTCGTTTGGGGGTGGAAACCTGGCATCTTATGGGTGTGGTTAAAAAAAAAACTGCAGGCGTGTCCGAGCATTTTTGAGGAGGGTCTGTGACATCAGTGATGACCTCCTGCACCTCAGTCACAGATTAGTGGCAGCCTCACACCTATTCACAATTGCACAGATGGCAAAAACTCTTGGATGGTTCAGACAATATGTATGGATTTGTGTGTGGATAGTGATTAGCGATCCGTGTGCAATTCTCTCAATTTTGCACGGGGGAATTTTTCTTTCTCTCTGGGCAGCTTTCTCCTCACAGTCCACTGCGAATTCTCTGATGAGCGATCCATCCTGAATTAGGCCGATAGTGCTCACTATGGAGTTGATTTTGCCAAACTAACGAGCAACTTTGCACTAGATGACCCGTGTTCCAACCCAAGGGGTCTAAGTACATGTATTGCTTTTGCCTGCAGCTTAAATACTTGCTTATACAATGCTTTTTGCATGTAGCCCACTAATATTGTACAGTTCATTGGCTACACAGTTTAGAGTTGAGCTATGACACTCCCCTCCCGACTCTAGAGCTACGCAGAATATGCCAGTGTGGGTGCTGGGCCTGTTTTGGTGCATGTCATGTTGAAGAGATGGATTTTTTTTTTGCCCCTGCTCATGTGCCAAAGCCACAGTGCAAATGGGGGGGGGGGGTGAATAAAGAACCAATGGGCAGAAGGAGGCACTTATGTCGCAATGCACCACCATGAGCAAGACCTAGAAGGGAACTACAATCTTTGTGTTGGGGTTCCCATTGTACTTTAGCCTGTGTCTATGATCTCCTTCTTACACTGCCTTATTCCTCACACTACTGACAGGTATGGCTATCACATAAGCAGGAATTCCTATTTCCTATGCTACGATCAAACTACTATCAGAAACCTGTTTGATCACCTTCGTAACTATGATGGTGCCGACTACCCCAAGCTGTGCGGTAAATTTGAGGTTACTGGAGTGCGAGACTTAACCACCGGGTACGACAGCAACCAGCCTGACAAGAAAGCTGTGAGTTAAACTCCTGGGGATCGGTATCTGCCGCTTCGTTCTCTTTCCAGTTATATGTGGGGAAATGTGGGAAAAGTAAGGGGGTGCGTTGTATTTGTAGTCTTCAGCTCTCACTGTTACCATGGTGCACACATAACTATATCGTCTTGCTGACAGATTCTGCCAACCAGTAAGAGCAGCCAGATGATCACTTTCACCTTTGCCAATGGAGGAGTGGCCACCATGAGAACCAGCGGCACGGAGCCAAAGATAAAGTATTACGCAGAACTTTGTGCAGCACCAGGGAACAGGTATGTCAGGAGAGTACAGCCCCCGGTCGGGGCTTCATTTGGTTTTCTTTCTTACCTCCAAAACGGGTGTTTGAAGGCTACACAGGGAGCAATTACATTCTTTTCTTTATAGCTATCTATTTTAAGTACATTGTGGATGAGGTCTATGGATTACTTCAGGGGAAAGTTGCAAAGTTACTGTAGATTAGTGGTTCCCAACCCTGGTCCTCAAGTACCCCCAACAGTTGAGAGAATAGTCTAGTATGTACCCAGCATAAAGGTGCCCACACACTAGAACAATTTTTTTCCCCGATTGGCCGCTTTCCGATAAATCGGCCGATATATCAACCGACTTTTACCGATAACCGGTCAAAAATCGGCAGATATCGTTCGGATGCACGCTCCCACAGACATTTCGCTAAATCTTCTGATTTTGCATGCTGCATGAAAGATCAGAAGATTTAATAAAAGATCCATAAGAACTCATACACATATGGGATCTTAAAATAAATCTTTGCTAAAGATGTGCGCTTGCCTGAAATCTTTTGCCCAGGACGGACAAAAGATTTCAAGGCTAATTTATTTGCACATCTTAAGATCACAGATCTTTCTAGTGTGTGGGCACCTATAGTCTACTGAAAAACCAATATGGAGTTGCCTATTGTCAATTATGGGTTAAAATAACTTGGGAGATGGTTTGCCGGAGTAGTTTGGCTTCAGTACTGCATGGGAAAAAAAACTGTTTGAGTAACATCCACCTGATTAATACCCCTTTTACACTGATTAGCAGAGTCGCACCTGGGATTATGTATCTGGGTGCAACCCTGGTGCGACTCAGCTTGTGAAAGCTCTTACACTGGCATCCCTGCCCTCTACCTTAGGCGTGTCCTGACCCAGCACTTAAAGGTGAGATCATCTCTTAGACAATGTAAAACAAGGTTGGTTTAACCTTGCAAATGATTGCTGCCTTAAAATAAGGCCATCGTCGCCCAACATACTGCTCCCCTCGCAAACTCTGACCCTACTGCATATTTATTACAATGGTCTCTGCAGCATGTCCCCTCTTTCCTTTATATCACTAATGGGTCCCCTTAAGTCCTATTTCTGGCTGTACCTGCTATAACTCTTAATGAGAAACCAATCCATGATCGACCAATCACAACCTGTATTGATATCTTTATAAGCATTCTGCTTTGTCTCTGTTACAGTGACTACGACCAGCTGAAGAAGGAGCTGGAAGACCTCGCTGACGCCATTGAAGAACACTTCTTTCAGCCAGAGAAAAATAAATTACAAAGAAAAGTAGATTAAAGGTTCGGGGCCTGATTTAGAGGTCGGCACACCGTACATCACCAATGCAAAGGTCAACATTGGGTCACATAAATTGCGCTCTTAAGGGGTGTACACCGGTGAGAATTTTGGAAGAACTCCTAGAAGGTTAGCCGAAATTTCCGAGTGTTTCTACTGACTCTCATTATCTCCTAGCATAGCAATTTTGATTAGGTCATAGACTATCATTATTTAAGGCCCATACAAACTAGACCAGTGGTTCTTAAACTCAGTCCTCCGGACCCCACACAGTTCAAATTTTCCAGGTCACCCGACAGGTGCACTCATAACTGACTGACACATTTTAAAAGATCCACAAGTGGAGATCATTATTTCACTTGTGATTATTTGAGGAAACCTACAAAACATGCACTGTGTGGGGTCCTGAGTACCGACTGTGAGAATCTGTGTACTAGACAATATTGGTCACAGTATCATTCAGAAAGGGCTTTCTGAACGATATTGTGAACAATATCATCCAGTGTGTACGCTGTGCATCGATAACAATGCGCGCTCCCGCTCGTTGTTAACGACCCCCTCCATTGCCGAGCATGTTCAGACGAGGGAGGACATCGTCAACGATGGCCATGTTGCAGCATCCATCGTTCCCCCACCATGGCTGCCACCCTCATGTGCAGCATTGGCAAGTGTGTATACCGGGTCCCCCTGTCACCAATATCTACCTCGGTGGGATCACCCTAATGTGTACGGACCTTTAGACAAAATCGCATAGTCAAAATCTCCAGTGCATCTAGTTAAAATTGCTTAGTCAAAATTGTCCATTAACCAACATCTCACCGTGTGTACACGGCTTTACGCACGTTTGAGTTACACGTAACTGGAGACATCCAACAGAAAACGCGGCTGAATTCTTGTTTGCGAATTACAACTGTGCACATTTACCCCCACCTGTAGCATAGAGGTAGCAGTGATAGCGTTAGTAATAAATTGATCTCTAAAAGCCGCATCCTTAATGAATTCTATACTATCAGATACGGGGGTCCGGTCACATAGACAATCTGAGGTAACCAAATAGTTCAACTTGTGTCATTGTCCTCTTCTGTATGTCTGGCCTTCAGTGCCTGCAAAATATGGTCCTCCAAAGAAGCTCATATTTCCAGTCTCATTAGGGCAAGACTATGGCGCCCTGATACTCTTGTGTGTGTATAGGCCTATATTGTACCATCCCTGATTTACACACTATATATTGTCCAGCCGTAAATGATGCTCACAGGGTTTGCTTAGATGTGAGGTTCGGAGGTTTTGATGACTGAAATCAGTGGTTAATAATAACACACAGACAAGAGAACATGCACTCTGCTATCACTCCTAACTGTACACGCTGAATAACTGAATCAGACAGAACACACCAATATACATGCTCAGAACATTGTTTTACCGTTTTAAATAAAATGACAGTTACGAACCAGCATCAGTTATGCACATTTAAATATTTTTAAATCAGCCATAGTGCTGTAATAAAGCGTATACGGTCATGGCTACAATTTTTACTAATACAAAGTGATTATAAAAATATATTCTTTCCTATTCATAGACTTCACATGCAACTGGGGTTCTCTAAACACAATTAGCCATTTACTTCCCCATCTTTCACAATGGAGACTTTACTTCAGATTCACCTGTGATAAGGGGCTTGTCTTAGCAAGACCAAAGCTACTCTACCAGATCCTTACAGGTCACCTGTGGGTATACATGATCTGTAATAGTGACATTGAAGCTGGCAGTAGGTGGCAGTGATCCCTGCTCTGTCAGTAGGTATTAGGTTTACTTTGAATGGGAGCCTGGGAACCAGTTTCCAGACACTGCGTCGGTGCTAGCGCAAGAGCGACCCCAGTACCCCTGATGTGTCAGGTGCTGTTTATAAGCTCGGGGTATGTGTAGAATGTATCCTACACTGACTATTCTACCACTACATTTATACATCTGCTTCCAGCAAAACACAGAGGCTGTTATTTATCCCAGTTGATTAAACGTTCCTATATGTACACCATATGTTGCATTTCATGTATGTGGCAATGAACAAGCCACTTTTTGATTTAGGTTTGGCCAGCTTTTGATGAACTACAACTTCCAGCAGATACTGGTGCCGCATTATTGGAGATGTACTATGTACACCAGTAAGTCATATACTTTAGGTCATTTTGCTAAACCTAATGCAGATTATTAGTCAAATTCTAATTACTAACCTTTTATATAGCGCCATGATATTCTTCCCGATTTGGGAACAAATAATACTGTACTTCTACATTACTGAGTGTTAGCATGCACTGATGTATGAACCTTGCTCACAGGCTACAATATATAAACTCCTTATTAAACATGGTGCCTTTATTTATTCTCAGAGGACGTTCTCTTGCCTGATCTTGTGCTGATTTGTTTAGTGTCTGTGTGTTTTTGTGATCACCCAAAGGATACGACCTTGGCGTGTGCCAGGTTACTGTGCCAACTGTCCCTCAAATAGCTTCACACACACACACACAGTAATTAGCATAATGTGGCAGTTTTCAAAGACACGAGTAATATTGTACGGGAAATGGCAGTCAGCGTAATGTTTCTGTATCACTGCCAAACATGAAACACAGAGTCCAGCTTATTCCTGTTCACTTCTCCTTTTTTTTTTTTTTTTACTACTTTTTCAGGGCCAGATTTATCAAGCTTCAAAAAGTGATAAAATGGAGAGTGATAAACCACCAGCCAATCAGCTCCGTTCTACCGTGTTACAGGCTGAGTTTAAAACAGGTAGACCGATTCTAAAACTGCGCCAAGAGCAGCTACAAAGACCCACCAAATAAAGAGGTCGCCAAACCTCTTAAAATACACATAGGACAAAAAGCACGTTATGATGGTTTTCTATTGGCGCCAATAGAAAACCATCATATCCTGCTTATTGTCCTATTTGAGTTTAAAACATGTCAGGTACGAGCTGATTGGCTGGTCAATCACTCTCCACTTTATCACTTTTTGAAGCTTGATACATTTGGCTCTTGATGTTGACACACACGGGGGGGTGATTTTAGTTCATTTTCTAAGCGATTTGTCTACAACACTTACTTTTTCACACGCATTGCTCCGTGTATATGCCCCATAGCGATGGTGATGTGCAGTCCCACGTTTCGCCATTGGCGGCTTAGAACTTAAGCACATGCAATGAGGATCTAGTCAGATCACCTGCCTGTGCTTAAATAACACTGAGTTAGCACAGATCACCCATAGACACATCACTGTGTGTGTATGGGCATCGCTCAGTACAGAACTGAGCATTCATCGCCCCGTAAGAGCAGTAATCGTTTCTGTGAAATTGAAGAACTTCACGAGAAATCCTTCAGTGTAGCTGGAGTTAGTATATAATAGCGAGTTTACTGGATAATCTGGGGTCCCTATGGCTATAAGAGACCTGTCTATGCTTAGGGTTGGCGATGTCCCTCCCCAGTAAATTCTCAACTAAATTGAAGTCAACATGGACCTTGCCTGACATGTTTGATACATAATGGGAGAGCGGAGTTTACCATGGAACTGGGCGAGCCTTTAGGACCCCAGTAGACCTAGAGGGAGGCGTATGCTGAATAGACATACTGTATAGTGGCTGTGTCGGGCGTGTTCTCTAACTGGCTTCAGCTGCTGTAATGGGCCAATATGTGCGCTAAACACTTGTGTGGTGATGCTGTGATGCCCTGATGGATGTAATACTACAGAGCATATTAGGATGGCTGTTCACTGACATAGCAACCAGTAAATCTTTGTTCTCAGGCCAGTGGGGCCCAAACTTTGTTGCATCATGGCGCCCTCGAGTATCAGCCACAATTATCACAACACCCCAAATCTATTGAGAAATTCAAGAAAAAAATATTTAAAAAGTAACCGTTCCTCCTTCGTTATGTGCTGGTGGGCGGGGCCTGCACTTCTGTTTATTATTAGGTGTTACCATTCAGCCACCAGCACTTGTTTTGCTGATGACACAGATCATTTCACTTGGTCCTGGACTACCAACTCTTGGAAACCACTACATTAGTCTAAAGCTGGCTGTACACTAAGGGGTACATTTACTAAAGCTTCTACAAATGAAGAGGTGATGTTGCCCATAGCAACCTATAAGATTGTGTCTTTTTTTTCTATTTCATCCTAGAAAATTTTAGAATCTGATTGGTTGCTAAGGGCAACATCACCGCTCTTCATTTGTAGAAGCTTTCGTGAATTTACCGCTCATAGTTCTGCACCCATATTAGTGGACGTTATACAAATTAGTGCATCTCTGTGAAAGATGTTTAAAATATCCACTAAAAATGCCATCGTCGCTCACATTTGTTATATAAATTCAAATAAAAAAATTGTGTAAAAAAAAAAAAAGCTATTTCCTATATAAGGTAATGAATTAACATGTTTGCTTGACAATTTTCACACCTTTTTTTTTTTTTACAAATTCATTTGGCACTCAAAGGGTTAACAGTATCTATTCCTGGCTCATCTGACAGGATTTCCCTGTTATGTGTACTGTTCTGCTTTTACTAATATAGAAATAAAAGTTTACTTACTCAGTGTATTGATGTCCTTCTTTGATTTACTGTCCAGTATTCACACACAATTTGATAAAAACAAAATCACTAGCATATAGTACTTTGTGGCCTGATGCACAGGGTTAAGCAGAAAAGAAGGTACTTGTGTATTATCTGGGCGCCCGATATTTTCATTGTACAACCAAAAATCGACGCGATGCGACGCGGCGTGATTGGACCCGATTTTTTTATTGTACAGGCACCCAGATGCCTGATTCCTATGTTAAATGCCCCCCCCAGACCAAATTTTTTATTGTAAACCCACCCTGATGGGTAATTACTATGTTAAATGCCCCCCATTGTTAACGCCACCCAACGCCAACCGGAAGCGTGGCGGTATGCGTCCTCCGACCTTTTCATACCCCCACTATCCACGTAAGCGTGGAGTTCATTTTATCTAGTGTGGCGAGCGCAGCGAGGCGAGCGGACGCGGATTACTTCACATATATTCCGCGTCCCCTCGCAGGGCTCACTGCGCTCGCCATACTGTTCTTATTTGTGGTTATTTCAGTTACTTCCTCTGTTCTGCAGCACTGAGACCAGACCACCATACAGCAACCCCCCACCCCCAAATAAAAATGACATATTTTGAGTTCTGTTGAACTTTTCATTGCCAGAAACCACCGACTTGGTCATTTTTTTTACACCGTGCCAATGCAAACTATACTGTACCTTTGTTTTGTAAAGCATACTTAGCATTTATGGATATGTGCTAGTTTTTGTGTCAATTATTATTTACAGTTTTCTATATAGCGTAGCATTTTCCGTTGCGCTTTACAATTGGAAACAGTGATTTACCAAACTGGGTAGAAACAAACCGACCTAGAGATAGGAGGGCCCTGCTCACAATCTATAGATTCCACAGGTTCTCAAACTCACAGTGCATGTTTTGCAGGTCTTTTAAAATGTGTAAGTGAGTAATGATTGCACCTGTGCACCTGCCGGGTGACCTGGGAAATGTGAACTGTGTGGGGTCCTGAGGACCAAGTTTGAGAACCCCTGGTCTATTCTAATATGTCAAATAAAACTGAACCAAAGAGGGCAACCAAGAAAATTAACCGAATGCAAAGAGGATTTAATATTCTACCTTCCTGGCACATTACTGGTCCTACTTCGTCCTCTTTACCCAATTTTAAGGCTCTCTCAGTGTATACTAGCACTTGGAGACTCACAAGTGGCAGAATATCCTGGCATACAGTGCCAACTGGCATATGTGGGTGCTCTATGTCCAAAAACATCAATGTTCTGCAGTGTAGTTTGTTTGGGCAATGGGTGTGGAGTTTGTATGTTGTCCATTTACTTGGTTTCCTCCAGGTACTCCTGTTCAATTGGGTGCATTTACACTTCCTGCAAACCCAGGTGTTTGCACAACCTGGGTTATTTCAGGCAGTGTAATAAATAGGTTGTCACGTGCTAGGGAACAGTGAGTGTAAGCTCCACTGGGACAAGGACTGTTGTGAATGACTGAACATTCTCTGCAAAACCATATTCTATTCAAGCAGTGCTGATTGCTCGCCGTCACAGCTCGCGCGACAGTATTCAACCGATCCCACTGCACCCGCCGTTTCCACCTTGCTGGGTTTTTAAAGCGAAGTTCGCGGCTTAATGCAGCGGGTTCCCCGCATTAACCGCAAACCTCGCCATTTGGGGGAATTCTCACTGCCCTCTGACAGCTAGGATTCTCCCGGCACGTTGAATAGGGTGAGTGGCCGGCACGGGGATTAAACGACGAGGGTGGCTTGTTTTTGGCGATCCTCGCTGTTTAACCCCTTCGCTGGCGGCATTGAATACCGCCCTCTGTGTGTGCTATATACATAACATAATAGATAATAATAGTTCCTGTTCCCAGTGAGAGTGACACACCAATGCTTAATAAACCAGTGTATTATCAGCCAGTGTATACCTCTGCGTGTTCACTACACCTATCACCTTCTCATTCACTAATACACTGCAATACCTAAACTAGGTAAACCTATAACATACCCACACCCCTTTTTAACAGTGTGTACCCAATCCCCAGTAAACCTGCCTACCTGTGTAATCAGATACAATCACCTGGTTAGTCCTGTCTGCCATTCAGTAATAGTTCAGCACCATATAAACCTCTGCAGAACCTCTTCCTGTCTCGGTAACCAGCGATGCACATTTTTGCAGTCCGCTACTTAGTGCCCTAATACGCCGGAGGGCAATGAGTAATTAAAGTGACACAAGATTATTACCTGACTCCCGTTTTCATGCACAAAGCCCAACAGGGATCTGCTCTCCCTCCATATCGCCAGTGCTCCGGTAAGATATCCATTCCTCTCATACACAGGAATCAGTCGTCTCTGCAGCTCGTCTTGACAAGCCTGATACAGGAAATGAAAGCAACATTCTAAGCAGAAGTTTAATCAGACCAAAATAACCGGACGTAGACCCATACCATATTGGCTTAATTAAGGGCCTGATTCAGAACTTTTCGCTAAGTCTAGCGAGCAGGTAAATGCCGCCGCCGGGTGAATCACCTTCGTAGTATGCATATGGTATATGTATGGTAACACATTTGATGGTCCCTCACAACAAATGATTTTTCCAGCGTTCCTTATGAAAGGTAAGTCAATACTTCCTTTTCAGATGGCCACTGATCTCCGAATTCAGGCGGGCGCTGATGTCATGTCGGCCGTTCGCTCCCCGGCACGGAATACAGTTGGCCAGAAAAAGACGTATAGTCTGTACCATCATAATCTGTATCCTTGTTTAAGCAATGTCCTCTAAAGTAGTGGTTCTCGGTCCTCAGGGACCCCCAACAGTGCACGTTTTCCAGCTCTCCACACAGAATCACTGGTGAAATAATTAGCTCCACCTGTGATCTTTTAAAATGTGCCAGTGAGTTATTAGTGCACCTGTGTATCTGTGAGGTGACCTGAAAATCGTGCACCGTTGGGGGTCCCTGAGGTTGAGAACCACTGCTCTAAAGCAGGAATTATCCGCCTCTACCTTTTAAGTGTCCTCGACAGGTCATGTTTTCAGGATTTTTGTCTGGAAGCAGGTGAGATGAACACACCTGTGCATGATTAGAAAAATCCAGAAAACATGACCTGTTGGTGGTACTTGACGATTGGAGTTGAGAACACCTTTCCTTAAGGGTTGCCCAGAGTTGGAGATCATTGTGCTCTGGACCCATTAAGGCCCATACACACTAGAAGATTATTTTCCAATCTGGAATGAAAATCTGGAATTTTTTGGGAACAAATTACAATCAACAATTTGTTCCCAAAAGTTGAAAAATGGACAAGAGCAGTCATCTGCATAGATTTAACCAATTGGTCTAAATGACTATTTTAGCCTATTTTCTATGTTTAAGAGCAAATGGTCAATTGTTATTTGCGCCCAAAAATTTTCAGATTTTCATACCAACTAGCTAGATTGGTAACATAATCTTCTAAGGAGGGATGTATTAAAATACATCGCCACCCATCACATCGATGTTGATTGCCTATGTACTAATACAGTATATGCAATTAACATTGCAATGCGGTGGAGGAGGCCACCCGCGATACCTGTGAGGTGGTGTGTGGGGGGCTCCGTCACCCCCCTGGGATCCACTTACTCCCCCCACGCCGGGAAGCCTAAGCAGGCTGTCCCCAGCGCCTCCTCCCCCTGCTGCCGGAAGAACCTCCGGCTGCGTTGCTAGGGTGAGGAGGAGTTTACCTTACAGGTCCAGGCTTCCTGGAGGAAGGTATGCCGGGGGGAGAGGGGTTAGCATCTGCGGCAGCCAGCGATAAGAAGCCCATAGGCTTCTATAGGGTATCGCCATCCAAAGGTGGCGATACCCTGGGCAGCAAAAAATGCGCCGTCCGGGTCTTCATACATTTGATGAATTGACATTTTAATGTCAACATTGTATGTCATTCTGTCAAACTGATCAGGGTCACTTATATATAATAAAATATATATGTACACTTTCAGATTTTTAATCTGCTGTCATTGTATTTGCTTTTTGGTGGTTAAAGGTCATTTAATCTACAGCAGTAATCTACCTGGTTTCATGTACTTTTACCAGGTTCTTATTTTTCTATCGATTATGTCTATATATACATGTTCTATTATGTACTAGTGTCGTGGAAGTGACCTAGGCCCACCCCTGCTCTGTCCCGCCCCTTCTCCCCAACGCAGGTCTGTCCTGTCACTCTGCAATGGGAGCGATTGGAGAGGTGCATAATGTAGACCGGACAGGACAAACTTTAGATTATTATATAATTACTTTTTTTAATGTCCTATTGCTTTCCAGGTTGGATGAGCTCTGTAATACTCTTTTTAAAACTGAAATTCCCAGTCTGACCTGGGATTTGCAACACTTCCAATTTATGTCAGATCTAGGACAGACGGCGGTTTTAACCCAGGTTATTTCCAGGTTGGCCACGGTTCCACTCCAGGGGAAGTGGAACTCTTCTACAGTCGCTTAAAGATGACATCATCTCACACGCCAGGAATTCAGCTCTCACTATACTTCTGTTTGTTGTACAGGATGTGATGTGAGGTGAGGGCGAAAGTTGTTAGATGCCCTCATAGCGCTTTTTATTTTATTTGTAATTTACACAGGTGTAGGTTATTTTCTTTTATTACAGCAGGATTGTACCCTTGCGGGAACGCTTTAGGCATGGGGACTCGCTTCGATCGCCATACTTTATATTCCCCCTCCAGGTAAACGTGGACCCAGCGCATGATGGAAAAAGACAGAAGTGGTTCTAGCCGCAACCGTCATCAACCCAGTAACGCTCAGAGCAACTCTTTTATTTGTAGGTCTTGAGAAGATAAGAACAATTATGTCAGATCGTCTGGTCTGTCATTGGCAGGCTGCTGCCCACCGGGATCCACCCAGAAGCACATGTGCCGGCGGCCTTGACCCCCGGTGCGTTGCTCCCTCCTCGCTGCTACTGTCAGTTTCACTTTTGCTGAATGGGAGTTGCGGCTATTTCGTTATTATTTGGTGTATTTGGACAGCAAGTCCCGAAACATGTTGGCCTGAGAAGCATGTCACATCCTTATTTAAAGCGAGAGAAGAAGGTAAGACCTGTGGTGTGACCATTTTGCATGAAACCAGTGCGGTCCGGATCCAACCTGTGTGCAAGTGCATTCTGGACCACCCAGGACACCACCTATCTCCCACTTTACCATTTTAAACATTTTTTTATATGTCTTTTTGGAAATTATATGAATACAAATGTTTTACATATTCATATCGGTGGAAAAGATACCTTTATATGAGGATCCATAAATGATATCATTGTGAGTCAATCATTGAAAAGAAGCCGCTATACAGTATGTGTTTATCTACTTTCCTACTTGTAAGGTACACCCTAAGTGAGATGTACTTAACCAATCAGAAGTTTTTTAGAAAAGGAAAAAATAGACCTACACATTGGCCCTTATTCTGGTTGGTGCGGTAATATCCGCGTGCGTTCGTGCCGCCGATGTTTTGTGTCTGCGCATGTGCAGAGGCGTCTCTGCACATGTGCGAGCGGGGCGTACGGCCAAATCCCGCATGAAATGTGAACACTCCGAACAGGGGGTGGAGAGGGGCGTGAAGGGCTATTTGGGCTCATTACCATATGCATACGCCCCACGTTTCATGGGCGTTCCCATGCAAACGCTGGGCGTACGTATGGTAATGCGGCCGTGACGCACGTGTAGGGGGCGGACATATGACATCGCCGGATGTCAGCTGCCCGCCCAGATCCCTGCTTTTGCACTGAAAAATGTCCATGTGGTCTGAGGTTGCGGGAGCTGGTGGACCACTCGGTCCTGCATTCGATGGTCTGCGACCATCGAATGATGGGGGAGGTTCCCTGAGATGGAGGAGGCGTATTCCGTGAAAAATACATGTGCGGTCCGTTCGGCCAGCTTCTTACCGCGTACGGACGGAGTTGGCGATCCGTATGGAAGGCGGGGTTTCGCACGCACGGTCCTGGCCGCATATTCGGATCCGGCCGCACCGATCAGAATAAGGGCCATTGTCTTTTTGATTTTTTTTTTTTTTAAACTTGGATTTGCGAAAAAAAAATTCAACATAACAACATCAAAGAAAATAATAAACATTCAGTAAAAGGAAACAAAACAGGGAAGTCCACACTTCAACTTTATTTTTGTCTGATTTTCCTATTTTTTTTTTTTCTTTTTCGTTTCATTCTATTCTTTCTTCTTTTTCTCCTCCTCTTTCCTTTTTCTTCTCTTCATACACAAAATCCACTCACAAAGGAAGCGCCTATTGCTATAACCCCCATTCATATCCAGTATTTTCTAAATCTCAAGGGTGAGATTTTTGTATAACAAGAGAGCAGCATCCTTGGAGCGCTCGATTTAATCCAAAAATACTTCACTCATACTTGTTCATCCTGCCCATTAACCCTGGTCCTTCAAATGCCCAACCATGAGTCACAGGTCACTGGACCTGGGCACTTTTTTTTTTTATCTGAACCCTTTCACACTGAGCCTCGACCTAGGTTAACCCAGCAATAATCTGGCAGGTTGAGGCAGCGGTACGAGAGGGTTATAACTGTGCAATGAAGTCGGCTGTGAGATGCATTTGTCATCACTTGTACGCAGACTTCATGCAGTCACCATTGCTGAGTGATCTGTAGAGTCTGGGCATCTGCCTGGTGCTATAAGCCTACAGTACAACCAATCTATTTATAGTAAAGGGTCCTGTTACACTGGTTTAGAATAGCCGTGTACTGATGTCATTACATAACCTTTACTTCTACCACTACATAACCACCTCCGCTCTGTGACATATATTTGTGGACATGGTTAATGTCCCAATCAGGGCTTAAAGTGGTCATGCAGAGATGGGGGGACTCATTTATCTATGCCACCGAATTACCCCCTCTTCTCTCCCTATTAGGCAGAGACAGGGCCAGTGGTAGGGTTTTTGCCATCCCCCTGCAAACTAGAATGCTTTTCTGTAAGAATTACTAAGCAGGGCCAATGTGGAGGTTAAAATGTTCCACCTCGTTTTTAATGAAGTTTTGAATTAAATATTTTATTTTACCTTGACCATAATCTCATATTTTTCCCCCCATTTGAAGCGTGTAATTACCATCATCTGCCATCCCCTTCAGTCCTGCTCCCACTGGTGGGATGTGGCCCTCCAGATGTTGAGGAACTACACATTCCAGCATGCATCAGTTTCAGCATGGCCACATAGCAAAACTAATGCAAAGCATCCTGGGATGTGTAGTTCCTCAACATCTGGAGGGCCGCAATTGCCCAGCCCTGGCTAAGAGCCTCTCATTGGGGTATAGTTACCAACTGGCACTTTTCAAGCTGCTGCACCTTAGGCGGCTGCTAGATTTGAATGGGGCAATAATATTAATTTAAAAAACAAATGCATTATTTTATTTTTAACTTCAGCGGTTGAAACCACCAAATACTTTGTGGAATTTGTTTTCAATATAAAATCTCTTTCTTTACATTCCTTTCAAAGTTCTCCCAACCGTTCCACTCGTTATCTCTCTTCCTATATGTTGGGGACGATAACAGTTTGTACAGTACGCAATGGCTATTTCCAATTCCTGTCTATAATTACAGTGTGTTTCCTCTAGAAGAACACACAGAACGTCTGAGAGAAAGGCCAAGCACAAGGCAGGTCTGGCAGCTGTTGTTTACGTGGACTGAGCAATGAACATTTTTACTGGCCTGTGAATGTTAGAAGGCATTCCATGGCTAACACTTAAGGCCGCAATACACTGGGCAATGTACCGGCAATTTGGGATATCACCAATCAATCACAGGAAAAGAGCCCAAATTGCAGGTGACTATCAGCGGGTCTGATGTATTGCATGGTCTTGTGCGCATCGCAACGGACCCTCTGAATTGCCCCTGCTGCAATCCAAGAGATTGCTTCTGAGCCGGGCCGGCTTGGCTGGGATTGCATGCGCTATATTGCATGCAGAAGGACCGTATACGAGACATTGCATGTGATCCTGCCGTCTGGGAAGGTCCCGGGAAACTCAAGGGTGCATTACGTGCGACTTATCCAAGGGGAGAAGTCGCCGCAATGTATGGAGGCCTTTACTATACCCTCTGCCTCTACAGGTCCACAACCATACAGCAACTACTGCCAGGTATACAGTGCCGAGCTGGGTCAGTGATCCCTGGTGTTACAGTAACACATTAGAGTGCAATCACATATACAATCATTGTATTGCCTCTACATAGAACAGATAACTACACCATGGTTACACTTCCATGGTTCCAGTTCATAGGTCGACCGTGAATAGGTTGTCCACTTTTGGTCGGCAAGCAATAGGTCGACATGCTAATGGTCCACACAAACCAGCGTCTCTGCAAGGCTTATTACATAGACCTTTCAGAATATTGTGATTAATGGGGAGATTTATCTAAGCTGGGAGAGATTTAGAGGACTATGTATAAAGTGGACAGAGATAAAGTACCAGTCATATTTCCTCCCTGGGCAGAGGGTGATTTCAGTCTGTATTCGCATAGGAGATCGCATAGCCCAAAAGAGGCCAGATGGCATAGTAATAAAATCAGAGTCAGCAGGATACAGCAAAGGCTCAACCTATCCAGAGTCAGCTTATCCGTTCTTTGTTTCTCCAGCTTCCTTCTGTCTCTCCAGCTTCATCCCATCAGTGTCATACCAGCCCCCTATGTCTCTGCAGATTCAGCCTCTTAGTATCTCTCCAGCCCCTTCTGTCTCTCTAGCTTTAGCCCTGCAGCATCCCTCCAGACCGCTCCTGTATCTCCAGCTTCAGCTGCTCAGTGAAGTCTCACCAGTCCCCTTTGTCTCTCCAGTTTCAGAATGCAGTGTCTTTCCAGCCCACTTCTGTATCTCCAGCTTCAGCCTTCTTGTGTCTCTCCAGCCCCCTTCTGTATCTCCAGCTTCAGCTGTTCAGTGTCATCTCACAAGTCCCTTTAGTCTCAGCAGTTTCAGTCTGTAGTTTCTCACCAGCCCACTTCTGTCTCCAGCTTCAGCCTCCCAGTGTCTCTCCAGCCCGATCGGGTATCTCCATCTTTAGCCTCTCAGTGTCTCTACTGCTTTTGCCTCTCAGTATTTCTACAGACCCCTTCTATCACCTGCTCATTGTCATCTCTCCAGTCTCTTCTGTCTCTCCAGTTTCAGCCTACAGTGTCTCTCCAGCCCCCAATCTGGTCTCTCCAGCTTGAGCTCCTCAGTGCCACTCCAGTCCTTTCTGTCTCTCCAGTCTCTCAGGGACTTTTCACCCCCTTCAACCTCTCAGTGTCTCTCCTTCTTTGGCCTCTCAGTGTCTCTACAGCCACGTCTTTCTCTCTAGTATCTCAGATATCTCTCCAGACCCTTCTGTCTCGCCAGCACAAGACCCTCATCCATACTTGCGTGAGTATTTGCATCCCTCCTTCTCTAGCCCCACATCCTTCTTGCTCCAGCCCCTGTCACTTACCTTCTTGTTGTTGAAAGTGGAGTGTGATACTGCATATAATCCATGTTGCCTGTACCAAGATGGCCAAAGAGGCTACTACTGAGCATGGACAGAGCCATCAAAGGGCCAACGTCATGACCCGCGGGACCGCGCATCGTGCCATCTTGTGCACACAATCCGTTGACGGCCAGTCTAGACTGGACGGTTGGGTCCAATCTTGTTCAGGTGTATGGGGGCCTTAAGCTTGCGAGCAGGGCCCTCCTACATTTTTGACTGTCTGTAAATACCCAGTTTGTTGCATCACTGTTTCCAATTGTAAATGGCAATGGAATTTGCTGCGCAATATACTGTAATGAACTGTTAATAAATAATATGCGGTATTTGTTATGACAAATACTGTATCTATCATGTTATTCTTCTCCCTAGCTGAATGACCAAGCACTGCATCGTCTTCTTGCCATACTTCTCATCCCGCAGACCAGGAGCATATCCTCTGCCCCCACCATGTCCCAATCAGACTGTCCTGCTCCTCATCATGTCCTATTTCTGTCCCTCCCCATCCCTGTCCCTCTCATGCTGTTCTGTACGTGTAGCTCTGCAGAGCTATGTGGCTGAGAGTGTTAAGGGGGAGGAAAGGACTCTGCTTCCCAGGGGTCATCTTGTAAGTTGTTATTTGCTGTTCTGGCCTAAGGACCATCCCTCTGCAATGCCAGGCGCCCGCATTCATCCAGATCTCTGCTGTCAGGTAGGTGCCACTTGATTTGTACTGTGTATGGGCTCAGCATCTGCAGTTCTCTGCAGACCTGCTATTCAGTCCCCTTATGCAGATACCTTCAGTGGGTAATTCAGAGAGCACAATGATTCTATCTGCTGCTGATACTGCTGCCTTTACCCAATGCTGGATTACAGCAGGGGTATATGAGAGGACTGGACTTCTGATACTGATACAGCTGTAAGATTATAATATATCACTTCGTGTGTAAGCCGTTTGGGTGTTTTTAGCGTTATGTTGAGGATGAAGATTTATTAGCAGGATAACCAGTTTATTGATAAGTGGATTAGATGCACCATACGTATCAGTATTATTTAGAAAGATGCAGCAGCAGCAGCATGACAAGGGAGAAATGATAAAACATTTATATTGCCCTTCCTTTTATACCCATACTATAATTCACAAATCGTATCTCCATCTGTGATGTTACCCAACTGTCCTGCTATTTATTGGCACAGATAGGTCTGTACAGGTCACACAACATGTAGGTAACAATGTCCAGGCCAGGCTGTTTTGTTGCGGGTTTTGCACTGAGCTGTTGTATCCTGTGTGCAGATACTGTATGGCAGGCAAGGCTAACCTGTGGCTCTCCAGATGTTGTGAAACTACAAACCCCATCATGCCTTGCCACAGTTTTGCTATAAGGTATTGTTAAAATGGCTTCATGTGTCTATGGATCAAAAGCTGGAATACAACATAAAGGTGCTCGTTCTCTCTAACCTGTTGCCGACACACAGTAAAGAGCACTGCATACACACGGCAAGGCACCTTGGTTTTGGGGCACCGTATGCACCTTGGGGGACCACTATTGCTGGACAGACAATAGGCAGGGCTGCCTACTTTTAAAGTCTCTTCTTCGGGGGAAGCCTGGAGAGGAGACTGTCAGCAGCGCTTCGCGGGGCGGGGCCTGATGTAGACGCGCTTTGCATCTTTAGCCACTGAAAATTAGGGGGGGGGGCAGATTTTGGGATACATACCGGGAGGGTAGGCAACCCTGACAATAGGTTGACGCATGAAAAAGGTTGACACTGACATGTCGACACAAGCAAAAAGACAACAAATTTTACACGACATGGCGAGCCATGCAAGGGGACGTGGTAAACTAATGTGGCACCCAAAAAAACATGAAAACTCGTATCAACCTTTCACTGAGATTTCTACAGTATTTGAGAAATCCATTTTCAAACTGTGCGCGCCCAGTGGTGGGAGGAATCCTCATCTATGCAGAGACCTTCTACCTATGACATATAATGGGCATAGCTACATCATGCAACATCAAGGGGACAACATCAATGTGTGTAAGATGCATACATACTGGCCCTTATTCTGGTACACTCGCAAAGGCAAATTCCTTCTCAAATGGACAAAACCATGTGCACTGCAGGGGGGGGGGCAGATGTAACATGTGCAGAGAATAAGATTTGGGTGGGGTTTTTCTTCAAAGTGATATCGATATTGCAGTGTAAAAATAAAGCAGTCCGTATTTTCCCTGCACAAAAACGCTGACTCACCCAAATCTAATTCTCTCTGCACAAGTTACATCTGCCCCACCTGCAGTGCACCTGGTTTTGTCCATTTGAGAAGGAATTTGCCTTTGCGAGTGAACCAGAAAAAGGGCCCCTGTGCGATATTGCCCAGTGTGTATGCACAGCGATGATGGGGAAAACCAATGGGTTGAAAATCGCTCAGTACATATACACTGAGCGATTTTTCGACCGTCCAATCGATTTTCCCTGGGGTGGACGACTTTCCATAGCAGGACGCTATGGAAAGCCGTCTACCCCGTCTCTTATCTACTGGTAATACCAGCAGATGTGCGACAGTGGCCGGTGATAATGCGGGGGCGCGCACATCAGCATTCACCACTCATCGCTGGCCCGTCCATGCATTAGGTCAACATGATCATTAGCTCAACACAAGCATTAGGTTGTCATGGGAAAGGTCATCATGAAAATGTTGATATGAGTTTTTCTGGGTTTTTTTTTGTCTGTTTAAGTGTGCCTTGTCCCCTCACTTTGCTCGCCATGCTTCACTGCGCTCAACACACTATTGCATTCTCTATGCCCACTTGGATAGAAAAGTATAAAAAAATTACCTTTAAAAAAAAAAAGTGATTGCCTTGTAATTGGTTGCTTTGTTATAATGCATCACCATGGTAACTCTGTAAAATATGACAGTTGGTGATCTCTCCCTGTGCACCTGCTGGGTGACCTGGAACATGTGACCTTCTGAGCAGACTGGAGACATGATTCACTAACAAAAAAGGGTACTTGTTTCCTAGCAGGGCGCCCACCGCATCGTATACCATAAGGCAGGGGTGGCCAAACCGGTCCTCGCGATCTATCAACGGTCCACGTTTTCCAGGTTACCTAGCTGGTGCACAGCTGTAACCTGGTGTTACAACTGTCACATTTTTAAACATGCTGCATTCATTCCTACTATAGATCCACAGGTTGCCTGGCAAACATGCACCGTTGGTAGATCTTGAGGACAGGTTTGGCCACCCCTGCCATAAGGCATACAATGGTATGCGATGCGATGTTGCGTGATGTCAGCCGATGTTATACAATTTTAAATTGTATACCATCGCATTGTATGCCATTGTATGCCATATACAATGGTATACGATTTAAAATTTTTCAATGATAAATGGTCCCCCTATAAGATTATTAATTGTATAAGCACCTTAATGGGTGCTTACAATGTTAAAAAGGGTGGTGGTACGCGTCCTCCGACCTTTTCATACCCCCACCCTCCATGTCGGCGTGGAGTTGATTTTAGATAGTGTGATGAGCGCAGCGAGCCACCGAGCCCGAAGCATGGCGAGCGCAGCGCACCCCGCGAGGGGACGTGGAATACATGTAAAGTAATACGCGGCCCCTCGCGGGGCTCGCTATGCTCGCCATGCTTCGGGCTCGGTGGCTCGCTGCGCTAGCCACACTATATATAATCAACTCCACATCGACATGGATAGTGGGGGTATGAAAAGGTCAGAGGAAGTGTACAGCTGCCCCTCGCGGGCTCGCTGCACTCGCCATGCTTCGGGTTGGCGTTGATAGTGGGGGTGCATTTAACATTGTAAGCACCCATTACGGTGCTTATACAATTAAAAATCGTATAGGGGGGCCATTTAACATTGAAAAAACCCATTAGGGTGCTTATACAATTTTAAAATGCATCGCATCGCATGCAGGTATATGGCATGCAATGCGATAAAATGCTTAAGATGACTTCAGGCCGGTGCCCATAGACCGGACCGGACCGTCCGTTCTGTACTAAGAGATGCGCGCTC
The DNA here is from genome assembly GCF_055691185.1 of Crinia signifera. NCBI lineage: Eukaryota > Metazoa > Chordata > Amphibia > Anura > Myobatrachidae > Crinia > Crinia signifera. The sequence goes on along the minus strand of NC_139217.1, from coordinate 62,064,211 downwards.
TCGTGAATCTCATCGTACGGTACAAAAAGTATGTGCTGCACATACTTTTTGTACTAGCTGTTCACCGCATCGCATTGCATGCACACTGCATGCACAAGGCATGCGAGGCGATGCGTATTATTTAAATCCCGAACGGATCCATTAAACGGACCGTGTATGGGCACCTATAAGACTGAATATCGTGGGCGCTGTGCTAGGAAACAAGTACCCAAAAAAAGCTTCAAAAGGGATAAAATGGAGAGTGATAAACAACCAACCAATCAGCACATTTTTCAAACACAGTCTTTGACATGGCAGGTAGGAGCTGAATGGCCGGCTGTTTATCACTCTCCGTTTTATCTATTTTGAAGCTTAGTACATCTGGCCCACAGTTATTTGCAGCCACCAATAAAGTTAATTATTTTGCCTACCAAACCTTTACCCGGTTGAAACCTGGCCCATCAGCTAACTATTATTATTATTATTATTACTACTACTACTATTATATCCAAGTATAAAAGGAGAAAAGTAAGAGAAACAAATATATTGTGCTGAATTGCGATATTGAAAGCCCCATACTCACTACCATACTTGCCTACATTTGAAAACTAGTTTCAGGGAGATTATAGATGGTAATAGAATTTTGCACAGCGCCCCATTGAGGGGGCGTGTCATGCTCCACCCAAAGGGCGTGTCGAGTTCCATATATAGAGAGAGATTGTGAAAAGAGATTGTGAATGGGGCACCTAGAAGCGTGTATATGTAATATAAAATTACTTATATCCAAATGTTGATGAGCCCCAGAGCAGTTAGTACGAGCAACTATACTTGCTAAAGTGCTGGGAAATGGTGCTGATGATTCAATGTAAATGTATCTATCTCTCATTCCTTTCCCCCCCAAAAAATGTAACAGTGTAATGTGGGCTAGGTGACATGAGGGAGATTGCTAGACTAATGAGGGAGAGAGGGAGATTGCTGCTATGTCAGGGAGTCTCTTGCAAATGCAGGAGGGGAGGTAACTGTGATATAACAGTGTAATGTGGGCTAGGGGACATGAGGGAGATTGGTAGATTAATGAGGGAGAGAGGGAGATTGCTGCTATGTCAGGGAGTCTCCTGCAGAATGCAGGGGGAAGGTAACTATGATGTAACAGTGTAATGTGGGCTAGAAGAAATTAGGGAGATTGGTAGACTAATGAGGGAGAGAGGGAGATTGCTGCTATGTCAGGGAGTCTCCTGCAGAATGCAGGAGGATAGGCAACTATGCTTCACTACCCGATCCCGGTCTTTGCCAATATCAGCAGCAGTGGGGACTTGGCAGGGTTCCGGCATCATCAAATGCATACAAACTTGCTGATACCAGGGAGGGGGGAGCGAGGGCCATGCTGGTGAACATGGGGGGCGTTAGCAATGTGCAGGAGCATGCATCGTTAACTATATTGAGTGTACACAGTGGATGGGATTGTAAAAGATATCGCTCAGAGAGAAGGCCCTTTATGCATTTGATGCTCAGACAGACAATCCTGCTTAGTACGGACTCACACCTGTGTATGCAGATCTGTGTAGGCACAGTTATTATCCATTACATGTAAAGTGCTGGCAGACTACACAGAATTGTGCATTGAGAGGATCAGAACACTAATAAATGAATGTATGATAACATGATAGAAGGTAACAATGAGCAAGCAGTATAGGAGGTGTGGGGAACAAGTCCTGCATGAGGCAATGGAATAGCTTGTAGCGGGTGGTGTGGATACGATAGTGCGTGTGGCTATTGCAGGGCAGCAGCACATAAGGCCACTAATAATAAATCAGCCACTGGCAGCTGGCATTTCTGTGCAGCTATTGGTGCGGGGCTATGGCTGGAATGACGACAGACCGTGCAAAGTTTTGACATGAAACATGAACCAGTTATTGTAGTAACCAGCTGCTGGCAGGAATAACTGTCCTCCACTATATTACTTTGGTGGAGCGGGATTTATTAAAGCTTGGAGACCTAAGGTACCATCCAATGAGCTCCTAACTGTCATTTGGCAAGATCAACCAGCAATATGGCAGTAAGGAGCTGATTGGCTGACACTTTTTCTCTCTCCAACTTTGCTAAGATGCATCAAGCCTTGAAGAGAGGTAAAGTGGACACATTGAAAGCAATCTACTCCACGTTATCTCTTTCCATGGCTTAATACATCTCCCTATTTATCTTTTTGAAACCTCCTTTCTGTTCTGGTTTAAAGGAAGGCAGTTGGGTTGGTGCTGACCGAGTACAGGAACAAAGATGGCAATAGCAATGGCATGATTAGGCCATAGTACATAATTGTGATGGTTTACACAAAATATATATGTGTGTGTGTGTGTGTGTGTGTGTATATATATATATATATATATATAGTACTTATATGTTAGTTGGGTGCCCACTAAGCTATTTGCTTAGTGGGTTATTCACCCTTAGGAAATCGTATCGCATTGCATCATATGTGCACTTTTAGTTTGACACTATGCGTGCGATGCGATAATCCTAATATTTTTTTTTTTTTTTGCTGGTGTTATTTTTCCCGCTATTATCGCATCGCATTGTTCAGCACACATTTTATGACACCCTAAAATGTGTAATGCAATGCGATATTACTAAATAATGTATTCCCTCCTAAATCGCTTAGTTCTTTTAAAATTCTGCTGCCTGCCCCGTTGCTCACTCGCTGCCACCCACTGCCTGCCCTGCCACCAGGACCTCAGCAGCTGCCACAGCCCAGACCTCAGCAGCTGCTACTGGCCGCTCCACCACCCCGCTGATGGTTCCGATCCGATAAATCCTATGTGAACAAGGTTCAATCTTTACGGTCCGACCCGATGTGCAAGGGACTGTGCAGCGAATCCGATGGGATGTCAAACTCATGCGATTTGGGCTGATTTATCGGCCTGATCCATCGGAATCGTGTCAAATCGCAGTAGTGTATGGGGGCCTTAACTGTAATTTTTCAAACATATTTGCATGGCTGGTGCGTTATCACCATCCACCATATCTCTACTTTCTCACTTTACCAGTCTTAATACACCTGCCCCAATATCACAAGTGAAATAATAAGCTGCATAAATATGTGTCAGGAAGTAATAAGTACACCTGTGCACCTGCTCAGTGACCTGGAAAACGTGAACTGTTGGGGGGTCCTGAGGAACGAGGTTGGGAACCATGGTATAAATTAGCAAATGAGGAAAGGGTGTGTCTTACGTCAAAGTGGGTGGGGTTTCTGTAGGATCTGGTTGAAAATTACCAGATCGGGGGGGGGTATTCAGTTTCCTCTTCTTACTGGGGTATGTGTATGTAATATGAATTTAACCTATTCTTTCTTTCTTTCCCATAAAGATGCTTTCATAGTTGAAATGCAAGAACGGCACCAAATCCCCCAAGCCTTCCTGTAAGGATTACAAAGCTAATAGTCTTATAATGGATCCTATATCATTTAATGCTCCCAAACAATCAGCGCATTACGATGAAGTCTTGGAATACAGTCTCCAGCTGACGGGCTCTTTGACTCTCAATGCTTTCACTACAATGCCCATGTTGCCTTGGATAGTGGCAGAGATAAAGAGGAAAAGTCTATCAAGATCCAAGGACTTACAGCCTGTCCGTCTTCTTGTGTCAGCCTCTTGCCTCTGTTGTGAGCCAGATCCAGGGGGAATCCAGCAGTGGGATCCTTTAATCTGCTCTAGCATCTTTGAATACAAACCGCAACGTGTCCAGAAGCTGATCCACAACAGCCAGGATCCCAATTACTTTGCCTGTCTGCTTAAGGACGATGACAACATACATCGCCAAAGCACATGTTACGTATTCCGGTCTGCTGACCAATCCAAAGTAAGTGTCCTTATTCTAAGAGACGTGATAGGATGCCCTAAGTTCAGCATTTACAATAAAGCAATGGTGTGCTGTGTCAAATTGTGTAGCATAATATGTTTATATCTATGGTGTAATCCTTTTTTTTTTCCAACGTATATGTCGCCTGAGAGTATCATAAGTAACCATATCTAAACCAATCAAATACTGAGCTACATAGCGTATACAGATTGTACTACATTTCTTCTAGCGTACTATGGTGCTGATTAGAGATGGGTGGTATATAGTGAAAGCCCTACATATCTTTGTATGCAACGGCTGTGCTAGAAAGATCTAGTAATGGCTGCAATCTTGCTGTGCAATGCGATCTAGTACAAATAGTATGGAGAACATCGCTACGTGTATGGGCATCATTACATTCATGTGAATTTTTTTTATAGACACGTTGCACCGGCTGCTGATAACATGTTGTGATGTCACCCTGGTATTAAATATTGACCTACAGTAAATATCCCTACTGTGCCCACGACCTTACTTCCAGAAAAAAATACAGCCTTCATATGTCACAATGGTAAAAAGAGCAGAATTTCCTCACAGCTGCGCAATAAAGTATTATATACTACACCAATAGGGGCCACAGGCATATCAGCTTGGCCCTGGTAGTAGGAAGTGTGGCCATACCTGTGAGGGGTTATCTGTAGAAGCAGCGCCATCTTGGTTGCATGCTTACACCTCCATGTACTGCCAATCCTCTAGAAAGGCCAGGGCCTGGATTCTGCTCACCCCCACAATAGCCATGCCATTCCATCCTCTGTATACAAATGCTAACAAAACCAAACTTTATCATAGCAAGAGAGAGAGAGAGAACAGAAGAGAGCGTCACTCTGGGACTTCATAAGATAGTTCAATTTAATGGGGGTCTACGCCATTTTGGGCAACTGTGCCCGTCTTCAGGAACGGTCCTGAAGACAGGCAGTTGCCCAAAACTGCCTAGACCCCCATTAGATTGCACTATCTTTTTGAAGTCCCGGAGTGACGCTCTCTTCTGTTCTCTCCATATTGGTGCACCTGAGATTAGGTGCATGTGAGATGGCACCCGGGCAGGTAATATCACCCGAGTAAGCAGCAAGTGAGTGCCGGTCTCTCTCTCTATATAAAACTATACAAAAAAAAAAAAAAATGCGTCTAGGTAAGAATAAACCACAACACAGGGCATACCCTGTGTCGAGGAATGGAATATTTTCCATTTATTACATATAACAAATCTTAAAAGGAATGACATTAATTTCTGTCAGTCACCCTGACGTTGCAGTAGACCCGGCCTATAATAGCTTGTCGGTGTCATATTCAGTACTGAATTTGTGCATAGTTCAAGGTCAAATCTTGAGCGTGACATTAGCTATTTCTCATGTGACAGCGGTACAACCGGTATATTACACTGTATTGGTCAGGGCTGTGTATCTAGGTCAACCACCATTGGCCGACAGGCAAAACACATGAAAAAGTTTGACATGCAATTGGTCAATATGGATAAAAGGTCAACGCAAGTAAAAGACCGACATGGAAATGGTCGACACAGGAAAAGGTCAAACTGAGCTTGTTGTGAGAGTTATATGAGGATGGTGGTGAGGGTGAAGCCAGGTGTAGGAGAGTACAGAATGGGGCCCCGAGATACCATGAAGGGTGAATGGAGTCATGTGATGATTTGCAGCGGACCCTCAGTTACATGTAGCGGGAGTCTACAGTAGTACCCAAAATTGTAGAACCCTTTCCGAAAAGGTGTATTTTTTAACTTTGATGGCTCATAACACCATATAATTATAACGAATAGATCATTTAATTAAGAATGTAATGCAATAACTTGTATGTAGGATTTTTTTTTATTAGAGCAGCTGGTATAAATACTTATGGGCCGATTCAGACACAGTAGATTGGGTCCGAATTCTACTTCTTGTCGATGGCGGGGGTGGGGGGGGGGTTGCACATGCGTGGTTATGAGCTTGTGCAAACCCCGGGAGCAAACGGCTGAGTTTCACACTTGCTGAGCCGTTCGTTCCAAAGGGTGTGTATGGGGGCAGGAGCTGGGGAAGCCCATCATTTTATGGGCGTTCCCATGAAAACGCTGGCCATTCCCCTTGGTATGCAGGCGGGCCAATGTCTGCTGGGGGCGGACAGCTGACATCACAGGACATCAGTGCCCGCCCCCTTTTCGGCTATCTGCGGCGGAAGTAAAAGCCAGTTCAGACTGACTTTTTTTTCCCCAAAACCATTCGATGGTCAGCCACCATCGAATTTCTTCTCTCCCCTTTGGCCTCACGTGAGGGGATGTGTTCTTGTACACATCCCCACGTATGCTAGTGCCACGCTTGGCAGGGGGTTTGGGCATTTGGTAGGGTGGCGCTGATTTGTTCGCTAGGCTGCAAATGTACACAGCCTAGGGAACAGGTCTGAATTAGGCCCTTCGTTGTGTAACCTTTGCTCTTAATTGTGGCCTTGCAACGCCTTCCCATGGAGTGAACCAGCTCTTTTAGTTCTGCAGATGTTATAATGGGAAACCAAGATTGACTTATTGCTTTTATTAATTGTGGTTTATTGCTACAGTAGGTTGCTTATGTAGTTATGTGTAACAAGTTTCTTTAGTCGGCTCCGTATATTTTCACTCACTTTAAGGCATACTTGCCTACCTGACCCTCTCCATGCGGGAGAAAATGCTCTGTTCCTGGACTTCCCTGGTAATGTGTGATTGCCATCACCTGTGGGGAGCTAGGTAAAGGTGTTTCACCACAGGTGATGGCAATCATACATTACCAGGGAAGTCCAGGAACAGAGCATTTTCTCCCGCATGGAGAGGGACAGGTAGGCAAATATGGGCTAGGCAGTGGCAGCGAGAAGATGGGGGTACCCACATTGCAGGGAGTGACCTAGACTAGGGGTGACCAAACCAGTCCTCGAGATCTACCAACGGTCCACGTTTTCCAAATCCCCTAGCTAGTGCACAGCTGTAGTCATTACCAACTGCCACATTTTCAAACATGCTGCATTTATTCCTACTATAGATCCACAGGTTGCCTGGAAAGCATGAACTGTTGGCAGACCTCGAGGACAGGTTTGGCCACCCCTGCCCTAGAGCATACTTGCCTACCTGACCCTCTCCATGCGGGAGGAAATGCTCTGTTCCTGTGCTTCCCTGATAATGTATGATTGCCATCACCTGTGGGGAGCTAGGTAAAGGCGATTCACCACAGGTGTTGGCAATCATACATTACCAGGGAAGTCCAGGAACGAGAGGAGGGGCAGTCAGTATGAAAGGATAGCTTCTATCCCCAACTCAGCACATGCTGCTCAGTGCTGTGTGCGGAGCTGGGGAGAGAGGCTGTGCTGCAGCAGCAGTCTGTCCTCTCTCTCTCTCTCTTTCTCTCTCTCTCTCTCTCATTCCTCCCACCCACCCACCTGTTCTGCCTGCTGCCCGCACAAACAAATAGTTGCATGCAGCCTCCTGGTGGTCACACCTCCTTCGGTTTACCAGGGCCCGGCCATCCTGTCGGCGCCCCTGGGTCTAGGTTATTCTCAGGCCATTACAGCACTGGAATATGGTTATCTTGAAACCACTTTGTTACATCTGCCCCACCTGCAGTACAGCATGGTTTTATCCATTAAAGAAGGAGTTTGCTTTTGCAAACCAACCTGAATCACCCCCTAAGTGTATACTTGCAGCAGCTGGTCATTCAGGATAAGGGAAGACGTATTTGTTAAGTGGTTTACCTTGTTTTGTAGTTTTTCTCTGTATGGCATTGTTCAGGGCCGGTGCTAGGGTGTCCGGCGCCCTCCTGCAAACCATACATTTTGCGCCCTTTCACATTGCCATTGCAACAAGCTGCAGCCCGATTGTTGGAGTGTATACAACATGCGATCCTATGGAGGATCTCGGGTGCATGTACATGTATGCATACACCATCTCAGTGCTGTGTCCGCAAAATGTTGCAGGCACTAAAGGTGCCCATACACGCTGCGAGAATCGCATACGTTATGGGCTAGATCGCATCGCATCGCACGGCATGCATGCAATGTGTGTGCGATGCGATCCGAAAGCAGTACAAAAAGTATGTGCAGCACATTACACCCCTCTCGTGACTGAGGGGGAAAGGAGGGGAGAGAAGGAGGAGATGGAAGAAGAGGGGAGGAGATAGAGGGGGCGGAGTGTTGAGGACTAGCAGTGGCACTGGCACAGCACACTGAGAAGAGAGAAAGGAAGGGGAGGCGGTGCTGCTACCTGTTCGTCTTTTGATTGACAGCTGACAGGCGCAGGGAGCAATAGGTAGGGGGTGGATCCGGACATGACATGTCATCCAGGCATTCACAGACAGCGATACATGCCTCAGCGCAAGTGTCCGTGAGGAAGAGGGGGCAGGTCGCAGGAGGAGGACAGTGTGTGCGCGGTGCAGGGAGCTGCTCAGCCTCTCCATACTGCCGCCCGCTGTCAGACAGGTGCTGCGTGCGGCGTGCAGGAGGCAGTGACAGCGAGGGCTGAGGCAGCTTTAGCAGAGCAGGGAGGGAGACAGCGCCTTTTCACCATGGCGCCTCCCTGCTTTGCAGGAGCTGCTGAGTGGGTAGCGCCGGCCCTGGCATTGTTGAAATTTGTGGCACCTTATAAATAAATCAATCAAGTAATAATAATAGTATTTTTGCTGTAAGATCTCATGCCAAGGCAATGCAGTATGAGTTTGTTGTTTGTAAATATTAAGGTTAATCAGATATCGCCGGTGGGTAATCTAGGAACATATTTGCTCCTGCCAAAGAACTGGTCAATGATTAATGTAGCATTTGCATTGGTAGATTTGTAGAACCAATGTAGTTTAGAAGAATGATCATTTTACAGAGCTACTTGATAAGCTTCAGAATTATTTAAAGCAAAACAATATTAAAAAAACAAAAAACAAATGTAGAGATGAGATCGGGTTCCCAGGACCCTGGAGGTGGCAGAGGGGTCATCGCCCACAGAAGAGTATGCCATGTAAAGAAAATGTGCTATCGCACTGTATACTGAAATCTAATTTAATAGGAAATTTAATAGGATGAGAGATTCAGAAAGTGAGAGATTTGGGAAGAAATCTCCAGTTTTTTTAAAACTAGAGATTCAGGGTTGTCTACCCTCCCAGGTTGTCCGGGAGGGTCCCGGAAATCGGGTCCCTCTCCGGGGCCCCCCAGAAGGGTGGGCAAACCTCTCTGTTTCCCCTGTGCACACCCACTCACCCTTGTCCTGTTTTTTAAATACGTGTTTCGCGGCTTTTCGGGAGGAGCGGGGCTAAACTGACAGCATTTTAGCCCCGCCCCCTCAACGGAGACCCGAGAATCCCGGTATTTGCTGGACTGGGGGTGGGGCTTGATGACGACAATATCAAGCCCCGCCCCCCGCAGTTCTGCTGACAGTCTCCTCTCTGGGCTTCTCCTGGAGAAGAGACTGTAAAAGTAGGCAACCGTGGGGGGGGATGTTTGTGGGCGCTGGGGGGGACGGACTGCTGATCTGCTCGGGGGAGGGGGGTGTGTGTGTGTGTGTGTGTGTGGTGGTATACCGCTCACCTGCTCCAGCCAGTGGAGGGGGTATGCGGCCGAGCCACCGCTCACCTGCTTCTGCCCGCTGGGGGTTTGCTGCCGAGCTGACGCTCTCCTGCTCCAGCCAGGGGGTGTGTGTGTTTTGCTGCCGAGCCGCCGCTCTCCTGCTCCAGCCAGCTGGGGGGTATGCGGCCGAGCCACCGCTCTCCTGCTCCAGCCAGCGCCCGGTCCACCGGGGGCGAGCGCCGCTCACCTGCCCCACGAGGTGGGGTTGTGGCCACCACAAACCTGCAACGAGGCCAGCTCCAACAAAACAACTGTTTTGGCTATCTTGATCCAGAGAGAATGTGTGACCATTCACCTGCTTATTCTTCTGAACACGGGTTCCCCAATCAGTGGAAGTCTTCGGCTAATTACCTGTCAACTTGGATACAAAGTGCCACGAGGTTGGAGGTAGGCTCACAACAACAGCCACTCCCTCGGTGGGCACACAGGACATCACATTGCCACATTTACAAGGACTCCAATCCCATTGGGACCATTGCATTGTGGACAGTGCAGGACGTATTCACACCCCCAACTGGGGTTCATCCACCCACGTGAGATCTGATCATCCTAACCCACACAAGGGGCCTTATTCTGGTTGGAGCGGCCGGGCCGTACGCGTACGTCCCGGGATTTTTTATGATCTGCGCATGCGTACATTCGCTAATGCGCAGGCGCGACCACTCACCAACGCTTACGGACGGGTCTCTACGTGCGAAAAAACCTGTACGCGAGTGTACGGGTATTGGGGGCGGAATAGGGGCGTGTTGAGGGGAGCGGCCGAAATAATGAGGGAAAATGGGCGTAAATATGGGCGTACACGGGGGTGTGCACCAAAAATGAGCGGTGCTACTACCGCACGATCGACTAAAGCACCGTTCATTTCGGACACAAAACAGGCGGCCGCCAACCGCCAGCTCAGACCACCCCTACAGATACCGCATGCCTGCGTGCGCCTGGGTTTGCTAATTTACGCTGATTACTACTCAAACACATACACCTGAATGTAATAAGCAATGCTGCAGTCTATTAAGTCCAAACCATGAATTCACTACCTGCAAGCCACACACAGCACTCTAACACATTGGAAGGTTATCTTTCTATACTTCTCTACATTTAAAGGTTTGTTTAATTTAAGGTAAGAATCTTTGTTAGACCTGCTTATATATGCTAAGGTAGGTATTTGTTAAACAGTTCGACACATTCACTACGTGCTTTCATAGACTTTACACAGTAGCACACTCAATCTACACAAGTCGACATGTGTCAACGTGTTCACTGTAATACAAACATAGGTTTTGTATTTATTATACAATAACATAAACCACATCTAACACCTACAAAGGATGTTTCAGCAATGTTTTAAGCCCATGCCCACTATTTTGCACATTAATTCAATCAATTAATTAATTTTCATAATTATAGCTGAAAGGCAAGATTTGCAGGTCCATATATATGAAGGGTATGTCAGCGTACACGGACGTACGCTCACTCTCACGAGCGGTGACATAAGCTGACTTTTCTATTGAAAACAATAGGGACCCGTCCGTGCAAGCTGGCGTACGCTCAGATAGCCGCAAGAAGTCGGTGGGAAGACGGCCGAGAGACGTCCGTAAACGGTGGTGTACGCTCAATTGTACGCCAGTTGTCGGAGTGTAAGGGCTGGCCCGTCCGTGTACGTTGGCGTACGCTCATTTGTACGCCACTCCCCTTCTACGTTGTTTATGCCCGTATGTATGCGGCTGAGTTGTGGGTGGACTTAACCCCAACGGCCGCGTACGGCTAGCGTACGTTAATAGTGAACGTACGCACGTTTGGCCGCACCGATCAGAATAACCTCCAATGACACATGTGTTATAATATTATGCTAAAGTGCTTATTCATGTAGTGTCCTATATGTATTCAATTTATTATTAAATTGGGAATTTTTATTATATTCACTCATTTAATTTGAGCGCTGCTAATTCTTGTGTGATTTTAAGAGAAAGAGATGTGGGGTGAGATTTAATAGGATGAGAGATTCAGAAAGTGAGAGATTTGGTAAGAAATCTCCAGGTTTTTTTAAAGCGGCAATCATTTACTGATTGTGCACTGTAAATGATTGCCGCTTTAAAAAACCTGGAGATTTCTTACCAAATCTCTCACTTTCTGAATCTCTCATCCTATTAAATCTCACCCGTGGTTTCACTTGCTGACAACAGATGGCAGTGTTTTGGTGACACACAGACATATTTATAGATGATAAAGCAAAGTTCCTGAAGAGGGTCTGTCTTTCTGTCTGTCTGATTGTGCTAATAAAAAAAAAAAACAGTTTTCACTATTATGTAGCGCAGTTCTCCTGTAATCTATACATATATTCACCATTGGCCTATCACATATGGGAGCCATTGTGCGCGACCAACAATGGCTGCTGGCAACACATACAGGTAGCAGGACACAGCAGCCGTAGCCCCTGTTGGTCGCACACACAGATATCTGCAAATACGTGCTGCCACCATTCTCTGCCCGCTCCCTCTTCCTCCTTCTCTCTCCATGTCACTGTGTCTTCGCTCTCTGGCCACAGCTGCTGCTGTTGCTGGATACAGGTCTTCCTACATCCACTGCCACAGGTCCCGATTTCAAAGAGAGAAAAAGTTGGGAGGTATGTGTATGCATATACACAACATCATTTGTCAGGTAGTTACAGAAAGTTTAAGGGAAATCATAAGCTATATTGCATCGTTTGCAACATTGTCTAGTGCAGCGGTTCTCAAACTGTGGGTCCTGACCCCAAAGTGGGTCCCGACCTTCTCAGCATGGGGTCGTGACTCCATGTTGATGACCATCAGGCTGATGACATTTCTAATCTCAGTCAGTGATTCAAGGAGTCTGGAAAATCTGTTGCATTGTCTGTAATTTTAGACTCCTCCCATAATTTTGTGCCTCCACAATGCTGCCATGGGGTTGGGATCATTTGGTCTACAGCATGATGTCGACAGTCATTAGTTCAGCACCATTAGGTCGACATGGTAAAAGGTCAACATGGGTGTAGGTCGACATGGTTGTAGGTCGAAAGGTCATTAGTTCGACAATGTCTATGTTGACAGTCAAAAGGTTGACATGAGTTTTTTTTCTATTTTTTGACCTGAATGTCAACACAGTCGACATGGACACACTTTCAAGTGCACCGCATCCCCTCGCATCGCTCGCTGCGCTCGCAATGCGTCGGGCATGGTCCTAGTGGATGGTAGGGCATGATATACCGCCTGTTGGCTCATATCGGCTCCAAAAAATTTGAAAAACCCCATGTCGACCTTTGACTGTCGACCTAGACACTGTCGAACTAATGACCTGTCGAACTAATAACCTTTCCACCTAGAACCATGTCGACCTTTTCCCATGTCGACCTAGACCCATGTCGACCTAATGACTGTCGACCATCATGCTGTAGACCAAATGACCACATCCCGCTGACATGTATGTGCTGTCTGCTGCCTGCACATGTGATGTGATGACCTTCTGCGGTAACTTGCTGGGGTCCCGTAATTATTATTACTGTCTGATGGGGTCCCATAGCTAAATAGTTTAAGGACCCCTGGTCTAGTGTGTTACCAGCTTTAATGTAAGCAAGTTGTAATTCAGTATTTCCAAAAGAGAAGATTGTGACAACAAAAAGATTTAAGAATAGAAAATAGCACCACCTAGTGGTCATAGTAATTAATGTAAATGCATCAAGAATATTTACTTAAATTGTCTAGCGCTGGGATCAAGTATGGTATATAGGGGTATGAGAATATATGAACACCTCACCGTAGGGGTCCTGGTAGGATGGAACCCATGACCTCAGTGCTAAGAGGCAGCAATGCTAACCATTACACCTTCCCTGCTGCATAAGAAGCTAGACATTAATCTCAGTCAAGCAAGGTGAAACAATGTATTTTTCTCCCGTTAGAATTGTGTTTATTCCATGTATGATAATATGGCTGACCGCCATTGGCATGTTGACAGGAACAAATCATTAAAGGTTTGGCCTTTCCTCTTAAATTAGGGACAGCTGAATAGCCTGGCTGTAACTAGAAAATCAGCCTATTTAATGTACTTTGATCAGGTTCCATCTACACTTTGAGAGAATCCTAGGCTCCTACCACACACTTTGTACAGTACTTGCAGTACAGAATGCCCTCCTTTCATCCCCACCCAACTTTATGTTTTCAAATTACCCCCCTCCCCCCTCCCTCCCATCCTGCAGTTAGCAGAACAATTCCAATAATAAACTTTTATTACATTTCTCCTCAGAGAGTGTGAAATCCCTGTGTCTAATAGGGCTAATTCTGGTTGGATTGCAGAAACGATCCAACCCGCTTTAAGCCTGATTGTTGATTTTGTGATCCCACATTCTGAGAGGGCCCCTGGCCCTCACAGATCGGATCTCTCTTCTGGATCTGATCTGCTGCACTGTGCACCTGAGTGAAAGCAATGCCACCGCCGTCATGTGATATATCTCATGGAAAAGGATCAGGCGGCTCAAAGGAACACTGCGCAATTTCTCTGAGGGGAGAAGTCGCCACAGTGTATGGGGACCTTACGTGTCCGAAGTTAGTGTATTTTTCAATCTGATATGGATTTAAAGAACAGAATCATTATATGGTTTGGACTACACTATGGTATGCAAATAGGATGATACATACTAACTGTGTTACATTTGTAGCTGGGCCAGGCAGCAGCTACTTGAAACAATAAACCAAGATCTCCAGGAACTTTTAAGAGTGAGCATGTAAACAAACATGGATGATTGGGCGGATTTATTATTTCCCTGGGTGTAATTCTACTCCCATGATGCTACTTCCATGTCTCCCTTAGCTAACACTGGCCTTCCCACTTTCTTTGCCATTCCCTCTTCAGAGGTTCCAGCAGTGGATCCCCTTTTATTGGAATTCCTCTAACATTTTGTCCCAAGTCAAAAGGAACCAACAAAAAAACCTTCCCAATGTAAAACGTCTACATGATGTCAAGTTTCCGATTTTTCAATCTCGGGATTCGGAATTGAAAAACGCTCAATCCCAGGATTCCGGGGAACCCGGGATTGGCATCCCTAATTAAAAAAAAACTCCCATGCCCCCCCCGGACCCCCCAACTGACTGTCACGCACATATACTTACTTAGCCGATGCAGCGGTCGGAGCGGCTGGGGAGCTGGACAGGCGTTGCAGCCGGTGAGTGGGGTAGAAAGTGTGGGGCTGCCGCACTGAGCGGCCGGGCCAGCATCCGCGGAGAGGTGGGGCAGGTGGTGAGTGCGCCGGCCTGTGCAGTGTGACCTTTAGCATCATGTCATGCTGTGCAGAGACACACACTGGGTCAGGACAGCCGGGCAGCCTTTGAGCAAGTGGTCAGACACTGCCTGGCATTAGACTGTGCATGCACAGTCTAATCCCAAAATCTAATCCCGGGATCCCGACGATTCTAATCTCGGGATTGGCCACCCTAGTTTCCGTAATGAGTCCAAGAGGCAAGATGTGGTTTTGACTCTGAAACTTTGTGGCTGGGTTCCAATCATGAAGTTCACTCCTAGGTTTTTTTTTAAATTTTGATGATTCCTCCAAAGGATTTCAGGTTGGAACTTCTCCTTCCTTGATCAATGAGTAGCCACAATGTATTCCCTGTCCCCCAATTTTAACCCTTCATAATGAATCATTTACCCTACTGTCAATACTTCCTCACCTTCCATTACTGGAGAGAAGCTAGTGCGATATGAAGTTCCCAAGTTCTTGATTCCGGAGTTTATAAGGTACTGAGTTCATTGGCTGTGATGCCGAGGTTTGCATCTTGGTCAATGCTGCTGAGGTACAATGCCTTTCACCATCTGTAATAATATCATACTTATTGCCAAACAAAACACAAAAGAAATATGGCTGCATTTGGTTTTACCCATACTGTACATGGTTCCAGCTGCATGGCAGTGTAAATGGCATCTATGTATACAGAACAGAAAGACTTGCTATCAGCACTACCCAGGCCCGGGTCTGATGCAGAGGCCCAGCACATACTGCTGTATGCTGGGCGGTAGTGTGGCCAGAGAGGTGCTTAAAGTGCTATTGTTTTCTGTATTTTATGCTAAGGGTGCATAGACACGCCTCCTACAATTAGACCACACCCCCTGAAAAATACCTGTGCCTGGCCAGACTTTCAACTGCCCTGGTCCCACCCACAGGCCATGGTGTCTCTTTGGCAGGCAGGTGGGATGCTGGGAGATTCTTTGTCTTGATTAAAAACTGCCCTGACAGGGCAACATTTTAAAACAAGCATAAAGGAAATATGCCCGTGATTTCATGTTTCAGTGGCATTGGGAAGTAGTGCGATGCCAATGTACAGCCCATTTCTTGCATAAAAAAAGGAAGTAATTTTTAAGTAATTGAAAAAAAAAAAAAAAAAAGTGAAGTCTTTGTTCTAGGCTGGGAAGCATTGATACGTGTGGTCCTGCAGGTGGAACCCGTAATCTACCCACACGTTTATCTTTGGCATGTCTGACCATACATTTCACTTCTGTCCAGCACTGATTCGGTTACATCAGATCTTCTTCATTGATCATTACAACCTGGCTTTTCTCTCTCCCTCACTCTCTCTCGCTCTTTGAAAGCGGAACATTTTTAAAACCTATTTACATTTAAATTTAAAAGGTTAATAGGCATCGTCTGTCGTGGACAAAGGCCCTTGTGTAGCTTTCCCTGTACATCGCCCTAATACTGTACTAAACACCAGAAGCCTTTGGCAGTGGTTACTTTTCAGGACTGTTTATTTGGCGTATGCGGCAGGCAAGGAGTGTTTACATATGAGCTCACTGGGGTCTTTTATACAATTTCAAAAAGTTATGTAATATCTGTTCACCATACTTATATTCAAAGTACAACTGCTGTAACCCTTCTACAGTATACATGGCAGCCATAGAGAGAGTCCACTACTGGGAACCTTTCAAGACATGTCTATATAATAAGCACCTTGTTTTTTTATTCCTTTTATTCCTTGTTCATCTGTATTGTCTAATGTTTAGAAAGAGGTGTTCATTGCCACAAAACCAGGAAGGCGGTGGGAAGAAGTTTTATAGCGGCGCTTATCGCACTGCTTTGCCTCAGTAACAAGGCAAAGCAGGAAGGGACATCAACAAGATGTAATTAACCATTTGAGTGCCAACATCTGGAGAGAGGCGCAAAATATTCGCTAAAAATACCAGCGTCGCTCACATTTGTGATATTAATTCAAACAAAAAAATGTTGTGCCCAAAAAGATTATAATTCCTATATAAGGTAAACATTACTGGTCATTATGATGAATACATATGTTTGCTTTTGCAATTTTCACACCTATTTTTCACAAAGTCACTTGGCGCTCAAAGGGTTAATGTCTTGTCCACCAAAGCAGGGGCGTGCAAACTCCCACCTCGAGCAATGTCTTCTTGAGCAGACAGCTTGTCTCCTCCCCCGCGGCTGGTGTTTTTGGGCATGCGTTAGATCACGATACTCACGCGAGATCTCATGCCCTGCCCGGAGCCAGCAGCAAGGTTTACGTTGTCCCTGCTATAAGAATAGTACAACATCGTCTTTAGCAGGCGATGTATGCCATAAACAAGAGGGGGATTCAAGGACACAGTGTTGCCAAGCAGCAGAAGGGGCACGTGATTTGAAGTAGCCTCATGACCATTCACAGAGGGTAGGAAAGTATGACTGACAGTACTGTGTGACGAGATATGTACTGTGATACTAATATATGGCATATTGTGAACTGGGGGGGATATAATGTGGCATAATATGAACTGTGTGCATAGAATGATTTGGGGTTATATTACGGGGCATAATATGAACATGCACTGTTGAGAGACTCGTCTCTAGAAGCATTGGGGGTGTGGATCCTCCAAAATAATGTTATGGGCCCCTGACCAACCAGACATTTGCAGAACACACAGCAATATGGGGCCCACAAGATAAATAGATTATTATAGAAATCAGATCTGGGGAGAGAGCGATAAGCTGCTGTCTGGGAACTGTAAAAAATACAATACCAAATACGTACCAAAATATTTGGACACGCAAAATGGTTTCATCCACTGTTTATGGGCAGCCTGCTTCCAAAAGACCTAGGGGTAAATTTACTAAGATGCGAGTTCTATTGAAGATGGGAGGTTGCTCATAGCAGCCAATCAGATGCTCTCTATTATCTTCTATAAGGTGCTAATTAAATAAGAAGTAGAATCTGATTGGTTGCTACTCCCATCCTAGTAAATTTACCCCTGGAGCCTGACTCTGATTTTTATGCAATACTGATGTCCAAGCAGCTGGACATATATCGGTAGACTGTACTCGCGCCAAGGTGCTCTACCGCTGCTGGCTGCAATCAACAGCAAAAATATAGTACTATGGAGTGTTTGAGGAGGGCCCCAAACTGGTGTCTTGCCTAGGGCCCGAGGAGATCTAAATCCACTTCTGTATACATATAGGTCAGATACACATATCCATTCATTCTCATGTCTGGAAGCTTCTGAATGCAATGAATTAACTGGGTCTTGCAAGGATGGGATCTTATCTGGGTACAGCTTGCTGTGATAGATACTGAAAGCGCATGTCGGGAATATTGTGAAGGTGAGACCTAGAAGCGCCGACAGGTACTGCTACATCTGACAGGTGCGTCATAACATGACTTACATCCCAATGTGGATGAGCCCCAAAGCAGTTAGTGATAGGTCCTACAGGATTCTGGGTAATATTCCACCCAGATCACATTGTATATGCTATCCTACTTAAATGGCCCCTTATTGTACATGCTGGGATAATAAGTTCTATTCCCTATACATTAGTCTCAGCTTCTGGCCCTACCAATGGGGCCATACAAGCGCATGACGTAGAATGATGTTATTTTCAGTGGGGGCCAACCTGATTCTAAAAAGCTACCTTGATACGTTGGTCCCAGTTGTCAAAATTTACAGTCAAAAGGTCTACCCCAAAAGGTCAAATGCAATAGGTCAACAGGGTCAAAATGCCTACATGAAAAAGGTAGACACATGAAAAGGTGAAATGATTTTTTTTGTTCCGGCTTGTTCTTATTTTTTACTTCCCTGGTAATGTATGATTGCTATCACCTGTGGGGAGCTAGGTAATTGATTAGAAAGGTCTTTCACAACAGGTGATGGCAATCATACATTACCAGGGAAGTCCAGGAGCAGAGCATGTTCTCCCTCATGGAGAGGGTCAGGTAGGCAAGTATGATCAAAGGACAATCAACCATTTACTCCTAAATGCAGGAAAGCAGACAATAGTCATTCAGACAAATGGCTTAAATCCTTTTGATTTAACAAATGTAGCTAAACAATTTGATTTTATCCATCGTCCAGTATTTGGGAGCTAATGGTTGATTATCCTTTGCTCAAATACATTACCAGATTTTTGTTCCCACCAGACCGATTGGACAGATAAAGCTTTAAGCTGTATACACACCTAAAGGCCCACATATACTAACTCAATTTGTGCCGATTTCACCCGTTCCCGATGGACCATTGTTCTCAGACCGGGGGCGGGAACAGTGGTTGCATGTGATCTGTCACATGCCCCCCCCCACTGCCGGACACTGCCAGCCCCGGATGGGATGTGGAAACATCCCAAAAAAATGTGACGTTCCCACGGAAAGGGGGACAGTTGGGGGTATGAAATATACTCATTTGTTTTAGGATGAGCACAGCGCAGCCCCCTCCTCTGCAGAGGTAAGAGCCGCCGCTGGTGCCATAGCATAGTAACATAGTAATTAAAGTTGAAAAAAGACGTAAGTCCATCAAGTTTAACCTATCTAACGTGTAACTACTGACGTGAGTAAGTCATATCTATAGGATTCCCTTAGTGGCCAAAAATGCATCTAGTTTTGATTTAAATTCATTAACAGTAGTTGCTGTAACCACCCCACCGGCAATGAGTTCCAGAACTTTACTGCTCTAATGGTGAAGAATCCTCTGTCATCTTCAAGCGCCGGGAAGGGGCGGGAGGGGGGTGCGGGCGTTTAAGCCCGTCCGGTGTAAATGCCCCTAAACGCCGGGTCGCACCCGGCTTCAACCAGGGTCCAAAAAGCCGGGTGCGACCCGGCGTTTTGGTCTAAAAGGGGTTTTAGTGAACAAATCATCGCCCAGTTCCATATGATTCCCAATCCTGTATTGGAACATACTAACCATATCACCTCTCAACCTCGGTTTCTCCAGTGAAACAGCCTGGCTATCCTATCCTGAGCTCTGATAAACCTGTAGAATAGAGGGTAATGTGTTGCTTAACAGTCTTTTTAGCCTCATTGTACAATCCCAGCTTGTTTTATCTTTCAGTCACTTTTATCTGTAAAAGTGAATGAGGAATGAGGAATGCCCAGCCTTTTTTGGTAACAATCTTCTGAGATCTTCCTGCTGTTATTAACCAGAAGAGCAGTGAGCTAACGGTGGAATGGGAAGGACTCCGGCATGTAGAAGGGCACAGGGTAATTATTTGTACAACAGTGTGCCTAATTAGCAGAGGCTGTACAAAGGTATATAACCCAATCAGAACAATGTGTCAGGATCCTGTCACTTCCTTTGTTATCTCATTGTTACTCTTTCACCAGGCATCAACATAACAACACAATCATTGATGCCAGGCTGGCTGTTCAAAGCAAATCCTTTCTTACTATGGGTGTCTTCATAAATCACTTCTTTCTCCAAAATATACTCGCCAAAGGCGCTCTCACAGGGGTCTGCACATGCGGAGACTCCCCACCATAGGAATGGGGGCGAATTCGGCCCCTTCAGATTGGGTTTGAATTAGGCCCATCATTCTGTAGCACCGATTACAGAGACAGCTTAGATTACCTATTGCTCATTTTAGCTAATCTACGGACCATGTATTATTTGGATCTGGAATCTGTAGGTAAACATTCAGGACAGTTATATGAAAGGAGATAAGAAATGGTAGATACAAGAGGCCAGTAGGGCAAAGTTATCCGGGGACAACACAGGGATATCCGGATGGCTGGGAGACTATATCTAGGTCATCAGTAAAGGTCGATATTCACAACAGCCGACATTGAAAAAAGGTCAACACAAGTAGGAGGGCGCACAGTGTGATATTACTGACATGCCGGTGTGCCCCGGCATACCCTGCATTCTTTCCTGGGACATTTAGCCGAATAGACAATATTATGTATTATTATGTATTATTCACAATCCCCCAGTAGATATGCTTTTATTTGAGGACATTCAAGGTGTCTAAATTAAGGCAGTAACTATTGGGGGAAATGGCACATTACAGGGGTGTTCAGGGGCTGCTGTCGCTCATATATACCTGATTTTCCAGCATTTCCACATTTGTACTATTTTATTACTTTCTTGCTACTGATATCCTATAACGATGACAGAGACAATGAGCCAAAAATGATGTTCTGGTAAAACAAAGAGCCAAATAAATGGGCGTGGCCTAGCTCCCACAAGGCCGCATCCCATTTTTAAATCGGTTGTGGCCTAGATACTGGCAGCACATTTACATATCTCCCAACTTTTGTGTTTTTAAAATTGGGACCTGCTGCACCTGCCAGGAAGGGGCGGAGCTATATGCCAGTTGGGCGTGACTTCGGACAAAGGCCAATTGCTGCCCATTTTTGTCATTTTCGTAGGCGTGCCCAACACTCCCCTAGCAGCTGGGCAGCCCCTGGCTCCCTCACTGCACTGGAGAGTGCAGGGCACCTCTACAGGCTACTCTGCAGTGCTGCGGTGAACTCCCCCCAATTGCCCCTCCATGGAGAGGTCAGTAAAAACTAACACAGAAGGATATTAATAGTTAATGGGGCAAAATGGCGAAAGATAATGAGGAAGGGTAGCAAAAGATAAGGGGGGAGGTGGTAAAAGATAAGGGGCAGTGGTAAGGTATGATTCAACACCTCTGATTGTGCCATGGCCATGCTATCATCCAATCTTGACTGATTCAAATAGCTGCAAAGTTGGCTTGTATGAAACCTACCTTTAGACTGTGGGTCATAATCTGAACTGGTCACTGTAAGAAGGTACTGTATAATGGGTCAGATGCACTAAAGGTCCAAACACACTGGGAGACTATGCCCAGCGTGTATGGACAGCGATGATCACTATCATCGCTGCGGGGAAAGCCGCTCAGTGCATACACACTGAGCAGCTTGCCCCCTGCCCGTAGCCGACGGAGGGGGGGGAGGACGGCGTTGCATAGCGGAGCGCTATGCAAAGCCGTCCTGAAAGCCACTCATCTGCTGGTATAACCAGCAGATGAACGGCTTTCCCGGAGATGATGCGGGAGTGCTCACCGCTCATCGCCGGGCCATACACACTGGGCAGCTTGAGCTGAAAGCCACTCAAACCTGCTGTTTTGAGCGACTTTCTGCTTAAAGTCGCCCAGTGTGTGTATGGGTATTAAGCTTCAAAAGTGATAAAATGGAGAGTGATAAACAGCCAGCCAATCAGCTCCTACCTGCCATGTCACAGACTGTGTTTGAAAGATGTCAGTTAGGAGCTGATTGGCTGGCTCTTTATCACTCTCCATTTTATCACTTTTGAAGCTTAGTGCATCTGTCTCAATATGAACTGGTGGGCACTGTAATGTTACTTCATATAAACCGTGGCACTGCAATTAGCCACTAAAATGTGGCATAATATGAACTGGGGCAGGGCTGGGCAACACCGGCCCTCCAGATGTTAGTGAACTACACATCCCAGGATGCTTTGCATTAGTTTTGCTATGTGGCCATTCTGAAACTGATGCAAGGCATGCTGGGATGTGTAGTTCATCAACATCTGGAGGGCCGGTGTTGCCCAGCCCTGGGGGCACTGTAATTTTACTTTATATAAACTGAGGCAATGCAATGAGGAACTAAAGTGTGGCATAATATGAACTGGGGGCATTGTATGCCATAACGTGAATTGGGGGCACTGTGTTGCTTAATGTGTACTGGCAGCCCTACACTATGACATAACATGAGCTGGGGCACATTATGGGTCATAACAGTAACAACTGCTTGTGAGAGGTGTCACTACTTCCAAATGTTCAGGCTAAGGCACTGACCATGGTGTTGCATCTTATACATCAGCTACAGTACTGCTGGTGCTCATCTAAAGGTGCCCATACACTGGGCGATTGTGACGAATCGGGCCATAAAATAGGGGGAAAATCGGTTCCTTTTGATGTCCCCTCAGGTCCAATGCGGGATTAAAAAAATGCCCCAGGATTGGCATCCCTACTCAGTTCCCATCCGCCGCACGGACCGCTGACCAGCGCCGCAGGGACCCCCGCTGCCCGCTGCCTGCCACACACAGCAGGGGCCCCGCTGCCCGCCCCCCACCAGCTCCCCAGGGATATGCATGCAATAAATCGCATGCGATTTATTGCATGTATAATTTAGCACATTAACTGCCAAATTGTAAGCAGCCTCCCGGGGAACTGCTGGAGGTCTTTCCTGGGCAAACTGGTCTAACTTGTCCTAAGGACAAGTCGGACCCAGTGTATTGGGGCCTTCTCAGGGGATACGGTCGAATTGTTGACATCACTTAGGTCGACAGTCATTAGGTCGAGACCGTTGGGTCGACAAGTGGGAAGGTCGACAGGTGTCTAGGTTGACATAGGTGAAGGTCGACATAGGACAAGGTCGACATAGGACAAGGTCGACATGGGTTTAGGTCAACATAGCATTATGTCGACATGGGTTATGTCGACATGTCGAAAGGTCGACATGGTTTTTGTTACGGTTGACTTCCAACTGTGTCCATGTCGACTGTGTCGACATTCGGGTAAAAAAAACTGTAAAAAAAACCATGTCGACCTAAAGCTATGTTGACCTTAACCCATGTCGACCTTGTCCTATGTCGACCTTCACCTATGTCGACCTAGACAACAGTCGACCTTCCCACCTGTCGACCCAACGGTGTCGACCTAAGTGTGGTTGATAAAACGATCCACGCCCCTTCACAGTTTATATTATGTTGGTCTATATGCACCTAATAACATGGCACCAGCTCTGTAAAACTTTAGGAACATGACAATTTATGCAATTTAATGAAAACCTTTATCTATATGGATCTGTACAACTTATAAAAATGAACTGATATAAAGGTGAGATGTATTAAAGTATCTAGATTTAATTGGGGACATTATACCCGTAACCCTATAACCAATGTTGAATCTTCAGTAGTTTAGTATTTAGGGAAAGTAAGCTGGGTACACATATGTACAATTTCCTTTTTCTTGCGACCGTTCGATCGACCGAATACACGTTCGGCCGTCCAAAACATACGACCGTTCTGCGCGTACACATATGTACAATTTTACTTGCGACGTCCGATGTACTCCCGTCCAAACAATCGCAAGAAGAAGTATATGAGAGACCCTGTAACCCTTTGCCTGCTGTTTTAACTAATGTGTATATAATGTATATATGTTGAGCAGTGGCTCAACACTTTAGACGCATCCCTTTAAGACATTAATCAATGTTGAAGTTTTAATAGAGTGGGCTGGAAGCTCTTTTCAGGGCACCAGCTTCACACTATTAAAACTTCAACATTGATTAATGTCTTAAAGTGATGCGTCTAAAGTGTTTGGCAGTGAGGCATTATACACACATTAGTTAAAACAGCAGGCAAAGGGTTACAGGGTCTCTCATAATGCAGCATACCACCGTGCTTTGTCAAACTGTCAAGCATATCGATCGAACATGCGTACACACTTCACTTTTGTTCCGATATGGAGCCGTCCTGTCGGATGAAATATTAAGCAGCAAAGAACCTTCGACCGACCGACCGTGGACGGCCAAGAGCGTTTTTGGCCGTTTATCGGTCGCACAGCAGCAATTGGGACAGCGTACACACCTATACAATCGAACGGCCGTTTGCCCCCAGATTGGAAGAACGGCCCGACGATTGTATATATGTGTACCCAGCTTAACACTGGGGCAGATGTATTAAAGCTGGCCATACATCAGAAAGATCGATCTTAAGATCGATTGCGCTCATGATTGTGTACAATTTCCCTTGAAATCCCCGGCAGTCCTTGGTGGTTTTTGGACACACAATCTACACACAATCGATCATACAATCAATCATACAATCCATCTACTGCATGATTGTGTACACAAGATGTGCACACAATCTGCATACAATCCATCTTACAATCAGTCATACAATCCATCTGCTGATTGATTGTATGATTATGTACATAAGATGTGCACACAATCTGCATACAATCCATCTTACAATCAGTTGAGATTGTATGATTGGGTACAATATCTTTCTGATGTATGGCCACCTTAAGCCTGGCGAAGAGATAAACTGGAGATAAAGTGGAAGGAGATAATGCACCGGCCAATCACCTCCTAACTGACATATTTCAAACATAGCTGATTGGCTGGTGCATTATCTCCTTTCACTTTAACTCCAGTTTATCTCTTCGCCAGGCTTAATACATCTGCCCCATTGTATCTGTGCATCTAGAACTTAAGCGATCACATTGCTGTGTGTGCACTCTCCTGGCTGCCTGCTGTATTAGTAATGAGGACAATGAGCCCTTTCAGGCACTGCCCGCACTTCCTGCTCCAATGAGAAGTCAGAGAGTCCTGGAGCAGCTCTGCCATTGGCCAGGACGCTGCTGCAGTTGCTGCTTGAAAGCTTTAGGAGCTGGGAAGTCTGACAAATAAGCAGCATGTATACTGGAGGAGCGTGGTGCTGGGCTTTGGCAATAGTACTGTGCCCACCTCTGCCCCAGGAGCTGCTCCTGTGACTGCAGCCCAGACATGAAGGCCAGGCTGCAGAAGCTGATCTCAGTGCACCTAGACACCGGGCAAGAGAAGGAGAATAAGGTATATAGGGCACAGGGTATGTGCTGCCTGTAGGATGGAATGGATGGTTTCCTTCCTGCTGCTTCTACTGTTACTAACCGGATCTCTTTACAGCAGGCATTTGACTTTGGCTCTGTTGCTGTAATGGAGCTTTGCTGGTACTTGTAGTTCCCCTGCAGCTTCTAGAGCTACACATTTCCCAGGACACTTTCTGGATTTTACTTTGATCGTCTTAAAGTTCTTACTGTACTTTCACTTCTTCTGTTGATGCAAGTGGGGCTGTGTATTGGTAATGGGGCATCATTAGTTCTTGTAGACATTTTGTATTAAGTCTTATTACTGTCATTTGCCACCCTGAGTCCTTCTGCTATTCCCACTCAACTATGATAAAACTCCCTGAATAACAACAAAGGCATTCTGCTGTTCAATTGTTCAGTGAACAAACTATGCAATAGTTACTGGGCAGTGATAATAAGCAGGGGCTGCCATGGTAGAGGTCGGGTTGGTGGCTGTGCTGTCTGATGATGATGACGAATAATAATCAAAATGACTGGCAATTCTGCTGAATCAGGCTGGGTGATGGTCACAGCTTTTTGTTTTCTTGCGAAATACAGTGTTTATGTATAATAGCATGTTTTCTGTTTGTCATATAACCCAATAATACCTTTTTTATATGAGTATACAATATTTGCTGGAAGTAAGTGTCACATACTAGGGATTATTTCACTTTTGCTGGCAAAACTTCTATTAACTTTTATGTCTGGGTATTCTTCTTAATGTGTTGCACTAGTCCTTAATCCCTTTGGAGTGTTTTGTCTTTCTGTTAGAACACGCAGCACTGTCACATTACCCTTTGGTATAATGTATACACCAACTCAAAGCCAGCAAATGGAGTTCTGCGTGTCCCACCATGCCTGTGATTAGGGCTTTGCACAATGTTCTGTGTTTGCAGTCACCTGTTCTACATAAAAATAATGGTTTAGGAATTTCTAGTCAATTTCCCGGTACCGGCATTAACACCGATGTAAAAGATTTCTGCTTAAGGTTCCTCCTCTCCCTACCTACATGGATCTGTTATGAGACCTTTAGTGGACAAGAGAACCTCCATAAAGTTTCTGTGAATTGGTTGATTTGCAAGTGTGAGGTTTATCCATGATGCTGCAGTGCACATCCCTATGAACCAGGATATGCAGACAACTTCATTTCCTGTGATTTGGCCTTGAGGAAAGGGATGGGCTAGGCCAAGACAAGTGATTCTTAAGGCGACCATACACTTGTGCAACTTCTCTCCTCGGAGAAGTTGCACGCAATCATGTCCCCCCTTACACTGCTTGTGACATTTTACGAGCGGCAGAATCGCATGTACGATATACTGTATCTCACCTCTGGGTGGCGATCACCGGAGGCAGTGCCGGTCACTCCCCGGCGGCAGCGTTCACTCCCCCTCCTCCAGCAATCGCAGCGGATGCTGTACGTAATTCAGCGTAGTGGCGGTGCATCGCATGGGCTCCCTCAGCGGCACTGCGCTAATTGCGTACAGCGTCCGTGGCGAGTGCCGGAGCAGGGGGACTGAATGCGACTGCCGGGAAGTCACCGTGGATCCCAGCGTGTGTCAGCGGGGATTGATGCGGTGCCTGGGCCGGAGGAGGGTAAGTATAGACCAGCCATTTTACCCCCACTATCCACGTCATACCCCCACTATCCATGTCGGTGTGGAGTTGATTTTATAAAGTGTGGAGAGTGCAGCGAGCCACCGAGCCCAAACGTGGTGAGCGCACTTGTATCTGTGTCCCCACTTTATAAAATCAACTCCTCGCCGACGTGGATAGTGGGGATATTAAGCATTGTGTATATTTAGGACTCCAGAGCAACTTACGTAGTTTACGTAGCCAGCATAGTGCAGTATTGGTTTTCTGATTACACCACTACATAATGGACGCCCTGATAATACACAAGTACCGTTATCACTGTCCAATCAGCTTATAGCTGTAATTTTGACAGTTGAGCTGATTGGCAAAAACATGCAAGCGCCTTCCGCAAAACTTGTTTCATCTGCGCCAACCCCTTGATACTCAAAGCAGACCTAACATAAAAGACAGATGGGCTAATAACTGTTGCCAAAATTATTCTGAATAGGGTGCAAGTATGTCGGCGAAGGCACAAGTGTTGGATCAAGCCTAGGCACATGGGCTGAGATCGCAAGTGCGGACCAATCGGATCACTCTTTCCGTGACCTGGGTGGTGTCTTGCGGTATTCATATTATGCATTGAAAAGCACTTGCCGAATACATATGACTCCAAATAGTCTTCAATGGCTCTATCCAAATAACTAAAGAATCAATAGATCTATTTATTCCTTCGTTACTACCCCTTTGCCATTGTGGCGGTAACTCGTGTTATTGCAGAAACAACCATCCTGGCAATTCTACCTCGGCTCAAAGAAGGGTTAAGGCTAGGTTGCCCTGTGTATAATGGGTAACCCGGGTTTAGTGTGACCGTGTCAAATCTAGGATCAAAATCCCAGGTCGGGCCCGGCATTGTGATGTGAAAGCGGTATTACTGAGACGGCACCTGCGCACAGATTGCTGTGTAGTGTATGTTTTGTGTATGTAACCCTTGCTGAACAGTTCTGTATACTAGTAGTGATCTGCTGCAGCCCAGGGGTTAACCTTGCACAAACCTGTATTAGTAATGTAAGAGCAGCTGTCCCTGTATTCTCCTGTCTCCAACTTGTACTGAGCCGTGTGGGAGATGTCATTCTTTGCATTCTGCACAGTTGAGGGGTTTTTATTTATTTTGCAGAACAAGGTTCTGGCAATTGGTGCTGACACTGCTAATTCCTAGTTGGTTCATAGGGCGCTCTTCTCTGAACAGGTGCTTCACCTTCTAATATACTTAAGAAAAACCTTAAAGGAAACAACATGATATAAAATGCTCTGTACCCACAAGTTGTGGTTGGTAAGGAAAGTAATACCCCTTTCAGACATACGCGAAAATCCCAGGTTTTTTCACATGAACGCGCCCAAACCCGGGACTAGTATGTCTGAAAGGGTATACCCGGGATTTCACTCCCGGATACTGAGCACCTGCAATTGACCAGGGTTTTTCCCGGTATAATACCCGGCTTATGTCTGAATGGGTTTTTTCACATGAACGCGCCCAAACCTGGGACTAGTATGTCTGAAAGGGTATACCCGGGATTTCACTCCCGGATACTGAGCACCTGCAATTGACCAGGGTTTTTCCCGGTATAATACCCGGCTTATGTCTGAATGGGTTTACCCGGGTTTTTCAGTGTTAAACATGTGATGTTGCTTTTTTTTTTTTTTTTGCTGCTGGGGCGTGTCCCATTTTAATGATGAAACACTGAAATGCTTGATAAGCCTGGCTTATGTGTGAAAGGGGTATACCCGGGTTTTTCCCGGATTTGAGGTGTAGTGTGAAGGGGGTCTGTTACTAAAATCCTGGGAGTGACCTGGGTTGAAAATCCCGGGTAAACCTGGCCAAAATCCCGGGTAGTATGTCTAAGAGGGGTATAAATGTGTTGGGCATCAATGGGCAAGACATATGTCCTCAGAAGGCACCAGAGATCTGCTACAGGGCTGCCAACATCACTGCTTTGAACAAAGTGTTTTACGTTGCAGGTAACGCCATATATCTACCCCCCCCCCCCCAGTATTGGCCATTTGGTCTATAAAGTGCCAAAGAAAGAGACACACCCCACCAGCTGGTAGTACTCCCCTTTGTGTCCATTCGAAAGTACAGTACCTAAGGTGCCTGGTGGAAAATCAGGATAATCATTGGCGTCAGAGGTGAGACTAGAGTAGACACTGCTTCCACTATTTATTCCATCTAGCCAACGTAGGGTGTAAACAGGGTAGAAACTAGGATGTTCTTTCCCCCGGGGCAAGGCATCAATTTAACTCCGGACCGTCTCCTCCGCTCCTGCATGTACATAGGGTTATCCCATCGAGCAGCTGAGTCATGTGACACCCCCCCCCCCCCCCACTAGTGTCCCGCTGTTGTGGCCCTGATGAGGGGCACTTAAGACCCCATCCACTAGTGCAATTTTGGCATTGGACTGAGGAATCTGAGTGGATAGTGGGCCTTTAGATTTTCAAGGAAATAATTAAATAGTCGGCAGGAGAGTGTGGTTTTCCAGCATCACTACTACTTGGAGCAGTACGGATGGTATAACGGTTAGCCTCACAACACTTATGTCATGGGTTCGGTTCCCACCATTGGCCTAACTGTGCAGAGTTTGTATATTCTCCCTGT
This sequence comes from Crinia signifera, assembly GCF_055691185.1. Taxonomy (NCBI): domain Eukaryota; kingdom Metazoa; phylum Chordata; class Amphibia; order Anura; family Myobatrachidae; genus Crinia; species Crinia signifera. The sequence goes on along the minus strand of NC_139217.1, from coordinate 62,034,713 downwards.
ACTTGCATGGGTTTCCTAACACAATCTAAACCAATTAGTTATTACCAATTAATTCTAGAATGTCTTTGTGTCTGTGTACATGTGGTAGGGAATATAGATTGTAAGCTCCACTGGGGCAGGGACTGTTGTGGATGCTGCAGAATATGTGTGCGCTATACGTATAAGAAACTATAAATAAATAATAAAGAGATTCCCAGATTTCATCCAGTCCATAACCTGACCAAGCATAATCTCACCATAATAACTGAGAATTGAATTTCTCTGTTGGGTGGGTACCATCTAGGGAGGTGGGGCTGGTGGTTTCAACTCCTCAGAATGGTACATGTCTGGTTTTACCACCAATGGCCCAAATTACTGTATAATACTGATGGCTGGGCCCGATTTTGGTGAAATGCAAAAACAGCGTCAGACTAATTTAATTAGCTTCTATGAGGAAGTCAGTAGGGGGCTGGACTTAGGGAAATCTGTTGATTTTTAATACTTCTTGATTTCGCTAAAGCTTTTGACATGGTACATCACAAAAGATAATGAATAAAACTAGGTAATTTAGGGTTAGGAGATAAAATTTGTAATTGGATTAAAAACTGGTTGAACAATTGGGGACAGAGAGTGGTAGTAAATGGTATACATTCCAGCTGGGGTAAGGTCCAAAGTGGAGTCGTTCAATATTGGGACCCACCTTGTTTAATCTATTCATTAATTATATAGGAAGTGACATAGTGAGTAAAATTGCAATATTTGCAGAGGACATGAAAATTGAGTAAGGAAATTAACTCGGGAGAGGATGTGGATACACAAAGTGACTTAATTCTACTGTAAAGGTGGAAAATGTGCAGCACATACTTTTTGAACTGTGCGACGGGATGTGCGCGGAAGCACACATCACATAGCATCCGCAAATTGGTGCATGTATGGGCACCTTTTACTCAAGTCAGTTGTTACAAGTCTAATACTGTAGGTTGAACTCGATGGACTAACGTCTTTTTTTCAATCTTAACTTCTATGTAGAGTCTAGGGTGACATGGGAAAAAGTAGACCCAGGCAAAAGGTGGATATGGAATTGGTTAAAATTCGGTGTTTTTTTTTTTTTTTTTTTTTGGGGGGTGTACATTTTTGTCTTGTGGCACCTGGTACCCCCCACATCCACTCTCATTGGCTCGCTTCACCTGCCATGTTTCAGGCCAGTTGACTCTGCTACAGCTGCATTCAGCATACTTTAGTATTATTATGACAAGCCGGATTACATTTTTTTTTTCTTTCATTATAACATTAATGCAAAAAAAACCACAACTGTTTAAACTCGTGTTTTTTTTTTTTTTTTTTCTCAACCCTGAAATACATTTATCACAATTTTGTTTTACTTTATGGCCAGTATTCAATGCCGGTGCGAGCGGCCGGCGAGGGGGTTAAACTGCGAGGATCACAGAAAACCAGTCGCAGTCACTGCTCGCCCACGGCATTGAATATATGCCTATGTCGACCAGTAGTGGTTGCTCTATGGACTGTTGTCTTAATAACTGTTGATCTAGTGTGGATCAGTGGGTGTTACAGCTTCACTCCTGTATACAATCCTACAGGTTCTGTAGCTAAATCAGTATAAAGGCCCATACACACTGGGCGATTTTTGAGCTGCAAGTAGCTCAGTTTTGTGTATGGACCAGCACTGGCTGGTGTAAACGATATTAAGCCCAGTGATTGTCTCATCCCCCCCCTTCCCCCATTATTGCAACCCACTCAAAATCGCCCAGTGTGTATGGACCTTAAGTAAATGAAAATAAATCTGCTACAATCAGCCAGAGAGTAGGGATAATTTATAAATGCTTAAAATAAGTTGCTAAGCAACCCCCGACCTCCCCTTCCATCCTGAAATAACACCAGCACCTTCTCCAGCCAATGTATCTGGAAGGAACCATAATAATCTATTTCTGGACTTTACAGTTCCCAGGTATATAATGAATGAATCCTGAGCTAGCAGCACTTTCTGTCTGTACCTATAACAATTCCATATGCTGATCTAGGTTTCATGTATGCTGTGCAAGGCCTATCTGAGTTTGCCAACTACAAATGCCAAAACCTACCTGTTTGCACCGTGCCACTCTATCAAAGGCAAGTCTTTACAAAATTACCCTCCACTTCCCGAACGCTACCTAATTTGTTATGATTAAAATGAAGAAATATGCAAATAAATTCATTCCCTTGCATGTATGTGGTAACTTAAGTTTCTTTATTAGAAGGAACCGAAAGCCATAAATCCAGTCACCTGAGAATAGTTTAATAGAATGGACTGAAAAATGTTCCCTGATTTCTCTTTTACTGCTCTATAATAGTTATCTGTAAAGCATACAAATGAGAATATTCAGGAAAATGTGGGAGATGCACGGAATGTTTCTTCAGACCAGTGCCAGTGACGGGTAACTGCTTATATTGCTATCTGTCTTGTGTTGACCACGATATTAAATCTTCCTGTTGACTCATTTCCGCAAGCTGTACGGCGAGGCAGAGAATCCCAGCTATTGGTTAGTCAGAGGAGCGAGCAACCCAGGCAGGAAATGAATAAAGGAAATGTAACCTGGGATTAAGTCGCATTGTTCTATGGGTGGGCAGGAATATTTCCCTGCTTATTAAACAAATCAGCCCTGTTTTCCTGTTCCTCGTGTGACTGGCATTGCTGTGTCTTGGAACATGCTAGTTTTTAAGGCGTGCGGTGCCTGGGTCGGCAATGTTTAGGTTGACAGTCGAACATGTAATTTTTGACCATTAGTGGTCGACCTAGATATTGTCTACAATCTATGACCATAGACCGTTTTTATTCTGTCTGCTATGTGTTTCACCTCTTTGATAACTACTTTGTTTATCACTTCCTGATCTACCGTCTAATACCCCGTTTTCACTGCAGGCAAATTCCCGGGTCTAGCATGTCGACCCGGGAATTTGCCTTTTAACACTGGATTTTTGGCAGTGTGAACAGGTCGCATACCCGGATCTCCTACACGGGTAAAACCCTTATTTGTACCCATGTCTGAGATCCTGGTATGCAGACACGGGTTGACCCGTTCACACTGCAGAAAAACCCGTGTTTAAAGGCAAATTCCCGGGTAGAACTTCTTCACCCGGGAATTTGCATTGCAGTGAGAACGGGGGTCCAGCGCGGCAGTCCCCGGCATTTCAGTGCCGGGGAAAAGCCGGGTATTTCTCACTCGCAGTGAGCACACGGCATAAAGTAATAGGAGACTTCAGGGCAATATCCAATTGATGGTTGCTGATCCTCATTAGGATCGGGTTTAGCTGCATACAACCAGAGCCGGATTTGTGCCTAGGCCCGTGAGGCACCGGCCTCAGGGCGGCACCAATTAAGGGCGGCATGCAGGCTGACATTCTGTTAAATATTAGCATGGCACAGCAGGTGGGCATCAGCGAGTGATGAGTGCCGCAAACATGAATTATCATATGTCAGCGGCAGCGCCACTCGTCACCCGCCACTGCCCACCCACTCTGCCATGCACATTAAATCACTGCTTAGTGGCTGGGTCCGACGGTCCCCCTGCGCGTCCAGAAATGGCTCAGGCTCACTGCTGCCGGCTCCCACCCATTGGCTACTCTACACACACACAGTCTATTGCCTGCTGTGTACCCAGCAGCTGAGCGGCGCGCAGATCCTCCCCGCACTCAGTCAGTCAGTGTGTGAGCCGGAGAGAGACTGACGGAGACACTGTCCTAATAAGTGCCTCCCTCCGGGTCCTCCGTGAAGTGAGCAGTCCAGAGTGCTTAAAAAAATATTAAGGTGGACTACAGTTACATTTTTATGAAATGTATAAATAACAATGTATATACATATATGATTACATTAAAATAGGGGGGGGGGCACAAAAATGTTGTGCCTAGGGGCGGCCTGACCCATAAATTCGCCCCTGCATACAACAAGGTATACTAATGGACACAATACAAAAAGACCAGTTTGAGTTCTTAAATTGAGATCTTTTCGTTTCTTCGAGCTAACCACCCCCGGGGTATGCGAGCTGAAATGTCAGCACTAAAATCTGATCATGTCCGAACAGAGCAATCATTAAATATGTTTGGCTCCTGGTGCTCTAAAGATGGCCAATACACTTGTCCGGTTTTTGCCTGATATCATCTAATTTTGACACCTCAAGCCTATACATCTGATGCAGACTGGCAAATCGGATGTGTTTTAAGCTCTGATCCAATGCACGGTCCCGTGTGCATCTTGATCGCCAGTGCTGCACTAAGGACCAGTTTGGCCAGAGCCTTGACTCGCATCGCATGCAAAAGGACCGCATGTGATCGGGACACGTGGGATGCTGATGGGCGGTTCAAGGAGTCCGGCTGCAACTTGTCTCTTTTAGAAAATTCTACGTAACCATTAAATAGCTTCCCCCCCCCCCCCCCCCCGTTTCATTTGATTTTAGTGGGAGATGTATGAAGCAGTGGGGAAGTTGCCCCTGGCAACTAATCACCTGTTAAGTAACTTTTTATCAAGTGCGTTCTGTAAAATGTTAGGTAGCAGCTGATTGGTTGCCATGGGGAACTTTTCCACTGTTTTCACTAAGTGGTTAGTGGTCTCCCTGTGTGCTTAGTATTTGTTTGCTTTAAAGACTGCAATTCAAGTATGTGATGGTGAAATGTCAGTGAGTGCTGTGTGTTTTGGCATAGCCAGCTTGGCTGTGTGGGGAGTCCCTTTGTACCAGATTCTATCTGTGCTAATGAACATTCTGGCCCTGAGTTATGTGCATTTTTGTTGCAGACTTTTTTTATTTTTTTTCCATCAATAGATTTTTATTGAAAAAAAATTTTTTTTTTTGTTCCGACCTAACTTCTAGCTATAATGATTAGAACAAATTATATTGAGCTATAACAGAGCCGGAGAGCAGAGTCCGCAGCGGCGGGAGCATAGAAAAAAAATCTATTCAAAAACTGGGCGGCCGCTGCTTGGCTGAGCTCTCGGAGAGCCGGGCAGGGGGAGGCGGGAGCTGTCATTGCTGAAAAAAAAAAAAAAAAAGCCCATACAATGAATGGGCAGCCTGTGATTGGCTGAGCGCTCTCTCAGCCAGTCAGCAATAGGCTGAGAGAGCGCTCAGCCAATCACAGGCTGCCTATTCATTGTATGGGCTTTTTTTTTTTCACCTGCCCGGAGCACAGGTCCCTGCTCTAGCGTCCTCAGTCCCCTGCCCAGCTTTAGCAAATCTTATGTGCAGCCTTATGGTGCGTACACACGGAAAGATTTGGCAAAAGATCTAAGCGTTCCCGATGGATTGAAACGACCAATCGTCCAAATCGTTCCGTGTGTATGAACGATATATCGGACGATGCGCGTGCCCGCCGATCGTTGGTAGAGGTCGCTGATCTTTCCTGCGTGCAGAAAGATCAGCGACCAATCGTTAGCGATGTGTACCAATCGTTTCATGTGTATGAATGATTTTGTAAGGTTGATTGACTGGCTCCCTCTCCCTCCACCATAGTTAAAGATCAATCGTTCATGTGTAATCGTTTGCTCAATCGTTCATCATTTGACACCAAATCGTTTGTGCAGGAGTTCATAAGAAATTGTTAAAGGCATTGAATCATTGCCCAAATCTATCTGTGTGTATGCACCTTAAGGTAAAGGGGTGCGCTTGCCTGACATCTTTTGTCCAGGTAGGATTTATTTATGTGTACACCTTCAGATCTTCTTAGTGTGTGGGCACCTTACGGTAGCCCTTGAGTCTCCATTAAAAGGCCTGATGGGTTTTGTGGATAATTTGAGCTAACTGGAGGAATTCTATTTTATTTATTTTTCATTTTGAGCTCTTGTAGCTATTAAAATATGTCCCGATACATAGCAATAAGGCTTGGTAAGATCTCGAGGGAAAATATGAAAAAGATCAATCATTGGAGACTCTGGGATAACCGTTTTAAAAACGTATGCAAACATGATCAGAATGTATGGAAAATATCTCCAATATTATTACAGTGTTTACAGCAAAACTTCGACTTCATTGGCCAAATTCTATGTAGTTTAACTGGTGTAAAATATAATCGGTGGAGAAGTTTTTAAAATGCATTTTCTTATGATTTGTTACATTTGGACATATAATGAGAATTAAGGTAAATCGACTACCATTGTTGCTGTGTAAATGGCGTAATTCAATCCCGGTCATGACTATCGGGGCCGCCCGAAAGTCGTGACCCGGTCCTGTTCTCGGCCCGCTCAACTGCATCTTGGCAGGGGAGATTCAATGTCCCACCTGTAGAATGCCCAAAAGAGGGGCGTTGAGATACAGCCGTTGATTGTCAAGATACGGCCGGGAGCTTGACAATCCAAGGCCGCTCTCGGCAGAATAGGCCCGATTGCTTCTAAAGTAAGGTCCGTTCTGCCAAGATGCTTGTTCAATGCTGTCAGGACAGACCGCATTGAATAGGCACCCGGTGCTATTTCCCTTATCAGAAATAGTGGCGGGGATTGAGTACTGTAAAGGCCCCCATACACTAGGGCGACTTGTCCTAAGAACAAGTCAGCCCCGATTTCCCCTGAGCTTCCCCAGCACTTGATGTGCCAATTTTTACATGTGATAATTCGGATGCGATTTATCACATGTAAACCCGGGAAGCTGCAGGGGAGCTAGCGGTTCGTGGGAGCGGGGACCGGTCCGAGGGGGGGCGGGAGCGGCAGGGAGTGGGGAGCGGCAGAAGCAGCCATACGTAACAAGAAAAGGAAGTATTATGTAGGTGCACTGACAGTCACAATATCTATTTTTAAGATTTAACTTTTATTATTTATTCATTAAAAAGGTGAAATATTAAAGAAAGAAATATAGAAATTTAAAATATCAATGACCACTGCTCCCCAACCTAAATTGTTGCAGGGTTCCTATTATCCCTGTATGTTTCCTATATGTTTTGATTTTAGCACTTTCTCTTGTAGTTTTAGACAGAGATGTCTGTGCTTATGTTGCGAACTCCTATATTGTTACACTGATGTATCAGAGTTTAGTGTTACAATGCAGGTTCCTAATAATGTGTATCCATTCCTGTTTATTCAACAAATCCTTACACATACGGTCCTGACTATTAAATATTCCTTATAGAGAGTTCAATTAATGAGCTGATGTGTAAATTGGCAGGAGCAGGCTGGGAGTGGGAACCGGTCCGGGGGAGCGGCGCGAGATATAGCGGCGGCAGGCGGGGACCGCGGCGCAGTGCAGAGCAGAGAGACCGGGGGCGCGGCAGGAGAATAGAAACCATCCTATTCAAAAGACTGGGCGGCCGCTGATTGACTGAGTTCCCAGCCAATCAGTAGCCGCCCAGTCTTTTGAATAGGATTTATTTCTATTCTCCCGCCACGCCCCCGGTCTCTCTGCACTGCGCCGCGGGACCGCGCATCGGATCAGATCAGATGTCATACTGTACTCAATTTGGCCAATTTCTCGGCCCAATCCTCCAGAATCAGGTGAAATCTGGGCCAAATCGCGTAGTGTATGGGGGCCTTAAGTGTGGATTCTCAATCGGCTTCCCTCTGCAGTTGAGTTTAGTTAGGATCTGAGTCTCTTGAAGCTTGGCATACCAAAATCTAATGGAACCTCTGATGTTACCTGATAATAATTTCCTTAATCTACTGGGGCGGAGGGAGCAAAAGAGGCCCAGAGGATTTATTGAACCAATGCGTTCTACCATGATATGTAAAGATCTCTGTATGGGGTAAATTGAATTGGGTCTGTAAGACGGGGAAAGGATTTGTTGCAGTCTTTTAAAACCCATAAAGAATTTTTTTGTTTGTTAATATTTAAAATATCACGTTATTAGCCTGTAATTGCATAACTAAACCATGCTGCAAAATATAAGAAACCGAGATGCACCCTTTTTGGATTACAAAGTTTAACTTTTCTGGAAATGTATGATGTGACCGTGCCAGGGTGGACTGATCAGATTTTGGCATTTGTCTTTGTGTTACCAGGAGACACCAGCAGAAATGAACTGTACACAAGCTCTGGAAGATTTGATCTGTTTATATTGTACGTGTATTTTTAGCCGCTTCAAATGCAAGGATTGTACAAGTGCAAACATGAGAGGGCTTCATTAACCCAACACTAGACTGCGGATTCTCTGTGGCTTTATTGTGTAATAAATATATGTATCACACTGTAAACATCTTTCCTTTTTACATAACTTCTGAATATCGGGTTTATTTGAATATATTTAGTATCTCTAGAGTTCCCTTCGTGAGTATATTACAGAATAAAAGGAAATGAGCCCAAATTATTTTATTTCCATTTGTGCAAAGCCCATACTGTAATATTCACTTGCCAGCTATACCATTAAACCCACTGATGGGTAAAGTCATTAACATGGATTATCTCGTTTCAATGGCACCTGGCAAGGGAACAGTCCGTGTTTGAAGCTAATGTGTTTTTAAAAGCAGGAAAAATGGGCAAGCGTAAGGATCTGAGGGATAGATGTATGAAGCAGTGATAGTTGAGAAGAAGTGGCCCTCCAGTTGTTATTGAACTACACATTCCAGCATGCTCTGCTACAGTTTTGCTATTTGGCCATTCTAAAACTGTTGCCGGGATGTGGAGTTCAACAACAGCTGGAGGGCCGAAGGTTCCCCATCCCTGCTATAGAGCTGTATAGAAAACATGTTGAGGTTCTTTCCCCTAGATTACTTGCTCTATCCATTAGACTGTTTGACGAAGGTGTCTTTCCTACTTCCATGTTGGAGGTCATCATTGTCGTGCTGCCCAAACCTGGTAAGGACCCTAAATGACCAGACTCCTACAGACCATCTCCCTGATCCCAACTGACGCTAAAATCCTGGCCATCCGGCTAAACTCTGTAATCCCCTTTATACACCCTGACCAAACTGGTTTTATGCCCGGGATGTCTACCTGTGCCAGCCTCTGGCGGGTATATACTCCTCTTCAGGCTTCCCATGAGGAGGGGGGCACTTCGGTTCTGGTGTCCTTGGATGCCGACCAAGGCGTTTGATTTTGTGGGAGGTTTTGAGGAGTATGGAGTTTGACCCGTCTTTTGTTAAGTGGGTGCAATTATTGTATTGCCAGCCCAGAGCTAGAATTTCTGTAAATGGCTTTGTTTTCCCTTGTTTTCCTTTGGCTAGTGTTACAATCCAGGGAGTAACTAGGACCCAAAATGCCGCCCAAATGGGGCGGTGCCGTTATCCTAACTCTATTGGCCCTCTCTGACTGGTGACCACAGACTGCAAGATGCTAGACTTTGCCTATAACCGCCACGTCTGAAAGGGCGCGATAAACCCGCCCTAGCTCCGGTGCAGCGGACAAGCCCGTGGCGACCGCCAGAGATAGGTCCAAGAGGAAATCTAACAAAGAAGGAACCCCAAACAGGATAACGGTATAATGAGAACACTAAACGTCTATATCCCTATCTTGACACTGGAACAGGATACAGAACAAATATACGTAACGAGATCCGGAGACATCTATGTGGTACTGTAATCAATTGTCTTAATTGCGAAACATTTCAGGGAAACGGTTGTGGGGTGCTCTCACTGGGACAATTGTATCTGAATAGGGTGTTTTTAAAATCTTTTCAGCAATTAAAAGAGGAATTTGATCTACCCCATTTTTTTTTCTATTTGCTGCTTACAATTAAGGCATGTTTTGCAGGCACCATTTAAAGACTCTCCATCCCCGTTAGGTATTTTATGTCTACCCTTAGTGGATGGAAGACTGTTTCCCTAATGCCGGCATTCCCAACCACGGTCATCAAGGCACACCAAGAGTGCAGGGTTTGTAGATATCCAGGCTTGAGCACAGGTGACTTAATTAGTATCTGAGGTAGTCTGATTAATCCATCTGTGCTAAAGCCTGGATATCACTAAAACCTGCACTGTTGGTGTGCCTTGAGGACCGTGGTTGGGAATGCCTGCCCTAATGTATTCCCTCCGGTTGTTTAACCATCATTTAGACCCTTTACTACACTTCAGGAGCAGTGGGTTTTTGACCTGTGCCCTATAGACTATTATGACTGGATAACCGCTAGGGAATTACCTAGTCTTGCTACTACTGGTATTATATTTCAACAAATACAATTATTTATCCTACATGGTACATATCTAACGCAGGTACGAGTGGCCAGGTTCGGGGCGCGCTCTTCCTCTGCATGTCCCAAATGTTTAATTGGAGTGGGCATCTATTGTGGGAATGCCCGCTTGTTCGGGATTTTTGGGTTCGGGTATAGAAAGCACTGCACTATTGACGCCTAAATTATGTATGCTAAGGGCTGCCGAAGATGAGGCTTTACTATGCGCAGATTTGATGTATGTTAAAAATGTTTGTGTTTTGGTTAAATTCATTATTGCCCGCTCCTGGATGGCCTCCAATGGGCCTGACTTCTCTGCCCTACGGACTCTGCTCAACTCCACTATTGAGCATGAGCGATATGAGTAAGCAAGCCAGGGCTAAATTGGAGAAAACCTGGTTGGAGTGGATGGAATCTCCGCATTATGCACGAGAGGGTACTAAGCATGATATTTGGCAACCAGTTACCTGTAAATATAGGCAGCATTTGTTTATTAGGTTAAGATAATTTGATATCTATAGCACAATTGTTATTAGTACATCCAGCTAGCTATACTGTTATTTAAGGGGGCATTGGTAGTGTGGAGGTGTTTCCATTTAGAGTAGGGGGTAGAAATTGGAAGGTCATATATAGGTATGCGTACAGTTCTTTTCGAATTGCTCAGTATGATGTGCTGGTACCCGTTTTATGGTAGACAGCAATTTCTTTTGCTTACTATATATTGTATTGCTATCATTTGATTTCGCCAGCAGTGTTAAATTCGAGTGCGAGATTACTGGTTGTGATGTGTTAACCTGCTGGCGATGTTTGATTATCTGTATTTATGTCAAGTATGCGATTTGATGAACACGCTGTACCACAATTTTTTTTTTCTTGTATTAAAAATCAACTTTATTAAAAAATAACTGGTAATAAACAATAATGCGGAGTAGAATGTGTGTGGGCTGTTGGTTGTAGTGTTTTTTTTTTGTTTTTCCTTTTTCGTAATTTAAACCTATTTTCCTACCATTTCGTCTGCCCCACTGTCTGTCGCTGGATTATCCTAATACACCTACAAACTATACCGTATTATGATAGACAGAAGGCAAACCTGGATTTCTGCACTTGTAAACTTTTATTTAACAAGCACATCTAATCTGGTCACCCTCTGTCAGTAGTGTATAGTGCCGGCAGACTCGGGTCATGTCTCGGTCTCCTGAGTCATGTGTAACACTTTCACTTTCTGAAAGCTTTTTTTTATTTCTCTTTTCAATTCTATGCAGGATCTGCAGTGAATAGTTGCTGGGTCACCTCATTCTCCTCCCAGACTGGGATGTCTCACCCAGAGTGACATCATGCTGGCTGCAGGCTGTGGGAAGTGATCCTCCAGCTGCAGAATGGGGCTCCCTGCTGCCCTGATAGAACCAGCTCCCAGGCTCCAGGCAGGTTTCACTCAGCGTCCTGCCGGAGTTCCTGGTGTGTGATGCGGAGGAGCTCAGAGCTGTGAGACATGTCGCCTTTATTTAGCTGGGTGGCTAAGGTAAGCGTGATGGGGACGGGGGCTTAGTGCACTGCTAGTTAGTTGGTCAGGAGCGGAGCATGCTTTAATTAACCAGCTTATTACTGCACATTTTGAGAGCGGCTTGTACTTTTTGCTACATTGACAAAATTGCAATAGTACACGGTCCTTTTATCTGTTTAATTTTCTTATTTATTGCACTTAAAGATGTGCGGTGGGATGTTCCATTGGAAATCTGATCCATTTCATTTCATGTTTGTCATGTATGTTTTCGCATTCTGGTGCCCAGGGGTGTTTTGTGCTCCTGGGAAGACGTGTCAGAGGCTGCCACACAGAAGACCGGCACAGTGTAATCTGGGGTGTAAAACATGAACATCGCACAAGTGTGTGCCCTCAGAGATGGCTGCCGGCTGAGATGTAACTGGCACTCTGAGCACATGGCCTTCTCTGTTTCTCCTATACCCTGGCTGCACAGAAATCCATTCCCAGCATGACCTAACTTGCATCAGGTTCTCTGCTCGTGTGTTTCCCCGGGGACTCCTTCCTGGGGGACACGCTGGCTGGTGAACACACCTGGATAGAAGGATTTACAGGTTGTGCTAAATGTTTGCTGTGTAAATGCTGTTGCATTGTGCTCTTCAGCTGTATAAACCTTTTATTTGCAAGCGTAATTGCATATACTGTATCCACATACTGACAAGTTATTTAGGAAGAACAATGATTATTCTATAAAGTGTCTATTGGCTGCATTGTTTTGGGGTAAAAGGAACTACACTAATGTAGCTTTCACATCACATAAAACATTTTGAAACGTTTTTAAAAACTGTAATTTTAAATGGTATTTTAAACGGGTCTAGTGTTCATATTGCAGCAGATTACCATTTAAAAATACCGTTTAAGTACCATTCACATCACCAGTCAAGCCGTTTAACCTCTGAACACGTTTCTACCCACAGCTTATTTCCTGGTTCAGGGAAGGGACACAAGACAAGGGACAGCCAATCACAGTGCTCTAACCTTTATTTTTTACTAAATACCATTTCAGTGCCATTCAGACAGCACAAAAAACGGCTCTGAATTGGCTTTAAAACGGGTAGGACTCTGCTTTTTAAACGTGTTGAAATACCAGTTAACTTTAAATGGTATTTCAACTATGACACTTTCACACTGCAGCCTTAAACGTTTTAAAAGGCAAAAAAACGGCAATATACCGTTTTAAAAGTGTGATGTGAAAGCTACATAACCAATTCTCTTGGTTTTATTTATTTTTATTTCTCATGGATACTGGACTTAAACTATGGCAGCTTACCTGGGAATACCTTACAGCTTCCCCAGATCCCACCACTCCCTAACCAATACCTACAGCTCTCCCAGAACACCCACTCCCCAACCAGTGTGGTTACGTGGTGGAGTCATATTGGGCACATAGGGCCTTATTCTAGTTCACTCTTTCTGACAAAATACTTCTTAAGGGCCCCATACATCAGCAATTAATTGTGACAATTTTCAGATATGGAGATGATTGCCACAATTAATTTTAGATGTGTGGGCTCCCCCTTTTGGCAATCCCAATCAAAATCGCCAATCGATTGCTTAATCAAGTTTTTAAACATGTTTAATAATCTGGTATTATCTGCGGATCTTTTTTATATGTGTGGGCATTCCCAATCCGTCTTCTTCATCTATTTACATTATGAACAGCTGAAATGACAATCGATTGGGCAATTTACAGATATGAAGATGCAATCTTTAGATGGAAAAATCTGCCGATCACTGAAATAAATCTGTAATGTGTGGGCAAAGTCAGGTAGATTGTAAAATCCATTTATCTGGCCAAAAAATCCCTGTATCTGGAAATCCATTAATTGTGATTGCTGATGTATGGGGCCCATTAGATGGACAAAAGCATGTGCACTGCAGGGGGGGGAAGATGTACAATGTGCAGAGAGAATAATGGGCCCCATACATCAGCAATCACAATTTATGGATTTCCAGATACAGGGATTTTTTGGCCAGATAAATGGATTTTACAATCTATCTGACTTTGCCCACATATTACAGATTTATTTCAGTGATCGGCAGATTTTTCCATCTAAAGATTGCATCTTCATATCTGTAAATTGCCCAATCGATTGTCATTTCAGCTGTTCATAATGTAAATAGATGAAGAAGACGAATTGGGAATGCCCACACATCTAAAAAAAGATCTGCAGATAATACCAGATTATTAAACATGTTTAAAAACCTGATTAAGCAATCGATTGGCGAGTTTGATTGGGATTGCCAAAAGGGGGAGCCCACACATCTAAAATTAATTGTGGCAATCATCTCCATATCTGAAAATTGTCACAATTAATTGCTGATGTATGGGGCCCTTTAGATTTGGGTGAGTTATTTAGTTTCTGTGCAGGGAAAATACTGTCTGCTTTATTTTTACACTGCAATATAGATCTCACTTTGAAGTAAAACCCCACCCAAATCTAATTCTCTCTGCATAAGTAACATCTGCCCCACCTGCAGTGCACATGGTTTTGTCCATCTAAGAAGGATTTTGGGTACTTGTTTCCTAGCACGGCACCATCGCATACCATACTTAGTGGTGTGCGATGCAGTGCAATATTCATGTTAAATTAACAGGAGTGCTTGTACAATGAAATATTGCATAGCATTGCATACCATCAAATGGCATGCGATACGATTTTTAATTGTACAAGCACCCTGATGGGTGCTTACAATGTTAAATTCAACGCCACCCCCACTATCAACGCCAACCCAAAGCGTGGCGAGCAGAGTGAGCCCTTGTTCTACGACCTTTTCATACCCCCACTATCCATGTCGGCGTGGAATTGATTTTAGATAGTGTGGCGAGCGCAGCTAGCCACCGAGCCCGAAGGGTCGCGGAATACTAGCCCCACGAGGACACGGCATACATGTAAAGTAATCAGTGTTCCTAACATTTCTCCTGAACCTACCTCCCTCCAGTTTCAGTGCATGTCCTCGTGTTCTATTACTACTTTTCCTTTGAAGAAAATTTCCCTCCTGTACTATGTTAAAACCCTTGATATTAAGATCTTTTAGTCTTTCCTGGTAAGTTTTTTTTTTTTTTGTGTGTGTGTGTGTGTGTGTGTGTGTGTGTATATATATATGTGTGTGTGTGTATGTATATGTATATGTATATATATATTATGTATATATATATATATATATATATATATATATATATATATATGTGGCTTGGGTTAGACTTGCCCTGTTTTGAAGCTTCGTGCATCTGGCCCATGGCCTCCAGAACTGGACACAGTATTCCAGATGAGGCCGTACCAATGACCTATATAGTGGCATTATTACTGCTTTTTTTTTTTTTTTTTTTTTGCTACTGATACCTCTCCCTATGCAACCAAGCATCTGACTAGCCTTCCTCATTGCTTTGCTACATTGCTTTCCTGCCTTTAAGTCACTTGAAATAGTGACTTCTAGATCATGGTGTCCTATTTGTTGGCTAATTACCTGCACAGGGACTTTGATCTGAAAGTCACTAGAATATGAACTATTGTTTACCTTTTAATTTCCTCCCACACGCTGCTGCACACGCTGTAAGGCCAGTGTGCACAGTACACGCAGAAGTTATTGTCCGTTCACTTCTGCTGCATGCTATTATCATCATGGATGAACACACAAGGTACTATTATGTTATTAATTATAAATGTTTCATTTCACCGTGTGTGTGTGCGTGCGTGTTTTGTAATGGAAAGTTTCAAATTTAAGTCATAGCAACTGTCTGCTTATGTAATGGGGCGATTTCAGGGCATTTTATAAGCGGCGTAACTAAATCACTTAGAAAAAGCCCCTTAATCGCTGCATGTGTAGGGACATTAGCAATGCCGCAGTCGCCCAGTGATTAAAATCCAGTATGCCGGAAGAATCTATAACCGCCAGTCAGATCAGTCAGCACACAGCGCTTTACACATCGCTGTTTGCTGAGCCATCGAGCATTATTCCGAACACCCAGCACATCACCCCATGTGTAAGCCCTCCTAGACCACTTTTAAAAGTGTAAAAATTGTGTGTGTTTTATATAATCTGCTTTTGCGACCTGGGGGCAGATGTATTAAGCCTGGTTAGAGCTTTGTTTGAAAGTAGTTGATTGGTTGGTTGGTGCGCTATCACCTTCCACTTTATCTCTTTACCAGGCTAAATACACCTGTCTCCTGGAGTGAAGGGGTCCCTGATTCCGCCCCCCCCCCCCCCACCCCCCTTGAGTTGGACACCAAAAGGATTTGTGATACAAGACAGTGTATCGGTCTGAACCGGGTCCCATTCACAACAGCGCCAGCTCTGGAATAACATGGGTCATAGTCAGTCTGAATGTGGTCTGATCCGGTTTGGTAAGTTTTTTTCTAAATCCTGGGTCATACCTGGGATCTTGGTGTAAAAGGTGGATTATTATTATTATTATTTATAAAAGTTTGAATTTTCACTGCCACAGATTCATAAAATATTGGTGGGGCAATTCTTATTTGTAATACTGTTGCGGCTTGAGCTAATATACTTATTTGCTGGGCCAATCTCAGGATCTGTGTGTGTGACCCGTCAAGCTTGTCCTTCATGCAAAATTGCTTGCTAGAATTACACTATAATGCTGTCATTATTTTTCTTTGATTCTCGCCATACTCTGATGGCATTGAGTGCCCAGAGCTATTCAGTTAGCCGTGGTATTCTGAGGTGTGAGCAGAACTATTGCCACCATATGACTTACAAGGTTACTGCCTATGTTACCTCCATTGCGTTAAACAGAACGGCATGTTTTCTCACCCAGAGATATGTTGTGATAAGAAGCGGGATGTTCTAACATCAGCAGCCCAGCTTCGCCGCCCATCGCCGACATAATATGCTCTAACATATGCGATAATTATGGCAAAGGACAGCTCTTGCGTTAAGAGCTGTCCATTGCGGTGAGAGTAAGCGGCTCCCCCCTCTCTCCCTTATCCGGCACTGGTGCTGCTGCGGCGGGGGGCTGGCTCTCCTCCTACTCCCTAAACCCGGAAGATGATGTACAGTGCAGGGAGGAGGAGATCACAGGTCCGGGCAGCACTGTTCTGTGCTGCCCGGACACAGGAGAGGGGGGGTCGGTGTGGGTCGCGGTAGAAGCCCATAGGCTTCTATGGGGCATGGCCAGCTTTTGCTGGCGATGACCCCCGTCGCGGTAACCCGGCGGGGAATGTTTAGAGCATCCCAAAATGCGGTAAAAACCTGATAACCGGGTTTTTACTGCATTTTTAGTTTAGAGAATCTCCCCCCATATTCTCTACTCTAGGTCGACACAAGCAGAATGTGTTGATGAAAAGTCGACACACTTTTTTTTTTTTTTGGGAACAGGCTTTTTCATACTTCACCATCCCAGTGGACCTGGATAGGTAATATAATAGTGTGCCGATCGCAGCGAGGCACCGTCCCCAAAGCATCGCGAGCGCAGTGGTACATTTATCCGGTGTCGACCTAGAATGAAAAAACTAGTGTCAACCATGTTTATGTTGAGCTTGTGTCGATCTTCAGTTACTGTTGACTTAGAGTTTTTCGACTAATTTTAGATGTCGACCTACTCGCTGTCATCCATTATTGGTCGACCTAGTGATTGTCGACTTAGACATTGTCTACCATTTATACCAGAACCATATGTAAACCCTGAATAAATGTAAGCAATGAGCAGTATTGCTACCTTATTTATTAATCAGCCCTTGTATTACGTAACCTAATAAATATTTCCAAAAGCAAAAGGAAGGAAAAACCCTTCTATTTGCAATGTCTCAAAAAACTTTAATTCGTCGTTGAGATTTTTGCTATCTGTGGTTTTAGTCCCATTGCTAAAAATAAATGGGTTAGTAAAACATTGTTCCTGGCTGTTGTTCAGAGTCGTCTGGTTCCCACAGAGGTAGTGATGTCAGCTTTCCTCTCACATGGCATTTCTACAATACATCATCAAGTACATTGGGGAGAACTGTGAAAATTAATTTATGGTTTAATGGTGTGTACACACTTGTACAGTGTGCATGAGATTTTGACTATATAGTCAAAATCTCATCTGGATCGCATGCAGATTGTATGGGTTTAACCCTTGCGATCCCGATGCGCGCTCCCGTATCGCAGCCAGAAAGTCTTGGCTGCATAGACTATATACTGCAGATCTGCCCTATATAGTCTAAATTGTGTATATATTGTATGCAGATAGTCTAAATTGTACAAGTGTGTGTACACACCTTTTTTAGATATAATTTTAGTAATATATAACTTTATATACATACATACATACATACATACATACATACATACATACATACATACATACATACATACACTTCAGGGAAAAAAAGGGTAGGGGTTTCCCTATTGATTTAGAAGTTGGTGGTGGAAGCGAAGGGTGTAAGTCATATTGGATATTGGTAGAATCCTAGTTAAAACCCTTTTAATAAAAAAAAAAATATATATATATATATCACACACACTATCAATCCCAACATGCCCTGGGAGTACCACCCCATCGGTCCCTCCAATATGCATTTTTTTTTTTTTTTTACTATTGTGCAGTGAAACTAAACTATGCGGGTTGACCACTAATACTCAACAGTGATTAGGTCGATATCTAAGAATGGCTGATTTACACTGGTCTAATGGTGTGTACACACGGTGAGATATGCCGTGCTATGTGAGTCCCCATGCGATCAGATCGCATTGGGACTCGCATCGCACAGCATGCATGTAATGGCACAATTTTGACTATATAGTGCAGATCTGCACTATATAGTCAAGGAAGCCAAGACTATCTGCCTTGCGATATGTGAACGCGCATCGGGATCGCAAGGGTTAAAACCCTTGCGATCTGCATGCGATGCTGACACGATGTTTACTATATCGTCAACATCGAGAGGCATATTGTACCATGTGTACACAGTATAACATTGACAGATTGTTCACACAAGCAAACGGTTGTCATGAACTTGGCCGACACAAGTACAAGACTACTAGTGGATCGTCGGACGCTGTCACTTAGCTGCTGTTCACAAGGGGTGTGTGAAATCCCTCTAAATAAAATGATGAAGAACAAGAAGGGTTTAAACAGAGCTGGGTTTCACAAAATGATGCAGCAATGCATATCAGTCGTATAAATATTTATTCTAAGCATAAAATATATCCTATAAATAAAAAACGTATTTACGTGTCGGGTCTCCCTTATTCTGAAAACCGTGATTTTTCAGAAGTTTTTTTTTTTTTTTCATACTTCCCTCGTTACCGATGTCCACGGCGGCCTTCAGGATCCTCTTCAGCGGCATCTCCGGTCCCAAGGGTGCATTGCGTGAATGTACAATGCACCCCTGGGACCGGAGATACAACTGAAGAGGATACTGAAGACCGCCGTGGATGTCGGGGCACTGCCAGGGGACCGGATAAGTATGGGGGTGGGGGGGGGGGGGGGGGGGGGGGGTCAGTGAGTCACTCAGCAGTCAGTGAGCCCATTTCAGCCCCGTTTCAGCTTACACCGCCTCCATCCTAGACTGATGAAGGTTGTACTCCCACTTATACTTTTATTTGCAAAATGTGATGGAGCAGTTGCGGAGTGACTATACCAGACCACATTGTGATCAGCGGTATGGTATGTCTATAACCTACATTACCATGTAAATCCGCGGTCTTACCTTATCCTTTACAGAGCCAAACCTATAAGTGTGGGAAGCTGCATCAGGGGTTTTCTTGCTAGCCTAGAAGAGCCAGGATTTAAATGTATATGGCATGGTGTGTATGCCATATTGATGCATATTACACTGAAGTGCCAAACGTCATGGATATCAGTCTATTATGGTAGGAGGGGATGTCTTGGAAATGGCCAGACCTGCATCCATTGTAATCTGCACTTCTTGTGGGTTATTCCATTTCCGAAGTTTTATGGATCTTTATTGTTCCTCTTTCTGCAATGAGCACTTCATGGAAGGCCTTACCACCCACCATGGATAGTGCAGTGGCCTGGGACAGGTGCTTAATGATTGTGACTATAAATATCTGACACTTGTGCATATGTAGTGTTCATTCTAGCACCTGCCATCTTTGAAAACCCATGCAGTTCCTGTTCCCTGCCTGGGTAGATCTGCATGGGTTTTCAAAGATGGCGGGTGCTAGAATGAACACTACATATGTATATAGCAAGTTTAATCAGCACAGTTTCTTTGTGAGACCTAGTCCTATTGTGTTGTGTTGTGATTTTAACATCTAAAAAGTGGAAAAAAAAGTTGATTCCTACGATGGTATTGCTCAGGAAACAGGAAAGATCATTAAAATGTTGAATTTCTGCTTGATACTCCACTGGGTTAAGAGAACATTCAGATGAGATTTTATTTTAATTGTACAGGTATATCGTTTCAATCAATAAAATTGTGTTTACCCCGTCATACCTGCTACCGATGTTATTTCCTGAGCAGTGCCATTGTGGGAATCAACATTGGTGCACAGTGGAAACTACCCTGGGAATTCTATATAGAACCTGCGGTTGCAAAGTAGTTCCAGACCACCTAATGAGGTACACCTTTTCTTAGGGTGCCTTTTAAATGGTGATGGGAATCCATTAAGAGACCATAACATACTACACCTGGAGGCATTATTCTTATATTTATTATACACACATTTCCTTTAAGTGCACAGATCTCCTGCCATTAGCCCCCTCTGAGCATTAAACGGGTGCTTGCTCCATCAGAACACACAGAACACAGCCTGTACTGCATGCAGACTAGCCGGTGCTTCCCGCGGTTATAGTCTGTACAATAAGTAACACCCTGTACCCTGTGGTGTTTATTAATGCATGCAGGGAAAACAAGCCTGTAACCTAAACCTACTGCACAGTAGTCATGGGAGTGGGGGCAATAGAGGTTTATGGGCCTGATTCAGCTTTTGTTAGCAAAGCAAAAACACACAGACGTGCACAACCATGATGCACTGCGACAGATAATAAATGGAGAAGGTAAATCGATTTGACCAAACGTGACCTTGCGTGTCAGTCGCAAGCCCCGTTTTTTGAACCGGACGCCGCAAGTCAAAGGGGGAGATTCTCTAAGCTAAAAATGCGGTAAAAACCCCGTTATCGGAGTTTTTACCGCATTTTGGGATGCTGTAAGCATCCCCCGCCGGGTTACCGCGGCGGGGGGCATCGCCAGAAAAATCTGGCGATGCCCCATAGAAGCCAATGGGCTTCTATCGCAACCCTCCGCCGCCCCGCGCCGACCCCCCGCCGCCCCGCATCGCCCCCTCCCCCCTCACCTGTGTCCGGGCAGCACAGAGCTGTGCTGCCCGGACCTGTGACCTCCTCCCTGCACTGATCCTCTTCCGGGTGCAGGGAGGAGGAGAGCCCGGCGCAGCAGTGCCGGGTAAGGGAGGGAGGGGAGAGCCGCCGGGACCTGCTGGGACCCGGCGACTCTCACCGCAAAGGACAGCTCTTAATGCAAGAGCTGTCCTTTGCCTTAATTATCGCATATGTTACTACATATGCGATAATTAAATATGCGATGGGCGGCGGAGATTCTTAGAGAATCTCCCCCTAAGTCAGCCCAGACTGACTTCGATTTGCCAACAGGGGAAAGATCATTCGATGGTCGGTGACCATCAAATGGTTTTGCCCCTGTATGCTACCCTGTGTATGGATGTTTATGCAAAACATCCATTTGCAGAGCGGCAGGGATATTCCAGGGTTGCCGACTTTCTCATTCTCCTCTCTGGGAGAAGCCCGGAGAGGAGAGATTCAGTAGCCGCTCAGGGGGCGGGGCTTAAGCGTGACATCACTAAGCCCCGCCCCCATGCTGGTAAACCAGCGAATTCAGAGATCTCCGTGGAGGGGGCGGGGCTAAAATGACGCGATTGTGTCATTTTAGCTCCGCCCCCTCCTCTGAGACCCGAGGATTGCGGCATTTTAATGCCGCGATCCGGGGGACAGCGGGGGTCCCCCCTGAATCCGGGAGGGTTGCCCACCCTTCCGGGGGGCCGGGAGGGAGCCCCGATTTTCGGGAGACTCCCGGAAATTTCGGGAGGGTCGGCAACCCTGGGATATTCATAGCACGGCAGGGGGGTGGGCATACGCCCAGCGGGTGGCATTAGAGGACTCTCGAAGTGAGCCATTAAGAATCTCCCCTAAAATACAAAATGTATTTACATTTTGGGGTACAGAATTTATGTGGGTATCCTGGGCTAGCACCAGCTAGTATTCTTGGGGGGGGGGGGGGAGAAACTACATACATTACATGCTAACTTTTTACAAGGGACATCAGACACAGGTGAGTGGGGTCAGAGTTCATGGCAACTGTCATTACACGCAAGTGTAATTTTTCGAGTCTTCACTGAGAAGTGTTATATTTGTACATAATTGCAGTTTTATTGCCATCTGTTTTTCCTTTTTAAAAAGTACAGTTTAGCTGAAATCTACAGAATGATCATTTAGGAACACCATGACCCCAAGCAACTTTACTACTAACAGCTGGGTGCAGAGCAAAGATAAAAAGCCTAGAAACTGCTGAGGCATGAGGAGAGTCCGTTCAGGGCTCTCAAAGTTTGCATGACTCTGCAACTGTCCCCGCTGCCCCCACACCCGGTAACAATATGCGAGGCAGGCCGCATAAACCTTGTTACACTACCAAGAAAACCCGGGATGCAGCTTCCCACTATTAAATGTTTGGCTCTGTTAAAGGATAAGGTAAGGCAGAAAGCCCTTTACTGTTGCTTATATACATACCAGACAGCTGACCTCACGCTGTGGTCTGATACAGTCACTCAGCAACTGCTGCAATGAGAGACTGGGTCAGGAATCCTCTTGATCCCTTAAGGATGCTGTCCTAAAAGGACCATTCAACTACATCAAGGTGTGTGTTGCACGTATGATCTGTCGGCTTTGCTTGCGGTCTCGAGCAGATCGTATCAGGCCGTTCTAGTGTCTGGCCAGCTTTTTGAAGGTAAGAATGTGTGTCTCAGACACCGGATCATGACACATGCAAAGGGTTGTTGGTGAGAGGCCGGCACGGAGGCTGCTGAGAGAGTGGGGCCTGGGGCACATGCCTCCATACTACAGCTCATATTTGAAAGCTAAAAACTATCAGTGCGATGTTTTTGAAGTTTTAATCGGGGTAAATTAACTAACACTTACAGAAATGAAAAGAGGTGATGTAGTACTTCCTCATCTTTGCGGCACCGCTTACGCTATAGAACTTACATAGGATCATCGCCTCCTCGCGGGCTCGCTTCGGGCTCAGTTGCTCGATTCGCTTGCCACAACTTTACTGAAGGTAATAGATGGTGGCGTGGACACAGAATTTGTAACTGTTACCTCGCTGAAAATCCGTATGTAGTGGGGGACAATGATGAAAATGGTGGCTAATGTAACTGGTTGCCCATAGCAACCAATCAGATTTGGTCTATCCTTTCTCTATTACATCTCAGAATCTGATGGGCCGCTATGGGCAAAATCACCTCTTCATTTTAGAAGCTGTCGCTAATTTACCCTATAGTCTTTTTAAAGACTTGCAATGCCTGAAATGCGTACCAGGAATTGATAAATACCCATAAGGAAAGACACTGCGTGTGAAATCCTGTTTCTTTTCTTTCCTATTTCAAAGAAGCTTTTCACGGGTTTTAAAAGGAGGTCCTACATGTGCCAAGAGTCCGGCGCATCCAGACGTGGAGAATAGGATCCAGTTTATAATCCCTCATTCTTACATTCCAGACAAAGCGCCGAAACTATGCAATGGCTACAGAAGCACAATATGAATTGTTAATCTGTTATTCAAAAGCTGCTTTTCTCATTTGATCTGCCTGTGATGCCGCCCTCACACTCGGTGGTGGCAGACATTTCTTTTTTTTTTCCTTTTGGTAAGAGTAGTGACTTTTTGCATTCCTAGACTATTTACAGGGTGAATTTTGGTTGTGGCCACAATATGGCTGCCTCTGCGATGGACTTTATTTATTTTTTTTTTTCCCTTCCTGTTCGCTCTTGAACTCATTTATTGTAATGTTATTACAGTGTTCATTTGGCTATTAAGTTATATTTATATGACCATTTATAACTCCTAATTTATATAGCTGCATAATATTTTGTGGTTGTTTCGGAATAAAAAACAGAACTGCAAGCCAGATGCACTAAGCTTCAAAAGTGATAAAATGGAGAGTGATAAACAACCAACCAATCAGCTCCTGTCTGACATTTTTCAAACACAGTCTGTGACATGGCAGGTAGGAGATGATTGGCTGGCTGTTTATTACTCTCCATTTTATCACTTTTGAGTCTTAGGGCGGTATTCAATGTGAATACCTGCGAGGTGCAGCGAATCCTTTTTAGGATTCGCTGCACATTCGCCACGTTCCGGAGCCAACGGGCTCCGGTATTCAACGTGTCAGGGGCTCGTTGCCCCTGACAGGCGAAATATGAGCTCCTGCGGCGAATGCCGCAGGGAGCCTGAGGAGGGTGCCAGGCAGAGAGATGGAAGTCTCTCTGCCTGCCCCTGAAAGTTTGTGGGGGGCAGGTGGGCTCCCCGGGTGCCAGGCAGCACAGGCTGCCCCCCGGGGGTGCCAGCAGGGGAGCGTATATTTACTACACACGATCGTAACGATCGAGTGCAGTGAATATATGAATATGTAATGAGCGGCTCGGCTCGGCGCCCCCTGCTGGCTGCTGTGTAAAAAAAAAAAAAAAAAAAAATATATATTTTTTAAAATTAAATATATATTCATGTGCTTACAGCGCATGAATAAAAATAGCATGCCCCTCCTCAGAATAAAATTCCTGATTTTTTGACACCAAATGTAAAAAACAAAACACTTTATTTTAAAAGTTCACATTCCACTTCTCCATAAAAAGATAGCGATTGCTACTCGGTGAATCATGGCGAAAAAAACCTTCAAATGTATTCGCCATGTGGTCATTGAATAGGGTGATTCACCGTTTTTGTCAAAAATTCGCCAAACAGCACAAATTCGCCATAAAAACATGGCGAATCAGGCTCATTGAATACCGCCCTTAGTGTATCTGGCCCGGAATGGCAGCTGCCTGTGCACTTCAAGTAATGGTATAACAAGGATACATAAGTTCCGTGCGCAGAATTTTGTAGTCCTAATGGTTTTTACAATCTATTGCAGGTGCCTGAGATAATTGGGGCAATCCGACAAGCTGGAAAACTTGCACGTCAAGAAGAGATTCATTCCCACCTATGTGACGGAGACGACGCCTTCTCCAAAAAGTTTGAAGTCCTGTTCTGCGGCCGCGTGATCGTCGCTCACAAGAAGGCGCCTCCGGCTCTGATAGACGAATGCATCGAGAAGTTCAACCATGTCAGCTGTACCAAAAGGAAAGACGAGGAATCCCCGGCTCCTTTGTTGGACACTAGCACTAGAATATTGTTTGGAGATAAACTAAAGTCTTTCTTCCATTCAACGTTCGATGATGGAGAGAAGAACAAACCCATTCGCAAGTCTTATTCCCAGCCTGGCTTAAGGACTAACTCCTCCTTTACGAGGGAATGGGACGATGGTCACAGCAGCCTTCCAGTATCCTTTGAGGATAATGACATTTATTTGGATTTACAAAACCCGTCTGAGGCGCAGAACTTTGTGCTGCCAACAGACATGGAGGAAAACCAAACCATGTTGTTCACGGTATGTAAAACTTTTTGTGTTCTTTAAGTGGATTTGGGTTTCTTTTGATCTGTTTTTCGAGAAGTGATCAGCCTGGTTGGTCCTGCTGTGCTACTTGTACACGTAATACAATGATCATAAGAACTTGAGGTTAGAACAGTAAGGTATACATTTTACTAACGTTTCTAAAAATGAAGAGGGGATTTTGGCCATAGCAAACACTGAGATGTTGTCTACCATTTCTCTATTGCACCCTAGAAAATGAAAGACAACATCTGATTGGTGTATCATCAATATAAGTGCAGCCGAGAGAGCGTTGAAAGTCGCAGGTTTTTATTTGTGTGGGTTTTTACTTACTGGGTTTGTTTATAGATTTTGATATATTTTGACCGAAAAAAATGTGTAGGCTGTTCTTGGTTGTGGCCGCTGTGTGAATACAGGATGCTCCTTCAGAGTCTGTGCGGCGGAGAAATGGTGCTACAGGAAGTGGTTGTCACAATTGACCAGCTATAAGACCCTGTGAATGCTGTTCTAATGGAACAATACATAAGAGGCAATTCAGTGGCGAGATCGTTGGGGTGCTATCTTCATTGTGAGTTTCCCCTCACGAGTTGCACTGGAAGCTGCAGTGTTGGGTAAAGACAAGTCTTAGTTATGTGTGCAGCCACCAAATCCAAACAGATATTTAATTTTTACTTACAAGCTTCTTGGCCCTCCACCTTTTCCTTCCTACCCCTCTGCCCAGCAGCTCTTCTCCCCCCTGCCCTGATTGTCCATAATTTTTACCTGATCAGGTTCTCTGTCTATTGACCGTGGCTATGGAAATCCTCTGAGGAGACAGTGGGCACTGAGTGTAGTAATGCAGGTACCATGCAGACCGCCGTGCATTCAGGTGAATGGTGTAGAAGCAAACTGTGGTAGCTGAATCCCTGCACAAGATGGCTATGTCCTCTTGGATGGGGCAGGCTGTGGGGGCCGCATAGTCTTGCTTTAGGAAGCAGGGAATGCAGACAGTAAAGGCCGCATGTCCAGTGTGTTTTTTTTTTTTTTTTTTTTTTCCTAAGCCAAAAATTACTTTATCCAATCTAGCCTGCAATGGATAAAAGTGGAAAATCTTGTTTCTGTGCAGGGAAAATACGGACTGCTTTATTTTTACACTGCAATATAGATTTCCCTTTGAAGTAAAACCCCACCCAAATCTACTTCTCTCTGCACAAGTTACATCTGCCCCCCCACCTCTGCAGTGCACATGGTTTTGTCCATTTGAGAGTGAACCAGAATAAGGGGCCATATTTTATATTTAAAAGCTTTCTTCATTCCAATAAAAGTGTCCAGATCAATAAAAGTACCAGTTGTCCTTCAGCACGATCATGATGGGACCCGTATGTACTCGGTGGCTGCTGCACATTGGTGAGCACTCCAGTTTCTGCAGCATATAATGCTATGGCTTGTGCCATACTACCACTTATGTCCGTAGAGTAGAGAACGCATGTTATGTGGCTGGAGCGGTGTTGGTTGATTAATAGTAAAGCAGCTTCCTTTTGCACCAGCTGCGATTTTTTTTTTTTTTTTTTTTTTTTTTTTTTTTTTAAAGATTTCTATAAACCAAGTACTCATGAATTTATGGTACTCATCCACTGTAATATAAGCACACCTAAATGCTGTCTCTGAACACCGCTAAGCCCTACACAGTCGCAGTACATATTCTGAGATCCCCCTTTGGCCAACAAAATATGAAATGTCTAATGAGCATTAGAAGTTGGCGCAACAGAAGCTCATGGTACGAACGCTGTATGCTTTGACCACATGCATCCCAATTGCCTGACATCATGACGACTGGAAATGTTCCTATTTCTTGTGAGAAGCCAAGGAAATGTTTTACATTGAAATTTTTTTTTTTTCTCTTGATTTCTTGAACTGCAGATCTACTATATTCTTGGTTTATATTCTTTTGTAAAGTTCTGCTTACATTTTATATATTTCTCCTAGATCGGTCAGACAGAAGTTTACCTGATCAGCCCTGATACAAAGCAAATTGTCATTGAAAAAAGCTTTAAAGAAATATCCTTTTGCTCTCAGGTGAGTCTCATTGTTCATAATATTGGTGGAAGGGTTTCATGAAGGACCGCAGCTGATGTGTTCTGAACTTCAGTCATCACGTACTTCCTGCATCAGTGATTATCCCACCTGCTTCCAAGGAAAGAACATAACCTGTTGGGTAAACTTGAGGGTTGAGGTTAAAGGTGCATACACACTGTACAAATTTTTTGACCAATTTCGTTGAAAGACCTTTCCCTTGATCCCAGTGTCCTGGATGAAAGATGTTGACGAAAGATGAAAGATCTATTTACAGTTTATAGGCTCTTTTTGAAAGATATCCAAATTGATCTGCATGCACAGTTGATGAACAATCTTGATGAAAAACTGGCGGGTATGCGCATCATCATTTGTCGTTAGTCTGTCGTCAATATCTTTTGTCCAGGACACTGGGTTCAATGGAAATGTGTTTTTTTTTCAAAATTGGGTACTTGTGAATTATCACGGCGCCCACGAAATCGGCCGAAAATCGGCCGCAAATTGCATGGAAAAATCGGATGCGATTTTGCGGCCGATTTTCGACCGATTTATTTATTTATTTTTTTTAAAAAATTTTTTTTTAATGCAATATAGTGGCATGTGATGCATGTGATGCATGTGAAGCGATTCGATTTGTAATTGTACAATAACCCTGATGGGTGCTTACAATGTTAAATGCACCGCCATTGTTAACGCCACCACCACTATCAACGCCAACCCGAAGCGTGGCGAGCGGCGGCGGTACGCGGCCTCATACCCCTTTTCATACCCCCACTATCCACGTCGGCGTGGAGTTGATTTTAGATAGCGCAGCGAGCCACCGAGCCCGAAGCGTGGCGAGCGGACGCGGAATACATGTAAAGTAATCCGCGTCCCCTCGCGGGGCTCGCTGCACTCGCCACGCTTTGGGCTCGGTGGCTCGCTGCGCTTGCCACACTATCTAGAATCAACTCCACGCCGACGTGGATAGTGGGGGTATGAAAAGGTCGGAGGACGCGTACCGCCGCCCCTCGCGGGATCCCTGCGCTCGCCACGCTTTGGGTTGGCGTTAGTGTGGCCAATCTGTGGCCGGGATCGGGATCGGCGGGATCCCGGGATTTGGCCCCAAAATTGCCGGGATTTGAATCCCGGGATTGGAGCTTCCAATCCCGGGATTTCGGGATTAGATTAGTCTAATGCTGGGCAGCGTCTGAGCACTCGCTCAGACGCTGCCAGGCTGCTTCGTTCTGTCCCCGATCATGCACAGCTCAGACGCGCAGCGTGATGTGGTCAGAGGTCACGCTGCGCGTCATACTGTGCATCCAGTAAAGGCCCCCGCACCGCCGCTCCCTACTACCGGATGCTCTTCGCCGCTGCCTGTGACCAGAGACTCCCTGCCGCTGTGACTGTGTGTGGCCGGGAGAGGTCGGGCAGCGAGCGAGTTGTGACACCAGAGGTGTAGCGCTGCAGCCTGCGCAGCGTGACCCATTGGTCACGCTGCGCAGGCTGCAGTACTGAACCCACTCGCCGCCCGACTTCTCCCGGCTGCACAGTCCAGTGACATACCGGCACGTCACACCAGCAGCCTGCTTCCATTCTGCTGCCGCCTGCCCCTCTCAAAAGTAAGGCAATGTGGGAGAGAGGGGGGTGGTTTATTTAATGCCCAGTGATTTTCCTCCCCAAAAATGGCGTGTGGATGCGCATATAGTGCTTGTCTGCACCTAGCTCCCAAGTAGGGATGCCAATCCCGGGATCCCAGGAATCCCGGGATTGAGCATTTTTCAATCCCGAATCCCGGGATTGAAAAAATGCTCCGGGATTGGCATCCCTAGTTGGCGTTGATAGTGGGGGTGGCGTTAACAATGGGGGTGCATTTAACATTGCGAATCACATCGCATGCCACTTGCTGGCATGCATTGCTATGCGATATTTAATTGTACAATCATCAGGGGCATTTTCCTGAAAATCACATCGCATACCATCGCATAGTACCTGGGGGTGTGCAAGGATGGAATAACATGCAAATCAGCAGGGAATGGCCGAAAATCTGCAAAAAAACGGCCGCAAAATCGCATCGCAGATCAAATCGGATGCGATTTAGATGAAATCGGGCGCCGTGATAATACACAAGTACCCAAAATTGTTTTTATTGCAAAGAATGAAATATAATAATAAAAGGTATCATTGAATAACAGTGTACAGTGCATACATTTTCAATTTTCTCCTTCCATACAATCAATGGAAATGTCCTTCAACAAAATTGGTCAAAAATATTGTACAGTGTGTATGCACCTTCAGAACCACTGGTAGATATGTGTGGGTATATTTATGACTATGTGGGTATATACTACTGGCAGTATAAGGTCTGCTAGCTAGAGCAGTGTTGTTTCAATCACTGTGCCGTGAGCTGTTCTCAAGTGTGCCCCCAGATCTAGAGATGCCCAAACCAGTTTACAGCCACCACCAGTTCAACTGTTATTTACTGGTCTCTTATTTTCATGTAAAGGGCCAATGTATTGTATTTTTGTTACCTGTGGGGACCAGTTTAATTGTTTTTTATATGGAGGCCATTATTTTATTTTTTTCCCTGTGGGGGCCAATGTGTTTTGCCCTCATGGTGTGCTTTGGCAATTTTAAAATATTATTTAGTGTGCTGCAAGATAAAAATGTTTATAGTTACCCATTGTACCCAGAATTACTGGGTTTGGCCATGTAAAACTGCTAAATCCGACTAAGTACTGGGCGCACCTTTCGGCTCGTAATATTAGGGGGAGCAATTGGAAAGTATTAATGACCAGCACAACATTGATTATTTCATACTGTATAAGCATTGTACCTGTCATCATTTTTATTAATCCCAGTAAATGGAATATTTCCCTATAATTGATCATTCTCTGCTCTCTAAGAAATCTATTGTTCTCTTTTGATAGGCCGGATAGATCAGGCAGGAAGTCATTTGGTCTTATTCACCGGTTTAAAAACTGCATTTAAGCAGAAAACCAAAACTCTTTTCTTTGTTGTGTGGTTTTGTAAAGTGCAGTTTGATCGTAGAACAAATTGCATTTTATTACACATAGATAGATAGATCGATCTGGATGGGGGTTTTAGAATTGGCACGTTGTACAAACCTGTATAACAAACGATATCCAAGTGTACAAACCACTGCAGCAGTAACATGTTTCCGTTTAACAAAACTGGAATGTGATAACACAAGGCACACTGTAGAAACGTGTAAGAATGGATTGGACAAATGCCTAACAAAACAGAAGATACAGGGTTACAGGACTTGGTGTGCATTCTAGCACCCGCCAACTTTGAAAGCCCATGCAGTTCCTCTTCCCTGCCTGGGGTGTCGCTGTCTGGTGTGGTGTTTCTAGCACAGGTCAGGTTTGCATATCAGTGCTGATATACAGACACACTGTGCTAGAAGCACTACAGCAGACAGCAACACCCCAGGCAGGGAAGAGGAACTGCATGGGTTTTCAAAGTTGGCGGGTGCTAGAAGGAACACTAGGACTATTATACACTACAGGATATGCTAATAGGGATTCAGGAATTAAGGCGCGCTGGGATATGTAGTCCCACATCAGATGGGGGGCGTCATATCGGGGAGTGGGGGGGGGGGGGCATTTTAAGAGAGGGGGAGGCCTGGGTGCAGCCTTCTCCATTTGGGAGCCCCTCCTTGTTGCTTGCAGCAATGCGTGTGCAGATCTCTGGAAAAATGGTGTAGCTAACATTTTTTCCAGCGATTTTTCCGCAGGCATGCTTCCGTGGTGAGGGGACTCTGGTGTTAAAACTATGGAAGACGTGTGTTTGGTATCGGCTGTACACGCTGCACTCATTATAACTACACCACTGCCTCATGTTGAATTTCTCCTGCCATAGCAATATGAATATCTAAACACCTACGTTCCTGCAGATGGGGGGTGTTGCCTCTGGCATTTAGGGACTAATTTAGACCTGTTTGCACAGCTGGTAATTAGCAGCCCGTGCGATTATCGATAGACTGCGCACGCATATGGCCCATTGTACACATGCGCGATGCTGCATCCACTGTCCTAACACTGAATTAAGCATCAGGGAGTTGAACACCAAAGGTTAGATGCCATTGTATGGAGTAAATGATAGGCTAAGTAAAAGAAGGAAAAGCACATGAGTGGAGAATGTGACGCCAACCATGCTGGCTGCCTTTCCAGAGCGCTTTTGATAAGGAGATAATGATTTGAAAGTTGAAAATTGGCAAAGGCCAGTAACATTTGCTGTGTAAAGAATGGGAAGACAGAAGCCTGTGTGAGGTTTTTGCTTTAGTTATTCCTTGTTTTCGAAAGTTGTTACTTGATTTACAGATTTAAAATGGGATATAATTCTTCATATCGCCTTTTATATTGGTGGCTATGTTTTGCATGGTGAAAGTCCTAAACATGTGTCGTCTTTGTTTTTAGGGAATCCAGCACGCGGATCACTTTGGCTTCATCTGCAGAGAGCCTTTACTGTATGGAGGCTGTCACTTTGTTTGCTATGTATTTCAGTGCACAAACGAAGCTCTGGTAAGTACATTTCTTATTGCACAATATTACAGATGTGTGAGCGTGCTCGGTCAATTCTCGTAAGAATGAAGCCCCCATCCACTACGCAGACCTATCTGAAGCTACAAATCTCTTCAGATTTCCCTCGAACTCTGCCAGGAATCTGATCTGACCCTGGGCTAAATTTCCACTCTATTCACTTCAGATACATCTGATCAATTCTATGTTAAACCCCTGACCGCTTCAGATCAGATGGATCTTTGGTGCTGAACCAAGGATTTTTTTGGCAGATGGATCTGAGACTCAGCCGCACATCTGATGAATATCAGATTTAGCCTTTTTTCGTCAGATCGGTCTGTCCAACCCATCTGAATCTGGCAATTCTTTTTTAAAAGTTGCTGTTCAGCTAGGAGTCACTTCTCTATTCACTTCTAGAGAACTTTCCCCAGAGGCTTGTCCTAAGATGGATACATGCTAAATTATGTGCGTTCCTGGCTGACTGGTCAGCCATGTATCAACTCATTAGCCGCTCCGCACACACTGAATCATATATCACATGACTGCATTCCCATGCATCCCATTAATTGCCGGGTCGCCCTGTCAGGCAGGAGCGAGCTGTAGTAGGTACACGTTAGATGATTTGCCTAGATTTATTTGGCTTCAAGCTCCCCTCCTCCGTACCAACACCCCCTGTATGGACAACTGACCATACTGTACGATGGCCACTTCCTATGTGAAAAATCAGGTTTAAGGTCCATACACACTGGGCGACTATGCCCAGTGATGATCGCGTTCATCTCTGCGGGGAAAGCCGCTCAGTGCATACACACTGAGCGGCTTTCCCCCTGCCCGGCGCTGACTGAGTGGGGAGGATGGCGTTGCATAGCGGAGCGCTATGCAAAGCCGTCCCGAAAGCCGCTCATCTGCTGGTATAACCGGTGTTCCCGGCGATGTTGCAGCAGCGCTCACCGATCATCACCGGGCCATACACACTGGGTGGCTTTGAGCTGAAAGCCGCTCAAACCTGCTGTTTTGAGCGACTTTCAGCTCAAAGTCGCCCAGTGTGTATGGGCCTTTAGGATGAGAAACGCGTTTAACTGCTTTGGGCTTCTTCCAATCCTGGTCGCTGGATCCTGTTCTCATTAACCTAGATACACCCTACAAAATAGTCATTAACCCTATTGCCATGTGGCCAGAGAAATGGTAAAAGTATACGGTGAGTCCAGAAAAAGTGGTCAAGAGTTGTTTTGAGTTTCTGATTACCCAACTTTGTATTGTGCCTTAGTCATACGTGAAACCTATAATTTAGGATGGCATGACCAGAGTCCGTACAATTCTGACAGCCCTAAGTGACGCTACACATTTCTAGATTTCCGCCTATTGCTGACCAGATTAGTAATGATTTTGTTGAATATTTTTGTGTGCATCAAGGAGCACTTCTAAGTTTCCATCGTGTTACGCGTTCCTCCCTAGTCCTTCAGTATCTGTATGGTCAATAATGTATTGGTCCATACCATATGGACGACAGGTGGAAGGTAATCATGTTATCCCACATTTGCTTGATGTACTATGCACGTGGACATCTATTAGGGAATAGTAGCCATGCCTAAAGTGTGGTGCGGGAGGTATCTGTCCACCCTGAGCTCTCTGTATGACACCTGCATTACGGTGTGACCGGTGTACCGCCCCAGTCAAACTCCCCATCTGCCACTGTCCACGGTAGTCTCTTAACATGACAGACCAGATTTCGACCATTGTCGTCCTTTACCACTGTCAACTTTCTGTACCTGTTCACCATATGGTATCTGTTAGACATTATTGATCTATTAACCCACACTTGTTACTGCATCATAGTGATTTTTGTTTGGCTGATAGATTTTACAGCTCTTAACTGTCATTTTTCAAACAGCCTATAAAATAACAGGAGTTGTTTTGGATTACTTTGTCTAAGCTTTGATCCTTACAGTATTACACTATTTTTTTAAATGTTTTCATTCTTGTGTAAAGCCCCATACATGCTTGCCGATGCCCTTCCATGCTGATATTGGCGGCGCAGGGGGCCAGGCACCGGCAAGTGCATCCAAACTTGCTAATGCCGGCTTTGAGGCGAGAGACTGTTGTGCTGCCGCTGCAGCATGGCCGTCATTAGCGATGACCTCCCTCGTCCGGACATACTGGACGAGAGTGGGGGGCATTAGCGATGCGTGGGAGTTGGTATCGTTAACACCAGGTAGTGTACACACTAGGAGATCTTGAGATCGAAAGCCCTTTCTGAGCAATATTGTGAACAATATCGCCTAGTGTGTATGGGGTTACTTTGGGCTCATTGGTAGACACTTTTTTTTTTTTTTTTTTTTCTCTTGGGATGTATTCATTTTGACTTATGAATAATTGTGTTATTACAGGTGGATGAGATCATGCTGACGCTGAAGCAGGCCTTCAGTGCAGCTGCTGTGCAGCAGAGCACCAAGAACCCTATGCCGCTGTGCGACGGGTGCCCTATGCAATGCATGCACAAACTATGTGAGAAGATAGAAGGTACAAACATGAAGGTTTATGACTAGTCCACATTATACAAACGCTAAAGGAAGTACTTGTCTGTGCCAGCTTAGTGTCTTCATTGGAGGGTATTGTAACGTCCATTTAAAAAAAAAAAAGACAACAACAATTATTTTTTTAAAGCGGCAATCATTTACACTGAAAAAAAAAAAAAAGGTTGATGTAAATGATTGTTGCATTAAAAACCTAAAAGAAAAACTCTCCCAAAGGGCGAGATGTATCAAATGGAAAATGCGGTAAAACCCCGGTTTTACCGCATTTTCCAATGTATCAAAAATGATACCGCACTGAAGGGTATCGCCACCTTTTGGTGGCGATACCCTATAGAAGCCTATGGGCTTCTTTTCGCCGCCCGCCGACACAAGTGAAGGTAAGCCCTACCTCCCCCTAGTGAAGCAGCCGGACATCCTTCCGGCTGCAGGGGGAAGGAGGAAGTGCCGGGGACAGCATGCATAGCTGTCCCCGGCGTGAGAGGAGAGCGTGGCGGCAGGGAGGTGACGGAGACCCCCCGCACACCGGTGTACAGGTATCGCGGGGGGCCTCCGTCACCGCACCGCGATGCCAGCCGCATATGTTAGTACATATGCGGCAGCATCGCGGCGAAGGGTGGCGATGTATTTTAATACATCCCGCCCTTAATCTCACTTGCTCATTCTCACACCCGTTTACATTTGGCTGGTGTTTTTTACTGTTGTCTTGTGTAGCCCACATTTAATCCCATGCAATCGGCTGTGTTTTATTGGCTTGACATTAAATCGATTAACTGTCAAAAGGTCACGCATAGGATGGACATGCAGTAGGTCGACTGGGTCAAAAGTCAACAAGATGTTTAGGTTGAACTGAAAAAGGTACACACCATAAAACGTTGACATTTACAAACTCAGCACAAGCAGAAGCTCAACATGGAACTAAACAAAAAGTAAACTTTTCTTTTGTGTTGATCTTTAGCTAGAACTTTCTGTTCAACCACAGGTCGGCCAAATTAGTGGAGACTTTTACAGTCACTTGCTCACCACGCTTTAGACCAGGTTATTTTTCCCAACCATAGTGCACATGGGCCCTTATTCTGCATCGTGCGGTACGGCCCGCGTGCGGCCGTACCGCCGATGTTTTTAGTCTGCACATGCGCAGAGGTCAATCTGCGCATGTGCAGCCCCATTCGCCGCAGACGTATTTCGTCCGCCGCAAAGGGGGCGTATAGGGGCGTGAGGGGCTTCATACCCTCATTTCCCTATGTATACGCCCCGCGTTTCATGGGCGTTCCCATGCAAACGCGGGGCGTATGCATGCTAATGAGGGTATGACGCCACTGATGGGGGCGGAAAGCTGACGTCGCCGGATGTCAGCTCTCAGCCCCCATACAAGCTAACACACGGACGATTGTCCGTGTGGTCTCAGCTTGCGGGAGCTGCTGTGGCGTGCGGCCCTGCCTTCGATGGTCGACGACCATCGAATGCAGGGGGCAGCTCCCACCATGGTGGAGGCGTACGCCCCACCATTTTTATGCGGATCGCCAGCCGTCCGTGTACGGACGGCCGTGGCGATCCGTCTCGTGGGCGGGGATTGGTTTGTGCGGCCAGAGCACCGTGTGCGGCTCTGGCCGCACCAACCAGAATAAGGGCCATGGATAGTAAATGATGGAAAAATTAAAAAAAAAAAATTAAAAAAAGTGTATCATTTGAATCTGTTGACCTTACGCGCTGTCAACCTTTTTACATGTTGACCTTTTGCACCTGTCAGACTGATGCCTGTCATCCTATCCAGAACCTCTAATACTGTATGATAGAATTTTGGGTGCATTTTAGTCAATCTTTCCCCTATTTTATATTCCTATAATTTATTTGTTTATTCTCTTATTTTGTAGTACTTTTGGATATCTAGGATCCTTCATGAAGGTTCCACAGAAATCTATAATCATTTTGGTTACATAAAACTGTGCATTGAGGTGCCTGTAAGTAGGAGGAGTCGGTAGCACAGGCAGATGGCACCCTGCATTGGCATTCCTTACCATTATCTAATCCTGGGGTAGCCAACTCCAGTCCTCTAGAGCTACCAACAGTTAATGGTTTCCAGGTCTCCTCACAGAATCACAAGTGAAGTAATGAGCTCCACCTGTGGATCTTTTAAAATGCGTCAGTGAGTAACGAGTGCACCTGTGCAGCAGCTAGGTTGTCTGGAAAATGTGAACTGTTGGTAGCTCTCGAAGACTGGAGTTGGCTACCACTGATAATCTCATGCAGAATGCTACAGTATCTCCTGGTCCTTGCGATGGGAATTATGCACAGAAATAGTTGCATATAATGTTTATGTACATACAGGTATTGTATACCTGTGTATATGGTGCATGCATGGCTGTATTTATTACAGTTTCTGTCTGTTTTAGGTCTCCCCCCATCAAAGACGAAGCTTGAATTACAGAAACACATGACCACATTAAATAGCCAGGAACAGGCCTCTGTGTGTGAGGATGTACAGGTAAGCTAAGAAGGGGAAAGGGGCTTGGGGTTATCTGTAGCCATAGGACATATACATATACATGTGCTCCTTGAATTCTCTACCTCTCTCTATCAGACTCAACACCTCACTACAAAACGTTTGTGATCTTTCAAGACCCACTTCTTCATTAAACCCAGCCATCTTTCATCATAACCTTCTGTTTATGCACAATTTACCCCTTCTGTGTCACTCCTGTCTGTATGCCCCTCCCTTACAATGTAAGCTCTCATGAGCAGGGCCCTCTCTCCTCGTGTACTTTTCCTAGAATATAGAAAAAGAGTGAGACGGATGCCTTCTAGTGTAGTGTATGGGTAATTAATAGTGAATCCCTTCACCATAGACACACACAGCACCCCAACAAATAAAGGAGTATTGTAAATGGTGGTATCCAACCACTGTGATATGAGCTCATGGAGTAAATTTTTGGCTACCAGGAACACTTCATATGGTCCTTATTCCCCTCCTGGTGTGTTCAACAATATCTCCTCCAATCTCTGTGTTCACAGCTCCCCCTCTCTCCATATCCAGGAAGTATGAAATGTGATGTCTGACACACAGGGCCTGATCATGTATATACTGTATATTCTATATCTCTCTCTGCCACCCTAATAATTGCTTGAAAGTCCTGTCCATTAATGGATCTGTCTCTTTATTCATCATGTGCTTGTCCTAAATTGCCTTGTACTGTAATCCGTTATTTCAATCTTTTATTTTTTTGCTAATTTATGTATTGTTCAGTCCTGCAGAACCCTTGTGGCACCATATAAACTAATAATAGTCTAAGTTATAGGTCGCAGAATAGTAAGTTTTTATTTTATTTATTTAGCGCACTTTCTCCAACAGGACTCAAGGTGCTTTACAAACCTCAAAAACAATGCACATAATATACATAGCAATGGATAAGTCATAGACATAAAAGAAAGCCTTGAGAGCACAGAATCCTCTTTATTGGCCAGGTATACTCGCGTATACTAGGAATTGAGTTTGGATTGCTGTGCAGCAGCCGGTTAGGTGACAGTTAAACAGTGACAGTACAGATATACATAACACATACAGGTATAGGCTAGATGTACTCTGGGGATTGTAGATGTAGGGAACATATATTCGCTGAGCTGCACAGCACCTAGGCAGCCATCAGCGGCGTCACTGGTCGTTGCAGCAGCCAGGTGGGTAACAATATAGGCAGAGACATTACAGTTATCACACAAGGAACACATACCTGCTGAGCTGCACAGCACCTAGGCAGCCATCAGCGGCGTCACTGGTCGTTGCAGCAGCCAGGTGGGTAACAATATAGGCAGAGACATTACAGTTATCACACAAGGAACACATACCTGCTGAGCTGCACAGCACCTAGGCAGCCAATCAGCGGCAACACTGGTCATGGCAACAGCCAGGTAGGTAACAGTACAGCAGGGGACAGTACAGATATACATTGCTGTGCAGTGCACAAGACAGGGGAGACACGGGGGTACATTTGACTGAGTGCACAGTTCCTAGGCAGCCATTTGCGGCGCCATCTTGCTCATGCTACTCACAGCAGCAGAAGGGCTCAACAGGCCATCTTCCCTGGAGGCTGAGGGAGAGCCAGCGTGGGTGGCGGTGGGGGAGAGTGAGGACTGGTCGAGGTGGTGTAGCCATACCTCCTCCCTTTGGAGCTTACAGCTGGATCTGGTACAGTCCCTGCGTCCTTTGCCTGCCTCTGGCCATCCTACGCTAGGGGCTCTCAGCGCTCGTTGCCGGGAGTCTGAGGCGCTGTTCTTCTCCGGCCTGGTTGCCTTGCTCGTCAATGGCTGTCCTGTGTCTGGGTTCTCAGTGCTTGCTGCCGGGGGGCCCCAGTGCTGCCTTTGCCCTCTCCCTCACCTCCTCTGCCACGCTGCACACTGCTTTTGGAGGCCGGGGATGATGGAGCTCCGTGGATGGGGGATCGGAGCTCCACGTGCATGTGACCATCCCTGGCCTCCACAGAAGGCATAATGCAGGATTGGTGCAGGCATTTTGGATAATAACTTCCATGAGTTCCACCCTAACAAGTTACCGGGTGAGGCAGCCATTTTTTTTTTCACCCCCATCAACAAGTATAGCAGATGAGGCAGCCATGTTGGGGGCTCTACAAAGGTTACATGGTGGGGATGTGAGCCATACAAGGGACCAAGGCATATATGGCAAAGCAGAGGATTGTGAAGTAGTGTGATATACCCTGCACGGAAACCTCCAAGTGTAGCACATCCTGCCCATCTGAGGCAACCATCTGGGTGCACTGCAGAAGTCAATTTTAACCTGGATTTCATCCATTATTAGTACAACTGCAAGTTTTATAACGGCTACTAAAATATTCCATATTCTGTATGTAAAGCTGCATTAGTTGTTATAATGCAATTGTGATACTGGATGAGGAAACCTGGTAAACAAGATTATACTCTTATGCAAATCACACAGACTTGCTGGTCTCAACCGAGCTTGCTTAGTGCAAGGTAAACCAAGTTCTGATTGGTTGCTAATATTATTGTTCACACGTTGTTCATGTCCCTTTTTTTATTATTAAATGTTATCCTTGAGAATGGCATGTTATGAAGTCTCCTTCAGGAAGTTATCTTTAATACATGCTGTAAAAGTGATTTATCGGCTGGGCCCGGTAACTCGTCATGACGGACCTGTGAAAGATTGAGCCAGTGCTTCGTTTTTCTGTCCATGGGCGGAAAGTCCCTGGAGTGTTATGCTAACACTTGTAATACTGTTTTTACACCACCCTAAATATACCGGGTTATTGTACATGAACATGCAGCACCCTGGGATATTGGGGTAGATGTATGAAGCAGTTATATGGGAGGAGAAGTGATCAATAGCCTAGTACTTTTATCCTTGGCCAATCAGCTCCTGACTTTTAAGTTACAGGCTGGGTTTAAAAAGGGACAGTTAGGAGCTGATTGGCTGGTGATAAAGTACCAGGCACTTTTTATTACTTCTCCTCTCTTATCACTGCTTCATACATCTACCCCATTGCGTTGTGCAAATCTTTGCCCTGCTGTGTTCCAGACTGGAGAAGAAATACTATTACTCGCTAATTACTGCTTGCTTGTGTAGCCCAGATTCTACACTATAACTGGGTGAGTGGTCTGGTCAAGAATATAGATGCTACTTCCTGAAGTCCCGGTGGCCTGGCCTGCAGGCATTTTTGGGGTGGCGGCTTCCAATTTCTCATGATCACTTTGAGTTTTTATGATCTCCCCCCACTTCAATATTTATGATGTTCTCTTTATAGACTACTACTTTTGACTGAGACCTATTGTGTGCACTGTTATTTACCCTCACTGCAGGAGTAAGCTTTACTTGTGTATATAAACCCAACTTGTCCATATATGAAGCCGGTTTCCTAGGTAGGAAGTTAGATTAATACATTTCGTGCCAATACATCACCTATATTTAGACTTTTAAAGTCTTCAAACATTTACATTAGGAAAATATTGTCAAAGCAGCACTCTGGTTTCCAAATCCTACTAGTTGCATGGAGTCGGGAACGTGGCACAGTGGTCAGTATTACTGTCTTACAGCACTGGAATCATGGGTTATATCCCAGCCAGGATAAAGCACCCCTGGGTCAGAAGCTGGTGTGAATTACTAAATATTCTCTGATGTGCTGTGTGACATGTAGGCTTTTGTATTTGAGCACCCCTTTTCATGATGATAATACATTCTTTTTATTATATGCTTTTTCAAACCAGTCCCATTTCAGTGGATTGATTTGTATACTGCTTTTGTTCCTATTATCTCTTTACATACAGTATCTTTGGCTTTGTAGCTTTTCTAATTGGCTTATACCCACTAACTAGGTTTTTAACTTTTTAATATCAACTGTACACAGTGGCCCTTTTTTATTTTATTTTTTAAACGCCTTTTGTATGCGCTTTTGGCTCATTCCTACTGGATTTTAATAATCCTGGATGTTCTAGCTATGTGGTATTTATGAAAAGTACCAGGAAGCAAGAAAACTACCAGCGTGTACATGGCCTTAGACTCCCTGGGGTGTGGTACAGGGGTCCGACAGTCGAGATCCCGACAGTCATTAGTCCGACGTCGGGATCCCAACTGGCCGGACCCAGACAGCATGGTAAGCGCAACTAAGCCCCTTGCGGGCTTGCTGTGCTCGCCACGCTGCGCTCGCCACGCTGCTTCCTATTCTATTCTCCCTCTATGGGGGTCGTGGACCTTCACGAGGGAAAATAGCCAGTGGCCGTCGGGAACCCGGCTGTTGGGTAAATGCCTGTCGGGATCCCGACTGTTGGGACCCCGTCCGGCACCCAACTTCCTGTACTCATGCGCTAGTACAGTATAAAACCTTTATTAGATAGAACGACCAGCGCGTACATGACCTTTATGTTCCGTATACTTGCGCATTAGTACAGGCTAAAGCAGCCTTCACAGTCCTATGCAGGTTAAATATTGATAAATTGAGGTTTTCCCATATGTTGTTCCAACTACAGCCCCCATCTTGGTACCGCTGCCAAGTGTGGGATGCCTGTGGCCTAGTTTCATTTGTTTTTGCCATATAAATGATGGCACGGAGCCTCCGCCGCAGAGTTCTGTTAGATTTTTCAGTACATAAATCACACATGTTCTATATTGGTCATATTCAGAATTTAGTTAATAAGTACTTTTACAAAACAATGCAATTTCAGTAGACTATTTTTGTGTTTTGGTTCAGAAAATACGCCCCCGATCGGAGCAGAGAGAGAACGAGCTGATCATCTCGCGGCTGAGGTGCCTGTATGAGGAGAAGCAGCGGGACCATGTCCACCGAGCCGAACCAAAGCAGGTAACGTGTTTGCACTGGGATCTGCGGCCATGTTTGCTCACTCAGGTCAGGGACCGGTAATGTTTGCTTCTTAAAAAGTCCAGAGAATTAAAACACCCTGTGCATTCCTTTTGCTCACAGAACAACTTTTTCTGAAGCCCTAAACGGACTTCCTAGGGAAGGCTTTGTCAGTCCTAAAAAGTCTCCCCTTTATCATTTTGGGGAACAGCTATAGTAGTATCAATTGTCAGTCTACTATTTATTTTATTAGCAGTTTCTTATATAGCGCACACATATTCCGCAGCGCTTTACAGAGAATATTTGACCATTCACATCAGTTCCTGCCCCAGTGGAGCTTACAATCTATATTCCCTACCACATGTACATGCACACACAGACATTCTAGGGTTATTTTTTTGGGGGGAGCCAATTAGCCTACCAGTATATTTTTGGATTGTGGGAGGAAACCGGAGTGCCCGTAGGAAACCCACGCAAGTACGGGGAGAATATACAAACTCCACACAGTTAGGGCCATGGTGGGTATTGAACCCATGACCTCAGTAACCATTACACCATCCGTACTGCATATTGTGCTGCCTATGTAGAATAGATAGGGAGAGTTAATGCACTGGGTTTCACTAAGCAGTGATATGTTTATTGAAGCCGGTGTATACAGGGATAATGATAATATAGCATCTTATTACAGAATACTCATCTTTTATACTTAAACTGGTTGTGCTGCCTATATAAGTTGATGTCAACCTATATATTCTGTTAATACAACCGCTTTGCTACCCGGCTTGGCTTATGGGGTCTACACACATGGAAATTTTGCTGAGGGCTCTGAGCAATGTAGATCGCTCAGCACTCAATGCTGCACAGTGATGTGTCAGCGTTGTGGCTGAGCGATTTGTCAGGACCAGGGGTCTTTAGTGATAAGGC
The DNA here is from genome assembly GCF_055691185.1 of Crinia signifera. Classification (NCBI taxonomy): domain Eukaryota; kingdom Metazoa; phylum Chordata; class Amphibia; order Anura; family Myobatrachidae; genus Crinia; species Crinia signifera. The sequence continues at coordinate 61,992,148 of NC_139217.1, read as the reverse complement.
GCCACAAGTGTTTCGCAGCGCCGCACATAGGGCACAGAATTAGAACAATGCAGGATACACAAGACTAAACATAACAGTAACCAAAGAACAAAAACAGAGCACAGTTAAAAATTTGCAGCACAATACAGCTGAGATGCAGCAAACAGTCCCAGACCTGAGTTTCGCATACGGTAAAAAATAAAAAAAATTGACCTCGTACACGGCTAACTGAATTTGCCCTTCACCTAAAACCATATAAAAGATTGGGCCACAGGTTCAACCTTCTGAGGACTTTTTATACTTCTGATTGGCAACATTTCCTGTGCAAAACCCTCATTAACGGCAAACCATTTTTTTTTTTTTTTTTACAGGTTTCTCAGGTAACCGAGCCCTCCCTGACCGCACTGCAGGGCGGTGCCCCCCGCTTCAGGCTGGAACTCCTGAAGAGCAAAGCGAAGAGATCGATAACAGAATCTCTAGAGAGTATACTGTTAAGGGTAATTATTTATACCTCTGTGACTCTGATTTTATATTCCCAGGAACCTCTGGTTGTGTATCTGAGCAGTAGTAAGCCCGCTGAAAGTAAAAGCTTCGAAAGCTAGTCTGCTACCTTCTGTGTTTGTGCATGTGTGAGAGAGAAATGTAATTTCACGCTCTACCAGTAGATGGCAGTGTTTCGGAGACTCCCTGACACTAGACCTATACACTGTATATGAGAGAGAGATTTTCTGCAGTGATTTAGCACAGACGGCATCCAGAGTCACCCAACACCCAGAGTGCAGTCACTCGTGAGATTCTTTATGAACTGTACACATCATTTCTGTTTCTGAAGTCTCTATTGTACAATGACCGATATGTTTGTGCACAGCATTGGCCTGGTCTGTTAGCAGCTGAGAATTTCTACTAAATGCAGGTAAAGGAGATCAAAAGAGGAGTCAGGATATCAGCTGAAGGAGCTGGGGAGGATACAGCACAGAGCTGCTGGCTAAACTTGCGGCGGTTATGGTATACTGGGTCGTCAATGTTTAGGTGGACATCCTCTAGTTTGATCACTAATGGTTGACAGTGACTAGGTTGATACCTATAAATGATCAACATACCCTAGGTCATACCCCCCCCCCCCCACAAGGTTAGCTGCGCTGGGCACACCATTATAATCTAAAGGTGGCCATACATTACTGCGAGATGTCGCATCAGTGTATGGACATCCGATCCCCCTTGAGCTGCCCGGGACCTTCCGGGCGTATGTAGCCCTTCCGCTTCTGATCACATTCCCCGCTGCTGGGAGGGGGCCGAGTCAGACGAGCAGCAGGTCCAACCTCCAATCCGATGTGCATGGGGCCGCGCATCGGATGTCATACACATGCAATTTGGGCCGATTTCTTCACCCGATCCGTCTGAATCGGGTGCAATCTGACCAGAATCGCATAGTGTATTGGGGCCTTAACTCTCTGCCCACTTGGATGGTAAAGTATAAACCTAGTCGGTCAAAACGAAAAAATAAATAAAACATGAAAAACTTGTGGCGACCATGACAAGGCTGACCGTTTGCTTGGGTCAACCTTCTGTCAATGTCCACCTAGGGTATGTAAACTATTTATAGATGTCTACAGTCACCGTTTACCGTTAGCGGTCAACCTCGTGACAGTCGACCTAGACATTGTCAACCCAGGGACCGGATACTTATGCAGCTTATGCTGCAGAGGTTACGGTGATGGCTTTTTTGCCCACATGGCATTCAGTCTGTGGCAGGAGTAAGCCTGACCCTAGGTCACAAAGGTCCTGGGTGGCATAGGGGCAGGAATGGAGAGGATGACCACTTATATCCCGGGTCAGCAGAAACCCAGTAAGATTGTTTAATGTTTTCCATATTTAAAAAGGGGATCCAAGTCTTAAGACGCAGATCACCTCTCAGAATATAAATTAATCACAAACCTGTGCTTATAGAAATAAGTGGTAATTTATTAAAACGTCTGATAAAAACCAACATCCTGGCACTGCTCAGCATACAGAGAGATGGGGGTAAGCATACGTGACTGTGAGCTGTGGTGATGCCCTCCTTTTGTGCTCACAGTAATATGCCATTTTTGTTTTAAAGTCACAATCCATCCCTGTTAAGTGTTACCTGGAGAAAGTCCCACTGTGCATATGTGGAGCCGTCTTGAGACTGTGGAATAGAGGTATGAAGCAGTGATAAGGGAGGAGCCTGGTACATTATCACCGGCCAATCAGCTCCTGACTTATGTTACAGGCTGGGTTTAAAAAGGGACAGTTAGGAGCTGATTGGCCGGTGATAAAGGGGTAGATTTATTAAGCTCGGTGAAGTGATAAAGTGTCTGGTCTTTATCACCGGCCAATCAGCTCCTACCTGTCATTTTGCAAACCAAGCCTTGTAACTTCACAGTTAACAGTCAGGAGCTGATTGGCCGGTGATAAAGTACCAGGCACTTTATCACTTCTCCATTATCACTGCTTCATTCATCTACCCCTGTGTGACCGTGAAAGTCAGTCAGTAGTTTTCAGCTTAGCACCAATAACTGCTGTTCCAGCATCCTGCACCACTACCCAGTAACGTCATACATGCACCAGCTATTAAGCTGTATGACACCCCGCTTCCCTCCATCTACCAGTGTGTATATAACAGTGAGTACAGCTGTATCTGAGTCATTGTCAGTAAAACCACTTTACTGGTTCATTACCTGGGTTCTTCATACAGCAGTCTTCTGTTGGTGTGTGCAGAAAAGGAGACAAGCGTGCACACTCATTTACAGCAAGCTGGCATAAAGCAGTGGGTATTAGTGAATGCATGCAGCCTGGTAGTGTGGGAGCAGGTGAGCAGCATAGAACAGAGATGCAGAGTTTTATTATTCCCTATGTATATTGGTAAATGTACTTCTGTTGGCTTCTGTAACGTGCAGGAACCAGATAAAGCTCAGACTGTGGAACCTTTTCTGCAGCGCTGGCAGCCCCTTATCAGTGTTGTTGCGCTGTTCGCATATTCTCTATTCTTCCCCTCAGGAAGCTTCTTAGTCGCACTTTCGCATTTTTGTACTTTACGTCACGGCTCCCCATTGGACGGCATTGTCTTCCCGCCTAGTCGCATGCTCGAACATCCGTCTCAAACCAGGCTGTACATTATCACCACCTCAAGCTTGCGATTACCTAGCCCGATGTGTGTGTAAAAGAAGGCGTTACAGGTTTTTATGATGCAGGGAGGTGTGATGCGCTATTTGGGAGGCTGAGATGCGCACTTGCTTCTGGAATAAGACAAGTGATGTCGGGAAGAAGCAAGTGCACATGACCGCTCAGCACACAGTGGGCGCATGCGCAGTAGAAAAGAAACAAAATACTGAAATCGCAGAAGGGTACCATACCACATAGTGAATGCGGTAAACAAATTATTATAACATATGGAGAAAGTGCTAACTGTAGCGGCGCAGTATTTATGCGTAAAATAAAAAACCCGGAAACCTTTTAAACTTGGCACGAATGTAAGTGCATCTCCCCTGTGTGAGACCACATGGACTGATGATTATCACTGTAACAGATAAGCAGCCTCTTGGGACTCCCTTATTATGTTGGACTAGAACAGAACTTGTAGTGGAAAAAAGCTGTGGCTGCTGAAATGTACCACTTTGTGTACAGCTTCAGAGACTCAGTCGTGCACAGATAGACAAATCGGCGCAGTCTCCTCCTGCATTGTGATGCTACATATGATATCGGCAACTCGCAAAGCGAGAAGATTCTCACGCGGCCTGGTGTGCCAAGAGGGTCTGTATGAGGACACTATAGTGCAGGTTAATAGCAGTGGGGATGTTGCCTATAGCAACCACTAACATTCTATTTATGTATCGAGCACCTCCAAGAGGATTCTAGCCAGAACCTTATTGGTTGCTATGGGCAACACCCATTCTTCTATAAACCCACACAACTATCGGCGAGATGTTCTAAGATCCGCCCCCCCATCGCCTGCATAATTATCGCATATGCTCTAACATATGCGATAATTATGGCAAAGGACAGCTCTTGCATTAAGAGCTGTCCTTTGCGGTGAGAGTCAGCGGGTCCCTGCAGGTCCCAGCGGCTCCCTCCCTTACCCGGCGCTGCTGCTGCGGTGGGCTCTCCTTCTGCCTGCACCCGGAAGAGGATTACAGTGCAGGGAGGAGGAGGTAACCGGTCCGGGTAGCCCAGACACAGGTGAGGGGGGTCGGTGCGGAGCGGAGTGGCGGTGGGTCGCGGTAGAAGCCCATGGATAGAAAAATCTGGCGATTGCCCCCCCCCCCCCCCCGTCGCGGTAACACTGCGGGGGATGTTTAGAGCATCCCAAAATGTGGTAAAAACCCAGATAACAGTGTTTTTACGGCATTTTTAGTTTAGAGAAACTCCCCCTATGCCCCTAGGAGTATAGTGTTTGACCTGTTCAGCAAAGTGTGAATCTCCTGCTATTGATATAGTAAATGACAATTGGAGAAACTTTGGTTAAATGTTGTATACAATCTATTTAAGCAACCTCTGCCTCAACAGCCTGTTGTGGAACTACAAATCCCAGCATCCTAAGAGCCTCAGAATGCCTAAATAGTAGTGTCCACAGACTACAGCCTGTATATGACAGGATTCCATTTAGCAGAAGCTGGTGATTTGCTGCATCAGAGTTGCAGAATAAGGACCTGGGAGATGTATAAGAAGGTTGCTACACATGATGGCACTTCTGTGGCATAATTCCCACACATTTACTGTACCTTGTCTTTGTTGTGGAAGAGATTTTCTGTCATGGAATTATAGGGAGTGAACCATAGAGGACCCCCCCCCCCCCCCTTTAATACAGACGAGTCTTTCAGAGATAAACCATAGGCTTGCACAGTACACATTGCAGCACAGGGATTCCAGAACATTAGATTGTATTCATATTGTGGTGATCCTTTAGTAGCTGATAACATACATGTGAAGCCTAAATATAGACACCCAACCTATTTGTCTGCCTGCGCCTGTAATGATCAGGGTGGGTGGAATATTCCTGGCACCGTCGTATGCTGGCATCTGGCTGGTCAGTCGTGCCAAAACTAAAATAAAAGGAGGGTATCGGCTTTGTGACTCCGAGCAGCGACCAGAGTGGCGTTGTGTAGTCGGTAAAAGTTGCCCTTTCTCAGTACATCATCAGATGTCACCTGTGACCTTCAGAAGCAAACACACATAAGAGGCTATGCAGACGCTGATCTACACAAAACGTCTTTTGAATCTTTCATTAAGAATCTAAAGGGGTAAATTTACTGTTTTCTGGATTTTGCGCATGTACTGTAGATTAACTTGAGCAAGGAGTCACCGTCCCTACCGGCTAGCACCATGTATTCAATTATTCTTTTTTTACATGATGCGTCATCTGTGCTAGACGACAATGCAAGAAAAGTTGTCCTTTGTACTCAATAAGAGGTGTGTGTGTGTGTGTGTGTGTGTGTGTATATCCTGAGTTTAGCCGCTAGACTCTAGACTTAAAATGTTTCTTTTATGATTGGGGTCCACCTGTAATTTAGTTCAGTGTGAGTATACCAAGCCTTTAAGGGAGATAAAGTACCAACCAACCAGCTCCAAATAATTGGTTCGTACTTTCATCTCTCGCCAAGGCTTAGCACATTGAACGCTCTGTGACCTGCAGGACTCACAGGCTGTAGGATGGATCTCTATTAATATACCTTGCCGCCCGGCCATCGCGATGCCAGCGCATATGTACTAACATATGCGGCTGGCATCGCGGTGCGGTGACAAAGGGCCCCCCTCGATACCTGTACTGTGGTGTGCGGGGAGTCTTCATCACCTCCCAGCCGCCTACTGCTCCCCTCACGCCGGGACAGCTCAGCGTGGCTGTCCCCAGCGCCGCCTCCTCCCCCCTACAGCCGGAAGGACATCTGGCTGCCTTGCTAGGGGGAGGAGGGGTTTACCTTCCGGGGTCCAAGAGGACCTGCAGGAAGGTAAGCTGGAGGGAGGGGGTCGGCGAGGCGGCGAAAAGAAGCCCATAGGCTTCTATAGAGTATCACCACCCAAAGGTGGCGATACTCTGCTCGGCGGTAACGGTGCGGCCGGGTTTTAGTATATATGAAAATCTGGTAAAATGGGCGGTTTACCGCATTTTTAGCTTAATACATCCCGCCCTAAGTGTGGGGAGCAAAGCTGCCACCATGACCACTAGAAACTGGTTCTGTTTAAATGATACTTTATATGTTTGTGGAATATGTACTTCCATTTACAGGGGAGCGGTATGAAATTAAGTGGAGACGTTGTCCATAGCAACCAATCAGCTTATAGACTCCTAGAAAATGGATTGCTAGAATTGGTTGCTATGGACTCCTACGGATTCAGCTCTTCACGGTTTCGGTCCTCTCCTCCCCACACCTTATTGAATTTTCATAAAGCGGAGTACACACTAGGTTATATGTTGCCTAATCCCATAGCAAGATATCACGTAGCCATAATATGTGCGATCTGGCTTGTCAGCCGTGAACCAGGGCAGATGTGGCGGTCTCTAGTGAGGACATGCTTAACAATGCAGCATGTCCCGTGTCTGTATACAAAAATTTGTATATGTGAGAACGAAGTCTATTTTTGCTGAAAGAACCAGACTGAGGGGTTTATTGTCCTTATCTCTCACAATGACACTGAAATATGACTGTATAACTTTTACAGGGGAGTAAGAGTAGAAGCCAGCAGGACAGCGCTGGAAGCATGGAGGACGATGGCCCACTGTGCTCACCACTGGAGTACAGTAGTAAGGTAAGCCGTGTGGTGCAATTTGTCTTTTGGAGGTCATGTCTCCATGCATGCGCCATATCTGGCCATGCCATGTGACTTACTCGTTGCAGGTCTGCGGTCAGGTTGATTTATTAACACACATCACAAATCCATTTTATTTGAAATGGAAAAATTATTTTATGAAACAAAAAAAAAATGTAGGTGAAATTATATGGTGGTAGTGTTAGTGAACCTGTGTCCTCCCCTAATGGGGCGGCCATTTTGCCTTGTTCCTAGTGAATTCATAATAGTGCTATTTCACTTCTATTCTCCTCACAATGGGCGGCCATTTTGACTTTGGTTCTAAATGTCCCTAGTAAATTGAGAGACTGTTCTCCTTATGATTGGGTCCATCTACAAAATGTCTGCCTCCACAGTGTATAAGCGGTAGATTTGCTTTAATGATATGGTCTTGGAGCTGATTTTGATTCTTTTTCTATTGTAATTTGAGGTTTATTCTCTCCCCTCTTTGCGCCTTCAGGATGAAACCGCTCCTTCGTTTAGTGGGCTGGAGCCAGCATTTTCTCCCGAGCTCCCTCTTAAGGCTCACGGCTCCATGGGTGACTTACCAAAGGGAACAGAGAAGTCCCCCAGCGATCACCCTGGAGATTTATCTCATGCAGGATTCCGACGCCGAGCGAACACGTTGAGTCATTTTCCTGTCACATCTCAGGATTTAGCAGAACCCGTGCAGAAAACCCCATCTGTTCCTCAGAGGAAGCTTATGCGGCATCACTCCGTGAGCACAGAGACTCCACACAAAAGCAAGTGAGTACCGTGGAATTGTCTTATATTAAACCATCTTTTCAGGCAGGGATAAGGAACCGAGGAGAAAGCAGCATTATAACTTTTTATTATTTCTTTACTTAATGCTGTGGTATTTTTCTTGTGGAATTAGCAGAGCAAAATCCCCAGTTTATCAGGTTTTCAAAGCTTCTCAGAGAAGAGATGATCCGGTAGTCACACAGATGGCCAAGGCTTAAGAAATACATATGAAATTAGTATTTTCGAAATTTGCAACTTGGGATCTGTATTTTATTTTTGTCTTCTATGTTTTCTATTATAGCTATCAATGCCGCATGATCATATCATTGATCATCTTTTTATTACATAATGTTTTCACATTAATCATATATGGCTTTAAAATTATTCCATTTATTTTCCTGCCCAGCAATTCCAGCCATGCCAATGCAGGTGCTCAATGTTCTTCCATATCTACTGGAGTTTTCATAGGTTCTTCCATGCTTCTTTAGAATGTGGTGGACTTATCAGTAAGATACAGTGGGGTAGATGTATGAAGCGGTGATAAGGGAGGAGAAGTGATAAAGTGCCTGGTACTTGATCACCGGCCAATCAGCTCCTGACTTTTTTTTTTAAACCCAGCCTGTAACTGAACAGTCAGGAGCTGATTGACCGGTGATAAAGTACCACGCAATTTATCACTTCTCGGGGGAGATTCTCTAAGCTAGAAATGCGGTAAAAACACCGTTATCAGGGTTTTTACCGCATTTTGGGATGCTGTAAGCATCCCCCGCTGGGTTACCGCGGCGGGGGGCATCGCCAGAAAAATCTGGCGATGCCCCATAGAAGCCAATGGGCTTCTACCGCAACCCACCGCCGCCCCGCATCGCCCCCTCCCCCCTCACCTGTGTCCGGGCAGCACAGAGCTGTGCTGCCCGGACCTGTGACCTCCTCCCTGCACTGATCCTCTTCCGGGTGCAGGGAGGAGGAGAGCCCGGCGCAGCAGCGCCGGGTGTGGGAGGGAGCCGCCGGGACCTGCTGGGACCCGGCGACTCTCACTGCAAAGGACAGCTCTTAACGCAAGAGCTGTCCTTTGCTATAATTATCGCATATGTTACAACATATGCGATAATTATAATTGCGAAGGGGGGCGGAGATTCTTAGAGAATCTCCCCCCAGATCTTTTATCACTGCTTCATGCATCTACCCCTGTGATCCAGAAGCTGAGTGGAGCGGCTTAGCTGAGTACCAGGCAATCCTTTAATAACCTGTCATTGTTGGTGTTTACAGTGGAGAATGTAACCCATGTGGGCGTAGCCATGAATAAGTTGGTTTTACTTGTAGAGTTTTTTTCAAAGTTACATTATCTGAACATGTTCTGTGTACCACTGTCATGTAGCTGTGGCGTAGCGATGTGAACAGGGAGGCCCAATGAGAAGATGCAATGTCTGTTATTGGAACCTTCTCCCAACCCTTTTTTAAACAGCCAGGGCTGTTAGACTGACCATGTTGCGTTAGAGGGGGGGGGGGGGGGGGGGGCGGGGCAGAGCTATTAAGCGACATGGTTCAGTTCATAAAGTATATTGCTGCATTCTTACAACATGGCTGCCTCCACTCTGTGCCGGTAATTTGTGCAGTGGGATAGTCACTGTATCCCACATATTTTTGGGGTTAGTGCAGCATGCTTTTTTATGATTTATTTTTTTAGAAAACATCCGCGGAGAATATGGAGTGTGACCATATGTAATATTTCACTATTGGACCATTTTACGGGTGTGATTAAAGCCAAAGGAGCCAAAATAAGCATAATGTGACTGCAGAATAGTGATTGGTTCATAATTAAAGTTGTGAGTGAGGTGAAGGGGGCTCGCTTAGGCACAATATGGAGAAAGGGCCTGATTCAGAGGTGATCAGTAAATTTGCAGATTGAGCAATTTATCAAATGACTGCGCATGTGTGAGACAAATAGCAACAGAAAATGCGTGTGGGTCATATACTCAGTGGTCAGAGCGGGACGGACAGGAAGCCAGTGACTGGGGGTGGTAATCGGCCGGTTTTAGGGTGTGTCCTCCAAAAACACATGTGCGTCCAAGCTTTTTAAGGGAGGGTCTGCGACGCCAGCACCAGCCTTGATCTGCCGGTCTCAGAGTTGTGGAAGGATCAGGCATACTCCCATTTGAACAGACTGAAAAAAATATTTGATGGTCCGAGAATTGCGTGTGGGTTTGCAGGTGGCAAGCGAAAAGCGATCCATTCACAATTTGCACGGGGTGGGTTTTCGTTCTGTATGGACGGCCGATATCTGCAACTTGGCAGCGATCGGGTCTGAACCAGGCTCTAAAGCCTTAATTTCTAGGTTGGTCTAGATCAAGGGTCCTCAAACTATTTTCATGGGGACCCCATCAAACAGTAAAAATGACAGGACCCCAGCAAGTTACTGCAGAAGGCCCTCACATCACATGTGTAGTCAGCAGACGGCACATACATGGCCGCATTGTGGAGGCACAAAATGATGGGAGGAGTCTAAAATAACCGACAATGCAACAGATATTTCAGACTCCATGAATCCGTGACTGAGATAAGAAAAGTCATCAGCCGGATGGTCAGCAACATGGAGTCGCGACCCCATGCTGAGAAGTTTGGGACCCACTTTGGGGTCAGGAACCACAGTTTGAGAACCGCTGGTCTAGATTATGCTAAACAGGCTAGATTTGCCCATGGACAAACCACTTTGCTGAAGTAGTAAAGGCAGCTCTTCTAACATACATCTTATTTGAACACTGCGATCTTCCACACGAGTTACTGAATTTGCCTTCTCTACCACAGCACAACATGGTGCTGATAAGGCGCTAATGTAGTCTTCCTTGTTTACTCCCATCTCTAAGGGCGGGATGTATTAATATACATCGCCGCCCAGCCGCCGCGATGCTACCGCATATGTACTAACATATGCGGCTAGCATCGGGTTGCGGTGACTGAGACCCCCGCGATACCTGTAATGTGGTGTGCTGGGGTCTCCGTCACATCCCGGCGGCTGTCAGTGTCCCCGGCGTCTCCTCCTCCCCCCTGCAGCCGGATGTCCTCCCGGCTGTGACACCTGCTGGGGAGGAGGAGATCGATAGAGGACGAGAGGGGACGGCGGGCAGTGGGCGGCAATAGAAGCCCATAGGCTTCTATAGGGTATCGCCACCCAGAGGTGGCGATACCCTGCCCGGCGGAGATGGGGCAGACGGGAAATGGTACATAGGAAAATGCGGTAAAACCCCAGTTTTAACACATTTTCCCTTTAGTACATCCCGCCCTAAATGTGGACCTTTTTGTGGAAGTAAGAAATCCAAGACACGGATGTCACCTTTTGCAGTTTGATGTTTGGGAAACTAGGGCACAGATCTCTGATCGGTCCTATATTGTATGTGCGATGGGGATTGTTTCATATGTACAGTATTTGGTAGAAACGTGCAGCTGTATGTAGGCTTTACCATGGGCTGTCAGATCTATTTATAATTGCTTGAGTTTGTTACGCAATGTCTACACATACGGAGTAGTGGGTGTAAAAGTGTTTTAAGTGTTGGGCTCTGCTGGCAGGCTGGCATGTCAGACCTAATAATTATACACACATTCAGTAGATGGGAAATTTAAGAAGATAATTGAATGATTTGTATGTAACTGCAAGTCTCCTTTTATTCACCAATTGCATATTGCGCGATAGGTTATCTGGCAGTGGGAGTGGTTTGGCCGAGACAGGAGACCGGTTATAAGTAAGCAGGCAGTGGTTGGGTGCTGGACAGTTCTGGAGAATTCTGCTGCAGATTGTACTGGTGGGGTTCATGTATCTGTGTAGACTTTAATGGGGGGAATTAAATTGTGCCACATGTACCCTGCTTACCATCTATAGTAATGGGCATCTATCGGAGCTATTAATTTGTTGCACCAATCATATGCCCATTACCTGCAGCGCACCCATTTTTTCTTGCAGCCTCCGAAGGGTTTTCAATACACACGCCATATTTGCCGATTTAAAAAAAAATAAAAAATACATTTCGGAGAGACAGCAGCAGGAGGTGCTGCCAAAGATGTGTACAGCGCTGAGTGGGGGCATTTCTAGTGCATACCAGGAGCGTGTCAGACACCGCCAGGTGGATCTGTTGTGCTGTGCAGCTAACCCTTCATGCATAAATGATTTATCACATCATAGAAAACAGAACTGTTTAATCATCTATATCAGGTATGTCCAAACATTGGCCCTCCAGCTGTTGTGAAACTAGAAGTCCTATCATGCCTTGCCACAGTTTTGCTATTAGGGAATGCAAAAACTATGGCAAGGCATGCTGGGATGTGTAGTTTCACAACAGCTGGAGGGCTAGTAGTTTGGACATCTATATCCTTCTCACAAACACATATATTCAAAATGTTAAAAATACTAATGCAGATACCACAAGGTCAACCTTAAGATGTCGGCTGGCAACAAGTCGAGGTTAAAAGAATATCGACATTCAGAGAATGTTGACATTAGTGTAAGGGTGTGTGTGTGTGAGGGCGGAGGAGGGGGGTGGGGTTAGGATTGTGGCATTGGGGTTAGGCAGTAGGGTGAGGGGGAGGGATTAGGGTTAGCAATAGCAAAGGGATACTTACCAGAATGCTGGAGGATCAGAAGTCTGACACTAAAGTGGCAGTCACATGACCACAGGATTCCTAAAGCCTCAGCTGCAAGAAAAGAGAAGTCCCTGCTGGACCATATCAAAGCAGTGAGAGATTCTTAATAAAGGCTGTGCGTATGCGCACTAGGTCTAAGCAGTGTAGGTAGGTGTGCATTGGGCTGCTCAGAAAGCACTGGGCATGCCCCAAAATGGTGGGATTTGCCACAAGGCCACTCCCCCACCCATCTATGCCCCTTTTTCATCTGTGCACATTGGTCCTGAATTCAAGTCGCAAAGTTGTGAGATATGCCTGGCCACATTGAGAGGGGTGGCAGTTGGTCATCGCAGGGCCCCCAAACACAGGTGTTTGAACTGGAGTAGTACTCCTCCATACATTTTGGCCCAGAACAGGTTCAGAAACCCATTTCCTGATCATGTCATATTTAATTAGAGGTTCCTGCTTAAAAATAGCACTGATTGTGGCATTATGTGTATAAGGAGCACCACTATGTGTCATTATATGAATAAGGGGCTCTACTGTGTGGCATCATTTGTATAAGGGGTAATTCTGTGTAGAGTTACGTGTAAAAGGGGTACCACTATGTATTGTAACAGTCACAACTGTGCTGCATAATTGAAAGTACTATTGTATGGCTATGGCCGTTCCCCACAAAATGACTCCCTTTCTGGATCAAGATCTCCTGATTTTAAAATAGGGCATTGGTGCCCCCACACTATCTAACACAAATCTCTAGTTACAGCACTGTGTGTGTTACAGATAGGGGTGGGGGTGTTTATGACCAGTGATGATATTGGTAGACCCCACAACATATCCCTTTTGAGTGCCAATATCTCTGTGATAGATGTGCAAAGTATCCGCTAAAAGTGCCAGCATTGCTCACATTTGTTATATAAATTCAAATAATTTTTTTTTTTTGTAAATAAGGTAAACCTTACAGTTCAGTATGAGAAATGCAAATGTTTGGGTAGCAATTTTCACACACATTTTGACAAATTCACTTGGCACTCAAAGGGTGAATTGTGCCTGGGCCCCCATTAGCCTTAATATGGCCCAGGAGGTATGAGTATTACATAGTTAACCGTGTGTCTGATTCTGAGGTGGGAATAAATCCAAAAAGGCGATGTAACTGTGCGTCTGGACATACCATGTTGTTGTGTAAGGAAATACTGGCTGCTTTTTCATGCAAATTTCTCATCTCTGCATGATTTCAGTATGCTCAACCTGCAGTGTTGCATGGTTTTACCAAGCTGCACAGTTACTTGCTCTTTCCTTGCCTTCCGCCCACCTCCGAATCGGGCCCGTTTATAATTACAGAATGTACAGATTGTATGGTGGGAAGAGGGGATTTTACCACACAGTTTGCATAGTATAACTACAGATGGTAACATACACACTTTTTGATGCCAAACGTGTACTGCAGTTTGTCAGCACTGTGCACTGTCCTATTCCATGGGTCAATATTGACACTTGCTGTGTACATTGGAAACGTGGCTCATTCTTGCTGTCCTCTTACTTTTCTTTTCCCTTCTGGCATAGCTTCAGAGTATTCTGGCTAAGGAAATCTAGACTATAATATACAGTAATGAGATTTCATATACATAAACCCAGAGTCCAGGGGGTTCCAGAAACGGTATGCGGTCCCTGGGTCAACAGTCTAGGCCAGGGCTGGGCAACACCGGCCCTCCAGATGTTGATGAACTACACATCCCAGCATGCCTTGCATCAGTTTCAGCATGGCCACATAGCAAAACTAATGCAGAGCATCCTGGGATCTAGGCCAGGGCTGGGCAACACCGGCCCTCCAGATGTTGATGAACTACACATCCCAGCATGCCTTGCATCAGTTTCAGCATGGCCACATAGCAAAACTAATGCAGAGCATCCTGGGATGTGTAGTTCATTAACATCTGGAGGGCCGGTGTTGCCCCGCCCTGGTCTAGGCCAACCACTAATGTTCGACATTGACTAGATCCACACCTGCAGATGGTTGACATTGACCTGGTCAAAGTTTTTCATGTTTTTTTTTGTAGACTGACTTGGTTCATACTTTACTATCCAAGTGGGCATAGAAATAGAATACACAGGGTTTGTATTAAAAGTAATGAGACCAAATTCGGGGGAAAATATTTATTGAAGATATCGCTACAAACAATTTAAATTCTTCAAAATAAGACCCTTGTGCGTCAACACACTTCTGCCAACGAGTTGTACCCGCTTGGAAGGCGCCCTGGATGTCTTTTTCCGGAACGTCCAGCAGCGCATCCAAGCTGCTTTGACCTTTGCTAGCGTCCCATGGCGGTGTCCTTTTGAGGGCTGTCTCCACTCGGTGGAACAGGAAAAAGTCAGCCTGGGCCAGATCGGGACTGTAGGGGGGCTGGGGAAGCGTTGCGATGCCGTTTCAGGCCAGGTAGTTGTTGACTACGAAGCAGGTGTTCCTGGGTGCCTTGTCATGATGCCGCTTCCAATTGGCGGCAATGCACTTTCTGGATCATGGCCAACATCTCCACAGCCGATTTTCCGAGTCTCACACAGAATTTAATGGTGTAGCGCTGTTCGATAGAACTTTGCATTTTTAAGCTTCAACCAAGCCTAGGGACAGGGATTCACTAAAACCACGATACGAACCGCACGGAAGCTCGTAGATGACTGTTGCTTGGTGCATTTTGAAGCTGACTTCCCCCTCCATCAAACCCGCCTGGATCATGCGCACTGCGACGTACAGTTGCACCAGTAAAAAATAGGTCTCATTACTTTTATACAAACTCTGTATTAGTGTGCCAAACACAGCGAGGCACCGTGCCCGAAGCATGGCGAGCGCAGCGTTCCAAAAATAAAAAAAAATAGAAAAACTTGTGTCGATCTTGTAGGTGTAGACCCCACTACACCGTATTCCTTCTGCACTGTCTCTGTAAAGGCAGGGGTGATTCCTGAGTGTTACTAGTATAGTGTAGGCATTGTGCTCTGGAGCATTCTAGGTAATGGATCTCCTGCTTTACTTATACCCCGAAATATGTCATTGAGGACCTACAGCATTTGTCTTACACGGCTGTTTTATCCTTTGAACAAAATGTGGACATTTCTGTGGCTGAATTGACAGAAACCCGTACTCCGCTTTAGTTTGTGTTGGGAATTGTAAAACCCACAGTTCTGAGTCATACACAGGGTATTTAAGCTGGTAAATGTTTCCCATTCACTTTTCGAATTTGAGGTTCGAACTTTAGGCACATGGTTTATTAGACAGATTTGTTCTAATTTGTTTATCATATGCAAATGAACGTTTTAAAGAAATTAAAGAGCTGAGAATCTAAAAATGGTCCTTTTTTTTTTCTTTCAAAGTGCACTAAAATCAAGGGCAATTTATGCCCCCATAAATATTGGAAATCCTCTCCATTTTGAGTACATGAACACTATATATAATTGCCATTGTTATTGTCCCATGGTCTGAGATGACCAAAAATAAATGTTCATTGTGTTCACCTAGAGTACGATATAATCCTTACCTCTGCTGAAATCTCTTTTCACCCCCTCCCCTCCCTCCCGGGCTGGAATGCTGGTGTCTAGTTCCAGCACAGCTCCCAGCCAGCAGCCTGACAGCAGCCCAGCACCGTGCGAGGGAGCTGCCCCTTCGCCTCCTGTCACCGCCGCCTCTTCCCCTATAGTTCTCAAAAAACTAAAGCACAACACCGGCGGGGATCCAGGTGGTCCAGGCACACACAAGAGGTGAGACCACACTCCTGTGGGTTTTGTCCAGCATGGTTTGTGGCCTGGCTGTCATTTAAAGGTGACCAAACTTTTATCCAAAGCCTTTATTGATCTGTCTCTGCATGTCAGTGAGGTTTGTTCTGATTTTTGCTGAAGAAAAAAAAAATTGACTTTATGTATATTGTCCTTTTTTTGTTTTGTTTTTGCTTTAAATTTTTTTTTTAAACTAACGTAACTTGCAGTGCTTTTAATTTACAGCTCAATACCAGGAATTCCTGGGTTGAGGGATTGTAACCTATAATTAGTTCGGGCTTGTCGATTAATATCTGTAATAATGGCATCGGAGTGTCAGATCTCTTTATTACTTCTTTATAATGAAGTAATGGCGAGATCATTGAGGAAACCTGGCTGTGTGGGTGCCTGCTGTTCTATAATCTGATGTGAACAGATTTGTCCCAAATTAACTGTTTTAATATTCATTTCTGATTTAACAGAATGTAAATGTAACAACAGGTTTTTTTTTTTTGTGTGTGTGTGACTCTGACTGCAGATTGCTGTATTAGGCTGTGCGTATGTCTTTTATATTTCCTCTATGTACCTTTTGGCTTCTTATCGTTTCTTGTTTGCTCCTGTTACCTGCGCTCTCAGCCTTTTCTACCGTTCTTCTCTGCGAAAGAAGCTTCATTCTTCCTCCTCCGTCCCAAACTTTCTAAAGTTTCTGGCTCCTGTAGCCGAGAACAGTACAGCGGAGTGTGGCAGAGAACGGTAGGTCACCTGACTCATCCTGTGCACGCTCACATCCTGTCTGTTCCATTGTCTTGTTTGTAGGTTTCACTTCCATTGTTATAAACCAGGCGAGGTGCTCAAAGGAGAGATGGGCATTCCTACAATTAGGAATAATCTAGCAGATTCCCCTTCATTCGCCGGCCAGAGAACAGAACTAAAAATACAAATTGCATCCATTTCTAAAAAATATTAATGGAAGCAGAAATCTTTGTGCTTTTGATTATGTACAGGTTCTCAAAGTTGGTCCTCAGGACCCCACACAGTGCATGTTTTGCAGGTCTCCTCACAGAATCAAGTGAAATAATTATCTCCACCTGTGGATCTTATAAAATGTGTCAGTCAATAATGAGCGCACCTGTCGGGTGACATGGAAAAAATGAACTGTGTGTGTGTGGTCCTGAAGACCGAGTTTGAGAACTACTGTTGTGCAAGATTCTTACCTCAGATGAATGAGTACCAACACTTTATTACATGAATTCATGTATATTTAAATTGCCTGTTTTATCAGGAAGCATGGAAAGAAAAGAATTGAAGTGACCCAATGTTGGTATTATCTTTTTTCGATTTAGTACAGACTTTATCAAAAAGCAACACCATTTATGATCGCGCTCTTAAAAAAAGGCTAAATCCTCCTCACTTTTTTTAGATGAAGTACCGCCAATTACCAGGTATAAGTCATCCTGACAGGCTTTGTACTAGTCAGTACATATTGAGTTTGCATATTTTGTTTATATGCGGGCACTTATATACATACATTGTTGTCTCTTGCAGTGATTTTGAGTGTAAGTCAACTCCTAACGAAGTAGGAAACAGTAGTCCGGTGAGGACACGCCGACATTCTTGGAGACAGCAGATCTTCCTGCGAGTGGCAACCCCCCAGAAGGGATGCGATTCTCCCAACCGATATGAAGGTAATGGACACTTTATCACTTTGATTTTACTTGCATTATTGCTGTCGGTGTTAAGCACAATATCTACTTTTGTACTGGACCATTTCTTGATTAGCACCACTCTGCACCTTTATGCAAGTACATAATCCACCCTGGAAAAGTCAGGATAACTGAGATACCAGAACTTATCACTGTGGAAGCAGCCATTTTGTAGACCGATCCAATATCTGGCGTAATTAGTTAATTTCGCTCCGAATGAACTGATTGGTTACATTTTTATTTTTTGGTTCTGTCCAAAAATGTCTGCCTTAACTGTGAGAAGCCTCAGACACCAAGCAGATTACAGGTGTTAGTAACACGAAATGTTCCAGCCAAGTGTCTCTTCCACATCTTTGTCTAATCTAGAGATGTGCACCGGAGATATTTTTGAATATTTGCGTTTTGGATCTGGATCTCTTTTTGTGTTTTGTGTTCAGTGGATCTGTATTGGTTTTGGCAAAACCGTCCTTTCGTGTATTGGATCGGTATTATTATTATTGTTATTATTATTTTTCATAACTGCTAAAATCACAGAATTTGGCGGATTTTATTGTTTTTTGTTTTGGTTTTACAGTATTATTAACCTCCAATAACATAAATTTCCCCTCCAATAACATTAATTTCCACTCATATCCAGTCTATTCTGAACACCACACTATATTGTTTATAGGCCAAAAGGTTGCACCGGGGTAGCTGGATGACTAAGTTAAGCGACACAAGTTGGCAGCACAAACACGTGGCACTGCAGTGGCAGACAGGATCAGCTTAATTATGTAAAAAGAAAAATCTCTAAAGAGCATATAATGCAAATAAAAGTGGTGCAAGATGGAATTATCCTTGGGCCTCCCGCCCACCCTTGTATAAACAGGAAATACACACTTATTATTTCAGTGACCGGAACTGCCACAATGAATGGTTTGTTTGGGCCCCCACAAAACAAGCTGCCAATGATCTTTGCCTGCACAAACTGGCTCTGTGCAGGCAAGATTCCTCATCCCCATCAATGTGTGGAATAATATGGCACATTTGGCAGCAACCTATGAATTTCTACAGCACAATTGGCAGCTGTAAGAGTTTTATACCGCTTTAACACCCAAATTTTTGTCTTTGACCCGGGTTAGTGACGGTGTAAATGGGGTACCTTATAAAAAAGAAAAAAAGGGTGATGGGGCAGTGTAAATGGATATCCCAGGTCATTCGACGCAGGGCCTGTTTACACTAATGGGGGAGCCCACCCTCCCGACCCCGGTGTCCTGCGATCAGTATGGAGGTTGGGCAGGGGGCGCACAGCCTCCACTACTGTACTGTGCAGACAGCAGTGGAGCCAGGGAGGAGGTGAATGGATGCCTGTGTGCAGCATCCACTCACCTCCCGGACAGCGGCTAGGGAGGGTGCACAGAGGCTGGGGGCAGCCCAGTAACTTCCCTTGTTCCAAATACCGGGCCGGTTCCAAGATTTTGGTGTAAAAGGGCTATTAGTGGCACATATGATGTGTATTTCTACAGAACTCTTTGCACAGATTTGTGGAATGTAAATTGACCTAATTAGCTGATCGTAGGCTATTATATGCTAAGCTTAGCATAAGGTGAGGTGGGGTGTTTGTTTTCCAGTAGTCAGGAGACTTCCTGTGTAATGTGAACTTCTGAAGGACATTCTGAAATGTATTGTTACACAGTAATATTGTGCACTCTGATATGTGTATACAGTATATATGTGTACTGGGTGGACTAATAAAGTGTCTCTGAATAATGTAAATAAACGTACTACTACTAATGTATTCAAACTTTCTGGAACCCAGGCAGTCCTGGTAATGAGGGGGGGGGGGGTTTCTCCCCCGGTTCTCCCCCTGAGTGTGGGTCGCATTCCTTTTCCTAACTGTTGTTAACCTTTGTGGCATTTGACTGTATCTTTGGATGCAGAGCAGCTGGTGCAGGTGGCAGAATCGTTCCTGATTTGCACCAATGTGTTGGTGATTTGGAGTGCTGTTTACTTTGTGCCCTCATGTGATAGTTTTGGGTCCCTTCTTCTGCAAAAATGTGCCCAGTGGTTTCCTCCTCATGCTCCCCAGCTGCTGCTTCCCGGACCTCCCCTTCCTCCATCCTGCACTTACAAGAAGTTCTTCACGGACTCCGACTCCTGCTTGCTGAGTGCTGGCTCCTCTGAGTCTGACTGCAGTTGCCGGTTTCTTCTGCAAATTTCCCACAACGCAGAAGCCCCAGGAGATGGGTGTGCCCCTGATGCAAGTCATGTGCCCCCTATGGATATCTGCATGCAGATGAAGGAGCCAGGAGTGCATCCTGCTGGTGGCAGCGCCACCATCACCGTCGGAGAGGCAGAACACTGGGGAGGGGGCCGAGCTGTCCATTCAACAGATTTTTAAAGACTCCTTGGATCACTGACTGGGAGACCAGAGAAGACCTCAGCCTGACTGTCAGCAACATGGAGTCGTGGCCCCATGCTGACATGGCAACTACCCACTTTAGGGTCAGGACCCACAGTTTGGGAAATGCTGCTGTAGTATCTTCATGCTTAATGTACAGAACGTAAGCATGGAAACCTAAACCATGTTTAGTGGGATTCATTTTGTTTCCCTGCTATGTTTTAGAATACATACAGTATATAACTATAGGAACGATTACAGTTCTTAAACAATGTGCAATAAAGTGTTGTAACATACTTAATTTAATGTTGCAAAGTAGTGGCTGGCTAAACAAATGTTATATATTAGATTTGCAGACTAGCACCCTTTTTTTCTGACATAACACAGAAAAAAGGCCTGAAATTATTTACTGAATATTGTGTCTAGAGCAGTGGTTCCCAATCTGTGTGCCTAGGCTCCCTGGGGTGCCTCCGGACACTTGCAGGGGTGCCCCGGGTTGGTGGTGCTGGACAATTCAAATTATTTATGATCAATTATTTATGGACAAAACCAGTGCTGGTGGCTGCCAATCATAAACTATGTGTACAAACAGAAGCAAATCCTGCCTTTTACCACATAACTGACCCTAACAATCACTAATAAACACAATCTACTTAATTTTATATATATTTTGTTGGGCCTAGGGGTGCCGTGAAAATATTCTAATACTCTAGGGTGCCTTGATTCGAAAAAGATTGGGAACCACTGGTCTAGAGCCATGTGTGTTTTTTTCTTACCAGGATGTGACAATAGGTGAGGGACGGAAGTTGTTAGATGCCCTCACTGCGTTTAAAAAAAAAATATTAAATTGACATTATTACTTTACAGAGGTGTAGGTTGTTTTAACTTATTGCAGCTACATTGTACCCTCACCGCATTTTGGGCACGGTGGCTCACTTCACTCGGTATACGTGGACCCATTGCATGATGGGATAAGTCAAAAAACAGAAGTGGTTCTAGCAGCAACCACTGAATATTGGCCAACCTCCTATCCTGCCCCCAGGATGTGTGTTTTAGAAATTGTACTGCCTGTTATTATATACCGGAAACCATCTATTCAGGATAGCCAACTGCTCATGGGCCAGTGGTATGTGCTTGCTCGGCAGGCTAAAGTGTGCCAGTTAGCCCAACCACCCATCCCTGCCGTGCCGAGTTTACATAACTCTCAGTATGTGGCCTCAGTTGATTTATCTTTTTTTCCAAATGTCGGCGAAATCTCTTACAAAGAAATTAAACATAGAAACATAGAATTTGACGGCAGATAAGAACCACTTGGCCCATCTAGTCTGCCCCTTTTTTTAAACATGTTACCTCAAACCATATTTGATCCTTATTTTTATGTAAGGATATCAATATGCTTATCCCAAGCATGTTTAAATTGTACTACTGTATTTGCGTCTACCACCTCTGTTGGGTGGCTATTCCACTTATCTACTACTCTTTCAGTGAAAAAATTCTTCCTCACATTTCCCCTGAATCTTCCTCCCTCTAGGCCTGGAAGGGAACACAAACACTTCTTTACTTCCCAGACAGCGGAAGCCTTCAGATATTTTATCTCCAGCTAGATTAAATAATTAGGATCTGATCGAGAAAATAAATTTCTCCTATTAAAATTGTGCTGACTTGCCTGAAACGTGCCACATGGAAAACAACCAGAGCACACTGACATTGCCCATAGCACTGCTGCATTTAGTGTAATCACAGGCTGCTCTACAGTAACCCGCCTCTCCTGTGATCCATATGTAAGGGAAAACCTCCCCATAATCACCAACTAATTCTCCATAGTCCTCATTTCCCTCGCTGCCACCCCCAAAGACTTTAGACTTTATACATACATGTACACACACAATACCATTCAAAAGTTTGGGGTCACTTAGAATATTTCTTATTTTTGAAAGAAAAGCACTGTTTTTTTTTTCCAATGAAGATAACATTAAATTAATCAGAAATACACTCTATACATTGTTAACCCTTCGCTGGTAATCCCAAGAATTTTCCGGGCTATGCCTTAATGCCCAGACTGGCAAACCCAGAAAATTCTCGGGCGTTTAGCGCTGGGTAGCGCTGCTGAATCAATCACTGAACTTAGCTGGCTCCCTCTCCTCCGCCCGCCTCCCCCCCCCCCCCTGTTCTATTACAGCCTGTGGTGCCGGCTTATGACAAGCTGGGTAGCCGGATGCAGGGATGGGGTACCAGGGCCGGGCAGTGGATGATGGAAGGTTCGGCAGCGTTGCCCGAACCCGGGGTCACATTGGTGGGGGGTTTTTTAGGGAGCGCTCCCCTGAAAATACTCGCCCAGTGGGGAGAGCACCCTAAAAAAGAAAACCACCACTGAAGTGGTAAATGTCTATACTAGGTGCAAATATCTGTTTTTTTTAAGGAATATCTACATAGGTCTACAGAAGCCCATTTCCAGCAACCATAACGCCCGTATTCTATAGTGTTTGCTAATCCTTTTTAGAAGACTAATGGATGATTAGAAAACCCTTTAAAACCTTAGTGCGGTTATGTTGGCACAGCTGAAAACAGGTTTGCTTGTTAGAGAAGCTATAAAACTGCCTTCTGTTTGAACTAGTTAAGTATCTGGAGCATCACATTTGTGGGTTCGGTTTTACTCTCAATATGGCCAGAAAAAGAGAAATTTCATGTGAAACTCGATAGTCTATTCATCAAGGGGAGAAGGAAAGACTAGGCTTGCCGTTATTGTGGTGCACCGTAAGGAGGTATTTTATATAAAATATAACTTTTATTCAATTATTCACTTAAAAAGCGACATATAAAACCAAAGACATACAAAATGGACAATTAACACAAAAGTTTTAAAATTGAGGAAAAGATTCCTCATGTAGTGAGACCCCAATGTCACAGTATCCTGTGTTTTTTGTTTGTCACAGCAGTGCGTCTTACTATATAGGGAGTAGTCTGCAGACCTGAACAGATCAGTGAATTCTACCCATGTGATAGTGTTATATCTGAGTAGCCTTTAAGTTACAATGATGAGTACTAATCCTCTAATTGCTAGGGTACTCCAACACTAGTTGTTTTAAATATGGTTATAGTGGGGAGATATAGTGATCTGTTAGGTCTAGTTCTGCTGAGTTTTTAGAGGCAGTATTACATGTGTGCTAGATGGCAGTATAACTGTCTGGAGGGTAATCAGCTGGTGTGGTGAATATATCACCTTTTCAATTCACAGGTGCTACCCAGCTGACCTTCCAACTGACTGACTTATAGATAAATCAAGAGATCCAAATTTGTAGCATATTCATGGTGCACATAGAATGAATTGGCATCAGAGGGGTTAAATGCTAATGGTCTCTCTGTTTGGGTAATAGGTAGTTTTAGGTGATGATATAACTGTCTGGAGGGAAATCAGCTGGTGTGGTGAATATATCACCTTATCAATTCATAGGTGCCACCCAGCTGACCTTCTAACAGACTGAGTTATAGATAAATCAGAGATCCCAATTTTATAGCATATTCATGATGCACATAGAATGAATTAGCATCACCGGGGTTAAATGCTTGCGGTCTCTCTATATAAGTGAACACTTGTAATACCCTAAACAATACTAGAATACTAGCCCTGTCACCCCCGACAGATCCGGATTACAGCGCACCCTTGATGCTGACAGATGTCCTGGCACCAGCGGGGTAACGCCTTCGGTCTGACGGCGGGTGTAACTGTCCCTAATCTGCAGAACTAGGTAAGTATTCACCATTTGTATCTGGACATAGGTGGAATGGGGGAGGGGAGGCACAGTTTAACAATGAACCATGTGCCTTCACCACCCACTGGACAGTGCCGGAGGGCTGCGCACACTGTTGTGACAAAACAATGTTCAATGACAAATCATAAAGGAGGACAATGGGGTGCAGTCACTAGGTGGACACGGTCAACGCGCGTGTCGCTGCTCGCTTCATCAGGACCAGTCCCCAGATATAACACTATCACATGGGTAGAATTCACTGATCTGTTCAGGTCTGCAAACTACTCCCTATATAGTAAGACGCACTGCTGTGACAAACAAAAACCACAGGATACTGTGACATTGGGGTCTCACTACGTGAGGAATCTTTTCCTCAATTTTAAAACTTTTGTGTTAATTGTCCATTTTGTATGTCTTTGGTTTTATATGTCGCTTTTTAAGTGAATAATTGAATAAAAGTTATATTTTAAATAAAATACCTCCTTACGGTGCACCACAATAACGGCAAGCCTAGTCTTTCCTTCTCCCCTTGATGTATTCAAATTTCTTGTCAAAAGGTAGCACACCCCGCCAATATCACTGATTTAAGTGTAATAAATACTGGGGGCCTCTTCCGATATTTACATTATCAGTACCTAGTGCGACGAGCCCAACTTTGTCTTTTTGTCGATAGTCTATTCTTGTTTTTTTTTTTTTTTTTTTTTTTTAAATGAAGGCTATTACATGTGAGCAATTGCCAAGAAAATTAACATTTACTACAACAGTGTGTACTACTCCCTTCAGAAAACAGGCTCTAACCAGAGTAGAAAGTGGGAGGCCCCGGTGCACAACTGAGCCAGAAGACAAGTACATTAGAGTCTATAGTTTGAGAAATAGATGCCTCACAGGTCCTCAACTGGCAGCTTCATTAAATGTTACCCGCAAATGCCAGTTCAATGTCTACAGTGAAGAGGTGACTCCAGGGTGCTGGCCTACTAGGCAGAGTGGCAAAAGAAAAAAGCTGTATCTGAGACTAGCCAATAAAAGGAAAATATTAATATGGGCAAAAGAACACAGATATTGGACATGCCATACCCTGTGGACAGCGATTGATTGGAGCAAATTTGCTCCAACAGGACAATGACCCAAAGTCTCTAAATTATGCAAGAACTGCAGTATTTAGGGAAGAAGAAGGCAGCAGGTATTCTGTCTGTAATGGAGTGGCCAGCGCAGTCACCAGATCTCAACCCCATTGAGCTTGTTGTAGGAGCAGCTTGACCGTATGGTACGCAATAAGTGCCCATCAAGCCAATCCAACTTGTGGGAGGTGCTTCAGGAACAATGGGAGGAATTTTTTTTCACATGACCTCATCAAATTAACAGCTAGAATGCCAAAGGTCTGCAATGCTGTAATTGCTGCAAAAGAAGCATTGTTTGACAGGCAAAACCAGGACAAAACTATTATAGCAATAATAAGTGTAGTCACCATACGTACGTTGAAAGCTTCGATCCTCCAATAGGTACATATCAAAATGCTCCATAGAGCTATATTACCCAACAACAACAAAGCCACTATGTAACAGAAGAGACGGGAATGTGCCCTAAGTGTAAACATCATACTGCAAACTACCTACACAACTTCTGGAACTGTAGATTTATTAAAAGATTTTGGTTCAAGCTTATTTACTCCATAGACCAGAACTTTTACACCAATGTCTGCCTTCACCCAATCCCTTTCCTTTTTTGCGAATTTTGATGCATGGTCCCTCACTTCACCCCAGATACACCTGATTCCTATCCCACTGCTTAGTCACTGTAGCCAAAATGATTATTTTGAATGCATGGATCACTACCCCATATACCTACTATCACAGAGGTGGAAACCCTACTCTTAAAGTATATGTACTATGACCGATATGATATCATATTGGTCGATATGATATCGACAAACCAATACACCATCTTCACGTTTCTACTCGGTTTGGGGACCATTCATCAAAAGCCATGACCCGGCCCTAAGAAATGATCTCTGCAAACTAATTGAGACACACATTGATGTTTGAAATGAAATATTATTAATGCCTTTGTACAACCATATGAAAAGTCATCTTGGTATCCAAAATCCCCCCCCCTTTCCTCCCTTCCCATACCTTACCTGTTCCTATTGTCTACAATTGTAAAGTGTGATAGGGTTCAGCTATACTTATCAACCTTCGATGTCAGCCAGAGGATTCATCTTCTAAGTGACGGCCGGAGATCAGTTGAAATGACACACACACACACACACACACACACACACACACACACACACACACACCAATGGAGTATGCTAGTCAGACAGTGATCTGAAGTTTAATCTTAGGGTGCTCATAGTTATACCAAAAATGTGGAATGCAATCCACGTCAGTGCTCATTAAATATTTATTTTGAAGTTTTAAGCTAAAGCAATAAATTGATACTTTTTAATAAGTTGTCAAAACAAAAGTTTGTTTATAATATAAATAATTGGATCAATGTTAATAAGCAAGCAGTCACTGTGCCGCCTCCTTCTGATTCTCGAAACATTCCAAAACGCTATTTTCATGCCGCATCTCTTGAAATCACCTCAAACTTTTCCATCTTATGCTGAAATTGAAATCTGTTCTGCTAGAAGCATGTTAAGGAAAATACTTCTTAAAGGGACAGTGATAGTTCTGAATAACGTATATAAAACTTAAACCTTCCATGTATATAAAAGGTGAGAATCATATCTATACTCTCAAAAGCAACGGAATCTGCTGCGCTTCATAAGAAACTGTAAATAAATAAAATAATAAATTATATTGAGAAAAAGATTCAACGTACAGCTACACTTGATTTTGGTACAGCAGCCTTTAAAGTGGGACCTAATTCCCTGTTACTTGGAATTGAGAGGATTTGTTACCACCGTTTTACTGTCAGTTCATGTGTCATTTTACGTTCTTTAATATGATGTTGGCACTGCTATATCATACCATTGCTGTTTGTGATTTTCATGTTGAGTCTGAATAAACATATTTTCTAAAAAAAAAATAAGTGTAGTCAAATGTCATTTGATAAATAAAATCTGTTTTCATGCAAAACACACAATTTCCTGGGTGACCCCAAACTTTTGAACGGTTGTGTATGTGTATATATAATATACAGTATGCTCACCCTTCTTCATAAGGAAAGAAGCAGGACCAGCACTCCCAACGTAGTTTATTTATAGCATCATAAGAATACATCACACACGGCCGTTTCAACTGCACAACGCAGGAATTAGGGTTTGGAAAAATGACGGTGCAAGGGTTGAAATGATCAATTAATTTGGATGATGATGGCTGCCAATTTTACTATTTCTTATATACTGACCAGTATACTGATGTCCTTTACAGCAGGAGAACTGTGATATCTAGCAATTATTTAGACGTGGACCCACAAGCAGGGACACATATATAATTGCTATAGATGCTCAATATTTATGAATAAATGCAAAATTGAGCATTGAAACAATCTGAAGTCTCACATACTGAAAATATTATTAAAAGGCAAGTACACAATTGACACAATGTGGAAATAATGCTGAATTGAATATCATAACAATTGGAGGTCTCATGCACTGTGAAATTTAATTGTAAAAAACATAAAATCACACACTATATATAAGGGCACGAATAAGCTGCTAAAATAACAACCAACCCTTCTGCACCTACGCTGCCCGAAACCAATATAGGGGGACAGCCCAATTACAACATCTTGCAGTATAGTGGATGGTAGATAGTGTATTGATACATTGTATGAAATAGAAAACCTTGTATCAAGTAAATGACACAGTGAATATAATATGAAACACATGGAAAACCATTTGTAAATATCACACTAGCTTCACCAGCAATTTTCGAAAGCCCAGGGATCACAGTAATTGATCCCACGAAACCAGATAGGGGTTCTATAGACATTAACGTACAAAAGAAATTCAATATAAGTATCTACATCCTGGTTTTAACCACATTTTCTAATTCTTTTTTGCACATCTTCACTGTCGTCTTATCTAATGCTGCTTTCCCATTGCCTACACGGGTAAAGACCCGGGTTTTTTTTAACGAGTCTTTAAACGGAATCGGGACATCTGTCAGAATGAACTTAGGTCTACAGTCATTAGGTCGACCCCACTAGGTCGACTGGCAGGAAGGTCGACCTGACTTATGGTCGACATGGGCCAAGGTCGACATGACTTAAGGTCGAATTTGCATAAAGGTCGACATGATGAAGGTCGACTGGTCATAAGGTCGACATGGGTTTTTCACAGTTTTTTGATCCGAATGTCGACACAGTCGACATGGACACAGTTGGCAATGCGAATCGGACCCTTGCATCGCTCGCAATGCTTCAGGCACGGTGCCTCGCTGCGCTCGGCACACTATTTTATTCTTCCACCACGCCCTAGTGGATGGTAGGGCATGAAATACCGCCTGTCGGCTCAAAAAACAGTGAAAAACCAATGTTGTCCTTCCTCATGTCGACCTTTATGCAAATTCGACCTTAAGTCATGTCAACCTTGGCCCATGTCGACCTTAAGTCAGGTCGACCTTCCTGCCAGTCGACCTAGTGGGGTCGACCTAATGACTGTAGACCTAAGTTCATTCTAATAGATGACCGCATCCCCTTTAAACGTGTAAGAGCCATAAAGCTCCTTTCCCACTGCAGCTTTTAAACGGTAAAACGACGTGGGGTCCCCCCCCACTGCCGTAACCAGCACCAGGCTGAAAGAGCCGGGCTGGTATTAAAAAAATCAGGAAACCTGACAAATAGGGGTTCCCTGATTTTTTTTTTTTTTTTTTTAAAACCAGCCCCAGGCTCCAGGTCCGGGGCTGGTTCCTAAAATACGGGGGACAAAATGACTAGGGGTCCCCCGTATTTCAAGAACCAGCTCCAGGCCAAACCAGCCAGCAGGGTAATGCCACAGCCGGGGGACACTTATGATATAAGTTCCAGCGGCCAAAGCATTCATCCCTACTGACCAGTCAGCCTGGCCAGGGTCCCTCGGGGAGTGGGGACCCCCCCAATGAAGGGGTCCCCCCCCCTCCAGGACTTACCTGACCAGGCTGAAGCCTGGTGCTGTCCCCAATGCCCCTGGGCGGTGGGCATCGGGCTGATGGAATGGTGTAAAAAAAAATAGAATAAAAACTATTGTCTTTTACTGTGGAACTATGAGTCCCAGCAAGCCTCCCCCGCAGGCTGGGACTTGGAGAACCACAAGTCCCAGCCTGCGGGGCATTAAAGGGCCCGCTGGCACTTGTAGTTCCACAGTAAAATAAATAGTTAAATAAACACACTGACACACGTGAAAAATAAAAGTTTAATACATACAAAGCCCACACATACTGATACTTACCTATCTTGAGCCCGTAGGTAGCCTTCAGTCGGTGTCGGCATCCGGTGTCGGTGTCCGGTTCCGACGCAATCCATAGGTGTAGCTGTGGAAGGAAACTATACTTACAAGTGTCCTCCGGCGAAGATCACGTCCTCTTCTTTCCATGTAGCATCCCCGGAACTTGGCAAAATAACAAACCGGCTTAACGCGAAACCCACGGACTGTGAGCAGGAGCCGCACGTGTGTTTGTTTATATCGTGCGGCTCCGTCCCCGAATGCCGCTATTGGCCGCCTAGTGGCCAATCAGGAGCCGCTAGGCCGCAAGGCGGCCAATAGCGGCATTCGGGGGCAGAGACGCACAATGTAAACAAACACACGTGCGGCTCCTGCTCACAGTCCGTGGGTTTCGCGTTAAGCCGGTTTGTTATTTTGCCAAGTTCCGGGGATGCTACATGGAAAGAAGAGGACGTGATCTTCGCCGGAGGACACTTGTAAGTATAGTTTCCTTCCACAGCTACACCTATGGATTGCGTCGGAACCGGACACCGACACCGGATGCCGACACCGACTGAAGGCTACCTACGGGCTCAAGATAGGTAAGTATCAGTATGTGTGGGCTTTGTATGTATTAAACTTTTATTTTTCACGTGTGTCAGTGTGTTTATTTAACTATTTATTTTACTGTGGAACTACAAGTGCCAGCGGGCCCTTTAATGCCCCGCAGGCTGGGACTTGTGGTTCTCCAAGTCCCAGCCTGCGGGGGAGGCTTGCTGGGACTCATAGTTCCACAGTAAAAGACAATAGTTTTTATTCTATTTTTTTTTACACCATTCCATCAGCCCGATGCCCACCGCCCAGGGGCATTGGGGACAGCACCAGGCTTCAGCCTGGTCAGGTAAGTCCTGGAGGGGGGGGGACCCCTTCATTGGGGGGGTCCCCACTCCCCGAGGGACCCTGGCCAGGCTGACTGGTCAGTAGGGATGAATGCTTTGGCCGCTGGAACTTATATCATAAGTGTCCCCCGGCTGTGGCATTACCCTGCTGGCTGGTTTGGCCTGGAGCTGGTTCTTGAAATACGGGGGACCCCTAGTCATTTTGCCCCCCGTATTTTGGGAATCAGCCCCGGACCTGGAGCCTGGGTCTGGTTTTAAAAAATCAGCGAAGCCCTATTTGTCGGGTTTCCTGATTTTTTTCAATACCAGCCCCGGCTCTTTCAGCCTGGAGCTGGTTACGGCAGTGGGGGGGGGCCCCATGCCGTTTTTTTTTTTAACGGGTAAAAGGGGTACCCCTTTCCCACTGCCAAAAAAAAGTCTTTTAAACGGGTAAAACTCTGCTTTTTACCCGTTTAAAAAAAAAACGTATTTTTAACCGGGTAAAGCAACCTGGAGCTTTCCCACTGCAGTCCCTGTCTGCGGCCCACGCTGGACCTCCTGCGCTGGCCGCGGCTTCCAGAAGCAGAACACGGCCGCGGCTACAGGAAAATGGCCCCTGGCCCCCTGCACTGAGGACATGTACTCAGTGCAGGAGGCCGGCGGCCATTTTCCTGTAGCCGCCTCCGTGTTCTGGAAGCCGCAGCCAGCGCAGGAGGGCTGGAGGAGGTCCAGCGCGGGCCGCAGACAGGGACTGGGTAAGCGCTCTCCCCCCCCCCCCCCCCCCCCCCTCCATGCTACCCCCAGCAATATCTATTACTGTGGGGGGCATCTCTCCACCCCTCCCCCAGCAATATCTGCCATTGTGGGGGCATATCTGGCACTGTGGGGGCATATGTGTCTGGCACTGTGGGGGCATATGTGTCTCTGGCACTATGGGGGAATATGTGTCTGGCACTGTGGGGGCATATGTGTCTGGCACTGTGGGGGCATATCTGGCACTGTGGGGGCATATGTGTATCTGGCACTGTGGGGGCATATGTGTCTGGCACTGGGGGCATATGTGTCTCTGGCACTGTGGGGGCATATGTGTCTCTGGCACTGTGGGGGCATATGTGTCTCTGGCACTGTGGGGGCATATCTGGCACTGTGGAGGCATATGTGTATTTGGCACTGTGGCGGAATATCTGGCACTGTGGGGGCATATCTGCCACTGTGGGGCCATATGTGCATTTGGCTCTGTGACGGAATTTCTGGCACTGTGGGGGCATATCTGGCACTGTGGACATCACATTGTGCGGTGTAATGGGCATCATGGTATGGGGCGTAATGGGCATTACGGTGTGGGCGTGTCTGCCACTGTGGGGGCATATCTGGCACTGTGGGGGCATATGTGTATCTGGCACTGTGGGGGCATATGTGTCTCTGGCACTGTGGGGGCATATCTGCCACTGTGGGGCCAAATGTGTATATGGCTCTGTGACGGAATATCTGGCACTGTGGGGGCATATATGGCACTGTGGACATCACATTGTGCGGTGTAATGGGCATCATGGTATGGGGTGTAATGGGCATTACGGTGTGGGCAGCATTGGGTAATTGCCATCACAGTATGGGGTGTAATGGGCATCAAGGTGTGCGGCATAATGTGTCATTAGCATCACAGTGTGCTCTCATTTTATTGGGGCGTAGCCCCCTACGACGGTGTGAAGAGCGCCCATAGGGCGTGATGAATCACCTAGTAGCTTTATATGTGGGTAGAAGTATTTTATATTGAATGTAGTGGAATATGGGCAACCAGTGGAGGGACTGGCAGAGGGGATCAGCAGATGATGAATGCATTGCTAGGAAGATTATTGCCATAGTCTCTTTACTGGAAGACCACTAAGGAGACTATGGCAATAATCAATGCGGGAGGTACTGAGTGCATGCATTAGAGATTATGCACTTTCTTGTGTAAGATAGGGTCGTATGGGCGCCGCCATATCTGTCAGCACAGATCACTGTCCGTAAAAGCGGCGCCGCAGGGGGGGGGGGGGGGTGAGAAGTCAGCCGGGCAGCATCTGAGCCATATACTAGTGCTCAGCGCTGCCTGGCTTTAAAAAAAAGAGTGCGTTTTACACGGGGTACTAATCCCAGAATCCCAGGATTGGAAGCTTCAATCCCGGGATTCAAATACCACCGATTTTAGGCCAAAATCCCGGGATTGGCCTCCCTACCCTCGACCAGTCAAACGATGAGAACGCATTCTTAAAATGTATTCTTATTTGGCTGTGCCCTGTGTTCTAGATCAACATCCCAATGATTACACATACAGTACTGTAGACCTACAGTAGTACTAGATCTGGGCATGTTAACAGCTATTGGGTGAGATTTAATAGGATGAGAGATTCAGAAAGTTAGAGATTTGGGAAGAAATCTGCTGTTTTTTTTTAAAGCGGCAATCATTTACACTGCAAAATCAAACTGGTTTTGCTGTGTAAATGATTGCTGCTTTAAAAAAAACAGAAGATTTCTTCCCAAATCTCTCACTTTCTGAATCTCTCATCCTATTAAATCTCACCCATTGTTTTATTCAAACATTGTGTACAATCCTAATAAAATAGTTCTGTCTTAAATGGTACTTTTATAATTCAACCACATGGTGGCGCTGTTGTACTTTAAATATGTTTCAGCAAATCTGTATTTAGAAATACAGAAAATGGTCCTGTCCTCTGTATATACAGGTTTGCTCTGTGTTTACTTCTCCTATACACACCATGCAGGATGTTTACATGGCAGACAGATACAGCACTCATTTCTGGCATAACTTCAGTTGATAGTAAATTTGGCAGGGAGATTTTTTTTGTCGGCAGAGACTACAGTCATTTGAAAGTGCTGGTTTCTCAGTGTAGCTGAAAACCAAAACACAGATAATGCTGGCTGTAAAACAATGTTCTAGCCCTTAAAAGCATGGTTCTCCTGCTTCTGTTACTTCATCCATTAATCCCACCTGTTATAAATGTGCCTATTGTCTCTGTCTTCCAGCAGTGCTGATAATCTCATCTGTTCTTGAGTTAATTTATCCAGTTGTCCATCATTTATTACTTTTGTTTCTATTATGTTGGCTCTCTATACCTGTTTACTAACAGTTTCTTATATAGCGCAGCATATTCCATTGCGCTTTACAAAAGATGAGTTCTACAACAAACAGGGTATTTACAGACAGTCAAAAGATAGGAGGGCCCTGCTGTCAAGCTTACAATCTACAACCTGTTGCATGGATGTCCTTCCTGTGATAATTCACTCAGAGCACAGCTGCTAGGGAGATTACAGGCAAAGCTACAGTATCTTAAGGCCCCCATACACTTATCCATTTTGGGCCGATTTCACACAATCCTGAAGGACCGAGCCAAGAAACCGGCCCATATCAGATGTATTTGACATCCTCTCCGACCCGATGCGTGGTCCTGTGCACATCAGGTCAGACCGTACAGATTGAACCTGCTTCAGGTTCAATTTATCGGATCGGACCCATCAGCAGAACATCGCGGGTGCATTTTAGCATCCATTATGTGTGCGGCGGGGTCCGGGCAGCTGGTAGCTGCGGGAGCTGATAGTGGCTGCTGAATGGAAAAATGGGTACTGCTTTCCTAGCACGGCGCCCGTCTCATTGATTGTATGCCTTAAGCTTAAGGTACTTAAGGCATACAATCAACGCGATGGACCCGATTTTTTAATCTCATGGATCTTATGCATCCATAAGATGCATGAGAACCATGAGATAAAAAATCGTGAGCCCCCCAATAACCATTGTTAACGCCACCAGCGAGGGGCGGTGGTACGCGTCCTCCGACCTTTTCATACCCCCACTATCCACGTCGGCGTGGAGTTGATTTTATATAGTGTGGCGAGCCCGAATCGTGGCGAGCGGACGCGGACTACTTTACATGTATTCTGCGTCCCCTCGCGGGGCTCGCTGCGCTCACCACGCTTCTGGCACGGTGGCTCGCTGCGCTCGCCACACTATATAAAATCAACTCCACGTCGACGTGGATATTGGGGGTATGAAAAGGTCGGAGGACGCGTACTGCCGCCCCTCGCGGGCTCGCTGCGCTCGCCACGCTTCGGGTTGGCATCAATAGTGGGGTGGCGTTAACAATGGGGGGGGGGCATTTCACCTACATGGGGGGGGTTAGCAATTAAAATTGGGGTTTTGGGGCCTTTTTACATTGATTCCAATGTAAAAATCTCATTGATTGCATCATCTCATGCATCTTATGCCGCACAAACACATAAGATGCATGAGATGTTCGAGATATCAGCCCCACACATACAATCTAGATCGTGGGCGCCGTGCTAGGAAAGCAGTACCGAAAAATGTTTTTCAAAAGACTGTCTAGCCCAGGCTTGTCCAACCTGCGGCCCTCCAGATGTGCTAAAACTACACATCCCAGCATGCCTTGCCACAATTTGACTATTAGGGAATGCTAGAATGATGGCAATGCATGCTGGGATGTGTAGTTTTAGCACATCTGGAGGGCCACAGGTTGGACATGCCTGGTCTAGCCGCTAGTCAGACTGACTAATGCTCTCAGCCAACCAGATGGAGGGCCACTGATTGGCTGAGAGAATATGGAGGCATCAGGTTGGACCCTACAGGTCTATCAGATTGGCACATCACTGGTGCTTTTTAGCAACCATGATGTGTTGGGTCTGATCTGTATATGTGTGCCAGCTATGAATCACCGCTGGCAAACACCTATGTGCAGTGGTGGGGTCCAGGCTGCATCTATTGCCCGGGGGATGTGGGTAATTGTGCAGCAGCGAGGCAGGCAGTCCACAGTGTCCAGGAAGCACTGAGCGGAGCTGTGGCAAGCGGTGGTCGAATTGACTTTTTTTTTTTTTTTTTTGAAAGACAGGACTGCGTTGATTGGCTGAAAGTGTGCTCTCTCAGCCAATCAACGTCTTTTGGGGAAATTTTTTTTTTTGGCTGCTGGCAGCAGGTCCACTCAGCGCAGCCCGGTACCACCCCTGCCCAGGTGGTTTTTTTATTTGTTTAACTCTCCTGCCCCCACAGCTCCCCAGGAGTTTCCATGGCATACATCGCATGCAAACAAATGGCACATCAAGTGCCAAATCGTTAGTGAGCTCTCCCGAGGAGCTGCCGTGGGAGCTCAGGGGAAATTGGGTCTAGTGTATGGGGGCCAGTACCAACCAGAAGAGGGCAGTATTGTTATGGGTTTGATACAAATCAGGTGTGTGTGTGTGTATTTACACAGCAGAAGGAGAAATTTTATTTAAAATATCAGACATACATTTTCTGATCCCTTTCCTGACTGTAGGAATTAATGAATGACATCATCTGACTGTTTTGAGATTTCTTCCACAACTGCTCATATTTTGTCTCTCTTGTATTCCGCCATCTCCCATGTTCAAACGCTGATTCCCCAGTGGTAGCACAGAAGCACCAATCACAGACAGACGCCCACTGGTGGCTGACCGTGCTGCTGCCTGACATTAGCTACATCCAGCCTCTTTTCCAGGGGCTACAGTTACACCACTGATAATGCTGCTGCCTGACATTAGCTACATGGGTATGGATCTTTGGATAGACAGCAACTAGGTCGACATGACTGAAAGTTGACATGGGGTTAGGTCGACAGGATCATTAGGTTGACATGTCGGCTCAGAGAAAGTGAAAAACCCCATGTCGACCTAATGACTCGGTCGACCTAATGACCCTTTTGACCTAACCCATTGTTGACCTTCATGCATGCCGACCTAGGGGTGTCGCCCTAATGCTTGTCAACCTAGTTGTTTAAGACCTAGTGACCGTATCCCAGCAACATCCGGTGCCGCCTCCAGGGGCTACAATTACACCACTGATAATGCTGCTGCCTGACATTAGCTACATCCAGTCATCTCTCAGCGGCCATATTTGTTAGTTCATTGATAATACAAAGTTGGGTTCACACCTGTACAATCGTCGGGCCATGTGATGTGATAAGTCATGTGATAACCGAAGAGTGTGTATGCAGCTCCTATCCTGTTTTGTCAGATGAAAATGCAGATTCAGTTTTGTGGGTAGTTTAAGTTTCATCCAATTCGATGGTACCTTATCGGAGAAAGAGGGGTAGTTCTCAAAGCATGAAGAAAGGGATAAAGAACGCATCTGTTCCGGTCATATAGTGTTTTGGAGAAATGTAGCCATCGTAGCTGAGCTGTAGCTAATGTCAGGCCGCAGCATAATCAGTGGTGTTATTGTACTGGATGTAGCTAATGTCAGGCCGCAGCATGATCAGTGGTGTACAGTAACTAGCCACCTGAGAGAAGACTGGATGCAGCTAATGTCAGGCCGCAGCATGATCAGTGGTGTACAGTAACTAGCCACCTGAGAGGAGACTGGATGCAGCTAATGTCAGGCCGCAGCATGATCAATGGTGTACAGTAACTAGTCACCTGAGAGGAGACTGGATGTAGCTAATGTCAGGCCGCAGCATGATCAGTGGTGTACAGTAACTAGCCACCTGAGAGGAGACTGGATGTAGCTAATGTCAGGCCGCAGCATGATCAGTGGTGTACAGTAACTAGCCACCTGAGAGGAGACTGGATGCAGCTAATGTCAGGCCGCAGCATGATCAGTGGTGTACAGTAACTAGCCACCTGAGAGGAGACTGGATGCAGCTAATGTCAGGCCGCAGCATGATCAGTGGTGTACAGTAACTAGCCACCTGAGAGGAGACTGGATGTAGCTAATGTCAGGCCGCAGCATGATCAGTGGTGTACAGTAACTAGCCACCTGAGAGGAGACTGGATGTAGCTAATGTCAGGCCGCAGCATGATCAATGGTGTACAGTAACTAGCCACCTGAGAGGAGACTGGATGTAGCTAATGTCAGGCCGCAGCATGATCAGTGGTGTACAGTAACTAGCCACCTGAGAGGAAACTGGATGCAGCTAATGTCAGGCCGCAGCATGATCAATGGTGTACAGTAACTAGCCACCTGAGAGGAGACTGGATGCAGCTAATGTCAGGCCGCAGCATGGTCAGTGGTGTACAGTAACTAGCCACCTGAGAGGAGACTGGATGTAGCTAATGTCAGGCCGCAGCATGATCAATGGTGTACAGTAACTAGCCACCTGAGAGGAGACTGGATGTAGCTAATGTCAGGCCGCAGCATGATCAGTGGTGTACAGTAACTAGCCACCTGAGAGGAAACTGGATGCAGCTAATGTCAGGCCGCAGCATGATCAATGGTGTACAGTAACTAGCCACCTGAGAGGAGACTGGATGCAGCTAATGTCAGGCCGCAGCATGGTCAGTGGTGTACAGTAACTAGCCACCTGAGAGGAAACTGGATGCAGCTAATGTCAGGCCGCAGCATGATCAATGGTGTACAGTAACTAGCCACCTGAGAGGAGACTGGATGCAGCTAATGTCAGGCCGCAGCATGATCAGTGGTGTACAGTAACTAGCCACCTGAGAGGAAACTGGATGCAGCTAATGTCAGGCCGCAGCATGATCAGTGGTGTACAGTAACTAGCCACCTGAGAGGAGACTGGATGCAGCTAATGTCAGGCCGCAGCATGATCAGTGGTGTACGGTAACTAGCCACCTGAGAGGAGACTGGATGCAGCTAATGTCAGGCCGCAGCATGATCAGTGGTGTACAGTAACTAGCCACCTGAGAGGAGACTGGATGCAGCTAATGTCAGGCCGCAGCATGATCAGTGGTGTACAGTAACTAGCCACCTGAGAGGAGACTGGATGCAGCTAATGTCAGGCCGCAGCATGATCAGTGGTGTACAGTAACTAGCCACCTGAGAGGAGACTGGATGCAGCTAATGTCAGGCCGCAGCATGATCAGTGGTGTACAGTAACTAGCCACCTGAGAGGAGACTGGATGCAGCTAATGTCAGGCCGCAGCATGATCAGTGGTGTACAGTAACTAGCCACCTGAGAGGAGACTGGATGCAGCTAATGTCAGGCCGCAGCATGATCAGTGGTGTACAGTAACTAGCCACCTGAGAGGAGACTGGATGCAGCTAATGTCAGGCCGCAGCATGATCAGTGGTGTTATTGTACTGGATGCAGCTAATGTCAGGCCGCAGCATGATCAGTGGTGTACAGTAACTAGCCACCTGAGAGGAGACTGGATGCAGCTAATGTCAGGCCGCAGCATGATCAGTGGTGTACAGTAACTAGCCACCTGAGAGGAGACTGGATGCAGCTAATGTCAGGCCGCAGCATGATCAGTGGTGTACAGTAACTAGCCACCTGAGAGGAGACTGGATGTAGCTAATGTCAGGCCGCAGCATGATCAGTGGTGTACAGTAACTAGCCACCTGAGAGGAGACTGGATGCAGCTAATGTCAGGCCGCAGCATGATCAATGGTGTACAGTAACTAGTCACCTGAGAGGAGACTGGATGTAGCTAATGTCAGGCCGCAGCATGATCAGTGGTGTACAGTAACTAGCCACCTGAGAGGAGACTGGATGCAGCTAATGTCAGGCCGCAGCATGATCAGTGGTGTACAGTAACTAGCCACCTGAGAGGAGACTGGATGTAGCTAATGTCAGGCAGCAGCATGATCAGTTGTGTACAGTAACTAGCCACCTGAGAGGAGACTGGATGTAGCTAATGTCAGGCTGCAGCATGATCAGTGGTGTACAGTAACTAGCCACCTGAGAGGAGACTGGATGTAGCTAATGTCAGGCCGCAGCATGATCAGTGGTGTACAGTAACTAGCCACCTGAGAGGAGACTGGATGTAGCTAATGTCAGGCCGCAGCATGATCAGTGGTGTACAGTAACTAGCCACCTGAGAGGAGACTGGATGTAGCTAATGTCAGACCGCAGCATGATCAGTGGTGTACAGTAACTAGCCACCTGAGAGGAGACTGGATGTAGCTAATGTCAGGCCGCAGCATGATCAGTGGTGTACAGTAACTAGCCACCTGAGAGGAGACTGGATGCAGCTAATGTCAGGCCGCAGCATGATCAGTGGTGTACAGTGGCTAGCCACCTGAGAGGAGACTGGATGTAGCTAATGTCAGGCCGCAGCATGATCAGTGGTGTACAGTAACTAGCCACCTGAGAGGAGACTGGATGTAGCTAATGTCAGGCCGCAGCATGATCAGTGGTGTACAGTAACTAGCCACCTGAGAGGAAACTGGATGTAGCTAATGTCAGGCCGCAGCATGATCAGTGGTGTACAGTAACTAGCCACCTGAGAGGAGACTGGATGTAGCTAATGTCAGGCCGCAGCATGATCAATGGTGTACAGTAACTAGCCACCTGAGAGGAGACTGGATGTAGCTAATGTCAGGCCGCAGCATGATCAGTGGTGTACAGTAACTAGCCACCTGAGTGGAGACTGGATGTAGCTAATGTCAGGCCGCAGCATGATCAGTGGTGTAATTGTACTTGATTTAGCTAATGTCAGGCCGCAGCATGATCAGTGGTGTAACTGTAGCCGCCAGAGGGGACACTGGATGTGCTTGATCTTTCTCAAGGCTTTGATACTATAGAGCAGGGGTTCTTGGTCCTCATGACCCCACACAGTTCACATTTTCCAGGTCATCCAGCAGGTGCACTCATTACTCATTGACACAATTTAAAAGATCCACAGGGGGAGCTAATTATTTCACTTGTGATTGTGGGGTAGATTTATTAATCTCGGTGAAGTGATAATGGGGCAGATGTATGAAGCCTTAACAAGCGATAAATGCAAGGGTGATAAAGAGAGATAATCGTCCAGCCAATCAGCTCCTTACTGACTTTTTTTCAAACACAGCCTGTAACATGACATTGAGCAGGTGATTGGCTGGATGTTTATCTCTTCTTATCAACCTTGCATTTATCTCTTGTTAAGGCTTAATACAGTGGTCTCCAACCTTTTTTGGGTTGGGAGCTACTCGCGACAAAATAACCGCCCGAAGAGCTACTAAAGTAAAAAAAAAAATTTTGCATAATATCCCAAAAAATGCCCTTTACACATAATGCCACAAACTGTAATGCCCCTGACACATTATGCCACACACTGCAATGCCCCAAAACATACCTCCCAACACTGGAGGCAGAGGAGAAGAGTCATCTGAAGGTTCAGCTACTACCGTGGAACTCCTGCGAGGCTACATCCCCCATTTTTTCCACGCACACACACACACACAATGCCCATTATACATTATACAACGTGATACTCCGTTATACAAATGCCCCACACCGTGATGCACCATTATACATATTCCACACCGTGATACTCCATTATACATATGCCACACACCGTGATGCACCATTATACATATGCCACACACCGTGATACTCCATTATACATATGCCACACACCGTGATGCACCATTATACATATGCCACACACCGTGATGCACCATTATACATATGTCACACACCGTGATGCACCATTATACATATGCCACACACCGTGATGCTCCATTATACATATGCCACACCGTGATACTCCATTATACATATGCCACACACCGTGATGCACCATTATACATATGCCACACACCGTGATGCCAATTATGCCTATGACCCACAACGTGAAGCTCCTTTATACATATGCCCCACACCTTGATGCTCATTAAACATGTGCCAAACAAATGATGCCCATTACACATATTGCATACAATGTCCCACAGTAAGGCTTCTAATAAAAAAAATGTAAATTACCTGCTTGCTGTCAGGGGTTCATTTTTGTTGCCGGGGTTAATGCTCATTGACAAGGGGGT
Source organism: Crinia signifera (assembly GCF_055691185.1). Lineage (NCBI taxonomy): Eukaryota > Metazoa > Chordata > Amphibia > Anura > Myobatrachidae > Crinia > Crinia signifera. Next base: position 61,951,489 of record NC_139217.1, on the reverse strand, counting down.
CACTGCTTGCCCCCTCCACTATGCCCGTCTTCACATGGGCATAATAAATTAGTCATTACTGCTGGCTGCTGGTGCGTTCGGAGCTCAGCTCCATCATCACCCTGCTGGCAATTGGAGTCCGTCCGTTCTTCCCCCCCCCCACACAGCCCCACACCATGCTAGAAGTCATGACTTCTAGCCTATGACTGGGAACACAGAGCTGCGCTGCTGCAGCGTTACCCGGAAGTGCCGGGAGCGCTTAGCGCGGTGCTCCCTGTCAGACGCTCGAGGTCAAATATGACTTCTAGCGCCTGCTGTCTCCTCTGGTCCCCGTAACAAGGAGGACTACAGCGGGGGAAGGTGACGGCGGCTGTAGCGGGGCAAGGCGGCAGCTATAGCGCCACAAGCCAGCGGCAACAACGGGCGGGCGGATCGGGCAGGCAGCAGTGATCGAGCCACCCGTTTCGCTCAGACGAGCTACCGGTAGCTTGCGAGCGGCGGGTTGGCGACCACTGGCTTAATACATCTGCCCCAATGTCTGTTATTTATCACCGGCCAATCAGCTCCTACCTGTAATTTTTCAAACCAAGCCTGTAACTTCACAGTTAGGAGCTGCAGTTAGGAGCTGCTTGTCTGGTGATAAAGACCATACACTATCACTTCACAGAGCTTAATAAATCTACCCCAGAGTCTGTGAGGATACCTGCAAAACATGTACCAAGTTTGAGAACCTGTGCTATAGAGAAGCGTGTACACAACACTGACTGTCCGCAGCATCTCCAGCAGCCCCGTCGCCTCTGACTTTTCAGTATACCGAGGAGTTTGATGTATTGATAGCACTGTAGGTGGTAAAGGTGTGTACACAGGAATCTGCACTTTGATCATAATCTCATTTATCCATTGTCTTCATTACCTCCTGTTTTACATTTTGGCATGTGTGCATCCTGGTCCCCTTAAGGCACAGCGCTGTGTGACATGTCAGTGCTTCATAGATGAAAGTTAATAACTTCCTCAGCACAGGTTTTCCCCTAACACTGCCTGCCTTTCAGGTGGCTCCAAATGCATCAGTCCTATATGTACTGGCGGGTGTGAGCCATTGCGGCAGCGGCCGTACTTTACGGCAGACGAGATTCGCACAAGTGCAAGCTAAATGTTAATGGTCAGAGATCAGATGATCATAATTCACTTTTTGTTTCATTGCTGTGAAAACACAGGGCTGTAATGTGCTCTGTCCAGCTCCATTGCTTTTACCAACTGATTTCCTCAAGCTCTCCCAGATGTACTAAGCCTTGAAAAGTGACAGTTGGGTGATAAACTACCAGCCAATCGGCTCCTCACTGCCATGTTACAGGATTTGTTTGAAAAATGTACAGTTAGGAGCTGATTTCCTGGTGACTTTATAGCTGTGTACATACTGGAGTGATGTGCACCTAGCCAACATGCTTGCATGGCAGGCTGAGAGATCCGACACTGGGTATATAATTAGTGTACAATGATATATAGGCTCCTTCTAACCTAGGTCTCAAACATGTATACTTCTCAAGTGCAACACTCTCTTGTGTTCCCTCTCAGTTCCTTTTTGAGTATAGGGATGGTAACCTCTGGGATGTAGCTGCTGGTTTTTGACTTCATAAGCAATAGCCATGTTCACTCGGTGGCCAGTTGACTCGTTTCTCCACCCTTTGGCCTACGAAGAGACTGAGATCAGACGGCAATGGACTCCATAAGCTATTGTGTTATTGGGGCAGGTGTATTAAGCCTGGCGAAGAGATAAACTGGAGATAACATGCCAGCCAATCAACTCCCAACTGTCATATTTCAAACACAGCTGATTGGCTGCTGCGTTCTCATTTTATTGTGGCCCGTGGAAATTCCAAGTAAATATAAAAAATATTAGTTGCTGCAAATAAACCCATGGAAATATTGGCAGCAGTGAGCAGCCAAACAGAACAACACTGGATTTCCAAAGGTATAGAGCAGTGTTAGCCTTTTATTATATTGTGTGTGTGTGTATCTATCACATGACCAAGTATGTAGTGCAGACATAGAGGGAGATTCTCTAAACTAAAAATGCGGTAATTACCCCGTTATCAGGGTTTTTACCGCATTTTGGGATGCTCTAAATATCCCCAGCCGGGGTACCGCAACGGGGGGCATTGCCAGCAAAATCTGGCGATGCCCCATAGAGGCCTATGGGCTTTTACCGCGACCCACCACTGCCCTGCACTGACACCCCCCCCCCCTCCCCCCACCACCACCTGTGTCCGGGCAGCAACCTGACCTGTGACCTCCTCCCTGCACTATAATCCTCTTCCGGGTGCAGGGAGGAGGAGAGCCCGCTGCAGCAGAGTCAGTGTAAGTCACCCGTGTAAGGGAGGGAGGGGGAGCCACCGGGACCCGCTTACTCACTGCAAAGGACAGCTCTTAATACAAGAGCTGTCCTTTGCCATAATTATCGCATCTGTTAGAGCATATGCAATTATTATGTCGGCGAAGGGCGGCGGAGCTGTGCTGCAGATGTTAGAACATCCCGCCCATAGGCCATTACCACCCTCACCATAGCTTGACATGGATTTATCTGGTTTTCAAAGTGACTATAAGATGGCAGAACTTGAATACCTCACACCAGTCTTGCTTTTGTATTAATCTACTGCTGCTTCAAATAGGACCAAAACTGGCCACTTGGTATACAGGGTCAGATGTGCGGATCCTTGAAAAGTGATAAAGTACCAGCCAATCCGCTCCTGTCATTTTTCAAATGCAGCCTGTAACATTACGGTTAAGAGCTGATTGGTTGGAGATTAATCACTCTCCAATTTATCACTTTTTATGGCTTAGTACATCGGGCCCATAGTGCCTAAGGGTGGGATGTATTAAGCTGAAAATGCGGTAAAACCCCTGTTTTACCGCATTTTCATATATACTAAAACCCTGCCGCACCGTCTTTGGCAGGCAGGGTATCGCCACCTTTGGGTGGCGATACCCTATAGAAGCCTATGGGCTTCTAGCGCTGCACGGGGTACGCACCACCCTCCCCTGTCATCCATGGTGCTCCTCCTCCCCCAGCAGCATGTTACAGCCAGGGATGTCCTTCCGGCTGCAGGGGGGAGGAGGAGATGCTGGGGACGCCGCAGAGCCCAGGAGGTGACGGAGACCCCCCGGCAAACCACATAACAGGTATCGCGGGCGGGGGGGGGGGGGGCCTCCGTCGCTGCACATATATTAGTACATATGCGCTGGTATCATGGCGGCGAGGGGCGGCGATGTATGTTAATACATCCCGCCTTAATGCTCATATAATCTTCGCCTAATGATATATTCACTTCCCTAAAAAGGTAAAATCTCTGGCAGCTCAGAGCGCAGGACTAAGCCGCTTGTCACTCAGCGTATGAAAACTGTAGGTAACCTGTCTCGCATAAATTCCAGCTTCCACGGAGAGATATTGCATCTAGTCTGTAACCCCTCCGGATAAAGATGGCGGCTGACAGTCACCTGCGCTGCCACAAGAGCGACTCACAGAATGCCTCTTTTGTTTCACTCCTCTCCCTACAGAGTGCAGCTGCTGCAATTGTTGTAACCTTTATCAATACCGGCTTGTTTTCTGCAGAAGTCCCAGACTCTTAGAGATTTCCTTCATCATGAGCTACAAGATCGGACATGAAGTGTCATGTATACATAGTGATCTCTCTGCCGTTCAGGAGCTCTGGCCAGATATTGATCGGTTTTAACTTTTAGTTATGTATTAATTCTTATTATTCTGGTGTTCAGAGAGCAAATATCTGGGTACTTGTGGAGTATCACGGCTCCCACGACCTGCATCGTATGCAGATCGTATGCTTAAAATCGCATCTCATCGCATACGATCAAATCGCATGCGATGCGATTGCACCCGATTTTGCACTGAAATGCATCAGAATGCATTGAAATGTGTATTAAACTTGTGAAATGCCCCCAAATGCCATTTTTCATAGTGCACCACATCCACTATCAACGTCAACCCGAAGCGTGGCGAGCGCAGCGGTACGCGTCCTACGACCTTTTCATACCCCCACTATCCACGTCGGCGTGGAGTTGAGAATAGAAGGTACTTGTGAGTTATCTGGACGCCCGATTTTTTTGATTGTATGCCTTAAGTTAAGGCATACAATCAGATGCGATGCGATGCGATATCGCATCGCATCGCATGCGACCATCGGATGCGATGACCCGATTTTTCCATAGGAATCAATGTTAAAATGGACTGAGTCCATTTTAACATGGAATTCAATTGGAAAAAGGGGTCCTTTTCATACCCCTACTATCCAAGTGGGCATGGAGTTGGATATAAACCTGTGGCGAGCGTAGCGAGCCACCGAGCCCGAAGCGTGGCGAGCGAAGCGAGCCCCGCGAGGGGACGGTATTCCGTGTCCCCTCGCGGGGCTCGCTACGCTCGCCACGCTTCGGGCTCGGTGGCTCGCTACGCTCGCCACAGGTTTATATCCAACTCCATGCCCACTTGGATAGTAGGGGTATGAAAAGGACCCCTTTTTCCCATTGAATTCCATGTTAAAATGGACTCAGTCCATTTTAACATTGATTCCTATGGGAAAATCGGGTCATCGCATCGCATCCGATGGTCGCATGCGATGCGATGCGATGTCCCGATCCGACCCGATTTAGAAATCGGGCGTCCGGATAACTCACAAGTACCGAATAGAATAGTGTGGTGAGCGCAGCGAGGGGACGCGGATACCTTCACAGCTATACGCGTCCCCTCGCGGGCTTCACAGGTATCCGCGTCCCCTCGCGGGGCTCGCCACGCTTCGGGCTCGGTGGCTCGCTGCGCTCGCCACACTATTCTATTCTCAACTCCACGCCGACGTGGATAGTGGGGGTATGAAAAGGTCGTAGGACACGTACCGCTGCGCTCGCCACGCTTCGGGTTGACGTTGATAGTGGATGTGGTGCACTATGAAAAATGGCATTTGGGGGCATTTCACAAGTTTAATACACATTTCAATGCATTCTGATGCATTTCAGTGCAAAATCGGGTGCCATCGCATCGTATGGCATCCGATGCGATCGCATACGATTTTTGAGCAAAAATGCTCAAAAATCGTATCGTATTGTATCGTATGCCATCGTATGCCACTACATATGGCATACGATGGGAGCCGTGATACTCCACAAGTACCAATATCTGTTCTACAAAACGGTTTCATAAAGTGGACATTTTCATTGGCAGGAAGATTCTGTGGTGTTTTTTTTAAAGAATATTATACTAATATTAATTATAAAATAGATTTTTATTATTTTTTATCTCTCCTACCTTCCCCAATTTCAGGACGCACCATGTAACAATTACGGCTTGACCCTAATTAAGTGGTTATTTTGTACCTGTATCCAATCAAAATGAGAAACCACTTTTCTTATGGTACATAGTGATAATTGTGTACGTAATTTTGTATAGATCCCCCCCCCAAAAAATACCAGTTTTACATTGTCTACTGGACGCAGTACAGGACAGTGTTTGGGCATTGTGTTATAGTTATCTACTCTGTAAAACATCTCCTCTTTCCTCCTCTTTTTTTTTTCTTTCTGGTGGTTCTGGTACAACTCACAACCCCCCCCCCCACCCCCACCCCCTCATTTGATTTTTTTTTTTGTGCTTGCTCCTTCCCTGTACTTCTAGTATTCTATTTATATTTGAGGCCAGTAAATGAGGATTGTAGTTTTTTTTATTTTTTTTAGGCTTTTATCATTTTCCATACACGGATAAATACAAAAGACTGGCGGCCAGAATAGTGGCGCCGGCATCCCGATGGTGGTAAATATACTTAGCCACCCTCCCCAAACCATCCTTTCTAGCAGCCGAATCCTGCAGCCTGAAACACCGCCCACCCCCGTTACTGTCTAAACCTAACTTTCCCCTCCCTGCAACCTGACCCTAACCTTTACCTCCCGCAGTCTAACCCAGGGTTGCCGACCCTCCCGGAATTCCCGGGAGTCTCCCGAAAATCGGGTCCTCCTCCCGGCCCCCCGGAAGGGTGGGCAATCTTCCCGGAATCTGGGGGACCCCCCTGAGCCCCCCGAATCGCGGCATTTAAATGCCGCAATCCGCGGGTCTCAGAGGAGGGGGCGGGGCTAAAATGGCACAATCGCGTCATTTTAGCCCCGCCCCCTTCATAGAGATCAGTCATTTTGCCTGTTACCCGTAATGGGGGCGGGGCTTAATGACGTCACAGTCAAGCCCCGCCCCCCGATCGGGTAAGGGCTGTTTCACACAGTACGGTTCCTGCCGCACGGTGAAATCCCGTACGGCCAGGGAGCCGTGCCGCACTCAGCAGTTGTGAATGGACACTATTGTGTCCATTCACACGGGACGGCCACGGCCCGGCCGCACGGCTGCAGCCGGATCCCCCCACTGGAAGGGACGGCTGCCGGGCTGTGGCCATCCCTGCCATTATAAAATTCTGAGTGCGGCGCGGCTCCCTGACCGTACGGGATTTCACCGTGCGGCAGGAACCGTACTGTGTGAAACAGCCCTAAGGAAAGTCTCCTCTCCGGGCTTCTCCCGGAGAGGAGCATTTATAAGTCGGCAACCCTGGTCTAACCCTGTCTCTCACCACTATAGCCTAACCCTAACCAGCCCTCTTCCCCGGATGCTAGCTAGCCCTGCATACTTACTGATCGGGATATCAGCATTGCCATCCGGAGCTGGTCTTCTGAGAGCAGTCCGGTATATTGGCTGCTGGCATCCTGACCGCCGGGATATAAGCCGCATCCCGCAATACAAGAGTAGACCATTTTCATTCTTATCTCCGTTATTGTATTTTTTTTTTTTTATTTAAAAATAATTACTATAAATAAGTGACTATTGCCCTTTTTCACCAAACTTTTAACTTGCATTATTCCCGGGGAAACCTGGGTCAAGGTTTAGTGTGAGAGTCAAATACCGGACCCCAGTAGCGTTACGGCGACCCGGGTCACGCTAAAAGAGCCGAGTCGGAGACCACATGGTGGCAGCTGCTGTCTAAAACAGTGTCTAACTGCTGATATGCCGATCCAGCCAGTGTTGTGAATGGGGTCTGACTCAGCTGTGACACGGGTTGATACCGCATTTGCAGACCTGGAATTTTGGTGGGAAAAATAGATATATTTGTCACCTGATTAGGTCATTCTCTTGTTCTACTGCCTGTGTGTAGTAGTTTTGCCCACATAAATAACACTAATTACTGGATCAGTAGCAATGCTGCAGAGGCAATAAATAACCAACATAAGTACTAATGTATAAACCACAAGGAATAATCTTTAGAGGAAAACATCTGAACTTGTGCACATGGCACATTTTTTTTTAAATATTTTTTTGCCTTGCTTGTACTAGAGGTCATTGTTTTTGCTCATTTTCTGTTTTCTGTTAGGTGTTTCAGAACCCTTGTGGCGCCATATAAATAAACAATAATAATAGAAAGAACCAATGGCTGTCTGCTGGCAGAGGGACGTGTCTCAAAGCAGCTGTTCCTGGCTTAACAAAGATCACTGTGTAGTTAAGATAACTGTACAGGTCGTACACAACGACGTGAGGAGGCCGGCCGCGCCTCTGTTTATATAATATTCACGGTTCTCACCCGTGGTGTGTGCTCAGCCTGTTTGCACTTTCTTCAGCTGTAGACAGCACTGAAGTCTGACAGCAATAATCGTGTTTATTGTGTAGTTTGACCTCCGAAGTATGCTCCTTGCTTGTCCATAGTTTGTAGCACCATTGTTAAATATTAACAAGTGTTGTGTTTCTCACGTTGAGTAATAGTTTTGTTTGGTAACTAAACAAAGAGCATTTATTCACCTGTCCATCCTTGTCACTGGTGAGCTGGGATTTCCAACTTCCTGATACAGTGCCCATATCAGCACCAAATTATTACTATTCTGGTATTTAAAATGATAACCTGCAGCTCTTGGATATTTAGACATCATAATAGTATTCATGTCCCCCAGAGATGGCAGCCATTTTGTCTGCTGAAGGATATTTATAGCCAGGGGTGGCCAAACCAGTTCTCGAGATCTACCATCGGTCCACGTTTTCCAAATCACATGACCCAAATCACCTAGCTGGTGCACAGCTGTAGTCATTACTAACTGTCACATTTTCAAACCTGCTGCATTCATTCCTACTATAGGTCCACTGGTTGGTTTATCTTTTGAGGACAGGTATAGCTTCCCCTGTTCTAGAGTCTGTAGAGTACCTATTGGAGCAGGATACGGTCATTTGGTATACAGCATGATGGTTGACAGTCATTAGGTCGACATGGGTCTAGGCCGACATATGAAAATGTTGACATGGGAAAAGGTCGAAAGGTCATTCGTTCGACAGGTCGTTAGTTAGACTATGTCTAGGTCGACATGGGGTCTTTCACTGTTTTTTGAGCCGACATGTGCCGACAGGCGGTATTTCATGCCCCACCATCTACTAGGGCGTGGTGGGAGAATAAAATAGTGTGCCGAGCGCGGCACCGTGCCCGATGCATAGCGAGTGCAGCAAGCGATGCGAGGGGATGTGGTGCACTTGAAACTGTGTCCATGTTGACTGTGTTGACATTCCGGTAAAAACTGTGAAAAAACCCCATGTCGACCTTTTGACTGTCAACATATACCTTGTCGAACTAATGACCTGTCAAACTAATGAACTTTCGACCTTTTCCCATGTCGAATGACTGTCGACCATCATCCTGTAGACCAAATGATCCCAACCCATTGGAGCAACCTGCAAAATGTCTGCCTTCCGTGTGCACACTGGACCCGTGTCCCCAAATTGTCTGCATACCTCCATGATGTATACCTTCCACTCTTTGCTACCACTGTCCTAATTAGTGGGCCCAGAATGGGGGACCGATCTCCATAATGACTGTAGCTTGGGTAAATCTAGGCATGGTTTGGGCAAATCTTGGGAGGGGTTTGATTTGTGTCTCCATTTTGCTGATAAAAAATTGTGAGGTGTGGTCGTATAGGTGACGGGTCTACAATGTTTGTCCATCTGCCTTTTTATCTTTCGTGTGTTTTACTAAATGCGGAGAGTAATTGTTAGTGCACTTTGTTTGCTTTCCTTTTGTACTTAGCTCTGTCACGTGCCGGTGATCGCTTACCAGCAATTGCCAAGTCTGTGGCTGCTTGTTGTGTGTGGGAGACAGAACATTGACAGTTTATCAGGCTCATTGTCACCCCAATTTTGTCAGGCACACAGAAGTGTAGTCAGAAGAGTCCAGGGATCCTCTCCCATAATGCTCTGCGTTCTAACCTTCCATCCCCACCACTTTAGCCAACATCTAGTAGAGGTGGAGTGAACCCTAACTGCTAAAATGCTCAATCCTGAATTGGAATATGGATTTCTCTAAGAAAAGTGGATGTAGGCAGTGGTGAGGATGGGTGTGAGGAGCAGCAGGTGGGGTGACATGTAGGGAACGGTGAGGGGAAGGGGGACAAACATGATGGATGTACATGTACCTAAATAGCACTTGCTATTAGGCTTGCAGCTTTAGTGTTACATACAGTGCCAGCGGCATTTCAATTGTAATGCCAGCCAAGAGTCTGTGCTGCAGCTGCTTCTCTGATTGGCTGATGGCCATTTCTACATGTCCAATGCCACTTGCCCTGTCTGTGTGTCTAATGCTGCTCATCGGTGTCACAGTTGGGCAGCTCCTGAGCCAAGTGCTCCTAGTGCTCAGCACTGTCTGACACACATGCGCAAATACAACCAAATCCCGTGAATCCCAGGATTGGGAGTTGTTTACACTTCCATTATTACCCGTGATTCTCTCCTATCTACCGAAAATATGGCTTAATTACTACAGACACTGATCAAGGTAAAAGAAAAACGACAAAGGTCTAATGTCCAGATTACATGGTCTCCAATTGTAATCAAGTATTCAATTCTGCAATATTAATCGCAATATATGTAGACTGGATTCTTACGATATGTTGTCAATTATGTTGGTTTCAGCGTTCTGTCGATGGGATAATGGCAATGCGGTACTAGTGTTATTTAGTGCATTATTGTCATCGTCACTTTTCTAACTTTAAACACGACCGTAAATGTTTAAGTTCTGTGATCATACCGACCTAGTTATCTAGTTTTATCGTTAGTACCCCGTCTGCATTCTCCCTTTGACCTTATGCTTTCAGCATTTTGATAGTGGACCGCATAAATGACTCGAACTACATCCCTGTTAGAATACAGTGTCATTTGTTCCCACAGAGCGTACGGAACTGGGCGACATTCCTCCCAGGTCCCCACTGCTGCCTGTCCGAGAAGACGGTCCAATAACAGCGGCCAGGAACCGGACTCCAGGAGAGCTGAGGGAGCTTTGGAAGAAAGCCATCATACAGCAGATTCTGCTTCTCAGGATGGAAAAGGAAAACCAAAAATTGCAAGGTCAGTCTTTGGGTGGAGAACAGCAAACTTGTAGTCTGATTTTATGTCTCTGTAGACTGGGCGGAGGCCTCGGTGTTACGGCTGGTCAGATTCCCAGGTTGGTGTGACCTTGTTTTCAGAAGGGATTTTATAACAACTGCTGGAAGGATTGAGGCCTGACAGTTGGAGTGGTTGGCGCTGCCCCTTCATGTGGACCATAGGCCTTGGGGGATGTCTGTTAGATATTTGTATAAGACCAGAAGGTCCCGCTTGTCCTTACATTTAGGCTTGGGTACCATATATTTGGTAAGCAGGAAACCCTTCCTGGGTTAACCCCTTGTAGTTAAACAGACTTACAGCTCACTCTCCTCCTTTCCTGAGGGAGTAAATCAGGCGAGAGCAGTGCTAATGTCTGCTTTAACATGTTTATTTGTGCTACGCTAGCACCCTGTTCTCTCAGCACTATGGAAATAAAGGTGGGGGGATATGCTAAAACTCTGGCAGGGGTTCCTGGGATGTGTAGTTCCACACAACTGGAGCACTACAGGTGGCCCAGGTCTGCTAAGATGTCTCACTATAATCCATTTCCAATAATACATCTACCCCTTAATGCCTGCACAAATGTGACTTCTTATACGCTAGTGCAGTGCTTCCGGGGAGGATCAGAATTTTTGTCACCGCATGCCTGGGATACAAGTTTCTTATTGAGAAATTTTAGGGGGGAAAAAAACAAATTAAGTAAATTGTGTTTGTATGTCGTCATCTTAGCCTATTACAATGGCCATAAATAATTAGCATAGGTCCTGGACCCCCAAGCCGCGGCATCCCTGCAAGGCACACAGTTTGGGAATCACTGAAGGTCGACATGGGCTCAGAAGGTCGACACGGGGTTAGGTCCCCAGGCACAAGAATTAGGTCAACATGGGGAATGTCGACAGTCAAAAGGTCGACATGGGCGTTTTCCACTTTTTTTTTTGTCCTGAATGTGGACACAGTCGACATGTACGCCGTAACGTTGCACCGTGTCCCCTTGCATGGCTCGCTGTGTTCGCCATGTCATCCTTTTGACTGTCGACCTAATGCTTGTGCCGACCTAACCTCATGTCGACTTTCTGAGGTGTCGACCTTGTCCCATGTCTACCTTCAATGGTCAACCCAATGCTTGTCGACCTAACGACCTCATACCCTTTGAGTAGCCTGACTAGAATGTCAGGTGATAACGTTTGATATCGGTCTACATGCACATCAGTGGGGTTATTGTATTTATTAGCAGTTCCTTATATAGAGCGCACACATTCCGCAGCGCTTTACAGAGAATATTTCAACATCAGTTATTAGGAAGTTCTGATATTCTCTGTTCAGCCTATAAATCACAGTCCTCTGATTAACTGGAATCCGAAGTGTAATAAAATAATGATCCCAGGCCAAGGAGGAAACAGAAAATATTGTGAGCAGCAGCTTGTGAGCTGATAAAAGCACAAAAGAGGCCTCACTAATGTGCCAGCTATCTACCTGTATGCGTTTGCTGGATATCAGCAATGTAATCTGAGATGTATATTTGCCTGGCCTTGTACAGCTTTACTGATGAAACGTCCCCTGTGTACTTTACCTAGCTACCGGTCCATGTTCTGTATATCCAAAGGATTTTTAGTTGGCGGCTGTGGCATTAGGTTGATGTGTACGATTCTATGATATTTATATGGTAGGTGCAATGCCATTAGGCATAACTCTGGGAGGCAATGGAGTCATCTACCACCGGGCTCCTGCTCCCAAGGGGTGACCCCTCCTCCCCTCTAGGTTTGAATCCGTTAATTAAAAGCTGTCAATCACTTCTGTGGATGACTCCCCCTCCTAGCAGAACCATAGACGTCACACGGTCTTTATTCTAAACTTAATTTTTGCCAAGTGCCACAGCCTGTATTATAATACATGACTTGTTCCCCCTAGAAGCAGATACCATACATACATACATACATACATACATACATACATACATACATACATACATACATACATACATACATACATACATCAGGGTTGCCGACCCTCCCGGAATTACCGGGAGTCTCCCGAAAATCGGGCCCCCCGGAAGGGTGGGCAACCCTCCCGGATTTAGGGGGACCCCCACTGAGCCCCCCGATCGCGGCATTTAAATGCCGCAATCCGCGGGTCTCAGAGGAGGGGGCGGAGCTAAAATGACACTCGTGTCATTTTAGCCCCGCCCCCTCCATGGAGATCAGTGTTTTAGCCTATTTCCCATAATGGGGGCAGGGCTTAATGACGTCACAGTCAAGCCCCGCCCCCGAACGTGTAATGAAAGTCTCCTCTCCGGGCTTCTCCCGGAGAGGAGAATTTGAAAGTCGGCAACCCTGACATACATACATACATACATACATACACATTCTGCTGTCTATCATTTTGTGGATAACAAAAAAAGAAATCCTTCATCGTTCTTTAGTATTATGACCCCCATTCACCAGGAGTCGGTATTCACCAATCTGTCCGCTATGATCAGCAATTTTAGCAGGTAAATGAAACCTGTCAAAAAATGCCCAAAAACCGGTTCGCATCAGAAATTTTAAACGTGTTTTAAAATTCCAGTTTCCCCCACGCCGGCGTCAGGACATCGTAGCAATTGATTGCTGAGGCATGGTGGCCATTACTTTAGTTACTGTTTTTGTTTTTCTACTTTTTTTTATTTTTACTTCTGACGTTATAACGGAACTATTTGAAAACGATGTTTTTAATTATTATATTTTTATTGCATTTTTCCAAAGCTTCAGAGAATGATTTGCTGAACAAGCGCTTGAAGCTGGACTATGAAGAGATCACTCCCTGCCTGAAAGACGTGACGTTGGTGTGGGAGAAACTGCTAACCACCCCTGGGAGATCGAAAATTAAGTCTGACATGGAGAAAATTCATGCTGCTGTTGGGCAAGGTAGGTTGCGGCAGGCATTTATGGGGATATGGTGACAGTAAGACCAATCTCTGGGCCTGATTCAGCGAGAGCACATTGCTAAAAAGTGAGCCCTTCCCTACACAGGGATTGCACATCACCGGCTGGCCCCTCTCTGCATAGCCTACCAGTGTGGGTAGGCGCAGGCTGGCCATATATCACGCAGCTGCTCACTACTTAATCTGAGGTTGCAGTGAAGCCCCGGTTTAAGGGCTCGTGCAGTGGTGCGCGTGTGCAGTATTTGGTAAACGCCCAGTAGCTATTTTTAGAGATCATTGACCGAGTCTGAATCGAGCCCTATGTAAAAGCCACATACATAATGGGAAAGACTGTTTTGTGCACTTCTTTCATCAAACTTTGTGCAATTCTGCAAATATTACCTTAGAAAACACGGAAGCGTAGAATTTATTGGCAAATGAGACCCGCTTGGCCCATCTAGTCTGCCCTAGTCACATGTACACTCTCACACATATGGGTGCCGGATGACATTCCAACATTAGAATACCAGCTTAGGACATGGTGTCTTAACATTGTATTTAGCGAAGAAGAGGAATGATGTATGGTAATTGGTATACGGTCGACATAGTCGATGTTGACACAATCAAAAGGTCGACATATGAAAAGGTAGACACAAGTTCTTCCTTTCTTTCTTTTTTTACGACTTTTTTATTACTTCACAATCCAAGTGGGAACAGAGGGTGTATTTAATAGTGCCGGAAGCATTGAGAGCGGAGTGGTACACTAATTGTGTCCATGTCGTCTTGCAAAACTTGTCGACCTTTTCTTATCAACCTTTTTGCTTGTGTCCACCTTATAAACCACACCTGATATAACTGGCGGCTGAACCTGACGTTGTGTTACAGGACACTGCAACACATTCAGCCCTTTATTTATGTTGTTTGGTTTCTTTTCCCGCCAGGCGTCCCGCGTCATCATCGTGGGGAAATATGGAAGTTCTTGGCAGAGCAGCACGAGTTGAGGCATCAGGTCCCCAGCAAGAGTCTGCTGAAAGATATTCCCTATAAAGAATTACTAAAGCAGCTGACCACTCAACAACACGCAATCCTTATTGATCTGGGTGAGTGTTGTAAATGTTTAACCGTCCCAAACCGTTGGGTCAAGTTTGCTTTGTCTGTCACTGATAAAACTCGGGGGCTGAGGTTTGTCCCGGTCATACCTGCTATGTGATGAACCCCTTCATAAAGCGTCTACAGAATGAGCAATCAGCACATCTTTGTTTTTGTTTTTTTGGTACTTGTGTATTATAGCGGCGCCCCCGATTTCCATCGCGCAATGTTTTAATCGCATCGCATCGCATGCCATGCACCCGATGGCATGCGATGCGATTTTTGGCCCCTATACGATGAAAGATTGTATAAGCACTCTAAAGGGTGCTTTTAAGCACCGTAATGGGTGCTTACAATGTTAAATGCACCCCCACGCCACCCCCCCCCCCCACTATAAACATGAACCCGAAGCGTGGCGAGCGCAGCGAGCCCGCGAGGGGCGGCGGTACGCGTCCTCCGACCTTTTCATACCCCCACTATCCACGTCGGCGTGGAGTTGAGAATAGAAAGCGTGGCGAGCGCAGCAAGCCACCGAGCCCGAAGCGTGGCGAGCGGACGCGGATACCTTCACAGGTATCGGAGTCCCCTCGCGGCCTTCACAGGTATCCGCGTCCCCTTGCGGGGCTTGCTGCGCTCGCCACGCTTCGGGCTCGGTGGCTCGTTGCGCTTGCCACACTTTCTATTCTCAACTCCACGCCGATGTGGATAGTGGGGGTATGAAAAGGTCGGAGGACGCGTACCGCCGCACCTCGCGGGCTCGCTGCGCTCGCCACGGTTCGGGTTCACGTTTATAGTGGGGGGTGGCGGGGGGGTGCATTTAACATTGTAAGCACCCATTAGGGTGCTTATACAATGTTTAATCGCATTGTATGGCATTGTATGGCATATACAATGTCATACAATTTTAAAATTGTATGGCATTATACAATATCGCTCGATATCGCGTCGCATCGCATACCATCGTATGCCTTCTGGTATGCGATGGGCGCCGCCAAAATACACAAGTACCGTTTTTTTTATAAAAATTTTGTCTGTAAAATCATTGCTAACTTTAATTTAGGAACTACGAGTAATTCTATTCTTAGGGCTGAGTAACGTTCTGGCGAAGTCATGTAGTACAATACTCTATATAATTGTATGGCCGATCCACTTGCTCCATTTTAGGGGGGTATTCAGTCCTGGGTTATTTCGGGAGCCAATAAATCTGTCAGTATATTTTTGGATTTTGCTAAGAAATAAAGAAATCTGAACACCCGGAGAAAACCCACACAAGAATGGAGAGAATATACAAACTCCACACAGTTAGGAATGTAGTGGGAGTTGAACTCATGATTTCAAAAGCTGACTTAAAAAACAGTATGTCAGAACCTCTGTAGCAATCCCAACACTGGGTCAAGCAATCACATACACTGGGTAAGATGAAATCTTGGTCTTTATTTTGCAGCAGGTGAACCGCATACTAGGTAAACAGCATAGGCTAGGATGCTTTACAGCATTGCAGCATAGAGATGTCACAGCATAGTACAAACTCCTTAGTATGATCCAGTGGTCCCTACCGTAGGCCACACCCCCGGCCTATCACCTGGTCGGTTGCTCCTTCATCAGGAGCAATGACCTCTTGCCTTGGAAACACTTATATCAGGAAATCGCAGCAAATCTGGAGAGCTACAATAAATGTTCTCACTTAGAGGTCTCTCAGTCCACACTCCATCTTGCCCTCTCCACTTTCTCCACGACTGTCCCTGGTTACTTCCTCCCAAACTACATTCAAGACTCTGGGCGGGACGTATTAAGCGGAAAATGCGGTAAAACCCCTGTTTTACAGTATTTTCCTATGTATTAAAACCCGGCTGCACCGATACCGCATACCTTTGGGTGGCAATACCCTATAGAAGCCTATGGTCTTCTTTTTGCCGCCCGCCGCCGCCACCTTGCTGACCCCCCTCTCCCCTCCCTCCAGCTTACCTTCTTGCAGGTCCTCCTGGAGCCCGGAAGATAAACCCCTCCTCCCCCTAGCAAGGCAGCCGGATGTCCTTCTGGCTGCAGGGGGGGAGGAGGAGGCGCCGGGGACAGCCTGCTTTAATCTGAAAGTTACTTCCCTGCCCTATAAGTCTCTTTACCTGTCTGCAGGGCCTCAAATGTTACACTCGTAATTCATGGTTATGGCTCTTCCTCCTTTCAGTGGTTCCCAAACTCGGTTCTTAAAAGAAAACAGTCCAGGTCGCTATACCCCTTCTGAATGCCACTTCTAGGACACTGGGTCATTTGTAGATAAATCTCCGTTTGATACTTCTCTAATGGGCATGGCCCGTCAGAGGATCTGGAATAAGTTATCTGACCTATGTGTGTTTGCAAACAAAAAAAAAGGGGGGGGGGGGTGTGCAAAATCCCTGTTTTAATTAATGGCATCGGTGGTAATTGAATAGCCCCAGGTTATTTAATTCGATGTGCAGATAATTGAATAACGCCCATTGAATTCCACTTTGTTTCATAGAAATCTTTTCTATTATTATGTATTTTTTATTATTATCTTAAACTCTTCCTTTGCACTGTCTATTTAATATGTTATTGTCTGCATTTTGTATGTACCTGTAGATCATTACAGGCTCTTTCTGGCACTGGATACATAAAAGGAAAAAAATGTAAGATAATTCTGTGCACAGAGTATGTTAGAATGCCCTTTTCGCTCCCGTCTCGCCTCCCCAGGCTTGCATGAGTGACAGAGGTGCATATCTGCGTACCCACGCTCTGTACATGTACAGAGGGACGTACCATGAATTATTAATGGCAACGTAATAATAAAAATTAGGCACAATTGCAGCTGAAATATCCCGATTGCTGTATGGATAATATGCATAAACCTGTTGGGAAATCCTGTCGAAGTGGTCTTATTTGTAAGCCGTTCAAGATTTATATACCGCAAATTCTTAGATAATTGTTTTTCAAGTTCATAAAAGTGTTTGCTCTGTCTGTAGGGTTTAATGAGGTGTCTGGGGATATTATGGCACTTCCAGAAGATGTTTGAGGTGGTAATGATTTTGTGTAAATATGATCTTTAGACCTGTATCGTCCTCTTTGAAGTGTACATGTGTTGTACAGTCTCTCATGTCAAATATCCTAATTTATAGGTGCCATAAATAGGGACTTTAACAAGCTGTATAAAGCAGATTACACATTTGAAGTGTCTGTACCATTGCTGTATTGTGGCACTTTGTGAATATGTTTTCACTTGCAGACTGGTTGCTGCTAATGCACAACACATATAGTATTATAATTATATGATCTCTGTATGTAGGGATAATAAGGCTTGCCTCGGGCTGTATTATGTACGGTGTTACTGTAATGTCAGGTTCTGTGCACCCTGTATTGTACCTTCTGCAGTAGCTTGCTGGGGTCCTGTAATT
Source organism: Crinia signifera (assembly GCF_055691185.1). Classification (NCBI taxonomy): domain Eukaryota; kingdom Metazoa; phylum Chordata; class Amphibia; order Anura; family Myobatrachidae; genus Crinia; species Crinia signifera. The sequence continues at coordinate 61,933,701 of NC_139217.1, read as the reverse complement.
ATTTTTATTGTCTAATAAGGTCCCAGCGCAAAATAGTTTGAGGACCCCTGTTCTAAGGAGTGCCATGTGTTCGGCTCTGTGAACCACTTGTGGCGCTTTTATAAATAAAATATAATATTGCTAGTTAATAACCCATAAAATGGTGGCTTCTGCAATGTATTTTCACTTTGAGCTGTGACATTTTTTAGCCCACAAACTCCTCCATCCCCAGTCCCTATCTGCTCCTACCTCCAATCCCTGTCCAGCTCCCCCTCTCCATAGCCAGCACATTTGAAACAGACCAGTGTCCCTGCAAAAATGCTTTCACTTTCACAAAGGAGTCATTTGGCCCGTCGAGTTGCCTCTAGTGGCTAGTGCCGGTACTTAACCTCATAGAGGTGAGGAGGGGTTAGCCTTTTACACTGGAAGCCACAATATGTGGTTTTGCCTGTCATAAAATATGCAGGCAAAAAGAAGAAAACCCTGTCCCTCACCATATAAATGACCCCAAGGGTGATCTATAAACACCATTTACTTTAATTTAATTAAATTCAATTCAAAATTTCTCAAAAAGCTTTTCTCCTGGGGCGCTTTGAAAAAATCCAGATACTCTAGGGCAGTGATTCACACTCTCCACTGGCAGATGCACAGGTGCACTCATTATTCACTGACCCATTTTAAAAGATCACAGGTGGAGCTGATTATTTCACCTGTGGTTTCTGTGTGGAAAGCTGCAAAACATCCCACTGTTGGGAGTACTTGAGGACCAGGGTTGAGAACCACCGCTCTAGGGCACGGTGATTCAAAAAAAAGTCTGGGAATTGCTTCTGCTCTTATTGTGGGGTTTTCTGATACAACAGTGAGCAGTTATATTATTTACTTTTACTAGTATTAACAATGCTACAAAATTATTGTACTGTGTATAAGCGCATAATAAAAAATACAGAATAATCAATTAACAAAAATAATGATTAAAATGATTAGAAAAATTAAACATATTTGTAAAAAAAAATTTTTGATAAAAATAATAATAAAAAAAGTCCCATGTGACAACCAGCGTAGTAACTGTCCGACTAATAAGCTGTTGTCTTGGAAACCAGCGTATCCTGGCTACTAGCACTACCAGCGGGAGGTGAGAATTGTTGCATTCCTACTACAGTCACATGTGTTCGGTATCCTAGTACTCCTGACAGTTCCCTTCATTCCGGCTAACTACAATGCCTTTATCATATTAATCTATTTTCCTTTTATTTGAGCTACGTACAGCATGAGGGACCTGCTACATTTTAATCATTTTATAAGACTTTGTCACCGACGCAAACTGGGATCTTCTATTTTACCGGCATTATTGTTGCAGCATTCCTGAAACTCAAGGGTGGGGTAGTGTTTAACAAGAGGGCTGCTCTTAAGAGACGCTTCATTTACCTTTACAAGAACCCCTCCCTGCTTTATACTTCCGCCAGTATCAAGTGGGAAATGGGATCGTATTTATTTAAAAAATGTATATAAAAAATTACATAATTGCTAAAAACTTAATACATATACACACATACACACACACACACACACACACACACACACGTAGTTTGTTCGTTCTAAACATAGGAATATTACTTGTCTATAAGGGTTCCTGCCTTTCCACTAGTTTCCTATTATCCTGGTCTTCCAAGTGTCAACACCGTAATGATTTCACTGACAGAAGCAAGTTGTAGCATGCTTAATACCAGCAAATCATTCACGCATCGATCAGGGGACCCAGCCCAGAGTTTGTTTTGTCCCCTACTACTAACCTGCAAGACCTGACGACGCAAACACATGATGGAAGCGTGTGACTACATTATTTTTTTATTTTATTTTTTGTTATTTAAAGAGACACACAACAAGATGTTACTTGCTGAGGGTGTTTACAACTATTTAGTTTTACTGTGTAAGTAATAGGAGATTTGTGAATCATTACATTCTATGGGCCAGATGTATGAAGCTTCAAAAAGTGATAAAATGGAGAGTGATATACAACCAGCCAATCAGCTCATGTCTGCCATGTTACAGGCTGGGTTTAAAAAATGACAAGTAGGAGCTGATTGGCTGGCTGTTTATCACTCTCCACTTTTTGAAGCTTGATGCATCTGGCCCTATAGCTTTTGCAGAATTATATATACAGCTGTGGAGACTGCTGTCCGGATTGCCCCAAATTAAGGGTACCCATACACACCGTCAGCCGGTAGATTTTTGTAAAGCTGGGTCATACACCTAAAGATTTTTTATCCAATCTGGCTGGTTGGGACAAAAATCTGGTAACATGGGAGCAAATGACAGTTGACCATATGCTTTGAAATGCTGGAAAACTGACAAACGGTCTTCCAGATGTTACCAGATTTTTGTTCCAACCAGCCTGATTGAACAATACATTTTTAAGTGAAAGGCCAGCTTTAGATGGGATTGGCTACAACTTGCAATGAGAGTACTTTGTCAGATCAATATCTGATCAGTAATAACCCTATTTTTACCGCAGCCAACTTTTAACCTGGGTTATTGCCAGGACAATACTGGTCAGGGTTTGGTGGCAAAGGATCAGTTAAAAACTACCTAAGTCACAATACACAGGAATCCAACCCTGTAGGCTTACAGAGTCAAACCCATTACTGACCCGGGTAACCGCACGTTATGGATGGTGTGACAGGGATGATCCAACCTGGGTTACGCTAAAAGTGTAGAGAGAGCCAGATAGCAAGTGGTTTAAGATGATTCCTCCAAGCTCCAGCAGACCAGGCAGAGTTCAGGTGCCAGGTCCAGCCTACGGTGTGAATGAGGTCTGACCCAGCTGTGACATGGGTCAGAACACCCTGGTTGGACCCAATGTTTTGGTGGAAAAGTGGTTGCATTGGAGAGAAATTGCTCTGTAGACCATAAATAAACATTGCTGTGATCACAACAGGGCCTAAGGCTACTGTCCACTTTTGCACACAAAAAAGGCATGCGACATGTAGACCTCATCCTACAGTGCTACATCCGACCTCTACTATGCTTGATGCTTGGCTATTACACACTTGACCTGTTTATGGAACATTAAGGTGTCTATTCAAGTGCAGTGGTCACAAGTTTCTGTTGCAATGGCTTGGAAATAACCGCAACAGCCTCTGCACTGGTTTTACCCCAGAATTGTGGCTTTTTGAATCACAGCCCACCAAAAAAAATTCCACAAATTCTACATTAAGTGCAGTATATGGATTATGAGCCTTTCACATAATGGCATCCAACTCTTATGGTTTTTGAATGATTTCCCCCTCCCCTCACTGTGTCAGCTGTCATCTGTGGCCTCTCTCATGAGGACTGTTCCAATCCTCTTTTCTGTATACCAGGGGTGGCCAAACCCTTCCTTGTGATCTGCCAACTGTTCACATTCTCCAAATCCCCTAGCTGGTGCACAGCAGTAGTTAATACTAATTGTCACATGACCCAAATCCCCTAGCTGGTGCACAGCAGTAGTTAATACTGTCACATGACCAAAATCACCTAGCTGGTGCACAGCTGTAGTCATTACTGTCACATGACCCAGATAACCTAGCTGGTGCACAGCAGTAGTCAATACTAACTGTTACATTACCCAAATCACCTAGCTGGTGCACAGCTGTAGTCATTACTGTCACATGACCCAGATCACCTAGCTGGTGCACAGCAGTAGTCAATACTAACTGTTACATTACCCAAATCACCTAGCTGGTACACAGCTGAAGTAATTACTAACTGTCACATGACCCAAATCACCTAGCTTGGTGCACAGCTGTAGTTATTACTAACGGTGCACAGCTGTAGTCATTACTAACTGTCACATTTTCAAACCTGCTGCATTCATTCCTACTATAGATCCACAAGTTGCCTGATATACATGAACTGTTGGTAGATCTCGAGCACCGTTTTTGCCACCTCTGCTCTGTTGTCTACATGCCCTTCTACTAGCAATATCGTAACCCATTAAAAGGGTCTTTGGTTCTGTTTTAGATCTCGCCTCTATCAAAACTAGTCTCTTCCATCTGTATTTCATGTTGGCCTAAGCACCGTCTACCTTTAGTGGTCGACCTAATGTATGTTGTCCTTCATTCTGTCGACCCTATGACCCATACCCTATTGATATTGTTAACAGGTTGTCTAGTGTGTACATGCACCATAGACTTGGAGGAGCATAAGCTCTTTGAATTAGGAGACCTGTAAACTTGCACTGCTGGGAGACTGGATTTAGGAGACGCTGCTTTAGGGGTATATTTCTTCCTTTTTGTATTTTAGTTGTTCTGTAGTGTTAGGTGTGATCTCCATCGCGTGTTATTTTCCACTAACATTTGCAGAATCTACGGCACATTTAATAATAATTTGTAACCTTACTCCTCCGTTACTTAACAGCCTCTGATTAGGAAGCTGGAGAACTGTGTACTGTATCGTTTTCACCATGCCTGTGCCAAAGGTACAGAGAGGGAGGGAGATCGAACAAAGCAATAGAAGGCCGAGACCAGACTTGCAATGACCCAAACAACCACTGGGTGTCCCTGTGGCTGCCTGTATTGACTGGTACCCCTATTTCAGCACGCTACCAGTATAATGATCTCTTAATATGGCTGTTTAATAAGACGGCATAAACCTTTTTTTATTTTCTAATTTCTTTATCTGGTGCGTAGCAATGAACCCTATGAAGTGGCTTAATTCATTACCTGAGTACATAATTCTCAGGGGCCAAAGACAAGTTGATTTTATGCTGTTTACCTAGTAAGTAGTGTTGAAAGTTTACTTAAGGAGATAAAGCCTCTTCAAAAGAATCTTGTTTTTGTTTGACCTGCCCTGATAGAGAGGTTCAAGTGAACGTATGTGAATTGCTAACCTCCAATTGTTTTCATAGGACGCACCTTCCCGACACACCCATACTTTGCAGCTCAGCTGGGAGCGGGACAGCTGTCGCTGTACAACATTTTGAAGGCCTACTCCTTGCTCGATCCTGAAGTCGGCTACTGCCAAGGTCTAAGCTTTGTCGCTGGAATTCTGCTGCTTCACATGAGTGAAGAGGATGCGTTCCGGTTGCTGAAGTTTCTGATGTATGACCTAGACCTGAGGAAGCAATACCGGCCTGATATGGTCACGTTACAGGTACTACACTCACACAAGCAATCATGTATTGCACCGACAAGTCCACTCATACCCAGGGCCGGTGTAAGGCTTCCCGGCACCATAGGAATAACTTCAACCTACTGCCGCCAATATCCACTCTCTAGACCCTGAAATGGTAGTTGTGGTGGTGTCTTAGAAGTTCCAAAACTGACAGACCTCCTTAATTTTGGGATAAGTAGACTCTTCGGCACCCCGCCCAGCTGCCTAATGGTAGAGTCAGCACTGGTCATACCGCTGACTGGAGAATAGCTGCAAAGAATTGGTTTCTGTATTCTGGCATCTAAATCCAAATCTCCTCAGGTGTTGCTGTAGCACCTGGAGAAAGCATCATAGAGTATGCAGTCTGTGCAAGGGAGAGGTCATTCCAAAGTAGTGGGCAGCATGAGGACCAAAGGAGATGTGGTCTCACTGGGAGGGGCGTGGCCTCACAGCCAACCCCACCCCATTCATCTAATTTTGTAGGTCCCAGAGATGCGAACTGCCCCTTGTCTGTCTACACTGCCAGCTCCTACATTGTAATGTCATAGAGTAGCACCTGGCTTCTCTCACTGAGAAAAAGCTAGCGTTTTGGTGACACCTGGGAGTGGCCCCTACTCGCATAGTGACGCCACTGCATATGTGTCTTTGCCTGCCTATCTCTGGATCTCTATCAAACCTTCTATAGAGTGGTACAGTAGAGAAGGTGCCCATAGCAACCAATGGCATTCTACTTTTTTTTTTTTATTATTGAACTTTATAAATGCTAGCTAGTGGTTTCTTTATTACTTGCTTGGGTGGCCTGGGTTTGTGGTCCCAGTCCGACTCAAATTATTTATGGTCCATATAATAGGCAAAACCAGTGTTTGTGCCATCTAATCCTAAAATATGTGGACAAATAGAAGTGACTCCTGGCCCTCCCCTCATAACTAATAACATACTGTATAAACATAATTTATTTCTAACGTAGGGCGGGATGTACCAACCTGTAAATGCTGTAAAAACCCCATTAACATGCATTAAAGCCCCACCGCTGGGGCTTCACCGTGGGGGGTTATGCCAGCTCTCGCCGATGTAACCCCATAGAAGCCTTTGGGCTTCTTTTAGCTGCCCCTGAACCATATAAATAAAGGATAATGATCATAATAATAATTATTAGGGACAGCAATCTACTATTCAGGTGAACATTGATAACATAGTAAAGCAGAAAGTGCTTCTGGTAAATAGACTATTTCTTAGGTAAGATGGTGCCACAGGTGTGTCCTTATACTGTATATCTAGCCTCAGTCTGAGTGCTTAGAAAATGCCTTATTTGCGTTGCAATGCATATAGGACACACAAGCAGACCCCGCTGATTAAAATATGTGACATGATTCTGTGTGCGACTGCGTTTTCAATCTGCATACAAAATTCTGTGTTACAGTATTTTCTAGGAAAACATGAACGTATGCGGATACAGCTAAAAGCGCACACAGACTATAGGTGTTCCACATATTATTTGAATCAGCAGAAGCTGCTTGTGTCTCTTATTTGCATCATTTTGTGAATAAGACTCATTTTAATAATAAAAAAAAATGTTTAACGAAAAAAATCTTGGCGCTACGAGCTCACGCCACAGCATGGCGTGACTAGAAGAGCGGTTTAAGCCTTTGGGGGAAATTTACTAAGATGTGTATTCTACGTCACATGTAATGTTGCTATGGGCAACCAATCCGATCCTGTCTACTATCTTCTAGAGGGTGGTAAATAAATAAGTAGTAGATTCTGATTGGTTGCCCGTAGCAACATCACATGTGAAGTAGTAGAATACACATCTAAGTAAATTTCCCACTTTGAGTGTTAAAATCTCCGTGAGAGATGTTCAAAGTATCAGCTAAAAATGCCAACGTCGCTTGCATTTGCTATATCAATTTCAAATAAAAAATGTTGTGTAAAAAAACCCCCCCAAAAAAAACAGGGTACTTGTGAGTTATCCGGGCTCCCGATTTTTTGATTGTATGCCTTAAGTTAAGGCATACAATCCGATGCGATACGATATCGCATCGCATCGCATCGCATCCGACCATCGGATGCGATGACCCGATTTTTCCATAGGAATCAATGTTAAAATGATTCCTATGGAAAAAGGGGTCCTTTTCATACCCCTACTATCCAAGTGGGCATGGAGTTGGATATAAACCTGTGGCGAGCGTAGCGAGCCACCGAGCCCGAAGCGTGGCGAGCGAAGCGAGCCCCGCGAGGGGACGGTATTCCGTGTCCCCTCGCGGGGCTCGCTACGCTCGCCACGCTTCGGGCTCGGTGGCTCGCTACGCTCGCCACAGGTTTATATCCAACTCCATGCCCACTTGGATAGTAGGGGTATGAAAAGGACCCCTTTTTCCCATTGAATTCCATGTTAAAATGGACTCAGTCCATTTTAACATTGATTCCTATGGAAAAATCGGGTCATCGCATCGCATCCGATGGTCGCATGCGATGCGATGCGATGTCCCGATCCGACCCGATTTTAAAATCGGACGCCCGGATAACTCACAAGTACCAAAAACAGTGATTATATTTCCTATATAAGGTAAACATTAAAGGTCATTAGGGTGAATAAAAATGCTTGCTTGCCAATTTTCACAACTATTTTGACAAATTCACTTGGCACTCAAGGGGTTAAGGCAGGGCTGGGCAACACCGGCCCTCCAGATGTTGATGAACTACACATCCCAGCATGCCTTGCATCAGTTTCGGCATGGCCACATAGCAAAACTGCTTTGCATCCTGGGATGTGTAGTTCACTAACATCTGGAGGGCCGGTGTTGCCCAGCCCTGGGTTAAGGTGTAGGGAGGCTACACGTACTGTATGTGGACACATCTGTAGGTGAGGGATCGTAACTTAAATATGATGCCTATGTGGGGTTACAATATCAGGCACCAATACCTGTTCTAGCTGCCCCCATTATACAGTACATGGGGAAATTGCCTCACGTAACCTATCAGATTCGATCTGTTCTCTTCTAGAAGGTGCTAAATAAATAAGTAGTAGAATCTGATTGGTTGCTATGGGTAACATCCCATCTTCAATAGAACTCCTATCTTTGTAAATTTACCACTATGGGACAAATGTAATAGGGTGTGAGAATCAGAAAATTAGTAATTTTGGGCGAGTTTTCTCCATTTTTTTTATTTGTTTTTAAAGCGGCAATCAATTACACTACAAAACCAGGTTGATTTTTGCCATGGAATTGATTGCTACTTTAAGAAATATAGGAATCCCAATGGGCCAGATGTGTCAAGCTTCAAAAAGTGATAAAGTGGAGGCGTGGCCACAAAAACAGCCATGGATTGTCGACCTGCGGCCGAGATCGCGACAATCGTCGCCCGTTATCGGCAGAACGGGCCCGACCGCTTCTAAAGTCGGGCCCGTTCTGCATTGATCCTGCTTCAATGCTGTCGCAAGACCGCATTGAATAAGGAGCCGCCGCAATTTCCGCCATCGGGAATAGCGGCGGCACATTGAATACCGCTCTAATTCTCTATATTGGCCAGTGAAATTGGCATGTGTGTCCAGCTACAGTATGTAATGAAATATAATGAACACATCACTTTTTCAAAGACCCGTCCGATGATTTGTTTGTTTGTTTTAGTCTTTGGTTCTATGGATTTCTTTGCAGATGTGTTTATTATAAGCTGCCAGTAGTGGTGACTGATATGTGATTGAGGTTACTTTCAAGGGCTTGTGCCCCTTCTGCTTCCTGTGAGAATACAAATTACCCAGATCTCCCTCCGCAAGATGTAACCTGTAACTGCACATGTTGCAATAGATTTCTTTTGTTTCCTTAGATCCAAATGTACCAACTTTCCCGGCTGCTTCACGACTACCACAGAGACCTGTACAACCACCTGGAGGAGTTCGAGATTGGTCCCAGCCTCTATGCTGCGCCGTGGTTCCTCACCATGTTCGCTTCTCAATTCCCTTTAGGCTTTGTGGCCAGAGTGTTCGGTAAGTTGTGCAGGAAATGTATGTTATGTTATTCTTTTTGCGTTTCCCAGAGCTGGCGATGAGAGAGATGGTGGGACCTGAGATGGAGATGGAAAGTGAGGGAAAAGCCTTGTATTATCGTGTGGGTTTATTTATGTTCAGAGATGGTGTAATGGTAGACGCTATCCAGCTGTGGTGTAACTAGCAGACTCAATGATGATTAATGTGTTTCCCCAATAATCCTGTATAATAAATAGGCGTACGCTACTCCTCACCTCCTATGGGGGAAATTGCAGTGTTTTGCGTGCTAGTGGCCACTAGATGGCGTCCGGGGCAATTTAAGCGATGCTCCATTCAGGCGCAGGCAGACACCGGTTCTGATGTTACGGTTATGATCTGTCATTTTCATGCCCTGGAGCCCTCCTGTACAGTATACAGATAAAGGCGGCATGGTCGGGGCTCATAAATAATTCACGCCAGAATCAAGTGTTCAGTTCGACATTTCGGTTTATTGACCTCCTTGAAGGATCGATAGAGCGAAAACGTCGAACTGAACACTGGAGTCTAACATGATTATGTGAGACGCGAGAGTGTGCCGCCTTTATTTGAATTGAGATAGAGCAGCGGTTCTCAAACACTGGGTCCTGACCCCAAAGTGGGTCCCGACCTTCTCAGCATGGGGTCGCGACTCCATGTTGCTGACCATCAGGCTGATGACTTTTCTAATCTCAGTCAGTGATTCAAGGAGTCTGAAAAATCTGTTGAATTGTCTGTTACTTCAGACTCCTCCCATCATTGAGTTCCTCCACAATGCTGCCATATATGTGCTGTCTGCTGACTACACCTGATGTGATGACCTTCTGCAGTAACTTGCTGGGGTCCTGTAATCATTTTTATTGTTTGTTGGGGTCCCAGAGCAAAAAGTTTGAGGACCCCTGCGATAGAGAGGTATATATTTTAATGTGCCGAAGGACTGATTTCTGAACAGTTTTTGGAAAAAATAATATTCGGCAGCTACTGGCCCTCATCCTGATCTTTTTTTTAGGACCTATGTTTTTAACAGGGTCTGGGCATACTATTATATTCTTCCACCATGCCGTAGTGGATGGTAGGGTATGAAATACCGCCTGTCGGCTCGAATAAAGATGTGAAAAACTGATGTTTAACTTTTTGACTGTCCATTGTCAACCGAATGCTTGTGCTGACAATAACCGTGTTGATCTTCAGTGGTCGAATTAATGGGGTGTAATCAATGCTGGGGGCGAGCGGCGCTGCCTGCTCACTGTCACCACTCGCCCTGTCCGTATACAAATAACCCCACTGCATGCGCTGATTTCCCCCTTGCTCCGTTTTTGGAGCGAGGGGGAAACGGCGCATGCGCCCGTAGAAACCGCTAGACTCGCGGCTAAATGCGGCAGGCTCCCTTCATTAGCCGTGAGCCTCGCTGTTTGGGGGAATCCTCCCCGTCCTCTGGCAGAGAGCATTCCCCCGGAACATTGAATAGAGTGAACGGCCTTTTGTCTTGCAATATTTAGATAGTTTTATAATATGTAAGGAGGGAAGTCGCACCTTATGTGCTGCTTGACAGAAGTGCTTTACATTGTGGTATTTCCCCCTGATGCAGTTGCAGGATGCCAGCCTGTGTATCACTGTTGCCTAACTGCAGTTACCCAATAGCCGGCACCCTCCTCCTGCAGTTTCTCACAGCAGGAAACCAATTTGGACGCTTGTCGCGATTTGTTTAAACAGTATCAGTTATCCCACTGGCAGTAGGGTGCACGGCTGAAAATGAAGGTGGGTGGAGGGACTTTATATCTGTAATTGTTCCCGAAAACCGTTTCCTGTACAATTGACTCTTTTTTTTCCACTAGATTTACGCGCTCACCTTCTCTCTCAGTTACTAATAAGTAACAGCCTTCTGGCTCAGGCGGCCTCTTATTTTCTTACCAGTGCGCAGTTTGTCAGCAGAGACTGTAGTGACTGGATAAGAGATCAAGGGCCGTGCGCAGCAGAACTCGATGGAAAGATCTGGGCATCGGCAGAGCCGAGCTGGATTCTGTGTCCACAGAAGACATTGATTTTGTTGGCTGCTCCCACAAGTGTCCCTTGTGTTTTCTAATTTCTAGAGAGGAAAAGAAATCTGTGGAAAAGATATTTGTGTTTTTTTTAGCATTTAATGTTTTTTTGTGTGAGTCATTAACCTTTTATGTGGCTGCTGCAGTGTGCACTGGTCACTCACGGAGTGCTGCACTATGTGCAGTCACCTCAGTTGGCAGATGTTCTATGCTTTGGAGAGAGATAAAGTACCAGCCAATCAGATCCTAACTATCGTTTTACAGGCTGTAATAAAAAAAACTGCCCTGAGATGATTGGCTGGTACTTTATTTCTCTCCACATCCTCTCTCCAAGTCTTAGTACAGAGCCCCTAACTCAGGGGTTCCCAATCTTTTTAGAATCACGGCACCCTAGAGTACCAGAATTTTTCCAGGGCACCCCTAGGCCCAAAAATATATATATAAAATGAAGTAGATTGTGTTTATATGTGAATCTTAGGTTCAATTATGTGGTAAAGGACAGGATTTGCTTTTGATTGTACACATATGTATGATTGGCAGCCACCAGCACTGGTTTTGTCCATAAATAATTGATCATAAATAATTTGAATGGTCCTGGACGACCAACCCGAGGCACCCCTGCAAGTGTCCCGAGGCACCCCAGGGAGCCACGGCACACAGTTTGGGAACCACTGCCCTAACTCATTTTTCAAACCCAGCATAACATGGCAGGTAGGAGCTGATTATGTGGTACTTTTATCTCTTTACTTTATCTCTCTTCAAGGCTTATTTCAGTGATGGCTTACCTTGACACTACAGCTGTTGAACTACACATCCCAGCATGCCCTTCTACAGTTTTACTATTTGGTCATGCTAAAACTGATGCAGGGCATGCTGGGATGTGTAGATCCACAACATCTGGAGTGTCAAGATTAGTCATCACTGGCTTAGTTAGTAACAAGTGGCGGATCCAGAGGTGGGGCTGCAGCACGGATTCAAATAAGGGAGCAACACCAACTGCCAGTGAGTCAGTTTGGAATGGCAGTTGGTGGCAGCGGGTGTGCCTTCCCTATTTGAATATGGAACTGTGCTACAGCCCCAACTCTGGAGCCACCGTTGGTTAGTACATATCCCCCTAGGTCTAGGTACCTGTGGTGGTCGGGTGCATAGGGATACTTGCCCACATTTTGGACAGACCATATTATGGCAGAATTAAAACACTGTAAAGGGTGCAGCCATTGCGGGGTCTAGAGGGGATGCCCATCCAGCAATGTCACAGTCCCCCCCCCCCCCCCCCCATCGCTAAATAATTTATTTGATGTAGAAAACTGTGGAATATGATAGTACTAAAAAGTAATGTAGATTTTATTGTGCTTACATAATGCTGTGTGTTTGTGTGTTCTCATACAGTGGCTAATAATAGATCACACTGGCTGTATGACCTTATAGGTATGTACAACCTGATCCTCTGTACCTACATCGCGGCACTCCCTGGCTGTGGGATCTGTAAAGTAGAGAGGAGGTGCAGCACGTATACTGTAGCAGGATGTGTCACAGCTGGGACAGGATCCTGCACTTGTACATCGCTATACGGATGAATACAGCTGCATCGTGAACCTCAGGAAGGGACAGATCAGCTGGGAACAATGTTGTGATTGTGATAGAGCAAATCTGTATGCAATCAGATACTAGCAAGCATTTACCAACGCTGACTAGCCCCCGGAGCTTGCGGAAATCCTCGCACACAGAGGTCATTCAGAGTTTAGGGATGGTATAATTCCAGGGCAACTTTTAAAAGAGAAAACAGACTTAACCCAGTTCTCACATCAGCCGACGGACAGACACTAATTGCAGAGGAAAATGTGACAGTCACATTACTAATATCGAATACACGCAACAAATAAATGCCTTGCTGGATAATTAGCTAGAGCTAGGTGTGGCCAACATATGTACGGAGGCGACTGATACAATAAAGCTACACTTGCACTGTTGATAAAATTGTGCTTTTAAAATCCACGGGTAACTCCAGATGTAGTTGGATAAGGAAATAATAATGCTGATAAATATGGTTCCAATTAGCAAAGTGATCTTGAAGTGCATCAAATTTCCCTGCTCTGTAAATGTGTTTGAGTCATTCTGTTACATAGAGAATGCCCCCCAGTAGTGCTATTTGCACAGAGAATACCCTCTAATAGTGGCATTTACATAGAGAATACCCCCCCCCCAGTAGTGCCATTTTGATAGAGAAGCAGTCACTGGGTGTAGGGGGAGGAGCCAGGGATGCGGGCACTTCCTCCGCATCTGGTGTCCCTTCAGCAGCGCATCTTTTGTTGTTGCGCTGGCTCCCCCAAGCCACCACAGGGTCTGCCTCACTATTGTTACACCACTGGTATTATCCAGTTACACACGATCATTGATCGCAGGTTATTGTCTCACCTGGGGTTAGCCAATTAACCCCGATAAGCCGTTTTGTGCCATAGCTTATCAGGGATTTAGTTTTACCTGCCTCAGGCGAAGCAAAATCCTTGAAGCTAACCCATTTTCAGCAAAAACATGGCCGCGATGGCCAAAATAACACCGGCATCATTGAACCTGTGTGTGTTTTGGGGAGAAAATGTGTTGTTTGCTCCCAAAACCTGGAAAAAATGGTCAAAAATGTCTGTTTATTTGATTTTTGTCTGAATATATTTATTTTATTTGTCTGTTTTCCAGAGTTTGGGAGCAAATGGTCAATTCTCATTTGCTCAGATACATTACCAGATTTTCGTTCCAACCAGATTGATTGGAAAGATCATCTTATAGCCAATCACATTGAGCTGAAGAGGAGTAAAGAAAGGCATGCAGAGTGGAAACCATCCGGTTGAGGGGGAGGGGGCGGTGTTCCCATTACCAGTGATGTCATTTTGCTATAGGATTCTCGTTCTTTATTTGCATTGCTACTATAACACTTATGTTTTAATTTTTGTGTATTATTTATTTTCTTTCTTGTAGACATGATTTACCTTCAGGGATCAGAAGTAATATTTAAAGTGGCTTTGAGCTTGCTGGGCAGTCACAAGCCCTTAATATTGCAACAAGAAAATCTTGAGTCCATTGTAGAATTTATAAAAAATACGCTTCCAAACCTGGGACTGGTCCAGATGGAGAAGACAATAAACCAGGTAATCTAAGGAACCTTTTACTTTTATCCAGACCTGTGGTGAGACAGAGACCTATGGTGTGTGGTTTCCTGGGATGGTGGTCTGCGCCAGAGTTATTAGGCAGTAGGGTATTGGGGGTTTATACTCTTTATTGTTTTACAAAGAAAGGCAGCACACACAAGAAGAGTGATAACCAATGTTCTAAGAGCAGATAATGGCCGCATATAGACAACACTGAGACATGGTTACGTTTTCAGGACAGAATGGGTACTAGTAGTAAACCAAACCACGCGTAGTTAGAAAAACACCAAGTCTGAATGAAATTGTGGGCTTTATTGTGAGATACGCCATTACTTGTTTTAGCCATTTGCCAGTTGTTAATGGTCGCTAGAAGAGGAGGAGTCACGGCTGTGAGTTTACTGATCCATTTATGTAATTTGGGTGCCAGTTGGACAAAGAGCCTGGTGTTTGGTGCAAGTTGTGGTCAATTTGGTCTTCTCCATTCTCATTGGAGGAAGACTTTATGAGGGACTTGTTATTTCGGCCCACAAAATGGGCCTTTCTGCAAGTTGGAGGTTATAATTAAGCTGTGTAATTTTAATATTGATGAACACTTTTATTTTGTTTTATTTAGTGTAGTAGTTATCATCATCATCAATAGTCTGAACTCTTCATGGGTACCGTATTGTGCTTTGGTTTTTTTTAGGTTGGGGCCCTAGTGATGAGGAAATCCTGATGATGAGCTTATGGAGGACCCCGTTCCCTGATCAGTGAAACAAAATTCTACTTTTGTTTTTGTAGGTGTTTGAAATGGACATTTCCAAGCAGCTGCAGGATTACGAGGTGGAATACCATGTACTTCAAGATGAACTGATCGATTCTTCTCCCCTCAGCGACAATCAGAGAATACACAAGTTAGAAAAGACAAATAATACGTTGCGCAAACAGAACTTTGACCTGTTGGAGGAGTTGCAGGTATGTAAATAGTGCCGGGTACAAATGTAACAGTTCAGTTAAAATCTGCAATTTTCTGCGGAATCTTGTTTGTTATTGCATTATTTACACGTAGATGTTTTCACTTAATGTGTAACCACCCACTGTACCATGTTACGGCTTTGCAGTACAAAGGTTTCAAGTTTAGAAAAAAAATGGGTTTAATTTTTTTTGTTGCCATTTTTGTGTGAACAATGTACGCCCATTGCTGTTCTAAGAGGCTGAAAAGCATTTGTTTAAAAATTGTAAGGGAAGAATTGTATGAAAAAAGCTGCATCACGAAGTCTCTGAGGCCAATGAAGATTTTTTTTTTAGAAGGTTGAATTGCTTCAAGATGGAGATTTTATTATCACTTCCAACACCAGCTTCATACATGCCTAATCTCCCAGGAATGTCTGGGAGATTCTTGCATTTTGAGTAACTTTTCCGGGCTCCCCAGAGCATACAGTAGGTTAGCCTTCCAAACTTTCTTACTACCCAAATGAAGGGGTGAGTGGTCCATGTGATTTCAAGGTGGACATGGTCATCGTAACTCTGCCCCATACTGCTCAATGCCGCAAATTGCAGTTTCTCTTTCAATGGTCCTGGTGACACAGCTCAACACTGGGATGTAGGAGGGTCCGAAGGAGCCAGGCACCTATCCTAAAGTTTTAGAGGGTAGGCTCCTCCCCTACTGCATCCCTGGACTCTTCAGTTCGTGTTAGGTGCCCACTGGAGTGGGTGCTATTCTAAAGGGCTGCAGGAGCAGCCGAAGAATTAGAGTAGTTAGGGGATTTTTATTATTTTATTAACATTTTACCCTAGCTAGGTAGGCACAGTGTGAGGATTCTCATAGTGAATCCTCACACTGCTTGCGCAGCAGGAGCTGACAGAAGCGCGTCCTGTCAGCTCACTGTGCACAAGGGAGACACTGTCTGGTCCCCCTGTGCAGCGCTTATAGCCTTTTCTAAAAGGCTGCCTGGGCTCCGGAGTACCCTGAAACCGGCTCCACGTTTAGGTGGGGATCATGGGGGACAGGCGCTCCGTGATGGCGGCGGCCATTTTATGCGGAGCTTACACGCTGAGCTCCTAGATGAGAGGACAGCAGCGTTGTGACAGGCATGTTCCAAGTGATCCCCATTTGAGGGGGAGACACTGGAACTAGGAAATCCTACCTAAGGAGCGGCTTGCTGGGGGTGGTTGGCGCCAAAAGGTCACGGACCCCGCAGCAGAAGGGACCTGTGGTCTCTTCCTTCACTCTGACTTTGGCGCCTTTCAGAACGCTTGCAGCGGAGCTGAGCTGGCTTACTGATCCTGGCAGAGTGACTTGGATTTCCTGGGCATCGCTTCCCCGCAGTTGAAACCAACAGACAGATAAGTGATTGGGTGCATTGCCTCTGTATAAACGCTTGTACATTGTTTGCACTGTGTATACTGATAGATATACATTTATCACTTGCATCATGTCTGAGCATCAGGCTGCGGTTTTGGGGGAGGGAGCCCTTAATGCACTGAGCGCGTGCAATGTTTGCACACAAAAGTTTGTCCCTGAGCAGATGGCCAAGGGGGGCTTATGTATTACTTGCGCTGATGTGAGACCCATGGGCAGTGATCCCCATAGGGCAGAGCATATGGAACCTGCGTGGGCCAGGGCCCTAGGCAGGTCAGTAAACGCTTTGGTGCAGCTTTTGGACAGGCAGAGTGATGGGCTGGTAGAATCACAGAGACCTATGCCATCATCTCAGCAGTCGTCTGGCTCCTTGCCTCTTACCCAGGCAGATCCTGCACTTATCCAGGTGATGCAGGATACTGCAAAAGGGGATTAACAGGTTCAGTGAAATGCTGGACAAAATGGATGATGTGGCAGGGACCCCTAGAAGGTCTTATGCTTTAACTACTGTGGTAGATGAAGAGGAAGGAGAGTATACTGACATCCCCTGGGATCAGGGTGATGATTTGGAAGAGAACTCTGCTGCTGGTATAGAGGATCTCATTGTAGCTGTGAAGCAGGCTTTAAAGCTGACTGTGGAGGATAAGACTCCTGTTAAAGGTGTTTTTAAGCGACAGCGAAAGGAGGCTGTTACTTTTCCTTCAGATGAGGGGTTACAGGAATTGTTAGAAGGGGCTTGGAAAACTCCTGATAAGAGGCTTCAGATGCCAAAACGATTCCTAAATCTGTACCCCATGCCAGAGTCTCATGCGGAGCTCTGGGAAAGGGTCCCAGTTGTGGACGCTTCAGTGGCACGTTTGTCCAAGGCTACTGTATTACCAGTACAGGGCGGTGCAGCTTTTAAAGATTCTGTGGATAAAAAGCTGGAGGGAAACCTCAAGGCTATCTTTGAAGGGGTGGGGTTTACCTTACGACCCCTTATTGCTTCAGCCTGGGTTTCTAAGGCCATGATAGAGTGGGCTGGTGAATTATGCACCATGCTGCAGGCTGACCCGGGTGCATTACTGCTTGCAGAAAAGATTAAGGCAGCAGCAGAATATGCAGTTGAAGCAGAGGAGGAAGCTATTAAAATGGCAACCCGAGTGTCCACAGTCTCCATTAATGCCAGGAGAGTGCTTTGGCTTAAAGCCTGGGAAGCAGACAATGAGTCCAAGAAGGCTCTGGAAACATTAGCCTTCAAAGGAAAGGTACTCTTTGGTACCGAATTAGAGGAGATTATAAAACAGGCCACAGGCGGCAAAAGTACATTCCTGCCGGCCTCCTCAGCAAAGCAGACGTCCAGATTTTCTGCTTTTAAGCCGTCCTTTCGGCCCTCCCCTAGAGGTGGTGCGTCCTTTCGAGGACAGTCTTTCAGGGGAAGGTTTCAGCCCTCTAGAGGCAAGACACAAAAGTCAAAATTTGGCTCTTTTCACAAGAAGCCTGCCAATAAAGGAGAGGATAAACCCTCTGCATGACTGTCAGGGGCTTTGCCCGACAGTGACAAAAGTGGGCGGGCGTCTCACACTCTTCAGGGACGCTTGGGCTTCCCTAGACCAGGATGCCTGGGTGCTAGACATCATAACACAGGGTTACAAAATCCCTTTCAGAGGGCCACCTCCGAAGAGGTTCATTCCCACATCCTTACCAAAGGAGGCACGGCTGCGTACAGCTCTTGTGAGAGCAGCGCACTCCCTTTTGGAAAAAGGGGTGGTGACACTAGTCCCCAAGACAGAGTGGAAGAAAGGCTTTTACTCCACGCTGTTCCTGGTGCCCAAACCAGACGGGTCTTTCAGACCAATACTAAATTTGAAGTCTCTAAATGTTCATTTATGGGTAGACCATTTCAAAATGGAGTCTCTACGGTCAGTACTTCTGAGTCTGGACCAGGGAGAATTTTTGGCGTCCATGGATGTCCAGGACGCATATTTGCACGTTCCTATACACCCGGAGCATCAGACCTTGTTGAGGTTTGCCATAGGAGACCTGCATTTACAATTCCGGGCGTTACCCTTTGGGCTAGCAACCGCGCCAAGGGTATTCACAAAGATAATGTCAGTAATGGCGGCGGTGCTGAGGCTCAGGGGAATCACAGTAATACCCTATTTGGACGATCTCCTGTTCAAAGCAGAGTCAGCAGCCATGCTGCAGAGTCACTTGGCAGAGGCCATCAGTTTTTTGCAGGCTCACGGCTGGATTTTAAATTTGCAAAAATCTCAGTTGGTACCGTCACAAAGGCTCCAATTCTTGGGAGTCATACTGGACACCCATCTTCATCGGGTATTCCTCCCGGAGGTAAAGGCCAGGGATCTGGTCACCCTAGTCCAGGAGATTCTCAGGGCTCAGAGCATTTCAGTATGGAGGTGCCTCAAGCTCCTGGGGAAGATGGTGGCGTCATTCGAGACGCTTCAATTTGCCAGGTTCCACTCTCGGAGGTTCCAATGGAACATTTTGTCAGCTTGGTCAGGAGACACTTTGACCATGAAATCCGAGATGATAGTGCTGTCTTCGGACACCCGAGAATCCTTGAAATGGTGGACAGAAGTAGATTCCCTTCAGTGGGGTCGGTCATTACAGACCTGGGACTGGTTGATAGTAACTACCGACGCCAGTCTCAGGGGCTGGGGGGCTATAGTCCTGGATCTCAGGCTTCAGGGCCTGTGGACGGCAGAGGAATCAGCGTTACCAATAAACATCTTGGAGCTGAGAGCTGTCTGGAAAGTCATTTCCTTGGCGGGAGACAGGTTACAGAACCTCCCTTTGAGGATTCAGACCGACAATGCCACAGCTGTGGCGTATCTGAATCACCAGGGAGGTACACGCAGCAAATTGGCCATGTGGGAGGTGTCCAGAATCCTCCTATGGGCGGAACAGAATGTTCCAGCTGTATCGGCTATATTCATCCCAGGAATAGAGAATATAGAAGCCGACTTCCTGAGCAGGGAGGAGCTCAAGGAAGGGGAATGGAGCTTACACCCTCAGGTGTTTCACCAAATCACTTCGATGTGGGGAACTCCGGATGTGGACCTGATGGCATCCAGGATCAACTGTCAAGTGCCCAGGTTCTATGCCAGAACAAGGGATCCACTAGCGGAGGCAGTGGATGCCATGACTATTCACTGGCAGGGAGATCTCCTTTATGCATTCCCACCAGTACCAATGTTACCGAGACTTCTGAAGAAAATACAGGGGCAGAAGGTTCCAGTGATCTTAGTGGCCCCGGATTGGCCAAGGAGATCCTGGTACTCGAGGCTTCAGAGGCTGTCTGTGGACTCATGGCGTCTATCTCTGAGACCAGACCTTCTAAGACAAGGCCCATTCAATCACCTGGATTCAGATCGATTGATTTTGACGGCCTGGCTATTGAAACCACCATTTTGAAAAGAAAAGGGTTTTCTGAGGCAGTAGTACAGACTATGATAAAAGCCAGAAAAGCTGTATCTTCGGCAAATTATTATAGAGTCTGGAAGACTTACATTCGATGGTGTGAGAGAAGAAAGGCTCATACATCTCATTTTAAGCTATCAAGAATGATGGAATTCTTACAAGATGGTTTTTCATCGGGCCTAAGCCTTCAGTCACTGAAGGTGCAGATTTCGGCCTTGTCCATCTATTTCCAGAAAAAGATAGCCATTTTGCCGGAAATTCAAACCTTTTTACAAGGAGTATCCAGGTTGAAACCTCCATATAAGCAACCAGTAGCACCTTGGGATCTATCACTGGTTTTGGAATGCCTTCAAAAGGCACCTTTTGAACCTTTAAGGTCGGCTGACTTTAAGTTTCTCACGTGGAAGCTAGTGTTTTTGTTAGCAGTAGCATCTGCTAAAAGAGTGTCAGAATTGGGAGCTTTGTCATGTAAATCTCCCTTCTTAATTTTTCATGATGACAGGGCTGTTTTAAGAACAGTGCCTCAGTTTTTACCGAAGGTGGTATCTACCTTCCATTTAAATCAGGAGATAGTTCTACCTGTGTTTCAACCCCCAGAGGGTTCTAAGAAAAGGGACAAGTTGAGAACTTTGGATGTTGTGCGTGCCTTACGCATATATGTGGACAGAGTGAAGAGTGTCAGGAAGACTGACACATTGTTGGTATTGTACGACGTACACAAAATTGGTTGGCCTGCATCTAAGCAGACTATTGCTAGGTGGTTGCGGTCTGTGATAGCCTTTGCATACACCAAAGTGGGTAGACCAGTACCGGCCAAAATAAATGCGCATACCACCAGGTCAGTTGCCACCTCTTGGGCGGTTCGACATGGGGCCACAGCTGAGCAGGTTTGCAGAGCTGCCACTTGGTCATCTGTTCACACATTTGCCAAATTCTATAGATTCCATGAGTTCGCGTCGGAGGACGCATCATTCGGGCGAGCAGTGCTGAGAGCTGCAGACCTGAGCGTACCCTCCCAAAGGACCGGCTCTGGAACGTCCCAGTGTTGAGCTGTGTCACCAGGACCATTGAAAGAGAAAAAGGGATTTTTGTAAGAACTTACCGTTCGAATCCCTTTCTCTGATATGGTCCTGGTGACACAGCGATCCCTCCCTTACGCTCAGTAAGTATGCCAGAAGTTTCATGATGTTCATGTTAAAATGGTTAAAAGTTAACAGTTTTCTGTTATAAAATGTGCATATAATATGTGCAGGCGTTTGTACTGAGTTAATGTATTCCAGTGGCTTTGAAAGATGAACTGAAGAGTCCAGGGATGCAGTAGGGGAGGAGCCTACCCTCTAAAACTTTAGGATAGGTGCCTGGCTCCTTCGGACCCTCCTACATCCCAGTGTTGAGCTGTGTCACCAGGACCATATCAGAGAAAGGGATTCGAACGGTAAGTTCTTACAAAAATCCCTTTATTGAGCGAGGAGGAGGAGTGAGACGCCACCACACCATTCCCCGGTCACCGCTTCTCTGTACGTGCCATTTGCTACCTCCTGGGTTCTTTTTTTTTGTCTGCAACTATGACCAACCTATTTATCAGAACTTTACAGAAAATATTTATTGAATCACATTTGTCCTCCTATTTCCTTTACCATACCGGGCAGTGGTTCTCAAACTGTGAGTCCTGACCCCAAAGTGGGTCCGACCTTCTCAGCATGGGGTCGCGACTCCATGTCGTGACCATCAGGCTGATGACTTTTCTAATCTCAGTCAGTGATTCAAGAAGTCTAAAAAATCTGTTGAATTGTCTGTTATTTTAGACTCCTCCCATCATTTTGTGGCTCCACACTGCTGCCATGTAAGTGCTGTCTACTGACTACACATGTGATGTGAGGGCCTTCTGCAGTAACTTGCTGGGGTCCTGTAATTATTTTTATTGTCTGATGAGGTCCCAGAGCAAAATAGTTTGAGGACCCCTGCACTAGGGCAATTCCATGGTGATTGGTCTCTTTTTTTTTTTCATGCGATTTCTCGATGGAATCAGATGAAAAATGTCAAAATCGCATGTGTTTGACATTTAGTCCGATACGATGCGATCTCGCCTTCACATCAAAGCCTGAAGACCACACGGGCTGCACGATAGATATATTGCATCGCCGAGACTCCAACAGGCTTGGCTGGGATCAGATGTGATGCATCCTATGCAGAAGGACTGCATACAGCAGGGCTGGGCAACACCGGCCCTCCAGATGTTGATGAACTACACATCCCAGGATGCTTTGCATTCGTTTTGCTATGCGGCCATGCTGAAACTGATGCAAGGCATGCTGGGATGTGTAGTTCATCAACATCTGGAGGGCCGGTGTTGCCCAGCCCTGGCATACAGTGTATTGTATGTAGTCCTGCAGTCTGGAAGTTTCCCAGGTGGTTCAAGAGGGATCGCGGGCGACTTCTTCCTTCGGAGACGTTGCGCTAGTGTATGGGCACCTTGAAGCCAGTTAACCTGCCAGTATGTGTTTGCCTGGTATTTGTAAACTGAAGCCTGCAGTGAACACCCATTTGAACATGGGTCAAGACCCCAGCTCCATGCAAAGAATGAACTAGTAGGAATTGAGCTCCAAGCTCTGGACCAGGGGTTCCCAACTTCAGTCCTCCAGTAGCACCAACAGATCATATTCTGTGGATTGCTGTAATCATGCAGGTGTGTTAGTCTATGTTGCTGGGTCAGTAATTATCCCACCTGCTTCCACAGATGGAAATCATGTGAGTAGGGATGTCACATGTAGAGAACTGGTCCTGAAGAATGCTTCAGAAACATGGTGGACTTGCTGCAACCACTACCCACTTTAGCTTTAGCTAATCTGTAGACTAAATGATGGGAACGTGGTAAAGGCGTACTGCAATGGTAAACGAGGGCTTGTGGGAGCCCTGATTATGCTCGGTCACTCCCTACAGCAGGAAGCC
This sequence comes from Crinia signifera, assembly GCF_055691185.1. NCBI lineage: Eukaryota > Metazoa > Chordata > Amphibia > Anura > Myobatrachidae > Crinia > Crinia signifera. Next base: position 61,910,700 of record NC_139217.1, on the reverse strand, counting down.
ATGATGCTGCCTCTCTAATGGGGTGCCAGACAGGGTCCCGACAGGCATTTACCCGACGTCGGGATCCCGACTGTCAAAACACCGAGAGCCGGGTTCCCGAGAGCCGTTGGCTATTTTCCCTCGTGGGGGTCCATGACCCCCATAGAGGGAGAATAGAATAGGTGGCGAGCGTAGCGAGCCACCGTGCCCGCAGCGTTGCGAGCGCAGCGAGCCCGCAAGGGGCTTAGTTGCGCTCACCATGCTGTCTGGGTCCGGCGATGTCGGGCTAATGACTGTCGGGATCCTAAATCGGACCCCTGTACCACACCCTCTCTAATGAGGCAAACAGATGGCGAATGACAGCCTTTTAGCCTTGTTGTGTAGAAAGGCGCTGTGTAGGTTGACTGGCTCGTAGGTGTAGTGATGTCACACTGCACTTCTGCCTGCAGACTCCACTTTATAATCTCCATGAAGTCTTAGTTTGTCTTTTAAGGAACCACAAAATCTGTGGACCTGCAATGTTTTGTAAGTGCAACCCACATACATAAAGGTGCAAACCTATGCCACAGCCTTTGGTTACAGCCCTGTAAAAGCTCTCTGCACCTAGGGCCTTATTTTGGTTCATTCTTTCTGACAAAATCCTTCTTAGATGGACAAAACCATGTGCACTGCAGGTGGGGCAGATGTAACATGTGCAGAGAGAATTAGATTTGGGTGAGTAATTTTGTTTCTGTGCAGGGAAAATACTGACTGCTTTATTTTTACACTGCAATATAGATCTCACTTTGAGGTAAAACCCCACCCAAATCTAATTCTCTCTGCACAAGTAACACCTGCCCCACCTGCAGTGCACATGGTTTTGTCCATCTAAGAAGGATTTTGTCAGAAAGAATGAACCAAAATAAGGCCCCTAGTTCTGTGTTTGCTTTGTGCAATGTGAACAATAGGAATATTCAAGACACAGTAAGTTTAACCTTCTATCATGCCATAGCTGCAGCAGACTAAGCAGCACTGACATCCAGTCTCTGAGCCAGTAGAGCTTACACTCTAAATACTCTAACATACAGACACACATTGGTATCCATTTCATCAGATGCCAGGTAACCTTTGGACTAGAACAGTCTTGCTCCAGTATTCCCATAGCATACAGATGCAACATAGATAGTGCCCTGATCAGAACTTTGATCCAAGGTCATAGCTTGGTGACACAACTACGCTAGCCACTGTGCCATCATGCTGCCCATTCATAAAGTTTCTGTATATATTTTGGATGAAACTATTGCTACTTAATCCTAGATATTTTTTTTCTCCCTTCCGATTTTTAGGTATCTAAAGGAAGGATCCAAATTCTAGAATCAACAGTAGAGAATTTACAGACTAACGAGGCGAAATTAAAGCAGTCTGTCCGTATGTTTGAGCTGGAAAGGGAAGCCTTGCTAAACACGATCGAAGAACTGAAAAAACAGATTAGAGTCCACAGTGAACTCTGTACACAAAACAAAGGAACCGAATGAACACTTTTTAAATACTACTCAGGACTCCGATTAGAATTATGTTCGGGCAATTTCTTTCCGTATCCGTTCACTCATTGAGCCCCACCAGGAACTGCACACAAGGAGGACAGTCTGTCGGGAAGGAACCCGCTCGCAGTGGATTTTCATTCTGAAGCCTTTGTGATGTCACACTCTTGCAGGCATTTTCTGTTCATTCCTATATCTTTTTTTTTTTCTTCATTTATGAATTCCATAATATTTTATATCCGCATAGCAAGGAAAGCAATGGTTTTAGAAAGGAATTTTATTTTAAAAGGTTTTAGACCACAGAGTTTGGATAACTGGATCTCTAGTCCAAGCGCTCCATTTTTTTTTTAATGCGTTCTTCATGCTGTGATGCACTGTAGGTGCATTTGTTTTAATTATTTTTTTATTACTTTTACATATTGTATAAAGAAAAAAACTCTGAAAACGCAAATATTTCACTGCTGCTGTGTTTTACGGACACGTCCCATTATATAAACCCAACCAAATGCTGCTGTGGCATCGAAGAATGCACGGATAGGAAAATCTGCTTTTGCTATAGAAGTACCATAGTAATTACCTGATGTCAAGGCATGGACAGGATTGACATGCTTAAATGTAGGTGATAAGACGATGTATTGTACTTTTTGTATAGTTTCCCTATAAAATGTGCAGAATTTAGCCATGATTCGCTGGAGCTCACCAATGTAAGGTCCCAGAATTCACATTGTACCTTTTCTTAAGTGACCTATATATATGTATGGATAGAAAATAAGGGGAGGTATACTGAAAAGATACATTCCCAGCCAATCAGCTGCTTATTGTCACTTTACAGGCTGTGCTTGGAAAATGACAGGAGCCGATTGGCTGGTAGTTTGTAAGGCTCCACTCTGTTACACTTCAAGGTTAGTACATCTGCCCTTGTTTTTTTTAATTATTAGCATTATTATTTTAATTGCAAGCTATTTTTTAAATTTTAAAGGGGGGCGATTCAATTAACAACAAGGATCTAGTTCTTAGAAGCCCTGTGTGTTTAAGGTAACCATAAATAAATAGCTGGAGGGGGTATGATCACCAGTGAAGCATATTTTATCGCTCAATGGAGCAGATGTATTAAGCTTGGTAAAGTGGTGATAATGCACCAGCCAATCAACATCTAATTGTCATTTTTCAAATACAGCTGACTGGTGATAAAGTAGAATGTTTATAACACAATCTAACTGTGATTTTTCAAACACTGCTGATTGGCTATTGTGTTATCACCTTCCGCTTTTTCACCAATCAGCAGTGTTTGGAAAATCACAGTAAGATGTTGATTGGTTGGTGCGTTATCACCTTCCACTTTACCACCAATCAGCACCAAACTATTTTTTCAAACACAGCTGATTGGTGCTAAAGCGGAAGGTGATAATTCACCGGCCATTTTATCTCTTTACCAGGCTTAATAAATCTGCTATAAAAGTTCCCTATACAACACCTAATAGATGACCCTACTACGGAACCTTGCAGAAAATGGAATCGCCCCTTAATGATTGCTGTGCTTTAACATTATTTGTAAATACTTTTTCAGTTTTCACGTTTTTTTTTTTTTTTTTTTTTTATATTTGGGGAGTTATTATATTGCACAGTATTGTTCATTTCACCTTTTTAGCTATGATTTGGCTGGTAGTCACATAGTGTTATTGCAGCTTAGGCTGGTGATCACGTTCTGTCATGTTAAGAAGAGGTAACTCATGGACTGCAAATAAGTAAAAAACATGTCTATTTTTGTATGACTTGTGTCACAGTACATAAACTTTATTATTGCACACAGAGTAGTGGCTCTATTATTGTATGATGAATTCCCAAATGGAAATAATCTGGTCCGTCTAATGTTAAATGCAATTTAGTCTTACAAACCAAGAACCCTGCTTTCTGTTGGCTACAGTACTGACTCTGGCATCCCAACTACCGTAAGAGAGTGGCGCCGGAATTGGGTGCCGCACAGGCATTTATGCAAAACCAAGTACAGTATATAACGTTCAACGGAGCCTAGGACAGGTGAAGTAAATGCAATCAATAAAGTGATGTAGAGGTGATAAGAGATGCAAATACAAGGGGTTCCATTAAATCCTCATATTCATTCAACTCAGGATCCCCCAGAGGGTAGAGTAATCCAATGTATGTGAAGAGAAAAAAAGGCTTATAATGGTGAAGCCAGTTTTAATTACATACATAAAACACACAATACAATAAATCCTTTTAAAAACAGTGGTTTCCGGAGAACAGGATGCAAAAAGGTACTAATTACCAGCTGTAGTATCAGAACTGGTGGTTAGTCAGTTCAAGCGCTTAGATTGATCAATATTCACCAGTCCAAATCCCCGGGTAATCGGTCTGGGAAAAGTTACCGCACAAGCATTTACAGACGTCGAGATCCTGACAGGAATTTACCCGACGTCGGGATACCGACTTTCAAAACACCGACAGCCGGGTTCCCGACGGCCACTGGATATTTTCCCTCGTGGGGGTCCACGACCCCCATAGAGGGAGAATAGAATAGGTGGCTCGCGTAGCGAGCCCGCCAGGGGCTTAGTTGCGCTCACCATGCTGTCTGGGTCTGGCCAGTCGGGATACCGACGTCGGGCTAATTACTGTCGGACCCCTATACCACACCCGCCTGAATCTCAACATCAATGAGGATGCTGGCACCAAAATCCCGACTGACAGAATGCAAAACCTAGCTGTGTGGGGAAAGTTAGGGTTAGGTCTGGGGAACAGTGGAAATAGGGAAAGGGGGTGACAGTTAGGGTTGGGCTGCAGACAGGGAGGGTTGGGTTTAGGTGGCAGGATATGGGGGTAAGGGTTAGGCTGCGGGTAAGGAGGGTTAAGAGAGCAGGGAGAAGGTAAGAATACTGTACCTGAATCCCGTCACCCATCGAAATACCGGTGTTGGTATTCAGAATCCCACTATTCCAACCTCCGTTGATGTTCCGTGTGTATCCTGGTTTGGCAATCAACTTTATGTTGCTAGTGGTTCTCAAACTCGGTCCTCAGGACCCCACACAGTTCACATTTTCCAGGTCACCCGACAGGTGCACTCATTACTGACTGACACATTTTAAAAGCTCCACAGGTGGAGCCAATTATTTCACTTTATTCTGTGAGGAGACCTGCAAAACATGCACTGTGTGGGGTCCTGAGGACCGACTTTGAGAACCTGTGCCCTAGACTAAATTTGCCTGATCATTAAAAAGCACAGAGGAAGTGTATGACCTTTCTTCTTTTACAAGGTTTCAGAAGTTTTATAATGCAAAGAATGGACGAATGTGACTGGCATAAATAAGTGTGTAATAACTTGTGTGCCTCAGATGATCTTCCATCGGCTGCGTATGTGAACAAATGTATCAGGCCCAATATGTTCTGACACTGGCTATTATTCTGGTTCACTCGCAAAGACAAATTCCTTCTCAAATGGACAAAACCACGTGCACTGCTGGTGGGGCAGATGTAACTTGTGCAGAGAGTTTTAGAATTGGATGAGTTATTTTGTTTCTGTGCAGGGTAAATACTGGCTGCTTTATTTTTACACTGCAATATAGATCTCACTGTGAAGCAAAACCCCACCCAAATCTAATTCTCTGCTGAAGTTACATCTGTTTGGGTGCCCATTTTCCTAAGACCCAAGCTTTTTGCCAGCAATATATTATGGGGCTGATTAACAAATAAAAAAGGCCAATGGTTTCTGTTACCCTTTCTCCTTCATACTAGAATGGTTCTACCCCTCTTTCTATTTGCTATTCTGATCTAACCAGAGATAGTACTGTGGCTTATGAACCAGAAACAGATCGGAACAGAAAGGGGCTTATCACAATAGTATGGACATAAGGAGACTCCATCTTTAAAAAGCTTCACCAAAATTAAGAAAACAAACTTGTGGCCATATCTGGATAACATCCTATGATGGGTCTCTGATATAAATGGTATATTTACCAAACAATGGGGCCTTATTCTGGTTTACTCCTTCTGTCAAATTCCATCTTAGGTGGACAAAACCACGTGCACTGCAGGTGGGGCAGATGTTACTTGTACATAGAGAATTAGATTTGGGTGGGGTTTTACTTCAAAGTGAGATCTATATTACAGTGTAAAAATAAAGCAGCCAGTATTTTCCCGCACAAAAACCAAATAACTCACCCAAATCTAATTCTCTTTGCACATTTTACATCTGCCCCCCCCCCCTGCAGTGCACATGGTTTTTGTCCATCTAAGAAGGAATTTACCATAAGGAGTGAACCAGAATAAGACCCAATGTCCTCCAGGGGAATTGATCCACTTTAGGAAAGCATAGCAGCTGCATCCTCCTGGGTGATGTTTAGAAGTATCCAGAGTCCCACTGATAATGAAGGATAGATGAATCTCACAAGGTGACTGGTCTGGATGGCAAAGTGCAAATGTGCTGTGCAAAGGATGGCAAGGGCAAAGTGGCTGGCCTGCAGCTCCTGACGCGTTTCTCTTTCAATAGGACCACTTTAAAGTTTTAATGATCCACACCCACTTCTGTGCTCCAGGAACATTGTCCCAGGAATACCGATACTGCACTTGTGCAAATCACCAGCAAAATGGGCACTGCACCCTTTTCCCAATGATTTCTGTCTGCAGAGCCAGCAGTCACTCCAGGACTTTTAGGGGTCAGTATATTAACCCCTTCCTGACAGAGCCAGTTTTTGCGTTCCTGACAGAGCCCTTTTTTTCAAATCTGACATGTCTCACTTAAGTGGGGATAACTTTTTTTTGCTTTTACTTATCCCAGTGATTTTGAGATTGTTTTTTCGTGACACATTGTACTTCAAGTTAGTGGTAAATTTGGGTCGATGCAGTCTGTGTTTTTTTGTGAAAAATACCAAAATGTCGTAAAAAAATGGAAAATTTAGCAATTTGCAAAATGTTAAATTTTCTGCTTGTGAGACAAATAATCATACCACTCAAAATAGTTAATAACTAACAAAGACCATATGTCTACTTTATGTTGACATCATTATTTCAACTTCCTTTTAATTTTTTGGGACACTAGGAGGCTTACAATATGAATAGCAAATTCTCAAATTTTCAAGAAAATTTCAAGCACTGATTTTTTTAGGGACCAGTTCAGTTCTGATGTGACTTTGAGGGACTTGTATGTGAGACACCCCCATAAATGATGCCATTTCAAAAACTGCACCCCTCACAGTATTCAAAACAGCATTTTGGAAGTTTGTTAACCCTTTAGGTGTTTCACAGGAATTAAAACAAAGTGTAGGTGAAATTTCAAAATTTCTTTTTTTTTTGCAGATTTGCAATTTGAATACATTTTTCTAAGGAACACAGTACATTTTACTAGAGAAATGTGACTGAAAATTGATTCCCCCAATTCTTTTGTTTTCATAAATATCCTATATGTGGCCCTAGTGTGCACGGTGACCAAACCACAGGCTTCATAATAGAAGGAGCACCTACTTGATTTTGGAGCCTCCTTTTTATGAGATTATTTTTTAGGCACCATGTAGGTTTCTAGGCACCATAAGATGCTAAAAGTTAGGAACCCCCCCACAAGTGACCCCATTTTGCAAACTACACCCCTCAGGGAATTCATCTAGGGGTATAGTGTACATTTCAAACCCCCAGGGGTTTCACCAATTTTGATACAAGTGGGCAGTGAAAATGAAAAATTACATTTTTTACACAAAAATGCAGTTCTGGCTCCAAATTTGTCATTTTCAGAAGGTATGAAGGAGAAAAAGCACCCCAAAATCTGTGCCCCAATTTCTCCCGAGTACGGCAATGCCTCACATGTGACCAAAAAATACCAGTTGGGTGCATGGCAGGACTCAGAAGGGAAGGAGTGATTTTTGGATTTTGCAGCACAGATTCTGGTGGAATGAATGGTGGGTGCTATGTTGCACCAATACAGTGGAACCCCCCCACAAGTCACCCCATTTTGCAAAGTACACCCCTCAGGGAATTCATCTAGGGGTATAGTGTACATTTCAAACCCCCAGGGGTTTCACCAATTTTGATACAAGTGGGTAGTGAAAATGAAAAATTACATTTTTTTACACAAAAATGCAGTTCTGGCTCAAAATTTTTCATTTTCAGAAGGTATGAAGGAGAAAAAGCACCCCAAAATATGTGCCCCAATTTCTCCCGAGTACGGCAATGCCTCACATGTGACCAAAAAATACCAGTTGGGTGCATGGCAGGACTCAGAACGGAAGGAGTGATTTTTGGATTTTGCGGCTCAGATTCTGGTGGAATTTTGGTGGGTGCTATGTCGCATTAGCAAGACCCCCCAAGCACCAATACAGTGGAACCCCCCACAAGTGACCCCATTTTGCAAACTACACCCCTCAGGGAATTCATCTAGGGGTATAGTGTACATTTCAAACCCCCAGGGGTTTCACCAATTTTGATACAAGTGGGCAGTGAAAATGAAAAATTACATTTTTTTACACAAAAATGCAGTTCTGGCTCAAAATTTTTCATTTTCAGAAGGTATGAAGGAGAAAAAGCACCCCAAAATCTGTGCCCCAATTTCTCCCGAGTACGGCAATGCCTCACATGTGACCAAAAAATACCAGTTGGGTGCATGGCAGGACTCAGAAGGGAAGGAGTGATTTTTGGATTTTGCAGCTCAGATTCTGGTGGAATTTTGGTGGGTGCTATGTCGCATTAGCAAGACCCCCAAAGCACCAATACAGTGGAACCCCCCCACAAGTGACCCCATTTTGCAAACTACACCCCTCAGGGAATTCATCTAGGGGTATAGTGTACATTTCAAACCCCCAGGGGTTTCACCAATTTTGATACAAGTGGGCAGTGAAAATGAAAAATTACATTTTTTTACACAAAAATGCAGTTCTGGCTCAAAATTTTTCATTTTCAGAAGGTATGAAGGAGAAAAAGCACCCCAAAATCTGTGCCCCAATTTCTCCCGAGTACGGCAATGCCTCACATGTGACCAAAAAATACCAGTTGGGTGCATGGCAGGACTCAGAACGGAAGGAGTGATTTTTGGATTTTGCGGCTCAGATTCTGGTGGAATTTTGGTGGGTGCTATGTCGCATTAGCAAGACCCCCAAGCACCAATACAGTGGAACCCCCGCACAAGTGACCCCATTTTGCAAACTACACCCCTCAGGGAATTCATCTAGGGGTATAGTGTACATTTCAAACCCCCAGGGGTTTCACCAATTTTGATACAAGTGGGCAGTGAAAATGAAAAATTACATTTTTTACACAAAAATGCAGTTCTGGCTCAAAATTTTTCATTTTCAGAAGGTATGAAGGAGAAAAAGCACCCCAAAATCTGTGCCCCAATTTCTCCCGAGTACGGCAATGCCTCACATGTGACCAAAAAATACCAGTTGGGTGCATGGCAGGACTCAGAAGGGAAGGAGTGATTTTTGGATTTTGCAGCTCAGATTCTGGTGGAATTTTGGTGGGTGCTATGTCGCATTAGCAAGACCCCCAAAGCACCAATACAGTGGAACACCCCCACAAGTGACCCCATTTTGCAAACTACACCCCTCAGGGAATTCATCTAGGGGTATAGTGTACATTTCAAACCCCCAGGGGTTTCACCAATTTTGATACAAGTGGGCAGTGAAAATGAAAAATTACATTTTTTTACACAAAAATGCAGTTCTGGCTCAAAATTTTTCATTTTCAGAAGGTATGAAGGAGAAAAAGCACCCCAAAATCTGTGCCCCAATTTCTCCCGAGTACGGCAATGCCTCACATGTGACCAAAAAATACCAGTTGGGTGCATGGCAGGACTCAGAACGGAAGGAGTGATTTTTGGATTTTGCAGCACAGATTCTGGTGGAATGAATGGTGGGTGCTATGTTGCACCAATACAGTGGAACCCCCCCACAAGTGACCCCATTTTGCAAACTACACCCCTCAGGGAATTCATCTAGGGGTATAGTGTACATTTCAAACCCCCAGGGGTTTCACCAATTTTGATACAAGTGGGCAGTGAAAATGAAAAATTACATTTTTTTACACAAAAATGCAGTTCTGGCTCAAAATTTTTCATTTTCAGAAGGTATGAAGGAGAAAAAGCACCCCAAAATCTGTGCCCCAATTTCTCCCGAGTACGGCAATGCCTCACATGTGACCAAAAAATACCAGTTGGGTGCATGGCAGGACTCAGAACGGAAGGAGTGATTTTTGGATTTTGCAGCACAGATTCTGGTGGAATGAATGGTGGGTGCTATGTTGCACCAATACAGTGGAACCCCCCCACAAGTGACCCCATTTTGCAAACTACACCCCTCAGGGAATTCATCTAGGGGTATAGTGTACATTTCAAACCCCCAGGGGTTTCACCAATTTTGATACAAGTGGGCAGTGAAAATGAAAAATTACATTTTTTTACACAAAAATGCAGTTCTGGCTCAAAATTTTTCATTTTCAGAAGGTATGAAGGAGAAAAAGCACCCCAAAATCTGTGCCCCAATTTCTCCCGAGTACGGCAATGCCTCATGTGTGACCAAAAAGTTGCAGGACTCAGAAGGGAAGGAGTGATATTTGGATTTTGCAGCACAAATTCTGGTGGAATGATGGTGGGTGCTATGTCGCATTAGCAAGACCCCCAAAGCACCAATACAGTGGAACCCCCCCACAAGTGACCCCATTTTGCAAACTACACCCCTCAGGGAATTCATCTAGGGGTATAGTGTACATTTCAAACCCCCAGGGGTTTCACCAATTTTGATACAAGTGGGCAGTGAAAATGAAAAATTACATTTTTTTACACAAAAATGCAGTTCTGGCTCAAAATTTTTCATTTTCAGAAGGTATGAAGGAGAAAAAGCACCCCAAAATCTGTGCCCCAATTTCTCCCGAGTACGGCAATGCCTCACATGTGACCAAAAAATACCAGTTGGGTGCATGGCAGGACTCAGAACGGAAGGAGTGATTTTTGGATTTTGCAGCACAGATTCTGGTGGAATGAATGGTGGGTGCTATGTTGCACCAATACAGTGGAACCCCCCCACAAGTGACCCCATTTTGCAAACTACACCCCTCAGGGAATTCATCTAGGGGTATAGTGTACATTTCAAACCCCCAGGGGTTTCACCAATTTTGATACAAGTGGGCAGTGAAAATGAAAAATTACATTTTTTTACACAAAAATGCAGTTCTGGCTCAAAATTTTTCATTTTCAGAAGGTATGAAGGAGAAAAAGCACCCCAAAATCTGTGCCCCAATTTCTCCCGAGTACGGCAATGCCTCACATGTGACCAAAAAATACCAGTTGGGTGCATGGCAGGACTCAGAAGGGAAGGAGTGATTTTTGGATTTTGCGGCTCAGATTATGGTGGAATGAATGGTGGGTGGTATGTGGCATTAGCAAGACCCCCGAAGCACGGTGAAATTATGAACCTAATAATCCATAGATGTGTGGTATATTTTAAAACACTCCTTTATACATAGGCCGGGTTTGTCGGGGCAAGTGTCACACTGGAAAATAGTTTGCTTTCTTATTCCCTTTTTATAGCAAACTTTGCACCTTTTTTGTGTCCTGCCCTTTTTTCCAGTGGAGGGGATTTCATCAGGAAAATGCTGCCCTGGTACAATACGGGGGCCAGTACTAGAAGTACTGGGGCCCTCAGCCTGCTGGTTCCCAAATATTAGGCCCTTTATGACTTCCTCTTGAAAGTGCATAAATGTCCCCCTCTGGCCGGTAGAACGGAATAGCACGTAAGCGTTATACAGTGCCATCTGGATGATATACACGGCCAGCTTCTTGTACCAGATTTTTGTTTTCCGCAGGGCACTGTACGGCTTCAGTACCTGATCTGAAAGATCCACTCCGCCCATGTACCTATTGTAATCCAGGATACAATTAGGTTTTGAGGTGTGGGTACTGGTACCTCGTACAGGGACGGAGGTGGTACTGTCTCCGTGAATTGTTGTCAGTATAAGGACATCCCTCTTGTCCTTATATTTGACCAACAACATATTTTCGGTGCATATTCCCCTGCTTTCACCCCTTCTCATTACTTGGGCAATGTGCGTTTTTGGGAGGCCTCTTTGGTTCTTGCGCACAGTACCGCAAGCTGCTGTACCTCTTGAACCAAGGGCCTTAAACAGGGGGATGCTGGTGTAAAAGTTATCCACATAGAGGTGATAACCTTTATCCAGGAAGGGGTGCACTAAATCCCAGACAATTTTTCCACTAACACCTACGAGGGAGGGGGGGCATTCTGGCGGTTCAATTCTTGAATCCTTCCCTTCATATACCCTAAACCTGTGGGTGTACCCTGAGGTGCTTTCACACAACTTATACATTTTTATGCCATACCTTGCCCTCTTACTGGGAAGGTACTGGCGGAATTTAACCCTTCCTTTAAAATGTATAAGGGACTCGTCTATGCAAATGAATTTATCTGGGATGTACATGTCTTCAAATTTGGCACTGAAATGATCAATGACCGGCCTGACTTTGAATAGCCGGTCAAAGGTGGGATCATCTCTGGGTGGGCACTGTGCATTATCGTTGTAATGCAAAAATTTAAGGATCGTCTCAAATCGAGCCCGGGGCATGGCCATACGATAAAATGGGGTGCTGTACAGAACATCTGTACTCCAATATTGCCTAATTTCTGGCTTTTTTACTATGCCCATATGAAACACCAGACCCCAAAACGTCATCATCTCTACTGCATCTACAGGGGTCCACCTAGCAAATGATGACGTGGGGTTTTGAGCAATAAACTGCTGGGCATATAAATTAGTTTGGTCCACCATTAAATTTATAAAATCATCAGAGAAAAATAATTTGAAAAAGTCAATTTCTCTGAGACCTGTGGAATCAAATTGGATTCCTGGCATGGCCAAAAACTCAGGAACCTGGGGCTCAAAATTGTCTGGTGGTGGGGTCCATACGAGATCAATTATTGGGGGGGGGGTCTCAGCTGCTCTACGGGGGCGTCTTTGAGGGGGTCCCTCATCACCAGAGGAGGAAGAGGAGCTTAAGGCGAATCCTTCAAATTCCCCGCTTGCATCACTGGCTGTGTCAGAGTAAGAAGCAAGCAGGGCATATGCCTCCTCCGCTGAATACATTCTTCTGGATGACTGGGATGACATTTGGGATGACATTTGGGATGCCATTTTTATTTTTGTGTTACTGGTAGTGAAATGTTTCAACACGTGTATAGTGTAGGGGGGGGTACAAACTTTATTTCAACCCGGGGGGTATGTAGTGTGTAGTGTGTATGTAGTGTGCAGAAAAAAAAAAATACTTTATACAAAAAAAAAAAATGGAGGGGTTAAAAAAAAAAAAAAATAGAAGGGGTTAAAAAAAAAAATTGAAGGGGTTAAAAAAAAAATTGAAGGGGTTAAAAAAAAAAAAAAAAAGGTCCTGCGCCAAAAATTGAGCACAGATGTTGGTCAGTAACGTCCGTCACTGAACAGCGCTGAAAGGCAACAGGAATTTGATAAAAAAAAAAAAAAAAAATAGATCAACCCTGTGCCGAAAAAGATGATCAGTGATGTACGTCACTGATCCGCGCACAGCGGCCACAGGACACCCACAAAATCACAGTGTGTGTAAAAAAAAATTAAAAAAAGACCCCACAGCACACACACAAAAAAAAAAAGGTGATCAGTGATGCAACACTGATTACCAGTGAGGGGCAGCAGGTGCAACTGACAGTGCAACTGGCAGGTATATATAAAAAAAAAAAAAAACCTCTGCACCCCTAAAAAGTTGCTGATCACCTCAGATATAGTGATCAGCACAAAAGGCGGGGGCAGCAGACACAAAATTTAGCACTCTCTATCACTCTCTGTCGCTATCTCTCTCTATCTCTCTATCTCTCACTATCTAACACTCTATGACACTGCAGCAGCAGCAGTGACAGGTATATATATATATATAAAAATACCCTGCGCCCCCAAAAAGTTGCTGATCAGTTAATTTATACTGATCAGCACAAAAGGGGGGGCAGCAGTCAGTTATATAAAAAATATATAGCACAATCTGTCACTATCTCTATCTCTCTCTCTCTATCTCTCTCTATCTATCTATAACTATCACACTGCAGCAGCACAAAATATAGCACTCTCTGTCACTAGGCCTCTCTATCTCTCTCTCTCTATCTCTCTCTATATCTCTCTATCTCTCTCTATCTCTCTCTATCTCTCTCTATCTCTCTCTATCTCTCTCTCTATAACTATATCACACTGCAGCAGCACAAAATACAGCACTCTCTGACACTATCTGACACTATCTCTCTCTATCTCTCTCTATCTAACTAACGCTATTACACTGCAGCAGCACAAGTTCACAGGAAGTCACAAGTAACAGGATCCAGGAAGCATCCAGCACACTACAAGCACAGATGAAGCAGCCAAGATATTTGCAAGGATCAGGTAAGTATTTTGCAAGGTTCTGGTCAGTATATCGCGGCAGATTGGCACGGTGACCGCACTGCACGCAATTCCAGACCGGAATGGCGTCTGCAGTGCAGTCACCGTTAGTTTAAACCCCCCTCCATGGCTGTGATTGGTCCGTCGGTCCGACGGACCAATCACGGCCTTTGGGGGCGGGCGGGGTGAGGTGGGGTGACACCAGTGTCACCCTTACACCCCGCGGTGATTGGTGCTGTACTTTACAGCACCAATCACCTCCGATCGCGTGTCACCGGCGAACGTTATTCGCCGGTGACACAGAAAACGCTGTAATTGGCTGTTCACACTGAACAGCCAATCACAGCGATCGCCGACGGGGGGGCGGCATCGCAGCCCCCCCTGGGCATGCACGGACATGTCTGCTGTCAGGGACAGCAGACATGTTGAAACTGTCACCGCGTCTATAGACGCGGTGACAGTTAAATGCCATGACGTACATTTACGCCATGTGTCGGGAAGTACTTCCCGACCATGACGTAAATGTACGTCAATTGTCGGGAAGGGGTTAAAATGTGTGTGCACCACAGACCCTGCACCCATCACAGATATGCCAATAATTGCACACAGATGTCACGCCTGTGTATAACACTGTGCATCATCACATTATATGTTACAAAAACACATTTACTTTTTATATGTGTAGAAACCAATAATATATCAAGCAGAAAGATTCTAATTCAGGCAAATCATAATATATGATGGAATGTAATAACTCAGCTACAGTATGTACAGTATTGTTATAATGGCCCAGCGTAGATTATAAGATTACAGGAGAATGCAGTTCCGTCATAGTGACATGAGAACCGCAAGCCTCTGCTCTAAAGGTTGTGTGACATAAGCGCAATCAACTCCCAGCAATTAGCTCACAATCAATCTTGATTGCTTTTTAATATTGTAAAATTCTGCAGTTGAACCCTGCTGACTGTCATGTGTTTGTTTTTATATTTTGGAATGATTATCTTCTCCACCCTCTGCGCCCCCCCCCCCCCCCCATTCCGATGGAGTCCTCCTCCACAAGACATCTTACAGGAAACCTGATGATATTATGAAGGGTCTTCTCAGTGTTAGACTCCCAATATGGCCAATTTCCAAAGGGGGGTGTGGCCAGCCAACACAGAGTTTTGGATAACAAATAGGTCTAGATCCCTTGATTAATATATAAAGGTTACGGGTTAATAACAGCAATGCATTGTAGAAAGTGTAACTTATGTATAATGTGTAATTCAAGTGCTCATCTGACCCTGGGCCTACTCCAGTGGCGGCTCCTACCTCATTGTTGCCGCTGCTGCTCCCTGCCATTTCACTGTGGTCCTGGCACCTGTACAATGCAGGTGACAGGCACCAGGATCAGTGCATGTGCAGTATTGTCCTCAGTACCGCACATGTGCATAACCCAAGCTTCTATGGGCTGCTTCGGCCAGCCTCCCCCTGCTCGGGGATAGACTGTGGTGGGGTGAACTTCATTGTGACGTCATACCAGGCTGTTGGGCGTGTGCAGGGGTGTAGCAAGAGGGTGCCGGAGCCGCCAGTTCGCCCGCTCCCCCACCCGTTCTCGGCTCCCCACTGTGCCGGTTTATGTGTTGTCCCTCGCTGCTATTTTCAATTTATGTCTCCCGTGGGACCGCTAGCCAATAGGTGAATGCGGTCCAGCAGCCAATCAGAAGCAGCATTGGTGGCTGCTGGACTGCGAGCGCCTATTGGCTAGCAGTCCAGCAGGAGACGAGTTGAAAATAGCGGCAGGGAGCCGGGCACAGCGGGAGCACTGGCAACGAGCAATTTCAGTCCCCCTTGGCAATGAGCAATTTCAGTCCCCCTTGGCATCGAGCATGTTCCTAACAATGAGCATGAAGTTCCTAGCAATGAACATGTAGGTAAGTGGCACCTATGTGTCAAATGTGTGATGGGCATTACGGTTTGTTATATAGTATGTAATGGGCGTCATGTGTGGCCTTATGTGTAATTGGCATTACGGCATGTGGCTTTATGTGTAATGGCTATTACAAAGTGTGCTAAAATGTGCAATGGGCATTACGGTGTGATATAATGTTAGGCCACGCCCCCTTTTCAACGCGCAAGAGCCCTGCTTACTAAAAATCGGGGGGGACACGAAATGCCCTTGCTCCGGGCACTGTGGCACCTAGCTTACACCACTGGGTGTGTGCAAGGACAATAAAGCACAGCGCAGCCTAATTGTTCCACAACAAACATGGCGTTAGATAATGAAAACCCTCATGACATAACTTCCGGATCATATATGGATCATTTCCCTTGTTTCAATCACGTGACCTTGCTTATCTTGCCAATTACAAAGCACGCTGCCATATGTTTGAACTGTTTGCATACTGGCTGTACTACTGGGAGGAGAGGACTGGCGCTGGCTAGAGACGTGGGGCAGGGCAGGTAAGGTGATAATCATACCCTCCAACTGAAGCATTGAAAGTATAGGAAAGAAGGTGCGACCACGTCCCTGTACCGATTTCTGCACATTAGATGTTGGAGGGTATGCAAATGTCTACCAGCCGTGCACCAGAGTGCATGGGACCAGCTACAAAATGTAATTTCTTAATCTACAGTATTATTCTGTTTATACATGTAACCATAGTCACACAGAAAAGCAATCAGTAATAACCAATAATTACCATGCAGTTATTTCAGCTGTTAACCAGACAGACAAATAAACAATGAGGTTTTGGCTTGTTGTCGTGTTTCTCCACCCATATACTATTTCTTATTCACTTTCCAGTCACTATAGGGGTGTGGGCTGTACCAGGTGTAACCCTCCAAGGGGTGACACCAAAACACCTGCCACATACCTTCCAACATGACCCTCTCCAGGAGGGACATAATGCTCTGTTCCTTTCTTATCAATTCATCTGTTCAACACAAGTGATGACAAGTTATAGATTCAGAGGGAAGTCCAGGAGCAGAGCATTCAATGCCTCCTGGAGAGGGCATGCAGTCAAAATACCGACATTTAAAATCCTGACAAGGACAAAATCCCAACATTTAAAATCCCGACGAGGTCAAAATACCGACATCTAGAATGTCGACCTGTTGACCGAAAGTCATGTTGACTGTTTCACCTGTACATTCTATATGTCGGTATTTTGACCTTGTCGGGATTTTAAATGTCGGTATTTTGTCCTTGTCTGTATTTTGTCCTTGTCGGTATTTTGACTCCTTCGGGATTTCATACCGAATCCCTGGAGAGGGCCATGTTGCAAAATACAGTATGCTGCTGCTGTCACAGTGTATGCGCTATGAAGTGCAGGCAGACAAGCATCCAGGGGTAGAGCGCATCTCCAGGGCCACTCCCTGTAGTGACCAAAAAAACGGGGGTTGAGATGTAAAGCCACACCCCTCACTCAAAGCCACACCCCTTTTTGTGGCAACAGCTGAAGGTGCGCAAAGATTCTTTACGACTGCACCAGGTGTCTCTGGGGTAAGTGACATCCCTGCTTTCCGGGATCTTCAACTCTCTTTGATCTCTGCTAGTAAGAAAATAGGATGGTATCATTTAAATGGACTTGATGCAGTACTGTATTATTATTATTAATTTATTTTTTATTTCGGATTACCTTTACTGTGTACAATACACTCATGGGTTTATTTATTTTCATTGTCTAAAAATAAAACTCAAAACTTCACTAAATTTAAAATTTTGACTTTGATTTCATAATCAAATTCGGTACTTGTGTATTTTGGCGGCGCCCATCGCATCGCATACCATTACGCATGCGATGGTATGCGATGAGACGCGATTTCGTTGGTTAGTGTACGATGGCATACAATTTTCAAATTGTATGCCATTGTACATGGCATACAATGCCATACGATGCGATGCGATTAAACATTGTATAAGCACCCTAATGGGTGCTTACAATGTTAAATGCACCCTCACGGAACCCCCCCCTCAATATAAACGTGGACCCGAAGTGTGGCGAGCGCAGCGGTACGCGTCCTACGACCTTTTCATACCCCCACTATCCACGTCGGCGTGGAGTTGAGAATAGATTAGTGTGGCGAGCGCAGCGAGCCACCAAGCCCGAAGCGTGGCGAGCGCAGCGGATACCTGTGAAGCCCGCGAAGGGATGCGTTTACCTGTGAAGGTATCCGCGTCCCCTCGCGGGGCTTGCTGCGCTCGCCACGCTTCGGGCTCGCTGCGCTCGACACACTAATCTATTCTCAACTCCACGCCGACGTGGATAGTGGGGGTATGAAAAGGTCGTAGGACGCGTACCACCGCCCCTCGCGGGCTCGCTGCGCTCGCCACGATTCGGGTTCACGTTTATAGTGGGGGGGGGGGTGGCGTGGGGGTGCATTTAACATTGTAAGCACCCATTAGGGTGCTTATACGATTTTTCATCGTATAGGGGGTCAAAATCGCGTCGCATCGCATGCCATCGGGTACATGGGTATGCGATGCGATACGTTCATCGAACGATGCTGAAATCGGGCGCCGCCAAAATACACAAGTACCTCAAATTCAATGTGTTGGTTTTGTTTTTACTAGCGCTTTATTGTTTGATTTTGGATGTCTTTTTTTTTTAAATCAAACATAACATCACCTATAAATTTGAAAATAATAGAATGAAAATCAACAAACACTTCCATATATTATATATATATATATATATATATATATATATATATATATATATATATATATATATATATATATCTCTGTAAACAATGGATAAAGGTAGCGGCGACTAATTGTTTATAAATAATGATCTGGAATTAAAAAATATATTTAGAAATGTTCTTTTAAAAATATGAAAGATTTATTTCAAAAGAATATATAAAAAATACTTCTATAATAAAACAAAAATGGACAAAAAATATACAAATAGAATGAGGTAAAATTGCTTAGCTTAAGGATGTAATTGGAGGCTAAGCAATTTTACCTCTTTCTATTTGTATATTTATTGTCCATTTTTGTTTTATTATAGAAGTATTTTTTATATATTCTTTTGAAATAAATCTTTCATATTTTTAAAAGAACATTTCTAAATATATTTTTTAATTCCAGATCATTATTTATAAACAATTAGTCGCTGCTACCTTTATCCATTGTTTACATTTTTTTATGAGCAATTTACCACTGCTCCTTTTCTTAAAGACTGGCTGACACCCTTTACTAAGGGAATATTGTTTATTTATCAACTATCCAATTGGGAAAACACAAGTGGCGCCCCTCATCCAATCTTCACATATATATATCTATTGGTCAAAACATCAGACAGTGCTGTGGTTTCTCTAATTCTGTTTTTGCGTACATCTTCGATGGCAGGGTGTCTGCACATGCAGGACCTGTTCTGGGCATGTGCAGAACAGGTCCTGTATTGTCACACACCGTTCCCCCTAAGACACATACTGCCACCGATTGGGGCAGAGGAACCCAAAGACACAGGAGAAATGTGCACTGCATCCATCTCTGAATGTGGACCATCATTTCTGAAGCCATAGTCTACTGCATGTTTGGACCCCCTTTTTACACCCCCACCCCCATCCGCCGCACAAATCCCCTTTCACATGCGAGGGGATGTGTAATCTAACACATCCCATCAAATGCGGCTCACACATCCCTACATCAAAATTTACCACCGCAGGTCCCCAGAGGTTTCCCCCAAAGGGGGTTTTCCTCTCCTGAGTGCTGGAGGATGATTGTCATGAGGCTTGTTCCTCTTATAGGACAAGTTTTTTTAGAATTATGGACCAATATTCGGTCCAGAATTCCTTATTTTATAATGCAGAGTAAAATTTTTATTAAAATTACAGTTTTTCTTGCAATAAATGTATTTTTTAAATATATTTTGCGCAAAGTTTTGTTTATTTTTTAATAAATGCGCTCAGAGGTGAAGAGGAAGAAGTTTGGTCTGGTGAGGTAAATTAGAGCAGAGTTGGTTATGGGAAGTAATAGGATGGTGAGGACTCGGGAGAGGGGGAAAGGTCAGCTTAGAATTAGATAAAGTATGGAAAATGCGTGAGTTCTGCAGGTTTAGAACCTGAAACCTGAGGTGACAATAAAAATGAGAGGGGTTTCTGCAGAAATTATGAGAATGAATCAATGCCTCTAAGTAATATATATAATCAAGCATAGTTAGAGACCTATGTAAAAAATGAACACAAGTAAGTAAGATCATGATATATGGGTGGTAAACTCCTGATTAATAAAAATAATTATTAGTATTATTATTATAATAACAAAATTGACTGGGAGTTGCTGCGCTCACCACCTTGCCCACTGACTGATGCCAGCCTGTGAGGGTATACTTTCCTGCTGAGTATGGTCACGTATTACCAAACATACAAGATTTGACCTAGAAAACAAAAAAAAACTTGTATTGACGACTGATCCTGACATTTTGTACATGTTGACCCTAACCACTGTCGACCTTTTTTCAACATTTTGTACTTGTCGACCAATTGCATATTATCGACTCTAGATCTATACCACACACATTATTAGGTACTTGTGTATTATCTGGGTGTCCAATTTTTTCATTGCATGCCACTACTTAAGGCATGCGATGCGATGCGATTTTTCATTGTAAAGACCCGATTTTTCATTGTATAGTCACCCGTGGGTGATTTCATACCCCCGCTATCCAACTACGCATGGAGTTGATTTTATATAGTGTAGCGAGCGCAGCATGGTGAGCGGACGTGGATTACTTCACATGTATTCTGCGTCCCCTCGCCGCAGGGACTGTGGTACGGGTTCCAGTGTCATAACTTTGTTTTGGTACAATATGGCACGGTAATGAGCCGGCGCGGGGGGGGGGGAGCGAGTCACTTACCAAGCTGGTGACACGCCGCTTGTGGCCACGCACACCCACGCCGAAGCCGCTCAGTTCCGGGTGACGTCACCCGAAAGCGACCGCCGTCACGGCCATATTGACTGTGGGCACTGGGCAGTTGGTGTCTGCGGCCGCGGGCACTAACCACTGTGGTAGCACAGTCGGCCCAGCCAGGGGAAATCAGCGGCTCAGACAGGGAAAAGGAGGCCAAATCGGTACCGGCCCACCGGGAAATGGCCCGGTCCTCCCGGTGGGCCAATCCGCCCCTGCTGGTAGGTCAATTGGCTTCCAACAAAAAATTAACCCTGGAATAACTGTGTGTGTGTGTACATGTGGAAGGGAATATAGGGGCAGGGACTAGTGTGAATGTTCAACTATACTCTGTAAAGCTGCGTAATATGTATGCGCTATATAAGAAAAAGTTAATTAATAATTAATATAGCACTAGCTCATTTTAAGATTAGATTGCCCAAGGTAGTTATGTAATGCAATATATAAATCGCAAAGTTTGGCATGCAGGATGATTAAATACATACCGGGGCGAACAATATATTGATCTGACCAAATCTGTGGGGATGCAGTTAAAATCCCGGCGGTCGGGATCCCGACGCCGGAATCCCGACACATTCTCCCTCCGTGGGTGTCCACGACACCAATGGAGGGAGAATAAATCAGTGTGCCGAGCGTAGCGAGTCACCGGGCCCGCTGCGTGGCGAGCGCAGCGAGCCCGCAAGGAGGGGCGATCCACGCTCCCCCCCTTGTCGGCATTTCGGCTGTCGGGATTCCGGCGTCAGGATTCTGAACGCCGGGATCCTGACCGCCGGGATTCAGTACTGAATCCAATCTGTGGAGTGGGTGCTGTAAATTCTCCTGTGGATGGCAGTGTGGGAGAGTTATTCATGCCTCTGTCAGGTGAGAGATGGGGCTGATGCTAAGCACTAATTTTTTTGGCCTGATGAACCAGATTATCTGGATCACTTCCAGCAGGGTGGAACCCAGCAGGTTGCTGCACAGCCCTGACATGTGCTCAAGGTCATAGACTTTATCTGTTGCTGCTCCTGACCCGGGGTCATCTGCTTTTCCCTCCACCAGCCGCTCCTGTACACGCCCTGCCAATCCCTATGCAGGTCACTCCAGAGTATAGGAAATAGTGAAATAGCTGAACATGTAGCACAACTAAGCGCCTTGCAAGTTGCAACCAAGACAGAAACTGTGAAAATGAAATCATGTTAAAGTGAAAAAAAAAAAAATTATTAAAAATATAACTAACGACAGCCTAAACTCGTTAGGAACTAGTGTCTAGATGCTGGCCATAATGCGCAGTTGCTGGATTCTAGATGACAGCTTCTGCTGTCTAGGTGACCGCTATACTTTTATTATTACAAAAAACTTGTATACTTTGTATACCGATGTTTAGTGGTCTATTTATTTCTTGCACTTATTAAGGTATGTTTTACTTATGTAGATACTGCGGAATCAGAGGCAGCTCCAGAGCAGGGGCTGCAGCCAAATTCAAATAGAGGAGTTGCACCAACTGCCATTCAAAACTGACTCACTGGCAGTGGGTGTGGCTCCCTTATTTCAATTTTATAACTGTGTTGCAGCCGCCCTCTGGAGCTGCCACTGCAGCTGATTAAAGTATATGCACATCCCATTGTATAGTGGGTGTTATTAGGGGGAGGAGGGGATTAAAAGACCCCAAAAATACATTTGGCATTCAAATTTGGAAAGAGATCATATAACCCTACTTTTCCTATGTATCATAGCCCTATAGTCAGTAACTCCGGGCAGACTTACCATGCATTGGCTTTCCAAGCTGCTGGTAAATGGTGGTCTTGACTATTGTTTTTCAGGTATCCGGATTACTCACAGACATTGTCTAGATAGACAATCAATAGGTCGACATGGACTGCATAAACCTTGACAAAAGGTTGACACATGAAAAGGTTGACATTTCAGTTTTTTGGACTCTTGCATGGTTTACCATCCACGTGGACTCCGAATGGGAATGGCAAAGTGTGCTGAGTGCAGTGAGTGCTGAGTGCAGTGAGGCGTCAGTGTGTGAGTGCAGTGAGGCACCAGTCCTGAAGCAAGGTGAACGAAGCGCTACTCTAATTTGGGGTCCCCAGAGTCATGTCCGCAAACCACTAATATCAGAGGCCTCTTCCCTCCAGTGGGTCAATTCAGTTGCTTGCAATGACTTCGATGTTTGCGGTTCCAGTGAATATACACACCAGCACCCCAAATCACATCATTATCACCCCAATATCCCAGACTTTGATGTATTACTGGAAAACATCAATCTCATCTTATTATACCAATTAATAATGACTTAATATCACCCCTTTAATATTATTAATACAATAGTAATTGCCGTTATCCCAAAAGTTATATCTCTCCTTTTGATTGGACAAATACTTTTATATTTGTTTAATGGGGGTTAGGCCCATTACATCACAGATGGGAGGTATGGTACCTTCACCCCTATGCCTGTGCTTTCACGGTACACAAATCCAGTTCTATTTCAGAATATGGTGGAGATGTATCAAACCTGCAAGAGAGATAAACAGGATAGCTAAAAAGTACCAACCAATCAGCTTCAACTCTCTGCAAGGGTTGATACATCTCCCCCATTGTCACAGATATCCAAGAAAAAATGGTTGCTTTATAGAACTCCTTTTTCTAAAACATGCAACAGAAATGTCTTCAATAAAAAAAAAAAATATATATATATAAAAAAAAAATGGGTGCGCCATGTTTAGTGGAGAAGCATTGCGCTAAAATATCCATATCAGCCACTGTGATTGGCAGAGGGGAATTGGACCTTAAATAGCGGTTCCATAAATGTAAGTATGGGATAATGCAGCTGGACACTGCAGGTTCTTCCATCATATAAATTGATTGCACTGTTTGTTTTTACGTTGAGGATAAATGCTGAACATGTGTTCCCAATTTATAGTGATGTATGTTGATGTGACAGGACTTGTTTTTCTATATTCTCTGATGTGAAATCTAACTGGGTTCAAACGTGTTGGAATAGGTTCGGTCTCTTCTCCTGCCTGTTGAACTGTTTTTTGATGTTTACTATTGAGGATTCGCCATATGTAATTATTGATGAAAAATCGCTAGAAGTGTGTGACACCGCTATCAGCAGAATGCATTAAAATGACATGTTAAAGGCACTGAGCCATTATTTATATACTATAAACAATTTTAAGGTTACACCTCTTCATTTTACTTCAATATTACTTTCTCTCTTCATTTTGGTGGGCGTCAGAACTGATTCTTGACTAGAAAATGTCCTCTAATACACAGGATACTAGACTAGTAAGTAAGTAAGTAAGTAAGTAAGTATAATTTATATAGCGCACTTTCTCCAGCAGGACTCAAGGCGCTTACAGACATTAAAAAACAATGCACATAATACAGAGGATGTTGGTGGTACAGTAACAGACATGTCACAGACAAAAGAAACCCCTGAGCACACAGTAAGCATAATGCAGGAGTGGTGCAGCATTTTGGATAATAACTTCCATGGGCTGTGTACTCCACCCTGACAAGGTACCAAGTGCGGCAGCCATTTTAGGCGCTCTGCATAGGATTACCCAGGGTGAAATAGAATACCCCTAAAAGAAATTACCCAAAATGGATGATTTCAATGTATACTCAGGTCCATGTATTTTTCATCCCATTCACAAGTGCACCAGATGAGGCAGCCATGGTGGGCGCACTACGAAGGTTACACTGTAGGAGGCGAGCCATACAAGGACCCAATGCATATATTAGAAAGCAAATACATCTGTAATAGTATGATAAACCCTGCACAGCAACATCCACGTGACCCACATCCTGCCCGCAGAGAAACCATCTGAGGCAACCAGCTTGGTGCACTGCATAGGTCAGTGCTGGCAGGGTGTGCAATCTGTGGAGGTACATAATACAGGAAAAGCACATGGTGAGGTAGATGTGTGCTGCAGGAGAGGAGGGGGGGAGAGAAAAGACATGAACACACATTTGCAGGGGACTGACACCTTTACACGGGATTGATGGGTGAAGTGTTGGTGCATAGGCTGGCCCTGCTGCTTCCCCTCACAGCTCCATGCTCACGATGAGGGGTAGGGCTGGGGGTAGTCCAGGTGTTTTTAGCCGTAGGGGTGGTGGGCCTGGTCCACTCATTGCAAAGGTGAGTTGAGGCCACATGATGTTCCTGAGTTTTGGATATAATGCAGTCCTTCAGCAGTAATGATGGTTTGTTCTTTGCCTTCTGGTTTCCTTCGGTTTAACGCGGGTATAACGCTGCTATTAATTTAAAGATGACCCTTTATAACTAGACCCTTCAGACACTAGACCCCTAACGTCCTAAAGGACTGACGTCCCAAACTATACTCAATATATAAGCCTAAAAAACATATGTCCATCCTGAATTAGCTGCCCCTCCCAATACACCTCCCCCACCAGCAAAAGGTGCTAATCAGACCAAACCAATGTAAGAGCAGTAGCACTATCCCAATATTTCTAAGTTCTTCACATAGCACAGATAAAACCACAATAGCAGCTTTTACAGATTTAAAGCGATGTTCTGCAGTAGAAATCTGAAATAAGTTTACCCCGTTTAAATCAGTGCAAACAGCTGCGATGTTCTGCAGTAGAAATCTGAAATATGGATCTTTCTGCTGCTCAGGGGCGGATCTTCTATGCAACTGATGAAACACCAACAAATCTGGTCTTCACCTCCTGTTTTTATGTACTTTATGTTTATTGTAGTCTAGCTCTGTGATTTGAGCTCTTTATATAGAGTGAACTGTGTATTTGTTTACACTACAATTCCTGACCGCTGCAGAACTTCTCTTTGTGACATTCCCAGGATGGTGGAGCCTGAGAGGGTGCATCCTAGGAAGGAGCTGGGAGCAATGAAAGGGGAGGAGTCCCAGGACAATGATATGCTTATAGGGTAATTTTCTGGCGCTAAGCGGTGCTTTGCACACACTGCTCAGTACACTGTTACACTGTGTGCTGTCAGGTGGTTACTGAAAAGAGGCGGGAAAGAGAGTGATGTGAGGTGATTAATGAAGTGGGATATCTGTGAGGTGATTACTGAAAGGAGGTGCTGCTAAGTGATTATTGATGTGGTGGTGTGCTGTTATTGGTAGATATTTGAACCTTTTTGGAGTATTACTTATTGTTGCTGGTTGCAAAGAGTACAGTACAAGAGTGAAGGTGCCCATACACAGTGCGAGGGTGCTGTGCTGTGTGGTGTGCGCTCCCGCAGGCATCCCATCGCACAGCACATAAAGTCTGTGCAGCCCTTACTTTTTTAACTAGGTCCCGATCGCATCGCATGCGATGCGATGCAATCTAGTTCAAAATGCACTGGAGTATTGTACCGTGTATGGTCACCTTAACAGTACAAGCTTCAGGGTCCCAAACATGAAGGTCTGCCACTGCTGCACCATCCCATTTAGACTCTCACACACAAGGCCCTCTTCCCTCATAACATCATTTCCTCCACTTCCTATTGCTAATACTGGCCATCCACTAGACCAACTCTCACCCAACAATCCAACTAGAAATTCTGGTACTGTATGGGAGCAAATTTGCTCACAAAACCAGGACAATAGCATTCAGTCAAATTGTTTAAATCTAACAGATTCAACTACTGAACCGTATCTAAATATTCAGTTTTTGGGTGGGATGCACTAAAGGAAAAATGTCATTTTGGGATGCAGGAAAACCTGTACGCCGGGTCCACGACCCCCATAGAGGGAGAATAGAATAGGTGGCTCGCGTAGCGAGACACCGTGCCCGCAAGGGGCTTTTTTGCGCTCGCCATGCTGTCTTAGGTCGGGCAGTCGGGATCCCGACGTCGGGATAATGTCTGTCGGAGTCCCATACCACACCCCACTGGTTTCTATTTGAAAATCTATTTGTGTGTGAAGTTGAATTTCTGGTGATTGTGAGGGGGATTTTTGCCTTTAGTAAATACCTGATTGTCAAATGCAACATCAAATCACATCAATATATAACCTGCAAACCATAATCCACCTTTAGTAAATAAAGCCCCAGGTGTCTGTGTGCTATGTGCCCTATGTCATACGAGAAGTGTCCTGGTGTAAATGGTGTAAATGTTTGTTGTACTGCGTGTTCTTTTCAAAAACGTATGTAACAGGCTGACATCAGGCCAAATGTAATAGGGTGTGAGAATCAGAAAGTGAGAGATTTTGGGAGAGTTTTCCCTTTTTTTTAAAAGCGGCAATAAATTACATGGCAAAACCAACCTGCTGCGTTAATAATTTTTTAAAAAACTCTCCCAAAATCAAAGCACAGCAAAGAACTGTGCATTCTTCTAAGATGGCATCACAAATCACCAGGGAGAGTCCAAGGGTGTTGGTGGTTGCGATGGACAGGGCCGGTGGCAATTTTAGTCTCCCTGGGGCCCATTTATCATTTAATATTTGCATTGGGGATAGCCGCAATTAATAAGTACTGCCGGGATGTAAGACGGAGGGACTGTAGCAGGAATCTCCGATCCCTCCTGTGATCTCTCCTGCCCTGATCATAGCTACATACCCCAGGTATCTATGGGGATGCAATCAGCGGCGTAACTATAGCACCGCAGCCCCCGCCACCGCGGGGGGGGGCGCTGTGCATGTGGGGGCGCCGGGATATGCGGTGCTATAGTTAAACCCCCCCCCCATCCCCCGCAGACTGTCACTTACCTATCGCGCTGGTCCCCGGCGGCTCCATTCTTCTGCTGAGGACCACCACAAAATGGCCGCCCCCATATAGCACACAGTTCTCTGAAACTGTCTGCTGTATGGGGGCGGCCGTTTTGTGGTGGTCCTCAGCAGAAGAATGGAGCCGCCGGGACCAGTGCGATAGGTAAGGCTGTGGGGGATTGGGGGGGTCGGGGTGTTTGCATCGGCGGCGGGGCGGCAGGGCAGGGGTGCTTGGCGGGGCGGCGACGAGGGGGGGGCGCCCCCCCTAACGGCGGGGGGGCGCCCAAAACGTAGCTACGCCACTGGATGCAATGCTGCCCGATGTACCAATATCAGGCATCATTGCATCAGTTCCCACATTCTGAGATGGTAGTAACCCATTATAGCCTATGGGCTACTTACCACACCGCCCAGCCTGGTCAGTGCGGGTCAGTGCTAACCGCGCATTCGCAGACCCCCACCCACCAGAGCAGTTCGCTGGGGTGGGCTCCTGACCCTGCCTCTGCCCGGACATACATTTTACCCATTAGCCATGCATATTACAATACGTTCCTGTGTGGTAGTTCCCACCCACATCACATTGTATATATGCGATCCTAAGGTAAATGGGCCTCTGTCACTTGTCTCCTCTCCATTCATTCCTCTTCTGTTCTCTAGCGCAGTGGGTGTAGCAGTGATGCGCAGCACAGGTTCTCCATTCCCCACTGTAGTGATAGCAGCCTATGCAGACTCATAGAGGGAAGTTTACTACGATGGGAAATTTACTACGATGGGACGGGCAGACTAGATGGGCCAAGTGGTTCTTATCTGCTGTCAAATTCTATGTTTCCATGTTTCTATCTATGTTTCTTGTTCAGATGGGATGTTGCTATTAGCAACCAATCAGATACTATCTATTATCTTATTGAAGGCACTAATTAAATATGAATTTGATTCTCATTGGTTGCCCATAGCAACATTCTATGTTAAAAAGAACTCCCATCCTAGTAAATGTCCAATATAATGCACTATAACAACAACAGGGGTCCTATGGGACTATGATATCAATGCTGTATTAATAATTGTGAATAGTGAATAATAGAACACAAAAGATTCATAGATCACATTGGGAATTCTTGCACGAAGGATAGAGCTAGTGCTGCTGTGTATTGATGACCACTACTCTCCCATCCCGTTATATGTATCGGGGGAGTGTAGAGCGGCTAAGACTACAGGTAGAAATCCGCACATATTTACACACACACACACACACACACACACACACAATGCGGCCACAGAGACAGCCCCTTTGCCTGTGACTCTGGAACAGACCCATAGTATAATATCACGGAGCTCACGATACATAGAAGAGATGTTGTGAATGATAACAACCATATGTGAACAATGACGAACATTCCAAATGAAAATTAGCTAATTATAAATAGGATCCATGTTTTATCAAGTCTCAGAGTTGGATATTCAGCCTTTATTGTACAGTCACTGAAGCGGGGATGATTAAAATTTCCTTTGAGACAAGGCTTTCTTTCAATCTGGACCGCAGATGTTAACAGGTCTATAAAAATAACACTCACTGTATTCCTTATGTCTGACCTGAATATATATATTACCCAATAAGATGATGTAATGCTAGAGAGGCCCATAGATGATAGTTCTTTATTGTCCTGGAATCTTATTTAGCTTACTAATATGCATAGCCTGCAGTAGTGGTTCCCAAACTGTGTGCCGTGGCACCCTGGGGTGCCTTGGATGATTTGCAGGGGCAGGGCTGCCATCAGAAATGATGGGGCCCGGGACTTACAAAATATACGGGGCCCCCACTTCCAGGGGGATGGGGGCAGAAGTGGTAAGAGCTGTGAATATTATGGATCATGGGTGGAGCTACAGTGAGGGATAAGAAAGGGCAGATACAGTTGGAGGACAGAGGGACATCCAAATGCAAATGAGCAAATGCAAATGAGGGTCAGGGGATATCCCAGAGATAAGGGAAGGGCGCAGAAAGGTGCGGGTCAGAGGTGCCCATACACTGCTGCGATGTCTTGCAGCAGTGTACGGACACCTGATACCCTGTGAGCCGCCCGGGACCTTCCCGGCGGCAGGGACGCATGCGATGCGTCACAATTTGTTGTGACGCATCGCATGTGTCCCTGCTTCCCGCCTGCCTTGCCGCCAGGAGGGAGGTCCCAGGACGGGTGGTCAGACGGGCAGGACCGCGCATAGGACCCGACGGCATGTCAGGGACAGACGATTTGGTCCGATTTAATGGACCGATTGGTCACAATCAGCCAAAATAGGACCAAATTGGCTCAGTGTATGGGGGCCTTTAGACTTAAACTGGCCATACACTACTGCAGAGTCTTGCAGCAGTGTATGGCCATCCGATTCCCTTTAAGGCACCCATGACCTTCCAGTGCGTCAGGATCGCATGAAATACATCGACCCTATTCTTTGCTGCCAGGAGGGGGGTCCAATTCGGGACTGCGCATCGTATCAGATGTCAAACATACAGTATTCAATTTAGGCGTAGTGTATGGGGGAGTTTAGTGAGCAGGTAATAGAAGATAGGTGAGTGGGGTATAATGGGGGGTGTAGTCTGATTTGGGGGTACAGTAGCATGATAGCATAGGGTGAGATGTGGAAAGGTTGGTCCAGTATGGTT
This sequence comes from Crinia signifera, assembly GCF_055691185.1. NCBI lineage: Eukaryota > Metazoa > Chordata > Amphibia > Anura > Myobatrachidae > Crinia > Crinia signifera. Next base: position 61,880,588 of record NC_139217.1, on the reverse strand, counting down.
CCCTCCCCATCTGTGTGTGCATCCAGGGAGATCAGGGCTGTGCGCTCTGTTTGAGTGCTGTGTGCTCTCTTACGCAGTGGCGTAACTTTATCCCAGCTGCCCGGAGGCAAGATCAATCTGTGTGCCCCCCCTCCAGCGGCATGATATATTTAAAGAGCAAAGTAGTTTCAAATACTTTCTTTATGATAGCTTAGATACACCCCCAGTTCTACCAATTTAAGGTTAGGCACTAGAGGGAGGGTTATGGTTAGGCTGCAGGAGGGGATGGGACAGGAAGGTTAGCCTGCATGGTGGGAGTTAGGGATAGGTACTAAGGAGAGGGTTAGGGCTAGGCTGCAGTGAGGGGAGATTCATTTTAGGAACTACAGTAGGTTGATGGTTTGGTTGTGGGAAGGGGATAGGTCCTAGGAGGACGGTTAGGCAGCAGTAGGGTAAGAGTTAGGCACTGTAGTATATATAAAGATAGTTTATGTGCATTAGCTAGATAAGTTAGTATCTCTTTAAGAATCTTGCAGTGGGATAGAACATGTGACCAGGAAGTAAGGAGATGTAGAAGAAGGAGAAGGAGAGCAAGCATGTGGGGATGTCTAACTGTACTCCTGCAAGTATGATTTATACATAAGAAATAAAACATCTAATCTTCAGTGTGCAAGATTAATTGAAAGCAACAAAGGTATGTCAAGATACAACAACTGGCGACGAGGATAAACTTTTGATTACTAGAGTGACTGTTACACTGTGGGAAGGGAGCATTAGGGTTAAGGCCCCCATACACTATGCGATTTTGGGACAATTTCATCCGATTTCGGCACTTTGGGCCGATAATCGGATGAAATCGCCCCAAAATCGCAGGTGTGTGATATATGATCCGATCCGATGCGCGGTCCTGTGCGCATCGGACCGGATCAGGGAGGTCGGACGGTCAGCACATAAGATCATCCGACCTCCCTGTATGCTATGCATATGCCTGCCCACCTGACAGGCATATGCATGCAGACACCGGGGGAGCACGGCGGGCAGACACACTGACCTGGCCGGGCATGCTGTGATCACAAATAGCAGCGCTGCCACTACGGGACGGGACGCACAGTGGCGGCTATTAGATTTTTAAAATACCTGTCAAATGACAGGCCGTTCTGTGATTGGCTGAGAGCTCTCTCAGCCAATCACAGAACGGCCGGTCATTTGACAGGTATTTTGAAAATCTAATAGCCGCCACTGTGCATCCCGTCCCGTAGTGGCAGCGCTGCTATTTGTGATCACAGCATGCCCAGCCAGGTCAGCATCACTCGCCGCACCCGGCACCCGCCGTGAACTAATTTGAGAGCCGCCGCCCGCCCCCACTACTGCCGCTGCCCGCCCCACTGCTCCTCACCGCCCTGCAGCTCCCCATTTGTTTTACATTTGATAAATCGCAAGCGATTTATCACATGTAAAAACTGGCTCATCAAGTGCCAAATTGTATGTGAGCCTCCCGGGGAGCTGCCGGGCGGCTCACAGGAGAATTGGGTCCGACTTGTCCTAAGGACAAGTCGGCCTAATGTATGGGGGCCTTTAGGCACTGGGGGACATTAGGCTGTGGAAGGATTAGGCAATAGGGGGAGGGTTAGCAGAGCTGGCACTAACCAGTTTGGCAATAATTTGGTTGGTGCCCCCTACCACTGGCCCTAGTTCCACCTCTGACCCAGCAGCCCTCTCCCAGCAGCACAGATCACAGAAGCTTCCATCAACACCCATCACCTCCTCACCTGTAGCAATCCTCATTTTAGTTCTCTATGCAAGCAAGAGCAGTAGTGTCTGTGTCCCCACCGCCCTTATTTAAACAGGGACAATGTTTGCAGAAGGCACGCGGGCCATAAAGGAGCTTGGTCACACAATACTTCACAAATGAAATTACACCACACTCTAATGTAACATTAGTCACATTATATCACACTATAGTGTCCCTTATTCACATTACACCACACCATACTGCTTATTATTCACATCACACCTCTCCGTACTGCTTCTTATTCATATCACACTGTATTGCCCCTTAATCACATCACAACACACCGTATTGCCCCTTATTAACATCACACACCACCGTATTGCTCCTAATCCACATAACACCTGACCACATTCCTCTTTATTCACATCACACCACGTTGACCCTTATTCACTTCACAATGCACCATACTGCTCCTTATTCACATAGCACAACACTGTATTGCTCCTTATTCACATTACACCACACCGTGTTGCTCCTTATTCACATCACACCACACTGAACTGCTCCCTAGCTTTAGGTACTAAGGGGCGCTTAGGGTTAGGGAGGGGTGGTGGTTAGGCAATAGAAAGGGGTGGACAATTAGGGTTAGACTGCAGAGAAAATAGGGTTAGTCACTAACAGGGTGCGATAAGGTTAGGCGGGGGTTTAGGCACTGAATAGGGGGGGGGGAGGGTTAGTGTTATGTTTTCAGAGAGAGGAGGGTTAGGCACAAATGGAGAGGGACAGGGTTAGGCTGCAGGTATTGTGTACCAGTTCTCATATACACAGGGTTCTTGTACACGCAAATAAAAATCACACAGTAGTAGTAGTTTGTTTATTTATAAGGCGCCACAAAGTGTCCGCAGCGCATACATAGCACACAAAAAGCAAATTACAACGTAACGTACAGGGTGTGGTGATAAAATACAGCATAAATAGGGGTATAGCTGGTATAATTAAAATCAACATCAGTTCTGAAGTAGGTGTCGAAATAGTCGAGGAGACTGGAGATGAAGTAGAGGAAGGGAAGAACAGAGCAGGAGCGCTGGTGAGGTAAAGAGGTAGGGTGAGTACGTGAGGAAGGAGGACCCTACTCATAAGAGTTAACAGATTAAAAGGAAGTGGGTGGACGAACGAAAAACAATAGGATAAGTAGGAACGGATGGGAATGGATGGAGGGGTAGGGTAGGCAGGATAGGAGGAGCAAAAGAGGTTAGGAGGAGGAGGGATAGGCTAGTTGAAAGAAGTGGGTTTTGAGTGAGCGCTTGAAGGAGGTAAGGGAATCAGAAAGCCTGATGGGTGGCGGGAGGTTGTTCCAGTGCAGGGGGGCAGCGCAAGAGAAGTCTTAGACACAGGAGTGTGAGGAGGTGATTCCACAGAAGTAAATTATGTCAGGTATATAACTGGACCTGATATTAATATGTAATGTAGTGTGAAATGAGTAAAATAATGAAAAATAACAAAATGTGAAAAAACATACAAAAATGTAAATATGTAAAAAAAACCATGCAAAACAATTGAAGTGTACAATTAAAGTACATGTGTGCAAGGGGGGTGGAAGGAAAAGAAAGAACAGGGAGAGGGGGAAGAAACGTGGAAAAAGGGAAGGTAAAGCAGAAAGTTACAGTATATCAGAATCCAAATACCGGCACTCTAAGCAATCTCATATGATGTACAGTATGTTCTGGGTGCCCTCCTTAGGCAGTGCCCAGCAGCTGACCACAAATTCAGAAATATAGCATACCTCCCAACTGTCCCGCTTTCCGCGGGAACGTCCTGGGAGGGGCAGTTGGGAGTCCCCCGTGTCACCAGCTGAGCAGCAGTGAATAAACACTATTAGTGTCTATTCCTGCAGGCAGAGGGTCTGGGGGCATGGCTAGAAGCTCACAGAGCCACTGGCCCATGCCCCCAAAGCAGCAAAATAGGGGCGTGGCCTCATGGAATAAGACAAATGGTAAGACACGACCCTTTCCAACAGGCCACGCCCCACTGTGGGAGGTATAGTATAGTGATGTACAGTAGCCTCAGATGGCAGCAGAGAAAACAGAAAAGAGCCAGGCTTGCACCATACTTGCCTACTTTTGAAAACTAGTTTCAGGGAGATTATAGTTGGTAATAGAATTTTGCCCAGTGCTCCATTGAGGGTTGCGTGTCATGCTCCTCCCAAAGGGCGGGTCTAGTTCCATATATGGAGAGATAGTGAAAAAAGTTTGTGAACGTGGCACCTAGAAGCATGGGGGTGTAATGGTACATCTGAGCGGAATCTTTTAAAATGGCTTATATCCAAATGTAGATGAGCCCCAAAGCAGTTAGTAAGAGATGAGTTTGAAGAAACTCAGGGAGCCCGAGGTGTGCTCCCACCACCACCAGTGCTGTGCCTAAACACGTGCAAAGGGGGCAGCCGTACGAACATGTGGACCCTCTCCCAAAGGAGAAAGGCCCCATGGTTCCCCTAACCCCCCTCAACCATAAGGCCGAGGAAGGGAAAAAGGGATCGGTGGGTCCTCTTCGCCGAAGCTCAGAGAGACCCGCGTTTCCTCCACCCCGGAAGGGTTTTGGACGGTGGGTCCTCCGCACCCGAAGGTTTGGAGAGACCCGCATAGGCTTCCCTCCGCCTTGCGGCTTGGGGTTGCCCTCGAGGGGACCGGGACTCTCCCCAAAAGGTGAAGAGTCCCAGTCACGTTTGGGGAACGGAAGGCCCGTTAGGGACAGCCGCACTACCCAAATCAAAAAAACGTGACAAACTAACGAAAAACGTGAAGTGCTCAAAAGTGCAAATCAAAGAAAGAAATAAAAAGAGGCCCTAGACAGAAGGCCGGGGTGGGGGTGTAAAAAATTGTCCTACCCCATCCAAAAGGACGAGGTAAGGACGTGTAGCCTAACCTAGAGGGAAGTGCGCGGTGCAAGTGCCATTCAGTGCATGGTGCTGGACATCACCAGTGCAAATCAGGCACCCCCGAGTTACCCCGGGGGCACAGTGCAGCCTCGGGCTCCAGGCAGCCGACCAGTCAGCGTCCGACCAAGTGTTTCTCCGTCTCACCAGCAGGTACTTTCCAGCCCCTGGCATGGGAATGGGTATTCCACTGGGCTTTTCGAAAGACTCCCTTAGGGGCTGCACCCCCCTCGGAAGAGCAATCTACTCAGTCCCAGTGTTTCTCCGCTCCCAGGGTTAAGATACTAGGCTGAGCTTTTCGCTGTGCCCAGGCTGGTGGTTTGCCCAACCTGGACCAATCTACTCGGTCTCAGCTTTTCTCCGCTCCCTGGGAATGGATACTAGACTGAGCCTTTCGCTGTCTCATCCTTCGGGGGCTACGAACCCCGTCAAGAGAGTCAAACTACTAGGCCCAGTGTTTCTCCCCCCCTCTTACCAGTGGGTTTATGGAAACAACACCTCCTACCACTGGCAGAGGTGAAGGTACTCAGCTAGCCCTTTCACTGCTCCCGGGAAAAAACAGAGGGGTCCCACACCCTCCGCCCATCAGAGCAGCTGCTCAGACCAGCCTTTCTCTATTCTCTGCCAGAGGCCAGTCCATACCCACTGATAAGAACAGATACTATACTTGATCTTAGCCAAAAGGCAGAGAAGCGATTAGTAAGAGCAGTTAGTAAGAGATACTATACTTGGTAATGTGCTACAAAATGGTGCTGATGATTCAATGTAAATGTATCTGTGTCTTTCATTCTTTTTTTTCCCCAAAAATTGAACAGTGTAATGTGGGCTAGGTGAAATGAGGGAGATTGCTAGACTCTTGAGGGAGAGAGGGAGATTGCTGCTATTTCAGGGAGTCTCCTGCAGAATGCAGGAGGGTAGGCAACTATGGCTTGCGCCTTTGTCTAAGGTAAACAACCCAATTCACCACCACAAGCTACAGAAAAATATACACTGCCCATAGGACATAGATCAGCAGATTTATAATGTTGTTTGATTCTTTATCCCTTAATTCCTATAGATGAATAACTGCACTCAAATGTTAAACACAACACTAACAGACTATTATATTATATGTCATACATTTTACCATGAGACCTAAAGCAAACAGACAGAATACTTATGCTTGTCATTAATACACCAGTTGCTTGTTTCCTTTTGCATAAACAAAGTCCTATAACCATATTAGTGTGTGCTCTGAATACTGATATTTCACTTTCCCATGTTCCTGTCTGTTTATATAATACCTCAGGCCTGGATCAGTCAGCACATAGATTGATGTCACTGTGGTAAATGCAATGTTCTATCAGCCATAGGTTGTTTTATCAGGACACTGATACTAAGCAGAGTACATAGATCATTTACATTAAAGGAATGCCATTATTCACTTATATTATACACTTTCGCCATTCTGCCACTGCCTGCCGAAGACTGAAGCGACATCAAAACCTCCTGAACCTGCCCTGCCAACACCTCAAACAAGAGGTTGTGATGTGCTGGAACTGCACCCTCTTTATGCTGCAGAGGATGGAGGAGCAGCAAAAGGCTATTCAAGTGTATACAGCCACCTACAACATAGGCACCTGACCCAAGTGCACTGAAGGCTGATTTCCGTGTTCTGCAAGGTTCTTCAGCCGTTTGAACTTGCCACATGTGAAGTCAGTTCTGACACTGCCAGCTTGAGTCAGGTCATTCCCCTGGTGTGGCTGTTGCAGAAGCAGCTGGAGAAAGTGAAGGAGAAGCTAAAGTGTTGGGATTCCGCAAAGTATGTAGCTCTTGTGGATGAAGCCCTTCATATGCTTTGCCAGGATATGTTCCAATCCTCAGTTTAAAGAGAATGTTGTGTCTCTTTCTGACGGACACAAGTCTACAGTGGTGCAAAGACCTGCTGGTCATCTGAAGCGGACCGTGACATGGCAAAAGCTCCTCCTTCATTTTCTCCCACACCTGTGCCTGCAAGGAAGCAACTCAAATTTCCTACCCGACCCACTGGCAGTGATGCAGGGCAAGCAGGAGCAAGTTTGGACATCTGGTCCGGACTGAAGGACCTGCCAACGATTGCTGACATGTCTACTGTCACTGCATACAATGTTGTCACCATTGAAAAATGGTGGAGGATTGCTTTGGTGACAGCATCCATACCTGTACTGGCAGGAAAAAAAGGAAGTTTGGAGGTCCCTCTACAAACTGGCTCTATTTAGCCTGAGTTGTCCCCCTCCAGTGTGTACACCGAAATAATTTTTAGTGCAGCCGGAACCAGCTACATTCCGTAGGAGGATGCTTCTGCAAAATGTGGAGAAGATGATGTTCATCAAAATGAATGATCAATTCTTCAACGAAGATAAGCAATTGCTTCCAGAGACTACAGGGAGACCTGTGATTGTGGAGTCCAGCGGGGACGAATTGATAATCTGTGAGAGGGAGGAAGTACACACTGAAGGGGTGAGCAAATGGAGGATGAGGATTACATCTTGCCTCTGTAGAGCCTGTTTGTACAGGGAGATTAATTGCTTCCTTTTTTGTGGGGACACAAACAAACCAATCATTTCAGCCACAGTCGTGTTGCAGACCCTGTCACTGAAATGATTGGTTTGTTAAAGACAGAGTGAATGTCCTATTTACGCAACATACGGATGGGAAGGATAATTCCATCTTGCACCTCTTTGTATTTGGCATTATGTGCTCTGTAAGGCCTAGTTTTTCAAACTGCCATCCTGTCTGCAACTGCAATGCCCCTCCTAGATGAGCCACGTGTTTGTGCCGCCCAATTGTGTCACTTAGCATAGTCATCCAGCTACCTCGGTGCAAACTTTTGGTCTAAAAACAACATTGTGAGGTATTCAGAATAGACTGGTAATGAGGGGAAATTAATTTTATTGAGGAAATAATACTGTGGGAACCAAAACAAACACCACATTCTGTAATTTTAGCTGTTTTTATGTTGTTTTTCTTTAAAAATACAGATCCAAAACCCAAAAAGTTGGTTTTGTCAAAACCAATCCAGATCCAAAACATGAAAGGAGATCCAGATCCAAAACCTTTAAAAAAAAAGTGTCTGGTGCACGTCTCTAGTTTTTAGTACCAGCACCCAGCCCTTTCTTTCCAAACCCCTGTTTATCTATATTCTCTGATATTCCTATGTCTGCCTCGTTCTTTCTTGATATCCAGGAGAGTTATGTTTGCAATTTTGGAGTATATATAGTTATTTGCCAAATCTGTGGTAAAAAAGTATATACTGTATTCTCCAAGAATACAAACTCAACTATAACATGACATGCTATAGGTATTTTAGGTATCAGTGCTGGTATGCTTACACGATGTGCTCTTTGGGCGTAGGTTATTTGTTGTTTTCTATTTCTCTGCCCACAATAGTTCCGACGCTGAGAACGTAATGGCCATTTAAAATTTCCAAGAAAAATAAAACAAGATGTAACATACAGTGTGACCGTCTGTCTTTGAAGAATGCACTGTGATATACAGACAAAGAATCACACATTTTAATCAGCGCTGAAAGTGTAGCCCGGGGCCTTGTTCTTGTAATAACCGATACACGGCCTGAAATATGTCTTGTTGACCGGCAAATCCTGTTTATTTCAGAGAAAGATACTGAAGCCTGTGGAATCTGTCTCACTGGTGTGTATAATTATCAGCATGTCATGAACTAGAGTTTGTAGCAAATTGACATGTCACCTCTCCGAAAGGTTAATACAGACAATGGCCTACCCCTGTCTTGTGCAGGAGAGCCTAGTGTGATGATTCATGAGTTTACATATTTTCTCAAGTAGAAACTAAGATATATGTAACCTGACAAGCAGGGTTAGGTAAAAGAAGAACATTATGTATTGTAAAACAGAGTAAAACAAGCACGCTTCCCTATATCTAGACTTGTTTAGTTCAATAGTTTAAATAGTAAAGGAATCAGTATGGGGGTTGATGTATCAATCGGCTTAACATACACAGGGGCGCCAACAGTTCAGCCAGGCCCCTGAAAAATGAAGGGAGTGCGGCCACCAGCAGCATGTGCTGAGCTGGGGAGAGAGGCTGTGCTGCGGGGCAGCCTCTTCCCTGCAATGGGGGAGGGGGAAGCAGAATGATGGCCCCTCCAGCAGACCAAGGCCCGGGTAAAAAGTTCCCGCTCTCCCCCCCTCTTGATGCCACTCATAATAAAACCCATTTAAACGGGACACTCATGAAGTGAAGAGATTTTGTGGCTTACTGACTTCAAGCTTGCAGCTCAACTTGTTACACTCAGCCACAGAACCTGTATCTGAGTGTCCCGGCTGTAAGGGATTGTATGGTGAGCCTGTGTATGAGCAACGAAAAGAGTGGAGAATTGAAGTTTCCCATAACAACCAATCAGCATCAACATTTCCTTTTATAGTATGTACTTGATGCATGCATCCTCAAAGCTGATTGGTTGCTATGGGCACTTCACTCTTTTCATTGCTTGAACACCTTTGTAATTTATTAGACTGTACTATGAGCTGACAAGAGAGAGAGAGAAAGAGAAAGTTTGTCTATGTATCTCACATAGATCTCAATAGAAGCTAACCTCCCAGACTGCCCCCTATCCCTAACTTCACCTTGTAAGGGCCTAAACCTAGTGCACAGACCCTACTGCTCCTGGCAGAGAGGAGGGGGCCCGGCCGGTGGAGGCTGCACATTGTCCTCAGGCTCCTCCTCTTTTAAGACGCCCCTGATAGGTATCCATGCCAAGTTCAGTCCAGGCAACAATAACATCCGAAGAGCAAAAACTGGTTCAAATTCGGAAAGGAGGCATGGTCACGGGTAAAGGGGTGTGGCTACTATCAATGTAGATATTTATATGATCAAAGAACAATAAGTGAAAAGCGTAGGTTACGTATTATGTCCGTAACCTGTGTACCTTTTATTCCTAGCTACGTGCGAACAAAACGTAGCGCAGCGTAGTGTACCTTTATCGTGTATTATACACGGAAGAACCAATGCATTAATAGGAGATCCCTTCGCAGTACTTTGTCTCTAATCTGCGAATACACTTTTAAGGACAATGTCCGTAAAACACCTTATCGCTAGATGCGAATTATAGACGAGACCACAGTATAAAGGTGAGGAGATAGAAACTCCGTAAATAGTGTATTTAGTCCCTAATGGACAAAAGGGGATTACAGAAATAGGAAAAACACAGGGTAACACGTGATGCAATTCTCTAACAATAATAAGTACTTTTAAACACTTACAAAGATGCAGAAACAGATACAATCATAATCAGCCACATTACATAAAAATGGGAATACAAATGTTACCGTCAGGGAAAATAACGCAGCGCAGTCCGGTCGGAGCTCGCTATATTCAGATTGAACTATAGCCCGGTCAATGGTCAGGGAAAGAAGCAGTGCCGAAGTGACTGAGGCCGCCCAGGGTCAACAAACTTATAGGGTCAGAAGGGGGAGGTCAAAGGCCATTCCTATTGGTCAGGGTTCGAATGTCCAGTCCTCAGTGATTGGGGCAAAGTAATACAACTGGTTTGCAAAGGTGCAGGGGGGGAGTGAACTTTGGAGTCCTTTGTGTGTTGGCATCGTCGTCAGGGGTCGTAAATAGCAGCAAGAACCGGTTATAACTGGATTCTTTTGTCACACACATTTAAACAGAAATAGTCCTTGGATTATGGATTTTGTCCATAATTATCGGACCGTATGACTTGCGAATTATTTGCAATGACCGGAATACTGCGCAGGGGAAACGGAACGTAACGGTACCAAACATTATACAGACAGAAGTATGTAATGCTGATTAAACTATGTGTAGTGCTCCAAACCTTTAATTAACTATATTTTATTTGGTGTAAGTGTGGTACTATGAATTTATGTGTAATAGTATGGCTGCGCTTCTGGTCCACTTTGTCACACAGACTCGGGTATGTATACTTTATTTGCGCAACTCTGCGAACCAAAATGGCGGCCGTACTATCCTAAAATGGCGTGTATAAAACTCGACATTGACAGTCCACCCTTTGACAGTAAATATAAAACTGTCACAGTACAAACATTTTTTTCCTAATAACACAGAAATTCATAATCCTAACAGAGAAATTGGGATCAGTGAATTAAACATATAAGGGGAGTAAACCATCTGCTCTTTGGCCGATCCAGGATCATGGATAAATGATGGGCCGCATTTATCAAACAATCTACTCAGGGTGACGAAGGATAATGTACAATTTTTGGGATAAAAATAAAAACAATGGAGGTTACAACATATACAATTGTTTTTCAGATATGGCATCCTTTGGTAAGTGTTGTTTGTGACAACAGACCCTGGAATTCTTTGTTGTCTCTCTTTTTGGTATGCTTTTTAAGTATGCTGGTATTATTACTATCAAACATCCGGTCCTGGGTAACATGTCAAGCTTATAGTTTCTACCTTGACCTAAACTGGGACGGGTAACACACTCTCAGAACTCTGTATCGTCTGTCCAATACCTGGCAGCAGTGCGACAGCAGTATCCTTGACTTTGTAGATAAGAACGGATAGTGGGGGGGGAGACAAGAATAGGACCCAAAATAATGGAGAAAACTGAGAAAGGAAAAAAAAACTTGTTAGTGATCCTTCCAACCTGTTACCAGTGGGGTGTGTCACAGTCCCTTTTGTAGCTTGTACAGGTTGCTTGACCTTAGCTGCTCTCCAGTCCTCCCGAAATGGTGCCTCTAGCGATTTCTTTCTTTCGCCCTTGAATGTAAGGACCTTCTGGGTTTCTGGTCTTTTGGCAGTAGGACGAACGTACCCGAATCTCTCTCTCTGCGACTTTGTTATTGAGGTAGTGCTGGTCAACAAGACTTGGGGTGGTTCTTTCCAAAGGTCTATCAAGCAACCTGTATATGGCAAAGTGGGGGAAACAACAACATCTCCTGGTTCATGGTTATGACAGTTCACAACAGGTGTCAACAAAGTCCTTTTGCTGTAGTTTTCCAGGTGTGGATACATCATTTGCATTATTTTTCGTGGTGTGGTCTAGGATCTCCTTGTGGGATTACCATAACGTGTGGCTGCCCGCCAAGCAATGTTTCGATGGGGACAAATGAGGTGGAGTTCTGAGAGTGATTCTACTACTACAAAAGAGATTGTGGGGTGTACCATCAGTCCCTTGAGGTTTACACATGACCTAAAATCTTTCATATATACTTGCATACTCAGGGGTGCTTCTGGGCTGCCATATCTATACACACAAACGTCAACACAAAAAAATAAGTAAATAAATAACTAGAACGCTTCTAGAGTGGACTGTACAAAGTCGATTTGTATTACCTGCAGAGGATCCTGCTGGAGGAGGGATGTGGAGATGGCTCTGTGGGAACAGCCGTTCCAGTTTCTTTCCCCAGACAAGTAAGGCATGATCCTGTCGTCTTACCTGTCTGTGGGCACACCAGTAATTTCGGACTAATTTTCCACATACCTTCCCTGTCAAGACAAGTCAGGCCATTGGCTATCTCTGCCCTGACAGTTTGGCATGTTCTCAGAGTCACTGGTTTTCCTTGTCCATCTTTCTTCTCCTGTCCACATCCCTTCGGCTTCCAGTCTGCTTCTCCTGCAGGGGACACAAATCTTGTATTTCTATGTGAATACACTGACATTTACAGGGGGAACACAAACCTTATCCGCAGAGCGCATGGCTCACCCAGCTGCCTTGCCAGCGTGTTCATCATCAAGTGACACTGAATCCTTATCGAAGGTGTGGGCTTTACACTTGATAACAGCCACTCTGTCCGGCAGCTGTGTGGCTGTCAGAAATCTTTAGAACTTACAACGCTTGTGCCACTGGAGTGCTGGCTACTGAAACAAACATCTCTGAGGCGCCATAGGGCCCAAGATCTCCTGTATTACCCCAACAAACGTACTTGGAGTCGGCATGAATATTGGCTGTTTTTCTCTCAGCCCGCAGCACTACTAATGAGGCTGCTGTTGCTGAGTGAGACGTCCAAGGGGTCCAGCCTCTACTATGCCTTCTCCATCTATTACGGTATAGCCAGTGTACAATTTTCCCCTCTCAGTGTTGTGGAAAGAAAAAAAGAAAAAAAATGAATTTCCTGGGTTGTTACCACCCTTTGGGGGCATGCTGCAAAGGTCTGATTCAAACATGTCATGCAATCATATTCGTCTCGGCTCCCACTAAACTCCACCATTCCAGCAACCTCAGCACCAATCCACCCTTTGTGCCTTGGAGGGCACACCTGGTAAGAGTGTTGCTGGGTTTACAATATTACCCATTTTACTGGTAACATTTATAGAATTCATCAATGCAAGTTCCTATTTAGTGGACTTGGCTGGTGAATATTTTTCACATGTTTAGGCAGAATTTTAGGAGTGTCCACTGTCCAGACTATATGAGGAGCATAACCAGTTAAAACACACCCCAACACCACATTCTCAGTTTTGTTTACCGGTAGTGCTATGGCAACTACACTGTGTAGACAAGTAGGAAGTGCTCGAGTAATTGGGTTTAATTGTACACTGCAGTACGACATTGGTCAGGCTGGCATCACCAGGTTTCTTACGTCACTATATCTGTCGCCCCCCCAGCAGGTCCAGTATTCCAAATCACATGGTCTCTTGTGTCAGTCATACCCATGGCAAAGGCTGTAATCAGGCCTGTTTCCCCTTCTTTACTCTCCACATCTGTCTGTGAAGACATGGGTTTTGTGATTGCACCTATTTATATGTAAATGCGTTTTACAACCCTTTTCATTCTCTGTTGAAGGGGAATGCTTTGTGCACTACTTGGACTGCTTTTTTCACAAGATGGTGGCTGTCGTTGCCCTGGGTAACATAAGGAGCAATGCTTAAGGTTACTGGGACTTTGTTCAAAATTTACTGAAAAATATATTTTGTGACTACTCGCTTTATGGGGTACCGTATATTCACAATAGGTATTTCTCTGCTGGGAGTGCGACAGATTTTTCGAACTATTTTTCTATCATTTGTGGGTTTATGGTTACTAATGTGTCCCAGATTTCCCCCTCCTCCTCTCCCCCCTGTTCAGGCGCAACCGCAATCTGTCCTGAGATACGTTATGTCCTGCCTCAGGAGGATACACCAGAAGTTGTCTATCGCCATCTGCTGGTGTTGTGGATGAGAAAAGGACATAACAATAGATCATTGACCCATTGTATTGGTATCAAACCATTTGTGAGCTGTAAGGACAGTGTGCAATCCTGCAAGACCCGGGGGAGGGGATTTGTGGCTCTCTAAAGTTTCTGGAACAGAAGAGTAGGGGAAGAAAAAAATGGAAAAAAAAGAGAGAGAGAAAAACTCAAAAGGGTAGAAAAAAATTAATGACAGTTATGTGTACATTTATTTTTCAACAGAAAATTTCTCTTTTATTTGGATGACACCAGGATTTGGCACTATGGGGGGGATTGGCTCTCAACTATTTGGTTCTTACCCTTTTCAACTCCTGTTCTGATCTATAAGCCCTCCCTTCTTTCTCTTTCCCAGTGTGGTTGTGACTATGGGCTGTGTCTAGGGGTATTTAGCTAAAAGTTCTCTTTTGGGAACCTTGTTATTTCACTGGGTATTTTTCCAGCTCAACCTCAGGTTTCAAATGGTGAAGCTGTACTTTGGGGCGCTATGCTTTCTGTTTTTAACTGGGTTTCTATTGAAGCTATCATTGCCATTAATCCTGTGTCCTGCCCATCTTTAGTTCAAAGGGAACTTGGTATTTGTGCTGTAGTTTTTAGCTACCTTAGATGGGTTAAAAAAAAAATCTATAACAGTACAGTGCAGCATTAGTCACGGGGGTATATCTAACGATTTTGCATCTAGTTCGTGCATACTGGTCCTGTTGTCGCTAAGTTATGAATTCTCTGGAGTCCAGCAGCAGACATAACTTATTTTTTTCAAGGTAGTTCTGTAATTTGAAGGTCAATCGCAGCCGCTGCAGTCAATAAGACAGAGCATTTGATATGCAAGGGCCCAATTATGATCTCTATTTTGTTTTACCAATGGGTAATGCTGCACCTTTCCTGTTACCCCAATTGTAACTGCTATTTGCTTGGCACAACCTAGATCAGGAGGGAAGGTTGTTAACGGGTTTGATAAAAAAAAAACTTTTTTAATTTAAACCATTTCACTTACCCATATCTGAGGCTCCTCCTTCAGATATTGTCTTACGTTACCTTGTTGTGGGGTGTATGTGTGTCCTACTCCCTGTTTGCATATATGTGTCATGCTTAGGGCGGCGTTGGCTACTAGGTGGGGCTATGGCTATGTGTTGAGACCTACCTGTCTTCTCCCATTGTGTCTCCCAGTTACTTACATATGTGTTGGGTTTCCTATGGTTACTTACCCTGCAATGTCTGGCTATGTGTCCTTTGTTTCCACAGTTGAAACATACAGTTTGTTTTTGTCTTACCATGTCTTGCCTTGGGTGTGGTATGTTATTGGTTGGATCCTTACTAAAAGTGTGACTATCGGCTGTTATCAGTTTCTGCTTGCCGTTTGTCTGTCTTTCTGTCATAAATCGTTTGTCCAGATCAACAGCAGATTTCCTTAAAGTATGTATTGTCATCTGTCTGCAGTTGCGGTGAATGGTTTCTATGCTGGTTCTCAAATTTTCCCTAAGACCTTGTATCAGCACAGAGACAATCACTCCTTTAAGATGTATGTTGTCCCTGGGGTCGGGGATACCAGAGTGTTTTGGCAACGCCTGCAAAGCACGGTTGAAATATCCGCTGGCAGACTCACCATCTTTTTGTTTGATGGTGAACCTCAGAGTATTTTCAACCGTCGCTGGGAAATATACACCCAATTGTATATTTATTAGGCGTATATTTTCCTGGTTGCCCTGTTCAGTTAAAATCTTATCGCCCTCCACACCACTGTCTCGAATGAATTTCGGGACATCTATGTGTGAAGGGAGGCAAGCTCTCAACATGTATCGCCAATCCTTATTGGTGGGCTCATCTGAATTTCCTCGTTCCCTTACAAATTTCTGACACTTTGCCAGATCTTTGCTGGGATCAGGGAAATTTTTGATGATTGAATGACGTTCCACTCGTGTCCACGTATTGTGCATGTCGCTATCCTTTACAGGCATTACCTCATCCCTGCCTCCCCGTCCACAAGGAGGTTCCACTGTGTGCAGAGGCTGGATTTGTATACCCCCTGCACCATTGGACAACATCCCAGAAATAACTATCTCTGTGCTGTGTTGTGTGTACTTACCTGTGTCTCCAATTGTGTTCCTGGCATCAGCCATCTCCTCGACCAGAATGGCAGCAGCAGCTTGGGCTGTCTCAGCCTCTCTCTCCTTTCCGCTAGCTTCGCAAGGGATGGCTGATGTCAGGAATCCCCCCTGTGGATCTGTATCTTGCTTATAGGGGGTAAAAACAGTACACAAGTTATTCATTTTCAGGTTATTTTTGGTTTCACTTCGGACTTGAATTGTTCCCTTTTTTACATATTGGGGAGTGGAAACATTCGTATTCCTGTGGCTGATTATACTTGCATCTGACAGATAACTATGTTCTTTTTGGATTGTACTTTCCTTCTGCCACAATTTTAGACATTCATTCTGTTCAACTCTTTCCTCGAGTGGCAAGAGCAAACATCTCTGATCTCTAACTGCTGATAAGACTTCTGGATCGAAACCACCAACACTGGGAAGATCTAACTTGCTGCCTTGTGTCAATTTTTTTTCATTTCTTTTGGTAAACAACTGCTCGTTCACTGCCGTTCACATTATGAAAGCTGCCGACCCTTTGGGTCGACTAGATTCCTCCCTAACTAGCACGGCATCCCTGTGCGACCCGTTATTACCCATGGTTACAGGAATAAACGTTCACAGCTAGTAGACACCGGTGGGTCGTTTATTTCGTGAGTAGCTCCCAAAACACTCCTCCTCAGCGACCTAGAACGCTTCCGCACTTAAGCGTAACGCGAAGGCTACGAGGTAATAATACTCAATCACCAAGTCTTTCGGCTAGTAGCGTACTGCTAGTCAACTTGCAAGGTGCGGCCAAATTTTTCCAGGACACAACAAAACTTGTTTTTCCTGTATCCCCAAAAACTGGTATTTCTAAAGCAGCTGATCAGATCACTGGGTTCCGATTTAGCTTCTTGTACCCTCCCGGTGGATCAAAATAGGTAGGTCCACGGAAGGGGCAGTTCCTATGGGCACGTCGTCACGTGCACCTTGTCCTACACCGGACTGTCCTACACCGGACTGCGCTACTACGCTTGAGTCGTGTCGTCACACACCCGTTCACCTCAGTGATTGTTTCACACTGGGTGCTAGTTACACCTTGGTCTTACGCTTAAACTTGAAATATTTCTGTACAGAAAATCTTCCCAGGTTGGTAGTTTCTCACTAGATACTTATGCAGGTATAAATCCCTTTTAATGGCTATAGGAATCTATTAAAATAATGTTTGAGTTGCTTGTTTTTTGTTTTTTTGAAAATGAACAATAAAAGAAAAACTTACTTTCTCTTATTAATCACCGCTTTATCCACAGTATGTTACTATACTGTTTTAAATAAAGCTAGTGATTAAATACTGTTCACCTTTGGGTTCCTATGTGTGCTGCATGTGCAGTGCCAGTGAACAGCCACGTATGTACGTGTGTTTGTTAAACCTGTTCACAGGCCGCCGATGAATCGGCCACCCACGTGTTCTATAGTGTATTTGCAAGGTCGCGCTCGGGTTTCGCTATACGCAGTAATTGCGCATAAATATGGAATAAATCCCTTAACTCCGTCCGAAAGTTACGTATAAAGATGCGAAATAAATCCAGCACTTAATCCGTAAATTTTGTACAAAGATGCGAAAATTTCCCAATGTAAGCACGTGCGCGTGCACCTTGCGTAATACACAATAGACGCTTCACGTTACTGTAAAAGGCCTAGAACTTATCGCCACGTGGCGGAGTCCTTGGCCCTGCAGTAACTAACAATAAAAGTTATAGTTTTGCACAGAAGGGATCCTCTATGTACTATAATAAACACAGGCCTTTGTCTCCACGTGTGCGAACCTTATCGCACGTGGCACATATACTGTAATGAACAAGCAACTCAAGACACTATACCCCGTTAAACTACTTGTGGCAGGCAGAAGTACAGTTTACTAAACACTTAAATATACTTTAAAACACGTGGCTTAATGTTTCCTTGGATTTCACTTATTGTACTTCGAGTTCAAACGCTAGCACCTCTCAATTCCTGCACCGCCGCGGACCTGGCCTATCCAGCAATGATTAAATAATCACTTCCACCCTTTTGCTGGTATAGGTCAAGCCGCGCGTTTGGTACCGAGTTCTAGAGTGTGAACAGGCCGGACGCCAGCCCCCAATTATCAATGTAGATATTTATTTGATCAAAGAACAATAAGTGAAAAGCGTAGGTTACGTATTATGGGTGACATTCTATGGGATGCGATTATCGTTTTTTTGCGGTAATTAGACCACAAAATGGCGATATCGCATTTTCCCATTAAATCGTTTATTTAATGGGATGCGCACAGGGGCTGAAATCGCATATTATGTGCGTTAAGGTCTGGTGAATAAAAATGCGAGATTAATTCGCATTTTTATCGCATCCAGATGTTTTCGCACAGAAAAGTATACAAGTCGCTTATTTAATGCTATGCGCATTTGCACATCGCATTTTTTAAGTGACTAATTATCGCACTTATTTCAGACCTGGGTCTGTTAGGCGAATTAGCCAGAACCCTGCACAGATCGCAATGTTCCGTGCAGGGTTCTGCTGTAAAAAATAATAGAAATGGTTAAAAAATAAAAAAAACGAGCGCGGGGTCCCCCGCCCGAGTATAACCAGCCCCGGGCTCACTGAGCCGGTGCTGGTGACATAAAATCAGGGTCCCCGACAAATAGGGGTCCCCTTGATTTTATGAAACCAGCACCGGGCTCAAGGTCCGGCGCTGGTTCCCAAAATACGGGGGACAAAGTGACTAGGGGTCCCCAGTATTTTAAGAACCAGCACCGGACACAACCAGCCAGCAGGGTAATGCCACAGCCGGGGGGAGACCTTTTATACAAGTCCCCCCGGCCAAAGCATTAACCCCCTGGCTGGTCAGCATGGGCAGGGGTCCTGGGGAAGTGGGGACCCCCTCAATGAAGGGGTCCCCCCCCTCCAGGACTTACCAGCCCATGCTGATAGTCCGGGGCTGTCCCCGATGCCCCTGGGCGGTGGGCATCGGGCTGATGATTTGTGTAAAAAAAAGAATGAAAACTATTGTTTTACACTGGCGAACTATGAGTCCCAGCAAGCCTACCCCGCATGCTGGGACTTGGGGAACCACAAGTCCCAGCATGCGGGGCATTAAAGGGCCCGCTGGCACTTGTAGTTCTGCAGTGAAAAAAATAGTGCACAAAATCACACTGACACCCTGTAAAATAAAACTTTAATACACACAAAACACACACACACTGATACTTACCTACCTTGAGCCCGTAGGTCAATCCCTGGATCCTGGGTCCGTCCTCCGGTGCTCCAGGGCAGAAGAGTCCGGTTCCGGGGCCTTGGTCCTGGTTCCGGGGCTGGTCCTGGGGTTCCGGGGCTCCTGGCGTGAAGAATCCGGGGTCCGGGATCCGTGGTAGTCCCAGGGGTACCTAAGGAGGCAAATCCAACTCACCTGCTCCCCGGCGGCGACCTCCGGTGACAGCGCTGCTCCAGACTGGTACCCGGCTTGCAGGACTTTGCCCGGCGCTGAGATGTTTCCTCCTCGCCGTCTCTGCACAGAATGATTTCTCGGCCAATCAGGAGCCGAGAAAGTCGGCTCCTGATTGGCCAGAAATCATTCTGAATACAGACGCCGAGGAAGTAACATCTCTGCTCTGGATACGCTGAGATGTTACTTCCTCGGCGTCTATATTCAGAATGATTTCTGGCCAATCAGGAGCCGACTTTCTCGGCTCCTGATTGGCCGAGAAATCATTCTGTGCAGAGACGGCGAGGAGGAAACATCTCAGCGCCGGGCAAAGTCCTGCAAGCCGGGTACCAGTCTGGAGCAGCGCTGTCACCGGAGGTCGCCGCCGGGGAGCAGGTGAGTTGGATTTGCCTCCTTAGGTACCCCTGGGGACTACCACGGATCCCGGACCCCGGATTCTTCACGCCAGGAGCCCCGGAACCCCAGGACCAGCCCCGGAACCAGGACCAAGGCCCCGGAACCGGACTCTTCTGCCCTGGAGCCCCGGAGGACGGACCCAGGATCCAGGGACCGACCTACGGGCTCAAGGTAGGTAAGTATCAGTGTGTGTGTGTTTTGTGTGTATTAAAGTTTTATTTTACAGGGTGTCAGTGTGATTTTGTGCACTATTTTTTTCACTGCAGAACTACAAGTGCCAGCGGGCCCTTTAATGCCCCGCATGCTGGGACTTGTGGTTCCCCAAGTCCCAGCATGCGGGGTAGGCTTGCTGGGACTCATAGTTCGCCAGTGTAAAACAATAGTTTTCATTCTTTTTTTTACACAAATCATCAGCCCGATGCCCACCGCCCAGGGGCATCGGGGACAGCCCCGGACTATCAGCATGGGCTGGTAAGTCCTGGAGGGGGGGGACCCCTTCATTGGGGGGGTCCCCACTTCCCCAGGACCCCTGCCCATGCTGACCAGCCAGGGGGTTAATGCTTTGGCCGGGGGGACTTGTATAAAAAGTCTCCCCCCGGCTGTGGCATTACCCTGCTGGCTGGTTGTGTCCGGTGCTGGTTCTTAAAATACGGGGGACCCCTAGTCACTTTGTCCCCCGTATTTTGGGAACCAGCGCCGGACCTTGAGCCCGGTGCTGGTTTCATAAAATCAAGGGGACCCCTATTTGTCGGGGACCCTGATTTTATGTCACCAGCACCGGCTCAGTGAGCCCGGGGCTGGTTATGCTCGGGCGGGGGACCCCGCGCTCGTTTTTTTTTTTTAAAACTTTGCGCTGTCCTGCAAATGTGCGATTTTCAGACTTGAAAATCGCACATTTTTAGGACTAAATACAGCGCACCACTTCGCTGCAAATCGCCCCTCTTCGCACTTTTCAGCCTCCAATGCGCATCACATTAAATATGCGCATTTTGGCTGAAAAATGCGATTTGAAAAAGTGCGATTTGCGGCGATATGGTGCGCTAATAAAACATGCGCATTTAGCGCAAACCATAGAATGTCACCCTATGTCCGTAACCTGTGTACCTTTTATTCCTAGCTACGTGCGAACAAAACGTAGCGCAGCGTAGCGTACCTTTATCGTGTATTATACACGGAAGAACCAATGCATTAATAGGAGATCCCTTCGCAGTACTTTGTCTCTAATCTGCGAATACACTTTTAAGGACAATGTCCGTAAAACACCTTATCGCTAGATGCGAATAATAGACGAGACCACAGTATAAAGGTGAGGAGATAGAAACTCCGTAAATAGTGTATTTAGTCCCTAATGGACAAAAGGGGATTACAGAAATAGGAAAAACACAGGGTAACACGTGATGCAATTCTCTAACAATAATAAGTACTTTTAAACACTTACAAAGATGCAGAAACAGATACAATCATAATCAGCCACATTACATAAAAATGGGAATACAAATGTTACCGTCAGGGAAAATAACGCAGCGCAGTCCGGTCGGAGCTCACTATATTCAGATTGAACTATAGCCCGGTCAATGGTCAGGGAAAGAAGCAGTGCCGAAGTGACTGAGGCCGCCCAGGGTCACCTAACTTATAGGGTCAGAAGGGGGAGGTCAAAGGCCATTCCTATTGGTCAGGGTTCGAATGTCCAGTCCTCAGTGATTGGGGCAAAGTAATACAACTGGTTTGCAAAGGTGCAGGGGGGGAGTGAACTTTGGAGTCCTTTGTGTGTTGGCATCGTCGTCAGGGGTCGTATATAGCAGCAAGAACCGGTTATAACTGGATTCTTTTGTCACACACAATTAAACAGAAATAGTCCTTGGATTATGGATTTTGTCCATAATTATCGGACCGTATGACTTGCGAATTATTTGCAATAACCGGAATACTGCGCAGGGGAAACGGAACGTAACGGTACCAAACATTATACAGACAGAAGTATGTAATGCTGATTAAACTATGTGTAGTGCTCCAAACCTTTAATTAACTATATTTTATTTGGTGTAAGTGTGGTACTATGAATTTATGTGTAATAGTATGGCTGCGCTTCTGGTCCACTTTGTCACACAGACTCGGGTATGTATACTTTATTTGCGCAACTCTGCGAACCAAAATGGCGGCCATACTATCCTAAAATGGCGTGTATAAAACTCGACATTGACACTACATCCCCTTTCCTATACTTACAATGTGCAATTGGAGACCCAAAAAAGGTACAGGCCATAAAAAAAACGTACTGTACCTGCCAAAAAATAGTAAAGTTGGAGGGTATGCAATAAAATATCAGAATCGGTATAAGTTGGGGACAGTGCAGGTGTCTATCAAGAGTAGAATCACACTACACAAGCAGAGATAGGTTGAGGCGGCATTTAACAGCAGAGGGACGGAATGAGTGGTGTGAAATGCTATAACTGTCAATTATCTCCCAATGCAGTTGCCCTATAAAGCAGCAGGGGTCAGTCAGGAAGTGACATAGGACAAGTCCACAGAGGCAACAGTGCACATATATCATATGACTACACTACACCCAGGCACAACGCTGCTACCTTGTAGCACTGCACAGTCTGCTAGCTGTACCTCACCACAGGATGACAGTTTCCATCTGCAATAAGTCAGGCCATCAGGCCAACAGATGTAAAATGATTGGAAAGTTTTAATGAATGTAAATTCAAAGAAATATTCTCACAAAATATAAATATTTCACTAATGTCTCAAAGTATATCTTAAATCAATTCTAAAACCAATGGGAAAAAAACTTACCGGAAGATAAACACAAAATAACACCACAAGGCTGATCTGTTGATTCATTGTTTTTTTGCGTTATTATCGTCTATTTTATCTGACATAAGGACGGCTTGAATTTGAATATCAGTTACAAACTGTAAAGAGCTTTGTGAATGTGTCTGTGTCTGGTGCAGTGGTAAACAGGGTGGAGTAGCAATAGGATATGTTGACACTGCCAGTCTGTTATTTATGGGAGATAATTTTGCTATATGTGCATTCAAGCGTGGCTTGTGGTGAATGGGTTGGGTTATTAACAAGAAAAACAGGGCCAGGAATCCTTTTTTAAGGGAATCGTTCTGTGAATAAATAACAATTGACATCATCCATTGTTCACTGAGTGGCCAACGTATGTGGACACCCAAAGTTTACACCCCTATGTGCTTTCTTCCAAAACCTTGGACATTAATCTGGAGTTGATTTCCCTTCTGTTGCTATTTTCAGCATCTACTCCACTTTACTGACAAAAAGGCTTTCCACTAGTATTTAAAACATAGGATTTTATTTAAAGGGCTAACATCAGAAATTGTGGGGCCCGGGTGTGATAAAATAGGAAGCCCCTATGAACCTGGAGTGAACTAAAACAAGTGAAAGACCCCCCCTCCCCTTCCCACTGTATACCAGCCATTTATTTTAAAGAAATAAAAAACTGTCTCTGTCTGATGTAAAATAATTATTTCTTTTCTTTAATTACCACGAGGCATGGGTGGGCCGGGAAAGCCAGACGCTGATCCCAGGCTGGGCTGCACGTGCACCTCACTCACCAGGCTCATGATAGAGAGGGAGGGGTGCCAGCTCTTCCTCTGTCACGTACAGTGTGACGTCATGCCATGCGGTGGGGACTTCCTGTGGGTGTTCCTTGATTCCTGGACCCTGCTGCCCGCTGCACTGCCTTTCTTAATGCAGGTGCTGGATTACTGATTAAAGTTGGAGCCGCTGTGTGACACGGGTGTCATGGGAGTAGATTTGGATGGGTTTGTGCAGTTCCCTCCATTTGTTCTAAGTGGCTCATGATTCCTTGTAGGAGGTCCGTTGGTAATCCCTGGTTCCCTCTCAATTCCATTGGGTCAGTACAAACTGTCACCGGAGTGGATTTGGATGGGTTCGTGTGATGTTCAGGAACTACACTCAGAATAGGAATTGCGGGGTTAAAACAAGCTGGTTAATTATGGATTTTTTTCATCAATAGAAAAACAAAACAGGCTGATCCGAAATAATGTCTTTGAGAAAAGTCAACAGGTTAACAAAAGAATGGGTGCAATAAGTTCGGTACTTGTTTCCTAGCACGGCGCCCAGATTTCCTACGTACGGCACTGTAGGGAAATCGCATCACATGGGCCATTATAGCGGCATGCGATGCGATGTGATGCAATTTTTTTACGTATTTTTTTCTATGCTCATTGTACCCCACTATATCGCATGGCATTGCATCGCATGTCCCGCAAAATCGCATGCGATCGCATGCGAATAGGATGTGCGATGCCATGAAACTATACAATAATATGATTGTATGTCCCAAAAATAGGTTTAACACACCCCCCTTCACTATCCACACGAGCCCGAAGCGTGGCGTGGAGTTGATTTTATATAGTGTGGCGAGCCCAGCGCAGCGAGCCCGAAGTGTTGCGAGCGGACGTGGATTACTTTACATGTATTCCGTGTCCCCTCGCGGGGCGCGCTGCGCTCGCTGTACTTCGGGCTCGGTGGCTCGCTGTCACAATATACAAAATCAACTCCGCCAATGTGGATAGTGGGGTAATGAAAAAGTCGGAGGACGCATTCGGCTGCCACTCGCCACGCTTCGGGGTGGCGTGGATAGTGGGGGGGGTGCATTAAACCTATATGTCATGGCATCGCACACCCTATAAAATCGCATGCGATTGCATGCTATTTTGCGGCAGATGCGATGCGATGGCCCGGGGCTGAGAGAGCAGTGAATAAATTACATAGGAATATCGCATCTCATCGCACGGCCCTTAAAAGGGCCCATGCGATGCAATGCGATTTCCCTATGCAGAATAGCCCACTAAGCAAATTGCTTAGTGGGCGCCGTTCTAGGAAACAAGTACCATAAGTTCTTGCATAACAGAATAGTTCAATTGGTCTGGATCTTGGAAAAAATGGAAACAGGGATGATCGAGCTCTGGCGAAGATAATCAGAAGAGATGAACACCGGCTAGGAGCTTTTGCATGAGACTTAGAAAGACGTGATTGTGGTGATAGCTGGGTCCGGATGGAGCAACTGGAGAAGACGAAGTTTGATGACAAGATGCTTGGTTCCGGTTTTGAAGAACTGAGAAGATAATTGGATCCACTTAGAATAATAGAGAGGACGTGAAGATAATTGAATCCGGTTTTGATGAATGGAGAAGACATGAAGAAGTGTTGGTAGTGCGATGGTATCGTGATGCAATTCAGTGGACCCTGAACAGAACAGAACCGGATGTAACAGACCGGGACAGTCAGAAGTTTCCACGATGCAGAACTGTGACAAAAGACAGGGTATGCAGCGGACCATAATAAAGCCAGGAGTCTCCATAAGTGAATTGCACAATAGACCTTTTTGTACTGAAACGGGACAGCCTATGCAGATACTCTATATAGTTAGAGGGCGGCTGCCATTGGCTGTCAGTGCAGGGAGGCAGAAATCTAATCTGGCTGGCCCAATGCCCCTTTAGCCCATAATCAAGATGGTGGTGCTGGCCTCCATGCACCACCTCAGACCCTGTCCCTTACACTGCACTGGGACCCGCTCTCTAAGTGTCACCTCCTGCCTGCTCACCTGCCGTGGCCAGCCTGCTGCCAGGGCCGCGGCGGACACACGGACAGCCGACAGTGGACAAGGACAGGTGAGTAGCAGACCCCCAGGCGGGCGGCGGCGGGCCGGCTGTGTAGTCAAGTGAATGGGAACGCTGGCGCCAGGAGTTAGGGGATAGTGCTGCCTGGGCCCTACTCTCTGTCAAAGCGGCCAGACCAGGGACAGCTGTCCCCATAGCAGCCCCCTAATAGTGGCCCTTTTCATATGCATTCAGCCACAAAAGAATTATTGAGGTTGGTCACTTTTGTTCAGTAGTAAGACCTGGGGCAAGATGTAATAGGATGAGAATTTTTAGACAGCAAATAAAAAACGCACCATATTGTACATGCCACTAGTGCAAATTTTTGCTGAAAATCGCACAGTGACAACCACAAATTTGGCCGAAAATCGCACATGTAATAGGGTGTGAATTTTTAGACAAAGTCAGAAGTCACTTACAATTTCTGGTGATTTTTTAAATAACGGGAATGTGCGATTTTTATTAAAGGTACAATTTTTAGTAACAGGAGTGTGCGGTTTAGATTGGTACATCCCACCCATAATATTAAACGTACCACACAGGTTATAATTCTGAACACATATGCAGAGGAAACATGAATATGTTGGATCAATTCCTAGGAAAGATACAAGCACATGTGCACCAATAATTCTTCTGCAGCCGGCTACCTAGGATGCTTACGACCCCTTGCGCTAAGGACAGCGGTTGAAGACGGTTGTGTTCACGCAATATACATTGCTTTGTCTATTTGCACTAATACAATGCTATTATTGCACCGGTAAATTTTCCTTGTTAAATTTTTATATACTATATGGCTTTTAGTTAGTTTTATGATCTTTAAAAAGGAACTCCTCCTCCATAGTATAAACTTTATTTTATAGAGTGTGTCATATATTTTGTAACTTATTATATATTTACCAGGTAAGATATATTAATACCAAAGGTATATTAGATTGGAATAGCTAATTTACTAAGATGGGCGTTCTACTGAAGATGGGATATTGCTCATAGAAACTACAGTGGTTTTTCAACCACTGTGCCGTGCCACACAAATGTGCCTTGAGCTGTTCTCAAGAGTGCCACCAGGGATAGAGATGTCCACACCAGTTCAACTGTTAATCACTGGTCTTCCTGCTCTCTCTCTCTGGGCCAGATTCTCTAAGCTTCAAAAGTGATAAAATGGAGAGTGATGAACAGACAGCCAATCAGCTCCTACCTGCCATGTCACAGACTGTGTTTGAAAAATGTCAGGTAGGAGCTGATTGGCTGCTTGTTTATCACTCTCTCTTTTATCACTTTTGAAGCTTAGAGAATCTGGCCCTTACTCTCTCACACCCATGGTGTCAGTCCCGGGGCCCTGGTTTAAGGGCTTGTTACTTAAGAAGATCCCCGGAGACTGCATAGGACATTAATCGGACATACAGTAGAGAAGCCAAGTCACTGGGACCTAGGGGAGGAGCTGCTTGGGTTTCCACTAGCTTCCTCTGAGAACATAATGGCAGCAGGGAGGCACATGAGGGAATTTTTAACTCCACTCCCGGGACACTTCACACTGAAATTGGCACAGACTGTACTGTGTTCATCTGGGGGGTCAATGTGTTTTCTTTTTGTGTTCTATGGGGGACAATGCGATTGATTTTTCTTTTGTGGGGTTTCATGTGATATTTGTTTTCATGTGCAGGGGCAAACGCAGGATTTTCAGAAGGGGGTTTCCAGAGGGGCAGAGCAAAGCACGGAGATGGACACTTAGGTGACCCAGTATATGCGGGGTCAGTTAAAGTATTATAGATTGACCAAATTTACATAAATAATAATAATAATATATATATATATATATATATATATATATATATATATATATATATATTGTGTATATATATATTTATATAATGGTGGTGGATTTCCCTGTAGGAAAAGGAGCTCATTTAGGGGGACTCATCTGGTGCTATCTGTTTGGGATAATTATCCAGTATAAGTCTACACTAAAAAAATTGGTCCAGCACTGAATGCATAGGATATTTGTATCTTTATCAGAGAATAGGCTAATACATTACTACTCTAATCCCCACTGAGGAAAGCTACCTCGGGATCCCCTTAAAGAATTAGGGCGGTTAGCAGATCCAGTTCCAGGAAGATTTACTTTAACCTTATAAGGACGAGGTATAACACGTCTGGATATCTATTGGAAGAATTTGAACTATTTCCCCTGATGAAGTCTATAATAGACGAAACGCGTTGGGACATTGTTTGAACCACTTAAGAGTTGGATAAAGAACCTCTTGGAAATCCAACGTCTTTTGGTTTTATGAACATTGATGTGACACATGGACATTTAATCTAGGCGCTATACCACCATTTGGGAAGTATATTGTGGGTATTGTTTCCTAGCCCTCAGGAAACCTGGTGGTTAAGCAGCCGCAATTGAAGTTTAAAGTTGTTTCAATTTTTATTGTGCATATAAGCGCGAGAGGAGTATTGGGGATAATATATATATATATATATATATATAGACACACACACATATATATATATATAACAGCAATGTAGACCCCTGGGCATAGCAATGCATTGGGGCCCCTACCGATCCTCCCAGCAGTAGGGGTGGGGGAAGCTTTGATGTCCCGCGGGTGGTAGGGGGTATTATATCAACTGCTCAGCATGTAGGGCCTGGATCAGTAATTTCCACTAAGTACCCCTTTACTGCACAGATGGTGGGAGATGGGGTGGGAGAAGGGGGCATTGGGCTGAATGAAGGGACCCTGATACATAACTTCCAGGGTGGTAGAGGATGTTTAATACACAGAGGAGGGGTGTATAGTGGAGTGGGCTTATTATTCATAATTTTCTGGTGGGAGGACAGCTTGCTTGACTGCAGATATCTCCAGTTCCTGGAAATAGATTTCTTAGATTTTAATGGAATTGAAAACTAGAGAATCCCACCTACCAAATGGTATTGGGGACTAGGGGATGAGAGTTCAGGAGGCAGAGCAATCTGCCAACGAGAATATAAAACTACATACCAGGTGTGCGGAGCTGGAGCCAAGCTACTAGTGTCCATCAAAGGGGGAGAGTCAGACAGAACCTGAAATATCTGACAGAAGAGCAATTAACAGGCTTGGATGGGGACCACTATTTTGAAGTCAGATATCTCCGGTTCCCAAGGGCCGATTTTTTAAATTCTTGTACCCCTGGAAAGAGGGTACCCTCAGCTTTCAGCCTAGGGTCCTTAGACTCCTGGGGGGGGGGTTTCTGGGTACTCAGAACCCCCCCCCCCGCCCCTGCATGCGCTACTGATGTGGGGGCCAGTTTTTTTTCATATGTAAGCCAATAGGATTGTTTTTTTTCCTGTGGGAGCCGATGTTTTTTTCCCCTGTGGGGGTCTGCATTGGCAAATTTTAAAATCTTGTTTGGTGTGCCGCGAGTTGATTAAGGTTGAAAATAACCATTCTAGAAGTTAATGGATATTATCTGATTGGTTGCTCTAAGTAGCCATCTTCAATAGAACTCCCACCTAAGATATGTGCGCATCACAAACATCATCGATTAAACTGCTCTTATTCGACCTATGCTCAGCATTCCATGCGGGGCGTTTCACACTGCAGGCACCATCCTTTAACATGGGAGCCGCATTGCAGGAGGTCGAGGGTCACGTTTGGCACACAGGCTGTAGTTCGGACAGAACATCCATTCTCTAGAAAGCTTGGGAAGTAAGACACCAGGCTATAAATGACAGCTCAACATATTTGCACGATTATGTTATCCTTTGTTATCACAGCTTTTTGTCCTACTTCAGAGCAACAGGGGCAGAACTCTGGGAGGCAATGGAGTCATCTTTTGCCGGGCTCCTGCTGCAAAGGGGGCACCTCTCCTCCCCAATTAGTTTAAATCAGTTAATGAAAGCCATTGATATCCCTTCTATAGCTGAGTTCTGAAATATACATGTGTCCTCTCTCTCTCTCTATCTCTCTCTATATATACATATATATATATATATATATATATATATGTGGCACCCCACTGCAGATGCCCCAGTACCCCTTAAAGGACCTAGGAATGGTTGCAAGAGCCATACTTGCCGACTTTGGCATACTCCTTTCCGGGAGAAGCCCGGAGAGGAGTGAAAGGGGGCGGGTAGAGGCTTCGTTTTGGGGGCGGGGCACGGGTGATGTCATCAAGCCCCGCCCCCATTCCGGGCTGAAGCCTCAATTTGCTGGTCCGTGGGTGGGGGGAGGGGCTAAAAATGACGCGAAATGCCGCGAATTGCGTCATTTAGCCCCGCCCCCTCCCCGCGGACCCGCGAAAGTCATAGTTTTTAGACCGCGGGGAGAGGGGGAGACGGGGCTGTAGGGAAATGTGGGAGACTTGCCCCCCTTCCCGGGGGACCGGGAGGGGGACCCGATTTGCAGGACCCGGGAGGGTAGGCAAGTATGGCAAGAGCTGCCCAGTAAAACCCCTTCCCTGTAATCAGGGCTGCAAGGGGTTAAACTAATCTGCCCAGCACTAGGACCCTGCTGGCTGCTCTGATCATGTCCTGCAGAGAGAAGCCTGCTGGGATGCAGGAAGGAGAGGTGAGAGGTCAGCCAGGCAAGCAGCACGTGTAGGAGAGAGAGAGAGAGAGAAGCAGCAGCATGGTGTGTGAGATACTGGAAGGATCACAGAAGCCAGGACTGGTGATGCATGTGGGGTCAGTGTTGAGACATCCCCAGACAGAGTGCTGATAGCAGTGTCACTGCAGCCATCTGCTTACAGCCCTAAAGAAGCATGGAAAGCAATTCAGGAGAAACCCCTGCCATGGCGTGTATCTAACAGCTAGTGCAGAGTGGGAAGTCCTGTTCGCAGAGAGGAATCCTGCAGCCGGACACAGTGTTGTGTGGGAGACTGAGTGAGTACTATCAATAGATGTCTGTGATCCCTGATCATGCCATTTAAAGGGAGTGTTTGGGCCAGCTACCCACCTATCTCAAACTAAAAGAACACTTGCACAAGTTTGTGGAGGGGAGATTGCCATTCAGAGAGAAAAGTGTGTGACTATTGCCCAAGATTCTAAATGACATTGTTTATTTCTACACGTGACCTTAAACTTTGGGTGCATATATATAAATATATTTCTTCAGCCACTTTCTACACACATTGGTGAAAGCTGTTATTGCAAAGCGCCCTCAATTGGTAGGAACTGTCATTGCCTACATCCAATGCGCCCTCTATTGGTGACTCTGATATGACATGCATGATCTACAGCACCCCCTATTTGTGGATTACAAACAATTGTACACAGTTTCAATTAAACTCTTCATTATCCTTGGAGGACATTTAAGAGCAGGACAGTTCATGCTCTGAATAACTTTAATGGTATAGATAGTATAGTAGTATAGTGACTGTTTGCCTGAATGATTAATTGTTATCATATTTACCACCAAAGCCTTATTAATTGCATTGCCTTTAATTGTATATCTTGTAACGTGATGCTTGTTGCATTTACCTAACTTTTAACCTAAATTGACTTGCAGTGGCGACCAGTTCCCTAGTTAATAAATATTATTTTCACTGCCTTTGTGTATGTTAGTTATTGTGTGTATTGCTTGGGGTGTTCATCCTTCTGCCACAGGCTCCTGCTAAGGAAGGAGAAGTTACTGAGTGCTGAACCCACCCATCATCTGGAAACCAGGTACAACACCACACAGTGTCAGTCAGCCTGTCACATTTATGTGTGTGTGTGTATTAAACACAAATATTTCAGAACAGAAAGACAGACAGACATATAATATAAGTTTGTGTGTGTGTGTGTGTGTGGTGGGGGGGGTGCACTAATATATATCTTGCCTCCGGGCAATTGTGACAAACTTACGCCACTGCAGAGCAATGCTATAAACAGTTACATAAGTTAGACATGTAATTTATAAGCGTGAGGCGTGCCACATATACAGCAAATAAGGGTGTTAGGAAAGTGATTGCATTCTTTGCCAACGTCGATTTAAAGAACAGTATGTCAATATGTCATGTTAATAACAGGCCTTGCACTCTGATGAAACAACTGGGCACTAGGTTTGGAAACAGCAGCTGTGTGCAGCTCACTTTTATCTTACATTGCTTTTGTTCTTTGGGATAATTTTCCCTTCCTGCTGGGCGAGCAGGAGTCAGCACTGATGCCACCAGTTGTTGACCGAGTACAGAGAAAGTCGCTTCGGCAAGCAAAGTGGAGCCTTCTGTGTGCTATAATTCACTTCAAATGCAGGGCCGGTGCAAAGTGTTTTGACACCCCTAGGCTAAACTTCAGCTTACTTCTCCCACAACCACCCACAAACCAATACCACCACCCATACAACACACACACAAATACCACCACCCACACAACAATACAACACACACGCACACAAATACCGCCACCCACAAACTAATGCCAACTTTCCATAACCTCAGGTGAAAATGTGGAGGGAGGTGGCATCTTAGAAGTTCCACACCTGATGTTTGATTTAAGTCCAACAGGGAGGCCTCTCTCAGAGTCATTCTTAATTTTGTGATACTCAGACTCAGGGGAGCCCCTAGATTCTGGAGCCCCTAGGCAGCTGCCGGCAAAGCCGGCCCTGTTCTTATTTATCAAGATGCCCAGCCCATGCACTCTCTAATGGTTAGGCAAACGTCTGTGGCAGCTGGCCCCACCCCCTCTAGGCAACGCCCTAATCACGGGCCTCTGCCATTACATTTCCCCGGTGCGCCCTTTGTGCCCCAGTCTGACACTGAGGGGTGAATGTACTAAGATGAGAGTTCTATTGAATATGGGCTGTTGCCCACAGCAACCAACCAGATTCGATCTATTGTCTTCAATAGAACTCCCATCTTAGTACATTTACCCCTGAATACCATCATACAAATTATGTAATGCCACATAACAAGAAAATGGTTATACACTAATGTTCCAATATCAACTTCCAACAAATACATTGAGAAAAATATAGGATTACAGTCACATTAAGATCAGACAAACATCCCTGCTAGCTATATTATACAGTGTATTAACAGGGATTGCTGCGGGCATTACTGAAAGTGAGAAATCGCTATGCCAGACATTACAGTCCCTGTGCCAGCGCATTTGCCAGTATGGACAGCACTGTGCCCAGAGGCTGCGGATGCAAGAACACAGTAAGAGACATACACTCGGGGCTAAAGCAAAAGCAGCTCGAAGATGGATCTCTAATAGCAATAAATGTTATAAAAATAAGGTTTCTGGGCATAAGAACGGGATTATTTGACACTTCAGCCAAAGCAGCGTCTCCGCCTTAGTGCCTACCAGGCTTGCCTATGACTGCTGGTGTTCTGTCTCCCTACCTCTGATGAATACTTGGAAAACATGACAGGAAAAGATAATAAACTGTTTCCATCTAGAGAGCGTGAAAAGAAGTTTGAAACTCAGGAGAGGAAAAAAATGGAGGAAATTCATCAGAAGTCCAAACTGTCACTTTACATTTCCTTTGGATACAGTAGGAGGAAATTATAGACGTTTTATTAGGAGCGCGCTGCTGCTTACAGGAAGCCAGAGAATAAGAAGCCATTATACTTTCTTACACTGCCAATAATCTGCTAAGAAAAGACGGCATCTCTCTGACACCGGCCCATAGGTTTACTCTACAGAAAACTATTACTTATTACTAGTTTTACTTAGGTAGCATACGCCGCGCTCGGGGTCAAGTGAGTTTGCGGATGTATTTTGTGGATTTCTGGGGTGGAGGGGATGGAGATGGAGGTGGTTGAGCGGGCGGTATCCCCCCCTCACAGAGCCTGACTCTGATTTGGATCTTTTGCAGCAATTGTTTCTGTGGCGTTATCATAATGCTGCTACAGAGCCCTTCCTTGGTGTACAGATGGAGCCCCTGTCAACTTTGCTCGGCGCCCGCCAGAACCTCCCCTCTGGCGAGCACTGTCGGACAGGGACTCCATTGAACTGGGATGCGAGTGTGTCTCACTCGCACGCGCGTCCCAGTCTTCCGGCGGTGGGGCAGCAGCATCCTGCCCGTCTCTGCTTCAGGGAGACGGGCAGGGTTAGGGGGGGTCGGGGCAGTGAGGGGGACCGTCGTCGGGGGAGACGACAGTCGTGGCGGGGAGCTCCGTTGCCACGGGGCGCGCAAGCATCTCATGTGAGCGCGCCCCCTGGCGGGAGCTGGTAGCTACCTGGATGAGCCCGGCTACATCTGTACTTCCAAAAATGCAGGAGTGAGACGTGCACTGTCAGTGTCTACAGATGCCAGGTTCAGCGGCAGCAAGGGAACACAATAGCCGGGCTGAGGATGACCCCTGCCAGGGCCTGATTAAAGGTTCCAGGTGCCCGAGGCTAAGTAATGCCACTAAACACATGTGTATGGGCGCTCAGGGACTGGCCAGTCATACTGCCCATGTTCATGTAATGAAGGTTATACAACTGGCATGTAGGATCTAATACTTGTGGTGTGTGAAGAAGGCTTTGGCTTTAGGCTGCCCAGCTGGCGCTGTAGCCCCCCCTCCCCATTATGTCACAGCCACACAGCCAGGGTGGGTGCTAGGGTGTTTGGCGCCCCCTGCATGCTTTAAATTTCTGGCCTATCCCACACACCCATGAAAAGAATAATTCAAATGATGCCCCACAGTGCAAAACAACCCAACACCTAATAAAAACAGATCATGCCAAAAAATTTAGAGCATGGCTTTATGGGACAGGGACAATGCCAATTACACATTATGCCACACACCATAATGTCCATTATACAATATGCCAAACTTGGTAATGCCCATTACACAATATGCCAAACACGGTAATGCCCATTTTTTATTATGCCACATAAGTGCCACTAACATACATGCTCATTGCCAGGTATTACATGCCCAGTGTCAGGGGTAACGTGCCCAGTGCTAAGGGATGTTACTGTGTGCTCTGCACTGTGTGGGAAAGTAGACAGCAGGGCAGAGCGGTGGGAAACCCGGATGTCTCAGAGCAGGTCTATCCAATCGGTGCTCGTGGCCCAGCAGCTCCTGATTTGTTGCCGTCCCGCGAGCTCCGATTGGCTCACAAGTCGTGAGTTGGAGCATCATTTAAAAATAGCTGTGCCACGGACAGATGGACCTGCTCTGAGACATCCGAATTTCCCACCGCTCTGCCCGGCTGTCACCTTTAGCGATGCGGACGGAGGTGGAACCGTTCCACCTCCAAAATGGAACTGACTGAACTCAGTTCCGCCCCGTTCCGTGACGGCTCATTTTAACCCCTGGTGGGCAGTGTTGCCCATAATATATACACTGCTGACCTGTGCCAGCAATGTATATATTACAAGCTAATTTATAATCATTGGTGCCCAGTGGTGCCAGTATTATATTTACAATGCTGGCATGTGCCAACAATGTATATATTACTGGCTTAAATATAACATTGGTGGCCAGTGATGCCAGTAATATCAGTGTGTGTGTGTGTGTGTGTGTATGGGTACACACAAGACAACATACAAACTATACAATATCACTAATGATTTCCCTTTAACCCCTGTGGAACTCATGGAAAAACAATATAGGGCCTGATTCAGAGATGATAGCTAATCACGGAATTCGCAAATGGAGCGATTATCGAACGACTGTGCATGCGTACTAGGGATGCCAATCCCGGGGCTATTTTTCAATCCCGGGATTCGGGATTGAAAAATGCCTAATCCCGGGATACCTGGGATTGAGTTTGTCAATAGAATGACAAACTTTAGTCCCCCCCCAAACCCAGTCTAACTCACCCGGCCATTGCTGCGGGAGCCGGGCAGTGATGTTCAGAGGCCGGCTTTTCATTGAGGGCCTGCGCGGGTGGTCTGGAGGCCTGCAGATGTGCGGGAGCCAGGCAGCGGTGGACTGGAGGCGGACTTGATGTAGCCGGGCGGCAGTAAAGGCAGCACGGGTACCGGGCGGTGGGCGGCACGGAGCCGCAGACAGGCTGCGCAGCGTGACCTCTGATATCAGGTCACGCTGCAAGCAGCCGCAGAGCAGCGCGCCGGGGTTTGGGAGAAGCCGGGCAGCGTCTGAGCTGGTCTCAGCGCTGCCCGACATTAGATTTGCGCATGTGCAGGACAATCCCGCAATCCCGGGATTCAAATCCCGGCATTTTTAGGGCCAAATCCCGGGATCCCGCCGATCCCGATCCCGGGATTGGCCACCCTAATGCGTACCTCACGCATCGTGCATGCCGAAGATTCTATAGCAACAGAAAATGCGTATGAATCATAAATGCAATGCGGTCAGACTTTGATTTACAGGAAGCCGGTGATTGGGGGCAGGAACCTGGCATCTTCTGGGTGTGCCTACAAAAACACAGGTGTGCCCAAGGTTAGTTTTATAGGAGGGTCTGCAATGTGATGACCACTTCCACTCGCAGATTAGTGGAAGGGTTTAGAGTGACTCCCAATTGTGCCGACTGCAAAACCCTTTCAATGGTTTCAGAACTGCGTATTGATTTGTGCATGGATAGTGACTAACGACCCATTCATAACAGACTTGCAGTTAAGCAAGGGGTATCTTCTCTGGCTGTGTGAGCGGCTGCCTACTCCTCGCAGTCTACCATTAGCAGTGAGGTAGGGATGGCCATCGATGATTCAAAATCATCGATGTTCATGGCCGATTTCAAATACTTTTGCCATCAATGGGGGGAGAACCAGATGGTTTCCCTCCATCGAAGGAACAGCAAAACGATTTTTTGC
Source organism: Crinia signifera (assembly GCF_055691185.1). Classification (NCBI taxonomy): domain Eukaryota; kingdom Metazoa; phylum Chordata; class Amphibia; order Anura; family Myobatrachidae; genus Crinia; species Crinia signifera. Next base: position 61,844,523 of record NC_139217.1, on the reverse strand, counting down.
TGTTTTTTTTTTAAAGTGTCGGGACACGGAGCATAGCTCCGCCCCTGACACCCGCGAAGCCCCGCCCCCTGTGTTTTTATTGGTCCACAGGCCAATCAAACAAATACAAATGGATGACCATTGATATGTAAAATATCGATGATCATCCATTGCATAGTTAAGCACTATCGATGGCCAGTTGCAGAATTGCCATCGATGGAAACCATCGATGGTAATGGCAACGATGGCCATCCCTACAGTGAGGTCTCAATCAGGCCCATAGTGGGTACACACAGAGCGATTTTACAAACAATATCGTCAGTGGCCACATCCAGGAGTATTGCTGTTGTTGACGATATTCCCAGATCGAGCTGCATGCATGCCATGTTTTCCCCTCTGTGTGGCAGTGTAGAGCACTGCGGTGCAGGTTTTTTTGCTACTATACCATCAGTACCGAGCACTGTTAAAGCAGCAGAGTGTTCCTGGAAACTATTGCAGACTGTGAGCAAAGAGCAGAAAATCCTGATCCTGACAAGTTCCAACCCCAGCTCTAATTACGGGTTGTAACTCATAATGAGGTCACATGCGTCAGAAACAATGGCCCCGGCTGCCTCGCAGCACTCGGTAAACAGACGGTTAAATCATTTACCAGCTTTTTGACTTAGTTACCGCCCAGCGCAGTGTAGAGAGTGATTATGGTCGCCAAGGGTGGTGAGGGGATTCACCGCTACGTTCAAGTATCAGCTTTGTTATTTGCACCAAAATACACAATAAGTTATTTCACAAGTCATATTTCCTGACATTAGACAAAACTATAATTACGGGGCTCGAGGCAAAGATTTCTTACCACTAAGCATCTTCAGAATGGAATGCTGCCAGATTTCAGGTGATGAAGGTAAATTTCTGTCAGGAAAGCCTGTGCTGCAAGCTGCGTCAGGCTCAAGTTAAAAGGGGTGAAGCATGGTATTGTGAGGTGTGAGAAGGGTGAGGGAGAGGTAAAGGTGGTGTGCACTGGGGGCAGGGTGGAGACTTTCTGAGAGGTAGGGGGACTATAAACAAGGAGGATGCTGCCCCACCCTGACCTCAGTGCAATTAATTCAACATCACCAGGTTTTTCTCTAAATGTCAACAGGATATTAGTTGTATATGAGTTTCTTGTCATTGCAGTCTTAGTTTATATTTCAGAACAGGGCTGCCATCAGAAATGATGGTGCCCGGGACAGTCAAAATAGACAGTCCCCCCCCCCCCGCTTGCTGTTTGAAAATCACCTTTCTCCTCTTGTAGCCAGAGTCGCAGTTTCCTGCTCTTCCAGAGGACAGCTCCTCTGCAGGCTGCTGTACTGTCATGTGGCAGGAGGCTGGCAAGTGGTGTGCAACGGGCTGTGGCAGTGGGCGACCATCGGCCAAGGGGGGGGGGGGTGCAACAAAACAGCTCAGGCGCTCCCCTCTCTGCCGGAGTGGCGGGGCCCGGGGATGGTTGTACCCTCAGCACCCCACTGAGGGCGGCCATGTTTCAGTACATTATAGTATAATCATTACAGCCTACTCTGAAAATGTAATATACCTTAGATCAGCGTAAAACTCACTTTTCAGCCTATTTGTAATATTCTATTATTATTTTGTAACATACTGTAGCTAGTAGAAAAAGGCTCAGAAAACAAGGCAAGGCAATCAAAGATTTCACTGGGGGTAACCTATTTTGCACAGTTTACCATCATACCCTCAGAAAGAGGGCTGTATGAAGCCTTGAAGGGGCCCAGGACACTTAAGACAGTACTTTGGCCTTCCCTTGGCCACCCACCCTACCCTCACCTATTGTCTGATTTTCCAACACTTGTTGTCCGCCTTACTACTACTCATCTGGCCCGTAAAGGCTCATACACACGACTTTGAGCTGAAAGCTGGTTACTTTTGTTGGCAGAGTATATAGCGGTGCTTGTGGTGTTGTTAGACGACACACGTTTTTGGAAGCTTAACCAGGAATTGTGGTGTATTGTAGTAATATGTAGAGAATTAACAGGCATCAAAGGGTTAACTTGCAGATATGCAGTATAGCAGTAGATTATATATAGAAGGCAGGTGTAAGATATGGTACTGGTGTATGGTGCAGGCACATATCGTTATCTTGCAGCTGCAGTGGAAGGATAGAGGTAATGGAGGTCTCTTTGGTATAGAACAGGGGTGGGGAACCTTTTTCGTACCAAGAGCCGTTTGTATGGGGAAAAAAAAATTGTACAAATTGTCCTGCTGCAGCCATCCCACACTCCGCTGAATAGGACTGACAGTCTCCGGCTGCTGTTGATTAAGAGGAATCTCACAAGAACTGCCGACCTCTCATGAGAATTTCCCTGTACTTGACTCCCGGCAAAGCTGCCGTGCGGGTGGGTGGGCCACCCAGACCGGCTACGGGGGCCGCATACGGCCCCCGGGCCTGAGGTTCCCCACCCCTGGTATAGAAGAAGAAGTCTGCACAGCATGCAGACTTTTATCAAGTCTATGAAGGCTCAACAGTTGGGTAGCGCTGCGGCGCTATGTACAGACGCTGTCGGAGGTGACTGACAGCTCCCTCTCTCTCTCTTCGGCGGGATAGCTATACAGGGCTCAGGACGCCTCCGCTGAGGGGCTCCGTTACTGAGCGCACTGTCTCCTCACAGTAACGGACACTATTCCCTATGAGGTAATGAAGCGCTCACGCTGTCCTCCCTTACACACACTGTGGTAAGCAGCGCTCTGACTGGACAGAAAAGGAGCGCTGCCTGCTGATTGGCTAAGTGCTGCTGGGGTTGCCATGGGGACAGGTGCAGAGCGCACCTTACTAACACTTCCCCCCCACTTAAGGCTGTCTCTGGTTACATATAAAAGAACATGACATTTCAACCTATTCATACCTGGAACCCATAGGTTAGGAGAAGCAAACCGTGAAAAACAAATCAACAGTATTTAAATCACATTCAAGTCCACAGTTCTTCAAGAATGTAATTTGAAAGTAGGTTGACAGTCCTTTGGTCAATATGTCGGCAAAGTTCTCTTCACTTGCGATCCACTGTTGTCTCCCAGGATCTATCACGAACTGGCTTGCTCGACTGACTTCATGCGCGATGTCGGGACGAGTTCAAATACTTGCGTAGATCCTACTACCAACTGGAAAGTCTTGCATCTCCTCTATCTCCCCATGGCTTTGGACATTTCTGTACAATTGTCAATGGGAGGTTTTACTGGTTTTGCGTAAACTTTTTCCATCAATTCTCCATTTAGGAATGTAGAGTCAAAGTCAGTCTGGTATAGCAGTAGATTATGTGGAGTCACCGCCAGTGGCAATCTCCAATTTTAGGGTGCTGTATCTTGCGACTGGTGAATAGATCTCTCCGTAATCGATTTCTGAAGTTTGGGTGTATCCCTTGGCAACATGGCGGTCTTTGTAACAGGCAATTGTCCCAGCTGAATTCACCTTCTTGCAGAAGATCCACACCCATCGATGGCAAAACTATTCTACATTGGTCATAAACCATCGATGATTTTGAATCATCGATGGTTGATGCCCATCCCTATTTAGCGTAGGCACAGGGCAGGCAGCCATTGGGCCAGATTCTCTAAGCTTCAAAAGTGATGAAATGGAGAGTGATAAACAGCCAACCAATCAGCTCCTGCCTGGCATTTTTCAAACACAGTCTGTGACATGGCAGCTAGGAGCTGATTGGCTGGCTGTTTATCACTCTCCATTTTATAACTTTTGAAGCTTAGAGAATCTGACCCATTATGTGCAGCCAGCAATAAATCATCAGAACGCTGTCTGTCTGCTTAGATAGGAACAAACTGGGACTTAATGAACTGATAGATCACATTTACATCACTGTTAGTATTATGGCTGCAGCCAATTTGTGTGGGGGCGAGGGAAACATTATGGTAAATAACACCTGTGTGATGGTCCCGTGCTCCATACTACAGTTACCAAGCAACGGCATAAACACACAAGGTCCACAAAAGGTGATATCAAAAGGCAGTGATGTAACTCAGTGCTACGTACAGCAGATGCGCCTCATCAGCATCTCATCATGCTGTCATTATATACATTAGCTGCACGTATTGTTGTCAGTTGTTGTTCCATATGACAAGTAATAGGTCACAACAAAGATCTCCTGACGGTCCCGGGCAAGTCTTAGCATTCCCTACTGTACATGGAATTGCTGCACAGATTTGGTTTGTTGTGACTCGTGATCAGAAGCTAGTGACTCACTTAAACCAAACTCACCACTATATAGCTATATTATTATTATTGCTATCATTAACCTCTAATGACAGTAAATGTAAAAAGGTGTTTAGTTTTCTAATTGTACAGATGCATAAATAAAATTGTCCGTGCTTGTGTAATGCTGTACATAATACACCAATAAGCCCTAAAGCAGAAGCAGCTATTACATACAAGCAGAAAGCAGGCCATGTAGGTTCAGGCCACGGGAGGACGAAAGGTGAACGGGCAACACCCTGCACAGACTTACTGATATTCATTTTACATATACAATATATATATATATATATATATATATATATATATATATGAAAAAGGGAAGGGTTCAGGGTGTGCTATGAATAATTAGATATAATTAGAAATTAATTTATTTAATAAATAATGCCAAAATGCCCCATGGGCAATACATAAAAAGAATATACAGAAACACATTCAATGTGACATGTAAGCTTCGATCTTTCCAACAGTACTATAGGTCCAACGCGTTTTGTCAGCAAGGTGACTTCATCAGGGGCTTTAGAAAGCATAGAATTTTGAAAACCGACAGGCAATGCTGCCAAAAAATGGAATGAGAACTTAAAACGCTGGCCAGACACACTCTGTCTCTGGGACCAGAAGCAATGGGGGTTTTATCAGCCCCAAATCAGTATAACATCAATAGTTGGGTAATAGTAGCAGAATAACAGCCCATATATATTAGGGTTACAGGAAGTGTACTCACTGGAATCCAAATACTGAATGAAGCAGAGCCCCGGCTGCTGGCTCTCCTGCTTCTCTCCTTGTTACTTCCTGTCAGCGCGCACTGCAGCTTGGCCACCGCTACCCACCACCCTGGGGTGGCCGGCTGTGATGTCTTCCCTGCAGGCCCCGCATCCTGCCATTTCCAGATGCACACAAGCGCAGTCTGGATTTTAATGGGCAGGTCTCAGAAACCGCATACCCAGAAAACAATTTGAGAACTGAGAGCAGCCTCCATACAAAGAGCCACAGGTCAGCTGCCGCTTCGCTGATCAATAAATAAATGCATATAAAAAACAGCATTTAAATTAAAAATAATAATTTTGGAATGCAATTCATGCATACTGCTTCTTAATTTGCATATCAAGGAATTATTTCCAGATATATTATAAAATTCCCAAACCTAGCACAAGGGATTATATTATAATCCGATACTGCTAATATTAGCCCAGCGCATGTCATATCTTTCCTGAATAGGCAATGGTAGCTCCAAATATTATTATCAAGGAGATCAGTTATTTAATTCAGAGTTAATTAAATTTACTGAAATATCTTCTTGCTCAAATATTAATGTTGATGAGTATCTCTTATACGAAATGCTCAGGGATTATTATGGATTTCGGAATATTTTTATACTCAGAGGCATCCTCTGGCGTCCACAGTGTCCTCCAGAATCCATCTCATGAGAATTGCCGGTCCCAGTGAAGCATTAAGGCCCTTATTCTGATCTGTGCGGATATTCCCGCATTCTTACGGAGCGGTCCGCACGCCACGGTGTTTTCCCGCGTGCGGCCATCGTCCGTAGAAACGCCCACGTGTCCTCCGCATTCGGACGGACTCACTCTTTAAGAACAGGGCGTGTTTACGGACGACATACAAACCATGCGTGTGCGGGAGAAACACTCCGTTTCGGCACGGTATTACAGAGTATTACAGAGTATGCTCGGGAATACCGCATCCGAACGGGAGCCAAGCGGTGCTACCGCACGTAAGCGGAGGATTTACGCCAAACAACCCACTATGAAGTATCTTCTGCAAGACATCACATGACCCACTTATTCAATTACCTATCCTCATAAAAAACTGCTTATTTGGAATTGGAATCAATTAGATTCCAATATATCCTTACAAGCATGCCTAACACATGCATTGCACACATTAACCCTTACAGCAATTGAAGTGCAATGGTTTCAATTAAAGCACTGACAAGCGTCCTATTAGTGAGTAATGAGTAAAGGAGTAGATTGTATTGGGTTCAGGTGTTAATGGTTGTAGTCATTAGGCGTACGTTCGCCTACCGCATGAACGAGTGGTGTCCGCAAAGCAATAGTACACTTGTGGACACCGCACATTTCAGCCCTTTTTGCTCGCGTGCATTCGGAGTGGTTTCCGAATGTACGCCCCCCAACATAAGTGTACTCCCCCGTGTCCGCCCATATTTCCGCCCCGTTTTGCCCACTTTGAAACTACGCCCATGTGTCATTCCGCATGACGCCCATAATACGCCCCTATTTCCCGACTGATTGCGGTGACCAGTTTTGGACGGGCTTTGTCCGAACTGGTACCGAGTCAAGGCGTGGCACATGCGCGTAGCGTTCTCCACGCATGCGCAGACGCCGTAAAGACGCGATCCGTAAGAACGCGGTAAAGTCCGCATCAATCAGAATAAGGGCCTAAGTGTGTGACGGATTTTATACCTGTACCAGCACTATGCTGCATTGGGACAGTGGATGCTCAGGAGATGGATGCGGGACACCTCTGAGCCAGGTGAGAGGGTGAGTGGGGCAGCGAGGGGGAAAGTGGAGGGGGCGAACGGACGACGTTTAAAATTTTAAAAAAAGGGACATTCCGAAAATCTCTGATAGTATATTAATATAAATTAATATTAATATATTAATAATACAGTAAGTAGGATTGTGGTAAAAGTATTCCTTTGAATTGAATTCACAATATTGCATGAGTAACGGTTAACAATTACATTTGTTATCTTGAGGCCTTGAGGCATACAGTAAGTGTCTTTCGTTTTATAGGCGTACCCTATATTATTATATGCTACTTCCTATTATTACGCCATATTTGCCAACTTTGTGGCTGCCTGGTCAGCAGAGCACAGCTAAGGGCAGAACGAGGAAGGGGGCATAGCTTGGTACAGGGGGCAAGGTTGTTGCATGACATGACATCATCCTAGCAACACTACTATGCATTGTACAGCAGGGGGCGCTGCTACAATGGCATGATTGACTGGGTAAGTGGGTGGCTAGGTGGTGGTACGACCAATCCTGGGAAACCTGGGTGCCCGGGAGCGCCATACGATTTTCAAGAGCCTCTCTGCCTTCTAATAGATAGCACGCTCATATCCAATGCTGACCATTCTGACACCTGCAGCTATCGATATTGGCTACAGGCTCTATCTCCGCAGCTGGGACAGCGTTGTCCCTGGCTGTGGCAGGTGCCGGCTCCGGGCTGTGCACCTGCCACAGCCAATAACCAGCAGTGTATGTAATTATATAATTTCGAAACTCCACCATTAACCAGGATAGGAACCTTTAACACATCGAGGATGGACCCAGGGTTGTCGCTATTCACACCTGACCTCAGTTTCCCAGTGTCTTCCGGCTTACAGTGGTGATGATGTCATGCAGACCCTTTTAATGCCTTTCAGACTACAGGTGACCGAGGCCAGTCCCAGGTATAATCCTGGTACTAGGCAGGGACATGATGACCATAGAATACCCGTGATCACACACAGCCGAGACCCTGATTAAGCCACAAGCCTGGATAAAAACCCGGGTAGAAAGGCTTTGTGTGAAATGGGTACAAGCATTTTGCAGCTCAGACATACTTATAGTACTATTATACCGCCAATATTTACCAATACTCACCTGTAGGGGGCAGTCTAGTGTTGACTTCTTGCTTGCCGCTGTCCTCTCCTGTGTTGCTTTAGAACAGTAAAATGGAGAACTTTTCCTGTGTTGACCATTTCCATGTTGACAATCTGCTTGTCTTGACCTTCTGTCTATGCTGGCTTTGTGCATGTCGAATTTTTGGTGTTGATCTATACCGTTGACATAGACACTGTGCACGCCTTATACCATAAGAAGAGTCTGCACCTCTTTATGTAAGTAGCCTCCAGCCACTAGGCCTAGCACCAGCAAGCTTGCCATTGTTCTTGGCTTACCTGGGCACACGTGTGCGACTTTACATTTTGAAAGGCAAAGACAAAATGTGAATGTCTGATTGACAGCTGCAGATTTTTTATTACTGTAATAAGTGCGTTTACTCTGATACTTGGGAATAACAATGATCCAAAGTACACAACACTGAGCAGGATAATTGTTTTGTAGACAAAGTGGAGTATTAGCATTGTGTACAATATTTCAGATAAAGCACTTGTACAATATAAATAGTATAAAAGCATACGTGAAGACTTGCCAACGGGAGTGACCGGTCATACAAAAACTCTGATAATCTTTCCCTGTCCTTATGTCCCTGCTATCACTCTTCCTTCCCCCTACTTTCACTCTCCCTGTCCCTAATGTCACTCTTTCTGTCCCTGAATTAGACTCATTCCATGTGGCAGAATGTGAATTTTGCCTCATTCCACAGGAATTTTGGCCACACACCCTTTTTCAGTGAGCGCATAATATCACTTTTTTGATGGGAGCCCCCACAAGTTTGATGTCCAGGGCCCCACAGACCTTAAAATGGCATTGTCTGTTCTCATTGGATGGGCACTGAATCATTTTTGGTCACCCCAATAGTCCAAACAAAGGGCTTCTCAGAGTGATCAGTAGATCACTAGCATGATGTTCAAGGCAAGAACTGGCCTTCAGATGTTGGAGGGTATGTAAGCATTAAGCATCTGAAACTTTTACATGAATATTTTTGAATCTTATAATTATCTATTTCATATAAGCCAACTCTTAGGTTTTGTGGCTTCCTAAATTAAACATTTAAAGCATCTTCATACAATCTCAGTAATGTATACTGTATGTTTAGGCATAAAGCAGCTTCTAAATACTTTTTTTTTTCATTTATGGTGGATGAGTCATTGACAAAAGACTGTTGAGATTAATAATATCACTTAATAGTAGTTTTTTGTGATTTGTTTTATTACATTTTAAAATCAGGGAAAAGCCCGGAGAGGTGACTGTCAGCAGCACAGTCGGGGGCGGGGCCTTATGTAAACATGATACACCTGGGGCTGTGGTCACCGTGGCGTATACACAGCAGTGCCGTGTCTCTCATCCGCGCCCGAAGTCTGCTGGTGACCATGCTCCTGCAGCGATCTCCTGTAGGTGCTGGATGGCGAATTGTCCTGCCTTTGTCAGGCTTGGCCAAGTGGGATATTTGATCACTGCAGCCTGTGATCAGATCCCTGGAAAAACGTCGAGTACTTTGTACACATATACAACACAGTGTAACAAAAGTGGAAGCAAGTTACTAAATTTCCATTTAAGGAATTAACAGTGGGTTTCCCCTTTCTTATTTGGGACGTTATTTCCCATAAACAGTGGAGTAAAAGCATGGTCCAATTCACTCAGTTTGGGTCCATAGATTCTAAAGGAATTCCTTTCATAAAATTGATATTGCCTGCATGTTATTATTAAGCAATTCTTTATTTGAATGTTATTCTTGTCCTATGTATAATTAATATTTTAAGTTAGGCGGCCACATACAATTTATTGAAAAACATCATTTGTTTTAATAAATCATTTTTGATTAATACATGTGTGTTGGATGGTAATTCAGACCTTTATGCACCCTTAGTATAATAAGTCTTGTTATTGTTCACAGCTTTACATTTAGGCAGACGCCCAGGGTGCCAGGGTCATGCCTATCACAAAATAAAGCATGTTTATCAGGAAGTCATGCTTGTACTTAATGCATGTGGCGGCTGTGGAACTTCTAAGATGCTGGCTCCACACTTTCACTCGAGGGGCTGTAGATTGGGTATTGGAAGCAGTGTGGGGTGGGGGAGGGGAAGTTTTGCCTGAGTGGCCGAGAAGCCCTACATCGGTGTAATGTGAATTTGGCCCTGGTTCCCAATATTAACTAGTGCAGTATCTCTGGTGTTTGTATTTGGAGTGAGAATACCAGGAACCCGCGGAAGGGGGTAACCCTGGTTAGTTAGTTGTGTAGACACTAACACACCAGATACCTGTGGCTTTTTTATTTCATTATTGCCACAGATTAGTGTTTAACAAATATATATTCTATTCATATTAATGCCTAATTTAGACTTTAGAATATGAATGCACATAATGGGGGAGATGCACTAACGCTTATCGATTCGTCATGTCGCCTTTTCTGGCTCCGTTGTGTCATTGCACACGCACTAATAAAGATTTCCCGCAGTGCGGATCCTTCACTGCCGCATTCTAGTGATGGAGTGGGACCTATTGAGAAACAATATACCACACAGTCAGGGGCGCTGGAACGTTTTTAGGTTGGGGGGGGGGCAGGATATAATCTCATTTTGGCGCCCCCTAAATTGCTATATGTTACCCCCGGGCACTATACACACTGGCAGCGGCATATACACGTGGGCATTATACACAGGGCAGCGGCATATATGCGTGGGCATTATACACAAGGCAGCGGCATTTACGCATGGGCATTATACACAGGGAAGCGGCATATACACGTGGGCATTATACACCGGGCAGCGGCATATACATGTGGCCAGAGACACCAGGACTGACATTAATCCAGGGGTTGTCATTTACTCGTAAAAAGTGGAAAAAGTGGCAGTGTCACCCCCAAACAGATTTATGTGATTATGTCTGATTATGATAATCAGACATAATTACATAAACCTGTTTGGGTGTGAATCCAGGGGTAAATGACAACCCCTGGATCTGTCAGTCACTGGGGAAGGGAGGGTGAGAGGAGCTGCTTCAAGGGCTTGTCCTGAAGCTGCTTCAAGGCAGTGGCGTAACTTGAATTTTTGCACCCCCAGCCAAAAAAGTCTCTGACTTGGGGTGGGTGGGGTGGGGGGGGGGGGGGAGTCCCATATTGCACACATATACATAGCACATCACACACACATACACAACTCACCAGTCACACATACACAACTCACAAGTCCCACATACATAGTGCAGTATATCACACACGCATAAATGATAAATAATCCTCCATACAGACCTTTGTCATTTGAAAAAATGAATGCAGCCAAACACAGCCCCCGCACTTACAGTACGTCCTGACTCCTGCTCACCTCGCACTCTGAGACACTCGGCGGCAGCTGTCAGTCAAGGCTCTGGGTCCATGCGCTGATGCTGCATGCGGTTCCTTCCCGCCTATGTGGATGTGGCTCCGGCACCCCCTGCTCTGTGTATGCCTCACCTCAGTCACATTCGGCGCCCGGGTCATGCAACGTGGAGGGGAAGGATAGCTCTTTCCTTACAGGAGCCGGGGTGTCAGGGTGCGGGCGCTCTGCCTCACACTCCCGGCTGCCGTGGGGGCTGCGACATGATTGTTAAGCCACTGCTTCAAGGGCTTCTCCTGCTTTACTCTGCTGGGGGGAGAGCGGAGGAGGCTGGTGGCCTGTTGGGGGAAGGCGCGGTGGGGATGCTCCCTGGGAGCCCTCAACGGCTGCCTGTGACACTCGCCGCGCGGGACTGGGCTGCTGGGAGCTCATACACTGGCACCTGTACTGCACTGGATGCGAGATGAGTCTCCCGGCCGACTCACAATCAACTGACAAGGGGGGCGCCGCGCTGCACTCCGGGAGTTCCGCCACTGATCAGTAATATAGGCGGACGGGCGGGAGGCTGGATCAAGCTTAATCAGCCCACCGCCCGCCCGCCTATATTACTGATTAATCAGCCGCCCGCCCGCACAGATGCTTTAGCGCCTCAGTAATTTTGGGGGGGGCAAGCTGCCCCCTCGCCCCCCCCGTTCCGGCGCCACTGCACACAGTGGAGTCAATTTACTAAGATGGGAGTTCTATTGAAGACGGGATGTTACCAGCAGTGGCTCCTACCTCAGTGTAAGAGAGGGGCTGCTGCTGGCCACGATGCCTCTCCCACCCCTTTACTGCTGCCACTGATCCCCGCAGCGGTCCCGGGACTGGCACATGCACAGCCGCAGTACCATCCTCTGTACTGCGCATGCCCCTAGCTGTTATGGGCTGCTTTGGCAGTATCGGCCTCTGAACTGAACTTTTGGGGTCTGCAACTGCCCATTGTAAGTATAGGAAAGGGGGTGTGGCCACACCCCCTTTACCTGTGACCACGCCCCCTTTCCAAATGTTTTTTGCTCTTCAGATATTGGAGGGTATGCAGATACTATGGGCTGACAGTGCAGTCTCACAGATTGTATCTGGCTTCACTTAGGCAGAGCACAGTGGTTGATTTTACCTGGGGTGTGTGTGTGTGTGTGTGTGTGTGTGTGTGGTGGTGAGCCCACAGGTAAAACCACCACTTGGTATAATAGCGAGTAATCATAAGTGTGACATTTATAGTGATACAACAATGTCGACTGTTATGAGTTGATGACAACTAATATATCTGCATTCTAAGAATGTAGAAATGTGGCATGCCAACATAGAATGCTGACATTAGGATTAGGCTATGGGATGCTAGGGTTAGGGCCATTCTAAGCATGTGCATTAGCCTGGATAAATGGGGCCCATACTGAATCCAGTGTTTTACCTCATTGCATGAGCAGTGAAACCTGACTCAGGCTGGCAAATGTGCAGAACGGCACCGTTCTTTGCTCTTCAAGATGGTGACACAGCATTGCAGGACAAACCTCCCCTCAAAGATCCATAACAACTGCACACTCTGTATTGGTAGTATGGGTGCCCCAACGGTAACATACAAACCTTTCTTCAGCACTCTATAACCCTTCAAATGTATCATTCCTTGTCGGAAACACCCATGAAGATATGGATGGAGAGTGGAATGCAAAAAGTCCATCATTATAATGTGGAAAACTATCCTTGAAAGGCATATTTACTCAACCCATTGTAACTGCATATAGGAATATGTTTGCGACAGTCCTGCGCTTGAGTAATAACTCCCCCATTGTCTTCCCCAAATGCTCCCTGCCATTCACTTTGCAAAAATATCCTCACTGTGACCCCCACCAGGTCCATCTCTTGGGCAGTTGGCCATAGGTCCCAGGATTGACAAGGCTCTAGATTTAATAGCGCCCCCCCCCCCCCTGGAAAAACACTGCCAAAAGCACCAACCCTGGCATCTCAGCAGCCACCACAAGGGAAAGCACCACCTCCCCCTCACCCCTTCAGTCATCACACGCAATGCTGTCGATTGTGCCTTTCCTTTGGGAGCTTACAGCTTCCATCTCCAGCATCACCCCCCAACCAGACATCCCAGCTGCCAATAGACCTGGAGGTAAGGGTCCCTGTGCATTGCTTTGCAGATGCTGGGTGTTCTCATGGTAATGAGGCCGCGGCGAGGGTGCAGTGTCTGATGGACTCACAAGACTGTGAAATTTGCAGCCTTGAGAGTCAATCAGAATAAGATCCTAAATGCATGTGCATTGGCATATATAAGGCCCAACAGAGAACCTTCTTTTCATTTGACATGTGTTGCTGACAAGCTTCAGCAGAGATCAGGCACAGAGCGATCCTCCTCCCGCTGACTGTAGCACGATGAAGGTGCCCTAAGGACAAGCTCTGCAACCCAAAGATCGGCAAACAGAGAGATATTCTATACATAGTTCTAGGCAAAGTAAAACAACTGTGAGCATGGACGCATATTTTTTGGGAAGCTAATCATGGTGTTCTATTTCTGTGGAGGACACTTCAGTACACGTGCTGGGCTTGCTGATTGAGAACGGTAGCATGGAGTGATTGGTTTGCATGGGTTAGCATTGTCGGACCAGTGTACACCCATCACAATGCTGCTTTCATGCAGTGACAAACTAATCCAGGGAAAGGAAAACACAAGCATTCTAGACATGCCACTCCTATAAGTACTGCAAGCGATGGAAATGCAATCTGAGGTCGATTTATATTATAATTATACAGCTTACTCCAGTCATTTTATTCTGCAAATCATAGGACAGTTTCATCTCTAAATTCTGTACAGAAATCTGTGATTTGCCTTGAAAAATATGTCTCTGTTTTTTTTTTATTTAATTATTGGGACTAGATATAAAGCCCATAAATGCGCATCATTAATGGCCATTGATATCTGCTGAATGTGCAGGTCAATTTGGCCATATACTGTAACCATATGACCCACATGGTACCGATATCGTTCAGTGTGTACACTCAATATTGGTGATAATATTAAATATATTGGCTGAGGCCAGGGCCGCCTAGTGTGTATGGGGCCTAGTATGGTTTCTGTATTTGTTTGGGGTCATTATGTAGTTCTAGGGTGAAGATGAAGTAGAGGAAGGGAAGAACAGGGCAGGAGCACTGGTGAGGTAAAGAGGTAGGGTGAGTACGTGAGGAAGGAGGGCCCTACTCATAAGAGTTAACAGACTAAAAGGAGGTGGGTGGACGAACGATAAACAATAGGATAAGTAGGAACGGATGGGAACGGATGGAGGGGTAGGGTAGGCAGGATAGGAGAAGCAAAAGAGGTTAGGAGGAGGAGGGATAGGCTAGTCGGAAGAAGTGGGGAACCCGATCACTTCTGGCCACAATGATCGGGACCATAAAACTCCTGAAGGAACCCTATTAGTAGGAACCAATATAATATTGTACTTAAACGTAAAAAAAGAAAAAACAGGGTGTGTTAATACGGTACATACATAGTGAAATGGGATTATTTGCTATTAGTTAGTATTCACATTTGCATATACTTTTTGAAGACTGATGGATTCCTCCTATATATACGGAATATAAGTGGCCAATCATTAAAAGATACCAAGCATTTATAAAAATCAATATATTATTTTGTTAATATAATTGTTTACATACAATAAATAAAATCAGTGGGCCACAAATAATACAGGAGAGATGTTACAGAAGTCTTCATCCACCTTATTCACATGTGAGTTCGAGGATGGCTCCCTCCTCAAATTAGGCAATGGACTGTTAATTTATTAAAACCCTACGCATTTCATCCTGCAGACTTCTCCAGGGGTAGGTATCTTATTATTATTTAAGATTATTTAAAATATTTCTCACAATTCATTATAGTTCTGTCAACAGATTATGCCACACAGTGCCTCCATTTCACAATATGCCACACATGGGGCAGCGATCAACCGGATCTTACCTGAGGGGGATAACTTCCTAATACAGGACATTCCTTACTGAGGGGGAGATATAACAAGTCTCCCTTTTCAGGACGGGAAATGGTTTGGACCCAATTTCTTACTAGACAATTTCAGGAACTTGATAGACAACTATATGAGCTGGGTCTGGGGTCCACTGAGTCTCGGCTTCAGAGTAATGGCATCCTTTGTACCCACCATAGCTACACACCCATATTTTCAGGTATACAGACATTGCCTTTAAATAAGTTCATAATACCTAGACAAGGCCTCAAATCAGCACACAAAGGATACTGGCTTACTGGAACAAGGTGTTTGGTGGGAAACCAAAGTGGTTGCTTGGGAAAGATGGCACCCTGTGAATGCATAGTTTATGCAGAATCTATGCAATATGCCGATCCAATGCAATCTGCCCATCCACATGGAATCTGCTGAAAATAACCCTCCAAAAATGGGCCCCGCATTGAAGGAGACTTATACAAGAGGTCCTACTGGACTCCAAACATCTGTCTGGGAAGTGTAGCAAGTATAGTGTAACCTGGAGTGCCAGATTCCGGGAACGCTGGTGCTGCAACTGAGAGCATGTAAACCCTGACAACAAACATGTGACGGTTACATGCTTGTTGCCAGGGGTTACATTGTAACCCCTGGCAACGAGCAAGAAACCCCTGGCAACAAGCAAGAAACCCCTGGCAACGAGCAAGAAACTCCTGGCAAGGAGCATGTAACCCCTGGCAATGACCATAAAACCCATGGCTCTGAGCATGTATGTAAAAAATTATAATCAATGTGTCAAAGTGCACCAGAAACTTTTTTGGGGGTGCAGGGGGGTGCAAAAGGGGGGATAGAAGCAGGTGCTGAAAGGGGAGAGGTGGGGCAAATTTCCATAGCCCCAATTCTAAATTCCCACTTCGAGCACCGCTGGTATGCATTTATATAGATGCTCTACAGATGTATAGCAGGTTACTAATGTAAGGATGGGAAATCTCCCAAAAATGACTCCAAAAAGTGCAACAGAACATGATTATTTTTCAGCTAGATGCTCGTTGGGATCACACAGTGGTTTCTTTCAATAGCATTTGAAGTTAGAGGACAAGGACAACACCCAACATAAAATGCAGCTTTTCAGCTTTTCCCTTTGGAAGGCAGGCTGGCTTCTTGTATTCAGCGATGACTGACGGCGGTGAGTGCAGTAACTTTTTTCCTCATCAGTGAATTTCTTCTTTGTCTAGAAACCATCAGGAAAGGCGTGCGATAGGTGTGGTCTGCTATTGGCACTTGCACATCAGGCAGAATGGCTCATTTTCCTCTCGCCGCCTGTTTCCTTTTGCCCTGGGCTTTAAATCTTCGTTTCTCCAAATGCACAATGTAGTCAGTGTTGGTTTAATTACAGCGGATCTGCTATGATTTTCATTGCGCTCAGGTAGCTTGCCAGTGATGAAAATACAATAGGCTCACATTCTCTGTGTAAAACTGAGAACAGCGATGCCAGCAGCGTTCTGGTGACACGTTGTACGGCCGCTTCGTGGTCATCGCTGCTGAATGCAGGATTGAAGTTCCCCTATTATAGATTAGCGATTGCAATTATCATGGCAATTAGAGGAGACTACAGAGGTGGAGTGGAGCACAGTATAAATTCAAATAGAGGAGCTACACCAACTGCCGCCCCAAATACTGCCAACCTAATATACGGCCGCTAATACGAATCCACACGAATGGATACGCCATCGGGGATTACAAAGCAGTTGTATTTAACTGCTTTGTAAATTTTATTTTTTAAATTTTTTTAAATGAAATTTAAAAAACTCATGTTGACCTGTTCATGTGTCTACCTCTTTCATCTTGAAGTTTTGAGCCTGACCACCTTTCCCATGTCGATGTTTTGACCCTGTCGACCTATTGACTGTCTAATAATCCACACCCTTCAGAGCTTTATCTACTTGCCCACATTGGAGCCCCTTGCAAACCTGAGCACTTCCCTGCATACTGAATACAGAGGGGCGTGGCGTTTGTCTTGTGCAAGGTTTTACAGCACCCTAGGCAAAGCTTCAGCTTCCTACTCCCACCACCACCCACACACCAATACCGACTTCCAAGAACCTCAGGTGAAAGTGTGAAGGTGGCGTCTTAGAAACTCAACACCTGCTGTTTGCATTAAGTTCATCTTGATGCCTCTCTCTGACTCAGGGCCAGATGTACTAAGACTTGAACAGTGATAAAGTGGAGAGTGATAAACTACCTGCTCCTAACCAAAAATTTTCAAACACAGCCTGTAACATGACAGTTTGGAGCATATTGGCTGCTTGTTTATCACTCTCCATTTTTATCACTTTTCAAGCTTAGTACATCTGGCCCAGGAGTTATTCCTAATTTTGTGATAGACAACATTTTGGAGCCCCTGGGCAGTTGCCTTATGGTAATAACGGCAGTTTTCTGAGTATTTCTTCACCAGTTAAAGGTTCTGCTTTGATACATCTCCCCTCTTTATCTCATGTATTCATTTATTTACAGTTTCTTATATAGCGCAGCAAATTCCATTGCGCTTTACAAAATGAAACCGTGATAAAAAAAAATGGGTAGTAACAAACAGACATAGAGGTAGGAGGGCCCTGCTCGCAAGCTCACAATCTAATATAAGCCATCCATTGCCCTAAATGTTTTTTCTGGAAGAAGAGAGCTGGGTTCTTTATGAGATAAATATGTTGCTTTTCTCTGTCCTACAACTTAATGTACCAGGTCCGAGCATTATGGGGCTGATAGTCATACTGTACTACTGTATGTTATCATTAAGCCTAAATATTTTATTGCCAGAAATTTAAAACCATTTAACCTACTAATCATAATCATAACAAGTGTCCACTTTAGGCTACATACAAACTGCGGTTCTGGTATCTACGGCATCTAGATTGACATTCACTTTGTCCACCAATCTTGGTCGGTCGCGTCTAGTTCCTTTACTGCTGATCTAGACGCTGTCAACCATCTTTATGCATCTAGCTAGATGCGTTCTGTCATATACTTGTGTCCGTGTCGTTATTCTTAGATAAGTAAGTTAAGTGTCAAGGGTTTAAGCATGAGAGTACCGATGGTGAATTTATGCAACAGAGCATAAATATAATACAGAACAGATAACCACACATGCTGAATATTACTGCCATTATGTCCAATTACCCTTCTTAGCAACTTTACTGTCATTAAGAGCTTGCTATTAAAATGACTATTTTTATGTATGTATTTTATGCTAGCTGGTTATTGCATAAACCCTGTGTCTTCAAGTCTAAATAAAGGGAGAAGGTGCTCTCACAGTAAAAGGCTACGGAGATGTGTAGCCCAGGTAATTGTTATGACACCTCTGTGTTATTTGATGGAAGGGTTAATCGCAGAGACACATAATGAACAGGTACACACAAAGTCTCCTCCTTGCATCAATACACAACTCCACCTATTGCCTCTGGGGAAAAGGAGGGTGAGATGTGAATCCAAACACATACACACCCAATTCGTTTGCAAAATTACATGACAATTTTAATACACTGGGGTTATACTCAGGTCATGGAAACTAAATACCTTAAAAGACCTTCTCTATATTAAGGGCCTGATTTAGATTTATGTAGAAATCAAGGTAGAAGGTGATATTTCGCACATTGGCTAAACCAGTGGTGCCAACTGTGTGCCCTTGCACTTGGGGAACTTGCGGGGGTGCCCTGAGTTGGTGGTCCATGCCCATAAAAAAATCATTTATGGCTAATGTAATAGGCAAAATGTGGACAAACAGAAGTGAATCCTGTCCATTAGCACATGACAGACACTGAGGATGAGATATAAAAACACAATTTACTCAAATTTATATTTTTTTCTGATTTAATCTATGAGAAACTTTTGTCCTAGGGGTGCATTGAAAAAATTCTGATACTCAGGGGCGCTGTGATTCAAAAAAGTTTGGGAACCACTGGGCTACACCTTGAACTGTTACTTGGGGGGGGGGGGGGGGGGGGTGTGGTTGGGGCATTTACAGAGGAAGGTGCTATAATTCTGTCACAGTTATCGCAGTTATGGGGGTAGAGAATCGAGTTACCCAGTAGTACCTGCGTTACATGCTGGGGCAGCTGTATTGTATCTTTGCATCTTTTCTACACCAAAAATGTTGTCTAGGTGCTAATTTGCACATGCACTGTCAATGGCCACTTTTTAGAGGAGTAACCCCTCTAAGGGAGCAACAACACCTCTTCAATGCGCGGCCATGCAGATTAGATTTATTAAAAAGTTGAATCTGAATTGTCGCAAATGGCCACTAAGTTGTTGTATGCGCATCTGTTTTTGACAAGTTTATATACCCCCCTTAATAAGCGAACGCACGGTGGCTGAACCCAACGGAGGGGGCGAGCAGAAGTCATCTACCAAAACTGGCTGGAAAAGCCAACTTGAATATGCTAATAAGGCTAAATATAAAATTATGTATTACTGAGGGGGAGATGTACAAACCTTCTAAAGAGTAAAAGGGGAGATGTTACTTAGGGGGTTATTTTGGTTCACTCCTTCTTGAATGGACAAATCCATGTGCACTGCAGGTGGGGTAGATGTTACTTGTGCAGAGAGAGTTAGATTTGGGTGGGGTTTTACTTCAAAGTGAGATCTATATTGCAGTGTACAAATAAAGCAGTCAGTATTTACCTTGCACAGAAACAAAATAACTCACCCAAATCTAATTCTCTCTGCACATTTTACATCTGCCCCCCTGCAGTGCAGATGGTTTTGTCCATTTAAGAAGGAATTTGCCAGAAGGAGTGAACCAGAATAAGTCACAATCAGTCACAGTCTACCTATCATTTACCTAGTACAGTCTATCAAATGGTAGCTAGGGTATATTTACTAATGCTGCTTTTTTAGAATATGAGGTGTTTTCCCATAGCAACCAATCAGCTTCAACTTATCATCTAAATAGCACCTTCTACAACAGAATAGCTAGAATCTTAGAGGGTTATTCTGGTTCTCTCTGCACATTTTACATCCATCTGCCCCCCTTCCCCCCTGCAGTGCACATGGTTTTGTCCATCTAAGAAGGAATTTGCCAGAAGGAGTGAACCAGTATAGCCCCCTAAGTCTATTTGGGCACCACCTCCAGGTCTTTGCTGTAGACAGTTTGATACATCTCCCCTAGTATCTATAATGACAAGTTAACATACCATTTAAGACGGGGTGTTACAGTATACATATTAAATAAATATTTCTACCCTAGACTCATATTGCACCTTTTCCTTTCATAAGCTCTTCCTCATACCTAAGAAGTCAAACAAAGCCTGGCATCGCACGGGAGTGTTGCAATTGCATGGAATTTCTATTTCATACTGTTTGGAACCTCAGGCACGTTCACAAGGCTGAGCACAGAAAGAACTATTGAACATTTTAAAACAATAGAGTTCTACAAAAGAAAAGAACAACATACAGAAACATCTGATGTGAAACTTAAAATGCAGAACATGTTGTAGAATTGCCCCAGGATGTTCCAACACCCACCAAGCCAAACGTTTCGCTTCAAAACCACTTGCTACAATACTGACAATTCAGATTTTTTTTATATAATAATAATAATAATAATAATGTTATTTTTATATAGCACTTTTCTCCTAATAGGACTCAAAGTGCTTGCTTTAGCCTTTTACAGCACAAAATACAAAACAAACTTAACTTAGGAACATTAGTGAAATGCTTGGGTGAACAGGAAAGTCTTGAGTCTATCTTTGAATTTTTCCAGAGCGAAAGCTTCCCGAACTGAGCGGGGGAGAGAGTTCCATAGAGTTCCTAGCTCTCTGAGTACACTCTCTAGCTCCCCCCCCCCCTACAGCCTGTGACGCATAGAGATTGTGAGTGTCCATAACATGAGGGTTTAGAAAATGAGCCTATGTTCTAAGCCAATCAGTTCCTAACTATCATCTTTAGAACACATGCTAGTTGTGTCTATGGAAGCAGAACAGGTAGTTAAACTCCATACACACTAGAGGATATTTATTTATTAACAGTTTCTTATATAGCGCAGCATATTCCATTGCGCTTTACAAAGGAGACAGTGATACAACAAACTGGGTATTTACAGACAGGCAAAAGGTAGGAGGATATAGTAAATGACGTTGCCCAGAAAGGGCTTTCTGGGCGATACCTTGATACCTTTTACTATATCTTCTGGTGTACACTGAATATTGTTAATGATGCGCGCTCCTGCGTATTTTTAATGACCCCTTTCCACTTCCTGCATGTACTGGCCTATGCTCCCCCGCTGGAATCAGCAAGTGTTTGTATGCACTTGCCGATGCCGGGTTTTCGCCGCCAAAAATTCCGGTGGTTTTGGGGATCGGGCTGTGTGTATGGGGCTTTACTGACTCAGCAAAACAGAGTAACTCACATGTGCATGAATAAAGAGAACCACAAAACATGACCTGTTGGTGGTGCCTGAGGACTGGAGTTGAAAACACTGAAGTTCTATTAAGAGCATCGTAAGAACAGACTACTGCTTAGCTATACTACATATACATTAAGGAGTGTGAGCCGGGGGGGGTTTCAGGTCTGTACTTATTGAAGACTCAAAAACCGCCACCCAGAAGAGAGGGAAGTGAGCTAGAGAGTTTACTGATGTGACAACAAATAGAGAACTCAGAGAGCTAGAAAGAAGTCTAGTAACATAAAATTGTTACATTTGTTCATTTATATTATACATATGTGTGCATACAAGGCCCCCCCCCCCCCCACCCACCCTTATCAGGGCCAGCTCCAGGCCTACTAGCACCCCGAGAGCACTCTCAGCCAATCAGCGGCCGGTCTATCTTTTGAGTTTTCAAATTCTGCCGCCGCTGTCCGCAGTGTCAGCTCACTCAGCGCATCCTGGACACTTTGCTCTGCTGATGCACCCACAGCCCCCTGGCGCTTCACACTGCCCAGACCACACGCTGCCCAGGTACCACGTCGCCTCCCCCTGTATCCGTCCCTGACTGAGGCCGCCTTTCCGAGTCGGCGCCCAGCTCCTATGGAGTGTCCCTCAAGCCGGCCCTGCCCCTTATAAATCCTATGTATGCCCCTTGGCATAACAATTACATAACAAAACAAATACATATCAGGCTGCCACTGTATTAATGTAAAATAATCTAGAATGCGATATTTAATTAATATTAAAGGTTCATATGTGAAAATATAAGTCAGTATATATTTCCTGTACAATATACACCCTTCCTTTGCTTTATATCAGGGCAACAGTGGCGGTGGTGGGGAGGCGCAGAGAACATGTGGGCGCCGGGGGTCTGCGGGGCTATAGTTACCTGCTGCGGTCTTGCCTGCCTTCATGGTCCTGTCTCTCCATCTCCTGCTGCTATAATGAAAACTGACTCTTAGAAAATGGCTGCCCACAGTTTTCTGTCTGCAGTATGGGGGCAGCCATTTTCTAAGAGTCCGTTTTCATTATAGCAGCAGGAGCCGGTGCCGGGAGAGACGGGACCGTGACCGCAGATGCGGCCGGGCAGGTACGCCGAGGGGAGGGAAGGCGCCGAGGGGAGGGAGGGGAGGGAGGACACAGAGGGAAGGGAGGGCACCTAGGGGAGGGGTGCGCCGAAAAATCTGCGGCGGGGGGGGGGGGGGGCGAAAATTAGGTAGTTACGCCACTGCAGGGCAAGTCCAGTTTATTGCATTTCATAATCATTATTATCCTCTGCCAGTTCAAAGAAAATATTTATTACAGTACGTGGCAAACTGTGGAGTCCATAAATCCTTACATTCAGTTAGGAATACACAGTAGGAATAAATACTTTGGGGGAAATTTACTAAGCTAAAATCGTAAAAAATAATTGTATTCGTATACAAAAATAAACCTATTTTTTAAGAATTCTTATTTACGGGATTTACTATCCCGAAAATACGTAAATTCGTATTCGTATTCCTGGCACATTTGTATTTGTATTTACAAATATGAATGTATACGCCATTGACAGAATACAAATAGGAATCACCATTCTAAAGAATGGTAATTCCTAATTTACTAAGTGGCCGTATTGAAAATATGGACGCTGATTAGCGGTAAACGACAGCTAATTGCCGGCCAAATACGCCAGGAAAATACACTCCATTTCCCATTATTTTTTAAAACCAGCACCAGGCCCAAGGGCCGGATCTGGATCCCAAAATATGGGGGACAAAATGCGTAGGGGACCCCTGTATTTTAAGAACCAGCACCAGTCCCAACCAGCCAGCAGGGTAATGCCACAGTCGGGTGGAGACTTTTTATATAAGTCCCCCCGGCCAAATCATTAACCCCATGACCGGTCAGGCTGGGCAAGAGTCCTGGGGGAGTGGGGACCCCCCCCCAATGTAGGGGGTCCCCCCCTCCAGAATTTACCAACCCAGGCTTCAGCCTGGGCGGTGGACACCGGGCTGATATATGGTGTAAAAATAGATAAAAGTATTGTATATTGCTGGTGAACTATGATTCCCAGCAAGCTTCCCCCGCATGCAGGGACTTGGAGAACCACAAGTTCCATGATGCGGGGCATTAAAGGGCCTGCTGGAACTTGTAGTTCCACAGCAATACAAATAGCTAAATAAACACATTGACACACCAGAATAATAAAACGTTATTACATACATAGCCCACATATACTGATACTTACCTATCTTGAGCTCGTAGGTAGGTTGCCGTCCATCCATCTGCCCATCAGCTGGTGGTCCTGAAGAAATCCATAGGGGTACTTATGGAAGGAAATTATACGTACAAGGGACCTCCGGCATAGATCTGGTCCTCTTCATTCCATGTAGGCTTCCAGGGGACTTGGCAAAAAAACAAACGAAAAAAAAAACAGACACCAGGGTGTGGTATTACCCTGCCGGCTAGTTGGGCCTGGTTCTGGTTCTTAAAATACGGGGGACCCCTACTCACTTTGTCCCACAAATTTTGGGAACCAGGACCGGCCCTTGGGCCTGATGCTGGTTTTAAAAAATAAGGGGAAGCCTATTCGTTTTTTCCCCAGATTTTTTTAAACCAAGACCGGCTCTGTGAGCCTGGGGCTGGTTACGGCTGTGGAGGGGGGACTGACGGCATTTTTAAAATGTATTTATGTTTCTATTTTTTACACATCTACGCCAGGAAAATTAAGTGTAATTTCCTGGCGTATTTGGCCGGCAATTAGCTGCCGTTTACCGCTAATTAGCAGCCATATTTTCAATACGGCCGCTTAGTAAATTAGAAATTACCATTCTTTTGAATGGTGATTCCTATTCGTATTCTGACGATGGCGTATGCATTCGTATTTATGTGCCATGAATACAATACGAATAAGAATCCCGAAAATACGAATTTGTAGGAAATAGGTGTATTTTTGTATACGAATACACCTATTTTTTACGACTTGAGCTTAGTAAATATCCCCCTATGGCTTTTCCAGAAGAGAAAACGGAACATTAACTATAAAGATGATAATACAATAATAAGAAAAACGTGTTTGGAATGCATCATAAAATGTCATGTATGATGTAAAGATGGAACTATATTATTTAAAATATAATAGATAAAAATAAATATTCCCTATAGATGTGTTTTAGGCTAATACACAACATGCGGATCACAGCTGGTCTGTATAGGCAGCAGGGTGCTATAAATCCAGCAAATAGCATTGATTGAATGAAGAAAGATATAATGCAATACGGGAAGATATATGAAGTAGGAAAACCAAATTACCATTATTTTCCATCAACTCCTAAAGTTTTACAAAGCCGAATCCTACCTCCAGAACCTCACTCAGTAGTAATGTAGGTCTGTTTAATACATATTTCATTTTCATTTTTACCTGTCCTAAATCATTGCTGGAAATATAAAGCAGATGGTTACACAATGTTGTAATATGTATTTTAAATGATTTTTAGTCACATTCTCTTTTTTTTGTTCAACGACAGAAATGTAAATATGGGCTCGCTGGTTGCATGACTGATTATCTGCTAACTTGCAAGTGCATTTTTCCCGAACTCAAACTGGAAAATAACATTAACTTAAAAAAAAAAATTTAAACGTCTTGACAGTTCACATCTGGAATTGCGATAATCGTCTGGTGAGCTTCTGGTCTTTTGGATGGAAGAAATATACACAGGAATCAGATTGTACAGGATCCCTTGAGTAAAAACAATGCTTTCTACCTATAAATACAGTATTAGTAAGTGTGGGGCCTATTGATTATAATTTGTGATGGCCCCGTGGTGGTAGACACAAACATACTGGAGCAATTTACAATCGGATGTCTGCTCCGAAGAGCAGATGTCCTGTAAGCCTTACCACTAGTACTTTTAATGCCAACCAAAGGAGGATTTTCCACAAGGCAACCTTAATGCCTGCCTAGGGCCCAGCAGGTCCCAAAGGGCCTGTAAAGATATCTTGGCTGCCCAATATGTTCCCAGAGGAGCATTCTGTGACTACCGCGTGACATCATGACATCACATGGACTGCCCACTCTCCCAAAGGGCGGGATGTATTAATATACATCGCCTCCCTTCGCCACGCCCCCATCACGAAGCCAGTGCATATGTACTAACATATGCGGCTGGCATCGCGGTGCGGTGACGGAGACCTCCCACGATACCTGTACTGTTGTGTGCGGGAAGTCTCCGTCACCTCCAAGCCGCCTACTGCTCCCCTGCAGCCGGGACAGCTCAGCGTTGCTGTTCCCGGCGCCTCCTCCTCCCCCTGCAGCCGGAGGGATGGCCGGCTGCCTTGCTAGGGGCAGGAAGGGCTTACCTTCCCGGGGTCCAGGAGGATCTGCAAGAAGGTAAGCTGGAGGGAGGGGGAGAGGGGGGTCAGTGAGGCGGCGGCGTTGCGGTGGAGGCAGCAGCGGCGAAAAGATGCCCATAGGCTTCTATAGGGTATAGCCACCCAAATGTGTCGATACCCTACTATGCGGTATCGGTGCAGCCGGATTTTAATACGTAGGAAAATGCAGTAAAACAGGGGTTTTACTGCATTTTCAGCTTAATACATCTCGCCCAAAGTCCCTTTGATGTTCTTTGATGGAATAAAAAGTTTTGGACACAGCATGGCTTCATCCACTGTATGCGGGCAGTCACTTTATTTTAAATGTGACACAGGTGACACTAACTAGTAGCAATGAATCCATTCACATTTTCTTTTACTGTTTTGACTAGTGCATGTATAATGCATACGTACAGTACACATGTGCAGTCATTCGATAGTAGCTCAATTCTCTAATTAACAATCAAGACCAGGGGCCAGGTGCACTAAGCTTCAAAAGTGATAAAATGGAGAGTGACAAACAACCAGCCAATCAGCTCCTGCCTGACATTTTTCAAACACAGTTTGTTACACGACAGGTAGGAGCTGATTGGCTGGCTGTTTATCACTCTCCATGTTATCACTTCTGAAGCTTAGTGCATTTGGCCCTATGTCTGGTGGGTCAGAGTAAAAACACCTATTTTTTCACTTTGGGAGCCAAATTGTCTAGAACGCTATTGTGAAGATGGTATCAGTTCAAAGTTGATAAATAGATTAAGGTCACATCAGTATTGCCATGGTGAATGGTTATGTAAAACATGCTGAAAATACTGTTTACACATTTTTAATGGACCCATTCACCTTAGACCAGTAAGGGCTCATGTGCTATTCATAGGTGAATCTTGAAATATGATCATAGGAACATACCCTCCAACATGATCCATTCCATTAGGAACAAAATGCTCTGTTCCTGGACTTCCCTGTCAGTGGCAGTTACATATGTGAGCCTGCAGCACAGTCCAATATTCATAAAGGGGAGCCACACCTACTGCCACCCCATACATCACTGTCCTGGACTCACTATCAGTTGATATGACTTATGGAGCCCACACACGCACCGATCCTGGCGTGCGTTGTGGGCTTAACTAGCACACATAGCATCGCATCGTATGCCTTGGGCATACGATGTGCATGCGATGCGATGCTATGCTAGAAAAATCTAGTACAAAAAGTATGTGCAGCACATAACTTTTTGTACTGTACGATGAGGTGCCGCGGGAGCGCGCACCCCATTGTACAGTATCGCACCGCCAGCAACGGTGCGTGTGTGGGCTCCATAACCCTCTTTGAATATTGGACTGTGCTGGAGCCCCACCTCTGTAACTGCCACTGGCAGGGAAGTCCAGGAACAGAGCATTTTGTACCTAATGGAATGGGTCATGTTGGAGGGTATGGGGGTGGTCCCAGATCCAACTAACCATGGAGTAGGGACCCTTGCGTGGCGAAAAATGGGCATGGCCTCACAAAAGGGGCCGTGGCGATACATATTACCCCACACCGTAATGCCCATTATATCAAATGCCGTAAATACCCGTTAAACATTATTCCGCATGCCGTAATACTTGTTACACATTATAGCAAATGCCATAATGCCCGTTTCCTGTTCATTGCCAAGGGGGATGGCATATTTGTTGCCACAGGGGAGTAAAATGCTCATTGCCAAGGAGTAGAGAAATTGCTCTTTGCCAAGGGGAGGGTGAATTGCTTCTGCCTGCCGCTCCGCACACAATTTAAAGCAATGACAGCTGAGCAGAGAGAGCGCTGTGCTACCTGGCTATACGGTCAAAGGAGGTCCGCCGCCATCGCGGGACAAAATCTGTTTAATAGGCAGATACAGTCAGAATTGCAGGAAATCTATTTTCACAGATCAGACTATATTTTTGACTGATCGTAAGGTTAGAAATAATTTTAATAATATTTATATGTTTACAACATATGTTGTAAATGTGCTGTAATTTATGTACTTGTAATTGATCTTCAACACTGACAAATACAACTCAGCCCAAAAAACACAGTGTCCAACTTTATAGAGCTGTTTTGTGTCAGATTTTCTAACACGGACTCTATTACATCGGCTAAGTTGTAGGTTTAGCATGGCAAAAACATCTGGATCCGCTTTTTGACATACCGCTCCAGAAAACATCTGACCTTTCATTAACTCCAACGCTATTACATTGGCAGACTGGGGTGATCTTGATTTACCCGCAATAATGCGAGCTCGGCCCCGTCCCAATGTTTTGGTTTATTATTCGCATGTGCAGCTCCCCTTTGCGGACGATTTCGGCGACTTGCATAGTCACCTAGCCGTTAGCAAACATCGGGGCGGGCCGGGGGCAGCGGGGATCGCCCATGGGAACGGACAGTGTTTTATGGGTGTCTCCATGAAAAATGCTGGGCTTCCCATGGGTACGCAGGTGGGCCGATGCCTGCCAGGGGTTGGGGCGGTTGACATCACAGGACATCGGCGACCATTGAATGATTTCACCTGCAGCGGAGGCATGCAACGGGATGTGTTTTTGTTACACAATTGGCAACAGCGGGGGAGCGGGCATATGGATGGGCAGCAGGCAGCATCTCAGGTGCTCGACAAGCTGTGATCTTCACAGCTTACCGATCCAACCTGAATCGGCCTCCATGTGTGACTTTTGCAGACAAATCAGACATTTTCTAAAATCATACCAAAATCCTTTGTCATTCCAACTGGCCAATATATTGCTTGCTATTAATACATGCAAGACTTTGAGAACCTTGCATTAAAACACGCCAATGGAGATTTAGGCATACTTGCCTACTTTTGACAACTAGTTCAGGGAGATTATAGTTGGTAATAGAATTTTGCAAAGCGTCCCATTTGAGGGGGTGTGTCATGCTCCACCCAAAGGGCGTGTCTAGTTCCCTACATGGAGAGATTGTGAAAAGAGATTGTGAACGTGGCACCTAGAAGCGTGGGTGTGCACTGCTACATCTGAGAGGAGTCTTGTAAAATGACTTATCCAAATGTAGATGATCCCCAAAGCAGTTAGTAAGAGATAATATACTTGGTAAAGTGCTGGGAAATGGCGCTGATGATTCACTGTAAATGTATCTGTCTCTCATTCCTTTTGTCCTCCAAAAAGTGTAATGTGGGCTAGGTGACATGAGGGAGATTGCTAGACTAATGAAGGAGAGAGGGAGATTGCTGCTATTTCAGGGAGTCTCCTGCAGAATGTGCCTTTCAAACACATACACTGGGCTAGTCCATCTCAAACATAAATGACATTTAACATTCATCCTAATCGCAGATCTGCTCCTATCATTCCTGGAAACCCTGAAAAATACATGGAACAAGACATTATCTTTATATAAAGAGACAATGGAGGTCATTTACTAACATGCGAGGTATGCATGACATTCACAGCCAGAGCTCCAAACACACAAAAATACCCCATGTAAAGTCTCTCTGCTCTCATCATTTAACCCCTTCAGTGCCTAGACTGGCAAGCCCAGAAAATTCTCAGTTCTCAGGATTGCTGCTGCTTAGCGCCGTTGAGTTGATCGCTGAACTCAGCTAGCTTCAGCGCTGCCCTGCTCTGGCTGCTCGGCCGCACCTCCTCCTCCCCCCCGGCTGGTGTGTGACAGTCTGCGACTCCGGATTGCGACACGCCGGGTTGCCAGGGGCAGAGCCGGTCAGCGGCTGACATATCGCTCAGCGGCGCTGCCCGGCCCCGGGAGACAGAGTGGTGTTTTTTTTTTAGGTAGCGCTCCCCCAAAAAAGCTCGCCCAGTGGGGAGCGCTACCTAAAAAAAACACCACTGAAGGGGTTAATACATAACTTAATGACTGATTTAACCATCATAATACTAGGCCAATCAGTATTATTGGAGTAAAGATTAAAAGTTTTATTCAGGGAAAGGTGGGTTCTGAATTGAAATTTTCACATTTGCCTTCTTAAAGGTTTTTCCTTCAAACCTTCAAATTTTGGGGAGAGCAGATTGCAAGAGCAGAGAGTAGGTTTAGGGCACCAAAATATCTGATGGGCTCTATTGCATGAAAGGGGGTGTGGCAAAGCATTAGGGCCTGGTCATATTTACATAGAAGAGACTTACTATGACTCCGCCTCCATGGCTAGACCAGTCCCCAGCATTCGCCCACAAGACTATCCCAGGTCCATATTATCGGTAGAGGTCCTGCCTCAAAACCCTAGTGTAGGCATGCATCGTAAACTGGGCACCATCTTGGTGCAGCAGTACAAATTTAGGCTGCAGTTAAGTGTGACTGCAGCTACAAAGACTCTCAGGTGCTAGTTCATTGCAAACAATTGGATTGACCCCAATGTGTTTTGCAGTTGGAATACAATGTAATCAAGGTCCATTTCATCAAGCAAATGCTTTTTATTTTCATTAGAACTCTTTCACTCATAGGGAGGTGTTCAATGTTCTCCGGATTTTTCACATAGCCAAAAAATCCTATACCTATTCAATTAAAGTACGACTTTGTTTAAAGTCGGATCTGCATTGGCGGAAAAGTAAAAAATGTACACATTTTTGATTAATACATGTGGAGTAATTCACCTCATAGGTTTTCCGACGATGCCGATTTTATTGACATTCAAAAAATCGGCACTTGGGTTGAATAGGATTATAGGACAAATGTAGGTTTGACCGAAATCTGTACAGACTGAATACTCCCATAGCCTTGGAGCTCGACCAGTGTCTGCTATATGTGAACAGACTCAAGCCAGGTCTGTTCCAGGGTTATTCCGAGTTTTTTTGTGGAATCCCATGCCTAAAAGGATCTCATTGGTGGGGTACAGTAACGTTTGGAGTTGACATCATCTCCATACATCCACTTTAAGTTAGAAGACCTCGGTCACTGGAAGACCCAGATACAATGTGAACGGTGATGACCCAGGAATAACCTGGGTCTATCACCCTTATCTGAAAGAGGGTAAGTACTGAATCCCTGGCTTCAACTCATCTCAATGTTGAGTGTAAGGTAAGGTGTGCTGCTAATTTTAGTTGGTTCAAGGATTGTCGGTCCTCAGAATATACGGAAAAAGAAAAAATGATAATGAACCGATGCCGGCTGTACCAGTATATTTAAAGAAAATATTTTTGAATAGTATAAGAGACGGTTTCTTTGATGTAAAAAAATGTAGTAAACAATTAACTGTGCAATAAATTGCAGAACGCGATCCTCAGGCGCTTTTGGTGTCAATGATAAAGGGATCAGCTCGATGCATTTCTCTGGGATATGAGTCTTCCTTTTATGCGCATCTATGATATAGGAGTAATTGTTATATTGTGACAAAGGATATTTTTAGAATTTTAGAAATTTATTGTCCAGTTAATTTTTTTATTTAAAAAAAAATTTAATTAAAGAATAGAAACTGTCTTTTACAACATATTTCCTTTAAATATACTAGTTCATTATCATTTTTTGTTCACCCTCTGTGTCCCTGGTCCAAACCGGTTAAATCTGGGGGTTTATGTGTGAAAGGGGTATTATTATTACATGAGTATTTACAGTGCAGTTTAGTAGGTTTGATTCATTACGAAACTAATGTATTTAACATGCTAAACATCATAGTAAATGATAACGCAGATGCTCTTGAATAAAAAGGTTTGGCATCTTTTACTGCAAGGGCTTATGGAAAAATTATTAAAGGAAAAGGTTACAGAAAATTAATAAAAGATGTTCTCTAGCATAATGACTTCTGCCTGAGAGACATTTACTAACCTATAGAAGCACTGAAACATTCTGGTTCTGTGTTTTTGTCATAATAGTGGGATTACCTGCAGAGATTATATAACAAGGCAAAATATTAGCCAAGCCAACCACAGTTTCCTATCCCCCCCTTCCCCCTCCCCACATGAAGAAGAATCAAAATTTATACAGGGGAAAAAAGGGAGGGAATGGGAGGCCAAAGTCGATGATATTAGCCAAAAGGATGCAATACAGGGGAGGTGGAATAACCTCCATGAGGTGAACATTGGGAATACAAGGATGTGGTATATTTAGTCAACATTGTCTCAATGTCGGCATGCAGCATACAACATGTTTAGTATTTTGACATTCAAAGCATGGACACTGATGAAATGTTGACATGATTAGAATGTCTACAACATGTTACTGCTAGTGTAGTGGTGACTTGCTTGTCCTGGCAATTCTGGTGGTTCCAGTGATGTTTTCCAGATCCAGCAGGGATGTCGAGATGGCTTCTGGCTCATCCTGTGGTAATCATGGTGGTATCACTAAACCCTAATCCTAACCAGTGGTGACTCCTGCCTTCTTGTTGTAGGAGCAGTGCCGCTACCCATGCTGTGCATTAAGAAGAGAGGAAAGAGCCAACTCTGGCCAACTGGGCACCTGTGACGTGGATCTGACAGATGCCGGGCGGTGTGGAGGACAAGGTGGACTGCTGACTGACCCGGGTGACCAGCTTCCAGGGATGCCTGTTTGTTGTTTATAACATCTGCTTGTTTGTCTACTCCGTTTTGGTAGACAACACCACTCGGCGAGAGTCAGCTGATATACCTTGGTTTTAATGTCTATATTTGTTCTTATTAAAAGCTGTACTTAAACTATACCAGCTTTTTATTCTCATTTACATGTGACAACAGGATTCTTTGGATACCTGTAATTGGTGGTGACGTGACCGCTCCCCAAAAATGCGATTGTAGTCTACCTTGAAAAGTAGACTTGTTCTAAGGGTACGAGTCATAACTAATAGAAATATTCTAAAAAGATATGCTACATTGGTTTTGATCGTATTACACGATTGTTGTTTTCTCTCTTTCTGTTCTGAGTACAACCGACAAGAACATTAGAGAGCCCACATCTGCCGCAAGGGTTTGTCAGTATCTTTGTGTGGTATATATGTCTATGTATGTTTGGTGATACATACAACTGATTGGAATCCATTGGCAGCGTTAAGCGCAGGGACCTATCCAGCACCTCCTTTGTCTAGATGGAAAGGTGCATATGCACAAGAGGCCGCAGGACTGTGTTATGTGCAGAAAAAAGGATTCAGCAGCTCATAAAAGCCAGACAAGGTCACCCAAAAGGCAGGGAGTGCTTCTGGTGTCTGTGTGTGTGTGTGTGTGTGTGTATGTACCATCCTCCATTACTGTTGTGTGTAGCACCCTCTGTTACTGTTGTTTGTACCACCCTTCGTTAATGTTGTGGGCACCATCCTCCGTTACTGTTGTGTGTACCAGGGTTCTTTTTCAACCAAGGTTTTGTCAACGTGGAGTTTTAATGTTTTAGCCATGTTTGTGTTTACAAATACAAAACCCTCATGAAAAATGAAAAAAACATCACTGTGTAGCCATTCTCTTAGAACATTGCATCAGGCAAATGGGACATTGCAGAAGTTCCTGAAGAATAAGCACAAAACAAAAGCTGGAAGACCTATATCCTTTTGTATGGAAGGTGCGGATTGTTGGCCTACATAATCTATTTATTATCTTCTAGAAGGTGCTAAATAAGAAGTAGATTCTGATTGGTTGCCCATATCATCCCATCTGAAACAGAACTCAGATCTTAGTATATAAACCCCCATATGTGGCAGATGTTATGGGTGCCTATATCAGGCTTTCAGGAAGGTGAATTTGCTGATTGCCATAGGTTGTGAACGTCATTGGAGATCTTTATTGACTAGCACTGGGGTAGCCAACTCCAGTCCTCGAGAGCTACCAACAGTTGATGTTTTCCAGATCTCCTCACAGAACCACAAGTGAAGTAATTAGCTCCACCTGTGGATCTTTGAAAATGTTTCAGCTAGTAACGAGTGCACCTGTGCAGCAGCAGCTAGGTTGTCTGGAAAATGTGAACTGTTGGTAGCTCTCGAGGACTGTGGTTGGCTACCACTGGACTAGCACAACAAGGCTGTGTCCTAAAAAGAGTCTATGGTAGTTTTCACTTGTGGGTAGCTCTAACCATACTGACCAACTAAACTAAGGAAGCATATAGCCACAAGGTGCCATATTAGTCTAGGTCTCGAAGTTTCTTATATAGCGCAGCATATTCCGTTGCGCTTTACAAAAGGAGACAGTGATACAACAAACTGGGTATTTACAGACAGTCAAAAGGTAGGAGGGCCCTGCCCGCAAGCTTACAATCTATAGGGAAATAGGCATTGATACATAAGGATAGATACTGTATTCTTTATTGCATTCCACCAGCATGCAAGGTTCCGTGACTGGTTCTGGAATTTGATAAGCTTGCCTTATTACAGCTGGCCCAAGTCAGGAAATTGGGATTTTTTCTTTCCTTTCCTAAAGAACATTATTTCCATTCCTAGGATTTAGGGCCTAATTCACCTTTTGACGTTTTTGTAGCTGCAATAATTGTTGGGAATAATGTTGATATTGTAGAAATATATAGGAACACACCAGCCTCTGTGGGAGCGACTATACATCTGATAAAGCAGACGCTTTTACTGACACGTCGGGGGCACTCCCATGAGGGGTAATTATTTCTGCTCACTTCAGGTGACCTTCTAATAACTGCCCAGTGCAGTCCAACACTTTCCTGCTCCATTTCTGCTATCGTCTGCCCCATACACAGCAGCACCTTTGTGCGTACACTCCTGGTAACGCATGTGCTATAGAGGTTTTTGATGAAGTTTTTGCCCATGCGCACTACACAATTGTGTGAACATCGGCATTGTGTGTGCTTTGCGCCTGTGTCAGACCTCCTAGTGTTTTACCATTTCTTTCATGGAGTTATGTTGTATTACATCAGGGGTGAAATGTAATAGGGTGAGAAAATCAGAAAGTGAGAGAATTGGTAAGAAATCTCCAGTTTTATTAAAGCGGCAATCATTTACACTGCAAAATGGAACTGGTTACAGCCTCATCCAGGGCCGGATTAAGCCTTCGTGGCTCCTCCTCCACCAGCACCTCCTTGAGACAGCATCTGCAGTCTGCACATCTGCAGCATGCATTGTTTCTGATGAAAGCATTCTCCTCCCAGGAGGCTGCTGCAGATTGGTACTTGTGTATTAGCCGGGCGTCGGGTACGTAGTTATTTATTTGCAGTTTCTTATGTAGCCCAGCAGATTCCGTTGTGCAGTGCTTTACAATAGTAGACAGGGATAAAACAAACTGGGTAACAGCAGACAGACTTGAAGGTAGGCGGACCCTGCTGCAAGCTTACCCTCCTATGTCCCTATAGATTGTAACACAAGGACAGGCACCAGTAATAGCATTGCAGTCCCACCAAGTTACAAGTCCAGAAGGGAAGCTAAATAATACATAATTGCCTCAGAGGTTTATGCGTGTAGAACTTAAATATGATAGGCTTGTCTGAAGAGGTGAGTTTTCAGGGAACGCTTGAAAGTTTGGAGGCTAGTAGAGAGTCTTATTGTGCGTGGAGGGGAATTCCATAGCAGCCCGATGAAAGTCCTGTAATAGTGAATGGGAGCTGGTGATCCGTGCAGAAGAGAGATGCAGATCTTGTGCAGAGCGGAGTGGTCGAGATTGGAGATATTTTGTGATAAGTAAAGAGATATAAGCTGGTGCAGTATGGTTAATAGCTTTATATGCTAGTAGAAGTGTTTTATATTGAATACGGTAAGATACAGGTAACCAATGGAGGGACTGGCAGAGCGGATCAGCAGACGATGAGCGTCTTGCAAGGAAGATCAGCCTAGCAGCAGCATGTGAAATGGATTGTAGTGGTGAGAGTCTGTTCTTGGGAAGACCAGTTAGGAGACTATTGCAATAATCAATGCAGGATATAATGAGTGCATGGATAATAATAATAATAATTTTATTTATATAGCGCTCTTTCTCCAATAGGACTCAAGGCGCTTAACAGATAGAATGAATGTAATACAGTACAGGAACAGTAAAGTACAGAAAAGCTTTTCATAAACAATACTTAAGGGACTGAAGGAAACGCTTGAGTAAATAGGAAAGTCTTGAGTCTGTTTTTAAAGCATTCTAGAGTTGGGGTCTCTCGAACTATGCGGGGAAGTGAGTTCCATAAAGTCGGAGCTGAATGGCTAAAAGCTCGACCCCCAGATGAATTACGGGAGATCCTAGGTACTGCTAAAAGTCCTTCATCTACAGACCGCAGTAATCGGGTGGGACAGTATGGAATCAGAAGCTGCTTCAGGTTAAGAGATTTGGTAGTGTCTTGTGTGAGATACGGTCGTATTTTGGATATGTTTTTTAGATGCATGTAACATTATTTGGAGACAGATTGAATGTGGGGAAAAAAGGACAGGTCAGAGTGGAGGATAACCCCTAAGCAACGAGCTTGTGGGGTAGGGTAGAATGTCCAGTTGTCAACAGTGATGGAGATATCAGGATGGTAACTGTTCTTAGTTGGCTGGAATATAAGTAATTCTGTTTTGAAAATATTGAGTTTGAGTTGGCGAGAAGACATCCACAATGAGATGGCAGAGAGATATTCAGAGACTCAGCCCAAAACCACTGGTGACAACTCTGGGGTTGATAGATAGATTTGAGTATCATCATTGCGTGGGTTTACTCCGGGTACTCCGGTTTCCTCTCACAATCCAAAAATGTACAGATAGGTTAATTGGCTTCCAACAAAATTAACCCTACAATGTCTGTGTATGTGCGTGTACATGTGGTAGGAAATATAGATTGTAAGCTCCACTGGGGCAGGGACTGATGTGAATGTTCAAAAATTCTCTGTAAAGCGCTGCGTAATATGTATGCGCTATATATAAGAAACTGTTAATAAATAAATAAATAAAATCTGCATATAAGTGATACTGAAATCCGAAAGAGCTGATTAGTTTGCCAAGCGAGGAAGTATAGATGGAGAAAAGCAGAGGAAGTAGAGTCAAAGAAGCGAACACTGAAAGAGTGATCAGATAGGAAAGTGTGTGTGTAGTGTAGTGTTTGTAAGAGAAGAGTGTGATCCACAGTGTCAAATGCAGCAGAAAGATCTAGAAGAATAAGTAGTGGGTAATGGCCTTTAGACTTAGCAGTTACCAGATCATTCACCATTATAGTCAGTGCTGTCTCAGTGGAGTGTTGAGAGCGAAAGCCTGACTGAAGTGGGTCTAATAGGGTGTGAGAGTTAAGAAAGTTTGTGAGGCAAGAGTAGACAAGTCTACCTAACCTGTTCTACCCCCACTATCCACGTGGAGTTGGTTTTAAAAAGTTTGGCGAGCCACCGAGCCCGAAGTGTGTCGATCGGACGAGGATAACTTCACATGTGTTCCGTGTCCCCTCACCACGCTTCGGGCTCACCGACGTGGATAGTGGGGGTATGAACAGGTTGGGAGGACGCGTAACATGTCTCCTCGCAGGGCTTGCTACGCTCGCCATGCTTCGGGCTGGCTTGGATAGTTGGGGTTTGAAAATGCCTCCTTAATTGTACATGATCCCCTCTCTGGGGTCCGCCAGTGCAGGGCATCTTTGCAGCTTATCCAGTCAACCAGAATCAGGCCCTATGTCCAAATCTTTATCACTGGCGAGTGCATCTGATTTGCATAACATAGAAAAAAAGCCCTCAAGTTCCAGGAAATCATAAACTTTCAACCGTAGATTATGTCATATAAGACTTGGCTTGGTTGGGAGTTTCCATTTTAGACATTTGATAATACAGTATCCTGGGAAGAAAAGAGATGATATAACGTTCTAGATTATAATCTGTAATAACATGACAATTAGTTACCGTAAGAAACTATTATTAAAGAAAAAAAAGAAGGTAGGGGCTGGTGCCGAGCGACAATCCAATCAGGGCCTGATTAATGGTTCCAGCCACCCTAGGCTAATACAGAAGTGTTTTTATTTCACTCATATTCCGCTTAAAACCTGTAGTAGGCTCAGGCCTCAGCTCCATTCATATAGCCACCTACCACCATATCAGTGCTGGCAATGGCGGCAGTTCCATCAATCACAGCCTTGGCGATGCTCTTATAGGATCTCCCCTTCCTGGCAACCCTGCATCGGTGACGCCAGGTGACACTGCTGCTCCCACGGTTCCCCACCCCAGTGGCACCAGTAAGCGCTCACATCCCAGTGCATTCTACAGTGCTGGCACTGCTCCTCCCAGGAGCCAGCACTCCAGGCTGCAGCCTAATCAGCCTATTGGTTATTCAGGCCCTAAAGCCAACCCAAAAGCCAAAGTATGGTGGGAAATCATTCTAAACCCCTGCTTGTTTACATGGGTGACCGATATCAATATATTCTGTTATATTGTTTGAATTTTTAACTGTCCTGCAGCCTCACCACTGGATCCGCCACTGTTCATGACTGTTCAGAAGTATTGCAACCACTAAAAGTGTTCATCCTGTGTGATTTCTTCAGAGCTGTTTTGATCAGTTGCAAAAGCATAAGGTGGGCTCCTTATTTTGAAACACATCTAATTTCACTGGTATTGAAGCTGGAAAAATATCAGGGCCTTATTTAAAGGTTGATGCATTGACCATGGTAGAGGCAGACGCCCAAGGCCTTCAAATACTAGCAAGAGCCTGTAGGAAAGAAGCCCTGTGTAACTGGATTGCAGCTAAACAGCAAATGATGAGCTCCCTAAAATCCAAAAAAGTATTAGATATCTCTTAGCGCAAACAAATTAGGTTAACATAACGTTACTTCTTATACACAAGACAAGAGTCTTTAGAAGTATCTTACTGGTAGAAAGACCAAATAATCAAACACTGTCCCAAGAGGTAGAGAATTCCAGAGACGAGGAGCACAAAAGCCAAAATCTTGTATTTGCGGCTATCCCCCCCAAAATGGGTGTTTTAGGGGATAGCCACAAATATTGCTTGATAAATGGGCCCCAAAGGGAGAGAGGTACAGATGCACTTAGCTTGAAAAGTGATCAAATGGAGAGTGATTATGTAGCAGCCAATCAGCTCCTAACTGTCATGTTACAGGCTGTGTTTGAAAAATGAGGGTTGGGGGCTGAGTACATCTCGCCCAGAATCTGCTGATAAGACACGTTCATGTGTGGGGGAGGGGAGTGGCTGATTTATATAGATAGAATAACAGGACGCGAAAACAGATAAATAGACAGCTGGATGAGAAAAGCCATTATCTGTTCTGTCAAATGAATAGACTACAGATATGTCTGTAGAAACATAACTTATGGGGCTTACACACGGGGCGATTTCAGGGCTCAGCCACATCTCACCATGAGTAGGCCATTAGAAAACCCTCTATTGCAGAGTTTCCGGATCTTCTCTGTATATTGTATAGATTACTTCAGCTCATCGTATGTGGTTTGAGCATTGTTAATATTTCCAGTGTACTGTGAGGAACTCTTACTTGTACCCTTCCCCAACTCAGGCTTAAAAAAACTATTTACATGGCCGTGTTAATGCCTCGGCCAAGTGAGATAATCAGGTCAGGCAGGGGGGAGACCAATGGTAGAACATACCCAAATTGGCTGACAAAAGCCGTAAACTCTCACAGTGGATTAAGCAGGATTTACTGGGTCCCATAGCAAACTAAAAATAAAACACAATATCACTCTGCACCTCTGCTATAAAGCTAACGTTGTAATACACACTCAATATGAGTCATCGTAATACCGGCTTCTGCTAAGCACTTACACAATAATTACATATTGCAAACATTGGCCTAAACTGTAATGTGAGGTGTGAGATCTTATGTATGTAGTTTAGGCCTCACAAGTAACCTGTGGTTCATGAAATATTATTATTGCCATCGGAACGAAGTGTTCATGTGATGAACTGAAGACCAGTGGGGTCGCTGGGTATCTAACAATTCCCATAACCAATATAAGTGGTTTCAGTGGTGGTCAAAGTTGGTCCTTGAGGACTTCTGACAGTTCATGTTTCCTAGACCACCTGTGATTTATTTTTGAAATGTGGGGTCTGTGTACTTAGCAGTGGTGTAACTATAGAGGGTGCAGGGGGTGCAACTGCTATGGGGCCCGGCGGTTTGGGGGGCCTTTGGACTCAGCATGCTATCCCCTGCACCAGGGGCTGGCTGGCAACTTTTAGCCCGGAGGCAAGTCCAGAGCACTGGCCCATAAGTAACAGCGCATCATTAAAATGGAGGTTTTTCGTTAAAAAATATAACGACGCCACAGGCTTCTCCCCCTGTATAATAACAGGACACCACAGACTGCTGCCCTGTATAATATCAGGACACCGCAGGCTGCTACCCGCACAAGGATCAGGGGAAGCCAGGCACTGGCACACACAAACTCACAGTAGCCGGCGGAGGGCTTTTGCACACACCACTCCACCCCTACTGCCATGCTTACAGCTGGCTGCGGATGCTTCCGGATGCTCTTACTGTCATAGCTAGTCAGCTCCGCCTCCTTAAACAGCTGAGTAGCTGAAAGAGGCGGAGCTGCTCACCTATGGCAGCGAGAGTGACCGCAGCTGCCACACGGACAGTCTCCTACAGCCAGCCTAATTTATGATGCAGGGGGACTAGTGACACTACCCCCTGGCCTAGCACATTATTGTCATGTGGATCCAGGTTAACTGAGATTTTGCGCAAGTGCAGAAGCTCCGATTGTGGCAGCTGCGGT
This sequence comes from Crinia signifera, assembly GCF_055691185.1. NCBI lineage: Eukaryota > Metazoa > Chordata > Amphibia > Anura > Myobatrachidae > Crinia > Crinia signifera. The sequence goes on along the minus strand of NC_139217.1, from coordinate 61,804,066 downwards.
TTTGTATGTATCAGCCTGGCTTAGTAGGCCACTGAGAGAGTTGCGGGACACGGCACACTGAAAATTTGCCTGGCTTCCCGGCGTCCCACTCCGCCCCTGCCACAGGCTGCTCACGGACACCTGCATAAAAATAGAAGAGGACACCACTGGCTGTTCTCCTGCATAAATAACGGTCTGGACACCACAGGCTGCTCTCTTGCATAAATAAATAACAGGACACCGCAGGCTGCACTCCTGCATAAAGAACACGACACCACAGGGTGCACCTTTGCGTAAAAACACAGGACACCACAGGCTGCTCCATTGCGTAAAAGACAGGACACCACAGGCTGCTCCCCCTGTATAATATAATAATAGTAATGCCATGACACAAATTATTATACAGAGGAAGCAGCCTGTGGTGTCCTGGCATTATTATCATACAGAGGGAGCAGCCTGTGGTGTCATGGCATTACTTTTATATTATACAGGGGAAGCAGCCTGTGGTGTCATGGCATTATTAATATACAGGGGGAGCAGCCTGTGGTGTCATGGCATAATACCATGACGACACCACAGGCTGCTCCCCCTGTATAATAATAATGCCATGACACCACAGGCTGCTCCCCCTGTATAATATAAAAGTAATGCCATGATACCACAGGCGGCTCCCCCTGTATAATAAATGCCATTACACAAATTATTATATAGGGGGAGCAGCCTGTGGTGTCATGGAATTATTAATAATATACAGGGGGACACCTCAGGAAACATCAGAAATATATATTTTTTTTATGTGTGAGTTTGATTCCCACTTACTCCCAGATTTTCTTTATTTCTTGCTGGTCAGCCCCCCGATTCTCCAGCCTGCTGCCTGCCGAGTGCCCGCTTCCTTTCTCTGCAGACGCGTGGGTGGGAGGCGTCATCGTCATGACGTCCACACCCAGCATCTGCCACTGCTGGGTGATCAGAGGGAACAGGTGGCCGGCCCTCCTCCACGTAGCTGTGGAGGCCGGCGGCCATGTTCCTGTAGCCGCAGCCCGCAGACATGTTTAAAAAACTTCAGGAACATGGCCGCCGGCAGTGTAAGCATAGGTAAGGCGGACGCAGCCGTGGCCCACAGCAGTCCAACCAGAGCGGCCTGCCCCTGCCCTGCACCCTTTTGCACTTCTTTTAATTCTCTTTTTTCAAACTACGCCGAGCATTTCCCTACACTCAGCAGCCGGGGCTCCTCCCCACCTGTCCAGTCTTCTTGCTTCCGGCGCCTGTGTACGCACTATGCAGGGGTGCTTCAAACACAAAACAAAAGTAATTGAACAATTAGGGAACAGTGATCACAATATGGTTTCACTGGAAATCAACTTCAGTAAATTACATCAAAAAGGATCTGCAAAAATACTAAACTTCAGAAAAGCGAACTTTGAATTATTCAGGGAAGCCCTAACAGGAATTGGGTGGAAAACGGTTATGGAGGGAAAAAATGCAGAGGAAATGTGGGATACTCTAAAAAAGGTGCTTGATTCACTAACTATTGAATACATTCCTAAAGTAACTAAAGGTAAATTCAACAAAAAAAAGCCACCATGGTTGAACAAAGAAGTAAGGTCAGCTATCAACAATAAAACCAGAGCCTTTAAATTCTATAAAAATAACTTGAATAAGGAGGCGTTCGCAAAATACAAAGAATCAAACAAAACTTGTAAAGGGGTAATCAAAGCAGCTAAAATATTATATGAAGAGTGCATAGCCACTGAAAGCAAAACCAACCCAAAGAAGTTTTTTAAATACATAAATAGTAAACGTTTAATTAAGGAAAACATAGGCCCACTAATTGATACTAGTGGAAAAAGTGTTACTGAGGACAAGGGAAAAGCAAAACTGTTAAATGAGTTCTTCTCATCAGTATTTACTAAGGGAGAGCAGACTGTGGAACGAGCATTTACCACAAACGGGACAAATAAGCCAGATCTCATTGTGGATTTCACGCCGAAGGAAATAATACTGAGGCTAAGCAAACTCAAAACAAATAAATCACCAGGGCCAGATGGGATTCATCCAAGGGTATTAATGGAATTAAGGGATGAATTAGCTACCCCCCTACATTATATCTTTAGCAAGTCACTATCGTCAGGTATAGAACCAAAAGATTGGAGAATAGCAGAGGTAGTGCCAATATTCAAAAAAGGAAAAAAGGAAGATCCCGCTAATTACAGACCCGTTAGTTTAACATCAATTGTGGGTAAACTATTTGAAGGATTTTTAAGGGATGGTATCCAGAAATATTTAGATCATCACAGTCTACTCAGTGCTAACCAACATGGGTTCGTGAAAAATCGTTCATGCCAAACTAATCTACTAGGGTTCTATGAAGAGGTTAGTAAAAACCTCGATAATGGAAATGCTGTAGATGTGATTTTCCTAGATTTCGCTAAAGCATTTGATACTGTCCCACACAAGAGATTGATTAATAAAATGGAGAACCTAGGATTGGGGGAAAATATCTGCAGATGGGTAGGGAATTGGCTATGTAATAGAGAACAAAGAGTGGTTGTGAATGGTGCCGTATCAGATATGATACCGGTACTAAGTGGAGTGCCCCAGGGTTCGGTTTTGGGGCCCATTTTGTTTAACATTTTTATTAACGATATTGGGATAGGGTTACTCAGCAATGTATCCATCTTTGCGGACGATACAAAACTTAGCAAAGTCATCAAATCATCAGAAGATGTCACCATGCTTCAAAATGATCTTGCAATTCTAGATGAGTGGGCAAAAAAATGGAAGATGAGGTTCAATGTAGATAAATGTAAGGTTATGCACCTTGGGAGACACAACCAGTGTGCAAGTTACAACCTTAGCGGAGAGGAACTGGGTAATTCCATACTTGAAAAGGATCTAGGAGTCCAAATAGACAGCAAACTAGGATGTAGTGCCCATTGTAATGTAGCTACAAAAAAGGCCAACAAAATTCTGGCATGTATTAAGAGGGGAATGGAAACTAGGGACTCAAGGGTAATTATGCCACTATATAAAGCATTGGTGAGACCTCACCTGGAGTACGGAGTACAGTTCTGGGCCCCACACTATAAAAAGGACATCATAGAATTAGAAAAAGTCCAAAGGCGAGCAACAAAGCTTATTAGGGGAATGGAGAATTTAAGCTACGGGGAGAGATTAAGCAATTTGGGACTATTTACATTAGAAAAGAGACGTTTAAGGGGGGACATGCTCAACATGTACAAGTATATCAAGGGCCAATATAAGGAACTGTCACGTACCCTCTTTTCTACTAGAAAGGAATCTAGGACGCGAGGGCATGAGTATAGATTAGAAGAAAAAAGATTTCATTCAGCTAGTAGAAAGAATTTCTTTACGGTCAGAACAGTCAAACTCTGGAACTCTCTTCCCAGAGAGGTGGTAACGGCTGGCTCATTAAATGCGTTCAAGGCAAAGTTGGACAAACATTTACTGGAGAAAAACATCCATGGGTACAAATAAGAAATATAATTTGTCTGTAAAATACCAGAACCTACCAAATCAGCAATGGATATCTATACCAGGTTGAACTAGATGGACGCAAGTCTTTTTTCAGCCTTACCTACTATGTAACTATGTAAGTATACCAGCAGAAGGCTCAGCGGGAGCGCAGGATCATCATCCCTGGCAGCGGCAGTGACCAGGAGAGAAGGAGGAGGCCTGGCTGCAGAGATGACCAAAAGAACAGGAGGCCGGCGGCAGTAGCACTGACCTGGGGATCAGAAGGCGCGGTGGCAGTGCAGGAGTCCTGGCGGCAGCGGTGACCAGGGGAGGAGGCCTGGTTGCGGCGATGACCCGGAGAACAGGAGGCCAGCGGCAGCAATGACCCGGGGAGCAGAAGGAGCAATGGCAGCGCAGGAGACCTTGAGACAGCAATGACCAGGCTAGCAAGAGACCCGGCTGCAGCAGTGTGCATGCAGGGATGTAGGAGACACAGAGGTGAGCGGGGAGGGGGGGTTCAAAATGGTATACAGTGTTTGGGGTTGGTGCAAAGTGCCGGGTGTTGGGGGGTAAGGTACCCTCTGGTGGAGGAGGTAGGGTTAAATATGGAAGTAAAAGATGCCTGGCTCCCATGCTCCCCTACTCCTTCACTCTCTCCTGTAGTCCCCTGTGCTTTCTCCTTTTTTTTCTCCCTCATGTGCTCCTCCACCCCCGCCATCTGTCCTCAGCACTCCTTTGCTCTTTCTAGTCTTTTTTTCTCCCTCCTGTGCTCTCCCCACCCCGTCCCTCTCTGACTCTCGCTCACCTGCTCTCTTCTTTATTTGTTTTTCTCCTTCCCATGCTTCCTCACCCCCACCCTATCTACCCTACTCTCTCCCTGTTTCTCTCAACACTCTCACTCCACCTCCATTTCTGTCACTTCTCTCGTCATCTTTATCTGCCCCTCTTTTCCTCCTCTGTCTCTCTGAACCCCATCTACAGTATTTCCCCATGTTTCCCCTCTCTCTTTCTTCCCTCTCCCTCACATCTCTCTCTACCTGGCCCTGTCTCTCACTCCCTGGGGGAGATTCTCTAAGAATCTCCGCCCCCCTTCGCCGCCCATCGCATACTTAATTATCGCATATGTTGTAACATATGCGATAATTAAGGCAAAGGACAGCTCTTGCGTTAAGAGCTGTCCTTTGCGGTGGGAGTCACCGGGTCCCAGCAGGTCCCGGCGGCTCCCCCCTCCCTCACACACCCGGCGCTGCTGCTGCTGCGCCGGGCTCTCCTCCTCCCTGCACCCGGAAGAGGATCAGTGCAGGGAGGAGGTCACAGGTCCGGGCAGCACTGCGCTGTGCTGCCCGGACACAGGTGAGGGGGGAGGGGGCGATGCGGCGGGGGGTCGGCGCGGGGCGGCGGAGGGATGCGGTAGAAGCCCATTGGCTTCTATGGGGCATCGCCAGATTTTTTCTGGCGATGCCCCCCGCCGCGTTAACCCGGCGGGGGATGCTTACAGCATCCCAAAATGCGGTAAAAACCCTGATAACGGGGTTTTTACCGCATTTCTTGTTTAGAGGATCTCCCCCCCCGTCTCTCCACCTTTCTCTCGCAGACACCCACTCTCTATCTCTCTACCTTACACCTTCCATCTCTTTGTCTCTCTCTGACACCTTCTCTCACTCCGGGGGAGATTCTCTAAAGCAGGAATGCGGTAAAAACCCCGTTATCTGTTTTTTTTACCGCATTTCTGTATGCTGTATGGGCCCTCCGCAGTGGCAGCGCTGCGGAGGGAATCGCCAGCTTCTTACCGCAGCGCTGTTTGAGTAATCCGTCACAGATCCCTCCCAGCATGCTCTGCGGATGGCGCCGTCACTCTGCGCATGCGCAGATGGACGCCCGGGTCACAGACCAGAGGCGTGTCACCAAGAGCAGCCACTTAAAAGTTTGGGAGTCAGTCCAATAAAAAAAGCAAAGGTAAACAAATATGAAGTGGTGCTTGGGAAATTGGGAATGAAAATGTTTTATTAACATACTGAATAATTAATAATAATGACAAAAACAGATGTACAATGTAAACAATGATAACATATAAAAATACGTAGTGGGCCAGGACCAGTTGTAATAAGCGATTATTTGCCGCCTTAGGAAAACAATTCAGCACCAGATATATGTTTGATATACTGGATTTCAATAGTTACCTTCAATGAGGTAATAGTTGCCAAACAATTGCTGGAGGCTTGTAACCCACGTATGATGGCATATGCAGCAGATGTCCTCCCTAGGGGCCTTATTCTGGTCTGTGTTGACGGAGCCGAATATGCGGCCAGGACCGTGCGTCCTAAACCCCGCCTTTCGTACGGATCGCTAACTCCGTCCGAATGCGGTAAGAAGCTGTCCGAACGGACCGCAAGTGTATTTCTCATGAATACACCTCCTCCATCCCAGGGAACCTCCTCCATCATTCAATGGTCGCAGACCATCGAATGCAGGACCGAGTGGTCAGGCAGCTCCCGCAACCTCGGGCATTTCTCCGTGCAAAAGCAGGGATCTGGGCGGGCAATGTCATATGTCCGCCCCCTACACGTGCGTCATGACCGCATTACCATACATACGCCCAGCGTTTTCATGGGAACGCCCATGAAACGCGGGGTGTAAACATATGGTAATGAGCCCAAACAGCCCTTCACGTCCCTCTCCACCCCCTGTTCGTAGTGTACAAATTTCATGCGGAATTTGGATGTGCGTCCCGTTCGCACATGCGCAGAGACGCCTCTGCACATGCGCAGACACAAAACATCGGCGGACCGACCGCACGCGGACATTACCGCACCAACCAGAATAAGGGCCCAGGTGCGGTGCAAGTGCCAAAAGTGGGGCACAATTGTAGTCCAAGGTGGGGGTAAATGAGGCAGGCTTGTTCGGGTAACGCAACAATCAGTGTTAGAGATGATAGGGTCCTGTCCTCTGTCTCCTGGCTCCTTCTGATGCGCTTCGCTGTCTGGGGTACAGCTTTATCAAAGGTGTTTCGCGACTGCGCAACCGCATAGTCATTTATGCACATGTGCAGCTGCTGTGTGCAAGTGGCCACAGCGAATAGATTATTCGCTGGGCGCTTGCACACAACAGCAGGGGCGTGGGACTACGGGGCAGGGGATGCACCCATGGGAATGCCCAGTGTGTCGGGTGGCGGGTAGCCAACATCACTGGATTTCAGCTGCCTACCCTGTTCCCGTACAGGGAACACACAAAACAAAGACACCTGAGAGTGACTTAGTTTTGTGGGCTCGTTCCACATCATTCAAATTATTTGGTCCACCCACCAAAGGCTGCGAATGGATGTTTATGCAAAACACCCATTCGCAGCCCTGTGGGGAACATGCTAGCGAGGGGGGGCGTTGGCTGGATGAGCGGTGGGCGGCGTTTCAATCACACTCAGGGCCTTATTCTAGTTCACTCTTTCTGACAAAATTCTTCTTAGATGGACAAAACCATGTGCACTGCAGGGGGGCAGATGTAAAATGTGCAGAGAGAATTTTATTTGGGTGAGGTTATTTTGTTTCTGTGCAGGGTAAATACTGGCTGCTTTATTTTTACACTGCAATATAGATCTCACTTTGAAGTAAAACCCCACCCAAATCTAATTCTCTCTGCACAAGTTACATCTGCCCCACCTGCAGTGCACATGGTTTTGTCCATCTCAGAAGGATTTTGTCAGAAAGAGTGAACTAGAATAAGGCCCTCAGTGCTGTGAACTTTCCCAGCGCTGCGTGTGAACCAGAATAAGGTCCACTATGTGCGTCCTGATCAAATTTCAGCACAAACCATCCGATTTTACAGCCTTGCCAGAACAAAATCTATCTATATTAAATAAGAATATTAACACTGAGTTGCAAAATATTCTTAATGACAATGCAAAACAAATCAGCAAGAAACGCGGGGACTTTATTATTATAACAAGTTGTGTAATTCTTTTGGCGTCTAGCGAAATGATGTTTAATAGTTGGAATTTGCAGAAAGTCCAAAAAAGCAGAATAACACAGACAATCTCTCTGGATTTTAAATGGAAAAAGTGAGTTCATTCCGTATTACGTATCACAGATGGATAAGAGATGGGAAATAAACCTTTCTAAAAATATTGGCAAGTGATCCCCACCGTTTTTTATAATTATTAACACACAACAGTGATCCTTTTGTGGGTCATTTATTACTGCGCATCTTGGCTTGTCAGGGGCATTTTGCAAATCTCCTTAATCTACAACGCCACGTCATTGCTAGCTCACTTTACTGACAGCGGACGCTGGCCGGCCATTCGTGTGATTCGATAATGGTGATGCGCATAGACGAAGGGTAGATAATTACATTTACATGGTCATTAACGTCAGATTAATTTAGCAAACATGAATACACTCTGAAGAATTATATAGGGGTAAAGAAATTGCTTCGTAAATGGATCATATTGATCCTCGCCTGCACTGTTCATCCATGTGTCTAGTTTAAGGTGAATGGGAGATGATCAAAAAGCAGCCAATGGGGGGCGTGGCTTGGCGTTCATGGAGAGCAGCCACGTTTCTTCACTGCTCTAGGCCCTTTCCTGCAGCATCCAGCTCCCTCAGTGCCCCGACGGTCGGACAGCCTCCAGTGGTGTGCCAACACGTCCCTGGTACCCTCCGGAGTGCAAGGTAGGAGCCGCGGAGTCGGGGACCCTATTTACAGGGTCCTGCGGATTGCGGCCTACCAACTGCCTCCAAGCCGGGGACTCACGTGATTCCCGCGGCCGGCGCAGAGTTCCAGAGCCTGCCGCATGCGCGATCGGGACCCGCCGGACGCTCTGAGACCCCCCACTCGCTGCTGCCTACCCTCCTGAGACCCTCTGTGCTGGCGCAGCCCGCCAAGGGTGAAGGGGAACCCCTGTTACCTGCGGGGAGACTTTTGAAGCCTGGGGTAGTCGCATACATCAGCTCCCGGCGGCCATCTTGGATTTCTCCTCCACACCCCGGAGATTGCAGCCCGCAGCCCCTGGCACGCAGCCCTCTTCCCTACAGCCCTGCACCTCTCAGCCACCTTCAGTGCCTCCTACCAGCTGCCTGGCTCCCAGGGAAAGCCCCAGCAACAGGTACTCTGCTCCATATATAAATAGATACAGGAGGCTGGCCCGGCCTGATCTAGCCACTGCTGTGCTGACCATTGTCTTTCACCCTCCCTGCACCCTCTGCCTGCTGGTGGCAGCTCCCATACGGCTGCCCACCTTCACTGGCATTGGCCACGTCCCTCTGTAGAGGCGAGCACCGTTATTTGGGGTCCCTCATACCAAGTACTGTCTGAGAACAAATAATTACTCTGATTGCTGCTGCAGTTCACATTTGTCCCTGTGACATGGCACTGAAGTGCTACCAGCTCATGCGGCCTATGTCTGCTTGGCCAAACGTGATGTGATGCTCTCCTCATTACCACCCAGGGTCACTATGGTTACTATATAGCTGACTAAGAAAACCAACACTGCATATGTAACTCAAATCTACTGCCTATCCATAGAAATTACATTACTTACTTGCTGGCAATTATCCACACGCAAATATGCCTACTAAGAAGACCAAAGTCACTTTGCCTCCCCCTGTGTCCTTCCAGACTCAGAGAATACGCCGCACCTCCCTCGCTGCGAAAGACGGACAGCCCTCTGCTTCACCTAGAGGGTCTGGACTGAGCAATATTACCCAACCAGCACTATCACTATCGGGTATAGATCCTGACTCCTCTGAGCCCCTTACAGTCAAAACCCTCTGCCAAGTACTAGCGGCTTTCATGTCAGACCTATCTCAAGATCTCACAGCTGCCATACGGGAGGTCAAGGTTGAACTTACAGCTATTGGTGACCGGACAGATCATCTAGAGCATAAAATGCAAGAACTGATGACCTCACACAACGACCTAATTGCGGCCCATGAACACCAACAATCTGAACTGGAATCCCTTAAAACCAAGATAGCAGATGTTGAGGACCGTTCCAGGAGGAACAATATCAAGATTAGGGGAATCCCAGATTCGGTCACCAACGCCGAGCTGTTAGGCTATGTGATGTCTTTGTTTCGAAAGCTACTACCTTCAGCGACCGAAAACGAGCTGCTAATTTACAGAGTCCACCGCCTCCCCAAGCCCAGGTCCCTTCCGACATCACTTTCCAGCGATAAACTGCTGTGGGTCCACTTTTTTACCACAAAAGAACGTATCCTCCAGGCGGCCCGAGAAGCAGAAATATCTGGCAATTTAGGAGGAATCCAGCTGTTTCCGGACTTCTCTGCATTTACAATTCATAAATGTAGGGAATTAGCCCCTATCACTTCGGCACTTCGGTCCCAGGAAATAAGATACAGATGGGGCTTTCCGGTTAAATTAATAATCACTCACGACAATTCCTCTTATGTTGTTTCCGACCTCGATGCAGGGGCCAAACTGCTGGCCGATTGGGACATCTCAGTTAAAATCCCGGACGCGACCAGAAGACGACCTCCGCCAAGCTCCGATTGGTCCACTACTTGAACTTTCTCAGCAGGTGCTCCTATTTGTATCTTTTGGCCATGAACATTCTTTGCCACGTTGAACTCCTACTGTACCCCGGTTAGATTTCCTTTACAAGAAGCCGTGAGTTGTTCTGTTGGTTCCTAAAGTTGTTTTTCTCCCCCTTAATATTAGCCCATTATATTTGTCTTACACGTTTATGTTATGATGACACTATACAGTCATGTGCAATTTCTGTCCATGTTAGGTTGGCCCTGGGTGGGTAGCCGATGCCACTTTCCCCCATGTTTACCCTACTGCATTCTGTTACCCCTGCCGTAGCTACACAGGCCCGAAATACTGGGTCATTTTGGTTTTTCTTCCCACCCCTATTTGTGTTTTGTATGTCTTTTTTCCTTTTTCTTTTTGTCCTCTCCCCTTCCCTTTGTAATGTCTTCCCCCAACCCTCGGGATGCCCTCAACTTATCGTCCAGTGTCTATGCCCCCATGGTTAAATTGATCTCTTTAAATGTCAAAGGCCTGAATTCACCCAACAAATGCAGACTAGCCCTGTCCTTTTTTATAAACATAAGGCAGACATAGTGGCCCTTCAGGAGACCCATTTTTCATCTATCCATCCACCCACCATGAAAGATCACCATTACCCCACAGGCTACTTTGCTAACGGCCCTTTCAAAAGGAATGGGGTAGCTATTCTCCTTAGTAATAAGGTATCCTTTGTCCTACACTCCCAAACTGCAGATAAATCTGGCTGGTACCTAATCCTCACAAGCCTTCTGGATGATAAACCCACTACTATTGTTTCCTTATACGCCCCTAATTCAAACCAAGTTCCATTCCTTAGGAAATTGTGCACACTTATACCCCTTTTACACCAAAATCCCTGGTCGGACCCTGGTCTTTGAACACGGGAGTTTCCAGGGTTGGACCCAGCTTCATACCCAATTTACACAGCACTGTGACCCAGGTCGGACCCAGGTCTGCGCCGTTTACACTGAACCTGGGTCAGCACTGCTTTTCCCTATGAATGACATAAAAAATTTCCATTTTAGGACTGATAAACTGGCATCCAACTTTCCCTCAATGATTTTAAATAAAAATTAAAAGACATGACAAGTTAGCATTGAAAAATGTTGGTTTGTTTATTTAGTAAAATATTTTTCAAAAAGTTTTATTCAGTGCTCAAGCACACATAGCGGTATAAAAGTGCAGCATCACCCATGTGCTCTCCCCAGCCCCCTCCCCTGCAGCAGCAGACTGAATCTCCCATGTGCTCCCCCCACCCCCAAAATAATAATAATAATATAAATGATACTGCATCCAATTATGATTTCTGTGTGCACTGCCCGTATCCTTCCTGGCTGCTGTCTTTTGCCACTGCAGCGCACTGTGGAAAGGCGTCCAGCACTTCTGGTATCCTTTCAGCACTACCCGGATGTCCCAACCTGGGTTGGGACCATTTACACCGCCCACGACCCAGGTCCAACCAGTGTTCAACCCTGGTCAGGACCTGGGTAGGAGACCAGTGTTACTGGACCTAGGTTGGCCCCTTTTACACCAAGGCTGACCTGGGTCCGACCTGGGTCCAACCTGGGTTATTCCTTGGTGTAAAAGGGGTATAATTCAGAAGGTGAAAAAGGGCTCATTAGTTTTGCTAGGGGACTTTAATTTAGTTGTTGATCCGAAGCTGGATAAATCCCCCCCAATTAACCCTGACACCAATAGACCTCGCACTGCCCCCTCCTTAGCCTTACGTAATCTCTTAACAGAATTTGACCTTTATGATATATGGCGTATACAAAACCCATCAGGTAGGGACTATACGTTCTTTTCCCCAGTTCACAATTCATATTCCCGTATTGATCTTATTGTATGTGATAAATGGTCGCTACAATCTGCTGGCAAGGTGGATATTTTGCCCATTTCCTGGTCGGACCACGCTCCTGTAGTGTGGTGCTGGGAACTTTCAAAGCCTTTCCTACCCCCTAGACATTGGCGTCTCTCCCCTCAATTGCTCTCAAATAGTGCTGCAAAGAAAATTATAACTGATAGTATCTCTACATTTATGGCTACAAATTCCCCCTCTGATACCTCTAACCCAATTTACTGGTGTGCCTTTGAAGCAGTTATCCGAGGTTCCGCTATTCAAGCTGGAGCCATGCTTAAAAAACAAGCCTCACAGTTCCAAAATACGTTAGAATCTAAACTCAAAGTGGCCGAGGATAAAAATAAACGGTTCCCTACTAGAGAGCTTCGCAAAGAAGTGTCCGAAATCCGTAGCCAACTGCAAAAACTTTTGGTTGCCAGAACCCAAACTGCCCTAAATAGACTTAGACAGAAGTTCTATCTAGTGGGAAATAGACCTGGAAGGATGTTAGCCCGGAAACTTCGAGCCCAACAAGCCCGCAACCGGATAAAATGTATTGTTTCCCCATCGGGTTCTAAATTAGCAAACCCATTGGATATCGCTAATCAATTTGCTCAATATTACACACAGCTTTATAATTTAAATACAGATACCTCCACCCCTCAGCCCACTCCTACACTTATTCAGGATTTCCTTTCATCTATAGACCTGCCTTCCCTGCCACTAGATAAGCTAGAGGAGTTGAATACCCCTTGGTCCCCAGCCCAAATTGATATTGTCATTAAATCCTTGCCGACTAATAAGGCCCCTGGACCGGACGGTTTTACTAACGAGTTCTACAGGGAGTTTCGAGACTCGCTCTCCCCGATGTTGTCTAGGCTTTATAATGAAGTAGCCCAAGTGGGCAGCTTCCCCACAGAAATGTTGGAAGCCTGTGTAATTATGATCCTCAAACCAGGGAAAGACCCTACCTATTGTCAGAATTACCGGCCTATTGCTTTACTCAACGGAGACGTTAAATTATATGCCAAATTTATAGCAACCCGACTGAATGCTTATTTACCCTCCCTGATACACTCAGACCAGGTTGGGTTTGTGCCCGGCAGACAGGCCTCGGATAATACCCGAAGGGTCTTTAACCTGATTGACTCTCTCCAAGACACCGAAGGCTTTCTGTTGCTCTCCTTAGATGCGGAGAAGGCCTTTGATAGGTTAAATTGGCTGTACATGAAAGCGGTCCTGTCCAAATTTGGCCTTAGCGGTTCTATAATGTCAGCCATTATGGCCTTATATGGTTCTCCCACAGCCAGAGTGTTTAGCAATGGCTTTCTGTCGGACACATTTCCTATATCCAATGGCACCCGTCAGGGTTGCCCTCTCTCACCCTTGATTTTTGTGTTAGTGATGGAACCCCTTGCGGCTAAAATTAGATCAGACAGCGAGTTCCCAGGATTAATGTTTGGCCAGATCTCTCATAAACTGTGTCTCTTTGCGGATGATGTTCTTCTTTTTGTCACCAACCCCACCTCCTCTCTCCCACACTTACATGACCTTTTGTCTAGATTCAGTGCGGTTTCCTATTATAGGTTAAACACGAATAAGTCAGATGCCTTGCCGATAAATCTACCTGAGACGGAGGTGGCAACCTTGCGTTCCCTCTACCCCTATAACTGGAATACCAAATCTATTATATATTTAGGCGTCCACATCCCTGCCTCTACTTCAGCGGTCTTTGATGTGAATTTACCTCCCCTCATTGCTGCCCTTCAAGATTTGACCTCGTCCTGGATTTCTTATGAGATCTCATGGCTGGGTCGTTTAGCTGCCTTTAAAATGTCTGTACTACCAAAGCTTATGTATTTATTTAGAACGATCCCTTTTAGTTTCCCCAAGATATACCTGGACAAATGTAGGGTTATACTCACAAAATATTTGTGGAAATCGCACCCACCCAAGTTAGCTTACTCCCGTATGGTCCTACCCAGACACCGTGGAGGTCTGGATCTTCCTGACCTGCCGGCATACCAAGATGCCTGCATCTTGGCGCAATTTAAATACTGGATAACTCCCCTCACTTCTCCCTGGGTTACAATTGAACAAACTAAATGTTCCATATACCCCCTCACAGATATCCTGTGGACACCAAAGCAGTTGCGGCCACCAAACTTACCCTTACTCCCCTCTACCTCCTCTGCTATACGCACATGGGACAAGTTGGTTGCCAAACTGCCTGACCTTAGCCCCCCTATTGCAGCATTGTCGTTGACAGCCATTGCCAGACTGGTTCCCAACTTGAACATATCCCCATGGCTCCAGTGTAATATACGGGTACTAGGTGACATCTTAGACGGAACTAATTTGCTCACATTCCCTCAGCTTCAGGACCGCTTTGCCATCCCATCCAGGGAAATGTTTCATTATATTCAGATCAGACACTGGTTCCAGAGCCTGCCACGCCCCACACATCCCCCTAGTGCTGTAGCTAACTCTGTCCTATCCCGTTTAACTTCAACCAGGGCGGGTGGGGAAATCTCTTTCTGGTATGACGTAATAGTCAACTTGCCCAAATCTAAAAAAATCCAATGCTCAACTTCGCTGGGAGAAAGATCTTGACATCACAATATCGGATTCCCAGTGGGAACGTATCTTTAGCTCGTCCTTTCAAATGTCCAAGTGCTTGAACCACGCAGAGATGCATGTCAAACTGCTTAACAGATTATATCTCACACCTGATAGGCTACACACCTACTGGCCGTCCTGCTCCAAACAGTGCTGGAGGGGATGCGGCGAGGTAGGCCACCTCTATCATGTCTTTTGGTCCTACCCCCTATTGCGTAATTACTGGATGGAGGTCTTCCAGTTGATCAATAAGGTCATGGGCCTCGCCCTCAACCCAGCCCCAACAATAGCATTACTGCACCTCTACCCTCCGGAAGTCCCACCCCATTGTAGATACTTGCTGGGACAAATGTGTATAGCGGCAAGGGCCACACTAGCCCAAGCATGGAAAAATCCTTTGCCCCCCCTGGTGATAAAAGTTTTTCATAAAATCCAATTCCACTTTACAATGGAAACCGAATTTGTCCCATATTCCTCCACACCATCCTCCCCAATTGTGAAATGGATGGCCTGGCATAACTATGTTACAGATGGTGAGGGAGCGGCTTTGGTATCCCAACCCTCTGGGTCATCCCCTCTGCAGTTCAGTCTGCAGAGGGGATGACCCACCTGATACTTGAGGTTGTCGGGGGTATACTTCCTATTTCCTATGTTTTATCAAAATGTCTTATCCTTTGACTGAACACTGTATTGAGCTCTTTATTGTTATATATTGCATCCTTGTACTGATACTGTGTGCATCCCATATCCGTGTTTTTTTTTTTGTGTGTGTGTCCCCTCCCAATCTCTATTTTTCTGTATCCTATTCCTTTTGTTTGTTGAAAATTCAATAAAATATATTAATGAAAAAAAAAAAAAAAAGCAGCCAATGAGATAATCAGAATACTCACAGCAGCACATCATAGTTCAGGAGATTACAGTATGCTGAATATATGGGGGCAATAACCTGTCAATGCAATGTGAAAATGTTCATTATGACATGTCTACAGCTGCAGATCAGGGGCAACCAAGTATATATTGCACCAAAATAGTGGAATAAATTATTATGCAAATAGTATTATATCTATATATAAAAAAAATACAGTGAATACATGTTACTATCAGGAGTCACTGGCCCTTATTCTGGTTCACTCGCAAAGGCAGATTCCTTCTCAAATGGAAACTCATGGTACTCATGGGAAAGCCCAGGCGGCTGGCATCACATGACAACAGTCTCCGAAGTCAATGATCACGACCATCGAATGATTTCTCCTGCTGGTGGGCACACAGGGGGGCGTGCATTCACAGGGCGGAATTAGAGAGATCAGAGAATCATCAGCCTGATTGTCAGCAACATGGCGTCACGACCCCATGCTGAGATGTTCGCGACCCACTTTGGGGTCAGGACTTACAGGTTTGACAACCGCTGAGTTAGGCAATCATGTCTTATCTGTAATGTTATCAAAGACACCCTGACAGAAGAGCACATCAATGGATCTTAAGACGCTCACACCCTACTCATCTGTGTCTCGATGGGTATAATATGCTAATACGGTAATAAAAGAAATGTGCATTAAAACGTTTCTTTCATAAAGCATGTGAACATAATCTGCCCCAGGCGCTCTTTTTGATGGGTAGTAAAATACAAGATACATTATAAATTTATGTGATGCGTATACTCCCAATTTAATCCTGCTCCAATGTAGACAGATAATTGGTTATTTAAATAAAATATATATTTTTTTAACTTACTGTAATATATAATTTTGCATTGTTGTTGCTCCTACTTGGATATATTAAGCAGTACCTTAGCAGACATGAGCAGATTCAGCGGATGACCCTCCCCCACGTCACTGCAGGATTGTTCAGTTTGGCCTCCAGTGTTTATGGTCAGCTCTCACATGGATGTAGTCAGCTTAATCTCTGCCCTCGTGTTCAAAATGAAAGACGCCAGTTGCAAGGTCACACTGTCATCTGCTCTATGTGCTTATCTCATTTTCAAGGTTGGACGTAAATCCTGAAGGTGTCACCGGTGTCAGACTGGGGCATGATGGGCCTACTATATGAGGACCGGGGGGGCCATATTTAAGGGTGTGGTCAGTCACAAGAGGGGGTGTGGCCAGCCACCACAGACACTTAATAATGTACCAGACTAATAACAGTAATGGGGGGAAATTTATTAAGATGATAGTTCTATTTCAACTGAGATGTTACTATCGACAACTAATCAGAATCTACTTATTTATTTAGCTTTTAGAAGATAATAGATAGTATTTGATTAATTGCCCATAGCAACATCCCATCTGAAATAGAAATCCCTTCTTAAATTTCCCCCTTGCACTGTAGAGAATACAACAGAGGCTCTCATTCAGATCTGATCGCAGTACAAATTTGTTCTCAAAATGGGCAAAACCATGTGCACTGCAGGTGGGGCAGATGTAACATGTGCAGAGAGAGATAGATTTGTGTCAGTTATTTTGTTTCTGTGCAGGGTAAATACTGGCTG
The DNA here is from genome assembly GCF_055691185.1 of Crinia signifera. Lineage (NCBI taxonomy): Eukaryota > Metazoa > Chordata > Amphibia > Anura > Myobatrachidae > Crinia > Crinia signifera. The sequence continues at coordinate 61,787,144 of NC_139217.1, read as the reverse complement.
CATTATTTTTACACCGCAATTTAGATTTCAGTTTCAACACACCCCACCCAAATTTAACCTTATCGGCCCCACCTGCAGTGCACATGGTTTTGCCCATTTCGAGAACAAATTTGTACTGCGATCAGATCTGAATAAGGGCCATAGTCCTGTGCAGTATAATGTAACACACCTATTATGTATGATTCAATTGCACAGTCTGGAACCTGATGTTTAGAGAAGGTAGGCCCAAGGCAGTGGGTCGCACCAGGGGTTTCCCTTGTACTCCTGTGGGCCAGTTACACAGGATGCGCAACCCAGCACCAGTTTACAAATCTGCTGAAGAATTCACCAAGATCAAAGATGTATAACTTATGAAGAGATTGACTGTAAGTTACAGTCTGTAACCTACCCATATACCATACTACTCTCTTGGATGTTGCGGGAGACTTACAACTTAGCAAACCTGCACCCCTGGAAGAGTGGCCAGATCTTTTCATATGGAAGCAGGCAGGATAGGGAGCTTACACTTGAAATCATGGCTAAGTAATGTGAAATTGCACCACTTAGCCTGTGAATCGTGGAATTTTGCCACTATGGGGACATGGCCTAAGTATTTAATATCCAGGGCCCACCCTGACACCCCCTATCTGGTCTTCTAGAGCCTTATTTAGTAGCCAAGTAGGCCTTAAATGTTTTGTGGCCAAACTGAACAAATCTCTAGCAAGTAACTGCTCAGTGAGATGTGGATCTGGACCCAATTTTCTCCACTGTTTGGGTGATTATTGCTGGAAAGTACAGGTGGTACTTATATGTACACACAAGTGGATTGTAAGTTGCAGCGCCTTAACCAACAGGTGCATTAGACTGGGGGGGGGGGGGTGGAGAGGGGGGGGGGTAAAGTTATTAAAGTGACTGCCAGGTGCCTATGCAAATATGAGTTACTTATGGAACCAGGGTGGCCGACAGCTCTGCCAGGCCCTGGTAAAATGAGGCGGCTTGACCAATGGGAGGGGGCGTGACCACACCCCTGTAAAAAATAAAAAAGGGGATCAGGATCAGGAGATTCTGTGATTTGTCCTTTAAATTACCGGGATTTGAATCCTGAGTTTGGACCTTCCAATTCTGGGATTAGTCTGTGCATGCTCAAATCTAATGACGGGCAGCGTCTAAGCACCCACTCAGATGTTGCCTGGCTGCTCCTGACCCTGCGCAGCGTGAAATGATGTCAGAGGTCACGCTGCGCAGGCTGGCTGTCGATCACCGCACGGCCTTCTGCCCACCACACGGCCCAATTCCTCTGCACAACATCTCACTGCCTCCGGCCCGGCTCCTCTCCTCTCCCTGCACAGCCCGGGTCCTCCTTTGCAGCGCACTGCCTCCTGCATGGCTTTTGACAGCCGCATGCTCAGGACCTCTCCTCTCCTCTGCATCGTACCACCTCCTGCTCGTCGCATCCATGACCTGTCTGCCTGCCTGTATACTGCTCTCATATCCTACTCCTACTGATACAACTCACACTGGTACATCCTCACATCTACCCTCATACCTATCCTACTCCCACCTATACTAAAAGCCTCACACCTACCTTACACCAAGATTAGCTCTCCTGCCAATCAGTCACAACTTTACCAATTTCTACTCTGAGCTACACTTATATCAGCAGGTTGGCTACAAAATACCAGCAATCAGGACCCTGACAATCAGGAGATCGCCAGTAGGATCTCACCATTGGAATCCAGACACATCCTGATAAGTATTTTAGGTACTTGTGTAGTTTCACGGCAGCAGTTACGCCGTCAGCGAAGACTGCATAGGCTGGCTGCAGGCAGCATGAACTCACCGGGCTATGGGCAGGAATCCTTAGCTTGCACATCTGGATCTGGGCTCGGGGGTTCGGCTTGCTTGATTGACAGGCGGTCTGATTTGCATGTAGATCGTGATAGGCTGTCTTGAAGTTAGAGGTGGGGATTGATGAGGTGATGATCCTGCTTCCAGAAAATTCTGCCTCTTGCTTCAGGAATCGTTGCCCTCCCTCCCGCCCCATTGTTAGTTTTATTTTATTTTAGAGGTTGCTTAGAAAGTTTTCTGTATAGTCGTTGTCGGCTTATTTGGTATGGCGGAAAGAACGGTAGTTTAAATTAGAGCGGTATTTACATTTAGCTGGTGGTTGATGTCGAGATGTGGGCATCAACGATCCAGGTGGGCCCGCATCTGGACCTTGACGATCATTTACTTCGGATAGGCTAAATTGTTGCGGACATTTTGTAGGTTAGGGCACGTGGCCCAATTTTTTCTGGCTCGGGCAGAGTGGTGAGCTCTGCCTTAGTGATATGCGAGGTCAGGGGCAGAGGCAGAAGGTCAACCCCCTGGCCTTAAGGGCAAGTGGCCCTTTGGGAAAAGTCCGCATATAAATTCTGCTGTTGCCATGGACGCTGGCAGGAGGCCGGTCCTGGGCAGAAAAGGGCAGGAGGCCCTTGGATCCGGAGTTTGTTATTTTCATTACTTTGTTATTTTTTACTAGCGATGTGATTTATTGCATACCGTTCTTTGCCCGCCACCTTAGTTAGAGCAGGGACGTAAATTTCAGTTAGATTCAAATAGGCCGCCCCTGGTCAAAATAAATAAGCCGTCCCCTTTAAGCCCATTTCAGTTGTACGCGTCTTTATTTCTTAGATAAGTGGTGCGAGTGTGGATGAATGCCTATGTCTGTGTGGAGTTCATAGCATTCCTGTCAGAATGAGCGTAGTGTTCCCGCGGCCAGCGTAGTTAGTGTAGTCAGTCAGAAGTAGCGTAGTGTTCCCGCGGCCACTTAAGTGTCCCTGGCTACGTTATCAGCATAGGCTGCCGCCATGAAACTACACAAGTAACTACCGTACTGTTGCCGGGAACTGCATCTATGTCCAAGCCAAGCCTACTCAGCGCCTCTCTCACACCGCCGGTGCCAGCATGATCCCCTCTCTTTGGCGGAGAGGGGATCATGCTGACGCCGGCAGAGAGGCGCTCCATCTGTTTGACACACATGAGCGTCTCAGACACTCCAGCAATGAGACGCTCCTGCATCTGAGTAGCTATTACGGCAGGGTACAGCAACCCTGCCTACAGGGTTAGGGGTTCTGTAGCGCCCTTTCAAACCCCCACCAAAGAGAGGGTATCATGCTGGCGCCAGCGGTGTGAGAGAGGCGCTGAGTAGGCTTGCCAGGGACGCCGGGGACAGAGATGCAGTTCCCGGCAACAGTACGGTAGTTACTTGTGTAGTTTCACAGCGGCAGCCTACGCTGATAACGTAGCTTACACTGCCGCCGTGAAACTACACAAGTAAGGCAGCCGTTGGGCTACGCTAATAACGTAGCTTAGGCTGCCACTGTGAAACTACACAAGTAAGGCAGCCGTTGGGCTACGCTGATAACGTAGCTTAGGCTGCCGCCGTGAAACTACACAAGTAAGGCAGCCATTGGGCTACGTTGATAACGTAGCTTAGGCTGCCACTGTGAAACTACACAAGTAAGGCAGCAGTTGGGCTACGCTGATAACGTAGCTTAGGCTGCCGCCGTGAAACTACACAAGTAACGCAGTCGGTGGGCTACGCTATGTAGCTTCAAACATAGCGTAAGCTGCCGCCGTGAAACTACACAAGTACTGTATTTTACCCTAAGCCTCATCTTACCCCTAGCCCTAACTTCCAGCCTTGCCCCAACCTTCCCCTCCTGCAGCCTAACCCTAACATTGCCCATTGCCCAGTTCCGCAGAGCATCATAGAACTACAATAGTAATAATGATGATAGTGCACACATATTTTTAAAACACACAACTAACCAAACCAAGAATCAATATGAAACTTCTCTGTTCAATAAACCATAATACGCCATATGGTTTTTGTATTCTGTCCTAAAATGTATAAAATGGAATACACTTATTGTAATACAATAAAAGCCTTGTTTTATTAAGTGTTATTTTGGCTAGTATGTGAAAGCCACACATAGTCTCACAATGTCACATATAAATATATTCAACATTTAACTAAAGTTCAACTTTGGAATCATTTTACTATAGTTTTCTCATAACCGCATTGTTTAATAGAATGAAATAAGACACACCTTGATTTATGAACCTAGGAATAGGACAAAGTGAAGTTTGTGATGTACAGAATGCATTTATTCCATAGATATTCACAGAGGACTACAATTAATGCATTCTTTCAGCTGAGATTGTGGACATACAAATGTGTCTTTGCACCCCCCCCCCCTCCCTCTTGCTCTCTCTCTCTCTGATCTCTCTCTCTCTATGATCCCTCTCTCTCTCTCTGTGCCCCTCTCTCTTTCTCTGCATGCTCCCCTCTTTCTTTGCGCTTCTCTCTCTCTGTCCTCCCTCTCTCAACGCCTATTCTCTCTTTTCTATTCCTTCCTTTTGCTCTCTCCCTCCTTTTCTTACTCTCTCCATCCCTTTCTTACTCTCTCGCTCCCTCCTTTCTCTCTCTCTCTGCCTCCTTTTCTATCTCTTTCTCTTACCCCCTTTCTCTCTATCTTCCTCCCTTTCTCTCTTATTCCAGTACCCCCCTCCCATCCCAGTACATGGGCCCAACTAATGCATCAGCTGGCCTGGGAGATACATCTGTATGTGTGCATAATTATTTTGGTACCAATACAAAGAAAAAGAGCAAGGCGCAACCTCTCTCCTTCTGCCAAATCCTGGGGAAAGGGATCACCACACAATCCCTGCAATGTTAGAATATCAAGAAGAAAGCAGGGCGATAGAGAGCCGAGTACACGGTCGTTGTCAGGCTCAATTCAGATCTGTCACATCCGGAGCGGTCTCATTAGATGGTACGTATATGTAAAAAATAAAGAATAACAATGCGTAGAATGTCTAGATTTTTAGGGATTCAAAAACCACAAGGGGACGGGTGCTGCCGTGCGTACCCTCACTCACACTGATGTGCAGGGAAACGTGTGTGTACAGGTTTCTTTACAGGCATCAAAGGTCCACCATGTGAAAAAAACAGATTTTTTTTAGGAGTGATTGTGTACCATACTCACGTCATAAGTTAACTGTAGTTTGGCTATACCATTGTGGTACCCTGGGGCTGACACAAATACGCATTAATGATGATGATAGTCCCCTATATAGCTGATTGCAAATTTACTGTATCTCTAAAACTGATAGGTGCTCTCTTCATGGATTGTGCATAAATTATATCATTTTATGGTCACATTTTTAAAAACACGAGAGGCGCAATATTATATGTGCCGCATTATCCCAATCGCCTCTTTTTTTCTCTAACAAAACAAATTTTTCAATAAAAAATCGTGGTCATGTCCTGGAAGTATGTATCTGCATGTGGGTGTATGTATGTGTGACACAATCCACTGACATATATGCTAGCATGATAGTAGTAGTAGTACGTTTATTTATAAGGCGCCGCAAAGTGTCCGCAGCGCCGTACATAGCAAACAAAAAAACAAATTACAAGGTAACGTACAGGGTGTGTTAAAAGATACAGTATAAATAGGGGTAAAGCTGGTAGAACTAAAATCAGCATCAGTTCAGAAGTAGGTGTCAAAATTGTCAAGGAGACTGAAGATGAAGTAGAGGAAGGGAAGAACAGGATAGGAGCACAGGTGAGGTAATGAGGTAGGGTGAGTACGTGAGGAAGGAGGGCCCTGCTCATAAGAGTTAACATACTAAAAATAGGTGGGTGGACGAACGAAATACAATAGGATAAGTAGGAACAGAGGGGAACGGAGGCAGGATAGGAGGATCAAAAGAGGTTAGGAGGAGGGATAGGCTAGTCGAAAAAAGTGGGTTTTGAGGGAGCGCTTGAAGGAGGTAAGGGAATCAGATAGCCTGATGGGTGGCGGGAGGTTGTTCCAGTGCAGGGGGGCAGCGCGAGAGAAATCTTGGACACGGGAGTGGGAGGAGGTGATTAGGTGAGAGGTCAGTCGGCGGTCAGCGATTGAGCGAAGAGTACGGGAGGGAGTGTGGATAGAAGTCAGTGAAGAGAGGTAGGGAGCTGTGGAGGAGGAGAGAGCCTTGTAGGTGGTGGTGAGGAGTTTAAAGAGAACTCAGAAAGGAATGGGGAGCCAGTGAAGAGATAAACAGAGGGGGGAGGCGGAGGTAGAGCGGCGGGAGAGGAAGATGAGCCTAGCAGCAGCGTTAAGAATGGATTGGAGAGGTGCGAGGCGGGTGAGAGGTAGCCCAGAGAGAAGGATGTTGCAGTAGTCAAGGCGGGAGATGACAAGAGAGCGAATGAGAATTTTGGTCGCGTCAGTGGAGAGGAATGGTCTGATGCGTGAGATGTTGCGTAGGTGAAAGCGGCAAGACTGTGAGAGAGCACGAATGTGGGGGGTGAAAGAGAGGGAGGAGTCAATGATGACACCGAGGCAGCGCGTTTGGTCGGTGGACGTGATCTCGGTTTCACCAATGCTGATGGAGATAGTGGGAGAAGAGGGGATGTTCGGGGGATGGAAGATTAGAAGTTCAGTTTTAGCCATGTTTAGTTTCAGGAAGCGTTGGGTCATCCAGGCTGAGATGGCCGTGAGGCATTCGGAGACCTTGGACAGAAGTGATATGGATAAGTCGGGGGAGGAGAGATAGATTAGGGTATCATCAGCATAGGGTATCATCAGCATAAAGGTGGTAATGAAAACCATAGGAGCTGATGAGGGTGCCTCTACTTTAGCAGGCAGTTCTTTTCAAAGTCCAACAGAGGGCTCAGCTGTAATATTATAAAATAGAGCCACATGGCATGAATTTAACATGTGCAACATACAACACGATTATTAAGCTGAACTTTCTTCTCTCCTGATTGTTTTCTGTTTAATACAATTATAACAAAAAAAGATTTCTTTTCACTTTATCCGATACCGAAGGTGGCCATACATCAGAAAGACTGGTCTACAATCATGATTGTGTCCAATTACCCTTAAAATCCCCGGCAGTCCTTGATGGTTTTTGGACACACAATGTACTCACAATCTGTCATACAATCCGTCATCTGCTGCATGACTACATGATTGAAGCTTCATTTAAATAGTACCAAAATTCCATAAAAAAAAAAAATAATAATTTACAGGTTGCCAGCAGCTACCAATCTGCTCACATCTGCTGTGTTATACCAGAATTGTGCAAAAGGTGACAGAATTGTGCACAAGGACATCCACCGCTCTCTTCAGCCGCCCGCCCGTCTGACGCTTGGATACTTCTGCGGCTACCAGCATCTTCACTGCCACAGGCCACCCGGAAACTGCACCTCTCTGCTAGTCAGGGAGGGAGTGTCACATGACTCTGGTTGTATGAGACATCTAAAGACAAATTGCATGTGCTTAAAAGCACATGCAATCTGCCCCCAATCCCAACTGATCTGGCATGCAGCACTTCAGATCAGAGGACCAATCTTCCGGGGCCGGGAGATTGTGTGATTGTATTGTCAATGTCGAGTTTTACACACGCCATTTTAGGATAGTATGGCCGCCATTTTGGTTCGCAGAGTTGCGCAAATAAAGTATACATACCCGAGTCTGTGTGACAAAGTGGACCAGAAGCGCAGCCATACTATTACACATAAATTCATAATACCATACTTACACAAAATAAAATATAGTTAATTAAAGGTTTAGAGCACTACACATAGTTTAATCAGCATTACATACTTCTGTCTGTATAATGTTTGGTACCGTTACGTTCCGTTTCCCATGCGCAGTATTCCGGTCATTGCGAATAATTCGCAATTCATACGGTCCGATAGTTACGGACAAAATCCATATTCCAAGGACTATTTCTGTTAAAATGTGTGTGTGACAAAAGAATCCAGTTATAACCGGTTCTTGCTGCTATTTACGACCCCTGACGACGATGCCAACACACAAAGGACTCCAAAGTTCACTCCCCCCCTGCACCCATGCAAACCAGGTGTATTACTTTGCCCCAATCACTGAGGACTAGACATTCGAACCCTGACCAATAGGAACGGCCTTTGACCTCCCCCTTCTGACCCTATAAGTTAGGTGACCCTGGGCGGCCTCGGTCACTTTGGCACTGCTGATATCCCCTCACCAACCCGGGCTATAGTTCTACTTGAATATAGCGAGCTCCGACCGGACTGCGCTGCGCAATTTCCCTGACGGTAACATTTGTATTCCCGTTTTATGTAATGTGGCTGATTATGATTGTATCTGTTTCTGCATCTTTGTTAGTGTTTTAAAGTACTTTTTATTGTTAGATAAGTGTATCACGTTTTACCCTGTATATTCATATTTCTGTAATCCCCTTTTGTCCATTAGGGACTAAATACACTGTTTACGGAGAATCTATCTCCTCACCTTCATATCGTGGTCTCGTCTATTATTCGCATCTAGCGATAAGGTGTATTACGGACATTGTCCTTAACAGTGTATTCGCAGATTAGAGACAAAGTACTGCGAAGGAATCTCCTATTAATGCATTGGTTCTTTCGTGTATAATACACGATAAAGGTACGCTACGCTGCGCTACGTTTTGTTCGCATGTAGCTAGGAATAAAGGGTACGCAGGTTACGGACATAGTACGTAACCTACGCTTTTCACTTATTGTTCTTTGATCATATAAATATCGGCATTGATAGTATGATTGTGTACACAAGTTGTGCACACAATCTGCATACAATCCATGTTACAATACATTGAGATTGCATGATTGGGTGCAATGTCTTTCTGATGTATGGACACCTTTAGGGGTACATTTACTAAATATCCTAAAAATGAATAGAGGTGATGTTGCCCCTAGCAACAAGCCCGATTCTGTCTATCATTTTCTAGGATGAAATAGAAAAATGATAGACAGAATATCCTGATTGCTTGCTATGGGCAACATGAGATTTTTTGTTTTTAGAAGGTTTAGTAAATTATTATTTACTTATTACTTACAGTTTGTAAACACAGTTTGAAATGAGTCAATCATTTTAAAAGAATATTATGGTTCTAAGAGGCTTGAAGGCAATTGTCATTTTCTGAAGTCTTCTCGTGAGGCCGGGGATATTTAGCAGAACGTCCTTCGGCTAGAAGCCAGTAAATGGAAATGTTTATCTGTGACATCATTGTTCTACCACTATATTGCCCTTGTAATACTGTACACAGAAAAGGCATTTACCTGAGGGTAAACTATTACTCTAATAATAAGGTCAGGAATGTTTGTGAATGACTCACCTTAAAGTAATAAATAAAACAATTACAGTTGCAGGGTGTGTTTCTCTCCGAGAAAGACTATAGATATAGTACAGTACTGGTAAACATTTCTCGGGATTCAATCTGGCAAAAAATGTGCAATTATTTGTATTGTGTTGTGTAATCTGTGAGACAGCAAATATTTCCTGGGGTGAAGAGTATTCGCAGAAGTGGAACGCTCCCCATAGGCCCATATGATGTCATTCTTACAGTAGAAGACAATTCAGCTTCACTAACAATTCAGCCAGTGTTGCGAATGTGCTGCAAAGGTCCAGTTCTAAAACCCTGCAGGGTGATGTCCTGGCAGGGCTAGATTGTAACATTAGGGGCCTGATGTACTAAACTTCAAAAGGGATAAAATGGAGAGTGAAAAACAGCCAGCCAATCAGCTCCTACCTGCCGTGTCACAGGTAGGAGCTGATTGTTATCAACTGGTTGTTATCACTCTCCATTTTATCACTTTTTAAGCTTAGTGCATCGGGCCTACTGTATCATGACTTACTTGCCAAAACATTTGCACTTTCCACAACCTGCGGGCTATTGCATTTGGCCCAAATAGCTTTCTCCGGAGTAGGCAATGTTTTCTCTTTCAGTGCCAGACATTCAAAATGACAAGTGCAGCATATTTCCAGAGTGCCACTCATAGGCTTATGTACAATGGGCTGGTCTGAAAATTCTGCACCCAGTATACTTACTTTGTTTCACAAGCTGGTTCCTTGCATCATCTTGTGACAATGGTGCTGTGAAATGAAGGGCTCCTGAACTGTGCCTCATGTCTTGTAGGAAGTCATGTAATCATGACGAAACGCGCCAGTCCTGTGCGTTTCCAAGGTCTGTGTGTACTACATCGATTGCAGCACCAGATCTACTGTATGCCCCTAAGATTTCATCACATATATCTGGAGTGCCATGCCAGTAAGACAGCTGAACATACTATCAGGGGGAAAAGCTACACCAGTAAAGACACCACAGCATAAGATGTGAAAAGGCTGTGTAATATACAAATACAGAATAAGTGTAATTTGCACAGATGTATGTTAACACTGCTTGAGGCTTTGCTTTAGACAAATTGCTCCAGGTGTATATAAAAAGAAGGGTTTTACCCGTGTATGAGATCCGGGTATGCGACCTGTTCACACTGCAGAAAAACCCGTGTTAAAAGGCAAATTCCCGGGTCGACATGATAGACCTGGGAATTTGCCTGCAGTGAGAACGGGGTATAAGAAGGATTTTGTCAGAAAGAGTGAACTAGAATAAGGCCCTTAGTGTGAGAGCTGCATATGGTATATAGCGGTTTATTTAAATACTCAAGCAGTTAGTAGTATATTACTAATGGTATGTACTGTATAGCTAATCATAGGGTTTAATCATCAGTCTGATCAAAAAATGAGCAGTATATACTGTAAATAGTTTGTAAATACTGTGAGACTGGAGAAAGATTAGGTAACTGTGGGCCAGATGTATTAAGCCTGACGAAGAGATAAACTAGAGATAAAGTGAAAGGAGATAACGCACCAGCCAATCAGCTGTGTTTGAAATCTGACAGTTGGGAGTTGATTGGCTGGTGCGTTATCTCCTTCCACTTTATCTCCAGTTTATCTCTTCGCCAGGCTTAATACATCTGTCCCTGTGTGTCTTGATTTCAAGGAGTGACAGGCAACATGTTGCAATTTAGTACTTCTTATATCTTATATCAGTATACCCTGAGTGTAAACTGTTTAATGCCCTAATATTATTGTCTGGCTAAATGTGGCAGACTGCGGTTTTTGTCAGTGTCCTCTGTTAGACATTAATTAAGTGCTGTATTGGTTCTACACTACCGCTATAGAAGTAAATGTAATCGGCCGCTGTGCAAATTTGCCCAGCAGCAGTCAGGTCTGAATAAGGCCCATTGGATCAATGATTAATGCTGATATTTTTAGTTCAATTTTATATGTGAATTTTGTTTTATATTTGTGTGTTTATTGATGTTATTGATTACTGATACCATCTGCCTCTTGGGCGCAGTTTTATAAAATATATATATTTTCTCTCCATATTTATTTGTAAACTGTCACAGATATTTATTCCAACAGCAGCTGAGGATCACAGTTGTTTATAATACTTAATTGTTACAGATGTTTATGTGGTATATATTTACACAACATATACAGAGTATTTTCCTTTAGCGCCCAAGATACTGTTACACTCTGGCACTGTGCGCCTTCTTCCCAAATATGACTGGAGGAGGAGGGACCCACTTGCTGACACAAGGTAAAATGCTTGGCTGGGAAAAGCACTGCTCAGAGGGGGAGGGGACCCTATACCACTCCCATTATAACATATTATAACATATTCTACCATTATAGATGGGTGCTAAAATACTAGCAACTTACCTGTCTTTCCTTTTTTATGCTGGTTTACTCCAGTAAAGTTGATCATTTCTAGTCCATTGCTGGTGCGGCACTTAGAGAGAGGGGTGTGGCTTCATCGAGTGGGTGTGGCTACCAAACCCCTGTTATCTGTCACAATGGGGTCTGGTAGGATGCTTGCTGTCTACAGGAAGTGCTATGGCTGCAGCTGCAGGCTCCTACACAGTGACAGGAGCCAGATGCTGCATGTAATGTTACATTGCAGCACCTGGCTCCTGTCAGTGAGCAGGAGCCAGCATTTTGGTAAAGACATAGAGGCTGATTCAGACTTGTTCTTTTAGGTCAAAATTCAGCCCTCTGTCCAATGGTGGGGGGTTTGAGCATGTGCATACAAGAATATGCTCGTGCGCAAACCCCAGCTGCGAACATCTTCCTGCGTTTCACACTCGCCGAGCCATTCACTCCGGACAGGGAGGTCTGGGGGCGGCAGCCGAGGAATGTCCAGCATTTTATCAGTGTCCCAATAAAAATGCTGGACATTCCCCTGGGAACGCAGGCGTTTCTATGCCTGCGTGGGGCGGTCGGCTGGTGTCACGTGACTGCAGCGCCTGCCCCTTTTCGGCCAATCTGCGGCCAGAATATAAGTCAGTTTAGACTGACTTTTATTACCGAAGGGAAGAGAAATCATTCGATAGTGTATTACTATCGAAGGTTTTCTCTCCTGGTAGGGAACACATCCCCTCGCATGCTAGCCGCTGGATTCGGGCAATGAGGGGGGGGCAATCTCTTGGCCGGGCAGCGGACAGAATTTACCCGTTCCCTAGTCTGTGAACAGGCCCATACCCAGCATAACCAGAGGCCCCGGCACCAGATAAGGAGCCCACACTTGGGTCTAGTGGTCTCCGGGAGTGAAGGTGGTGCAGCAAGAGGGGAGGAACAACATGATTTGGGCGGTATTTACCAAAACGTGAACTGAACATTTACAGTGAAATGTATAAACCCCCCAAAAAACAAACAACTGTATATCAATATGACAGCACTATCCATGTTATTTACTCTGTGGTGTCAAAGAACAAAGGACACTGCGGACAAAGTGTAAATTCAGGAAACTGAGATGACGGATAGTATGTCAGGTAAAACGTATTTAAATGACCTGCATATTCTCTCCTATGATGAAGTACTGTACTGTATGTTTGCACGCACTGTAGTAGTAAGGTCAGAGGTCATCTCAGTTTGTATTGCTAAGAGGACAGCTCTGCTAGAGCTAAGGTTTGTGAGAATGGAATTCACTTTTCTAATAATTATTGATTTTAACATAATTATATTTACAATTTGTAAATATTGTCACTGCACTATAGGGGGATATAGATGACCTTATTTACACATGATCACATAGTGGCATAAGTTCGTCCCAGTTGCCCGGAGGCAAGATAAATATTGGAATATTGGTGCCTCCCCCCCCTGCACACACACACACACACATACCACCTAATATAAATATATTTATGCATGTGTGACATCTATGGTGCTGCTAGGAGGGGAGTCAGCCACAGAAGCGATATCGATGGCTTTCAATTAAATGATTCAAACTCATAGAGAAGAAGAGGTGCCCCCTTGGGAGCAGGAGCCCGGTGGCAGATGACTCCATTGCCTCCCAGAGCTACGCCGTAGCCAGAGCCAACAGAACAGAGGAGAGAGAGAGATGTTCCTGGAGATTTGGCCATGTGCAGTGAACCCTCATCTTCTTGAACCAACCCTGTTTCAGTTAGTTGTTTAAATCTTCTTTATTAATGGCATTTTTATTATTGCTCTGTTGGGTGTTTTTGTTTGTTTGCTTTTTACATTTGTGGACAAAGGTCCTGTACATGCAGTAATTGCCGCTTACATGCATGCTAACATTATACAGAACAGTATTTTGTGCTGGTGTAGCATCACCTGGAAACCACTTGTTATCCATATATGATATCTTATAGTATAGTTTTCTTCATCCTGTGCAATTAATTGGCTGAAGATCCGGCTCTTCAGGGCAAACTTTATTCTAGTAGAAACTTTGGACAGTTTGCATATATAACTCTATGAATTGGACATATATGGATAGACACGATAATTGGAAAAAAATGACTTTTGTGGTCTGGTCGTAACCATTTCTCCCACACATGGGATACAAGGCATGTCTGATCACATTAACCATCTGCTGTACACAAGTCCTTCTGTGTTATTCTTTTGCACATATCTATGCAAGTAACAAAATGCTCAGTCATGTTTTAACAGATATGCCGGATAACAGAATTTTGTTTTGTCTTGGCCAGGTGTGGCATTGAACTTACATCTTGCATTGTGGTTTCATTGTCTATTGACACTATCATTTGCAGACTTTTATTTAGCAAATTAGGGTAAATGTTCTTCATGTTATCATCCTACCCATATTGCTGTGTCTTGTAATACGGGACATTCAGTCATGCTGAACAGTTGTCCCAGTATTCGATGAGTAAGCAGCGGAGAGTTTGCTCCGGATGCACATTGCATGGGTGTGGTTGGGTGGATAACCCATGTACAAGTAAGTCCTGAGAACAGAATGACTGACCTGGATAGTAATTGCTGTATTGCTGCAGAAGTGACAGAGTATTACGCCTCTCAGAGTGCCCTACGTGCTTTCTTTGAAGATGAAAGCAAATATTTTCTGTTGTCCAGTATCCTAAGGAATGTACTGACCAACCAGAAATAACATTTTTAGCATACTTCCGTAGCAGCCCCAACAGCATTGTTGCTTAATTTGTAGATTGTATTTGCATTGGGAATGAAAACATATATCTGACATTTTTTTTAAATTGAAAAAATCCACATGTTTTGGGTCTACAGCAATGGTTCCCAAACTCTGTGCCGTGGCACCCTGGGGTGCCTCGGGACACGTGCCTTAGATTGGTGGTCCAGGTCCAATGAAATATTTTTAATGGTCAATGTCATAGACAAAAACAATGCTGGTGCCTGCCAGTCATAAAATATGTGGACAAATAGAGGCGAGTCCAGTTCCTCACCACATATACGAAACTGACATACAAACACAATCTACTTAATTTTTTTTTTTGTTCTTATTATTTCTCTTGCCCGAGGTGTGCCTTCTGATTCTGATACTCTAGGGTGCCGTTATTCAAAAAAGTTTGGGAACCACTGGTCTACAGTATGTAAAGAAAAGCCCAATCTCTAGTGACTACAGGTGTGTTTGGCAGAGCTAAGGCTTAACAGCTACTGGACAGCGTGGGGAAGACTAGGAGTATCACCGCAATCCTGTTCTGCTGGTCACGGTTATAGCAGAAAATTCTAAATGCAAAATATGCTGTGCAATTTAATTTATTTATTTAAAAAAATATTGTATTTATAAAGTATTTTGTGATTATGAATTTTATCTAAATATTTATTATTATTTTTAATGTTTTTTTAATATATATTTTGCAACAGGGTTTCCGGCTTCACAGTGTATCACTTGGCTGCTTTTGCCGATCTTTTAAATTCCTACTCATAAGTGGAAATAGAAAAGCTGTGTTCTCACTGACTACAATAATAAATAGGCCAGTCATGTAGTATTGATCTTATATGAGGTATCCATCCAAAATGGAAGCAGGATGTATGGAATGCAGTCAAAATCCCGGCGGTCGGAATCTCGATGGTCGAAATCCCGATGCCGGAATCCCGACCGTCGCAATGCCGGCACTTTGTCCCTCCTTGACACCCATAGAGGGAGAATAAAATAGTGTGCCTTGTCGGTATTTCGACCATCGGGATTTCATACTGATCCCGAATGTATAGCACAGTTATCTCCTGTACTCTCTCAGAAACATCCAAAGGAGCTCCCCAATGTTGGTCTTCAGGGAGAGTAGGTCACCCTCCGGCACATGATAATGAATGGATTCTTCGAGATACAAATTGAATGGCTAAACACCTTCCTCCACACACACACACACACACACACATTGTGACAACTCACATTCTCGAAGGGTGCTCGACAATAATATAGCACGTAAGTCCAACCAGGGGCATAGGAAGGGCGGAGCCAGCGGAGCATGAGCTCCTGGCGTCGAGACATCAAAGGGCACTGCAAGGGTGCAGCCCGCTCCCCCTCTCCCTCCCCCACCTGCTCCCTGCTCTGCCCGGCTGAGCTCAGTTGCCACCCTGTCCACTGCTATTAAGTCTCCTGCTGGACCGCTAGCCAATAGGCACTTGCGGTCCAACAGCCAATCAGAAGGAGCATTGATGGCTGCTGGACCGCAAGCGCCTATTGGCTAGTGGTCCAGTTGGAGACTTAATTGAAAATAGCTGCGGACAGGGGCAGCTCAGCCGGGTAGAGCAGGGAGCGGGAGGGGGTCCCCCTTGGCAATGAGCAAATTAAGTCCCCCTTGGCAACGAGCAAATTAAGTCCCCCTTGGCAACAAGCAAATTAAGTCCCCCTTGGCAACAATCTATTTCAGTCCCCCCCTGTCAATGAGCATGAAGCACCTTGGCATCGAGCATGAAGCCCCTGGCATCGAGGATGAAGATCCTAGCAATGAGCATGTAGGCAAGTGGCACTGGGCATTATGGTTTGTTATATAATCTGAGCAAAGGGACCAATCTGGGTTGGTATGGAGCGCCTACCAGGAGTGGTTTAATCAGACCAGCAGCTGCTTTGGGGAGTAGTCAGCTCCCGAATGCACAAGAAAAAAACAATAAGAAAAATAAAGCAGCGCTGAAATTACAATGAAAAATTTATTGTACACAATAATAAAAACATGAAATATACATTAAAAAATGAACCATTGGCATGTGCAGATATGGATATATAGGTGGACCCAATAATTATAATCACCGATGTAGAATTGATGTTTTGACCTGCTCTGATCCTGGGAAGAAGCTGGAAAGTCCTTATTTGCCACTTGGTGGTTTCCTGAAGCTGTTATCATGGACTACAACTGATGGCATCGATGGAATTAGCCTATCAGGAGTCCCACTGCTGCGAGTGGTCAGGTGTCCAACGAAATTTGATGTGGCTTGAGACTTCCAAGGTGGTAAGCATCCGATCAGGTAATTAGGCAGGTAGGACAGTCCTTTAGCAACAAAAGGTTGAAGTCCTTAGGTGATTGGGGTCCAGATAAGGGGGTCACCAACGCGTTTCGCAGTGCCTACTGACTGCTTTGTCACCTTGACAAAGCAGTCAGTAGGCACTGCGAAACGCGTTGGTGACCCCCTTATCTGGACCCCAATCACCTAAGGACTTCAACCTTTTGTTGCTAAAGGACTGTCCTACCTGCCTAATTACCTGATCGGATGCTTACCACCTTGGAAGTCTCAAGCCACATCAAATTTCGTTGGACACCTGACCACTCGCAGCAGTGGGACTCCTGATAGGCTAATTCCATCGATGCCATCAGTTGTAGTCCATGATAACAGCTTCAGGAAACCACCAAGTGGCAAATAAGGACTTTCCAGCTTCTTCCCAGGATCAGAGCAGGTCAAAACATCAATTCTACATCGGTGATTATAATTATTGGGTCCACCTATATATCCATATCTGCACATGCCAATGGTTCATTTTTTAATGTATATTTCATGGTTTGTTATATAGTATGTAATGGGCAGTACGGTTTGTTATATAGTATGTAATGGGCATCATGTGTGACTTTATGTGTACTGGGCATTATGGCATGTGGCTTTATGTGTAATGGGCATTACAGTTTGTTAGAAAGTATGTAATGGGCATCATGTGTGACCTTAAAGTATGTGTAATTGGAATTACGGCATGTGCCCATGATGTTGCCTATTTGTCTCCCCCTCTCTCTAGACTCTAGGCTCCTTGGAGCAGGGCCCTCTTCTCTGTTGCTCTCACATCCCTCTCTTCTTACACTTGCATTACAGTTCTCTCTTAGTGCCAGATGTATCAAGCTTCAAAAAGTGGAGAGTGATAAACAACCAGCCCATAAGCACCTAACTGCCACGGTACAGATTGTTTTTTAAAAATGACAGTTGGAAGCATATTGGCACTATCAACTTTATCAGTATTTAGAGCTTGATACATCTGGCTCTTACTCTGGCTACAGTCTAGAGCCACATATCTTTTCACTTGGAATCATTCATCTCCACCAACGACAAACAAAATTTGGAAGCTGACTGAAGTCCACTTTCTGCTCTTCCCAATACCTTGTTTTCCTAAGACACCTGCAGGGGGATGTAATACAGTTTCACAGGAAGTGCAGGAAGCCGGACGAATTCTGACATTTTTTTAAGGCATCAATCATTTACAAGGCACTTGTAAGTGATTGCCGCACCTCCACGAACCCAGACTCTATCATATCCCGCAACCAGGGCGGCCAAGAGAAATCCTGGGCCCCGGTACAACAACTTCCCGGGCCCCACGCACCAAAAAATTACACTGTAATGCCTATTACACATGTCACACACCCATTATATATCATACCATATGCCATAATGCCTGTTACATATTATGCCACACCCCGTAGTGCCCAGTACAATTATGCCATACACCGTAATAACTATTACATATTATGCCACATAAGTTCTGCTTACCTAAATGCTCACTGCTATGGGTTTCATGGTTGATGCCAGGGGTTAACATGCTCATTGCCATGGAGTTAACCTGCTCATTGCCATGGGTTTACAAGCTCTGCCCGGAGTTACATGCTCTGCCAGGGGTTAACATTCTCTGCCAGGTGTTAAAATGCCCGTTGCCATGGGGTTAACCTGCTCTGACAGGCCCGGGTAAACTGTACCTGTTCCTCCCCCTCGGTGGCCCTGCCGGCAACTAATGTCTTTCTTGCAACTGTTGGCCAGCAAAAAAGAATGAGGAATGCAAGCGTCAGTGCCTTCCTTAGCCTCACCTTTGACACCACTGTTTGACAACACTGACATCCCTGCAGATACTACTCCTACATATCATGCGTGGGCCAGCTGGTTGGTTGCTCAGCTGTGTCCTCCTTGGGTGTTATTCAGGATGCATGATCTCTGACTATGAGACCTTGCAATAATAAAATAGCAGGCCGCAACCCCCTTTTGAAACATTATACTTAATGTCCTCCTGCCCTGTTCATTTGCTTTATTTGTGTACAAACTTTTGACTGAGGCAATATCAATTGTTGTCTGTTGGTTTTATTTAAGAACAAAATTGAATCTTAATAAATTTACCCTGATTACTAAGATTTACATTATAAACTTCTACACAATCAAACATAAATGTATTATTTATTATTATTTACAGTTATTATTTTTATTATTATTATTATTATCCTTTATTTATATGGCGTTACAAGGGTTCCGCAGCGCCCAGTTACAGAGTACACATAATCAAAATAAGAAAACAGTGATTTACAGTGGAAGACAATACAGGACAAATACAGGGTAAATGATTATAGGAACATCAGCTGATTGCTGCAACATAAGTATTCAGGTGGCAGCAAACAGCATGCTTTGGTGCAGTTGAAGACTGATGAAGTAAGAAAGGATAAGCACATGAGGTAAGCATAGGCGAATCTAGAAATACAGTAATGGGTGGTCCCAGATGAAAACAATAACAGACTTTATCACTGGGGCGTGGCCTCATTTGAGGGGCGTGGCTTAACTCCAATTCACTCCCCCTGAGCGATATATATATATATATATATATATATATATATGAAAAGACAAAAAGAAGGAGCGCACAGATGAGCAGATAATATGTCAATCTTTTACTAAAAGAAATAAAGCTCACATACTGTACAATTAAAATAGCACTTATCAGTGTGGGACACTTCACACAGCACATGCGGCGTAACAGGTCATGGTAAGTCAGCCAGATGGAACCAAGGCAGCGGCAGCGTCTCCACAATACAGGCGATGGGATTCAGACACAGCATGTCAGAAGAGACACACCCCAACGCGTTTCGTCATCTAGGACTTCGTCAGGAGGCGTATATATATATATACACACACACACACACCATACTTGCCGACTTTTAAAAACTCCTCTCCGGGAGAATCTCGGAGAGGAGTGAATGGGGGGCGGGATGAGGCGAAGTTTCGGGGGCGGGTGATGCTGACGTCACATAGCCCCGCCCCCACGAGAAGCTGCCAAATTAAATTGCGGGTCTGTGGGTGGGGGGAGGGGCTAAAATGACGCAATTCGCAACATTTTAGCCCCGCCCCCTCCCTTGGACCCGCGAAAATCGGTATTTTATACTGCGGGGAAGTGGGGGAGCTGTGGCTGTGGTCAAAATGCGGGAGACTTACCCACCTTCCCGGGGGGCCGGGAGGGGAACCCAATTTGCAGGACCCTCCCGGCCATTCCGGGAGGGTAGGCAAGTATGACACACACACACACACACACATACACTGCGTTACACACACACACACACATACACACACATAATATATACCATATTTCAGAACATAGCAATAATACAGATACCTAGATAGTACATGGAGGGTGATAGAATAAAAGGAGGAGAGGTTGGATGGTGAAAGTGCACTTAGGTTAAAAGAGGTATATACACATATAATAGCCCAGCTGGCAGCAGCAGCTGTTTACTTTAATTTTGAAGGGCCGTGGAGCTTGAGTGTGGGGAGCCAGCCAGGACAGGTGGAGGCTCAGAGTCAGGAGCAGACTGGCGACTTGAGGAGGAGGCGGCAGTGCCTGGCGCGTATCACTAGTAGCGTGACGCGTCTTGTGGCTGCCCGCCCAGAGTCCTCAGACACGCCACCGCTGATGCCCAACAGCACCCACCCCGCACAGCATTACTGGGAGTATGGGAGGGGACACAGTGACGCGGCGGCCGCACCAACCAATGGCAGGGATTCACCCAGCACATGACCGTGTCCCCTCCCAGCCCTTATCAATGGAGGGGAGCTAGCTTTGGGCCCTTAAAGGTATACTGTAGGTACAGATAATAAAACGGCCAGGCAGTCTAATGGGTGGTCCGGTGCACCCCCGGACCACCCCTTAAATTCACCTATGGAGGTAGGAGGTCCCTGCTCGTAAGAGCTTACATTCTAAAGAGGAAGGGCAGACAGACAGGGGTGACACCGGAGGGGTAGACAGAGCGAGGAACAGAAGGTTAGGAGGACAGTTTGCTGGGTTTGGTGAAGAAGTGGCAGCCCGTTTGAAGTTCTGTATAGAAGTGGAGAGTCTGAGGGGAGAGGTAGAGAATTCCAGAGTAAGGGAGCAGCATGTGGAAAATCTTGGAGGTAGTTCTGCATTTACAGTTAAAGCAGAATGACTATACCTGAGCAATATAAAATGGCAACAATTTTGTCTAGGCTGTAGATTACTACATAAATATGCAAGGGCCCTTATTCTGGTCCGTTCGCTTGACACCCTTCGTTTACAAGGGATCCGATGTCCGGCGTATGCGCATTCCCGCCAACTAAGAACAGTTACCATCCTGACATCTCCATCGCTGTTGACAACTCGACAATCCACCCTACCCCACAAGCTCGTTGCTTAGGAGTCATCCTTGACTCTAAACTGTCCTTTCTTCCCCACATTCAATCTGTCTCCAAATCATGTTACATGCATCTAAAAAACATATCCAAAATACGACCCTCTCTCACACAAGACACTACTAAATCTCTTATCCATGCACTCATTATATCCCGCATTGATTATTGCAATAGTCTCCTAACTGGTCTTCCCAAGAACAGACTCTCACCACTGCAATCCATTCTAAATGCTGCTGCGAGGCTGATCTTCCTTGCAAGACACTCATCGTCTGCTGATCTGCTCTGCCAGTCCCTTCATTGGTTGCCAGTATCTTACCGTATTCAATATAATACACTTCTACTCGCATATAAAGCTATTAACCATACTGCACCAGCCTATATCTCTCTACTTATCACAAAATATCTCCCATCTCGACCACTCCGCTCTGCACAAGATCTGCATCTCTCTTCTCTCAGGATAATCCTGATTTAAGGGCACTGCCTGCAAACCCACACCCCATTTAACCCTAGTGTAATACAATCATGCCCCAATCTAGAGGAGGCATGGGCATGTCTGGGCTAGAACCATTCAAATATTGTAAAGATGATATTGTCCTGTTACACGAGAAATCTGTTACCGCCCTGTTAGTTCCTGTGTTTCAGGAGCTAATCTGAAATCGCTGTTTTCGTGGTTTGCAGGGAGTACCCTGTTATCGGTGCCCTGTGAGCTTTGTTAATTAGGTGGTGCTCCAATATTTGTTGAGAAATATCCACTTTGATAATTAATATGTTTTCTGTCATCCCTGTGATAGTGTTGTACAAGATAACGTGGTTTTCTCAGGTATTTGATTACCAGGTCTCCGGAGCTCAACTTCCAGCCAACCCAAACCAATTGATTATCTAGCAAACCACAAAGAGAATAGCTGTTTGAGAAGAAAAGTGAAAACAAAAGACACCGCGGTTCACCCACCCTTAAGTCAAGCAGTACGGCCTGACACACTCTCCGTGTGCTGCTGAGTGATTGTTCCAGTGACTTGCCACAAGTGTTAATGTGTATCTACTAGAGCCATTTAAAGTTTGCCTAACCCAGCCCCTCTTTGTCTCACACTGTACATCTGCTCACACAGACTTTTCCATGACTAGTTGCTAGGTGTGGTAACCAAACAAACGTAATTACACTAATATATTAAAGTTGGATACAGCAATAGCATGACCAAAGAAACAAACAAGAATATCTCCTGACAGTACATGAATTTAAAATTGGCACAGCTTTTCCAGTGTGGTACGCTCTACCACTGTACATAGAGATAGTAAATATGGGCGACAGACAGTAAACAACATTATTCCGTGCACCCAGCTAGCCAGATGCGGGGCCGTAAGTAGGGATGGCCATCGTTGCCTTTACCACAGATAGTTGCCATCGATGGCAAAAGTGCAACTGAACATCGATGGTGTATAAGTATGCAATGGATGACCATCGATGTTTTTACATATCGATGGTCATCCATTTGCTTCGAAAGATTGGCCCCTGGGCCAATCAAAATATGGGGGCGGGGCTTCACTGGTGGCAGGGGCGGAGCTATGCTCCATGTCCCAGCCCCTAGATGAAAAAAGCTAAACTATTCAGTTAAGCCTGACATCGATGGCGTGAAACCATCTGGTTCTCCCCCATCGATGTCAAAACTATTCGGCATCAGTCACAAACCATACCTCCCAACTTTGGTCGATCAGCAGGTCGGGACGCTGCTGCTGCACGCCGGAGGCGTGCCGAAATCTTCGGAAGGTGTGGCCTAATTTGGGGGCGTGGTCTATGCTCGCGGCTCTTCCGCGAGGCCACGCCCCAATTTTGCCGCTATGGGGGCATGACCCAGAGGCTCTGTGAGCCTCTAGCCATGCCCCCAGCCCCCTGGCTGCGGGAATAGACGCTGTGTGCATGCTCACAGCGTTTATGCCCCGCTGCTTAGCAGCTGACAGGGGGGACTCCCAACAGCCCCCCCACACCGCGGGACACTGCCGCCCGCGGGTGGGACAGCGGGACAGGCCCTGACAATCGGGACTGTCCCGATAAAATCGGGACTGTTGGGAGGTATGCACAAACCATCAATGTTTTTAAATCATCGATAGTCAATGGCCATCCCTAGATGTAGGGCAGTAAAATATGTTATTAAAGGAGAATATACCTAAAAAGTGGTCTGTTTTATAGTTTGGAACACTGTCACTCAATACATGGGGTGCTTGGCCTATATCTCCCTTGGATAAAAATGAACATGGTGGTTTTCAAATACAGCAATTAGAAATATATATGTGGTTTTCTCTTGCATAAATAACTCCAACAAGAATATTCTGTGCCTCTCCCAGTCCGTCCTGGGTACAGGTACTGGCGTTTTTGTTGTTCCAAGTACGTGGAACAACAAATTGAACGAAGAGGACACGATCCACAACATATGAGCTGCTAAGTATAATTCCCTTCTACAGGTACCCCAAATTTGGATTCTACTGGAAAAGGGGACTGATTCTTTGTGTCAAGGTATGTATCAGTATGTGTGGGCTTTGTGTGTAATAAAGTAATACTTTTATGGTGTGTGTGTTTTATTTAACTATTTACATTGTGGTAGAACTACAAGTACCATCGGGCACATTGATGCCCCGCATGCCATGCAGGCTTGCTGGGACTCGTAGTTCCACAACAATGTACAATAGTTTTCTCTATTTTTTATACTAGAATCACCCTGGGGCACCGTGGGACCAGGGCCGTCTTAATAGCAGTGTGGGGCCCTGGGCAAAGTAATGCACTGGGGCCCTTACCCATTCTCCCCTCCTAGGGGTGGGGGTGCTATCAGCAGCAGCTTTGATGTCCCACGAGCTGTAAATAATAGCTCTATAAATAATAGCTCCTAACAGTGTATATAATAAACTGTTATGGACCTTATACTGGTCTATGCGCACATGTGTGTATAAACTGCAATTAATTATGTAATACTGTATATTAGTTATGTTAATCTGTGTATAAACTACTGTAAATAATACCAAACAATGTCAAATGGTATATGATATAAAACTGGTATGAATGAAAGTATGATCAACTATCAATAAGCTCCTGTAAATAATAACTATATAAATAATAACCACTGTCAATGGATATAATACACAGATTATATGTATATAAACTCTGTATATAAACTATGACTTCTGTAATACTGTATATAAGTGAGGATAATATGTGTATAAACACCTGTAATTAAAACCTGTATAAATAATAATGTTCCATTGTATATGATACAAAAGTAGTATTATTAGAAGTATAAACTACTGAAAACAATAACTGTATAAATATTTACTACTAAAATATTAAATATTATACAAAGTGGTGTTCATATTTGTATACACTGCTCTAAATAACATTTGTAGAATTTATGTCTCCTGTCACATTTTGTATAATGCACACATGATGGTAATATTTGTATAAGCTCCTGTGTAAAATATCTGTATGAGATTAATGAATTCTGTCAGATATGGCCCTACAGATGTTGTGAAACTACAAATCCCATCATGCCTTGACACAGTTTTGCTATTAGGGATTGCTAAAATTATGGCAAGGCATGCTGGGAAATGTAGTTTCACAAAAGCTGGAGGGCCATAGTTTGGCCAAGCCTGGTCTATATAGTACATATATGAACTGTATATATGTTTATACTGTCTCTGAGTTGGACGCATCTTTTCATGAATGCAAATAACAAATTTTGCCCAGATCCCTTCGTGAGTGAACTAGGGGCCTTATTCTAGTTCACTCTTTCTGACAAAATCCTTCTTAGATGGACAAAACCATGTGCACTGCAGGGGGGCAGATGTTAATTGTGCAGAGAGAATTAGATTTGGGTGGGGTTTTACTTCAAAGTGAGATCTATATTGCAGTGTAAAAATAAAGCAGCCAGTATTTACCCTGCACAGAAACAAAATAACTCACCCAAATCTAATTCTCTCTGCACAAGTTACATCTGCCCCCTGCAGTGCACATGGTTAAGAAGGGTTTTGTCAGAAAGAGTGAACTAGAATAAGGCCCTAGGTGTTTTGGGACAGGAATTGATGGCAAAATATATTATCACACGGAACGGTTTCATCTTATGGAAGTGCCATGGTAAAGTATGTGTATACGAATATCTCCTATATATTTGGCTACATCTGTCACTCAAAGTGGGTGTCTGTGTCTATAACGCTCTGTTCCTGGACTTTCCTCTTAATGTGTGATTGCCTTCATCTGTGCTGAACACCTTTCTGAGAAATTAACCTTTTTAAAACAGGTGATGGCAATCATACATTAAGGGGAAGTCTAGAAACAGAGCATTGTGTCCCTCCTGGAGAGGGTCATGTTGGGAGGTATGTGACAGAGAACCAGCCCAGTGAGCCCACAGACAGTGCCAGACACCCACTGCCTTCCCATGTTGCCCAGCACTGCTACTCCACAGCCACCAGGTGAGCGCCCCCCTCCCGCGATTTGCGGCAAAACCTCCCCCCCCCGCGCCCCCCCCCCCTCCCGCGATTTGCGGCAAAAATACCCGCTCCCCCGCGACCCCCCCTACCGCGATTCGCAGCAAAAACACCCCCGCGACCCCCCCTCCCGCGATTCGCTGCAAAAAGAACCCCCCCACGACCCCTCCCACAATTCGCGGCATAACCACCACCCCGCGACCCCCCCTCCCGCGAATCGCGGCAAACCCTCCCCCGTGACCCCCCCCCCGATTCGCGGAAAAAACACCCCCCGCGACCTCCCTCCTGCGATTCGCGGCAAAAAGAACCCCCCCGCGACCCCCCCTTGCACGATTGGCGGCACCCCCCCTGCGACCCCCCTCCCGCGATTCGCGGCACCCCCCCCCCCCCCGCAATTCGCAGCAGCCCCAGGATGCCCCAGGATGCAAAACACTGACATGGCTATAGTCGACAATGAAAAAGGTTGACATGAGTTTTTGAAGATTTATTTTAAATTTTTTCATATTCATTGTCATGTGTCGACATGGACACCAATGAAGTGGCACACTTATGTCAACATTTACATGTGTTGACCTTTCTGTGTTGATTTTTTCTTGTGGCGATTCGCGTCACACCCCCCGCAACCCCCCCTCCCGCGATTCGCGGCACCCCCCGTGACCCCCCACCTCCCGCAATTCGCGGCAACCCCCCACCGGAACCCCTGTGAACCCCGCCCTCCCGCGATTCGCGGCACCCACCCCCGCGACCCCCCTCCCGCAATTCGCGGCACCCCCCCGCGATTTGCGGCAGCCCCAGGATTAAATGGCACATGCAAAACACTGGCACGGCTATGAGTAATACAGGAAGTGAGCAGGGTAACGTGGCGCTATCTGGAGGGATCTGCCTGAGGGATCTCTCGAGGTGTATCCCAATTTATTAATCCCAAATTGATTTACGTCAACCATATAAAAGAGATTTATCGGGATTCAAAAAATCAATAACAGCTGGAAAAATAGGAATCAAGAAGTCAATCTAGCCAGAGCTGAAATGAAGCTCATATACAAATTCAAAACCCTCATACCATCAGGCCTAAACCAAGATTTCGAATTAAAATGGTTCCTCTGATCACCACTTTATCTCTCCCTTCTCATCCTTCACACCATTACTTACAGCATTTTCACTTCCTTTTTCGCTCCGCTTTTATCTTAACATCCTTTGTTGGGCCTCCCACTTCTACCCACACTTTTTCATTCTCATCTATTCCCCCATCACCCTCTGTAGATCCTCCCTCTTAGGCATGTCATTTTTCCATCCTACATTCCCTCATCGTTTATTTCCACATTTTTTATTCTATTTCATATTTTTATTTGTATAAATTTTTCATTTTTTTATTTATTTCTCTTCTTATTTTACTCTATCACGTTTGTTTTTAATATTCATTTTAGTTCTATTGGGCTATTTTTATTTTTATTTATATTTATATATATATTTTTTTTTTATATTTATTTTTATTTTTATTTTTATTTGTTTCTTTATTTTTATCTTTATTTATTTTTATATATTTTTTATTTTTATATTTTTATTCTTTTTTATTTTCCCTGCTGATTTAATTTAATTTTATGCCCATCCACTTTATCCATTTTCTATCACGATTTTCATTCCTGTTCACTCAGTTTCTTTATACCCTTCTTCACCACCATCCATCCATATCTCCACCTTTTTCATCATTCTCCCTGTTTCTTCATATCATTCATTATCAAATTTGTACTTCAGGACAGCGCAGGACAGCGCAGCATCATGTGAAATTAGACACACGACTCTACTCCTGATGACATCATTTCCTCCACCCAGTGAAGCTGTGAAGGAATGACCAGAACAGGACTTCCGGGTGTACGAGGAAGAAACCTAGGCCCTTATTCTGATTCGGTCGGTACGGCCCGCGTGCGGCCGTACCGCCGATGTTTGGACTCTGCACATGCGCAGAGGTCAATCTGCGCATGTGCAGCCCCCTTCGCCGCAGACGTATTTCGTCCGCCGCAAAGGGGGCGTATAGGGGCGTGAGAGGCTTCATGCCCTCATTTCCCTATGTGTACGCCCCGCGTTTCATGGGCGTTCCCATGCAAACGCGGGGCGTATGCATGGTAATGAGGGCATGACGCCCTCATTACCATGACATGGGGGCGGAAAGCTGACGTCGCCGGATGTCAGCTTTCAGCCCCCATACAAGCTACCACACGGACGATTGTCCGTGTGGTCTTAGCTTGCGGGAGCTGCCGCGGCGTGCGGGCCTGCCTTCGATGGTCGACGACCATCGAATGCAGGGGGCAGCTCCCACCATGGTGGAGGCGTAGCCTCCACCATTTTAATGCGGATCGCCAGCCGTCCGTGTACGGACGGCCGTGGCGATCCGTCTGGTGGGCGGCCCTTGGTTTGTGCGGTCGGAGCCCCGTGTGCGGCTCTGACCGCACCAACCAGAATAAGGGCCCTAGAGAGACGGACTTCTGGCCGCAGAACACCCGATCACGGCACTTCCGCCTCCCATTGAAGTCACCTGGAATCACTGAACTTCCGGGTGTACAGAGGACGCGCTCCGTCGCGGAACTTCCGGCCACGATGTTTTAGCTTCCTATTACCGCATACAGACAGTATTTTAGACACACAGTGCATCATAAATACATCTCGTTTTGAGATACAAAACGGAACACCAGCAAGGGGGACCTTACACTGTTATTTTAGATACCTGGTTGTTTTATTCAGATAAATGCAGTTTGTTTACTTCCGGTGTCACGTAACCCGGAACAGGAAGTGCCACAGCACTTATATAGAGCCACATGGATTACACTAGTCTGGATCCTGAAGAAGAGATAGCATTATCTCGAAACATGTTGGCCCAGATCTAGTGTACCCCCAGAAGGCAGAAAAGCTGTGAAGGTGAGTTCAGCTAACCTGTGAGAACTTGGGCGTATGTTATCCGGTTTGACTTCACCCAACTATCACTTGGTAAGGCACCTCACCTTCCACTTTATACCTTCCTTTATTGTATTGATGTTTTAACTTTTTCCATTAAAAACGGATATTTAAAGAAACCTTGATGCGCTTTGACCCTCATTCTACCACGTGAGTACGGGTACGCAATCCCATTTATCGATCCAAAGATACCTTGATACACCTGTATCCCTGTTGTCACAAGTGAGTTCGGTACGCCACCGTAGCTCGAAGTGACATCATTACAAACCTACCCTTTACCCCAGGGATACTTCTCATTGTGGATTTCTCTGATTCTTTTCACCCTTTCCATATGATCACCGAGACACATTTGGAATCAGGAATATCCTAACCCTAGAAACATCTACAGGAGAAATTAGCCTACTCAGGAGAGGAAGACAAAGGGAAGTATCTTACTTCCCCTTTATTTTTTCCATTCACCCCTCTCCCACTTTCCGAACCATAGGGAGCGCCCAAGAGTGGATCTCCACACCCCTTTTTTTATAACTGGCACGGCTATGGTCGACAATGAAAAAGGTTGACATGAGTTTTTGAAGATTTATTTCATTTTTTGAATGTTTTGATATTCATTGTCATGTGTCAACAATGAAGTGGCACACTTATGTCAACATTTACATGTGTTGACCTTTCTGTGTTGAGTTTTTCTTGTGGCGATTCGCGTCACACCCCCCCCGCAAACCCCCCTCCCGCGATTCGCGGCACCCCCCGTGACCCCCCACCTCCCGCAATTCGTGGCAACCCCCCACCGGAACCCCTGTGAACCCCGCCCTCCCGCGATTCGCGGCACCCAACCCCGCGACCCCCCCCTCCCGCAATTCGCGGCAGCTCCAGAATTAAATTGCACATGTAAAACACTGACATGGCTATGGTCGACAATGAAAAAGGTTGACATGAGTTTTTGAAGTTTTTTTTTTCATTTTTTGAAGGTTTTCATATTCATTCTCATGTGCCGACATGGACACCAATGAAGTGCCACACTTATGTCAACATTTACATGTGTTGACCTTTCTGTGTTGATTTTTTCTTGTGGCGATTCGCGTCACACCCCCCCACCCCCCCCGCAACCCCCACTCCCGCGATTCACGGCACACACACACCCCCCCCGCGATTCTCGGCACCCCACCCCGTGACCCCCCCCTCCCGTGATTCACGGCACATCCCCCGCGACCCCCCCTACCATGATTCGCCGCAACCCCCGCCCCCTTAACCCCCCTCCCGCGATTTGCGGCAACCCACCCCGCGACCCCCCTCCCGCGATTCTCTGCAATCCCTCCCCTCCCGCGATTCGCAGCATCCACCCTCCCACAACCCCCCCCTCCTGCAATTCGCGGCACCCCCCGCGACCCCCCCTCCTGCAATTCGCGGCACCCTCCGCGACCCCCCTCCCGCGATTCGCGGACACCTAAGTTGCAATACAGGGCATCTTTCATACAATTCTAACCATATTTCTCATATACAAACGTTCACAAATTAAGGGGGTGCAGCCCCTTACGACGGTGTGAAGAGCGCCCGTAGGGCGCGATGAATCACCTAGTCATCTATAAATAGTGTCCGTTTGTGTGTCTCTGAAACACTGCCATCTGTTGGCAGCGAGTGAAACTACATCTTTCTCACACATGAAAAAAATAACAGCTAAAAAGGAACCAACTAAAATATATTTTTAAACAATATAACAAGGTATATTTATTAAGACAAATAATATATACATAAAAAATATGAGAAACACACGTAAAACAGCACGTTCTTGGTAAAAGTAGCAAACAGACATACAAAAGGTATCTACAGTATATTAGTGAATCAGAAAGAAGGTAAAAAGGTAAGTAAGCTTTTAAGTTGGAGGAGGGGGAGCAACATCCAACGCGTTTCGCCTAGTAAGACTCACTAAGCTCAGCATATACAAGTAAAGTGCAAGCGAAGGTGGCCGGTAATGCATACTTGCCTACTTTTAAAAACTAGTTTCAGGGAGATTATAGTTGGTAATATAATTTTACACAGCGCAACCATTGAGGAGGCATGTCATACTCCACCCAAAGGGCGTGTCTAGTTCCATATATGGAGAGATTGTGAAAAGAGATTGTGAATGTGGCACCTAGAAGCGTGGGTGTGAACTGCTACATCTGAAAGAAATCTTTTTAAATTACTTATATCCAAATGTGATGAGCCACAAAGCAGTTAGTAACAGCTACTATACTTGGTAAAGTGCTGGGAAATGGTGCTGATGATTCAATGTAACTGTATCCACCTCTCATTCCTTTTTCCCCAAAAAAATTTAACAGTGTAATGTGCAAGTGTCTGGGTGAAATGAGGGAGATTGGTAGACCAATGAGGGAGAGAGGGAGATTGCTGCTATTTCAGAGAGTCTCCTGAAAAATGCAGGAGGGTAGGCAGCTATGTGGTAATGGTGATGACGTTTCACATATCCATCTGTGGCACTGTACTGTAGTTTTCATTAGTGGAGCAATTTTTACCCCGCTACGCAGAGGCGTAGGGAGGGCGGAGAAGGGGCGCAGGGCGCCGCCCCCCCCCCCCCTCTCTGCAAATGAGCCGGGAGTAGAGGTGCTTTCCCTACTGTACATGATACATCCCCTGCTGTCCTCTCTACTCTGTGGCTGCTGCTGCGCCACTTGCTGACAGGCAGCGCTGACAGCAATTCCCTCCCTGTTTCCTCCCAGCTCCTAAACACCATGGTCAGACGCAGAGGGGAGCCGCGCCAGGGACAGAAAAGGGGTGAGGTTAACTGACAGAGGGGCGGAGCTACATGGATGGAGGGGCGGGGCTATATGGGAGCAAGACTGGTGGAAAATGAGAGGAGGAGAAAACAGGAGAGAATGAGCTGCCAACAGCCTGAACTAGGTGAGTAACATGGGAGTTTACTGCAACTGGTGTGGGCATATGTACAGGCATATATATATATGGGTTTGGGGGACGGGGGGAGGGGGCGCGCGAAACATGCCCTTGCTCCGGGCACCATGGCACCTAGCTACACTGCTGCCGCTACGGAGCAGTATAATTACATGCTCTCGCCATAGTACGCCTTAGTGCATTATAGCAGGACATTTATTTGGACAACAAAGCCACGTTGGCGGGCCAACAGGATAGATGAGCATGGCTACATCTGTACAATTAGAAAAAGACAAAGAAAAAAATTCTGACCGTAAAAGAAGAATAAATTAAAATACTGTTAAACCAAAAATATTATATTAATTCCTTAATACCTATTTGAATTGTTTATCTTGGTTGTACTTGGGAATTTATTTCTCTACCTGTTAGTGTCCCTGTTTTACATGTATGCATGTTTTACTTAAAAACATAGTCTTCAAACCAGTTGGCTCATTTATGCTGCCCTAAACACATGGTACACACTAGAGTTTATTTGTGTCAGGAGCCAATAAATCTACCTGTGTTAGGCCTGGTACACACCAGAACGATCCTGATTGTTAGTAGATTGATAGCAGATTGTGTGATGGTCGCACGATCTGTTGGAGCACACAATCTGCTAACAATCTGCATCCAATCTGATCCCAATCCGATCTGAGTCTGTATCCAGTTGAATGGATCTTTTACAGATCCTATCTGCAGCAGGTAGGATCTGTAAAACGACCAAACGACAGCGGGGACGCGCATCGGATTGGAATCGGATCGGAATTGGACCTAAACATGCCCAATCTACATACAATCTGCATCCAATCGGTCGGAATTGGATCCAGATTGATGGAATTGAGCCCTAATCGTTCTGGTGTGTACCCCCCCCTTACAGTGGCGTAGCTACAAATTTTGTGTGAGCAGTGTTCCCCCCCCCTTCCCACAGTGTGAGCAGTATTCCCGAGTGTGAGCCGTGTCCCACTCCTTCCCTCAGTGTGAGCTTTGTCCCCTCCTTTCCCCTGTGCACTATCTTCTCACCGCCTTGGGTAACGTACCCTTTATTTTCGATTGGCAGCACCCACTGCTGCTCTCCCGAGTCCATTTCAGTGACAGTGCGGCACCTCCTCTCTGCTCTGTGTCTCCCAGCCGGCAGCTCCGGACTCTTCTATTAAAGTAGTTGGGGGGACAGCCGGCAGTTGTCAATCACGGCAGCAGCCAGGGACCTGGGAGTTCAGCGACACACTGCCCCCCAGCTGCAGCCACGTGCAGTGCCAGCCTGCTTCGGCTTCCCCACAGAAGTGAGGCGGGGATTTGTTTGTCTGACATGACTGCCCGCAGCCAACTCGCCTCCCGTGCTCAACCAACACACGGGCAGCGGCACATGGCAGCATGTCAGTCGGATTGTCAGTGCGCCGAGCATCTTCCGCTGGACTGCTAGCCAATAGGCGCTTGTGGTCGAGCAGCCAATCAGAAACAGCATTGGTGGTTGCTGGACTGCGAGCGCCTATTGGCTAGTGGTTCAGCAGGAGATTTGAATTGCAAATATCGGTGGGGAGCTGGGCACAGTGGGGAGTCGAGAGCAGGCTGCTGCTGCAGAATTCAGTCCCCCTTGGCAACAAGCAATTTTAGTCCCCCTTAGCAATGAGCAATTTTAGTCCCCCTTGGCAACTAGAAATTTCAGTCCTCCTTGGCAATGAGCAATTTCAGTCCCCCTTGGCAATAAGCAATTTAATTCCACCTTGGCAATGAGCATTTTCAGTCCCCCTTGGCATCGTGCATGAAGCCCCTTGGTATCAAGCATGAAGTCTCTGGCATCGAGCATGAAGTTCCTACCAATAAGCATGTAGGTAAGTGGCACTTATATCTCAAATGTGTAATGGGCATTACGGTGTGTTATATAGTATGTAATGGGTATCATGTGTGGCCTTATGTGTAATTGGCATTATGGCATGTGGTGCGAAACATGCCCTTGGTCCGGGCACCGTGGCACCTAGCTACACCACTGAGTACGCAGCACGCTACAGGTCCATTTATCACACATACAGTACACAGTAACTCACTATTGTCCTAATAATCGTGGGATGCAGAGCTTTTCCCCCAAAGCGATGGATTTGGGGCAAAGCATAGGGAAATCCGGTATAATTTCAGTAGATTGCATCAGGGTCGATTGTGTTCATATTTGGCATGTTAGAAGGTGTGCGTTATCCCATAAATCATTTTAGTCAATTTCCTAATTAAATCTAGTTTTTAGTTACCACAACTTAGCTCTCCTTAAAGATCTGCCAGCTTTGTCATATGGTCTGTGGGTGCTACAATAATTACCATCTAACATCTGCAAGGCTAGGGCACCTTGGCGTTATAGCATTTAATTGCGGTCTACCTGTTGGAACATCTTCTGCTGTGGTATTCATTTCCATTGCAACTACGCCCATAGAAAATACATTGGCTTGGTAAATGGTATTTACTAAGCTTTATAATGTGACTTTTTAAGTCCATTACAATAGATCACGAGAGGCATGACAATGCAGGTGCGTGTAATTTCTAGTTTCATACACCACTCGCTAAAAGCTTCAGATCTACTAAAGAGATAACTTCACGTTATATATGTCTATGTGAATAGTGACACATCATTTATTTAACAATGAAATTGCTCTGGGCATAGAGTTTGACTGAGACAGTAATGTATGCCTAGCTACGCCCCTACATCTCCAGTTTTGTTACTGCTGGGCATCTACATTACATACATCTTTTATATGTCATGTAACATACAGTGTTAATGGGGAGCTTATATTTATTAAGGTTAATGTGAAAGAAAAATGATGTTTGTGTAACACAAACTTGCCCACTCTGCCTCAATGTCAGGGAGACTCTTTGAAATAGGAGTCTCCCTCACTCCCTAAGGAAGGTAGAAATCTCCCTGATTGCACCTGTAGTTATCTTAATAGGTGTTCTGGAGCAATCTTTACTCTATGTACTATTACAGGAACAGTGCAAAATGTGGTGTCATATATATTAGTAACAGTCCACTGTCTATAAATCTGTTTGTCCAACTGTAGCATTGATAAAGCTTACAGAAATGTATTTCGAGCATAACATCATTTATGTTGCTTTACAACTGACTCTATTCCAACACCGTCAACATATTGTATGTGTGTGTTTCCACATGTACTGTAAGTAAGTTATCTTATATTCCAGCTATAAGCGGTGGCATCAACAACTGACACAGTACCGGCTATTCTATAGTATCCGGGTACTGCATTGCGGTATTCTCCTGCAGCACACTGCTAATGTCATAGAAGAATAGTCAGCACCATGTAAAGTGGGGCGGGATGGGGTGGAACTGAGTTCCAGCTAGGGTTGCCACCTCAGTCATTGGTGATTCCTGGAGATACCCCCCCCCCTGTTAATAATGCGCATGCACTCCCAGGAAAGTGGGTGTGGCCTCAAAAAGGTGTGTGGTCTTTACAAAAGTGGGCGTGGCCTCTGAGACCTAAAAATATACATATATATAGGAGCGGGGTTTGTCACTCACCACAAGTGCTGCACACAGCGGTGTGTCATGCTGCTGTGATGCCGGCCCTGCAGGTCTGCCTAACGGTCCCGGGCTTTCCCCGCCGCCGCTGGCTGCCTGCTTCCGGAATCGGGTGCACTATTCCCATACCCTCCAACATGACCCATTCCATTAGGTACAAAATGCTCTGTTCCTGGACTTCCCTGCCAGTGGCAGTTACAGAGGTTGGACTCTAGCACAGTAAAAAATTCAAAGAGGGGGTCACATCAACTTCCAGTGAGTCCAGGACAGTGATGTATGGAGTGGCATTAGGCGTGGCTCCCCTTTTTGAATATTGGACTGTGCTGCAGCCCCACCTCTGCAACTGCCACTGGTAAGGAAGTCCAGGAACAGAGCATTTTGTACCTAATGGAATGGGCCATGTTGGAGGGTATGTATTCCCCCGCAGCCTGTCACACACAGACAGACTCGGGAGATGATAACATCATCATCTCACGAGTCTCTCTGTCTACAGGCTGCGGGGGAATAGTGCATCCGATTCCAGAAGCAGGCAGCCAGCAGCGTCGGAACCATACGCGTGTCCGCGCCGTCCTCGCTGGCCACCGTCACTCTCGGGACACATCACATTCTGCCCTAAACCAAAATGAAAGTTTAGAGCACAAAGTTTGACACCCGATTCCAGAAGCAGGCAGCCAGCAGCGTCGGCACACGGGCACGGGTAGAGAGAGAGTGGAGGGCTGGACAGGAGGCTTTTTCAGACACCCGAATTCTGGGAGAATCCCGGAATCTGAGAAACTGAAAAAGACTCCTTGGGGGTTGCGACCAAAAACGGGAGAATCCCAGAAATCCGGGAGAGTTCCAGCACCTGTAATGGTAGGTGGAACTAGTTCCACCTCCATTATAGCCCTGCACAATAATTCCACAATATGCTACTGTGTGAGGGCCGCTGCTGGGTGATGTACAGTGCCGTCGGGAGGGGGGGGGGATACTTTTTACTAGGCCCGAGTATGCCAGTGTCCCACTCCCCCATTTCATGGAGCCAGGCAGTGAGGTGTAGAGATGACAGGCTGCTGCTGTCCTGCTGCCTCACTCCCCAGTTCAGCAAAAGCTGCTCATTGCCATGTGCTGGGCAGGGGAGAGGCAGCAGCAGCCTGTCCTCTTTCAGCCTGTCCTCTCTCCCCGGTCACCCGGCCTGCAGCCCCTGTTATTTTTTTTTTTACATGGCAACACCCTTCACCATTGGCCATGTCCCTCCCATTGACCAAGCCCCCTTTTTCCTCCAGGGCAAGACGGTGCTATCAGCGGCCCTGGTGATGTATCATGAACAAGGAGCACTTTGTTGTAACATTAAAAAGAGCACTACTATGTGGTTTACTATGAACTAGGGGCACTACATGCTGTGTAATTGTGCTACTGTGAGGCATAATTTGAATTAAGGGTAGAATTGATAATCAGGAACGCCAAGTGGTGGGGAACGGGTACTAATTACCCAGGCCCGTTAGAGGGGCCTGGCGGGGTCCCTGGACTGATCCCCTCCACCTCCCTCCTGGGCAGCAGCAACATGAGCTCTCATGCTGTTAGCGTAAGACGCTCATGCTGAGCCTGTCAGCACAGTACATGGTGTATGCTCTGCTGCTGAGCAGGGGAGGGGGGGGGGGGGGTTTATAACACTCCTCCCTTAATTGTTAGAGGGTTTTCACAGTTTTTTGCTGTTAAGGGGGAGTGGCCATGCCTGCTGCGATTAGGCCTCGCCCCAAAATTTTACTGGCTCTCAGTGGGCCTGTTGACAAAGCCCCTTCCTTGTTCCACCAGTGTCCCTTTATAAAGTATGGGAGGTAGCACACATTTATAATTAGCAGGGGGGGGGGGGCGTCTGACTGCACCTAATGGGGGAGAAGGAGGTCGGTTTAGAATGACTCGTGTCATGAAAGGACTCATGTGAGAAGAATGGAAGGATTATATTACCACAGTACAGGACACCCCCCGGACCGGGGGGTGTCCTTTCCAGCATTCCGGGGTCTTGTCCGGGTCCGGTTTTTACCCATACCCCATTTTATGCTATTTTGTTATTTACCTTTGTATCACAAGATTCTTTTGTTAATCCTTAGCCACGGTGCACATTCATTGCAACACACTCCACACTTTATGTATGGATCTCAGTAGCGTGCCTCACATTAAACAGCACAGAGCGACATACTGTAGTAATATAATCCTTCCATTCTTCTCACACGAGTCGTTTCAGTTGATCGCACAACTCTGTGCTCTCCTCTCATTGTTTCAGGCACCTATGCTAACAACTAGCCATTAAACCAGTGTGCTGGAGGGCACATTTCACTGGAAAGATCTCCCACACAGATCTAGGGTGTGGATAGCAATATGGCCTCTTTATGTTCTGAACCCAGGTGTGTTTATGTACTAAAGCCTCTGGTGCAGGAACCTGTTCAATCTCATACAGAACAACAAACAGACAATCTGTGGACCGCCGAGCTGAGTGGTGGGTTATTGGTGACTGGTCACAGTCCCTCCAGCTACGGTATGGGCGCCCTGACTGGCTAATTACAGGTGTATGCCTCTGTAACAGAGGAATTAGCAGCATGCTCTTTTAGCAGACGTGTAACTGAATGATCAGGAACCAAATGATTAAAGAGACAAATTGACCCAGCATCACCTCTACGCACGTAATTGGCTTATTCTGTTTGCCCTGTGAGACCATGTACAGTGTCAAGAAGACTAATTACTGTAGAAGTCGCTGGGATTATGTAGCAGATCATGTTCTAGGTCACATCCATTTGTTTCTTTATCTTTCCAGTGTTTGTGGATCTTCGGTTACTTTGTGGACAATATAACATAATGGGGGAAATTTACTAAGCCAAATACGGCTAAAAAAAAATCATATTTTCACACTCCATAAACATGAAAAATAAAAATTCAAAAAATATACAAGGATCAGTCCCAAAAGTCCTACACAACAATCTTCAAGTAGGGATGGATTTTGTATTTGTTCCTTTACACCCAGTGTGTTCCGATTTATTCTTTAAGGTTAACCACATGTTGTCAAATGGGATCTAAACTCACATGTATGCTTACATATATAAAACAAGGCATATACTCATCAAGGTTTCTTTACAGGGGATAGGTTTAATCTCCGTTCATACCCCACTCCATGTTTATGGAGTGTGGATGAAAGAAAGAACAGACGGACACCCTTAAAAGACTATCGGGATTTTATTGTGTGGTAGACCCATATATCTGAGCACTGATTTAACCCACTTGTGGGCGAATTACCTTTCCAGTTGGTTTATATACTATATACTTATTTGACCAGGGAGGTAATACCAGATTTTGGTGTTAAGCTGACCCTTACTGCAGGGCCGGCGCCACCACTAGGCAAATCTAGGCATTTGCCTAGGGCGCCGGCCACTGTAGGGCGGCATTTCGCCACCCCCCCCCCCCCCCGTGCCGCGGGGGTACCTGTCCTGTGGCTGTGTATATAAAGCTTGCGGCGGCAGCGGGGGATCCCTGCAGTCAATAAGAAATAACGAGCGCTATCCGCCTGGCTACGCGGAAGCGCTTCTGTTGTGGAAACACTGAGATTCAGCCAATCAGCGTGCGCCGTGCGGCCAGTGTTTTCACAACAGAAGCGCTTCCACGTAGCCAGGCGGATAGCGCTCATTATTTCTTATTGACTGCAGGGACCCCCGTTGCCGCCGCCACCGCCGCAAGCTTTATATACACAGCCGCAGGACAGGTACACCCCCCCGGCACCGGGGCGCCCCCACATCGACTCGCCTGGGGCGCTACGGTGCCTTGCACCGGCCCTGCCTTACTGTTTGCGTTGGAGCGGTATACATCCTTTTTGTTACATACATTTTCGTTGCATGGATCAGTTTTTTTTTTTTTTACACACTGCAGCGTGCACGACTGACTGATCCGTGCAGGCTGCCTATACGATTTTCGTATTTAGCGAACCTATATACGGCCGCTAATACGAATTCATACGCCATCAGAAAATAGAAAGCAGACGTATTTGACTGCTTTGTAAATTCCCCTCCGGAACACGAATTTGCATACGACTATAACGGTCGTATGCAGGGCTGGTGCTAGGCATCTAGGCTCCCCAGGCAGATAGTTTTTCAGGGGTCTTCTGCCGTTATCAAGCTCGGGGGGGGATTTGTCGGGTATCCAGTATCATGTTCCAGGCGAAGGAATGGGGGACGGGACGGCTGAAAATGCCTAAAGCTGCCTAGTGGTGGCGCTGGCCCTGGCAGTATGCATTCGTATTCATTCGTTTTAAGAATATGAATACGAAAAATCGTATTCGTATTGTTAGTAAATTTCCCTCAATGCCTTTAGAAACATTCTATGGGAGCAGTTGTTTCGGGTTATTGTAGCACGCATCTTAAGTGACCCAAGGCTGCTCCTGTTAGGAATTTGTGGGTACAGTAGTGCTTTGAGGCTGGCTTTGAGTGCAGTGCTTCACTTAGCATCGGAGAAGCTACAACTAATGTTACGGAAAGGAGCAGTCGAGGGAATTAAGGGACTGATTCAGGTTTGCTGGGTTAGCTGAGAACATCGCAGCTCACTGAGCACCTGAGATGCTGCCTGCCTCAAGTTGGAATTCCGTCTCCTCTGCCGCCAAAGATTCCCCTCGGTAACAAAAACACATACCCACGCATTCCTCCGCCGCAGGAGAAATCATGCAATGGTCGCCGACCATCAAATTATTTCTCCTGCCTTCGCAAATAGAAGTCAGTGAAAACTTGCACATGTCTGGTCGAAGACGGGGCAGGCGGCTGATTTCCTATGTCATCAGCCGCCCACCCCCAGCATCTGAACGGGGCTGAATTCGCCCCGTTCCAAATTATTTTGAATAAGGCCCGAAGTGCTTGCGGCTGGTTATGCAAAACAAGTGAATAGGTCCTGGTCACTTCTCAAGGGGGCTGTAATACCCAGAAACAATTGAATCACCCCCCTAAAAGTTATGTTCGTTTTAATATTCAGTGGCGAGCCAGGACATACGCCCATACTACATAAAGGATATTATTTATTTGAATATTTTCTTGTATTCAGGTGAACAAGAGATTTCTATTGGTTCCTCAGTGGTATAAAGTACATTTTTTTTATAAGGGTTCTAATGCAAAGAAAACCCAGAAGACAACCTTAATATGCAGAAACATAGAATACTTACATGCCTTAAGTACAGAGTCGGATGGCACACGTTCGACGTAAGATGTTGCAATAAGCTATGCCCAATAGGCATTGCCAACCAGAGAGGTATACTATGGATTCCTCTCTATCTATATTGAAAGAGGTGTTGTAGCATTTAAGAAATCATGCATGCTGGGGTTAGAATGTGCTGTTATGCATGCGAATAGTGGCAGTATGTATTTTAATACAGGGCCGTAACTAGGGGGGGGCTGGGGGGTCACGCGCACCGGGCGCTGGAGGGGGGGGGGGCGCTGTCAGGTCCGGGAGAGTGACAGCCAGCGGGGTTTCGGGGACTGATGTAGCCCGAGTCCCGCTGCTGTTAGCTAACCCGTTGCTTTTTCACTGCTGCTGCCGACGCCGTTAGTGCCCGTCTGTGCCTGTTGCGCACAGCATTACTGGGAGCTTGGGAGGGGACGTGATGACGCGGCAGCCGCCTCCTCGCCATTGGTTGGCGCAGCCGCGTCCCCTCCCACGCTCCCAGAGAAATGCTGTGCGCGGCAAACACAGACGGGCATTAACGGCGGCGGCGGCAGCAGCAGTGAAAAAGTAAGCCTAATGCAAAGCTTATGTTATGATGTCTAGACCTCATCAATAGAGTGGCAGGGGGAGGCTGGATGTTTTACACGATGAGGGAACATTAAATCTCCCACCACCCGTCTCCACTCTGATTCTCCCTACTTGTTGCCTTTATACAGTGCAGCACAACTTCCTTTGGTAAAACATCTCCACCCATGATCCACCCACTCCACCCACTCATTAATAAGGAGCATCAAGGTGTGTGGCATATGTATAATGGGCATCATGTGTGTGACATGTATGTTTAATGGAGCATTACGCTGTGAGGCATATGTATAATGGGCATCATGTGTGTGGCATAAGTTTAATGGAGCATCACGGTGTGTGTCATGTATAATGGGCATCACAGTGTGCGTCATATGTATAATGGGCATCACGGTGTGTGGCATATGTATAATGGAGCATCACGGTGTGTGTCATGTATAATGGGCATCACAGTGTGCGGCATATGTATAATGGGCATCACAGTGTGCGGCATATGTATAATGGCCATCACGGTGTGCGGCATATGTATAATGGGCATCACGGTGTGCGGCATATGTATAATGGCGCATCACGGTGTGCGGCATATGTATAATGGAGCATCACGGTGTGCGGCATATGTATAATGGAGCATCACGTTGTGGGGCATATGTATAATGAGCATCCAGGTGTGGGGCATATGTATAATGGAGCATCACGGTGTGGATCATATTTATAATGGGCATCACAGTATGCAGCATAGGTATATTGGGCATCACGGACTGCACTTTTGGGGTCATGTGTATCTGGCACTGCACTATTGTGGGCATATGTGTATCACACCTCCATTTTCTATGGCCGCACCCCATGTGGCTACAGCTCTTAGAGAGCTGACCATGCCCTCATAGCGGAAAAAATGGGGGATGTAGTCTCGCAGGAGTACCACGGTAGTAGGTGAACGCTCTAATTTTGGGCGCGCAGATGTCTCCTCTACTCTGCCTCCTCTCCTCTGCCTCCAGTGTTGGGAGGTATGTTTGTGACATATTGGACATTGCAGTGTGTGGCACATTGTGTATCATTCAGGGACAGTGTTCTATCCAGTGGCAGCAGCAATTAACCATTGCTTATAATGTGTACTGGGGGGGGCATTACGGTTTGTGGTGTAATGTGCTCTGGGCATTACAGTGTGTGCTGGAATGTGTACTGGGCATTACGGTGTGTGCTGGAATGTGTACTGGGCATAACGGTGTGTGCTGTAATGTGTACTGGGCATTACGGTGTGTGCTATAATGTGAATTGATACTACTATGTGACCACACCACTTCTCCCCCCCCCCCCCCCAAAAAAAATTCCCTAAATCTTTAGCGCGCGCCTTCGGCGCGCACTGTCCCTATTTTCAGGTTCATATAGTTTCTAGAGGGATCATTTATAAATATATATTTCATTTCAGAATACAAAGTAAAATCAATTTTTTTTTTCGGGGGGGGGGGCACTAAATGAATGTCTTGCCCCGGGCACCAGAAACCCTAGTTTCGGCCCTGTTTAATATACAGGCTCATGCTGCAGAAAATGTTTTGTGCTGTATCACTAGCCTGGGGCAGAGCCACAATGACGCTATGGTGTGTCCACGACACATTCCACCCACCCATGACAAGTCCACTCCCCCCCCCCCCCGTTGAACTGACATGACTGCCTATCCCCCACGGGGCACCCGGAAAGTCCATGGGTGACATTCTATGGGATGAGATTTGTGTTATTTGGCGAAATTTTCGCAAAAAACGTCCGAAATCCCATTTTCGCATATCTAATGAGATGAGAAAAACGGCAAAAATCGCAGATTTTACAAAGTGCGATTTTAACTCGCGCCGGAACTCGCATCCAGATGTTTTCCCATTGAAAAGTATACAAATGGCATATTTAATGAGATGCGAATTTGGGAAATGTGTCTTAAATTCGCCAAAAAATCAGACCAGGTTCTGATATGCGAGTTGGCCAGAACACTGCACAGATCATTGAGATCTGTGCATGGTTCTGTGGTAAAAAATGTTTGTTTTTTTAAAATTGCGTGGGGTCCCCCCTCCTGAGCATAACCAGCCCCGGGCTCATTGAGCCGGACCTGGTTCCAAAAATACGGGGACAAAAAGCGTAGGGGTCCCCCGTATTTCTGAAACCAGCCCCGGACTCTCCGACCGGTCCTGGTTCCAAAAATACGGGGGACAAAAAATCTGGGGGTCCCCCGTATTTTGAAACCAGCACCGTGCTCCAACAGCCCGCAGTGTCATGCCACAGCCGGGGGACACTTTTTACATAAGGTCCCCCGGCCGTACCATGAGCACCGTGGCTGGTCAGCCTTGGACGGGGTACCTGGAGGAGTGGGGACCCCCCCCCCCAGGCTTCACCCATCCAGGGCTGAAGCCCGGGGCTGTCACCGGCGTCCCTGGCCAGTGGACGCCGGCCTGATGGGGTTAAATCTTTCAATCCTAACATTGCTTTATACAGGAGAACTACAAGTACCAGCAGACCTCCCCCGCAGGCTGGGACTTGGAGAACCACAAGTCCCAGCATGTGGGGCATTAATGGGCCTGCTGGGACTTGTAGTCCACCTGTAAAAAGAATGTTAAAAGAAAACACACACACAGAAAAGTAAAACTTTATTACATACACACACACACATCTCACTTTTACAACAATATACTCACCGATCCAGGATCCAGCGCTGGTCTCCCTTCTGCAGCAGAGCCGGCTACCCCTGCACTGACAGCGGGGACAACCGGCTTTCTCCGATGCAGCTAACAGCTTCTGTCGTGTTGTCCCAGCGCGACACAGGCTGAATGCGTGATTGGGCGATGCGTCTCCATGGAGACGCATAGCTCAGCCCTGATTTGCTGAGCTATGCGTCTCCATGGAGACGCATAAGCCGAAGATGCTCTCAGCCTCTGTTGCGCTGGGACAATGCGACAGAAGCTGTTAGCTGCATCGGAGAAAGCCGATTGTCCCCGCTGTCAGTGCGTCAGTTTTTTTATACAAACCCAAAATCGCACATAAGCTCAAATTCGCACATTTTCATGCCTAAAAATCGCACATTTTCATGCCGAAAATTCGCCCATTATCGCACTCAATCGCACTTTTCTTGCCGGAACACGCACCTCATTAAATATGCGAATCCAAGGCAAAAATGCGATTTGAAAAAAGTGCGATAATGGGCGAAAACTTGACGTGCGAAAAACTCTCATCCCATAGAATGTCACCCCATAAGTCTGTATTTTGATTGTCCTTGCTTTGCCACCTTATTTTTAATTGATTAAAAGCCGAACAATTTCGGACAAATTTATGTCTTTACTGTAGTACCTTAAGCTTATAGCATGTATCATTTAAGGCTGTAAGATAAATGATGTGTCTAGTATAAGGGACACCCCTCAGGCGATAGGAGGTTTAATAAATATGATGTAAATGGCTGAGAAATGTGTAAGGAAAATGATCGAATTGCAGTTTTATATACAAAAAGCACTTTTCATTTAGTCCTCGAATTACGTGATTCGCATCAAACTCAGGAAGAAGTCCCTTAAAAATAGATTACAACGAGACACAGACATCCTCTGCAGCTGAGAGACTGGACAGCCCCAGTCAATGGCTGACTTGTTTAAGCTGCCAGTAACTCTCTTGCAGGGGAAGAAGTAATCACTGGAGTTACCTAGCAGAGATTCAAGAACCATATTAATATTAAACTGTGATGGGCTGTGCTGCCAGGCTGCAGCCAAATATGCTATTATTTCATCCAGGATATATGGAGAAACTGCAAAACGCATTGGATAAAGGGCTACTGTTAGCGTTGAACG
Organism: Crinia signifera; assembly: GCF_055691185.1. Taxonomy (NCBI): domain Eukaryota; kingdom Metazoa; phylum Chordata; class Amphibia; order Anura; family Myobatrachidae; genus Crinia; species Crinia signifera. Next base: position 61,742,757 of record NC_139217.1, on the reverse strand, counting down.
ACATTCTGTTATAGACTCTTCGGATGATATATTTCTCTACGATTCTGACACAAAGAATTGGACAGAGAACACAGACTATACTTCATGTCCCGCCACTTCATCTGTCCACAGACACTCACTATCTTTCTCAAGTAGGACTGACGTGGCTTCCTTCCCAGTTTTTAAAGCCCCTTACGTTATCCCCTCATTACCGAACCCTTTAAACCTAAGCTGTTATTTAACAATCTTCCAATGAGAACTTGTTAGCTGAGGAAACATGCGTGTCCAGGAGAGACTTTAGCATAATATCTATTGTTCCATAATGTGAAATGATGTGCGTTTGAAAACTCAATTTAAAGAAACACTGTTCTGTCACTCGGGAGAAATGATTGGAGCATTGAATGAAAATGAGCTGATCATCAACACTACACTTTGTGAAACCTATCTTTTAATTTTCTTGCATCAGGAGCAGAGGTGGAACTACCACTGGTGCAGAAAGTGCAGTGCACCGGGGCCACTGAGGCCTAAGAGCCCCACTGCTTTCCCTGTCCCCCTTTTTCTTTCACCCACCATTTTTTTCCTGTGGCATTCTGCCTCTCCCTGTCACACACTCCTGTGCTGTTGCATATTGTGAACTTGGGGTGGAGGAGGTGGGGTCCAAATTATATTTTTGCACCTGGGTTCACCTTCCACAAGTTCCGCCACTTGTCAGGAATATTGCCGTACTTGGGGGCAGATTCAAATGAGTTGTGAGTTCCATACAGTGGGCAAAATCATGCTGCACCCCAGTGGGGCAGATTATAAAATGTGCATATATAGTATATGACCTCATATATCACATGAGGTCACAATCTCTTCTGCTGGGCTTGCTCTGCACCACCGCCGCACCACGGAATGTTTGACAAGATAGCTAGCTCTGCTGGAAGGCAATGGGAATAGTTCTTCTGCTTACTCTATCCTCACCTCTCCACCAATGGCTTCTTCACTTTTCTTCCAGTATACAATAGGATGTGTAGATAAACTACATCTCTGCTCCTCTGCAGCCCGGCACCAGCTTCTCCAACACCAAGCACCTCAGTAAGCGTCACACCTCTCTGTTTCCCACACCCTTCTCTCTGTCAGATTTCTCCTTTTCTCTGCCGCCACCAAACATTTTCTCATTTCCAGTTTAATGTGCGTTACTCTGGCCTTTTCCAAAGCATGCTGGGAAATGGAATAACAAACATACCATATTCCGCCATGGCTCCTACGTGTATGTTTACTAACTCTACTATATAAAATGTATGACCTCTATACAATATCTCTCTTGGGGGACGTTGACTTGAGCCATAACAAGGAAAGAGGAGGTGGGCTTCCACTTTCATCCACCTCACATCTCTTGAGTCCCTGGCTCCTCAAGCTCTTTTTTTAATTAGAGGGTTTCTCTGTGCTTCCTCTGCTTACTGGTGTACAGTCTCTGAGCACTAGGACCCAGAGTTGGTTTTAGAGATTATGGGGCCCTAGGCAAGATCCCGGTTTGGGTCCCTCCTCCCTCAAACAATCCATATCACTATCATTTGGCTGTGTTAGGCACCGCCGAGCTCCTTCTGCCTTTGGCGGGGCTGCTGTCACTGACAGCACCGGGGCTTTGGGACGCAGCCGGCCATTCTGGAGGAAGTGTCGGGCATTGCTAGGCAACGACCCGAACTTCCGCTCTTGGCCGCGTCAGCCGGGTGGCTGACATCACACGCCGCTGGGCGGCAAATTTGAAACATAAGGCCGGTGTCTGCTGGGCACAGACACCGGTTATAGCTCTGTCTGCCGCTCCGTATCCAGAGTGTTCCTGGTTCCTGTAAAGTCCCTCTGCTGAGTCCATTGTGTCGGTCCAGTCTGCTTCTGTGCCTTTGCCTGTTCCATCTGCAGTGTTTTGCTTTCAGTCTGCCTGTCCGATCAGGGGATCTCCTGCGCTGTCTCCACTCTCCATCTTTTGAGATGTCAGGAGTTGCCCTCTATTTGCTATTTATTGGTATAATCTCTTTTGCATTGTTGCATTCCTGGTTCTGTAGTTTTATTAAATGCTGGCTCCATCTTGTGTATTGTTACATATATTATTGTTTACGGTACCACCTTCAAGCATTGTTGCTTCCCCTGGTTCTCGTGGGGCTCGGCTCCAGACTCCAATCCGCATCCCTGGGACTCTTGGGTATCCTGTTCCAGTCTTGGTCTTAGTTAGTATTTCCTCTTGTCATCCTGCCGCCTCGACGGACGAGTTGTCCTACATAAGACCTGGTGGCATCGAGGGTGGAGCTGGCAGCTCTGTTGAACGCGGCTGTTATAGGTGAAGCCTAACACCGCACGTGTCCGCCGACCATGGCCCGAGGCAACAGAGTTAGGGTTCTGGTTCGTTGGTATTCCCCAGAGTTGTAACAGGCTGTTGATTGCAGTCGGCATTGATAGAGTAGAGGAAGAAAAGTATGGGGCGCAACCAACCGCAGCTGGTAAGAGGGAAGTCAGCCCTCAGGAGCAAGAGGAAGCTGGGACACCAATAACCCAGGGAAATGCATTGAGCTTGTCTAAACCGCCAATTGGATCCCATACCGAGGCTGAATTGATAATACACTCAGCTGCTTTGCACCATTTTACATTATTTGGAAAAGTCCCTAGTCCTGGGACTTATGCAAATCAATTGATTTCCAGTGGCTTCACTCCGTAATATATATAATATATATTTGAGAAACCGTCTATTAACAATTTATTTTGGATCAGCCAGCGCTGGTATTATAGGCCCTTATTCTGGTTCACCCGCAAAGGCAAATTCCTTCTCAAATGGACAAAACCATGTGCACTGCAGGTGGGGCAGATGTAACTTGTAAGCAAAAAGAATAACCAGCGCTGGCTGTATTTCTCAAATAATTCAAAGTGTGACGGTTTCTTATAAATTAAAAAGTTTTTAATAAAATAAAATAAACATACATATAAAATTTGGACACATATCTTGAATGAATTATTGAGTTTAAAAATGTTAAACTCCTATATCCAGGATAAATGTACACAGGGATGTAACTTGTGCAGTGAAAATTTGGGTGGTATTTTGTTTCTGTGCAGGGAAAATTTTTGCACTGCAATATAGATCTCACTTTGTAGTAAAACCACACCCAAATCTAATTCTCTCTGCACAAGTTACATCTGCCCCACCTGAAGTGCAATTGGTTTTGTTCATTTGAGAAGGAATTTGCCTTTGCGAGTGAACCAGAAATAGTCATAGTCACGTAATGCTCCTCTAGGATCTTTTTGGATTGCCAGGATATGTTTATGGGGCCCCTCTGGACCTACTGGGCCCTAGGCAGGTGCCCAGGTTGCCTTCTGGAAAATCCACCCTTGCTTGGACCCAGAACAGAACACCAAATGTGCAACCATCGACACACGCTACTGCACATGGGTGTCATCCAGATGCATCTTTCCACCAACTCTATCCAGCATATTAGATAGGCCCAAGAAGTAAACCATGAGACCTTAATTAACACTGTGCCCCTCAGGGGTGGAACTAACACCAGTGCAGGCAGTGCATTGCACCTGAGAATTAAGGGGGTTCCTTGGCTTTTGCCACTGATGTCCCTGTGTAGTAAGTAATCTACCTGTCTGAAAGCTGATTTGGAAACTAAACTTATTTATATTTTTTGAAAATTGTTTGTGCACTCCAAAACAATTTAGACACAGGACCCTAAAAGTGATGTGGCCCAAAGCAAAGTTTTGCACCCCGAGTCCACCAGAGCTGGATTTAGACTTCATATGGCCTATGTGGGATACTGATTTGGGGCCTTCTTTTCCCCTTACATTATTTGGTGGATGGAATTTGGCTGCTAAAAGGGAGAGTTGGGGAGGAAGGGGAGAGGGTTAGGGTGCTTTCGAACCCCTGATGGCATTTTCACTATCGGGATGCCTGGGTCGGTATTATGACTGCTGGCATCCTAACGATTGTATATCGATGGAAGCGGTGAGGGAGGTAGAGCGGAACGGTCAGGAGTTTCTGGGCCTCAAAAAGGAGAGAAGTTACTAGAGAAAGTAATTAAAATAGATAATTGGTGCCAACAGCTCCCCCTACCCTGCAAGGCCGTGTGCGGTGTTACACTCCACATCACCATAGTTTCAGCCCTGATAACGCCTCTTGCACCAGGAAAAGACCCAAATTTGGAAAACATTTTACTATTCAATCATTGAATATTAATAGGGGCTGCAATTCCTGTTTTAGAGGAACCTTGTTCCCTTATATACTTGTCGTTTTCAGAGACGTACTGTATATGGTTTGAGGGTAACTTTATTTTCATTTAAAATCATTATCATTTACACAGTTGTAAGTTGCAGTGTTCTTTGGCTGTGTTTGGAAAAATATTTAATGTGTTTTTGGATTTGTGAGACTGCCCCCATTATGGCTGCCAATGAGGAACAGGTTAGTATAGAAGCATGCCTAGAACAAATAGTACACTGAGTACATGCCGTTTTCTAGTCTATTAATGGAAAATTAATTAGGAATGATAAATGATATTCCTCTTATAATTGTTTCGACAGTTAATAGCTCTGCGTTCGTCTGAGCACAATTTAAAAATAAAACAATAATGCTGTAATTAATTTGCCTTGCCCAAAGTAATAAAACACTTTATTTGCAAACAATGTAATCCGGAAGCTATTGTCTTCTGTCTATCCTATGGATTATATCCTGCTATGCGTTCTCAGAATGCCAGGCTGTAAATGGGAATTTAATGTTTTGTTTGCTTAATCCTAGAGTTGACATTTCCTATGACAATACGCATCTGCTACTTTACTTAACTGTGTTATGTTTTTTCTTGTAATATACTTTATTTTACTTGGACGCCTTTGGATTCACAATATAAAATGGACTTATTACTTGTGGTCATTTATGTAACAGTTTTATACTTATCCACGCCAGATTATCATTAAATAGAAAGTTTGCTGAAGTTAGTTGCTTGCTACTTAATGGCAACAATATTCAGTAATTTTTCAAATGCACGAAGTACTAAATTTATCTACTTTGTCCCCATGATTGTGTGAAAATGCCAGAATATTTTAACAGGCTAGCCCAAAAAATTATTTTTCAGATTAATATGTGGTAAAATAATGTATGCTTAATAAGTTATAATTAGATGTTATCGCTTGGGGTCAACACATGTAAAACATTGCAATTAACCCCTTTACTGGCAATCTAGGAAATTTTCCGGGCGATGCTTCAGTGGTAACACTGGCATTCCCAGAAAACTTCCAGGATTGCCAAAGTCTCCTCTCCTTGGTGCCAGGCAGCACCGCTGTGCTGAGCTGAGCTAGCGATGAGGTCAGCTTCAGCCGCTGCCTCGCTCTGACGGGTGTGGCACGGGACTCCGACAGTCGGGATCCCGACAGTCATTATCCCGACATCGGGATCCTGACTGCCAGGAGTCAGACAGCATGGCGAGCGCAAAAAAGCCACTTGCGCTACGCAAGCCACCTATTCTATTCTCCCTCTATGGGAGTCGTGGACCCCCACAAGGGAAAATAGCGTGTGGCCGTCGGGCACCCGGCTGTCGGCGTTTTGACAGTCGGGATCCCGACGTCGGGAAAACGACTGTCGGGAACCCGTCCGGCACCCACTCTGGCTGCCCGGCCCCTGCTCCTTACTCCTGGCTGTGTGAACTTGCTAACTTCAGCGGGGTTGCTAGGGGCAGGGCCGGGCAGCTGCTGATATAGTGCACAGCAGCGCTGCCCGGCCCCGGGAGACACAGCGGGGTTTTATTTTAGGGAGCGCTCTCCAAAAAAAACCTGCCCTGTGGGGAGCGCTCCCTAAAAACCCCCACCACTGAAGGGGTTCAAATTAAATCATAAAATACACTGCAAAGTATATGAATATACATAGGGCCTAATTCTGGTTCGCTTGCAAAACCCATGTGCACTGCAGAGGGGCAGATGTAACATGTAAATAGAGAGTAAAGGGCCCACACACTTTTTTTCCCGATTGGCCAATTTTTACCACAAAATTGGCCGAAAATCAGCTGATATCGTTCGGATGCGCGCTCCCGCGGATCTTTTGCTAAATCTTCTGATCTTACGTGCTGCATCGAAGATCAGAAGATTTAGCAAAAGATCCATAGGAACGCACATGGGCGCTTGTATGAAATCTTTTGTCCAGGATGGACAAAAGGCTAATTTATGCGCACATCTTAAGATCGCAGATCTTTCTAGTGTGTGGGCACCTTTAGATTTGGGTGGTGTTTGTACTTCAAATTGATATCAATATTGCAGTGTAAAAATAAAGAAGACAGTATTTACACTGCACAGAATCAAAATAATACACAAATCTAACTCTCTGCACATGTGACATCTGCCCCCCTCCCCCTGCAGTGCACATGGTTTTGTCCATTAGAGAGAGAATTTACTTTTGCTAGTGAACCAGAATCAGGCCCTCAAGTGCATAATGCAATTCATTTACAGCGTGTGGATTTTTTAGCACATTTTAATTTTGACAATTTGGTACAGCCGCATGAGATGGGGTCTAACACAGGGCGATTTAAGCCCCATTTCTAAGCTAACTAGATCGCTTAAAAATTAAGCACAAATCACTGTGTGTGTATGCCCCATAGTGATAGCGATACGCAGCCCCACGCATCGCTATTACCAGCTAGATATTTAAAGCAAACTTGAAATATCTAGTCATTGCCCATGCTCTTTCTATTGAGAACATGGGCAGTGACAGATCGCTCAGCACATATCGCAGGTACAGCGCTGTGTGCTGAGCAATCTGTCGATGCCCGTATTCTGCAGAGTGATCTGTGCTTAACTAGATTGCTCAGCACAAACCTCCCATCACCCCTTGTGTATGGGGTATTAGCCTCACTTACTGCACTCGATGTTGCCACATTGCTGTACTCCGCACATCTCTTGTTCCTCAGCAGCATCCTCACGCTCCACAGCATTTAATATAAACAAAAAAACATGAATGTTTTTTGAACAAGGGGGTAAGTTTTGAAAAAATGGCGTGAGTAAGGTTGGAATTTGGACAATACTTATCTATTTAAGTGACTTTCGATGTTTGTAAATTCTCCTCCAACTCCCGTGCTTGTTTTTATCACGGTCATCAAGGGGGAAAATGCAATGAAATATAGAATCAATTGGTAATGGGATTCCCACATACAGGGTCAATCTGAATCAAACATTCAAAATATACAAGTAAGTGCGCATACCTTACTTACACATAAATGAAATGCTTGACACATGTAAAGGTATCTTTAAACAGGAAGCGGGTGCGTACCCATACTCATGATGGAATTGATGTTAACACTCTTCAAAAGGTATCTTTTCAACTACTTCCCGTTGTGAAGTGACAATAAATGCTTGGAGGTGAATGATGGTTATGCCCCTTTTATAGAATAACTAAATGAAATGTCAGTATTTCCTGTTCCTGTTTCCAAACTGGTTATAAACTGTAATACATTCCAAAATAAACTTTCCTACTTAAGAAACATTAAGTTTTATTAATAAAGCATATTACATGGAACATGAAATAAAAACATATAAAGTAGCTGCCAATAAATGTGGCAATAAGTCCGTGATTTCCGCCCAAAACTAGCATCCTATATCGCAGGATTTCATTTGTTAAAGGTTTGCAACCTAGCACCATACCATACTTTGAAAAAAATTGCTTATTTTGTTTTTAATGTCTATCAAAATAGTCAAATTTCAATGAAAATAATGAAGGCAGGAGTTCATTCAAGAATATTTATTTATTTATTAACAGTTTCTTATATAGCGCAGCATATTCCGTTGTGCTTTACAAAAGGAGACAGCGATACAACACATTGGGGATTTACAGACAGTCAAATGGTAAGAGGGCCCCGCTCGCAAGCTTACAATCTTGTAAAAAAAATACAAAAATCATTCTGGTGAGTGTCAATTGTACAAAAGTGAAAGAAAAGGAATATCCACTAAAAATGACAGCGTCGCTCACATTTGCATTTTTCTAATAAATAAATGTTGTGTAAAAGATTATGCGCCAGATGCACTAAGCTTCAAAAGTGATCAAATGGAGAGTGTTAAACAGCCAGCCAACCAGCTCCCGTCTGACATTTTTCTGTAAGATAGCAGTTAGGAGCTGATTGGTTGGTTGTTTATCACTCTCCATTTTATCACTTTTTGAAGCTTAGTGCATCTGGCCCTATGGGTGAAATGTAATAGGGTGAGAGAATCAGAAAGTGAGAGATTTGGTAAGAAATCTCCAGGTTTTTTAAAGCGTCATTTATTTACACTGCAAAATCAAACTGGTTATCATACTTCCTCAGGTAGGGGGTGGTATTGTCAGTACATAGTACACATGGCCACATGGGAAAGTGGGCTGAATCGGGTGTGACATCATGATTGCATCATCATGGCTCTACCCCCCTGCTATGCAGTGCTAAAAAAAATCAGGCAATATATAGGAGGTGGAGCTACAATGACTCAATTCATCAGGTCCCTCTCAGACCGCTTACTTGTACACTGTTGTGGGAGTCTGGGGGGGGGGGGGGGGGTGTTCCTCAAAGGAAAGAGGGATACTTGCCCACCCTTCCCGAGGGGCCGAAAGCATCACCTGATTTTCGAGAGCCATTCTGGGATGGAAGGGGGGGTGGATGTGGGCACGTATGCACCAATAAAATATGACTTTGGTACAACAGTGCTTGCATGTGCAGCACATTTTTTGGTTTCCAAATCCATATATTATGTCTGAGGAGACTAAATCACTCTCTGGCTGAGATAGTGTGCAATTTTGATGATTAGAAAACTGGATGATCCATGAAGAGCTCTTTCCTTCAATGGTGCTCTCCTGTCTCTTCATGCAGAACATGAGTAGTACGGTGTCAAGTATTGGCTTCTTACAGATTCTAAAGAGAGGTGGAATGGCTTTCTGTATGTTGGCAAGGAGGAATCTAGACCAGCTGACAAAGTAAGCATGGAACATGTGTTGACAACTTATTTGCATCCCTAGTTCTGGCTAAAGTGTTAAAGAAGTGGAGCACTAGTATTGGTGGAGCTATAATGAACAAGGTGAGGCGAGAGGTACCTTCTTGCTTGGGACCACCATGATCTTTGATACTAATGACACTGACATCTTATCAGAGCAAGGTCACCAGGGATGCATTGATCCTGTGCACTCTTCATACAGGAGTCCTCAATGAAGAAACTGTAAGTTTTTAAAGCAACACAAAATGTTGTGTTGATGTTGTAGACCTGTGTTGTGTACAGTGTAGGTGCTTCTTTAAGGCGCTGGCACCTGCATGTTTTTTTTGCAATGTCCAAAGGCTCCGTACACTAGGGCGTTTCACATGCAGTGGGCTTTTTTCATGCAATTGCGGCAATCAATCGTATTAAAAGCATCCAAATTGCATGTGATTGACAGCCGGTCATAACACACCAGAGCCTGCCAGTCACAAGCAATCTCCGGGCAGGCTTGGCTGGGATTGCATTCAATATATAGCATGCAAAAGGACCGCATTCGATATATAGCATGTGATCCCGCTGCACAGGAAGGTCCCAGGTGGCTCAAGGACAGATCACGAACAACTTCTCCGAGGAGAGAAACCGCCTAGTGTATGCCCATCTCTAGATTTAACTATAATAACTGCATACAACCTACAAGCTAGCGACAAACTCTTGAGAAACCTTGGTGTAAATTCATCGTTGCTGTCATTGCAGAGTTAGCAGAACCTTACCTCCGTAGTCTCACACTTTTGGGGTGCAGGGGACAGATGATGATCCTTCCTCGGGTAACCAGCAAAATGCAGACAGTGCCAAATAGAATTTTGTAACCAAAGAGACCTGCCGAAAATGTAATAAATATGTTTGCGGCAAATGACAAACAGGCTTGCAAAATTGTGTAGATGTATCCGAGTACAAAAAAAAAAAAACTCACCTGAAAGTGGCTTACTTACTGTACTTCTTTATCATTCATAATGAAAGTTCCATCCAGTCTTGTTCTCCTTTCTTGTTTCTTACTGTTTTTGAAACCGGTTATTGGATTCAGTAACAATTTGTGCATGTTTACAAAAGCTACTGAAAATTCTTAATAGTAATTTTTTTTGCAGTGTACATAATTGTTATGCTTTTTTTCCTACCCATTAAACTCTAGAATTGTGAAAAACATAATTGAATCTCGAAACCAGAGTCAACAATGAAAGGAGCAATTGACGGTACTTATGTAGTATCTGGGCGTCCGATTTAGAAATCGGATCGCATCGAATCGTATCGTATCGCATCGCATGCGACCAAATCGTATGCGATGCGATGGTCAAGATTTTTCCATAGGATTCAATGTTAAAATGGTCTGAGTCCATTTTAACATAGAATTCAATGGGAAAAAGGGGTCCTTTTCCTTTCCCCACTATCCAAGTGGGCATGGAGTTGGATATAAACCTGTGGCGAGCGTAGCGAGCCACCGAGCCCGAAGCGTGGCGAGCGTAGCGAGCCCCGCGAGGGGACACAGAATACTTTTTAAGAAATATGCGTCCCCTCGCGGGGCTCGCTTCGCTCGCCACGCTTCGGGCTCGGTGGCTCGCTGCGCTCGCCACGCTATATAAAATCAACTCTATGCCCACTTGGATAGTGGGGAAATGAACAGGACCTTCTTAACATTGAATCCTATGCAAAATCGCATCGAATCGCATCGCATCGCATCGCATCTGATTGTATGCCTTAAGGTAAGGCATACAATCACAAAATCGGCAGCCCAGATACTACATAAGTACCCAATTGACTCCTGTTGGTAAAGGGAGGTATCTGGATATATCTGTTAAAGGTACTTCTAACCTATCAGCTTCAAATTGTCAATTAAAAGGCAGTGTATTAAATATGAAATTTAGCAGCTATTGGTTGCTCCAAGCTTTGATAATTCTCTCTCTCTCTCTCTCTCTCTCTCTCTCTCTCTCTCTCTCTCTCTCACTCTCTCTCTCTCTCTCTCTCTCTCTCTCTCTCTCTCAATGCACTTTAAAGATGTTTAGATTAATTGATTCTTAATTTCTTAGATATTCCTAGTTGTCATTGTGGCTATAAGACTCCATTCCACAAGTGGATAGGATTATATTTAACAGCTTAGAGGTTACTCTATAAACATGGGGGAATCAATAGATGTTTTATATCAAAACAAAAAGAAGATAATTGAATGGTAAACTACATTAACTTCATCTATTAAAGAAACAAAAACAGCAATTAAATTACCACACAGAGGAAACTATTACTGCACCTTGTGCACAGGTTCGTCGGTGAAAGGTGCAATTATTGGAACGACACGTGAATAAGCTCACCTTGTGGTTTACGATGTAGGTTGAAGTGAAAAAAAAATTGTTTAAAGTTCATAACAAGATGGAAAACAATAAAGTGCAAACTGCTGAAATAGCAAACGCCTATATTATGTCTAAAGCGTTGTGGAAGTTATCCAAATACAATATATCGATGTTGACTTAGTGCACAAATGTCTGTGGGCGTCTTATCCACTGTGGGATTGTTCTCCCTGCACTAAACTCAGGCATTGGGATGACAACAGCAGCATCGTTCCGAAGAGTATCTGTCCCAGGGGAAAGGCACCATCACTGCCGAACTGCGGAACCCTCATAAATAAAAGATAATATAATAATAAATGGTAGGGGAACGTGATACATAATAGGGGTGGTGCTGGAGTGTCTCATGACTAGTATTGAGGAGCAGGGGACTGGTCTATGATGACGCAATTCATCACAAATTGCATCATGCTACCCCAGGACCTCTCCCAAAAAACTATGGAGAGGAAGCTGTGGGGGTCTGGTACATGGCTGGGAGACTTGCCCACTCTTCCAGAGGGACGGGAGCGCCACATGATTTTCAGGAGCATCCTGGATATTCTGGGACAGTAGACAACCATGTTTCACTGTCAGGGCCGGCGCCACCACTATTTGGAGCAGCCCCCCCCCCCCCTGGATGGAGGTGAGTGGCGGCAGCGTCCGCCACTCCCCCCCCCCCCCCCCCCTGGACCCGTTCCCCTACTCCCGTGGACCCATTCCCCTCCCAACCCCTGGAGTTACCTATCGGGACTGGCCGCATCCCCCGTCACCCCCTGCCCCTGACAACCCCCCCGTGGAGCGATGCGGCGGGATCGCGGCAGCCCCCCCCCCCCCGTGTGGAGCGGCCGGCCTGTCACCACAATACCCGGACCCCTCACCCTGTTTGGAGCGACCAAATAGCGACTTTAGACCATGTCGACCTTTTGACTAAAGTATCTCTATACACAGTAGATCTATCAACCGGAAAACAGAGTGCTGCACCATGGCAGCTATCTATCTACCTGTATCAAGCTATCTATCTGCCTGTCTATCTATCTATCTAGTCTTCATGGATGACACGTGTCAGAGAAACCACCAGCATAAGGGCGGATATGTAGATAGTTACCCTGTAGCATTCAGTGTGGTCAGACACAGGCCAAAGTTGTTATGATGTTTGTTTTCAGTGGCACGTTCTCATAGGACTCCATTTTTATTTTAACAAGTGTTTAATTTTCATGGACACTGCAGGGTGTGTCACAAGTGAGGCAATGCAAACACTTGTCAGAAAGTGTATTTGTGTACTGGGCTCTTCAGTTTACATTATTCTCTAGCCTATCAATGACATAGCACATTCAGAGCAATAAAGACTCCTTGTGCCAGCTATATTTCCTGACCTAAACATGCCCCCAATTATGTCACACCCCACCCAGTGATGTCACACTTATCCCTTACAACTAGTCCACTCCTGCAAATTATAGCATTGTGAGAGGATTATCACAATTAAGTAAGATTGACAGGAGAACTATGGGGAGGAGATAAAGGGATTATAGAGAAGAGAAACAAGACTATATAAAAGGACATGCTGTACAAGGATGTGTCGTATAGGTTCAGTGTTCCTTTGACGTTTTGTTAACACAATTATTTATTTTTATCTAAAAAAAATAAAATGCCACAGATTTTTTTAATGAAAAAAAAATGGCTTTATTTGAAAACAAAGGCAGGGTAGGTGGAGCAAGTGTGACAAATACAGGTGAAAAATTACATTTAGCATCAACTGACATTGTCAGTGAAATTAAATATATCTATGACACTTATACCATGTTCTCATTGCCGCCCCTGCAAAATCCCGGGTTTTTCTTGCCGGGTTTTTGGCGGGGCACAGAGAATGGATACTTTTCTACCCCGTTCATACAGCACCTTAAACCCGGGAAATTCCCGTGTATGACGCGTTCACACTGCTTCCCCTGGTCTGCCCTGCCAACAAGTGTGTGAATATAAAAGCAGCTTTGATTGGCTGTTGAAAAAGTAGCTGTGATTGGCTGTTTTAGAAAGCAGCTGTTATTGGCTGGCTGAGGATGATGTCATATAAAGTGGCCTGTTTTTTCCAAGCACACTGCATTGCTGGAATCATGGCTGATGAGATGCTTTTGTTTTGCACCATTTTGCTGTTTCATGCAGCAAATGAGAGCTTGCTGCAGCTGCTTACATTGTGCTACCTTGCACAATGCACTTTGAAGAGGAGGAGAGCGCAATTTCTTGCTGAGAGAGACAGTGCTCGCCTTCATTATGTGCGAAGGAGAAGAGCTTTCATCACCTCCAGCGTTACCTCCATATTGAGGTTCAGCACATCCAGTACCCGGCGAATGTGGACCAGAGACTGCTCTCATGGCGAGGTATTTTGGTCTACAGTGGAGGGTTATGAGGATGACCAGTGGATGGAGCATTTTCGCATGTCACGTGGGACCTTTCAGTATGTGCTGGACCTTCTAACCCCTGCACTTTCCAGACAGACCACAAACTGCAGAATACCCATCTCACCTAGAAAGAGACTAGCGATAGCGCTATGGTGGTATGCTACACCGGGAGAATACCGCACAGTCGCCTGCTTGTTTGGAGTGGGGAGATCCACTGTATGCACTATAGTCCATGAGGTGACGCAGGCTTTGCTGGAAGGACTTTACCGTCGTTTCATCACCTTACCTCAAGGACAAAGGTTGGACGACATCATCGCTGGTTTCCTGCATCGTGGATATCCACAGTGTGCTGGAGCTATAGACGGTACACACATTCCTATTATTGCCCCCACAGAAAACCATGCGGATTACTTTAATCGCAAAGGCTACAGCAAAAAGAATTTAAAATCTCAAATGGCGCTCTCAGACTTACACAAAAAATATGTCCTTTAAGTATATACAGGGACCATCCTTAATCCTCACAACAAGGAATGTTAGCCGTTTTTGTATACAGTCCTCCAATAGTTAAATAAAAGACAGTGTGTCCACAGTCAAATGGAGGATAGGTCCACAGTGAGTGATCTCTAGAACGAGAGAAAAAATAGTGCAATACCGCTTTGCTAGAAAGGGATAACAATATTTTATTCATACACTCACAATTTAAAAACAAATGTAAACATATAATCACCAGCCGGTGAAGTGATGGGGAGGTTACACCCAGTCTTCCTCCTTTAGATAGGCATCAAGGCTCCGGAACCTCTTTGGTCATCAGGGGAGATTAGGGTGTACAGCAAGTTTTTTCCTCCAGGTAACAAAAACAGGTATTCGACCAGCCACGGGAACCACTGCTTAATGCATTTCGGACCTTTGGGTCCTTCCTCAGAAGCATAATGCTTCCCGTGGCTGGTCTGATTTAAATAGCACAAAACGGCGCCAAAGGAAACTCACGTTTCCAGGCGCAACCCTGAATCAGGAAGTTAACGCGGCTACGCACGATCTGCGTTCCACCGCGGCTTCCTGTTTGCGTTCCAGGGGATATAACGTCACATCCGGGCAGTCGTCCGACGTAGCCGCCAGAGGATGTGAGGGGCATACTTCTTGCGCTCCAGTCATCATACCTCATGCGTGTCAGCGCCCTTCATGCGTATCAACACCCGGAAGTGCCACAGCGCTTAGCTCATATTGCACATAACCCATATTGCACACTTTAAACAAAAAAATATTTCATATAATATGTTCAAGGAGCGTATTCCTCTGATTCTTAGACATTCTTGGGGAATTGATTCTTCCATCTCTTCCTTTATCAAAAAGTCCATTAATTTCAGCATATAACGTCCATATAGAAAATGATCAAGAGGAGAAAAAATGGGGGTGTCAATTTCATGATATATCCAGAGCATAGAAAAAATATTAAAAAGACATTAAAAACATATGAACATACATATATATTTCATAAAAGGTAATAAAAATGTTAAAAGGTATTATAAAAACCATTTTAACTCGAATTCACTATTAAGACCGTTTGGCACCAAAGTGTTCAATTTAAAAATCCATCTCATTTCACACTGGGCCAGACGTGTATCAACAGCTTTATTGCGCCATGTTGCTGTCACAATTTCCAGACCACCAAAAGATTTAATACAGCATTCTTTTGAGTTGTGGGTCTTCTTGAAGTGGGCGGGAACCGTGTGGGTTTCTAAACCCTTCCTAATGTTGTACACGTGTTCCGCCAAACGTGTTTTTAAGTTTCTGGTGGTTTTGCCCACATAAAAAAGTCCGCAATCACATTGTAAAAAATAAATAACATTCTTAGAATTACATGTTATAAAATCATTTACTTTAAAACTGTTGCCATTAAAAGTGAATTCTTTGGTTTTACTAGTACCTTTGACTGTTCTACACATAAGACACATACCGCATCGATGGAACCCCTTTGTACGTTCGCTAGTGCGGGGTGCTCCATCTAAACTGCTCTTTACTAGTTTATCTTTCAGTGACGGGGCCTTTCTGTAGATAAAACCTGGACGGCATGGAATAGTTGGGCCTATTATTGGATCGTTCTTTAAAAGATACCAATTTTTTCTAAAAATGGCCTCAACTTTTTTAAAATCTGGATTAAAATCTGTGATAAAAGACCATTCGTTATTTTTTTGGGGTTTTTCTTGTTTTTCTACCAAAAGGTCTAGTCTGTTCACAGCATCTGCTTTTTGTTTTGCAATTGTAAGTTCCTTTTTCTCGTAACCTTTTGCAAGGAAACGATTTGACATCACGTTTACTTGAGTTTCGTATGTGTCATTCTCTGTACAATTGCGTTTTACCCTTAAGAATTGACCATACGGTATGCCTTCAAGCCAATTATTATGATGCTGACTGTTCCTATCTATGTAGCTATTGGAATCAGTGGCCTTTGTATGGTTTGAGGTGCAGATCATATTGTTCTTAATATAAATATTAAGATCTAAAAACACAATTTGCTCCATGCTCCAGATAAAAGTCAAATTTAAATTAAAATCATTAAGATTCAATTTGTTAAAAAACAATAAAAGAGTTGCTTCATCTCCTTTCCATACCATAAAAACATCATCAATGTAACGTTGCCAGGAGACCAGACTTGCCCCCAGCTCTGGGCCTGACCAGATCATAAGCTCCTCCCAGTATGCCATATATAAATTAGCATAGCTGGGGGCAAATCTGGTCCCCATTGCAGTCCCAACCATCTGCAAGTAAAAGTTACCATTAAAATAGAAGAAATTATTTTCTAAGATAAAAGTTATACTTTCCAAGATGAAGGTTTTTAGTTTTTCAGACATGGTTGTTTTATCAAGGAAAAATTTGACAGCCATAATCCCTTTGGTGGGGTCAATGATTGTATATAACGTGGAAACATCTCCACTCACCAAGAAATGATCAGGTTCCCATTTGATTTTATCAATTTTTTGTAATACATCTTTCGTATCTTTCAAATAGGCCTTAGTTTCTCTTACTATAGGTTGTAAGTAGTAATCAACCAAAGCTGACAAGTTAGAGGTCAAACTGTTTGTTCCCGACACGATGGGTCTGCCGGGTGGGTTAGTTTGACATTTATGAACCTTCGGTAATATGTACATTGTTGGTACCGAAGGTTCTTTAATTACCACAAAGTCGTGTTCTGCTTTGGTAATTACCTCGTCTTGTAACGCTTTGTTTACAAAAACATCAAAAGATTTCTTTATGCGTATTGATGGGTCTGATTTTAATTTCTTATAAGTGTTGCCACTTTCTAATTGTCGATTTATTTCTTTAATGTAGTCGTCTTTATTTAAAATGACCACCCCTCCCCCCTTATCGGCGGGTTTAATAATAATTTCTTTATCTTCTTTCAGGGATTTTATAGCATTCATTTCTTTTGAGGTTAAGTTAAGATTTCTCTTTTTTTCCTTTTTCTTTTTGGTCATAGTGTTTCCACGTGAGTTTCCTTTGGCGCCGTTTTGTGCTATTTAAATCAGACCAGCCACGGGAAGCATTATGCTTCTGAGGAAGGACCCAAAGGTCCGAAATGCATTAAGCAGTGGTTCCCGTGGCTGGTCGAATACCTGTTTTTGTTACCTGGAGGAAAAAACTTGCTGTACACCCTAATCTCCCCTGATGACCAAAGAGGTTCCGGAGCCTTGATGCCTATCTAAAGGAGGAAGACTGGGTGTAACCTCCCCATCACTTCACCGGCTGGTGATTATATGTTTACATTTGTTTTTAAATTGTGAGTGTATGAATAAAATATTGTTATCCCTTTCTAGCAAAGCGGTATTGCACTATTTTTTCTCTCGTTCTAGAGATCACTCACTGTGGACCTATCCTCCATTTGACTGTGGACACACTGTCTTTTATTTAACTATTGGAGGACTGTATACAAAAACGGCTAACATTCCTTGTTGTGAGGATTAAGGATGGTCCCTGTATATACTTAAAGGACATATTTTTTGTGTAAGTCTGAGAGCGCCATTTGAGATTTTAAATTCTTTTTGCTGTATCCATTGTGTTGGAAGGTGGTGAAACCTTCCTTTTAAAATTTCTGGCTGCATTCAGTCATTAGCGCATAATTAATCAAACAAACCCATTTTTTCTGTATTTTGTGTTTCACCAGTTTGTATTGATCGTGCTGCAAGATGTTTACCTATAGAGACTCTAGGAGGGAACTCCTTAAAGACCTTTTCAGTACTGACACCAATGAAATCAATTGTAGAGATGAGGATTTAACTTCAGTATTACTTAAATTAGAGACATTAATCCTGAAGGAAAATCGGGTGTGGTGGGAAGTCATCACACTCGAAAAGTATCAAGCAGAGTCATTGATACCCAAAGGTTTAAAAATAGAAAAAATCCCATCTTTCAATACTGAAAGTGTGGAATTTCTTAAGGAATGGCAAAAAATACTTGACCATTGCTCATTAGATTTAGTTGAATTAATTTTAAAAGAGAGACGTCATTTTTTAAAAACCATAAATGAAGAAATTAATAACCTACAAATATTGGTCAAACCCTTTATGAACCTTGAGGACTATAAACAAAGTGAGGAAAAAATCCTTAGAAAAATAACAAAGGAAACTAAAGACCTCAAGGATAAAAAATTAAAAAAATATCAAAGGGACTTAAAAATTAAGGATAATCTTTCTAAACAGGTGGAAGAAGTTCCTAAAACCCCTAAAAAACCCCCACCAGTGTCACATAAAAATGAAACACCTAGGTGGAGAAAGCAAACCTATAAAAAACTAAATAAAGAAAGAATTGGTAAAAATAAGAACCATTATATTCAAAGGACCAATCATCTCTCTGAAACTCCATATGTGATACCACCAAAACGTAAAAGGGCCACCAATCATATGGATATCAGGGAAGTATATAGGGATAATTCCCCACCTGTTGAAAGAACCCCCTTCCATAAATACCACACAAGGAATAGGTTTGACCCTTTAATCCGAGAAGAACCCCAAACCACTCCTTTTTTAGAAAGAGGAGGAAGGATGAGGGGCAGGTATCGAAATTAAAATTAAATAAAAAAACAAAAAGAGGAAAGAGGGGAGGTATAAATAAATCCAAACCTAAAAAGAAGAAGAATAATAAATCCCCTAATCAGACTATAGAAAAAGAACAAGGAAAGATTTTTAATTTGAGTAAAAGGATTTTAACCTCCGAAGAAGACCGAATTTTGAAAAAAGGTTTAAAATTCGCTCCTACCAATGAAACTGACCCTTTTAAATTATATGTGGACGTGCAAAAATTTACACGCAAAATCACTATAAAGAAATTTTTTAATGAGAAAAACGTGGAACCTGAACTTGATACCGGAGAACCATCCGGATCAGGATTCAGAGGTAAATCCACCTTTTATCCTTCTCATGTTAAGGGGTGTTTTATTGACAGTTTTAATAAAATTGTTACGGAGGAAATAAACACTATGACCAAAAAGAAAAAGGAAAAAAAGAGAAATCTTAACTTAACCTCAAAAGAAATGAATGCTATAAAATCCCTGAAAGAAGATAAAGAAATTATTATTAAACCCGCCGATAAGGGGGGAGGGGTGGTCATTTTAAATAAAGACGACTACATTAAAGAAATAAATCGACAATTAGAAAGTGGCAACACTTATAAGAAATTAAAATCAGACCCATCAATACGCATAAAGAAATCTTTTGATGTTTTTGTAAACAAAGCGTTACAAGACGAGGTAATTACCAAAGCAGAACACGACTTTGTGGTAATTAAAGAACCTTCGGTACCAACAATGTACATATTACCGAAGGTTCATAAATGTCAAACTAACCCACCCGGCAGACCCATCGTGTCGGGAACAAACAGTTTGACCTCTAACTTGTCAGCTTTGGTTGATTACTACTTACAACCTATAGTAAGAGAAACTAAGGCCTATTTGAAAGATACGAAAGATGTATTACAAAAAATTGATAAAATCAAATGGGAACCTGATCATTTCTTGGTGAGTGGAGATGTTTCCACGTTATATACAATCATTGACCCCACCAAAGGGATTATGGCTGTCAAATTTTTCCTTGATAAAACAACCATGTCTGAAAAACTAAAAACCTTCATCTTGGAAAGTATAACTTTTATCTTAGAAAATAATTTCTTCTATTTTAATGGTAACTTTTACTTGCAGATGGTTGGGACTGCAATGGGGACCAGATTTGCCCCCAGCTATGCTAATTTATATATGGCATACTGGGAGGAGCTTATGATCTGGTCAGGCCCAGAGCTGGGGGCAAGTCTGGTCTCCTGGCAACGTTACATTGATGATGTTTTTATGGTATGGAAAGGAGATGAAGCAACTCTTTTATTGTTTTTTAACAAATTGAATCTTAATGATTTTAATTTAAATTTGACTTTTATCTGGAGCATGGAGCAAATTGTGTTTTTAGATCTTAATATTTATATTAAGAACAATATGATCTGCACCTCAAACCATACAAAGGCCACTGATTCCAATAGCTACATAGATAGGAACAGTCAGCATCATAATAATTGGCTTGAAGGCATACCGTATGGTCAATTCTTAAGGGTAAAACGCAATTGTACAGAGAATGACACATACGAAACTCAAGTAAACGTGATGTCAAATCGTTTCCTTGCAAAAGGTTACGAGAAAAAGGAACTTACAATTGCAAAACAAAAAGCAGATGCTGTGAACAGACTAGACCTTTTGGTAGAAAAACAAGAAAAACCCCCAAAAAATAACGAATGGTCTTTTATCACAGATTTTAATCCAGATTTTAAAAAAGTTGAGGCCATTTTTAGAAAAAATTGGTATCTTTTAAAGAACGATCCAATAATAGGCCCAACTATTCCATGCCGTCCAGGTTTTATCTACAGAAAGGCCCCGTCACTGAAAGATAAACTAGTAAAGAGCAGTTTAGATGGAGCACCCCGCACTAGCGAACGTACAAAGGGGTTCCATCGATGCGGTATGTGTCTTATGTGTAGAACAGTCAAAGGTACTAGTAAAACCAAAGAATTCACTTTTAATGGCAACAGTTTTAAAGTAAATGATTTTATAACATGTAATTCTAAGAATGTTATTTATTTTTTACAATGTGATTGCGGACTTTTTTATGTGGGCAAAACCACCAGAAACTTAAAAACACGTTTGGCGGAACACGTGTACAACATTAGGAAGGGTTTAGAAACCCACACGGTTCCCGCCCACTTCAAGAAGACCCACAACTCAAAAGAATGCTGTATTAAATCTTTTGGTGGTCTGGAAATTGTGACAGCAACATGGCGCAATAAAGCTGTTGATACACGTCTGGCCCAGTGTGAAATGAGATGGATTTTTAAATTGAACACTTTGGTGCCAAACGGTCTTAATAGTGAATTCGAGTTAAAATGGTTTTTATAATACCTTTTAACATTTTTATTACCTTTTATGAAATATATATGTATGTTCATATGTTTTTAATGTCTTTTTAATATTTTTTCTATGCTCTGGATATATCATGAAATTGACACCCCCATTTTTTCTCCTCTTGATCATTTTCTATATGGACGTTATATGCTGAAATTAATGGACTTTTTGATAAAGGAAGAGATGGAAGAATCAATTCCCCAAGAATGTCTAAGAATCAGAGGAATACGCTCCTTGAACATATTATATGAAATATTTTTTTGTTTAAAGTGTGCAATATGGGTTATGTGCAATATGAGCTAAGCGCTGTGGCACTTCCGGGTGTTGATACGCATGAAGGGTGCTGACACGCATGAGGTATGATGACTGGAGCGCAAGAAGTATGCCCCTCACATCCTCTGGCGGCTACGTCGGACGACTGCCCGGATGTGACGTTATATCCCCTGGAACGCAAACAGGAAGCCGCGGTGGAACGCAGATCGTGCGTAGCCGCGTTAACTTCCTGATTCAGGGTTGCGCCTGGAAACGTGAGTTTCCTTTGGCGCCGTTTTGTGCTATTTAAATCAGACCAGCCACGGGAAGCATTATGCTTCTGAGGAAGGACCCAAAGGTCCGAAATGCATTAAGCAGTGGTTCCCGTGGCTGGTCGAATACCTGTTTTTGTTACCTGGAGGAAAAAACTTGCTGTACACCCTAATCTCCCCTGATGACCAAAGAGGTTCCGGAGCCTTGATGCCTATCTAAAGGAGGAAGACTGGGTGTAACCTCCCCATCACTTCACCGGCTGGTGATTATATGTTTACATTTGTTTTTAAATTGTGAGTGTATGAATAAAATATTGTTATCCCTTTCTAGCAAAGCGGTATTGCACTATTTTTTCTCTCGTTCTAGAGATCACTCACTGTGGACCTATCCTCCATTTGACTGTGGACACACTGTCTTTTATTTAACTATTGGAGGACTGTATACAAAAACGGCTAACATTCCTTGTTGTGAGGATTAAGGATGGTCCCTGTATATACTTAAAGGACATATTTTTTGTGTAAGTCTGAGAGCGCCATTTGAGATTTTAAATTCTTTTTGCTGTATCCATTGTGTTGGAAGGTGGTGAAACCTTCCTTTTAAAATTTCTGGCTGCATTCAGTCATTAGCGCATAATTAATCAAACAAACCCATTTTTCCTTAATCGCAAAGGCTGGCACTCCATAATTCTACAGGCTGTAGTGGACCACAAATATTGGTAAGTACATTTTTTTATGATAATATTAAACTGTACTTTGCGTATTGATAGGGTAACTAAACAGAAATCTTAACACTTTATATTTTCAGCTTCACTGATGTCTTCATTGGCTGGCCTGGCCGTTCCCATGATGCAAGGGTTCTAGCAAATTCGGACCTATACCTTATTGCTGAGGAGAAGCAGGATGGCTGGTTGTTCCCTAGAGAGGTAAAGATATGTTTTTGCATGTTGCAGTTGGGATATTTTTAGTGTTATGTATGCATGTATGTATAACCAACGTACCACATGTATTGTTGTTTTTCAATGTCTCTCTTTACACCGGTAGAGAAAAGTGGCAATCTGAATAGCATACTTGTACTCCAAGAATTCCATATTGTAACTCTTATTTTACTTTGCAGAAATCGAAGATCATCGATGGGGTGGAGATCCCAGTACATATAATCGGGGATGCAGCATACCCATTACGACGATGGTTAATGAAGGGGTTCACCCAGCGCCATCAACTTACCCCGGAACAAATTGATTTCACCCACACCCTCAGTTCTGCACGAATGGTGGTAGAAAATGCCTTTGGCCGTCTAAAAGGCCGTTGGCGTTGTTTAATGAAGCGCAATGACATTGATACCAGCTTCATGCCTCATGTAGTTGCTGCCTGCTGTGTGTTGCACAACATATGTGAGTTTAAGAAAGAACAGTTTCTACCAGAATGGACCGTACTGGAGCCTGAGGAATCAGATCACTCTGCAGATTCTGAGATGTATGAGGGGACAAACACATGTGCAGAAGACATTCGCAACACCATTACCAATAACATATTTGCTTTAACCCACTAGTGTACTATAGTTTTTAATTTTCAATAAACTTCAAAAACATTTCTGTTTGTTTGTACATATTTTATTCATATGTACAACATATATTTTTTTAGTTAAATAGCATAAAGTGTACCAAAAATGCACATAGAAAAATATAATAAAACTGTAATGACAATACCCAAATGCCTTACATAACTTCTGTACAGGCCGGGTGGGCAGACAAATAAACAAAAAGTCAATAAACACCTCTACAGCACATGGTAGCGGGGGTTTTCCTTTCTTGGAGCCGTTCGATTCTCCGCATGACTATGTGGACCAGCCGCATAATCAAGGCAGTGTGGTGGAACTGTGGGAGGCTGAGTTGCACCCGGTGTACGCTCAGGGAAATGGCAGTGATTTGCTGGAGGCTGAGGTGTCCCAGCAGCATACTCGGGGCACTGCGGAGGAACTGGTGGAGGCTGAGGTGCACCAGCTGTACGCTCTTGGAAATGTCGAGGATTTGCTGGAGGCTGTGGTGTCCCAGACGCATACTCTGAGGAGTGCGGTGGAACTGGGGGAGGCTGAGGTGGACCTGCTGTACGCTCAGGGAAATGGAGGTCATTTGCTTGAGGCTGAGGAGTCCCAGCAGCATACTCAGGGAAAAGGTGTGACATTGGTGGTGGGTGAGGTGTGCTGTATGGCACCATGTTCCCCTGGGTTGGGCCTACAAAATTTGGTTGGCCTGCGCTATACATTGGATAACCATACTGAAAATTATTGTGTGGTGGCTGGGGCAGTGCATGGCCTTGTGCCCTAAATAGACTATTAAGGAACTCCATCTGCGTATCTCGGTTCTCTCGATTGATACGCTCATGCATACCAACAATGGCAGTAATGAACGTGTTCTGTAGGTCACGCTCATTGTCCATAAATCGCTGCAGACGAGCATCTTCATGAACTTGCATCGAATTATCCATTTCCTTCAGGTGTTCAAGCATTACGGTGGTCATTGCTTTTGTGGCTTGTTCCATCTTAGTGGACCTCTTTCTTCTCAGTGGCACATTATAAACTATGGGAAAAACAAACAACACATTACTATACAAGACTATAATAATGTTACTTCTCCTTCTACCCAAAAGACATTGTTGGTGCCCATGCACTTGGAAAACCATCTGTGCTGAAGGCTAGATATCAGTAAAACCTTAACTTCTCATTCAGACGTGTTAGCAATGTTGCTGACAGGCCTGAATCAGATCCCCTCTGCACAGATGCATGTGGATGTTAAATTTCAAAAATACTTAAATAAAAAAGCAGTGTTGGCACATGCATGCTTGAGGCCTTTTCCCTCCTGCACTCTTGCTACATGCTGCGACATATTTCTTTAATAAACAAAAATATAGTACTGTGTAATAATGGTGTGTGTAAAAAGTTATAAACTTACTGTTGGTCCGCAACTTTGGACGTGCACTCTGTGGCAATGCTTCAAAGGCTGGACTTCCTTCAGCAGGTAGTGATGATGCAGGCGTTGATGGTGGTCGCTGCAAAGGTGATGGCGGATGCTGCACAGGTGAAGAGAATGCCGTGGGGCCTGCAGCTGAATTGTGGGAGTTAAATGATGAATCCAGAACTTCACATTGGGCTTCACCATGGACTGAGCGGGAATCCATTTCACTGTCTGTGGCCTCAAGGTCAATGGGTGACGCTGCTGCTGCTACTGCGTTTTCTTCACAGACACTTGCTGCACTGCCAGCAAAACTGCTGGAGGAGGACAGTGATATGGGATTAGCCAGTGCAGAGTTCCCAAAGATGACATTACACTGGTCATAAAATGGCCAGTCCATACGGGCACCACCACTCTTCCTCCTGTTTAGGTCATGGACCTTAGCATACTGCTTCCGCAGGGCTTTGAGTTTATTCACTACCTGTTGCTGCGTTTTGACGATGCCACGGGCAGACAGGATTTTGGCGATGTTGTAGTAAACAACGGAGTCCTTCACTGTGCCGGTCACTTGCTTTTTTATCTCCTCCTCTCCTCTCACTGCTAGCAGCTCGAGCACTTCCTCATCCCTCCAGTGCGACATGTCTGCTCTCCTCGACGCAGCATATGGACGTCAGACGCAGCATGAAATGGACGTCACGTCACATGATCACATCCGCCAATGAGCTTCTTTTTTTCCATCATGTTTGAAAAACCCGTGTCTGCGCTGTTCAGACTGAAGTACACCCGTGTTTTACCCAGGAAAAACCCTGCAAAAAACCCGTGTGTAATTCCCGGGGCATAACACCCGGGAATTTCAAAAGGACGCGTTCACACTGAGACACGACACGGGAAATTACCGCTCGCCCTGCCAAATACCCGGGTTTTTTAGGCAATGAGAACGGGGTATAACAAGAAGAGTGTATTTGTAACATCCACAGTCTGGTGGTCTCACTGATGACCTGTGATGTATAGTAGGCCCTCTCCTTCCTTTACTCTCATACCAGTCTACCTGTGGTCTGGTGGTCTCACTGATGGTATGTGATGTATATTAGGCCCTCTTCTCCTTTACTCTAATACCAGTCTACCTGTGGTCTGGTGGTCTCACTGATGGCATGTGATGTATAGTAGGCCCTCTCCTTCCTTTACTATCATACCAGTCTACCTGTGGTCTGGTGGTCTCACTGATGGCATGTGATGTATAGTAGGCCCTCTCCTCCCTTTACTCTCATACCAGTCTACCTGTGGTCTGGTGGTCTCACTGATGACCTGTAATGTATAGTAGGCCCTCTCCTTCCTTTACTCTCATACCAGTCTACCTGTGGTCTGGTGGTCTCACTGATGGTATGTGATGTATATTAGGCCCTCTTCTCCTTTACTCTAATACCAGTCTACCTGTGGTCTGGTGGTCTCACTGATGGCATGTGATGTATAGTAGGCCCTCTTCTCCTTTACTCTAATACCAGTCTACCTGTGGTCTCACTGATGGCATGTGATGTATAGTAGGCCCTCTCCTCCCTTTACTCTCATACCAGTCTACCTGTGGTCTGGTGGTCTCACTGATGGTATGTGATGTATATTAGGCCCTCTTCTCCTTTACTCTAATACCAGTCTACCTGTGGTCTGGTGGTCTCACTGATGGCATGTGATGTATAGTAGGCCCTCTCCTTCCTTTACTCTCATACCAGTCTACCTGTGGTCTGGTGGTCTCACTGATGGCATGTGATGTATAGTAGGCCCTCTCCTCCCTTTACTCTCATACCAGTCTACCTGTGGTCTGGTGGTCTCACTGATGACCTGTAATGTATAGTAGGCCCTCTCCTTCCTTTACTCTCATACCAGTCTACCTGTGGTCTGGTGGTCTCACTGATGGTATGTGATGTATATTAGGCCCTCTTCTCCTTTACTCTAATACCAGTCTACCTGTGGTCTGGTGGTCTCACTGATGGCATGTGATGTATAGTAGGCCCTCTTCTCCTTTACTCTAATACCAGTCTACCTGTGGTCTCACTGATGGCATGTGATGTATAGTAGGCCCTCTCCTCCCTTTACTCTCATACCCAGGGGCGTAACTAGAACTTTATGGGCCCCATAGCAAAAATCTTTATAGGGCCCCCCCCCTTCTTCCTGAGACTGTATGGTGGCGAGAGTCTAATGGTGCGTACACACGGTGAGATGTGCCGTGCAATGCGATTCAAGATCGCATGGCATGGCGTGGCATGCATGGGCATACAATTTTGACTATATAGTGTAGATCTGCACTATATAGTCAATGCAGCCAAGACTTTCTGCCTGTGATACGGGAGCGGGCACTGGGATCACAAGGGTTAAAACCCTTGCGATCTGCATGTGATGCCGACACGAAGTTGACTATATCGTCAACATTGGAAGGCAAATTGTACCGTGTGTACACACTAAAAGATAGAAATTGTCAGGGAAAGAGAGGAAGACAGTGTCAGAGGGCAATAAAGAGAAATGTGTGTGTGTGTCAGGGTGAAAGAGAGGGAGATCAAGCTGGGAGGACATTACTGAGGCAGGAAAAACAGGTGGGCATAGACAGATTGGGGGGCATGGACAGATAGAGTACCATACTAGAACACAGATATGTACAGACAGGTGAGAAGGGGCCATAGATGGACAGAGCACCATATTGGTGTGTAGATGAATGGACGTACAAGGGGGCATATGTGGACAAAGCAGGGCCAGATTGGTAACTTAAAGTATAGGTGGGATTGTATTTAGGAGAAAGTCAGAGAGAATGCGGGGAGGCTAACACATTGAGAGGTGCAAAGGGGGAGACTGCAACATACTGAGGAGAGAGGGGAAATGTGTAAAGAGAATAGAGGAGGAAAAGTGAAATCTGTCAGACACAGAGATGGTAGGAAGGTCTGACAGAAGGTTCAGGGGTGGGGTGTCACAGGCATGCGCAGGAGAAAATGGGGGGGGGGGGGGGGAAGGGGAATCAGTGGGTACATGCAGGTGAGATAAGGGAGGCAGACTGTTGCAGGGAAGGGCTGTGCAGGCACACACACTTACTGGGGGGGGGGGGGACTTTCATCTTAGTGAGGGGGCAGGCTGTCACAGGGGGGGGGAGGGGTGGCAGGCACATTCAGGTGAGAGGGTGAAAGCAGGTTGACACCTGCTGATGGGTCTATAGGCACGCGCAGGTGGGAGAGGGGTGCTGCTGTCACAGGGATATTCAGGTGAGAAGAAGGCAGCAGGCACAAAACGGCTTTTAAGTTTAAGGCACATATCATCCCCCTTTCTGTTACCTACTATTAGCTGAGCTTTATATCGCTGTCTCTCTGACGTCCCTGCGGGAGCTGCCGCCCGCCGGGCGCACGCTGTTAGCACGCCACAATCTCAGTGTGCGAGCGCCCGGCAAATGGATGGGGCAGCTGCAGCGCCCTCTAGTCTGGCGCTAAACGCAGCCTGTCCTGTCCCAGCACCCGCTTATTCCCGGATCTGACGGAAAAGGTAGCAGGCAGTGCTGTATCTATAGAGGATGCAGGGGATTGCCTGCTGCATCCTCGGGCCCCCCCAAGCCCTCGGGCCCCATAGCAGCTGCATCCCCTGCACCTTCTATAGTTACGCCACTGCTCATACCAGTCTACCTGTGGTCTGGGGGTCTCACTGATGACCTGTGATGTATAGTAGGCCCTCTCCTTCCTTTACTCTCATAACAGTCTACCTGTGGTCTGGTGGTCTCACTGATGGTATGGGATGTAAAGTAGATCCTCTCCTTCCTTTACTCTCATACCAGTCTCCCTGTGGTCTGGTGGTCTTACTGATGGTATGGGATGTAAAGTAGGCCATCTCCTTCCTTTACTCTCATACCAGTCTACCTGTGATCTGGTGGTCTCACTGATGACCTGTGATGTATAGTAGGCCCTCTCCTTCCTTTACTCTCATACCAGTCTACCTGTGGTCTGGGGGTCTTACTAATGGCATGTGATGTATAGTAAGCCCTCTCCTTCCTTTACTCTCATACCAGTCTACCTGTGGTCTGGTGGTCTCACTGATGACCTGTGATGTATAGTAGGCCCTCTCCTTCCTTTACTCTCATACCAGTCTACCTGTGGTCTGGTGGACTCACTGATGGTATGGGATGTAGAGTAGGCCTTATCCTAGTTTACTCTCATACCAGTCTACCTGTGGTTTGGTGGTCTCACAGATGGCATGTGATGTATAGTAGGCCCTCTCCTAGTTTACTCTCATACCAGTCTACCTGTAGTCTGGTGGTCTCACTGATGACCTGTGATGTAGAGTAGGCCCGATCCTAGTTTACTCTCATACCAATCTACCTGTGGTCTGGTGGTCTTACTGATGGCATGTGATGTATAGTAGGCCCTCTCCTTCCTTTACTCTCATACCAGTCTCCCTGTGGTCTGGTGGTCTCACTGATGGCATGTGATGTATAGTAGGCCCTCTTCTTCCTTTACTCTCATATCAGTCTCCCTGTGGTCTGGTGGTTTCACTGATGACCTGTGATGAGGGCCTCTTCTTCCTTTGCTTTCATACCGTCTACCTTTGGTCTGGTGGTCTCACTGATGACCTGTGATGAAGGCCTCTTCTTCCTTTACTCTCATACCAGTCTACCTGTGGTCTGGTGGTCTCACTGATGACCTGTGATGAGATCCTCTTCTTCCTTTGCTCTCATACCAGTCTACCTGTGGTCTGGTGGTCTCACTGATGACCTGTGATGTAATGTAGGCCCTCTACTTCCTTTACTTTCATAACAGTCTCCCTGTGGTCTGATCATCCCAATGATGACCCTGTGATGTAAAGTAGGTCACATGCTTCCACCAATCCCACACCAGCTTTTCCCTGGTCTGTTGCTATCTTTCATGACCTGTGATGTACAGTATGCACACTCCTTCCTCTTCTCTCATACCGGTCTACTTGAAGTCTGGTGGTCTCACTGATGGCATGTGATGTAATATAGGCCCTCTGCTTCCTTTTCTCTCATACCGGTCTACTTGAAGTCTGGTTGTCTTTCTGATGGCCTGTAATGTAAAATAGGCCATCTCCTTCCACCAGAAATTAGAGCCCTTCTTAGAGCATGGAAGCCCAATTTACCTTTTGTGTAGAGGGCTGCATATGCCCACTGCGCTGACAAGGAAACACAGCACTGACA